>NC_138075.1:95248157-98168157 GCF_964212035.1 Myotis nattereri
GACATAATTTTTTTAAAAAAATATATTTTATTGATTTTTATTGATGTTTCTCAATTTTTGAAATTGAATTTTTGTTTCTCAAATAGCCTGGCATATTTTTCCCTCCTTTCCTTCTGAAATGTAAGCAGCACTAAATGTTTCAAGTTCAAAAAAAGAATACATAAGTTGGAAACATTTCACACTTTAATTTCTAAAGTCAGTTACCACCACCTAGTGTTACGATTAGCTACTACATCATCTTTTTTTCTTGGAATTTTAAACAAATATCTAGAATAGTATATTTATAATAAAAATTGAGAAACAATTTGAAAAAATTGTTTCTGTATATAAAAATTCAATTTCAAAAATTGAGAAACAATTCAATTTTTGAAAATTGAATCTGTATATAAATATACAGAGAGGAAGGGAGAGAGATAGAGAGTTAGAAACATCGATGAGAGAGAAACATCGATCAGCTGCCTCCTGCACATCTCCTACTGGGGATGTGCCCGCAACCCAGGTGCTGGGGTCCAACCCCAGCAGGTCCAGGGGTTCCCAAAGGCGTAGACGGAGTCGGCGAAGAAGGAATGACACGGAGACAGCGTTCAGTTGATCAGCAGCCTAGCCAGGATCTCTAGCCAGGATCTCCAGCCAAGTTCTGGTCTGGATCTCCAGCCAAGTTCTGGTTAGGATCTCCAGCCAGGTTCTGTGTCCATGTTCTCTTGCTAGGTTCTCCAGGTTCTCCAGCCAGGTTCTGTAGCCATGTTCCCTCGCTAGGTTCTCCAGCCAGGTTCTGTCCAGGTTCTCCAGCCAGGTTCAGTCACCAGGTTCTAGTCAGGTTCTCTTGCCAATTTCTGTAGTCAGGTTCAGTCCAGGATCTTTTGCCATGTTCTCTCCAGTGAAGTTCTTCTGTCTCTAGGTTCTGTGTAGGTTCTGTCTTCTTACATCTGTATTTATACCAGTTGATTCCAATCCTATCAATCTCTATTCCAAAGGTTAGGGCGTTTCTTATCTCCATTCCAGGGAATAAAGATTATGTAGCTTAAGCATGATTGTTCATAGTTAAAGTGATTAATTACCCGCCTGGCACTTAGTTAAGAGGTTTTATTCCCTCCCTAACTTCAGGGGAAAATCCCTACCTGGGGAAACCACCTTTCTCAGAGACCTTGGTTAAAACACATAGTGCCAAGAAGGTGAGCAAACATATTAAGAACAGTATGCCATATATGCCAGGTGCCTTGAAACAGCAAGCATGGACCGGCTCCCGGCACCCCGGTACATGCCCTTGACCGGAATCGAACCTGGGACCCTTCAGTCCGCAGGCCGACGCTCTATCCACCGAGCCAAACCGGTTTTGGCCATAGGACATAATTTTTTTTTAAAAATAGATTTTATTGATTTTTTACAGAGAGGAAGGGAGAGAGATAGAGAGTTAGAAACATCGATGAGAGAGAAACATCGATCAGCTGCCTCCTGCACACTCCCCACTGGGGATGCGCCCGCAACCCAGGTACATGCCCTTGACCGGAATCGAACCCGGGACCCTTCAGTCCGCAAGCCGACGCTCTATCCACTGAGCCAAACTGGTTTCGGCAGGACATAATTTTTAACTAGAAAAAATACTTGTTAGAATACATATGGACCTAAATTATTACCAGAGTTTGATTCAATGTATATTAGCTGAAATCTGTAATCTGTGAAGACTTTGATATCATCACAGTTACAACTCTGTTGTGAAGTAATCGCTTGTCTCTTCATTCTCTATGCTTTGTCTGTTCTTCCTGATCCGCATCCACAACATCAGCCCTTGTCTCTATGCTAATGATTCCCAACACTGTGTCCAAGCCAACCTGACCTCTCTTCCCTGTGTTCCCCAGCCTTACTTCCAGTTGTGTATCTCTAGATAGAAGTCCTAAAGGTTCCTCAGTTCCAGGTTACATAAAACCAAACTCATGTTCTCCTTTCAGATCACTCTAGCACCTACTCCTCCTTAATTCTCTCTTTTAGTTAATCACCGTTTATCAGATTCCTCAGGCTGGAAACCTTTAAGGAACCTTTGACAATTTTTTCACCCCTTAAATACACTGATTTTTCATGTCTCTTTGCTGTTTGCTCTGCATGAATTTTCTTCTTATCTTCTTAACCTGGAAAATGACTACAAATACTTAGATCTCAAATGTTACCACTTCTGTAACACAATTAGCAGATGTTCTTATATCATTATAAGTGTGTGTTTGGGTAAACAGAGAGAGAGAAAGCACACATTGTTTTTTCATCTCTCTCCCTTGATAAATTATTAGCTTTGTAAGGCAGGTACTGTGTTCGATTCATCTTTATTTCCCTAGTCTTTAGCACACTTCGTAGGTTTATTTATAGAAGAAAGAGAATGGTATCAATTGTCCATGTTTCAAGTATTGTACAGGTAGTTCACTGCTGCCCAATGTTAAATGTTACAAATTATGATTAGTATATCTTTTCCAATAATTCCTTAATTTCAGGGGGAAATGCCTCCATTATAAAAGTTAACACTGAGTATAAAGTTTCATAAATACATTTAATATACATTTGAAGTATCACAAACCTGATCTAATGGTATTTATAATGAGTAGTACTATAATTATGACTTGATGTTAACTCGTAACAATAAAAATGTGCTAGGTTTAAGTATAGTTTGGGGTAAAAGTTTTGGTTTAGAATATATCTATACATACATATTTCCATGTAAATACTTTTCAGATTTATGTATACTAATACATGCTAACTTCTGTTTGCAGAGCTTCTTGGTATACATGAACAAGCAGCTGTAGGGTTCTTAACCTTAATGGAAGCTTTAAGATACTGTAAGGTAAGTTGATTTTTAAGGTACTTTGAATGGTCTTTATTCACATGTTCACTGTTGTGGATAGTATTTTTCTTCTATGACAACATATTTTAGCTTACTAATGTTATTATATACTCTCATCACATTATTGCTGGTCTTCTTTCCTAAACTGACAGTCGTATTAAGGGAAGAGTTAAGCTGGCTGATCAGGCAGAGTTTCCTAATTTTGAGGTTTGTTTCTTTTCGAGGGTGGGGGGAAGAACCCAGTATATTGTGGAAATAGAGACTTCTGTTGTTGAATATAAATATTTTTTTTGGTAAACTGAGGGAAAAGGATGTGCTGTTTCTTCCTTACCAATTAACGGTATACTTCACTAAACAACTGGTAGTACTTTATTGGGCAAAGAAAAAGAACCTGCTGAATGCTGAAATTCTACCTTCTGATTGTTCCATCTGAAAATGATTTCACACTGACAAAGCAGAAATCCAAGCATTTAATAGAATTAAACTCCTTAACACATATGTGAAAATTAGGAACTGCCATGAAACCCTCATTTATTGATAGATATTTTATTCCTTTCCTACACAATCTGAAATAACTATTGGCTGTTCCAATGGTCTTAAATCATTAGAGATTTGCAGTTAAGGTGTCCTCATTTTGGAGGAAGAAAGAAGACAATGTTATTTTTTACTTCGGAATGGTGGTTCCATGGCAGTGGTGATTAGTTTTAATAACAGTGTCTTGTGCCCTTCCTTCCCTTTTCTTTTTTTTTAACCAGATAGCATTCCTCTTTCATGACAGTCCTTGGACAGGGGTGATACGGGCATAAAAATCAAACAGGTTTCATCCAGCTCTTATTCATTTTAGTTATCGTAAGGTTAAACAGTAGCAGTTCTTCTTTTTAGTGACTTTAATTATACAAGCTAAAATTATTCTGAGTTTGCCTGGCAACCAAAGAATGAAATTGCAACTTCTCCTAGCATGCGCACACACACATACACACAAAAGAGGAACTGCCATGAAACCTTCATTTATTGGTATATATTTCATTGATATATAGAGGTGATACATATGTTAATTAGCTTGATTGTAGTGATATTTACACAATATATACATATATCAAAACATTAAGTTGTACATCTTAAATATATACAATTTTTATGTCAATGAGATTTTAATAAAGCAGTTTTGTAAAAAGTGTGTGTGCGCGTGCACGCACATGTTGCAAGAGGTCAGGGTCTGGAGATGTTCTAGTTTGACATTTTCACAGTGTGGCCTGTAAGGCCCTGATGGTCTGGATCCTGTCTGCCCTTCCAGAGCTGCATCACTCCCTCCATTGCTGTGTCCAGCCATGCTGGTCTCCTGTTGTTTCTTGAACAGGCCAAGCCCTTTCCTGCCTCACAAGCCTTCATATTTGCTATCATTTCTGCCGGAGATATTCTGCTCTCCCCTTCAGGTCCTACTTCAAATGGTGGCTCAAAGACCCTTTCCTTGATCATTCCCTCCGTGAATCATCCCAACATGATTTCATAGGAATAATCACTCTGTACTTACTTTTTTTTATAATTTTGAATTTGTTTTTTTTTTTTTTTTTTGTCATCCCTAATGGAATATAGACTCTTTGAAGGCAAGCAGGCACATTGTTTCTGGGTATATAGTAGGTCCTCAATAAATATTGTTGCACAAATGAGTGGAAAATTGCACTGTATCTGTAGGTTTTTCTAAATGTGTGCTTTAGCTTTGCTTTAACTGTTAGGCACAACAGAGCCATGTCTGTTCCTCCAGGACTTTAGTAGAAAGTTAACAGCTGCTGTGTGTTCTCTTGTTATTCTCTAGTATTTTAGCAGCAACTATTGTGTTATATAAGATTTAAAGTTTTTTTTGTTTTTGTTTTTTTTTTCTAGTGGCAGGACACAACATATTGACATTCAGATAGAGGAAAGGCAGATCTGTTAGTTACTGACAGCTCCTAACCAGAGCTGGGCCACACAGGGGTTACACCTGGGAACAGGCCAACAGCAAGCTTATGTGTGGGAATTGAGGGCAGAGTTAGCTAGGTCTCATGGGCTCAGTGTGGACTGGCTAATTTGAATAGTTTCCATGAGCTCAGGGGCTTAAGGGCTGTCCCTGGTCGTGTTGTTCCTGGTTCCAGGGCCATTAGGGCAATGCATAATGACCTGGGGTGTGAGAGATTTCTAGGGAAAGTGGTTGGGGTTTGGACTTACTCAGCAGTCTTTTTTAAGGGAATTGACCAGCCTCAAACCAGGGCCTCAAAACTGAGTCAAGACAGAATTTTAAAAAACCCACAAAACTCTATTACATGGAGCTGTTTATATGTATATACTGTAAGTTTCATTCTCAAAATCTATATACATTACTTTGTACCAGATGTTTAGAAAAATGACATTAAGGAAATATTTGTGTTTGTATTAGTTTTGTGAATCTGAGCATTTTCCTGTTTGGTGTAGTAAATTGCCCTTTAGAAATGAAATTAACATTTTCATGTCAATTTAACCATATATATTTATTAACACAAATAAAACGGTATTTCTCTTCTCCCCCTTTCTTTCTGTGTGTATATATATATACACATGCATGTGAACAAAGAAGGTGACCCAGTGCTTTTGACTATGCCCTTTAAAAAAAAGATATATAACTCACATAACATAAAATTAACTATTTTAAAGTGTATAATTCAATAGTTTTATGTATTTTATGTATTTATGTATGTTATGTATTTATAAGTTAATGGAGAGTTCCACTTTTTGGTTGTTACGAATAATACTGCTATGAACATTCATGCATAAGTTTTTGTGAACATGTTTTCATTTCTCTTGAGTATATACCCAGGAATGAAATTGCCTGGTCATATGGTAATTATATGCTTAACTTTTTTTTTTTTTATTGCTTAAAGTAATACAAAAGGTATTACATATGTGTCCATTCCCCCCCCCCCCCCCGCCCTAGACAGTCCCCTAGCCTCCCCTATCCCCCAGTGTCTTATGTCCATTGGTTATGCTTATATGCATGTATGCTTAACTTTTTGAGGAACCGTCAAACTGTTTTCCAAAGTAGTTGCATTATTTATTCACTCTTTTATTGATTTTTTATTATTAGAAAACACTTCATGAGTTCAGCCTTTATTTGCCTTTTGATCCTACTTTGTGTAATCTTACCCACACTTTTTACTTCTGTGATGATTAAGTGTATGCGCATGCACGGACGCTATCTTTTTTTTTTTTTTAATCTTCACCCAAGAATATGTTTTTGTTTTTTTTTATCAATTCTACAGAGAGAGGAAGGGAGGTGGGGGGAGAGAGAGAGACAGAAACATCCATATGAGAGAGAAATGTCGATTGATTGTCTCCTGTATGTGCCCCAACCAGGGGATCGAACCCGAAACCTAGATATGTGCCCTGATCAGGAATTGAATCCTGCACCCATTGGTGTATGGAACGATGTTCAACCAACTGAGCCACCCTGGCCAGGGTACACACTTTTTCTAAGAAAGAAACTAAACTGACCAATCTCAGAGGGAAGGTAGGGGTGGAGGAGTGGGTGGGGAGAGATTAATCAGGGAACACATATGTGAATATATGCATAGCCCCTGGACACAGATAATAGTTTGGTGAAGGCCTGGGGGGGCGGAGTTCAGGGTAGAAGGGGATTCATAGGGGAAAGAAAGGGAGACATCTGTAATGCTTTCAACAGTAAAGATAAATTAAAAAATAGTTAAAAGAAACTAAACAACCTCTAAACTTTTCACAAGAGGCAGCGTGATGGAATGGAAAACCACCACATTAGGAGTCAGCAAACCCGAGTGTTAGTTCCAGTTCATACTAGTTAGCTGTTTGTATTCCAACAAGGCACCGATCCCATGTATTCCTCTGTGTCCTTATGTAAAATTGAAGGACTTGTACTGCACACCTGACCCAGTGATCAGTGCCTTCTACCCTGACCCAGTGATCAGAGCTTTTCTTTTTTCTTTGTCCTTTGGCTGTTATTCTCTGTTGTTCCCAAAGTGACCTTTACACTACTGGCTCATCATTGCCATTGGCACATCCAACGCATCCCTTGCATTATAGAACAACAGAGAATAAATTCTATCCCTCCTAGTGATAAGAATAAATTTTGAAGGGCCCTGGTGGTGCCTGAAAGCAGGGTATCATATCAGGGCTGTTTGTAATTAGGAAGAATAGTTGGCCCTGACTGCTGCAAGTAGCCACTTGGAATTTCCTATTTCTAGGGAGTCTGTGTGAGAAAAGAAAATTCAGCACATTTGATTGGTAAGGTTAGTTGTTTTTAAGTCAAAATCTTTGTCCTCATAAGTGTGTGGAACTGATTGATGTGGATGTGGTTGGATTTCACAAGTCTATTATTTTCTCAGTCACACAAAAAATGATATTTCCAAATTTTTGGAACTGCAGTGTTTAGAGATTAATTATATAACCCTGAAGTCAGGTTATAGGTTTAACTCATTATACATTTTAAAGAGACTGCATATTGTAAAACTTGGAACTTAACTCCTACCAGGAAGAGTCAAATGATAAGATTCTTTTATATACTTAAATGTTTTACATATTTTGCTTTAGAGAGATTATTATGTTATCCTAGGTTCTTTGAAGACAGGATGTTCTTAAGGCTTTTCCCCTTATTTATTCATAAATCTACTCATTTGTTTATTTATAATTATTTTTCTGATCAAATTATTATGACCAAGTGTATGGTTTTTGGGTTTTGAGATACTAAGCTGACATTCTAGAAGTGGCCACGCTATCTAGGAACTTTAGTAAAACCTGAGAATGATGCTTAGGGTTAAACTATTGGTTCTGGCTGTGTTAAGTCTGTGTTGTTCTGTGTAAAGGCACAACATAAGCTTAGCCCTGATAGTCTTTATAACATTGACTTTATATTCATTGGTAATGACCTTTATGGGTAAGGCATTCTGGCACAGTATTTATTATTCCATTTAAATATGAATTGGGCACCCTGGTTATGTTTCAGATATTCATGGGCATGAAATAGACAGTATAAAATTTTCATTTGTTTGTTTATTTTGCTACATTTGTTCTAGGTTGGTTCTTACTTGAAATCTCCAAAATTCCCTATTTGGATTGTTGGCAGTGAAACTCACCTCACCGTATTTTTTGCCAAGGTATGCTTACAGTAGGATTTTTTTTTTAACTATGACATCAGACAAACAAGTAATATAGGTTATATTTAGTATGGATCTTTGTGCAAACATCAGTGTATTCCCACTAACACACGGATTGTTCCAAAATCTAAAATATTAACACAAAAGAATGTATTGTTGTACTTCTCCAGTTTTGGAATTTCAATAAAATCTGTCATGACTCAGTTATAACTTCTTTACCTTTGCTGACTTTAGTGCTTTGCCTTTTGCTTTTCTTGTTTTTATATATTTTTTTGTTGTTGTTGTCTGTTTTTTAAGGGATCACTTTTGTTAGGATAAAGTTTTGGATTGTTCTTTTGCAGAAAAGATTAAACTTTCACATGATATACAATAATTTTAGTTATAATATGCCTTAGGAAAATATTTTAAAATTTATTAATAGTTGAATGGTATGAAAAGCACTCTTTTAAAATGGAATATTTCCTATAGTTTTAATGTATATATGGTTACAATATTGAAATAAGTCAAATGTATTTGAACATGTTTATTTTAAAATTCTGACAACAAAGCCTTTTCTAAATCCTAGCCTTTAACAATAATACGTTTTTTCTACAATTGAGTGGTTCAGTGCTTTGGAGTCAGACAGCTTTTGTTTTGAATCCTAGCTGTTCCACTTCCTAACATTGCTCTCAGCCCCTTTTCTTATATTTAAAATGGGGATTAAGAATAGTACCTGGGACAACAGGGGGATGGGAGCATGAGTTTGTGTGTGGGGGGGAGGTTGGGGGTTAATGGGGGGGATGTGGACACATTTGTAATACCTTAACTAATAATTAAAAAAAAAGAAAAAAAAAAAAAAGAATAGTACCTGGCTCTTAGAGTTATTATCAGGCTTAATATAAAATATTTAGCAATACTATTACAAGTTAAATGCTCAGTAAGTCTTAGCTGTCATCGTCATTTTCATTCTATAAACATTTATTAAACCTTTCTGGTATTCCTAGAGAGAGTTGCTAGATGTTGGCCTGAAAGGGAAAAGATATAATTGTGTTTTTGAGGTTTTTTAATTTGAGTGCGCTTTTTATTACTCCATGTTTTTTTTTTCAGCTTGTACTTGCTAATATAAGTTTATTTATATCTGTAAGAATTATGAATAGCATAAATTATAGCAAAGACTGAAATGACAATGCTGAATTTTGTGGGTCTATTTTCTTGTTTATTCCTATATTTACTTTTATTGTGTTGGTAAAAGTCCAGCTGTGGATTTAGAGAAAGTTATATATACTTACCTTTTTTTTTTAAACAGGGAAAGCTATAAAATACAAATTAAAGTACAGACTCATATGTTACATTTAGTCTGAAAGCTTTTGCTGTTTGTTTCCCTCTTAAAAGTGAAGAGGAAGAAGTTAAAATCATCATTTAAACTATAGAAACTAAGCAACTTCTAATTCCTGAATGAGTCCATTTGACTAATTTTTGTATTAAGTGTTACAAATTTCCAGATAAGAAAATCAAATTTTCAAGCCAATTATTTTATCTCCAACCCTATTCTTTAGCATTAAGAAAACTAATAAATTCTGTGAAACTTTGTTTCAAATGTAAAAGATAATAATATGAAAATATTTTAAATCTTAAATTTTATGATTGATATTTAAGAAACTAGAGGCCCAGTGCATGAAATTCATGCATGGGTAGGGTCCTTAGTGGCTGCCGGCTGTTGGCCAGGGCCTCCCTTCCCCTGGCTGCCAGCCAGGGCCTCCCTTCGCACCCTCTTTGGCCTCGCGCCGCCTGCTCACCTGTTCCACCGTCCCGCCGTGGTCCCGCTTTCGTTGGGGCCCATCTAGGCCAGCAGTGCCTCTACTGTTGCCTACTGCTGCCCACTGCTGCCAACGCCACATTGCTGATGCCTACCATGTTTCATGCCGTCCTCTGGTGGTCAGTGCACGCCTAACTCCCTGTTGGTCGAACTCCCGCCTGTAGGAGCAATTTACATATTAGCCTTTTATTATATAGGATGATTCTATTGTCAAAACAGCAGAAGACAGAAGGTTAATACAAGGAATAGTGTTAATTCAGCTATGTAAATATGCAGGTATTTTGTATTCAAGCCATAATAATATATCCTAGTTTTAGAAGATTAGGAATGTTTCCTTGAAGAACAGGTGTTTCAAATGAGCACTGAGGCATCTGTTTAAACTGTGGGAAGAGGGAAAAAAGAACTTTCCCTATATGGGAAGTATTTGGAGCAAACAAGCAGCTGCAGAAAGATGGAGTACTAGTATGGTGTGAATAAAGAAGAGCTGGGGCACTAAGCATTCAGGGGGACAGGTGAAAGATGAGGCTGCAAAAGTAGGCAGGCCCTGCAACTCTATTCTAAGAGTAATGACAGCCCCTAGATTTTTCAAAAATTGGTGGGGGGAATAGGTTGGGGGTAGATGGGAAGGAAGGGAATGGTTTTAAATTTGCATTTTCGAAAGATCACTCTGGCTAATTCTGGAAAACAGACATATTGAAGGATAGCTTAGAGTGGGTAAACAAGATTTCTTTAGTTTTTGAGGTAAGCAAAGAATATGGTAATGTTGGTAGAGCTGGGTAGAAGCACATACATTTGAGAGACTTAATCGAGTTAAACTGACAAGATTTGGTGATAGATTGCATTGGAGAGATAAGAGTTAGAGAGGTCTCATGACCTGTGTTTTTACTGATTAGATCTTCAAGCCTCAGGAAGAACTCAGTAGCTTTGCTATTGTAGGATGTACCCATGATTTATTCTTCTTTGGGCACACTGACCAGGTCAAGAGGAAAGATTGAGATACTACAGTTTGGGAATAGTTCAGCCAAATAATCCCTACAGTGAGGTTTACAACTCCTGCTCACAAAGATAATGGCTTTTAGTTTCTCAGATATTAGCAGAAGACCAAGGGTCACCAGACATTTGAGGAATGCTTCCATGAAAAACAGAGTCAGAACAAATAGGGGAAAATGAACTCAAAAGAAGGT
Source organism: Myotis nattereri (assembly GCF_964212035.1). Taxonomy (NCBI): domain Eukaryota; kingdom Metazoa; phylum Chordata; class Mammalia; order Chiroptera; family Vespertilionidae; genus Myotis; species Myotis nattereri. Next base: position 95,259,093 of record NC_138075.1, read on the forward strand.
AGATATTGTAGGACAGTGCAGGGATCAAAAGAAAACTTAAAAAAAAAACCACAAAAAAACCTAGGAGAAGTTAATATATCCGTAAAACTATGGAGGCTCTGAGACAAAAAAATTTAAGAAAAAAGAGAAACTGAAAATTTATTGAAAGAATCGGAAGACAAATTAGAGAAATCTCCCTCTAGCTTGTTGCAATAGTTTCTAACTGATAACCATGCTGTTGCCCTTTTTGGAGGCTTTAGTATCTTCTCATTTCAGCAATTAAAATGACCCCAAAACTTTATGTCACTGTTCTGCTCAAAACCTTATATTAGTTTCCCTTTTACTAAGAATTAAAGCAGAGTTCTTGGAATAACCTACTAGTCCTTCCCTCACCTCATTGGATTCCCTATTTCCTCTCTATTCTTATTTCCTATTATTTCTCCACATCCTAGCTTTCTTGGCCACACTGGCCTTTCCTCTGCCTCAAAAACGAGGCAATGTTCACTTTGCTTAAAATGATCTTTGTTTGTATAAAAGATTCCTTCCTTTGGGTCAGTAATCTAATGTCATCTCCTTAGTGAGGCCTTCCCTGCCCATCTTTTTTAAAATTTTAACCTCCTGGTTCTGGCTGAGTGGCTCAGTTGGTTGGAGCATCGTCCTATACATCAAGAGGTTGTGGGTTCTATTCCCAGTCAGGGCACATACCTAGGTTACAGATTGGATCCCTGGTCGGGGCATGTACGGGAGGCAACAGATCAATCCTTCTCATACAGATGTTTCTCCCTCCCCTCCGCCTCCTCCTCCCCCTCTCCTTCTCTTTCTTTCTCTCTCTAGTATGTATTTTAAAAATGGAGTTGAAATTCTCATAAAATTAACTTTTTTCACATGAACTGTTTAGTGACTTTTAGTATATTCACAGTATTGTGTAACCACCACCTGTATCTACATTCTCATCCAAAACATTCTCATCACCCTAAAATAATAACCCATATCCATTAAGCAGTTATTTCCTATTTCCTCTCTGGAGCCCCAGCAACTAGCAGTTTGCTTTAAATCTCTATGAATTTACCTCTACCAGATATTTTATATAAATATAATCATAAAATATGTGACCTTTGTGTCTGGATTCTTTCACTGAGTATGTTTTTGTGGTTCATCCTCATTGTCGCATGTATCAGTACTTCATTCCTTTCATGGCTGAATGATACTCCATTATATGCATACTGGAGGCCCGATGCACAAAATTCATGCAAGATTAGGCCTTCCTTCTTGGTGCTCTCAGCACTGGCTTCTCTCTGGCACTCGGGACCCAGGCTACCCTCCCGCTGCCGGCAGGCACCTGGGACCCGGGCTTCCCTCGCAGCCCCGGCTTCATCCGGAAGGTTGTCTGGAAAGATGTCCGGTCTAATTAGCGTATTATGCTTTTATTATTATAGATAACACAATTTATTTGTCCATTCATCAATTAGTGGACATTTGGTTTGTTTTCACCTTTTGGCTATTGTGATTGTGCTGCTGTGAACATTCCTACACAAGCACATGCTTGAGTCCCAGTTTTGAGTTCTTTTGAGTATATACCTAGAACTGGAAATGCTGAGTCATATGGCAATTCTGGGTTTTACTTTTTTGAAGAACCACCAAACTGTTTCAGCAGTTGTATCATTTCACATTCCCACTAGCAATATGCAAGGGTCCCAAGTTTTCCACATCTTTGCTAACACTATTATTATTATTACCAGAGGCTCAGTGCACAAAATTTGTGCACTTGGGGGGGGGAGGGTCCCACAGCCTGGCCTGCGCCCTCTTGCAGTCCAGGAGCCCTCGGGGGATGTCCGACTGATGGCTTAGGCCCATGGGGAGTGGGCCTAAGCCGGCAGTTGGTCATCCTTAGCGCTGCCGTGGAGGCGGGAGAGGCTCCCGCCACTGCCACTACACTTGCCAGCTGTTAGCCCGGCTTCTGGCTGAGTGATGTTCCCCTTGTGGGAGCACACTGACCACCAGGGGGCAGCTCCTGTGTTGAGCATCTGCCCTCTGGTGGTCAGTGTGCATCATAGTGACCGGTTGTTCCACCATCAGGCCAAAACCGGCTCTTCGACATTCCCCAAGGGGTCCCAGAGGGTGCAGGCCAGGTCGAGGGACCCCACCAGTGCACAGTTGGGGTTGGGAGGGACATGGGAGGTTGGCCAGCCGGGAGAGGCCACAGGAGGGCTCCAGGGCATGTCTGGCCCATCTCGCTCAGCCCGATCGGCTGGACCCCAGCAGCAAGATAACCTACTGATTGGAGCATCTGTCCCCTGGTGTTCAGTGCACATCATAGTGACTGGTCGACTGTCTGCCCCCTGGTGGTCAATGCACATCATAGTTGAGTGGCCTTAGCATATCATTAGCATACTACACTTTGATTGGTTGAATGGCCAACTGGACGACCGGACACTTAGCATTTTAAGCTTTTATTATATAGGATTATTATTATTACCACCACCATCGTACTGCATGTTAAGTGGTCATTGTGGCTTTGACCACCTTGTTATATGCTTTTGGCCATTTCTGTATCATCTTTGGAGAACTAATCTATTCAGATTCTTTGCCCATTTTATAATTGGTTTGTTTGTCTTTTTGTTATTGAATTGTAGGGTTTTTAAATATATTCTGGAAAATATGCACATAGTATATATTTTGCTCATATGTTATCTGTGTGTCTCAGTAGGTAAGCTTTTGTCTGTTTTATTTTTTTCTCTTTCCCAAAGCCTAGAACAGTGCCAGGCAGTGTTAGTGCTCAGTAAGTTTTTGTTGAACAAATAAATTCCAGAAAGCACTGAGGAAAGATTTATCTCAACAAAAAATTTGATATAACCATGTTTGTATTTAATAAAGGGGACAAGGGGCTTAATAGTACTAACTTGTTCGAGGACATAAGAATTCAGTAGATGAAGAAATAGCAGTTAATGCATGTAATATTCCTATCTGGAGGTAAAAACAGAACTAATTTTTGCTCTTCTACCTAATCAACTTAAGCATACATACATACAGATTCTTTCTCCAGATTAATGAATAAAAACAAGTTTGGTGAGTATCCTATATAATGAAAGGCTAATATGCAAATTGTCCCCTCAGGAGTTCTACCAACCAGGAGTTCGATCCCTTGCTATGATGTACACTGACCACCAGGGGCCGGTGTGGAACGAAGGAAGGTCCTGGCTGGCAGCCAGAAGGCCCCGATCAGCTCTGATCACCGGCCAGGCCTAGGGACCCTACCCATTTATTAATATCGTGCACTGGGCCTCTAGTTTGTAAATAAGCAGTCATACTATATACTCTGTAATATTTAAGGTTTATGTTCATAGTTTGATGGTAAATAAAAAAATTGTTTCTATTTAATGAAATAACTTCTTACCTATCTGTTTTGGTTTTTTCTTTTGAGATGAACAGTTAACTTTCAGGACTCTATGTAACTATAAAAGAGTTGTTAGCTTCATGATTTTCAATTTGAGTGCCAAAGTATTTACTTAATAAAGTTATTTCATATTTGAGATGCCCAGTGGCTCAGGACTTAACTTTTCAATTTTATTGAAACCCTCTTCCTCACCCATGGAAACTCACTGAACATATTTTGTAGGATTAGAGAGGTTTTTCACAATTCAGTTTTATTTGAAAATGAATGATAAAAATAAATTTAATAATAAAATTTTATGAACAGGTTGTAAAACTTTAGTCATCTATAACCATCTTCTTTATCTTACCTTCTTTCAGTGTTTAAATTTAACTGCCATGTTTTATAAATCATCTTAGTTTTCTATCTAACACAAAGTGATCTTTTTAAAAAAATATATACACATATATTTTTTTATGCATTTCAGAGAGGAAGGGAGAGGGAAGGACAGATAGAAACATCAATGATGAAAGAGAATCATTAATTGGCTGCTTCCTGCATGCCCCACACTGGGGATCGAGCCTGCAACCTGGACCTATGCCCCAACCAGAAGTTGAACTTTGACTTTCTGGTTCATAGGTCAACACTCAACCACTGAGTCACGCCGGCTGGGCCAAAGTGATCTTATTTCTCATCACGCATCTGTATCTGTGAAACAACTAAACTGATATTGTACTTTTTGACATACGTATCTTAGGGATTATGGTTAAAAGAAATACTTACAAGTTACTCTATGTAAATGGGAGTTTTATACTTATTATTGAGGGGAAATAGCACAGAATTTAATTACAGAGACCTTATAGGACATCAGAGTTATCAAGCAGCAGGTGTCTCACAGAAACTTTTAAAAAGAGGATATGGGTGAGGTAAAAAGCAGTAGGTACATGGACCTGTTCAAAGAAGGGGAATTTTTCAAGCAGGCCATCTGAGCTATGGCAGAATAAAACTTCAGATCTGCACACTGGGAGGGAGAGTACCCTGTGAGCATGGGCAGTGTCTTCAAAAATTGTTCCGTGGTGCTTTTGATGGGCTTAGTTAAAAACTTGCAAACCTACTGCATAGGTTAAAGGAATTGTTTTGAGACAAAATGGTTAAAGAATCTAAAACCTGTATTTATCTTTTTTAAATTGCCTTCCCTTTTTTGTCTTCATTTGTTATATGTTGGTTTTAAGAATTAATTATTTGGGTCACTTTTGTAATTTCCTCTTGAGTTGGAACTAATTATGAAATTAATTTTAATCCAAATTTAAGATGAGGGCTTTAAATTTTGAAAGTATAAATATGATATTACTAATAATAGAATTATATGTATAAAGTGGTAGGCAAAATAGATTTGCCTTTTTTTTAATTGTGCATTTGAATCAGGTGGGGTGACCGCAGCTGATCCAATATGAAAATAGTTGGAACCTATCTATAGCATCTAGTTTCATCTTCAGAAGATCAGTGACTAATTGCCTTGGTAATCTGGTTCAGACTTTCTTTTGAAGTTGGGTAGATGAGTTTTACATCCTTTTTTGTTCTCTTTTATGGTTATAAAAGAACTCTTTGTAAGTGTGTGCAGAGTGTCACCTTTGACCCTTCCTATGATAAAGCAGGTTTTCCTTTCAGGTAAGAACACATGAGAACACATTATTATTTAAATGCAAAAATGTATAAAGAAACAGAATTTAAAGTGAAGGAGAAACAAAACATTTAACTGTTCCTTAGTGAGCTGCCTGCTCTTACTGTAGTATCTGTTACTAGGAGTCTGAATAGAGTTCTTTTCTGTATTGCTCTTTGGTGTAACATTAGGAAGACTACTGCTAGTAAGTGTTAGAGATCTTTTTTTAGGTGTTTAAAAATCGGACACTTCTATTTTACCATTAATACATTTTAAATAAAGTAAACACAATTTTAAGGAAATGAAGTAGAATGATGCTTTAAAGGTTTTACTTGATATAAAGAAAATTCACCTCTATCTTTGTTAGGTAAAAGTGAATTGGAATACAATTAAATTCATAGCTGGGCATTTTATAATAGAGTTTTCCTATATATTAATGCATGTTAGTCATTTATGTTAACTAAATTTTAGTTTGTTCATCTGTTTAGATTTCATGCCTTATCTACTACAAAAAATTAATTTAAGAAGCTAAAGTACTTGTTTTTATAGCTTAAATCATAAACTTGTCATGTGACTTTTAACACCTATCTTCAAACCTAAAATAGCAACTTCAGACAAAAGACCCTACCATTAATCTTCTGTTATTTGAACTACTTGTAAAGTTTGTGTAGAAGTCTACATAGACTAACAATTTTCAATTATTTGAATTATTAAAAACCTGTGAATTTTTACCCACAAATTGTTTCCTAACTGCTTAGTAAACCATGATCAGATGTCTAGGATTATGCCAGTGATTATCATGATAAGACTTAAACTATTTTCATTTCTAATTATTATAATGAGAAAACGTCAATATGTAGTATGTTCTTGACCCTTTAAAGTGAAAACTAATTGCTTTTATTAATTGCTCTTTTCTACTATTCTGAGTGCTGTCATGTAGCTATTTCTGTGTCTAGTTTTTATGAATTTTCTTTTTTCTTAGTTATCTTAATCATGTCAGTGATGTCAACCTGCTTACTGAAAGTAGTTTTTGCCTTTGAGTTTGTTTCTTATAGGTTTTTTTGTTATAGTAGAACTCAAATAATTGTGTAAACAAGGTAAAATGTCACTGATAGAAGGGCCTAAAGGTGTTCTGTCTTGAGTAAAGTCTGTGAGTTTTAATTAGAATTAGTATTGATAAGTTCATACCTCTAGCACTCTTTCTATAATTGATAAAAATAATTGTAGCAAATAGAGTTGATTGCAGAATAGGGCAAAAGACCTCACATAATATATTTAATATATGATAGTAAGTGTTAACAGTTTATGATTTTATTTTTCTGTGCTTTTGTATATTTTATCCTCAGCCCAGAATGTGCTGATCAAAGTCCTGCTCAGCACTCATGGTCCAGCCTTGATATTTTTCATGTAATGACTGCTGATTCTTTCTCCCTTCTTGCTCCTATTCTTTCTTCCAGCTTCTTACCATCTTGTGTTCAGTGGTACTCCCTAACTCATCTGTTTTTCCACAGTACTTAGTATAGTAAACATTAGGCATTGTGCTAAGTACTGTTGAAATGCAGAGATTAATAATACATTGTAATAGTTTACTGTTTACATTTACTGAGTGTCCTCTGTGTGTCAGACACTATGCTAAGCATTTTACACGCATTCCTCATTTAATCCTGAAAGCCACCCTCTGGGGTAAATACTATTTCCATCTACATTTTATAGTCTGATGCCAGTGAAAAATAACATCTCCAGTTATATACTAGTGAGTACTATGGCCAAATTTTAAGCTCAAATCTTCTGACTCCTGAGCTTTTAATTACTTCTGTCCCTTAGGAAACAAAAAATAAGTCATTTTACTAGGGTGGAATAGAGACTGGAAGAGGGAAAGGTGGGTACAGAGGAGATAGATGATACTTGAATTAAAGGACATGGTAACTTTTAGGCTTAGAAAAAGATGAAGCAAAAAGATGAGAGATGTGGAATGTGAAAGTTCATACTACATGTGGAGAATAGTAATTGGTTCAGTATGGCTGAACCATACTGATTGTACTAGAAGTTTAAGAGGGAAGCAGAGATTGGGATCAGATATAGAACCAGATAAGATAATCATTTATTCCCAAACCATCTTCACTATACTATGTTTGTGTGTATATCTTGATATGAAAGGCTAAACATGGATATTCAAGGTATGAATGTGAAGCATATTCATAGAAGTAGAAAACCATCTTAATTAACAGTAAGAACTTCCCTGTAATGCTATGATAAAACTTAAGAATATTAAAAATTTGAGGAGAAACCAAGATGGCGGCATATGTAAACACCTGAAATTGTTACCTTGCACAACCACTTCAAAAATACAACTAAAAGACAAAACGAACATCATCCAGAACCACAGGAAGGCTGGCTGAGTGGAAATTCTACAACTAGAAGGAAAGAGAAAAGCACACGAGACTCAGAGGAGGTACGGAATTAAAGTGCAGAGGTACGGAGGCTCCCGCGGAAAGGGCTGGCAACTGAGGACGTGGTTGTCTTTTTCAATCGGGAGAGAGACACAAGCTCCCGCTCTGAACTCCAGTTCCGGGCTAGTCTCTGGGGACCCAGACTCGTACAGGGAGAAACTGGACTGTCTGGCATCATGCAGAACTCAAGGGCAGATTTCTCTCAGATGTGCTGGCAGTGATTACCGTGGGACACTGAGACCCGGGGCCTCTTAGGGCTGGGCTGAGGATCAGTCATAGCTGTTTGCTCCGCCCTGTTGATTCTCTGAGACCCCCACCCCACCCAAGCTGTGCACAGAGGCTTTTGCATATGAATGACCTGTCCCTTTGCAATCTAAAATTACCTAACAAACTGCAACTGGGTTAGAGACCCAGAACATGCAAAAGAAGGCCCAAGGCCCCACAGCAGCCTGCATTGCTTCACAGCTGGGCCTCATCTGGGCACCTCCAAATCCCAAACAAAGAAGAGGAATCTGCAGATCTCTCTGTAGCTCCTGCTGGGTAGCCTCAGGCAGAGGCTAAATTAGCACCTTCTTAGAGATCCAAGTGCCAGTGTACTCAGTGGTCAGAGTGGGACCATCCAGATTACAACTCCTCAGATCCAAAAGGGACACACTTAGGAGGCAGACTTAGTGAGCACCAAAGCCCCACTGAAGCTAGTCTTGCCCCATAAGGGTGTCTCCAGCAAAAAAGTTCTCCCACTGCAGACACAGCTGATTCTCACAGCCAATTGGCCTGGAGGTCAATTCCTCCCAGTGATACCAACTACAATCAAGGCTTAACTACAACAAGACTGTGCACACAGCCCACGAAGGGGTGCACCAAGGGTGTCCACCTCAGGTAATTGGAGAGGCTGAGCTACTGGACCCTATAGGACACCTAGCACAGAAAGCCACTCTATCGACACAGGGAAGCCTAAAAAATGCGGAGACAAAGAAACAGGTCACAAATGACAGAAATGGAGGAAAGCAAACTACTGGATATAGAGTTCAAAACCATGGTTATAAGGTTTTTCAAGAATTTTCTAGAAACCGCCGATAAATGTAGTGAGACCCTCAAGAAATCTAGTGAGACCCTTGAGGTTATGAAAAAGGACCAACTAGAAATTAAGCATACACTGACTGAAATAAAGAATATTATACAGAGTTCCAACAGCAGACTAGAGGATCACAAGAATCAAGTCAAAGATTTGAAATATGAAGAAGCAAAAAACACTCAACCGGAAAAACAAAAAGAAAAAAGAACCCAAAAATATGAAGATAGTGTAAAGAGCCTCTGGGACAACTTCAAGCGTCCAACATCCAAATTATAGGTGAAGAAGAGAGAGAGCAAGATACTGAAAACTTATTTGAAGAAATAATGACAGCAAACTTCCCCTACCTGGTGAAAGAAATAGACTTACAAGTCCAGGAAGTGCAGAGAACCCCAAACAAAAGGAATCTAAAGAGGACCACACCAAGACACATCATAATTAAAATGCCAAGAGCAAAAGACAAAGAGAGAATCCTAAAAGCAGCAAGAGAAAGAAACTCAGTTACCTACAAGGGAGTATCCATACGACGGCCAGCTGATTTCTCAACAGAAACTATGCAGGCCAGAAGGGAGTGGCAAGAAATATTCAAAGTGATGAATAGCAAGAACCTACAACCAAGATTACTTTACCCAGCAAAGCTATCATTCAGAATTGAAGGTCAGCTAAAGAGCTTCACAGATAAGAAAAAGCTAAAGGAGTTCATCACCACCAAACCAGTATTATATGAAATGCTGAACGGTATTCTTTAAGAAGAGGAAGAAGAAGAAAAAGGTAAAGATAAAAATTATGAACGAGTACATATCTATCAATAAGTGAATCTAAAAATCAAGTGAATAAAAAATCTGATTAACAGAATAAACTGGTGTATAGAATAGAATCAGGGGCATAGAAAGGGAGTGGACTGATAATTCTCGGGGGGGGGGGGGAAAGCGGTGTGGGGGGTGTGGGAAGAGACTGGACAAAAATCGTATACCTATGGATGAGGACAGTGGGGGGGCGGGGTAAGGGCAGAGGGTGGGGTGGGAACCAGGTGGAGGGGAGCTATGGGGGAAAAAAGGAACAACTAATATGAACAATAAAGATTTAATTTAAAAAATATATAAAAGGGCAAAAATACGAATATTAGAAATTTGAGTACTGTGACTATTTTTTCACAGTCAAACCTTATTTAAAATAGTGGAAAAGGTGGTAAGACTTGTTGTGGGGATGGGGAGGTGGAGGATTACTCTGTCTCTCACTTTCCATTAATACTAATCCAAACCTATAAAACTTAAATTACTAGTATTGTCTGGGTTATAATTTCAATCTTTTTAGGCATTCATTTTCATATGAAACATGTGAAGTCCATGTATGTAGAGATTCCTCTATATGCAGCTTGTATTGTTAAAACCAGTGTCAGTGAGTAGCATAAGGGAAGAGGCAAGAGGAAAAAGTAGGCCAAGTAGGAATAGGAAGAGCAGATATTATGCATATGGAGCAAAATAAAGCTCCTGCCAGAACATTGTTTCATTTCCTTTTGACAGCTTCCTGAATAACAACCGTAAAATTTCAGCAGTTTACACAGTAGTGTTTAAGAAGGGGCAATGAGAGCAGTCCACCCCCAGGGAGGAGGAAGTTGTGTAGATTTGCCTGCATCTGACGATGATTAAAGAATTTGACAAAGTCAGCTTTGTTGTATTTAAATTCTCTGCAAACAGCGCACCCTCTTTGTGCCTATACTGGGGCACAGCTGCTCCTATCATACCCCCTCTTCAAACACATGCATCAAAACTTACTTCTCTCTTAATTTACATGTTGGCTGCAGGTGTGCTCCATGTGCTTTCATGCTAAAACCTGGACAGAAGGAGCAGCCTCTGACAGTAATGTACGGTTCTCCTGGCAGAGGGGGAAAGGGAAAGACACCTGGCAAAACCACAGATGGCACTAAAGCTTCTAGGAGCTAGCATGATGTCACTTCTGCTTACATTGCTCTGGCCAAAAGAATTTACCGGGCCAAATCTGATATCAGTGGATCGAGGAAGTAAACCCCTCCCACAGAGAGGTACTTCAGGCCCCATAGCAACACGCAGTGATATATAAATCAAGGAAGGGAGGTGCAAGGAATCTAGATCAATAATATCATTTATCACTATGGGTTGCTTTGTGTTCAGGTGATTAAACAAAGTTTAAATTCAAATGATATAAAGCATCTTTACTAGAAATAAGGAGGCACTTTCTGACTATCAGATTGATTTTTACACCAATGATTGTATAATGCTAACTTTTAACATTTAAAAAAGTCAGATAGCCTGGTTGGCATTGCTCAGTGGTTGAATGCCAACCTATGAACCAGGAGGTCATGGTTTGATTCGTGGACAGGTACATGCCTGGGTTGTGGACTCAATCCACAGTGGGGGACGTGCAGGAGGCAGTTGATTAATGATTCTCTCTCATCATTGATGTTTCTCTCTCTCTCTCCCCCTCTCCCTTCCTCTCTGAAATCAATACGAATAAATAAATAATAAAAGTCAGATATTTTTTTCTTGAATATGCAGGTGTTCATATGCCCAGAGAGTAATAGTTTATGTAAACTGTTTTCTTAATGAAATACAGTAGTTAAAAGGCTAATAGCTTTTCTCTGCCCAGTTCTTCATATGAAGGAGAGAACACAGAAAGTGATTCTAGATGTATAGGGAAGTCATTACACCAAGATGCCGTAGGCCTTAGCGATGAATTCTCTGATGGAAATCAGTTGAGAAAGGCTAGAGTGAGTTGTACAGTTATGGTAATAGGGAGAAAAAGAAGTCCATTCATTAGTATTAGTAATTGTAATGATTATGGTAAATCGTTTGTTGGAGACTTTTCCTCCTACTTCCTTATTTCCACTTGTACATTTAGAGTTTATGTTTTTATGGAGAAAGAACCTCAAAGGACTTTGCTTTATATTTTTTACCTTTACTTCTCTGCTGATAGAACACAAATTGATGCCACATAGCAATGGGCTGTTGTGGAGATAGCCTGGGACTTTTGCACATTACTTGGCAAATAACAGAAAAGTAAGAAAAAGCCCTATCCGGTTTGGCTCAGTCGATAGAGCATCGGCCTGCGGACTGAAAGGTCCCAGGTTCTATTCCGGTCAAGGGCATGTACCTTGGTTGCGGGCACATCCCCAGTGGGGAGTGTGCAGGAGGCAGCTGGTCGATGTTTCTCTCTCATCGATGTTTCTAGCTCTCTATCCCTCTCCCTTCCTCTCCGTAAAAAATCAATAAAATATATATTTTAAAAAAAAGAAAAGTAAGAAAAAAACCCACTGTCCTACCTACTTTGAATCGATGGCATTAACTGAATTGTGTGTCTAATACTGGCACTAAAGAACATGATATACTTGAGGACATTTGGTAATGTTTAAAACAATCCGTTTGAGATAGTTCCCAAATTACTTTCACAAGTATATTCAGTGAATAAAGAGTCAAAATCAAACATTATAAAGTGATTTAGTAAAATTTTACTTAAAGCTTAAAGGTAAGTTATGTACTAGTTAACTTTATTTTTTTGGAAGAGCTCCTAGCACCATAAATGTCTGCAAGCTAAAATGTAATTTATGTATGTGTGATCATTTCTAAAGTTAGATAAGGGTCTCAGAGGTTTTTTGATTACTCATGACAGCAGATTGCTCTTGATAATGATGGAAAGTATAATGAATAAACTTTAAAGACCTTTCCAGTAGTGAATTACTTATACCTACTGAATACAGACCTTCCTTGTATTTCAATAGGCGTTTAGAAGGTTAGCTAGTATTTCCACATTTTAAAAGGTTTATGGTGAATAGTGAATAATTATACTGATAGTACATACAGAAATACATGAAAAAGAGATATTTGTTTCATGACTGTAGGTAATTAGATAGTCCCATTACAACTTGGGTTTTTTTCTTTCCCTTCTCTTCTGTAGCACTTTGCCAATTTAGGAAAATTGGCCGAGGCTAGATAATTTTAAAAGCTGTATTGTCTAGCAATCCCTGTTGACCAGTAAGTAAATTGACTGATTTGAAATTGTTTGCTCTAGCATTCCTCTGATAAAAGCTTCTGATTATATTCGAATAATGTGGAGAACTACTTATAGTATAACAATAATTTTGATGGTAAGTCAGAGTTTAAATAGCTAAATAAACGTGTTTAAATATTTGACTCTTATGTTAAGATCTTTTCCTAGTCAGGTATCTAAAAGAGTTTCAGGTACAATACATACTGAAAATTTCTTCTAAGTACTGCGATTAGTGATGAAAAATAGAAAATACTTAAAGCATCTTTGCTGACTTAGATAACTTGGAATTACATAATTGGAATCTTTATTTATAGCCCAACAGTTTTTTTTAGGGTGGGGGGTTAATATATGTTTAACTTTTTTTTAGAAGGTAATTTTCTTAAGATAATTTTAATACCATTCATGGAAATAAGCATATAGTAGCATATTTTTTTCTCTCTTTTATTAGATCGTGAACTTAAATGTACAGACTGGATCATTCTGTACCATTTAATAAGCTTGACAGTATTTAAAACATTATGGGTGTGTGGATAGTTATATAGTGAAAATATATTAAATATGTAATCTAAAAGTTCTCGCTGTGTTAAGCCTTGGAAGTGGGAAATGTGAGGGTTAGAATCCTCTTCTTCATATTGTTTTTCACAGTTACACAGTTATTACACCAAAGTTTTATTTTACTTCATCCTTTATAATTAAATCATTTTATATGTAGTGAGAAAAATATAGCACTTATATTCTCACTAAAATATTTTGCTTAAGATTGCAAAGGACTCTCAAGTGAATGGAATTCTATACTTGCTATTCAATCTTACTATGTAAATATGAAACATTTAATATTAATTTATCACCAAATTTGCTACATGGATCATTCTGCTATAGATCTTTAAACCAAGAACCTTGTTCAGAAGTGCTTAAGTAAAATAAATTGGTAAAAATTTGGGTTAGAATTTGTAACTTTAAATCAAATTAGGACGTTAAAAGTTCAACATTAAACACTTTAATGGGAATAGAAAGTGGTTTTGTAGCTTTTATTATTTCATCTGCAAACATTTAAATAAGCTTTAACTAAGAGATTGTTTTCTATAGTAATCTAAAAAGCATTCTAAGTACTAAAATAAGCAACACAATAATCAATTTAGAAGACTACTGATATGCGGATGACAATTTTTGGAATGTGTTTATTAGAATTCACTGTAATCTTTTTTTTTTTTTTTTAATGCTGTACTTACTTTTCTTTTCTCACCCCCCCACCCCTGTAATATAAACACACCTTAAAATAAGTAATAGGTTAAGAACAGTTAATTCCTAAGGAGTTTAGCAAATAGCTATTAGTATATCATTGAGACCAAAGGAGCAAAGCAAGGTGTTTTTTTAATCATTCAAGACACAATTTACTTTGTTAGTAATGACAGTTACAGTTGATAGTTTTATGATGTGGAACCTGACCAATACTACTGGTTTGTATTTTGGGAGGAAAAAAAGGAATTTCTGTTTAAGTAGTTTACATATAGGTTTTTTTTTTTGTTTCCTCACATACAGGTTTGTTTCAAACTTCTAAACTAAGTTGTCTAAATTTCTTTTTGGAAATACTTTATTCTGATGTCTTTGAAGTAATCTACTTTCATCTGTCTCAGTATCTTACTGGGTAGGTTCTCAGCCTTAATCTCCTCTAGTGCAAAAATCCTAATTCTACTAGGCTATGAGAAGCATACAACTGGAAACCATGACATTTTCATCATATGCCAGGCATTAAGATCTATTCTAATGAAAGGGTAATATGCTAATTAGACCGGATAGACCAAACGTCTTTTGGACGTCATTCCAGACATCCTTCCTGACAAAGCTGGGGGTGTGGCCGGCCTGCAAACCGCCTGTGACCCCTCGCCCAGGCTGGCCCGCCCCCCAGTGGGAATCCCCAACTCGGTCCAGGGCCCACTCCAGGGCAGGTCAGCCAGCCCCCACCCGTGCACCAGGCCTCTATCCTATATAATAAAAGGATAATATGCAAATTGACCCTAATGGCAGAACAACTGCTGGACCAGTCACTATGAGATGCACTGACCACCTCTTGGTTCCTTTCCCCAGCCAGCAGGCTCTGATCGCCTGATGGCCACCCCCAGCAGAGGTGGGGCCAGTGAGTGGGTGGGAACAGCTGACCCCTTGGTCCCTTCCCTGGGCCGTCAGGCACCAATCACCTGATGGCGAATGGGGAACTGGGGGTGGGTGGCGGCAGAGGGCGGGGCCGGCTGCGGGCAGCTGGGGAAGATGGCTCTGATCGCAGGCCAGGCCTAGGGACTGTACCCGTGCATGAATTTTGTGCACCAGGCCTTTAGTAACTCCATAAATGTCTAACCACTAAGCTGTACACCTGAAACTAATATAAAATAATATTGAATGTCAACTGTAATTGGAAAAAAAAAAGATATCTCCATGTGCTCTACTTGGATGTTCAACCATTACCTCCAGACTCTGAATGTTCAAAATCAAATTCATTCTTTCATTAAAGCTGATTTCTCTTCCTAACTACTTTTTCTCACACAGTTCATGGTCCTCTTAACTCTTTCAGTTCCTCCACATGCTATGCTACTGCACATCTCCCTGCCTTTTGCGATTCTATTCCTTCTAGCTAGAATTTTCTCCTTCAGATGAGAGCCAAATGCTTCTTTGTGAAACCTGTTAAGACATCTTTTTATCCCCAGGTGTATCCCAAAGAAGGTATGTTTAATAACTATTAGAGCATTTGGGAAGACATATAATTTATTGTTTAAATTGTGATTCAGCAAACTGTGGGCCACAGGCCAAATCAAGCCACCAATTACAGAAAAAAAAAAAATGCACATACCCTCTGCTCTAAATGAGCATTTGTTAAACCATGGTCCATCAGTTTTGCCCAAGTTTCAAGTATCAGGCCAGCATATATAGCCTATTCAAATAAGAATACTAGCATGTTTTTTAAAGCCTAAGCTTTTTATATTTTCATAACCAGAGCAAGAGCTATGTGGTGAACTTTTCATTAAGTCTACTTTTATTTCTGTCTACATTAGCATATTGTATTTTTAATTTGTAGCATTTGGAACTTAGAGACAAGGCATTAGGTAGTTAACTTTAAGTTTTTTTTTTGTGCTCCTGCATTTTCTGAAATCTTTAATGCTGGAGCATTTGATGTAAACCTTTTTCTGTGGCTAAAACTGGAATCTTCCTTGTTCGCCTAACTTTATCAACACTGATAATTTTCTGTAACTTCACTCTATAAGAATAAAGTAATGTTTCAATTATATTCTCTGCTACTTCTCCCTTCAAAAAGATTTTTCGCTTTTATTGGCCAAGAAAAACAATGTTCCTTTTCCTCTATTTAGATCATATTATTAAGTAATATTTAGAAAATTCAAAATAATGTTTTAAAACTCATTTCAGTCTTTTCCTTATCACTTACTGGTAACAAAGGAAGGTTGAAATGCAACAGATGATGAATAGAATGAATGATTGTAGGCTCATCTTGTACCCCAATACATTCCCTTCTGCATAAAATCTCATGCATCTTCTCCTCAGCCAGAATTTAGGTACAGTGTTCATCCACAAATTCCTACAGTCACTTAAAGGGAAAAATTGAAAAAAGAAAGAAGTAGCAATGGAAATAGTTACGGGACCTAAAGCTTATAGTGGAATAAATGTAGAAAATATTGCAATTAAGGTTTGGAAGTGATAAAAGATGCTAAATAATAATAATAATAATCCCAATATTAATAATTGTTCCCTAAAGCTGAGAGCTGATGCTATAATCCTAGCTTTGTTATAAAGTTAATTATAGAGCTAAGGTTATGTTCCTCACATATCAGAAAAGGGAAAGAGTTTTAAGAAATATTGTTCAGCCCTAGCTGGTTTGGCTCAGTGGATAGAGTGTTGGCTTGCAGACTAAAGGGTCCCGGGTTCGATTCCAGTCAAGGGCACATGCCTGGGTTGTGGGCTTGATCCCCAGTAGGGGGCATGCAGGAGGCAACTCTCATCAGTGATGTTTCTATTTCTCCCTCTTCCTCTCTAAAATCAATAATATATATATATATATATATATAATATATATATGTATGTATATATATATTATATATATGTATGTATATATATGTATGTATATATATTATATATGTATATATGTATGTATATATATTATATATATGTATATATATATATTTTTAAATAAATATTGTTCAAAATAGGTTAAATGAACACACATAACTCAAGAATCTGGCAATATTTACCACAATTATAAATGAACTCTTTCTTTAACCTAGCAAGCTTACTCTGATGTTTTGTCTTACAGATACAATGACACATGTATGAAATTACATGTTCAAGTTTATTTGGTGCAGTATTGTTTATAATAGCAAAAGATTAGACACAGCCCAAGTATCCAGCAATAAAGGACTGGATCAGAAAGACATTGGAAGTTAGGCTAGATGAAAACATGTCATTTGACTTGCTATTTTCTACAAAATAATATTGAAAATGCAGGAAAAGGGTAACCTAAAAGTTGCTATTAAGGGATAGCAAATGAGAAATAAATACCCATGACTAAATCTTACTATGTTGTAAAATATACTTTTTTTAATACATAAAAAATGTGTAAGAGCTTGCATAGATTGCCTTGTTTTGATCCCCATTTAATTTATAATCCCATGTAAACTGAACATATTATTATGGGTGCTCAGGCACCTAATCTCCTGGGTGAGAACTACTCTAATAGATTCTTATAGTTTGTTTCTTCATCTCTGAGGTAAAGGTGGGTTGATTAGGACAAAAGTTAATTGCTACATTTTTAATAAAAATTTATTACTATAGAGGAACAGCATTTTAATTTGTATTTATTATTTGTAACCCGCAACATCTTTAAAAAGATTCAAGATGGTAAATAGGGATACTTGAGAACTTGTTTCTCTGATGAGGTTTGTCTAAGTGAACACAATCTAGACAAAGCCTGAAACTAAAGCTGTGAATACAAGAAAACTTCTGGAGCCTAGAGTCTGGGTTCATGTCAGTTAAATAGTAGAATTCCTAACTGTTTAAATATGTGGAGTAAAGGTTTGTGAAGAATCCAAGATAACACTGAGTACTGTCTTTATTTATCATCTATCTATATATAAAAGCCTAATATGCAAAGTGTCCCCTCGGGAGTTTGACCGGGATACTGGGAGTTCGATTGCTTGCTATAACATGGACTGACCACCAGGGGGTGGTGCAGAATGAAGGGAGGCCCCATCTGGCGGCCCAGCAGCAGCCGCTAGGGACCCTACCTATGCATGAATTCTGTGCACTGGGCCTCTAGTAAATTATTATATGGATTACTGTGTAAAGAAATGAGTTATGATAGAGAATGAGTTGTATGGGAAAAAATACTAGTCATTTTGCCTTTCCAGTATTTCCTTGGAGTTAAGAAAATATAAAATTCTGGACATGCAGAACTTAATTTTTGATCTGTGGCTAGGTTTGATATAGCATGCTCCCTAAAGTAATAAATTTCAAATGCATTGCTATGTAATTGTTTTCTAGCATATACCTCTGGATTTAATTTTCAAATATTTGAAAGCTAGACTATATTTTAAGTTATATTTAAGTTATATTCTTGTTTGGACTATAATGTAAAGCAAATGTATAAGTCATTAATTTTTACAGACTGCATTTTTATAGTAATTACCTATATAATATTAGACTTTAAGTGTTTTTATAAAAAGCTTTGAATGTCATTCTCAGAACAGTTCTCTATTGTTGAAGGATTATTCCCATTTTTTAAGGCCCAGAGATTTTGTGATTTATTTAGTCACCACTCTATGATATAAATATAACTTGAAGTCTTCTGCCTCCAAATGCCATCATTTCTTTGTCCTATCTTAGTATTTGTTCTCTTCATTTTTAATGTCCTGGTACTGTAACTAGTGAATAGCATGCTGTTTGTCTTTTCAGGATATGGCTTTGGTTGCCCCTGAGGCTCCTTCAGAACAAGCCAGGCGAGTTTTTCAAACCTATGACCCAGAAGGTAAAATATTTTATTATTTTATTAACATTGACTCCGTGTTTTATATCTTTATACACTTGAAATAGGTTGATATTTACCTGAGTTCTAGTCACAGGAGTTGTTGGGTTATTGAATGAAACATAGGTTGCATTTCTTCAGCATTTTAAATGGGAAATGTGAAAATGGAAACAAAAAGGGGTACCTAAGTGCTCATCAAGTTCTGACATGGTGTGAGGTTTGCATGTTTCTCAGGGTACTGAATTATGGCTACTTGAATCTTCATTCTTTATACTCAGTGTCAAATGGGAAAATACCACCTTCTGAAAAAGCTCTTTGAAAAGTTAAGTCATTTCCATGCTTTTTCATTTACTTATTAAACAGCTCTTCCAGAATATTTTTTATGTGAGAAATAATTGACATATAACAGTCTGTAAGTGCAAGGTATACAACGTGTTGCTTTTACATACTTATATACTACAAAATCATTGTTACAGTAGTGTTAGCTAACACCACTATAGTATCACATCATAATCTTTCTTTTTTATAGTGAGAATAATTAAGTTCTATTCTCTTAGCAATTTTGAAATTTATAAAACTGTATTGTTAACCATAATAACTATGCTGTGTATTAGCTCTCCAGAACTTATTTCTCTATTAGTTGCAAGTTTCTACTTTCAAACAACATTCCCATCTCCCTCAGGCCCTGGTAACCACCATTCTACTACTTTTACAAATTAAGCTCTTTTAGAATTCTACATATAAGTATAGGATTTGTCTTTATCTAACTTCTTTCAATTATTATAATGCCATCAAATTCCATTCATGTTACAAAAGGCAAGATTTTCTTATTCCTCCTGTCTGAATAATGTGTGTGTGTGTGCGCGCGCGCGCGCGCGTGTGTGTAATCCATTTCTTTATCCATTTATTTGTTGATGGGCACTTAAGTTGTTTCTATATCTGGGCTATCATAATGCTGTAGTGACTATGGGCATGCACAGATCTCTTTAAACTACAGATTTGAAGTCCTTCAGATATATACCTAGGAGTTCAATTTTTGAGAAACCTTACCTTTTTCTTTAATGGGTGTACTATTTTACATTCCCACCAATAGTGTATAAGGGTTCTCTTTTTCTATACATCCTTACCAACATTTATCTCTTATATTTCTGATAAAAGCTATCCTAATTGTTCTAACAGGTGAGGACTCATACCTCACTGTGATTTTGATTGCCTTTTCCCGATAAATAGTGATATTGAGCATCTTTCCATAAACCTATAGGCCATTAGTATGTCTCCTTTTTTTTTTTTTTTTTAAGATTTAATGAGCACCTCTTTTTTTTCAAATTTATCTTTATTGTTAAAAGTATTAAAGATGTCCCTTCCCCCTACCCTCATTAATCCTCTTTCTTCCATCCTGCTCCAGTCCCCTCCCCAGGCCTTCCCCCACACTATTGTTTATCCATGGGCTATGCGTATATGCATGTTAGTTCATTGGTTAATCTCATACCCCTCACTCCCCTTCCCTCTGAAATATCTGAGTCTGTTGCACGCTTTAATGTCTCTGGATCTATTTTGTTCATTAGTTTATTTTGTTAATTAGATTCCACATATACGTGAGATCATGTGATACTTGTTTTTCTCTGACTGGCTTATTTCAGTTAGTATAATACTCTCCAGGTCCCTCCATACTGTCTCAAAGAGTAAGAAATCTCTCTCTCTCTCTCTCTCTCTCTCTCTCTCTCTCTCTCTCTCTCTCTCCAGCTGCATAGTATTCCGTGGTGTAAATGTACCTCTGTTTTTTAATTCATTCATCCATTGATGGGCACTTGGGCTATTACCAGAATTTAGCTACTTTAAATAACACTGCTCTGAACATTGGGGTGCATATATTCTTTCTGATTGGTGTTACTGGCTTCTTAGGATATATTCCTAGAAATGGGATCACTGGGTCAAATGGCAGTTCCACTTTTAATTTTTTGAGGAAAATCCACACGTTTTCCATAGTGGTTGTACCAGTCTGCATTCCCACCAGCAGTGTACTAGGGTTCCTTTTTCTCCACATCCTCACCAGTACTTGTTTGTTGATTTGTTGATGGTAGCCATTCTGGCAGGTGTGAGATGGTACCTCATTGTTGTTTTAATTTGCATCTCTCTGATGATTAGTGACTTAGAGCATTTTTTTCAGATATTTCTTGGCCATTGTATGTCCTCTTTGAAGAAGTGTCTATTTAAGTCCTTCACCATTTTTCAATTACACTGTTTGTCTAACCCAGTGGTTCTCAACCTTCCTGATGCCGCAACCCTTTAATACAGTTCCTCATGTTGTGGTGACCCCCAACTATAAAATTATTTTCGTTGCTACTTCATAACTGTAATTTTGCTACTGTTATGAATCGTAATGTAGATATCTGATATGCAGGATGTATTTTCATTGTTACAAATTGAATATAATTAAAGCATAGTGATTAATCACAAAAAACAATATGTGATTATATATGTGTTTTCTGATGGTCTTAGGTGACCCCTGTGAAAGGGTCGTTCAACCCCCAAAGGGGTCGCGACCCACAGGTTGAGAACCGCTGGGCTAACTGGTATTGAGTTGTATGAGTTCTTTGTATATTTTTGAAATTAACCCCTTATCAGATGTATCATTGGCGAATGCATTCTCCCATACAGTAGGTTCCCTTTTCATTTTGAGGCTGGTTTCTTTTGCTGTGCAAAAGCTTTTTTATTTTGATGTAGCCCCATTTGTTTATTTTCCCCTTTGTTTCTCTTGACTTAGGTGATGTATCTGTGAAATTCTGTTATGTGAGGTATCTGATATTTTGCCTGCCTATGCTTTTTTCTAGCATTTTTATGGTTTCATGACTTCCATTTAAGTCTTTTATCCATTTTGAGTTTATTCTCATGTGTGGTGTAAGTTGGTGGTCTAGTTTCAGGGTTTTTTTTGTTTTGTTTTGTTTTGTTTGTTTTGCATATACCTGCCCAATTTTCCCATCACCATTTATTAAACAGACTGTCTCTGTTCTGTTCCATTGACATATGTGTGTTTATACCAATACTATTCTGTTTGGATTACTATAGGTCTGTAATATAGTTCGAAAACAGGGGATGTGATGCCTCCAGCTTTGTTCTTCTTTCTCAATATTACTTTGGATATTTGGGGTCTTTTGTGGTACCATACAAATGTTAGGATTGCTTGTTTTAGTTCTGTGAAAAATGCCTTGGATCTTTATAGGGATTGCATTGAATCTGGAGATCTCTTTGGGTAGTATGAACATTTTAACACAATTAAATCTTTCAATCCATGAGCTTTCCATTTGTGTCGTCTTCAATTTCTTTTATCAGTGTTTCATAGTTTTTAGTGTCCAGGTCTTTTATTCCTTTGGCTGACTTTATTCCTAGATATATTATTCATTTTTAAACAGTGGTAAATGGGGTAGATTTATATTTCTCTCTGATAGTTTATCAGTTTATAGAAATGCAAGAGATATTTGTATATTGATCTTACATACTGCAAGTTTTGAATTTGTTTATTCTAACAGGTGGTGTTTTGTTTTTGTTTTTGTTTTTTCGGTAGAGTTTTCAGGCCTTCCTATCTATAATAATAAAAGCTTAATATGTTAATTAGACCAGACATCCTTCCGGACGACCTTCTGGACAAAGCTGGGGCTGTGAGGGAAGCCTGGGTCCCAGGTGCCTGCTGGGGGCTGGAGTAAAGCCTGTGTCCCGGGTGCCAGAGGGAAGCTGGTGCCAGCAGCTGGGGAAAGGAAGGCCTATTCTTGCATGAATTTCTTGCATCGGGCCTCTAATATATGATATTACTAGAGGCCCAGTGCACAAATTTGTGCATGGGTGAGGTCTGGCTGGCCCACTCTGATGGGGGCCGATTGGGGCCAGGCCAGTGGGGGGGGAGGGGCATGGGCCGTTGGCCAGTCAACCTCACCCCTGTTCGGGGGGGGGGGGGCAATAAAGGGTGGGGCCGGCAGGGGCCACAGGTGGTGGGCTGGCCGGCCCTGCCCCCGATCTGGGTGGGGAGGCTGATCAGGGGCTGGGCCTGCCGGGGGGAGGCGTCGCAGGAGGTTGGGGTGCCGATAGGGGTCCTGATTGGGACAGTTGGCTGCCACAGTGCACATCATAGCGACTGGTTGTTCTGGTTGTTCCATTGTTCTGGTTACTTGGCTTTTATATATATAGACTAGAGGCCCAGTGCACAAAAATTTGTGCACTCAGGGGGTGGGGGGGGGGGTCCCTCAGCCAGGCCTGTTCCCTCTCACAGTCTGGGACCCCTTGGAAGATAACAACCTACTGGCTTAGGCCCGCTCCCGGGTGGCAGAGGGCAGGCCCAATCCCTAGGTGCAGCCCCTGGTCGGGCTCAGAGCAGGACTGATCAGGGGGCTGGGGTGCCTTCCCCTGTCACGAACAGAGCAGGGCGGATAGGGAGGTTGTGGCCCCGCCCCCTGTCCACACAGAGCCACGGGCGATCAGGGGGTTTGGGCGCTGCCCCCTGTCACGCTGATCCTGGTGCCGGGAGGCCTCGCGGCTCTGCTGCTCCTGGTGCTGAGAGGCATATTACCCTTTTACTATATAGGATAGAGGCCTGGTGCACGGGTGGGGGCCAGATGGTTTGCCCTGAAGGGTGTCCTGGATCAGGGTGGGGGTCCCACTTGGGTGCCTGGCCAGCCTGGATGAGGGGATGATGGCTGTTTGCAGCTGGTCACACCCCCTTCAGGGTGGGGGTCCCCACTGGGGTGCCTGGCCAGTCTGGGTGAGGGGCTGAGGGTTGTTTTCAGGCTGGCGGGTGACTGAAGCTCCCAACCCCTCCTTTTTTCCTTTTTTTTTAAAAAATTCTGGACCAGCTTTAGCTCTGAGGCTTGGCTCCAGCTCTTAGGCCTCGGCTGCTGAAAGCAGGTATCTGGTTTGTTTGGGTTCTATAATCGAAACACTGTTTCAACTCCAGCTCTGAGATCCCGGCTGGCTGAAAGCAGGTTTCTGGGGTTTTGTTTAGCTTCTATATTTGTAACAATGTTTCAAACTGCCAGCTCAGAGGCCGACAGCGGCAGGCGGGGAAAGTTGGTTTCCTCCGTCACTGAAGCAAGCAAGCCTCATGTTCGCTTCAAGCTGCCTGGCTGCCGGCCGCCATCTTGGCTGGCAGTTAATTTGCATAGCACCCTGATTAGCCAATGGGAAGGGTAGCAGAGGTACGGTTAATTACCATGTTTCTCTTTTATTAGATAGGACTAGTGTCTTGGTGCACAAAATTCATGCACATTAAAAGGGGATTAACTAGAGGAAATATTTTAATATTGCTATTTGTCCTTCCTCTATAATAGAAGTGTCAGAGATGAAAGAAAATTAGTAAAATGTATATGAAAATCTTCCTCCTGTCAGAGTCAGGGGTGCGCTGCGGGACCCAGAGTCAAGTCCCCGCCCATGCACATGTGCCTCAAAATTGCGTGAGTTCCATACCCGGCCAGCCCCCCCGCCCATTGGGCTAAATCCAGACCCGGCTGGTCTCACCCTTGTTAAGCCCCACTGGGCAGAGGTCATGGCCTGAGGTTCCTCAGCCTGGTGCCGGGGCAGGGGGAGCAGCCTGAGGTCCCTGGCCCAGCATCGGTGTGGGGGGCACACCTTGAAGTCCCCCATCAAGCTCTTCCGGGCGGGGGGCATGGCCTGAGGTCCCTCCGCCGGGCGCCCAGGTGGGGGGATGGCCTCAGGACCCTGGCCCGATTCCAGGGCAAGGGGTGCAGCCTGAGGTCCCCTATCAAGCCCTGCTGGGCTGGGGGGGCATGGCCTGAGGTCCCCTGGTCTGGTGCCAAGGCAGGGGGTGTGGCCTGAGGTCCCCCATCAAGCCCTGCTGGGTGGAGGGGCAAGGCCTGAAGTCTCCTGTCAAACCCTGCTGGGGGTGGGGGACATGGATTGAGGTCCCCTGGCTTGGCGCCAAGGTGGGGGGCACAGCCTGAGGTGCCCTGGCCTGGCACTGGGGTGGGGTGTGTGGCCTGAGGTTCCCCGTCAAGCTCTGCTGATCTTTTTTCTTTTCTTCCTTCTACTAATTTTGTTCGTCTCTTTTTAGTTCCTTGACATAAATATCCTAACTTTACCCCTCAAAATAGTTTTGAATTTGACTAAATATTCAACTTGACCAGTGAATTTTATATTTTCATGTTACTAATTTGTGTCCTTTTTTTCAGCTTATAGAATTATCTTTAGGGCAGGTCTCATTTTTAAAAATATCCTCAGCTTTTGTTTACCTCAAAAGTCTTTATGCCACCTTCATTTCTGAATGACAACTTACCTGGATAGAGAATTCTTAGTGGACAATTATTTGTTTTGAACACTTTGAATATATATTATCCCTGTCTCTACAGGCCTGTTAGGTTTCTGCTGAGAAATCTGCTTTTAGTTTTATCAATATTCCCTTGTATGTGATGAATATTTTATCTTTCTGCTTACAAAATTCTCTATTTGTCTTTGATTTGAGAGAGCTTGATAATGTTATGGGGTCTCTGTATTGAATATCTTTGGGGATCTTTGACTCTCCTGTACTTGGATCGTCATATATCTCTCCAAATTTGGGAAGTTTTCATTCATTATTGCTTTAAGTAAGTTTTCTGTTCCTTTATCCCTCTTTTCCAAGACTCCCATAATACAGATATACTTATTCTCTGTGGTCCCCATAATTCATTTAGGTTTTCTTCACTCTTTATTTTTTTACTGACTTAATAATATTCTGACATCTGCCCTCACAGATATTTTCTTCCACCTGATTGAGTCTGCTGTTCAAGCTACCTATTGGGTTGTTTATTTCATTCACTGTATTCTTAACCTTGAGAATTTCTGTTTAGTTCTTTATTATGATTTCTATTTATTTGTTAAACTTATCGTTTTGAAGTCCATTGGTAGTTATGTTGTTTTGACACCTTTGCATTTGTGTACTAATTATAATATAACTAAAGTATAATAGCTGAGTCACTTTAAAACCACATCATACGTTGAATTCCATTGTAAATACCATGTAGAAATTTAAGTTGTTGGATCAGTGAAGTCCATTGGAACTCTGAAAGGACTCAATTATCTTTATGAATACACTTTATTCTATCTTAAAACTTTTACTCTTGAAGATCTGCTCTTTTCATTTCTGAAAAATTGACTCACAGAATTTCTAGGAATAGTCATGTGCCACATAATAATTGGGATGCATCCTGACAATGCGTCATTAGGATATTTCTATTTTGTCCTTGTACAGACATCATAGAGTGTACTTATACAACCCTGATGGGATAGCCTACTACTATAATTGTATATGCTATAATTTTCTATGACTGGCAGGGCAGTGGGTTTGTTTATAACAGCATCACCACAACATGAGTAATGTTGTGCTATGATGTTAGGACAGCTACAACATCACTAGGCAATAGGAATTTTTCAGCTTCATTAAAATCTATGGAACCACCATTGAATATGCTGTTATATGGCACATGACAGTATGTCTATTCTCTTAGTAGCAGTATAACTTTTAGTTCCTTTTAGGTCTATAAATCTGTTTTCTTATATATCAAATGGGAATAATGAGACCTATTTCTTAAGAGTCAATCTGAAGATGAATAATGTTATAGAAAATACCCTGTCGCCGAAACCGGTTTGGCTCAGTGGATAGAGCGTTGACCTGCGGACTGAAAGGTCCCAGGTTCGATTCCGGTCAAGGGCATGTACCAGGGTTGCGGGCACATCCCCAGTAGGAGATGTGCAGGAGGCAGTTGATCGATGTTTCTCTCTCATCGATGTTTCTAACTCTCTATCTCTCTCCCTTCCTCTCTGTAAAAAATCAATAAAATATATTTTTTAAAAATTTTAAAAAAAGAAAATACCCTGTCCAATGCTTAAAACATACTAGGTATCTATAAATGTCAATTCCTCTCTCTCTCCACCTCATTTTCATTGGTGCTTATATTGCTGATTTGACTGAGTTGTTTTCTTCCACTATGCTTTTTCCATAACTTAATACACACACAAGTTTATTTGCTCTTGGATTTAATAATATTTTAAATGCTAGATAACATTTCATTCTAAATCTTTAGATAGGAAGTAAAATAGACTTACCACTGAATGAAATTAGCCTTAGAGTAAATCAGCAGCTTTGAGTCATTGCCCTGTGAAGCACATTGAACTATATAATGGATGGTGACAAATTTGCAATCATTCTCTTGCCACTTTGAATCCTCTGATAAAAAAAAAAAAAGAAAGAAATCATTTCTATTCCTAAATATATCCAATATATTTTGAGCTAAGGGTCAAACTTCTTCCTAAAGGGTAGTTTTCATAAACTATAACAAGTTAATATGAGAAAGTAAGATTGATGTTAATAGTGTTAAGATTCGAAGAAATGGTGTGATTATAATAAACCTAGATTAGTCAGCAAGCTATCATGAAGACCTGAGGAAGAATTGCATTGGCAAATGGAAGCTAAAAGAGAAGAAAGTGATATGTGTGTGTGTATGTGTGTGTATATATATACATATATATATATGTATATATATACACAAACATACATACAAAGATATACACACACACACACACACACACACACACATATACTAGAGGCCTGGTGCACAAAAATTTGTACACTGGAGTCGGGGGGGTGTCCCTCAGCTCCACTTGTGCCCTCTCACAGTCTGGGACCCCTCGGGAGATAACAAGCTGCTGGCTTAGGCCCGCTCCTGGGTGGCAGAGGGCAGGCCCAATCCCTAGGTGCAGCCCCTGGTCGGGCTCAGAGCAGGGCCAATTGGGGAGTTGGGGCACCGCCCCCTGTCATGCACAGAGCAGGGCGGATCGGGAGGTTGCGATGCCACCCCCAGTCACGCTCAGGGTAGGGCCGATTGGGGGGTTGGGGCACCCCCCCCTGTCACATTCAAGGCAGGGTCGATGGGGAGGTTGCGGCGCCACCCCCTGTCACGCACAGAGCAGGGCCAATCAGGGGGTTGTGGTGCCACCCCTGTCACATACAGAGCCAGCCGATCAGGGGGTTGGGGCGCTGCCCCCTGTCACGCACAGAGCAGGGCCGATCAGGGGGTTGTGGTGCCAACCCTGTCACATACAGAGCCAGCCGATCAGGGGGTTGGGGAACTCCCCCCTGTCATGCACAGAGCAGGACTAATCAGGGGGTTTGGGAGCTCCCCCCTGTCACGCACAGAGTAGGGCTGATAGGGGAGTTGGGGCACCGCCCCCTGTCACACACAGAGCAGGGCGGATTGGGGGGTTGGGGTGCCACCCCCTGTCACCCACAGAGCAGGGCCGATCAGGGGGTTGGGGCGCCTTCCCCTGTCACGAACAGAGCAGGGCGAGTAGGGAGGTTGTGGCCCCGCCTCCTGTCACACACAGAGCCGCAGGGCGATCAGGGGGTTTGGGCGCTGCCCCCTGTCACGCTGCTCCACGGCTCCGCTGATCCCAGTGTTGGGAGGCCTCACGGCTCCGCGTGACACGGGGCAGTGAGGCCTCGCTGCTCAGCTGATCCCGGTGCTGGGAGGCCTCGCTACTCTGCTGATCCCAGTGCCAGGAGGCCTCGTGGCTCCGCTGATCCCAGTGCCAGGAGGCCTCGAGGCTCCGCTGATCCCAGGGCCGGAAGGCCTCGCGGCTCCGCTTATCCTGGCTTCGGGAGGCCTTGCATCTCCTCTGATCCCGGTGCTGGGAGGCATAGTACCCTTTTACTATATAGGATAGAGGCCTGGTGCACGGGTGGGGGCCAGATGGTTTGCCCTGAAGGGTGTCCTGGATCAGGGTGGGGGTCCCACTTGGGTGCCTGGCCAGCCTGGATGAGGGGATGATGGCTGTTTGCAGCTGGTCACACCCCCTTCAGGGTGGGGGTCCCCACTGTGGTGCCTGGCCAGTCTGGGTGAGGGGCTGAGGGTTGTTTTCAGGCTGGCGGGTGACTGAAGCTCCCAACCCTCCTTTTTTTCATTTTTTTTTTTTTAATTCTGGGATTTATTTACCTTCTGTGGCTGTCACTGGAACTGAGAGCCGGCTTTATCTTTGGGGCTGGGCTCCAGCACTGAGGCCTCGGCTGCTGAAAGCAGGTATCTGGGTTTGTTTGGGTTCTGTAATTGAAACTCTGTTTCAACTCCAGCTCACCGGCTGGCTGAAAGCATAGGGTTTGTTTACCTTCTATAATTGCAACATTGTTTCTTAGAGTGCAAGGTCAGAGCCCAGCAGCGGCAGGCGGGGACCTTGACTTCCTCCTTCACTGGAGCAAGCAAGCCTCATGTTCGCTTCAGCTGCCTGGCTGCCTGCCGCCATCTTGGTTGGCAGGTAATTTTCATATCACCCTTATTAGCCAATGGGAAGCATGTCAGAGGTACGGTTAATTACCATGTTTGTCTATTATTAGATAGGATATATATAAATAATAAGTTGCTGGTTATTTCATGCTAACGATTTATATGTATGAAATTGCCAGCAAAATATTTGACCTGAGTGAAAAGACAAGGCAGAAGAAAAATAATTTGTAGTGTTTGCTAGAGGCAAGAAGTTATTTGAATTTTATAAGAAGTATATTTCAGAGAATGAGTTGAGCAGTTTCCTGTGGCTTACCCTCTTAAGGATTTATTTAAGGTTATATGTTTTTTTTCCTGCCATCTCAAACTCTGTTTGAGATGTCATCTTTTCTATATCTCATATTCCAAAGGACAGTACCACTTTGCAACTCTACAAAGACATATATAAGTGCTTGTTCTATTTCAGGATATGTTTCTACCCATACTAATATAAATTACAGTATGAGATGTAAAAGCCTTCCAGAATGGAATATTATAAGATGAAGTACTAGTATGTATGATGGTATGATGGAAAAGCTGTATATATCCCAGAATTTCTAGTCAGGTCTTAATAGTGCGGCTTAATTTTTATTTGAAGTGCATGTCTAAGATATCAAACATACTCTTATCCCACTGTAACTACCACATACGATTACAAAACCAAACATATGGTTTTCATGTGATCTGCTTTTTTAGATACCCCTACATTTGTGTCATTGGTGAAAATTTTAGAACTGAAATTAAAACTGAATGAATGAGTTTCTTGAGAAAGGAAACATCCAAAGAAATGATCAAAAGATCTGAAATGATAATAATTTATTGAATAAAGGCATAAAGAAATGTCTTCAGAGCAAGGAATATTCACAGATAGGGGACCTGAACTTCTAAAAAGCTAATGTTATAATGTGATTTTAAAAAATCCAATAGGAATGCAAAGGTACTAAAACTAAGGTTTTAAAAGTAGGATACAATTGTCATAAAAAATAGGTTTATTTGCTTTTTGCAAAATAAAAATTGTAAAATATTTTTTCATTGATTTCAGAGAGAAAGGGAGAGAGAGAGAGAGAGAGAGAGAGAGAGAGAGAGAGAGAGAGAGAGAGAGAGGAGAGAGAGAGAGAGAAACATCAATGGTACGAGAGGATCACTGATTGGCTGCCTCCTACATGCCCTCTACTGGAGCCCACAACCCCGGCACGTGCCCTTGACTGGAACCCTTCAGTCCATAGGCCAACACTCTATCTACTGAGCCAAACCAGCTAGGGCACAACATTTTTTTTTTTTTTTTTTTATCATTAATGAGATAGCAGGCTTATACTATTCATTTTCTTCTACCAATTTACAAGGGAAGTTAGAATTTCTTATATTACCAATACTAAAAGTATAACCAGTGGCAATTTTTCAGAATTGAGTCCTCATAGATACTGTACATATGAAAATAAATTTGCCCTGTTTTTAGTAGAAAAAGAGAATTATTGATTAAATAAAATGGTTTTCATCTATATAGTTTTGTGTGACAACTTAGCAGCACTATAAGCTGAATTAAGAAGAAAGCATTAAAACTTGTTCGTCCACCTTGGAAAAAGTATCTCCTTCTATACATTACTTATCATGGAGAAAATAAACACCACTTTTTCATCTGCATATCACTGTTATGGTTTAACTCTATATAGTTCATTCTAAGAAGGAAGATTAAAAATAAAATTTTAAATTTTTAGTCTATTTAGTTACTCAGAAACTAATCTGTTAATCTAATTTTATTTTTTCCCCCAAACATATATTTTCTTCTTTCAAGATTTAAACAAATCAGGCTTTCTCAGAACACTTAATATACTTACCGTTCTTACAAGCTTCTGGGTAGTTCCACTTCCCGTTTAGCAGAGGCTGCTATGGGGACAGTTGTTCTTTGTCACCCTCTTCAGAATATTTATAGAATAATTGACCTAGAGGGAAGCTGAAGAAAAGAGAATTTGAGTTCTAGTACCCATGAATATTTTTGTGCTTATTGCTCCTGCCCTGGCTGCTACTCATGTGTTTGATAGTTAGGTATCCCCGTTTAGCACTGTTAGCACCATGCTTTAGGTATATTATGAATTAAATGGACTTGTGCAGGCTAATCACTACTTATAGCATTGACACTATGAAACTACATTTTTCAGTGTTCTAAACAGGTGATTTATTAATGACCTTTTGAAACATACCCCTGATTTATAAATGTGGGCCTGTTTAAAAATAATAATTATGTCTGGCTTTACATGGAACATATAATTTATAAAGCACTTCACCTGTATGGTCTCATTAAAACCTTCCTTAAACCTAGGAGATAGGCAGGGATTATCATTACCATTTTGTTATTAAGAAAACCAATCTTGTGGCAGTTTGTAAATTCTTGAGAGCTGAAAGCACTCCAGTTGGTATCGGAGGCCTGGATTCAAATACCACCTCTGGTACTCATTAACTGTGTGATGTTAGGCAAGTTCATAACCTTAGTTTTCTCAGCTGTGAACTGGATTTAATATCCATATGATTATTCAAATACTCAATAAGTTGATCATGTTGTTGTTTTATAAAAAATTCAAAAATGCGTGACATAGAGCTTATTCAGTAATGTCCAAAGCTACAGGATTCTACATAGATGGAATTTGAAATAGACACAGGTTTTCACACTACACCTAATGGGTTTTTAAAATTTGTTTTCTTTTTTCTTTTTTATACTCTCCCCCTGGTAGAATTACATATAAAGAGGCAACCCTACTAGTATTTGAGCCAGGAATACATAGTTTGATTTAAAAGGAACCCCTTAAATACTATTTTTAAAGTGGCTAAAATATAGTTAGAGCCATGTTTTGTCTGAATGATTTCATTGTACTGTATTTTTTAATCTTTAAGAATAAGTTTACACTCTGGCTGGTGTGGCTCAGTTGTTGGAGTGTCAGCCTGCACACCAAAGGATTGCAGGTTTGATCTCCGGCCCTGGTCGGGGCATGTGCAGGAGGCAACCAATCGATGTGTGTCTCTCACATCAGTGTTTCTCTCCCCCTCTGCCTCCCTTCCTCCCTTCTACTATCTCTGCAAATCAATGGAAAAATAAATACTCAGGTGAGGATTAACAACAACAAGAATAATTTTACTTATAGATTGTTTCAATTATAGCAATCCTTAGATATTATCTAGAAATTGCCTTTTGTTTAACTCAGTCTTTTCTGTTCCTTTTAAATGATACATCTCTTTCTCTACTCTTTTATTTATTTATTTCTGTATTGATTAAGGTATTACATATGTGTCCTTATCCTCCCATTGCTCCCCCCCTCCCCCCCACTCATGCCCTCACTTCCCTGGTGTCTGTGTCCATTGGTTGGGCTTATATGCTGCATACAAGTCCTTTGTCTCCCCCCCTTACCCCCACCTTCTCCTACCTTCCCTCTGAGGTTTGAGGGTCTGGTCGATGCTTCTCTGTCTTTGGATCTGTTTTGGTTCATCAGTTTATGTTGTTCACTAGGGGCCCGGTGCACGAAATTCGTGCACTGGGTGTGTGGGGGGGGTGGGGAGTGTCCCTCAGCCCAGCCTGCCCCCTCTCACATACTGGGAGCCCTTAGGCATTGACCCCCCATCCCCTCCGATCGCCTGATCGGCCCCTTGCCCAGGCCTGAGGCCTCCGGCAGAGGTGTCAGGCCTGGGCAGGGGACCCCCAGCTCCCCGCGGTTGCAGGCTCCGCCCCTGCTCAGGCCTAACACCTCTGGCCTAGGCGTCCGGCCCAGGCAGCGGGGACCTGCAGTGGCAGCGGGGGGCGCCGCGATCGTGGGCTTCGCTTTAGGCCCAGGCAAGGGACCCCTAGCTCCTGGGACTGCCAGCGTCGACCGTGCCCAGCTCCCATCGCTGGCTCCACCCCTACTTCCTGCTATCACTGGCCAGGGCGGCAAAGGCGCCTGATTCTCTGATCATGGCTGGGGGGCAGGGCAAAGGCGGCCCCAGGGCCGCCTTTGCCCTGCCCTCCAGCTCTTAGCTCCCCCCTGGTTTTCCGATCACTGTCAGTGGCAGGGGGCTTCTTCCTGCTTTCCCTTTCGCCTCCCTGCATTGTGCCTACATATGCAAATTAGCCGCCATCTTGTTGGCAGTTAACTGCCAATCTTAGTTGGCAGTTAATTTGCATATAGCCCTGATTAGCCAATGAAAAGGGTAGCACCGTACGCCAATTACCATTTTTCTCTTTTATTAGTGTAGATTATATTCCACAAATGAGTGAGATCATGTGATATATATCTTTCGCTGACGCTTATTTCGCTTAGCATAATGCTCTCCAGGTCCATTCTATACTTTTGCTGCTTCCCTTTCCTCCCTTTTCACTGCCTTTCTTCATCTTGCTGTAATGTTGTCATCACTGTTTCTTTCATGCTGTCCCTGCCATAGTTTTTCTGTATCTTGCCACCATTTTTTGTTTGTTTTGCAATTTTTCCATCACATGATAGAAGTGGTTCTACAACACAGGCAATAAATTACTCACTTCTTTCTGAACTTCATATGTTCAATTCACAAAACTGTTTTTTTTTAAAAAACTATGGTGCCTGAACAGAGTAGTTTGTTGAAACTTGAAGTGAGGACTAGCTTGAATAATTAAATGTAACAAATGTTATTGAGCAGGTACTTGTGCTAGGCACCGTGGTAGGCCCTGGGCTTATGGAATCCCTGCCATTAAGGAGCTCCTCATCAATTGGGAGCCAGCTGAGCAAATGGCAGAGAAACCAAGGAAAGCTGAAATATGAAAATATCTTAACTTTGCCTAGGGGCAAAAAATCACGTATATGTTATTAAAATTTTAAAATAATAGGTAAAGTATAATACAACATTTAGTAAATATATAACAACTATTAATTATTTGACTAAAGTGGCATTAAGTTCTCCCTAACTAGCTCTTGGTTTTCTTTTCTATTCCCAAGAAGCTTTCACTCTCTCTTTACAGTGGTTTGGAAATGTTACAGTCTCAAATGTTTCGCCCCTTTCCCCCAGCCTCTTCAGAGGTTGTGTCTTGCCCTTTGTTAATTCCTGACATTTGCTTTCTTCCTGCAGCACCCAGTTTAGCTAGTGTCCCAGTTAAAACGGATCTGACAGGCTCCCCCTTCCGGCTGTTCCTTATATTCCCTAATCTTTCAGAACGGAACCCATGACTGGTACTTCTTTCTCTGTAAAATCGAACTCTGATTTCTGCACAATTATGAAATGGTTCTTTTACCCAGGAAATTACAAACTCACCTAACTAATTTTCACTCCCCTGCATCACTACTCCTTGCACTGAGCTATTTCTACTCTCAACTAGGAGGTTGGCACTTTTTGCAATCTGTTTGCTTGTTTAAAAACACACCAAAAAACCTATTTTTAAACATACAGCTTTTTCATCTTTTTCAAATGTTTGAAAGCACAATTTAACTGTATCCTAATATTTACACAGTACTTGCTTACCATCACAATTGCTGTGCCTCCTTTAGTTCTCCTCATTGCAGAACCCCCATTCCTCTAAGCTTAAGCTTATAAAAGTCCTTTTTATATTAATGTATTTAAGTTCTTACCCAGGCATTCAAGTTCTACTTTTTCTTTTAGTGCTTTTTTGGTGTGCTGACTAGTCAACCAATTGTATTCTCTTAGATTTCCTCTGCTGTTTTTTACTATGTGTTGAGGTCTTTATCATCATTGTGTCTGTATTTCAATATCTCTAATGAATCAGTTGACTAAATGCTAGTTTCATCTGGTTTTAGACTTAATGATTCTGTTCTTTTTCAAGAATTGTATCAAGAATTTTTCTTGGTAGGAATGATTAAAGAATAAAGTAATGCCAAAATAAACGTTTCAAAGAGATAAGCAGTTTCCAGATCTCCTCTTTCAATTGTGGGTAAAGTCTTTGAGGTATTGAGAAAATTATATTACAATCTCTGGTTTTAAAATACTGTATGTACAAAATGTAGAGTCACTGACTTATTATAGTTATTGTTGTACTCCAGAAAGTGTTTACAAGTTGTAAATCTCACACATACCTTAGAAATGTGTTGGGATATTTAAGCTTGAGGTCCTGTTTGAGCTAAGAAGAGCACTTTGTTGTTTTCCTAGCTGTTGTTTGTGTCTTTATCCAACCGATTAGTTCTTTCTGGGAGAGAGGGGACTGAGTCTGGGCTATGGCAAGAATAGATAAGGCTCTGCCATTCGCTGCTCCTGGAGACCAGGATAATTCCACTGCTTTTGTCAAATCAAGTGGATTCACATGACAGCCCACAAGCACAGACACCATTGTAGATAGTTGTTCCTGCCTGCTAGTGGCCAAATGAAGACTGTTTTGCATTCAGAGATGCTGAACTTTTGGCTGTGACTTAACTAAGCAAAACAAATACTTTTTTTCCCTACATTTCAAACTCATCAAAGTTAGGCTTACAAAGAATAAGTTCTTTATTTGCTCTACCTCAAACTACTGGTAACTTGACAAATTGGAATTATTCTAAACCTTTACTTTTTAAAATTCATTTAATTACCCTAAATGAATATTACCTAGCCTTTTACTCAAGGTCAGTCTATCTTCAAGTGGATAAGCATCTGCTTATGAAGTTTAATTGTCAAAGGTGGGGGGAAAAAAAAGGACACATATGTAATACCCTTTGTAATACTTTAAGCAATAAAAAAAAAGAAATACTTACAAAAAAACAAATATCCATATATGCAATATAAAATGTGCCTAAATAGGTAGATATAACACCCCTGAGGACAGACTGAATGACTGAGGGACAGGAATGTGAGAGAAGCTTAGCTTTCTCCACATACCCTTTTGTATCTTCTGGATTTTCTACCATGTGCATGTATTATATATTTATAGAACTAAAAATTTAAGTAAAAATAAAAAAGAAAACACCATTTTAAAATCATAACTACTTTATTCCTTTCTGATAGAGACAGAGGACATGCTACATCCTGAAAGCAGATACACTTTATTTTGTTATTTGATTGTGGAAGCAGGGCTTTTGGACATCTTGTTCTCCATGACATGATTTTTTTTTTTAAGTGTCTAATCCCTGAAAAGGATATTGTGTTAGAAGTTTATTTAAAGCTGAGACAGTCTTCAGGAATGAGTAAATGGGTAGAAGAACTCAGGCACTGTACATTTAAGGGAATAAGCAACTTGTTTGTTCAAAACTACTGTTCTTTCACACTGTTCTGCAAGCTTTTTGTGTGTGTCACATTCTATTGCATCATTAGAGTTTGAGCCATTTGCTAGTGCTATTTCCTTATCAAGCCCAAGAAAAGGATTATTTTTCTTAGGCTAGTCTTTATCACCATTTGATTTACTTTGCACTTCAACTTTTAATTTTTTCCCATTAAATCTACAGCTTTTATTTAAATCAAGGCTGTTATAAGGATATCTTTTCTTGTTCTTATATTGTCAGTTTTCTAAATATCAGTGAAACGTTGACATTCTTCAAAAACTTAAATAACATTGTGATGAAAGGAATATATTGAAGATAAAGAATTATTTTAACTTGATTTCTTAAAGGAAATTTAAAGGTTTACATTGTTTGTTGAAAGATACACCTAATTACTAAATATTTGTTATATGTGGAAACAAACTTCTATCATTTAAATTTGTAAGCCTGTTTCAAGAAGCAATTTGGCTTTAAGGTTTCCTTCAAGTTCTCAGAAACTAACCTTGAAAATAAATCTTTACCTATGTGCCCCAGAAAACTAATATAAGAGAATGTCTAATAATATTAGGCATTGTAGCTAAATAACCTTAATAAGCTGTTCTTAACTCTTTACATACATTTTATATGATTTTTCACTGGAATATGATCAGTAGTAATAGCATTTCTTGAAGTAAACTCATAATCCAGGTTGTTTCCATTTCCCCCTAGATAACGGATTCATACCTGATTCACTTCTAGAAGATGTGATGAAAGCGCTGGACCTTGTTTCAGATCCTGAATAGTAAGTAAATAGGAAGTATTATTTAACCAACTCAAAAATTCCATTTAATTTAAAATATACACAGTTTTGCTTTTTAAAAAAATCTAAACCTGCATATATGAAGCATAGTACTTTATATAAAGCAAAGATTTAGGAATAAATCAGACTAATCAGTATTGACAAACTTGCCATACTAAAAATGAGCTTTCCTTCCCACTATTCCTACTATGTATGCACTTATCCTGCTGAAAATGTGCTAAAATATAAATGTCATTTTTTAACAAACTAAATATGTCTTTTTCTCACTGAAACCTTTTCCATTTAAAAAATTTTTTGCCCATATCTTTAGTAGCTTCAGTGAGAGTCGTGACAGTTCTGTATAATGTCTATATTGCTAGCCCGTGAACATCTCTATGTGATTAACCAGTTAACTGCAACACGTCCAAAACGGAAACCATCATTGCGTCTGTAGACGCTTGTGGCATTCAAAGGGTTAAACTAACTGAGCCGAAACCTTGTAAGAGACACAGAATATCACAGAATATAATTTTTCAGTACTGAAAGTATCAAAGTATTGACTAACAATATTATATCACTGTCTTCAGTCTCACTGTTATATTTGCACATTTGCTGCATCTATCACTTCTTCCATAAATTTGGGATCTTTATTATGCATGAGCACAAACTGCTTCTTCTTAAGTGGATACATATCTTGATTAAATATGGAAATAAAATAAAGATCACCTATGATGTACACTAACTTTTGTTTTACCTGCACAAGTTGTTTTTCTTCTGAAAAAAATTTTTTGGCAATG
This sequence comes from Myotis nattereri, assembly GCF_964212035.1. Classification (NCBI taxonomy): domain Eukaryota; kingdom Metazoa; phylum Chordata; class Mammalia; order Chiroptera; family Vespertilionidae; genus Myotis; species Myotis nattereri. The sequence continues at coordinate 95,296,705 of NC_138075.1, forward strand.
AACAAACTAGCTTACAAAACATTTAAGGAAAGGATTCAGCAAAAACAATGTAAAATATATTGATGCACATAGTTTTTAAAACTTGACCATATTTTGTTTTTAAATAAATCAGGTGTGTTTTCTTTGAAAGTATGAAATGCATATATACATTTACAAACTAATCTCATCTGAATTAATATCTGAGTCTTACTACTTATAGCTATGATGTTACCCATTCTTAACAGACATAATTGCTGTTTCCAACTTAAAAGAATTGAACTAGTCCAATAAATGGAAAAATAGTAATTAATGTATTTCCTCTAAACTGATTTCCAAATGGAGATCATCTTTTTTTCATTGTCTTAATTTGCAAAAGAGAATTGAACTCCGGTATTTTTGGTTACTGATAATTCTTACTATAGGAAGGAGGGAAAAAAAGGAAAAGTGATTTTTTTTCAATTTTTACATAGGTTAATTTTTCTTCTTTCCTTAAAATACATAGCATACCTTGAATTATAAAGTTAGTATAATTTAGTCAGATTGTCTTTCTAGAAGTAGCTAAAAGATTAGACTCAGTTATTCACTCTGTATTTTGGTATGGTTTATAATACATGATAGCCCATAAATTAACAGGGCCAAATTTAGGATCAATAAATTAGATGGATTATATACAGTGTGACCTTACCTTCATTTGTTTCATGTCATAACTCCTGCTCTTACTCAGACCCTTTAAAATGTCACATCCTTTGCATGTTTAATAATCAGGCGTATTTAACTTGGCATTTTTAGTTTGGGAGATAACATGGAGAATGAAAAATTTCTTTTCAGAAAGTTTTCATTTTAAAAACCCTTCCAACTGCAGTCTGCTTTTTTCTTTGCCTTCTTTTTAATCACACATAATACCTTTCACCAGCCTTGGCTACACCTACATGGTAAGAGCTGTGCAAAGCACTATCTAGTTTAGGCTGCTACTAGACAATCAAGTATATACCACTTATAATTCACTATACCTTAGTCTTTGAGAATTATCTTACCTCTGTAAACTTCAAGTTACATTGCCTAAGAATTTTAAGCTTCCACCTCAATTGGTTCTGGAAAGCTTTTTAGGAGATGTTTTTGATGCACCATTTCCTTTTGACCCTGTTTCTTTTTCTCCTTGAGCTTAAAATAAACATTTTTAAGTTAAATGCCTCATTTGATTGTTAAATTTAGGCATACCTATGAAGCAAAGAGAATTTGCCTTTGGGGGATTATAAGTCTGTGCTTAGAAGCCTAAATTTTTAAATTACTTTACCTAATAAGGAACAGTATTCCAAAGTCATCGTCATAATTTAAATTCTAAATAGTAACAGATTACTCTGGTTTAAAAATAACCAAGTTTTGGCAAATCAGATGTCATTCCTGTGTATTTGTCATTAAGAGGCTAAAAAGAACAGTTCTTAAGATTTTTGGCAGTCAGCGTGTTATAGTACCAGTAATTTAATCATCAAAGAAGAAAAATAAGCTTTTTTTCCTTTGTTACCCACTGTTTTTTTGTGTGTTTTTTTTTCTCTCCCCGCAGTATAAATCTCATGAAGAATAAATTAGATCCAGAAGGATTAGGAATCATACTATTGGGTCCATTTCTTCAAGAATTTTTTCCTGATCAGGTAATGTAATTGAAGAAATGTTTTGTCCTATTGGGATGATCATCTGTGATTGTTTTAGCACTTTTCCTACTCACTTAAAATGTTCTAACATGTAGATATGAGACTAAAAAAGCAGTATTGTGTAAATACTTTGCTGTTACAGAGAGGATTGAAGGGTATGTATGTGCCAATATAGTAATACAGAACTTTGAAGTAGAGAACCAGTGAAATATAGTGTATACTCCAATATGTACACATAATGATACTGCTTTTATAAAGAAAGGACAAAATTCAGAAGTATGGGGAGTAAAAAGAGAAAGATCTTTATCCATTCCCACCCGTTTTCCTTCTCTTAGGTAACTAGTGTCAATAGATTGGTATGTATCTTTTTAGAAGTTTCTAAATACTAGAAAAAAGGTAAATGAGCCTATATGAAGTGAGAGTACTGCTAGTGAACCTAAGTTCCAGGAGACTTAGGTGAGTCGAAGAAAAACCTTTGAGTGGAGCTGTGCTGTTTCATGTTGGGACATGTCTTCCATTAGGCTCCGATAGCTTCTCAGTTAATAAGAAACTATGCTACTCTCAATACTCTTTTAGGTTATGTCTGTGTCCTTGGAAAGCCAATTCTACAGCCTACATCTGTCTTTTGTGTTTCTTATTTTAAAAATATATTTTATTGATTTTTTACAGAGAGGAAGGGAGAGGGATAGAGAGTTAGAAACATCAATGAGAGAGAAACATCGATCAGCTGCCTCCTGCACACCCCCCACTGGGGACATGCCCGCAACCAAGGTACTTGTCCTTGACCGGAATCGAACCTGGGACCCTTCAGTCCACAGGCCAATGCTCTATCCACTGAGCCAAACTGGTCAGGGCGTGTTTCTTATTTAAGTGGAGGAGTTACCATAAACCAAATTATTTAGCTAGGGACATTGTGATCATTTCGTTAGATATCAGCATAGTTTAAAGTTCATTGTTTCTGTTCTACCTCTATTATAAAAGAGATGTGTTGTCAAGTAGAAAAATATCCAAAATTTATAAAGAACTCATACAACTCAACACCAAACAAACAAATAATTCAATTAAAAAATGGGTTGAGGACCAATAAGACATATAAATGCCAACAGAAATATGAAAAGATGCTCAACTTCACCAGCTATTAGGGAAATACAAATTAAAACTACAATGAGATACCACCTCACACCTGTTAGGAATGGCTGTTATCAATAAGAGAGGAAATAAGTGTTGGAGAGGGTGTGGAGAAAAGGAACCATCATTCATGGCTGGTGGGAATGTAAACTGGTACAGACATGGAACACAGTATGAACCTTACTCAAAAAATTAAGAATAGAGTTAACTATATGACCTAGCAGTCCCTCTTATGGGTATCTCCCCCCAGAAGTTGAAAACATTTATTTGCAAAGATATGTGCACCCCTATGTGCATTGCAGAATTATGATTCATGGTGGTCAAGACACGGAAACAATCAAAATGTCTTTTGATAGATAATTGGGTAAAGAGGATGTGGTGCATATACAATTGAATACTACTCAGCCATAAGAAAAGATGAAATATGGATGGACCTTGAGAATATCATACTAAACGAAATAAGTCAGTCAGAAAAAGCTAAGAACCATTTGATTTCACTCATGTGGGATATAAAACTGAAAGTCATAATCATAGACAACAGTATGCTGGTTACCAGAGGGAAGTGGGGTGGTGGGATAGTAAAGGGTTAAGGGTACCAAATATATGGTGGTGCCCTATATGATTTGACTTTGGTGGGCATACAATGCAATATACTGATCATGTATCATAGAAATGTACACTTGAAACCTATATTATCTTATTAACCAACTAGAGGCCCAGTGCACAAAAATGTGTGCACTCGGGGGGAGGGGGGGTCCATCAGCCCGGCCTGTGCCCTCTCACAGTCTGGCACCCCTCAGGGATTGATCACCTGTGGGCTTAGGCCCGCTCCCCGGGGGATTGGGCCTAAGCTGGCAGTCAGACATCCCGCTGGCAGCCCGGGAGCCCTTGGGGGATGTCCACTTGCCAGCGGGGAGCAGGCCAAAGCTGCAGTCGGACATCCTTAACGCTGCTGAGGAGGTGGGAGAGGCTCCCCCCACCACCGCTGTACTGGCAGCCATCAGCCTGGCTTGTGACTGAGCAGAGCTCCCCCTGTGGGAGCGCAGTGACCACCATGAGGCAGCTCCTGCATTGAGCGTCTGCCCCCTGGTGGTCAGTGTGTGTCATAGTGATCAGTCATTCCCAGTCATTTTGCGGTTAGGGTCAATTTGCATATTACCCTTTTATTATATAGGATAGAGGCTTGGTGCATGGGTGGGGGCCAGCTGTTTGCCCTGAAGGGTGTCCTGGATCAGGGTGGGGGTCCCACTGGGGTGCCTGGCCAGCCTAGATGAGGGGCTGATGGCTGTTTGCAGCTGGTCACACCCCCTTCAGGGTAGGGGTCCCCACTGTGGTGCCTGGCCAGCCTGGGTGAGGGACTGAGGGCCGTTTTCAGGCTGGCCAAGCCCCCCGGTGACGGAAGCCCCCAGCCTCTCCTTTTTTTCTTATTTATTCTGGGATTTATTTACCTTCTATAATTGAAACTTTGTTGCCTTTAGTGGAGCTGAGAGCTGGCTCCTGCCCACTCCAGCTCTGAGGCCACAGACAGCTGAAAGCAGGTATCTTGGGTTTATTTACCTTCTATAATTGCAACTTTGTTGCTTTGAGTGGAGCTCACAGCCAGGCCGGGGCAGGGGGGAAGCTTGGCTTCCTCCATCACTGGAGCAAACAAGCCTCCTGCTCGCTCCGGCTCCGTGGCTGCCGGCCGCCATCTTGGTTGGGTTAATTTGCATACATTCGCTCTGATTGGCTGGTGGGCATGGCTTAAGGCATAGAGAAGGTATGGTCAATTTGCATGTTTGTCTTTTATTAGATTAGATGTCTCCCCAATAAATTTAAATTAACAAAAAGAAAAATAACAGTGATAGGAAGAAAATGTCAAGATAAAATTATTAAATTTCAAGATATAATTGTTAATTTGAGGTTTCAGATTTAAATTATCTTTAACAGTAGACAATATTATTAACATTTAATCTTGGTAATTAAAAAAGAAAAAGGAACCCATATTTTTAAAACTGGTCTCTGTTATGGTTACTGTGAATAAAGAAAGTGAGGTAAAATTCAAAAAGTAACTAAGGATTTCACAATATAGCTATTAGACTTTTAAACTTTTTTTGTAAATGCTTTATGAAAAAATAGATTCTTTTTTCTGATATTGTTAGCAAGACTCTTGGATTGTCATGCCGTTTGTTCATATTCCAACTGCTAGGGGTTTTTTTTAAAGTTATTTTTTGGAATCTAATGCTGTGTTTTAGATATCTTAATAAATGTTTAATAAATTTTAGCATTTTAAACTTTTTTGAGACAATGATATTAATTTTACTTTTAATTTATTTCAAGGCTGCTGTGAGAACATTTTAGAGAAATTACATGATACTGCTTATAATTATTCTAAGAACTTAATAGTTCAAGAAATTAATTTTTTAATTTTAGTATTCCTTGAAGTAATTAAAGAGAATTCTGGACCCCTTCTCTTTTTCCATTTGATTATTCTGTTTGTTCTCTCCAAGTTCATGCCTTACTGCTTGCTTATTTCCTGTTATTATTCTCCTCAACAAACTCAGCATCTGAACCTGACTCATCTCATTGCCCCTGTGTAGTTCATGCTCTTTCCTCAACCAATGCATGTGATTCTGCTCTTGGTTCCCTGTAGAGCAGTGGTTTCTCAAAGTGTGGTCTCCAAGAACTTGTTAGAAATGCAAATTCTAAGGTCCTTCCAGACCTAGTGAAGCAGAAGCTTTGGTGGTAGGGCTCAGCAGTGGGTTTGAACATACCCTCCAGAGGATTCTGATGTGATGTGCCAAAGTTTGAGACCCACTGGACCTGTCATTCTTACCTACTCACACCCTGTAAGAGTTCAGACCTCTCAGTGTCACAGAATGTTTCTGACCAGAGCTCATACTGAAACCCAAAATATGGTCAGGTCCAAGCTCTTTGTCTTGTAAAACCAAAGAATGGATTCACGGACAAAAATGATGGGAAGAAAACAAAATTTATTGGGGGGTGGAAACAAAGCTTCGGGTTTAGGGGGAGAGTCGGGAGGGATATACGAACTTACTGCAGCAGGAAGGGGACCCAAAATGGTTACCTGCTCTTGGTCTAGGGATATTCATATACCCTGCTAGCCTTTTTTTTTTTTTTTTTTAAAGAGAAGAAAGACTTTATTTTATAAATTAAATTCTTTATTGTTGAAAGTAGTATATATGTCTCCTTTTCCCCCCGTTTACCTCTCCCGGCCCCCAGCACATAGCCTTACCTGCTAGCTTTTGATTGATCCCTTCAAGGAATTCTGGCAATATCCAATTATATCAAAGTTCAAGTTCCCACCTGTGGGAGAAACTGATTGAGGACTGCCACTTCAGGTTTTGAGGTGACAACACTGTTCCCTCCCAGTTGGGTTCCACCTAGCTAGTTCTAGGTCCTTTGTTTGCCTCCACATGGTCCCTGCCCTGACTGTCTACCTACCTCTGTTTTTCTATCTCAATACCACTGATGTCCTCTTTCTCAATAGTCACAAAATGTAAATAGACTCTATCCTTCATTTTGGCCAATTATTCATATACTGCTTTGTACCTAACAGACCACTATAGTAAACATTTAATCACCAGGAATATATTAAGTAAAGTTATAAAACTAGTCAGAGGGACAGGACAGCAAGGAAAATATTTTAACTTTAGTAATCTTTACAGATGCTTAAAGTAGGTGCTACGGAAGTGCATTTCTTTGCTATGAGAGAGAAGCGGGGGAAGATACTTGAAATACTCATAAGCATTTCAAGGCAATTTGTTTATAATAGAACAGCAGATGCAGCTACCATGTATTAAGCATGCACTATGCTCCAGGCACTATGTGCTTTATAAATTAGGTAATATTTTTCCCCATTTTGGCAATGAGGAAATTTAGGATTATAGAACTTAAGAAATTGTTTAAAGTCATACAGCTAGTAAGTGGCTGAAACAAGAGTCTAATGTTGATCACCTGACCCCAGAGACAACATTTTACCACTGTGTCAAACTACCTTTTGATATTTCAGTATTTTATGCCAGCTGTTAATGACTGGAACTAGAGAATATAAATTGTATTCAATATTTATATTGTAAATTAAAGTACATTAACTCTGAAAATCAACAGCCAAATTATTTATCTAAGTAACTAATTCCATTGATTCATGTATACAGTTGAGAAAATGATTAAATAAATTGTTGATTTTTCTATTTGTTGTGAAGCATTTTGAGTAGGATACAAAAAAGTTATAAGAGAGCTTGGATTTTAGTTGCAAATACAAGAATGAAAAGTTAAAAAATTGAAAATTTAAATTATTTTTCAAAATAACAACTGAAGAGATGCAAAGTAGAATATGATTCTTTTCCAAATTAATTTTTGAAAAAAATTATTGTTATAAAGGTCCCAAATTATAAACAACCTAACTAGTGTGTTCAAGAAAAACTTTGCAGAAACAGCCTTGAACAAGGTCTTGAAAATGAAAGGAGAGAGAAAGGCATTTGAGAATATGCAAAGAGCCAAAAACAAAAGATCTTTTCATGGGAAAATGAGTAACATATTCACCTAAAATGAGAATTCAGAAAGGTGAGTAGTTGTAGATAAGACTGAAAAGGTAGATTAGGTCTTATATTGTAGGAGTCTTGCTTGCAAATCACAGAACCTCAGCCTGAACTGACTTAAGTGGGAGGGGTGGTTATGAATAGGAAGGAGTAGCTCAGAGGATTTGAAGAAGCATCAAAAGCAACAACACTAGGTCTTCTAAGACTGGGCAGTCTCTCCATCTTATATCTTTCCTCTCTCCGGAGTAGTTGCATTCTCTCAGCGTATTTTTTTCAGTTGCCAACAGCTCTCTTCCCTTAGTTACAATTGGAAAATTCCAAGGAGGGATACTCGTCCAGCTAAGTCACATTCCCATCCTTATATCAATCAGATGTGTCCAGGAAGACAAGGGATAGGCCCAGGACAACAGCCACAGGCCCCGAGGGAAATCATTGGAGCCAGGCACCTTCAGTGGCACCAGACCATTCATTCATTGATGCCTTGAATGCTAGGTTAAGAGAGTTGAAAACTTGATCTTTAGCTAACCAAGAATCAAGTGTTAAGACAGTAGGAATAATATAATTAGTTTTTCTGAAAGTTTAGTATAATGATCTATACAATATCCTTTCTTTTTTGAATGTTGTTAAAGTCTCTAACCACTAATTATGTTTTCATTTCTTACGATGCTTGCTATTTTCACCACTTAATAGTTCTCAATACTCAAATGATATTGGGGGGATGGAAACCCCTAATTTAATACAGTGGTCCAAATTGGAAGTATTGGTACATGTATGTTTGTGGTCTGAGTAAAAGTAATATTTCTGTTCTTTCACACTTATTGAGAGGAGCAAATTATATACAACCAGAAAAAAAATCAGAGATAACATTTTAGGAAAGAATTTTGTGTTTTAGAACCTTGTTCTTTAAAAAGAAGTTAATGTAATACATGCACAGGGTATTGCAGAAGTATTTTTGTGTTTTAGACCTTGTTCTCTAAAAAAGTTACAGTTAATACATGCACAAAAATCAACACTTTCCTACTTTCCTGCCTCTTCCCAAGAAGCAACTCTCTCAGCTTTTAGATTTCCTGGTAGTTAACTGTATAAATTTAAGTTTCTTGTTTTATCAAATGATTTCCCCATCAAAGGATGAGGATTTCAGAAACTTGCATTTTATTTTCAATTGCTAATTATAAATTGCCTGATATAAAGATATAATTTAAAGTTTTAAAGTACTTTATTTCTAATAGGGCTCCAGTGGTCCAGAGTCTTTTACTGTCTACCACTACAATGGACTGAAGCAGTCAAATTATAATGAAAAGGTATGATAATTCATTCACATAGTGATTTGTCTTCACCTGGGTTGATAAAATAAATATATGAATGTATGACAATGTTTGATTCTCACAAAATTGTTGCCTAAGGAGATTATTCCAAGAGTCTCTACTATTAAAAGATATTTTAGAACAGGTCATATTTTGATTTAACCAATATATGGTACACTGAGATTTTCATTGGAATTTTTGGAGTAATAGTTTCACTGTGACAAAATAACTATATCTCTGTGCATGTTGTTATCCTTGACCATGTGGATATTACTAAATCAACATTATAGTTTAGTCCAGTGAAAGTTACTGATCAATTCATGTGAAGAAAGGGGTAATAGATTTTTGATGAGAAAAATATTTTTAAATGATTTAAATTAATAACCATAATAGTTTAGTTAACACTTATGGATCATTTCTCTGGAATTGTATTAAGTACTTTGTTTTATCTAAAGTTTCCTTCCACCCTATGAAGTAAGTATGGTCTGTATATTCCCATTTTACAGAAGAGGAAACTGAAGCACAGAGAGGTAAGCACCTTGCTAAGGTCGAACAATCAGTTAAATGGCAGAGCTGGGAATGAAACTTAGTCTACCTTGGAGCCTGCCTTCTTACCCACTATGCTTTGTTGCTTTCCTTTTTGAGTGAATCATTGAAAAAGGCACCAAGGTGACTAATTTCCCATGTACTCACCTGGTTTAATCCAAAAGTTGGTCTCACTGATATACCCTTTTGAATTAAATATTAGCTTTGTCTACATATATCATATATCTGTTATGTTTGCATGGTTTTCAGGTAGCAATCACAGTAGATATATATATAACTAATATTAGAAGGAGTGGAGTGAGGCCTAACACGTTTTTTCATTTGAAACAATCATGCTGGTTTCATAATTATCTAAATTGAGGATGGCTATAGAAAATAGATTGTAATGTACACTTAATACATAATTTTAGTTAGAGCAAATAAAAAACTGAGACTTATATTCCTAACAAAATATAAATTAGATGTGTTATTAAATTAGGTCTAACGATCACTTCACGAGAAAATAATTTATTGATATATACATAGTAAAATAATATAAATTTGATAATAAAACTTGGATGCTATTTCCTGATGTATTAATGAGTGCTTCATCTAGATTTTGAAATTTTACATAGCCTTGTAATAGGAGGTACTTTAGAATCACTACTCACCCACACAATCCCTGCAAGGTAGGTCAGTCAAATATTATCCATATTTTACAGATGAGGCATCTGAGACAGGGAGATTAAGTGACTCACCCAGGGTCACACAGGAAGTCACTGGCAGAGCAGGGATTGGAACTGAGTTCCTGATTCCCAATCCTGTCCATGGTCACGCTACCTGTATATAGTAAGTTCATATCATGCTCATGACAAGCATCTGACATACTAACAAAAAGATCAGAAATCAAAGATGAAATATTCTCGTGGCAATAGTGTAAGAATATAAAGCAAAGCATGTATGTCATTAAGTTGCAGGGGTATGATGCTATGAAGTTACTTAGGTGCTAGAAATATGGTGGACTATCTAATAAGATACTATTCAAAATATCTGAGGAAACAAAGGGAGAAAGCTGGCCAAGTGGGAGGGAGTGTGATCCAGCAGCTGGCACAAGCTCTCGGCCACAGAGGTAGGCACAGTGCTTTGCCCAGGCAGCTCTGCTGGAAACAGAATAAAGTTTTTCTCATGCTCACCTGCCAGTTTATATTTGATACGATCATTGCCACTGCATATAAAGTACCCGGTTAGTTTTACATATCAACCTTTCTCTTTGATTTTTTTTTCTATCCTGACATCCTTTTTAATTTTCTAGCATGATTTTTCATGCAGCTAAGTAGAATAACTTGAGTTGTATTCTTTGTAGACAATGTTTTAAAAAAGAAAGTTTTACTGGGGGGGGGGGGGGAGAGTTAAAAAGCATGAGTTGTAGTTTTAATTGTAAATTTATTTTATCAAAACTAGAAACAAACTAATATATTAACCAAAATTTAAAAAAATGTATTTCACTTTAAAGTATGTCTTTAGAGCTTCCTAAGAAAGGAGTAGATTCATGAAACCAAATTATCTGACCTATTAATATAACATGCTCTATTCCTATATTTAATGTGTCTTTTAAGGAAATGCCTATTTAAGGTTAATGATGTGATTTCTTTTGGTTCCTTAGTCAAATAGTTTATGACTTTTATATTGGAAGGCCATAATTGCAATCATGCGTATCAGCCATTGAATATGTAAAAATCAGTATATGTACTTTGAAAGAAGGCACTCTAAATCTATTCCTTTTAAATTATACAATCAGTTTCCCTTGGACAAAAAGAAATTAATGACTGAATGGCTTAATATACACAGTGAGCCCTTATAATAAGTCAGGGCTCACATAGATACTTCTAAAAGATTATTATTATAAATTAATCAGAGTAAAATATTTTTTGATACCCACCTTCCAGCTTATATTTGATATGATCATTGTCACTACATATAAAGTACCTGGTTAGTTGTATATGTCAACCTTTCTCTTTGATTTTGTTTCTGTCCTGACATCCTTTTTAATTTTTTCTCCATAATTTTTCATGCAGTACAAAGTACAGTCATGAGAAGTATTTCAGAAATATTTAATACAATCAATCGCAAATTTCATTGGCAGACATTCAAATTGCTTTTAGCTCTGGAAACTTATTGCTTAAATTGAAAAAAGAAAATTAAGTCTGTAGAATATAGAGCTATATTTTTATTGTATCTTTTTATTTTGTGAGGCAACATGATCATCTAAGAGCCTCAATATTAAAACAGTAGGAACTATATATATTGTTATATAATTTCTTCCAAGTGACATATGTTATTTGAAGAATGAATTTTCTCTTATCAGAAACAGTGTGCTTCCAGATTTTTAAGTGCTTTTTCTTGTCATAAACTTACAATCTAAAAACCAACTGGTCATCTAGCAGTTAAATCTGTATCTCCATCTTGTTTCCATATTTTCATGTTAATCAATAAATAGATACTCTTGCTCATAATTTCTGTCATAATAAAATTAGATATAAAGTTTCACATGAAATAATATGCAGTGCCTTATTTGCTAGCCTATGAAAAATTTTGTATCCCTCATAAACATTTGCTGAGAATATTGATTTACCTAAGTCACTTTATTTTGTTCAACAGGTCATGTATGTGGAAGGGACCGCAGTTATTATGGGTTTTGAAGATCCCATGCTACAAACAGATGACACTCCTATTAAACGCTGTCTTCAAACCAAATGGCCATACATCGAATTACTCTGGACCACAGATCGCTCTCCTTCACTAAACTGATTTGCATAAGTATTTAAAAGGAAGATTGTAATAGCAGATGTTGAAAGAGGGTTGTAAGACTGGCAATTGGCTATACACTGGTATCACTGACTAATTGTAAATAACATAAGAACACATTTTCAGTGTTTAAGATATGTTTAAATTATTTATGTTAAGATTTACCCTATTTTAACTCTGTGTGAAATTTACTAGCAAAATTAAGCTTTAATCAAAGTTCACCACTTTTGCAGTTGGATAATTGGTCATTTATCAAATTACAAATATTTAATACTACAGCATTTGTATATTGAGTATCAAAGTTACTATTTATAAACAATATATTATATTGTTTAAATGATTCTGGCTTGCAATATATCAGCTTCCATATTTAAATGCAGAGTTAATTTTTATTTCTTTTTAAAAAATCTGTTTCCCATTAGAAATACTAATAAATAACAAATTATCAACTTGGATCTTTTGACAATTGGCTTAGCTCTGGCATGTTTATAAAAAGTAGAAACTATAAAGGAACATTACCGTTTATTCACAGATATATAGAGAATGTATTTTTTAAAAAGATAGTAAAGAGAATCTGTTTAATAGTCTTAACACTGTTAACTCTTACTGTATTGCCAAATACACTCTTCTAAACTTGTCCCAACAGCCCTGTAAGCCAGGTTTTTTTGTAAATTTATAAATATGATAAATGCATGAAAACATCTGTTATTAGTATATTGCATTATTTATTATGATCCTAGTGGATGGCCTAAATAAACACTTTTCTTTAAATGTACCTTTGCATAATTTTTTTATAGTAGTGTCTCAGGATAAGTAAATTCTTTTAAATGTTTCTGCCAAGTAACCCTGAGCACAGCATAGAACAATTGCCTAATGGAGTCATATACCACCTTGGAAAGGAAACTAAATCTTACGGTTACCTAAGAGCTCTGTAACTCACCTAGCTAGAAGCACCAGAACCTGGGTGGCATCTGTCTGTACCAGTGGACAAAAATACAGAAGCCTCATCTTGTTTATTTTAGAGAGAGAATTTACTTTATTCTGATAGGTCTGTTGCCTAGCAATTTGAAAATTGTATAGCCAGAAGATACTTTCTTTCCATTACTTTCAAGGTAGACAATTGTTTAGTACCTTAGCAACTTCAAGACTGAACTTCCTTCCTTCAGCAGTATAGTTGAATATGTGTTTCCTCTGTTCGGATATTATTTTATTTTATTTTTATAGACATTGGAAATTATAAGTAGATTTTATCATAGGAAATAGTGGCACAAGATTTTATGTGTAACTTTTGGTAAAATTATGTTCAGGAGTGTGATTCTAGCTGCTAGACTTACAGCTGTAAAATATCCAGTCTTTTTGTGAATTTAACTACTTTTGAATTTATATGAAATATATTGTTCTAGAATTAATTCTCAAACTCTGTTCCTAAATCCATAAGGATTACGGAAAAGCATAGATTTTCTTATAGACATTGAACCTAAAAAATAGCATTATTTTCTTACTGTTGCTATAATAACAAACCATCCCAAAACTTCATGGCATAAAACAATCATTTTATAAGTTATGTGGCTCAGGAGTTTGAACAGAGCACAGTGAGTATGGCTTGTCAGTTTCTAATCTGGAGGCTCAACTGGAGACTCTGGAAGTATCTTTACTCATGAGTGGTATGACTGGAATCTTAGCTTGATCCAATCTACACCAAACAACTTTGGACATGTTTTATTTTGATATGTGTGTTGGACACTTACCAAGATAGACTGACTGTATACTGGACCATAAAGCAGTCTAGAAAATCCCAAAAGATATATATTAAGCAAGATACTTCTGAATAATCCAAGAATCAAAGAAATATTGAAATGGAAGTTAGAACATACTTTTCACAATAAATGAAAATAGGACATAGCAAAAATTATGGGATGTAACTAAAGCAATGCTTAGAGGGAAATGTATGGCTTTAAATACAGGGTGTCCTCCCCAAAATATATCTTTAGCAGCTTATAGTTCAATTAATGTTTCTTTTCAGATTTAACATATTGAAATGAATAATTATTCAAAGTGTGTATATATTTTTTGAGACACCCTGTATATATATTAGAAAAGTAGTAAGTTTGGAAATTGGAAACTTAAGCTTTCACCTCAAGAAATCCAAAGTAAATAAAGGAAAGTAAATAATAAGACAAAAAGGAAGGTATTCACAAGCAAAAGAATGAATTTGGAATCCTACCTCACACCATATGCAAAAATTAACATAAAATGACAAGAGATACAATTATAAGAGCTATAACTATAAAATTCCTAGAAGAAACACAGAAGTAAATCTTCATGACTATGGGTTAGGTAATGGTTTCTTAGAAATTCCAAAAACACAGACAAGAACAAAGATAAAGTAGACTTCAAAAGTAAAACTTCAGTGTGTCAAAGGACATCATCAAGAAAGGAAGATGACAACCTATAAAATGGGAGAAAATATTTGAAAATCATGTATCTCATAAGAATATGCATCTAGGATGTCTAAGGAACTCAACTCATATAAAAACAAATATTTTTAAGTGGGCAAATGATTTGAAGAGATGTATCTCCCAAGATGACAGAGAGACGGCCAATAAACACAAGAAAAGATGTTGAACATTAGTGAAATGCAAATCAAAACCATTTCACACCCAATAAGATGTTCAAAATAAGAAAGACAATAACAAGTGTTGACAAAGATGTTGAGAAATTTGGACCCTCACCTTGTTGGGGGGATGTAAAATGAAGTCTCTTTAGAAAAGCAGTTGTGCAGTTCTGAAAAAAGTTCAATAGAGAGTTAGCATATGATTCAGCAATTCTAATCCTTGGTATATACCCAACAGGAAAGACGAAAACATATATTCACACAAAATTTTTATGTGAATATTCATAGTAGTGTTATTTATAATAGCCAAAAATAGAAACAACTTCAATGTCCATCAACTGATGGATTGATAAATGAATATAGTATATACATAGAATAAAATGTTATTTGACAAGGAAAATGAATGAGTTATTGATACATACTTCAATATGGATGAATCTTGAAAACATACTAAGTTAAAGAAGCCTATCATAAAATAAAACTAATTATATGATTTCATTTATGTTGACTATCCAGAAATGGCAAACCATAGAATCGTGATTAGCCGTCACCATTGCCTAAGGTGATGAAGTGGAGGAACAAGATTGGGGAACAACTGCTAATGTGTATTCAGTTTCCTTTTGGGTGATAAAAATGTTTTAGAGTAGATAGTGGTGGTGATTACACAATTCTGAATATACAAAAAAACTGTGAGGAATTAAAAGACAAAAGGAGAAGTCAATGAAGTAGAAAGCAGATATATAACAGGGGAAAAAGAAAGCAAGGCCAATAGTTCTTCAAAAAACCCCTAATAAAATTAATAACAATGTATTGAAAATATTGAACTAACACATGGTAGGAATTCTATACCTGCCAAAAAAGACTCACATATAAGCAAAAGCTAAGGGAGTGCACCACCAATAGACCTGCCATATAAGGAATGAATACTAAAGGGAGTTCTTTCTTTAAGTGGAAGTTAGAGCATGCTAATTATCTTCAAAAACATAAGAAGGTGGCAAAAAAAAAATACTGTAATGGTAAATATATATCAAAGTTAGATTCTGTAATATGGTTATTATACTGCATAATTACAACACTAAAGTTTTAAATACAAACAGTAAAAATCATAACCATAATAATCTGTTATTGGACACACAATATAAGAAATACGCAAGCTGTAACATCAAAAACCTAAAATATAAAGAGGAGGATAAGTAAAAGTTTAAAGTTTAGGAATGCTATCAAAGATATCAATTCAAAATAGGGTGTTATATTTTAAGATCCTATATAATAAAAGAGAATTATGGTAATTAGCCGTACATCCGCTACCCTTCCCATTGGCTAATCAGGGTGATATGCAAATTAACTGCCAGCCAAGATGGCGGCCGGCAGCCAGGCAGCTTGAAGTTAACATGAGGCTTGCTTGCTTCAGTGACAGAGGACTCCAGTGTTCCCTGCCTGCTGCTGCCAGCCTCTGAGCTTGCAGTTTGAAACATTGTTACAATTATAGAAGCTAAACAAAACCCCAGAAACCTGCTTTCAGCCAGCCGGGATCTCAGAGCTGGAGTTGAAACAGTGTTTCGATTATAGAACCCAAACAAACCAGATACCTGCTTTCAGCAGCAGAGGCCTCAGAGCTGGAGCCAGAGCTAAAGCTGGCCCAGAATAAAAAAGAAAGAAAAAAGAAAAAAAGGAGCAGTTGGGAGCTTCAGTCACCCGCCAGCCAGAAAACAGCTATCAGCCCCTCACCCAGACTGGCCAGGCACCCCAATGGGGACCCCCACCCTGAAGGGTGTGTGACCAGCTGCAAATAGCCATCATCCCCTCACCCAAGCTGGCCAGGCACCCCAGTAGGGACCCCCACCCTGATCCAAGACACCCTTCAGGGCAAACCAGCCAGCCCCCACCCATGCACCAGGCCTCTACCCTATATAGTAAAAGGGTAATATGCCTCCCAGCACCGGGATCAGCGGAGCCGCGAGGCCTCCCGGCACCAGGATCAGCATGACAGGGGGCAGCGCCCAAACCCCCTGATCGCCCTGCGGCTCTGTGTGTAACAGGGGGCGGGGCCACAACCTCCCTATCCGCCCTGCTCTGTTCATGACAGGGGAAGGCGCCCGAACCACCTGATCAGCCCTGCTCTGTGCCTGATAGGGGGGAGCTCCCCAACCCCCTGATGGGTCCTCCTCTGTGGGTGATAGAGGGCGGCACCCCAACCCCCCCCCCCCACGGGCCCTGCTATGTGTGTGACGGGGTAGAGCCATAACCTCCCCATCGGCCCTGCCCTGAGTGTGACAGGGTGCGGCGCCCCAACCCCCTGATCCGTCCTGCTCTGTGTGTGACGGGGCAGTGCCCCAACTCCCCTATCAGCTCTACTCTGTGCATGACATGGGGGAGATCCCCAACCCCCTGATGGGCCCTGCTCTGTGCGTGAGGGTATGGAGCCCCAATCCCCCTGATTGGCTCTGCTCTGTGTGTGATGGGGAAGCTCCCCAACTCCCCTATTGGCCCTACTCTGTGAGTGACAGGGGGGAGCTCCTCAACTCCCTGATTGGCCCTGCTCTGTGCGTGACGGGGGGGGGGGTGGTGCCACAACCTCCCCATCAACCCTGCCTTGAGTGTGACAGGGGGCGGTGCCCCAACCCCCCAATCGGCCCTACCCTGAGCGTGACTGAGGGTGGCATCGCAACCTCCCGATCCGCCCTGCTCTGTGCATGACAGGGGGCAGCGCCCCAACTCCCCAATCGACCCTGCTCTGAGCCCGATCAGGGGCTGCACCTAGGGATTGGGCCTGCCCTCTGCCACCCGGGAGCAGGCCTAAGCCAGCAGGTCATTATCTCCTGAGGGGTCCCAGACTGCGAGAGGGCACAGGCCGGGCTGAGGGACCCCCCTTTTCCCCCCCGAGTGCACAAATTTTTGTGCACCGGGCCTCTAATATTTTATATAAGCCTCATGATAACCACAAGAGAAAAAACCTGTACTAATTATACCAAAGAATGTGATAAAGAAGTCAAAGCATACAGATATAAAAAAACATCAAAACACAAAAAGTAACAGCAGGATAAGAAACAAAGAACAAACTACAAAACAACTAGAAAACAATTTTTACAATGGCAAAAGTAAGTCCTTATCCAACAATAATTACTTTCAATGTAAATGGATAAAATTCTCCAATCAAAAGACACTGAATGGCTGAATGGATTAGAAGACAATATTCAATAACATGTAGCCACAAGGGACTGACTAGCCTTGAAAACATACATAGGAGAGTAAAAGGATAGAAAATTATTTCCAGGACACTGGTCAAGATGCCAGAGTAGGTAAACTCTGCAGGCCTCTTCCCACAACCACATCAAAATTACAACTAAATTATAAAACAACCATCACTGAGAAACAACCGAAGACTAGCTGAACGAAATACACTTTAAAACAAAGGCTGTAGCCCAGCCGGTGTGGCTCCGTGGTTGAGCCTTGACCCATGAACTAGAACAGTGGTTCTCAACCTTCTGGCCCTTTAAATACAGTTCCTCATGTTGTGGCCCAACCATAAAATTATTTCATTGCTACTTCATAACTGTAATGTTGCTACTGTTATGAATTGTAATGTAAATATCTGATATGCAGGATGGTCTTAGGCGACCCCTGTGAAAGGGTCGTTTGACCGCCAAAGGGATCGCCACCCACAGCTTGAGAACCGCTGAACTAGGAGGCCATAGTTCAATTCTGTTGGGGCACATGCCTAGGTTTCAGGCTTGATCCCAGTGTGGAGAGTGCAGGAGGCAGCTGATTGATGAATCTCATCATTGATGTTTCTCCTTTCCTCTCTCTGGAATCAATTAAAAAAAAACATTAAAAATTAAATAAAGGCTGTAACAAGAGAAAAGAAGGTCGGCTTATTATGATAAAGGGATCCAACAACAGAATATAACTCACAAATATCTATACCCCAGTATAGCAGCACCTAAATATATAACGCAAATATTGATGGATATAAAGGGATCGGCAATAATACAGTAATAGTAGGGGAATTTAACACTCCATTGACATCAATGGATAGATCTTCCAGACAGAAAATCAACAAAGAACTAGTGGACTTGAATGACACATTAGCCAACATGGACCAGTCAAAAATACTACCTTTCTAAAGGATTTGGTACACAAACCTACTGGGGATGGACAGAAAAATATAACTACATTTAAGATATTCAAGCTCCTAAACAATCCAACATTTTATGGAATGGGCTATGGTTTTTAGCAGGCTCCCGAAGTGGGTTTTTGTAATGTCACTTACAATGTTAATCACTGCAATTAAATTTTGAGCTTTCACAGGCAGCAACAGATCTTATTCACATATGTAGTTCTAATAACAGTTTATAGATTAAATTTGGACTTAATAGTGGTGTGTTGAATTGTTATTCAATAAAATATCCATTTGTAATCCATTATAATCTTCACCCATAAGGGAAGTTTCATAAACTGATTTTTCTTTTAAACTGCTGGGGTTAAAGTTTTCCCAGTTGTCCTCAGGAAATGTAATACCTAGTCCAAACATGATAAGAGATGAGTATGGAATAAAAGAACCTATTAAGATTCAACTGACTAGAGTTCCCATACTCCCCCCCCCCCAAAAAAAAAAAAAATAAAAATGAGGATATTGGGTGACCCAAATGAATCTTGACTGATGAAATTTGAAGCAGGGTCGGTTACGAAATTACCTAATTTTGTAGGCAATGGGATAGGCAATGGGATAGAAAAGACTACTTTAGGTAGAAAGCATTCTCCCTCCTAACACAGAGCCAAGCTGAGGGGCCAGCTTTGGTTTGGCTGCAGAGGAGGGCCCTCAATTTTCAGCAGGAGCAGTGGGACTGGGGTAGATGCCTGTACTGATGAGCTCAGGCCTGGTCCTTAGAGATCTAGGAGGAAGCTGTGGAAAGTGTCTTGAGTTTTGGCAGAAAGTGAGGTAAGAGAAGGCCAAATGCAAACAACCTGGTTCAATTCTTTTTACAAGTGTCATAACCAGGATGTGAGAAATTAGGAGCCAGGACCAGGCATTCCCAAAGGGGTGGGATCCAAGATGGTGAAACTCAAACAGCAGACAGGAGGGGCTGTCCAGAAGGATAGGTTGAATTCATGTTATATCCCCACTACACAGAGGAGAAAAGGGAAACCTAGAGATTAAGGTCCAAGGTCAGACATTGGTAAACGGAAGAGCAGGGACCCAAAGACAAGTCTTTGAGTAAAACTTACCTGTCCCTGAGCCTAAGGCAAGGCTAGATTGTCAATTAGGGAGTCCGTGGTCTTCAGGGATTGGTCCAAGCAGATTATTACCCTTCCTCCTGCAGGCAGTTCCTGGCCGCCTGAACCTAACGCCATCTATTGTTGGTGCTTCTAGCTCAGCTCTGTGCACTGGTTCATGAGCCACTGTCCACCTCCACCCTCTTCCTTTGTGTAAGAAAATGAGAGGGAAAAGCGGAGGAGCAGAGAGGCTCTCTTGGGTGGTTCATCTTTGTGGGAGTGTAATATTCAGAGAGCATCCCCTCCTCATGTTGGGGTTGGGAGCGGGTATGTGGTCTCCCCTCCCTGAACCCGAATGGGAGCAGCATCAAGAGAACTTTCTGAGTCAAGAACAAAGCGCCTCCTCAGACAGCAGATATGGGGATATATCAATATGCCATTCTGAACAAGAAGGAAGAGAATGGGAGCAGGGATGACATGGCAGCAGAGCTACTTGTTGGGAGCCCCAGGGGATGTAGCTGAGCTTGTCGTCTTCAGGCCCAGCTGGGATGGCTGGTTGCCCACCAGTATTTATGTCCCACACCAGAGAACTGTGCAGAGGGAGCCCCTTCGCACACAGAAGAACTCACCCGTGGACTTCCTAAGACAGTGGTTGGCAAACCGTGGTTCGCGAGCCACACGCGGCTCTTTGGCCCCTTGAGTGTGGCTCTTCCACAAAATACCACGTGCGGGCGTGCACGTTCAGTGCGATTGAAACTTTGTGGCCCATGCGCAAAAGTCTGTTTTCGGCCTGGGCGAGTCTATTTTGAAGAAGTGGCGTTAGAAGAAGTGGGGGGTGTCGGTCGGTTGGTTGGGTGACGGGAGACGTGGCACAGTCGGGCCGCAGGATACGCAGCGCGGGGGAGGCACGCAAGATTCATGCAGGAGTTGAGTGAGCCAGTCAGTCAGCAGTCTCATGTGCAGTGGTTAGTGCTAGCCGCGTCCACAAATCACACGCGGGTGACAAAAGTACCTACTCAAAGCATAAAGTTACCTGTATTTTTCTAACCAGCTGCAAATCCTACAGGTATTTTTGTCATCAATTTAAGAACTGTAATTATTTTGTGTTGGTGGCTTTATTATTATAAAATGAAACTTTTTTTTAGGTGCCCTGTTTGACATGGCTACAAAGAAGAAGCAAAGAAAAACGAAAGACGAAAACCGTGAATTTAAAGTTGAATGGACCGAGACTTTCGCGTTTATTCAAAACTTAAATGGTCTTCCAACCTGTCTTATTTGTCAGGAAAAATTGGCGCATAACAAGAAATCAAATTTGGAGAGACACTTTACAACTAAACACGTGTCATTTAGTACTAAATATCCTGTCGGTGATGCAAGGAAGAAAGCAGTTGAGGAACTTCAGAAGAATCAAGAAAAATCAAGTTCTATATTTAATTACTGGATGCAATCTTCCAACAATGTTAATATTGCAAGTTTTGTGGTTAGTCAAGAGATTGCTAAGAGAGGAAAACCATATACAGACGGCGAATACATAAAAAGTTGTTTTATAAATGCATCTGAAGAGCTATTTCAGGATTTTAAGAACAAAGCAGATATTCTAAACAAATTAAAAAGTTACCACTGTCTGCTAAAACAGTGAAAGATACAACAGTCAAAATGTCTTCGAATATAACCGACCAGCAAGTCGAAGATCTTAAATTGGTTTCAGCTTTATCAATAGCAGTTGACGAGTCTTGTGACACAAATGATACAGCGCAAGTTTCACTTTTTGTACGATTTATTTCATCTACAGGTCCTAAAGAAGAACTCTTAGGATTATTGCCACTCAAAGGTCAAACACGTGGAGAGGATATAGCAAATGCTGTAATTGAGTGCATTGAAAAACATCATATTCCACTCGATAAAACTGTCTCAATTTCAACAGACAGGTCGAAAAGTATGACCCAGTGTAAGAAATGGGTTTGTTGCTATTTTGAAAGAAAAAATCACAAGATACTTACTTACCATTGCATCATTCATCAAGAAGCGCTTTGTGCGCAGACATTTCCAGAAGAAATTTGCAAAGTTATGGAATTGGTGATTAAGATTATCAACTCCATTATAGCTAAAGCTCTTAATCATCACCAATTTAAAGAATTTTTAGTTGAAATGGAGAGTGAGTATGCAGATCTGCTGCATAACAAGGTACGTTGGTTATCAAGAGGAAACGTTTTTGAAATGTTTTGCTTCCTTATTAACAGAAATTAAAGCATTTCTCCTTGAGAAGGGTGTTCATTATCCAGAACTAACGAACGATCGGTGGATCCAAAAATTTTATTTCATGGTAGACGTTATGTCTCATCTAAATCAGCTTAATTGTAAACTACAGGGGAAAGGAAACAGTTTTTTTCGATGTTAGAAGAAGTTATTTCATTCAAAAACTATCTCTTTTTGCTCAAGATTTTGAAAGACAAACTTTGATTCACTTTCCAAGCCTGTTGAAACATCGCCAAGAAAATAATTCTGATATTGACATTTGCTATTTCAAAACAACACTTTTAAATATGAGGGAAGCTTTTCTCAATGGGTTTCAGGAATTCAGAAACAGCAAAGCTATGTAAGCCTTTGTTAAAAAACCTCTCAATGCTACTGTAACAGAATTAAATTTTTCTCCCTTTAATATTGACATTGGCAACTTTGAAATGCAATTGCTGGATTTTAAAAAACAAAGAGCTTGAAATTTGAACATCTTTGTGCTGATATAGAAATATTGGAGAAAAACAAATGTGAACTTAGTTCACAGCACAAGTGGTCTGCTTTGAAAGACCTGGAGAAGGAAGATACGCTGATTTTTAACACCTGGAATAGTATTCCTGACTCATATAATCAACTGGGAAAACTAGCGTTTGCTGTTCTTTCCTTATTCGGGTCTACATATTTATGCGAACAACCATTTTCAAGCATGAACCTTATCAAGAGTAAATTAAGAGGTTGTCTTATTGATGAGAACCTAGAATCGTGCCTAAAATTAAAAACAACAACATACACACCTGACTTACCCAAACTTTCCAAGGAGATGCAAGGCCATTGTTCACATTAGTGTTTGTCAGTCATTGTCATGATTTAATTTTATGGATATTGTAAGGAAAATTGTAAGGAATTTTTATCAATAAATAATATCGTTATTAAGTATGATATCAAGTTTTATTAACATACCTATAGTTTAACTAAGACTTAAAACTTTTTTTTTTTTTACCTCCATTCTTTTTTTTTTTTAATTAAATCTTTATTGTTCAGATTATTACATTTGTTCCTCTTTTTTCCCCCCATAACTCCCCTCCTCCCAGTTCCCGCCCCACCCTCCGCCCTCACTCCCCACACACTGTCCTCATCCATAGGTGCACGATTTTTGTCCAGTCTCTTCCAGCATCTCCCACACCCCTGTACCCCCCAAGAATAGTCAGTCCATTCCCTTTCTATGTCCCTGATTCTATTATAATCACCAGTTCATTCTGTTCATCGGATTATTTATTCACTTGATTCTTAGATTCACTTGTTGATAGATGCATATTTGTTGTTCATAA
This sequence comes from Myotis nattereri, assembly GCF_964212035.1. Lineage (NCBI taxonomy): Eukaryota > Metazoa > Chordata > Mammalia > Chiroptera > Vespertilionidae > Myotis > Myotis nattereri. Next base: position 95,320,027 of record NC_138075.1, read on the forward strand.
TTTGTATCTTTACCTTTTTCTTCCTCTTCCTCTTCTTAAAGGATACCTTTCAGCATTTCATATAATACTGGTTTGGTGGTGATGAACTCCTTTAGCTTTTCCTTATCTGTGAAGCTCTTTATCTGACCTTCAATTCTGAATGATAGCTTTGCTGGATAAAGTAATCTTGGTTGTAGGTTCTTGGCATTCATCACTTTGAATATTTCTTGCCACTCCCTTCTGGCCTGCAAAGTTTCTGTTGAGAAATCAGCTGACAGTCGTATGGGTATTCCCTTGTAGGTAACTGAGTTTCTTTCTCTTGCTGCTTTTAAGATTCTCTCTTTGTTTTTTGCTCTTGGCATTTTAATTATGATGTGTCTTGGTGTGGTCCTCTTTGGATTCTTTTTGTTTGGTGTTCTCCGCGCTTCTTGGACCTGTAAGTCCATTTCTTTCACCAGGTGAGGGAAGTTTTCTGTCATTATTTCTTCAAATAGGTTTTCAATATCTTGCTCTCTCTCATCTTCTGGCACCCCTATAATTCTGATGTTGGTACGCTTGAAGCTGTCCCAGAGGCTCCTTACACTATCCTCGCATTTTTGGATTCTTTTTTCATTTTGCTTTTCCGGTTGGGTGTTTTTTGCTTCCTCGCATTTCAAATCATTGACTTGATTCTTGCGCTCCTCTGTTCTGCTGTCGGGAGTCTGTATAATATTCTTTATTTCAGTCAGTGTATGCTTAATTTCTAGTTGGTTCCCCAATATAACATCGAGGGTCTCATTAGTTTTCTTGTAGATCTCATTAAGTTTATCGGCGGCTTCTAAACAGTTCTTGAGAGACCTTAAAAGTGTGGTTCTGAACTCTATATCTTCCATTGACAATTTTGTCCTGTTTCTTTGTCTCCGCATTTTGTTATGCTTCCTTGGTGCACCCCCTAGTGGTCTTTGTTCGTGGTCTTATAGTTAAATCTTGATTGTTGTAGCTAATTCCAGGGAGGGTTTGACCTCCAGGCCAAGTGGCTATGAGAATCAGCTGTGTCAGCAGTGAGAGAACTTCTGTCCTCTAGGGAGGTGCTAATCTGGCGTTTGCCTGAGGCTCTCCGGCAAATGCCTCTGTGCAGGGCTTGGGCGGGGCGGGTCGCACAGGATCAACAGGGTGGGCTGGAGAGAGCAGTTATGGCAGCTCTCAGTCCTGTCCCCAGGGGCTCTGCCTCTCTGAGTCCCAGCACCCGCTGCAAAGCTCGGAGAGAAAGCTGCACTTGCTCTGACGGAAGCCAGGCAGTCCCACTTCTCCCGTTTGAGTCTGGGTCCCTAAAGACTCGCCTGTATCTGGAGCTCAGAGTCTGCGACTCCCTCCCTATTGAAAACGCCAACCGCGCCCTCCGCCGCCAGCCCGCTCCACGCACTCCGCACCTCAGAATTTGACTTCAGCACTGCGCCTCCTCTGAGTGTCCGTATGCATTTCTCTTTCCTCCTAGTTGTAGGACTTCCACTCAGCCAGCGTTCCAGTGGTTCTGGGTGATGTCCGTTCCGTCTTTTAGTTTCACTTTTGAAGTAGTTGTTCAAAGCAGCAAACTCCGGCGTTAACCTATGCCGCCATCTTGGTTCTCTCTCTAAGACTTAAAACTTTAAGTAAAGTTTATTAAGTTAATTTTAGGGAATGCTGTGGAGTGAAAGAAGATGTAGTGTCGAGGACTGAGAAAGGTATGTTGAGATGGTTTGGACATACAGAGAGGATGAACGAAAGGAGATAGATGAAACAAGTATACAAGACGAGTGTGGATGGGAGAGTTGGAAGGGGTCAACCTCAGCAAACGTACCTCAATCAGATTGAGGACATTTTTAGCAAAGGCCAGCTTAGGAGTACCCTAATTAAGTTAATAACAATGTACCTACCTGTATAGTTTAAGTTTAAAAAATTTGGCTCTCAAAAGGAATTTCAATCGTTGTACTGTTGATATTTGGCTCTGTTGATTAATGAGTTTGCCGACCACTGACCTAGTACATCGTTTAAAGCTGCTGTTTCCTTGTTGATTTTTTGTCTGGAAGATCTATTCAAGGGCATTAAAGTCCCCTACTATGAATGTATTGTTATCACTCTCTCCCTTAAAGTCTTCAAAGAGTATGTTCATATATTTAATTTAGAAACTCTTATTTTGGGTGCATATATGTTTACCAGAATTATATCCTCTTGTTGAAATGATCCCTTTATTATTATGTAGTGTCCTCTTTGTCTCTTGGTATGGCCTTTGTTTTGACATCATTTTATTAGATATGAGTATTGCTACCCCAGCTTTTTTTCCTTTTCCATTTGCATGTTATATTTTCTCCCCATCCCTTCACTTTCAGTCTGTGTGAATCTTTTGTTCTGAGGTGGGTCTCTTGTGGACAGCATGTATATAGGTAATATTTTCTAATCTATTCAGCTACTCTATGTCTTTATTTTAAAATATATTTTTATTGATTTCAGAAAGGAATGTTAATTTTAAAAAATCCACCAGGAATGCAAAGATACTAAAACTAAGGTTTTTAAAAGTAGGATACAGTTGCCATAAATAATAGGTTTGTTTGTTTGCTTTTTGCAAAATAATTTAAAAAATATTTTTATTGATTTCAGAGAGGAAGAGAGAGGGAGAGAGAGATAGAAACATCAATGATGAGAGAGAATCATTGCTTGGCTGCCTCCTGCACAACCACACTGAGGATCAAGCCGCAACCTAGGCATGTGCCATGACCGGGAATTGAACCATGACCTCCTGGCTCATAGGTTGATGCTCAGCCACTGAGCCACACTGTCTGGGCATGTTTAGACCATTTACATTTAAGGTTATTATTGACAGGAACTTATTTATTGCATTTTTTTTCTTTATAACTATGTTCCTCTCTCTATATATTTCTTCTTCTTACAGAACTCCCTTTAACATTTCTTGCAATGTTAGTTTGGTGGTAATGTATTCTTTTTTTTTTTTTTTTTAATATATTTCTTTATTGATTTCAGAGAGGAAGGGAGAAGGAGAGAGAGATAGAAACATCAATGATGAGAGAGAATCATTGATTGGCTGCCTCCTGCACACCCCCCACTGGGGAACGAGCCTGCAACCCAGGCATGTGCCCTTGGCCGGAATCGAACCTGGGATCCCTCAGTCCACAGGCTGATGCTCCATCCACTGAGCCAAGCCTGCTAGGGCGGTAATGTATTCTTTTAGTCTTTATTTTTCTTTACTGTGAAGCTCCTTATTTAACCTTCAATTTTTAAATGACAGCCTTTCTAGAAAGAGTAGTCTTGGGCTTAGGTCATTGCTTTTCATTTCTTTGAATACTTTATGCCACTCCCTTCTGGCCTGAAGTGTTTCTGTTGAGAAATCAGCTGACATTCTAATAGTTACTCCCTTGTAGGTAACTATCTGACTCTCTCTTGCTGCCTTTAAGATTCTTTCTTTGCCTTTAATGTTTGCCATTTTGATTATGATGTGTCTTGGAGTGGGTCCCTTTGGGTTCATCTTGATTGGAATTCTCTGTGCTTCCTGAACTTGTATGATGTTTCTATCTCTCTCTCCCTCTCTCTTCCTCTCTGAAATCAATAAAAATATTTTTAAAATTATTTTGCAAAAAGCAAACAAATTTCCTAAATTTCCATGTTAGGGAATTTTTCTGTCATTATTTCTTTAAACAGTTCTGTATTCCTTGAACCCCCTCTTCTCCTTCTGGTACCCCTATGATGTGGATATTGTTATGTTTCATGTTGTCCCCAAATTTCCTTAAACTATCCTTCTGCTTTTTCATTATCTTTCCCTTTTGCTACTCCAGTTGGGCACTTTTTTCTACCTTGTCTTTCAAATCACTGATTCTATCTTCTGCCACACTCAATCTAGTTTTTATTCCTTCCATATTCTTGATATCAAATATGTTATTCTTCATTTTTGTCTGATTCTTATTTATGGTTTCTATTTTTTTTTCGTGTTATGGGATGTATTTTCTATTATCATTTTTATTATTTGCAGCATACTTTTTTAAAACCAACCTGATTTCTTTTAATCTATCAAATAAAACCAGCATCGTTCATTTAAACTTTGCAGGGTGTGACGTAACGTAGAAGGAGCTGGAAGAACTCGGAAAGCACATTTTAGTCCTTACACATAACATAGCACATGGTGGAGGTAATGCAAGCCCCAGCCCCGTGTGCTCTCTGCTAACTATACGGGCCACTATTTTAAAATAGACACGGGTGGGGGAGCACAGAAGGTGGTCGGATGAATTAGTTACTCTTTCTATGCTCACACTTAAACTTCTCACAAGGGAATGTGTGGAGCTGTGTGTCTAGTTAAGCTTCACTCCTCAGCCCAGCTGCCGGAGAAATGAAAGCATCTGTCTTTACCAAGCAATTAGGACCAGGGACAGTTTCACGGCGCTGCCTGGTCCTGACTCAGTCAGGAAACCCAGCACTTCTGAGAAGTGTGCCTCATGCACAGCAGCTCATAAAACAGCTCTTCGCCAGTCAGCTAACTTCGGAGACTAAAGCAAAACCAGAATTCCCCTCTTGGGCACCAAAATTTAGATTTCATTATGATCTTTACCTGAGCTCAGGTCCAATGTAAAGACATTTTGTAATTGGTGTCTTAAAGCACGGTGGTTAGAAAATGGCTTTGGCCTCAAGCCTGGATAAATCCTTTGGGAGCTGTGTGTCCTGAGACAGATACCCTAACCTCTCTGTGCTTCAGCTTCCTGACCCAAAATTCAGAGTTCATTCATTCATTGAATACCTAATGGGTGCCAAGAACTGTTTTAAGAGCTGGAAACATAATAATAACGAATATGTTTGGTCCAAATTCTCAGGAAGATGACATTCTTATTGGTGGAGAGATTTATAAAAAACTAATTAGCATGAAAATTTTCAGAGGGTATTAGGTGTTGTGATGGGGACAAAACAGAGTGGTGTGGAGCAGGGTCTTTAGACAGAGTTGTCAAGGAGCCCTCCCTGGGAGATGGGATTTAATCTGGGTCCTGAAGGACAAGGAGGAGGCATCCACGCCCAGCGGGAGGGCACCGGCCAGGTAGCGTGGCTGCTGGGGGAAAGCGGGAAGGACGTGCGCTCGGTGAGCTCCACGCGCTGAGTGGGAACGAAGCAGGACGTGAGGCAGGGATGGGCGCCATCGTGCCGGGCCTTGGAGGCCCTGGTACAGTTTGGTTGTACTTCTGAGTCTCTGGGAAGTCGTTGGAGGGCTCTCATCAGGGTGGCTGTGACGATGATCCGAGCCAATGCACGAGGGGCTCAGCACAGGGAACCCGGGCTCAGGGTGAACACTCGACCGGAGATGCCGTCATCGCTGTGACTGGATCAACCCTGCAATGCACCGTCCAGGCAGTGCCTCACTGAATAGCCCCAATGATGCTTCTCTGGTCCCTCAAGTCTCTGTAAGCGTGTCCCTGGCTGCTATCTGTCACCTGTTGCTACTATCAGCAGGTCTGCGTGCACCTTTGCACCCACACCTGTTCTCATTTGGGCTGTGCGAGGGCCGCCTGGCCTTCAGCCATTCCCCTCTGACGTCCTTTTCTCAGGCAGGCTTCGCGTGGGGATTGGCTAAAGGGCGGTGAAAGGGTATATTCCAAGTGGACATAGACTTCCTGGCCTGTTTGTACCTTCCTCACTGCCATTCACACGGGAATCCTCAATCGGCATCTCGGGCAGGAAACAGAAACCCTTCACCCTCGCGCAGGAGTCTCAGCGTCAGGCTCGCTCACATCGAACCAGAACCACACCTGCCGGCCGGGACCGGGAGGGAAGGGACCCGGCCTCGACCCTGTCGGCGGGTCTGCAGGACGACGTGCAAGTTAATCTCTGGTTTCTATGTCTTGTCTCACGCTGTTACACTTCCAGCTAAGTCCTTTGTAACTCTTACTAAGTTCCTGGACCACTGACTGTTATAACTATTTTTTTGAACTCTCTATCTGATAAATTGCTTGCCTTCATTTCATTTATCTTTTTTCTTTTTTTTGAGTTTTCTCTTTTTCTTTCATTTGGGAGTGGTTTCCTTTCTCCCCATTTTTCTGTCCCTTTGTATTTGTTTCTATGTATTAGACAGAACTGCTATGCCTCCCAGTCTTTGTGGGGGTGGCCGTATGTATTAAGTGTGCTATGAGACCCAGTGGTGCAGTCTCTTTGATCTCCTGCCCTTTTGTGGTTATTTGGGCTCTCGTGTAAATGGGTCTTGATTGTTATTGCCCCATTAATGGGTTGGATCTCCTCTCAGGCTGGTTGTTGTGCAGGTGCTGATAGAACAAAACAAAACACAACATAACAAGAAACAAAATAAAAAAAGACATAGGACCCCTGCAACAACGAAAGCAACCCCAAAAGAAAATGACAGCCTTCCTAGATAGAACAGATAGAACTAGGGAAGAAGAAGGAGAACAAGATAATAGAAGAAAAGAGGAAAAAATAGGAAGATAAAAAAGTGGGGGAAAAAAGGAATATGAAAGGGCAGAGGTCAAAGAAAGAAAGTAAGAATAAAGAATAGGGGAAGCAAAATGGTATAAAAAGAAAAGAGGAAGAAAAATAGAATGAAAAGGGAAAAAAGAGGAGAAAGCAGAAAAACATAAAATAAGAAAAGGAAGAAAAAAGAGAAAGCAGGAGGAAAAAAAAAGAAAAAATAAAAGGAAAGAGAAAATTAGAGATACGAAAGAAAAAAGAGAGACTAGCCAAAACCGGTTTGGCTCAGTGGATAGAGCGTCGGCCTGGGGACTTGAAGGTCCCAGGTTCGATTCCGGTCAAGGGCATGTACCTGGGTTGCGGGCACATCCCCAGTAGGAGATGTGCAGGAGGCAGCTGATCGATGTTTCTCTCTCATCGATGTTTCTGACTCTCTATCTCTCTCCCTTCCTCTCTGTAAAAAATAAAATATGTGAAAAAAAAAGAAAAAAAAAAGAAAAAAGAGAGACTAAAATAATAACCAAGCAATTTAAAAAATGAGAAAATAATGAAAAAATGGTGAGGTGGAGCTGGTCCCAGTACAGTTTAATACCTCTTGGGAGCTCCCTTTGAATCTTGCTCTTCTGACGACTAAGGCTGACATTTTGCTGATTCTGGGCTTTCCAGGAGGTACTTTGGTGCTAGCCACTGTCAGAAACAGTCCTCATTTGGCTCAGCAACCAATTCAAAGCTTCAAGAAATTCAGTTTGTTTCTGTTTCCACAGGACTTGGTTGTGTGTGGGAGGCACCAAGCTGCATTCTAAGGCCAGTTTGTTAGCAGCATGGGGCCCAGGGATGGGTCAGCAAACTTCTCCAGGTTCCCTGGGCTCTGCCTCTGCCCACCTTTGCCTGCCTGCCAGCTGTCAGTCTTAATCACTGAAAGGTCTGTTTCTAATCTTTGCTTATCTTAAAACCTTCAGCATGATGCCATGGCCAGTGCACCAAAAGGTTGCAGGTTCAAATTCTAGTGAAGCGCACCTAGCTGGTTTGCAGGTTCGATCCCTGGTCCAGGTCGGAGCTACATGCAGGAGGCAACCAATCTATGTGTCTCTCTCATATCTCTCTCTCTCTCTCTCATCTTCCCTCTCCCTTCCTTCCTTCCTTCCCTCCCTCCTTCCTTCCTTCCTTCCTTCCTTCCTTCCTTCCTTCCTCTCTCTAAAAATCAATGAAAAAAAAATCCTTGGCTGAGGATTAACAACAACAAAAACCCAGTGACAAAAACCTTCATTTTGAGAGTCAGACTCCTAATAAACATAAATATAGAGGCCCACCACAATCTTCTGTAGAGACTGGGGAGGCTGGTGGTGCCAGCCTTTCTCTCTCTCCCTTCCCGCTCTCTCTGCCCCACCTGCTCCAGATCACCAATATCTTCATGACAGAGCTTTCCAGCTGCCACCCAGTGGACATACCCTTGATCACCTGATTCTGGTGGTTACTTTCACTAGTCCCACAGGACTGTAACAAAGAAACAGTTCTTAATTCTTTCAGTGAACAGGGAGCAGACAGAAATACCCTTTTCCCAGTCCTTTCCTGGAAAAGATCTTCTGCGTACTCTAAAAGCTGCAGCTTCCAATCACCTGCATCCAGGGACTGACATCCTCCCCTTTGGGACACTGAAAGGTTTTGGCACACCCTCAACTACTAAAACTAAAGAAGGTGGCTTGGACGATCACAGAGGTTAGAGAGACAACAAAGATCGGCAGTGCTGAATCATGTCTAATCGCCTACAGGAGACCACTCCCTCAAGATGAGGAGAGTTGGCTCTTTTAATTAATGCACAGAGAGTCAAGGAAAATGAAAAACAGAGGAATATGTTCTAAACAACAACAAAAAGGAGTTAAAAGTTAAGAAACAGACTTTAATAAAATGAAGGTGAAATTTGCTTGATTAAAAATTCAGGCAGAAACCAAGATGGCGGCATAGGTAAATACTGGAGTTTGCTGCCTCGAACAACCACTTCAAAAATACAACTAAAAGACGGAACGGACATCATCCAGAACCACAGGAAGGCTGACTGAGTGGAAGCTCTACAACTAGGAGGAAAGACAAAAGCATACCGAGACTCAGAGGAGGCACAGTGCTGAAGTAAAATACTAAGGTGCGGGGCGCATGTGGAGCGGGCTGGCGGCTGAGGGCGTGGTTGTCTGTTTCAATTGGGAGGGAGTCTCAGACTCTTGAGCTCCAGATCCGGGCGAGTCTCTAGGGACCCAGATTCCAACAGGAGAAGCGGGACTGTCTGGCTTTGGTCGGAACTCGAAGGCAGCTTTCTCTCTGAGGTTTGCAGTGGTTGCTGGGACTCTGAGAGGCAGAGCCCCTGGGGACGGGACTGAGAGCAGCCATAACTGCTTGCCCCGCCCAACCTGTTGATCCCCTGGGACCCGCCCTGCCCAAGCCCTGCAGGGAGACTTTTGCTGAATAGCCTCAGGCAAAGGCTAGATTAGCACCTCCCTAGAGATCCAGGAGCCAGGAAGCCCAGAGGTCAGAGTGAAACCATCCAGTTTGCAGCTCCGTGGAGCCATAAAAGACACACTCAGGGGGTCAGACTCAGTGAGCACCAAAGCCCCATTGAAGCAAGTCTAGCCCCAGAGGGGTGTCTCCAGTACAGAAGTTCTCTCACTGCAGACACAGCTGATTCTCACAGCCAACTGGCCTGGAGGTCAATTCCTCACAGCGATAACTACAACAATCAAGGCTTAATTACAACAAGACTGTGCACAAAGCCCACAAGGAGGTGCACCAAGAGTGTCTACCTCAGGTAATTGGGACACTTAGCACAGAAAGCCACTCTATCGACACAGCGAAGCATAAAAAATGCCGAGACAAAGAAACAGGACACAAATGACAGAATCAGAGGAAATAAAACTGCTGGATATAGAGTTCAAAACCACACTTTTAAAGTCTTTAAAGAACTGTCTAGAAGCCGCCGATAAATTTAATAAGGCCCTCAAAAGACTGATGAGACCGCCGATAAATGTAGTGAGATCTTCAAGAAGACTGGTGAGACTGCCGATAAATGTAGTGAGATCCTCAAGAAATCTAATGAGACCCTCGATGTTGTGATAAAGAACCAACTAGAAATTAAGCATACACTGACTGAAATAAAGGACATTATACAGACTCCCAACAGCAGACCAGAGGAGCGCAAGAATCAAGACAAAGAATTGAAATGTGAAGAAGCAAAAAACACCCAACCAGAAAAGCAAAATGAAAAAAGAATCCGAAAATACGAAGATAGTGTAAGGAGCCTCTGGGACAGCTTCAAGCGTACCAACATCCGAATTATAGAGGTGCCAGAAGATGAGAGAGAGCAAGATGTTGAAAACCTATTTGAAGAAATAATGACAAAATCTTCCCCTACCTGGTGAAAGAAATAGACTTACAAGTCCAGGAAGCGCAGAGAACCCCAAACAAAAGGAATCCAAAGAGGACCACACCAAGACACATCATAATTAAAATGCCAAGAGCAAAAGACAAAGAGAGAATCTTAAAAGCAGCAAGAGAAAGACAGTCAGTTACCTACAAGGGAATACCCATACGACTGTCAGCTGATTTCTCAACAGAAACTTTGCAGGCCAGAAGGGAGTGGCAAGAAATATTCAAAGTGATGAATACCAAGAACCTACAACCAAGACTACTTTATCCAGCAAAGCTATCATTCAGAAGTGAAGGTCAGATAAAGAGCTTCACAGATAAGAAAAAGCTAAAGGAGTTCATCACCACCAAACCAGTATTATATGAAATGCTGAAAGGTATCCTTTAAGAAGAGGAAGAAGAAGAAAAAGGTAAAGATACAAATTATAAACAACAAATACACATCTACCAACAAGTGAATCTAAAAATCAAGTGAATAAATAATCTGATGAACAGAATGAACTGGTGATTATAATAGAATCAGGGACATAGAAAGGGAATGGACTGACTATTCTTGTGGGGAGGGGGTGTGTGGGGAGAGGGAAGAGATTGGACAATAATCGTGCACCTATGGATGAGGACAGGGGTGGGGAGTGAGGGCGGAGGGTGGGGAGGGAACTGGGTGGAGGGGAATTATGGTGGGAAAAAAGAGTAACTAATGTAATAATCTGAACAATAAAGATTTAATAAAAAAATTCAAAATAATTTCTCATAGAGCTCAGGAGAATAATACATGAACAAAGTGAGGATTTCAACAAAGAAATAGAAAACATAAGAAAGTACTGAACAAATTACAGAGCTGAAGAATATAGTAACAGAACTTAAGTTCAATAAAGGGGTTCAACAGCAGAACAGATAAAATAAAAAAAGGGAATAAACTCAAAGACAGGACAGTGAGATTCACTCAAAAAGAAGAGAATTAAAAAAAAGGAATAAAAGATAGTAAGGGCAGATAATGGTACCTATGGAACAACATCAAGCAGACTATTATTTGCATTATGGAGGTCACAGAAGCAGGGAGGGGGAGATAGTAAGTTTACTTGAAGAAACAATGGCTGAAAACTTACCTGATCTGGGAAGAACAACAAGAGACCTCCAAATCCAAGAAGCCCAGAATGTTCCATATAAGATGAATCCAAAGAGACAAACACTGATACAAACTATAGTTAAATATCAAAGTTGAAGACAAGAAGAGAATCTTTAAAACAGAAAGAGAAAAGCAACTTGTTCTGTACAAGGGAACCTCCATAAAAATATCAGCAGATTTTTTTAGCACATTGCAGCCAAAGGGAGTGCCAGTAGATAGTCAAAGTGCTCAAAGAAAAACGTACCTGCTTAACCAAAAATACTCTACTCAGAAAATTTATCCTTTAGAATTAAGGAGAGCTAAAGAGTCTCCCAGGCAAGCAAAACTAAAGAAGTTCATCACCACTAAACTGGTCTTAGAAGAAATTTTCAAGAACTCTTCAAGATGAAACAAAAGGATGCTAATTAGTAGTAGGAAAACATATAAAAGTATAAATTGTTCTAGAAAGATGAATATAAATTCAGAATACTCTAATATGTTGTTATGGTGACTAAACCACATATAAATCTAGTATGAAGGCTAAAAGACAAAAGTATTAAAAATAACTATAATTACAAAATTGGTAAGAGATAAAAATATGTAAATTGTGACATTAAAACATTAAAATGAGAGAGGTTTAAAAATGTAGTTTTAGTATGCATTTTAAATTAAGTTGTCATTAGCTTAAAACTAGGCTGTTATAAATATGAGGTATTTCGTGGGAACCATGGCAAATGTGGATGGCTACATACATACACAGCAGAGGATCTGGGAGAATGGGCACCAAAGCCTTAATAGGACTTACTTCTCAGAAGGAATGTGTTAGATTCCTTTTATTTTCTTTGTTATGCTTAGTTGTATAATCTAATATTTTTCCATAAGTGTGTGTGTGTTGATAGCATGATCAGAAAAAGCACACATTTATTCCAATTTGACATTTTAAAAAACTTGAGTACAGCCTCTAGAACTATTAATAGCTGTGAAATAATTTCCAAAATATAGACTGAGTCAATATTAGCAGACCTCACAATATGAGAAAATCTTCTGGCCCCAGACACAACATGGTATCAATTTACCAGCATGAAGCAAATGTACCCTGGGCATGCTTTCTGCACTTTAATGCCTTGACAGCAAACATGGAAAATACAATATAAATGGTTTAATAAAAGGCAAGTTATGCAGTTATATTAGTACGCCATGTTCTTAGTGCTCAGTAAGAAATGGAGATTGTCCTTGTTTCTGTTCCATTTAATGCAATGACACTTGTGATATAATCATTTCAAAGACTGTGACTTTTGTGTTAAAACTCTGTCATTGGTTGGTAGGCTTATGTAATTACGTGATGAACTTGATAGCATAAAGATCGATTTTGTGATTTATACTTAAAGTCGGTGATTGTATTCCTATTCATTTAATTTCCTTAACGTTTGAAGTGTTCTTAAGTTTAATACATATTTTGAAGTATATTGAGTGGGGGGAGGTCCAAGAACTTTAATGAGGGGAAAATGGGGTATTTTCCTTATTCTTCTAGTGCCCAGGGACTAGTTGCAAGAGGCAGGGCAGACAACTGTGGCAAAAAGGCCAAACTGTGGCGCAGCCTTTAATGGGACAGGAACAGCTTAGCAATCCACACAGAGGTTCTTGAGCCCCAGTGGGATCATCTCCATTTCCTTATTTAGTACCAGCAAGCTGTTAATAGCTTGACTAAAGTCTTCCCAGTTGCTGTATTTTTAAATACTTCCACATGAGATTTAGAATGTCTGACTTATTAAGAGAAAACACAATTTTTTGGAACTGGGAAGCACACACGATAGTCTCTGATTCCCTAAGTGAGCTTCTTGGAGCTAAACTCAAAATACACACACACACACACACACACACACACACACACTCAGCTGTGGGCCAAAACCTCATGAAAACAGAGACATAACCCTGCACCTCAGCCCGTCTCAGAAACCCAAGGCTTCTGATTTAAACAGCTCACTTACATAACTAGAGTCAATTTGGCCATAATTGCAGATGCGTCTGAATTCCTGTCTTTTGAATCCAGCACAATTTTCAGCCTGTTACACTTATTGCCTCAGCTCCCTCTATAGAGATTTTGTGCTTATCACTCTTGGCCTTAATTACGGAGCCCAAACCAGTACCTGGGATAACATTACTGCTATATAAACTCCCCTCTGGCTTTGCCCAAGACAAAAGGTCTTTTTCAACAATTACAGTAATCAAAAGCAAGTAGTGCTTTGGGCTTTACTGCTCTCAAAAACAAAACAAAAACAAAAGCCAAGCTGCACCAGAAAATACTCCTCCTATCTTGCCCAAAATGCATCTCCCGCTTGTCCCTGCTTTTTCACTGCCTCACCAACCCCCAGTCCCCACCACATGCAAAGTGAAAAAAGTCGATTTTTTGAAGGATTTATGAAAAACTTAACTTGTGTCCATTATTTTAAATTTTAGAGGAGCTATGTGAGATGTCTATGGAGTATCCCCTTAGGGAAGATGCAGCTTTACTTTCACAGTACTGCGCACAGAGAAAGTCACATGAGTCCTTGAAGATACACATGGGCTGGCAGCAAGCAGAGGTCTAGACACGGGTGGTAGGATGTGTGTAGGAAAAATAAGCAGGCGTGGGAGCAGTCAGCCTGCAAAACTGGTACCCCAAGGGAAGTGCTTGGGCTCAGGCAAACTCAGGCACCAAGCTGGAGTGACACGTGAGCCACTGAGTGTGGGAAGTTGACCTCACTGAAAAGGGCTGTCACAAAGGCAGCTCATTAACTCACACTGAGCCCCCTTCCACATTCTCCTATATAATCATCTCCTCACCAACCTGCCTGCCTTCTGTTTTATCTCACACTTAGAAACCCAAATCATATTTCCTAAGCATGCTCTTGTTATGCTCCCCTCACCCACAGAATCTATCACTGGCTTTAAATTGATTAAATTGTGTGCTTTTTAATTGAATTTATTGGGGTGACATTGGTTAATGAAATTATATAGGTTTCAGGTGTACAATTCTACAATATATCATCTATATATTGTATTGTGTATTTACCATCCCAAGTCAAATCTTGCATCACCATTTACCTTCTTCTACCTCCCCCAATACTCTCTTCCCTCTGGCAATCACCACACTGTTGTCAGAGTCCATGAGTCTTTCTTTTTTTTTAATTACATCTTTATTGTTCAGATTATTACATTTGTTCCTCTTTTTTCCCCCCATAACTCCCCTCCTCCCAGTTCCCACCCCACCCTCCGCCCTCACTCCCCACCCACTGTCTTCATCCATAGGTGCACGATTTTTGTCCAATCTCTTCCCGCATCTCCCACACCCCTTTCCCCCCCAAGAATAGTCAGTCCATTCCCTTTCTATGTCCCTGATTCTATTACAATCCCCAGTTCATTCTGTTCATCAGATGATTTATTCACTTGATTCTTAGATTCACTTGTTGATAGATGCGTATTTGTTGTTCATAATTTGTATCTTTACCTTTTTCTTCTTCCTCTTCTTAAAGGATACCTTTCAGCATTTCATATAATACTGGTTTGGTGGTGATGAACTCCTTTAGCTTTTCCTTATCTGTGAAGCTCTTTATCTGACCTTCAATTCTGAATGATAGCTTTGCTGGATAAAGTAGTCTTGGTTGTAGGTTCTTGGTATTCATCACTTTGAATATTTCTTGCCACTCCCTTCTGGCCTGCAAAGTTTCTGTTGAGAAATCAGCTGACAGTCGTATGGGTATTCCCTTGTAGGTAACTGATTTTCTTTCTCTTGCTGCTTTTAGGATTCTCTCTTTGTCTTTTGCTCTTGGCATTTTAGTTATGATGTGTCTTGGTGTGGTCCTCTTTGGATTCCTTTTGTTTGGGGTTTTCTGCACTTCCTGGACTTGTAAGTCTATTTCTTTCACCAGGTAGGGGAAGTTTTCTGTCATTATTCCTTTTTTAAAAAATTTTTAAAAAAATATATATTTTATTGATTTTTTACAGAGAGAAAGGGAGAGAGATAGAGAGTTAGAAACATCGATGAGAGAGAAACATCGATCAGCTGCCTCCTGCACATCTCCTACTGGGGATGTGCCTGCAACCCAGGTACATGCCCTTGACCGGAATCGAACCTGGGACCTCTCAGTCCGCAGGCCGACGCTCTATCCACTGAGCCAAACCGGTTTCGGCATGTCATTATTTCTTCAAATAGGTTTTCAATATCTTGTTCTCTCTCTTCTTCTGGCACCCCTATAATTCGGATGTTGGTACACTTGAAGCTGTCCCAGAGGCTCCTTACACTATCTTCATATTTTGGGATTCTTTTTTTCATTTTGCTTTTCTGGTTGGGTGATCTTTGCTTCTTCGCATTTCAAATCTTTGATTTGATTCTTGCTCTCCTCTGGTCTGCTGTTGGGAGTCTGTATAATATTCTTTATTTCAGTCAGTGTATGCTTAATTTCTAGTTGGTTCTTTATCACACCATTGAGGGTCTCATTAGATTTCTTGAGGATCTCACTATATTTATCGGCGGTCTCACCAGTCTTTTCGAGGGCCTTACTAAGGTTATCGGCGGCTTCTGGACAGTTCTTGAGAGACCTTAAAAGTGTGGTTTTGAACTCTATATCCAGCAGTTTGCTTTCCTCCATTTCTGTCAGTTGTGTCCTGTTTCTTTGTCTCCGCATTTTTTATGCTTTCTTGGTGCACCCCCTTGTGGTCTTTGTGCGCAATCTTGTTGTAGTTAAGCCTTGATTGTTGTAGGTAATACTGTGGGGGGAGGGATTTGACCTCCAGGCCAACTGGCTGTGAAAATCAGCTATGTCTGCAGTGGGAGAACTTCTGTTGGAACCTATTCTTTTCTTAATCAAATTGAGCATTCAACACTAGGAACTTTAAAATGAAATGTGACCTATGTATCAAAGAAGGAAGTCATGGCAACAATAAATTATCTACCAGCTATTCTTCTATCCAGACTCCCAAGGAGGATATTTTCATGGGAATGGATGTGGCTGGCAAAGGAGATGATGTTACAAATTGCTTGTATCCTGGCTTGACTGCTACTGGGATATCATTTTTTGTCTTTGTTTTCCCTATGGGAATATCCTCCAGAAGAAGATGACTATCTCAACATGTTCCCTGTAGTGGTCCCACTTTTCAAAGGGCTCTGTCTGTTTTCTTATAGGGTCTATCACTCTTCGTCTCTTCCTCCCATCTCATTGTTATTAGAGTTGAGCCTTGTTTCCATTGGTTCTTGTTCTGATAGTGTGTACAACCCATTGGCCTATTTACTCAAGTCTAGTAAGAAGAGTAGTAACTTAAATTCCATTTGTGCCACCTTATTTAACTTAGTGAATGAAATACTTAGGAATAGAGATGTATCTGGCTAGGTCAAACTGACCAGAAGAAGGTTATCTCTGATTGACTTTGTAGTTTTAAACATTTAAAACATTATCAATATCTCAGTTAAACAATATATACTATGACTTTTCACTTCTCTTCCAAGAAATATATTCAAAATAATATTCTTTGGGAAATGCTTAAGCACACACTACAATTTATTCTTCTTTTCCCTTGTACCTCCAAGAGTGAAATAATCTCAAATAGATTTTTAAGTAATTGTCTATAAGCCCCATAGTGAAGGTACATTTATCTTTCGCTAATCACCAAATCAATAACTGTCATCCTGTTTGTCAAGAAGACCTTTGCCTACTCAGATAACCTAAGCATGTAACATCTCCCCAGGTTACCCGGCCCCATACAGCTCCACAGTTTAACTGAACTCATGATAGCAGAATTCATTCATCATTTTGAACCCCAAACTTATAGAACATTGTCTCAGAACAGTAGTTTATCACATAGACCATGCCTCAGAATCACTTGTGGAATTCTAAAAATGTATGTGTGTACATTCTGATTCAGTAGATCTAGAATGAGGCCCAATAATCTGTAGTCTTAACTTCACAGGTGATTCTGTTGTCAGAAGATATAGCCAACTATCCTAGACCTTCCAAGTCTGGTTTCCACAGTTTACTGAATACAGACTATCAGCCACATGAATTATATCAATTGATACTCAAATGAGAAGTCCATAATAGCATCTCTTGCTAAAAAACAAAAAACAAAAAACACATGCTCTATGTACTCACAAGATAATTCGGTTCTAATGACTCACTATAGCTCACTGGCCAGAACACTCCCTATAATATCAATCATTGTTCTGTTCCTGCTGGTACCCTGCCTTCCCTGGCACCACTGTTACCACAGCAGGTCAGGATTAAGGAAGCTATCAGCATATGCATATAAGGAGTTCAGTAACTAGTGCTAGGCCCTGCGGGAGGGAGCCAGGGGAGATTTGTGAATTTGGGCTCACTTCTAGACACTATATACATCCTGCCCAAGCCAGCTCCTGGAGCCACAACTTCTGACCCTCCAAGGAAACAGAAAATACTATCTTTGAGGTATTCACACACCATGCATTTTATTAATGCTCACTTAGCTCACCAAGACTCCAGCCTCCCTTCTCCATCTCAGACACCTAAGTGTGTGTTGGAATAGGTTTTGGGTAACCAATGGTATTAAAATTAGCCACTGGGAAGTATCTGGGTCAGAGAGGTAGGTGAGGGAACTCTTCCCCTAGAAATGTTCTAGGGAACCTTAGGGTCTGCCCTGGGGAAACCCTTCTAGGTGAGCACCATCCCTTCCTTTCTGGTGAGACAGAGTCTAATCTGGTAGGAGATGGTGTCTAAGTTCAGTGAACCTTTTTATGAGTTATCCTACTAAAACCTAGGTTACAATTTTTAAAAATAAAAGATATTGCAGCCGAGACAGGTTTGGCTCAGTGGCTAGAGCGTCGGCCTGCGGACTGAAAGGTCCCGGGTTCGATTCCGGTCGGGGGCATGTACCTGGGTTGCGGGCATATCCCCAGTGGGGGATGTGCAGGAGGCAGCTGGTCGATGTTTCTCTCTCATCGATGTTTCTGACTCTCTGTCTCTCTCCCTTCCTCTCTGTAAAAAAATCAATAAAATATATTTAAAAAAAAAAGATATTGCAACTATTTTCTTAGACTTGGGGAATGTTCCCAGACTGCCCACCCTCTGCTTCAAATCTTTTAACTTACCCCAGCTTCTTTGGCTTCTAGCCAATGGTCAAGCATGTACCTGTGTTTTCTCTCCACTTCTTTTCTTTTTCTCCAGTCCTGGCCTCTTTGGATTAAATTTCTGATTGGATATTCTGTAGGGTTCTGATTTAAATTCCTCTCAAATATGCTACTTCTTGGATCTCTAGTGGTCAAGTGACCTTTATCCCATACCCTTCCTAGGTTGTTGGGATGGAAGGAACATCACAGCTCAGGTCTAAAATCCCATTTTGAGGTAGTAGAAAGGGCTAGCCCCAAAATATCCAGTAAGACTCAGTGAAAACAATCACTGCCATTTCCTGCATGTAGGGAAGGAACTGCAGAAGAATACCTAGTCCAAGTGGGCTTTCTCCCTCTGATCCCATAAGCAGTTACCAGCAGTACTGAGCTATTTTTTAATTGCTTCATTATTTTTAACCCTTGACTTCTTGTCTTGTTTCTTTTATCCTACTAGATTATTAGTTCGTTGAGGACAAGAATAATGTGTTTATCTACTTTGTATCCCCATACTATCTGATATGATCTTTTACTTAAAATAGGGTGCCAAATAAACATTAAATCATTTAGGAACCCTCATGCACTGCTGGTGGAAATGCAGACTGGTGCAGCCACTGTGGAAAACAGTAGGGAGTTTTCTCAAAAAATTAAAAGTGGAACTCCCATTTGACCCAGTAATCTCACATCTAGGAATATATCCCAGGAAATCAGAAACATGAATCAGAGGGGATGGATATATGCACCCCTATTTTCATAGCAGCACAATTTACCATAGCTAAGATTTGGAAACAACCTAAGTGCCCATCAGCAGATGAGAGGTTTAGAAAACTGTGGTACATCTACATAATGGAATACTATGCTGCTGTAAAAAAGAAGGAATTCTTACCATTTGCAACAGCATTGATGGACCTAGAAAGCATTATGTTAAGCGAAATAAGCCAGTCAGAGAAAGATAAATATCACATGATGTCACTCATTTGTAGAATATAATGAATAACATAAACTGAGGAACATACATAGAGCCAGAGGAAAAAAATATTTTAGAATATAATAGAAGTAATCCTGTTATTTGCAGATTTTTAATATTTCCTACAACTTATGTGATATTATACTATGTTAGTACAGTATTTGGTAATATTATATTTAAAGTCTTTTTTCTTAAAATATTAATGTTTATTGCATGTAATCTAATAAAAGAGAAACATGCAAATTGACCGCATCTCCGCTAAGCACCCAAGCCACACCCACCAGCCAATTGCAGTGACTATATGCAAATTAACCCAACCAAGATGGCGGCCAGCAGCCACAGAGCTGGAGCAAGCAGGAGGCTTGGTTGCCCAGCAATGGAGGAAGCCAAGCTTCCCCGCTGCCCTGGCCAGCTGTGGCCTTGGCTCAAGGCAACAAAGTTTAAATTATAGAAGACAAATAAATCCCAGATACCTGCTTCCAGCCATCCTCCACTGGGAGCTTGGGTGGCTGGGGGCTGTGGCCAGCCTGCAAACAGCCATCAGCCCCTCACCCAGGATGGCCACACCCTCATGGGGTGAGGGTCCCTGCTGGGGGGGCTTGGCCAGCCTGCAAACAGCCATCAGCCCCTCACCCAGGCTGGCCAGGCACCCCAGTGGGGACCCCCGCCCCTGAAGGAGGTGTGGCCAGTCTGAAAACGTCCCTCAGCCCCTCACCCAGGCTGGCCAGGCACCCCAGTGGGACCACCACCCTGATCCAGGACACCCTTCAGAGCAAACCAGCCGGCCCCCACCCATGCACCAGGCCTTTATCCTATATAATAAAAGGGTAATATGCAAATTGACCCTAACAACAGAACAACTGGGAATGACTGGTCACTATGACACACACTGACCACCAGGGGGCAGACCCTCAATGCAGGAGCTGCCCCCTGGTGGTCAGTGCGCTCCCACAGGGGGAGGTCTGCTCAGCCACAAGCCAGGCTGACGGCTGCCAGTACAGTGGTGGTGGTGGGAGCCTCTCCCGCCTCCTCAGCAGCGCTAAGGATGTCTGACTGCAGCTTAGGCCTGCTCCCTGCTGGAAAGTGGACATCCCCCGACGGCTCCCAGGCTGCCAGAGGGATGTCTGACTGCCAGCTTAGGCCCATTCCCCTGAGGAGCGGGCCTAAGCCAGCAGGTGGACATCCCCCGAGGGGTCCCAGACTGCGAGAGGGCACAGGCTGGGCTGAGGGATGCCCCCAAGTGCACAAATTTTTGTGCATCGGGCCTCTAATCCTATATAATTAAAGGCTAATATGCAAATTGACTGGCTGAACAACTGGTCGCTATGATATGCACTGACCACCAGGGGGCAGACGCTCAATGCAGGAGCTGCCCCCTGGTGGTCAGTGCACTCCCACGGGAGAAGCACCGCTCAGACAGAAGCTGGGCTCATGGCTGATGAGCACAGAGGTGGTGGCGGGTCCCACCTCTATGGCAATGTTAAGGATGTCCGACTGTGGGCCTAAGCCATCAGTCAGACAACCCCTGAGGGGTCCCGGGCTGTGAGAGGGTGCAGGCTGAGCTGAGGGAACTCTCCCCCCATCCCCCAACCCCAAGTGCAGGAATTTCGTGCACTGGGCCTCAAGTATTATTATATTTAAAATCATTTTTCTTAAAATATTAATGTTTATTGCATGTAAGTGGCTAATTATTTTGTATCCACAATCTGGTAATATATTTTGTATACTGTAAAAAATTAAAAAAAATAAATAAAAACGATACATTTAAACACTAAGACATAGGTAGATATACATAACTAGTGCTATCTCAATATAGTACAAAAACAAAAATTAATAGGATGGGCTCAGAGGGATTTCTGTGATCTTAAATGAAATGTACTTGTTGAATAATCAGAGGCCTTTAGAAGAGTCAGCTGCCTTGGCCAATGTGTAGAGGTCTGGGCAGACTCAAAGGATGTCAGTGACTGAGTTGTCTGGTTTTGAGGCGGAGGCCATTCTCATCACTTTCTGTGAACCTGACTAGTGCTTCCCCCTCACAAGAGATCCAATAGAACCACCACCTCAGCTTTTGGCAGTGCCAGAGACCAATTCTAGCATGACAGTAGGGCTGCATCTGGGAGTGGCTGAAGGTATTTCCCCAAACCTGAATAGGATACATTAAATTGATTTCTTGGCTGCCAGACAGTTAAAGGGCATCTTAATCTACATGTTATTGCCTCCTACTGGCCAAACACCTGAACAGCCGTAGGCTAATTCCCCCATTCTGACAATGGACTCTGTACGAAACCCTGACCCTTTGAAGTGTATATCTCTGCCTCGCCTCAGGACAAGTTGTGTTAATAAAAAGCATGGGGTCCTGGGAGGAGGAGACCTTAGACTTAAGACCTTAGACCTTAGACTTTAAGACCTTAAGCCTTAGAACTTAGCTCCTTTAGCTAAGTTCCTCTGACCCCCAAATGCCTTTCAAAATTATGCTTCGTCTCTGGATTCTTATTTAATCTACTCATATCCTTCTCCAGATTGCTGAACCCTTCTTGATGCTGGGACAAGAACCTCAACATAGCAGACTCAACCTCTGGGCTCTGGAGGCCCCAACCGCTCAACTCCTAGTGACTCCACCCGACCAAGGTCAGGGCAAAATCCAAGACAGAGTCTTATGGCCTTGGAGTAGGGACCACACCCACCATCTTTCCTGGAGGCTGAGGGATACTTCCCTTTCACAGGAGATCCACTAGCCCTGATTCCACCAGAGGCTCCTTCAGTGACTGAGCCTAATAGGCACCCGAGTCTCAAGGTGCTTTGGGACTTTCACTGACCTGCTCCTAGGCCTGGTGCTGGAAAAAGCCAGCCTTGATGTGCAGCTTGGTCCTTCCTGCACAAGCCCAAGCCCACAAGAGGCAGCACAAATTGTGGATAACTTGTAGTTCCAAACAGGTTTCCAGGCACAGACAGCGTCTGACATTGATCTGCACCAGAGTCCCTTCCAAGAGGTCCAGAATCAACATACCCAGTGGCAAGTTTCAGACCACATCAGAGCAGGATCCAATAAGCCTCACAAACAGCATATCCAAAGGAAAATCTCAGCAGGCACCAAACCCTCCTGGTGATTTTGGCTTTGTGTGGTCAGCCCCTGCACAACACCTCACACACCATGGTTAGGGTTGAGCCTCACAGTCAGTCAGCTTGAGTACTGATCCCATGCATGAATGAGTCAATAGCAATCAAGACTCACTTATAACAGGAGGGTCCACATAACCCATAAAAGGGACATTCATAGAGCACCTGGCTCAGGAGATCAAGGAGACTTCACCACTGGATACCACAGGACATCTAATATACAAGGATACCTCATTAAGACTGGGAGTCATAGCAGATCTATCTAATATGTAGAAACAAACACAAAAAAGGCAGCCAAAATGAAAGACAAAGAAACAAGTCTCAAAGAAAAGAACAGGAGAATTCTTCAGAAAATGAGCTAAATGAAATGGAGGCAGGAAATTTTTTGATATAGAGTTCAAAATAATGGTTATAAGCATGCTCAGGGAACTACAACAGCATGAAAAAAAGACATAAAACAAAAAATAGCCACTCAGAAATGAAGAATACAATATTTGATATCAAGAACACACTGGAGGGAATAAACAGCAGGTTGGATGAAGCAGAGGATTGAATCAGCAATTTGGAAGACAAGCTAGAAAAAATGCCCAGTCAGAGCAGCAAAAAAGAAAAAAATATTTTTAATGAGGACAGTTTAAGGGACCTTTGGGACAACATGAAGTGTAACAATATCTGCATCATAGGGGCAATAGAATAAGAAGAAAGACAGCAAAGAATTGAGAACCTATTCGAAGACATAATGACCAAAAACTTCCCTAACATGGTGAAAGGAAAAAGTCCAAGAAGCACAGAGAGTCCCAAACAATATGGACCCAAAAAAACTCACACCAAGACACATAATGATTAAAGTGGCAAAGGTTAATGACAAAGAGAGAATCTTAAAACAGCAAGAGAAAGACAATTAGTTACATACAAGGGAGCTCCCATAAGACTGTCAGCTGATTTCTCAACAGAAACATTTCAGGCCAGAAGGGATTGGCATAAACTGTGCAAAGTGATAAAAACTAACATTACATTTCCCAGCAAGGCTATCATTTAAAATTGAAGGAGAAATAAAGGGCTTCCAAGACAATATAAAGCTAAAGGTGTTTGTTACCAACAAACTAGTATTATAAGAAATGTAAAAGGGCCTGCTTGAAGAGGTAGAAGAAAAAGAGGAGGAAGAAGAAGACAAACTAGAGGGACATAGTTAAAAGGATAAAATGGCTATAAATACATACCTATCAATAATAACTTTAAATGTAAATGGGTTAAATGTTCCAATCAAAAGACAAGCTGAGTGGATAAGAAAACAAGAGCCATATATATGCCGACTACAAGAGACCCACCTCAGAAGGAAAGATATATACAGAATAAAAGTAAAGGGATGGAAAAGATATGTTATGCAAATGGAAATTTTTATAAAAGCTAAGATAGCAATACATATATCTGACAAAATATACTCTAAAACCAAGGCTACAGTAAGAGATAAAGGACACTACATAATGATAAAGGGAGCAATACAACAAGAAGATATAACCCTGTAGACATTTATGTACCTAATATAGGAGAACCTAAATATGTAAAGCAAATATGGATGGACATAAAGGGAGAGATTGACAGTAATACAGTCATAGTAGGGGATTTTAACACATCACTGACATCACTGAATAGGTCTTCCAGACAGAAAATCAACAAGAAAATGGTGGCCTTAAATGACACACTAGATCAGATAGATTTAATTGATATTTTCAGAGCATTTTGCCCCAAAGCAGCAGAATATATACTCTTTCCAAGTGCACACAGAACATTTTATAGGATAGACCACACATTAGGACACCAAACAAGTCTCAATAAATTTAAGAAGATTGAAATCATATCAAGCATATTTTCTGACCATAATGGTATGAATCTAGAAATCAATCACAAGAAAAAAAAAAACTGAAAAAATACACAAAGACATGGAGGCTAAATAGCATGTTACTAAGCAACGAATGTGTTAGCAATGAGATCAAGGAAGAAATCAAAAGATACCATGAAACAAATGAAAATGAGAACACAACAACCCAAAATCTACAGGACACAGGGCAAGTTCTAAGAGGAAAATTCATTACACTACAGGCCAACCTCACAAAACAAGAAAAATCTTAAATAAAAAATCTAACTTTACATTTAAAGAAACTGGAAGAACAAAAAACAAAGCACAAAGTGAGTAGAAGGAATAAATAATAAAGATCAGAGCAGAAATGATGAAATATGGTCTTAAAAAATCAATACAAAAGATCAATGAAACCAAGAGCTGATTCTTCGAAAAGATAAACAAGATTGATGAAACTATAACCAGACTCATCAAGAAACAAAGAGAGGACCAAAATAATAAAACCAGA
The DNA here is from genome assembly GCF_964212035.1 of Myotis nattereri. Lineage (NCBI taxonomy): Eukaryota > Metazoa > Chordata > Mammalia > Chiroptera > Vespertilionidae > Myotis > Myotis nattereri. The sequence goes on from NC_138075.1 coordinate 95,344,506, forward strand.
AATGAAAGAGAAGTAACAACAAAGGCCACAGAAATACAAAGGATTGTAAAAAAAATATTGTGAACAACTATATGCCAACAAATTGGACAATCTGGAAGAAATGGATAAATTCCTAGAAATATACAATCTTCCAAAACTGAATATACATATTAAAACTAGTGAAATAGAGGCAGTAATAAAAATTTTCTAAAAAAGAAACAAAACAAAACAAAAACTTCCAACAAACAAGAGTCCTGGACCAAATGGCTTCACAGGGGAACTTTACCAAATATTAAAAGAAGAATTAATACCTATCCTTCTCAAAGTATTTTAAAAAATTCAAGAGGAGGGAAGACTCCCAAGCTCATTTTACAAGACCATCATTATCCAAAACCAGATCTAGACACTACAAAGAAAGAAAATTAGAGGCCAATACCCCTGATGAACATAGATGCTAAAATCCTCAACAACATATTAGCAAACTGGGTCCAGCAATACATTAAAAAGATCATACACCATGATCAGGTGGGATTTATTCTGGGGAAGCAAGGTTGGTTCAATATCAGCAAATCAAGAAATGTGATACACCACATAAACAAAAGGAAGGATAGAAACCACATGTTCATATACATAGATCCAAACACCACTTAATAAATCCAGCTCCCATTTATGAATAAACTCTCAGCAAAGTTAGAATAGAGGGTACATACCTCAACATAGTAAAGGCCATATAACAAACCCACAGCCAACCTCATACTCAATGGTCAAAACTACAAGCGATTTCTTTAAAATTGGGAACCAGACAGGATGTCTGCTTTCACCACTCTTATTCAACATAGTCCTGGAAGTCCTAGCCACAGCAATCAAACAGGAAGAAATAAAAGGCACACACGTTGGAAAGGAAGAAGTAAAATTGCCATTATTCACTGATGGCATGATACTGTATAGAGCAGTGATGGCAAACCTTTTGAGCTCGGCGTGTCAGCATTTTGAAAAACCCTAACTTAACTCTGGTGCCGTGTCACATATAGAAATTTTTTGATATTTGCAACCATAGTAAAACAAAGACTTATATTTTTGATATTTATTTTATATATTTAAGTGCCATTTAACAAATAAAAATCAACCAAAAAAATGAGTTCACGTGTCATCTCTGACACGTGTGTCATAGGTTCACCATCACTGGTATAGAGAAACCTAAAAATTTTACCAAAAAGAAAAAAAAAAGAACTACTAGAACTGATAAATGAATTCAGTAAAGTAGCAGGCAGAACAGAAATAAATCCAGAAATCAGTTGCACTTTCTATACAGCAATAATGAACTATCATAAAGGGAAACTAAGAAAACAATCCCATTCGTAGTTGCTTAAAAACACACACACATAGGAATAAGTTTAGTCAAGGATGTAAAAGACCCATACTCAGAAAATTATAAGACACCGAAGAATGAAATTGAAGGTGCAAATAAGTGAAAGCATATACTGTGTTCATCAATAGGAAGAATTAACATCATTAAACTGTCCATACTATCCATAGCAATCTATAGATTCAACACAATTCCTATCAAGATACCAATGGTGTACTTCACAGAACTAGAAAAAATATTCCGAAAATTTATATCGAACCTCAAAGGCCTCAAATAGCTAGAGCAATCAAGAAAAAGAAGAACAAAGTTAGGAGAATCATGCTATCTTATATAGGCCATAGTAATCAGAAAAGCATGTTAGCAGCATAAAAATAGACAATGGAATAGACTAGAGAGCCCATAAATAAACCCAGATCTCTACAGTCAATTAATATTTGACAAAGGAGGCAAATACATATAATGGAATAGTCTATTCAACAAATGGTGGTGGGAAAATTGGTTGGGTACATGCAAAACAATAATAAAACTAGACCACATTCTTACACTATACACAAGAATAAACTCAAATGGATTAAAGGCTTAAATGTTAAGACTCGAAACCATAAAAATCTTAGAAGAAAGCATAAGCAGCAAAATCTTGGATGTTTCTCCTAGCAATATTTTTTTTCTGGTATATCTCCTTGGTCACGGGAAACAAACAAACAAAATAAACAAAATGGGACTAAAAGTTTTTGTGCAGCAAAGGAAACCATCCTATATAATAAAAGTCTAATATGCTAAGTGTCTAGTCATTCAGTAGTCCATTCAACCAATCAAAGCATAATATGCTAATGATATACTAAGGCTGCACAACTGCTCACTATGACGTGCACTGACCACCAGGGGTCAGACAGTTGAACGGTCGACCAGTTGCTATGAGGTGCACTGACCACCAGGAGGCAGGTGCTCCAACTGGTAGGTTAACTTGCTGCTGGGGTCCAGCCGATAGGGACTGAGCAAGATGGGCCAGACACGCCCTGGGGCCCTCCCGCAGTCCCTCCCTGGCTGGCCAACCTCCCGCATCCCTCCCTGGCCCTGATTGTGCTCTGGTGGGGTCCCTTGGCCTGGCCTGCGCCCTCTTGCAATCTGGGACCCCTTGGGGGATGTTGGAGAGCCGGTTTCAGTCCAATCCTGCCGAGGGACCCCACTGGTGCACAAATTCGTGCACCGGGACTCTAGTCAACAAAATAAAAAGACAACTCACTGAATGGGAGAACATATTCACCAATGATACATCTGATAAGGGCTTAATGTCATAAATTTGTAAGGAATTTATAAAACTCAACACAAAAAAACCAAATAATCCAATTAAGAAATGGGCCAAGGACCTGAATAGACACTTCTCCAAAGAGGACATATAGATGGCCAAAAGACATATGAAAGGATGCTCAACAACACTAATCATCAGAGGAATGAAAATTAAAACCACAATGAGGTATCACCTCACACCTGTCAAAATGGCTATAATCAACAAATCGAAAACAACAAGTGTTGGTAAGTATGTAGAGGAAAGGGAACCCTTGTGCGCTGTTGGTGGGAAAACAGACTAGCGCAGTCACTGTGGAAAGCAATATGGTATTACCTCAAAAATTTAAAAATGGAACTGCCTTATGACCCAGCAAAACTACTTCTGGGGATATATATGATAAAACCTGAAACACTAATTCAGATGAATATATGCACCCTCATGTTCACTGCAGTGTTATTTACAACTAGTGGCCCAGTGCACAAAATTTGTGCACTCAGGGCTGGGGGTGTGTGGAATCCCCCAGCCTGGCCTGTGCCCTGTCACAGTGTGGCAGCCCTGCAGTCCATCACCCCAAAGAGGTAGGCCCCGCCCACCCATCCAGGGCTCCTCAAGGGATTGCCCCAAAGAGGTAGGCTGGAGCTGGGGGTCTCACCTCTGCACTGCACAGAGCCGCAGGACCCCCAGGCCTCGCTGCATGGAGCCGAGGGAACCCCTAGGCCTCACCACAAAAAGGCTTCCACCAGGCCCCGCCTCCGGGCCAGGCTGCGCGGAAACCTTCGGACCTCTGGTGGAGCCATGCAGAGGCCTCCGCTGAGCCCCAGGCCTCCTGGTTTTGGATTGTGACGCCGTGACACAAGTCCCCGATGCTGCAAGTCCCCGCCCACATGCGCCTGCTGAACACGTAGCCTCCTGCTGATCTATCCTTATGTATGAGGTGTCCCGACCATTTGCATATTTCCCTTTTATTAGTATAGATAGCCAAGATTTGGAAGCACCCCAAGTGCCCATCAGTAGATGAGTGAATAAAAAAGCTGTGGTACATTAAACAATTTAATACTACTGAGCCGTAAAGGAAAAAAAAAAGGAAATTTTACCTTTTGCAATAGCATGGATGGACCTGGAGATTATTATGCTAAGTGAAATAAGCCAGTCAGAGAAAGACAAGTACCAAATGATTTCAATCATATGTGGAATCTAATGAGCAGAATAAACTAATGAAGTAGAGATAGACTCATGGATACAGAAAACAGACTGGCCGCTATCAGAGGGGAGGAGGCTGGGACTTGGGTGAGCAGGGTGAAGGGGTTAAACAAAGAAAATAAAGACTCATGGAGTTGGCCTGGAAGTCAAATCCCTCCCAGTGTTACCTAAAACAATCAAGGCTTAGCTACAACAAGACTGCGCACAAAGACCACTAGGGAGTGCACCAAGAGTGTCTACCTCAGGTAATTGGGACACTTAGCACAGAAAGCCACTCGATCGTCACAGCGAAGCATAAAAAATGCAGAGACAAAGAAACAGGACACAAATGACAGAACTGGAGGAAAGCAGGCTGCTGGATATAGAATTCAAAACCACACTGTTGAGGTCGTTCAAGAGTCTTCTAGAGACTGCCAATAAACTTAATGAGATGTACAAGAAATCTAATGAGACCCTCGATGTTGTGATAAAGGACCAACTAGAAATTAAGCATACGCTGACTGAAATAAAGAATATTATACAGACTCCCAACAGCAGACCAGAGGAGTGCAAGAATCAAGTCAAAGATTTGAAATGCGAAGAAGCAAAAAACACCCAACCGGAAAAGCAAAATGGAAAAAGAATCCAAAAATACGAAGATAGTGTAAGGAGCCTCTGGGATAGCTTCAAGTGTACCAACACCCGAATTATAGGGGTGCCAGAAGATGAGAGAGAGCAAGATGTTGAAAACCTATTTGAAGAAATAATGACAGCAAACTTCCCCTACCTGGTGAAAGAAATAGACTTACAAGTCCAGGAAGTGCAGAGAACCCCAAACAAAAGGAATCCAAAGAGGACCACACCAAGACACATCATCATTAAAATGCCAAGAGCAAAAGACAAAGAGAGAATCTTAAAAGCAGCAAGAGAAAGAAAATCAGTTACCTACAAGGGAGTACCCATACGACTGTCAGCTGATTTCTCAACAGAAACCATGCAGGCCAGAAGGGAGTGGCAAGAAATATTCAAAGTGATGAATACCAAGAACCTACAAGCAAGATTACTTTATCCAGCAAAGCTATCATTCAGAATTGAAGGTCAGATAAAGAGCTTCACAGATAAGGAAAAGCTAAAGGAGTTCATCACCACCAAACCAGTATTATATGAAATGCTGAAAGGTATCCTTTAAGAAGAGGAAGAAGAAAAAGGTAAAGATACAAATTATGAACAACAAATACGCATCTATCAACAAGTGAATCTAAGAATCAAGTGAATAAATCATCTGATGAACAGAATGAACTGGGGATTGTAATAGAATCAGGGACATAGAAAGGGAATGGACTGACTATTCTTGGGGGGGAAAGGGGTGTGGGAGATGCGGGAAGAGATTGGACAAAAATCGTGCACCTATGGATGAGGACAGTGGGTGGGGAGTGAGGGCGGAGGGTGGGGTGGGAACTGGGAGGAGGGGAGTTATGGGGGGAAAAAAGAGGAACAAATGTAATAATCTGAACAATAAAGATTAATTTTTTAATAAAAGAAAAGAAAGGGTTCCAAAGTTCCAAATTTTAACTAAATCAGTCAGTCAGTCCATAGACATGTTCACTAGTTGGCAGCATGGTGTCATAGCAGATATAAGGCTACTGAAAGTCTTGTTGGATCATATTTAATGTTTTAAATGGACCTAGTGGTCACCTGGGGTGTTGCCACAGCACAAAGTACATGGGCTCAGCCTTCCATCCTTGCTATGTAGAGGAGATCTTGGTAGCACACATATCTGTTGACCAAGAGTTCTCTAGAGAACAGAACCAATAGGCTGTGTGTGTGTGTGTGTGTGTGTGTGTGTGTGTGTGTGTGTGTGAGAGAGAGAGAGAGAGAGAGAGAGAGAGAGAGAGAGAGAGAGAGAAAGAGAGAGAGAGAGATAATAGAATGATAGATTATTTTAAAGAATTGGCTCACACAATTGTGGAGACTGTCAAGACTAAAATCTGCAGGGTGGTCAGGCAGTCTGGAGACCCAAGAAAGAGTAACCATTTCAGAACGAGCCCAAAGGCTGTCTGCTGGAAGAATTCTCTGCTGCTTTGTCTTTTCATCTGTTCAGGCCTTCCACTGATTCAGTGGTTCTCAACCTTCCTAATGCCGCGACCCTTTAATACAGTTCCTCATGTTGTGGTGACCCCAACCATAAAATTATTTTCATTGCTACTTTATAACTGTAATTTTGCTACTGTTATGAATCGTAATGTAAATATCTGATATGCAGGATGTATTTTCAGGGGTCGCGATCCACAGGTTGAGAACCACTGGATGAAACCCACCCACACTATGGGGAGCAAGCTGCTTTACTCAAAGTCTATCCATTTAAATGTTAATTTCATCCAAAATATTATGCTAAGTGAAATAAATCATACAGATGAAAACAAATACCATATGATTTTGCTTATATGGGGAATCTAGAAAACAAAATAAAAGAACAAACAAAACAGGAACAAACTTACAGGTACAGAAAACTAACTGATAGTTGCCAGATGGAAGGGGGATTGGTGGGCTGGGTGATAAAGTTAAAGGGATTAAGAAATACAAAGAGGCAGTTACAAAATAGTCACAGGGATGTCAGGTACAGCATAGGGAATATAGTCAATAATCCTATATAATAAAAGGCTAATATGCAAATTGTCCCCTTGGGAGTTCAACCGACTGGGAGTTGGACCACTCGCTATGATGTGCGCTGACCACAAGGGGGGCGGCGCAGAACAAAAGAAGGCCTTGGCCAGCAGCCAGCAGCTGGGGGAAGGAAGTCCCTGGCCAGCAGCTGGAAGGCTCAGATCAGCCCTGATAGCTGGCCAGGCCTAGGGACCCTACCCATGCATGAATTTCATGCACCAGGCCTCTATTACTGTAATAACTATGTATAGTGTCAGGTGGGTACTAGACTTATCACTGTAATCACTTTGTAAGTTATATAAATGTCTGATTACTATGTTGTACACCTGAAATTAATATATTATGTGTCAACTATAATTAAAATAATTTTTTTAAAGATGAAAAGAAAACTTCCTAACACATACCCAGAATAATGTTTGAACAAATACTTGGGCACTACAACCCAGCCAAGCTGACACAGAACACATAAAACTAACAATCACAGTGCTGAGTGGGCACCCTAATCAGCCTAGACCACTGCTCCTCACACATCAGAGAATAGCAGGTACAGGCAGTCAGCAACACGGTGTCCTTCCCCAGGTTGTAGATAGGTGGATAAAATGACTAAGTATGGATGAACATCAAACCAATAAGAGTACCTGTCTGGCCAGGTTATACATTCCCTCTGAAAGTCAGTGTTGGAAAGAATGAGAAAGACCAATAGTTCCATTTGAAGAACATCCTTGGGTCTGGTGCATGTTGGCATAAGGTCTTCAATGAGAATAAAAGGACATGTGTCATGTTCTCAATTCATTGGAGCAAAGTATTTATAATCTCTTTAGAGTGAGGGGAGGAGTGGAATCTCACACAGTTCATACCCCATTCGGCTGGGATATTTACTTTTGATTGCTTTGCAGTCTGTATTTCAGGCTTTTGTTTTCCATTTGTTTCCCAGAAATCAAATTAAAATATCTCTGGAAAAACTCTTAGTAATGTTATGGATCATGTCCATCTTATGAGTTTCACAGGAGTTCACACAACTAGACATCTATTCTATAGAAGAATTTGGCCAAAGAATACTATTGTGACCCCATTCAGTGTTGTTAAGGTTACCACTGTCCGTGTTGAAAAGCAATTCACGCATAGCCAGTAAAATCAACCACAGTAGCAGAGAAGCCATTGTTACTGCTGCTGAGTGAGCCACTGTAAGGAACCTTATCACACCCGGGAGGATCTGCAGTTAGGGGTCCGAGTTTGGGTCAACTCAGTGAACCAAAGCAGCTATATACAGGACCTACTTGAGTTGGGCAGGGAATTAGAGCAGGTCTAAGAGAAATGAGGCAAGTGACAGTGTTAACAGATCCCTATCCACTTTCTCTCCAGTAGCTTGTAAACTCCAGAAGAGTCTTTGTCTGAGTGTGTCCCCAGAATCTGGCATATATCTACCTGTGCTCACTGAATTTGTGTTAACTGGCTGATCAAAGAAAATCCAAAGCAATCTTCTTCAAAGTACTGATACATAATCATAGCAGTCAAAAAGGAATGGAACTCTCTTTGGCTAGTGATTAATTTTCAATTAATTTAATTATATAATAACCATCATCTCTGCACGTCTGCTTGCCCCTCTGTAAAATGAGACTGGGGAATGGCATATGTCCTTACCACCCATACAATGCCCAAGGACACATTCGATAGGTAAATATGCCAGGGTGGGTAGCACCCAAACTATTCATTCACAACAGCCTTCCCTTTCTAGCAGATGGACGGAAGGTCCTGGAAGGTTTTACCAGGCTGTTAAATTCCTTGAGGCAGAGACTGCGCATCTTATCCTCAGCACCTAACATATTGCCTGACATCCACAGAACGTGCTCAGGCAATGCTTCGGCAATGCTCATGTCATGGTCCCATTCTTGCCAAGAAGAGAGATTGGAGCACGAAGGAATTTCAGGAAGCCTGTGATAAACAGAAAGCTGGTAAAATAGGCAAAGATTATTACAATGGAATACCCGAAAGAATTCAAGGAGTAGCAGACAATATTGACAAAGACAATAATTCCTGAAGAAAACAGCTAGGACATTGAGTAGGTGGAGGTAGGTAGAAGACAAAAGGGAAGAAAGGAAACTTGATCCCAGTGAGTACGTATCCTGCCAGGATGTGGAATAGATGGTGACATATATAAAAAGATGGAGATTAAGAAATCGGCACCTTAGTGAGATTCAAAGAACATGGGAAGTAGAGTTCCCAGTCTTAAAGCGTTCACACATTATACTTTTTCATTGACAGCAACTTGGACTTTCATTCTTTTAGAGCAGTGAATCTTGACCAGCTTTGAGGAACTGATGAGGTATGGACCCCTCTCCCAAGAAAAAAGTTTATATGATTCATTTCATTGTAGGTGGGTTTTGTTCATATAGAAAAACTATGTAAAAGATGTGTACTTAAGTTTTTCATGGAAGAATGAACATGTACTTTCTGAAATAAAATGGAACTAAATTAAAATTTACAAATAATAAATAAAAATAAAATTTTAACTTTGCTCACATTTCAATAAGAAGTCAAATTTTGTTTGCCTTGAATAGAAAGAAAATATAATGAGGCCTTTGTTACAGTGATATTCATATCAGGGTAATGTTTGACATTTATTCAATTTTGACCTTCCTTTCTGCTGGCCATAAGTGCTGAACATTCCCATACCCAAAACTCAGAAGAGGTAGTCAGCAATGTCAGAGTTCCACAGCTCACTGTCAGAAGAGCCCGGCTGTGTCAAGATTCACTGGAATCCTCCCAGTTATCTGAATTGAATTAATGCCCCAACAATTTCCTTTGTCTACGAAGTGACCTTAAGAAAAATCTGCTATTGTCCTCAAAGATAAGAGGCTTTAAAAGAGATATGAGTCACAAGCAGGACTTACTCTGTGAGGAGCCATGGACTTTCTCATCCTCTGGCTCTATAATGCTCTCGCCTCCTCTCTCATGCCACTCATTCCCATTCCCTTCCATAGTTGAGTCCTTGCCTCTTCCCACCCATCAACAGCCTTCTCCTCACTATACACATCTCCATGGGACAGCCAAGGAGGACCCCGCCCCTACTGTAGCTGGGGAGAAGGTCAGCAACCCACGTGTGGCCTGAACCACTTCCCCCAGAAGCACATTAATAGCGTGCCTAGGTGTTACGGTAACTGTTCCCATTATGAGGCATTATGTGCTGGCCTTTTGACAGTTACATTTGTTCCTATCAAAAAAAATATGTTCCAAGTTCCATACAACCCATAAAAACTGGTTTCTGGGGCACAATCTGTTCAGAGCCCAGCCACTGCTTGCATATGATGTTATACTGCATGAGTATACTTGATGCTCTATGTACACGAGTTTCTCCCTCATTAGTTTTAATAGAGCAGTGATCCAGATGTATTTTATTCCTATGAGAATATATGGTGTATGTCTGTCCATGTCCTAGTTTTCAGATACAGTATTTAATGATACCTGTATCATTAAGGTAAATACTTCTAACCACTTTTGATTTCACCATTGCCAGGCAGACTTTTCTTAATATTTTGTTCTAAGAGCAGAGTGGAAAGCTGTCATTTTCTGTGTAATTCGACAGAGCCATTTTGGGCCAATAGAGCTAATAGGGAAGCTGAAAACATACTGGGATGTCTTGATTAGAGAGCTAACTTCCCTCTCCAGACTGATCTTCCCAATTTGGTAAAAGTTGAGCTTTACTGTGCTGCATCTCCACTAATTCGTAATCATCTCGGGCCCGTTCCTCAGAGGCCAAGATCTCCACGGAACATTAAATTGGACACGGAGGGAATGTCCTTGGAAGACTACACACTCCCATGCATTTTGAAGTCCTAATCACATCACTGTTATCTTCACTCATTATTTAACACAACGAAGCTGTGCTTTTAAATCTGATGTGTGAGTAATTGAACACACAAGCAGGCTGATGCCTTGCCTCTCACATTGTTATAACCGAGTGGTATCTCTTGCTCCCACCAAAAGCACAAATCATCACAGCAAGCTCTGTGTGTTTGTGATGGCAAACCTCCAAAACAGTGTTGTTTGGCAAAAACAGGAGTGTTTTTAGTAACAAAATCCAAGACACTACATTCTCAAACCAGCCTCTCATGGGCTAATTAACTAACCATCTGTTACATCTGGCCCCAAACTGTTAACTCACAAACTTGATTATCTTCATGTGTGAAACAGAGCTAGGTGAATTTTATTTTATTTTACTGTGTCTTACCTTTCTGTCATGTAAGTCAGAAATCCAAATTTATTTGCAAATGTTCTCTGGATGTTTGAAGCCCTCTGAATAATTTACTTTTTTTTCAGTTTCTTATGGAATTTTTTTTTAACGTACTTAAGCATTTAGGGTCCATCTACCTAAATACAAGAAGTTATTTGTATCAAATAGCATGATGTGGGCTGAAATGAAAAGAAACTCCAACTCAAAATGATGTAAACAATAAAGCCTATTTCTGGCTCACATCACTGAAAAGTCAAGTGGCAAAACAGATGGCAGGGTGGCTCATTTTATTTTATTTTAAATCCTCACAAAAAGGTTGTGTTTATTGATTTTTAGATAGAGAAAGGAGAGAGAGAAACATCAATCAGCTGTCTCCCACATGTGTACCCCCCTGGATGGAATCCCCAACCTGGGTATGTGCCCTGTCTGGGAATCATACCACCATACCCGCACCCCTTAGTGTAGGAGACAACACTCCAATGAGCCAAGTTGCCTGGCCAGGGTTTCGGTTCCATTTACCTGTGCTGCTCTCAGCTTCTCCTACCTGCTGGCTGCAGCAGCAGTTAGGGTTATGTACGTCCTCTCTCCTAACTGGGAGGACAGAGAGCCTCACCTCTCACCTGAACCAATATAAACCTGAACCAATCACTGTGGCTATTAGAATGCCAGACACTGATCTCATCCCTACCAATCATGTGGCCACAAAGGTGGCACAGGCTGTTTGGTTCATGCGAATTAGTACCGACCTGTGGAGTTGGTGGTGGCCGCATCCCACCTGAGCCACCTGGATACTCTGCAATGGGGGAAGGGAGGGAGGAGGGGCAGGAGAGGCTCACTGTAGAAGTGGGAAAGAGGTGATAGATGCTACATAAGCGACTATTGAATGCCACCTGCACTATTTTCCTTAAAAAAAGAACTGCTTTTTCTGTTTAGAATTGCAATAGAGATGTTACTGATACTGTTTAAAAACAGCATAGAAGCCCTGGGTGGTGTGCTCAGTGGATAGAGCATCAGCCCCTCCTTGCACACCAAAGGGTCTTGGGTTCGATTCTGGTCAAGGGCAGTTACCTGGGTTGCAGGTTCAATTGTTGGTGAGGGTGTGTGCAGGAAGCAACCAATTGACGTGTGACACAACTCTCCCTCTCTCTCCCCCCCTCCTCCCTCCCTTCAAGAACTTTCTAAAATTCCTCAGGTGAGGATTAACCAAAAAACAAACAAACAAACAGCACATATTTATCTACCCAAAAGAACTGTTTTGCCAATATTATACTGGTTAGGAATCCAAGTGTTCTGGAATCGGAGTCCTTGGATTTCAATTGTGTCTCCATCACTTGCAGCTGCATGACCTCAGTTAGCACCTGCGTCTCAGTAAATGAGGATGACATTAGTGCCGCCATCATCAGGACTAAATGAAATCGCACACGCAGATACGCTTGTAGCAGTAATGCGTGCTCTGTAGTTGTTACCCATCGGTCAGAATGTGGCTTCTCTGTGGACAGGGACCTCGCCTGCCTTATTCCCTGCTGTAACCTCAGTGGCTGGCACAGACTAGATGGCTGATAAACACTCGTGTGAAGCATGAATGACTCTCCTTTCCTCCATCTCTAAATCCCCAAAACCAGAGTAAAGAAGAGGAAAGAGTTAAGGAAATTAGAGGCCAGTGCAGCTGGAGCAAGTTCTTGGTTGCAGGCCAGCACTGAAATCCAGGAGGAATGGGGTTCAGAGTTGTAGATCTACTCTGAGTGCTGTTGGATCAGTGCAGCTGACAGGGTCTGGAATGGAAGAAGTAGAAGTGTTTGTTAAATCCCACAGCCTGAGCTTTTATTTTTTGAGCCCGAGAAGCAAAGGATGAAGCTGAATCATCTGGTTCAGTAACACAATCTTAAAATAAAATGAAAAGGCTGGCAGGATCTCTGTGGGAAAAGAGAGAACAAGAATATTCAAAGGGAAAAGACAATAGAGGATTTAATACAAAACATCTAAAAGAAATACTGTCTTCAGGGATTTTCAGAGATTCTCTATAAAGGGAGAAAGAAATTGGTGACTAAAGAAGAGGATAAAACTGTGGGTCTGTTTCAAACATAGGGACTGCACATGCTGCCCTAGAGTATACCTACAGGAATTGCTCAATCAGACAGATAGACATGCTCAATTCTAAGCTGGCCCTCCCCACCCTCCAGCCTTCCTTATCTTCTGGGCTTCTGCCAAGAGGTGGCAGAACATTGATGCAAAAATTGGTCCTGCACAGTGAGAAGAAACCCAGCTAAACTAAACTCTCCTCCCAAGATAAAGCTAATGAATATTCACTTTGGAATATTCAGAGGAACAATACAAAAGAGACGTCATATGGAAGATCCAACAAATGCACAACTTAGCATTTGTTTTAAAGAGACTTAATTTAAAATAGTTTCAGATGTACAGAAAACTTGCATAGAAACAGTACAGGTAATTTATATATATCTTGTGCCCCTGTTGTTAAGATCTTACATAAATATGATACATTTGTTACAACAAATGAGCCAATATGGATACACTATTATTAAGCAAAGCTCAGACCTTATTTCCATGCCTTTAGTTTTAAGCTATTCCTTTGTCCAAGGATCCCCTCTAGGGTACCACATCACATTTATTCATCATGTTTCCTTAGGTTCCTCTAAAAGGTGACATTTCAAACTTTGTTTCTTTTAGATGACCTTAACATTTTGAGAAATACTGGTTAAATATTTTATGGAATGTTCCTCACTATAGGTTTGTCTAATGTTTTTCTCTTGATTTGATTTGGACTATAGTTTTTGGGAGGAAGACCACAGAAGTAAGTGCTGTTCTCATCATGTCATATCAAGGATGCTCAACCTGACTCACCACTAATGATACCAATCTTCCTCACATTTATGCCCCCTGTCCATACTATACTCTTTGGAAGGTCATTAGGTACAATCCACATTTAAGGGGAAGGGAGTTGGACTCCACTTTCTTAAGGGGCCAGTGTCTATACACATTTACAAAAATAAATTCTTCTGTATGGGAATTTGTCTCCTCTCCTCACGTATTTATTCAATCATTTATTTATGTCTGTCTGTGTGAGGAATCCATAGGCAGCAAAATTGCAGACATCTGTCGTAGCAATATCTTTACTGATATAGCTCCTAAGGCAATGGAAACTAAAGAGAAAATAAACAAATGGGACTACATCAAAATAAAAAGCTTCTGCACAGCAAAAGAAACCATCAACAAAACAAGAAAGCCCACTGCATGGGAGAACATATTTGCCAATGTTATCAAGGGTTTACTCTCCAAAGTTTACAGGGAACTCATGCAACACAACAAAAGGAAGATAAACAATCCAATAAAAAAAATGGGCAAAGGACATAAATAGACACTTTTCGAAAGAGGACATACCATACAGAAGGCTGAGAGACATATAAAAACATGCTCAAAGTAATCATCCGAGTGATGCAAATCAAAATGACAATGAGGTATCATCTCACACCTGTCAGAATGGCTATCATCAACAAATCAACAAACAGCAAGTGCTGGCAAGGATGTGGAGAAAAAGAAACCCTCTTTCACTGCTAGTGGGAATGCAGACTAGTGCAGCCACTGTGGAAAGTAGTATGGAGTTTCCACAAAAAATTAAAAATGGAGCTTCCATTTGACCCAGTAATCCCACTTCTGGAATATATTACAAGAAATCAGAAACACCAAGCAGAAAGGATATATGCGCCCCTATGTTCATAGCAGCACAATTTATAATAGCTAAGATTTAGAAACAGCCTAAGTGCCCATTAGCAGATGAGTGGATTACACTGCTGTAAAAAAGAAGGAACTCTTACCATTTGCAACAGCATGGATGGAACTGGAGAGCATTATGTTAAGCGAAATACGCTGGTCAGAGAAAAATAAATATCACAAGATCTCACTCATTTGTGGAATATAATGAACAACATAAACTGTTGAACAAAAATAGAGCCAGAGAAAAACATATTTTAGAATATAATAGAAGTAATCCTATTATTTGTGGATTTTTAATATTTCCTACAACTTTTGTGATATTATACTATCTTAGTACAGTTTTGGTAATATTATTATGTTTAAAATCTTTTTTCTTGAAATATTAATGTTTATTGCATGTAACATTATTATACTTAAAATAGTTTTTCTTGAAATATTAATGTTTATTGCATGTAACATTATAAAAAAACAAATAGAGGCAAATTCTTCAAATAAAAAAAATAAAATGTATCTACCTTAGAAAAGGAAGTGTAAAAAAATATGTATATACAGATATATATGTATCTATCTATCTATCTATATATAATTTGTAGGGTGCGGCTATAGGGTTAAGCCTCTGACTGACCTGTTGGCAAAGCCACAAACAAGTCCCAGCTTAGAGGGCACAGCCCTCTTAGCATAATTAGGCTTGACCTTATGATGCTCCCTAGATCTTATCTGGGTAGCTAATGGGCTGAGGGAAATGTAGCAAGTGCTGCCAAAACAAGTGAAACTCACAAGAACATTGTAAGTATGATGACCATTACCTTGCTTACCTCTGGCTATAAAATAAAGGCTCAGCTTGCCGTGGGGATCTCTCTCTGTGGCCTCAGCCAGGCACAGGAAGATCCACCTAGACCCAGCTTATTCTCTTTGTCTGTTCTTCATCCTTCACTGCCCTCCCTCAGGCTTGCGGAACCCTTGGCTGAGCTGGCTTGGCACAATTACTTATTTCAGAGAGGAAAAGAGAGGGAGAGAGAGAATCATAGATAGGCTGCCTCCTGCATGCCCCCTTCTTTGGATGAAGCATGTAACCTGGGCATGTGCTCTGACTGGAAATCAAACCATGACCTCTTGGTTCATAGGTCAATGCTCAACCACTGAGCCATGCCAGCCAGGCCAATTAGTCACTTTTTAAGCAAGCTTAGTAGAAGAAAAATTCACTTTCAACCTTTAAATTGTTCTCTCAAAGACTGCTAATGCTGAAAAGAGGCATGAGCATTCCTTCACAGAGAGAATTAAAGTGATCGGTCATGGACATGGATAATAGGTAATGTCAAGGTAGGTAGGAGGTCTTTTATGTAAGTCACACAGATGAAAAAACACACTGAACACATATGAGGTAGATGGCATTTTATAGGGGAACTAAATGTGTAACCAGAACCCAAGTTTGGTTCGCCTGCCACCATGAAAGCCAAACTCATAAGACAGATGCTGGTGAAAAAGGTAAGTGGTTTTTTCAAGTGCCAGACACCTGAGAAGATGGGGGACTCTTGAAGCAAAGCCATGTCAATATCTTGCTGCAGGCAGAGGTTTTTATAAGAACAAGGGAAAGCAGAACAAAGAAATCAAGGGAATGGGACTTAGAAGTTCTCTATATGCAGTCCAGCACAGTCCATTCTGATAAGGATCTTGACTGGTCAAGTGATGGTCTGGTGTGTGTCATTCTGGTCTTCATCATAAGTCATTCTAGTTCTATGGTTGAAGGTCAGCAAATCTCCTAGAACTGCGATGACTGAAGGTCAGAGTCTGCATCTTCTGAAATTAGTTCCTAGGATTCTTATATGAACACTAGGGGCCCGGTGCACAACATTCGTACACTGGGAGTGGGGGGATCCCTCAGCCCAGCCTGCATCCGGCCTGTGCCCTCTCACAGTCTGGGACCCCTTGGGGGATGTCCGACTGCTGGCTGAGGCCTGCTCTCTAAGGAGGTAGTCAGACATCCCCCGAGAGGTCCTTAGTGTTACCGCGGAGGCGAGAGAGGCTCCCACCACTGCTGCTGCGCTTGCCAGCCATGAGCCCGGCTTCTGGCTGAGTGGCGCTCCCACTGTGGAGTGCACTGACGACCAGGGGGCAGCTTCTGCGTTGAGTGTCTGCCCCCTGGTGGTCAGTGTGCATCATAGCAACCGGTCATTCTGCCATTTGGTCAATTTGCATATTAGTCTTTTATTATAAAGGACTAGAAGCCTGTTGCATGAAGATTTGTGCAATAGGCCTTCCTTCCCCTGGCCTCCGGCACTGGTTTTCCTCTGGCACCCAGGACCCAGGCCTTTGGTCCGGCTGCAGCGGAGAAGCCAAGCCTCTTCAGTCTTCAGTCTTTACTCTTCACTCTTCACTCCAACTGGAGCCTTCAGTCTTTGCTCCGTGCCTGTGTATGCAAATTAACCGCCATCTTTATTGGGTTAATTTGCATAGTCGCTCTGATTGGCTGGTGGGCATAGTGGAGTGACACCAATTTACATGTTTCTCTTTTATTAGTGTAGATGCTGTTCATATATAAGCTACAGATTAGTGTCAACATTTACAGAAACAATGTCAAAAGAACGATAGGGTGGGTTACAATTCCCCGTTGTTACAAAGGTCTAACTTTATTCTGTGTGCACAGGTGCATTTGGCTAAGATTGAACTTTACTAAGTCAATGACCCCAGACAAGCCATATAGTTTCTTGCTTTCTAGATCTGGCTGAGCAGGGTTACAACCACATATTTTTTGAAAAAGTGTGTCATAAATACTCCATTTCATTCTTTGTCTTGTCACATGGCTATAGTCTTCTGTGAGGCAGGGTATCTCATAAAAGCTTCCCCATCTTACTCCTATTCCCATTATTCTCTAACCACACATTATTAGTTTTGCTTCTGGAACTTATCAATTTAATTGTATTCTTATCAGGTTACAAGTTCTTTGCTACATCTCTCCTCACTAGATCATAGGTTCTATGAAGGAAAAAACTATCTCTTTAGCTCACAGTTGTACCTCCAGTGCTGGCACAGTATCTATTTGCTTCCATTTGTTGAATGGTTTAAAACAGGGGCGGGAACTGCTCTGCCCTGGCCCATGGAGATGTCTGCAGCGCAGTGTCCACAGGAGCCTCTGCTTTCATGTCCCAGGGAAATGGACTGAAAATCCATATGTTAAAATCCTAACCATTAATATGATGTTGTTAGGAGGTGGGACTTTGGGGAGATAATTAGTTCATGAGGGTAGAGATCTCATGAAAGGAATTAGTGCCCTTGTTAAAAGGACCCCAGAAACTCTCACCCCATCTCCATGTGGCCATGTGAGGACACAACAAGAAGGCAGCAGTCCGCAAACCAGAGGAGGGTACCCGCCAGAATCCAACCATAGGGACACCCTGCCTGATCTTGGACTTATAGCCTCCAGAAATATGAGAAATAAATTTCTGTTTTTTTAATAAGCTGCCTCGTCTTTTTCTTTGGCAGCCTGAATGTACTAAAGCACCTGGCACGTACATGGGTGGGCAGAATGCTTGCTTCCCATGTTAAGTGAGCCTTTTCCCCAAAGACCAAAGTGGTGCTTCCCTAAACTATAGCACCTTACTGAAATTTAATGATGATAAAAGGGCCCCTGCAAACTATTCTCGCAGCCCTCTTTGGCAATGGACTCAAACATGAGCATTTGGGGATTTGGTTAACCCACTTGTCAGACTCCAAATTTACAAGATGTGTGTTTCCCCCAGGAAGTTTGCTGTAGTCACTTTGGTCATTAGCCACCTAACAGCCCATCCTTCCAGCACATCAGACGTGTGTGGTTTTCCAGGGCTCTCAGTGAACTGGCCCGAATTCAAATCTGTAAATCATTCAAGGTCCTGAGCAGGAGCTCAGGTGCCCCTGGCGTTTGCCTCTCAAGAAGATTTATTCCCAAATGCCAGGGCTTTGGAAGAGCGTAGTTTTCTGCAGTTACCTTTCCTTCAGAGGAAGAATGGCTTTATTTATCCTTATTTTTGTTTAAAGCAGAGCTATGTTTAAGAGGTTCATTCTAAAAAGAGATCAAGTCAGAGTCTGGTTGTGACTAGTGGGAATTTTCCTTCAGCTAAAATAACTTATGGCTGTGCTTGAACGTCGGCCAACCCGGGGGCTGCTGGGCAGCACTGGAACTTGCTAATAAAGTTATGAAGGGAAGTCATAAAAGAGAATTGCAAACAAAATCATCTAAAAGGGAAAAATATTGTACTATGATGAAATTCACGCTCCAGGGACCAGAATAGAAAATTCACAGACATAAGCTTTATATGTAGAGTCATTTGATGGATTTTAAATTTCTCTCCCTTTGGTAGGTTTTACTTGCCAGGTTCAGCTAATCAGTTATTGTTTATATTGCAGAAAACCTCAGCACTGTTGGCCAAAAGAAAAACCCAAGACCACCTCAATTCTGTAACAGTGGGTTATTGTAACCCACCCCACCATTCTGTTTGATATTATTTCTGTAAATGCTGACTCTAATATGTAGCTTATTGATAAACAACATGTTTGTCTAAGAATCCTAGCAACTAACTTCAGAAGATGCAAACTCCGACCTTCAGTCATCCCAGTTCTGGGAGATTTGCTGACCTTCAACCGTACAACCAACATGATATAGAACCAGGATGATGAAGACCAGGATGATGCACAGCAGACCATCACTTGACCAGCTTCAAGATCCTTATCAGAATGGACTGTGCTGGCCTGCATGTCGAGAACTTTTCAACCCCTCCCCTTGATCTTTGTTCTGCTTTCCCTCTCCCTCCTTATAAAACCGTCTGCCTGCACCAAAATAGGGAGATGGGCTTTGCAACCCATCTTCTAAGGTGTCCAGCACTTGAACTAGCCACTATTAGTTTTCACCAGCATTTGTCCCATGAGTTTGGCATTCATGGCAACATACAACTGAACTTGGGTTCTGGTTACAGTTTTGGCAAGCCAGCCAGGAGCAAGCAGGAGAACCCCACCCTGCCCCTTCCCGGTAAGTCCCTGGACTTTGGAGGGAGTTCCCCAGGTTGTCTGTGGCTGACCTACCCTGCAAGAGAACTTGGGAGACCCTAGCAGCTGCTAAGTGATTTTTCTCGGGGACTGTCCTTCTCTCTCTCTCTCTCTCTCTCTCTCCTGGTCTGGTGTGCACGACCAGGAGTCCCTGCCCCAGCACCTGGGACTTTTTGAACCATTTGGAATTCCATAGGAATCAGTAGGCGCTGCCTAGTGGTAGGCACAGCTTAGTAATTAAAGAAATCCCAGCTCCCTGTTGTGGGATTTAGTTGGAGTACTCTTTTGGTTTTGGTACTTGGATTTTGAGGTATTATTTGCTTTTCTTGTTGCCCACATCTTGTGGGATGTCTTAATAATTGTGCTCTTGATTTGGGATGTTATTACTTGGGAGAAATTTGCATAGGAATCTTAATGCTACATAGTTACTTGCTCCTTCCTTTTATCTAATTGTTATTTTGTGTGTAACCCTTGACTCTTAAGCATGGTGGACTTTGGCTTTAGTACCCAGTGGCAATGCCCTGGGTTATATTCTGGATTATTGGTCCACCTGTGGTTATGAGTCAATGACCAAGAAAAAGATGACCTTTAATTGTAACACAGCTTGGCTGGCATGTATGTGTTGGGGTTGGAAGAGCGAGGGCCCCTAAATAATTCTTTGAACTACTATGCTATTTTGTGATTGGAGTTGTTTTGCCAAATGTCCAGTAAATAGGATATGATCTTTCATGTTGTTACATCATAAGAATTCTACTCAGTAAGATCTAAATTGATGGTTCAAATATAGGAAAAAGGTCTCACACCTCCAGACAACAAAACTCAAAAAGAAAAATGTGAGTAAATAAGTCTTTTAAACACTCTAAATCCTCCTCCTAGAAGCCTGGGAGCTGTTGTGGTACCAGGAACAATGGAGAAATTAATTCCACCCCCAAACCCTGTGCTGGCTGTGGGAGCTGCAGCGTCAAAGGCCCCATCTCCAAGTGAAAGGGGAAAATGGGTTTTTTAAAATCAAGCCAATGGAGGCCCAGGGGCTGCTTCAGTCCCAGGAACAAGCCCAAGCCTGATATCCCTGCTTTATCTCCAGCCTCCTGAAACTTGCCAGCGTCATTGTTGTGATGCCTCTTTATTTTCTTTATCCTCTTTTTTTTCTGTTATGCTTTTTTAAAAATGTGAGCATATGTGTTAATGAAATAACCTGTTTCTGAAAGTTATGAGATATGTTCATAAATTTGCTAATTTAAAGAACACTAATTACTTACTTTTAGTTGTCACTAAAAACTAAGGTTTCTAAAAATTAAGAATTCTAATTACATTGAAAAAAGTATATAGTTTTGATAATATATAATTGAAAGCAGGTTGTTCTAAAGTTAGTTATTTCTGAATGAGTTAAAAAGAAGCAAACTAAGAGGGACTAGGAAGGCGCGGAAAGATTGTGTAAATCGCAGAGGGTTTGTGCAAGATTTTTTTTGTCATTTAGAGGCAGTTACTGTTTTACTCTGCTGCCTTTACGAAAACATTACATCTTCAGAAAGATGCATGGAAAGGACATTGACTTACTCTGAAATATGAATTTCTGAGAATAAAATTTCAGTTCAGATCTTTATAATAGATAAAGATCTTCACACCTCTCAGAATGGCTATCATCAAAAATCAACAAGTGCTGGCAAAGCTGTGGAGAAAAGGGAGCACTAATTCACTGCTGGTGGGAATGCAGACTGGTGCAGCCACTATGGGAAACAGTATGGAGTTCCCTCAAAAAAATTGAAAATGGAGCTGCCATTTTACCCAGTAATCCCACTTCTGGAAAATACCCTAAAACCCCCAAAACACCACTCAGAAAGAATATATGCACCCTTATGTTGATAGCATAGCAGCATTATTTTTTAAAAAATCTTTATTGTTGAGATTATTACAGATGTTCCTCTTTTTTCCCCCATTGCCCCCTCCACCTGTTTCCCACCCCTCCCCAGGCCTTTGACACCCTATTTTCTGTGTGCATAGGTACTGCATACATGCACATAAGACCTTTGTTTAATCTCTTCCCGCCCCCCAACCCCCTTTCCTCTGAGAATTGGGAGTCTATTCCATTTTCATGCCTCTGATTCTATTTTATTCACCAGTTTATCCTATTCATTAGATTTCTTATTTGTTTATTTTGATTTTTAGATTCGATTGTTGATAGGCATGTATTTGTTGCCATTTTGTTGTATATATTCTTGGTCTTCCCTCCCATTCTCCTCCTCCTCCTCCTCCTCCTCCTCCTCCTCCTCCTCCTCCTCCTCCTCCTCCTCCTCCTTCTTCCTTCCCTCCCTCCCTCCTCCTCCTTCTTCTTCTTCTTCTTCTTCTTCTTCTTCTTCTTCTTCTTCTTCTTCTTCTTCTTCTTCTTCTTCTTCTTCCTCTTCTTCATATTCCTCTTCTTAAAGGCTACTCTTCAGCATTTCATATAATACCGGTTTGGTGGTGATGAACTCCTTTAGATTTTTCTTGTCTGTGAAGCTCTTTATCTGATCTTCAATTATAAATGATAGCTTTGCTGGGTAGAGTAATCTGGGTTGTAGGTCCTTGCTATTCATCACTTTGAATATTTCTTGCCACTCCCTTCTGGTCTGCATAGTTTCTGTTGAGAAATCAGCTGACAGTCATATGGGCATTCCTGTGTAGGTAACTAACTGCTTTTCACTTTTTGCTTTTAAGATTCTCTCTTTGTCTTTAGCCCTTGGCATTTTAATTATGATGTGTCTTGGTGTGGTCTGGGTTGTAGGTCCTTGCTATTCATCACTTTGAATATTTCTTGCCACTCCCTTCTGGTCTGCATAGTTTCTGTTGAGAAATCAGCTGACAGTCATATGGGCATTCCTGTGTAGGTAACTAACTGCTTTTCACTTTTTGCTTTTAAGATTCTCTCTTTGTCTTTAGCCCTTGGCATTTTAATTATGATGTGTCTTGGTGTGGTCATCTTTGGATTCTTCTTGTTTGGGACTCTCTGTGCTTCAAAGACTTGTAAGTCTATTTCTTTCACCAGGTAAGGGAAGTTTTCTGTCATTATTTCTTCAAATAGGTTTTTAATATCCTGCTCTCTCTCTTCTTCTGGCACCCCCATAATACCAATGTTGGTACACTTGAAGTTGTCCCAGAGGCTCCTTACACTAGCTTCATATTTTGGGATTCGTTTTTCTTTTTGCTCTTCTGGATGGGTGTTTTTTGCTTCTTTGTATTTCAAATAGTTGATTTGATTCTCAGAAACCTCTACTCTTGAATCCCTGTATATTATTCTTTATTTCAGTCAGTGTATGCTTAATTTCTGACTGATCCTTTTCCATTTTTATGGAGGTTTATAGAAGATTCTTGAGTAACCTTATAACCATGGTTTTGAACTCTATATCCAGTATGTTGCTTTCATTCATTTCTTTCATTTGTGATGTGTTTCTTTGTCTCCACATTTTGACTGCTTCCCTGTGTTTGTTTCTATGTATTGGGTAAAGCTACTATGTCTTTTGAGTTGGTAGAGTGGCCTTGTGTTGTAGGTGATCTATAGGGCCCAGTGGCTCAGCCTCCCCAGTCACCTGAGCTGGGAGCTCTAGTGCACCCCTTTGTGGGCTTTGTTGTAGTTGAGACTTAACTGCTATTGATGTCACTCAGAGGAATTTACCTCCAAGCCAATTGGCTGTGAGGACTAGCTGCGACTACAGTGGGAGAGCTGCTGTGTAGGAGACACCCCTATGGAGCAGGACTTGCTTCAGTGGGGCTTTGGTGCTCACTGAGTCTCCCCTTTGAGTGTGTCACTTATGGATGTGAAGAGTTGTAATCTGATATTGTCTGACACTGACCACTGTGTATACTAGCTCTTGGGTCTCCAGGGAAGTACAAAGTCAGCCATTTCCTGAGGCCATCCAGCAGGAGCCACAGAGAGATCTGCAGATTCTTCCTCTTTGTATTGGGTTTGGAAGTGTTCAGACGAGGTCCAGCTGCGAAGCAAGGCAGGCTGGTATTGGTGCCAGGTCTTGGGCCTTTTATTGATAGGTTTGGGGCTCCCTGATCTTGCAGCTTGTTTGAGAGGTTTTAGCCTGAGCAAGGACAGGCCATTTATATGCAAAAGCCACTGCACACAGCTTGGGTGGGGTTATAAATTGGATGAGGTAGGGTCATAGGGAATCACCAGGGCATAGCAAACAGAAATGGCTGCCAGTCAATCCTGCAACCGGGGAGTTCCCAGCATAGGAACAATGATTCCTGTGAGCACCTTCATCTGGAAGAAAGCCACCCCAAGTTCCTGCTCCAATGCCAGACAATCCAGTTCTTCCTCATACATGTGTGTCCCCCAGAGCCTCACCCTGGTGCTGGAGCTCAGAGGAAGCAGGACTTGGTAAGTTCAGTTCATGGTGCAGGTCTTTTAAGAGGAACAGCTAGGTCTCCAACAGCCTCTGTGTCACTGAGCCCCAATCTACACTGGTTTTTACAGCCCGTAGTTCTTACTGCCCATAGGGACTTCTCTTTCCAGCTCTGGAACCCTGGGCTGGAGGTCTGGTGTGGGGCTGGGACCCCTTGCTCTTCCAAGCGGCCTCTGAAGAGATGATCTTCCTCCTGATTAAAAAAGCGGCACACCTGGGCGCCGGACTAGCCTATTCTGCCCCTCCTTCTATCAGTGTTAGTGTGCTTTCTTCTTTACTTCTCTAGTTATAGGACTTTCATTCAACCAGCTTTCCAGTAATACTGGGTTCTGGATGATGGTTGTTTTGTATTTTAGTTGTAATTTTGATGTGATTGTGGGAGGCAGTCAGTGTAGGCTTGGTTCTCCCCATAGCAGCGTTATTTATAATAGCTAAGATTTAGAAACAGCCCAAGTGTCCATCAGTAGATGAATGGATAAAAAAACTGTGGGAATATTATGCAGCTGTAAAATAGAGGGATCTCTTACCCTTTGGGACAGCATGGATGGACCTGGAAAATATTGTGCTAAATGAAATAAGCCAAACTGAGAAAGACAAATATCACAGGATCTTATTTATTTGTGGAATCTAATGAACAAGATGAATTGACCAACAAAATAAGACCTGAAGCAGGGAGGCATGGAACAGACTGACATGCCCTGATGTGGGGTTGAGGGTATGAGAAGAGACAAACCAAAGAACTTTTATAATTATTTTATACTTATATACATAGCCCATGGACATGGGCAATAGGGTAGTGAAGGCCTGAGCGGGTAAGGTCTGGGAGGAGGTGGGAAGAAGGGGAAAAATGAGAGATATCTGTAATATTATCAACAAAAATAGATATATTTAAAATGAAAAAAATTATAGAAATATCTGGACTCATAGAAATACTGGCAAATAATCAGGATAAATAAGAATTGATTATGAGACCAAAATAAAGATAATTATTATTCTTATGACTTTGTTCAAAATAGTGCTGATTTTTAAAAACTTGTTTGTTTTCTTAGAGCACTTTAGTAAATTGTTCCTTAACAAGCAATGTTGAAGCATTTATATTTTTTCTCCCTACTTATTTCCTCCATAATTTAAAAACTCTTAATGAGTATTATTATTATTGTTTTTTAAGTGCATAAAATTTATAGATAACAATTTCTTATTTTTTAAATAATAGACATAGACTTGAATATTCTGTTAGGGATACTTTTTAATCTTTGACTAGCAAATATTTTAATATCCATTTTTATTATTTTTTTAAAGTTGCTGGAGCAAAGTTAGACATGCATGGAGCAAGTACTCTCTTTTAAGAAGAGAACCAAAAATAAAATATCTATATAACATTATGCAGTGGATCATATTTTTTGAATGCATCATATACCAGTATTTATTTATTTGTTTGTTTATTTATATTTATTTATTTATTGTTTAAAGTATTACATCTGTCTCCTTTTCCCTGATTCACCACCCACCCTGCCACCCACCCCCAAGGGCAAGGCCGCATTGCCCCAGTGTCTGTGTCCACTGGTTATGCTAATATGCATGCATATAAGTCCTTTGGTTGATCTCTAACACCCACCCCCCCCACCCTGCCCCTTGTCTCTGGACCTATTTTTGTTCATCAGTTTATGTTGATCATTATATGCCACATATGAGTGAGATCATGTGATATTCACCTTTCTCTGACTGGCTTATTTTGCTTACATAATGCTCTCCAGTTCCATCCATGCTGTTACAAATGGTAAAAGTTCCTTCTTTTTTATAGTGGCATAGTATTCCATTGTGTAGATGTACCACAGGTTTTTAATCCACTCATCTGCTATGGATACTTAGATTGTTTCTGAATCTTAGCTATTGTAAATTGTGCTGCTATGAACATAGGGGTGAACATTATACTTTCTGATTGGTATTTCTGTTTTCTTGGGATATATTCCTAGAAGTGGGATTACTGAGTCAAATGGAAGTGCATTTTTAATTCTTTGAGGAAACGCCATACTGTTTTCCACAGTGGCTGCATCAGTCTTCATTCCCACCAGTAGTGCAAGAGGTTTTCTTTTACTCTGCATCCTCGCCAGCACTTGCTGTTTGTTGATTTGTGGATGATAGCCATTATGATAGGTGTGAGATGGTACCTCATTGTTGTTTTGATTTGCATCTCCTGGATGATTAGTGACTTTGAACGTGTTTTCATATGTCTCTCGGCCTTCTGTATGTCCTCTTTCAAAAGTATCTATTTAGGTCCTCTGCCCATTTTTTAAATTGGATTGTTTATCTTGCTTTTGTTAAGATGTATGAGTTCCCTGTAAATTTTGGAGATTAAACCCTTATCGCAGATAACATTGGCAAATATATTCTCCCATGCAGTGGGCTTTCTTGTTGTTTTGTTGATGGTTTCTTTTGCTGTGCAGAAGCTTTTTATTTTGATGTAGTCCATTTGTTTTTTTTCTCCTTAATTTCCATTGCCCTAGGAGCTGTATAGGTAAAGATATTGCTACAACATATGTCTGATATTTTGCTGCCTATGGAGTCTTCTAAGATTTTTATGGTTTCCTTTCTTACAGTTAAGTCCTTTAGCCATTTTGAGTTTGTTTTTGTGAATGGTGTAAGTTGGTGATCTAGATTCATTTCTTTTGCATGTATCTGACCAAATTTCCCAGCACCATTTATTGAAGAGACTGTCATGACTCCATTTTATGCTCTTGCCTCCTTTGTCAAATATTTACTGAGCATAATGGTTTGGGTCTATTTCTGGGTTCTCTCTTCTGTTCCATTGGTCTATAAGTCTATTCTTGTGCCAGTAACAGGCACTTTTGAGAACTGTGGCTTTGTAATATAGCTTGATATCTGGTATTGTGATCCCTTCAACTTTGTTCTTCTTTCTTAGGAGTGCTGTGGCTATTTGGGTTATTTTTTTTTTTATTCCAGATGTATTTCTGGAGAGTTTGTTTTAGGTCTGTGAAATATGCCACTGGTATTTTAATGGGGATTGCATTGATTCTATAAATTGCTTTGGGTAGTATGGACATTTTAATGATGTCGATTCTCCCAATCCATGAACATGGTATGTTCTTTCATTAGTTTATGTCTTCCTCTATCTCTTTTTTCAATGTGCTGTAGTTTTTGGAATACAGGGATTTTACCTCCATAGTTAAGTTTATTCCTAGGTATCTTAATTTTTTTGGTGCAATGGTAAATGGGATTGTTTTTATTTTATTTTATTATTTATTTATTTATTTATTTATTTATTTATTTATTTTAGTTTCTCTTTCTATGAGTTTACTATTGGTGTATAAAAAAGTCATAGATTTCTGGGTGTTAATTTTGTATCCTGCTACATTGCAAAATTCATTTATTAAGTCTAGCAGTTTTTTGATGGAGTCTTTAGGGTTTTCTATGTACAGTATCATGTCATCTGTGAATAATGGCAGTTTTACTTCTTCTTTTCCAATTTGGATGCCTTTTTGTTTCTCCTTCTTGTCTGATTGCTATGGCTAGCACTTCCAGTACTATATCGAACAGAAGTGGTTAAGTGGGCATCCCTGTCTTGTTCCTGTTCTTAGGGGAAATGAATTTAGTTTTTGCCCATTGAGTATGATGTTGGCTGTAGGTTTGTCCTATTTGGCTTTTATTATGTTGATGTATGATCCCTCTATTCCCACTTTGTTGAAAGTTTTTATCAAGAAAGGGTGTTGGATTTTGTCAAATTCTTTTTCTACATTGATTAATATGATTATGTGATTTTTGTCCCTCAATTTGTTTATGTGCTGTATCACATTTATTGATTTGCGGATATTGTACCGTCCTTGCATCCCCGGAATATATCCCATTTGGTCATGGTGAATGAGTGAGTATTATTATTTTCCTGCCAATATGTTTCTTTGCATGAATCCAATAGGGATCTGATGTCTTCATAACAGGACTCATACAGTCAGTTTCCAATTATAGTTTTACTACAGGCCCAGTTCCTGACATGCATGCACTGGGGTGTATGTGTGTGGGGGTGGTGTCCCTCAACCCAGGCCATGCCCTCTCACAGTCTGGGACCTCTCAGGGAATGTCTGCCTGCTGGCTTAGGCCTGTTCCCTTCCGGTAGGCCAGCAGAGGCAAGAGAGGCTTCTGCTACCACTGCTGCACTCACCAGCCCTGAGCCCAGCTTCTGGCTGAGTGGTGCGCTTCCTGTGGGAGCCCACTGACCACCAGGGGGCAGCTCCTACATTAAGCATCTGCCCCCTGGTGGTCAGTGCGTGTCATAGCGACCGGTCGTTTCTACGTTTGGTCAATTTGCACATTAGCCTTTTATTATATAGGATTAACCAAGACTTTGATCAGAATGTTATGTTTGAGAAAGACATACCTAGACTGGATGTCAGCAAAAAGCTTTAAGGAATTCAGATTGACTTTGAAGCTGATAAAAGCCCCTTGGAGACATGGCCTGCTATCTGGCTTATTTACATGGCTCCTGACATTCTTTCCAGGTAAGGGACAAAGGGTGCCTTCCTGGGAGATGGAAAGGAAAGAACCTCAAGGCATTTGGGAGAAGCTGAAGAACTTGAGAAATTTACCCAAACTTATAGGTATGGCGGCAAAGCGTGAGGGCAACTGTGTGGCTTGGGTTCTTTGCCCTGAGAGGAAACTTTCTTGTGAGATTCCAGCAAAGCAGATTTAAGAAAGCCTATATGATCATTTGCTATTCTTGTTGTGTTTATGAAAATAATCAGGCCAAATTGAAACTGGACTAAATGCAGTAAATGAATTGGTTTTGATTTGGCTCTTTAACAAAAATGAGGGTGATTTTAGGGGGAAAATTATGTTTCAATAGAATCTATAGTACATAGTTATGAATATTAGGCTCTAGTTCAGCTAATTGTCTATGAAATTTTATTTTCATCTATGAACTAGACTGGATACAGAATTTTTCTAGTGTTCTGAAACATTTTTGGCTATAACCCCCTAACTTCCATGACAGTGGAAGAAAATTGACAATGAGAAATTCTAACCACCCCACCATTCTTTTGACATTGTTTCTGTAAATTAAGGTTGGGGAACCTTTTTTCTTCTGAAGGCCATTTGGATATTTATCCCTGGCCATACAAAATTATCAACTTAAAAATTCGAGTGCTATATTTGTTCAAACATTTTATTAACTCACCCTCAATGCCTTGACAGGGCCAGACCAAATGATTCTGTGGGCCTCTATGGCCCACAGTGCCAGAAATTACCTATCCCTGCTGTATATGCTGACTCTAATATGTAGCTTGTAGATAAACAACATGTTTGTATAAGAATCCTAGGAACTATCTTCAGAAGATGCAAACGCTGACCTTCAATCATCCCAATTCTGGGAGATTTGCTGACCTTCAACCATAGAACCAGCATGACTTAGAACCAGGAGGATCAAGACCAGGATGGCACACCAGTCACTTGACCAGTTTCAAGATCCTTATCAGAATGGACTGTGTGGGACCGCACGTAGAGTACTTTACAGTACTTGATTTCTTTGTTCTGCTTTCCCTCTCCCTTCTTATAAAAGCCTCATTCTGCACTGAGATATTGAGATGGGCTTTTCAACAAGAGACCCCCCTCTTCTCAGGTGTCTCACATGTGAATAAACCACTTTCTCTTTTCTCCAGCACCTGTCTTATGCGTTCAGCTCTTGTAGAGGCAGGCAGTTGAACCTTGGTTTCAGTTACAGTTCCACAAAATACAAGAAGAGATTGAAAAACTACCTTCCATTTCTGGTGCATTTTTAAAACTGAGGAAACCTTAAGAACACATTGTTTTTACATTGGCCTTTTTGGTAAATAGTGTAACATATTGATAATGTGGTTGTATTAATGAAATGATTATGTTGGGATTCACATCCCTTGATTTGAAGGTGATATCACATTTTATCATATAAAGAAACAGACTTAGTCCTGGCCTGTTTGGCTCAGTGGATAGAATGTTGGCCTGTGGACTAAAAGGTGCCAGATTTGATTCTGGTCAAGAGCATGTACCTCAGTTGCCGGCTCAATCCCTGGCCCTGATCAGGGCACATGTGGGAGGCAACCAACCGATGTGTTTCCCTCACATCAATGTTTCTCTCTCTGTCTCTCCCACTCCCTTCCACTCTCTCTAAAAATCAATGGAAAAAATATCCTTGGGTGAATATTAACAACAACAACAAAAGAAATAGTCTTAAACATAGAAATAAAAATTGGTTAAGTTACAAGTATATTTGGTTTTCTGTTAAAAAGTAGGCACTATTTTTAGTTTTTTGAGGAAACTCCATGCTGTTTGAAATCAGAAACACCAATCAAAAAGAATATATGCACCCCTATGCTCATATCAGTGCAATTCACCATAGCTAAGTTTTGGAAACAAACTAAGTGCCCACCAGCAGATGAGTGGATTAAAAACTGTGGTACATCTACACAATAGAATGATAAGTATCACATGATCTCACTCATATGTGAAATATAATGAACAACATAAACTGATGATCAAAAATAGGTCCAGAGACATAGAAGCATTGAACAGACCGTCAAATCTCAGAGGGAAGGCAGGGGAGGGTGGGTGGGGGGTAAGAGATCAAAGAACTTGTATGCATATAAACATAACCAATGGACACAGACAATGGCGGGGAGGTGAAGGCCTGGACTGGGAGGCGGGGGTGGGCTGGGAGAGGTCAATGGGGGAAAAGGAGGACATATGTAATACTTTGAACAATAAAGAGTTAAAAAAGGAAAGTAGGCAGTAATGGTTAAATGCTACAACATCTCTATTTTTAAGTACTTTGTACCTGGCTACAACCCAGAGATCATTTTCCCCCCCTATGGTGCTCTTTACTTATTTACTTTTGGAGAATTTAGGCCAAATCTGTTCCATCTTTGGTCTTTGGTGTTTTTCTTTTCTTTTTAGAGAAACAGCTACGAATACCTTTCCTAGTATTAAACATACACATGTACTCACATGCATGTTAGTTCCCAGACGTGCTTTTCTGACAAATAAATCAGTGCTAGTAGATCTTTACAATGTCAAATTTCTCATTCAGCATGAGACCTGCCCATGTGTTCCATTGACAGCACCCCAAATCTTACTGATTGGCATGCTTCCCCTGCGTCAGAATAGTAAAACGTGCTATCCTGTCCCTGCAGTTATCACAGCTCCCCCTTCCTCTCCAACCTCCACGTCCTGGCTTCCTGGGAGATTTACTGCTCTCCCAGGCTCTGGCCTCCCAGGGAGGTCGAAGAGCTTCGAGTTAGTTTGCTTTCCTTCCACCGTTTGAAAACCAAGGTATGGTATTTCCCCCACACAGTATCCTCGGGAAATACGTTCTAAGATCCCCCCTAGTGGATGCCTGAAACCACAGATAGTACTGAATTCTTTTTATACGATTTGTCTTCTTATACATACATAACTTTTCACTTAAATGAAACACTTGTTGGCTTCTCTCTGGCATACCCACATTGTCAGCATCAGGATTCTTACACTTTGGGGCCATGATTAAGTAAAATAAGGTGACTTGACCACAAGCACTGTAATATCATGACAGTCAAGCTGAGAAGCAAGGCGGCTACTAAGCGACCTATGGTTGGGGAGTGTCTGCAGCGAGGAGACGCTGGATGAAAGGGTGATTCACATGTTGGGGGGGGGGGGTGCGGGGGGTGGGGCAGGATGGTATAAGATTTCATCACAAGACTCAGAACAACACCCAACTTAAAACTTGTGAATTGTTTACTTCTGGAATTTTCCATTTATTATTTTCAAACCATGGTTTACTGAAACCACAGAAAGTGAAACTATGGATAAGGGGGAAACTACTGTACCATTCAAACCCTTTTCTACGCACTCCCGAAAGAGTACACAGCTGCGTTATGCCACTTCTCAATCACCACCCACAGGCATGCACACAGGCTAGCCCAGAATAACTTACTGACTCTAGAAATATTTATTCTTACTATTACGACTTAAAAATGTATTTTTATAGACCTAATAGCATGAGGAACTGATGTTGGCACCTAACAGTCTTGGGTCCAAATCGTACCATCTACTTGCTCAATGAATATGCATATTATTGTACCTCTGTGAACCGTAATGCCCTCATCTGTAAAGTGGAAAGTGACACTATTAAGAATACAGGCATGTGTAAGTCAAGAACAAATATGATTTTTTTAAAATATATTTTTATTGATTTCAGAGAGGAAGGGAGAGGGAGAGATAGAAACATCAATGATGAGAGAGAATCATTGATTGGCTGCCACCTGTATGCCCCTTGTTGGGGATTGTGCCCACAACCTGGGCATGTGCCCTTGACCGGAATTGAACCTGGGACTTTTCAGTACGAGGGCTGATGCTCTATCCACTGAGCCAAACCGGCTAGGGCAAGAACAAATATGCTTTTGAAGAAAGAAACAAGTATATGTATCCAATTATGTAGCAATAAGTAGAATTTTCTTTCCCTACCTACCCTAGCTTAAATAAAAAGATAAGGAATATTACAGGAATATCACAGAACAAGGGGGTAATGAAGCGGATGCCCTGGTGACGTGCTGCCCTACACAAACTGAAGCACTGTTTAATATATAGCTGCTCTGCCCAGGGAGTCGGTACCTGGGCCACGTGCACATCTGGGACTGTGCTATTACTTTCTATCTACTTAGATGTTCCATTTCTAAGGCTTGCATGTAATAAACGAATTTCTGAATTTCAACATGCCAGTGTCAGGACATGATAACTATGAGTTTATTCCCGAGCCTCTATGTCCTGCACAGCTCTGAACATCCCATGCTAATGTTGCATGTGAATTACTCACTGAAACTTACTACAGGGAATATCACATTTATTAACAATAAAAACCTGACTAGAGAAGCAGACTCTATGTCTCACACAAATGCACTTTTGAATTGCCTCGTGCTGGGGTACATCTCCTCTTAAATCCTTGTCTGGGAAAGGACTATCCAGTTAGGAAATGATTCAGACCTGGTGATATGCCAGGTAATAGTATAGCTTATTCGATTTTACTACGTTTATAGGGACGAGATACGCATAGACAAAGAAATAAAATTCAAATCTGTCTACCAAGAGGTTTTGATGTGAGAGAGAAGAAAGAGTCAGCTTTTCAGTGGGCTCAGAGCGTTTCTGTGGGTAGAAATCTGTTCCACCAGACTGAACACTGCTCCAAATTGCCTTTTATGCTTCCAGAGTCTCTGGGGCTCCCACACTAGTAACTCAGATTCAACAAGTCCACCAAGGAGCTCACCATTTACCTCCCATCCTGCTCTTTTTGCCCACTCGTTACTGTTTATTATTCTTCAGACTCCCCTTGGACTCTCTCTCACTTTCATCCTCTACCTTCTACTCTTGCTGAGGGTAAACTGTAAATCCCAGCATTCTTAACTTTGCCAGTCTGCATCACAGTTACACAGGGTCACGAAGACTTAGTACCAGGACGTTTAACATGCCCGGCGTGCCTTAGAAAGTTCTAAATAAAATCTTGAGACTTTCTTTGTTCCTTAGTTTCCTCTGCAATGAGCTGGGGTGGCGTTGGGGGAGGAGAAGATTGTTGGATTTAGATTTTCTCAGTCACAGGCAGAAAAAATGTATCCACCCTGAGGGTCTTCAGACTGCAGAGGTGATGCAAAGAGGGCGCTTTCTCTTGCCTCGTGGTGGGGTACGTTTCCACCGTCTTCCCTTTGGGACAAACTGGAGAAAACTCTCGCCCTGCGCGGGGAGCATTCCTTCCAAAAGCAATGGCTTACACTGACACGTACAAGATTCAGGTCGTCCTTGAGATGCAACTGTAATAGAAAACCAGGAGCCGAAACAGGCGCCTGGCGCCGGCTGCCAGCAGGGGCTGGGAAGGCCCCGGAGTCGCGGGCTCCCGCGCGCAGCCCGCGGACCCGCCGCTAGGAGGCGCCGCGAGCGCGCCCGCCCCGCCCGCTGCCCGCGGAGGGCAGGATGCTCTGGGCCAGCCCCCGAGCCGGCCGCCAGCGGGCTGGGAGCCGGCGGGGAGCAGATCGCCGGGGACGCGCCGCGGAGCGCCTGGGCTGTCACCGCGGACGCTCACGCCGCGCGCACCGACCCGGGACGCGGGCATCTGGGGGCCGCCAGCCGCCATCCCCGCAGTTCCCCACCTGGGGTCCCGCTCCCCGGTGAGCAGCCGCCGGGCCGACGGCGATGTCTGCCGGGGCCCGCCGCGGTCCCCGGGGCAGCCGGGCGCAGCCGCTCGCTCCCCTCTGCTGCGTCTGCGCTGCCCTGGGGATGCTGTGGTCCCCCAGCTCCCAGGCGTTCAACTTGGACGAGGACAAGCTGACGGTGTACAGCGGCCCGGAGGGCAGCTACTTCGGCTACGCGGTGGACTTCCACATCCCTGCGGCTCGCACGTAAGTCGCCTGGTGCCGGGAGTTCTCGCGCGTGTCCGTGGCCCTCCGCCCGGGGACCGCGTCTGCCCCGCAGCCTGAGTGAGGGAAGAGTCCCTCCCGTTGTCCGCGTGCGGTCCCGTCCCGCCCCCGCCCCGGCCTCTGCTCTGCGCTGTGCACGCTGAGCTAGAGACCTGCCACTTGCAGGGAAGGCGCCAGGCCCGGGGCTTCCAGGTACAAAGACCAGCATGGCACAGAGCGGGGAGCGGGACAGACCGGCCGTTAACGCAGCGGCCACAACACGGTCCGTTTACACGCAGCCTCCGCCAGCGCACGGTCTGAGCGCAGTGCCGTCCGCCCGCCACAGCAGCTGGCTCGGTCCTTGGCTTTTCTAACCGCCCTCTTTCCTCACCTCACTGTATACGCAGCTGCACCTAGAGAAGAATTAGGACTCTGGCACCCTCTTCCAGACCAGGTTCAGATGCCCGCAGGTTTCCAAGGGGAGCGAATGTTTGACCATTGGCTCCCTCGGAAATGCGTTGCTGCCGCGACCCCCACCCTAGCCTCAGTGGGCGTGCGGCCCGCGCCCCAGCTCCCGTGCGCGTTGTTCGATGCCCACGGAGTAGTTTTCTGCATCCCTTTCGCAGAGCCAGTGTCTTGGTGGGAGCGCCCAAAGCCAACACCAGCCAGCCAGACATCGTGGAGGGGGGAGCCGTCTATTACTGTCCTTGGCCCGCCGAGGGGTCTGCGCAGTGCAAGCAGATACCGTTCGACACCACCAGTAAGTGATATTTGTCATTCTCAACGGTGGGCCCTGGTTTCAAAGAACCAGCGCCATCCTAGCGTCAACTCCCCGGTTTCTTCGTACTCATTTGGGCTGCCTGATGGGTCTGTGTTGTGGGCTGTGCAGGTTCCTAGAGAAACCAGCCTTTTAAAGCCTGAGCGGGAGCAAAATGCCAGTGACTCCCAGGGAGGGAACAATATCCTGACCTGGAGTGTTTGCGTGCAGCCTAGTGACCTCTGTTTCCCACCACCCTGCGGTGAGCATTTTCAGGGTGAGCGGACGCTTTGGAGAAGTGCAGCTGTTACACCCTAACCTTGATTATGGACGGAATTTGGTTGCTTCCCAAAGACAGACCTGGGAAAAGACCACCCTTAGCAGTTCCCGTACCCAAACTCCCGAGGCAAGACCCAGACATTGCTCCATGTTGCTGTTTAATTCTTTACAGAAAGAAAGAATTTTCTTTCAAAATATTGGACATTGGAGGCAAACTAGTACAGGCAGAGTGTGGATGGATTACATTCATTTCCAAAATCCCTAGACAGATGTTTCTTATTTAATTAAAGGGAAAATACATTTTAAACAATTCAGGCTGGTTATGTTTCCTCTGGTGTTTTCTCTTTGGTTCCTGAGAAAACAATTTAAATGTAATACTTTCAAGAACATTAACACTGCATGTTCTAACTTGTACCTCCAAAACTTTATGAATTCAAAAGGTATATAAGAAAGCAAATATCTTTTCAGAAAAATGTGAATATGTCAGCTCAATGTTTTTCAATGAACATTTAAAATAACGTTTGCATCACACAACTATTTTATAACATCATTATTGTTATATTAGGTAGAAAATCCATTTTCACAGAATTTTGGTAAAATTGAATGGGTGGCATTTACCTGCTACCTTCATTAATTTGTATTGTTTATTTTAAAGGAGAAAATAGTTGTAATTCTATGAATATGGAAATCATTTGAAAGGAAAGAAATACTGTACAAGAATTACCTTGAGTTATGACCAAATTAGGAAAATATTTTATATTTATAATGAAACAGTAGGGGACAAACTAGTACAATTGTGGCCATTAAATAAATAGGAAAACAATAAATAAATAGGAAAACAATAAAATGTCAAGAAAAGTTCAGTGTTAGTTAGAGAAAGAGCAGGAGATACATAGCATCTTTTGTCCAGGTTCTGAAAAAACCTTCTCAATTTCTCAAAAGACTTTCGAGATGTCTGATTTTACTTCTAAATGTAGAAGGTTTTTCTTGCTAGCCATATGCACTCATCCTATTATTATTCTTAGCAGCCATAACCACAGTAATTTGAGGATTCATAAATAGAAGAAAAGGAAAAAAAAAAACAGGAAGGGAGGTAGATGTTTCTGAAATAATTGAGCAAAAAAGAAAAATAGCAAGGCAGAGGCCACAGAACGTTTCTGAGAAGTGAATGGTCCATGGTGGAATGAACAAAGCCTGGGGGAGTCTCATTAAGAAAAGATAAGAATCACTGAGAAAAGAAAGTTCCCCGTGTTAGCCATCAGGGGGTACTGTGGGCCCAGGAACCTAGGTTGCTGCTGGGAATGGCCCGAGAACAGAACAGGTGGGGGGAAAGGAGTCAGAGGCTCAGGTGTTTGCTGAGTGGCTGCCAGCACTCTGCCCATCTTTTCTACCACTTTATCCATGCATCCCCCAAGAGGATGGAAGTGCCAGTGGCTGTCATTTGCTGTGAAGCTGTGAAAAAGAGGAAGGGACAGCAGGAGCCAGTAGAGCTATTTCCAGTTTTAGCATCTTCTGTGTGTAGCGTACGATCTTGGAACCAAAGGTAAAAAGGCAAAACAAAGACATTGCTGACTCCGGGTCTTGTAGTCAACGTTATCAGATGCACTGTGTTTGTTGATCACCGGCTAGGTAACAGTCACTTATATACATTACTTCTAATGCATAAAATAAAACAACCATGTGAAATCCATTGTATGCATGAGGAAACTGTCATAAAAAGTGTTAAAATATATAGATGCCTCAGACCACACAAGGGTACGAAGTAGATGCCGGCTGGGAAAGAGGTCTGTGCCCCAAAACCTGCCTGTGCACCCTGCCTCCCTTCCCCATGGAGCTGGACCTGAGGCACTGCTCACCTTCCCTTCCCCTCCCCATGCCCTCACCCCAGCGTTAGCCTCACACATATAAATTTAAATCCCATAGAGAGGATCTGAAAGGGAATGAACTTCGGTGAGGGTTGTGGGAACCAGAGAGTGCAGAAGCAGCCTTTGTCTTGGTGGGAATAATGGGTTGCATATGCCTGGTTTGCCGCAACTCCTGCCAGCAGCCCCGTCAGTGTCCCCCTCATCCGCCCCGTCTTCTCTTTGCCCTTCGGCAGCAATATAGTTTCCCCTCAACGAGGAAGGAAGGTTCTCTGCTTGACAAAGTTTTGCGTGCTGGACATCCACAAACTCACGTTCATGTAATAGTGTGATGTTTCAGGCATATATACATATATATCACATATATATATATATACATATATATATATACATATACAATACATATACATACAAAAATACACATATGAATATATATATACACACACACATAATATTGCAAATATTCCTCTGTAAAGATATTCATTACTTTCCCTGTCTTTACCCTGTCTGCTTTTACTATTACATCTGAATTCAAGACATTCTATACTAACTTGACCTTTTAGTGACATTGTTTCAACTTGTTCAGGCCCCTTGAGTGTCAACAATTTAGTGTTTGCTGTGGTAACCTACTAAATTCTCTCAGCCTAGACACTAAAGGAGGCTGGCCTATATTTAGCCCCTGAATCTGGTTGTGATCTTGAACCTCAGTTTATTTAAGGTCAGATGCCTTTTTAAAAAACTACCTTTTATTTAAAATTTTTGTCATTAAAAATCATTTTTTAACGTTATCTTACAACTTGGATTTTTTTTTTATTACTTCTCATCATAAATGCAGCAACAGAGGAAGCTGGGAATAGCCTAGCACTTCAAATGCATGAATACTATTAAAGTCTGTGGTCCTTTCAAGTATGGTAAAAGGAAACTTTAGGGAAGCATATGGCAGTGGGGGAGGTGCAAAGTGCAAAGAGTAGACAATTTTCCTGCTCTGTACAAAATCAAGTGGTTCCCAAAGAGCACTTCTCTCATCTCCCTCTCTCTTTCCCTCTTACTTCACTAGAATAAAATTCCCCCATCACAAATTGATTTCTTTCACTTTTGCCTCAGGAGCTCTCTAAACCATGTCCTGTCCTATCTTAAATCACCACATCTGCCAAATTCATGCCTCTCATTTCTAAGTCTACTCCGAGGTTCATTTCTTCGTTTTCCTACATTTTCCAAACCCATGTGTGGATTAAATAAACACTGCGAGATTACAGCCCTCCGGCTAAAAGGGGAATAGCCCTCGCTGGTTTGGCTCAGTGGATAGAGCATCGGCCTGTGGACTGAAGGGTCCTGGGCTCAATTCCGGTCAGGGGCACATGCCTGGGTTATGGGCTCGATCCTCAGTCGGGGGTATGCAGGAGGCAACTGATCAGTGATTCTCTCTCATCATTGATGTTTTTATCTCTCTCTCCCTCTCCCTTCCTCTCTGAAATAAAAGAAAATATATTTAAAAAATAAATAAATGAAAGGGGCATGGATGAAGCAGAATGACAGACACCTATCTTTAGAAGGAGGAAAGGGCAAATTGCAACAATAGTAACAAAAGCATAGCACCCAAATACCTGGTTGTTTCAGATGAAACATTTTGAAGAGAAAGATAAGGCATGTGCTCATTAATGATGATAATCATCATAGCACTAATAATGGAGAGGCAGTACAGCTGGGAACCACCCACACTTAGGAACCCACATAAGGAGTGAACAGGAAGAGGTGGAGGTGCCACTGAGATTTGGAAGCCATTTGAGAAAGACTGCTAGGATTGGCTGGCCTTAATGTAGTGCCCTGTGTAAAACAACCCCCCCGCCCCAATTAAAAAAAAAAATCACACCACCTTAAAATTTTGTTAAAATATTCAAAGCTCTGGAATGGTAAGATTTTTGTTAGAATTGTGACTGGGCTTGGAGACCGGAAGCCTTTGTTTTAGGAGAATCTGTTTTATTTTGTGCGAGTGAGCCCACAATAAGACACAGCTCAGAGCATCTGGCGCTGTGACTGGTATAGGAGTGTTTTTTGATAGTCTTGGGTGTGCCCTTTTTCTCATGTGAGGGTTGGGAAACATATTGGGCACATAAGTCTTGCTTTTCCAACTTCCTCAGAAAGAAATCAGCTTTTGCTCAGGAACAAAGAAAAGAAAAATGTGGGTCAGAGCAACCCAAGTAAATGGCAGAGGAAGTAACACAAATGTGACAGAGCTCAGTGAGAACAGAAATATGGGCTCTGGAAAATTCAACTGAAAGAGAGAGAGAAAGAGAGGGAGAGAGGAGAGAGAGAGAGAGAGAGAGAGAGAGAGAGAGAGAGAGAGAGAGAGAGGAGAGAGAGAGGAGAGAGAGAGAGAGAGAGACACCTAACGGAAAACTGCTCCTTTTAAGAATGAATAAACCCATGTATTAGGGCGGGAAGCTTACTCTGTAAGGACTGATCCCACTGAGTCATCAGAGGTGGTTTAGCAGGATGGTTTACTATTCTAGAAGCAATTCATGATGGCGACCACCCCTGATAAACTGGCCTGACAGATGCAGCCCACATCCCCAAACTCCTCCCAGTTGGCTCAGAATCCCACGTGACAGAACGAAGTCAAGTCCTGATCTAAAAAGGGAGGAGGCAGTGGTCCCAACATCACATAGCAACCGAGGAAGCAATTAGAAAAAGGAAGTCCTTGAAACTCCAACTAGAAATGGGAAACAGATCTGCTCTACGGCTGGTTGAGTTGTATGAGCGTTAGGCGCCTGTTGCTTAATTTGCAAAATTCTTTCAAGAAGTTGGAAGTCTGTGATGGAACAGGCTTCCAGGCTTTTGGCAGGAATGGTCAGTGCTGCTTTCTGAGAGAAATGTAGGAAACTGTCTTGAAATTATTCTGAAAGCAGAAAACACACTTTGACTTTTAAGCTGGCTGGTTGAGATGTGTGCACTCAAACTTTACCTGTTCTGTATAAAAAAAAAAATCCTGTATCTGATTGTGTTGAAGAGAGTTTGCCAGCATCTCTAAAAGCTCAGGTGTGCCCTGATGGACACCATCCAGATATGCAAATGTGGATGTTTGAGGAGGGGAGTTGAAGGAATAATTATTGGTCTTATTAAAAGCACTCTCTTAAAAATATAATTTTCCAAATTCAGTTTAAATACACCTTTACAAAACCATATTTAGTGCCTCGAGAAAGGTGTACCTCTATAATGAAATCCTAATATACATTTAAAATCATTTTAATTTTGGGTTATGCTGTATGGAGATTTAAGATAGATAAGCAAATTATAGTTCACAAATAAACAGTTCACACCCAATTTAAAGCATTCTCCTTACTGCGCTGGTGTTACTCTGCACGGGCGTTATTCAGTTTGGAAGGAATAGAGCCCAACTTCAGCCTGGCGGAAAGGCCAGTGCCCGGATCTGATATTTAGGTGTTGCCCCAAGGTCGCCAAATTGAGAAACTCTTCCAGACCCATAAGCACTGCTCACAGCGATTACGTTCCCTTTGATTGTTTTAGTAAAATGAAGACATCGATTACAAAAACAAGTCTTTAGAGGAGTGGTTGCCAGGCATTGGGAGTAGGAAAGAGGACCTGTTTGCGAGGAGGCAGAACAAGGGAGTTTAGGGAGGTGATGGAACTTACTGTGTCTTGATTGTGGTGGGTTCCGTTGAATGTACTTGCCAAAACCCATTGAACTATACATCACCAACAGGGAATTTTACTGCATGTAAATGGAAAATGAGAAAAAAAAAAGACATTTTAGAGAATGCCAGAGAGCTATATATTAGATCTGATGATCAAATGTGGTTCTGTGGCCACTGCTATGAACATGTGGACAGCAAGCTCTTACACTAAAGGAAGGTCTGAGTGATAGTAACTGGAAGTTTAAGGACATAAGCCCTCTGAATGCTCAGGCTACTGCCTCTAAGTGAGGGTGAATAATTAGATCATCATTAGGACCTTTAAATAAAGGATGTTATATTCAGAATGTGTTTGGTAAGAAAATTATGAATGAAAACATGTTGAATAAACATGAATCTTTGCAATGAACAGCCACACTTATGCAATTCTCACATCCTTACTGAAACTCAGGCCTGGGATACCTTGTTCATAGTCATTAAACTAAGAAAATCTAGCTTCAAACACATTATTGTAGTTATCAAAATTAGTATACTTGCACTGCAATAATTTTCTTATTAACATCAGGTCAATTTTATTCTCCTGGTCTGATATGTAACATGTGAACACAGATTTGTATGTGACACTGAAAAGCCTCTATGTCAGTCTGTCCTGATTTCCAGGACACAGAGATTAGAGAGCAGGGCACACACCATTACGATGGGAATAGGCTTATGCAGCTCACATTACACAGGGCATCGCCCCCCAGGTGTAGCAGTGACTCCCTCAGCCAGATTGTGGCTCCCTTTCAGGTTTCAGTTATCCTCCCCTATGATTTGCCCAGATGTCTCCAACTAAGCCACCCCCCTCTTGCCACACTGCTTACACACCTTATCTTTATAGTACAACATTCATAGCACAGTTTATTTTTCACACGTGTATTTCGTATACACGTGTTCCCACTCATTCTGGGTCCATGTTCTGGTACCTCTTTCTTCACCACCCAGAACATCTCTCTTTTTAAAATATATATATATTTTATATATATATATATATATATTTATATATATATATAAATATATATATATATTTATATATATAAATATATATATATAAATATATATATATATATATAAATTATATATATATTATATATATATTATAAATATATATATAATATATATATTATATTATATATTATATATATATTATATATATATATTATATATATATATATTATATATATATTATAAATATATATATTATAAATATATATATATATATATTGTTACTGATTTTAGAAAGAGAGAAAGGGAGAGGGAGAGAGAGAAACATCAATTGCCTGCCTCCTGCACACCCCCTACTGGGGATCAAGCCGGCAACGTGGGCCTGTGCTCTGATCTGGAATTGAACTAGTGACCTCCTGGTGCATGGGACGACCCTCCGTTCACTGAGCCACACTGGCTGGCCACCACCCAGAACAGCTTATCCTCCAGAGATGATTTTCTGGAACATCAGGCTTTTCTCTTTCTACAATTCTGAACAGGACATGTCTCAGAAATGAATAAAGTTGCTGCAAATCCCTTTTTATTTTTTTGGTTAATCCTCACCAGAGGGTATTTTTTCCATTGATTTTTAGAGAGAGTAGAAAGGAGGGAGTGAGGGAGAAAGAGAAAAAGAGAAAGAGAGAGAGAAACATCGATGTGAGAGAGACATATTGATTGGTTTCCTCTCAAACATGCCCTAACAGGGGCCAGGGATCAAACTTGCAACCCAGAAGTCAAACCCGAGACCCTTTGGTACATGGATGACACTCTAACCACTGAGAAACACTGGCCAGGGCTGCAAATCCTTTTTAGAAGAAAGGGGGAATAATACTAAAAAGTAATATTTTCAAATACCCCCAGTATAAATAGTCAAGTAAATTATGACATAATCACACAATTAAGTATTACATAACTATAAAAATTTTCTACCACGAATCAGTATAATATGGGAAAATGCTTTGTTTTAATGCTAAGTGAAAACATAAAATTCAAAATTGTATCTACAATCTTAGAAGAGTATGAGAAGGAATATGCAATGAGAAGCTGTCTTGGAGATAATGGATTTTTTTTTCTTTTTCAAATACATTTCTTTCTTATTTTCCAAACTGTTATGACTAGGGAAAATAATGACAAAAATAATCTTGCAAAAATTTCTGCATGAAATTATCATGTTTGGTGATGTTATGAAGATTAACAATAAAAGTTTATAATTAAGGTTTTGTATTGGCTGATGACAGTTACTCTGTCATTTTGTCTTGGGTATAGATGGTTTAGAAATATTTACATAGAGGTACTTATGTTTGAAACTACAAAAAACTGATGACTTTTTTAGTAACAATTATATACTTAAAAATAAGAACATGCAATGTATTACCTGTATTCATTATAGAATAAACCAGTAGAGCCCTGGCCAGTGTTGCTCAGTGGTAGAGTGAAGCCTGTGCAAAAAGGGGTCATGGGTTCAATTCCCAATCAAGGATGCATACCTGGGTTGTAGGTTCAATCCCCAGCCCCACCTTCTGGGGAGGCAACCAATCAATGTCTCTCTCTCTCTCTCTCTCTCTCTCTCTCTCTCTCTCTCTCTCTCCCTCTCCTTCTCCCCCCACCTTCTTTCCACTCTCTCTAGTAATCAGTGGAAAAAATATCCTCGGGTGAGGATTACCAACAACCACAACAAAAACAATAGAAATATAGATTTGTTTCACGGCAGTTTCTAGAGCCTTTTAGAATAAGAGGGATGTTTATGAGTAAAATTGCTTTTCAGTGCACCTGAGTATGCTAAGCAGTCCCAGGGGAAATCAATTCACAAACTTCTTATAATGCAGTCAGTTCACAGAACTTGTAATAAGAGGCCATTGGCAGAAGTCAGAGTGGCTACAGATCCAGATAATTCAGAATGTGGACAGCATTTAATAGAGTCAGAATGTCCAGGCAAACTTATGAAGCAGCATGAAATTTTACAATATGATTTGGTGCTTAGTTTGTGATCTGTTATGTACAATAATCAGGTATTTCTTTTCTTTAAAACATTACATATGTGCCAGTGATGAGTTAAAACATCTATTTAGAGTATTTCTTCTGGGGAGCATCATTCTACTTATTCCCAAGTAAGGTTTGTAAATATTCTGTAGAGCTAAGATGTATCTGTTTACATAAGTTAAGAGTATGTCAACATACTTGTCAACGCTATTGGTTGGACAGGAAAGAGTGAAAGCTGGTGGGAGGATATGAAGGTACTGGCTGAGTGAAGGCTGCAGCAGCATTTCCCAAGATCTCTTTTATACTGAGCATGAAAAAAAGGTTTCCATGTCAGATAAATTTGGAAATGGCTGCATTCACTCCCCTACTGTGTTAGTCAAGTTTCTCTAGGGAAACATAACCTATAGAATGTATACAGGTGGAGCAAAAATAGGTTTACAGTTGTTCATATGAAAAATAATACAGTCCTATATAATAAAAGCATAGCATGCAAATTGTTCCCTCAACTGGGAGTTCATCAGGAATTTGACCAGGGAGTGGGGCCAGCCAGGGGGAGGGAAGGAGTACCTGGCCGGCAGCCGGCAGCTGCTAGGAACCCTACCAGTGCAGGAATTTAATTCATTGGGCCTCTAGTAATTAATAAATAATAACACAAGAATAAAACTGTGTTTCATGTACTCACAACTATAAACCTACTTTTGCCTCACCCCTGTATATAAAGGAAGAGAGTTATTCTAAGAAATTGACTCACACAGCGTTAGAGGCTAAGTCCCATGATCTGCCATTTGCAAGCAGGAGGCCCAGGAAAGCCAGTGTTATGATTGAGTCTGAGTCCAAAGGCCTAAGAACCAGTAGCACTGAGGGCAAGAGAAGATCAGTGTCTCAGGTCAGGCAGCCAGGCAGAGAGGCCAGATTCTTTT
This sequence comes from Myotis nattereri, assembly GCF_964212035.1. Lineage (NCBI taxonomy): Eukaryota > Metazoa > Chordata > Mammalia > Chiroptera > Vespertilionidae > Myotis > Myotis nattereri. Next base: position 95,389,217 of record NC_138075.1, read on the forward strand.
TTCCTCTTCCTTTTGTTCTTTTCAGGCCCTCAACAACAGGGGGTGGCAGGTATGCGACAAGGCCAGGCTTGCCCCCAGGTGGGCTGGCCTTGCCGTGCACCTGCCTCCAGAGTCCCCCTGTCACTCACCCCCCCAGCTGCCCAGGGTCAGCCTGAGGCACAGGCAAGCCTCAGATGGTGGCTGCCCAGCCACCTAGGGCTGCCGGAGGCTCAGGTGACCAGGGCCGGCTGAGGCTTGCACTGCCAGCAGTGGCAGCAGCAGAGGTGTGATGGGGCATTGCCTTCCTCTGATCACCAGGTCGCCTCCTGCCCCTGAGGACTCTCAGACTGTGAGAGGGGCCAGGCCGGGCTGAGGACCCCCCCTCCAGTGCATGAATTTTCATGCACCGGGCCTCTAGTATCAGATATAATAGAATGACATGTAGAAGATAGATGTGTGTGGAAGCGTTCAGCTTAGGGAAGTGGCCTGAGTATCACACCAAAATTAGTAACTGTGTTGGAGGGGTCAGAACTGGTACCACAGGTAATGTAAGTTTTAGATTATACTCATTTTTAAGGTATATGTAGTCAAACTTATTTTCTTCTCTTTTAGCTCAGATTTTATATATATGTACTACTGATCAGGATAGGATATCAGAGAAATACAAGGCTCTAAAATGTTATACATTCATGGGGTTGCACGAATTACTTTCTAGGCTTCCCCCCTCCCCCTTTTTTTTTGTTCCCAGATGGTTTATCAAGCTTGGGAGAAAGTATTATGCATAATTTCTACACCTTAGATTGCATTATACTATACCAAATGAACCATAGATACTTACAGCCCACATACACTCTGTTTGCCCATTCATGGCAAACATTTAATAAAGATAGTTAATCGGGAAAGAAAGTTAAGTGAATGTGATGCATATTCACAAAAAATGTGGTGTTTAGAATGAGCTAACAAAAAGGAAGTCAGGCCCTAGCAAAGATGGACAAGCTAAAATGAGGCCTTCTTCCTACCTTTTGTGTCCATTTTTTTTTGAGACATTGTGTCTTGGTCCGTTTTTATTAATCCTTCTAAAATCTGTAGGGGCAAACTGTAGGTTTACAGTTATTCATATGGAAAATGATACAATAATTAACAAATAACAATACAAGAATAAACTCTGTTTTGTGTACTCATAACTGTAAATCTAGTTTTGCTTCACCCTGCACATCTCTATTGTATACTGCATAGATACTGGTTGCTATATACAAGTTAAAAGGCTATATAATATACTTAAATAGAATTTTCAAAGTAGATTTTACTTCCTTAACATGAAAGCAAAATTAATTTAAGTAAAATGTGCAGTAGAGCTAAGGGAAGGATGGTAAAGTAAACTCTGGTAATTTTTTTTTAATGAGAAGAGTCTGAATTCTTTTTAAAAAATATATTTTATTGATTTTTTTACAGAGAGGAAGGGAGAGGGATAGAGAGTTAGAAACATCAATGAGAGAGAAACATCGATCAGCTGCCTCCTGCACGCCCCCTACTGAGGATGTGCCTGCAACCAAGGTACATGCCCTTAACCGGAATAGAACCTGGGACCTTTCAGTCCACAGGCCAATGCTCTATCCACTGAGCCAAACCGGTTAGGGCTGGTAATTTTATTCTTGAGGGATAATCACACTGTGGTCTATGGAAAAGTAAAAGATCTGGAGCATTTAACTGAATATCATTTTCCATCATCGCACAAACTAAAGAAAAACTTAGCAGCAAATAGCAAAGGTAGGCAAAGCTATTTTGGCTCATGAACAGGTTATGAGGCCATGATCCAGGTCCATAATCTCTTATCTGCAAATTTAAAATCCAAATAGCCCTAATTATAAAAAAAGGTTTTTGTGAATTATTTGGTGTCAAAACTCTTGACCTGACCTGATAGGAAGTGGTACATAATCACTTTCTTTTTGTATGAGTAATTGTGCATTTTGTTAATGACATATTAATGGTTGTGTGATATTGTATAGGTGCTTTCTTTCTAAAATCAAAAACATTTTTAAAAAGACATTAAAAAGGAGTCATATAACTTAACAAAAGGAAGACAAACAACCCAACTAAAATATGGGCAGAGGACCTAAATAGACACTTCTCCAAAGCTGGCCAAGAGACACATGAAAAAATTTTCAAAGTCACTAATAGGCAGAGAGATGCAAATTAAAATGATAATGAGGTATCACCTCATACCTGTCAGAATAGCTACCATCAATAAATCAACAAATGACAAGTGCTGGTGAGGATGTGGAGAAAAGGGAACTCTAGAATACTGCTGGTGGGAGTGCAGACTTGGTGCAGGCACTATAAAAAACAGTATGGAGTTTCCTCTAAAAATTAAAAATGGAACTGCCATTTGACCCAGTAATCCTACTTCTAGGAATATATCCTAAGAATCTTGAAACACCAATCAAAAACAATATATGCACCCTTATGCTCATAGAAGCACAATTTACAATAGCTAAGATTTGGGAACAGCTTAAGTGCCCATCAGTAGATGAGTGGGTAAAAACCCTGTGGTACATGTACACCATGGAATACTATGTAGCAGTAAAAAGGATCTCTTTCCCTTTGAGATAGCATGGAAGGAGTGGAGAGTATTATGCTAAGTGAAATAAGCCAGTCAGAGAAAGACAAGTGTCACATGATATCACTTATATGTGGAAGCTAACGAACAAAATAAACTGATGAACAAAACAGAGCCAGAGACATGGAAGCATGGAACAGACTGAGGAATCTCAGAGGGAAGGGGGGCAATGAGGGAGGGAAAAGAGTTTATCCAAAGAACTTATAGGCATAAATGCATAGCCCATGGACACAGACAATAGTGCGGTAGGCTTGGTGTGTGTGTGTGTGTGTGTGTGTGGTGTTGACAGGGGCCAATGTGGGGGGAAAGGGGACATCTGTAATACTTTCAACAATAAAGATAATTGTTTTTTTTTAAAAAAAGGAGTGACCAATTAGGTAAAAGAAGTCATGAAGCCAATGAAGAGCCTTGTGAGGCAGAGTGAAATGAAGACTGAAATTTAACCATTTGACTTGGCAAAGGAAAGTTCTTGATAACTGAAGGAAGCAATCCAGTGGAGTGTGTCAAGAGAAAGGGAGACCAACAGGAGGGAGCACATCTGTATAGCCATTTTTTCCCAAGGAGTTTTGCTGTGTAGATGGGACCACAGAAATGTAACACCCAATAAGCTATTATAGCATGCTTACAGTCAAATAGGAATTATTCATTGAGAGGTAAACAATGATGACTGAAAGAGAAGGGGTATATGTAGGAATAAATCCCTAACAAAAATAAAAAAGGATGGGTGGAATTCTTATACAGATGGAAGGATTGGCCTTAGAGGTGAACAAATTCCTCCAGAGTAACAAAAGAAGGCAGAGTGAGGAGACAACTGAGGGTAGGTTGGTGCGTTTGTTGATAGAACAAAGAAAACAATGTTTTTTTCATTTCTTGCATTTTCTCAGTGAAATAAGAAGCAAGATTATCAGCTGAGAGTGAGGAGGCAGAGAAGGTTGGGAAAAGGAGAACATGTAAATAGCAGAATAAATTGAGAAGTGAAGTAACAGGGTCACAGGCAGTGCATAGCAACCATGTGAATTATAAATCTGAATTTATGTGCAGAAGGAATATATTTTGCCTCTGCTCAGCGTATAGTATGGTCCTGCCTGATTTGGGTGGAATTTAAGATCTCCCAGATTACAGTTCCATCTTGGGTGTTAAACTTCCATAAGCATACATTGCAGACACAGAAAGTTTGAATTCTGAATTGCCTGTTTTGTGTAACATTGGGAATGGTGATTTTTGTAACCACAAAATGGACCATTTTGGTAGATGATGATCGGGACCCTTCTTACTACAACATCATCTGGCCACAGAGTGAGAACCTGAGGAAAATGTAAGCATTCAGCAGGAGCTAATGAAAATCCATTTTCAAGTGCTATTGGGAGGCAAGTTTATAGAACCTTCATCCTGAAACCCAATCATATCCTGTATTTAAAAGCATTGCTTTGAGGTCATATTGAAGAGATTTATGTCATTTAGTCTGCTTCCTGAGATTCCCATGCTGAGAGGTTTTCATTACGTCTTCAAGTAAATAAATTATTGGGCACTAAACAGAAGCATGCTGTCCTCCTGCTAATCGGAAGGTGACATATAGGCCATATTGAGATTTCTTATTTCCCCAGCTGCATCTATAGCAAGATATTTGATCTCAGGTTATTATTCCAAGTGTGAGAAAAACCTAGGGATGAGAGATGGTATAAAGATTCAAAGAGCTGAAAGAAAATCACTGTGGCTGGGAATGACAAGAGATGCTGCTGCCAAGTCCAGGTGGAATAAGCCTGGATTTAAGAATGCTTGAATTTTTAGAAAGAACTCTGGTTTCAGGATAGAGAATGAGTTTGAAGGTCATAAGCCTGGAGGAAGGGAAACCAGATAGGAGGCCATTGCAGAAACTGAGGCTTCAAGAAATGGTGGTCACAACCAGGGAAGTGGCAACATGGATGGATAGAAGGAGATGGACTGAGAGACTTTTACACGGGAGAATAGATAGGCATTGATTTCTGAGTGGAATGAGGGAGAGTAGGATTGGCGATTGTCAAGGATGTGTTCCAACCTACTGGCTTGGTTAATGGGACTGCCGTAAAGGGAACAAGACAAACATACCCTCTGAACCCACAACATTCAAGTCCAATGGATGAAGAGCTTAGTGTCTGCCAGTTCTAATTTAGGGGTAGGTGCTGTGACAGCAGAAAGTGAAGAAGGTTTTAGGTGTGCAGAAGAAGAGCTCCTGTCCAGGACTAAAGGGCGGGTAGGGCTCTTTGTGTGTCAGGGACAGCTTTGCAGAGAGCGTATCATTAAAGGTCAGAGCTGAAGAGTGATATATGTGTGCATGCGTGCGAGTGAATGTGTGTCTGGGCATGTGCCAGAGTATGTGTGTCTGAGTGTGTGTATGTGTGTCTGAACATGTGTCTGTCTCAGGGGTGGGTGAGATGAGAAGGAAAACTGTCTTAGCCAGTGTAGATGAGGTACAGTTCCTTGTAGCAAATGAGGTCTAAGTCGATGTCTCAACCTATACAATCAGATTGTAACCAGCTCTGCCTTTCAGATTTTTTGTGTCATATTAGGGGAGTTCTTGTTTTGTTTTTAATCTGATCTGCCATAGATGGCTTGTCATTTCCCTTTGGAGAGATGATTTTTTCATTAAATAAAATTTGCTCCTATAGCTTCAGCATATAAGTGAGCAGAACACCCACCCAAAAACTCACTTGTATCTTAACAATAAAAATCCATACATATTTCCAGAACAAGCCTTACATACAACCTGAGCCAACTTATATATGAAAAACATTTAAAATGATATTTATTATATGATGTAAAAAACTCATTCATATTTATTACTAAGTAAAAGTCTGAATAATACTGGCTAGGCACAATTTGTTATTGGAAATGTGATCTATATTTTTGGGAAGATGATATAGATGTGGAAATAATTGGGACAGAAAATTTATATTCTCATTTAGATCAGGAAAATCCTATCTAATAAAAAACAAAAAGGGTAATTGACCATACCTTCACTACGCTTCCCATTGGCTAATCAGGGTGATATGCAAATTAACTGCCAAGAAAGATGGCGGTTAATTTGCATACATAGGCGCAACGCAATGATGGGAGGCAAAAAGGGAAAGACGGAAGAACAGTGATCGGAAACCGAGGCAGCAGGCAAGAGCTGGGGGGCAGGGCAAAAGGCGGCCCTGGATCGGAGAACTAGGGCCACCTTTGCCCGCCCCCTCACTGGTGATCGCCATCAGAAAGCCGGGCTGCAGGCGAGGCGGCACCCCCGGGGTCCAGGGGCACCGCCTGGCCTGCAGCCCCGTGGTCGCCATGGCGATCGGAGGGAGAGAGAGCCGCACCGCGATTGGAGAGCTGGGGTGCAGGTGAGGCGGCACCCTGGCACCCAGCACCTGACATGCAAAGGTCGGGGATGAAATGGCTTCCTAACCACATCTGCAAATATCCTGGGGAAGGCATCACTGAAGAGTTCACAACTGTCTTACTTGGCAAGAAAGAAAACAGTTGGCAACGGAAACAGTCCCTTACAGCAAAGTTAAGGTCCCTCTGAGTAAAAAAGAATATTTCCAACGTAAAGGAGGGAGCAGGCAAAAATAATAGGTTCTCATGACTTCGACTGAAGTTTGAGCATATGACAGAGTCAAAACGAACATACAAATTAAAACAGACAGTGGACATTCAAATGACCCGAATCAACTGTCACTGTTTGTCCCAATAACAGCAATGCTTATGTCATAATATAGTTTAACAAACATACAAAACAAGTCACATGATAAGAGAGGTTCGGCTTCTAAAGTAAATTGAATATGTTCTTTAAAAATTCTCATGTCCTCCCCTCTGACTATAATTCTTAATTTTCCAATCAGAAAATTACCCCAGATGATCCAGGAACATGTAGAACTCCAGTAACCTAACTTACTTAAAAAAAACAAACATCCCAACCATTTTTAAAATATTTAAATTGATATTTTAGGGTTAAAATTATAGAAAAGATTTAGATCTAAATATATTTTCTGAATAGAAAATATTTCAGTTTTTGATTTAAAAAAATAAACATGAAAAAATATATGTGACACATTTTCCCAAGGAACTCTGAATTAGTACCTTTCCCTCTAACTTTCTTCAAATTAAGAGAATCTATGGAGTTCCCTATACTGCACAAGTTTTAATGAAAGAAAATAAGACTTTCTAAGAGCATCAAATACATGTTTTCTTATTTACAAACATATATACTCTTCTCTCTCTCTCTCTCTCTCTCTCTCTCTCTCTCTCTCTCTCTCTCCCTCTCTCTCTCTCTCTCTGTCTTTAAAGTGTATTCTTACTGATTCAGAGAGGAAGGGAGAGGGAGAGAGATAGAAACATCAATGATGAGAGAGAATCATTGATCATCTGCCTCCTACATGCCCTGTCCTGGGGATCAAGCCCACAACCCGGACATGTGGCCTGACCTGGAATCAAATTGTGACTTCCTGGTTCATAGGTCGATGCTAAACCACCGAGTCACACCGCCCGGGCTCAATTCTTATTTATAAATTCATTCCAAGGACATCTACAGCTTGAAAAGCTTTGGCAATACTTTCAAAAAACAAAAACAAAAACAAACTAGCTTTTAAGTAACAAGAAAACAGTTATAGAAGAAAGTTTAAATTAAAAGAAAAAATTGTTTAAATTTATTCAAGAGTGGGAACATCCTCCATGAAAATGTGTACCTTGACTGTGGATGGCTGGGAGGCATTATCACACCTTAGGAATTCAAATGCTTTTCACAATGAAAAGAAAGAGAGTTTCATCTCATTTCTCTCCCAGGGTAGATGTCTGTCAATAGAAGGTGGACATCAATAAAAGGAGGGGCTTGCACAATCAATCCAGAAAGTCAGCAATCTATAAATAATCCAGAACTGAGTGTTTATCTCCTCTGCCACACACCCTCTCTCCCAGCCAGTGAGCAAGATAATTACACTCAAGTCAATTATACCCAGTCACAGTGGCCCAATGCTGACATACAAAGCATACAAATAATTCTCACTCTGACATAAAAGTGACAACTTTCTTGGAAGAAAAGCAGACACTGTAAATTTCTCAAAGTCTTCCTGAAACATTTTTAAAAGTAATTTTTACTTCTTTAGAAAAAATGCCATGGGAAACCATTTGTAATAAAATGCCCATTCTTTAAAATAATTCATCTATACTAATAAAAGGGTAATATGCTAATTAGACTGGGAGACCTTCCAGATGTTCTTCTGGACAAAGCCATGGTGGCGGGGCCGAGGTAGGGACAGTTAGAGGCCAAGAGGGGAGGGCAGTTGTGGGTGATCAGGCTGGTGGGGGGTGGGGCCTTTGGGGGTAAGCAGACCAGCAGGGGGGCCAGTTGGGGGCAAGCAGGCCATCAGTGGGGGTCAGTTGGAGGTGATCAAGACAGCGGGGGGGGGGGCAGTTTGGAGTGAGCAGGCCAGCAGGGGGACAGTTGGGGATGAGCAGGCCAGTGGGGAGGGGCAGTTTGGGATGATCAGGCTGGCGGGGGGGCATTTGGGAGCAAGCAGGCCAGCAGTGGGGGGGAAGTGGGGGGAGAGCAGGCCGGTAGGCAGAGTGGTTAGAGGCAATCAGGCAGGCAGGCAGGCAGGCGAGCAGTTAGGAGCCAGCAGTCCCGGATTGCGAGAGGGATGTCCGACCGCTGGTTTAGACCTGATCCCTGTAAACTGGCAGTCGGACATCCTTCGAGGGGTCCCAAATTGGAGAGGGTGCAGGCCAGGTTGAGGAACACACCCTCCCCCATGCACGAATTTTGTGCACCGGGCCACTAGTCCTATATAATAAAAGGCTAATATGCACATCAACCAAACAGCAGAACAACTAGTCTCTATGATGCACACTGACCACCAGGGAGCAGACGCTCAATGCAGGAGCTGCCCCCTGGTGGTCAGTGTGCTCCCACAGGGGGAGCACTGCTCAGCCAGAAGCCAGCTCATGGCTGGCGAGTGCAGTGCAGCAGCAGTGGCGGGAGCCTCTCCCGCCTTCACGGCAGTGCTAAGGACCCCTCGGGGGTCCTGGACTGTGAGAGGGTGCAGGCCGGGCTGAGGACCCCCCTCACCTACAGTGCATGAATGTTGTGCACTGGGTCTCTAGTTATATAATAAAAGTGTAATACATTATTGACTATTGCCATCCCAAACCCATATTTATGAATATTACTATTAGAACTCTAAAACATACATACAGCTAATTTAATGTTATTAGTTATTTGCTTATATATGGAACCTAACATTTAGATGTGATAGTGATATGCAAAATTTAAAATAGTGATTATTTTAAATTTAAAATAAAAGTTTCATGATTTTCAGAAATGATCTTGAATCCTCTTAAACTCTGAATGGCTGATGGGTTTACCAAACTCAACAGTGACTGTGTCCATGGAGCAGGATTCCAATGGGCTTTCACTTGCTACCTCATATAATTCTTTATACAAGTTTTGTTACCTTATCTTGTTTGAATTTTTTTAAATGTTTTTGTTGATTTTAGAGAGAAAGGAAGGGAGAGGGAGAGGGAGAAAAACATCAATGTGAGAGAGAAATATCGATCAATTGCCTCCTGCACACACCCCAACTGGGAGCAAACCCACAACCTGGGCATGCACCCTGACCAGGAATTCAACGAGGGACTTTTGGTGTATGAGACAATGCTCAACCAACTGAGCCACACCAGCAAGGGTTTGTTTGAATTTTTAAAAACAATAATATGAATGATTTTTAATTTGAAAAGGAAAGAGTGTTGGACTCTACATCTTAAAACAGGTTTTTAAGGAAGTGATTTGGATTAGTTGGGAAACAACTAAAGGAATTTTGAAATTCCAAGGAAATGGAATTTTGCAAGATAAATGTCATATACTAGTATGAAGTCTGGGAGGGAGGCTCAATAAAGAACAGAGGGGAAGTTACCTGGATGGAAGGAAACGCCATACCTGGAGATCAAGTGTGGGGTCTTGGACCTACATTGTGGAGGGCAGGGTATTTAGATTTGATCTACTAGGTATAGACAGGAAAATTAGTGTGTGTGTGTGTGTGTGTGTGTGTGTGTGTATGCACATATATATTTTTATAGAGTACTAGTAGTCCAGCGTGATTTGAAATTGTGCGGCACTGCCCACTCCTTCTCCAGCCTTTGAAGCAGCCATGGCCACTGCTGATCAGGCCCTCCCCCAGCGCAGGCACGTGGAGGCCCTTGCTGCCCTGCCCCCGACACTGTGCATGCAACTTCCTCCTGTCCAGTTGACCCGTTATGGTGCCCTGGTTAATTAACATATTTCTCTATTATATCTCCCCCCCCCCCCAGTGCACAAATTTTTGTGCACCGGGCCTCTAGTCTATCTATAAAACCCTAATATGCAAATAGACCAAACGGCAGAACAACTGCACAACTGGTTGCTATGACGTGCACTGACCACCAGGGTGTGTGTGCGGAACATGACGGGATGGTGGAGCAGGTGAGTGGAGGCACCAGACCAAGGTGGGGCACTGGTCGCTGTCATTGGAGCGAGCCTCTGGTGGTTACTGAAAATTCTTTGCTCCCACACGCCGCAGTCCTGCCAGATGTTCGCACCTGTTGCTGGTGCCCGGCGCTGGTCCTGATTGCTCATGGCCGGTCCCAATTGCTCGGCACCATCAGCGGGTATGAGTGGCGGCTGCTGGTGCTGATCACCCCTGAGGGCTTCTCCACCTCCCTCTGCTCCTGAGGGGTGATCGAGGCTGTAGCCGCTGCTCACACCTACTGATGGTGATGGCCTACTTGCACCCACTATTGGCACCAGCCCCAATCATTCTGCGCCATCAGCGGGTGTGAGCGGGGCCAGCGCTGTCAGCATGTGGGAATGGTGGCGGTGGGAATGGGGCTTCTAGCAGACAGGGGACCGGGGTCCGTGGTAGGAGGGGCTGAATGGGGTTGCGGAGGATGGGCAAGACCCGCCCCTGTGCCCACCATAGCCTCACGGACCACAGTTCCTTTCAAGGTGCACAAATTCATGCACTGGACCCCTAGTGTGTGTGTGTGTGTGTGTGTGTGTGTGTGTGTGTGTATGGTATAAAAATAATTTTCAGTATTTATTTATCAGAATAACACACTTTTGTCCATTGATGGATGAATGGATAAAGATGATTAACACACACACACACACACACACACACGAATACTATTAAACCATTAAAAAGGAGGAATCCTAGTCATTTGCAACAACATGGATGAAACTTAAGAACATTATGTTAAGTGAAAAAAATAAGATGGAGAAAGACAAGTAATGTATTATTTCTCTTATATGTAGAATTAAAAAAAACTCAAAGAAAAAGAATTCAGATCTGTGTTTACCAGAGGCAGGGATTGGGAGTGGGGAGTGAGATAACTGATGAAGGTGGTGAAAAGGTACCGAGTTCTAGTTATAAGATAAATAAGTTCTAGGGAGGTAATATACAGCATGATGACTCTAGCTAACACTGCTGTATGGTGTATAAGGAAGTTGTTAAGAGAGCAGATCCTAAAAGTTTCATCAGGAAGAAGTTTTTTTCTTTTTTTGGTATTGATATGAGATAATGGATGTTAACTAAATTTATAGTGGCAATCATTTTATGATAAGTCAAATCATTAAAGATACTGTACATCTTCAATGTATACAATGCTGTAAGTCAATTATATCTCAACTAGGGGCCCGGTGCACAAAATTCGTGCACTGGGTGTGTGTGTGTGGGGGGGAGAGTGTCCCTCAGCCCAGCCTGCCCCTTCTCACATACTGGGAGCCCTCAGGCATTGACCCCCATCACCCTCCGATCGCCTGATCGGCCCCTTGCCCAGGCCTGACGCCTCCGCCAGAGGTGTCAGGCTTGGACAGGGGACTCCCATCTCCCCCTGATCACTGGCTCTGGCCCCCGCCCAGGCCTGAGGCCTCTGGCCCAGGAATCATGCCTGGGCAGGGGACCCCCATCTCCCTCTGATCGCTTGCTCCACCCCCCGCCCAAGCCTGACGCCTCTGACCCAGGCTTCAGGCCTGGGCAAGGGGACCATCATATCCCCCCAATCCCCGGCTCCGCCCCCCACCCAGGCCTGATGTCTCAGCCAGAGGAGTTGACCCTCATCACCCTCCAATCACCAATCACCGGATCGGCCCCTTGACCAGGCCTGAGGCCTCCAGCAGAGGTGTCAGGCCTGGGCAGGGGACCCCCAGCTCCCCGCGGTTGCAGGCTCTGCCCCTGCCCAGGCCTAAAGCCTCTGGCCTAGGCGTCCGGCCCAGGCAGCGGGGACCTGCAGTGGCAGCGGGGGGCGCCGCGATCGTGGGCTTCTCTTTAGGCCCAGGCAAGGGACCCCTAGCTCCTGGGACTGCCAGCTTCGACCGTGCCCAGCTCCCATCGCTGGCTCCACCCCTACTTCCTGCTATCACTGGCCAGGGCGGCAAAGGCGCCTGATTCTCCGATAATGGCTGGGGGGCAGGGCAAAGGCGGCCCCAGGGCCGCCTTTGCCCTGCCCCCCAGCTCTTAGCTCCCCCCTGGGTTTCCGATCACTGTCAGTGGCAGGGGGCTTCTTCCTGCTTTCCCTTTCGCCTCCCTGCATTGTGCCTACATATGCAAATTAGCCGCCATCTTGTTGGCAGTTAACTGCCAATCTTAGTTGGCAGTTAATTTGCATATAGCCCTGATTAGCCAATGAAAACGGTATCGCTGTATGCCAATTACCATTTTTCTCTTTTATTAGTGTAGATAAACAGAAAAAAATTACATATTTCTTGAACACTGTATGGAAAAATGAATTAGTACAGCATTTTCTTAAATACTTGAAAATTCACAATAAGATGATCAAGAACATCAAGGCTAGAGGTGTTATTTAATGGTTTTTAGTAGCGGTTTTAGGGTCTTGAGGGTCAGACATTTGGAAGTTTAATATTCTGGGACACAAAAATCAATTCAACTTCTTTTCTTGGTTTTGTTTCTTTTAGACAAGGAGTTCTCTGGTCACAGCTATTTTATTTTGAATTTTAAATGCCAGTATTCCTCATTCTCAGATACAGAGTTTCAATTTAAATGAAACTTTTACAGCATAAGTTGACCATGGGAAAGATTATAAACAAAAGTTTAAGGATTTCTTTTCCCTTTTTTCTGATTAAAAATGTCTGGACAGCTCCTGCCAGGGCTTTGAGAAAAGGCCGAAGGGGACCCTTGAAGTGATGTGATGACTGAAGGTTACAGGGAAACGTACTGTTTTCCAGTGTGAGGTCGAGGACTTTATAAATAGTTTTCAAAAATCGTCCCATCTGCCAAAATGTTTGGTCACACCTGTGTCAGTTTCAGCTTTTCTCTTTTCTCTCCCATGGTGATCTATCTTCACTTCTTGTAATTCCTCCCATTTTACTGAGCTAAAAGATTAGAAAAATCTGCTTGCTGCCCATATGTGCACCACATTCTACATTCCCTCACTTCTGCTAGGAAATGAGTATTCCCATGAAAAAAGAACCCCAAGTTAGTAGGCTCACCACATGCTGGACTTTGTACCCCGTTGACCAACGTTGCCAATTTAAGAGGTTCCGTCAAAGTTGCCAATTTAAGAGAGGTGCTTTCAAAGCCCAAGAAATTCAGGATAAGCTGAATCCATTTTATCGCCACCACCCATCTCCATTTCTCAGGTTGGCTTACAAGTCTTGATTTTATCATAGATTTTCTCTTTTCAGATCATAGTTGTAATAATACTCCCTGTAAAAACTCAATCAATACAGAAATATATGAAAATGAAATTTTAAAAACCACTGAAGCATGGACACTCCCTGCCTTCAAGATAACTGTCACTAACAGTATAGTGTCTAGGCATGTACACACATCCATACACAGAACATTTGATGTTTAAAGTAAAGTGGGATCATATTGAACAATGTCATGAACAAACTTCTGAATGAATAGGTGGTAGCTTGGTTGTTCATTCAACAAACACTTGTGGAGAGCCTGCTGTGGGGGAGGCACTGTTCTAGGAATGGCAAATGCAGAGGCAAAGCAGAGAGTGTTTCTGGATTTGTGTATATTCTGAAGGGGAGAGACAGGCAATAAGCATGCAGACTAAGAAGTAAGATAATCTCAAATAGGACAGGTGCTATGGAGAGAAGCATATGCTGTGCTGTACACCTGAAACTAACATAAAAAAGTGTTGAATTAAAAAAAAAATTGAACAATTTTATGTAATGCTATTGTTGTATAATAAAGCATTTGGCTAAAAAAAGAAAAGAAAAGAAAAGAAAAGAAAAAAGAATGATGGGAGACTGAATGCCAGAGGCAGGGAAGGTCTCTGAGGAGGTGGCCTTTGAGCTGAAGCCTGAGTGACGAGGAGGAACCAGGAGCCGTGGAGGGAGTGTTTCAGACAGTGGGAAGAATAAAGTCAATGAGGAGACAGAAACGCCTGGGGTGTTGAAGACAGTCTGTGTTTCTGAAGCTTAATGAGCATGGAGAGTGGGAGGCAAGCAGGGGCCAGATCATGTTGGGCCCCTTGGGCTGTGTTGGGATGTTTTTTAAAAAAATGTATCTTTATTGTTGAAAGTATTACAGACATGTGTTGAGAGATATTATTACAAGGGTGGAACTGGAATTACAACTCTCTGAGAAAAAAAGATGGATTGTTCAATAAGTGGTGTTGGAACTATTGGCCTTTCATGTTGAAAGTGAAGCATTTTTGCCACATTATATATAAAATTAATGATAGATGGACAACAATTCCCATACATGAAATTAAAAGATTAACAAATATTGGGAGAAGATATTGGCAACATGTATGTGGGAAAAATAATTGATATAATATGTTGAATTCTTACTTATTGATAAAACTAATAACTAAACAAGAAGATAAACAAAGGCTGTGAACTAGCAATTAACAGAAGAAAAATGTGTATGGTCCTTAAGCATAAAAAAATAATCAGGCCAGGAAGGAGCTTTAGATTAGAAGACCTCTACACACACACAGACACACACACACACACACACAATCACCCATACTAATAATCAGGGAAATGCAAATAAAAACAGAACAAAATGAGGTACCATTTGATAGTCATCTGGGTTGGCAAAAACTTAAAAGTCCTACAACAATGAGATGAGGGCCCTCTCTTGTGCACTGGTAGTGTGCATGGAGAGTGCAGCTAGTGTGCATGGGGAGTGCAGCTACTTGGAGATCATTTGTCACATATGATAAAATGCATATGATAATTCTCCATGGCCCCGCAATGTCATTGCTAGTCTCCTGCCAGAAGGAAACTCTTGTGTTTCTATAGATGGAGGGGGATATAAGGGCACATGTTTGTTTTAGTGGAAATTTTTTTAAAAAAAACAACCCTAAATGCTCATATGTAAATGGAATGGATAAATAAAATGTAGGTGGCTATTCAGTGAGATACAATTCTATATAGAGGTTAAAAAGAAAGAGCTAGATCTATCTATCATCTATCTATCTATCTTTCTATTTATCTATCAAAACATGGATATCTCTAATAAACATAAAATTAAATGTCAACCTCATGTACAGTCGAATACATACAAATAGCATAATACCATTTCTTAGGCTAAAAAGAACGCACAAAAGAATCCTGTATAATAAAAGCGTAATATGCTAAGTGTTTGACTGATGGGTGGACCATTCAGTTGACAGCTCGACCAGTCGATATGACAAGCACTGACCACCAGGAGGCAGATGCTCTGACCCATAGGTTAGTTTGTTTCTGGGGTATGGCCTATCGGGACTGGGTGAGAGGGCCGGACATGCCCTGGAACCCTCCTGTGGTCCCTCCCCGACTGGCTTCCATGGGCTCTAATCAGGACTAGGCGAGATGGCCCTGATCAGCTCTGATCACCGGCCAGGCCAAGGAACCCCACCCGTGCACGAATTCACACACTGGGACTCTAGTACTCAATAATAATCAATTGTTGACAAAGTACAACTAAAATCTGATCCATCCCCTGTTTTTGTATGGCCTATAAGCTAAGAGTGGTTTTTACATTTTTAAATGCATGGGAAACATTCTTAAATGAGTGATATTTAATGACACATGAAAATGATATGAAACTCACATTTCTGTGTCTGTAAATAAAGTTTTATTGGAACACAGACAAGCCCATTCTTCTACATGCTATCTGTGAGCTGCTTCTTCTTCTTCTTCTTCTTTTTTTTTTTTTTAACAGGGCATAAGTGAGCTGAGTTAGCCATAGAGACTGCGAAGCTTAAGACATTTATTACCAATTCTTTGCAGAAAAACTTGCAGACCTTTGTTCTATATTGTTCATGGACATTATTTTGTCAATGGCAAGAAGTATACACATCTCATTCATGATGGTGGCTATGACTGGAGGAGGAAAAGATGATTCAAACTGAGGATAGATGTCAAGGGGTTCTGTACTGTTTATAAATGTGGAAAAACTTAAAAATTGTCAATACATGTTTGTCATATTAAATCCTTGTACTTTTCCATACTTAAATTTTTTTAATTGAATGTATTGGGGTGACATTGATTAATAAAATTATACATATTTCAGGTATACAATTCTGCAATACATCATCTGTATATTGTATTGTGTATTTACCACCCCAAGTCAAGTGTCCTTCCATCACCTTTTATCTCCCCTTTACCACCTCCTCCCTCCCCCCACACCCAATTCCCTCTGGCAATCACCATACTGTTGTTTGTGTCCATGAATCTTTCTTTTCTTTGCTTAATCCCTTCATCCTTCTCACCCAGCCCCAAGCCCCTCTCCCCACCACAGCTGTCAGTCTGTTCTCTGTATCCATGAGTCTGTTTCCACTTTGTTAGTGTATTTTGTTCATTAGATTCTACATACAACTGAAATCATATGGTACTTGTCTTTCTCTGATTGGCTTATTTCACTTAGCATAATACTCTCCAGGTTCATGCATGTTGTCACAAAAGGTAAGATTTCCTTCTTTTATGTGGCCAAGTCATATTCCACTGTGTAAATGTACCACTGCTTTTTTTATCCACTCATCTACTGATGGGCACTTGAGCTGCTTCCAAATCTCAGCTATTGTAAATAATGCCGAAATGAAGATAGGGGTGCATATATTCTTTCAAATTAGTGTTTCAGGTTTCTTTAGATATATTCTCAGAAATGAAATTGCTGGATCATAAGGCAGTTCCATTTTTAATTTTTTGAAGAAATTCCATACTGTTTTCCTCAGTGGCTACACCAGTCTACATTCCCACCAGCAGTGTACTAGGGTTCCCTTTTCTCCACATCCTCGCTAACATTTGTTGTTTGTTTATTTATTGATGGCAGTCATTCTGATATCTTATTGTGGTTTTAGTTGGCACTTCTCTGATGATTAGGGATGTCCAGCACCTTTCCATAGGTCTGTTGGCCATCTATATGTAATATTTGAAGAAGTGTCTATTCAGGTCTTTATGATATTAAAGCCTTATTAGATGTATGGACTAAAATGTTCTCCCATGCATTAAGTTATCTTTTCATTTTGTTGATGGTTTCCTTTGCTGTGCAAAAACTTTTTAGTTTGATGTAGTCCCATTTGTTTATTTTTTCTTTTGTCTCCTTTACCCGAGGTTATATATCAGAAAAAAATATTGCTGCCAGAAATGTCTGAGACTTTACTGCCTATCTTTTCTTCTAGGATATTTATGGACATGAGTCTAACATTTACGTATTTAATCTATTTTGAGTTCATTCATGTATACGGTGTGAGAAGGTGGTCTAGTTTCATTTTTTTCCACTTATCTTTCCAATATTTCCAACACCATTTATTGAATAGACTATCTTTACTGCATTGTATGTTTTTGCCTTCTTTGTCAAATATTAATTGACTATGAAATCATGGGTGTATTTTTTGGCTCTCTAGTCTGTTCCATTTATCTATATGGCTGTTTTTATGCCAGTATCATGCTTTTGATTACTCAGGCCTTATAGTATAGTTTGATACCAGGTAGCATAATTATTGGTACACAAACATGCAACTGATTTCTGGATTTTTTTTGTATCCTAATACTTTGCTGAATTCATTTATAAGTTGTAGTAGTTTTTTGGTGGAATCTTTAGTGTTCTCTATATGCAGTATCATGTCATCGGCTAGTAATGACATTTTTATTTCCTCCTTTTCAATTTGAATGCCTTTTATTTCTTCTTCTTGCTTGATTGCTTGTGGCTATGACTTCCATCTCTATGTTGAATAAAAGTGGTAAAAGCAGACATCCTGTCTTGTTCCCAATCTTAAGGGAAGCACTTGTAGTTTTTGACCACTGAGTATGATGTTGGTTGTGGGTTTGTCCTATATGGTCTTTATTACATTGAGGTATGGTCTCTCTATTCTCACTTTCCTGAGAGTTTAATCATGAATGGGTGCTGGATTTTATGAAATGCTTTTTCTGATTATGTGATTTTTATCCTTCATTTTGTTTATATGGTGTATCACATTTATTGATTTGTGAATATTGTACCAATCTTGCATCCCCAGAGTAAATCCCATCTGATCATGGTATGTGATGCTTTTAATGTATTGCTGGACCCAGTTTGCTAATATATTGTTGAGGATTTTAGCATCTATGTTCATCAGTGATATTGGCCTCTAATTTTCTTTCTTTGTAGTGTCTATATCTGGTTTTGGAATTAGGGTAATGCTGGCCTTCTTTTTCATTTCTGATTTTATGTATTTGGGTCATTTATTTATTTGAGTTCTGTAATGTTTGTAAATGTGAATAAATTTAAAAATTGTCCATTCTGCTTGGTGGGAATACCAATGTTTGTTATATTAAGTCCTTGTATTTTTTTGTGCTTTTCTAAAGCCTTAGAAAAGTTAAAGGAAAGTATATTTTGTAGACATTTTCCTGTTTCAATGGGTACAAACTATTGTATATGTTCTGACAGTGGGTAGTAGTCTATTTTAGAGATAACAGAAAATTTTTTTAAATATCCTATTTATGAACATGTAAGTTGTTTCACGTTTTGCTATCATGTATAGGACAGCAAATATTTTCATATTGCACCTTAACACATTTGTGTAATTATTTTCATTGAACACAATCCTAGAAGTCAAATTCCTTGGTCAAATAAAAAAGTCTACATTTACATTATTTTAAAAAATCTTTATTATTGCAAGTATTACATATGTCCATTTCCCCCCCATGGACCTATCTCACCCCACCCTACGCCCCACGCCAGACCTTCACCGCCCTATTGATTATGTCCATGGGTTATGCATATATCCATATGAGTTCATTGCTTGATCTCTTCTTTGCCCCCAATCCACTCCTGCCTTCCCTCTGAGGTTTAACAATCTGTCTGATGTTTCTATGTCTCTGGCTCTATTTTTGTTCATTAGTTTATGTTGTTCATTAGATTCCACATATCAGTAAAATCAGGTGATATTAATCTTTCTCTGACTGACTTATTTCACTTAGCATAATTTTCTCCAGGTGCATCCATGCTGTTGCAAATAGTAAGAGTTCTTTTTTTTATAGCTGTGTACTATTGCATGGTGTAGATGTACCATAGTTTTTTAATCCACTCACATGCTGATGGGCACTTAGTCTGTTTCCAAACTTAGCTATTATAAACTGTACTGCTATGAATATAGGGGTGCATATATTCTTCCTGATTGGTGTTTCGGGTTTCTTAGTATATATTCCAAGAACTGGGTCAAATGGCAGTTCCATTTTTAATTTTTTGAGGAAACTTCATACTGTTTTCCATAGAGTATGCAACAGTCTGCATTTCTACCAGCAGTGTACGAGGGTTCCCTTTTCTCCACATCCTCGCCAGCATTTGTCGTTTGTTGATTTGTTGATGGTAGCCATTCTGACAGGTGTGAGGTGGTACCTCATTATCATTTTGATTTGCATCTCTCAGATGATTAGAGACATTGAGATTTTTTTCATATGCCTCCTGGCCATCTGTATGTCCACTTTGGACAAGTCTCTATTTAGGTCTTTTGCCCATTTTTAAGTTGAATTGTTTATTTTCCTTTTGTTAAGTTGTATGTATTCCCTATAAATTTTGAAGATTAACCCCTTATTGGATGTATCATTGGCGAATATATTCTCCCATGCAGTGAGCTCTCTTATTATTTTGGTTTCTTTTGCTGTGCAGAAGCTATTTATTTTGATGTTTTCCCACTTGTTTATTTTCTCCTTAGTTTCCATTGTCCTAGGAGTTGTATCAGTTAACATATTGCTAAGAGAGATGTCTGAGATTTTGCTGCCTATGGCTTCTAAGATTTTTATGGTTTTCCATCTTACATTTAAGTATTTTATCCATTTTGAGTTCATTCTTGTGTATAGTGTAAATTGGTGGTCTAGTTTCATTATTTTGCATGTATCTGTCCAATTATCCCAGAACCATTTATTGAAGAGACTATTTGACTCCATTGTATGTTCTTGCCTCATTTGTCACATATTAATTGAGCATAATGGCTTAGGTCGATTTCTGGGTTCTCTGTTCTGTTCTATTGATCTATATGCCTATTCTTATGCCAGGACCAGGCTGTTTTGTAGTATAATTTGATATCTGCTATTGTGATCTCTCCAACTTTGTTCTTCTTTCTCAAAATTGCTACAGCTATTCGGGATCTTTGTTTTTTATTCCATATGAATTTTTTGAGAGTTTCTCTATGTCTGTGAAATGTGCCATTGGTATTTTAATGGGAATTGCATTGAACTTATAGATTGATTTGGATAGTATGGACATTTTTAATGATGTTAATTCTACCAATCCATGAACACAGTATATTCTTCCATTTGTTTATGTCTTCCTCTATCTCTTTTTTCAATGTCCTGTAGTTTTCTGAGTACAGGTCTTTTACTTCCTAGTTAAGTTTATTCCTAGGTATCTTAATATTTTTTTTTGTAATTATAAATAGGATTTTATTTTTTTAATTTCTCTTTCGGTAAGTTTATTATTGGTGTATAAGAAAGCCATAGATTTCTGGGTGTTAATTTTGTATCCTGCTACATTGCCAAATTCCTTTATTATGTCTAGTACTTATTTGATGGAGTCTTTAGGGTTTACTATGTACAATATCATGTCATCTCTGAATAATGACAGTTTTACTACTTCTTTCCCAATTTGGATGCCTTTTATTTTTTCTTCTTGTCTGATCACTATGGCTAGCACTTCCAGTATTATGTTGAACAGGAGTGGTGAAAGTGGGCATCCTGTCTTGTTACTGTTCTTAGGGAAAATGGTTTTAATTTTTGCCCATTGTTTATGACAGTGATGGCGAACCTATGACACGTGTGTCAGAGGTGACACGCGAATTCATTTTTTTGGTTGATTTTTCTTTGTTAAATGGCATTTAAATATATAAAATAAATATCAAAAATATGTCTTTGTTTTACTATGGTTGCAAATATCAAAAAATTTCTATATGTGACACGGCACCAGAGTTAAGTTAGGGTTTTTCAAAATGCTGACACGCCGAGCTCAAAAGGTTCACCATCACTGGTGTATGATGTTGGCTGTAGGTTTGTCATTTAAGGCTTTTATTATGTTGAGGTATGATCCCTCTATTCCCACTTTGTTGAGAGTTTTTATCAAGAAATGGTGTTGGATTTTGTCAAATGCTTTTTATGCATCAATTGATATGATTATGTGATTTCTGTCTCTCAGTTTGTTTATGTAATGTATCACGTTTATTGATTTGCAGATATTGTTCCAGGCTTGCCTCCCTGGAATAAATCCCACTTGGTTATGGTTATGATTTTTCTAATGTAATTCTGGATCCAATTTCTTAGAATTTTGTTGAGGATTTTAGCATCTATGTTCATCAGGGATATTGGCCTGTAATTCTCTCTCTTTGTAGTGTCTTTATCTGGTTTTGGGATTAGGGTAATACTGGCTTCATAGAAAGAGTTTGGAAGTGTGCCTTCCTCTTGAATTTTGTTGAATAGGCTGAGGAGGATAGGTTTTAGTTCTTTTAATGTCTGGTAAAACTCTCTTATGAAGCCATCTGGACCAGGGCTTTTGTTTGCTGGAAGTTTTTGATTACTGTTTCAATTTCATTGGTAGTTATTGGCCTATTCAGTTGTTTTTAAAATATATTTTATTGATTTTTTATAGAGAGGAAGGGAGAGGGATAGAGAGTTAGAAACATTGATGAGAGAGAAACATCGATCAGCTGCCTCTTGCACACCCCCTACTGGGGGTGTGTCTGCAACCAAGGTACATGCCCTTGACTGGAATCGAACCTGGGACCTTTCAGTCTACAGGCTGACGCTCTATCCACTGAGCCAAACTGGTTAGGGCCAGTTTTTTTTTTTTAATTCTTTCTGATTGAGTTTTGGAAGATTGTATTTTTCTAGGAATATGCCCATTTCATCAAGGTTGTCCAGTTTGTTAGAGATGAGTTGTTTGTAGTATTTTTTACAATCCTTTGTATCTTTGGGGTCAGTTGTTACTTCACCTCTTTCATTTCTGATTTTGTTTATTTGCGTCCTTTCTCTTCTCTTTGTTTCTTGGTGACCCTGGCTAGAGGGTCATCAATCTTGCTTATCCTTTCAAAGAAGCAGCTCTTGGGTTTATTGATCTTTTTTATATATATTTTTGGTCTCTATGTCATTTATTTCCGCTCTGATCTTTATTACAGTGGGGCCTTGACTTACGAGTTTAATTCATTCAGTGACAGAGCTCATAACTCAAATTACTTGTATGTCAAATCATAAAGTGAACGAGTGAGGCACGTGATGCTGGGCTGATGCTGTGGCATTCACTGTGACGTTCGCTGTGCCAACTAGCAGTGGGGTATCTGAAGATGGCTTGTAACCCAAATTTTAGCTCACAACTCAAAGTAAAAAATCAGCCGAGAGATGGCTCATATCTTGAAAAACTCATTAGTGGGGACACTTGTAAGTCAAGGCCCCACTGTATTTCCTTCCTTCTGCTTACTTTGGACTTTTATTGTTGCTCTCTTTCTAATTCTTTAAGTTGTAGGGTTAGATGGTTTATTACCAGTTTTTCTTATTTTTTATTTATTTTTTTGAGGTAAGCCTGTAGAGCAATGAATTTCCCTCTCAGGACTGCTTTCACTGTGTCCCATAGATTTTGGATGGTTGTGTTTTCATTGTCATTGTTTCCAGGATGTTTTTTTATTTCTTCTTCGATCTCTTTGGTAGCCCAATCATTGTTTAATAGCATGCTATTGAGCCTCCATGCGTTTGATTTTTTTCATTGTTTTTATTGTAGTTGATTTCTAATTTTATGCCATTTTGATCTGAAAAGATGCTTGATATAATGTTTATCTTCTTGAATTTGAAGATACATTGCCTGTATCCCAATATGTGATCTGTCTTTGAAAATGTCCCATGTGCATTTGAGAAGAATATATGTTCTGTAGCTTTGGGGTGAAATGTTCTGATGATGTCAATTCCATCTGATCTAGTGAGTCATTTAGGATTGCTATTTCTTGTTTAGAGCATTTATCCAGTGGTGTCAATGGGGTATTAAAGTCCCCTACTATGATTGTGTTGCTGTCGATCTCTCCTTTGATATCTTCCAGAAATTTTTTTTATGTATTTGGGTGCTCCTGTATTGGGTGCCTATTTGTTTACCAGTTATATCTTTTTGTTGAACTGCTCCGTTTAGTATTATGAAGTGGCCCTCCTTTCTTGTTACGGCCTTCACTTTGAGGTTTATTTTGTCAGATATAAGTATTGCTACCCCAGTTTTTTTTTCATTTCCATTTGTCTGAAAATTTTTTTCTATCCCTTCACTGTTAGTCTGTATGAGTCCTTTGTTCTGAGGTGGGTCTGTTGTATACAGCATATATATATGGGTTATCCTTTCTTATCCATTCAGCTACCTATGTCTTTTGATTGGAGTATTTAATCCATTTACATTTAAGGTTATTATTGATAGGTACTTGTTTGTTGCCATTTTTATTCTTTATGCCCATATTCCTTCCTTGTTTTCTATTTCTTCTTTCTACAACAGTCCCTTCAGCATTTCTTGCATTGCTGGTTTGGTGGTAATAAACTTCCTTAGCCTTTTTTTTGGTCTATGAACTCCTGATTTTACCTTCAATATTGAATGATAGCATTGCTGGATAGAGTATTCTTGGATTTAGTTTCTTGCTTTTCATCACCTTGTATACTTCATTCTCTTCCTTGTGCCCTGATTTCTTTTATTGAGAAATCATTTGATAATCTAATGGAAGATCCCTTGTAGGTCACTTTCTGTCTCTCTCTTGCAGCTTTTAAGATTCTTTCTTTGTCTTTTATGTTTGACAATTTAATTATGATGTGTCTTGGTGTAGGTCTTTTTGGGTTCATCTTGATTGGGACTCTGTGCTTCTTGGACTTGTGTGACTTTTTTCTTCCCCAAATGAGGGAAGTTTTCTGTCATTATTTCTTCAATCAGGTTTTCTATCCTTGCTCAGCTTCCTCTCCTTCTGGCACCACTATTATGTGTATATTGTTTCATTTCATGTTGTCTCAAAGCTCCTTTAGACTCTCCTCCTGCTTTTTAATTCTTTTTCCAGTTGCTGCTCTACTTGGGGTTTTTCTACCTTGTCTTCTAACCCACTGATTCAGTCCTCAGCTTCTTCTAGTCTACTGTTGAAGCCTTCCATTGTTTTCTCTATTGCAGCTATGTCATTCTTCATTTCCTCTTAATTCTTACTCATGTTGATATATTTCTCAGCTCCTTATAATTCTCATTGAATTGTAAGTAATTCTCATTCAGAGGTTTGAGCATCTTTGTACCTATTACTCTGAATTCTTTCTTTTACAATTACTTGCCTCAATTTCATTTAGTTCCTTTTCTGGTGATTCCTCTTCATTCCTTTGGGGTTATTTCTTTGTCTCCCAATTTTTGCTTTCCCTTTGTATTTGTTTCTTTGTCTTAGATCAAACTGCTGTGCCACCAGATTTTTTTTGGGTGGTCCTATGTGGTAGGTGTTTTGTGGGACCCAGTGGTGCAATCTCTCAGATTTCCTGAACTGGGTGTTTTAGGAAAGCCCCATACTTAAGTTATTTAGGTTTTTCCTGATGTATTTGAGTTTTTAATGTTATTGTCCCCTTTGTAGATGGAGTCTCCTCACAGGTTGTCTGACTATGTGGCTCACCCCCGACCTTATTGTGTAAGCTGTTGTGGATGTGCTCAGGGTCCTGGCTCCCATGGTAAGGGTTGCCTGCAAGGTCCCACTGGCATGCAAGTCATGGGGGTCTCAGATCTCATGGCTGGGGTGGTGTGACTCACTGGTGGGTCCGGAGCCCACAGCAGGGTGGCATGCAACTCTGTGACTCACTGCAGGGTCCTGAAGCCCTTGGCCAGGGTGATGTGCATTCTGCAACTCTCTGTGGGGGTCCAGGAGCCATCTTCCAGGATGGTGTGCACTCTGGGATTCACTATGAGGGCCCGGGAGTCTACAGCCTGCTTGTCCTGGGTCCCAGAGCCTACAGCTTGGGTGGTGCAACTCTGGCCGGGTGGCATGCATTCTGTGACTTACCATGTGGGTCCTGGAGCATGCGGCTACATCTAAGTTTTTGATGTGTGTTGCCAAATAGTCCTTCCAAAGTGCTGCATCAAGTTATTATCTTGAAAACAGTGAATATTATTATTTGCCAACTGGTAGGTGATAACTGTCAATTGTCTTACTTTGAGGATGAAAATTTCTTCATGAAATAACAGGCTATTTGATTTCTGCTTCCCTGCAATGCCTGCTCAGGGCCATAGGTCCAGAAGAAATTTGTTGCTGAAAAGTAACCCCCAATTTATAGTTTGAATCAAGTTATACAGTTTAACCTTATAATAGCAGAAAATATGCCTCAGAAATTCCTAAGGGATTTCGTTCTCTAGCAAAATGAGGCCTGATTTGGAACTGGCTTCTGTATTTCCCTGTAATCCATTTTCTTCCCCTCAGCATCTTACTTTTCTTAAATCCTTTTTGGGATCTCCTGCAAGTATATCTGAATTTTTGAGGTTCTGGTCTTCTTTCCCTTTCTTTTTAGTTTCAAAATCCCAAAGCCCCTGTTAGCACGTTTGTTCTGGACTTAGTCTAAACCTCTTAGACTATCTTCTGAGGTGTCACTAATTTCATTGTTAAGAACCAGCAATCACTAATAATAACACATTATACTTGTATGTCTGTGAGGTCCTTTCCAATTTTTGACTTAGATTGAGTTTCAAGGTTTCTAATTATATGACTCTTTGGTTTATATAGCACTTTTGTGTTCCTTTATCTCATGTGATCTTTATGACTCTGTGATCACTTGTGAAAGAGGAAAAGGGAAAGGTATTCTCAGCCTCATTTTATAGCAGAAATAAAAACTCCAAAAGATTAAATGAATTGCCCAGGATCATCCAGCTAATGGTGACAACACTCTTTGACTCTGAGTTCTACAATCTTTTAGGGTTCCTAGATGAAAATAGAAATGTTTATATTTTTAATTTTATGCTGTAATCTGTAAGATCCTCTAATTCTTTGCCAATTGTGTGCATTTTGGGTAAGTATTTCCAGAACTTGCATACCATTTTAAAGAAGGAAATTCATGATTTTCTACTAACATGTCAAAATGTAAAATTCAGGTTAAAATTGAGTTTCCATGATTTATTCTTTTTTTTAAAGCCTGTAATTATATGTAAACTCAATAGAAGGTTAATTGTGTGTATATTTTGGCCTCATTTGATAGGAATTTAAAATTCATTTTGTAATGCATTTATTATAAAGTCAACGAAGAAAAGCATACATAAGGAAACGCATACCAATAAGGTACCCTAGTACAGATGTCTTTCGAAATTCATTAGCTATTACTGATGATGCTCCAGTTAGAACCATGCAGTTAGAACCACGTGGGAAATATGTTAGCAGGGAATCAAGAGTGGAAAAAAATATATCTGCTTTTTATTAAGACTTGAAGTGTGTTATAATTAGGTTGAGTTTCTCCCCAGGCAGCCCCCTTCATGCTGACATCTGCAAAGGGCATATAAAACTGTGTTGAGGTGTTATTTTCTGTGGCTATGTGGACACATGTTAACCAGTGAAAAACCAAGGTTTTGGGAGTCTTTCATGTCGATTCCTGCTAAGCCATGCTGAGAAAGCTTGTGCTTCCCCCGTTAGGGGCATTCCCATGTGTTTTACTATTGGTAAAGAATAGAAATTCTTTAGAGCAGTTATAAATGTTTGGTCTTTGATCTGATACAAATCAATGACAATAGTATAGATTTGAGAATGTCAGAATCCACAGCAGATTTATAGTTGTGTGAAAATATAAGTAGTAAAATGCTCCTTTTAAGTTAAGTGATGAAATGTCATGTTCAAATACATCTTTTTATTTGATTGGTAATGTTCTAAATGGAAAGTCAAGCTTAGACTTAGTCAAAGAGAAATGCTCCCACCTATAAAAACTGTTTTTCAAGTATTTTTAATGGATGAATTTATTATTACATACTTTTAATTGGCTGCCATATTTTACAAGTTATTAACAATTGATGTACTTCTTGTCAGACAACAGAAAGATCAGAGTTAATGGAACCAAGGAACCCATAGAGTTTAAATCGAATCAATGGTTTGGAGCAGCAGTGAGAGCTCACAGAGGGAAAGTGGTGGTGAGTATGAATCGTGGGCTGTGGGGTGGCTCTGGAAGTAAGTGTACACAGAAATGCTTTAAAAAATCAAATTTACAAAAACCCTTTCATGCAAGAACATGTCAGACTTTCAATGATAAGCTTATCAACATTTTAAAACAGAAATTGAATACTTAAAATTAAAAAATCTATTTTGCATTTTTAAACCATATGAAATAAAGCTTTTTTTTTCCCAGAAGATCAATGAGATATTTTCAAATATTTCAAAAACAACTAAGGAAGATAGGAAAATAATAGCTCCACTTTACAGAGGTACATTGAAGAGCTGATTAAAAATAGACCAGAAAAATAGGACTACTATTATTCGGATTCATTAAAAGTTAATCTATGGCGGTGTCATTGATCCTTTTAAGGACTAAAGGAAAGCTTTATTTAAAAATATAACTACTACTTACATGGTTCTCTGAGTACATTAATACTTTTTAAAATAAAATAAAAATCTCACTGCCACATAGCTTTCAACTTTAAAATGCTATGACTTCATGATTCTATTCTCTTATTATTCTGAGCAATAACATATGTCTAAATTATTGAGAAATAAATGACTGCATTAAGCTAACCGTAATTTTTTTTGTTTTGTCAGGGGACTTTTTAAAATTGTTGGCTTTAATTTCCTTACAATAATAAAGGAGTAACTTTGGTTTTTAGGATTTTTTTAAAAAGCTGTTTACATTATGATTTAATAAAGAAAATGCCTTGCTTTATTTGGTGTGTGGTTAACCCCCCAAAAGATTTTGACATAAAACAGGTAATATATAAAATATACATAGCCCTTTCTAGTTACAAACCTAGCGTTTACAATATGCTCTTGTATTGTATTTGCACTGATATAGTTCTCACATTCCAGAATTGGTAAAAAAAAATTTATGCTTTAGTGGTGTATGATTTATGTGGATTACTATTGAAAAGCTAGTTCTATCTAATAAACTATTGGAGGTTAACTTTTTTGTGGTGTTCTGTATTGATTCTTTAAGTCTTAAAAATATCTGTAACATAATTGTTGTGCTTTTATTCGATAATTGTAGATGCCTTCAGAATCATTGAAAAGAAAATCGTATGCTACATTTATAATAAAAGTGATTAATTATGAGGCATGCTTACATTTTCAAGGAAAATGCACAGGAAATAGGATAATACAGAATATATTCAAGTTAATTTTTTTATTTGAGCACTGAAACTTAGCAGAATCAAGAATTAAATTCTACTCTACGTGACATTTTTAGAACTTCAAATTTTTGGCAAACAGAAGTATCATTTTGAAGATTCTAGGTATCAAGTTGTACATATTAAGTTTGGGTCAAAGCTTAAATATATCACATCAGTTTATTTAACACTAGAGGCCTGGTGCACAAAAATTGTGCACTGGGACGGGGGGATCCCCTCAGCCCGGCCTGTGCCCTCTTGTAGTCTGGGACCCCTCAGGGGATGTCCACCTGCTGGCTTAGGCCTGCTTTCCCCAGGGATCGGGCCTAAGCCAGCAGTCAGACATCCCTCTCGTAGTCTGGTGCTCTCATAGTCTGGGATCCCTCACTCCTTACTGCCCGCCTGCAATGGAGGCAGGAGAGGCTCCTGCCACTGCCGCTGCACTAGCCAGCCATGAGCCCGGCTTCTGGCTGAGCAGCACTACCCCTGTGGGAATGCAGTGACCACCAGGGGGCAGCTCCTGTGTTGAGCGTCTGCCCCCTGGTGGTCAGTGCACATCATAGCGACTGGTTATTCCACCGTTTGATCAATTTGCATATTAGGCTTTTATTATATAGGATCAGTGTGAAACTGAGCAGCTATAAAAAGAATAACATTTTAGAGCTGACAGCGAGCAAGCACTGGAAAGAATTGTCAAGATATTTAAATTCCCTATGGTGACAGGGAAGGTGAGGCCAGCTGGCACAGTGTGGAATCACATAGGTGAATGCTTGCACTGCTCAAACCTCACCATTCGCACCTTATGTTAAATGTATTAACCACAGACTGTGTCAGTTCACTAAGAGGGCCCTAAGACAAGGGATCTTAAGAGGATTTCATATATCTTCTTTCACATTTGATATCCTTTCAAATACCATGCTCGTTAGAACCTAAGCTTCTGAAGAAGCAACCAGAATGTTCCACACATGAATCATGTTTTCCTTATTGTTGTTTAAATTAATTGTTGGTTTGCCATGAATAAAAGGCAGTAAATGAAAAATAAAGCCAAGAACACTGTGATAAAAGCTTAGTGTATCCAAAAGAAAGTCATTGTTTTTAAAAGTCTTTAGATATACCTTCAATGATAAACTAGGAGAATCCACAAAACAGAGATTTACAAACTTATCTGCATCCTTTGATCTGAGAGTAATTTCATTTAATGTGACAAAAAACAGAACTTGTTCTCATTTTAAGATGTCACACTGATTAATTCACTGTTTAAATAACCATTTGCTTTTATGTAGACCCAATTTTTAAAAAGTGTGAGTTCTTTGCTTTAATGAAATATTTACTTTTGCCAGGTTACTTTTATATAACTTAAAATCATCTGGGAAAACTGCATTTCTTTGTATATGTTTAATTTGCTCCAATTCTATGGTGCATTAATGTTAACAAATTGGCTTTGTAAATTTAATAAACTGTGACTACTGAAGTACTCATTAGCATGCTGGAGGCCAATTAATTCACCTGATAATTAACATAGTTTGTCACAGATTTAGGCATATTACTCAACAAGTCAAATCAAATCATAGTATGGGGAACCTACATCAAAAAAACATTGCTTTTCTTTGATGTTTCACAGGCTTGTGCTCCCTTATATCACTGGAGAACTCTGAAATCCACACCAGAAAAGGACCCAGTTGGCACTTGCTATGTAGCAATTCAGAATTTCAGTGCATATGCTGAGTACTCTCCTTGTCGGAACAGTAAGTTATTTTTATTCCTTGAAACTGAAATTTAGCTCAAGAGCTTTTCTGTGGTAGACAGTGCAGGTCATGTCAAAATGCCGATGGGAAAGAAAATGAGATGGGGGTAAAGTTCACTACAGTCTTACAAGATGCCTTGCTGTAACATGAGGGCCAAGTCATGGGATTCTGCTGATCCTCCTCTGTGTTTTAGAAAATTTCTGGGTTTTAGATATTTTGCGGTAGAATTGATTGGGTCCTTATCTTAGGCCTTAAACCAGCCGTGGGCAAACTACGGCCCGCGGGCCGGATCCGGCCCGTTTGAAATGAATAAAACTAAAAAAAAAAAAAAGACCGTACCCTTTTATGTAATGCTGTTTACTTTGAATTTATATTAGTTCACACAAACACTCCATCCATGC
Organism: Myotis nattereri; assembly: GCF_964212035.1. Taxonomy (NCBI): domain Eukaryota; kingdom Metazoa; phylum Chordata; class Mammalia; order Chiroptera; family Vespertilionidae; genus Myotis; species Myotis nattereri. Next base: position 95,419,692 of record NC_138075.1, read on the forward strand.
TTTTGTTCCGGCCCTCCAGTCCAGTTTAAGAACCCATTGTGGCCCTCGAGTCAAAAAGTTTGCCCACCCCTGCCTTAAACTCTTACTTGGTATTCAAAATTCACACAATAATCTAAGGAATGCTGACTGCCCACTTCTTAACCACAGGAATGGTGTTAATGAATAATAATAATAATAATAATAATATATATATATATATATATATATATATATATATATTAAACAGAGCCACTTTAAAATGGAGCCAGAGCTGCCATCCCAGAGGAACTGCCTTACACTTCTATGCCTCAACCCTTTGGAATGTTAAAACGGAAAAATACCCTGTACACTGGGCCTAAAGCAACATTGTGTCCCAAAGAACTGTTTGCAAAGATAACAAGAAAGCAGATATTATGACTACTTGACTGATGGCTACTGGATTGAAAATTAAAAACATTGTTTAGAATTAGCGTCACTCTGTTAGCTTTGCTGTGCCATTTATGCGTTCCTTCTATTTATGTAATTGCTCCCCTTCCCCTTCTCATAAATACCCCTAGCCTTTGTTTCCTAATCAGAACAATATTTGGGCTTTTGCCTGAACCAGTAATTCCCAAATAGCTATTGCTTTTTACCTTAAGTAAATGCTTGTTGCCTGTCACTCTGTAAGGCCTTGTATTTTTCCGTGAACATTCATGCTTGGACCTGGGGACACACTGCATGCCAGTGGCTGTCCAGCCTGTGCTCTCAATGGCTGTTGCTTTCTTTGGCAGCTGTGTACGCAGGTTATCTGCATGATACAACTTTCTCCTCTAGGTATCTAATCCTCGCTTTTTCAAAAAGACTCTCTGCACGTAGGGTCCTCATCTCATTTGGTAGTTCTAGGAATCTTCCAGTGCCATCTCCGGGGCACTGCTGTTTAATCACTTCATATTGGTGGCATACCCAAGGACATTGGGACATTATTAGTGATTGTTTCATACACTCAGAGTCCTCGTGCACTTTTCAATTTTTCTGTGTATCCCATAGGTCATTGGAATTTATCAAGAAGCAACCAAAGGATTTTTATCCTTTTTCTTGATAATTCCCAAGACCACATTGAGGAAAATGGCATTAGAAAGATAATTCTAGTGGATGGTTTCAGGGTATTGATTTTTTAAAACTCAATCCTAATTAGATTCCCAAAACTATAAGTAAAATTTCCCTATTTCAGTTACTATTTTTAAAATTCAAGATTTCTTTAGACAAGATAATGAGCAAGTATCAGAAATAAATCGTGAAGATAAAGAATAGACAGTGACAAAAGAAGGTTAATAAAGGGACTGCTGAGAGTTAGAGATCTAAATGATTGGGAGTGGAACAGCTAACTTTGATGGTTTTGGGTGAGGATTTTGGCACGAAAAAGATTATGATTTCATGTTTTAAAATACCAAAATAAGTTATCCACTTTCTTATATCATGACAAATGTCAGTTGAATGAATATCAGTGAAATTAGGTCACTGCCCAGGCAGGCATGGCTCAGTGGTTACGAATGCCGGCCTGCAGATGAAGGGATTGAGGGTGAGGTTCCAATCAATGGCACATACTGGGTTCATTCTCTGGGGCGAGGGGCAAATCCAGGAGGCAACCAATCAATATGTCTCTCTCACATTGATGTTTCTTTCCCTCTCTCCCCCCCTCCCTCCCTCCTTCCCTTTCACTGTCTCTAAAAAAAATCAGTGGAAAAAAGTGTCCTCAGGTGAAGATTAACAAAAAAAAATTGGATTTCATTTTAAATGATTTTAAAAGAGGGATTTCTTATAGATAATAAGAATCAATTATGTAATCATTCAACACATGTTTACTGAACCCATTGAGCACTAATTATTTTATGTTTAGGGATTAAGGCACAGAAAAAGAGAAAACAAACCCCTGTCTTTAAGAAACTTACATTGAAGGGCGGGAGGGGACGACAGACAAAAAATATGCAAATAAATAAGTTCAGATCCCACAATTCTACTTCTGAGTATTTATCTGAAGGAAATTAAATCACAATATTGAAAAGACACCTACACCCCAATGTTCACTACAACATTATTTATATTATCCAAGACAGAAATAAACTTAGTGGTAATCGACAGATGAATGGATAAAGAAAATATGGTATACATACACAATGGAATATTACTCAGCCACAAAAAGAAGAAAATCCTGCCATTTGTGACAATATGGATGGACCTGGAAGCCATTATGTTAAGTGAAATAAGCCAGACAGAGAAAGACAATACTGTATGGTCTCATTTATATGCAAAATCTTAAAAAATAAAACCAGACTCACAGATACAGAGAGCAGATTGGTGGTTGCCAATGGTGGTGGTGATGGAGGGAGCTAAAAGGGTGAAGGTCGTGAAAAGGTTCAAACTTCCAGTTATAAGATAAATCCTAAGGATGCAATGTACAACATAATTTGTAAATATAGTTAACAATACTATATCATATGTTTGAAAGTTGCTAAGACAGTATATCTTAAAAACTCTCATCACAAGAAAAACAAAAAACCATACTATGTGTGGTGATGGCTGTTAACTAAACTTATTGTGGTGATCATTTCACAATATATACATATATCAAATTATGTTGTACACCTTGGACTAGTACAGTGTTATATCAAGTTTATCTCAATAACAATTTTTAAAGAATAAATAAGTTTCTAATATAATCTCAGGTAGTGAAGAGTGCTACCAAGAAAAATATAGCAAGTCAAGAGAGAGGAGTGACATGGCCTGGGTGGAGAGAGGAACTTTTAACAGGACCATGGGAAGGGCTCTCTTCGCAAATGCTTACGGAAGTAGGGAAATGGGGCGCTTTCCAGGCATCGGCTACAGCAAGAAGAGATGTATTTTGTGCCATGTTCCACTGAAGGTACTGTGTTCCTGCATTCAGTAAGAAGTTGTTGTTATTAGCTATAAAAGTCAGGTGGAAAGATAAATCCCTAACCTACCCAGAAAATAAATGGTAGAGCTGAGATTCAATACTGAACTTGTTTCATCAATTTTTACACCTCTCCACATCATACTTCTCATGACTTACTAAAGATACTGTCAGCAGCCACGGGAATGGCACCAGGTGTTAAACTGATGGGATCAGACCAGACTTGGTTCAGCAATTTCAGTACTTGAGTTCTGGCTAGGAAAGAATTCAGAGCCAAGACTCAAACTATAAGAGAACATTTACTTAGAAAGTCACAGAGGTGGAAGAAATGGCTCAGGAAACAAGTTACAGAGGCAAAAGAAGGGCCCTTGGAGTTTGGAGTTCAGGAGTGAGAAAGGTAAAGGTGACTCCCTGTGGGGAAGGAGAGAGAAAGGCGGAGAGGGCAGGCACTGTTGGGCTTCCAGGAATGAGAGCGCCTGGGTCCTCTGTCCTAAGGGTGGAGATTTTAGGGCAGGTCCCAGGGGAAGGATTCAATAGAATATTCAGCAGTTTTCCAGGCGTGTCCTTTCAGGGCAAGGGGTCCTTATTCAATGCAGCTGGTCCTGAGGTCAGCCTCTTTGCTTGTCTGGTTTTGCTTCTTTTCTGGGTCTGGGGCTGAAATACAACTGAGGCCTAGATGTTATGTCTAGCGAGGAAAGGTCAGGGGGTCTAAACTGCCTCCAGTGTTATGCTAGGGAAGGAAAGGTTACCCTGGGGTTGAGGTCCAAACCTCCAATTGTCTGGTGCTAGGAACCGGGCTTTCTGCCCTGGTGACCTCCTGTACCTGGCCATGCTCTGCTCATGTCTATCTAACTGCCAACTACAACACTTCCCCATAAGAGTAAACTATCCTCGCTAAAATGCTGAGTCCATCCTTCACAGGTGTCTTGCCTTGATGATATATTCTTCTAACTAATGTACGGGATAATCATTTGTAAAATTGGTCACTGCTTTTTGTTCTGCCATTTCCCCCCTCACCTTATAATATGTTTATTGATTTTAGAGAGAAGGAAAGGGAGGGAAAGAGAAAGAGAAAGAGAAAGAGAAAGAGAAAGAGAAAGAGAAAGAGAAAGAGAAAGAGAAAGAGAAAGAGGAAGAGAAAGAGAAAGAGAGACATCGATCCGTTGCCTATTGTAGGCACCCCAACAGGGAATGGACTGAAACCCAGGCATATGTCCAGACTGGGAATTGAACCCTTGACCTTTCAGTATACAGGACGACACTCCAACCAAATGAGCCACACCAGCTAGGGCCATTCTGCTTTTTTATCTGACTGCCTATATGATGAGAGAGCTCAGATTAAAATTCAGCATGTGGCATCTAGATGTGTGGGGAATTCATTTGGTTTCACATCCTCCTACTAGTCTTTCTCCAACCATGAGTATTTCTTCTCCCACCAATCCACCTAAGGAGCAGACTTCCTGTCCTCAGGAGTTCACAGTTTATTAGCACAAAGCCAGCTTGTTCATGAGCATATGGTCAATCTCGCAGAACAGGAACATCAGCAATATTATTTTCACAAAACAGAATTTAAAGAGTGCTCTCATGTTCATTCTACACCACAACCCCCTCCACTGTTAGTGTGAGCAATGTGGACGCTAATAGGCTCATTCATATTAATGGCAGGCTGATAGCTCCTACTTTAGTCATTCATAAATCAGGTGGAGATGGTTAACACACATCCTTCATTCTACTTTGAAAGCCAACAAAAAATAGTGAACAGTCAGCATGATTCCCTTGACCTGAGTTCACTCTGCAACATAACTGTAAATTTACAGATGCTCTGAAGTTACAGGAGGAAAGATTCCTTCAGCCATCATGAACTATAATTCTAAGAGAGAAACTTACTTTATAAAAGAAGGAACCCACATTCTATTATAATCACCACTTAAACATTTGAAGTTGGCTCTTTTCTCAATAAATTTTAAGAAAAATTACTATTTTCTCTTATTTTTTCAATTTCCTATTTGAAGCATGGTCATATATTTCCTCTTTTGAATAATTTACACTGTTAAAAATAAAAACATCAGAGTTGATTTAAAAAAAGATTTTTAGAAAGGTTTATGCATTAAAAAATACATGTCTGAAATATACTCAAGATTGCATATATATGTTTACATAATTATATACCACTTATTCACATCTATTACTGGATGCATACAAGTATTTATACACATGAATTTCTGATGAGACAGATATTTGATGTTTTAAAGATGAGCATTTAGGGAGCTTTATAGCATTCATTACTAAAAAGCACAAAATATAGTTATAAAGAACATATTTTGTCACCCTGGCTGGTGTGGTTTAGTTGGTTGGAGTGTTATCCCATACACTGAAAAGTTTGGATTCCATTCCTAGTCAGGGCACATAACTAGGTTGCAGGTTCAATCCCCAGTTGCACATACAGGAAGGCAACTGAGCAGTATTTCTATATCACACCGATGTTTCTCTCTCTTTCTCTCTCCCTTGCCCTTTAACTAAAAAAAATAAAAATAAAATAAAAATCAACGAATATTTCCTCAGGTAAGAATTTTAAAAAAGAACAACCAAAAAAACAGCCTGGCTGGTATAGCTCAGTGGTTGAGCATTGACCTATGAACCAGGAGATCATGGGTTGATTTTTGGTCAGGGCAGGTGCTCGGGTTTCAGGCTTAATTCCCAATGAGGGGCATGCAGGAGGCAGCTGATCAATGATTCTCTCTCATCATTGGTGTTTCCATCTCTCCCACTCTCTTTCTCTCTGAAATCAACAAAAAATATATTTAAAAAAAGAACAAATTTTGTTAATACACATTGTAAGGTGACATGCACTTAAAAATTTGTTAAGAGCTCTGGCTGTTGTGGCTTAGTTGGTTGGGCATTGTCCCATATACCAAAAGATTGCCAGTTTGATTCCTAGTCGAGGCACATGTCCAAGTTGTGGGCTTGATTCCTGGTGGAGGGCATGTGGGAAATAGCTGATCAATGTTTTACTCTCACATTGATGTTTATCTCTCTCCCTTCCCACCCCCCTTCCCAAAAATCAATACAAAATCTTAAAAAAAATTGTTAAGTCTTAAGGGGTTTGGTTCAGTGGATGGAGCATCAACCTGCGGACTGACTGGTCCCAGGTTCGGTTCCAGTCAAGGGCATGTACCTTGGTTGTGGGCACATCCCTAGTAGAGGTGTACAGGAAGCAGCCGATCGATGTTTCTCTCTCATTGATGTTTCTAACTCTCTATCCCTCTCCCTTCCTCTCTGTAAAAAATCGATACAATATATTTAAAAAATTGTTAAAAGGGTAGGGTCAAGATGGCAGAGTAAGTAAACGCAGTATTCACATCCTCCCAAAACAACATCAAAATTAAAACTAAACTACAGAACAACCATCATTCAGAACTGCCTGAAATCTAGCTGAGTAGTAGGAAGGGCAGAGATTTGAGGTGGTCCCAGCTTCTCACCAGTCTTCCAAGGCCAGGGTTCCAGTGCCAGGAAAAGAAGTTTCTATAACTTCTAGCTGTGAAAATCAGCAGGAATTGTGGCTGAGAAGGAGGGCTCCTAGAGGCCCAGGCAGGTCCTCTTAGTGGGCCTGTACACAGACTCATTTCCTCTGAGCTCAAGTGCTTGGACAGCAGCTTGAAAGGCACCAGGGAAATATGGGGAGGATCAGGAGGGGCAGCTTTCTCTTAGACAGAAGTGCTGGCAGAGGCCATTGTTCCTTTTCTGAACACTTCCTCCATAGAGTCAGCAGCGGGGCACCATATCTTAGTCTCCATCAACTAGGCTATCACTGCCCCCACCTGTGATTCCCTGAGACCCCCCCCCCACTTCCAAGAACTTGTGGGCCCACCCAAGGCTGTTTCCAGTGGCTTTTCCATATGTATGGCCTTTCTTGGCTCATGCTTTAGACCAGCGGTCACCAACTGGTGGTCCGCAGACTACTGGTGGTCTGTGAAGTCTGAAAGGTTGACGCTGCTGCCTTAGACTTTTCTAAAATCTCTCAAACAAGCAGCACCAGGCTTTAGCATGCCCCATACCTCTCACTAAGTGGCCTCAAGCCTGGCACTAGAGGCAGACATGGTTCACAGCTTGAGCCCTTTTAGGCACCTCAAAGGCCAGTACAAGTAGCAGCCATCTGCAGGTGGCTTTGTAGTTTATGCTGGGTGGCCAGAGGGAGTGGGTGATCATGGCCTGTATCTCCCTGGAGGCCCTAGAGCCAGAACACCCAGTGGACAGCTTTAGAACATGTTGAAGCAGCACCCACCCACCTCCACAAGCAACAGATTCAGGAGGTGGACTCAGTGGGACCAGAGCCCTGCTGAAGTAAGTCTTGCCTGTGGGTTGGGTCCCTGCACAGCTGATCCTCTGTGTTGATCACAGTCAGTCCTTGCAGCTGACTGGCCTGGCGGTAAGTCTTTCCCACTGACATACCATCCACAATCAAGGCTCAACTACAGCAGGAGAATATACATATCCCACATAGAGAAAGGGAGGGACATACCTGAGTGCCCAGCTTGGGTGAATGGTGAGGCTGTGCCACTGGATCCTATAGGACACCTCCTATATTAGGCCCTCTACCAAGCCCAAACGATGTAGCAGCTCTACCTAATACATAATTACACAGGGAGGCTGCCAAAATGAGAAGACAAAGAAACATGGCCCAAATAAAATAATAGAACAACAATTCAGAAGAAGAACTAAACAAAATGGAGACAAGCAATCTACTAGATACAGAGTTCAAAACACTGGTTACAAGAATGCAAAACACTGGTTACAAGAATGCTCAGTGAACTTAGGGGAAGAATAGGTGTATTTAGTAAAAATTTAAACAGCATATAAATGGGCATGGAAATCATAAAAAAGAACTAGTCAGAAATGAAGGATGAACTAACTGAAATAAATAATAATTTACAGGGAATCAGCAGTAAAGAATAAAAAAAAATGAGGATACCATCTAGAGCCTCTGGGACAACTTCAGATGTACAAACATTTGTTTCATGGGGGTACCAGAAGAAAAAGAGAAAGAGCAAGGAATTGAAAGCCTATTTGAAGAAATAATGACAGAAAGCTCCCCTAACTTGTTGAAAGAAATAGACATGTAAGTGCAGGAAGTACAGAGTCCCAAACAAGATGAATCCAAAGAGGCCCATACTAACACACATCATGATTAAGATGCAAAAGGTTAAAGACAAAGAGAGAATCTTAAAAGCAGCAAGAGAAAAGCAGTTAGTTACCTACAAGGAAGCTCACGTAAGAATGTCAGCTGATTTCTCAACAGAAACTTTCCAGGCCAGAGGGATTGTCAAGAAATATTCAAAGTGATGAAAGCAAGGACCTACATCCAATATTACTCTACCTAGAAAAGCTATCATCTAGGATTGAAGGACATATAAAGAGCTTCCTAAATAAGAAAAAGCTAAAGGAGTTTATCACCACCAAAACAGTATTAGATGAAATGTTGAAGGTCTTCTTTAAGAAAAAAAATAAAAATATGAATAATAAAATGGCAATAAATACATGTCTATCAACAATTGAATCTGAAAAACAAAATAAAGGAACAAGCAGTACAGAAACAGATCATAGATACAGAAAATATTTTGATGGTTGGAAGGATTTGGGAGGGATGGGTGAAAAGATGAAGGGATTAAGAAGTACTTATTTGTTGTTGCTGAATATTCATGGACATGTAAAGTACAGCATAAGGAAAATAGTCAGTATTCTAAGAACTATGTATGGTTTCAGACAGGTATTTATTGGGATGGTCACATAGCAAGTTATGTAATGTCTAACCACTGGGGTGTACTAACTGAATGTCCTAATGTACTAATGTACTAATCTGAAACTAATAAAATATTGCATGTCAACTGTAATTGAAACATAAAAAAAATATTTAAAAAAGAAAATGTAAAAATTTGTTAAGAGCGTAAACTCATATCAACTGTTTTTAATACACACACAAAAATAACAACAAAAAGCAAGGGACACAATTTAGAAGGTGACAGTGCTGGTGGTATTATGGATGTATGCATATGTCCAAACTCACCAAGCTGTATACATTAAAAAGTATAATTTTTTTTTGTATATTGAGTATACCTTAATAAAGCTGAAATAAGACCTTAGCTTAAATACACAAAGCATTAATTGACATTTGAATTAAAAACAGATCTCATAAAAAACTACAGTGTATGAGGTAGAAAACTATTTTAAAATATAAAAGCAGCATCTGGAAAGAATGGATGATGACAATGCTAAAATTAACTAAGTAATGACAAAAGAAACCCAAAACAAAACCGAAAACATTCTAGGAAGAGCTGGAAAGACCAGATCCATTTTTTAAAAGCTTCTGGAAGATGCACATGCCCAGCCTATACATTTTTCCTGTGATGGTGTGCATTTCCTTTCCTGCCTGCTTACTTTAGTTTCCACTCAGGAATATCCTTGATAAGAGAGAAGTAATATTATTTACATATTCCTATCCAGCCATATAATGATTAAGGTCATCCCCACTGAACTACATTTTGGTTTTAATTTCAGCACTTTAGAAGTTGTAGGGAACTCCTTTAAAGTATAAGTGACAAGTAGTAAATTCCTGATCCAAATGTCCTAGAGACTTTTTATAACAATATCTAGGGAATCCACGTGTTGGCCACTCTATAAGATCCTATTGGACATTCAGTTAGTGAATTATATTGGATAGGGTACAAAATAAGCCATTACTAGAGAGTTTTCTCTTTGTGAACACTAGCATTGCAGTGTTCATGTGAGATTCATTGTAACCAGAAATACAATTTCCAAATTGACTTTACTAATGACAATAGAATATGTTAAAGTTTAATTCCTGTTAGAGAGGATCAAAATTGAAATCCTATTGGTGACCCCAGAACAGAAAGTATCCACCCAGGTGACCACATTCAGCTCCCCTTTCTCAATAGGTCATTGCCTTTAAGAATGACATGTTCGGCTTCACTAGGAACATGTGGGCAACACAGAAACACATTGCTGCCACTTGGAAAATAATTAGAGATGGAGATTTTTATTTCCTCAAACAAACATGAGTTCTAAAACCCAATATAATAATTCCAAGGGACATTATTCCCGTGGATATTCATCTAGATTAGAATCATGTTATTTAGGACAGGAAAATAGACCGAAATATGTTTAATAAATTACTTGGAATGAATTTAGAAATAAATATAAACCACATATGGACAATTTTGCATTTAGAAGTCTATAGAGAAAACGACAGAATATCCTGAATTGATTATTAACATGTATTTTGATTATTCTAGGTAATGCTGATCCTGAAGGTCAGGGTTACTGCCAAGCAGGATTTAGTCTGGATTTTTATAAGGTGAATTCCTTTGGTCTTGTAGCTTCTAATATTATCTTATCTGCTTGATTTTTGTTTTACCTCACCTCCCACTCCCACTCCCACCCACAACCCCTCAGTAACCATCACCACCAAAATAAACTGTAGGTCTGTATCTAGCTTCTTTTGACAACTTTAATCTTTATTGTTTACTTTTTATTTCTATTAAAGTAATCTATGTACATGACAACCTATTAAAATTATACAAAAATACATATGATGAAAAAAACAGTTTTTTCTTCCTACCCCTTGAGGTTGTCATTTTTTTTTTTTAATGAAAAAGAAATCTCAAAAACTCAATAGAGAAATGTGCTTCTGAAAAGTTAACAAGAATATATAAATTGTTTTATTTCTTCCCTGTAATTGACTGGCTTAACATGTTAAAATTCACATATCCTTTCACAAAATTAAAAACAGAGTTGTCTAGTGAGAATATAGGAGGCAAATATTCCATGGTTTTAAAAATAGTATAAATTTCATCAACATTGTTGTCTTTTTTTCTTTCCCCACTGAAAGTTAAGGATGCAGAGGATAGAAGGTGGGGTTGTAAATAAGAAAGAAAATTTGTATTTGCTAGTTTTTGTTCTCTCTCTTGGGAAAGGTGGGCTTGCAAGTGTATGGAAAAAATAGGCATTACTGTGGCCTTGAGATAAATAGAAACTGAATTTTCATTTTATTGCCAAGGCTCAAAAGGCCATGTCTGCTAATTGTTCATAAATATGTAGATAATTTGCTTACCTGAGGCAGTGCCAAATAACTGAAATTATATATTCTCAAGGGAGAGAATTCAACTCACTTAGTTAAGTCAAATTAAAAGTATATAATATAGCACACTAAATAATTGAAAGCAAAAAAAGGAAAATAAAATGGCCTGTATGACTCAGATATAAAGGCTTCTTTTAAAAATTGTTTTTTTTTATGTCCAAGAAATTATTAGAACAAAGCTTATTAACAGTGATTTATCACCCTTAAAAAAGCCTATTTTTCTTTTCCAATTATTGCCATTTCTGTTTTGTAGAACGGAGACCTTATAGTAGGAGGACCTGGGAGTTTTTATTGGCAAGGTATGTCCTGTCAGCAGAGAATATGTGCCTGTTTGTTGTTGCTAACAAGCGGATGAAGCCCAGGAACATCAAACATTGACTCTTTATTATGCTAATTTCATATCTAGGTTCATAGTTTCTCAACTCAGTGAAATATTTCAGTTTGTACTTTGTTATACTGTTGCTGCTTAATTCATTTATTCACCAACTATTTACTGAGGCTATGCCAGGCTTTGGGACAAAATAATGAGTAAAATCAGACATTGTTCCTGCCTTCACAGAGGCTACGACCTGGGGAAAGACACAGGCATTAGCGCAGTGGTTCTCAACCTTCTGGCCCTTTAAATACAGTTCCTCATGTTGTGACCCAACCATAAAATTATTTTTGTTGCTACTTCATAACTGTAATGTTGCTACTGCTATGAATTGTAATGTAAATATCTGATATGCAGGATGGTCTTAGGCGACCCCTGGGAAAGGGTCGTTCGACTGCCAAAGGGGTCGCGACCCACAGGTTGAGAACCGCTGCATTAAAGGCATATTCATACAAGTATTAAGAAACCCCAGGCATGATACTCACTATGAAGGAAGGGTATGTCAAGATGGTGCCATGAGAGTATGGGAAGCTCCTCCAGGGTGGCTGTATGTAGGTGTGTTATATCCTCCGAACACTGGCTGACAGGGAGCTGGACTACAACCTGTATTCTGCTTAGTAGGAAAACCTGAATTCAGGGGCAGGATAGCATTTGCCAGAGGGGATGAGTTACTCTGATTCTTATGGTTTTTAAATTTATTGATTGAGGAGAGAGAGAGAGAGAGAGAGAGAGAGAGAGAGAGAGAGAGAGACCCTATTGGGGGGAGGGGGGGGAGTGTCAAGCTGGCAACTCGTGCATATGCCCTGACCATGCACTGACCGGGAATTGAACCAGCGACCTCTTGCGACTACATCAGCCAAGCCTGGTTGAGTCTTAAGTGTTCCAACTGGGGATCGAATCTGCAACCTTGGCATATCGGAATGCTCTAACCCACTGAGCTACCAGGCTAAGGCCCTCTGATTCACAGGTTAGCTAATCTGGAAGCCATCCTAAACTGAGATCTGAACCCTGAGTAGGAAGTAACTAGATGAAGAGAGGAGGGCTGTGTGGAAATGATCTTGCACACAGATCCATGAAGACATTTGGTCCACACCAACCTATTTAGCCAGCCTCATGTGGCTGAATAAACAACAAACTTATATGATGTGATAACTGAAGCCATGGCTGTGGGCAGGATGTCTAACGAGAGATTATAGAGAATATACACTGAATTTTGGCTGTAAAGTTTAATATAAAGATAGAGTAAAACCTGAGAAAGATGAATAATTGACTGAGGGTGTTTTTTTTTTTAATTGCAAAAGACCTGATTATGTTTAAAAAGCAATGGGAAAGATACAGGAGAGATGAATTTATGATAAAAGTTTATATGAAGTTACTGTTAAGCTTAATTCACACATATACAACTATGAACATCAAATAATTAACATTTCAGCCTTTAAAAATTATTTTGCAAATGAAAAACAATATAATTTATGCAGTGGATGGATAGAAAATTAAGATTGTATTTAAAAATTGCATTTAAAAAGATTGCCTTGTAATCACTTGATTAATTTAATTTTTTCTTTCCTTAAATTGGAAAATGCCTAATACAGATGATTTGCCAAAAATTAGCCATACCAAGGAAGCATTTCTCTGAGACAGATAATTTAAGATTTTATTCAGTCTTAAGACTGTAATGTTTATAGAAGCAGCTAGAGGAAACAAGAAAAGGCAGAAGTGGGTATTTAGCTTTAACCTAGAGAAAATTGGCAAATTCGACAGACATTGTTCAGAAATCCATGTGTAAATACCATTGTCTTAATATAAGAACAGTCATTCGGGCACAGTCATTTGGATATATTTATGGCCTAGTTTGACAGTTTTATTCCTTTTGGACTTTAAGCAAGACTGTGGGAATTATGTGTGAGTTCCCAAAGAATAACTTGGCTTTAAAATTAATGTTAAATGTTAGTTTCTTGAAAGGATCCCTCTATTTTCCTCCCAAAGAGCATGAGATCACACTTTTTCCTTAGATGTCCGTAATAGATATTGGAAGGCATGAACATTGTAGTGGGAAATTGCTGGCCATCTTTTTGTCTTCTGTTCGTCCCAATACAAGCCTATTTCAAGACTTCTGATAGTGGCTTTATATGGGAGAGTTTAACCAAAGTTTTGGTCATATCAATGTTGGTGGCCATGGATTCCCTTTTTTTTTTTTTTTTTTTTTTTGCTAAAATTTCGGATCTCACTATACCTAGCTGTTTCCCACTTTCATAATATTATATTCCATGTGTACATTTTAGCGTAAAAAGTAAATGGCTCAAAGATTTTGTAATTTTTCCCTTTAACAAAGCTATGTTTCATAATTTTTAATCAAATGTTTTAGATTTAAACCATCTGTATTATGTGAGAACACAAAAAGTCTAATTAGAATGCCAAAGGAGACCTTCGTTGTAATGCCAAATACCTAGGAGCAAAACCACCACGTGACCTTAGAGAACGCACTTAAGCTCTTTAGGTCTCAGTTTCCCCACGAGTAAGAAGTTATAACTTGGCTAGATGGTATCAAAGCTGGATGATGTTTGTTCTAGCTAGAGGTCCTGGAATAAAAATTTAATCACATAAATTTTGCCTACAGATGTCTTCACTCTTAGGTATGCTTGTCATTTGAAGGTAGGGGGCTGTGCATGGTGAAGGGAGACAGATAAATTATATAGTTCATCCTTGGTTCTTCCATCAGAATGGAAAGCTCTCCCAGCTGTAACCAACTTCAACTTGCAGTTCTGGTGGCAGGAAGAAAATCCATCGTTGAAAATGCAAGCAATTCCATAATCACTTTTAAAGGAGTGTGTGTTGTTCAGAGGTTCAGACATGCAGTTAATGTAATAATTTGTTTGAACGCAGGTCAGGTGATCACAGCCAGTATTGCAGACATCATTGACAATTACTCATTCAAGGATATTCTAAGGAAACTGGCTCGAGAAAAACAGACGCAAGTGGCTCCAACTTCCAACGATGATAGTTACCTCGGTGAGATAACTCAAGATACTTTTGTTTCCTCAAAAGACAAACATATTAAATGTGTGGACATAGTTTATTCCTCAGTTACCTGATATTATTTTGGCATCTTATAAATGTTTTCTTTTCTTATTAGCTTAGATGGACTCTTAACTTTCCTTTCTTTTGATTCAGTCATGATGTATAACCTACATGATTTGACAGCTATTTTATAGGCTTCGTAATAGCCTCTGACACATAAAATATTTTTCCAGTGATAGATACTGTGTATTGGTGGGGCTGCCCAGGACTACCATGCAGGCAACATGATAGTTGCCTTTCCAGTTTCTACAACAGCAAGAGACTTTCCAGTTGCTAGTATGTTTGAAAATTCATCATGTGCAAACCACACAATGCCATTTCACCACTATTGTTTCCCACCTGTGGTATTCTAATAGGCATTTTGATCAATGCATTTAAAAAATAGTTATGTTTTGTGATCTCACCTCACTTTAGAGCTAAGTGAAATTTGTGGAAAACCATCATTAAATAAATTAGGAAATAGGCCTTGGTGGTGATCAGAAGTAGCAAGACCTGAGCACAAGCGATACCTTTCTGAGTGGCATGTCTGATCATGATGAATCAGTGACTAAAATGCACTGGTCGCCATTTATACTCCAAGGTGGGTTATGAAGCAGTCCTGCTTTAAAAAGTGATCTCAGACTCTGTTGCCACAGTCAGAAATATTATGCTTCCAGGATTTAGAACAAAAGTGTTCATATTGGTGTGATTAATTTTTCTCTTTATACAACCTTAATCTTTTATGCTACAATATTTGTTGAGATTTCTGTACAAAGCAGTACTATGGTAGATCTTTAATTTTTCTAGAGATATAGCTCATTTATTTATAAAGCTTCGAACATATAATTATTTGTCTTTATTTTTGTTTTCTTTAAAACAGGATATTCAGTTGCTGCTGGGGAATTTACAGGAGATGCTCAGCAAGGTGAGAGACATTGTGGCCTATAAGTTATTTATGAAACATGGGAGAAAGGTAAAAATGACCCAAAAATACCTTTTACAAATGTAATTTTCTTTCTTACACAACATGTATATAAATGGAATCCCAGAATGTATGTGAAATTTTGTAGAAAAACAAACAAACAAAAATACACTTTGGCATAGATTTTTAAGTCTTGAAGAATTGCATACAAATGAATGTCAATCCTTATGCAATCTAGTTAAGCAATAAAATATTAGTCCAGTAGTCCCGTGCTAGGATTAAAAATATAGATGATTAAATGACTTAGACGAAAGCCATGCTGTTGTTGACTGTCAGGAGCATTTGACAGAGTTAATCTCTCCCTCCTCATTTCTTTCCTTGGCTTCTCAGACAGTGGCAGCCCCTTCTCCATCTCTCCCTGATTGCTCTTTAATTTCCCCTCCTCATCTACATGACCTAGGTTTAAATACTGCAACTCTTCTTTATTCATTGAATTCTCTCTAGTAATCTCATCCAGCGTCATCAATTCTTCAGCTTACACTGAATTCCAAGTTCATGTGTCCAACACTCAGCATCTCTCTAAATAGCTATCCTAAACTTAAGGTGCTCAAAACGGAACTCCTGACCTTCCCTACTGACATGCTCTCCCCTCCATCGTCTCCATTTCAGTAAGTGGCAATGCCAACCTCCCAGTTGTTCAAACCAAATACTTTGAAGTCAGCCTTGAACTGTGTTCTTTCTCTCACACCCCTTATCCTTGACCAAATCCTGCTAACTAAACTCTCAAATTAAGACCAGAATCTGACCACTTCTCACCTCCTTCTCAGCATCTACTCTGATCCACTGACATAATGAAAAAAAAAAACAACCCTCTATTTTTAAAATTGATGGCCTCTTCTAACTAGAGTATCAGCAATAGCTTCCTAGCTGGCCGCCCTGCATTCACCTCTGCCCTCCTGGAGTCTACCCTGAACACAAAAGCCAAAGTGGCTCTGGAGAAACAAAAATCAGATTGTGAAACTTCTTTGCTTACAATGATGTTCTGACTAATTCGGGATAAAATCCAAATCTTCACAATGACCTAAAAAGCTCTAATCATGAAATCACTAATTGCTTTGATTTTATCTCCTACCCCTTTACCCTTCTCTCCTTCTACTCCAGCCACCATGGCCTCCTTGCTTTCCTCTGAATATTCCAGACACATTTGTACCTCAGGACCTTTGCACTTCTTCCCCCTGACTAGAACATAGTTCTGGCAGATTTCCATCTTTATTTCCCCACTTTCTTTAGCCTTTGCTCAAGTGTCACCTTTTCTTTAAGTCATTCCCTGACTAACCTAATACATCACAAGTCCTTCCTCATCCCAACACTGC
This sequence comes from Myotis nattereri, assembly GCF_964212035.1. NCBI lineage: Eukaryota > Metazoa > Chordata > Mammalia > Chiroptera > Vespertilionidae > Myotis > Myotis nattereri. The sequence continues at coordinate 95,436,456 of NC_138075.1, forward strand.
ACTTCCTGTACCATTGCACTGTTTGGTTTTCTCTGCTATACTCATCTGCTTCTAACATACCATTTAATTAGCTCTATTTTTTAAATTGATGGCCTCTTCCAACTAGGTTATTAGCTCCATGGGAGCAGGGGGTTTTGTGTTTTGTTCACTGTGTATTCTCTGTGTGCCTATAAATATTTATTGATTAAATGAGTTAATATACTACCGAAAAGTCCAACCTCTAGCCCCAAATGAATCTCCTCTATTAATGCTAACAGCATGACCCCCCAACTTTGCTAATGTTCAGCACATTAATGCTGGAATTTGAGCTCTACCTTTAGGAGCAGGAATGGGGGAAGGGAAATTTAAATGGAAAGGAACTGTCTTCCAGGGCTTTCTTTAAATTAAACTAAAATTTTAACCCCGATTAATCAAATAATAGTTGGATTTATAGAAATGAGAGCTGGAAAGATCTTTGATAATCAGAGATTCCAACTTCCCCCTATTGCAAGGGACTGGGAAAAAAAGTTTCAATGACTCATCCCAGGTATATGAGAGTGCAAAGAACCAAAACCATTTCTTTCTGAATCGACAGCCAGATCCGTGTGCCTTGGCATGCCTGCCCGCTTCCGGCCAGCGTTGTTTCCTGTGTCTCTATCATTGAATCTTTCTTGGCTGCCAGGCTGCCCCCTAATTCTTCTGCCAACAAACATCCCCAGGGGACAGACTCCTATCATGTTCAAAAATCAAAATTATTTTAACATTTTAGTGTGACAGGAACTGTTAACTTTTTAAACTGTTATAAAGTTGTCACTGCTGTGAAAGCTAGAGCAATCAGGGTAAGAGGTTTAACCCAGAAATCACACGCAGACCTGAGAGAAGCCAGGCTTATGGTCTGGAGGCAGAAACATGGAGACTGGTGTCAGAGACGGCTAAATCTCAAAGTACAGCTTTGGACTTCTGTTTTCTATTGTCTGCAGCAGAAACAAAATCCAATGCATGCAACCATGACTTCAAACTTCCAGTTCTCTACATGATGTACTCATTTAAAAACTATCTTTAACTGATTTGTTGTGTAGCTGTAAAGTAGGTATAGGTAACTTACCTTCTAAATGACCGTTTTTATCACCAGAATTGGTTGCTGGAGTTCCAAGAGGAGCAAGGAATTTTGGATATGTGAGTACTAAGGTTTCATTACAGGATATTTTCTTATGCATGCACAGAAATGTTTTGTTTCATACAACTTTTAACTCCTTTCAAATGCCCTTTATGCAGCAAGCCCCTACTAAGTTGTACTGGTTTGCTTATTAAAAGGGAGGCTAGTTCTTTTTTATGATCTGGTTGCAGGACCAGCCACATAAATGGTGGCACCCAGTGCAAGAAAATGCAGGGTCCCTGTTCAAAAGTGTTAAGACATTCAGGCCAGTGACAGTGGGCATTAACGCAAGGGTGGGCCCGGTGTGACTGCACAGGTCACTCACCTATGAAGGCAGCCAGATCCTTGTGCATAATCTAGGGATAATATCAGAGGACCCCACTGTTGATATGACCAACATTTGAGTATGTCTCCTATGGTGGAAATAGTAAAATCAATTGTTATCTCACAGCTTTCGTCCATCTGTATCTGTGTGTCCTTTTCCTATAAGGACTCCAGTCCTTTTCCTATAAGGACTGCAGGCATTAGATACAGGGCCTACCCTAAATCCAGGATAATTTTATCTTAAGATCCTTAACTTATTTAATCTACAAAGACCCTACTTCCCAATAACAGCATGGATTTTGGAGAGATACTATTCAAATCCATTATAACTAGTTGCTCCCAAATTAGGAAAAGGCAATAAGTAGACCTTATACAAAAAACTTTTAAAATAAAAATATTTTAAGTAGTGTTTAATTTTTAGAAGTCTAGTATACTTGTAATATTTCCGGATTTGGGTTTAGCTGAATAGAATTAAAAGGAATAATTTTGCTTCATGAATATCTTTTCTCATAATAACATGAATCTATACAAAATGAAGCTATACAAAAAAAATGGATCTGTACAAAAATCCTGGTTAGATCAGTTAACTGACCATGACATTTATTTTTCTCAGCATTCTTGAATTCAAATTTTGTTTCTCCACTTCAGAGTAATAAGAATGTATTTTGTCTGAAAGGATCCCCAGACTTCACCATAAACAAAAAGTTCAATAAGATTTTTAAAAGATGACTCTACTTATGAGCTTACATTTTAATTTTACATATAGCTAACCATTTATCACTCTTTTCAAAAAATGATTTAAGTTATAATTACATTTTTCTCTAATTCTATATCAAATGATGTAACCTATCTAATTTTATGCTTTCAGGTTTCAATCATTAACTCTACAGATATGACTTTTATTCAGAATTTCACTGGTGAACAGGTAAAGACATTTTAATATCACATAATGTCACTTGGTCCTAATAGCATATAGTAATATTTATATAATTTATTCTTTTATAAAATATTTTCTGAGCACCTACTATGTTCTGGAAGCTGTTCTAGGCACTGTGAATATAACCATGCATCTGACAGACAAGAATCCAGCTCTCAGGCAGCAGTATCAGGGTGGCAGTTGAGGAGGATGACAATTAATTAACAAATAAATAAATGCCCATTATCATTTCAGACAGTGATAAGTTATATAAAAACAGATTATGACCCTTAAAATCCAAAATGCCACTAACTGCTGGGATTTGAGAGCAATCCTGTTATATTGCTGCCCTGGATGTAGTGTGCCTGGTGGTGAGTTCTGGGTTCCCATATTCCATCTGAGGAGACCGAGGCTTCTCATATGTCCCATTGTATTGGCCAGAGTCAGTGATCCTGAATTTTTCAATGAACACAGAGCATTTTTGTCATCTTCCCCCATAAATTGTGGCTATAGTCTATCCATTACTCTGCAATTTTCAACAAAGCATTTAACAATGGCTCTCGCAATACTCCTGTGGTAAATATGGAGAAATAAGGCTGAGATGATGGTGAAATTGGCTGGATTTATGTATTTTGAACAACTATTCCCAAGTAGTAATAATGGTTTAGTGAAAATCAGGCAAGTCTTCTCCTTTGCCCAGATTTGTTTTACATTTTATACTTGTTTTACCTTAAAAGCTCCTTAAATGTTGTTAAATTTGGCCTTTCTATAACTGCTCATCCTCAATACCACCTACTTCTGCAATCTTGAACCTGAGAACCTAATACATAAGTGATGAAATTCCTCTGGCCAAAGGCCACACAATGCCATACCAGGAATAAGAATGTGACTGTAAATGTTTGGAATAGAGAAAAGAGGTCGGAGGATTGAATTGCTGTGACACTTGTTCACTCCTGAATGCATTCTCTTTGCGAAGAGTGTCTTCCACCTGGCACCTACTTTGAGTCAGATAAATCCTGGTCAGGCAGTGAGGACAGAAGAGTGAACAACACAGACCAACATCTTCGCCTTCTGTGGAACACACTTTTAGTGGGGAGGCTAATTCGGCTTAAGCACTGGATGGCAGAATATGGAAGCAAAAAAAAAATAAAATAAAAAAATCCTGGAAAGCTGAAACAATGGGCCAAATCTGAAAAGGTTATAAATCTTGAAAGCATAGGTTGAAAAACAAAAACCTAAGAGCTAGAACATGTGGAGATTGTGATACCCTGGTTACATTCATAAAAGACGTAGGAACCTTACTTGACGATAAACTCAGTATGAATTGATGCTGAAATGCAGTTTTCCCCCAATTAAATCCCTTTTTATTCTTCAATGATATAAAGGGGCCAAAGAAGAGATTGTAAATCCTATTTAAGAGGAGTGTCAGTGTGCTCTTGGGTTATCAGCTTCTCTTTGGTATCACATGTAGTATATCTAAGAAGAAGGGGCCAGGATGGTATTCCGGCTAAAAATATTTCCATATGGGATTTCATATGGAAGTGGAATTATATTTATTCTGTGAGGTTCAAATCTGTAGAACTAGGTAGGTTTATGGACTAGAAGTTACCGAATGGCCAATTTTAGTAAAGAACATTCTAGTAACTGAGTCCACAAATTGAATGGGCTGATTGTTGAACATCTTCCAAGGGTGTGCAAGTAGATGTCAGGGGACTAGAGGGGGAAATTATGCATTGGGTCAGGGGTTAGGTTAAATGACTTCAAGACTCTGTCCATATCCAAGAGTATGAATTTAAATGCAAAAATGTGCTGCAATGAGATTAATACTTCAGGGAAAATTGAGACATGACTTTGAAAATGACAAAATATGTCATCTTATGTTTTGTCCTTTGCAGATGGCATCTTATTTTGGATATACAGTTGCAGTATCAGATATTAACAATGATGGGTAAGTTAATAAGAATCACCGCATTCACCATGTATTATACTTATCCATAAAAATGTTATATTTTTCCCCTTAATGAAATACATCCTTCCATGTCTCCTAAACAAGATTGAGACTCTCTTGTTTTAACTTTTTTGGGGGATCAGGGCAAGAGGATATATTCCCTAAAAAGTTCGTTGTAATCCTAGTTTATGTCTTTACTGAGATTCCCAATAGTCACTGATGATTCAAATTCCACAGCCATTGAAGAATTTGCTAATGTGTCTCTTTTCACCCTTTAGCAAGTGATACATTCATAAAACATTTGCACATAAATATTTTTCTCTCTTTTTAAAAAATATTTTTTCTCTTCATATTGCTTTTTAAAAAATATATTTATTGTTGAGAATATTACAGATGTCCCCCACTCCTCCACTCCCCCCCCCCCCCCGCCACATTGCCCTCCTCCACCCAGATCCTGCCCCACCCCAGGCCTTCACCACCCTATTGGCTGTGTCCATGGGTAATGCATATATGCATATAAGATCTTTGGTTAATCTCTTCCTTGTCCCCCCCACCCTTTCCCTCTGAGATTTGTCAGTTTGTTCCATGCTTCCATGCATCTGGTTCTATTTTATTTGTCAGTTTATTTTGTTCATTAGATTGTTTTTATTTTTAGATTCAATTATTGATAGATATGTATTTATTGTCATTTTATTGTTCATATGTTTGGTCTTTTTTTTCCTTCTTCTTCTTAAAGAAGACCCTTCAACATTACATGTAATACTGGTTTGGTGGTGATGAACTCCTTTACTTTGTTTTTAATCTGTGAAGCTCTTTATCGGACCTTCAATTCTAAATGATAGCTTTGCTGGGTAGAGTAATCTTGGATGTAGGTCCTTGCTATTCTTCACTTTGAATATTTCTTGTTACTCCCTTCTGGCCTGCAAAGTTTCTGTTGAGAAATCAGCTGACAGTCGTATGGGTACTCCCTTGTAGGTAACTAACTGCTTTTCCCTTGCTGCTTTTAAGATTCTCTCTTTGTCTTTAACCTTTGGCATTTTAATTATGCTGGGTGTTGGTGTGGGCCTCTTTGGGTTCCTCTTGTTTGGGACTGTGCTGCCTGGCCTTGTAAGTCTATTTCTTTCACCAGCTAGGGAAAGTTTTCTGTCATTATTTTTTCAAATAGATTTTTCAATTTCTTGCTCCTTCTCTTTTCCTTCTGGCACCCCCATGATGTGAATGTTGGTATCCTTGAAGTTGTCCCAGAGGTTCTTTACACTCTCTTTGTATTTTTGGATTCTTTTTTCTTTTTACTCTTCTGGATGGGTGTTTTCTTGCTTTCTCATATTCCAAACCACTAATTTGATTCTCAGCATCCTCTACTCTATTGTTGAATCCCTGTAAAGTATTCTTTGTTTTAGTTAGTGTATCCTTCATTTCTAACTGGTCCTTTTTCATGTCTTTGATTTTCTTACTAATTTCCTTGTAATTCTTACTAAGTTTTTTGAAGGTCCCATTAAGTTCCTTGAGCATCCTTATAACCATTGTTTTGAATTCTATATCTAGTAGTTTGCTTGCTTCTGTTTCACTTAGTTCTTTTTCTGGAGATTTCTTCTGTTCTTTCATTTGTGACATGTTTCTTTGTCTCTGCACTTTGGCTACTTACCTGTGATTGTTTCTATGTATTAGGTAGAGCTTCTATGTCTCCTGGAATTGCTAGAGTGGCCTTGTGAAGTAGATGTCTTGTAGGGTCCAGTGGCTTAGCCTCCCCACTCATTTGAGATGGGCACTCTAGGTACACCCCTGTTTAGGCTGTGTGTACTCTCCTCTTGTGGTTGAGCTTTGATTACTGTTGGAATCAACCTCCAGGTCAATTGGCTGTGAGGACCAACTGTGACTACAGCAAAAGAGGTGCTGTGCAGGAGACACCCCTATGGAGCAGGACTTGCCTCAGAGGGGCTTTGGTATTCACTTTTCCCCTTGAGTGTGTTACTCGTGTATATGGTAGCCTTGTAAACTGGCATGGTATGAAACTGTCCACTGGGTGCACTGGCTCTAGGTCCTCCCAGGAGGTACAAAGTTAGCCACTGCCTCAGTTTTGCCTGGGGAAGCCTGTCAGGAGCTACGGAGTAATCTGCAGATGGCTGATACTTGTGTTGGGCTTATAGGTGCCCAGAAGAGGCCAAGTTGTGAACCTTGTCAAGCTGCTACTAGTACCAGGCTTAGGGCCACTTATTGAGAGTTATGGGCACACTGAGTCCAGCTGCTGCTTGTTTAAGAGATTTTAGGAAAGTCTATAACCTGAGCCAGAACAGGCCATTCATCTGGGAAAGGACACTGAAAACAATTTGGGTGCGACTACAAATTAGGTGGGGTGCAATATCAGGGAATTATCAGGGTGGGGTGAACAGTGTGGGCCAGGTTGATGGAGACTCAGATATGGCACCTGTCAGTCAGCTCTGTTGAGGGAAGTCTCAGCACTTTTGTCTGGGAGAAAGCTGCCCTGAGTTCTTTCCCTGATGCCAGACAATTTAATTCCTCTCATATGTCCCTGAATCCTTTCAAGCTGCTGCCCCAGTGCTAGAACTCAGAGGAAGTGAGTCCAGGTAAATCAGTGCGCTAGCCCTTTAAGAGGAACTGCCGGGGACTCCTGCAGCCTCTGTGTCACTCACCCACAATCCCTGCTAGTTGCTACAGCCAGAAGTTATGGGAATTTCTCTTCCCAGCACTGGAAGCTTGGGTTGAGGTGTCTGGTGTGGGGTTGGGACCCCTTGCTCCTCACAGGGTACCTCTGACGCCAAGATATCTCTGCCAATTTAAAAAAAACACCACATGTGGGTGTTGGACCAGCTTGTTCTGGGCCTCTGCTTCTCCTACCAGTCTCATTGTGCTTTCTTCTTTACTTCCCTAGTTGTTGAATTTCTGTTCAGCCAGATTACAGGTGGTTCTAAATGATGGCTGTTCTGCATTTTAGTTGTAGTTTTGATGTGGTTGTGGGAGGATGAGAGTATCGAGTGTACTTACACTGCCATCTTGGTTCCCTCTTCACATTGGTTTAACTGACATACTAGTAATGCCATGAAGGAGATAAAATAATAATTTTTTTTTCAGATTATGGCAGTAAATTAAATTTGAGCTTGGACCAAACAACATGATAAATTATGTTCATGTTTAAGTCATTACTTCGAAAATAATATTTAACATCTTTTGAATTCACTAAAAGTACCTGACAATTAAAACAAATGATCAATTAATAAAAACCAATAAAATGAGACAAACATCATATTATCCATCCAATTAATATTGTTGGAGCACCTATTATGTGCCAGGCATTGTTCTCAGTGCCCAGAATAAGTTTCTGTGCCCAAGAGCTCACATTTTTGTAGAAAGAAAATAGCTGAAGAAACCTGACTGTGTTTCAGGATCTGGCTAAGCACATTATATTCATTATTGATGGACATTAGCTGTGACCTTTGTACAGCTAAAATGTACTTTATACATTATGTGGTAGCATATGACTGGAGGTACATTTAGTAACTTTTGTACCTTTTGGAAAATATCTCTGTATTTTCTTTCATTGAACATATATTTCTTGAGCATCTACTATATCTTAGCACTGTTCTGCATTCTGGGTTATAGCAGAGAACAAAATGGAAACCCCTGGCCTCATCAAGGTTATATGAAGAGTTGTGGGGTGGTGTAGAAGCTACAGACAAAAATAAACAAATCAAGTAAAGAGTATGTTAGCTCATGATGAGCACTATGTAGGAAATAAATAGAAGGACTGAAAGCAACCAAGATGTCCTTCAGTAGGTAAATGTATAAATAAACTGTATTACATCCAGACAATGGAATATTTTTCAGTACTAAAAAAAAAGAGCTATCAAGCCATGAAAAAACATAGAGGGAACTTAAATACACATTATTAAGTAAATGAGGACCATCTGAAAGGCTACATAGTGTATGATTCCAACGATATGAAATTCTGGAAAAGACAAAGTTATCCTCTATAATATAGAGGCAATATGCAAATTAACCCACACACCCTCACGAGGTGGCTGCCTACAACTAGGCCAGCAGGGGGTTAGTGAGGGACCACCGAATGACTGAACAAGCAGGCTGCGTGGGGTGACCAGGCTGGCAGGGGAGTTAATGAGGGACGACCAAACAAGCAGGCTACATGGGGCGACCAGGCCAGCAGGGGTGTTAGTGAGGGATGACCAAACGACTGAACAGCAGGCTGCGTGGGGTGACCAGGCTGGGGGGGGGGGGCGGCTGTGAGAGGTGACCAGGCCAGCAGGGGAGGCAGCTGGGGGTGACCAGGCCAGCAGGGGTGGGGGTGCACTTGGGGGCGACCAGGCTGGCAGGGGGGGCAGTTGGGACCCCCATTCACAAGTTCCCACCTGGATGAACTGCATTTGTTATTAGAGCCTTTTAGTAATTTAGAAAAAAAATGGCCGAAGAAGAACTTGAGTCTAAAACATGGCATGTTGTCCATATTTAGGAAGCCCATTCTTTAAGGAAAACAAACAAACAAAAAACCCCAGTGGCCTGTAGGATATGTGTAAATGCATTTCTCTCAACAGATGGTGACACAGCAAGACAAGGGCTTCTCCCTGGGAGCCTTGCAGCATTTGATAGGACATAGATGAGCTCCATATGGACTCTTTACACTGCATTTAAAAATACACTTATCTTAATATTGCTATTTTAAAAAATAAAGTGCCCTAGATTCTCTGTTTGTATGTGATTTGCTGTTTTTAATTATTTAGATGGTATGTAAATTCGAGGTCTTGTTAAAAAGGAGTATGCCGTAGAAGCCACTGAGAACCTCTCATCTCAAATAGAGATAGCTAATGCATACGAAGTCTGAGTTTATACTAATGAAGGTGTAATTGCTATTCCCTCTGCAGCGCCTGCTTTTCTAAAATAATCATTTGTGTTATTGGCTGTAAAATAGACACAGATAAGAAAAGTATGGCATCTTGTATGTCTGGGATTATACTTGATCCCAGAATGGGGGTCTGAAAACCACTAGTAACAGTGACAACCAGTGTCCCCACCTGCCTGGATGTACTCATCCGCAGGGAAGGTACAGAATAACCCATCTGGACAGAGACATGGACTTGCAGTCCCTCAAAAACCTCAGTGGAACAAGAAAAGAACAGCAGGAAATCATGTGTGGCAGTGACTTTTCCTAAGTCCCGTGATGGCTCCAGGTCAGACACATGTGGCCTCTCTTTGAGAAAGAATGCTTTTGTCTTTCTCAATTTCTGGCCAGATTTCTGGCAGAGACCCTAAGGCTGCATGAGATTTACAGCAAACAAATCCTTATCACAATTTTCCTGGATATTATATATTTTGTCTCCCCAGTTTTCCAGTTTCAAATGCAGCAAACTCATTCTCCACAGAAACTACGGTAGACCCTAATACTACTATTAAGCCATAAAATTTTTATGATTAGCAAACAATTTTTTCTTCTCAACGTGCCTTCATGTGTAACATATCTAAAACCATACAACCACTTAGTACTGCAATCCAGTGAAACATCCTAAAATTCACTCATGAGGAAACTGAGGCACAGAATAAGTGAATTGCCCAAGATCACACACATCTTGACTAGTTCTGAACCTTCTGCTATTTTTTTCAACAATTTTTTTTTTACTGTATACAGAGAACACTTTATTAAGCTCTATAAAATATATAATTTCAGTCTTCAAGGTTTTATAATCTGTATTAGGAATTTTTTTCTTCTTTAAAAATATGTTTTTATTGATTTTAGAAAAAGAGGCATGGAGAGGGGGTTAAAGAGAGAGATGTGAGAGAGAAGCATTGATCAGCTGCCTCCTGTACTCGCCACACTGGGGATTGAGCCTGAAACCCAGGCATGTGCCCTGACTGAGAATTGAACCAGTGACCCTTTGGTGCAACTGAGCCACACTGCCTAGGGCTGTATTAGGAATTTTCAATCAGATAAGTGAGTAAAATAATGGCATACTCTCATTTTTAAAAGCTGAGAAATGGGGAAAATTAGTATATTTGTCACTGAAGAAATCCAATAACCTCTTCTATATTTTAAAATAAAAATTATGTATTAAAGGTGTACAACAAAGTGTTTTGTTATAAATATACATAGCAAAATGATCACTGTGTTCAAGCCAATTATCATTTAGCTAATAACCAACTGTGTGATCCATGCGTGGGGTGGCAGGGAGGTGAGAGCACCTGAGATCTACTCTCAGCAAATTTCCACAATACAATACAGTAACAGTAACTATAGTCCTCATGCTGCTCTCGACTTATTCACTCTACATAACTGCAACTTAGTACCCTTTGGCCAACATCTCATTTCCTTTACCTCCTCACCCCGGGAACCACCATTCTACTTTCTATGAATATATATATATATATATATATATATATATATATATATATATATATATATGTGTGTGTGTGTGTGTACATATATTTAAAGACATGTAGAAATAGTCTATATAGATTTCAGTAACCTTAAATAAAAGTTATGGTAGAAGAATAAAATATATCTATGTTTTAAATGTTTTACTCTATTTTGGCTGTTGATAAAAAAACTACATTTCTATTTATTAAGTATGCATTTGAATAATTTACATTATTTTTATAAGTATGATTTTTACATTGTAAAAATATAAAATCATGATTTCAAAGTTATTTCACCCAAAGAACTTTAAGATTTTCTTTAATTATGCTAAAAATAACTGGTGGCTTTTGCTGTTGATAATCCTCATCCTAGCATATTTTTCCCATTGATTTTTAGAGAGAGAATGGGAGGGAGGGGGAAGGAGAGAGAGAGAGAGAGAGAGAGAGAGAGAGAGAGAGAGAGAGAGAGACATTGATCTGAGAGAGATACATCAATTGGCTGTTTCCTGCACGCACATTTACTGGGCCAGGGATTGAACCTGTATCCGAGGTACATGCTCTTGACTGGGAATAGAATTTGAGACCCTTCAGTGCATGGGCCAATGCTAAAAGCACTGAGCCAAACCAGCCAGGGCCTGACTGATGTAAATGGTTTTTAAGTTCATGGCATATAAGAAAATCAGTTTGTTTGATTATATGAAAAATAGTCACAGCTACATTTTACTGAGTCATGGGTTATTATTCATAGATAGTTTTACAGAGTCTATGGCTTCTACAATTTTTCTAAAATTTACAAATTCCTTTCTAGCTTTCCCAGCATTTATTAGTTATTAAGGAAGTATTAGTGAGCATTCATTACCAAGCAGAGTTCAGTACTAGATTTGAGATCTAATTTTTTATTTTCCCAAATTCATATTATATGTATAGGGTGGGGCAGAAGTAGGTTCACAGTTGTTTGTATGGAAAATAATACATTAATTAATAAATAATAACACAACAATAAATTCTGTTTCATGTACTCACAACTGTACTGGTAAACCCGCTTTCCCCCCACTCTGTATCTTTTCTGGTAAACCCAGTGGATGGTGTGCCGTGACTCAGAATAAGATTAAGAACATCACTCAGTTGGTTGGTTGTTCAGTGCTCAGAAGCCAGCACTCGCCATGTTTTGTGGATTGAGCCAAACTTTCTCCAGCCAAGAGATAATGAAGAACTATTGTGAGCGAGGTTACCCACTGAACATTCTTTTCTATCCATTATACAACAAAAGCAAGGTTCCTACAAATGCTCCAAAATCTCAACATCAGGAAGAAAGAAAAAAAAAAAGAAAAGTCATTAAGTCATGTGATCAAATAAGGCAATTTTTGAGAATTTCTCCCCCTCCTCAATTTTTTATTTAAAAGAATCTCCAGAGCCATAACCTGTTTGGCTCAGTGGATAGAGTGTCGGCCTGCGGACTGAAAGGTCCCAGGTTCGATTCTGGCCAAGGGCATGCACCTTGGTTGCGGGCACATCCCCACTAGGAGGTGTGCAGGAGGCAGCTGATCGATGTTTCTCTCATCGATGTTTCTAACTCTCTATCCCTCTCCCTTCCTCTCTGTAAAAAATCAATAAAATATATTTAAAAAAATGAAATAAAAGAATTTCCAGATATTATGGTTGGACTCAAAAGTTTAGACCAAACAGTTGTGTGCATGCTGGTTGGTGGCTGATATTGTCAACCCTGTGATAATTTTGAAAATGTAAACAAAGCTGGTGAAATTAACTTTAGTTTAGTTATCTTAAAATAGCCAGAGCTACAAACCCAGTCAATGTAAACTCTGTTTGGAATTTCTGGACAAACTTAGCAACAAATGGAGATGATATTTTTCATCTTGAGCCCAAGCAAGCAAATCTTTTTTTTTTCTTCTAATGGCTTTTGAAACTTACAGTATTTATACTATTTCAAAAATTCACAGAATTACAATTTTAACAATTGTATTGTTTCTAGCCTCTGAAGGGCCAAAAGGAAATAAGTTTAAAAAGATTCCTAGCAATTATTCAACTTGAGAGCATTTTAGAAAATACTTATTTGAAAGGAAGCAGCTTTGGGAAACTATGTTTTGGTGCTAGATTTAGTTTAAGTATGTTCTCTCATACAAGAGAGATAATTATGATAGAAATAAGTAGATAGTCTAGAAAACTAAAACATAAAGAGATTATAAATTAAATTGATCTGTAATATAATTGATAAGCTATTTTAGTTCTTGCCTATCATAAAAGAATTAAGGTCAATTAGTTATACTGTCTTCTAATCTGCGTTCTTTTGTAAATAACTACATTTTGAAAATGAGTCAGGAGCATTAGCATGTAATATATATTATTGGGGAAAAATGAAACAGAAAATGTATATATTAAATTAACACATTAACACCATTTGGCTGCAGAAAACTTGAATCCAGATTTTTCATATTGAATATTTTCATTGGGGGTTCTCTCACCATCTCTTTTTCATTGTATTTATGCTCTGCTTTTCAGGAATATGTTTATATTGTTTCTATATCAAATATCATATAAAGTATGATAAATTGAGCTTTGTCTGGATGTATACATGAAAAAGAGACATAAATAAAACCTGTGTGAAAGATACACAGAGATTTAAAGAAATAGACATTTCAGATAAAATGAAATTTAGCACATATATCCTACTTTTATAAAATGCCTTTACATAATATCTTAGATCTCATCAAAGCACCAACATGACCCAAACAGACAGAAGATAGCTTTTAATGAAAATCTGATCACTATTATTTCTTTTTAAAAATATATATTTTATTGATATCCTACAGAGAGGAAGGGAGAGGGATAGAGAGTTAGAAGCATCAATGAGAGAGAAACATCGATCAGCTGCCTCCTGCACACCTCTTACTGGGGATGTGCCTGCAACCAAGGTACATGCCCTTGACCGGAATTGAACCCGGGACCTTTCAGTCCGTAGGCCGATGCTCTATCCACTTAGCCAAACTGGTCAGGGCCACTATTATTTCTTCATCATTGTTTTATATATACCTATATATGTATGTAAATGTATGTATTTATACATGTACTACAGGCCCAGTGCACAAAATTCGTGCATGAGGGAGGGGGGGAGGGTCCCTAAGCCCGGCCTGCACCCTTTTTCAATCCAGAACCCCTTGGGGGATATCCAACTGCCAGTTTAGTCCCGATCCCACAGGTATCTCTGTGGGATCGGGCCTAAACCGGCAGTAGGACATCCCTCTCGCAATCCAGGACCACTGACTCCTAACTACTTGCTTGTCTGCCTGCCTGATCGCCCCTAAACACTTGTCTGCCTGCCTGATTGCCCCTAACCCCTCTGCCTGCCAGCCTGATTGCCCCTAACCACCCTGCATGCTTCTCATTGCACCTAACCACTCGCCTGCCTGCCTCATCACCCCTAACCACTCTGTCTGCCTGCCTGGTTGCCCCTAACCCCTCTGCCTGCCTCATCACCCCTAACCACTTTCCTGCCTGCCTGATCATCCCTAACTGCTCACCTGCCTGTCTGATCACCCCTAACCACTTGCCTGCCTGCCTGATTGTCCCCAACTGCTCACCTGCCTGCCTGATTGCCCCTTACTGCCTCTTCCTCGACCCCCACCACCATGGCTTTGTCCCAAAGGACACCTGGAATGACATCCAGAAGTCATTTGGCTGTCCAGTCTAATTAGCATATTACTCTTTTATTACTATAGATGAATATCATATTTATACAAGGTGTCCCCCCCAAAATATATACACACTTTTTTTCTGATAGCTTATTTGATGTTTCATTTTTTTCATATTTAACCCATTGGATTTAATAATTATTCAAATGTAGATTTAATAATTATAAATTTTTTAGGATACACTATATATATCATCCAGACTGTTACTATATATATTCTCTCAAGATTGAACACACCCTATTATATAACTACTTTATCAGAAGGTCAATGGAAAACATCTTTACCAATAAATATTTTAAATCTTTAAACTTGAGCACCACAACCGTGAATAGCAACCACCAGAGGAGCTGCTAACAACTGAGGAGCAGCTGCTACCACAACCACCTGAGGAACAACTGCAGCCCGAGGAGCCACTGCCACCCAAGGAGCAGCCACTGAATGACTCAACATCTAGATATGGCGGTATGATCAAACATGGATAGACAAAGAAACCCCCAAAGGAAAGAAAAGGAGGATTCACCAGAAAAGCAGCTAAGTGATACAGAGGCATGCAACATGACAGAAAAAGAACTCAGATTAAGGGTCCTAGAGTGCATAAACCAGATGGAGGAAAAAATCAACAACTTCTGCAAGAAGCAAGAAGAAACAGATGAAAAAGTCAATAAATTATGTAAGAACCAAGAAGAAAAGAAGAGTTATATAGCTGCAATAAAAAACACCATTGAAAGTTTCAACAGTAGACTAGGAGAAGCAGAGGACCGAATTAGCAAATTAGAAGACAGGGAAACAAAACACACCCAAACTGAACAGCAATTGGAGAAAAAAATTAAAAGACAGGAGGAGAGCCTAAGGGAGCTATGGGGCAACATGAAACGAAACAACATAAGAATAATAGGGGTGCCAGAACAACAGAAAGAGGAACAAGGGTTAGAAAACCTATTTGAAGAAATAATATCAGAAAACTTCCCAGAGGTGGGGAAGAAAAAAATCACACAAGCCCAGAGAGTCCCAAACAAGGTGAACCCGAAAAGACCCACACCAAGACACATCATAATTACCATGGCAAATGTTCAGGACAAAGAGAGAATCTTACAGGCTGCAAGAGAGAGACAGAAAGTTACATTCAAGGGATCTCCCATTAGATTATCAAATGATTTCTCAACAGAAACACATCAGGCCAGAAAAGAATGGACAGAAATTTACAAAGTGACACAAAGCAAAGGACTGAATCCAAGAATACTCTATCCAGCAAGGCTAAAATTAAAAATAGAAGGGGAAATAAGAAGCTTCACAGACAAAAAAAGGCTAATGGAGTTTATCACCACCAAGCCAGCAATGCAAGAAATGCTAAAGGGACTGGTGTAAAAAGAAGAAATAAAAAGCTCAGAAAGAAAACAGCCACACCAAAAAAGAAATGGCTACAAACAAGTACCTTTCAATAATAACTTTAAACGTAAATGGACTAAATGCTCCAACCAAAAGACATTGAGTGGCTGAATGGATAAAAAAAACATGACCCATACATTTGCTGTCTACAAGAGACCCACCCCAGAAGAAGGGACTCACACTGACTGAAAGTGAAGGGATGGAGAGTATCTTTCAGGCAAATGAAAATGAAAAAATAGCTGGGGTAGCAATACTTATACCGGACAAAATAGACCTCAAAGTGAAGGCCATAACAAGAGATAAGGAAGGCCACTTCATAATACTAAAGGGATCAATACAACAAGAAGATATAACCCTGATAAACATATATGCAACCAATGCAGGAGCACCCAAATACATAAAAAAACTGGAAGATATCAAAGGAGAGATCGACAACAATACAATCATAGTAGGGGATTTTAATACACCACTGACATCACTGGATAAATCCTCTATACAAAAAATCAGCAAAGAAACAGCAATCCTAAATGACTCACTAGATCAGATGGACTTAATTGACATCTTCAGAACACTTCACCCCAAAGCCACAAAATATACGTTCTTCTCAAGGGGTTATGGGACAGATTCAAAAATAGACCACATATTGGGCCACAGGCAAAGTCTCTCCAAATTCTAGAAGATTGAAATCAAACCAAGCATCTTCTCAGACCACGATGGCATAATATTAGAAATAAACTACAATAAAAACAACCCAAAATACTCAAACACTTGGAAGCTGAATAGCATGTTATTAAATATTGATTGGGTTACAAATGAGATCAAAGAAGAAATTAAAAACATCCTGGAAACTAATGACAATGAAAACACAACAATCCAAAACCAATGAAAGCGATCCTGAGAGGGAAGTTTATAGCTCTATAGGCCTATCTCAAAAAAACAAGAAAAAATGAAGTAAATCATCTAACTCTACAACTCAAAGAATTAGAAAGAGAGCAACAAGAAAAGCCCAGAGTGAGCAGAAGGAAGGAGATAATAAAGATTAGAGCAGAAATAAATGACATAGAGACCAAAAAAACAATACATAAAATCAATGAAACCAAGAGCTGGTTCTTTGAAAGGATAAACAAGATTGATGAACCTCTAGCCCAGCTCACCAAGAAGCAAAGAGAGAGGACCTAAATAAACAAAATCAGAAATGATAGAGATGAAATAACAACAGACCCCACAGAAATACAAATGATTGTTAAACAATACTATGGACAACTCTACACCAACAAATTAGACAACCTGGAAAAGGGACATAGTCCTAGAAAAATACAACATTCCAAAACTCAATCAGGAAGAATCTAAAAATCTCAATAGGCCAATAACTATGGAGGAAATTGAAGCAGTCATCAAAAAGCTTCCAGCAAACAAAAGCCCAGGACCAGATGGCTTCACAGGGGAGTTTTACCAAACATTCAAGGAAGAACTAAAACCTATCCTCCTCAGACTACTACAAAAAATCCAAGAGGAAGGAACACTTCCAAGCTCATTCCATGAAGCCAGCATCACCCTCATACCAAAACCAGATAAAGACAACACAATGAAAGAGAATTACAGGCCCATATCCCTCATGAACATAGATGCCAAAATCCTCAATAAAATCTTAGCAAATCGGAACCAGCAGTATATCAGAAAGATCATACACTATGACCAAGTAGGATTTATCCCAGAGATGCAAGGATGGTACAATATCCGCAAATCAATAAACATGATACATCACATAAACAAATTGAAAGAAAAAAACCACATAGTTGGGGGAGGATGAGGACACATTTGTAATACCTTAACTAATAATAATAATAAAAAAGAAAAAAACCACATGGTCATATCAATTGATGCAGAAAAAGCATTTGACAAAATCCAACACCCATTTGTGATAAAAACTCTTAGCAAGGTGGGAATAGAAGGATCGTACCTCAACATAATAAAAGCCATATATGACAAACCCACAGCCAACATCATACTCAATGGACAAAAATGAACACCATTTCCCCTAAGATCAGGAACAAGACAGGGATGCCCACTCTCACCACTCCTGTTCGATATAGTACTGGAAGTATTAGCCATTGCAATTAGACATGAAGAAGAAATTAAAGGCATCCAAATTGGAAAAGAAGAAGTAAAACTGTCCTTATTTGCAGATGACATGGTATTATACATAAAAAACCCTAAAGACTCCATCAAAAAACTATTAGACTTAATAAATGAATTTGGAAATGTAGCAGGATACAAAATTAAGGCCAGGAAATCTATGGCATTTCTATACACCAATAGTGAACTTACAGAAAGAGAGACTAAAAAAACAATCCCATTTACCATTGCACCAAAAAAAGTAAGCTACCTAGGAATAAACTTAACTAAAGAGGTAAAAGACCTCTACTCAGAAAACTACAGGACGTTGCAAAAAGAGATAGAGGAAGACATAAACAGATGGAAGAACATACCATGTTCTTGGATTGGTAGAATCAACATCTTTAAAATGTCCATACTACCCAAAGTAATCTATAAATTCAACGCACTTCCCATTAAAATATCAACGGCATACTTCAGAGATCTAGAATGAACTCTCCAAAAATTCATCTGGAATAAAAAAAGACCCCGAATAGCTGCAGCAATCCTGAGAAAGAACAAAGTAGGTGGGATCTCAATACCAGATAACAAGCTGTATTACAAAGCCACTGTTCTCAAAACTGCCTGGTATTGGCACAATAACAGACATATAGATCAATGGAATAGAATAGAGAGCCCAGAAATCGGCCCAAACCAATACGCTCAATTAATGTTTGACAAAGGAGGCAAGAACATACAATGGAGCCAAAATAGTCTCTTCAATAAATGGTGTTGGGAAAATTGGACGGATACATGCAAGAAAATGAAAGTAGACAACCAACTTACAACATACACAAAAATAAACTCAAAATGGATAAAGGACTTAAATGTACGATGGGAAACCATAAAAATACTAGAAGAAGCCAAATGCAACAAAATCTCAGACATATGCCGAAGCAATTTCTTCACTGACTCAGCTCCTAGGGCATTGGAAACTAAAGAGAAAATAAACAAATGGGACTACATCAAAGTAAAAAGCTTCTGCACAGCAAAAGAAACCATCAACAAAACAATGAGAAAACCCACTGTGCTGGAAAACATATTTGCCAATGTTATATCTCATAAGGGCCTAATCTCCAAAATTTATACAGAACTCATAGAACTTAACAAAAGGAAGATAACCAATCCAATCAAAAAATGGGCAAAGGACCTAAATAGACACCTTTCAAAAGAAGACATTCAGAAAGCCAAGAGACATATGAAAACATGCTCAAAGTCACTAACCATCTGAGAGATGCAAATCAAAGCCTGGGTGAGGTGATGATGGCTGTTTGCAGCTTGTCACACACCCTTCAGGGTGGGGATCCCCATTGGGGTGCCTGGCCAGTCTGGCTGAGGGGCTGAGGGCTGATTTCAGGCTGGTGGGTGACTGAAGCTCCCAAACGCTCCTTTTTTTTTTTTTAATTCTTGGCCAGCTTTAGCTCTGGCTCCAGCTCTTAGGCTTCCAATGCTGAATGCAGGTTTCTGGCCTTTGTTTACCTTCTGTATTTGAAACAATGTTGCAATCCTGCTGGCTGAAGCCCGGAGGACTAAAGCAGGTTTCTGGGGTTTTGTTTAGCTTCTATATTTTTAACATAGTTGCTTAGAGTTGCAGCTCAGAGGCCGGCAGCGGCAGGCGGGGAACGTTGGGGTCCTCCATCACTGAAGCAAGCAAGCCTCATGTTCGCTTCCAGCTGCCTGGCTGCCAGCCGCCATCTTGGCTGGCAGTTAATTTGCATATCGCCCTGATTAGCCAATGGGAAAGGTAGCGGTCGTATGCTAATTACCATGTTTCTCTTTTATTAGATAGAATGAACAAAAATAGATACAGAGGCAGAGCTGCCTCGAACAGACTGTAAAACTACAGCAGGAAAGCCAGGGAGGGTTGAGGGGTTCGGTGGGGGGGGGGGGGTAAGAGATCAACCGAAGGACTTGTATGCATGCATATAAGCATAACCAATGGACGTAAGACACTGCGGGGTAGGGGAGGCCGGGGGAATGTTAAGGGTGGGGGAAAAAAAGGAGACATGTGTAATACTCTTGGTAATACTTTAAGCAATAAAACAATTAAAAAATCTTTAAACTTGAATTGGATATATTAAATATATATATATTTGAGTCCTAACCAGTTTGGCTCAGTGGATAGAGCATCGGCCTGCAGACTGAAAGGTCCCAGTTTCAATTCTGGTCAAGGACATGTGCCTTGGTTTTGGGCACATCCCTGGTAGGAGGTGTGCAGGAGGCAGCTGATCAATGTTTCTCTCTCATCGATGTTTCTAACTCTCTATCCCTCTCCCTTCCTTTCTGTAAAAAATCAATAAAATATATTAAAATTTTTGATTGCCTGCTTGATCCCCAGTAGGAGGCATGCAGGATGCATCGGATCAATGTTTTGCTTTCATATTGATGTTTCTCTCCCTCCCCTTCTCTTCCTCCTTCTCTAATATATATATATATATATATATATATATATATATATAGAAAATATTTTTTAAAAAAAGATTTCACAAATAAATTTTGAAGTAACTTAATAACTCACATAGCATACTGCAGTGATTTTCAATGATTTTTTTTGCCTTGTGGCCCATAGAAGGAAATGCATTTGACACTGAAACCCATTATACACATGTACAACTGAAACAAAAGCTTCATGGAACAATATTTACCCTTATTATGTATAATTCATTCACTCCAATACTTTCTATTATATTTCTTTCATTTAAAAAATTGCTTGTCAAGACCCATTAAATTGATTTCACAATCCACTAATGAACTGCAAATTGAGATTTAACAACACCAGCCTAAACAGTAATATATGCTGTGACTCTTAAGTGGTATTGCTAATAGAAAAAATATTGCCACTAAGTACAAAATACTCCAGAAGGCACATTGTACCAATTGAATCCAAGACAGTTATTGTCTCTCAACCTTATGAGAACACAATTATAAATTAAGAACAAATGTCCTCCTCTTTTTTGGGGCATTAGAACATTTTAGAAGACTTACCCTTAAATATCTAGGAAAATGTATTCCCAAGAAAATAAATCAGTGCTGTTATAGTATTCCAAGAATCCAAAGATTCCTTGGATTTGTTGGTCTTTCACAATGATAAGTCAAATAATTTCTCATTTCTAGAACTCAGTGTTGGCAGTGATAAATAGAGTGAGCCAATTGTGTCAGTCCTATGTCATGTTCATACCCTCAGGGACCAATTATTATTTTTTCTTTCTTTACAGAATGAGAAAATGGCCCCACTCAGCCTCTATAATAGGGAACTGATGACTTTTGATGTCTTTGAACTATAAGACAGCAACACACACAGTTAGGTGTTTAACAAATTCTTCTTCATACCAGCAGTGAAAACCAAACAAACAACAACAAAAACAAAGAAAGAGAGGCAGCCAGGTTCCTGCAAGGGAATGCCAGAGGCTAGAATGGCCCAATTTCTGCTCTCCTCTCTGCCTGGAGCAAAACAGGATTCTAAGCAATGGCAATTTTTTTTTGAAGTAAATGTATCTGGACCATTAAAAAAAGTTTTATCTAAGTATAGCAATCCAACTTATGTTTTGGAATCTGACACCAAAATAATAGCCATTCCATAAGCCTGTCTTGAAGCCTCCCCCAATTCCCTTCCTTCTTACAGGTCTGTGAAGTCATTGTTCAAGGTGCTTTTCCATCCATGTGTTATTTCCCCTGCTGTAGATAGATAATGAAAGCCTATTCTAGATGTCCCTGAAGCCCCAGACCCCAAAGCTATGTTTCACTTCTTTCTGGCTCCTCCAAGATAGGAGATGAAAAGGAGAATGCATTTTGCATTTTATAAATTGATTTGAGAGAGAAAGGGAGAGAGATAAAGAGACATCAATAGAGGTTGCCTCTTTATGTACCCCAAACTTGGATCAACCCCAAACCTGGGTATGTTCCCTGACTGTGAATCGAACCCACCACCTACTGGTGTACAGGATGATGTTTCAACTATCTGAGCCACACAGGTCAGGGCACATTTTGCATTTTTAACAGAAACCCTTTCTATGTGTATTGTTATAATGTAAAATACTTTGTATTCCCATCAATGGCTAGCCCAATGCCTTCATAATACCTATCATGTATTAAAAACTATTTTATAATCAGTGTGTATGTGCACACATTGGAGAGAGAGAGACAGACAGGCAAACAGAGAGAGATCTTAAGTGATGTATCTAATAAAGTACCCTATTCCTATCTTATCTACATTTTAGATATAATGCGACTTGTAGAGGTAATGTGACTTTTTCAGTATGACACAGCTAGTTACTAAAACCAGATTTTAAATCTAGATCTGTATGATGTCAAAACTCATGCTATTCTCAGAAATAAAAATTGTGGCAGAGTAAGTGGAAGCTATGCTGGCATTCTCCCAGGACCAAACTGGAAATACAACTAAAATATAGAAAAAACAACTTGAAAAATCAACTGAAGACTAGCTAGAGAGAACCCTGATAATCAAGGACCGAAAGTGGAGACCACATAGAGACTGGCAGGAAGTGCAGAGCACAGACAGCAGCTGAAGTTCTGGAGGGATATCCCAGAGGTGGGGGTTCCCACTGAGAACTCTGGGGTCTAAACCCCAAGCTGGGTGGGCAGGTGGGGGGGACCAGGCCTGTAGGGGAGGGCAGTTAGGGGTGACCAGGCCTAAGGGGAGGGCAGTTAGGGGTGACCAGGCTGCAGGGGAGCACAGTTCAGGGTTACCGGGCCTGCAGGGGAGGCATTTGGTGACATATCACTAATATAGAACACATTGGAAGGAATACACAGCTGATTCGGGAATGTTGAGGATTAGGTCAGTGAATTAAAAGACAGGATAGGGGGGAAAAATAACTCAATCGGAGAACCAAAAAGTAAAAAACAAAAAACCAAAAAAACAATTAAAAAACAGGAGGACGGCTTAAGGGAGCTATGGGACAAAACGAAACATAACAATATTCACATAATAGGTTTGCCATAAGGGGAAGAAAGTGAGCAAGGGATAGAGAATGTATTTGAAGAAATAATGGCAGAAAACTTCCCTAATCTGGTGAAGGAAAAAGGCACACAAGTCCACGAGACACAGAGAAGAACCCAAACTGGCCCATACCCAAACACATAATTATTAAAATGCCAAAAAGTAAAGACAAAGAGAGAATCTTAAAGGCAGCAAGAGAAAACTGTTACCAACAAAGGGGCTCCCATAAGACTGTCAGCTGGTATCTCATCAGACACTCTACATTCCAGAAGGAAATGGCATGAAGTACTCAAGGTAATGGATAGCAAGGGTTTGAAATCAAGACTACTCTACCCATCAGGGCTATCATTCAAAATAGTTGCTGAAATAAAGAGCTTCCCAGACCAAAAAAAAACCAAAACAAAAAAACAAAAAAAAAACGCTAAAGGAGTTTATCACCACCAAACCAGCTTAGTAAGAAATGCTAAAGGGAATCCTATATAATAAGGAGGTAATATGCAAATTGACCATCACTCCAACACACAAGATGGCTGCCCCCATGTGGACACAAGATGGCTGGCAGGGGAGGGCAGTTGTAAGGGACCAGGCCTGCAAGGGAGGGCAGTTGGGGGTGACTGGGCTGGCAGAGGAGGGCAGTTAGGGGCAACCAGGCCTGTAGGGGAGGGCAGTTGGGAGTGACCAGGCCTTCAGGGGAGGGCTGGTGGGGGGGACCAGGCCTGTAGGGGAGGGCAGTTAGGGGTGACCAGGCCTAAGGGGAGGGCAGTTAGGGGTGACCAGGCTGCAGGGGAGTGCAGTTCGGGGTGACCGGGCCTGCAGGGGAGGCAGTTGGGAGGGGGACCAGTCCTGCAGGGGAGGGCAGTTAGGAGTGGCCAGGCCTACAGAGTAGGACAGTTAGGGGTGACCAGGCCTGTAGGGGAGGGCAGTTAGGGGCAACCAGGCTGTCAAGGGAGGGAAGTTAGAGGTGACTGGGCCAGCAGGGGAGGGCAGTTATGGGAAATTGGGCCGGCAGGGGAGCCGTTAGGCGTCAATCATGCTGGCAGGGGAGTGGTTATGGGGTGATTAGGCTGTCAGGGAGAAGCAGTTGGAGGCAATCATGCAGGCAGTCAGGCAAGCGGTTGGGAGCCAGCAGTCCTGGATTGTGAGAGGGATGTTCGACTGCCAGTTTAGGCCCGATCACACCAGGATTGGGCCTAAATGGGCAGTCAGACATTTCTCCAGGGGTCCCAGATTGGAGATGGTGCTGACTGAGCTGAGGGACACACACACGCACACACACAAACACACCATGCACGAATTTAGTGCACCAGGCCTCTAGTGCTGTAATTAAAAGAAATAGAAATAGAAACCTAGGCATACAAAATTAAAATATTAAGTAACTATCAATAATCACCTTAAATGTAAATGGATTAAATGCTTAAATCAAAAGACATCAGGTATTTGAATGGATTTAAAAAAATGACCCAATTATATGCTGTTTACAAGAGAACCACCTCAGAACAAAACTCATACAGGATGAGAGGGAAGAGATGGAAAAAAATTTCCATGCAAATGGAAGCAACAACAAAAAAGCTGGGGTAGCAATACTCATATCTGACCAAATAGACTTCAAAATGAAGGTCATCACAAGAGACAAGAAAAATCACTATATAATACTAAAGGGATTGATCCAACAAGAGGATATAACCCTGGTAAACTTATATGCATCCAGTATAGGAGCACCTAAATATATAAAAAAATTTCTAGAGGGCTTTAAAGCAGATATGATACAGTCATATGATATGATACAGTCATAGTTGGGGATATAAACACGCCACTGACTTCACTGGATAGATCTTCCAGACAAAAAATTAACAAGGAAACAGTTACTCTCAAAGACATACTGGATCAGATGGATTTAATTGACATTTCTAGAACATTTCACCCCAAATCTATAGAATATACATTCTTTTCAAGTGTACATGAGATATTCTCAAAGATAGACCACATGTTAGGACACAAAACAAGTCTCTACAAGTTCAAGAAGATTGAAATAATAACAAACATATCCTCAGACCACAGTGGAATGAAATTAGATATCAACTACAGTAAAAACACTCAAAAACATTCAAACACATGGAGGCTAAATAGCATGTTTTTAAACAATGAATGGGTTACCATGAGATCAAGAAAGCAACAAAAAAACTTTCTGGAAACAAATGGAAATGAACACACAACTCAAAATCTGTGGGACACATCAAAAGCAGTCCTGAGAGGGAAGTTCATAGCATTACAAACATACCTCAAAAAACAAGAAAAATTATTAAACTTAAAGAATTAGAAAGAGAACAACAAGAAGAGCCCAGAGTAAGTAGAAGGAAATAATAAAGATTTTAATTTTTAATGACATAAAAATTTAAAAAACTACAAAAGATCAATAAAACAAAGAGCTGGTTTTTTGAAAAGATAAACAAGATTGATGAACCTTTAGCCAGACTCATCAATAAACAAAGAGGAGCCAAATAAATAAAATCAGAAATGAAAGTGGAGCAGTAACAACTGACACTATAGAAATACAAAGGATTATAAGAAAATACTATGAACCACTAATTATATTCCAACACCCTGGACTTTGTGGATGAAATGGATAAATTCCTAGAAAAATGCAATCTACCAAAACTGAGTCAGAAAGAATCAGAAAACCTGAATAAGCCAATAACAAATGATGAAATTGAAGCAGTAATAATAATAAAAAAAACTCCCAGAAAACAAGAGCTCTGGTCTGGATGGCTTCACAGGGAGTTTTATCAAACATTCAAAGGAGAACTAACACCTATACTCCTCAAACTGTTCCAAAATATCTAAGAAGAAGGAACACTTCTAATCTCTTTCTCTGAGGCCAACATTATCCTAATTTCAAAACCAGATAAAGACACTACAAAGAAAGAGAACTACAGTCTAATATCCCTGATGAACATAGATGCTAAAATCCTCAACAAAATTTTAGCAAGTCAGATCCAGCAATATATTAAAAAGATCATACACTATGACCAAGTGGGATTTATTCCAGGGATGCAAGGCCAATACAATATTCCCAAATCAATAAATGGGATACACCACATAGACAGATTGAAAGACAAAAATCACATGATCATATTAATAGATGCAGAAAAAGCATTCAACAAAATTCAACACCATTTTTGATAAAAACTCTCAGCAAAGTGGGAATAGAGGAATCATTTCTCAACATAATAAAGGCCAAATACGACAAACATCCTACAGCCAGCATCATATTCAATGAGCAAAACTAAAACCATTTCCCCTAACAACACAAACAAGACTGAGATGTCCACTTTCACCACTCTTATTTAACATAGTACTGGAAGTCCTAACTACAGCAATCAGATAAGAAGAAGAAATAAAAGACATCCAAATTAGAAAGGAGAAAGTAAAACTGTCATTATTCAGAGATGACATGACATTGAACATACAGAACCCTAAAGACTTCACCAAAAAACTTCTAGATTTAAGAAATGAATTTGGCAAGGTAGCAGGATACAAAATTAACACCCAGAAATCAATGGCATTTTTATACACCAATAATGAAATCTCAGAAAGAGAAACTAAACAAATAACCCCATTTACTATTGCATCAAAAATATTAAGATACTTAGGAATAAGCTTAACCAAGGAGGTAAAAGACTTGTACTTGGAAAACTACAGGATGTTGAAAAAAGAGACAGAGGAAGATATGCACAGGTGGAAGAATATACCATGTTCATGGATTGGTAGAATTAACATCATTAAAATTTCCATAGCACCAAAAGCAATATATAGATTCAATGAAATCCCTATTAAAACACCAACAGCATACTTCACAGATCTAGAACAAATACTCGAAAAATATATATGGAACCAAAAAAGACCCTGAATATCTGCAACAATCTTGAGAAAGAAGAACACAGTTGGAGGGATCACAATACCGGATATCAAGTTATACTACAAAATCACTGTAATCAAAACAGCCTGGTACTGGCATATAGGACAATTGAACAAAACAGATTTTCCAGAGATCGACCCATGCCATTATACTAAATATTTGACAAAGGAGGCAAGAATATACAATAGAGTCAAGACAGTCTCTCCAATAAATGATGTTGGGAAAATTGGATGGATACATGCAAAACTAGACCACCAACTTACACCATACACAAGAATAAACTCAAAATGTATAAAAGACTTAAATATAATTCGTGAAACCGTAAAAATTCTAGAAGAAACCACAGGCAGCAAAATCTCAGACATCTCTCATAGCAATATGTTTATGGATACATCTCTTGGGGCAAAGGAAACTAAAGAGAAAATAAACAAATGGGACTACATCAAAATAAAAACTTTTGCACAGCAAAAGAAACCATCAACACAATGAAAAGGGAGCCACTATTTGGGAGAACATATTTGGTAATGATACATCTAATAAAGGATTAATATCCAAAATACATAAGGAACTCACATAACTTAACAAAAAGAAGAGAAACAGTCCAATTAAAAAATGGGCAAATGACATAAAGAGACACTAATCCAAAGAGAACATACTAGTATAGATGGCCAAGAAACATGAAAAATTGCTCAAAGTCACTGATCATCAGAGAGATGCAAATTAAAACAACAGTGAGGTAT
Organism: Myotis nattereri; assembly: GCF_964212035.1. NCBI lineage: Eukaryota > Metazoa > Chordata > Mammalia > Chiroptera > Vespertilionidae > Myotis > Myotis nattereri. Next base: position 95,464,020 of record NC_138075.1, read on the forward strand.
CACCTCACACCTGCCAGAATAGCTACCATCAGCAAATCAACAAATGACAGCGCTGGTGAGGATGTGGAGAAAAGGGAACCCTCATATACTGCTGGTGGGAATGCAGACTTGTGAAGCCATTATAAAAAACGGTATGGGATTTCCTCAAAAAATTAAATATGGACTGCCATTTGACCCAGGGATCCCATCTCTAGGAATGTATCCTAAGAAACCCAAAACACCAGTCAGAAAGAATGTATGTACCCCTATATTCATAGCAGCACAATTTACAATATCTAAGAAATGGAAACAGCCGAAACCGGTTTGGCTCAGTGGATAGAGCGTCGGCCTGCGGACTGAAAGGTCCCAGGTTCGATTCCGGTCAAGGGCATGTACCTTGGTTGCGGGCACATCCCTAGTAGGAGATGTGCAGGAGGCAGCTGATCGATGTTTCTCTCTCATCGATGTTTCTAACTCTCTATCTCGCTCCCTTCCTCTCTGTAAAAAATCAATAAAATATATTTTAAAAAAAAGAAAGAAAGAAATGGAAACAGCCCAAGCGCCCATCAATAGATGAGTGGGTAAAAAAGTTGTGGTACATTTATACCATGGAATACAGCAGTACAAAAGAAGGATCTCTTACCCTTTGAGATAGCATGGGGGACCTGGAGAGCGAAATAAGTGTTTGAGTGAAATAAGCCAGTCAGAAAAAGACAAGTATCATGTGATCTCACTCATATGTGGAATCTAGTGAACAAAATAAACTGATGAACAAAAAAGATCCAGAGACATAGAAGCATAGAACAGACTGTGGAATCTCAGAGGGAAGATGGAGGAGGGTGGTGAGTGATCAACCAAAGAACTTATATGCATATATGTATAACCCATGGACACAGACAGTAGGGTGGTAAAGGCCTGGGGTGGAGGGTCTGGGCTGCCTAGAAGGGGTCAATGGGGAAAAAAGAGGAATATGTAACATTTTCAACAATAAAGATTTAATTTAAAAAACTCATGCTATTCTCAAGTTATCTATGCTCAACTTTAGCAATTATCATTTTTGTTCAATTAATAAACTATTTTTTAGAGCACATTTGGGTTTACAGAAAAATTGAGCAGGAAATACTGCTAATTCACATTTACTACCTCTCCCCTCCACACTCACTTTTCCTATTAACATCATGCATTGCTATTGTACATTTATTATAAATGTTGGACCAATATTGATATACTATTAACTGAAGTCATATTGTACATTAGGGTTCACTTTGTGTTGTACAATCTATGGGTTTTACCAAATGCCTAATATCATATATCCACATATAGTATCATATAGAATAGTTTCATTATCCTAGACATGTCCTGTGCTTCACCTATTCATCCTTCTGCTCACCCATCCCTGCCAACTACTGATCTTTTTACTGTCTCTATAGTTTTGCCTTTTCCAAAATGTCATAGAATTGGAATCACACAGTAGTAGCCTTTACAGACTGACTTCTTTCACTTAGCAATACACATTTAAAGTTCCTGCACATTGTTTTGTGGTTTGATAGCTCATTTTCTTTTATTTCTAAAGATTATTCCATTGTATTATGTACCAGTGTCTGCTTATCCAGTCAACTATTGAAAGATATCTTGACTGCTTCCAATTTTGGGCAAATGTAGGTTTTTGTGTGGACATCAATTTTCAATTTCTTTAGGTAACTATATAAGAACATGATTGTGGGATCACATGGTAAACCTATGTTTAGCTTGGTAAGAAACTTTCAGAATGTCTTCCAAAGTGACTGTACCATTTTGCATTTCAACCAGCAATGAATGTGAGTTCCCATTGCTCCACATCCTCACCAGCATTTGCTGTTTTCAGCACCGCAATTTATTTATCCATTGACCTATTGAAAAATCCTTTGGGTGCTTCCAAGTTTTCACAATTATGAATAAAACTACTAACATCCATGCACAGGTTTCTGTGTAGGCATAAGTTTTCAACTCATTTTGGTAAATGTTAAAAAGTGTGTTTGCTGGATCATGTGGTATGAGTGTTTTATTTTGTCAGAAACTGCCAAATGGTCTTCCAAAGTGGCTGGCTGTACCATTTTGTATTCCCACCAGTAATGAGAGTTTCTGTTACTCCACAGCCATGTCAGCATTTGGTGTTTTCAGTGTTTGGGATTTTGGCCAGTCTAATAGGTGTGTAGTGGTATTATTGTTTTAATTTCCAGTTCTCTAGTGATATGTGATATTGAGCATCTTTTCAAATGCTTATTTGCCATCTGTATATTGTCTTTGATGAGGTGTCTATTCAGATCTTTTGCCCAACTTTTCATAGGTTGCTTTCTTATTGCTTATCCTATCTAATAAAAGACAAAAAGGGATGCCGAAACCGGTTTGGCTCAGTGGATAGAGCGTCGGCCTGCGGACTGAAAGGTCCTAGGTTCGATTCCAGTCAAGGACATGTACCTGGGTTGTGGGCACATCCCCAGTAGGAGATGTGCAGGAAGCGGCTGATCGATGTTTCTCTCTCATCGATGTTTCTAACTCTCTATCTCTCTCCCTTCCTCTCTGTAAAAAATCAATAAAATATATTTAAAAAAAAAAGACAAAAAGGGTACGCCTCCCATTGGCTGATCAGCATGATATGCAAATTAACCGCCAACAAAGATGGCGGTTAATTTGCATATACAGCTGGGAGCAAAGACTGAAGACAACATGAAAGCGAAGCACTACAGAAGGGAGCTAAGTAGAGGCAGCTGGGAGGCGGGAGGCTGAACCCAGCCAGAGAGGCTAGGGGAGGGAGGGAAAACCCAGCCGCAGCGGCTAGGAGGCAGGAGTGAAGCCTGCCTCAGCGGGTTTCGCTCCCTTCTCTGCTTTGCTCCAGCAGCAGGAAGCCCTATTCTTGCAGGCATCCTTCTGCAATGGGCCTCTAGCATTATCTATAATAATAAAAGGGTAATGTGCTAATTAGACCAGACGTCCTTCCTGCTGAAGCTGGGGCCAGAGGGAAGCCAGCCCCAGTCCCAGGCGCCTGCGGTGGGCAGAGGAGGGAAGCAGCCTGGATCTCAGGTGCCGGAGGGAAGCGGTGCCAGCAGCCCAGGTCCCGGGTGCTGGAGGGAAGCTGGTGCCAGCAGCCGGGGGAAGGAAGGCCTACTCTTGCACGAATTTTCATGCATCAGGCCTCTAGTATTAATATAATATTGATTTTATATTAAATAATATATAGGCATCCTTCTAGCATGGAACTTTCTTGGACCACTCAGTGTTTCCTAACTTCACTTAGGGACACTTGCCTTGGCTCACGGCACCATCACCTGGAAAGCCTGCCTGTAGATCTACCTGTCAGAATTCCACCCAGGTTCAATGCTATCTCCCATCTGGAACCCCCAGCATTTAGTTTAAATCACTTATATTTTTTCTTTTTTAAAAATATTTGTATTGATTTCAGAGATGAAGGAAGAGGGAGAGTTAGAAATATCAATAATGAGAGAGAATCATTGATTGGCTGCCTCCTGTATGCCCCATACTGGGGATTGAGCCCACAACCCAGGTATGTGTCCTGACCAGTAATCAAACCAGTGACCTCTTGGGGCATGGATCGATGTTCAACCACTGAGCAACACTAGCTGGACACTCATACTTTTCTTACTATGCCTTGTTTATAGTTATATGAGTAGCAGTTTGACCTCACTTGTAAGTTAATTAGGAACAGGGTTGATCTAACAGTCATTGTATTCGTTAAATCACTTATCACAGTATCTTAAACACAGTCAGTACACAGGCTGTCTGTTGAATCATACTGAGAAACAGACGGTGGAAGAACACCGCACAGAAGGCAAGAAGTTGGAGAGAGGGGTGAGTCAGAGTGATGTTGATAGTCTTGCAGATTGCTATAAAAGAGGTGTCTTGCTCTCAGTAACTATTCCCACCTCAACCCTGCCTTTTAGATCAATGCTAATATTTTAGTTGTTAGTTTACTTGACAAACTTCTACACATCATCTAATCTACATAGACATAAAAGTCAAATGCAGATTTGTATTTCTGTCTGAAGTCATTTACACATTATTGCACTTCCTAGGACGGGGTGTCTGCAGACAAATTTCAGTGGAGGTCATTAGTACAGATCAAATTACAAATTTTGGTTGATGTGACTTTTCTTTAAAATTTTTAAATAAAAATAATACATGTTTATGGTTTTAAAACCCTAAATAGCTTAGAAGACTCTGTTTATTTTTGTTGTTCATCCTCACCTGAGAACATTTTTTTCATTGATTTTTAGAGAAAGTGCAAGGGATGGGGAGAGACACAGAGAGAGAAACATTGATGTGAGAGAGACATATCTATTGGTTGCCTTCCGGCACGCACCCAGACTAGGGCCAGGGATCCAGCGTGAAACTGAGGTATGTGCCGTTGATGGGAATTGAACCCGAAACTCTCCAGTCTGTGGGCTGATCTCTATCCACTGAGCCAAACTGGTTAAGGCAAAAGGCTCTGTTTTATTCTTTCGTTTGCTATCTGACTCTGTGAAGGAAATACCTTTAACCATTTTTGTTTTTTATTCTTGGTGGTTATGTCTTTATCTCTAAATAATTTGATTAGGTGTCTGTTTCTTGAGTTTTTTTCACCCTTGAGAATTATCTATTAGTTTCTTGTTATATCTTCACTTAAAAAAATAATTGTAAATTCTCTTTTGGGATGAAATTTTATCTTTCTAGCCAGTATTATCACCCTCTCTGGTCTGTGTTTTATTTAAATGAAGGTAACAATAGGAAATAGGAGGAGAAACTTCTTTTTAAGCCTTATTACTGTCAAGAAAACTTCAAAATTTAAGTGTATCGGCATATAAATTCTGGAAACCTGTACTCCACTTTTAGATAAACCTAATTAGGTCCTTCTGATATGTTTTACTTGTATATCTATAGTTTCTGGAAATGCACTCAAAGTGGAAAAGGTGAAATATCTGTGGTTTTCTTAAAGCAACCACTTTTAACATCATTAAAGAGTTCGGTGGGATCATTTAATAACCTTATTTTCTTGCAGCATTCTACTGCATAGACATAACAAGTCAATGAAAGGCAATGATTGTAAAATGTCCCTTGCTAAAGGAAAAATACCAATGGAAATGTACTAATCCAGTTGATTTAAAATATACCAAAAAGAACCTCATCTCTGCCAGAGTGCTAACCTCTCTCTTTGTCCCCTACAGGATGGATGACATACTGATTGGGGCCCCTCTCTTTATGGAACGTGAATTTGAGAGTAACCCCAGGGAAGTGGGTCAGGTTTACCTATATATGCAAGTGAGCGCTCTCACCTTTGAAGACCCTCAGGTGCTCGCAGGCACGGAGGTTTTCGGGAGGTTTGGCAGTGCGGTGGCCCACTTAGGAGACCTGAATCAAGATGGATACCATGGTAATTTACACCAATGTGTGGAAATTGTTGATGTGTCATAATTCAATGTTCCTGTGGCATGGACATTTTGAAGTATTGACTGTGGTGTGTATGATGCAGTTGATGTTTAATACGCAATCAAAAATCTCAAGGCAACTTAAAATTTATATGTTTTGATTAATATAGGTGTTACATGGAAACTTTCTCATGTTGATTTTGTATGTCATATAACAGGTCTAAATAAAGGCAGCGATAATTTTTAAAGAGATTAGCCAAGGAACATATATGCATAATCTATAGACACAGATGAGAGTGAGGTGTTGGCCTGAGGGAAAAGGGGTGACTGCTGGGTGGAGGTGGGCAAAAGGGGGAAATTGGGGACATATGTGATAGTGTCAACAATAAAAATAAAGGTAAAAAATTGATTTTTGGATTTAGTGACTCGAAGAGAACTAGAGAATCTTTGATATGTACCGAGTCAAAACAAATAAGTATATGTCCGTATGTTAGTAAGTATATGGCCTTCTGATTAACCTAGATGGCTTATGTATAGGTGATGCTGAATTAAATTTTTTTTTTATTAAAAACTTTCCATGTTTACATTATTGCAGGTGTTTGGTCTGTAAGTTCAGCTGAAAGGCAGCTTCAATGTTTGTAATAAAGTAGGGTTAAATTATTAGCTTAGGATTGTGGTTAAGTTAGGAATCCATAAATGTCTTGTAAGTACCCTGTCCTCAGAAAAACATGCATGCTCACACAAAATCTTGCATACTTTTCAGGCCTTTAAGTTAAGAACCAACATATAGTGGGTTTCTTGATTGAAGTTTGTGGAATGAATAGGAATTTTCTCTAACAAAATAGCCTCAGCTATTGCATCTCAGTATTCCTTAGTACTTTTCGCAGGTATTGGTATTAAGTATCTGGTACAGTAAACCATCGATTTTTCGGACTTCAATTTAACAGACCTCAGATTTAATGGACAAATTTCTGGTCCATATATTATATGTGAAAATTAACATCCTATTAATTTTAAAATGCCTCTAAGATTTGCTTATAATTAAGTCAACAGGTACTTTTGTTATTAATTCACTGTTATTTTTAACAAATTTTATCAAAGAGGCCACATGCTGAAAAAACACTATAGTAATTTCATGATATAAATAAATATTACATATTTACAGCTATAGTCTACAGACTTAAATCCAAGTGTCACTGCTCGTAAAGAGTGTTCAGTGAATGATTAGCATGTGATTACACCACAGCAAGAGTGGTGATTGGTTCTGTTGTCACATGACTTTCTGCAGCAGTTTGAAAGTGTGCTGGCAGATGTTTGGAGTTGTGCTAAGCCACACCCAAGCTGTGTGCATTTGTTTACTCATGGTGACTGGTGCATACAAGCATTTACTAGACCCATTCAGTAGAAATTTAAAATTACTGTAATACATATAGAAAACTTTTCTGTGAAATTAAACTTTTCATACATACTTAATTTTAATTACATAAACGTGTCTATGTAAGTAAAAACAGGTAAAGTAACTAGTTTGTCAATTTTTTAACATACACGTTAGGAAAATCTTTATTATATAACTAGAGGCCCGGTGCATGGATTCATGCACATTGAAAGGAAATTAATTAGAAGGTGACTGGCAGGGCAAGACTGGGTGAGATGGCCTGGACACACCCTGGAGCCAACCTCCAGTAGTCCCTCTTCAGCTGGCTGCACCTGGGGCAGCACTGGGCCTCGAAGGGCATCTGCAGAGTGAGCGGGGTCCCTCTGGCAGGTGGGGTCCCTCAGCCTGGCCTGTGGGGATGGGGCTGAAACTGGCAGTCTGACATCCCCCAAGGGGTCCCAGAGTGTGAGAGGGCACTCTGCAAAGTTGCTGTCGCTCTGCAGCTCCTTTGTTGAGCGTCTGCCCCCTGGTGGTCATTGTGCATTGGCCGGTCGCTTAGGCTTTTATATACAGTGGGGCCTTGACTTACGAGTGTCCCGACTAACGAGTTTTTCGAGATATGAGCCGTCTCTCGGCCAATTTTTTGCTTTGAGTTGCGAGCTAAAATTCGGGTTACGAGCCAGCTTCAGATACCCCACTGCTAGTTGGTGCAGTGAACATCACAGTGAACACCACAACATCAGCCCAGCATCACGTGTCTCACTCGTTCACTTTTTGATTTGACATACGAGTAATTTGAGTTATGAGCTCTGTCACGGAACAAATTAAACTCGTAAGACAAGGCCCCACTGTATATAGATGGACTTTTGGGTTTAATTAACACCCCCTTGCTCAAATTAGTCCGTTATATCGAGGTTTTATTGTATTGTACCTTTTAGGTTGAATGGAGAAAAGACAACAAATAATTTACTCTTGCTTCGCTACAACAAATTTCATGGGAAACAATAAGCCCGTTAGACTGTATGGCACTGCTCTTTGATTGCACTTAATTCTATTTCAAAACATTCTTCTTTATTTAAAAATATGCTCATGTGTCTCTCTAGATGTTGCCATCGGTGCACCCTTTGCAGGCCAGGATCAAAGAGGCAAAGTGTTCATTTACAACGGGAACAAACATGGCTTGAACACCAAGGCTTCCCAAATTTTGAAAGGAGTGTGGGCATCACAAGCTGTCCCTTCTGGCTTTGGCTACACTTTAAGAGGAGACTCAGACATAGACAAGAATGATTACCCAGGTAAGGTTTTCTTTCTTTTCCCTCCGTAGAGTTCACCTCCTAGAAAGAGCCCATTCTCTGGGAAAGGCCTCCTGTGTAAGCAGCTCTCTCAGACAGCGGAGGCCAAGCTTAACCACTGCACAGGTTCTTGGTGTAGGATTCCAGAGTGACTTTCATGAGAATTTGAAGGCAGACAAAACAAACACTCCCTTTCCTGTCAAGAAAAGCAAGATGGCTTTTAAAAAACTGCATTGGACATAAAACTTGCCGACATTGCAACAGCAGTTTTTCTTTGAAACCCCTCAGTAATGTGGTCTCCATTGACAAAGACAGATACCTTTCTAGAGCAATTTATTTTAATCCCATTTTTCCTTTCTGATCTCATATTAATTAACTTATGAACCTCAATGTTTCTGTCATAAAGCTCACGTTTTTAGAGCATAAGTATTTTCCAGCTATATTTTGGGCTTTCCAAAGATAGATTGAATATTTTAAAGTGAAGCAAAATTAACTGGTTTGCAATACAAACAATAAACTATCTTTTTTTCAATTAGAATTGACATACATTATTATATTATTAACCAGCTTTGATTACCTATTTTATACTGAGGACTCATAGAAATCCATAAAGCAGAGAGCTATCATTCATGTTTTGGGCATGCCATATGAAATTATAGATTGGTCTTAAGAATTGTTTCAGTAATCAGGATTTTTAGCAGAGAACATTAGACTTCTTGGTTTTATGGTTCAGTTTTCGCTTTTATGTTGGTTATGTTAAGATGGTCTCAGTAAATACTTATAAGTCATTAATAGTTAACTGACAGCTTCAACTATTTATTAAAGCCTCGTCTCTTTCCACTGCCCCTCCCCTAATTGAGTATTTTCCATATGTAGTAGAGCTTTTCCTGATTTGGGGCAGCGTTTCAATCACTGACTCGGCTTTCTCTTCCCCTCTGGGATCAGGCAAAAAGGATCCTGCAACATGTTCTTATAAACTCGCCAGAAATATTTCATGGCACTAGCATAGACATTATAGTGGGCTCAACATGGATTAGTATTACCTTTTATACAAACTTGTATATGAATGCATCCTTCCTACAGCAATTTTAAGAGCATCTTGTTAGATTTATTGTTGTAGGTCATACTATACTAGTCTAATCAATGATGGTTTTTGTTATTTGGGGGGAGGGTCTGACATGTAATATGTTCTATTTTAAATGATCCAAAATTTAGATCCTCTATGTAATTTCTTCCCAAAATATGTCATAGTGATTAATGAAATTCAACTCCTGGGTTGCAATTTTAGACAAACAGTGATTTTAGAAAGTTATTGCTATTCACTAAGCAGTGCCTTACACCAGGTAAAGGAAATAAAAGCAGTGTCCATTAAAGAGCCAGTCCACAGACCTCCTTTGAAGTCTTCTTAAAAAAGTTCCGGGGAGGAGAGAAATAGGAAACAACTTTTCTCTGAAGGAATATTTCCTGCAGTGAAGGGGGGAGAGAAAGGAGTAGCACAGGGAACAGAGAAGCTATTTATTAATTATGTCCTTTTCATCCCATTTTAACAATTATAAAAACGTCATTTGGGGCCATTTGCTAGATAACACCTTTATCTACTGAGGCTGATTCAATTTATAGTGACTGATGATGTAAATGCTGTGTATTGCCCTCTGTCAAGTAAATGGTCTTCACTAAGGCAGGGCCAAAGGCCACTAAGTTGAATTTTTATCCCTCAAGATAGTCTTGAGGTGTTCAGAGTTCCTCTTAATTAGTAGACTGGTTCTGGTCCCGATTCTGCCTCCTAAAGGGGAATATAGGTGTCTTATGATTTATGATCCCATACCATTTTCCCTGCTACTCATCTTCTCACAAACAGAATGTCACTCAAGAAAGCCTTTTTATGTTGACACCAAGTCCCTGGGGCCCTATCAAGAGGAAAACTGGCTAATAGGCAGGCAACTAGATTCTGTTAACTAGCAGAGCAGATTTGAATTTTGCAGGCATAACTCAGGAATCAGACATGTCACTTCCCTCATTTTTGTATCAATGAATTCTATTTAGCTCTCAAGCCTCCATTTCCACAAAGGCGGAAAACCTTAATCTTGCAGTCACGTCTAGATTCGGACTTAATCTCATTTAGCAAGGGAAGGGACGTCAGACTGCCTGGATCCGGCTCCCCAGTCCTCACTGATGAGCTGTGGCAGTGGACAAGTTATTTGATTTCTTGGAGCTTCTATTTTCTTTTCTGGTTTTATGGGGCAAGTAATACCTACTTCACTGGATTGTGTGCTTGCACTTTCTAGGTATAGAAGGTTTTTTTTTTATAAAATGTTGTGAAATGGAAAGGATATATGCACCCCTATGTTCATAGCAGCACAATTCACCATAGCTAAGATTTGGAAACAGCCTAAGTGCCCATCAGCAGATGAGTGGATTAGAAAACTGTGGTACATCTACACAATGGAATACTATGCTGCGGTAAAAAAAAAAAAAAAAAAGGAACTCTTGCCATTTGCAACAGCATGGATGGAACTGGAGAGCATTATGCTAAGTGAAATAAGCCAGTCAGAGAAAGATAAATACCACATGATCTCACTCATTTGTGGATTATAGAGAACAACATAGACTGATGAAAAGGGACAGACCCAAAGACTGAGAAACAGCGATCAGGCTATCAATCCCCAGAAGGAAAGTAGGGGAGGGCGGGGGTAAGGGGAAGAGATCAACTGAAGGACTTGTATACATGTATATAAGCCAAACCAATGGACATGGACAACAGGGGGATGGGAGCATGAGTTTGTGTGTGGGGGGGAGGTTGGGGGTTAATGGGGGGGGGGATGTGGACACATTTGTAATACCTTAACTAATAATAAAATAAATAAAATAAAAAAAATGTTGTGAAATTGCTTACAATAGAAAAGAGTATCAATCTGATGAACATGAACAGAATCAAAGCTGCTTAACTTTACAGGTATGTTAGGCTGCCTAAGATTTTGAAAACATGCATTCTAGGATGCTGGAGATGGATGACATAGATTTAAAACTTGACTCCACTGTTTTCTAGCTGTGTACAAGTGAGACAATTTTTTAACCTCTCTGAAATTCAATTTCTTAGTCTGTAAAATAAGCTAATAATATGTTGGTATAAAGAGGAAATTTAATTTTTATATAATGAAATGATGTCAGTATGTTAAAATGAGATTATATAGAACATCTATATATATAAAACCCTAATATGCAAATAGACTGAACAACGGAACAACTGGTCACTATGACGTGTGCTGACCACCAGGGGGTGCGCATGGAACATGTCGGGCGTTGGCCGCAGTGGGATGGTGGAGCAGGTGAGCAGGGACGCCAGACCATGGCGGTCGCTGTCATTGGGGCAAGCCTCTGGTGGTTGTTGAAAATTCTTGTTCCCGCACTCTGCAGTCCCGCCGGGCGCTCGCTCAGCTTGCATCCACTGCTGGCACCCAGCGCCGGCCCCGATCACTAAGTGCCTTCAGCGGGTGCGAGCAGTGGCTGCTGGCCCCAATCACCCCTCAGGGCTTCTCCACCTCCCCCTGCTCCTGAGGGGCAATTGGGGCTGGCAGCTGCCACTCGCACCAGCTGCTGGCAAAGGCCCTGCTCACACCTGCTGCTGGCTCCCAGTCCCGATTGCTTGGCTCTGTCAGTGGGTGTGAGCGGTGGCTGCCGGCCCTGATCGCCCCTCAGGGCTTTTCCACCTCCCCCTGATTCTGAGGGGTGAATGGGGCAGCAGCCACTGCTGGCACCCTTGATGGTGCTGGCCCCGCTTGCACCCGCTGCTGGTGCCAGTGCCAATAGCTCCACACCATTAACATGTGGGAATGGCAGCAACAGGAGCAGGGCCGGTAGCAGACAGGGGACTGGGGGCCATGGTGGGAGGGGCCAGGCAGGGGCATGGAGGATGGGCCAAGACCCACCCCTGTGCCCACTGCAACCTCGTGGCACCCAGTTCCTTTCAAGGTGCACGAATTCATGCACTGGGCCTCTAATAGTTTAATAAATGGTGACTCTTCAAACAAATTTTAAAACACTATATTTTGGAGGTATTCTTTTTCTTAAGCACACTCATTTATATGATTTTATTTTGCTTATTCAATTTGCATAGTCCCCAGGTTTACTTTATAGTATGATATTTACTTTTCCTGCCCCAGACCCATAAGACTATGAGAGTAAGAACATAGCTATAGAGACCCTACTGGCTGAAAACCACTCATAATATTCCTGTGGCTGGACCCTCACTAGAGCATTCCCCTAATATCATGAGGTTGCTGCCCAGCTATGAAATGATTCCACCACTCACCCATTCTAAGTGGGAGATGAAGCATAAGGGACTTCTCCCATATCTCACTACTGTGATTTACTGGGTACCAGGAATGAAAAATGCTCTTTCCTCTCCCTTAGCCATTTAGGGGTATTTTTTTAAAAATATTTATTTTATTGATTTTTTTACAGAGAGGAAGGCAGAGCGATAGAGAGTTAGAAACATCGATGGAAGAGAAACATTGATCAGCTGCCTCCTGCACACTCCCTACTGGGGATGTGCCCTCATCCAAGGTACATGCCCTTGACTGGAATCGAACCTGGGACCCTTGAGTCCGCAGGCTGATGCTCTATCCACTGAGCCAAACCGGTTAGGGCAAGGGGTATTTTAATTTCTCATAAATTAGGCCCAAATTAAGAAAATAACAACAGCAGTTGAAAGGAAGGAACTGACAAAATAGTGTAAGTGGAAAATAGACAAGACTTGGTAATGACTGGCTGGGACGGAAAATAGAGGAGGTGGGGTGGGAAGAAGAGGGGATGTTAAAAGATGACTCTGGAATTTTGATCTGGTGTCCTGAGAAGAGTATAGTATAATGGAAAGACATGAGAGATTTAGTTTTAGAAATATAGAGATTCTATTGTAGAAATAATATTTGGAATAATTTTGCTTAACCACTCAGTTTTTTTTTTAGACTTCTAAACAATAAATATTGTCATCGATATGCATACATAAATAAGAATCATAAATATTTTCATTTCTGGTACCAAAATTATTTTTCCTACAAAAAAAATAGATGTGTTCAGGTTTCTACACTGGTGCTCATTGGAAAACTATGGTTGACCAGAGGAGTATCTTGTACACATTAATTGAGTGAAAGGATTTCAGAGAAGAAACAGCTGTGATAGGAATCCCTAAAATGCAATGATCTAGTCTAATCCTGTTAAACATGATTGCATAACAAGGTCATCTGCTAAATGCACAGTCCAGACATTGCGGGGGTGGAGGAGGGAATTGCTGGTCTTGTTGAGGAACAGAAATCATACAGGCAATAAAAAGCGGAGAAAAACATGGGCTGAATGCCAAGATTATCATTGTCTTGTTCAAGCCTCTAATAGACCATGGTGATATCATGAAGCCATTTCAATTATGCAAAATGTAATAAAATGATCCATTTTATGTTTTAATGAGGTGTGTGCGTGTGTGTGTGTGTGTGTGTGTGTGTGTGTGTGTAAGCAAACAGTCCAGCTAGAGAGAAGCTGCACATGAGAAGAAATAAAAGGGTGGCTTTAACCAAGAGAACAATACATTATAATCAAACTTTGAGTTCATCAAATTGATGTGAAGTTTAGTTGAACTAAGTTTAAATCTTATAGTCAAGTTTATTTTAGCTTCTCAAACTGCTACCAAATTTTTTATGAAAAGCAAAACACGTTCCTTTTGAGCAAGATTTTCATAATTTCATTATAAACACATTAGAAATTAGAACATACATTTCTTGTAAAAAGACTTTATAAGTTTAGATTAAATTGAATAAATTAAGTCAACTGAAGGAGTTTTTGGACTTGAGTCCAGCAGTGTCATAAAGAGAAGTAAAGGAGAAACTAAGATGGCGGCATAGGTAAACACTGGGAAATTACTGCCTCCCACAACAACTTCAAAAATACAACAAAAAGACAAAATGGACATCATCCAGAACTACAGGAAGGCTGGCTGAGTGGAAATTCTACAACTAGAAGGAAAGAAAAGCACACTGAGAGCCAGAGGAGCTGCGGAAGTAAAGTGCAGAGGTACGGGGGCTCGCGCGCATGGGAAGGGGCTGGTACCTGAGGACGCGGCTGTCTTTTGGAATCGGAAGGGAGTCACAAGCTCCCGACTACTCTGAACTCTGGTTCTGGGAAGTCTCTGGGTACCCAGGACTCATACGGGGAGAAACTGGACTGTCTGGCAGCAGGAAGAACTCTGAACTTGAAGGCGGCTTTCCCTCAGAGGTGCTTGCAGCAATTACATTACCGGGACACTGAGAAGCGTGGCCCCTTAGGTCAGGGCTGAGGATCAGCCATAGCTGCTTGCTCCGCCCTTTGATTCCCTGAGACCCCACCCCACCCAGGCTGTGGCAGAGGCTTTTGATTTTGAATACCCGGCCCTTTGCAACCTGAAAATAACCTAACAGTTTGCAGCTGGGCCAGACAGAGCCAGAACTTCCAAGAGAAGGCCCAAGGTCCCACAGCAGCTTGCATTGCTTCACAGCTGGGCCTCATCAGGGCACCTCCAAACTCCAAAAAAGGAAGGGGAATCTGCAGTTCTCTTCGTAGCTCCTGCCGGGTAACCTCAGGAAGAGGCTAAATTAGCACCTCCTTAGATCCAAGAGCCAGTGTACCCAGTGGTCAGAGGGGGGCCATCCGGATTACAACTCCTCAGATCCATAAGGGACACACTCAGGGGGCAGACTCAGTGAGCACCAAAGCCTCACTGAAGCAAGTCTTGCCCCAGAAGGGCGTCTTCAGCACAGAAGTTCTCCCACTGCAGACACAGCTGATTCTCACTGCCAATTGGCCTGGAGGTCAATTCCTCCCAGTGATCCTACAACAATCAAGGCATAACTACAACTAGACTGTGCACAAAGCCCACAAGGGGGTGCACCAAGAGTGTCCACCTCAGGTAACTGGGGAGGCTGAGCCACTGGGCCCTACAGGACACCTAGCACACAAAACCACTCTACCACCACGGAAGCATAAAAAATGCGGAGACAAACAAACAGGTCACAAATGGCAGAAATGGAGGAAAGAAAATGACTGGATATAGAGTTCAAGGCCACGTTTATAAGGTTTTTCAAGAATTTTATGGAAACCGCCGATAAATTTAGTGAGTCCCTCAATAAGTATAGTGAGACCCTGGAGGACATGAAAAAGGACCAGCTAGAAATTAAGCATACACTGACTGAAATAAAGAATAATTTACAGAGATCCAACAGCAGACAAGAAGATCCCAAGAATCAAGTCAAAGATTTGAAATACAAAGAAACAAAAAATACCCAACTGAAAAAGAAAAAAGAAAAGAGATTCCAAAAATATGAAGATAGTGTAAGGAACCTCTGGGACAACTTCAAGCGTACCAACATCAGAATTATAGGGGTACCAGAAGAAGAGAGAGGGCAAGATATTGAAAACCTATTTGAAGAAATAATGACAGAAAACTTCCCCTACCTGGTGAAAGAAATAGACTTACAAGTCCAGGAAGTGCAGAGAACCCCAAACAAAAGGAATCCAAAGAGGACCACACCAAGACACATCATAATTAAAATGCCAAGAGCAAAAGACAAAGAGAGAATCTTAAAAGCAGCAAGAGAAAGACAGTCAGTTACCTACAAGGGAGTACCCATACGACAGTCAGCTGATTTCTCAACAGAAACCATGCAGGCCAGAAGGGAGTGGCAAGAAATATTCAAAGAGATGAATAGCAAGAACCTGCAACCAAGATTACTTTATCCAGCAAAGCTATCATTCAGAATAGGTCAGATAAAGAGCTTCATGGATAAGAAAAAGCTAAAGGAGTTCATCACCACCAAACCAGCATTTTATGAAATGCTGAAAGGTATTCTTTAAGAAGAGGAAGAAGAAAAAGGAACTCTTACCATTTGCCACAGCATGGATGGAACTGGAGAGCGGATAAATACCACATGATCTCACTCATTTGTGGAATATAATGAACAACATAAACTGATGAACAAGGACTGATCCAGAGATGGAGAGGCACTGATTGGACTGTCGGGCCTTGGAGGGAAGGTAGGGGAGGGTGGGGGTAAGGGGGAAAGATCAACCAAAGGACTTATATGCAAGCATATAGACCTAACCAATGGACACGGACAACGGGGGTGTGAGGGCATGGGGGGGGGGGGGTAACGTGGGGATAAGGACACATATGTAATATCTTAATCAATAAAAAATATATATTAAAAAGAAAAAAAGAGAAGTAAAAATGAATGGAGAGATGAAAATCAGGTTCTAGATCCAGTTTGCCCAAGACAATCTCTCTGGCCTTACTTTTTCCACCTCAGAGTGACATGGATGTAGGGGACACTTCTCCAAGGGTTTTTTAAAACTCAAACTTAGATTCTCTATACCAAGATCGGAACTTACTGTCTCCTCAGATTTCTCTGTATTATTGCATAAATTATTAAGGCTCTATCTTGGTGGGGGATTTAATAAAACATATAAGACCTTTTTTCTTAACTTTTTCTAGAAAATAATTTTAGACTGACAGAAAAATTGCAAAAATAGTAGAGTCCCATAAACCCTCCTGCCAGCTTCCCCTAATATTAACATATACTAGAGGCCCAGTGCATGAAATTTGTGCACTTGGGGGTAGGTGAGAGGGTTTCCCTCAGCCCGGCCTGTGCCTTCTCGCAGTCCAGGAGCCCTTGGGGGATGTCTAACTGACAGTGGGCCTAAGCTATCAGTCGGACATCCCAGAGTTGTCTCAGAGGTGGGAGAGGCTCCTGTCACTGCTGCTGTGCTCACCAGCTATGAGCTCGGCTTCTGCACTGACCAGGGGGCAGCTCCTGCGTTGAGCGTCTTCCCCCTGGTGGTCAGTGCGCATCATAGAGATTGGTCGTTCTGCCTTTCAGTCAATTTGCATATTAGCCTTTTATTATATAGGACTAGAGGCCCAGTGCACAAAAATTTGTGCACTCAGGGGGGTCCCTCAGCCCGGCCTATGCACTCTTGCACACTCAGAGGATGTCCAAATGCTGGCTTAGACCTGCTCCCTGGGGGATCAGGCCCAAGCTGGCAGCCAGACATCCCTCTGGCATCCTGGCAGCCCTCGGGGGATGTCCACTTGCCAGCAGGAAGCAGGCCTAAGCTGCAGTCGGACATCCCTAGTGCTGCTGAGGAGGCCAGGAGAGGCTCCCACCACCACTGCTGTACTGGCAGCTGTTAGCCTGGCTTGTGGCTGAGCAGAGCTCTCCCTGTGGGAGCCCACTGACCACCAGGGGGAAGCTCTTGCATTGAGCGTCTGCCCCCTGGTGGTCAGTGTGTGTCATAGTGACCAGTCATTCACAGTCATTCTGCTGTAGGGTCAGTTTGCATATTACCCTTTTATTATATAGGATCGAGGCCTGGTGCATGGGTGGGGGCTGGCTGGTTTGTCCTGAAGGGTGTCCCGGATCAGGGTGGGGGTCCTGCTGGGGTGCCTGGCCAGCCTGGGTGAGGGGCTGATGGCTGTTTGCAGCTGGTCACACCCCCTTGAAGGTGGGGGTCCCCACTGGGGTGCCTGGCCAGCCTGGGTGAGGGCTGATGTTTGTTTGCAGGCTGGTCAAGCCCCCCCCAGTGGGGACTCTCACTCCATGGAGGTTTGACTAGCCTGGGTGAGGGGCTGATGGCTGTTTTCAGGCTGGCCACACCCCCTTTAGGGTGGGGGGTCCCCACTGGGGTGCCTGGCCAGTCTGGGTGAGGGGCTGAGGTCCGTTTTCAAGCTGGCCAACCCCCCCCCCCCCCCCCCCCGGGCAATGGGAGCTCCCAGCCTCTCCTTGTTTTCTTTTTTTTTAATTCTGAGATTTATTTACCTTCTATAATTGAAACTTTGTAGCCTTAATAGGAGCTCAGAGCCGGCCAGGGCGGGCGGGAGGGAAGCCTCCTGCTGGCTCCAGCTCTGTGGCCACTGCCAGCTGAAAGCAGGTATCTGGGGTTTATTTATCTTTTATAATTGAAACTTTGTTGCTTTGAGTGGAGCTCAGAGCTGGGAAGCATGGCTTCCTCCATCATTGGGGCAACCAAGCCTCCTGCATGCTCTAGCTCCGTGGCTGCCAGTTGCCATCTTGGTTGGGTTATTTTGCATATAGTCGCTCTGATTGGCTGGTGGGTGTGGTTTAAGGTGTAGCGAAGGTATGGTCAATTTGCATGTTTGTCTTTTATTAGTGTAGATAACCAGAGTATATTAGTTATTAGCTAATGTATAAACCTATTAGAAATGCTAAGCCCTAACTGGTTTGGCTCAGTGGATAGAGTGTCGGCCTGAGGACTGAGGGGTCCCAGGTTCGATTCCAGTCAAGGGCATGTACCTTGGTTGCAGGCATATCCCCAGTAAGGGGTGTATGGGAGGCAGCTGATCGATGTTTCTCTCTCATTGATGTTTCTAACTCTCTATCCCTCTCCCTTCCTCCCTGTAAAAAATCAATAAAATATATTTTAAAAAAAGAAATGCTAATAGAATTTCACCATCTCTCTCACTTGTGTTCTTTTTCTAGTCCAGAATCCAGTCTAGGATCTCACACTGCATTTGGTTGTCATGTGCCCTTAATCTCCTCCAATCTGTGACAGTCCCTTGATCTTTCCTTGCTGTCATGACTTTGAAGCTTTTGAAAAGTATGGCTAGACATTTGAAGCATGGCCCTGAATTTAGATTTGTCTGATATTTGTTCATGATTATATTGGGGTTATGTATTTTTGGCAAGAAAAACACACAACTGATGCTATGCCCTTCTCAGTGCATCAATAGCTGGAAGTACATGATGTCTACTGTCCTTTTGCACTTTGATATCATCCAGGTTTCCTACTGTAACATTACTATTGTCCCCTTTGTAATAAGTATCTTTAGAAAGATACTATGAGACTATGCAAACT
Organism: Myotis nattereri; assembly: GCF_964212035.1. NCBI lineage: Eukaryota > Metazoa > Chordata > Mammalia > Chiroptera > Vespertilionidae > Myotis > Myotis nattereri. The sequence continues at coordinate 95,482,958 of NC_138075.1, forward strand.
TCCTATTTTTTCTCATTATACCTTTGTACACCAATCTTAGCATCCACTGATGATTCTTCCCTGCAACAATTATTACTGCCTAATTGCCATATTCTATTTCCATTATTCCTTCTACATTTATTAATTGCATTTGTAATGTAAGAAAAATATGTCTCTCCTGTCCATCTATTTATTTATTCAATTTGTTATATCTGTATGGAGCTATGGATATTTATTTTATGAGCTATATATAATCCATTACTATATTAGTTGTTGTTGCATACATTGTCCTATATCTGGCCAGTGGGAATTCCTTCCATTTGGTTTCTATGTTCTTTTAGCATTTCCATCCTCTCATGAGCATTTCCTTACTTTCTTACATGACAGGATACTTTGGGCTCTTCTTGTATTTTCCCTGCCCAGTGTTGGAATCAACCATTCTTTAAAGACCTCTAGTTCCTTTTTTAAAAGAATGGCATCTAGAAATCAAGATCTTGATACTGGGAGTTCTCATGCCTGATAAGGTGTGAAGATAAAACTTGTCATGCACTGAATTCTACAGATTACCATGATTCCTTATATTATGGCTATATTTCAAGCCATCAATATTGCTATAAATCAATAAATTACATTTTAAATATTCAATATATATTTTGTAAGTCATTAATTTTACATTTTAGCTGTCAGTAACAGGTATTAAGTCAACTTTAATACTATTTAGCTAATGTTGAGAACAGCCACTAACATTCTTCATTTTTAAAGATGATGATGATAGTAGAATATTTACTGATTATATAATGTTGAACAGATTGTGTGTTGGAAACACAATTTACTAACTTATTCAAATGCCTCTCATGTGCCTGGCACTTTTCTAAGGTTTGAAGATATAGCACTGAATTAAACAAAGATCCTGCTTCCTGTGCCTGAGTTCAAGTTCTAGCTGTGACAATGGCTGACCATGTAACTTCACTCGGCCTCCTTAGGCCTCAGTCCTCTGGCGAAATTGGTATATAGTGCCTAATAATATTCTCCCTTTTCAATGGGTGTTGTGGATGTTTGATATGTGCAAAGCATGGCTGGCCAGTGTGACTCAATGACTGAGCGTCAACCCGCGAGGTCACGGTTTGTTTCCCAGTCAGGCCATATGCCCTGGTTGCGTGCTCAATCCCCAATGTGGGGTGTGCTGGAGGCAGCCAATCAATGATTTTCTCTCATCATTGATGTTTCTACCTCTCCCTTCCTCTCCCTTCTTCTCTGAAATCAATAAAAATATTTTAAAAATATGTGTAAAGCAGTTGCACCATGAATAACAACTAGTAACAATCATTAAATATTAGTTATAAATGACATATTGATGCAATTTAACATAATCCATGCCTTTAAGAAACAGTGCAATCATGGAAATTAAGCATCCAATAGTTAGCTGTAATACAAGACCGTGTAAGAGAAGAGTTTTTGAAAATTTATCTTTATTGTTAAAAGTTTTACATTCTGACAGGTGTGAGATGGCACCTCATTGTCATTTTGATTTGCATCTCTCAGATGATTAGTGACTTTTAGCTTTTCTTTTCATATGCTTTTTGGACTTCTGTATGTCCACTTTGGAGAAGTGTCTATTTAGGTGCTTTGGCCATTTTCAATTGGATTTTTAATCTTCCTTTTGTTAAGTTGTATGAGTTCCCTATAAATTTTGGAGATTAACCCCTTATCAGATGTATCATTGGCAAATATGTTCTCCCATGTAGTAGGCTCTCCTGTTATTTTGTTGATGGTTTCTTTTGCTGTGCAGAAGCTTTTTATTTTATTTATTTTCTCCTTAGTTTCCATTGTGCTGGGAGAAGTATCACTAAAAAATATTGCTAAGAGAGATGTCTGAGATTTTGCTGCCTATGGTTTCTTCTAAGAGTTTTATGGTTTCACGTCTTACATTTAAGTTTATTTTGAGTTTATTTTTGTGTATGGTGTAAGTTAGTGGTCTAGTTTCATTTTTTTTGCATGTATCTGCCCAATTTACCCAACACCACTTATTGAAGAGACTGTGTTGACTCCATGTATGCTCTTGCCTCCCTTGTCAAATATTAATTGTGCATAATGGCTTGTGTCGATTTCTGAGTTCTCTGTGCTGTTCCATTGTTTTATATGCCTGTTCTTGTGCAAGTATCAGGCTGTTATGATTACAAGTGGCTTTGTAGTATAACTTGATATCTTGTATTGTGATTGCTCCAACTTTATTCTTATTTCTCAAGATTGCTGCAGCTATTCAGGGTCTTTTTTGGTTCTGTATAAATTTTTGGAGTATTGTTCTAGATCTGTTAAATATGACATTGGTATCTTTTTTTGTTGTTGTTGTTTATTTATTTATTTATTTATTTTTATTTTTAGTAAATCTTTATTGTTCAGATTATTACATTTGTTCCTCTTTTTTCCCCCCATAGCTCCCCTCCACCCAGTTCTCACCCCACCCTCTGCCCTTACCCCTGCCCCCCACTGTCCTCATCCCTAGGTGCACAATTTTTGTCCAGTCTCTTCCCGCATCTCCCACACCCCTTTCCCCCCCAAGAATAGTCAGTCCATTCCCTTTCTATGTCCCTGATTCTATTACAATCCCCAGTTCATTCTGTTCATCAGATTATTTATTCACTTGATTCTTAGATTCACTTGTTGATAGATGCATATTTGTTGTTCATAATTAGTATCTTTACCTTTTTCTTCTTCTTCCTCTTCTTAAAGGATACCTTTCAGCATTTCATATAATACTGGTTTGGTGGTGATGAACTCCTTTAGTTTTTCCTTATCTGAAGCTCTTTATCTGGCCTTCAATTCTGAATGATAGCTTTGCTGGATAAAGTAATCTTGGTTGTAGGTTCTTGGCATTCATCAGTTTGAATATTTCTTGCCACTCCCTTCTGGCCTGCAAAGTTTCTGTTGAGAAATCAGCTGACAGTCGTATGGGTATTCCCTTGTAGGTAACTGAGTTTCTTTCTCTTGCTGCTTTTAAGATTCTCTCTTTGTCTTTTGCTCTTGGCATTTTAATTATGATGTGTCTTGGTGTGGTCCTCTTTGGATTCCTTTTGTTTGGGGTTCTCCGCACTTCCTATACTTGGAAGTCTATTTCTTTCACCAGGTAGGGGAAGTTTTCTGTCATTATTTCTTCAAATAGGTTTTCAATATCTTGCTCTCTCTCATCTTCTGGCATCGCTATAATTCTGATTTTGGTACGCTTGAAGCTCTCCCAGAGGCTCCTTACACTATCTTCGTATTTTCAGATTCTTTTTTCATTTTGCTTTTCTGGTTGGGTGTTTTTTGCTTCTTCGCATTTCAAATCTTTGCCTTGATTCTTGCGCTCCTCTGGTCTGCTGTTGGGAGTCTGTATAATATTCTTTATTTCAGTCAGTGTATGCTTAATTTCTAGTTGGTTCTTTATCACAACATCGAGAGTCTCATTAGATTTCTTGAGGATCTCAATAACTTTATCCGCGGCTTCTAGACAGTTCTTGAGATACCTTAAAAGTGTGGTTCTGATCTCAATATCCTCCATTGACAGTTTTGTCCTGTTTCTTTGTCTCCGCATTTTTTATGCTTTCTTGGTGCACCTCCTAGTGGCCTTTGTGTGCAGTCTTGTTGTAGTTAATACTAGGGGGATTTGACCTCCAGGCCAACTGGCTGTGAGAATCAGCTGTGTCTGAAGTGGGAAAACTTCTGTCCTCTAGGGAGGTGCTAATCTAGCCTTTGCCTGAGGCTATCTGGCAAATGGTTCTGGCTTGGGCGGGGTGGGTCACAGGGGATCAACAGGGCGGGTGGAGGGAGCAGTTATGGCTGCTCTCAGTCCCATCCCCAGAGGCTCTGCCTCTCAGAGTCCCAGCAACCGCTGCAAACCTCGGAGAGAAAGCTGCCCTCGCGTTCTGACCACTGCCAGACAGTCCCGCTTCTCCCATTTGAGTCTGGGTCCCTAGAGAGTCGCCCAGAACTGGAGCTCAGAATCTGAGACTCCCTCCAGATTGAAAATGACAACCACGCTCTCAGCTACCAGCCCGCTCCGCGTACCTCTGCACCTTTGTATTTTCCGCACTGCGCCTCCTCTGAGTCTCATATGCTGTTCTCTTTCCTTCTAGTTGAAGAATTTCCCCTCAGCCAGTCTTCCTGTGGTTCTGGGCAATGTCCATTCCGTCTTTTAGTTGTATTTGTGAAGTGGTTGTTCGAGGCACCTAACTCCGGTGTTTACCTATGCCGCCATCTTGGTTTTCTCTGCCATTGGTATCTTAATAGGGATTGCATCAAATCTATAGATTACTTTGGGTAGTATGGACTTTTCAATAACGTTGATTCTATCAATACATGAACATGGTATATTCTTCTACTTGTGAATATATTCCTTTATCTCTTCTTTCAATGTTCTGTAGTTTTCCAAGTACAGGTCTTTTACCTCCTTGGTTAAATTTATTTCTAAGTACTTTAATGTTCTTGTTGCAATGGTAAATGGTATTGTTTCTTAGGTTCCTCTCCCTGAGAGTTCATTATTGGTGTATAAAAATGGCATAAATGTCTGGGTATTAATTTTGTATCCTGCTACATTGCTGAATTCATTTATTAAATCTAGTAGTTTTTTTTTTAATGGAGTCTTTAGGGTTTTCTATGTAAAATATCATGTTGTCTGCGAATAATGACAGTTTCACTTCCTCCTTTCCAATTTGGATGCCTTTTATTTCTTCTTGCCTGATTGCTATGGCTAGCACTTCCAGTACTATGTCAAACAGGCGTGGTGAAAGTGGGCATCCCTGTCATGTTCCTGTTCTTGGAAATGGTTTTAGTTTTTGCCCATTTAGTATGATGTTGGCTATAGATTTGTCATATAAGGTTTTTATTATGTTGAGTTATGACCCCTCTGTTCCCACTTTGCTGAGAGTTTTTTTTTTTTTTTTTTTTTTATCAAAAAAAGGTGTTTGATTTTGTTGAATGCTTTTTCTTCATCTATTGATATGATTTTGTTATTTTTGTCTTGCAATCTGTTAATGTGCTGTATCACATTTACTGGTTTTTGGATATTTACCAGCCTTGCATCCCTGGAATAAATTTCACTTCGTCGTGGTGTATGATCTTTTTAATGTATTGCTGGATCCAATAAGTGTTGGTGAGGATGTAGAGAAAAGGAAACCCTTGTACACTGCTGGTGGGAATGCAAACTGGTTCAGCCTCTGTGGAAAACACTACGGGGTTTCTTCAAAAAAAAAAAAAAAAAGAATGGAACTCCCATTTGACCCAGTTATCCCATTTCTAGGAATATGTCCTCAGTGTGTGGGTGGGTGGAAAGAGATCAACCAATGAACTTGTATGCATATATGCATAATTCATGGACACAGACAATAGGATGGGAATGGCCTGAGGTGGGCTGCTGGGGCAGGCTGCAAGAGGTCAATGCAGGAGAGAGGGGACATATGTAATACTTTCAACAATAAAGATTTTTTAAAAAAGTATTACAGATGTCTCCTTTTCTCCACATTGACCTCCTTCCTCCCCACTCCCATACCCAGGCCTTCACCCTACTATTATCAGTGTCCGTGGGTTTTGCATATAACTTCTTTGGTTTATATTTTCCCTCCCCTGCCCCTCTTTCTTAAGGTTAAAAAGTAAGGAATAACTGAGAAAGAAAAACATCCTTTCAGCTAAAATGTTCAAAGAAAGTTTCAGTGGTGATATGGAGAAGGCGTTCCAAAAGAAGATAACAGCATGAGCAAAGACTCAGAGATAAGAAAAGGCAACTTTGGAAGTGATCTGGCCCAAATTGATGGGAGCACAAATGAAGAGAGTTAACGAAAGTTAGATTTGGGATAGGTAATAAAGGACATTGAATAGCGGGTGAAATAATTATTACTTTGTTAGAAAAATCACGGAAAAGAAAATATGTTTTTATATTTCAAAATGACACATAAAAGAACTTCTGTCTTTAGCAATGAACATAATGAGTCGTATGAAAAAGAAACTTGAGATTAGAAGCTGCTATAGTACCCAAGGTGAGAATAGTGCACTGAACCAGGTGAGTGCAACAGTAATGCCAGTGCATGGTGAAGGTGTTTGGGGATAAACAGCCTCAGGACCACCTTCAACTCCTGCTGAGGATGAGCTCTGGTGGATAACTAACCAGCCTCCCATCCTTCAGGGAGACAGTTTGGGGCCATTCTGCACACTTCTCGAAAGACCTCACTTTCTATGCCTTCAAACTTGAAACATACCTTTGTATTCAGCGGTGTGTTGGTAAATGGTAGATCTGCAGGTTATTTAGAAATATGCATTTAAAGTTCCTCCATTTTTTTTTTCATGGCCTGATAGCTCTCTTGTTTTTAGTGCTGAATAACATTCCATTGTCTGGATATACCACAGTTTATTGATCCATTCACCTACTGAAGGACATTGTGGTTGTTTTCAAGTTTTGGCCATTTTGAATAAAGCTGGTGTTAACATACATTTTCAACTCCTTTGGGTTATTACTAAGGAGTGAGATTTCTGGGTTTTATGGAAAGATCACATTTCCTTTGTAAGAAAACATCAAACTGTCTTCCAAAGTGGCTGTACCACTTGCATTCCCACAAGCAGTGAATAAGAGTTCTGTTGCTTCGCATGCTCATCAGCATTTGGTGTGGTCAGTGTATTGGATTTGGAGCCACCCTAATAGGGTGAGGTGTCATCTCATTGTTTTAAATTGCATTTCCCTGATGACTTATAATGTGGAGCTTCTTTCCATGTGCTTATTTAACATCTGTAGATATTCTTTGGTGATGTGTCTGTTAAGATCTATGGCCCATTTTTAATGGGGTTGTTTTCTCATTCTTGAACTTTAAGAGTTCTTATATTTTGGATAACATCCTTTGTTAGATGTATTTTTTTGCAAATACTTTCTCCTGGTCTGTGGCTTGTCTTCTCATTCTCTTGACACTGTCTTTCACAGAAAAGAAATTTTATATTTTAATGTAGTCCAGCTTATGAATAATTTTTTTCATGGCCCATGCCTTGGTGTTGTATCTAAAAAGTCATTGCCATATCCAAGGTAATCCAGGGTATGGCTTTTTCACCTATGTTATCTTCTAGGAATTTTATGGTTCTGTGTTTTACATTTACATCAATAAGCCAATTATTTTTGTAAAGATTGTAAGGTCTGTGTCTCGGTTTATTTATGTGTATGTCTTGTAATTTTTTTTTATAGCAAGGCGTGATGTACTAGGACCTAGTCACTAGAAACTAGGTGAAAGGAACTGCTGTAAATAGGCTTGGGTGATGTGGTTGCAGGTTTTGGGGGAGGGGAAGTGTTTTAGAGCCCTCGGTTAGGTCTGTCTTCAGTGAACCTGTCCTCCAGACTGAACTTCACATGTGCTTCTCAGTAACTTGGCCCAAGCCTTGAATGGGGCAGGATGGCTAGAATGGGCTGGAGTTGGGTATTTCCCTTCTCCAGGTCAGTCAAGGTCTGTTTGAATAGTTTCTCCTGAGGGCAGACCTTGTTAAAAAGAACACAGTGCTCTGGAATATTTCAAAATAGTTCCTTTTCTGCTCTACCTGCCAGGGAATTTTTCTGATATTCACTGTGAGAACCTGGTAGATATCTAGGAGATAAACTCACAAAAGTATGTCCCCCACCCCTGGTGACTTAATCCCCCTGTAGTTTTTAGCTCAAAGTTGTCCACATTGAGCCTGTAGCAATATTCGCCAATTATCATCCAGATCCCCACCAGCACTGGTTCCCATGGAGATTGCTGCTTTGCAAAGTGTGATTGTATTTGCCTGTCAGTGTCTTCAATGTAGGGAGCAGCAGTTAACCTCACTTCTCTTATGGATCTAAGAGTTGTTGACTTCACAGTTTGTTCAACGTTTTACTTGTTAGGACAGAGTGACAATTTCCAAGCTTCATACAGGCTGGACCAGAAACTGGAAGTCAGTCAGTTTAAGTTTGAACTCACTACCTTTCAAACACTCACTCCTAGAAGTTGGCTCCTTTCTGAAACTCAAGGTACCAGTAAATATGGGGGGATATCATTTATACTTGATCCTGCTTGTAAAGATATAGTTAATAAAAACGGGTTGCCTTGCCTCAGGGGAGGGGAGGATATGGAGGAGTTGGAGTAATTTCTCCTGTTTTGAAGCCTCCACATTATTTCTGACTTCCCACTGCATGTTCTTTCTATAAGTCATTTTAATTTATTAATACACAATTTAAAAGCCATATTTTAGTGTAATTCACTTGAAGCTTCCCTGCCGTTTTTGCACAACCTGGATGTTTTCCCAGAGTTCACTTCCCACTTAGGAACTCAGGTCAAATGTCATTTCCTCCGGAAGCTTTCCCTGACTGTTGTCCTTCCTCTAAAATCTCAGATTGAAATGATACATTTGATAAATGTCTGTTTTCCCCCATTAAACCGGACATTTTATTAGTGGATGGCAAGCACTGGCTTTGGTTTTGCTCACTGTGAGATCCCTAGTGCCCAAAGCAGTGGCCGACACTGAGGCACCGACTAAATATTTGTTGAATGAGTAAGAGTAAATGAATGAATGAATTAATCAGTTTTTTTCACAGCCACACACCTTACCTTATAAACTGTTGCTCTCCTCTCTCTTTACCTGGCCACCATCTTTCAACTCTATAAACCTAGTAAACTCTTGTATTTGTGTGCAAACTAAGATAGCAAATGTAAGTAGAGATGATACCTTTTAAAATAAACTTGGACATCCTCTCCTGGATCATGGGAGGCACCACTCAAGGTGGTGCACTCATTCTTGACAAGCAAAACCTTGACCCTAGCTCTGTATTCACTGGACAATTAAATGCCAATTGCTATTCAAACTGCTAGACCAGGAGAACCAGTACCAGCATGATAGAAACAGCACCCAACTGGGAGTCAGGGGGTCCATATTCTCATTTCTTCACCCATCATTTATCAGCTCTATAGCCTGGGTCATACTACACACATCTCTGAAGCTTAGCTTCTCCAGCCATAAAAAGAAGGTCATCAGACCGGTGATGTGCAAACTCTAAGTCACTCTGTACAGTCCAATGTTGTTATTTCTTAATACAGCCCACCAAATGGGTGTGGGAGAGGCTGGAGACAATTTCTAATGCTGTAGTCCAGGCTTTCTGCACCACAGCTAGGCCTGTGCCTTAAGGCAATGACTTGAGTAGTTTGTGCCTAAATCTTCCTAGGAGATGAGGAAGGAGAGATTTTCAAAATAACTGACAGCAGCAGAATTCTCTTCAGGCCTTCCTATTTGCAAACATTGTTCATGTGTGCTCTTCTTTCTATGTGACCATAATTTTGTATTTTCTTACTGACATTTTCCTGTGAAACATTATTAATAGCTGCTTTCCTAAAAACTACCAACCCTACCAACAGAGCAGCCCTCAGTCTAGACTGTAGAGTAGGTGAAGCTTAGGCCCTCTCATCCCTGGTTTCCTCTCCTTTCTGTCCCAAGGGATCCTCCACACCAGCTACAGAAGCTTACACTGTTTATTTCCTTTTCTCGAATGTGCAGTGAGGAAGGATCTAATATTCTTATTCTCATCAGGATAGAAGTGACCCGGGGAAGAGGGTGGTACCCACTGGGAATTAGCAGACTCAGTGAATGTTGGCCTGCATTTTTAACAAGGTCCCTGAGAGAGTTGACTGATAGCCTAAGTGCCTGGAGGGCAGGGATGTGTCTGTTCACTGCAGCCAGGACAGGACTTGGCTCATGGTGGGTATTCAAGGAGCTGCGGAATGAGGGTGCCCAGTATAGGGAACCACTGCACAAATGTCTTCCCTTCCTCTCCTACCTCCCTTGAAACTCTATAAATTTGTTCAGTGTGTCCTTACGTAATTGTCTTCAATAAGTTCTTGGAACTGCAGTGAACAGTAGCAGAACCAGTTTTACCACAGGCTACTGGCACAGACAAGAGTCAAGTTCTTATGGCATCTCATCAACGCTATAATGAAATGACGAACAAAATGACATTATTTGAGGATCTCCTTTATCTTAGTGTACTGAGGCTGCCATAATTAAGCACCACACACTGGCTGGCTCAAATAACAAACTTATTTCCTCACAGTTCTAGAGGCTACAAATCCAAGATCAAGGTGTGGGCTGGGTTGGTTTCTTCTGAGGCCTCTCTCCTTGGCTTGTAAATAACTGTTTTCTCCCTGTGTCTTCCCATGGTCTTCTCTCTGTGTGTGTCTGTGTCCTCATCTCCTCTTCTCATGAGGACACCAGTCAGATCAGAGCAGAGCCCACCCTAATTTTAACTGAATTACTTCTTTTAAGTCTTTATCTAAATAGTCACATTCTGAGGTACTGGGAGGTTAGGACTTCAGTGTACAAAGTTTTGGGGTAGACAATTCAGTCCATAACACTTAGCAAACTCATAAAGTCCCATGAGGTTTTAACCATAGGATTTTATCTGTCAGTCTGGATGTGGGGAGAGTGTCTTGTGAGATCTCAGGCTTTTCTGGTATCATTTGTACAACCATCCCCAGTAGACAGCCACTTTCAAATGGGTCTGGTCTTAAAGAAACACATTTTTTTTCCAGGACTTTGAGCAACTTATTGGACAACACACATATTGTAATTATGGCCACGACAAAGGCAAAGTGAAATGCCTTAGAGCAGCAGTTCTCAACCTGTGGGTCGCGACCCCTTTGGTGGTTGAATGACCCTTTCATAGGGGTCGCCTAAGACCATCCTGCATATCAGATGTTTACATTATGATTCATAACAGTAGCAACATTATAGTTATGAAGTAGCAATGAAAATAATTTTATGGTTGGGTCACAACATGAGGAACTGTATTTAAAGGGCCAGAAGGTTGAGAACCACTGCCTTAGAGTGATAAGGACAGCAACAAGTGAGCATCAGACTGTAGGACAGGGAAAAATGACTGTTGCAGCCACAGGATGCTAATAATCTATAAAAAACTCTTTTCTTAAGGCAGACTTATTGTTTGATATTTCACTCTTATTTTTTTAAAGAAAAATAAACCCTGAGTAAGTTAGAATGTTGCAACATAATACCATGTTTCAACGCATAAATGTTTTTCATCAGAGTTCATTTGGAAGCATTTCAGACAGATTGTTAGGATTATTACTTTTGGGGATAAAATCATGCATTTTTTTTTTCAAACATTTCTTCCTCAACTCATAACCTTCCTCTCAGTAATATTTTGCATGTTGCAATAAAAACCAAGGAAGACAGGCTGCCTCTGTCTATTTTTAGATGAACACATTTGCCAAACTCTGGAGATTTGTCGAAAAGGCTTGTCTAAATGCCTGCTTCCCACGGACATGAACTCTTTTTCCAGTGCCAAACACTTAAGTCAACTTCATAACCCACTTGTAGGTCAACATTGCCATATTTACACACCATCTTTAACCCCATCATTTTACATATTATCTTTAATCCCACTATTTCTCTTATCATCCTGTACATAAGTGAGCAGACCCTGGGTGGGTCCAGGTAAACAACTATATTTGACAATCCTCATTAAGCGAGAAGGGGCTTAGCAGAGATGGAGCCTGGAGGCGAAGTGCCTAGAAGAAATGCTATGAGCTGTGAGCATCAACAGTGCCAAGACAGGAGCCAGAAATTTGTGGGCCACGAGCTCAGGCAGCTGAGTCATGGAGGTGAGCAGGCCGATGTCCAGGTCGGGTTAAGCCAGAGATAGAGCCAGAAAGTGGCTATCCCATCATGGAGACAAGAGAAGAGCCAAACTCTGCAGGAGCAAAACAGGCTCAAGGGGCAAAGGAGAGGCCTGGATTATAAATAAGAGCAGAGAAAGTGCAGTCGTGAGACCCCATCCAATTTTACTGGACTCTTGGCTCTCTCATCTGGAGGACCCTGAGGACTTCACCAGAGATTTGACAATGAATGGCCACTTGTCCAGAATCATTAGGAAGCCAGTGGCAAAGTGAACTGAAATTTAGAATTCCTAATTTTCTGCCTTCTATTCAGTAATTTTCCACTTGAAATAAAAACATTTCATTGAAGAGAGGGCTTCAAAGATGTTAGAGAGATTCAACAAAAGACAATTTACATATCAAAATCACAAAAACCTGTAAACAAATGTTTATAGTGACTTTCCAAAAATTGGAAACAACTTCTGTCCCTTAGCCAGATAAACAGACTGTGGGCCAGACTGTGAATACTATCTTACCTAATAAAGAAAGAATATGCAAATTGACCACCACACCATAATGGTCAAGATGGCTGCGCTCGCAGTGGAGGCCACGTTCCCATAACAAGCCTTAATGAGCAATCAGCAGGGACCTGAGGCTGCATGGGCTGGGCCAGGGCAGAGGACCTGAGGCTGTGCCCCCCACCTGGTGGGGCTTGACAGGGGACCTCAGGCTGTGCCCCCTGCCCCGGCACCAGGCCAGGGGACCTCAGGCTATGCCACCCACCTGGCAGGGCTTGATGGGGACCTCAAGGCATGCCCCCTGCCCTGGCCTGGGCCTGGGGACCTCAGGCCATGCACCCCACCCTGGTGCCAGGCTGGGGGACCTGAGGCTGCATGTCCCCACATGGCAGGGCTTGATGGGGGACCTCAGGCCGTGCCCTCTGGCCTGGGCCAGGGGACCTCAAGGTGCAACCTCAGCCTGGGCCGGGGAACCTCAGGCTGTGCCCCCTGCCCTGGCACTGGGCCGGGGGACCTGAGGGTGTGCTGGGGGCCCTGAGGCTACACCCCCTGGCCTGGCGCCTGAGGCTGCACCCCCAGGCCTGGTGTCGGGTCAGGGGACCTGAGGCTGCAACCCCCCTTCCCCCCCGCCTGGTGGGGCTTGATAAGGGTAGGGCCAACTGGGTCTGGATCTAGCCCAATGGGGGTAGGGTTGGCTGGGTCTGGGTCTTGCACAATTTTGAGGCACCATGGGTGTGCGGGGACTTGACTCTGGATCCCGCAGCACGCCTTAGACCAGCCGTGGGCAAACTACGGCCTGCGGGCCGGATCTGGCCCATTTGAAATGAATAAAACTCAAAAAAAAAGGACCGTACACTTTTATGTAATGATGTTTACTTTGAATTTATATTAGTTCACACAAACACTCCATCCATGCTTTTGTTCCGGCCCTCCGGTCCAGTTTAAGAACCCATTGTGGCCCTCGAGTCAAAAAGTTTGCCCACCCCTGCCTTAGACTCTGACAGGAGGAAGATTTTCATATACATTTTACTAATTTTCTTTCATCTCTGACACTTCTATGATAGAGAAAGGGCAAACAGCAATATTAAAATATTTCCTCTAATTAATCCCCTTTTAATGTGCACAAATTTTGTGCACCAGGCCACTAGTTAAGCAATAAAAAGGAATGAACTTCTGACACATACACATACATCACAGATGCAGCACAAATGCATTAAGCTGAGTGAAAGAAGCCATAACTAAAAGGCTGTTTACTGTATGCCTCCATTTACATGACATTCTCCAGATTAGTAGATGTAGAGGCTGGGTGCAGGGCTGGGCTTCACTAAAAGTTGCATGGGGTCATGGGGAACATTGTTGGATGATGGGACTGTTCTACTCTGTTGATAAGGTGTGTTTATTTATTTATCTGTTTATTTTATTAAATTTATTGGGATGTATATCTATGTTACAAGACTTGTATGTTGCACTGTGTGCCCACCACCCAAAGTCAAATCATCTTCTGTCACCATATGTTAGTTCTCCTTCATCTCCCACCCACCCACCCCCTTCTCTCTGGCAACCATCATATCGCTGTTTGTGTCCACAAATTTTAGTTTATATCCCACATATGAGTGAAATCATATGGTTGTTAGCTTTTTCTGCCTGATTTATTTCACTTAGTATAATATTCTCAAGGTCCATCCATGTTGTCGTAAACGGCAGTATTTCATCCTTTCTTACGGCTGAGTAGTATTTCCTTGTGTATATGGACCATATCTTCTTTATCTGATCTTCTATCAAAGGACACCTTGATTGTCTCCAGGTCTTGGCAACTGTGTATAATGCTGCAGTGAATATAGGGGTACATATATCTTTGCCAATATATGTTTTCAAGTTTTTCAGGTGTATAACCAGAAGAGGGATTGCTGGGTCAATTTTTTGAGGAATTGCTAGACTGTTTTCCATAGTGGCTGTACCAGTCTACATTCAGCAGTGAATGAGGTTTATGTTTTCTCCACAACCTCTCTAACATGTATTATTACTTGTCTTGTTGATAATAGCCATTCTAATAGGCCTGAGGTAGTATCTCATTGTAGTTTTGAATTGTAGGTTTTAAATCTTCTTTGAATGTTTGGTAGAATTCACTGGTGAAGCATCTGGTCTTGGACTTTTACTTTTGGGGAGGTTTTTGATGGTTCTTTCAATTTCCTGACAGCTGATTGATCTACTTAGATTTTCCAGTTCTTCATGATTTAGTCTATGAAAGTTATATATTTCTAGGAACTTATCCATTTCTTCTAGGTTATTGAAGTTGGTGGCATAAAGTCTTTCATAATATTCTAGTATGATCCTTTGTATATCTGTGATGTTTGTGGTGACTTCTCTTTCATTTCTGATTTTGTTTATATGGGTCTTTTCTCTTTTTCTCTTAGTGAGTCTAGCCAGAATTTGTCAGTTTTATTAATATTTTCAAAGGACCAACTTTTTGTTGTATTAATTTTTATATAGTCTTTTTGTTCTCTATTTCATTCATTTCTGCTCTAATTTTATTATTTCCTTTCTTCTGCTGACTTTGGGGGTGCTTTTGTTTTTCTTTTTCTAGTTCTTTAGGATGTGATATTAGGTTGTTTACTTGTGATTTCTCTTGTTTCTTGAGATAGGACTGTTATGATATAAACTTCCTTGTTACTACTGCTTTTACTGGTACTGTATTCCAGAAGTTTTGATATATTGTATTGTCATTCTTATTTGTCTCTATATCTTTTGATCTCACCTTTTATTTTATCTTTGACCCAGTCATTTTTTAGTAGTATATTGTTTAGTCTTCACATATTTTTGGGTTACTTTACTTCCTTTTGCAGTTGATGGAACTGTGCTATTCTGGATTATGGTGATAATCCAGATGCATTTATCAAAGCTCTGTGAACAGGACACTAAAAAGGATTAAATTTATTGTATGTAAAATATACCTTAATTGTAAATTTTTTTAAAGAGAGAAAAATAGCCTGTAGATAGGATCTGTGAGGCCTGTGTTTAAAGCTTGGCCTCCACATCATGGATCATTGTAAAGAAGGAATTAGTATATTTAACATGTTTAAAAAGCTAGCTTTTGCTTGATATATCTTTGTACATTGTCCAATATAGCCTCAGGTTAAATACCTAAGAATGAAAAGGTTTGCATTGTCATACATAGCATCAAACTACCTTATAAGAAAGAAGATATACATATGGCCAACATACATGAAAAGATACTCAAGCTCAGTAGCTATAATGGAAATGCAAATCAAAACTATGATAAGATACCACCTTATACTTATCAGAATGACTATGTATATATATAAAAGCCTAATATGCACATTGTCCCCTTGGGAGTTTGACTGGGAGATCAGGAGTTTGATAGCTAGCTATGATGTGTGCTGACCACCAGGGGCAATGTGGAACAAAGGAAAGTGCCAGCCGGCAGCCAGCAGCCAGAAGGCCCTTATTGGCCCTGATCGCCAGCCAGGTCTAAAGACCCTACCTATGCAAGAATTTCATGCACCGGGCCTCTAGTTATCAATAAAAAAGAAATAACAAATGTTGGAAAGAATGTGGATAAAAGGGAACCCTCATATACTGCTGGTGGGAATGTAAATTGGTATAGGCTTTATGCAAAACAGTATGAAGTTTCCTCAAAAAAAAAAAAAATAAGAATAGAGCTACCATGTGATCCAGCAATTCCTCTTCTGAAAATTTGAAAACACTTATTCATGGAGATATATATACCCCTATGTTCATTTCAGTATTAATCACAATAGCCAAGACATAGAAACAACCTAAGTGTCCTTCTATAGATGATTGGATAAAGAAGATGTGGTACAGGTATACAATGGAATACTACTCAGCCATAAAAATGATGAAATATTACTATGTGTGATAACTTGGGTGGATCTTGAGAGTATCAGGCTAAGTGAGATAAGTCAGAAGGAAAAGAATAAGAACCATATGATATCACTCATATGGGGGATATAAAACAGAAAGCAACAAACAAATAAAACAAACTCATTGACACAGATAACAGTATGGTAGATACCAGAAGGGAAAGGAGGGAGGATGAAGAGGGTGAAGGGTATCAAATACATCAAATACATGATTATGGAAGGGGACTGGACTTTAGGTAGTGAGCACACAACACAATATACAGATGATGTATTATAGAATTTTACACTTCAAACTTATATAATGTTATTAACCAATGTTGTCCCAATCAATTTAATTACGTTTTTAAAAAATTGTTCAAATTCATACTCATACAAGCAGAGCACATGAATTCTTGGTCCTTGGTTCTCTATCCAACAGTTCCTAGTACTAATCTTTGTATCTTTTCCAATTTGAAATGTCTAAAGTGGTAGCCACATGTTTTTTTTATTTGTATTTCTTATGACTAATAAGGTTGAAGATCTTTTGATATATTTATTGATCATAGCTATTTATTTTGTGACTTGACTATTTGTAATCTTTGCATTAGAATGCTTATCATTTTATTATTAATTTATGAGATTTTATTATGAACTAGAGGCCCAATGCATGAAATTCATTCAAGAGTAGGCCTTTCTCCCCCTGGCTGCCGGCAGGCACCCAGGACCCAGGCTTCTCTTACAGCCCTGGCTTTGTCTGGAAGGTCGAATGGTCTAATTAGCATATTACGCTTTTATTATTATACTAGGGGCCCGGTGCACGAAATTCGTGCACTGGGTGTGTGTGTGTGGGGGGAGTGTCCCTCAGCCCAGCCTGCCACCTCTCACATACTGGGAGCCCTCAGGCGTTGACCCCCATCACCCTCCAATCGCAGGATCGGCCCCTTGCCCAGGCCTGATGCCTCTGACAGAGGCGTCAGGCCTGGGCAGGGGACCCTAATTTCCCCCCATCACTAGTTCTGCCCCCAACCCAGGCCTGAGGCCTCTGGCCCAGGAATCATGCCTGGGCAGGGGACCCCCATCTCCCTCTGATCGCTTGCTCCACCCCCCGCCCAAGCCTGACACATCTGACCCAGGCTTCAGGCCTGGGCAAGGGGACCATCATATCCCCCCAATCCCCGGCTCCGCCCCCCGCCCAGGCCTGATGCCTCAGCCAGAGGAGTTGACCCTCATCACCCTCCGGTCACCAATCACCGGATCGGCCGCCCCTTGACCAGGCCTGAGGCCTCCGGCAGAGGTGTCAGGCCTGGGCAGGGGACCCCCAGCTCCCCGCGGTTGCAGGCTCCGCCCCTGCCCAGGCCTAACGCCTCTGGCCTAGGCGTCCGGCCCGGGCAGCGGGGACCTGCAGTGGCAGCGGGGGTCGCCACGATCGTGGGCTCCGCTTTAGGCCCAGGCAAGGGACCCCTAGCTCCTGAGACTGCCAGCTTCGACCGTGCCCAGCTCCCATCGCTGGCTCCACCCCTACTTCCTGCTATCACTGGCCAGGGCGGCAAAGGCGCCTGATTCTCTGATTATGGCTGGGGGGCAGGGCAAAGGCAGCCCCAGGGCCGCCTTTGCCCTGCCCCTCAGCTCTTAGCTTCCCCCCTGGGTTTCCGATCACTGTCAGTGGCAGGGGGCTTCTTCCTGCTTTCCCTTTCGCCTCCCTGCATTGTGCCTACATATGCAAATTAGCCGCCATCTTGTTGGCAGTTAATTTGCATATAGCCCTGATTAGCCAATGAAAAGGGTATCATCGTACGCCAATTACCATTTTTCTCTTTTATTAGTGTAGAAATTAAGGCTGATAATAATAATTAATGTTTATTTTTTACTAGATGCCAGACATTCTTATAAACATCCTATATAATAAAGAGGTAATATGCAAATTGACCATCTCTCCAACACACAGGATGGCTGCCCCCATGTGGTCATAAGATGGCTGCCACAAGATGGCCAGCAGGGGAGGGCAGTTGTGGGCAATCAGGCCTGCAGGGGAGGGCAGTTGGGAGGGACCCAGGCCTGCAGAGGAGGGCAATTGGGGAGGACCAGGCCTGCAAGGGAGGGCAGTTAGGGGTGACCAGGCCTGCAGGGGAGGGCAGTTGGGGGCAAACAGGCCAGCAGGGGAGCATTAAGGCATCGATCAGGCTGGCAGGGGAGTGGTTAGGGGGTGATCAGGTTGTCAGGCAGAAGCAGTTAGGGGCAATCAGGCTGGCAGGCAGGTGAGCTGTTGGGTGCCAGCAGTCCTGGTTTGTGAGATGGGTTCCAGTTTGGAGAGGGTGCAGGCTGGGCTGAGTGACAACCCCCCCCCCCAACCCTGCACGAATTTCGTGCACCAGGCCTCTAACCCTATATAATAAAAGACTAATATGCAAATTGACCGATCGGCAGAACGAACGGTCACTATAATGCGCACTGACCACCAGGGGTAAGGAGTGAGGGGTCCCGGACTGTGAGAGGGCACAGGTGGGGCTGAGAGACCCATCCCCAGTGAAAGAATTTTGTGCACCAGGCCCCTTAGTTAATAAATAATAATGCAAGAATAAACTGTTTCACATGCTTACAACTGTAAGCCTACTTTTGCCCACCCCCGTATATCTCAACAAGACGAGAGAGTAAGAAGGCCCATGACTGAAATGTAGGCACTCGGGGGACATGGTGATTTCCAGGAAACAACACTGGGTGATTCTTTAATACTGTCACTGCTCCACATGCTAGCTTCCCCTCCATCTGCTCTCCTTCTTCTAGGAAGTTTTTAGTCGCTCTTCCCTGTACCCTGCCTACAACCCAAACATCAGATTTATACTCAAAACAAGGCTGATGTTTTCAAATCGAACTTAAATTTTTCTTCATAGTTTAATGAAATCTGACTCTATACTCCAACTACCACTTGAAAAGCTCAACTCTTTTCTTCTTGCTCATTTAAAAATAACAATTTTGTAGAAATTAAATACAAAATGGAGGTATACATATCTTATGACCTCGCATTTTTAGGGTTATTATTTTTGCCAGATGATCCCGCATTCATGCTAATGTCCTCTTTTTGTGTCCTTAAAAGTACTCAGTTGTTCCATCAAAAGCCAAAAGGAAAATAAACTGTGTTTCTCAGGCTATGTGAGGTGCTAAAAAAGGACTTCAGTATTCTGAGAACAGTTTTTGATTAAGGGGGAAGAACCAATTTTAGTTGCCAGTTTTTTCTTCAAGAAAAAAAAAAATGGGTATCTTTGTTTAAAGAAAGGCACCATTTTGAATGTGTTTGTTTTCAGAATCTGCCTTCAAGAACTTTCTATAAGAAAGTAAACATTAGGTAATGGTATAAGGCCTGTTGTCTCAAAGTGAAGGAGAGAGTTTGCAGAGTTATGAACCTGAATATCAGCACCAACATTTCTTTGTTTTCTGACTGCCATTAAATTCCTGACCATGACAGAATTCTGCAAGATTAAAAGTAAATTGTGTGTAGGTGTTTGTGTGTATATGCCTATATGTCTTTATGCTTAAAGACAAATGGTTGATCATAAAAGTTGTATTACTTCATACTGAATTAAATTGGAGGGAAAGTATGTTTTGTGTCTACTATTCAGAAACAAGAAAATAAGAAAAGTTTGATATGAAAAGAAATTCCTTTCCCTTCCTCAATGTACATAGTTCAAATATTTCCTTTTCATTAATTTCTTTTTTATTATTCATAGTTAAAATATTTCTTTATTACATTAAAACTACATCCATGTAGCACAGTGAGTGTGTTTTGGACCCCTCTGCTGGTGTTAAAGATGGAAATAAAACAATTCATTTGAACCAAAAAAATGTGTGTTTATGCATGTATGCACACATATATGTGTGTATACATACAAGGTGGAGCAAAAGTAGGCTTATAGTTGTGAGTACAGGAAACACAATTTATTCTTGTATTATTACTTATTAATTATTTTATTGTTTTCCATATAAACAACAATAAGCCTACTTTGTCCCCACCCTGTGTATATACACAAATATAAATATACTAGAGGCCCGGTGCACAAAAATTTGTGCACTGGGGGGCTCTCTCAGCCCGGCCTATGCCCTCTTGCAGTCTGGGACCCCTCAGAAGATGTCCACCTGCTGGCTTAGGCCCGCTCCCTGGGGGATTAGGCCCAAGCTAGCAGTCAGACATCCCTCTGGCAGCCCGGCAGCCCTTGGGGGATGTCCACTTGCCAGCGGGGAGCAGGCCTAAGCTGCAGTCAGACATCCTTAGCACTGCTGAGGAAGCGGGAGAGGCTCCCACCACCACTGCTGTACTTGGCAGCCATCAGCCTGGCTTGTGGCTGAGCAGAGTTCTCCCTGTGGGAGCCCACTGACCACCAGGGGGCAGCTCCTGCATTGAGTGGCTGCCCCCTGGTGGTTAGTGTGTGTCATAGTGACCAGTCATTCCCAGTCTTTCTTCTGTTAGGGTCAGTTTGCATATTATCCTTTTATTATATAGGATAGAGGTCTGGTGCATGGGTGGGGGCTGGCTGGTTTGCCCTGAAGGGTGTCCCGGATCAGGGTGGGGGACCCGCTGGGGTGTCTGGCCAGCCTGGGTGAGGGGCTGATGGCTGTTTGCAGGCTGGTCAAGCCCCCCCGAGTAGGGACCCTCACTCCATGGAGGTTTGGACAGCCTGGGTGAGGGGCTGATGGCTGTTTTCAGGCTGGCCACACCCCCTTTAGGGTGGGGGGTCCCCACTGCGGAGCCTGGCCAGTCTGGATGAGGGGCTGAGGGCCGTCTTCAAGCTGGCCAACCCCCTCAGCGATGGAAGCTCCCAGCCACTCCTTTTCTTTCTTTTTTATTCTGGGATTTATTTACCTTCTATAATTGAAACTTGTAGCCTTGATAGGAGCTCAGAGCTGGCCAGGGCAGGTGGGAGGGAAGCCTCCTGCTCGCTCCAACTCCATGGGCACTGCTGGCTGAAAGCAGGTATCTGGGGTTTATTTATCTTCTATAATTGAAACTTTTTTGCTTTGAGTGGAGCTCAGAGCCCGCCATGGCAGCTGGGAAGTTTGGCTTCCTCCAACATTGGGGCAACCAAGCCTCCTGCTTGCTCCAGCTTCGTGGCTGCCGGCCGCCATCTTGGTTGGGTTAATTTGCATATAGTCACTCTGATTGGCTGGTGAGCGCGGCCTGAGGCATAGCAAAGGTACAGTCAATTTGCATGTTTGTCTTTTAATAGTGTAGATGTATATGGAACATATATATAGCACATTAAATACATATACTAGTATACAGAAACTACATAGTACTTATCAAAACAAATCACATATTTTGGAAGGACAAACTAGTTACGAACACAGATCAGCAGATCAATCCTGCTCCCCTAGGGAGACCTAGGAACTTTGAGGTTCTGAACATAAATGCTTCCAGCCTTTTCCAGCAGGCACAATACCAAGGTGGTGTCTCAAAAGACAAACATACTCTTGTGGTAGATAATTGTTTTCTTGGCCTGGGAATAACTGTGGTCACATTCTCATGAAGAAAATTGTGGCCTATTTTGCCAGTTATTTTATTTTTCCAGAGTAGGAAAATTCCCACCCTAAGGCACTGGAACTAATATTCCTAAAGAAAAAGGCCTCTTGCTCATGACCATTAGGAGGGTGTTTGTTAACTTCTCATCTATAATGACAATCTCATCATGATGCAGCCACTGTATTACTTTCTAGAATTTTCTAGAATCTGGAGTGTGAGTGTGTGTGTGTGTGTGTGTGTGTGTGTGTCTGTGTGTTTCTTGATACCTACAAGTGCACGTGCAAAAATCCAACAGAATTTAGCTATAGTTTACATTAGCCTGTCTTAATAACTGTCTTATTCCTTCATCTTTCTCATCTTTAGGATATTGTCTCATTACTACTTATCCCCGTATTTTATGGAAATTTATAATCCCCTGCTCTGAATTTGGCTCTGTAACTGGTATTATGGATGCAAAGATTATTTTATTTCAACCCATACCATTCTGTAAAGTATTTGTGATATGAAAGCCTGAAGAAATATTCCTGCCCTGGATGAGCTTGCAGTCCTGTTTTCTTTGCCATTTCCAGAGAGTCCGTTCTTATAATTCATGCTATTTATAAAACATCTAATCTTGGTATATAATTATTTGGGACCAAAAGTAAAGCACATAATTCCTCTTGATGAGTTTTCATAATGGAACTCTCCTGTCTGGTGTCATGTCAGCAGATACGTATCTGGCCAAGGGCCACCTGTGTTGCACTTGTATAAATATTGGAGCCCATGATCACACAGGAAGAACAGTTCAGGTTTCTTCAAGTCAGTAGCTCTTTTTTCTCTGACATAGTAAAAAGGCACTGATACACTGGAAGAAATAGATATAACAGAAATTTTTGAAAATGGTGCAATTCTGATATGATTTTTAAAAATTGTAGACTTAGAAACTTTGGCTCTGGCTTCAAAGATTTGAACCCTTGGAAAAGAATATTTTATTCCATGAGCTATAGTTGGGCAAGTTGTAGCCCTTTTCTTAATGTGTTCTTTAATCTCACAGATACAGAGATCCTTAGATCACCTTAATTTGACATATTTCAACATTAGCGCTCACATCTCTTAAAATATGGAGCTTTGGAATTCAGTCCTGGGCTATTACCTGAATCGGATTCTGTATTGATAAAACAAGAGACATTCTGACCATGGTTTTAACCCTGAAGATGTTCAAGTCCATTTAAACACACATACACACACACACACACACACACATTTTAAACAAGAATTAGTCTTAGATTGGCTTCTTCCAGAGTAGACTTTAAGACAAGGATTAGAAAAGAAGCAATTTGAGAAATACTGAAAAGAAAACATTGCTAAGGGAGTAGGGAAGAGAGATGTGGAAAGGAAGGATGTAATAAAAGATTATTATAAAAAGGTTGGCACTGTAGGCAAGTAGGGCTCTGTCTAGCTGGGGAAATCTGGGAGACATGCTCAGAAGTACATGCTCAGAGTCATCCCTCGTGAGGGGTAAAGAAGCAATGTCCCACTTCACTGGTGATACTATTTATCTCATAAGGTTGAGCCATTAGTTCCTAGTTACTTTCCAATTTCTATCCATCTTGGCACAGCAAGAGAAGCATCCAGAAGAGAATCATAGTTGCTTGAGTCTGACACCATTCTATGTCCCAGAAAAGTGAGTGTCGAGGGAATATGACCACAAATCATTTTCCTGTGCAAACTCCATCAATCCAATTTAATTCCTTGATTGCATTTCCATATGCAGTGGTCAAATATAGTACCCCCTCTTCTTTTTTTTTTTTCATTTTTACTTCTGTTCTAGAATAACCAATTATAGTTTCGACTACTGTAAGTTTTCTCCTGCAGCCACTATTTCTACCACATCCAGCATTCTCACCTCTACATTTAAACTTTATTCTGCATGTTTAGCCATTCTCATTTTTATTTTTGTTTAACTACATCTACCAAGAATAACCATTATAAATTAGAGTAAGAAAAACAGAGTTATGCCTGTATATTAGCCAATCGCTGAGATCACTGTGAGCATTGCCCCTCACATCGTCTAGGACTGCTGTACCCCAGCTCTACCGCTTCCAGAGTTGTGTGATCTTATAGGTGAGCCTCCTTAAGCTCCAATGTACACATCGGCAAAGTTGTGCTAATGATAGAGTCTTCCTAACTTCTTGCTCGGAATCAGTTAAGGTAAATATTTTGGAAAAATTTCTAGCCTATAGTAGGTGTTCAATATGTGTTATTATCATTGTTGTCATTATTTGAGATCATTATAATGCTATGCTAATTATTATATATACTACTGATCACTTTGCCAAAAGTATATATTTATAAAGAGCAAATGGTTGTGTCAAGATGACAGTCAAAATGTCCCACTTCATTGGTAATACCACTTGCCTCATAGAGTTGTTGCTGGTAGGGGAATAATAAAACAATATACCGGGTGTCCCCCAAAATGTAACAGCTGATAGCTAAATTTTGAAAATGAAATGTATTTTAATAAGCACTGCCTTTATAGCTATTCAAAGTGTGTCTATACACTTTTTAGGAACACCCTACTTAAAAGCCTAGTACGCAGTAGACGCTATACCCATGCTTCCCCCCTTTGCTTTCCTTAAGGATATGTGCCTTAAGTCTGGAGGTAGTGTTATGATGAGTTTCTTAAGCATTTTTAGAAAGCTGGCCTTCTTGAGTTCAGAAGGATTTGAAATCTACTGGCTCATGTGTCATATTGAACAGTTACAGTGAATTTCTAATGTCCTTTCTAAAATGTGATGAGGAAGGCCAGCTTTCTAGAATTTGCTGTGCTTATTTCTGTGACTCTCATCTTACAACTGGCATTTCAGGATGCTCTGCATGCTATTTATGATGATAAGCTTAGATTAATTGTTTCTATAAAATTTGTGCATGTGTTTTTGTCTTTTTTAGATTTAATTGTGGGTGCATTCGGAACAGGAAAAGTAGCTGTTTATAGGTATGTGGTTGGCGGTATGCAAATGTTTTTTTAAATGGAGATATAATTGACATGCAACATTATCTTAGCTTCAGGTGTACATAATGATTTAATATTTGTATATATTGTGAGATGATTGCCATAATAAGTCTAGTTACCATTTATCATCACACATAGTAACAAATTTATTTTGCTTGTGATGAGAATTGCTAACATCTACCCTCTTAGCAACTTTCAAATATACATACAGTATTATTAACTAAAGTCACTGTACATTGCAAGTCTTATTTAATCTTATAAATGGAAGTCTGTGCTTTTAACCACCTTTACCCATTTTGCCCCTGCCCCACACAACCCCTGCTACCTCTGGCAGCCATCTATCTGTTCTCTGTATCTATGTTCATTTTCTTTTTGTATGTTTTTTATGGATTCCACATGTAAATGAGGTCATATGGTATTTTTCTCTGAATTTTTTTTACTTACCATAATGCATTCAAGGTCCTTCCATATTGTTGCAATGGCTGAATAATATTTTATTGTGTATATACTCCACATTTTCTTTTTCCATCCATTAATGGATGTGCTTTTCTAATTGTTTCAAATGCACTTCCTTTTTGTTATTGGTTTTGTCTTAGAGAGTATTTCCCAACTATTTATTTTGGAAAACATTTAGATGCTCTATTTAAAATTTGGAGACATTTTTGCTCTCATTTTTTCCCTTCATTTATCCCTCTATCTTTTTATTCTCATACCTCATGACCAGACTTCCAGCCCCTACTAACATAATGTTAATATATGAGTCCTGGCTGGTATTGCTCAGTTGGTTGGAGCATTGCACCATATGTCAAAAGATGGCAGGTTTGATTCCTTGTCAGGGCGCATGCCTGGGCTGTGGGTTCAATCACCATCGGAGTGCACAGTGGGGGCAACCAATCGATGTTTCTATCTCACATCGATGTTTGATGTTTCTTCTTCTCTCTCTCAAATCAGTGGAAACCTATCCTCAGATGAGGATTTAAGAAAAATAAAAAGAAGATATGAATCTTAGTAAAACTTATAAAGTGAAACATTTTTTGTTGTTACTGTATTTACATGCTTCCCTTGGCTTTATAAATGCATTAAAATGTGCTGATAGAGAAGGAATGTGTGGTGGGAGAATGTAACCATGTCCTCTATAGAAAAGTGAGGACACTAAATTAGGGAATAGAAAATAACAAGAATTCGTAGCCTCCAATAGCAAGTATTGAACATCAGTTCAAATGTGACAGATCGGTCAGCTTCAAAAACCTGGCCATTCCCACACACTCACAATTTGTAATATTGGCCAAGTTCTCATCTTTCTGAGCCTCTCATTTTTCATCCATAAAATGGGGATAACAATATTTACTTTATAAGTCTATTTTTGTCAAAAAAGCATTAAGTGGGAATCTGCATGCAAAGTACAAGAATAGTAACTGGTAGACAAGTGCTCAACATTTTTAGATTATTTTTCTTCTTAAAAATAAAAAGTATATGGGGATGGAGGACAACAGGCCAGGATATCAAAGGCAGAGAGCTGCTCCAGGTGTCCTAGGCATATACTGCTAACCTCGCTCAATTCCTAGGGAGACCCTAAGGTTAGGTTTCCTCAGCAGGCAAGATGTTCTTCACCAGCCCCAGCACGCAGGGCCAGTTTATGCCAGTCACTCTCCACTCAGGTTACAGACAATCAGATGAGTGAACTGCTCAAAGCACCAGAGGATGAGGCTGTGTTTGTTGTGGCCACGAGGATGCACTCAACAGAGCTTATGGAGAGAGACTGACTGGCCGCAGGCGCTATGCTCCAAATCCACCACCACACTGGCCAAGGTCAGGTGTTCTCCCAGCCAATCCCTGGGCGCAGCAGGGATAGAAACGCAGGCGCGTCCCCGAGAGCCCTGGCGCTTCTCTAACCGCAGCTTTGGCTTCCTGTGCTCTGGCTGGAACTCCTTACTTTATACCCTTTCTTCCCTTGCTCCTTCACAGGGATCAGCCGCATCGCAGTCTGGCCACTGGCTCCCAGCCTCCTCCACTCTCACCCATTTTTTTCTCATAATGTTTGCTTCCTAAATGTCTTGCATGTCTAATCCTGTTTTATTACCTACTTTTCCAAGAACTGGAGCTAACAACACAGTATAAAAGACACCCCTGGCTGGTGTTTCTCAGTGGTTAAAGCGTCAGCTCACACACCAAAGGGCCATGGGTTAAATTCCCAGTCAAGGGCACATATCTGTGTTTCAGGTTCACTCCCTGACCTCTGGTTGGAGTGTGTGTGGGAGGCAACCAGGCAATGTGAATCTCTCACATTGATGTTTCTCTCTCTCCCCCTCCATTCCTCTCTTGCTTCCACTCTCTCTGAAAAGCAATGGAAAAAAAAATATCCTCATGTGAAGATTAACAAAAAACAAAACAAACAAAAAAAAGACCAAAAAATATATTGAAAGCACAATTATATAACAGACTACAAATAAATAAGATAACAGAGTTTCGGAAAATTCCCAGTGGACCCATCATTGTAATCCTGAAATTGTTTAAAGTAGTGTTCTAAACAATACTCTGCCCAAGGCGCAGCCTCCGACCTGTAAGAGAAAAACCATGTGATGCAGCAGCATTTCATGTTGTCATCTGAAGACTTGGAACCAAGGTTTAAAAATTGTCCTGTCCCCTTTCCCTGTGACTTACATTCTCATCTGGTTATGACTTTAATTGAGTTTATATTAGTCCCTCTCCTCGAACTTGGCTGCACAGTAGAATCACCTGGAAGGTTTTTTAACCTTCTAGTGCAGCAGTTCTCAACCTGTGGGTCGCAGCCCCTTTGGGGGTCGAACGACCCTTTCACAGGGGTTGCCTAAGACCATCGGAAAACACATATATAATTACATATTGTTTTGTGATTAATCACTATGCTTTAATTATGTTCAATTTGTAACAATGAAATTGGGGGTCACCACAACATGAGGAACTGTATTAAAGGGTCGCGGCATTAGGAAGGTTGAGAACCACTGACCTAGTGCCTGATCCTGACCCAGTGACCCTAGTGATTTGCCTGTGTGTGTGGGGGGGTGGGGGGGTGGGGGGGAAGGATATTACCTGTTTTAAAGCTCCTGGATGCTTATATTATACTAGAGGCCCAGTGCACAAAAATTTGTACACTCGGAGGGGAGGGGGGGTCCCTCAGCCCAGCCTGTGCCCTCTCGCAGTCTGGGACCCCTCAGGAGATAACGACCTGCTGGCTTAGGCCTGCTCCCGGGTGGCAGAGGGCAGGCCCAATCCCTAGGTGCAGCCCCTGGTCGGGCTCAGAGCAGGGCTGATTGGGGAGTTGGGGCACTGTCCCCTGTCATGCACAGAGCAGGGCGGATCAGGAGGTTGCGATGCCACCCTCAGTCACGCTCAGGGTAGGGCCAATTGGGGGGTTGGGGCACTGCCCCCTGTCACATTCAAGGCAGGGTCAATGGGGAGGTTGCGGCACCACCCCCTGTCACGCACAGAGCAGGGCTGATCAGGGGGTTGGGGTGCTGCCCCCTGTCACTCACAGAGCAGGGCCCATCAGGGGGGTTGGGGCTCCATACCCTGTCACGCACAGAGCAGGGCCCATCAAGGGGTTGGGGAGCTCCCCCCTGTCATGCACAGAGCAGGGCCGATCAGGGGGTTGAGGAGATCCCCGCTGTCACTCACAGAGTAGGGCCAATAGGGGAGTTGGGGCACCGCCCCCTGTCACACACAGAGCAGGGCAGATCAGGGGGTTGGGGCACCGCACCCTGTCACACTCAGGGCAGGGCTGATGGGGAGGTTATGGCTCTACCCTGGCACACACAGAGCAGGGCCCGTGGGGGGCAGTTGGGGCGTCGCCCTCTATCACCCACAGAGCAGGGCCGATCAGGGGGTTGGGGCGCCGCACCCTGTCACACACAGAGCCGCAGAGCAATCAGGGGTTTGGGGAGCTCCCCCCTATCAGGCACAGAGCAGGGCTGATCAGGGGGTTGGGTGCCTTCCCCTGTCATGAACAGAGCAGGGTGGATAGGAAGGTTCTGGCCCCGCCCCCTGTCACACACAGAGCTGCAGGGCGATCAGGGGGTTTGGGCACTGCTCCCTGTCACACTGATCCTGGTGCTGGGAGGCCTCTCGGCTCCGCTGATCCCGGTGCTGGGAGACATATTACCCTTTTACTATATAGGATAGAGGCCTGGTGCATGGGTGGGGGCCGGCTGGTTTGCCCTGAAGGGTGTCTTGGATCAGGGTGGGGGTCCCCACTGGGGTGCCTGGCCAGCCTGGATGAGGGGATGTTGGCTATATGCAGCTGGTCACACCCCCTTCAGGGGGGGGTCTCCACTGGGGTGCCTGGCCAGTCTGGGTGAGGGGATGAGGGCTGTTTTCAGGCTGGCGGGTGACTGAAGCTCCCAACCACTCTTTTTTTTCTTTTTTTTTTATTCTGGGCCAGCTTTAGCTCTGAGGCTTGGCTCCAGCTCTTAGGCCTCTGCTGCTGAAAGCAGGTATCTGGTTTGTTTGGGTTCTATAATCGAAACACTGTATCAACTCCAGCTCTGAGATCCTGGCGGGCTGAAAGCAGGTTTCTGGAGTTTGTTTAGCTTCTATATTTGTAACAATGTTTCAAACTGCAAGCTCAGAGGTCAGCAAGGCAGGTGGGGAACGTTGGTTTCCTCCATCACTGAAGCAAGCAAGCCTCATGTTAGCTTCAAGCTGCCTGGCTGCCGGCCACCATCTGGCTGGCAGTTAATTTGCATATCGCCCTGATTAGCCAATGGGAAGGGTAGCAGACGTTTGGCTAATTACCATGTTTCTCTTTTATTAGATAGGATTATTAGATAGGATAGTCAGGAGAACCACTGCTATGTATGAAGTTAAATCTGTAAAGCATTGCTAGAAAATTTGATGAAACTAAAAAATAATCAAACAGTAAGGTGGATATAGATATAGTGACAGGTCCCAGAGCAGTATTTCATAACAACCTTGCCAGAATGCTAGGCACCCACTCCATAAACAAAGCAGGTGTGGAAGGTGGTTTTCCTTGCTGGGGCAGGACATCCTTTATTTGTGTCCGCCAGCTCCCAGATGTCATCAGTTGAGTCTGGTGCCCACCTGCTGAAGCAGTGAGGAAAATTCTTGACACAAAGGGGGGGATGTTGGCGGTGGCCTCTAGAAGTGGGGTGGGCTTCTGCTGATGGCTCCCGGAGCTCATTTACATCCTGTGTTTTCTTTCTGCAGAGCGAGACCAGTGGTGACGGTGGATGCCCAGCTTCTGCTGCACCCGGTGATAATCAACCTGGAAAATAAAACTTGCCAGATTCCAGAGTTTATGACTTCTGTGGCCTGGTGAGTTAGTCCATTCAAATCACGCGGGGATTTTGTGAAGGAATTAAATTGGATTGATGGATTCTGTGGAGGTGCAGCTTCTGGGTCTGTCCATCTGGGCAGGCCTGAGACTCTTCATTTCTTTAAAACAAAACTCCAAGAGGTGCTGATGCTGCAGGTCTGTGCGCCAAATAGGAGTAGCGAGCATAAGTCTTTAAAACAAAAGTCAAGATCTATGACATGATCCTGATCCTTTGCTGTCAA
This sequence comes from Myotis nattereri, assembly GCF_964212035.1. Taxonomy (NCBI): domain Eukaryota; kingdom Metazoa; phylum Chordata; class Mammalia; order Chiroptera; family Vespertilionidae; genus Myotis; species Myotis nattereri. The sequence continues at coordinate 95,513,014 of NC_138075.1, forward strand.
CTTATCACCTGAAGGAGACTTCTCCAGCCTACAGGCTCAGGTGAGATGAGAAGTACAGGTTTGAACTGTGCAGGTCCACCTATATGCAGACTTGTTTTAAATAAATACAGTTGGCCTTTTATACTTGCAGGTTTAACATCTTCAGATTCAACTAACCACGGATGACGCATCCCCAACCACAGATTCCCAGCTATGGATCTAAAACAGTTTCCGTAAGTGGTTAGTTGACTCTGCAGATGTGAAGGGCCAACTATAGAGTCAAAAGTTATACTGCATGGGGGTGAGCAACCCTAATCCCCACCTTATTCCAAGGCCAACAGTATAAAAACATTTGTGAGTGATCCTAATGAAACAAATCTTGGAGAACTCTTTCAGATTCTTGGCATTTTAAAAGAAACATTAACCAAACTGAAAAGATAATAAAATATCTTGACTTTTACATTTGCGTATGGTATAGATACCACTTTTCAGACATATATAACGTCCTTTTTTTCTTCAGAGGCCAAGCGTGGGTTAAATTACTTGGTTTCCTGTGCTCAAAACATATGTCGGCTTTCTAATTTAGCCTGTACCGTTAGACAGAAGGTAAACATAAACATAGTGATTTTTGTGTCCTAAACTATATTTTTTTGTGGCCAAGATCTCATCATCAGGAATAGCAGGAAAATTGTGGTTCCTTTTCCTGGGCCATATAGAGTATGGCTTATCCAAGTTCTGAAAGTGCTGTTTTTGAATCTTGCCAGTTATCCAGTTATCCAAAGGGACTACAAAATGGAACTTGATGGTCACACAGCCGGAGAAAATGACACTTTTTAAAAAATATATTTTTTATTGATTTTTTACAGAGAGGAAGGGAGAGGAATAGAGATTTAGAAACATCGATGAGAGAGAAACATCGATCAGCTGCCTCCTGCACACTCCCCAGTGGGGATGTGCCCGCAACCAAGGTACATGCCCTTGACTGGAAGCGAACCTGGGACCTTTCAGTCCGCAGGCCGACGCTCTATCCACTGAGCCAAACCAATCACGCCTGCCAATTTGTTTTTAATATGCAGGTCCTCGAGGGTCAAGGTTTGTCCTACTGGGCAATGCCAGCAAGGTACATCCTCTGAAAAATCAACCAACACTTGGTGTGCTTGAGATTTGCCCTCATTTTCCAGAGATGTGGTTTAACTCAGTATGTTAGGTTCCTGAGACTGTCAGAATGCAGTCTTGACCCAAAGAAGTTACAGTATTTTCAGCCAATTTCAGCATGCTGCTGATGGCCTTTGGGTAGGAATTCATTCTGAAGTCAAAGCCTTTGAGGGTGGAGGGTGGGGGTGAGGAGGACCCTGAAGAATTCTTTGTAAAACATCCTTCACTGGGAGCTCCCCATACTTAGAGGCCTGTCCTCTCCTTAACCAGCTTTAGAAAGTAGCTGGGAAATGCCCAGAGCACATTTTAAAAGGGTTTCAAACCATAAAACATAATGAAAACCTGATCTGAGAAAATATGTGAAGGAACTTGGACAAGCTATGCTCTATATGGCCCAGGCACAGGAACCATAATTCTCCTGCTAGTCCTTACCCTGGAATGATTAAATGAGCATGCAATGAGCTGTGCCAGCTACACAGGCATGAGTATTAGGAATTCAGTATTTCCCCTAATAGTCCTGTGTGTTCACATTCACAGCTGAATGGACTGTATAGGCTGAATTTTTAAGCATATCTGTGTGGCACACTCTGATATAAAGCATTGTTTCAAATGAGATAATTTTTCTAAGGGTTTTTAATATTTTTATAAAATGTAAGTAGTTTTAACAGATGAGATCTGTTTGGTTTTATGGAAAGAGTATTACTTTGTAACAAGAAAATATCTTTTCATGAACCATTTTCCTGATTGCATTAAATTATTATTTAGATAAAATGCAATTTGTTATGTGGGCAAATATAAAATATATGCCGTTATAATTGTTTATTTTATTCTATTGTATATGTTTTCTGAAAGATGTTTCATTTTCATATTTAAAACGTTGAATGGTGGCTCAGAGCATGAAAATTTGAAAAGTTAATAACTGATTCAATCTAGAATGTGTTTCTCTGATACCTTTTAAGTTTGTTCTAAGAATTTAGCTCAGTCTTTCTAAAATTGTTGAAAAACATTTGTTGATTTTCTTTTCTGTAATTTTGGTCTGTATTTAATATAACCTTGTATCGCACATTTGAAACTATTAAGTAAACTTAAATTCAGAAATAGTTCTTCACTTCCATTGATGTGAATTTCTGTGTCTTTCAAACAGCTATGTAGTTTTATAAAGTATCCGCTGCTACTAGAATTTCTAAATTATAAATAAAAACATAAAATCAGCTCAATCAATCTTAATTGTTAACAAATCAGAAAAATTAAAACTATTTAGTAAAAATGTTACATATTATAAATTTAAAAGTTTATAACTATCCACTTTTCAAATCTGAAAAGAACTTTAAATATGCCTAACTTTATGTAAAATCTTATGTTTGCTATCAATGAAATAGGATTGAATTGGTTAAACTGAAAAATGAATTGCTACTTAAATCCTGTTCCACATTTATCTTATTCTTCCTCCATTATTCATGGCTGTTGGCACTGTTGTATCACAGAAGCATTATTCCAACCATTACTGCATGTTTAGGACTAGTGTTAGAGGATTTGTAGTGGATCATCCTACCTCTGATATATCAGAAACACTATAGACAGTTTCATTTTGAATTTATGTGATGAGAGTGCTAAGTTGATTTTTTTTTTTGTTCCTATCAGGCCTATTCAAGCTATAACGTACCATGTTGACTATGACCATAAATCCTAGTTTGAAATTTTAACTCAGTTAATAATCCTATATAATAAAAGGCTAATATGCAAATTGACTGAACAGTGGAACGACTGGTCACTATGATGCACACTGACCATCAGGGGGCAGATGCTTAATACAGGAGCTGCCCCCGGGTGGTCACTGCACTCCCACAGGGGGAGTACTGCTTAGCCAGAAGCCAGGCCCGCAGCTGGCAAGTGCAGGGCGGTGGCGGGAGCCTCTCCCGCCTCCACAACAGTGCTAAGGATGTGCATTAGGGAGCTGACCTAAGACAGCAGTTGGACATCCCCCAAGGGCTCCCGGACTGCTAGAGGGCACAGATCAGGCTGAGGGACACCTCCCAAGTGCACAAATTTTGTGCATTGGGTCTCTAGTTAATAATAGTTTGCAGCTTTCTTTGATAACCAAGGACTTCCAAAAAAGTTGGACACAGAAAGAAGTTCCAATTTTGAAAGGCAGACCTACTAAGAAATTCAAAGATGCAATTAACTATTCCTCTTCCCTGAATATATCTAATTGAAGTAGAAGTGGGCTGAAATTTGTGATTTCTCTGGGGAAGTGGTAAAAATGCTATAATAATGGAGAAATCTCAGGAAACTCTTGGCTTAATGGCATATGGCAAATTATTTACCCTGAAGGGAAACATTGACTGAGGTCACGGGAGATAGATGAATCCCAGATGTGACACATTTTCATTAGGTTTGACACAGGAAGCTGACACATAATTAAAGTATGATTAGGGATTATTTATTCCTTTTGGGTTCTGCAGAAATATTCTAATTATACTATGTATTTTACTAACAAAAATGTTATAACTGTCATTAAATCATATTTAAGTATTTTTCTTATATTTTCACTTTCTTAGAAATGTGAAAAAGCCCCATCTCAAAGGCTGGCTGTCAGGGCTTGACATTTGTCAGGAGGGAGGTGAGCACATTCAGCCAAGGCAGGCAGAGTCAATCGGCTGTTTCCTATTCCTTCCATGGCCACAGAACAGGCCCAAGTGCAGGTCATCCCACAAACTGTGGCAGACACCTCTCTGGATTATGTTCAGGAAAAACTATAAAGTGCCTCTTTTGCACATATATCCTCTTTTTAGCATCTTTATATGCCATATAATTGTGCCTACCTAGCTTGAAACAGCCACTCTATACTCCTTATGTTCTTTCTCTTGCCATTCCCTCTCCTAGTGTATCTGCCTCAAATTGTACCCCACCCCTAGCAAGTTGCCACCGAGTTTCTCTCTTCTTCCAAGCAGAGTGGGGATGTGGGTTAATCTCACCATGGTGCTCCATGCCTTTTAGGACTAAATTCAAGTTCTTTAGCACGACTTTCAGAGCCTTGTTCCTTCCCAATCTTTCCCATCTTCCTCTAATGCACCAACCACACCAAATTTCTTCAGGTTCTTCAAATGGGGTCAAGTTCTTGCTCATCTCCAGGCTCTACCACTAGCTGTTCCCCTGATGTACTGCTCAATTCTTCACTCTCTGGCACATGGAGATAATCATTTATTGAATACAGGCAGCAAGCAAATGATTAAACAATCCATTGATTAAATCAGATAACCTCACCAGTCTTAATTATATTAGTGCTGAGGCCAACTGGTAGGCTATGTGTATATTTTATATGTATATTTATTTTTTAGTTGTATGTGTATAATAAGTGAAGTATAGAGGAAAACGGTGTATTCATCTATCTAGGGTGAGTTAAGGGAAGAGTTCTACTTCAGATTCAAAACTTTATTAACCAATAAATTATTGACTATTATTTTCCATAGCTTTTCCTTAAGAGTATGTGCATCTGTAGAAGGCCAGAGCATTCCAAACACAATAGGTGAGAGTGTTTTCTTTTTTATACTCCTATAGTATACTAAGAAAAGTCAACCATAAGTATTTCTCTGTGCAGACCTCATAGAACTTTTAATGAGCCCTTTGTTAATACCGAGGTTCCTAGTGTATATATGGAGCCCTCTTTATAAACATTACTCAAATAATTGGTATTAATATTATCTAGAAAGCAGAAATAATTGTGTGGGGGTGTTTCCTGGGCTCAGGGCTGGTGCTACTCACCCACCTCCTCACCTTGCGGAAGTTCTATTTCTTTTTCTGAAGGAACTTCAAATGTGCTGAAGATGTTTTGAAATTCATGCAAGTGGGGGCTTAAAGAGATGATAAGAGAGGAAGAGAATCAGGATGTTTTCTTCCTGTGAGCCCAAGGGAACTCATAGATTCTGCCAACCTCATGAAAAAAACATGATTTGTGTAAAAAACAAGTGTTTTAGCGTGGGGAGTATTTCCTAAAATTTTTCTCAGCTCCTCTATTGTTTTTGAACCCAACTATGAAAAAAAAAAGTTTTCTACGTAAGCAAATTGAACTAGGAACTCATACCTCTGCTAAAGCACTGCATTCACCAAATACTTTTCCTCTCCTGATTATATTTACTTTATTTCTGTCCTATAGGCCTGACCGCCGAGGTGCAGTTAGATTCCCTGAAACAAAAAGGTGCCATTAAACGCACACTCTTCCTTGACAACCATCAGTCACATTTCATCTTCCCTCTCGTGATAAAGCAGCAGAAATCCCACCAGTGCCAGGACTTTATGGTTTACCTGCGAGTAAGTGTTCCAGAATCACCTTTCTGGCCTCTCACATTCAGAACCACATTCCAACCACTTTTTTTTTTCCATTTAACCATCAACCTTGTCCACATCATTTTCATTTTATTGGAGGAAACTTTATTTTAAGGCTGCACTCCAGCCTTGAGCCTCACTTCCTTCCACTAACCCAATCATATGTTACTATTAATTCTCATGGTTTCTTTTTGTTTTGTTCACAATCTTGATAATAGCACTAACTCAGGTGGTTTTCATTTGTAACTGCCTCCCCCGCAAAATAACATAATTTATTTGAATTTTTCTCCTACATGAGTATGTTTAGCCAGATTTTATCAATGTGCATTTAAGAGCCAACTCAGGAAAACATTTAGGCATTCAAAGCCTTTATTAAGAGTCATTTATAATTATATTTTTAAAGCAGTGGATTTTTACCAATAACTCCAAACCTACCGTGAAATTTAAAAAGCCAAAATATTTATCATACAGTTATTTCATCTTCTCACCAGTTGTGAGGTTATTATTCTTTCTTATTTCATCTCCTCCTTTAATGGACTTAGTGAGGGGAAATCTGGTGAAGGCAAAGTTTACAAATAGGTCTGGAAAGCTGGGTGCATGACCCTGGGGTCTCATTATGACCTTGACTGGCACATAATTGAAGGGTGGCATGTTCACCACAGGGAGTAAGGTGTTCCGTGTGCTCAGGGCTTGCTGCTGATGCTACTCACTCACCTCCTCACCTCAAGGGAGTTCTACTTCTTTTTCTGAAGGAACTCCAAATGTGCTGAAAGTGTTTTGAAGTTCATGCAAGAGGGGGCTTAAAGAGATGATAAGAGAGGAAGAGAATCAAGATATTTTCTTCCTGTGAGCCCAACAGAGCTCATAGATTGTGCCATCCTCATGGAAATATAAATCCCAATTTGCAAAACTTTAAATATTTATTACATATATAAGTATGATTTTTTTTTAACTTTGCAATATGGGCAACCTGTGTGAGTTTTGAAGATCTGGAGACCCTGAAGATTACCTCTAGAAGCATGTATTTCAATGAAGCCACAGCTCTAAATGAATCATCTCTGAACACATATTAATTAAGCTATATTAATAGTCAGTGAGTACTTAAGCTCATGATGGTGATGATTACTTCATCATTCACTTTCGCTGACTGAAGGCCAGTGCCTTTCACAGACTAACATCCTGCAGCTGATTCACAGAGCCTTCCTCGACTCTGTCATTATTTTTCCCAGGATGAAACTGAATTCCGAGATAAATTATCTCCAATCAACATTAGTTTGAATTACAGTTTGGATGAATCCACCTTTAAAGAAGGCCTGGAAGTGAAACCGATATTGAACCACTACAGGGAAAATGTTGTTACTGAACAGGTAGGTCCTTGACGGTCTTCATATTCTCAGTCAGGCCCTGGGCATAGCTCCTGTGACCTTAAGATGAAACGTAGTCCCTTTTGTCTCATTCCTGCGCACAAAGATATAACATTTGGGTGATTTTTCTAACAGGTTTCCTGAAACACTGCATCATTGTGTTTTCAGAAGCCCATCCCCTTGTGCAACCAAGATTTAATATGTTCAAAATGTGGCTGTAATGGAAGCAATACAGTCTGTAATTCTCAAAACATTGCCAGACTCACATTCTTTACAGACATTTCAGAATGAATTGGAATCGGGCTATTATGTAAACTGGCCTCTATTGGGCGGTCACTGCTGAACACGGGGCTTCTAGCTGGGTAGAATCATGCCTAGTGAAATGAAAGCTTTGCTTTAATTTGTGGAATCGTTCATAATTTTCAAGAAAAAGGATGTGATTCCGGTTTTCCAAGATTATTCCTGATATGTTTTTGCACAACACAGGCTCATATCCTGGTGGACTGTGGAGAAGACAACATGTGCATTCCTGACTTGAAGCTGTCAGCCAGACCGTAAGTTTAAATAAATAAACTTGTACATTTATCTAATGGAATACAGGTGTTTATTTAAAGCATTTCTGGTGAAAGTATACACTTTCAACTACTACAAAAAATACACTGCGTGAAAGCCTTGAGCTTGGCTACACTTTGCATTAGCCTCTGGTTTGGGTCAGTTCTTTGCCATTGGTGTCAAGTGACCACCCTAAGGTTTTGCCCAAGCTGTTTCATCTTTCAGCGGAAGTGGGAAAAAAAGTTTTTGTTCAAAGTAAATTCATCTATGGGGTGGTTCAGGTTGTATTTACCTGTCTCAGTTCTGTGGACAAAGAATTCAGAGACAGGCTGGTTCCATCAACACCTTAGCCAAAACTTTTTATACAGCACCCCATGAGTCAAAGGCATCCTCAAAACTGTCAACACAAAACCAACTTTAATTTGCTGGGAGAAATGGAATGGCACTCTATGGAGTAAAGCAGAAGGTGTCACAAAGTCAAATAAGAATCAGAGAGCTGCCCTAACCGATTTGGCTGAGTGGATAGAGCATCGGCCTGCGGACTCAAGAGTCCCAGGTTCGATTCCGGTCAAGGGCATGTACTTGGTTGCGGGCACATCCCCAGTGGGGAGTGTGCAGGAGGCAGCTGATCGATGTTTCTCTCTCTCTCTCATCGATGTTTCTAACTCTCTATCCCTCTCCCTTCCTCTCTGTGAAAAACCAATAAAATATATATTTTTTTAAAAAAAGAAAGAATCAGAGGGCTTCCCAGTTGCCTGTAGTGGCGAGTCACCATCCCAGGACTGGTAATTGTGTTGCATTATGATATGTAAAGAAATGAAATTAAATGAAATTAAATTATCTATGATGGGACAAAACAGATTCATGCTCCTTCACCCCACCTCCCACCCCCAGGACCTGTCTCACTGTCAATGTTTGGAATCCGCTTGATAGCTCTCAAGGAGACTTTCTCCAAACTTCACAAGTTAGCCAGTGTCTGAAGCAATAGCTTTGATTAATGGTCAAAAGTGAAATAGGCATTTCCAGATGTTGGTTCAATTTGAAGTTTGGAGTGAATTAAATTTCTTCAAAATACTTCACAATCGTCAATCAGCTATTTGTGATCTTCTTTTATCTGCCACTTTCTCCCCTCTCATTGTCCATTTCGCATCACACGTCTCCCACTGAGTTTTTAAACCCTGTCTCTCTCTTTTCCCCCATGGCTCATCGTACTTCCTGCTGGGTGTTTTCAGGGATGTGCTGAAGCTACTCATTCTGGCTTGTGAGCCAATTGTTAAATTTTCTAGAATTTTTTTTCTGGCAGATTATTAAGTATGTCAGTAGCTTGACATTGACCCTAGTGGGAGGATTCATACCACTGGAATCAGCAAATGTTGCAAATGGTGTGGGGTGTGTTTTTTGAGACCTGGTTGTTAAACATTGACCAGCACATCATTGGATGTTTTCCTGTCCTTCCCAGCAAGACCTGGTTCTCTTGATTCTTCTCAATGCGCCTTCATGGCCATCCATCTTCTTTTTGCCTCCGTCTTGCATTTCCACATCTTTCGTCCTTTCCTCTCAGGTAAGTCCTTAACTAAAATACCCATGAATCCAGCGAGTATCTAATGACCCTGTTAAATTGCATTTCTAGAGATAAGCATCAGGTTATCATTGGAGGTGAAAATCACCTTATGCTCATAATCAATGTGAGAAACGAAGGTGAAGGAGCCTATGAAGCGGAACTCTTGGTGATGATCCCAGAAGAGGCAGATTATGTCGGGATTGAGCGCAGCAACAAGGTAATGCCTACAAATTATTCGAAGTAGTGAAGTGCTAGGTATATTTTGGAAGTCAAATCAATGTTAAGAAGAGCCATCTTAGCTGAGAGTTTCTTTCTAAACAAAGAAAACAAAATAGCACTTTACTTGTTCATCATAATTGCAGTCAGCCAGGAAGGGGGATGGTCTTTCTTGGCCATACATGCAAAGGTACATTGGCCGAAGTTTGAGAGCCATAGCAAGGAAGAGAATACAATTGCTGAAAGAAGTGGCTTACCAACTGATGGATTTCTTAGCTAAATTCACAAGCTCACTCTTACCCTCACTGGCTGTTTTCAGGTCTTTGTTTTGAGTTCCTTTAAGTTTCAAGCAGGTCCCAGGAGGTCTGGTTCTCATTATAGCTTATGGAGGAAGGTCCAGCCAATCCCAACTGAGCGCTGATAACAACCTAGACAGGCACTGGAAAGGAAACACGGTCATTTTTCTTTCTTCATGGTCCACCTTTTCGGGACTGGGTCCAAGAAAAGCCAGATCTTCGTCATTTGCCAGTCCCGCAATGCCACTATTTATTAAACTGACGTGGATGCTTTTTATAGTCTTTCCTTCCTTGTCAGAACATGAATCTTCCCACTCAGAGTATCCAAAGGTTCAGTTGTGTTTGTGATCGCTTGGCCTAAAATACATTTTAGAATAATGGAGAGAGTCCCTCATTTTTAGAAATAAGTGGGCCCACAATTAAGGGCAGAGACCAAGGTGAATATTCTTTCTTAGCCACCCCTCATTCAGAGCTAGGCACAGTGGGTGCTCCTTAGCAACTTGCTGGTGGATTTGTTCTTTAAAACTATAATTTATTAAATTCACGTGAGTGTCCAAATGCTGCATATTCTGAGGAGTTTGAAGATGCTAATGCTGAAATAATTTAATGAAAAATAATTCCTCTAAAGAGATGTTAACAAACTGTTGTGATATTGGTGTCTTACAGGCATTGAAAAACATTGAGAATATAAAATTCTCTATTCACACCTCTAGTCTCATGTTTTATATTTTCGTTAAATTATCTTGCTAGAAAAAAATAAATCCAGGAGGGTAATAATCATGTATCTTTAACAGTCATTATAAGTTTATGAGAAGACATTCATAGAAAAATATCACCTACAAATACTCCCGTGGAGATAATACATAAACAAACCAAAAAATGAGCTCAAGTATGTCATTTTTCAATGTTCCAGGGCTCCACTCATTTTTATTACAATTCCTTTCATGCCATTCCCCCTCTGACTTTGTCAAACAGAGCATCTATTCTAAAATGTTTTCCTTTTAGAAAAACATCCAGTTTACTGTTCACTTTTTTGCAAGGAAAGCTTGGATAGCATTCATTTCTGTCTTTGCCTGTAAACATTACAAAAGACATCATCCATAATCTCAAATGAGTCCTTAACTGTTCTTCTTCAGGTGTTTCTGGGACAGAGACTTAGCTCCGTCTTTGGATTTTACATTACTAAGCCACATTCTAATTTCTTCTTTGTTTTTAAGCAGTTTGAGATTTGTGTATTTTTTTAATTTAAAATAAGTTCAAGTATTTTTAAAACAATTTTTTCTCATTAGGAAAAGTATTGGGATTATCTGATTGTAAGTTTTGTTATCTTTTGTTGAAAACATTGATCTTTTAAAAAATGTAGACAGTGGCCCGGCTGGTGTTGCTCAGTGGTTGAGCATCAACCCACAAAGTCAAGGTTTGATTCCAGTCAGGGCACATGCCTAGGTTGCAGGCTTGATCCCCAGTAGTGGGAGTGCAGGAGGCAGCCAGTTGATTCTCTCTCATCATTGATGTTTCTGTCTCTTTCTCTCCCTCTCCCTTCCTCTCTGAAATAAATAAAAACATATTTTTAAAAATGTAGATGGTGATCATCTCTTTCTCTGGACACCTTAACTGAGCCAACCTTTATCCTTCCTTTTGATGACCTTCCTTCTAAATTTTTCTAGAAATAAAGACCTATGTCAGTAGTTCCCAATTTGGAGCACGCACCCCACAGGGGGCAATTTGCTTTTTAAGGGGGAAAATTTGAGAATGAGTTATTAAAAGTGAATTTTTTTGCATTTCTTACGGTTCTAGGGGCCTCATATACAGTATATAAATATATATTGTGACATATTTATGCATTTCAGTTCTTTGTTATATGTTTTGAAACTTTATTTGCTATTTCTTCATATCACTTCATATTATTTTTAAACAATTTCTTAGTGATTTCTTACTCAGTACTTCAACTGTCCTTTCATTCTTTTATTTTTCTCTTTCATGGATGCCATGTTCTTTGGAAGCTTGTTTAGACCAAGATAATGGCCTTTTGGGTTTCCTCCATGTGAATAGTTCACTTTTCGAATAATAAGAATTATATGTCATTGGGGGGCGGTATCAGGATTTTAGAGATGCTTAGGTGGGGCATGGCCAGAAAAAGGTTGGGAACCACTTATATGCTTTATCTTTTACTATTATTGCATTAGTACATTTTATGTCACATAAAATTTATCATTTGTAGCTGTACAGTTCAGTGACATAAAGTTCATTTACACTATTGTACAACCATCACTACTATCCATCCATAGAACTCCTCTCATTTTGCAAAGCTGAAACTTTGTACCCATCAAACACTAACTTCGAATTCCCCCTCTTTCCAGGCCCTGTAACTGCCATTCAACTTTCTATCTCTAGGAATTTGGCGATTCTAGGTTCCCCATGTACTCCACTTCACTCCTCTGTCTCACACCTGCCCCACAGTCAGCATGTCCAGAACTAGACTTTCCATCTTCCACACTCACATCCCTCCTCTTCCCCTCCCTTTCCCATCTCAGAGAATGGCACCAGAATGCACGTAATTTCTGAAGCCTGAGTTGGTCTGAAATCTCTCCAGTCCACAGCCTCTATCTAACTGCCGCTGTCACTGCCTTCATGCGGACTGGAATGATTTTTCCCCGAGCACACTGTAACAGTCTCCTAACTCACGTCCCCATCTCGCTGCCTCCTGAAAGGAAGCCCTCTTTCTATGATGCAAATCTGACCACGTCATTCTCTTGCTTAAAACCCTCGCTAGCTCCCCATTGCTTTAAGATAAAGTCCAGATACTTGAGGTGACTAACAATGCCCTTAATTTTGTCCCCTCTAAATTATACACCCCTTCAGCCACATCTTCCCTTTACCTCACACCCTCAATTCCAGCGGACAGAGTTTCTTTTCCGTTCCTGTGATAGCCCTGCATGCTCTGACCGGAAAGCTTGTCCCTGCAGATCCTTCTCTCTGACACACTGACTACTTCCTCCTCCCCTTTATCTGGCTTACTTCTTTCCAGTCATTCTTTAGGCCTCAGTTTACTAACGACTGTGACTGCTAAAATTTATTTTGCAATTGCTATGGGCTGGGCGCTGCTCTAAGCTCTGCATATTTTCTTTCTTTTTTATAATGCTTTAAGTCATAGCATGATTTTTCTCTGGTTCTAGAACTACCTTTAATATTTTTAGTTAAGTATTTATCAACCTATGTGGGTTATAATCAAATTATGATGATGATTATGAATATCCAAATTTTCATTAGTGAAAATTTGTTCATATATATTCATCTAGACTTCTCCAATGTGCAATAATTCTTAGTTAAAAGGCCAAATTTATTTTAGTTTTAATAAATCCCACATTATTACAATTCAAATGGGCTTAACATTATCAATTATAGTCTTAATGAGGAGTAAAAAGTTAAAGATTATAAATGTGTGTCTTTTGAAATGAGTATGGTATGCTATTGGTCTGGTGTGGAAATGGATCAAAATACATTTACTTAATCCTCATGACAGCTTTATAGAGAAATGGCAAGGCTATCATCACCTCCATTGTGTAGATAAGGAGAAATTGGGTAACACGCAGAAAGTTACATAGCTATTCTGTAGCGGAGCCAAGATCGAAACCTCTGCTGTTAAGTCCAGGCCCCATGCTTAATCACTGCTCCCTTTTCTGGTTGCTTAAATCTATGTGCATGTCCTCCTCTATCACTACCAATTTCTCCTACCATAACCTTAGCAAACTGTATTGTGTTTCCATTGCTTGTTGCAATTGCTTGTGATCACTTACTGCATTTGTAATAACTGAAAATTCAATGAGGGCAACTGTCTAGTAAATAACAGTAAATATTTTCAGTGAATGAATAAATGCATGAATGATACCCTTAGAGCTATAAATGGATTAGAACAAGAGTGTTCCTGGAACAGCGGAGGAAAATAATCTAGAAATATCTAGAAAAACATTATTGTTTCTCTCACTCAGAGAGGAAATAAAGGTTTTAAAAAAAAGGGTGATGGCCTGTGGAGTAGAAATAACTTTGATTGATGTGGAAAAGCTATTTCTAGAAAGCTGGAAAAATGTATATATAACTTTTAAACTTTAGATAAGATAAAAATATTTACTATAGAAACTGAATCCTTGAATTATATTCAGGGGATACATGGGCATTTTTTTAAAGCTTTTGCTGTGTTTATTTTTTGTTTTCAGGACTGAGTTAATAATCTCAACACAAAACATCTCTGTATGACTTGAGTTAGTTAGTAATGCTTAAGGTTGAATAGATGCTAAAGGTACTTTCAGGATAGAGAATATTACCAGCTTTTTAAAAATATGTTTCGATGAAGGGATTAAGAAAAAGTCCTCACAAATGACAGTATGGTGATTGCCTGAGGGAAAGTGGGGTGGGGGAAGTAGGAGAGGGTAAAGGGAGGATAAATGGTGATGAAAGGAGACTTGACTTGGGGTGTTGAACACACAGTACAATTTACAGATGATGATTATAGAACTGTACCCCTCAAACCTGTATAATTTTATTACCCAATGCCACTCCAATAAATTCAATTAAAAAAAGAAAATATGTTTCTTACCTCCATCAGAAACTGACATGCCATTCATTTATATTTGGAAAGAGCATGTATTAAAAGAGCATCCAAATATGAGTGATTCACTCCTTTCTCATTACTTGGGACAGACTTCCAATGGATGCTATAGGAAGAGAATTACCAGGGTGATTAAGGAGAAGCACTTTATAGTTAGTTGTGTGTTTGTCCATTTCTTTGAAGGCTTCTCCTTAGCAGAGTGTGAGCTACTGTCACTGTTATCTCCCAACACCATCTCCTTCTCGCCAAACACTGTTCTAGGCACTGGGAATAGGACAGATACAAAGCCCCCTTCCTCCTGATGCTTATTTTCTCAAAGCATATGATCTACCTCCAGAATTCTTTATCTAGATATCTGGGGTTTGTTTGGCTTTTCTTTGTTTTGGTTTTAAATCTTGTTTTTTTTCTCAATAAAGTGGAAAAGATGGAATGGAGGATGGTTTCTGAAACTTTTACTTGAAAATTCACATTCCTTCCTTACATGAAATTTCAATACAGCTAAAAGAGGGTTACATGGCCCTCATATTCAGAATGCTCTTCCATGAACTTCTCATGGGGCACAAATCCCCAAAGGCTGCTCCTTTGTAACTGTCCTCATCGTGTAAGCTTATCTTTGGGAATGAAGATTACAGCTTTTTGTGAGTTCTTTTAGGAGTTTAATTTTTATTTTCCAATTACAGTTCACTTTCAATATTATTTTGTATTGGCTTCAGGTGTACAGTATCGTGGTTAGGTAATCATATACTTTACATAGTGTTCCCCTTCGATATTTCCAGTACCAAACTGGCACCATACTTAGTTATGCAATATTATTGACTGTATTACCTATGCTGTATTTTACATCCCCTTGACTATTTTGTAACTATCAATTTATACTTCTTAATCCCTCCACCTCTTTCTCACAGGTGATATATTAGTAGCACTTACTAAGTTTGATGGAATAATGGGTGAACACGTTGGTTGCTATCACCAGTGGCAGAGCAGGGCCATAGGGACATTGGGTTTTGAAATATGGTAAGGGCTCAGGGTAGAGAATAAGGTGTGGATTTCTAGGCAGCTGGGAGTAACATGAGGACACAGGTGGAGCTGAGAGCAGACAGCCCGAGTTCAAAGATAAACCTTCTTTTCTTTCCCTTACTCCCTGGTGTAACCTTGAGACCTTCTCCAACATAGTTCTAAGCATCTCTTCAAACCTGAGTTTTTGTACCTTCTAATCAGAATAGGATGAATGGGGAAGAAGGGAGAAGGAAGCACTGGGTCAACATAAAAGTGTTCTCTTTCCATCATAAGTGTTTAGGATTGAACTACGATTGATTGTGTAATCTCAAAATGGGACCATGATGTGTAGAAATTTGTGTTCAAAGCAGTTCTCCTGCAAATGGTCATTGAGTCATATGATCATGTATACAAATTATTGCCATTTCATTTTTGTAAGAATAAATTAGCTGTGTTGAATTATCTGTGATCTTCATGGCCCTAATTTAATGTTAACAGTGAAAATAATTTCTAGAATATTTGTATAAATACTATAGGAAGCTTTTTTGTGGGGAGGGGGCCAAGGAAAACAATAGTTGGGTTTACCAATCTAAAGACTTTCTTTCTAAAATTAAACTTCAATCTTTTTTCTCAAGTTTTTCTTCTGAGTTGGTCACAAATTAATTCTTGGGCACAGCTGCCCCTACAGGTGTTTGAAATCAAGAGGCGCTTCCCACCCGCAGAGCTGCTTTTGTGACAGGATGTGATTTATATGCCCCTGAACTCCACCTCGGTCTTCTTTCCTGTTGTAGGGATTCCGACCACTGAGCTGTGAGTACAAGATGGAAAATGTAACCAGAATGGTGGTGTGTGACCTTGGGAACCCGATGGCGGCTGGAACAAACGTAAGAGAAACCCAGAAGCACTTACTGATTTATGTCTAATTGAATTTTAAAAGAAACTAATGGAAAGCTCCCCAATTAGCACTCAGCAGTGTAGTACATAGCAATTAAAACAAATTAGGCAGGAAATTACCAGACCAGGGTAGTGGGATTTAGCATTATAACCAACAGAGTGGATAATCTAAGGTTAAAAACAAAGATGAATACTTTTGTATGCTTTCTCTTTGAACATCACTCTTACACATCGTTTAGTCACAACAAGTCTATAAATACTTTTTTTTTTTTACTACAGATTTTTTGTTGACTGTTTTTCTTTGGATTTACTACAACTTTTTCTTGAATTAAAAAATAAATACAATATATAAGTATTTAAGAATAACAATTAAAAATTTTAGCAAAGATGATTAAATTTTTATTTCAAATATACCTCCCATATGAATATCATTCACAGTACTTTCATATTAAAATATTATAATAATTCAGCTTTTAAATCAGCTTTACCAGGTATTAGTTGAAGAACTGGTATCTTACTTGAAGAATAATATATTTTACCTGAAGAAGAATACAGAAAAATGTAGCAAGAAAAAAAGGTTAATAATGATCTGTAACATGCTCATGAAATAATAAGTTGGCTTATTTCCTCTTTTCTTCCTCCTCCCCTAGCCCTCACCATTCCTCCTCCTCTTTTTCTTTCTTCTCTTCCTTCACCAGCTTCTCCTCCTCCTCCTTTTTTTTCCTTTGTTTCCAGATTTAGGAATTTCCCGTTCAGTATTACTTGTGGACAAAACATTTGTTTTATGCAATTGCTGTTTACATGTTTACATAGGAACTTCTTGTAATAAATATCGCAGTGGAAATAATTTTTTTTGAAGTCATAAATCAGAAACATATTCTGAAATCTGCAAATACTACATAATCAAATATTACATAAACTAAACATATACATTCCCCTATTTTAAATTAGATGTTTATGATGATCAATGGAATGGTTTGTTTGAAAAAAAAATTATAATTACATAGGTTTGTATTAGAACAACTTCCAAAATTATTCCAAAGAGACCTTACCCCTTGAGATAGCCTTTAAAGAAGAGTTCTGTGGTCATTGCTGAATGTCATGTCCTCTGGGACTCTCAGGTGCACGTAGCATTTTAAAGCTACTGAGAAGTGCTGCAGTAAATAAACCTCTCAGCCAGAGTTTCACACATGTGTTTGAGCCTTTGAAAGTTTCTATCAAGAAATACCTATTCCCACCCTGGCTGGTGTGGCTCAGTTATTTGGAGAGCCGTCCTGTACACCAAAGGGTCGCAGACTCGATTCCTGGGCAGGGCACACACCCAGGTCAGGGTTCGTAAGGGAGGCAACCGGTTGATGTTTCTCTTTCACATCGCTATTTCTCTCTCTCCCTCTCCCTTCCTCTGTCTCTAAAATCAATTAGAAAAACATATCCTCGGGTGAGGATTTAAAAAAAAAATTTAAGGAAAAAACCCCACAAATACCTATTCCCAATTTATACTTTTGGATATTGTGCTAGAAAAATATTTTTGCTTCTTTATATTATAATAAACACTGTACCATTGATACTGGGTAATTTTAAAAAAGGTACTAAGCTATACAGATTAGTAAGCTCACTTCTTGGTTAAAAACAAGTAAATATTTAAATGAAAGATCAACTTTTATAAGCTAACATGTATTGATGATCCTCTGTATTATAAACCCATTACTGGGTGGTTTTTCAATATTGTCTCATTTAATTTTCACAACAACCAACTACTTTATGGGTCAGGTATTTCTCCTATGTTATGGATGAGAAAACTGAGACTCAAGAGAAGTCAAATGAATTGCCCAAAGTCACACAGGTAATGAAGGACAGACCCAAGATTTGAACCAGGCCTGTCTACAAAATTGTGATGAGTACTTGGGTGAAAACTAATAGGTAACAGATGAGATACTTAAACGAGGCCATGAAAGACAGAATGGAAATTTAAGCTGAGATATTAGAACATTTTTCTTTAGAATCCTTTTCTCTAGAAGCTAATAAATCCTTTTACTAATTTTCAACCACAATCCAACCACCTAATTTGATATGAAGAGTTCTCCTTAAGGCCAAAGAGAAATGAATTGACGTGGTGGCAATGGTGTTAACATCTATAGATGACTGGGCACTAATTTCTTTTTATAAGTATTAAAAGTATTAAATCTAGACCAGAAGTCATCTAAACTCATCAATAACTAAGAATAATCATGGAACAGAAACTGGCTACCAGTGACATTCAAAGTGGAGGGTAAAATGACAGTGTGGTCTTAACCACAAATGTGTTTATGTGAAACCATGTCAATCCGTTTTATCAGCAAGTAATCTTTAGAAGTCAAGGAAGTAAATTGTTTCTATTCATTTATCTCTGAGGTCTATAGTGGAAGAAACCTAATAGCTTTCTTATCTCACTTTTTAATGCCCTTAAGCACATGCAATTTTATTGTATTCTGTTTTGTTATAAAACACTTTGATTTATTTACTTCATTTTGTACTTTAAAAAGAATACTCTCGTTAATGGTATTTTATTCATCTTAATTCTTGGCTTTAGCAATTGTATTTCCTCAGCATTTGAGGAAGATGTCTGAAGGGCATACAGGAAGTCTCTACCTTTGCAACTCTTTTGTAAATCTGAAATTATTTCAAAACATAAAGTTAAAACAATTAAAACTTAAAATACAAAATAACATTATCTTCAATTTGTCTCCAAGTGTATAACTATAAAAGCTTGTAGTCTTTATTTTTTTTTAAATAATCTTCATAACAACCCTATGATGTAAGGAGAGAGGATTTCAGTTTTATGCATGAGACTCTTCTGGCATAAAGGAGGTAAAAGACTTGCCTCTCACTGATGAAAAATTGCTCTGTTAGGTCTTAAACTCAGGTCTCAGGATTCCCAATTTAGTGTTTTTTTACTTTTATCAGGAACTTTGCTGTTTTTCTCTTGCTTCTATCCAATTAACTACGAAATAAAGACAAAATTCCTTCATAAAAAAAAAAAAAAAGACTCGTGGGCTGTAGTAAAATTCCAAAGGTAAAAGCAGTCCTAAATATTAAAAAACATCATAATAGTTTTCAAGCAACTTTATGTTTTAATTTAACAAAATATTCAAGGCAGTATTCAGAAGTGTTACTTCTGATTTGTAAGTAGTAATGTCATTTTCATAGAATAGCTACAGTAATATAAAATATTTACATACCAATGAGATTCATAAAAATTTGCAAAATCTTTTAAACAGGAAAACAAGAAAATAGTGGTTCAACAATGACTCCTTAGAATCAATGCCCAGAGATCTGGTTTTAGATTCCACTTAAGAACATGTGTATCTTTTACTAGTATGAATTTGTCACACCTTTTATCTTCACCCCACACTGAATTGTTCTATAATGAAGATCAACATTAGGTAGACTTCATAACAATATAGTAAGATCCCCATCACTGGAAGTGTACAAACAATGGCACACTCTTTCTCATCATTCTTTTTTTGTGAGAAACTAGAGGCCCAATGCATGAAATGTGTGCAAGAGTAGGCCTTCACAGCCCCAGCTGCCTCGGCCCCCCTCGCAGCCCCGGTTTTATCCAGAAGGTTATCCAGATGGTCGTTCCACTGTTTGGCCATTTGGTCAATTTGCATATTACACTTTTATTATTATAGATAACCAGTTTTATTGCCACCCCTTGTAGATGCCTGACTAAACTAGAATCTGACAATATCAAGATGAAAATATACACCCCCCATTCAATTAAAAACTCAAAATTAGCGATATCATAGGTTGAGTGATAGGAGAGCAGCAAACGGAGAGAGAGAGGAAATAAAAAGAAAATTTCTGCCTGATCAGGCCTATGGGATCAGAGGATGTATTACAGGAGGCATCTCTTATCCTGAGTTTTGAAACATGAGCAGGAGTTCTCCAAGTAGAGAATGCAGGGAAAGGCTTACAAGGTTTCCAAAGAAAGAAGAGCATGTTGCAAAGGCGCAGAGGTCTGACAGAAAATTGCACACTTGGAATAATAAAGGTATTCAGCATGGTTGGGACATAAGGATGCATAGGCTTAATAATTAGACATACTTGGGTTTAAATCCCAACTGCCATTTATCAGCTGTGAAGCCTCAGGCAAGGCACATAGAAGTGGGAGAATAACTATTTGCAGGAATGTTTGGAGCCATGCAATGATGTGATATAACCACTAGTAGCTTTACACTAGGGCAGAACCTGGCTTGTAGCACATTCAGTAAGGGCTGGTAAAATGGTGATTTGTGAAAAAAATTGACAATGTATTATTAGTTCATCTTATTACTGCATCATATTAACCTGAGTTTTTAATTACAGGGTTGATTCTCATAGTGTAGTGTAGTGGAGACAGATTCTGGAGTCAGCTTGAAGGGATTTCAATTCCAACTCTGCAGTTTATTTGCTCTGTATCTGGAGCAAGTCACTTAATCTCTCTACTCCTCAGATTGCTACTTGATTGCAAAATGTCAACAATCACAGTCCCTACCTCATGGACTGGTTGCTGTGATTTCATGAAACAATGCATGTTAGGGTTAGTATAGTACACGGGAGAGGCATTATTATCACTATATGTCTTAGCTATTGTTTTTACCTCATTTATATTATCACTGGACTTATTTTTATCCAAGTTTAAAAATCTGTTTTCAAATTATAAAAATAATAAAAGAGTTTTAAAATTTTTGAAAATAAAGGTGGAAAAAATAACTTGCACATTTATAACTTTAACATAGCATAATATATTGTTTGGTATATTTTCTTACAATACATTCTCACTCCTATACAATAACTTTTCCACTGATAGACGTTTAAAACCATAGCTGAAACACATTACACCTACAACATTGTAATATTTTTTATTTATTGACCATCATAATGTCATAAGCATTTTCCACATTGTTGCATAGGCTTCATAGCCATGATTTCAAAGACTACATAAATGTCCATCATAAAATAGAACCACAGTTTAATAAATCACTCACCTCGTATATTTAGGTTGTTTTTAATTTGGCACACAACAAGGTGTCAGGAGAAGAGTTGGTATGGGGCTAAATGAAGAGAGGAAACCAAAATGTGTAAGGACTGGCATTGTCTGGGCCCTACTGTCTCAACTGTATGACTTTCTTTCAGCTCTCAGCCATCCAGGATAAAAGCAGAAAAAGGAACAGCAATCCAGAGTGGTATTTTGCAGGATAACTTTAAAATATTTTATGTTGTGTATAAGGTTCCTCCCATGTAATAACGTAGTGTGTTGTATTTGTGTGTGTGTGTGTGTTTGTGTGTTTTTTTTAATTTAGTATTCTCTGGGCCTCCGATTTGCAGTTCTACGTCTTGAGAAAACAAACGTGAGCATAAACTTCGATCTTCAAATCAGAAGGTTAGACCTTTAAATGCCTAACACTCAATATTAAAATGATACATAGTGAAATGAATGCTCCTTCATCTTAAAAGTTCATCTGAAATTTGAACCCAGACTTTCACAGTCCATTTTTCTTTTGTTTATCTCATTTCTTTCAGTTCTTTCAATGTTTTTGGTTCTGAAAAATAGATTGCATTCTGTAGGCCAAGTTATGAGAGTAAAATTTTGTCCTGGGCACCCCCCGCCTCCCTTCGCCTCCAGTTTTCTTCATTCTGATGCACATGCCTTCTACCAATTCCACTCCCTCCACATCCTTACCATGCTCTCAGGTGGGGGTTAACTAATCCCTAAGAACAAAATTTCTGCAAAAAAACATAGAGTTTGCATTAGAAATCTTGAAGTCTTCTAACTTTTCAAGAATGAATGGGTCTCTCTCTGATGGTTCAATGTGAGCACCAAAGCAAGATGCAGATAAGATCATACATAAGGTGGGGACAAAATAGGTTTACAGTTGTGAGTACATGAAACACAGAGTTTTTCTTGAATTATTATTTATGAATTCTTGTGCTGTATTGTTTTCCATACAAACAATTATAAACCTACCCTTGCCCCACACTGTATTCGAAGGGCATAGCCTTCTCTGGCAACTATGAGCTGAGTCATACATAGCTTCCCCCTTTTTCTAAGACTAATCCTGCTCAGGAATTCAAGTGTGACTTTAACCTTTCACCATCTATTCTGTTTGCTTCTTCTGGCCGAAAATATTTCATGAGTAGGAAGACCCGTAGAGAGCAGTGTTCATGACGACCAGGAGTCCCAACTGTGGACTACAACCCATTATCCAGTAATGGAATCCATTTATTGACTATAGACTCATATTAAATTGATGAAATATAATACATCAATTGATGAAATATAATACATCAGAGGCCTATTCATGAAACATCCCTTTCAGATAGATATAAATATATAGTAAGATATCCTGGGAGATATGTATATATGTATATATATATATATATATATATATATATATATATATGTGATGTGGTCTGCAATTTTAAAAGCTTAAAAGACACTGATGTGGACAGCACATGCAGGCCTTTCATAGTTATTTATAATTTGCTCAGCACGTTCTAATATGAACATCAGTATCTACAATTTCATTCTCAAATATCAGTGTGTATCATGGCTAATCTCTAAATGTACCTTCTGTCCTGCAAGAGGGTGTCATTGAAGTGTGAGGATTTTTAGAAAAATTATTTTGCACAATGGATTATTTTAATAGCTACTTAATTAGAAGTTTATGATTAAAGAAAAAGCTATAAAGTTTATAAGAATATAGGCAATTTCAAAAATCTGCAACCTATGTCACAGACCATATTCCCTACATTTTGTGCTATATTTCCAGGGAGAAGGGTTTTTGATATTCTTTTCTGACCTTAATTGGGTCTTTTAAATTTTAACTTAAATATTTTTTGCTGAATCTTAAATACTTTAAATATTTTAATCCAAATTAGTGATGGGATATAGATAGAATGAATTATTCTTCATTGTACCCTTCATTGTACCAAAAACTTACTGAATCACTTTTTTAAAAAGCCTATGTAAATGTATATTTCCCAAGAAGCTTAGTTATTCATAAATATTTTCACTTGGGTAATCGGTTAATATTTGTAAGTTTTCAGAGACAAAACAACAACAACAAAGAAAGAGTGCTCCAAAGTGGAGGACCACCATCACTCCAGGCGGCAGGCCAGTTTCCGTTCTCACCATCGCTGTCTGTGACATTGATCCTGGGGTGGCATGTAGCTTTGTGTCACTCGGGGGAAAGATACACCTTTCATAAAACATGCAGCCTTTATTTTTTAAAAAAATCTCTTACAAAGGTGCAAAGCAAATTCCTTAACCTTTCCCATTACCTTTGACTGCAGTTATGGGTAATATAATAGATGCAATTTGCAGTTCACTCGGGGAGCAGAGGGCACCAATAATGTTCTCTACCTTCCCCAGTTCCACCCTGTAGATCAGGGGTGGGGAACCTTTTGTCTGCCAAGGGCCATTTGGATATTTATAACGTCATTTGCGGGCTACACAAAATTATCAACTTAAAAATTAGCGCGCTATATTTGGTCAAACCTTTAATTAACTCACCCCGGATGCCTTGGCAGGGCCAGACCGAATGATATCACAGGCCTTATATGGCCTGCAGGCCAATGTTCCCACCCCTGCGTAGATCATCATTGAAATACTGAATTAGATGATAAAGTGCTGAATTTGATGGAAAGTAGAATAATCACATTCTTAACATCCCCCTTCATCTAACATCATGACTATTCCATCCTTATATGCTATAAAACTTATGACTATTTTAACATTATTTTGAAAAATATAAAAATGTGAAAATGCAGAAAGAACGGGGGGGGGGGGCTACATAAAGCATCAAGCCAAAAACATACATTACAGTGATAAAAGCTTCTGAGAACACTCTTAGTTCTCAAATACGAAAGCATTTGAGAAGTGAGCATTTATCTGCATGCTTTTCTGGCAGACTCCAAAGATGTAAATAAGTATTTAATGGATGGTTTGTGTCCAGTTTAAATGTGTTTAAACCAAAACTAAACTAAACCAAATGCTCTGAACTCTAAAGCTTTTGTCCATATTGACCACTGTTACCCACATTTAATGCTCTTTTTCACAAATAGAACCCAAAAGAAAGCTGGTCTTTACAAATTAATAAACTTAAAATATTTTGTGTTACCAAATGTTTGCATTAAATGGTGTCTCCATGCCCTGGCACTGTGTGACATGTAAACATTTTCCTCTTTGTGTAGAGAGGGTCTCAGAGAGCAATTCCCCTGCACGAACACATCTTTGTGATCATAGTTGCTGTTGCTCCCTCAGTAATGGTGAAATGAACATTATACTAGTATTGCCTTTACTGATATTCCAAAGACCACAGAAAGCATAGAGGGATTGCTAGAAAATAGAAAAATAGGCCACAGTAAAGAAAATTGCATTGGAGTAAAAGGTAAAAGACATCTTTATCCTTGATGCATGACGGAGGGTGTAGTCACGGAGAGGAAATTCAGCATTCCTTGCATAGAGCTAGCACAGTTTAAGTAGCTCAGCATCCAGGTCAGTGGCAAATTGCTTGTTTGAATATAGCAGTGATATTAGTGAGAGAGGTTTCCTTTCAGGAAAGAGGTCAAAGAAGTATCTAAGTTATATATCAAGTCTAGTATCTTTCTCACCGGGAGTTTTGTTGACATCCCTGGTTGTAGTACCAACTGTCATGTCAAGCTTGTGTGGCAGGATGAATCTGATTAGCCAAACAGGTCTAGCCTCCGAGTCTGCCTTTGCTTTTGTTAAATTTCAAAACTGCCTCTGTAAGCCTCATATTGGACTCCTGTCGATAGATGATTTCAGTGCTTAACATATATTTCAGGGTGTTGTGAATAATGAAAATCATGTTATTTGAACCTCTTAGAAAGAAAATACAATAGAATTATGGAATAACTCAAGTGACACTTTCCCCCCATAATTCTAATTTGCACTTCCACAAAATGGTAATGAACTAGAAAATAGAACAAAGTCTAGTTAATCTGTGGAACAAGTAGACTTAAATTTCCAAACTAAAGTGTTCCCATAATGGGTTTGGAACCACAAAGTCTGCAACAAGTGGAGTTTACATAATGACTTCTTATTGGTTAGTAATTCAGAATCCTGCCTTTAAAAAAAGAAAAAAATGTTTTAGTTGACTGATCCTCCCCAGATGTGATAATAATAAAATGGCCTGGAAACTGGTGTTCAAACTTTGGTGAACAAGTCCCCCTAGGCTCATCACAAGCTTAGCAGTGATTCCCATTACAGGAAATGAGCCTGACATTTGCCTGTTTGTCTTTTATATGTGTTTGCAGTTTAAGTTGCCTTATCAGTATATACAATCGAACAGGACTTTTACAAAGCAATGTGGGAACAATTCTATCTTCTCCTTTGAAAGCAGACTTTCATCCTGTCTTTTCCAGCTCCCACATTTAGAAAGCTTCAAAAGCTAAACAGAAAATACCCATTACCATCATTGCAGTGTTAGAGCCTGTCCATTGAATGTATGAGATTCCGTGGGAAGAAGAGGTGCTTACTCTTCCTAATGAGACCTGAATATAACCATGGCCTGTTAGTGGTGGTGTGGCCACATCTTAGTTTGCTACAAGCTGCATAGTCCTTTGGGATATGAGGGTGACTTCGATGAAAGCACAGAAGGACAATAAATGCAAGTAAGATTTGCATCCAAAGCTCAGCTACTGGGTCAAGCCTCTTGAGGCACATTTCATAGTCCCTACAGTACTGGCTGCTCAACACAAGTTTTTTGAGAGGAAACACTCACTTTGCCAGTAATTATTTTGGCATAGTTAAATTTTATGTCTACTTATATTTGCTTGAGAGAAAGAAACAGCAAACTTGAAAATCATTTTGCCACTGTGCAAAGAAATATTATTAAACATATATCTTCCATTTTGAGATTCTTTTTTTAAAAAAAAAATTCATTGACTTTAAAGAGAGAGAGAAACATCCATTTGTTGTTCTACTTACTTATGCATTCATTGGTTGATTCTTGTATGTGTCCTGACCTGGGATCAAACCCACAACATGGACAATGCTCTAATCAACTGAGCTACTTGGCCAGGGTCCCAGCTTGAGATTCCTGATGCACGTGACAAACATCCATGTCATCTGCTCATTGCCTCTGCACGAACTGCCCAACTTTCTCTGATCTCCCTTCTTCACGCTACTGGCCAAGCCTCTGCTCACCCCCACCCCCACCCTAGTCAGTCAGTGAGCAGGCAGTGAATGCACACTTATTTTAATATTACTTGAGAAATAAACCATAAGGAAGATAAATTTTCTGCCCAAACAATGTATGGTATGATGCATTCCAGAGCCAAATGCAAATGCTTTTTCCATTATGTGCAGCTTTTGGATTATTCTTGCCAGTCCTCCTTTTCATGAGCATGGAAAATC
This sequence comes from Myotis nattereri, assembly GCF_964212035.1. Taxonomy (NCBI): domain Eukaryota; kingdom Metazoa; phylum Chordata; class Mammalia; order Chiroptera; family Vespertilionidae; genus Myotis; species Myotis nattereri. The sequence continues at coordinate 95,539,364 of NC_138075.1, forward strand.
AGAAGTTGACTATGCTGTCCTTTTTCATTTGATGGGCAATGAATATGATGCTCAGAGAAGTTAAGGAATGTGTCCAAGATAGATGCTGGAAAATGAACTCAGCTCACTGCCTCTTGGGTTTAGCCATTGAAACAGAAATAGAATGAGCTTCTCTAGATATCAACTGTGCTTTCTGATAAGATGTCTCCTCATGGAAAGTTATATTTATTACTTTTGATCATAATGGATCTTAGCATTTCCATATATAAATGGTTATGATTTTGTAGAATGGATATGCCATTGTTTTCTGAATGATCATGTTGGAAATGTGTGTTGCTTAAATGATATACAGAATGTATTTTATGATCATATATTATAGTAACATGTCTGAGAAAGTATATTTAATTTATATGTCATTGTGTTTTAGTTCCAACAAGGACAATCCAGACAGCAATTTTGTGAGCCTGCAAATCAACATCACTGCTGTAGCTCAAGTAGAAATAAGAGGGTAAGTAATAAACAAAGTATTGTAGTAGTTATACTACATATAATAATAGCCTTCTGTATATGAGAGTGATGATAAAATACCAGTAAAAACTATATGGAATTTTCCTAATGCATTCAAGATCACAGTTCACTTTGGTATAAATTTTCATTCTTTTCTACCCATTATTAGCTTTCCATTGCAAAGTAGAGTAAACCCTGTATGGTAATTAAGTCTAAGGATATCAAAACAAAGGCTCACTTTATTCCTCAAACTGACAGTTCAGTAATCAAACTATAAAAGCTGGTGGTAAGAAGACAGATAAAATGGACAACCGTGTGACTGCCTGAAAGTCTCACTTCTCCAGTAATTATTTTGGCATAGTGAAAATTCAGCCTCACCATGCCACATCTTGAGTTTAAGAAATGACTAACTCTGAGATGTGAGGGTTGATGGGATCTACATCTTATAGCTTTTTCATTCTGTCCTATTCTTTGAAGAAGGTGCCAATAAGCCATCAATCGGGAGACAGGAGGAAAGTGGTCAAGTAAGAGGCTTGAAATAACTACCATCTGGGAAATTCATCCTGTGGGGGAAAAAGAAATCAGTAATGGACTGCATGTACTTCTTATCTTGTGCAAGCGTGGACGTCATTACTTTTATTTTAATTCTTGTTTCTTCAGAACAATGAGTCGGCTAAAAAATATCAACTTGTTTGGGGCTGAATTGTCAATGGGACTCCAGCAATCCTAGTTCCCTTTTCCTTTCCATAGGTCTGAGTGTTCACATTCCTCTGCAATGGCAACTATAGGTTTCTGCACTCAGAGCCATTGTCACCTGGCATTTTCTTACTTTGCCCCCTGCTGCTCTCAAGGAAGGGGGTGTTTACCTCAATCCTGGCACCTCTGAGGCTCCACCTCGTGGGTTAGAGAATAATAATAATGCCTAACGTTTATTGATACTTCCAGGTGTTACCCCACCGTGTTAGGACACCTGAATGTGTACTAGTGCCCTTGCTGTAGAACTGAGGGAGTTTGGGCTCAGGAGTTAAAGGCTACACAGCTAGGAAGTGGGGGCTGGAATGGAAGTACAGGCAGCCTGTCCTAAGTGCATGCTTATAAATGTCAGCTAGGCAACCTATGAGATGGAGTTTCTTGAACATTATCTACACAAAATCTCATTTTATGTATGCTTGTGTGTGTGTTTTCCATTCAAATGATGTTTTCGACATTCACCCACTTTAGTCCATGTGCCTATAGTTCATTCATTTTGACAGCAGAAGAGAATTACATAAAATTATATCATAACTTATTTATTCATTCTACTCTTGATGAATATTTGGGGGTTTTATTGTTTTTATCTACTTTTTTTTTTTTTTTTTTTTTTTTACAAACCTTCTTGTATATATTTTCTGACTATCAGAATAGTTTATGCTCAGATGTGGAATTTTAGGATCAGAGAATATACAATGTTTCCATTGCTCCAAATTATTACTATTGTTATTATTTTCCTCATCCTTTGATCTGTTTATTGATTTTTAGAGAGAGGGAAAAGGAGAGAGAGAGAAAGAGAAAAATATTGAGGCGAGAGAAACACTGATCAGCTGTCTCCTGTAGGCACCCAGGCTGGGGATCAAACCTGCAACAGAGGTATGTGCCCTTGACCTGAAATTGAACTTGCGATCCTTTGGTGCTTGGGCTGATGCTCTAACCACTGAGAAAAACCAGCCAGGGCACAGTTTATTTACTTTTAAAGTAATTGTTGATAGATTTGTACTTATTGCCATTTTATTCATTGTTTTCTGGTTGTTTTTCATAGTTTTTTTCTGTTCCTTTCTTCTTCTCTTGCTCTCCTCTCCTGTGCATTGAGGACTTTCTGTAGTGTGATGTGTTTGGATTCCTTTCTCTTTATTTTTTGTCTATCCATTATAGGTTTTTGGTTTCTGGTTACCACGAGATTCATATATAACAAGTAATGTTTGTAGCAATCTATTGTAAGTTGATAGCTCTTTAAGTTCAAACACATTCTAAAACTACTATAGTTTTTACTCCTCCACATTTATGTGTGTGTGTTTTTTAAATTTATCTTTATTGTTGAAAGTATTACAAATGTCCCCTTTGTTCCCTATTGACCCCATCCATCCTGCCCCCAACTACCACCTGGGCCTTTACATATGCATAACACATTAATGTTTCTAACATCATATTTTACAGTGTGTGTGTGTGTGTTTGAATTTTAAAACCAAACTTTCTGGGGAAGAAGCACACTTAGTCATGATTATTGTTCTCTTTATATATTATGGGACTCAACTTAAAATTTTGTTAGTGACTTTGGCATATATGTTCATAAGAAATATAAATCTGTAATTTTCTTTTCTTACAATATCTTTTTCTGATTTCGGTATCAGGGGTGTGCCAGTTTTGTAAAATGAGTTGGAATTATTTCTCCACCTGCTCTATTTTCTGAAAGAGTTGTGTAGAATTTGTATTATTTTTTTTCTTAAATATTTGGTAAAAATCACCAGGGAAGCCATGTGAGTCTGGAATATTTTGTTTTTAGTTTGTTTGTTTGTTTGGCTTTTTGTTTTTGCAGGAAGGTTTTAATAACTCAATTGCATTCTTTGATATAGAACTATTTATATTCTCTGTTTCTACTTGAGTGAGCTTTGGTAGTCTTTCAAGGAATTTGTCTATTTCATGTAAGTTGTTACATGTTTTCACATGAAGTTGTTCATAATCTCTCATTTTCCTTTTACTGTCTGTAGGAAGGACTTCTAATGATGTTCCCTCATCATTCCCAATATTGGCGATTTGTATCTTCTACCTTTTCCCCCAGATCAGTCTGGCTAGAGTTCAGTGATCTTTTCAAAGCACCGATTTTTTTGGTTCATTGATTTAAATTTTTTTTGTTTTCTGTTCCATTGGTTTCTGCTTTTATTGTTATTATTTCCTTCCTTCTGCTCATTTTGGGTTGGGGTTTCTCTCTTTTTTTTCTTTCTCCTTCCTCTATGTAGAAATTAGGTCATTGATGGGAGACCTGTCTTCTTTTCTTGCATAAGCATTTTGTGCTATAAATTTCCCTGTGTTAGTAGCATACATAAGTGTTGATATGTTGGGTTTTCACTGTAAATTCACTTCAAAGTACTTTCTAATTTCCTTTTTGATTTCCTCGAACTTATGAGTTGACTCATAGGAAGTGTCCTGTTTGATTTACAGATATTTGGAGCTAATCTATTTTATTTTTGTGAATTTCTGGTTTAATTCCCCATCCCTCTCTTGATAAGAAAAACACTATTTTTTAAATCAGAAAATAAAACAGAAACATTATCTTTTTTAAAAAATCATAACTAGTATATATATAAATTTTTTCTCCTGTAAATTTAGCTTATCTTTGTTTTGCTAACCAAAAATAAATTGAAACTGTTTTATTCCAAAATAAGTTTTAAGTTGGGAACTGCTTTTATTTCATAAGTCCAAGGAAGCTAAGGAATTAATATAACTATTTTCACATATTCATTTTGCAAGATTAATATTTTTAAATGTATTTCTGTCATCACTTATTGCACTAATGTTTCTAAGTAAAAAAGGTAGAAATGTTTCTATTCATTATACCAATAATCAAAACAGATAATTAAAATTGGGTTTTTCATATGGGTACCAATTATATTAATTGCTTAATGTTCAACAATAGACCATTTTTTCTCTAAGTTAGTGTTAAAGTTCTTTTTTAGTCATTTTACAAAATGAAACTCTTTCCTCCAAATACTCAGCAAAAAAAAAACACATTAGTTCTAATGTTTAATTCTTAAAAATAGTCACTGTGTTGAAAATCTTCTATGTTTAGTCCTCAGGAAAATCTAATTTTCTTTTTGACCAATGATCCTTATTCCAGTGTATGATATCATGCACTGTCTCTAAACGTTCTTTTCAAAATTTAGCATTGTTTTGTAATTTAAAATAAACTCAAATGGGTTTCTTTTGGGGGATGGGAAAACTATGGAGACTTGTTTCATTTGTTTCCAAGCCAGGTAATGTCAGCACCGTCCTTAAGCAGAGGTGCCTGCCACCTGTTGGCACAGAGGATTGATCTAGCATAGTTATGGACGAAGTAAACTTGGCCACAAGAAACAGCACCACATATAGTGAGATCTCGAAGAATAAGAAAATCTTACCTTGTATAAAATAATCAGGACTGAATGGGTTTGTATTAAGAGAGCTTACAATCATGAATAACCATTTTCTGCATAGCTATTATCTACAGCAGGTAGAGCCAACATTGTTCCATAAATGATAGTCTTTGCTATTTTGGATTAATACTACTGAAAACAGGGATATGAAAATTGGGTCATGACATACTACTACATTATCAGATTTTAACTTCCTGATAGCATATAGATTTTACATGATCAAAAGTCTAATTCATTGCTTTCCCTCAAAGCTCTTCCCAATATCCAGTGTTACCACTGAGTACCCTAATTTCCTTATTGCTTGAGGGTCTCTGTGAGTAATGCTCTATCCTGCATCTTAGAATGTGAGGCCATTACGTAAGAGTTGTTGGATTACTGCACTGGCTGTTCTCTTGGGCTAATTAGTTAATTATATTCTTTCTCCCTTCCTTCTAAAAAAATAATAACTTTGAAAACATTGAACAATGCTTCCTTATTTAGTTGGGATCTTTAGAGAACCATTCTTTGCCATGGTTTCCCCAGGTTTGGCAAGGTTTTCAGAGGATAGATATGTGAATTCTGTGAGTCGTACTTTTTAAATGATTTTGCCACACCCTGTGATAGGTTTCTTTATAGATTTTTATTTGATTTTGTTATAGAAATGGGCCGGGAACTTTCCTTTTAAGTTGTGTTTACTAAAACCGCTGCAGCCCGTGGCTCCTGTGGTGCACTGTATATTGGAAACAGAGTGGATGGTGCTGAGCAAACCTGAGCTCTAATCTTCACCTGCAATTAAGTCCCTACTTCTCTGGCCTTCAGTTTTTATTTCATTTATAAAGTGAGGGATTTCAATCACAATGTCTCCACAATACTGGCCCCAGATCTAACTGTATGATTCTGTGGTCCCAGAGAATTCATGACCAGTCCTTTGGGACTAATGATCATAAGAACAAAACAAAACACAAGTTTTCCTAGAGCCTCACAATGAATGTAGGCATGATGAAATCAACTCTATTGTTGCCAAGCTGAGAAGCCTAAGAGTGAAATAAAGCTTTGGGTGGTGAGGTCATCAAGACCATGTGGAAATGGAAGCCCAAGCGCTCTGGACTTCCCTCTAATGAAAGAAGCCTGTCATCTTCTAGACCAGTGGTTCTCAACCTGTGGGTCGCGACCCCTTTGGGGGTCCAACGACCCTTTCACAGGGGTTGCCTAAGACCATCGGAAAACACATATATAATTACATATTGTTTTTGTGATTAATCACTATGCTTTAATTATGTTCAATTTGTAACAATGAAATTGGGGGTCACCACAACATGAGGAACTGTATTAAAGGGTCGCAGCATTAGGAAGGTTGAGAACCACTGGTCTAGACTCTTCTTTACCAAGTTCCCTATGTTTGGTCTAAACAGGATTTAATCAAATTAAGTAGGTAAAGGATGCATGACATAAAAGCAAACCACTTTAAGAGTGGAGGATGTTGAGGTATCCCCCAGCAAGGCTGTGCCCTGCACTTTTTATTTAATAATTACACCATAAGAATGGATGCAAAATACTTTACAATTTAGTGCATTTCTGTGGTTTTCAGTTTTAAAAACGTATTTATAGCCACCCCTAGAAGACAATGCCCCCAAATTAACTTTGACCAAAAGCATTTGAGATGTTTTCCAATTATTTGTGGTGTGCAACCAGAAAGTTTATCTTCACAATTTTCCAGATGAGGAAATAGAGACGCACAGACATTAAATTATTTGCCCTTGGTTCAGAATTTAACCCAATAAAGTATACTTTCTTCTTTAGAAAGAGTTTGCCAGGGGGAAGAAAAAAGATAAAGTTCAAAGTTGCTAGAGGTTGTGTTAATTACCAGATACCCTTAAAAAGGGCATTTAAGACATCGGATTGCCAAAAGACATGATAAAGTTACTTTTAGCTGAAAGTCTAGAAAGTCTTTTAAATATATCTTTAGCTGAAAATTACTAGAAAGCATTATGGGTTTTCTAAGAATTATCTTTTTTGAGATTGTGTGAAAATAATCATTTGGCTTATAATCAGCTTTTAATATGGAATAGCGCCATGTACTACATTTCATTCATCCAGTGCTCACTCTCAAGGTGTAAGTTGGAGGCAAAAATACCTAGCTGTCGACTTAATATCCTACTTACATGATTACACCATTTAAGTTACCCTTGAGTTATCTATAAAATGACTTTATTTTTTTAATTATTTTTTTAAAATATATTTTATTGATTTTTTACAGAGAGGAAGTGAGAGAGATAGAGAGTTAGAAACATCGATGAGAGAGAAACATCGACAAGCTGCCTCCTGCACATCCCCCACCGGGGATATGCCCGCAATCCAGGTACATGCCCCTGACCGGAATCGAACCCGGGACCCCTCAGTCCGCAGGCCGACGCTCTATCCACTGAGCCAAACCGGTCTCGGCATAAAATGACTTTAGAATATGAACAGGCTTTATTTTGTTTTGGTTCCAGGCCTGGCCTTTTGAGAGGTATGGCTGAATTAATAGGAAGCCAAAGAAACCTAGGAAAGAGGAATATACAAGCAGTTATTTTTCTACTATGAAGTATTTCACTGGACATTTAACACCCCACACAAAATTCTAGACTTTTATTCACACAAAAATGTCCTATTTCTTGATATGGCTGAAAGTAGGAATTGTATATCCCATACACACACACACACACACACACACACATGCATGCACACACTCACACTTATACTTATACAGGATATATATATATATATATATATATATATATATATATATATATATATTAAATTATCCACCTCAAGAGATGAGATGAGATGCTATAAAATAGCCAATCTCTGAGCTAGAGACTGGTACTTTAGAGCCTATGGTAGATGTTTCAGACCCTTCACCATTCTGATAGTTATTTTGCTGAACATCACTTTCTTTTTTTTTATGTTTATTTTTTTCCATTTTTTTATTGCTTAAAGTATTACAAAGAGTATTACATATGTCTCCTTTTCTTTTCCCCCGCCCTTGACAATCCCCTGGCCTCCCCTACCCCCCAGTGTCTTATGTCCATTGGTTATGCTTATATGCATGCATACAGGTCCTTTGGTTGATCTCTTACCCGCCCCCCTCCTGCCCTCCCACCCTCCCCGGCCTTCCTGCTGTAGTTTGACAGTCTGTTCGAGGCAGCTCTGCCTCTGTATCTATTTTTGTTCATAAGTTTATAATGGTCTTTATTATCCAGAAATGAGTGACATCATGTGGCATTTTTCCTTCATTGACTGGCTTATTTCACTTAGCATAATGCTCTCCAGTTCCATCCATGCTGTTGCAAATGGTAAGAGTTCCTTCTTTTTTAGAGCAGCATAGTATTCCATCGTGTTGATGTACGACAGTTTTCTAATCCATTCATCTACAGATGGGCACTTAGGCTGTTTCCAGATCTTAGCTATGGTGAATTGTGCTGCTATGAACATAGGGGTGCATATATCCTTTCTGATTGGTGTTTCTGGTTTCTTGGGATATATTCCTAGAAGTGGGATCACAGGGTCGAATGGGAGTTCCATTTGTAGTTTTTTGAGGAAACTCCATACTGTCTTCCATAGTGGCTGCACCAGTCTGCATTCCCACCAGCAGTGCACAAGTGTTCCTTTTTCTCCACATCCTCTCCAGCACTTGTCGTTTGTTGATTTGTTGATGATAGCCATTCTGACAGGTGTGGGATGGTACCTCATTGTTGTTTTGATTTGCATCTCTCGGATGATTAGTGACTTTGAGCATGTTTTCATATGTCTCTTGGCTTTCTGAATGTCCTCTTTTGAAAGGTGTCTATTTAGATCCTTTGCCCATTTTTTGATTGGATTGTTTATCTTCCTTTTGTTAAGTTGTATGAGTTCCCTATAAATTTTGGAGATTAGGCCCTTATCAGATATGACATTGGCAAATATGTTTTCCCACGCAGTGGGTTTTCTTGATGGTTTCTTTTGCTGTGCAGAAGCTTTTTATTTTGATGTAGTCCCATTTGTTTATTTTCTCTTTAGTTTCCAATGCCCTAGGAGCTGTATCGGTGAAGAAATTGCTTCGGCATATGTCTGAGATTTTGTTGCCTTTGGATTCTTCTAGTATTTGTATGGTTTCCCGTCGTATATTTAAGTCCTTTATCCATTTTGAGTTTATTTTTGTGTATGGTGTAAGTTGGTGGTCTAGTTTCATTTTCTTGCATGTATCTGTCCAGTTTTCCCAACACCATTTATTGAAGAGACTATCTTGACTCCATTGTATGTTCTTGCCTCCTTTGTCAAATATTAATTGAGCGTATTGGTTGGGGCTGATTTCTGGGCTCTCTATTCTATTCCATTGATCTATATATCTGTTCTAGTACCAGTACCAGGCAGTTTTGAGAACAGTGGCTTTGTAATACAGCTTGATATCTGGTATTGAGATCCCACCTACTTTGTTCTTTCTCAGGATCGCTGCAGCTATTCGTGTTCGATTTTTATTCCAGATGAATTTTTGGAGAGTACGTTCTAGGTCTGTGAAATATGCCATTGGTATTTTAATGGGAAGTGCGTTAAATTTATAGATTGCTTTGGGCAGTATGGACATTTTAATGATGTTGATTCTACCAATCCAAGAACATGGTATGTTCTTCCATCTCTTTATGTCTTCCTCTATCTCTTTTTTCAACGTCCTGTAGTTTTCTGAGAAGAGGTCTTTTACCTCTTTAGTTAAGTTTATTCCTAGGTAGCTTAATTTTTTTGGTGTGATGGTAAATGGGATTGCTTTTTTAGTCTCTCTTTCTGCACATTCACTATTGGTGTATAGAAATGCCATAGATTTCTTGGCGTTAATTTTGTATCCTGCTACATTGCCAAATTCTTTTATTAAGTCTAATAGTTTATTGATGGAGTCTTTAGGGTTTTTTAAGTATAATATCATGTCATCTGCAAATAAGGACAGTTTTACTTCTTCTTTTCCAATTTGGATGCCTTTTATTTCTTCTTCTTGTCTAATTGCAATGGCTAATACTTACTGTTTTCCTTCTGGGCAATATCCAAATAAATTGAGAGCCACTTTCTCCTGGCACTGTGGCACTGACACTAGTGAGACATTCTTTACAGGTGCCACCATCAGCAGTTAACATAACTTTCCATGTTTCAGAGTCTCCCACCCGCTGCAGATTGTTCTGCCTATTCATAACTGGGAACCAGAAGAGGAACCCCGCAAAGAGGAAGAAGTTGGACCACTGGTGGAACATATTTATGAGGTAGCTGTTGTCTGGTGAAGCTGTGTTATCAGTTTATTCATATACTCTTGACTAATAAATGCTTCATAGCTTTTTAAAAGACAACAAATCTGAGCTTCATACACTGCCCAGATTTGTGCTATTCTGCTATCATATTGCAATGGAGGAGGTGGGGGAGTGTCTTAACAAGACACTTGTTGTTAATGGTGAGAGCCATTATATAGGGAAAAGCATCTTATCTTGTTACTGCTCTTCTTTGTTAAATGGTCTTTATTTCCTCTCTTTTTAATGTTTAGACAGCCTAAGCATAAAACTAACGAGCTCCCTAGACTTTATTTCACTTATTCTGACATTTTCAGATATCCTTAAAACCCACCCACATCCTAAACTGAAGGTCACCAACCAAAGGTACCAGAGGAACTTTTATGTATTACCCACTATTATACCAAAAAAAAATGTGTATATAATATATATGATGGGTGGATGGTGGATAAATAAGAATAATTTTACTGTTCATTCATAAGCCCAATTAAACACAAATAACTTATTCTGAGAGTTGAAGTAGTCTGCTGATTAGTAAAATGTTTTCCAGAAGCGAGCCAGTGGCTCATGAGTAAACCTGGTCATCTTTTCTCACTTCAAATGTCAAATAGGAATAGGGAGGAGCTTTGCTGATATAGCATCTGAAACATTTAAAAGTTTTACAGTTAGAAGCCAAGATATAGTAAATAATTAGTGTGGTAGTTGTTCATTTTTTTATTTTTTAAAATAAAGTTAATGCTGTCAGTGGAGAGTAGTTATTCCTGTTCATTTTCAAGAGACCAGAAGTGGAATTTTGGTAAAAATGATATTCTAAGCCATTATCCATTTGAGGTTTCTCCTTTTTTTTAAAAAAAAAAAATTATTTTTATTGATTTTAGAGAGGAAAGAACAGGGAGAGAGAGATAGAAACATCAATGATGGGAGAGAATCATTGATCGGCTGCCTCCTGCAAGCCCCCAACTGGGGACCAAGCCCGCAACCCGGGCATGTGCCCTGACCTGGAATTGAACTTCGACCGCCTGGTTCATAGGTTGGCGCTCAGAGGTTTCTTCTTGATTAATGCCCCCTTTCCTATGTAACCCATGCCACTGATCTAATAATTCTGACTATGACTTCCATTTCAAACTCCACTCTCTGCACTTAACAATAAAGCCATTTCAAAACTGATGAGCGGTTTACATAGATGGAGAAGAGGCATCAGCTCCTGTGCAGTGTGGACGGGAACGCCTCTGTCATCTGCCCAGCCTGCGGTTCAGAAGCAGAAGCCCTGTCCAAAGCTGTGCCTTAAGCCCTCTTGATACCAAAATGATAACATGGTTCCCAAGGCCACTCGGATTAAGAACTTCACTGGGGGGGGGGGGCAGGGAAAGTTGTCAAATAATTTATTAAACCTTCTGTGCACTACTTTCTGCTTAAGAGTGGTGAAACTATAAAGTTTGAAAACATATTCAAATTCAATCATTCTCAGGATTCTCAGGGCACGCCTGCTTCTAATCTTAGCATAAACAAATCATAAAATTTTAGGGTAATAATCAGTAGCGCCAAAAGAAATCACCAAATGCTTCTTACATGTCTCGAAATATACTGCTATCAATGCATGCCACGTTGTTTTGATAACACAAATTAAATGGGCCACCTAATAAAGAAAACCAATTATAAATGATTTTATTGACCACAACAATTGTCAGAACTGTGGAAAACACACACACAAAGGTCCCTGCTAACTTTGAATTTTTTTTTATTTTTTATTTTTAAATATATTTCTTTATTGATTTCAGAGAGGAAGGGAGGAGAGAGAGAGATAGAAACATCAGTGATGAGAGAGAATCATTGATCAGCTGCCTCCTGCACACCCCCCACTGGGAACTGAGCCTGCAACCCAGGCATGTGCCCTTGGCCGGAATCGAACCTGGGACCCCTCAGTCCGCAGGCTGACGCTCTATCCACTGAGCCTAGCCGGCCGGGGCTAACTTTGAATTTTTAAGACCACAATAAATGTGAATATACTTAGTGATTTTGGTAAGCTGTTTTGTGTCCTGTGAGTTCAGGATTCTTTTGCTTGAAATGTTCATCTCTTTATGGGATGTGGCCTTTCGTTCCCTGAGATTTGCTGATTAAAACAGAAGGAGCTCAGCTTTGAAATGCGCACTTGAAGTGAACTGTGGTGAGCCCGGGCCTTTGGCATTTGATGGATAGCCATGTTTCCAGAAGGTGAAAGAGAGTGCATCACATATGGTTGCAATTGGCAAGTCAGTAGTCAGGAAAGAAGCGATTTCAGTGCAAAGAAAGAATAACTGGGTTTTGAAAGCATATAATTCAAATTGCATTTCTAACACTGCGATTAAATTAATATAAATTTAAGGTAAGCATCACAATGATCAGACCTGGTTAATGTGGTCTGTGCAGAGGAAGTCTGCTCTGAGAGCCTCACAGATGGAAGAGTCTGCCCTAAGCTCCAGCACATCTTACTTCCAGAGCTCCTCTTGCTTTTAGAGACTCTGCTTCTTATTTTTCACAGTCATAGTCCAGATGACGTAAAACCAAAAGTCATGCTTTCCAGAATGGGTGCAGACTGTGTGGAGTCTGAGCTCCTCCTCCTGCCTGTGTTGTACGGTAACAGGATGTGTTCCTTGCTTGTAGTTGCACAATATCGGACCGAGTGCCATCAGTGACACCCTTCTGGAGGTGGGCTGGCCATTCTCTGCCCGGGATGAGTTTCTTCTTTATATTTTTCATATTCAAACTTTGGGACCTCTACGATGTCAAACAAACCCAGATATCAACCCACAGGATATAAAGGTAGGAGCCTGGTCTAACCTACAGATTTGCTTACTTTTTTGTTTGTTTGTTTATCCTCAGCTGAGGATATTTCCCGGAGGGTGGTAGGGAGCGGGAGAGACAGACAAACATCAATGTGAGACACATCGATTGGTTGCCTTTCGCACGTGTCCCGACCAGGGCCAGGGATTGAACCTCCAGCCGAGGTATGTGCCCTTGACCGGAATCGAACCCCAGACCCTTAATCTGCGGGCTGGCTCTCTATCCACTGAGCCAAACCAACTAGGGCAGATTTGTCTACTTTTTATGGTAAGGAATAAACCAAAACAGTGGCTTATATATATAATAAAAGCAAAGTAATCGTGTTTTTTCCATGGTAATTGATTAGACCTTTTCTTTTAGTTTTATAGTTAAAATGCCAGACCTAACTTAAAATATCACACCTAGAAAACTTAAATCTCTCTTAGTCTTATGGTGGCCTGTTATTTATTTAGCCTATTTCTATATGTACTTTTTATATATTGTTTGAACAGCAACACAACCAAACCCAAATCATAAATAGACATGTCATGGTTTGGAGAATTTGTACAAAATGCTATTTTTATAGTATTTTTGGTATATTGCCAAAAGACATGAGGATCTTTGCCAAAACTGCTTTTCCAGCTGTTGCCAATAGCGAGTGTTGAAATGCGATAATTTGCCAAGGGCCATCTCTGTGCCCTGAGAACCCCCAGACTGGAATTATGAGGACCCCATTCTTTAGTGAAGCTTATAAAGAAGCCGAGAGCAGTGCTCCTCAAACTGTTAAGCATATCTCAATCACCTGGGAGTCTAGAATGCAGGGTCTTGGGTGAGGTCTGAGACTCTCCTCACTCTCTGCCCTCCTCCCCCCACCCCCCATAGCTACAGACCTGGTTTGCTGGTCACACTTCACCCAATGAGGACCTCAAGCATCCACGGAGCTGATCCCATCCAGATTAAGATTCAAATTTGGCTTTTGGTTCCTTCTGGAAAGGAAAGAAATTAATTAGCATATGCCCTTGAAAATGTCACATTTGAATGAAGGGGAAAAACCACTTGTTAATCAGATGTCCTCACAAGAGAACTTCATTTAAGAATGACCATTCTCTAGGGGCTGCAGGGACACAGTGTCTCTGTGAGAAACAGGCGGAGGGCAGGCTCGTGAACACTCACTCGGCCTCCAGGACACAGGGCTCCCTCTACTCTCAGGGCCACTGGGACATTGCCTCTGATGAAAAGCTTCTTTTTAGAGCCCAACATGCCTTCTGTTCAAAGAGAGGAAGACCAAAGAGAGTTCAGTATTAAAAGATTTATGGGACATTGAGCTTCCTTCTTTATGGGGAAGTAATAAAGAAGACTACTTGTATTCCTCAGAATTATTTAAAATACTTCCTCCCAGGAATTTTACTTTCTATTTTCTCTCTCCTTTTCATTGACATCTCAATGTCTTCAGAGACAATAGCTTATATTACAAAATTAACATCTTCAAATGTTAATGTAGAACCTCCAAGTAATTAAAACGTTCACATATCCTGTTCTGCAATTCACATATACTCTATTTCAGTCATGGATTCTTAGAGCACATGCAGAATGTTTCTAACTCTCTTTGAGTGTAATGTTTAGTTTATATCTGACACTATTTATATATGTTTGTATATATTATGTAACTTGTTTAATGTGCACCATGTTGGTTGTGAGTTATTTTTTCTTCATTGCAATTAACAATCATTTACAATGACTGGAGCAGTACAAATAGATAATATTTTTTTGACAGATTCATGCAAACTGAGTGGTAGTATATACTAAACACCTGTATTCCCTGCTACCCAATTAGTGTTTAACATATAGACTTTGACTTAAAATCTGTCCAAGGTTAGTAATTTTTTAAAAAGCAACTTAATTATGTTTCTTTTATAAATTTTTCAATCTATGGGAAGTGAATATAAGAGGATTTGAAGTAATAATTCCCTAAAATAACTAATTATTATAATTCATGAATTCTTGAAATTCTGAATTCATAGGACACTTGAAATGTTATTACAGGTTCTCAATGCTTTAACCTATACTCAATAGGCATAAAGAGCTTTTATCAATAATTACATTTCTAAAATTAATAACCAGTATATTTTATATAGTAACTATAAACAATTGAGTACTTGAATATTTTCCTCTTAAGATATTAAATAATTTATTGGTGAAGTCACTATCAATTTTCTTGATAATTTATTTCTTCCTAGATAACTCAAAGCTAAAATCTGTTCTCTGTCTTAAAAATTAGTTGGAAATTAGTAAGGAACAAATTATTTATTATATCTTGTTATCTTCAAAAAAATGGTTTGGGAAATTTTAAAATGTAACATCAATTTCAGATTCTTACATCAAAGATAATTGCTGCTTTTTAAAAATTAGAACATAGAAAAAAAAGGAGACATATGTAATACTCTTTGTAATACTTTAAGCAATAAAAAAAATAAATAAAAATTAGAACATAGATGGTTTTGATTTTTAACTACCTAAAGTTATTTTTAAAACTTGGTTCTTGAAGAAGTACAGAGAGGGTAGGTTTAGTAAAAGGAACAGGGGAACAGAAATATATTTGTATAGTCAAGAACTTAGTCCCAACATTAAATCTGGGTGGATGAAGGTAAAATTTTTTACTCTTTGGCTCAACAGTTTCTTTATAAGTTGAGTGATAAGTGGTAAGTGCCTTTAAAACATCTGCCTCTGTGAGCAATCCATGTTCTGTGAATCCTTTCTGAGCACGCCCTAGTCCCACTGGACTAGCCACCAAAATACTCCAACTGTGGACCTGCCAAGGGGAAACTACCCCCCAACTTTCAAGCGCTTCCACTGGAGGATTTGTGGAGTTCCCAACCATGTCTTCCTCTTCAACCATTCCATTCATTTCCTTTCAGCAAAATCCGTTTCTCTCATGTTCACATACATTTTTTTAGTTAATGTCTCCCTCCTGTATATATTCTCATTTTTAACTACCCCTGAAAGTAGCTACCTTCTCCACTGCCTCTTTCCAACTCTGATAAATTCCTAAGGAAATTTGTTTATGAAAAAGCAGCAGTTTCTGGGCCACACACTCTAAGGAACCATTGCCACCAACTCTAAAAACTTCGCAGGCTCTTCCCCCCTACACCCCCCCACCCAAAGCCTCTGCAGAATCTCCACGTTTTCCTCTAATTAAGGGTATTAGCATTTAATATAGTGTATTTAACACAATGATTTGTTTCTGTGTGTGTTTTTTTTTAATCCTCACTTGAGGATATTTTTTCACTGATTTTTAGAGAGAATGGAAGAGAGAAGGAAAGACAGAGAGAAACATCGATGTGAGAGAAATACATCAATTGGTTGCCTCCTGCAGGAGCCCTGACCAGGGCCCCAGGCCGGGAAGGAGCCTGCAACCAAGGTACATGCCCTTGACCGGAATTGAACCTGGGACCCTTTGGTCTGCAGGCTGATGCTCTATCCACTGAGCAAAACTGGCTAAGGCTGTTTCTGTTTTTTAAGTTACTCACATAGCAACTGTCCCAGCTTTATTTTTTATTGCAGATGCATAGTTTTATGTACCAAAGCCATATTGTGCATAAAGTAGATTTGCTTGTGGGCTGGCCTGAGAACTGGACCACCATTTAAAACATCATTTTTAAAGAGAAATGCATGCTGAGTGCCAGACATCTAGCTTAAAACTTTCTGAAATACAACCCATATATAAGTTGAATATACAGTATATAGCAAATATGGTTTTGCTTACATAAACCTCAAAGTCCAAAAAGGCCTGAACAGGGCTCAGTTTTGATAACAGAAGCTGGTACAGTTTGGTTATCCCAGCAAAGAGGCCTAATATCCACAGGGTTTGAAGCACAAATACTGACAGCCTTTGAAAGCCACCGTCATGATCATTCTGTAACCTGTGGCTGTTTTAGGAGACAGTAGGCAAAAGATCTCACCCACATACACCTTCCTTTTTGCCCAAATACAGAGCATCAGCAACTAAATTAAGGTTGGGGAGGGGGGGTAGTAATGCAAGGACATAGTCAGATGCCACTAGAATTCCGTGAGTTTTTCATTTAAATATTTGCCTCATATCAAGCTTCACGGAGCTTCACTTAGCCTGCTTTGTTGACACTGTTGGAATATCTGAGTAGGAGGGTCAATGGAATCATGGGTAGGTGGTGGGTTCAGGTAAAGCTAGGTGCACTGCACAGCCCAAGTAAATGTGAGGGTGTGGCAGTGCCTTGGGCACATGCACTGCTACTTTCACTTCTGCCTCCATGAAAAGGTTCCAGTGTTGGTTGCTGGTTTCTCCAGGATGGTTGCACTTCACCGAGTGTCTCTGTCGTCTATAGACGTAGGTGCATAAGCAGACGGCTTGAAGGTTCTGACTCCAGGCTTCACAGTCCAGAAGTGCAAGACTTTAATGTGGCACATTCTACCCTCTAAAACAGCGGTTCTCAACCTGTGGGTCGCGACCCCTTTGGGGGTCGAACGACCCTTTCACAAGGGTCGCCTAAGACCATTGGAAAACACATATATAATTACATATTGTTTTTGTGATTAATCACTATGCTTCAATTATGTTCAATTTGTAACAATGAAAATACATCCTGCATATCAGATATTTACATTATGATTCATAACAGTAGCAAAATTACAGTTATGAAGTAGCAATGAAAATAATTTTATGGTTGGGGGTCACCACATGAGGAACTGTATTAAAGGGTCGTGGCATTAGGAAGGTTGAGAACCACTGATCTAAAACATTTTGAAACATTCAACTCTCTGCAGCATTCAGTCCAATCTATTAAATCTAAATTCATCTTAGATCCAATTTGGAATGAAATGTTAGAGTTGAGTAAATTATTCCTCAACTATTCTTAAGGCAGTCAAATAATGATTTCAAACTACCAATTTTCTTATTTTGGTTGAATCTTTTCTGAGGTTTGGAGAGTTCTGCAAGCAGGCTATGATTTCTAGATAAGATGAAGTTGAAAGAGTGAGCACTAGTAGGGAACCAACATGGCATAAAGAATAATGAATTTTTTTAATTGGCAAGATTTCATAGTGAACTGCCAAGTATGAGATGCTAGGAGAAAGGGCTACGGGTTGTAAAACTGTACCCAGGAGAGGAAGACAAATGAGATGCTTACATTGAACCTGCACTAAGATCACAACACAGAATTCTGGGTTTAAGTGCAAGAAAGGAGAATCCTGAGCTAGACAACCCTCACAAGACAGAAAGCCAGTACTGTATACAGAGCTGTCATTGGAGCAATGGAAAGCAGGAGGTCATGACTGAGGACTCATCTCTTGAACAAGACCATTCCCAGAGGAAGCCCAAATTACAACCAGATAGCACAAACATGGAAAGCAGAGACACAGAAACTGTTTGTCAAAGATTATAGCCCTGCAAATAGCTTTTTATTTGGTAAATCAGTGAGCCCACAGACAGTGGCTTGGCTTGGCAAGTTTGCATAATTTTGTCTTATCCTTAGGAGAATTTTTCTCCTTCATAACTGCCTTTTACTTACTGCTTCTCATTAATTCAGAAAGCAGGGACATTTGTTACTTCCTAGAACAACAGCTTCCAACCAGTGCACACCTCTCACTCTCTCATTTAATTCACCCTTTGCTTTTTAATAGTACCTACAGGTCTAATTTTTAGCCACCAAAGAGAATATGCTCTACAGGGTCAATTTCTCTTTACCTTATCTGCTTTGTAAGATTGTGTTCAGGTTCTCGTGTATATTTTGAAATGTAAAACACATGTCCAACAACTAAGAAAAGCTTCAAAATCACCAATGGGATGAATTGATTCTTTTAGTTATGCTTTGCATGAACTTTTCAGGATGTTAAAAAAAAAATGTGGGTTTCTTTCTTCCCAACAAATTCTTAACATTTATGTCTTAAAGAAAATTACATGGAAGTCTGACCTCCTGGGCTTGCCTCTACTTCTCTTTAATTATAGCAAAGAATTACATGAGAGAAGTCTACCATCTCTTGCTTACTAGGAATACCTGAAGTCCAAAAGCAAATGACAAACAAGAAAAAGATAGTACACATTGCACTTGTTTGTGTTCACAGAGCCCTTAATCTCATTTCATCCATCTCTTTTCTTCAAAGGCTGTTTTCCAACTGGATTGCAATATTCCAGCTACACAGTATTCTATAAATTTAATCCTATACCAGAGCGAAGAGTTTGGTGACGAGTAATGAAAATAGAAAACTCCAGTTGGGTTCAAAATCTGAGTGGCAGCTGGGGGAAGAGCAATATTTACTAACAATTGTTTCCTTATTGCAGAAAGGAGCAATTTTCATATTTGTTCTGAAGAAGATACTTTAGTGGTTACCACCAGCTTCTCTCAGCACTTAGCAAATGTTACTCGGAACTGAATGTCTGCCTAACATGAGTGCTGAGAGCCCAGCCTTCCTCACCTCTAAGGATTTCAGATTAAGGAAAAACATGACCTGTGGGTCACACTGTTGTGAAACAGACTCCAAAAGTTCATCTGGAAAATAGGCTTTCACTGTTGTTTACATTTCTTGGATAACTTCTTGTTTTTTTTGTTTTGGGGTTTTGTTTTGTTTTCTGTATTTTGAAATAATTTCTGGAATGTCATTTGAGAAAACTGGTTTGCAGGCTATTCGAAGGCTTTCTGACTATGGTGTTTAAGAGTGGCATTCCCTCTATCTGTAAAGTAACATTGCTAAAAAGAGAAATGTGTTTTATCAACTTCCACTGCGTGATATATTCATTCTGTAGCTCAGAGTAAGTCCTATGTTTTGCTAAAATACCACTTAAAATATTTGATAATGATATACTGGACCCACCCCAATAGGTGATGCATCCAACGAAACCGCACAGGAATTTGAAGAGTTTTCTTCTCTTTGGACTATTATTTTACTACTAGAGGCCCAGTGCACGAAATTCATGCACTGGGTTGTGTGAGTCCCTCAGCCCAGCCTGCGCCCTCTTGCAGTCCAGAACCCCTCTGGGGATGTCCGCCTGCTGGCTTAGGCCAGTTCCCCATGGGGAGCGGGTCTAAGCCAGCAGTCAGACATCCCTCTTGCAGTCCGGGAGCCCTCACTCCTTACTGCCCGCCTGCTCGCTGCTCCTTACTGCTCGGCTTGCTGCTCCTTAGTGCTGCCGTGGAGGCAGGAGAGGCTCCTGCCACCACCGTTGTGCTTGCCAGCTGTGAGCCTGGCTTCTGGCTCAGCAGCACTTCCCCTGTGGGAGTGCACTGACCACCAGGGGTCAGCTCCTGTGTTGAGCGTCTGCCCCCTGGTGGTCAGTGTGCATCATAGCAACCAGTTGTTCTGCCATTTGGTTGATTTGCATATTGGGCTTTTATCATATAAGATTACTACTACTATCAATAATAATAATAATAATAATAATAATAATAATGGGCTGTAACTTGGGAAAAAATACACACTTTCTAATTCCTTCCAGCATCTCTTCTCTGTAGTTTGGTTACCTACAGAATTAACTCTGTAAGAGATCTCCCAAAGGCCTATTAAAAAAAAAAAAAAGAAATTATACATGATAAATCTCAAAGCAGCCCAGCCAGCATGGCTCAGTAGTTGAATGGCAACCTATGAACCAGGTTACAGTTAGATTCCCTGTCAGGGTACATGCCCGGATTGCAGGCTCAATCCCCAGTAGGGGGCATGAAGAGGGCAGCTGATCAATGATTATCATCATTGATGTTTCTATCTCTCTCTCTCCCCCTCTCCCTTCCTCTCTGAAATCAATAAAAATATATATTTTTTAAATCTCAAAGTAAAAGCCACACACACACATACATAAACACAGAACATGATAGAAAATATATAATGGAATCTTAGAGACTTCCACAATTTTCTATCTAAACTCAAATTTTAATCTTAGGATATAAAGATTTTCCTATCAAACTCTCCGTCATTGGGTATCCTTGAGCCACTCAGTTCTAAATCTCAGATATTTAATATAACATCCAAGCCTCAAATTCACTCTTCTGTCTTTATAATTTCCTGCTTCCTCGATATGAAAACTTTTTCCCAGCCAGTTAACCTGTCCTATTCAAGGCTGCCTATGCTCCATGATGAGCTGGGTGAAACACTCCTTCACAAACTCCCTCCTTCACCTCCCTTCCCCTCCATCCTTCCAAGTCCCTGCCCTGAGAGCCTTGGCCTACACAGTCCTACCTGTTGGCTTCTCTACCTCTTAATCTGAGGGCAGCATTGCAGATGGATGGGAGGAAGTGCTCACTGGCAGCCAGCTCCCGACAAGCCATTCTGATGATCTCTACCTCCCATTCTCTTTGTTGGCTTCTCCAAACCTTCACTACTCGCCTCCTGTTCAGCTTCTCTAGCATAACTATTACAGGTGACCTTAGAACAAGAGAGTCTCAAAGGATCCCTTTTCCCACTCCCTCCATCCCACCCATCCCCGCACACCTACACACACCTAATCATCTCTCCCTCATCTTCAGCTGTTTTTTACACACTTACAGGGAAAGTAGAATTTTTCCTTTACTTCCAAATTTAACCTTGCTACCTAAAGTATCCCCTCTGTGTCCTGCATCTTCGACCTCTTCCTCTCTACTAGTTTCTTCCTTGGGTCGGTCCTACAAACATAGTTAAATTTCCTCCATCTTCCAAATGAACAGTAAGCAAATAACTTGGCTCTGCATCCTCTTCCAAGAACTAGACCCTTTTCACATCCATTTAAAAATACTTTTATTGATTTTTAGAGCGAGAGAGGAAGAGGGAGAGAGAGAGAGAGAGAGAGAGAGAGAGAGAGAGAGAGAGAGAGAGAGAATCATCGACTTTTTGTTCTGTTCTTTTATGCACTTGTTGTTTGATTCTTGTATGCACCCTGACAAGGGAAAGAACCTCAATGTTGGCATATCTGGACAACTGAGCTACCTAGCCAGGGCTTCCCTTCCATTTTTAGCCAAACTGTACTTGCTATTCCAGCTTTCTTATTTATTTTTTTTACTCTTAATACAAGTATAAAATTTTCATATTAATAAATACTAAATGTCCATCATAAGAATGTCAGATAACATGTAAAAAATAAAGAAGAAAAATTTAAATTTCTACTAATGTCACTACCTAACTACTGTTATATTTCCTATTTATGCATTAATTTATCACTCCATTTTCACTGCACATTGCCAAAATTAAGGATACTCTTTAAGAGTCCATAATATCATTATCATACCTAAAAAGAAATTAACAACACTTCCTTAATATCATCAAATCTCTACCACTGGCAATACTTCTTTTTAAAATTTTTATTGATTTAAGTTATTACATATGTGTCTTTATTCCCATGTTACAATGGGAATACTTAGTTGACTATTCTTCTAGGTTATTTTTCTATTTCTAGATATACACGGTATATTTATGAAAACATACAATCTTATTATATACTAGAGGCTCAGTGCGTGAAATCGCTCATGGTAGCCCGCTCCTGCTTGCAGCCCCACTCACCCACCTGCCACTGCTCACCGCGCTCCCTGTCCCATCTGCCCGCTTCCCGCCTTGCTGTGATCGGAGCCTGTGGGCCACAGGGGAGGGACCAAGAGGTGCTCAATGCACCTCATGGTGACCCTTCATTTGGTCATCCTGGTCGTCACAAACACTGGATTTTTATATATATATAGATATTATCTTGTAATCTGCCTTTCCCCTTACTAAGATTTTATAACTTTCTAAATTATATGTAGCTCTACATAGTTTTTAAAAAACTATTTAAGAATGTGGACTCTATCTTTGTCCAGTAAATTTTTCTAGGTTCTTAGGACATATTGGTTACTATAACTTCATCTTTTGTAGTGCATCCTACATCTGCATGTGAGGATGTCTTTTCTCATCCCACAGATATGAGCATACCATTATTGCTCCTGTGACTACAAAAAACAACAACAAAAACAAACAAAAACACCCCTGCATAAAAGAAGATGTGTTTGTCTGAAGGGAATGGGAGCAGAAAATTAGGGTTCTGTATTTGGTTAGTCTAAAATAAAGAATGTTAATGAGGCCCTGGCTAGTATGGCTCAGTTGGTTGAGTGTCATTTCGTTCCATGCACCAAAAGGTTGGGTTCAATTCCAGGTCAGGGCACATGCCTGGGTTTTGGGCTTGATCCCCAGTAGGGGGCGTGCAGGAGACAGCGGATTAATGTTCCTCTCTCGGATTGATGTTTCTCTCTCTCCTTTCCTCTCTCTTTAAAATCAATAAAAACATATTTTTTAAAAATAATCTTAATGAGATATTATGTATAATTTATTGGAACTCTCTAAATATGGATTGAGCCATCAGATGAGCCAGCCTGGAGCCTGAGATAAAGTCATAAATTCTAGAATACTTGCAAAACCAATTTGGAGCTGAAAACAAACTTTATTATGGCATAATGTCCATTGGACCTGATTAGGAAAAATTATTTTCATTAGAACCTGTTTTTTTCCTGAGGGAGCACTTCTTACAATAGGAGTTTGGGGCTCAGACATGCTGAAGTCGGGTCCTAAACCACATCAGCACCCCATGGTTAGCGCCTCACTTTTCTGCAACCTCAAGATCCATCTCTCCACATGGAAACTTAGTTTTATATATGTACTAGGGGCCTGGTGCATGAAATTCGTGCACTGGGTGTGTGTGTGGGCGGGGGGCGGGGGGGGGAGTGCCCCTCAGCCCAGCCTGCCCCTTCTCACATACTGGGAGCCCTCAGGCGTTGACCCCCATCACCCTCCTATCGCCTGATCGGCCCCTTGCCCAGGCCTGACGCCTCTGCCAGAGGTGTCAGGCTTGGACAGGGGACCCCCATCTCCCCCCGACCACTGGCTCTGGCCCCCGCCCAGGCCTGAGGCCTCTGGCCCAGGAATCATGCCTGGGCAGGGGACCCCCATCTCCCTCTGATCGCTTGCTCCACCCCCCGCCCAAGCCTGACGCCTCTGACCCAGGCTTCAGGCCGGGGCAAGGGGACCATCATATCCCCCCAATCCCCGGCTCCGCCCCCCGCCCAGGCCTGATGTCTCAGCCAGAGGAGTTGACCCTCATCACCCTCCGATCACCAATCACCGGATCGGCCCCTTGACCAGGCCTGAGGCCTCCGGCAGAGGTGTCAGGCCTGGGCAGGGGACCCCCAGCTCCCCGCAGTTGCAGGCTCCACCCCTGCCCAGGCCTAACGCCTCTGGCCTAGGCGTCCGGCCCGGGCAGCGGGGACCTGCAGTGGCAGCGGGGGGCGCCGCGATCGTGGGCTTCGCTTTAGGCCCAGGCAAGGGACCCCTAGCTCCTGGGACTGCCAGCTTCGACCGTGCCCAGCTCCCATCGCTGGCTCCACCCCTACTTCCTGCTATCACTGGCCAGGGCGGCAAAGGCACCTGATTCTCCGATCATGGCTGCCCCCCAGCTCTTAGCTCCCCCCTGGGTTTCCGATCACTGTCAGTGGCAGGGGGCTTCTTCCTGCTTTCTCTTTCGCCTCCCTGCATTGTGCCTACATATGCAAATTAGCCGCCATCTTGTTGGCAGTTAACTGCCAATCTTAGTTGGCAGTTAATTTGCATATAGCCCTGATTAGCCAATGAAAACGGTATCGCCGTACGCCAATTACCATTTTTCTCTTTTATTAGTGTAGATGTATATATATGTATATATAAAACACAGAGAGAGAGAGAGACAGAGAGAGAGAGAGAGAGACGGGGGGGGGGGGGGGAGGGAAGGAAGGAGAGACTCATGCCTGAAAAGTCAGCCCACATTTTCTAACCTTATGGGGAAATCACTTCTGCTTCAAGACTTACCTTCATAAGACAAACTTTCCAGGTGCATCCCCACGCCTCATGAATTCCTGTAACTGGGGAATGGAAAGTTGCTCCTTATGAACAGGGTTCATTTTGCTGCTGAAAATGCTGCTGGTAAAAGAAAGCATGTCTGAATTCTAATGTGAATCACATCCAGTTGTGAAAAAAATTGCCTAGAGTTTGAGGCTAGGTAGCAAGTGTTAATGTGATTGTATGTGATCTCTTGCTTTCTGTTTCCAGCTTGCTGCTCCCCCAAAGGACACCCCTGAACTGAGCGCCTTTTTGAAAAACTCAACCATCCCTCATCTTGTCAGGAAAAGAGATGTGCCGGTGACGGTGCCAGAGCTCCGCAGACAGAGCCCAGCAAAAATCCTGGTGAGTACTGTCAGTGCACACACCGAGGGAAGATTGGACTGGACAGAATTCCCAACACAGAAGGCTGTAACTTCAAGTATTGGTTTTCATCCTCTAATGCTCAGATATGCCTAACATTTTTTGTCAGTATGTATTGTGAGAAATGAAAGTGACTATTCTGTGAGGACTAATGAGCATTTGCAGTGTAGCATTTTATTCTTCTAAACCTGCCAAGGAGTCCACATTGGAGAAGTAATGATGAAACATAAAATGTGACTGTTAATGTATTTCAAGAACATAAAGATTCTGTTGTTAGCCTGTTCCAGATACTGCACTGGTGAGAGTTTGAAGTGAGTCCCTGCCCCTGAATCTCAGCTGAGAATGGTACATTCAGGTTTTCTGAGCCAAAAATCTGTATCTTAGCATTGAGGTCTGTGGTTGATCTAGTCTGAGCTGAGTCAGTACTTAATAAAATGTGGACAGCATTCCTGAATCAGCATTTTTTATTCAATTCTTCTACTTGTCCAGTGTGAATGTTAATGCCATTGAACTATACATGTAAAAGGGGTTAAATGGGTGCTTTTTAAAATGTATGTCTTGAATATGCTCTAGCATTCTTTTATTTCATCTTGACAATGTAAAAAGTTTTAAACATGGAAATGGACTGAAAGTACAATGAGCAAGTCTAATTTGATCAGTTAAACTTAAGTCAAGAGAAGAATCTTAATATATAAAAACCCAGGGTCCATAACATCCAAAACAACCAAAGGCTCGACTGACTGGAAGTCAGTGCTGGGTTGCCATGGCGACACAGTACTGACTGCTGCCGCTGCGGGCACCCCGACGCAGCACTGACTGCTGAGGGGGCTGTGGATCAGGCCCGAAGAGAGGCCTGGAAAGAAAGACAGGGTCTGATCTGTAGCCTCCATGGCAGCTGTTGATCAGCACTTGCCTCTCTCTTTCGCTCCGGGCCTGGCCAGCAGCCGCCCCTCTTTCTCTCGGGCCTCCGCTGAGGCTGCTGATCAGCCCTGTCTCTCTGATCAGGCCCATTAATAGGCTCAGGGATGCTGATTGGCATAGAAACCAACCAATCAGAACCAAATCTGGGTGAAGTGTGAGGAGCCAATGGCTGCCTAGGAGGTGGAGCTTTTGATGCTGACTTGCATAGAAACTGACCAATTAGAACCTAATCTGGGTGAACTGCAAAGGCAGAACCTAAGGTGGGGGCTAAGGAAGGGTTTTAAGGGCAACAGCTGTTTGGTGTAAGGTGTAAGAAAGCGGTTCAATTTTTTAATGACCGGTTTGGCAGTATAGTGCATATGGCTGGCTATCAGTCCAGATATAGGGATTATGTAATTTTGTCTGCCAAGAGCATCTCCTCCTGCTGAAAATGGCTCCCCCCCCACACACACACACATTTAAGCAATCCTATCTTATATAATCTATCTGTACTACTAAAAGGGTAATATGCTAATTAGACTGGGTCGACTGGCCATCTTCTAGACGACCGACTTCCTTCCGGACAAAGACATGGTGATGGGGGCTGAGGCAGAGACTGTTAGGAGTGATCAGGCTGGCAGGGGAGGGCAGTTGGGGACAAGATCAGGCTGGCAGGGGAGGGCAGTTGGGGGTGAGATCAGGCCAGCAGGGGAGGGCAGTTAGGGTCTATCAGGCAGGCAGAGGCAGTTAGGGGCAAGATCAGGCTGGCAAGGGAGAGCAGTTGGAGGTGAGATCAGGCCAAAAGGGGAGGGCAGTTAGGGGCAATCAGGCAGGCAGGCAGAGAGATTAGGGGTGATTAAGCAGGCAGGCAGAGGGGTTAAGGGTAATCAGGCAGGCAGGCAGAGGCAGTTAGGAGTGATCAGGCAGGCAGGCAGGTGAATGGTTAGGAGCCAGTGGTTCCAGATTGCAAGAGGAATGTCCCACCACTGGTTTAGGTCCGATTCCTGTGGGATCGGGCCTAACCCAGCAGTCGGACATCCCCCAAGGGGTCCCGGATTGGAGAGGGTGCAGGCTGGGCTGAGGGAACACCGCCCCCCGCCCCCCCTCCCCCCCGCCCTATGCATGAATTTCATGCAGTGGGCCACTAGTGTTTATTATAATAGAAGAACCTGAAATTACATGGCAAAAGCTATATGGCAGTTAGCAGATTATATGATTTGAGTCCCTGTACATTTTTATGACACTGTAACGTTTTGAAAAACGTAAGAGTAGGGAATTGATATGCTATTGAGTTTAAAATAATTTAATAAAATTCTAAATAGTATCATTTTTAAAAGGCTTCCAGAAGTAATAGAACACAAAGTAATGATTTAAGTCCTGAGAATGTAATTACAGCATGGTGACTATAGTTAACAATACCATATGGTATATTTGAAAGCTGTAAGCAAGTAAATCTTACAAGTTCTCATCACAAGAAAAAAAAATGTGTAATTTTGTATGGAAACAGATGTTAACTAGACTTATTGTGGTGATTATTTTGCAATATATACAAATATCAAATCATTATGTTGTACATCTGAAGCTAATATGTTATATATCAGTTACACCTCATTAAAATTTTTTTAAATAAACACAAAAGAAAATGATTGACATCTATAGAATTCTAATGTGCAGTCCCAAGGGAAAAGCCCTCCGGCAAACCAATGTTTAAATCTCTGAGGACCAAGAATTTGGAAAATCAAGATTCAACTATATTTTTGAGTTTCCACTTCAGCATGTGTCTCATGAGTATATAAAGGCAGTGGAGATCAATAACCAATATTCTTTTGAAAAATTATATGCTCTTGTGTTGTAGGGTCAGATTTTTTTTCTTCTTTCTCTTTAAAGATTTGTAATGCAAGATGATTTCTAACCTCTGAATATCATAGGAATGTGTTACTTGCAGATGAGGGCAAGGCAATCCTTGATTTCCACGCCTGATTTTGTTAAACTATGCTTTATTCCCGTTCTCTCTTATTGATTCAAAAATTGCAAGTCATATGCCCCCCCCCCCCGCCCATGTCCTCAAGTCAAAATAATTCTGGATAGAAAGTGATTATGCAAAGTTTATTCTGAAATCAAAAGCTAAATAAGACCTCCTACAGTTTTTGTTTAGTTAAAAACAACTTACTGAATCACATTTCTGATTAGGAATTTGAAAGTGCAAAATGCCAACATCCTGTGTTGGGATCATAATTTCCAATTTGCATAGGAATATCTGTATCTGTAACCCTGAGATATAATTACTCCTCTACTTAAGAATTGTCCTTGCTTTTCTCATCTTGGGCTCCTGCTGCTTTTGCAGCTATCACCCCAATCTCCTCTTTCTCCTCCTTTAACTACTCAGTTTACAGAAACTTTATCTTTCTTAGTCCTGTTTAGCACTTGATACTCTTTTCTTTTATAGATTTTTTAAAATTGATTTTTAGAGAGAGAGGGAGAGAAAGAAACATCAATGTGAGAGCAAAACATTGATTGGCTGCCTCCTGCATGCCCCCAACTGGAGATCGAGGCTGTGACCCAAGCATGTGCCTTGACAGGAATCGAACCGGCAACCTTTCAATGCATGGGATGATGCCTAACCAACTGAGCCACACAGGCCAGGGTAACACTTGACACTCTTGACCACTTTCTAAAACCGTTACCTCCCCTGAATTCTCTCAACCTGGCCAAGACCCAAACACTGGTAGCACAAGAGCAGCCCAGCAACCTGTATTTGGAAACATTGTGAAGAAATCTAACCTTACTGGAGTTTATCAGATACATGTTACTTATTGCTTGGGTTTTAGAGAATTCTGAGGGTCTTGAAAAAGGTTTTCATAGTGATATGTTCCTCAGGCTACTCTGTATTTTATCTATTTCATTAATGTGAAATGCCTTAGTCAACTACTTCACACAGTATCCAATATTGAACATCCATAGGCTAGTGCCCAGTGCTTGAGACATAAAAAATAAATCATAGCTCACACAGTAAATTCAAATCAGTGAGTATAATTCAAAAAGTATCCTGTACATGGGAAAGTGGAAAATGGATGTGAGGTGTCCATTTATTTCCCCAGTGAAATCCAATCAGAAAGCATGATTTGATAGGTAGAATGTCATCATAATGAATTCTTTCCAGGAACTTGCATTTTACATATGAAAGTTTACCCATTAGAAGTTGAATGATCCTACAAACTAGTTTAAAAACAACTTAATGGATGAAACTCTCAGAATATCCTGCTTTATAACCAGGAAGTAATTTAGACAGAAAGAAGAATGTTATAGAACAAATGCTTGTCAATGGGCTAGTAACTTTGGGATTTTGAGGTAATATGGACTCAGGGACCTTCCTCAAAAGCCATTTCAGGACTTTGCTTAGTCCAGGCTCAGGTGCTGTGAACGTCTATAAGAAATACCTTCCTGCCCAACCAGCATAACTCAGTGGTTGAGCATCAACCTATGAACCATGGTCACGGTTCGATTCCCGGTCAGGGCACACACCCGGCTTGTGGTTTGTTCCCCAGTCTGGGGCATGCAGGAGGCAGCCGATCAATGACTCTCCCTCATCATTGATGTTTCTCTCTCTCTCTCCTTCTCTTTTACTCTCTGAAATTAATAAAAATATATTTTTTAAAAAAGAAATGTCTCCCTGGGTTCTATTAAAATGAAGCAGAACAATTCAGTTGCTGCTATAAGAAGATAGTTTTAAGTCCTTAGAAAAGAACTTCAATTTTATGTTGTATTTATGTTCCATTTTATCTCTATGTTACCCCTTAAGTTAATGCATCACTGCTACCAAACAGTGTTTTTTTCTTGGTTGTTTTAACGTATTTGTTCTTCATTTAAATTAATAATTTATGGATTAGATGATGACTTCTGAGGAAATAAGATGTGAACAGATTGACTTCAATGTTGACGCTCTACCACAATTTAAAGATGCTGATTTGCTAAAGTTGCTTTTGTTTTTTGCAGAATTGTACAAATATCGAGTGCTTACAGATCTCCTGTGCAGTGGGACGACTAGAAGGAGGAGAAAGCGCAGTCCTGAAAGTCAGATCACGGTTATGGGCCAAGACATTTCTCCAGGTAATAGGAAACAATGAAGCACACACATACCACTCACAGAGACCCTCTTCTCAAAAGCTCAGCACGAAGCTTATTTTTTTAAAATGACTTTTAAATTCTTAAACATTTTCTATGTTTACAATTTTTAGATTTAATTTCAAAATATTTTATATTTTAAAATTGTTTTTCAATTTTTAATTTTTTCATTTCAGCATTCTATTTATGTTACTTTTTGTTGAATTTTATTGGGGTGACATTGGTTAATAAAATCATATAGGTTTCAGGTATACAGTTCTGTAATACATCATTTGTATATTGTATTGTGTACTCACTATCCTTAGTCTATTCTCCTTCCATCACCATTTATCCCTCCCTTTACCCTCACTGCCTACCCCTGTCCCCCTTCCCTCTGGTAATCACCATACTGTTGTCTGTATCTATGAGAGTTATTTTTTTTTTTGCTTAATGCCTTTACCTTTTTCACCCAGCCCCACATCACCCTTCCCCTCTGACAGCTGTCAGTCTGTTCTCTGTCTCTGAGTCTGTTTCTGTTTCTATTTTGTTTATTTTTTTCACTAGATTCCACATAAGAGTGAAATCATATGGTATTTGTCTTTCTCTGACTGGCTTATTTCACTTAGCATAATACTCTCCAGGTCCATCTATGCTGTTGCAAAGGGTTTGATTTTCTTCTTCTTCTTCTTCTTCTTTTTTTTAAATTTTTTAACAAAGTAGTATTCCATTGTATAAATGGAGATCTGTAAGCACTCATCTACTTACAGGCATTTGGGCTGCTTCCAGATCTTAGCTATTGTAAATAACACTGCAATGAACATAGGTGTGCATATATTCTTTTGAATTAGTGTTTCGGGTTTCTTCGGATATATTCCCAGTAGTGGAATTGCTGGATCATAAAACTGTTCCATTTTTAATTTTTTGAGGTAACTTCATATTGCTTTCCACAGTGGCTGCACCAGTGTGCATTCACTGATTCCCAAAGTGTAAATATTCTTCCCTGTGGCTGATTTCAAGCTGCTAACATGACGTTGCTGAATATGGAGTTGGGAAGAGATATACTGTAGGTCACCATCACAGAATCTTTCCCCTTCAGATACAATAGACATAAATAATATGTAGATAATAGTAAAATGCAATAAAAGAATTAAAAGTACTGAGTTTTCAGTATTTATTACCTTTAAAAATACATAATTGACTGAAATTTATGTATCTATAATTTACATTTTAGTAATGGTTCTATTTAACAACTGTTACTCACAATTCCTGAAACTTCAACAATCTCTCAAGAGCCATATGAGCCAGCCAAGGGCCACCACTGGGTAAATCTAATCACTGTCTCAGGTTAAACGGAGAAGAAGCACAGAAGCCTAAGTTCTCAGAATGTCTTTTTTTGGCTTTACTCTTAAATATTTTCCTTTGACTTTAATCAACAGTTAATATGAGAACCAATTAAACAAAAAGGACTTTTGCTGAAAAGTTCTGTCAGAAACACTATATGGCTCTAGGACTGTGGTTCTTAATTAGTTTGAGGCTAAAGGGACACTGGCAATAATTAAAGACATTTTTGGTTGTCACAACTAGAGGGGGAGGTGCTACTGGCCTCTAGTGGGTGGAGGCCAGGGATGCTGCTAAACACCCTGCATTGCACAGGACAGCCCCTCAACCAGCCTAAAATCTTAATGGTGCTAGGACTGAGAGTCAGTGCTCTGGGTCTTCTGTATACTATTAGGACGAAATGTGATAAATTTCTTTATAACTTAGTACTAGTCTTTCCCCTAAAATATTTTCCTCTCTAACAATAATTTTTTAGCCCACAATGTTTCCTCTTTGTTTTTCCCTCACAGCAACTATGTAAATGATTGTGCTTACTCCTTTTTAGGATTCTGATTTCCTGTTTTTTATTTTAATTTTATTATACCAAGTCTTTTGTTAATAAGACAATTTAAAAAGTAAGAAGAGGGTGAATGGTTGGATGGATGGACAGTTGGATGATGATGAATGGATGATGGTTAGATGATAGATGGATATTTGGATGGGTGGGTGGATGGATGGGTGGATGTCTGCATGAATGATGGGTAGATGATGGATGGATGTTGGGTGAGTGATGGATGAATGGATGGGGGAAAAGTAAAAGAAAAGGAAGAAAGGGGGAGGAAATTTTGCTTTGGAAATGGAAAACACTGAACACACTTGGGTGGCTGCCAGTAAAAGCTTTGTATGATTTATATTTAAATATTTTTAATTGCAGAGAAAGAATGATCCCTATTCTCTTGCATCCCTGGTGTCTTTTGAAGTTAAGAAGATGCCTTATAAAGACCAGCCAGCAAAACTCCCAGAGGGAAGAATAGCAGTAAGTATCTAAAAATATACAGGCACAAATAATTTCATTTAAACTTTGTTTTTTAAATCACTGTTCTGGCTTGTACTAGGTTTAAGTGTTTATTACATTGACTTGAGAACAGTTTTCCCTTCACTGTTTTCTTATTTCAGTCTGGAAATTACTTAGTGTCATTTGATCAAATTTTAACCTTTTAACATAACTTTCTACCACCCACCACCCACCCCCCCAAAAAAAAATCACAGGGCAGGACTGATGTCATTTTCAATCAAGCCATTTTGTTTCTAAGAAGTCCAGACAGCAATGATCATTATAATGAAATTGTACTAATTGCTTAATTTTAACATGGAGTAGGAAGGGATGTCTCTTCCGTAGGGACAGATGCCAAAGACCAGCTGCAGGAC
Organism: Myotis nattereri; assembly: GCF_964212035.1. Lineage (NCBI taxonomy): Eukaryota > Metazoa > Chordata > Mammalia > Chiroptera > Vespertilionidae > Myotis > Myotis nattereri. The sequence continues at coordinate 95,572,008 of NC_138075.1, forward strand.
ATGAGACAGTAATCTTTCCTTTCTACATAAAGAACCGCAATTTTCACCTGGGGGTAAAGGTATACTATGAGCTTCATTTGAACAAAATTTTATGTTTTAAAAATGAGGCTATTAAACATTACTGACCCCCAAATATCTGTCAGAGCACAATGGCTGACATCCTCAGCAAACCGGCAGGCTGTGCAGAGCAGAGGGGAGATGGGGTGAGAGGCTGAGCAGAGCCGTCACCAAAGCTCTGCCTTCGCAGCGAGCGTGATCACAGCCAGGGCTGCAGGAAGCAGCGTTAAGATTTTAACCTTCATCTCTTGGTCATCCACAGACATTCTCAACCCCCACTTGAACTCTGGTCCCCAGATCCTTGTTATTCAAAGTGCGGCTTACAAACCAACAACCCCAACATCACCTAGGAAATAGTTAGAAATTCAGAAACAGGCCTCACTGCAGACCTGCATTTCAGCAAAAGCGTCAGGGTATCATCTTCACAGTAAAATTTGAGAAGCACTGCTTTGGATGATATATAAATTGATACTACCACAATTTCTTATCAGCATAGATCTTCAAAGGTAATTGCAATACTTAAACTTTCTAGCCTAACTACTTTTAGTAATTTAAATTAAATTAACCCATTGATTAGTGATTTTCAACCCTAAGTATTCAAAAGAATCATCACTCACGCAACTTTAAATAAATATATACGTGCTAAGTCTTTACCTCAAATGTCGGGATTACGTGTGTCTGAAGCAGGGCTTGGACGCTGTGATTTAAAAGATGTACAAGTGACAATCCTGTAGTGAAACTAGGATTGAGAACCTCCAGCACAAGAAGGCAGCACAGAGGAAAATGCAGTTTCCTGGGCTTTCTCCTGGGACCCCCACCCCCTCCAATTAAGAAGTCACTCTACTTTGCTGAGGCTGTTACCCATATTCAGAAAGAATTTTGAGACAATTAATAAGATTACGTATATAAAACTCCCGCATAGCACCTGGAACAAGGTCAGTCTCAAGTCTCAATAATAGTAAACACTCCCCCCACACACCCAATATTGGAAATGTCAATAGATTTTCAGAGCCAAACTATTTCAGTAAACTTTGGTGGCATTTTAAAACAAGCACTGCCACATCTTTCTTCATTTAGTTCACCTCTCTTTCATGAGATGTCTGTTATAGTCTGGATTTATGTTCAACTTAGAAAATAGAGGCTTTGGGTTTTTAATATAGAATGTTCACCCAGAGAGGTTCAAAGGCTTGTAGCTCTAAGGGAGATAAATCTGGGCCCTTTTGTTGTCTCTGAGCACATGTTCATTAACAGAAACATATGCTACAGTTGATTCCATCAACAGTATTGAGTCTTTCCGTGCTGGCCACAGGTGACAGCCCGCTGTTCTCAGCTCATCTCAGAAGATCCGCAAAATGATCAGATCCATGCGTCCTCCACCCCCACCACCCTTGTCACTGCATTTAAAAACCAGTCTTGTCCGACGTGGATGACTTACTACACCATTTAGGTAAAGGTACCAGCAGGTCCTAGAATAACACCATTTTGTTCAGCGTAGTTTAGTTACAACGTTGATGAGATGCCCTAGGAACTTAACAGTTATGTCAATTAGCCTGTGGTAACATTGGTTTCATTATGTCAGTTTACTTAAAGGCACAGAATCTATCCATAATGTTAAGTGACAACTTAACTGTAATTGGAAAAACATTCAGACATACTTTATAGTGAGTTTCCGTCATTCTAATCTTGAGAAGAACCTAGAGGGAGAGCATTGCTTTAAGGTGGTAGAACTCATTGCAGTCAGTAGCTTGAAAATCATCAGAGCTCCGATCCCAGCTCTGACATGGGGGAATCTCTCAGTTCCTCTTTCCATCATGAGAGTAGAGAAAATTCGGCTGTTTTTCTAGGCCCTTGTGTGGGATGACTAGCTTGTTTATACTCCCTTTCAACATGGTCATAATTCAAACATTTCTTGAGGCCTCTATAAGCTTTACATATTGAAGAAATGGCCGTCCCCATCTGCTGCATTGCATGGTGTTGGTAAAAACGAACTCCACACGTGACGTGACACTTGTCGTGTCCGGAGGGGAAGGAAAGGTTGCGTGAAGCAGAGGGATAGGACTGAGTGCTGGTTCATTACAGCGCACAGGAAAAAAGTTCCTGCTATTTGAACACTTTTTTGTTTGTTTACCAATTAATTTTAATATTTGTGTTCCATGTGACTAAAGCCAAATTCCAAAGGTGGCTATTAGGAAGTATGTTATGAAAATGCTTACTTAAAAACTCCTCCGTGAACTGTGAATACATTGAATTTTCAGAATTGTTCGCAAAGATTCAGCAGCTTAAAGTGGAATTCTTACGTTAAACAATTGTTCGGAGTTTGAACTCATGCTAGGGACTACTTGGCACAGGGGCTGTTTAAATGTTGTTAAAATGTGTGTTCAGCTGGTCCACCTTATGTTAAAATGGCACCGTAGATAGGGTGTCTTGGTACATTTATTTAAAACATCCTTGTGACCTCACTGAAGTATGTTTACACAGATTTTGTGATACATAAATACAGATGTCAACATTAATTACAGTTGCATAATACAAGGGAGTCCTTTTCCTTCTACCTTGCTATTTTTGTCAAAATATACAAAAATACATCGTAAATGTCAGTGAGAAAATGTAGGCATATTAAAGATTTATTTATGGTCTTTCAACCATAATAAAGAACAATAAGATTTATGACATGATGAAGGTAAGATTAGATGTTCCCTACTTAGCATCACTTTAAGAAAATCTAAACCACTTACAGTTTATGGATCCCACTTCCTAAAATTGCAGATAATTATAGTAAGTGAATTGTTAAAACTTTATATTGTTTCCTTAAATAGCAACAGGTTCTTGGTACATAAAAATAAATTAAAATGGTTTGTTGATTAGCTGGCATGCAATGCAACTTTCCTCCCTAAATTTTAAGTACTTCAGTTACTCAATATTACCTTCTTTCTTAAAACACTTAAAATAAGTAATCACAAGCCCACGTTCCTAAGGGAAACCTTTGGTCCTAAGTACATCCCATCTCCTGCCTTGGGAACACCTTCCCGGTGAAAGCACCTTAGGCTTGGGCAGAGTGAATCCCAGCTTGTGTGAGACCATGCGGGACCTTCCCGAGCTGCGCAGTCTGTGTGGTAGCTACGAGCCACACGTGGGTACTGAGTACCTGAAAGGTGGCTGGTGTGACTGAGGACCTGAACTCATAGTTTTATTACTTTTTAACTCATTTAAATGTAAATTTAAAATTGCAGTTGTATACAAATTTTTTTTTCATTAAACACAGCTTTATTGTTTGGGTGAGACTCTATTTCACTTTAACTATGGAAAATTGTTATATGCTACAACTATTAAATACACACTGGATTTTCCAGTTAGTAAAAACAAAAAAGAATATAAAATATCTCATGAATATTTTTACATTAACTACATGTTGAAATAATAGTTTTGATTTTTAGGGTTAAATAAAGCATATATTAAAATTAATGCCCCATTATTCTTTTTAAACTATTTTTATTGTTTTGTAGAGAGAGGAAGGGAGAGGGGGAAAGAGAGAGAGAAACATTCACGTGAGAGAGAAACACCGATCAGTTGCCTCCTTGCATACACCCTTACCGGGGATTGAACCTGCAACCTGGTTACGTGCCCTAACCAAGAATCCAACTGCTGATCTATCGATGTGTGGGATAATAATGTGTGGGATGACATCCAGCCAACTGAGCCACACTGGCCAGGGCTCTTTTCCCTTTTTTTTTTTTTTAATGTGGCTAGTAGAAAATTTTTAATTTAAAAATTTTAAATTAGACTTGCATTATATTTCTATTGGACAGCAGTGTAGAGCAGGGTTATAGAAGGTTCCAGCTTGGAGCTCATGAGAAGACCCACAGAGCTTCAGAGAACATGCGGTGTTTAATAAATCTAATTTGAAATGAATGAAAAATTCTTACTATAAATCAGTGATTAGTCATTAGAAACTCTAAAAATTAAGAACTATTTTTTTCATTCCTTTATTATCCAATGGACAATGTAAGCTCTGGTGGGCTTGTCAAAAGGAGCTGCAAGAAAAACATCAATATTAGAACTAACAAATTTGTAGTATTTTGTTTCAGGCAAAGCTTTGCTTTACCTGTTTCCGCCTGCAGATGAAATGCCCCTTTGCCATTTGCAGATGTGACATGTCACATGAGCCCCGAATCAACGTGTTCTCCAAAGGACCTCTCCTTTCGAGACATGTGACTCTCCCAGTGGTGTGTCATTTGTGACTCTCATCCACCTCTTTTCAGCAGCAGTTGTCTGCTCCTCTGCACTGGAAATCTGAAGAAACGCTCTGGGCACTATTGCGGGCTTTCTGTTTTTCACTCCCCATGGTGTGGTGATGTCTTGACTATGCAAGTGAAAAGCCTGGATAAGTTTAGGAAAACAGCTGGGGCCTAGGAAGGTCCCTGAAGCTGCACCCATTTATTTATTTATTTATTTATTTATTTATTTATTTATTTATTAAATATGTTTCTATTGATTTTTAGAGAGAGAGAAAGGTAGATAGAAAGATAGAAATATCAATGAGAATCATTGATTGACTGCCCCCTACATGCCCCCTGCTGGGGATGGAGCCTGCAACGCAGGCATGTGCCCCAACCAGGAATCGAACTTTGATCTCCTGGTTCATAGGTTGATGCTCAGTCCGGAACCACACCCGGCAGCGCTGAAGCTGCACCCATTTAGATGGAGAAGCTTGGGCAGCTCAGTGCCACATGGATGTCATAAAGGCAGCCTGCAAGGGAGCAGGATGTAAGTGCAGGAGGGCAGTCACTCCAGTTCACCTGGTTTAAAAATTCTTTATGTCCTTTCCTTGTAGTCAGTGACATATGATGACGTATGGGAAATATATACAGTTTGTGTAAACCTAACATTTAAAGTGTTCAGAGAAAGACTATGACGTGGTATTTGTTTAAAGGAACAGAATGTTACTGGCAGCAGACACAACAGTGTGGTGCTGAGAATTTCAGAATGTTGGAACTGAAAGGGACACTAGTGATCCTCTCCGTGGACTTTTTAAAGACGCTGCTGTCAGAATCTTAAGAAGTGAATGCAAACAAAGAGCCAGTAGATTTTGTAATGACCCCTGTAAAGCTGTTTTCTGCTCCAAGAGCTCCTACGAGGCGTATCCTGTTCAATTTAATGTTTTGTTCCTACTTTTCAAACACTCCTAAAAAAAAAACCAAAAACCTTCAGATATCATTATTATTTCTTTGTAAGTAACCTCCCTGCTCCTTTCTGCAGGCAGACCAAATTTAAAGATAATACATCCCAACCTGCAATAATCAACTGGCCAAAAACCCAGAAAAGTAGTTGGTGGCCATTCTTTCATTCCATTCCATTTGTTGTAATTAAACTAAAAATTTGAGCAGTCTATAGCCTTTATTTCGATTCCTTTAGCTTTTTTCTTTCTTTTTTTTATTTACAAAACTAAGACTGTTCCCTATGTTTAACATGAAACAGTGGGAGGTGACTTAAGAAATTAGGTAAATCAGGATGGAAAATTGAGAAGCATTGTTGCTTATTTTAATGTAAATTCGATAATTTACGCAATCTCTCTAACACACGCACAGAGTATAGACTGAAACTGTGTTTCCTCCATGGCCTTAGAGCTTATGGAGAAAAAGAACCTAAGAAACCTCAGAATTTCTGTGGCTCCCGATTTTCTCTCTCCCGGGGCAACGTAACCGGCTGGTGAGCTCACAATCACTACCATCCTTTTCAGTTCCAAAATTCTGAAATTCTCATCACCAAAACAGAGTCAGTCTGCTCCCAGTGGCATTGGGGTCATTTTAAAATGCGACTGCATGTCCTTTCTCTGAGCACCACACATGTTAGGACTGTATGCTGATTTCATATATGTTGTCAGATGGAATTCATAAGGGAGCAGGATATAAAAAGAATTGAGAAGTGATCTAGTCCCTGACTTGCTCATGCAGGACACATGAAAGGATAGTTTTTAAATAAATTACTTAGGCTGCAGAAACCAGGGACATGGTGACTGCTTTGAGCCCTTGTCATGCATTTCTTCAGTACCATGTGCCCTGTCCTTAAACTGTGGCAAGCAGGGAAAGGAAAATGCCATTGGATCACGGAATGTTGCACTTCCTACTGATGTGCTCAATGAAATCAGGACAACACTGGCAAGGACAGCTAACAGTCCAAGGAAGAAAGGACATGAGTAACCGTGAGTAGGTCACGGCTAGCCTTTTTCTCTGAGAGTCGTCTCTGGTCCTTGGCACTATCGTCCATATGGAATGACTAGCAGTTTCACTCCAGTCGATTCTGTTGTTTGCTCTAAATATTGATGATATTTGGGTCCCGAGAACTCAGTGAATTAAGTCATCAGTATGTCTGATGCATAGAGGAAGTGAGCCAAGATGAAAGGAGCAATAAAACCCTGACAAGCTGAGAAGAGCATAGACAGGATGCTCAGACCAGTTAAGAGGCAGAAGCAAAGCAGTGAGCAGAGTCAGGGCCCAATACCCGAGTGCAGGCTATGAAGACATCCATATGTTTCCAGCCAGGGAAAGTTTGAGAGCCCAGCGACCTTCATCATGAATTTGTCCTCTCCTGACCGGTGGGTCAGAGAATTGCGGCCCAGAGTTCTTGAGCATGTGTCAGGACTGGACTCATGAGCCTTCCAACCAACTTGACAACAAGTTGCCAGGGATCACTTCAAACAGTTTAGCTGAGGCAATGCTTACTTCGATCTGTAGCCAGATAGGCCTCCTTGGTGAAGAATGTTTTGGATCCAAGAATATATTTATTCTCTTTCCCTTGACGAAAGGTGTTAGCAGCGTGGTGGTTTTGTTTGGGGGTCTGTGGCTGTTTCTGCCCATGTTGGGAGGCAGGGGTCGTTCACAGACACGGAGCGTGCAGGCCTGCTGAGAAGGCCTCATGTAACTCCAGGTTCCCTTGCAAAGTGGGAATGAAATGAGTCCTAATAGTATCTGAAAATTGGAGTTAGGATTGAAGGCAGCTCTACAGCATCACCGTTCACTCTGCTTACTGTAGTTACTTCCATCAAATGCAAGATGGCTAGCCTCACACTCTGGGCTGTCCTTTGATAGAGCACAGAACCTAGAGATAAAGAGACACTGGCACTGATTAGCTCTATGAATCAGCTCTGTGGGACTCATTTTTTCTCGTTTGTAAAATGAGGGGTTGGGTGAGATGATTTCTAACTTTCCTGCACATCCAACAGTCTGTAGTTGTGCGCAAGCTCACCTCTCAGCGAGGTTAGCTCAGTTTGGTGGAGAAGCGTAAGTGGACAGACTTGGTCTTTTGTAGGGTCTACTTTTAGCCACTGTTTTTATAAAAGGTCCAGCCCAATTTAAGGTCATTCCTTTCCACCTTGTTGGTTCCTGGCCCACCTCACTTCCATTTTAGGGTTTCTGTGCAGTTATAAGCCAAACATCCATGATGTATCTGTGACTGGCTTTTCACTCAACCTGGGAGACATGAAAATGTATGAGTTTTTAAGATCCATGTTCAAGTGCAATAACCCCTTCAGCCTCTCCTAGGATGACTTCAATTATTATATGGACCCTTTCAGAACTACTCCCAATATTATATTGGTAACTACTGCTTTATTTCACCAAAGAGTTTTCAAAGTAGAGCTCATTTGCTTTATTTTCCACTTCAGATTAAGACATCAGTTATTTGGGCAACACCAAATGTTTCCTTCTCAATCCCATTGTGGGTGATAATACTAGCGATACTTCTTGGATTATTGGTTCTGGCCATTTTGACTTTGGCTTTATGGAAGGTAAGTTTCTTTATTTTCTTTTCCTTTTTGAGTAGAGAGGCCACTGAAGGGATTTAGAAGGCTTTATCTAGTGATTTAAAAAGATAATGCTAGAGGTGTGATTTGGGGGTTTCTAACAGTCTAAAAAGCATAAAAGAAACCTTGTATCTTGTTTGCTTTGGCAAACAGTACCCTTGTGTAACTGACATTTAAGAAGAGTGGGGGTGTTTAATGTTGCTTTTATCTTGAGACTTCTTATAAATAAATATAGAGAGAATTAGACTTTATTAACTAAGACCTGTGACCCTTTTTCCAATATGCTTGGAGTGAAAATGTTATTATCAAGACTTCTTTTTCTTGTTTAATTAACCAAGATCTTAAGCTTTTTATTTAAATGGTCCTATCAACAATCCTTTGAGATTTTTCTTTATAAACACTACGCAGATGTAATTAATATAGTAATTAATTGGTACTTGGACTGTCAAGTAGGGCAAATAGATCATGCATGTTATAATATTCTTGGACTTGCTGTTTTTTTTAATCTTGCCGATTGGTTTGTCTCCATTAGGAAGCCTTACTTTACTCTTTGATGTGTTATACTAAAGTTTGTTCTAAAAATCTACAATAGAAATTAATTTCTGGCCCCAAAACAAACATGATTACCAAGTTTCACAGAGATTTCCATTTCAAAAGAGAAACAATGTCAGGATTATATGACTGTCAGAATAATTAATCCAGTCACATCTTACTTAACCACTATTGTTGTGTTTCTACAAAAATCATAGTGTGTTTTTATTTAAAAACAATATAAAGCATGCTTAAGAGACCTTTAAACTAGGAAACCTTTACCTTTTAAGTTAAAAATTGGCGTTTCTGATCCGTATCAGTTGTTTTGTGCCATCCTGAGCCCATATAGCCTTGCACACCTTTACAAATAGACTTTTGTGTTATTCTGTTATTTATAGTAACTGTATTTCCATAATGTTATAGTTATATGTGCCAATTGACAGAACATTGTGCTAGTCCTGCAACAGAAAGATGGTTTGATATCATAAGCCAAACCCAGTGGGTTGGGTTTCTAATGAAGAAACTATAAACACAAACTGAGGTTCCAGGTTTGTAGGAGGTTTCGCCTAGACCAGTGGTCGGCAAACTCATTAGTCAACGGAGCCAAATATCAACAGTACAATGACTGAAATTTCTTTTGAGAGCCAAATTTTTTAAACTTAAACTATATAGGTAGGTACATTGTTATTGACTTAATTAGGGTACTCCTAAGGCTTAGGAAGAGCCATACTCAAGGGGCCAAAGAGCCGCATGTGGCTCGCGAGCCGCAGTTTGCCTGCCGACCATGGGCCTAGACCAAATAACTAATTTGAAATTCAGGAGGATGAACATTCTAGAATCACCTCTTTCCAGAGTTCCTGGTTAATCTTTGTAAAGGTCCTAAGATGTTCTTGGATTAAAATAAATTTCCCTCTATATACTATATGCCCCACCGAGTACAGAGGGGTGCCCAAGGATCCCCTCACTTCCTCCTATAATCCATCCTGAGGAAGCTATATTTCAGGAGCGACTCTTCCTTCCCTGGTCAGCAGTTAGTGCTGCTGCTGACTCCAGAAAACATGCAGGAAAGCAAAGGGGACATGCCTGGGTCAGGGCCTGTAACCCCAGGGAAAGATGCAAGGTCCATACCTGGTTTGTATAAAAGAGGGACATTCTCCCACTATCAGGGCAAGGCAGCAGGAAGGCATGAAGACTGCCCGATGCAGTGCATTCCTCTGCAGGTTAAGGATACTCTTTTTTCACCCCCTCATTTGGAGATTCAGGAAGATGACCTCTACAGAGCTCTAAGTTCCTTAGCAAATACATAAAGTGAACATTATTGGCACGAGGGGTTTCACAAATTCCTAGAACGACTTGCTTTTATAGCCCATTTTTCTTTTCTGTAGTGTGGATTCTTTGACAGGTCAAGACCCCCCCAAGATGATATGAATGACAGGGAACAGCTGACAAATGAGAAAACCCCTGGTGCTTGAAAAGGTAAAACCAAACACCAAAAACTCCGACATGGTCCTGTTCAAAGAAAAGAAGGAGCATGAGGGTTAAACAAAGGTTTTCCTGGACCTGCCAGTGTCCTAGGAAATGGAAAGGCCGGGAACTATTGCCTCGTCGACACCACCCTGTGGAGATGTTGCCATGGAGCCCCGCGAGCCTTGGGAAGGAGACATCCTCACCGCTGTAGAAACAGCCATCATGCACGTTCTTCCCCTTGAGTCATTCTGTATTTGGCAGACACTTTGAAGTGGGTATGGAAACTAAGGCTGTTTTCCAGGTAAATCCAACTTAAGTCACAAAGACAAAAGGACTGAATTATGATAGAATTTAGAAGGCGAACTAGGACCGAACCTTCCAACACTACTGTATCCTACAGAATATTTGACACCTCCCTATGGAAAAGAGATATTTCTAATGATGTTACGGCTCAGGGAGACAAGTATATGTTGTTGTTGGTACTGTGAAAGTACTTTTGAAACGACAAAGATAATCTTGTAAGCAAGGATAGCAATTTATTTATTTATTTTCCGTTTCTCTGGCCATGTAGAGGATTTGGAAATTAAGATTTGGTCAGCTGGTTTTCTAAATCACACCCTTAACTCCTTCTAAGTTAACCATTGTGTGCAGATCAGTCATTTAATAGAGATTTTTAGATCATGTTAAGGAAAAGCAAATTGGTTTTAGAAGATAGCTTCATTTAATATTCTGCTGCCTTCCACCTGAAATTAGTTATATTCACACTTTCTAGGGACTCACATCTGCCTAATGTTGCTTTGCAAAAAGTTACATTTGTAGTTCTTTTTATTTAAAAAAATAATTGTTCCATTTACTTAATTAGCAATACATACATTTCAAGGTACTCTCAATGCTGTGTGGTGTTTAAAAGTTACGGTAATTATGAAAAATGTCTACAGTTTGTAGATTGAAAAGCAATTTAACAATATGGGTAAACATATTTTTAATATCTATAAGAAGCAACACCAATATTTAACTTCAGATAAATACCTATTTTCTCTACTATATCTCACACTTTTTATGTACACAGAGAATATATGTTACACATAAATAGGAAGGAAGTGAAAAGTTATGCAGGTGTGAGATGAATCTAGAGAACGGATTCCCAAGGATTTTACTTAAAATTGCCTATTCCAACTTTACTACTCATTTTTACTGATAATCTTTATAGTACATGACTTTGGAAAAGTATCTTTATGTAAGGTATTTTCCCATCATCTTGAATTTGACCATCACAAAAACTTGATGTTTAAAACTTGTAAATAAGCCATAATTATGTGTAATATTAACATTTTTGAAGTAAAATTGACCAGGCAAATTCATATAGTTGCACAACTTTGTATCCTTTTTATAATAATGAAAAATTACTAGGAAGAAATGCTAAACAAAGTTTATATTTATGTGCAATATTTTATAGACCTATGTATCTAAGGCATGTTTACACTGGCATTAGTTATTTTTAAATTAATATCCTGAATATTAAGAATGATGGAACAAGCAGACCCAAAACCTTAAGTTTACAGAGCCATTGGAAAACTTGTATCCCAGTTTCAACATCACACTTTGTTTGAAAGAAGAGCCAAACAATCAAACTCACAGACATTAAGTTTCTGTCGTGCCTTAACCTGGAGACAAGCCATTTGGCTGTAGCTGCAGCATTTCTTTGGAGACCAAATGAAAGGCACGTGGAAGAAGACACGGATGCAGTTCATATTCTTCCCGCTTATGAATTAAATCCTGTCATGGTAGCGGTTTCAAGTCTGTCAGGAATGAAGTCTGGCTCCCAGTGTATGCGGCTGGCTGTGGGTGAGAACCGCACGTGCTTCAAACTATTTGTGGGCCCCACACCAGCCTCTGTGGGCCCCACACCAGCTTCTGGTCCTAGGTGTCGGTTATCTAGAATTGGCTTTACACTAGGGAAGTAACCATCTACAGGATATGATTGGAGGGATTTCAGGCAGGACTCTGTGCCCCCAAATAATGCCTTAACTCTTGCCTCCATTTTAGCCAATAGAAAGGAGCACCTCAGGATTTTTGGTCATGAGAGGTGTCAGAAAACTCACCCGTTGCCTTGTTAAGCTAACCACATTGGTGAAGGAACTCAGAACTCTTAGGGTTCGATAAATGTAGGCCCCCATGAGAGCACTACACAGACACCTGGGGAAACTAGAGGTCCTAAGGAGACTGGGACCCAGAACAGAGCAAGGTATGAGGGCTTCAAAGGCAAACTCTGCCTTCAACACAGCCTCAGCCAAGAGTAGTCCCTTCAAAAAGGGTGAGCACCGCTACCTACAGGCATTTCGTGGAGGCCGGCAAGCACACACCGGCCGCTCAACCACTTAGAATTTGGAAGCAAATGGAGGAGGGGGACGCTGAAGTCAGAGGACTTTCCAGGCATCAGTTCCTCAGCTCCCCTCTACACGCAGGGTCCTCTTACCACGCACTGAGCACATCTGCTTCTGGTCACAGGATTGCTAATCACTTTCCTAACTCAGAATGTGCCGTGCTTGTCTTAGAGTCTCTCTCTGTGTTAGATACCCCTTTGAAAATTCTTGCAGCTGGTTTTTAAGATATGGAAAATGGGCAAATGAAGTTTTATAAACTTGGAGGTTTTTATACAGTAAGTACACAATATGGACTAGTCACCACTGAAATCCTATTTCAACTCTTTTCCTTTTCCTGTTTTATTTAAATACATTTGTAGATATCTGTGAAAATTTTCATGTACCTATTTACCTTCTCACTAATAAAATTAAAAATGAAAGACACTTTGACGTACTTGTGGCTTATTTCACAAGCGAAGGAAAGCTTTCCCACAGTAGCAGACATCAAAGTTTCTGTCTATACATTGATTCTTTATTATAAAAACTAGAGGCTGGTGCACAAAATTCGTGCACGGGGGTGGGGGGATGTCCCTCAGCCTGGCCTGCACCCTCTCCAATCTGGGACCCCTTGGGGGATTTCTGACTGCCGGTTTAGGCCCCATCCCTGTGGAATCGGGCCTAAACCGGCGGTCACACATCCCTCTCACAATCCGAGACTGCTGGCTCCTAACCACTCACCTGCTTGATTGCCCCTAACCGTTTCTGACTGCCAGCCTGATCATGCCCTAACCACTCCCCCGCCAGCCTGATTGATGCCTAACTGCTCCTCTGCTGGCCCAATTGCCCCCAACTGCCCTCTCTTGCCTGCCCAATCGCTTCCAACTGCCCTCCCTTGCTGGCCATCTTGTGGTGACCATCTTGTGCTGGCCATCTTGTGGTGACCATCTTGTGCTGGCCATCTTGTGGTGGCAATCTTGTGATGACGTCGCAAGATGCCACCTAGGCTTTTATTATATGGGGTAACATTGGAAGAAATTTGAAAGAGCAAAAATGCATCACTACTTTGGGATGATAAAAATGTTATCAATTTATATTGTGGTAATAATCGCCCAACTTTGAAAATACTAAAAACACTAAAAAAACATTGAACTGCCTCTTTTTAAGTAGGTGAGTTTTATGGCATGTGAATTAAATTGCAATAAAAATGTTTAAAATTTTGTTAGCTCTTTTTTGACACCCCCACCCTTATACAACTGGTTTCTCTATCTTGTCTTTCAAATGTTGGCTGTATACTAATATAAATCTGTTATGAAGCCTTCCTTTGCATCTTTGGCCAACTCAAAGGCTCTTCCTGTCCTTCATGGCATTTTGGTCCAGGGGTATTTGTGTATCCCCGATGAAAAAAATGCAGCCAAATCTAAGATTCAGTGATATTGGTGCTGAAGATCAAAGCCCCATCTCAGTACAAACTAGTCTGAGTGGGGCAAGATTTTCCTGAAGCACATGGAAGGATCCACACTGGGCCAGCCCACTGGTTAAAGCCTACCTGTGCTCATAGTGAGGGGAAAAGTAATAAAGTGCTTGGTAGGTTAATGTGAGCAGTGAAAGCTGTCTTCTCAACAAACTCTGTTGCTACCTTTGTCACTTCCAGACACTTTTAATGGAGACATTTAACTATGTCAGTACTTTCTAAACATTGAATTGCTATTTGGGTTCCTAGATTGGACAAATGAGATAAGTATCACTGTTTGCAGAATTTTTGACAAAGTAGGATTTCCTTGCAAGTTGCACACATCCTCTGTGAGATTTGTACCATTCTCACAGGTTATCTCTCTAGCACCCAGCATCCTGGCACCTCGTGAAGAGCCAAAACATGAAAGCTTTTTGTGGATATCCATGAACGTTAAGACAGTACCTACCTCTCTGGGGTCTAAAGTTCTTTCCCCAAAATCTAAATAGAAGATTTTCTCCTTCAGAACTTTGATGACATTAAAAGGTTAATTTCTTTAGCCTAGAAGTTTAAAGCATTAAAACTTTGGACTCATGTGAGAGCTGAGTAAAACCATAACCCCTAGTGATGCTTCAGTTAATGGTGAGTTCAGGATGGCCAGCGTACTTAAGGCACAGCGATGCTTCTCATGTTCAACTCCCCCACCCCACCCCCAAAATACCATCTGCCTGACACACTGCCTTTTGGAATTGTTTATGAGCAAGTTCTCTGTTATTTATGATTGTTGGCTAAAATCCACATGGAAATGTAGCCTGATACTAGTGCCCCTTAACAAAAACGTCTTGAATTTAACTTCTATCAGCACCATGATATGACACAGTAGGAATGCTCTGAAAATCTCGGTGCTGTTGTTTATTTTGGTTGTGCATTGTGTTGTAGAAATAACCAAGCAATCAGCAAACTAGCCAACCTTTAGGTGGAATTTATTGTTAAGCAGTAAAGTGGACCTCCCTGATTTTAAAATTTTAGATTTCAACTTTCATTCACTTAATTGTCTGTAGGATGTCAGCATATTTAACAATTTTTTTCTGTCAGAATTTTCAACTTAAAAAAATTCCATATTTATCCTCTATTTTAGCTTCCTAGGGCTGGAAGTACCACAAATTGGATGGCTTAAAACAGCAGAAATTTATTGTCACACAATTTTTTAAAAAATATATTTTATTTATTTTTTTACAGAGAAGAAGGGAGTGGGATAGAGAGTTAGAAACACCGATGAGAGAGAAACATCAATCAGCTACCTCCTGCATACCCCCCACTGGGGATGTGTCCACAACCAAGGTACATGCCCTTGACTGGAATCAAACCTGGGACCTCTCAGTCCACAGGCTGACACCCTATCTACTGAACCAAACCAGTCATGGCAAGTCACACAATTCTTAAAGCAAGCAGTTTATAATTAAACTAGTGGCCCAGTGCACAAAATTCATGCACAGGTGCAGTTCCCAGGCCTGGCCAGTGATTGAAGTACAGTGTCTGGCATGGAAGGGCAGGTCCCAGCTGACTTCTGGGCCCTGGAAAGCACCTGGGCCCCCGGACCCCTGTGTGCCCCCCTCTACCTGAGTCACAGTGCCCGAGTCCCCACGCAGAGATGCTGCAGGCCGGGCACAGCGTGGGCCTCTGAGCCACCTAGCAGCACTGCACAGAAGCCAGGCAGGCAGTGTGCTCTCTCCTGGCCGGCCTCGCAGACTGGCTCCTGTGTGAACCCCCGGGAAGCCCAGCCAGGTCCCTGCAGTCCTGGTGGCTGCAGCCTGGCTCACCCGGAAAATGCCACATGGGTGTGGGGTGGGCTCCTCGTAGGCGCCTGGCACTTGAGCATGGGGGCTTCCTTGGCAAGCAAGCCCTGGCGTCCCAGGGGAGGGTAGCAGGGGGAGTAAGAGCAAGCCTGGTGGACATCACACATTCTCACCGCACCTCTGTCCCTATAACCTCCACCCCCAGGTCGCAGCACATCACTGGCATCTGCCATGTTTTGCACCGCCCCCTGGTGGTCAGCGCACATCATAGAGAGTGGTCGAACTCCCAGTCGAATGACAGCCCAAGGAGACAATTTGCATATTAGGCTTTTATTATATAGGATTGTCACCAGGGCATGCTCCATTTGAAGGCTCTAAGGAGGGAATTATTTCTACACCTCTGTCATAGCTTCTGTAGTCCCAGGTGTTCCTTAGCTCATAAATGCATCACTCCAATCTTCCTTCTTCACACAGTGTTCTCTCTGTGTCTCACATTACCTCCCCTCTGTGTGTGTCTATGTCCATGTCTCCCCTTTTTTGTTTTAATCCTCATCCAATGATATTTTTTTATTGGTTTAAAAGACAGAAAGAGAGAGAGAGACATCAATAGGTTGCTTTCCATGCGCGCTCCAACCAGGGATTGAACCTGCAACCTAAGTATGTGCCCTGACCAGGAATCAAACCCACAACTTTTTTGGTGCACAGGGCAATGCTCCAACCAACTGAGCCACTGGCAAGGGCCATGTTTCCCCTTTTTATAAGAACAACAGGTGTTTTGAATTATGGTCCACCCTAATGATTTTTTTAACTTGATAATCTCAATAAAGAACCTATCTCAACTACAGTCACATCCTGAAATACTGGGGGTTGGTACTCAACATAACTTTTTGGGAGAACACAATTCAACTCATATCATCCTCCTTCAAAAGTATCTATCATATAAGATAGTTGACAAGTGAGCCAAGGACGACAAAGCACATATGAAGAATTTAACAAGAGTATCTTTATATCAGTCTTTTGATCTATACTCACTAAGGTAATAGACTGGTGTTGCCAAGTATATAATAGATTTATAAATATTTATGTTTTCTCTCATTTATTGCCTTCATGCACATACTAGAAGATTAAGATAATTGCATTATTTTTATAGTTTACTCATCTGCTCTGCTCTGAAATGCCGTACCACCACCATTCATGTTCTCATTCTCTTCTTTTCCCTTGAAATAATCATCTTATTCTCATGGACAATATGAATAAATGTCAGTTTGTGATATAACAGAGTAGACTCCTCACTGATTGAAAACTGAAGATTGTTGGTCACTGAGTTAGTGAGAAGTCCCTATCTTTGGGCTCAGGGCTTGATCTCCAGCCCCACTGTTCAACACAGGGGAGGCATTGCTTAAATCTGCAGTGACCTACCCTGGTCAGTGTAGCTCAGTCGGTTGGGCATTGTCACATGCACTAAAAAGTCACTGGTTCAATTCCTGGTCAGGGCACTTACCCAGTTTGAGATGCAATCCTGGGTCAGGTGCATATGGGAGGGGCAAACCAATCTGTTTCTCTCTCACATCAATGTTTCTCTCTCTCTCTCTCTCTCTCTCTCTCTCTCTCTCTCTCTCTCTCTCTCTCTCCCTCTCCCGTCCACTCTCTCTAAAATCAATAAAACCATGTATTTGGGTGAGGATTAAAAAAAACAGCAATGATTCAGAACAGGAAAAGGCAGCTACCATATGGATGATGGAACCAAGAAAATAAGACAAAGATAACTAGTATTTACTGGGTACATGTGTGTGGCACTGGCCACAGGCTAGGTAGTAGGAGGGAGTTTACAAAACAAAAAAAATCAGTCTGGTCTCTCAGGTTGGCTAATAGGCCAGAGTCACAGCATACCAAGCAAACCTCTCATTTCACTTCACCTTTCTGCTCTTCCCACCATGGTCTTTCCCAGTCCTTACTGGGAAATGTCCATCCACTCACATGGGAGGGAGGTCCCACTAAAGGAAGAGGGTATTGAGTGTTTCCCTTTGGCCAGTGGCCTCTTACCCTAAACTCAGCTTCAGGAGTCTATCCAAGCCAATGAGTTCCAGACATCAGCTGCACTGTATTTCATTACTGAGAAAAAAGCAACAAGAATAGGAAAAGCCTCAAGCATGTAAGGAATCCTTAAAAATCCTGAGGTCATTTAACCTTGAGAAGAGAATGTCCTGGGGGAAAATATTAGCTGATCATAAGTATCTGAAGAGGAAGCAGAGTATGAAGGAGATGAGATTGAAATAATGTCATAATAACAATAAAAACTGAAATGCATTAAGCATTCACTCCATGTCAAACCCCTTGCTAAGTGCTTTACATGCATTTTTCATTGAATCCTCACAACCACCATATGAAGCAGATTCTAGGATTATTCTTATTTTACACATGAATTAAGGTCTAGGGCAGTGATAGCGAACCTTTTGAGCTCGGCCTGTGAGCATTTTGAAAAACCCTAACTTAACTCTGGTGCCGTGTCACATATAGAAATTTTTTGATATTTGCAACCATCGTAAAACAAAGACTTATATTTTTGATATTTATTTTATATATTTAAATGCCATTTAACAAAGAAAAATCAACCAAAAAAAATGAGTTCGCGTGTCACCTCTGACACGCGTGTCATAGGTTCACCATTACTGGTCTAGAGAAAGAAAGTAGCTTGACAGTTTACACCATAGTTGATGGCAGAATAGAGATTCAAACCCAGGTCTGCTTAACTCCAGAGGCCAGGATTATCCAACCTGCCATTTTCAACTAATTGAGAGTATCTACTATCTTCCATGCTGAAATAGAGAGGCAGCCATTTAAGAATGTGGGGTTAGCCCCAGCTGGTTTGGCTCAGTGGATAGAGCAGTGGCCTGTGGAACAAAGGGTCCCGGGTTTCATTCCAGTCAAGGGCATGTACCTCGGTAGAGGCTCCTCCCTGGCCCGGGCCCTGGTCAGGGCTTGTGCAGGAAGCAACCAATCAGTGTGTTTCTCTCACATTGATGTTTCTCTCTGTCTTTCATTCTCTCTTCTACTCTCCCTGAAAATCAATGAAAAAATATCCTCGGGTGACGATTAACAACAACAAAAAATGGGGTTAGAATGGATTTTCATGCCCTTGATGATCCTTTTTAAATCCTCCCAGAACAAGAGGACAAAAATAATGACTTCTAGATACAAAAATACAAAGCTGAATCATTCATTTACTTTACAGAGTTTGGAATTATTACTTTTGTCCTCTTCTACTTTGCAAACTTTATTTAACTTCACACACACAATGAAATATTCTCAACATCCTCAACACCTAAAATAGTTAGATAGGCTATTTTAATTTTCAGAATATATGAATAGAGAAATTCCTTCTTTGGGTCATCGCCAAGATGAAAGCCATAGGGATTTCAGAGTTTGAAAGCAGTGCATTTTAAGTAGTTTTTCTTGCACCAAAAAGATGCTGACTAGAAGCCTGAGTGATAGAAGAAACTTAATTTGTCAGGTGAAAAAAATCTAGACTTTTTAAATTTCATTTTAGGAAACAGCAATCTCATATAATATCCTGCCTCAAACCATTGCTGTCTACTGATCTCATTGCTTAGGAGACTAATCTGATGTTTTGCTTTCATCTTTTGGAACCCAGAGGTAATGAGGGATTAACCCCTGACAAATAGAATTCTAATTTAGTCCTCGACCCAGGAGGTCTGCTAACTGTATTAACATCAGTGTCTGTTCATATGTAACTTAGGTTCTGTGACATTGAAATGCTATACATTATTTTTTAATCAAGATGCTAGCTGTACGATTAGAAGAATCAATCCATCCTAACTCACTTCCCTGTTTGATAGAGATGGGGAAGGACCATGGTCCTTATTGGCTTGAACTCTGGGTTTGCCTGTCATTATGTGATGCCATTGTAGGGCAGGCAGGAAGCATTTCATTCCGATGGTTAGGAAGGGAGGGAAATACACTCTGTACTAGTAAGTGTTTGGATCACACACTGTCTTCAAGAATTAATATTTAGAATTGGAAGGTGGTGTGTGTGTGTGAGAGAGAGAGAGAGAGAGAGAGAGGGAGAGAGAGAGAGAGAGGTCTGCAATCCACGCTGATGGAGAAAGCTTGAAGGGAAAGCCAGATGTGACCTGAGCATCCTAAGGAACATCCCTCCACCGTAAATACTCAGGCGTGGAGAAGTGCTAAGAGGGATGGATCTGAGGGGCTGTCTGGTGAGTGAAAAGGGGAAGTTTCCCTGATGCTGAGATTTGCAGCACACAGATTAGAAGACAGAAGTTTTGTATAGTGACAGAACTGAGGACAGGAGAGCAAGGAAGGAGACAGGAGAGTAAGGAACTTAATTTCATGGGTACTCTTCCCATGGACAACAGGAAAGTAATGTTTAGCATGACGTTTATAACTTCTTTTCCTCCTCTGTTGCAATGCTTTTCAGGGGTCCCACTTGGCACAACTTGACCTGTCTGTCAGTAGCAAACTACATTAATGGCCCTAGTTCTTTCTTCCTGTATCTATGCCCTTTGCCATTTGGCTTTGTTGTTCCTCCCATCGAAAGGTCACCTGTCCTTCCCTATCCTTGATTCTGAGTTTGTCCATGTAACCCACTGTGGACAATGGAATGTTAGCAGAGGCTTGAAAAAGCCATGCCTAATAAAGCATACTCGCCACCAAGTCTACCATTACTGTGGAAGGCCAGGTTAACCTCCTTGTTCCAGGAAGAGGGGGAGGTTGAGAGACACATGGAGTGGAACCACCCCACCTAAGTCCAGTGTAGATTAGCTGACCACCTACCAACCTGTAGACTCGAGCCAAATAATATATACAATAATGTAAGTAGCTTGTATGAGAGCAAGACAAGCTTGTAGGCACCTCTACCATGAAGCTATGAAGTTGCGTTGGATGACAAAGGTGCAGAGCAAAGAAAGGGAAGTGTGACACACCCTGAAATCTCCCCTCCACTATAGCTTCTGTGGAGGGAGCAGCATCCATTTGAGGTGGCCATGGCTAGAAGTTCCCAATGGTAGGAGGGGCCCATGGTGTTCTGGAAGCAGGGAAGATCTTCCTACTGACCTTCTTCTCTCCCCCACCTGTAACCCAGTCATATGGCCAGTGCACATCATAGTGACCGGTTGTTCGGTTTTTCCACCATTTGGTCTATTTGCATATTATGTAGGATTCTATATATATATAGATACCATTCACAGATACATGACATTTTGTTTTTATCTCTTCCAGCTAAGTATAAGCACATGTCTTTTAACTAAAATAACCTTCTCTTTATCACACACAGATATGCTATTAGACTCTTCACCCTAAGGTCGGATATAGGTTTCAGCTATTTGGATTATGCCCACAAATAGCTTTCAATGTAAAAATTAGAGTCCATTTTGTGCTTGGTAATTTGTAAATCTGAAGTTTGAAGAAGTAAAATCTAATTCATCAGTGACTTCTTTGGAGTCATGCCCTGGACACTACCCATCACAGTCTTGTCACCTCACAGTAGTCACAGCCATTCTAGTCATCAAGGCATTGACTATCAGAGAAAAGGATTCATAACTTCATTATCATTTCCTTTCTTATTCTATTTTTGACCAGGGCCTGAGTCTTTTTGTCATTGTGGATTCCTCTTTTTCCTCACGACCAGTTATGTCCCACCAAGGCTTCTGTTTCTTAAAGTCAACCTATTATCATAAATATCATGCACAAATTATTGCCTTGGCTGCCTAACCATTTCCCATGTTCTCTCTCTCTCTCTCTCTCTCTCTCTCTCTCTCTCTCTCTCTCTCTCTCTCTCCTTAATACTATTGTCTGTGAGAGTTGTCACAAGTAAGTTGTCCTTTTTAGTTCAGAACCAAGATTTTCCTTTGATACAAGTTATATATTTTTTAAATCTAGTCCTTTTGACACAACTTTAAGTATTCTTTTCCCCCCATTACCTTTATATGTGGACCCAAGGGCAGGAGAGCTATACTCCACCAAGTATTTGTCACTGAAGTTGCAATTCCATGTCTCCTGCTTCTGAGGTCACATGCGGGGAAAAATATTCTAGTTGTGTTTCACTCAAGACAAAACTTATGAAGAGGGAGTCGGAGTGAGGGGTTGCAGCTGGAAAGAGTTACACTCTGGGGCTGAAGCAACTGGGACAGTGTAGGGGGCAGCTTACCTCCTCCAGCCATTTTCCTTGAGCTTGGAAATGCGTGGGTTTTTCAATGGTGTGGGTTTTATTTAAAGAGAAATGATACAGTGTGTTTTTAGAGAGAAAATTTAAGTTTATTCATGCTCTTAAACCACATTTTGCCCAAAATTTATTGACTAGGAAAATACTACTAACTAAAATTGGGAGATCATGCAGAAATTCTAACTCTTGTACAGCAGTTAATCATTGAACACTATTATTAAGATTTTTGTGGAGTGCCTTCTTTGAAATGGTTTAAAACTTACTGTCTTTATCTGTTCCTCTTTGATGACTGTGCTGCTCTTACTTTACTTACTTCTGGACTACCAACCTGATAATCCAAGATGAAGCCATTAAGGGATGGTGACTAATGGCTTTGAGTGTTGCCAGCATCATGCCTTAGTTGGAATCATCTGAGAATTTGTTATTCCTTCTCTTCTTCTGTTATGTCTACTTACACTATTTGATTAATAATAAATAATAATTATGGCACACAAAATCATTTTGAAGTGGAAAAGTTTCCATCTGAGTATGAAACTATTTTATCTAAGCTAAAACATGACCTACTATGCAAGCTGCTGCCATAAGTTGCTTAGAGAACAACTGCCAACATGTTTTATTTTTTAATTTTTTAATATGTTTTATTGATTTTACAGAGAGGAAAAGATAGGGATAGAGAGTTAGAAACATCCATGAGAGAGAAATATCCATCAGCTGCCTCCTGCACTCCACCTACTGGGGATTGAGCCCAAAACCAAGGTACATGCCCTTGACCAGAATCAAACCCTGGACCTTTCAGTACGTGGCCGAACCTCAATCCACTGAGCCAAACTGGTCAGGGATGTCAACATGCTTTAAATTCTTCTTTAGGTTTGATGAAAATTACTTACTGAAGCTCTTTTATTTACAAATAAGGATTTGTTAATAAGTTCAAAAGCAGCAATTTCTGAGGCATTTCCTTCAAAATAGAGAGGGAAAAGGCTCTCTGATCTTGAAAGGTGAGCATAAACTTCTGCCACCTACTGAGAAACACTCTTTCAGGAACCATATCTTATTCCATGACTTTCCCTCATGACATAGCCTCTTAAAAGAATTGTCCACAACTGCCATTTCTATTTTGCTCACTTCCCTGGACCCGTGTGGTTTCCCAGAGACCTCCTTGACGCTAAATCCAATGGCCATCTCTTGTCTTTCATCTCCAGTTCTCAGAATATTCAGCTCATCTGACCACTTCATCCTTTTGGAAATATTTTCTTTTGGCTTTTGAATCATCATATCCACCTATCTTCTTTCTCACTGTTCATTCTTTCTTGGTCTCCTGTACAAGCTCCTTCTCCATTGCTCAACTTCTAAATCTTGGAGCATGTGGAGCTCTATATTCACATTCTTTCTCTATTATCTCCACCAGCTGGTGGATTTCAATACCAGCTTTAGAAAATGACTTCAACTCTTAACCTTGGATCATGCCAGGTAGGATCATCTATTATCTAACTACCCACTCCTCATCTCCACTTGGACAGCTAATATTCAGTCTCCTTTAAAATTATATTGTTTGTCTGAAAATGGAACTCCCATTTGACCCTGTGATCCCTCTTCTAGGAATATATCCCAAGAAACCAGAAACACCAATCAGAAAGGATATATGCACCCATATGTTCATAGCAGCACAATTCACCATAGCTAAGATCTGGAAACAGCCTAAGTGCCCATCAGTAGATGAATGGATTAGAAAACTGTGGTACATCTACACGATGGAATACTATGCTGCTCTAAAAAGGAAGGAACTCTTACCATTTGCAACGGCATGGATGGCACTGGAGAGCATTATGCTAAGTGAAATAAGCCAGTCAATGAAGGAAAAATACCACATGATCTCACTCATTCATGGATAATAGAGACCATTATAAACTTTTGAACAGTAATAGATACAGAGGCAGAGCTGCCTCAAACAGATTGCCAAACTGCAGCAGGAAGGCCAGGGAGGGTTGGGGGACAGGAGGTAGGGGGGTAAGAGATCAACCAAAGGACTGGTATGCATGCATATAAGCATAACCAATGGACATAAGACTCTGGCGGATAGGGGAGGCTAGGGGACTGTCTAGGGCGGGGGGGGGGGGGAAAATGGACACATATGTAATACCCTTTGTATTACTTTAAGCAATAAAAATCTTAAAAAAATTATATTGTTTGTGTATCTCTTTATTGTCTGGCTCTTGCCAATCACCCAAATAGCAAGGAACCAGTCTGTTGTTTCACAACTGTATCCTTAGCACATAGATCCATTTTTAGCACATACTAGGGGCTCAAGAAATATTTGTTAACTTAATGACTAAATCTCTTTTTTAATCAAAAAAAGAGCTTTCAATAAAAAATATTGGATTATTCCACTTATATGAAGTACCTAGAGTAGTCAAATTCATAGAGAAGGAAAGTAGAATGGTGATTGCCAGTGGCTGGGGGAGAAGAATATGGGCAGTTAGTGTTTAATGGGTGCAGAATTTCAGTTGGAGATGATGAAAAAGTTCCGGAGATGAATGGTGGTGATGATTGTGCCATAATGTGAATGCACTAAACTGTACATTTAAAAATTGCTAAAATAGTCAATTGTGTGTTTATATATATAGGGTGCCCCCCCCAAAATGTATACACACTTTGAATAATTATTAATTCCAGTGGGTTAAATCTGAAAAGAAAGAAACATCAATTGAGCTAGCTGTTAAGTGTGTATACATTTTTTGGAATACCCTGTATTTTATCATAATAAAAAAAGAGCAAGCAGTCCATCAATATTGAAAGTCACTTGAGGCACATAAATCTCTTCACTGATGACACCCATAAATATCACAGCAAACTCCTGAATAGCTATAATATTCACACTTTTGCCACCTCATTACAAGTTAGAACTTGATCCAAAGGACATACCCATGGTTTGGCACAAAAGTTATATCCACGGGACTTTGACCGTGTATAATCTTCAAGATCTTCAGCAAATTGCTAGCCTTCTTTTGAAAAGTATTAGGTTAATAGACATTTATTTTGTATGCTGAATCATACTGCCAACACTCAAAATTTTTCCTATTTTTTAAATTACTTTTCTTCTTTTCTTGCATATCATGGACTTTTCACATGTAAGATTCCCTCTACTTATAATCCCTACTCCCAAATAATGTGTCCCTTATGAGTGTGAAACTTCTGTTTCTCACTATTTTCTTGTGTTTTTTCCTCTAATATCCTCCCCATAATTTTATGCATATCCTTGCTAGTGTCTTCACCATCGTTATAACTTTTGCATTTATTGGCCATTTCAGGGTTAATAATGTCCCAAACACCTGAAAATGAAGCACAAACACAGTATACACAACTAGCCAGATGATAAGAATGAGGCTAATGCCATCTGTTGATGCTGAGGAATAGATTAATATATTCTAGAAGGACAAGCTTGGGGCTGGGAGGCCACAGGGAAGCCTGTGGACCTTACTTTTGTTGTTTGTGTGGTATTCATTTGGCCCATAAAGTACTTTAAAATTTTAATTTGACAAACCTTTGGAGCTGCATATAAAAATCCAGACTTATGGCCTCTTTTGAAAAACTAGAATATCAGCAACTGGGTCTGTATTCTGTAGCAGCAAGTAGCTGCACCTTCAGATCAACATGGGCTCACTAGTCAACTAGAATCGCCATGTAGCTCACGTCACTCATGACCCTCCTGTTCCTAGCAGGCACTTGAATTGATGAGCCTTCCCATGTGAAGGGAGGGCAGCCACATGTCTAAGAGAGAGCCTCACAAGAGAGGCTCCCACACAGAGGGAACATTTTGTTTTTTTTATGGTGAATCACCCAATGACAAATTTGTCTCAACAAATAAAACTGGTGATGTGTATAAAATCAAGTTGCTAAGGTTTAAGGAAACAGATTCGTTAAATATGGCTAAATCACAAGAAAATCAAACAAGATTATTTAGTGACAAATCATTTAAAATTTTGTGGCACTTTTTAAAATGACTTTCTGGTAATATTTAGAATTCTAATAGCTAATAATGAAAATGAAAGTGAAAATTCTTCATTTTGAATAATGAAAATAATAATTTTAATATGCTAGGCAACATCATAATGTGGAATGCACAAAGATAGAAAGGAGACTTGTTATAGCAAAATTGCATAAGTGGACATCATTTCCTGATATAATCTTGACATTAATAGTCAGATAGACTCAGGTAGATCATATGCCTATACAGATCTACAACCAGTGGTGTTGGGATGAGGACACCTTAACTTAAGTGACTGGTTGAGGATGGATGAACATATATATGGCTAATATGCTAAGTGTCCGACCATCCAGGTAATGACGTCACATAGCAATGCCCGCTTCCTCTCCCTAGTGACTAGCCTTCTTGCAGTTTCTTCAGCCCAGGAACATGACTCACTTTATACCCAGGTAGAAACATTTTATACTTTAACCAAATGTCTATGAAACATTTTCATGTGCCTCATCTCATTTGATCCTCACAGAAGTCCTGGAGAAGGTAGATAGGAGACTCAGTGGAATCCTATTTTCTTTTCATTAGCCGGAAAGTAGAGATTTAGAAAGCTTAGAAACTAGACCCGACTGAAAAGAAGTAAGAAATGGTGGACCTTGAAAATAACTTCAGGTTTTCTCACTGCAAAGAATATAGTCAAACAATGCTGCAGTTAAATATTTTACCCTTTGTTCTCCCTGCATGATCTACAATAATAATCTGCTTTGTGTTGATATTTATTGCTATGTTGCTGACAATTACCTGAAAGAGAAGTTAGGGTGCTTCACTGAGCTGGAAAAAGTTTAGCTACATCAGAAAGCAGGTCTAATTAAGAAAGTTTATTCTATATATATATAAGGCTAAGTTGACTTGCGCATGCATGATACATATAAAGTTCTCACTGGTTCCAATCGCACATGTGTGTTTCGATCTGTCATTGTCCATCATGAATATGGTTGACACTTCTATTATAGAGAAAGGGTGAATGGTGATATTAAAATATTTTATTCTAATTAATTTCCTTTCAATGTGCACAAATTTGTGCACTGGGCCACTAGTGAACTATAAGAGACATATAGAGTTGAGTCTATCACTTCCTTGTGCTTCCTCACTAAAAACTCAGTGACAGATTTAGAAAACTGAATTTATACTGGCTTATGCAAAAAGGGAATTTATTGGCTCATGTATTAGAAAAATTTGAGAGCAGCTTAATTCAAGGATCTAATCTGTCTTCCTCTCTTGGCTCTGAGCTCCTCTTGTTGCCTTCAGTTTTCAGCTCTCCATGATAGTAAGATGGCTGCCCACATCTCAGGGCTTAAGCTCATAAATATCTCTCCAAAAGGTTCCCCCCAAAAAGTCTTTTACTTTTATTGTCTCAAATATGTCCAACTCTTAACTAATAACTACAACCAGGCAAGTGTAACATTTTAGTTGGCCAGAGCAGAATCCCACAAGCACACCTGATATGAATCCAGTTCTGCAGGCAGAAGTCTGAAATGGTTTCACTAGGCTAAAACCAGTGTAAGGAGGGCTGTGTTCCCTTTCGAAGATCCACAGGAGAGCCTGTTACTTTGCCTTTTCCAGTTTCTAGAAGTTGCCTGTATTCCTTGGCTTGTGGTCCCTTCCTTCATTTTTAAAGCCAGCAGTACAGCACCTTCAAATGTCTCTGACTTTGACCTTACTTCTGCCTCTCTCTGTCACTTTAAAGGACCATTGTGGTTACATTGGGCCATCAGGATAATGTCCTTACTGTAAAAATCACTTGATTGGCATTTTTAGTTCCATCTGCATTCTTAATTCCCCCTTGACATGTACCATAGTGCGTTCATACCTTCCATGGATTTGAACAAGGACATGCTGGGAAAGGGGTGGGGGTATTATTTTATCTGCCATAAAGTCTAAACTGAATTATCTTCTGTAATCTCATGCTGATCTAACTCTATACTATCTGCTCAGGATTTCTTCATTTTTCAGAGTTCTTTCTGCTAAGTCCTTATTCGTGAATTTATTCATTCATTCAATAAATAGGCATTGAATAGCTACCATAGGCACTGTTTAGGCACTGAATATACAATGGTAAACAAGATGTTCCCTTTCCTCATGGGGTTTACAGTCTGATGGGCGAACAGACCATAAGTCAGCTGACTCATAAGTAATATTTAAATACTTAATTATGATCCATCTATTTTTATGGAGGCGTTCTTTTTCTGCAAATTGGTTTGAAAAATACTTGCTATGTCTTCAGAGATTCTACTGCTCTCTGTTTTTCTAACTGGACTGTGTCTACACTCCCTCCGGGTGGTCAGGGCACTGAAGAAAGGAGATGGCCTTGGCTAAAACATGGTGAATAGGAAATGCCATTTCCTGCAGAGAGTCCCAGCTAAAACAGATGTCCCTGACTCTTCATATAGTATCTTAAATGTAACACCTCCAGAACTTATGCTCCTGATCCCAACCAGAGCGGCAGTTCGAGGGTATTTACACTTTAATCACTTCACGTCTAACATCATGTTGGTTAAATTAGTGGGAAGTATAAACTACTCAGAACAAATTAATGGGGAGGAAGGGGTTGGTTTAAATTGCCGGGAGCCGGTCCATCCTTGCTGTTTCAAAGGACCTGGCATATATGGCATACTGTTCTTAATATGTTTGCTCACCTTCTTGGCACTATGTGTTTTAACCAAGGTCTCCTCTCTGAGAAAGGTTGTTTCCCCAGGTAGGGATTTTCCCCTGAAGTTAGGGAGGGAATAAAACCCCTCAACTAAGTGCCAGGCGGGTAATTAATCACTTTAACTACGAACAATCATGCTTAAGCTACATAATCTTTACTCCCTGGAATGGAGATAAGAAACGCCCTAACCTTTGTAATAGAGATTGATAGGATTGAATCAACTGGTATAAATACAGATGTAACAAGACAGCAAGAGACAGAACTTAGAAGACAGAACTTAGAAGACAGAACCTACACAGAACCTAGACACAGAACCTACACAGAACCTAGAGACAGAAGAACTTCGCTGGAGAGAACATGGCAAAAGATCCTGGACAGAAACTGGCAACAGAACCTAGAGACAGAACCTAGCGAGAGAACCTGGCTGAAGAACCTAGAGACAGAACCTGGCTACAGAACCTGGATAGAACATGACAAGAGAACCTGACTAGAACCTGGCTACAGAACTTGGCTGGAGAACCTAGACAGAACCTGGCAGAAGAACCCGGCTACAGAACCTGGCTGGAGAACCTAGCAAGAGAACATGGACACAGAACCTGGCTGGAGATCCTAAGCAGAACTTCGCTGGAGATCCAGCTGAACCTGACTACAGAAATTGGCAAGAGAACCTGACTAGAACCTGGTGACTGAACTTGGTTGAAGAACCTAGCCAGAACCTGGCTGAAGAACCTGGCTACAGAATCTGGTGACCGGACCTGGCTGGGGAACCTGGGGAACCTGGCTGGAGAACCTAACCAGAACTTCTCTGGAGATCCAGACCAGAACTTGGCTGGAGATCCTGGCTGGAGATCCTGGCTAGGCTGCTGATCAACTGAACGCTGTCTCCGTGTCATTCCTTCTTCGCCAACTCCGTCTATGCCTTTGGGAACCCCTGGACCTGCTGGGGTTGGACCCCAGCATTAAATGAGTCACATGAAAGAGAAATAAGAAGATAATTATAATTATGTAGAATGGATTTAGCTCTTTAAATATTATCTCTCTTTAACTAATATACCATTACATAAGCAACTTTAAGTTTTTAGTTCAATCTTTCTGCTGTATCATCTTGACCAAGTCTATGCCATGGTGTCCTTATTTATAGGAAGCGAGTAAAAATGTGGCAATCCTTCACACAGCTATAATGAGGTTGTTTTTAAAGGAGTTTAAAGTGTGGAGAAAGTCTTAGTTCACAGGTCAAAGGGTTTTGTATACAATTACTAAAAATTCTTTCAATGCTTCTGCAGCTCAAGCTGCATTTTATTCTTGTTATCTCACAAGAATCATAGGTCCCTTAAAAACATGACCTTGAAAAAATTCTTTTAATTATGTGTTGACAGCAGCGCTATCCACTCCCTCCTTTTCCAGTTCACTTTCCTCCCCCAACAGAAATAACACAAACATTCACCCTGGAAGATAGTTTTGTGCCACAATACGTGACCACAAACTTTACAGTGCAACTGAGCACTTCATATTGCTGAAATAATTAGTTATTTTGCCCAAAATGACCAATACAATAAGAGTGGCCATCAACTATAGACTTTATTCAATATGTTTTCTTATAATCCACAAACTTTGGGCTGGATTACTAACAAATTCTGTTACATATGTCAGCTTTAAGTGCCTTCCTCTTATCTAAACCTTCATGGTTTCACATTTTCATTAACTTCATTTCCATTGCTATAGTAATCAAAATCCCAGCGGGACACTTTTAGGACATTCAACGGATTGAATTGAAGAGCATTAAGATAATTATTTACAAGGAGCATATCTATGGCTGGACAGAGAAAGAATAAAAGGAATAACTACTCTGACTTCTCTTTCATCCCATCTCCTGATCTCCCACCAATACCTCTCATTGGCCGGCCCCAGATGGATGTCAGAGGGCAGTCAACCCTGGCAATGTAGACATCAGCAGTCAGCCTCCTCGGGCACAGACAGAGAATGTACCATGGACTGTGGGTCATAAGAGAGGCCATCCACAGCCCAACAATACTGACTATCCCTCCTCACCACTCTGCCCACCCAGCCCACAGCAGAGCACAAACTGAGCTCCTGCAATGCTAACATTTCCCCAGAGAGACGGGCCTGATGAAATCATTTACATTAACTGTCTCTTTCATGGAGTGGGTAGATTTCTATCTTACACTATGCACAAAATAAATTCCAAATGTACTAAAGAGAAAATAAGTGCTATATTGTCATTAAAATAAACAGAAGTTATTAACAACCCTGGAGTAGAGAAGGCCTCCTTTAGAAAAGACATGAAATGCAGAAGCTCTGAAGAGATGATGCATTTTCAAAAATGTTAATACTGTTCTATTCTAGAGAAATGTGTGCCTTTGTGTACTAAGATATTGCTGTGATATTATTGGTAATATAAAATTGTAGAAAGCATCTAAATATCAATTAGTATTGATAGTTAAATAAACTATTGTACAGTCTAT
Source organism: Myotis nattereri (assembly GCF_964212035.1). Classification (NCBI taxonomy): domain Eukaryota; kingdom Metazoa; phylum Chordata; class Mammalia; order Chiroptera; family Vespertilionidae; genus Myotis; species Myotis nattereri. The sequence continues at coordinate 95,602,835 of NC_138075.1, forward strand.
GAAATACTACCTGATAGCTAAGAAGTGTGAGAGGCAGTACTACATGATGGTGAAGCTTGCAGGCTCTGGAGTCAGACTAGTGGATATCATGTCCCAATCACATCACTTACTCTTCACATGAACAGAAAGCTCTGTGCCCCAAGGTCTTCATCTGAAAGTGGGACCTAACAACAGTACCCACTTCACTGTAAGAATTAATACGGCAGTACATGTGACGTTATCAGAACAGCATCTGACACATGCAGAATACTCAATAAATTGGAAGTTGTTGTTACAAGTAATAACATTGGAAGATCTCCAAGACACATGGCTTAAAAAATGTATTGCACTCATGCACACACACACACAAATAGATTGTAATATGTAACGTATACATAATATGTGTGTATATATATATATGCATAAATATAGATGAATATAAGAAACCACTTAAAAGTGACTTTTATTGTTGTCTTTACTATTTTTAGAACAAAGTGAAGTTAAAAAATAAATTATTTTTCTAACTTTACATAGAAAAAGGACTGGGAGAATATGAAGAATGTTCACTGATTGATTTGGATAGAGAAATTATGAGATCATTTTGTTTATTTCTTGCATTTCTTTTCCAAGTTTTCCTTCAGGTTTTTTATTACCTTAATAACAAAATTTAAACAACCAGGATTTTAAACAAACACAGTGATAACATATATTAATAGAAATGATGACATTTTAAAACAGAGACCTTTTCTCATCTTATAACCTGAAAACCATCAGTGCTAAAATTCTATTGTATTAAGTCACTGAAGTTTGGGGATGTTTGTTATAGCTGTTACTATGCAAGATTGCATGATCTCTCAATTTGTTTTCTTAGCATTGCTGCTTCATTTCGTGTTATAAGATGAACTTGGGTAGAATTTCCTTCTCTACCACTTTTTTAAAAAGTGATGTGTGTCTGAAAACACTCCTTGTAAAGTAGTGAAAATACTCCTTGTAAAGATGAAGGATTTAGAACGATTTGATTTGGAAAGAAGAAGAGATTACTTAACAAAGGTCCCAAACACACAGCCTCTCTTATTCAGTATCACCTTGAAATATGTTTTGTTTGACTATGGTTGCCAACACAGTTGTGAATATGGAAGCCTATACCTGGTGCACGGGCTCCATTTTCTCACAAGCCCCATCATTTCTAATGAACTTAAAAAATCCTTTTGCAGCTTATACTTATGATCACTGCCTAGCCCCTAAAAGCTCTTGAGTTTGTAATGCCCAGTTATGCCTTTAGTACATAACCAAATAGGCACTGAAAGAAACCCAAGAAACTTTGGTTAAATATGAAGAAATACTATACAGTTCTAAATAAAAGAGAGCTTTCACAGGCCCATTTCTTGTGACCTTTATCATGGGATTTTTAACTATCTGTCTTGGATGATTTTTGCTTAAACATCCATCAAGATCAGGCATCAAAATACAATTGAGAGTCCTAGAATATGGTGGTTCCCCAAGGACAATGTCAAAATGCAAATTTCTGGAGCCAAAGTACCAATCTGAATCCATGTTGCCTGCCCTCCACGCCACTTCTTTGCCCACTTCTCAGAAGCTTCTCAAGATTATGGCATATGAATTTCTTCACAGAATCCATCTCTGAAATTCTAATTCACTGGATGAAACTAAATCAGGGAAGCCTTAGATCACATTTCAAGAAACAATATTGTGGTAGGTGCCTTTAGGGGTGCCAATTAAACCCACTACTTTCTTCCCCACAGGGTGGGCCTACAGCAGCCACCAGATTATACACAGTGGCCCTGCCGTCTGGCCATAGTAGACTAACACATGGAAGGATATTTTCCTCCAATGGGACCTGTCGGATTCTCTCTCCTGAGGACTTGGACTTGAAATTCAACAATGCTAATAATCTCTACTAATTATCCAACTAGAAGGATGGGGAGACATGCAAACTGAAGGATGACAGTCTTCTGCCTCATGCATGTAGAAGCAAATAAAGCTAATCCTTTAAGGAAATGAAACAGCAATGCTAAGAAAACAAAATTGAGAGATCATGCAATCTTGCACAGTAACAGCAATAACAAACATCCCCAAACTTCAGTGACTTAACACAATAGAGTTTTATTTCTTGCTCACATAGCAGTCTACCATGGGAATGTTTTGTCAGTGTGTGCTCAACACCATGCTCCTTCTGCCTTCCCCTGGGTCCCTGGAGTATTTTCCATTTAGCTAGTGGATAGGATAAGAAACATATAAGAGGTTTTTATGGGCCATACCTGGGAGCAGCAGATATGATCTGTTAGCCAGAAGTCAGCCACCTGGCTTGGCTGAACTGCAAGGGATGCTGGGAAATGTAGTTTAGCTATGCACCCCAAAGAAAAAGTGAAATAGCATTTGATGAACACATAGCAATCTGCCACAAATTCCAAAGAGAGAAAAGTTAAGAGAACAGTTGCCAAGCTACTAGCAAAATAATACATTTTAAAATAAGTGTTGGTGAGGATGTGGAGAAATTATAACTTTTGTGGCTATGTAAAATGGTGCAACCACCATTGAAAACAATATGGTGGTTTCACAAAAAGTTCAGCATAGAATTCCATATAATCCAGGAATCCCATATACCCAAAAGAACTGAAAGCAGAGAATCAAACAAAAACTTGCACACTAATGTTCACAGCAGCATTATTTGCAAGAGCCAAAAGGTGAAAACATCCCAAATGTTCATCAACAAATAAATGGATAAACACAATGTGTTATATTTATACAATGGAATACCATCCTGCCTTACAAAGGAAGGACATTCTGATACTTGCTACCATAGTACAACAAGACAAATATGTTCTGATTTCACTAATATGAAATTTCTAGAGTAGTCAAATTCATAGAGCTAGAAAGTGGAATAGTGGTTACCAGGGGCTGGAGGGAGGGATCAATGTCTTTGGGCCAGAGTTTGTTTCTGAGCTACAGGCATGACTATGAAAAACTTTATACTTAGATTCCACACATCCAATTTGAACACATCATCACCCTTCCCTCTACAGAACCCACTCACCCTTGCTCCTCCTTCTCCATTCTCTACCTCAGCCAGTAGTTCTGCTCTCAGTTGCTCAAACATCCAAGGAGTCATCCTAGACTGCTCTCTCTCCATCCCCACAATTAAAAACATCTGTTAAATCAGAAGCAACCATCCATCTCTCTTTTGCTGCTCTGGTCCATGCCTGCTTTATTTTTCACATTCATTTATACAACTTGCTAATCACCTTCACTACCGGCAATCCCTTGTCATCCATTTTCCACACCTTTGCCAAAGTATCAATCTTATCATCTGTTGCCTGCCTTCCACCGCATCTTTTTGGTCCACTTCTTAGAAGCTCTGCCTCATCCTCAAGATGAGGACCTATGATGTTCTTCACAACACCAGCATGGCCCATTTTACTCTCACATATCTCCCTTCCCATAGCACCCGACTTTCTCCCCAAACGGGCTTACTTATCATGCTTTCTTGACTTTGCAATATTATTCCCCCTTCCAGCAGCACCTCTCTCGTCCCTCTCCTTCACTTGGCCTACTTCTACTTCTCTGTGGAGTCAGTTCAGGCATCACCCTCTCCTGAAAGCTTTTTGTGACTCCCCATCCTTATCCCAAATCTGGGTCAGTTGGCCCTCCTATATTTCCTCACATCATCATAGATGGCTATTCTGCATTCATTTCTCCATCTACCCAGTTGTCAGCTCTTTGGTCAGGGACTCTGCCTTTGCTTCTCGGCACCAGAGCTCATCTGTGGAATATCTAGATAATCAGCAAAGGTCTGTGGTCACCACTAAAGGGACTCATTGCTTCCTGGTATATGTAACAAAGACAAGCTGCCAGCCAAAAAACAAAACAAAATGAACTAAACACCAGGTATACATTGATGTATTCATTGCATAGTCAATTGCATTTCGATTTGGGTGGGGTTTTTTGGCGTTTTTTTTTTTTTGTTTTTTGTTTTTTGGACTATTGATTGTCATGCATGGAATTTTCCTATAACAGAAGAGTTAAAGTGAAAGTATAATTTTTTTCTGTTCCTGAGGGTTGATTGTTTTTAAGAATTTAAATTTTAAATTTAAATTTAAAGTTAAATTTTCAAGGATTTAAACATACATAAAAATAAAACACAATTGAAAGCTAATGAATTACTCGTTTTTACTCACCCTGGTCATTCTTCTACATGGGAATAATTCCATCTATATCTCTAGAAGGAAAATCTGGGTTTCATTTTGTAAATTCAGAGCAGAAATAAGGTGCCTAAAGACATCCTGATACTCCAGCAGCATTTTAGAGAAATTCCAATGTATTGCACATTTCCTGATGACAACACCACTCAGAAATGTGTAGTTTTCTAATGAAGGAGAAACTATTCTCCATCCATAATCTGATAAGTCACCTCTGAAAGCTGAGTTTAGGACTGATTTGCTCCTAATTCCCAGAAGAGTATACTCATGCAATTTCTATTTATAGGCTACATTGAGTCGCCACAAAAATGCACAGTAACAAAAGATCACTACACCCCAAGGGGATGGCCTACCTACAGAAACACCATTGATCACTAGAAAAATACAGACCACAGAAGATTTAACCCAAGTGTTACTTCAGTGGAATTTGACCTGTGTAACCATTTCCCTTCCTCACATAACAGTTCTATAGCGGGGCTTCTCCACAGGCTTAATCTAAACCTTGCTTGCTGCTTTTCCTGATCCGTTTCTGGCAGATGGTATTTTGTGGGACTGGATTGAGTTAAGAGAGCTGGACAGTTTCAGTGGCTAGATGTATGAATGTACTAGTATGAATGAAGGCAGGGTAAATTCAAGTGTTCTCACTTCATTAAAGATAGGCATGAGACCCATATAAGGTACTCGGATAAAATCCCTCTCCTCTTGGCCCTAAAGATATTAAGAGAATTTCATGGTATGAATAAACAATACTTCATTTCTTCTGTAGATGAACATTTCACAGAATGTTCTAGCCACCAATGTTCATGTTTGTGATCCATCATGTTCCACATTCTTATTTTAAGAATAATAGATCAGCTTAGGTATCCCAATTTTATAAATGTGGAAATTTCCTTTTGCAGGGATCACATTAGTACTGAGTATAAATCAGAATGACAGCAGAGTTCAATATCATATCATGCTTTTTCTGGCCCTCCCTCACCGCTTTCTTTGCCTTCCATGACCATCCATCTCCAAAAGGTATATCTCTAATTTCTAAAACCTCCACTGTTACAGAAAGAGCCCAGATTTGCACATGCATTCCTGCAGGGGCGGGCCAGCACTGAGACCCCAGATTCTGCAAACATCCTCAAATCTGAGGCCATCCCCCAATCTTGAGGATTTCTAACAGAACACACCAATCCAGGCATTCAGATCTGCTCGGGTCACTGGCATCCCAGCAATCTCCTGAGACTGCAGAAGGCTATGATTCCTTTCCTCATTCCACCATCACAAGGTCGGGGCCATAGAAAATTTACAGCAAATGCGACTGTTGAGGGTTGCCAGATATCAAAACATACTGTCATGTCACATTCACTAAATTAGTATAGAAACCTTACAGGAATAGAAAGATAGACCAATGAAAAAGAATAAAGAGTCCAGGAACTACACACACACACACACACACACACACACACACACACATGAATTTTTTACATGATGCAAATATTTTAAATTGGTGGTTCATGGAGAAAAAACTGTTAGTTAATACTGTTGAAACAATGGACTACCAATTTGGGGGAAATGAAGATTGATCCTAACCTTACATTTTATATCCAAATAAATTATGAATAGATTAAGATTCAAATGTAAAAAAATCTCATAAAAATACTCTAAGAAAATTAGGCAGAATATTTTTATAATTCTACCATGAGAGGATGTCTTTATAAGTGTGAAAAAAAAAACACTCAGAAATGGCAAAGGAAAAGACTAATGGATTTTAAACTTCCATATACTTTTTTTTAAAAAAAAAAGGTATGCAATACATTTATAGGCAAATAACAAGTTAGGGGAAATATTTTCAATGTATCTTTTTAAAGGTGAATATAGAAAGACATTTCATAAGTCAATAAGAGAAAGAGAAATTCTCCATTAGAAAAATGGATAAACAACAAAAAGGCAATTCATAAAAATAGAAATAGAGATTCATGAAATGCTCTTAGAGATCAAAGAAAGTTCTATTAAACAACAATGATATATCATATTTCACCTATCAGATTGGCAAAGAATAAAAAGAGTGATCCTACCCAGGGTTAGGTAAGAAGAGGGAAATAAGGCTCTTTGATCCACCGCTTTTGGAAATGGAAGCTGATAACCCTTTCGAGAGAACATTCTGGCACTGGGTATCTAAGTCCAAAATATACATATCATCTCACCAGCAATTCCACTTCTAAGAATCTGTCCTGGAGAAATAGCCAGGTATGGAAAGGGGGAGGCATACAGCAGTGAGCTATGTGCTGGAGGGTGAGGATGGGAACACAGAAAAGAGGTGCACCAGGGGCTCTTTGGACCAGGAAGGAAAGGGAGGAAGATTCCAGCAAATTTCCAAGAGGAAAGACAAGAAGGAGGAACAGAGAGGTCAGTGTAACAAGAATACAGATGCTATAACATTTTGGCTCACTGGATAGAGCGTCAGCCTACCGAGTCAAGGGTCCCAGGTTCGATTCCTGTCAAGGGCATGTACCTTGGTTGTGGGCACATCCCCAGTAGGGGGTGTGCAGGAGGCAGCTAATCGATGTTTCTCTCTCATCGGTGTTTCTAACTCTCTATCCCTCTCCCTTCCTCTCTGTAAAAAAATCAATAAAATATATATATTTTTAAAAAAGAATACAGATGATGGCTAACAGTGATATCCACTTTCTAGGTGAGAAAATTGAGGTTTGGCTATACAGTTCCTGTTAACAAAGCTGGTCACACAACTTGTTAAGAAAGAGCGGAATTTGAACTCCAGTCTGTCTGACTGTGGAACTCAGGCCATAGTCAGGAATGTGGATACTATCCCAGGGGCCATGGGCCACTGTGGAAGGAAGGCATTGGAAGAGTTAGGTTCACTTTTCAGGGAGTTTTCTCCGGAGGCAATGTGGAGAGTAGATCAGAGGCAGCCTGGGAGGAAAGGGGGAAACCGGTTAGGGGTCTATCACAAGAAGATGATGTGGGAATGGAACAGTGGGGGATTTAAAAGATGCTAAGAAGATAAAATTCACAGGACTTGGGAGCCTTTTGAATGAAAGATATTGGAAGGCAGAGAAGGAGTCAAGAATGACTCCTGACTTCTAGCTCACACTACAGGATGAGGAGAGCCAATATCCAAACAATAGCTTACTGCTTCCTGAACATACTTTATGTCCGCACCTTGTTTTCATTCTTCTTTTCACATGAAACATCAACCCCAATTGTCTCCAGGGTGAAACCCCATTCATCCTTCAAAGCCTCTCTCCAAAACCACCTTTCTCATGAAGTTGTCACAGAAAACTCTCCCTTCACCCTACTCAGAGGAGTCTTGGTGCATTTTGTTATCTCCTATTTGCTTGCCTGATAGTTAATCAATTATGCAGCTATCTTGTTTTCTTATCAGCCTTCTGATGGCAAGGGCCACATGGCCACGTCATGCCGCTTTCCACACTGTTGGCAGTGTGCAACACAGCCTCTGGTGCATGGTTGGCATTTAAATAGTTGAAATAAAACAATTTGGTCTTTCCCTCTTTCTTCTCTTAGATTTTGCCTTTTCAGCTTTTAGCAAAGAAATAGCTTAAACATTTCTTGTTCCAGGAAAAAAAATAAAAGAGTTGGAAGGAAGTTTCAGAATGCCTGCAGGAGGTTTTCTTAATCCTTAACTGGCTGATAACACCACAGGAAACTATCTGAAGGAAAACACAGTGATGAAACAGTGGGTCCTATTACCACTTCCCTGCTATACTAAACAGAACATTTTGAGAGTAATATCCAGTGGAATGTCTTCCAAATGTATATAAATAGTCATGGTCAGTTTGGTGAAAGTGTGTGTTTCCAAGATGAACAGATAAGCTAAGCAAGATAAAAGAGGTCAAGTGTCCAAGATGGATTGCATGGGACATTTACAGACGTAGTTAGAGCATTTTTCTGGAAAGCAAGTACATAAGAGCTCAGACACTTTAGGAGTCTGCCCTATTTTAGAGTGCACAGTACATAACTTTAATCTAAAAACATATAAATAAACAAATAAATAAGGGGAAAATTATTTATAAAACTAAAATATTCTAAACTCTATAGTAGGTCGGGCACAAACAGTTACTTATGTAAGAAATAAGGCTGATCCTTGGTTAAAAAAAAATGAGTCATCGCAACATCCTCCACCATGTAACGCTTTCACCTTTGCAATGGCATGATGTGGTCCCTTTTGGAGTTGCCGTTCTTTTCAGCCACTTCATACACCAAACCAGAATTTCTTTTTCTTTCTTTTTTTAATCCTCACCCAAGTACATACATAGGGAAGAGAGAGAGAGAGAGAGAGAGAGAGAGAGAGAGAGAGAGAGAGAGAGAGAAACATTGATTGGTTGCCTTTCGTATATTTCCCAACTGGAAATCAAACTCAGATATGTGCCCTGACTGGGATTCAAATCAGCAACTTTTAGGTATATAGAACTGTACGGAGCCACTCTGGCTGGTCCAGAATTTCTTAAGTGTGATGCCTGGAACAATAATCCCAGAATATTTTCTAACAAGCAAGTACCATGGTCAGATGCATTTAGAAAATTTTAATGTGATAACATCTTAGAGAACCACAATACATCTTGGCATCATGAAGGCTCTGAAAAGTCCTATTACAGATTAACTTTCCCTTTCTTTAAGCATGTGTTTTCCCAACTTATTCGGTCATGGGACCTCTGAGAGGAGTAAAAGTAAGACCTACTAACTCCAGGTTGAAATAGTGTTTCCCAAAACTCCTATACCAAGACCTTACCATCTCTGATTTTCCTTCCTTCTTCTGAACCTCACCTCATCCCTTCAAAATTCAATATCCTTATTGCTCATTTCCTCAGAGCCCAGAGAGGTAACTTGAACACAAGAAGAGATCATTTTACTTCATTTAAAGTTGCTAGTAGGTAATGAGTTTTTTATTATCTCTCCCTAGAAGAATTCACATTTTTATTGAGGCCTGCTGAAATGCAAGGGCTCAATTCAAAGGAATAGTGCAAATGCCAAGAATCTCATGCCTATATCATGCATAGGGTCACCACTAAGAAGGTGAAGGGAAATGACTCCTTCTTTCCCTGCCATTAAAACAACTGCTGTGACAACAAATTATCATGCTCGGCTCCCTTGTAAACTGTGTGCTAAGATTCACCCATCATCTTTACCTGGCTCACTCCTTCTCATGCTTTAGGAATGAGAGTAAATATTGCTTCCTCCTCTATGACCCTAAACTAGAATAAAAAATGGGCTACCCCCTTTCATAAAAGCCAGTACATCCCTCCTTCCCTGCCCCTGTTGCATTTATCACTCTGTATGCAATAGCTGCTTGCTTCTCTGTCTCAACCACCAGATTTTCAAGTGGATGGAGCCAAAATTCTGTCTGTCTGATCTACTTCTGTATGCCCAAAACCTGACCCAAGATAGGGTACATAATAGGAAATCCATAACCTGAAGAACAGAGAAATGTATTTGTTTGTTTTTATTCCTATGAGACTAATAACCCCATTTTCAAGAAGGAATTTAAAAGGAGAAGATGAATATAAAAAGTTAGTGAAAGTCCAGTGGTCCCATTCAGTCATGCACATTAACTGAGCATTGCTATATAAGGCACTATAGGAGAAACTGTAGGAAAATAAATGTCATATAAAATTCAGTTCTTACCTTCAAGGAATGTAAAATAATAAAGTGACAGTTCTAACTTTTCCATTGGCCTTTAAACATGGCTGATGCAGGAGAGCATTTCTGAGATCTAACAGTGTCCTGAATACTGTGGGTTGGCCATTCCCTCTTGATCTCCTAATGAAGAATACAAATGTTTATTAGATCGAAAGTTTTACCCTGGTCCTAGTGCCAACAGCTGACAATAGGGTAGCTTTCTGTTCCAAGGAAGGTTGCCCACAGAATACCTGACTGACTTAGTGTATTTCTGCTACTAAATACTGTGTAGACACGAGGACAGCAGGCCAAAGTGCAAGAGACCAGGCTTGGGGGAGGGGGACTGAGGAAGTCGGGGGTGGAGCCCTGCAGCTTGCTGGTGTGTGTGATAGCAGCCAAATGGAGAACATCTGGGTCCTGTCAGAGTTTCCCAGAGATCTTCTCTGTCTAACTGCAACACGAGCAAATTAAGATTGATAAATTGTATGGCTCTTTCTGGCTTTAAAGATCCCAGATGCTCTGTTAAATTAATGAATGCTCTATCTCCACTCAATCTGACACCAAAACAGAACCTTGAAAACATTCCAGACCCCCACTCCTCCAACCATCCAAGCAAAACCAGGGTAGCACTGCTTCTTTCAGCCAGGATTCCAGGGCACAAACTCATGTATTTAGTTGGTGTGTGTGTGTGTGTGTGTGTGTGTGTGTGTGTGTGTGCACGTGCGGGCCCACACGCATACACTTTTTCAGACTAGAATTTACCTTCACTGTAGGGTATTCGTGCACAGTCTTGACCAACAAATGTACATCTGGAAATACAAATTACTCCACCCACCAAGAGTTCCTTAAACACCAAACTGTCCACTACAGAATAATTCCAAGAAAGATGAGGTCATTTGTGTCATTTGGAAACTATCATTTTACACAAATATAACACGTTGCTAATAATAATACCTAGAATTGTTCTGTTCTTATTCTCCAGTGCTCAGTTCACTCACCCAGTTGTATACATGGCTGACAGCATGTTTTACTTGTATCAGTAGAAAACAAACCATCAAATTTAGTCAGAGGATAAGGAGTTGGGGCATACAGCTAAAGCTATTCTGTCTGTGATTCTTAGAGGTCAAATACAATTGGAGAATGGCTTCCTGGTGCCCACCGAGATACCCGTATGCGTGCAACTCCAAATGAAGTGCCTCTTAAAATGATACACCCTTTGGAATGGAAAGATCTCCAACAAAGGAAAAGATCTGAGGAAGACATCAAACCCAAAAAGGGAGAGAGATCTTATAAATTCAGGTAAATTCAGTTCAGATAAAAACCACTGAATCAGCTACTTCTATATTTTCTTTCTGATAAAGGCACTCAAGGGAATTAGATAGGATTTATCTTTGCCATCACTGTCAAAAGTTTAAAGTGTTCCTAAACATCCCTAAATTCCTTGTCACAAGTTGGTAAGATTGAGTTAAAACAAGGACTCTGAGTGTTCATGCTCTCTATACAAAGTATGCCTAGAACACTGTCCCTAAGTGAGAAGCCTCCAACATGGGAACCACACTGGTTTCCTTAGTGTTTATTATTTGGTTTTCAAATTTCTCCCATTTCCAGAGCCCCATGATCATATCAGCAATTCAGCACTCATTCATCCCTCTATTTGGCAAGTGTTTGTGGAGCTTGTACTATCCCACATGCTAGGATGGATTGGTAAATAATAGACCTATGGTTCTCAAAATGTGGTGTGGGACCAGGAACTCAAGTATTACCTGGGAACTTATTAGAAATGCAAATTCTTGGGCTCCACCTCAGACCCACTAAACCACAAACTCTGGAGGTGGGGCCCCAGCAATCTGTTTTTTGTTTGTTTGTTTTTTTAATTGTTTTATTGCTTAAAGTATTAAAAACAGTACTACATATGTCTCCTTTTTTTCCCCACCCTTGACAATCCCCTGGCCTCCCCTACCCCCCAGGGTCTTATGTCCAATGGTTATGCTTATATGCATGCATACAAGTCCTTCGGTTGATCTCTTACCCGCTCCTCCTGCCCCACAACCCAACCAGCCTTCCTGCTGTAGTTTGACAGTTTGTTCGAGGCAGCTCTGCCTCTGTATCTATTTTTGTTCATTAGTTTATAATGGTCTTTATTATCCATAAATGAGTGAGATCATGTGGTATTTTTCCTTCATTGACTGGCTTATTTCACTTAGCATAATGCTCTCCAGTTCCATCCATGCTGTTGCAAATGGTAAGAGTTCCTTCTTTTTTACAGCAGCATAGTATTCCATCGTGTAGATGTACCACAGTTTTCTAATCCATTCATCTACTGATGGGCACTTAGGCTGTTTCCAGATCTTAGCTATCGTGAATTGTGCTGCTATGAACATATGGGTGCATATATCCTTTCTGATTGGTGTTTCTGGTTTCTTGGGATACATTCCTAGAAGTGGGATCACTGGGTCAAATGGGAGTTCCATTTTTAGTTTTTTGAGGAAACTCCATACTGTCTTCCATAGTGGCTGCACCAGTCTGCACCAACAGTGAAGGAGGGTTCCTTTTTCTCCACATCCTCTCCAGCACTTGTCGTTTGTTGATGATAGCCATTCTGACAGGTGTGGGATGGTACCTCATTGTTGTTTTGATTTGCATCTCTCGGATGATTAGTGACTTTGAGCATGTTTTCATATGTTTCTTGGCTTTCTGGATGTACTCTTTTGAAAGGTGTCTATTTAGGTCCTTTGCCCATTTTTGGATTGGATTGTTTACCTTCCTTTTATTAAGTTGTATGAGTTCCCTATAAATGTTGGAGATTAAATCCTTATCGGTGATAACATTGGCAAATATGTTCTCCCATGCAGTGGGCTTTCTTGTTGTTTTGTTGATGGTTTCCTTTGCTGTGCAGAAGCTTTTTATTTTGATGTAGTCCCATTTGTTTATTTTCTCTTTAGTTTCAAGTGCCCTAGGAGCTGTATCAGTGAAGAAATTGCTTCGGCATATGTCTGAGACTTTGTTGCCTTTGGATTCTTCTAGTATTTTTATGGTTAAGTCCTTTATCCATTTTGAGTTTATTTTTGTGTATGGTGTAAGTTGGTGGTCTAGTTTCATTTTCTTGCATGTATCTGTCCAATTTTCCCAGCACCATTTATTGAAGAGACTATCTTGACTCCATTGTATGTTCTTGCCTCCTTTGTCAAAAATTAATTGAGCATATTGGTTCAGGCCGATTTCTGGGCTCTCTATTCTATTCCATTGATCTATATGTCTGTTCTTGTGCCAGTACCAGGCAGTTTTGAGAACAGTAGCTTTGTAATACAGCTTGATATCTGGTATTGAGATCCCACCTACTTTGTTCTTTCTCAGGATCACTGAAACTATTTGGGGTCTTTTTTTTTATTCCAGATGAATTTTTGGAGAGTTCGTTCTAGATCTGTGAAATATGCCATTGGTATTTTAATGGGAAGTGCATTGAATTTATAGGTTGCTTTGGGTAGTATGGACATTTTAATGATGTTGATTCTACCAATCCAAGAACATGGTATGTTCTTCCATCTGTTTATGTCTTCCTCTATCTCTTTTTTCAAAGTCCTGTAGTTTTCTGAGTAGAGGTCTTTTATCTCTTTAGTTAAGTTTATTCCTAGGTAGCTTAATTTTTTTGGTGCGATGGTAAATGGGATTTTTTTTTAGTCTCTCTTTCTGTAAGTTCACTATTGGTGTATAGAATTGCCATAGATTTCTTGGCATTAATTTTGTATCCTGCTACATTGCCAAATTCATTTATTAAGTCTAATAGTTTTTTGATGGAGTCTTTAGGGTTTTTTATGTATAGTATCATGTCATCTGCAAATAAGGACAGTTTTACTTCTTCTTTTCCAATTTGGATGCCTTTTATTTCTTCTTCTTGTCTAATTGCAATGGCTAATACTTCCAGTACTATGTTGAACAGGAGTGGTGAGAGTGGGCATCCCTGTCTTGTTCCTGTTCTTAGGGGAAATGGTGTTAGTTTTTGTCCATTGAGTATGATGTTGGCTGTGGGTTATCATATATGGCTTTTATTATGTTGCAGTATGATCCTTCTATTCCCACCTTGCTGAGAGTTTTTATCAAAAATGGGTGTTGAATTTTGTCAAACACTTTTTCTGCATCAGTTGATATGACTATGTGGTTTTTTTCTTTCAATTTGTTTATGTGATGTATCACGTTTATTGATTTGCAGATATTGTACCATCCTTGCATCCCTGGGATAAATCCTACTTGGTCGTGGTGTATGATCTTTCTGTTGTACTGCTGGATCCAATTTGCTAAGATTTTGTTGAGGATTTTGGCACCTATGTTCATGAGGGATATTGGCCTGTAATTCTCTTTCATTGTGTTGTCTTTACCTGGTTTTGGTATTAGGGTGATGCTGGCTTCATAGAATGAGCTTTGGAAGTGTCCCTTCCTCTTGGATTTTTTGTAGTAGTCTGAGGAGGATAGGTTTTAGTTCTTCTTTGAATGTTTGGTAAAACTCCCCTGTGAAGCCGTCTGGTCCTGGGCTTTTGTTTGCTGGAAGCTTTTTGATGACTGCTTCAATTTCTTCCATAGTTATTGGCCTATTGAGATTTTTATATTCTTCCTGATTGAGTTTTGGAATGTTGTATTTTTCCAGGAATATGTCCATTTCCTCCAGGTTGTCTAGTTTGTTGGAGTAGAGTTGTCCATAGTATTTTTTAATAATAATTTGTATTTCTGTGGGGTCTGTTGTTATTTCGCCTCTATTGTTTCTGATTTTGTTTATTTGGGTCCTCTCTCTTTGCTTCTTGGTGAGCCTGGCTAGAGGTTCATCAATCTTGTTTATCCTTTCAAAGAACAGCTCTTGGTTTCATTGATTTTATGTTGTTTTTTTTTGGTCTCCATGTCATTTATTTCTGCTCTGATCTTTATTATCTCCTTCCTTCTGCTCGCTCTGGGCTTTTCTTGTTGCTCTCTTTCTAATTCTTTGAGATGTAGATTTAGATGATTTACTACCATTTTTTCTTGTTTGTTGAGATAGGCCTGTAGAGCTATAAACTTCCCTCTCAGGATTGCTTTCATTGTGTCCCATAGGTTTTGGATTGTTGTGTTTTCATTGTCATTAGTTTCCAGGATGTTTTTAATTTCTTCTTTGATCTCATTTGTAACCCAATCAATATTCAATAACATGCTATTCAGCTTCCAAGTGTTTGAGTATTTTGAGTTGTTTTTATTGTAGTTTATTTCTAATATTATGCCCTTGTAGTCTGAGAAGATGCTTGGTATGATTTCAATCTTCTTGAATTTGGGGAGACTTTGTTTGTGACCCAATGTGTGGTCTATTTTTGAATATGTCCCATGAGCACTTGAGAAGAACGTATATTTTGTGGCTTTGGGGTGAAATGTTCTGAAGATGTCAATTAAGTCCATCTGACCTAGTGAGTCATTTAGGATTGCTGTTTCCTTGCCGATTTTTTGTCTAGAGGATTTATCCAGTGATGTCAGTGGTGTATTAGAGTCCCCTACTAAGCGATCTGTTTTTTAACAAGCCATCCAGGAGACTGATGCACATGCAAGTTGGAGAACCACTGGCATAGGTCAAGGCCCCACCCTCACTGAGTGCATCTTCACTTGGTGTCAATAAACAAGAAACAAGTGTGTAAGGTAATGTCAGGCAATGATCGATGTTATTTTTTAAAAAAACGTAAGTCAAGGAAACAGGGAGAAAGCAATGGGTTGCTATTTCAGACAGGGAGTCAGAGAAGGAAAGGCTGCGCTTTGGAGCAGTGAATGAAGTGAGGGACGGGGACATATGTAGAGCTGGCTCAGCATCATCCTGCTGCATTCTGTTTCCCTTGAGAGTTTCTGGATAAATATCAGACCACACTGTAGAGAAGCTTGTCCCACCAGCCATTCAAGAATGCCTATGGGAATTTGAATCTTGAAGAAAAGTAAAAATCTAGCACCTGCTCCAAACCTCCAACTAACTTTGGAAATAAGAAGATACAAAAATAGCCAAAAACCTCAGTTATTGCAGTTACCACTTGGAACAGACATAAGAAAGAACTTCTTAACAGCAAAAACAGAACAGGCTGTCAAAGAAGACAGGGGAATGCTTTCTTGAAGAAAAGATTATTCTCCAACACTCATGGTTCAAGTGCAATTCTGGTGGGAGGCAAGCCCAAAGCAGATGACCGGGCAGGGCGGGGGGGGGGGGGTTACATTTATCCCCACAATCATAACCATCTGCTATATCACCTTTTCCAATGCTTTTGATGAAAATTCTCAAATGTACGGAAGAATAAGACAATTATTATACATAGACATCTAGAATCCAAAATTGTTAACATTTTGCCATATTTGTTTTAGGTAGAAAGATGGGTAGATAGATAATAGATATTGCAAGTCATTTGAAAGTAAATTGCTGATATGACACTTTACCCCTAAATATACATGGTATCCCAAAAATGTATACCTACTTTGAATGATTATAAAGTCAGTGTTTATTAACATACAGTTCATTTTCAGAATTTAAAAGAATCTACAGAAATGCTGGTCCAGGCACTGCTGATACCATGAAGCAATGGAATTGCAAACATCAAGAATTATTTCATTAGGTATTTGTGTGCCTTCAGTTCATCGACTGTTGCCAGTTTTGTACTGTAAAATTTATCTTTTATGTATGCCCATAAAAAAAGTCTAGTGGCACTTTAGGATAAATTTTCTTTGTTCAAAGTTTGGTCTGGCTTCACCCATTATTTCAAGTCAGTTAA
Source organism: Myotis nattereri (assembly GCF_964212035.1). Lineage (NCBI taxonomy): Eukaryota > Metazoa > Chordata > Mammalia > Chiroptera > Vespertilionidae > Myotis > Myotis nattereri. Next base: position 95,619,429 of record NC_138075.1, read on the forward strand.
AGCTGAAAAGCAGTGAAAAATTAAGTTAGTTATCAGCTGTTAAAGTGTGTACACGTTTTTTGGGACACCCTATATATACAGGATGGGGCAAAAGTAGGTTTACAGCTGTAAGTACGTGAAACAGAGTTTATTCTTGTATTATTATTTATTAATTATTGTATTATTTTCCATATGAACAACTGTAAACCTACTTTTGCCCCACCCTGTATATAATCATGTATCTTCTAAAAATATAGACATTTTTCTACATAGTCACAATATTATTATCACTTTTAAGAAAATTATGAATGGTGTGCAAGACAGACACTATCCCTATATTTGGGGGGGGTGGGAATCAGTTCAGCCAATAGAGGAAGAATCAGAAATGAGGAGACATGGCTACCAAGTAATGGGAACCCTTTCATTGGCTTAAGACATACCACTCACCTGACTCTTTCATCTTACTGCCATCCTTGAAAGTTTCTTCCACTTATAAGAGAGTTTACCTACATTGTTTACAGGGGCCATTTGCCTCAGGGAGGTAACCTGGGCTACTGGGATTAGATTAGGGGGCTAGATGACCCTAGGCAGTAGACCAATAAGAAGAGGTGCTAGACAACCAGTCAAGGTCATTTTGGATATAGGCACTAAAAGAAGAGCCAGGGGGACGCCAGGTCAAAGAGTGACTGGGCCACGGTGAATGATACTAGGGCTTCTATAACATGTGTGTGGAGAGGGGAAGGAGGGATATCATTCCTGAAATTTTTTAAGGGCTTTGTCTAAAAGCTGACATATGAGAGACACTTGACTCTCAGTGACAAAAGTAATCTGTAATACCATAATCTTTTAATAGGATGCTAGAAATGTAAGAGAATATGAGGTCTGTTCATTAGAAATAATTTGTGGAACATCTATTAGACACAGGAATCTGTTGGACAATTTAGGAAATTTGGGCAGTCAGTGCTGGCGCTCTGCCGTCAGAAGGTTGCAGAGCAGCAGGAGGACAGTAGCAGTGACTTTCCTGAGGACAGAAAGCTATTGTGGTGGCAGGGTTACTGTTAAAACATTAGTTTCTTGATTTCTCTTCTAAGGCTGTCTCCACCAAGCCATACTGGCCTTGGTAAGATGCAGTATTACGTGAGCTCTTTGTTAGAGTTATCACATGCTAGTGTCAGGAGGGCAGAAACTTGGATTTGTGCTCTTCTTGCGTCCCCCACACAGTGGTGAACACATGTGCGATATGTCTGGCACATAGTAGGTACACCAAACATTTTTAACTAAGTTAAAATGTTATAATAGCTCCTCACATCTTGTACTAAACATTTTTAATTTGTGTGTAACTTGCCGTACATCCCATGTTTGACGAAAGGGGTGATGATGATGATTTAAACATCCAAGAATATTTGTTTTTCTCATATCTGATCTTACTTTTCAGAAGTGACTTTATTCTAATTTTAGTCTTCAATAATGACAGCCAAACAGGCAGAAACGATTTGATACTACTCTTTTTGGAGGGGTGAGGGGGGGTGGTGACACCACTATTGCAACACTTCTGCAAGTTATTGGTATCACTTTGACACTAATCTATTGATTCTCTTCCCACTTTATTGAAGCAAGAACCACTTCAGAGATTTTTCCCTTATTTGACAAGGAACTGAAGCTATGTCTAAATAACTTTAGCAGTTTATGCTTGACTCAGGCATTTGACCCAAAGCAGTATTCTCAATAGCAAATACAATGTAGAGATATCATTTCCATTGTTGCTCAAAGACTTTGGCAACTTCTCCAACTAACTGTTCCTCAACAGCAAGTGGGCTTAATGTTTAACTGATTGCATTTCCCAAGGCATTAAATGGTTTTTCAGTCTTCTCTCAGTTAGAAATTTGGGATAAACAGTTAATAATTATCAAGACTTTGGTGGGGGGTGGGGTCGGGTAGGGGTCAAGAAAAAAAAAAAGACTTAGAACTCTTCACAGTCTGTAATTTTTATGTTTAATTACCATGCAGACACCTCCTAGTAATGTTCTCAGTGTTTCACAGCTATTGGAGTCATTCTCCAAACCCCACTATCTAGTTTTTTTATTCTATTTGCAATTATTGAAACATTTTGTGGAGAAGTTCTGGCATCTTTTTGTGGAGGTATGATATCTACCCAAAATGGCCAAACCGAAGCCTACCGTTTCTCAGGCTCAGTTAGAAACTCCACAGAGCTCCTGCTCCTGGCTGAGTCTGGAAAGTCACCACTCCCCGCACCACCCCCCCTGCACCCCACCACCCATAGTGCCATCTTATTGACTCTTCCAGGAAACAGTGTGGTGAACAAGTGTCTGCAGATCAGCTGTGATGTGGAGGCAATGATGCCTCAGCTTCCGCTCCACCGGGCTTCAATCTTTCCTCAGCCTGGTCATACAGTGTTTTCATACAGTGTTTTCTATTTACTTCTGTGAAGAGTGTCACAGGATCGGAAGGGGCTGGTGGGAGCCCAGACTCTCAGTTGCTATATGGATCCATGAAGGCTTGGTTCTCTCTGCACACTGCTCCTCTGGCTCTGCTGTCCCAGGGTCCAAGGTCCCACGGATCAGTTACCTCTCAGAGTCACAGGTTTTTAAGAAGGAACCAAAGAGGAGACAGGATTTGGGGAAGACACTACCTGAGAGGTGTAGAAGAGTCTCACTTTCCATCCTTTGCCCACCTCTAACTTCTACCACCAGCCCCTCCTGACTTAAGAGGCATTTTTGCCCAAACTCTGAACCTCAGCCCTTCTCTCTTCTGAAATGGCTACAAAGGCCAGCCCAGCTCCTGCCTCAAGAGTAAGCAGCCCTCACAGGAAGAATGGCCAGTGCCCTTTCTCACTGACTAAGTCTCTCTGCTCGATTGCCATTGAGGCTGACAGCCCTCTATTTACCCCAGAGGAAGTAGCAAATCTGTACTCCCAGGGGCCGTGCACGCCCTGGCCTAGCTGAGTCCTGGAGTCAGTAAGAGGAGAAGCTACAGAGAAGAAAACTCACTGCCCCCAAGATGCACTTCCCTGTGTCCCACAGCAATGCCCCTGTGGGTCATACCCAAGTGCTTCTGAACTGTCTGATTTGTACCCAATGATGTATAGGGTGCGGCTACAGTGTTTTGGCCAGGCTCAAGCCTTGGACTAATGAAAGGACAGTGTCCTCTCATTGCCACGTGCAAAGTCCCAGCTGGAAGAGCAGGGCTCTCCTAGAACAATCATAGCCAACGGCTGTGGTTGTAAGCTTGAACCTATGGTCCAAACACGTGGCCCCACGTGCCTGCATGCTAGAGTTCAGGTGCATGTAATTGAGTGAGGTTGGAACTCATGAGAATGCTATAAACAACGTGATCATGCCACCACTTTACCTCGTGGCATCTGCTATAAAATAAAGACATGGCTTGTGGGTGTTGGCGCTATCTCTTCATCAGGGAACAGCATCCCACCGAGACCCAGATTTCATTCTCTTGTCTGTCTTTTCTCAATCCTTTCACTCCCCCACTCAGGATCACCTTTGGCCGTAACAATGATGGAAAATTTTGCACAGAATAGACACCTAAAAAAGTGGTCTCACACTCTGGTCCTTATCAGGGGAAGCTGCCTAAAATAAATCAAGGGTTTCTAATTGGCAAACATGGCCTCTACCTCACTCTCCAGCCTGTGCTCACAGCCTTCACTCCTTGTTCCAGAAACTCTGAACTGTTTGCAGTTCCTTGTACACTGTGGGCCAGGTGTCAGCAAATGTTACCTGTAAAGGTCCAAATAGTAACTATTTTAGGTTTTGCAGGCCATACAGACACTGTCAAAACTATACAACTCTGCCACTGTAGCATGAAAACAGCTCAGATGATGCATAAAGGAGTGAGTGTAGCCATGTTACAGTGAATCCTTATCTATAAAACCAAGTTTGCCCTGATTTGGTAACACCTGCTCCAGGCCATATCTTTAGCCCTGAGCCTTTCTTCTCACAGTTCCCTTCACTTGGAATAGCCTTCCACTCAGCTGTTTCCTTTACAGTTATGCACTGCATAACAACAGATCCATATATGGTGGTAGTCCCATATATACCAATAGAGGAATATGCAAATTGTCCAGGACGCCATCACAGTAACAGTAATGACTGAACAGCAAGCTGCATGGGCGACCAGGCCTACAGGGGGGTTAGTGAGGGATGGCCAAACTACTGAACAGCAGCTTGCATGGGGCGACCAGGCTGATGGGGGGGAGGCGGGCAGTTGGGGGCAACCAGGCCAGCAGGGAGGGCAGTTGGGGGTGACCAGGCTGGCTGGGGGGCAGTTAAGGGCAATCAGGCAGGCAGGCAGGTGAGCAGTTAGGAGCCAGTGGTCCCAGATTGTGAGAGGGATGTCCGACTGCCGGTGTAGGCTGATCCCCAGGATTGGGCCTACACCAGCAGTCGGACATCCCCCGAGGGGTTCTGGATTGGAGAGGGTGCAGGCTGGGTTGAGGGGACCCCCCTCCCACATGCACGAATTTCATGCACCAGGCCTCTGGTATATAATAGAGCTGAAAATTCCTATCACCTAGTGACACTATAGCCATGGTAACCTCCAGGAAATCCTTACATGATAGCGGAAGTTACTTACATTATAACCAAAGTTATGTCTTAAAGTCTCAGCTGTGGTAAAGTCACAGCATAAGGCATTAGTCACAGCTATCAACATAGAATAAGGATATGAAAAAGAAATATTTTCTATAGCTAGACAATGTGTTTATATTTTAAGCTAAGTATTAATACAAAAGAGTCAAAAGGTGTGTTTTTTAAGTGTATAAAATAAAAACCTTATAGTAAGCTAAAGTTAATTTATTATCAAAGAAAAATTTTTAGTTCGGCCAGTGTGGCTCAGTGGTTAAGCATTGACCTATGAACCAGGAGGTCACAATTCGATTCCTTGTCAGGGCACATTCCTGGGTTGTGGGCTTGATTCCCAGTGTGGGGTGTGTAGGAGATAACCGATCAATGATTCTCTCTCATCATTGATGTTTCAATCTTTGTCTCCCTCTCCCTTCCTTTTTGAAATCAATAAAAACATATCTATATATATAAAAAGCCAGCGACCATAACGTCATAACAACTGTAACGACTGGTCCCTATGACGTTCATTGTGGCCAGCAAACCGGCCCGATCAGCTACATATGTCTCCTCTTTTCCCCACTGACCCAAGAGTTCTCTATGTGGTTAGCTGAGGCTGATCCCTGGTCAGCATTGCAGCTTTACTTATTCCTCTGCTCAAACCTGTTCTTTTCCCATTCTTCCCAGTTACTGTTCTCAAAAGTATCCTTTAATAAGTACTGCCCACTACCAGACTCTCCCACACCAATCAAGGGTGGAGCCAGCTGGCCAAACACCCCACACCCTTCCCCCGGCCAGCCACGCCCCCAATCAGCCTGCCCCACCACAATAGGCCTGCAGCCCCTTTCTCCCGCTGTTCCTGTCCCTGATCACCCCCCCACCCCAATAGGGGCAAGGCTGGCCTGCCAACCTCCTGCAGCCACTCCCTCCAGCCACCCTGCCCCTGATCACACCCCCACCCCAAAAGGAGGCAGGGTTGGCTGGCCAACCACCCATGGCCCCTCCCCCAGGCTGCTGGCCCCCAATCAGCACCTTCCACCACATTTGGGGGTGAGACTGGCTGGCCCACCACCCTTAGCCCCTCCCCATGAAGGCCTCACTCCCAATCAGCCCCCCATTCCCAATCAGGGCGGGGCCCGCTGCCCAGTTGCCCACAGCCCCTCCCCCCAGCCGGCTGGCCCTGATTGGCCCTGATTGGGGCAGGCCAGCCTGCCAACCTCCTGCCATCTCCTCCTCCCAACAGGCCCAGCCCCGATCCGCCCCGGGGCCACCTGGACACAACTCATGCACAAATTTGTGCACTGGGCCTCTAGAGAGTATATATATATATATATATATTAAAATAAATTTATAATAGCCTAAGTGTTTGCAGCAGTGCACAGTGATGTCCTAGGTCTTCACATTCACTCACCTCTTACTCACTGATTCATCTGAGCATCTTCCAGTCCTGCATGTTCCACTCATGGTCAGTGTCCTCTACTGGTTATTTTAATGATATTTAACAATACCATTAAATATCCTCTAATGGTATTTAACAATACCATTGTTATTTTTTTTTTTTAGTCTTCACCAAGGATATGAGGGAGAGACAGAGAGAGAAAGAAAGAAACATCGATGTGGGAAACATCTATTGGCTATTTCCCACATGTGCCTCGACCAGAGACAAACCCAAAACAACCTGGAATCAAACCCACAACCTTTTAGTGTAGGGAAGACACTCCAACCAATAGAGCCACCTAGCCAGGGGCCATTGTTTATCCTTTATAATGCCTTTTTATTTTACCTTTTCCATGTTTAGATATGCTTAGATACACAAATATTTACCACTATGTTACAACTGCATACAGTATTCAGCACAGTAACATACTGTACAGCTTATAGCCTAGGATCAATAGGCTATACCATATAGCCTCGGTGTGTACCATCTAAGTTTGTGTAAGTGCTCTCTATGAGGTTTGCACAATAACAAAATCTCCTAATGACACATTTCTCAGAACATATCCGTTGTTAAACAATGCATGGCTCTATCATTTTCTACTTACTCTTGTCTTCAATTTTTTATTGAGTGCATTGTGTGATGTTGGTTAACATAATTATATAGGTTTCAGGTGGATAATTCTATAGGCCCAGTGCATGACATTTGTGCATGAGGGGGGGAGGGGGGGGGCTTAGCCTGGCCTGTGCCGTCTTGTAGTCCAGGACCCCCGAGGGGTCCTTAGCACCGCCATGGAGGTGGGAGAGGCTCCCACCAGTGCCACTGTGCTTGCCAGCCTTGAGCCTGGCTTCTGGCTGAGTGGCGCTCCCCCTGTGGGAGCTCACTGACCACCAGGGGGCAGCTCCTGCATTGAGTGTCTGCCCGCAGTGGTCAGTGTGTGTCATAGCGACCTGTCGTTCCACCATTTGGTTGATTTGCATATTAGGGTTTTATTATATAGGATGTTGTATTCTGTGTTCACCACCCCATTGCCTTCTTTCACCATTTGTTCCCCCTTTACCTTATTCTACCTTCCACTATTCCCCCTTTCCTTCTGGAAATCTCCATACTGTGTCTATGAGTTTGGGTTTGTTTGTTTGTTGTTGTTGTTGTTTTTTGCTTAATCCCTTCACTTTTTTCACCCATTCTCAAACCCCCTCCCCTCTAATAGCTGCCATTCTGTTCTCTGTATCTCTTTATATTTTGTTAGCTTATTTTGTTCATTAGTTCGTAAGTGAAATCTTGAAGACACAGCTCACAACCACTGCTTTGTCAACTGTGTGGGCAACACCTTGACCTACATAGGCACCACCTAATTTCCTCTCTGAGGCATCTACTCAAGGCCCCTTGGGCACACCAGCTGCCATGGCAACCATATTTCCATGGGTATAACCCAATAGCACCTGCCTCACACCTGTACTGGGGCCTCTCATCTCCTGACCTGGTACCTCTCTATTGGTTCTGGAGTGTGAGATGCCACAGAACTCCTGAGTGCCCACATGTGCACAATCCAGATGTGTGGAGCGGGGTCGTTGCATGTGAAGAACTTGTGATCAGTGGGAAATGGTGGATAAACTCTTCTCCTCTCTGACGTGTAGTGTGGTCTTCATGTGGTCTAGCTTCAGATAATCAAGCAATCCTTTACGCTTGATAGCAAGCAGTGTCCAGCTCAGCAATGCACTCCTCAGAATGCTCTCAGCCATTCCCCACTTTATTCCTCTTGCACTTTACTCCTGCTTTCATGTTTGAATTCCAAGTGAAACATTGGTATGGAATAATTTACCTAAGACTCTCTTTTCTAGGAAACCTGAATAAAACAAGATTGAATATGCATGTGCATGAACACACACACACACAGCTGGGTTGGGACAGGTGTTCTACATCAGGTGTCCTTCCATTCCTTGTGTGTGTGTGTTTTTACATACATCTTCCCCATCAGACTCTGATCTCCTTGCAGGCAGAGATTATGTATCTGTATATTTTTGTATCTCCAGAACCCAGCAAATACATGGTGTTTCTAGCATTGAAAAAATATTTGTTAAATGAATGAGCTAAACAACAGTAACAATTAGAATCAAACTATAACCACTCCTGAACTTCCTCTGAAAAAAAGGCAAACTAAAATAAAAGAAAGAAGGACAAAGGAAGGAAGGAAGGAAGGAAGGAAGGAAGGAAGGAAGGAAGGAAGGAAAGAAAAAAAACCAAGACAGATAATAGCCAAATACCAGAACCTGGAAGGAATTTACACTAACTTTAAGTTCTACAGAGCTGAATGAAGAAAAACAATGAGCTGCTCACATGTGCTTTCCTATGAAAACACAGACATCACGGAGACCTGACTAGAAAGGACTGTCAACGAATTGTCTCTGCCTCTGGACTCAGAGATTCCAGATCTGCAATATTCAGAGCAGTCATTCTGTACACATGTAAATTCTGCTATGAGTTGTAATAAATTCTCCCATTCCACTTCATTCCCACCCATTCTTTCCCTAATCTATAGCCCCCAAATCTTTCTGTTCCTTCAGAGAACAGACAGAATTTCCATAAAACAATGGGTAGGAAGTGGTGAGAAAGTAGAAAGCCATGGTCTAATATCCCAAGTTGAAACAATAAGCTTCAGAAAATATTCTTAAAAAGATAATGCTCAACTTAAATGTCCTTAAATATTATTTTGCTTTCTTTTACATATTTCATAGTAACTGGATCAAAGACAAATGTGTTATATAGTTATTTACATTAAATTTATAAAATAGTTGCAGCATGGGAAATACCTATATTATAATGCCATACATAAAAAACCAGGATACAAATTGTTTAAAACATATTTTTATTGATTTCAGGGAGGAGGGGAGAGGGAGAGAGAGGCAGAAACATCAATGATGAGAGAGAATCATCGATCGACTGCCTCCTGCACGCCCCACACTGGGTATAGAGCCTGCAACCTAGCATGCACTCTGACGAGGAATCAAACTGTGACCAGCTGGTTCATAGGTCAACACTCAACCACTGAACCACACCGGCTGGGAAAACCAGGATACAAATTTTATATAGTATAAACTTCAATATATAAAAATGCATTAAAAAAACTTTAAGGAAATACACCAAAATATTAAGAATTGGGAGGTTTTGTTGGACAAGTTAAAAGTAACATTTTTCCTAGAAAACTTCCTGTAAACAAATGAAAATGAACACTTAACAACCCCAAATCTATGGACACAGCGAAAGGGGTCCTGAGAGAAAAGTTCATAGCATTACAGGTTTCCCTCACACACACAAAAAAAAAATCTAAGAAAAACTTCTAATAAAGTCTCTAACACTACAATTAAAAGAATGAGAAAGAAAACAAGAAAAGCCCAGAGTAAGTAGAAGGAAGGAAATAATAAAGCTCAGAGTGGAAATAAATGACATAGAGACAAAACAAAACAAAACAGCAATGAAACCAAGAGCTGGTTCTTTGAAAAGATAAACAAGACTGATGAACTTTTAGCCAGACTCATCAGGAAACAAAGAGCGAGGACACAAGTAAATAAAATCAGAAATAAAAGAAGTGAAGTAAGAACTGATGCCACAGAAATACAAAGGATTTTAAGAAAAATCTATTAACAACTATATGCCAACAAACTGGACAGCCTGGACAGAATGGACAAATTTCTATAAAAATACAATCTTCCAAAACTGAATCAGGAAGTATCAGAAAACCTGAATAGACCTATAACAACTGATGAAATTGAATAAGTAATTAAAAAAAAAAAGAAAAGAAAACCTCCCAGCAAACATAAGCCCTAGTCTGGACAGCTTCACAGTGGAGTTGTACCAAACATTTAAAGAGGAACTAACACCTATCCTCAGCAAACTGTTCCAAAAAACCTATAGAATGGAACACTTCCAAGCTCTTTTTACAAGGCCACTATTATCCTATATAATAAAAGGGTAATATGCAAATTGACCCTAACAGCAGAACAACTGGGAATAACTGGTCGCTATGACACACACTGACCTCCAGGGGGCAGATGCTCAATGCAGGAGCTGCCCCCTGGTGGTCAGTGTGCTCCCACAGGGGGAGCTCTGCTCAGCCAGAAGCCAGGCTGACGGCTGCCAGCACAGTGGTGGTGGCGGGAGCCTCTCCCATCTCCTCAACAGTGCTAAGGATGTCTGACTGCAGCTTAGGCCTTCTCCCTGTTGGCAAGTGGACATCCCCCGAGGGCTCCTGGGGTGCCAGAGGGATGTATGACTGCCAGCTTAGGCCTGATCCCCCAGGGATCGTGCCTAAGCCAGCAGGTGGACATCTCCCGAGGGGTCCCAGACTGCAAGAGGGCATAGGCCGGGCTGAGGGACACCCTTGAGTGCACAAATTTTTGTTCACTGGGCCTCTAGTCCTAACCATAAAACAAGATAAAGACACTACAAAGAAAGAGAATTATAGGCCAATATCCCAGAAGAACATATATGCTAAAATCCTCAGTAAAATATTAGCAAATCAGGTCCCGAAATATATTAAAAAGATCATATACCATGACCAAGTGGGATTTATTACAGGATTCAAGGCTGGTACAATATTAACAAATCAATAAATGTGATACATCACATAAAAAATTGAAAGAAATAAAACATATAATCATATCAATAAATGCAGAAAAAGAATTGACAAAATTATCATCCATTTTTGATAAAAACTCTCAGCAAAGTGGGAATAGAGGAGTCACACATCAACATAATAAAGGATATGTGACAAAACCACAGTCAATGGACAAAAACTAAAACCATTCCCCTTAAGAACAGGAGCAAGATAGGGATGCCCACTTTCACCACTCTTATTCAACATAGTATGGGAATTGCTAGCCACAGTGATCAGACAAAAAGAATAAATAAAAGGCATCCAAATTGGAAAGGAGGAAGTAAAACTCATTATTTGAAGATGACATGATATTGTACATAGAAAATCCTAAATACGCTATCAAAAAAGTACTACATTTAATCAATGAATTTGGCAATGTAGAAGAATACAAAATTAATATCCAGAAATCCATGGCATTTTTATACACCAAGTAAAGGCCCAGTGCACAAATTCATGCTTGGGTGGGGTCCAGCCACACTCCCTTTCCCCCGCAATCAGGGCTGATTGGGCTGGGCCAGCTCGGGGAAGGGGCCATGGGCAGTTGGCTGGCCAGCCCCGCCCCCTGGTTGAACTCCCTGTAGAACTTCTGGTTGAGGGGACAATTTGCATATTAGCCTTTTATTATATAGGATAATGAACTCTCAGAAAGAGAAACTAAAAAAAAAACAAAAAAAAACAATCCCAATTGCCATTTCAACAAAAAAAAATTAAGACATAGGAATAAACTTAACTAAGGAGGTAAAAGACCTGTACAAGGAAAACTACAGGACATTGAAAAAAAGAGATAGAAGTAGATATAAACAAATGGAAGAATATACTGTGTTTGTGAATTGGTAGAATTAACATCATTAAACTGGCCATACTAACCAAACCAATGTATAGGTTCAGTGCAATTTCTATTAAAATACCAATGCCATATTTCACAGATTTATAACAAATACTCCAAAAATTCATATGGAACCAAAAAGGACCCCAAATAGCCTCAGCAATCTTGATAAAGAACAAAGTTGGAGGGAATCCCAATATCAAATATATCAAATTATACTACAAAGCCACTGTAATCAAAACAGTCTCATACTGGCACAAGAACAAGGATATAAGTCAATGGAACAGAACAGAGAACTCAGAAATTGACCCAAGCCATTATGCTCAGTAAATATTTGACAAAGGGGGCAAGAGCATACAATGGAATCAAGACAGTCTTTTCAATAAATAGTGTTGGGGAAACTGGACAGGTACATGCAAAAAAATGAAACTAGACAACCAATTTACACCATACACAAGAATAAACTCAAAATGGATAAAAGACTAAAATGTAAGTCATGAAACCATAAAAATTCTGGAGAAAATATAGGCAACAAAATATCAGATATTTCTCATAGCAATATGTGTACAGATACATCTCCTAGGGCAGTGGCCGGCAAACTGCGGCTCGTGAGCCACATGAGGCTCTTTGGCCCCCTGAGTGTGGCTCTTCTACAAAATACCACATGCGGGAGCGCATGTACAGTGCAATTGAAACTTTGTGGCTCATGCGCAGAAGTCGGTATTTTGTGGAAGAGCCATACTCAAGGGGCCAAAGAGCTGCATGTGGCTCGCGGGCCACAGTTTGCCGACCACTGTCCTAGGGTAACAGAAACGAAAGAGAAAATAAACAAATGGGACTACATCAAACTAAGAAGCTTCTGAACAGCAAAAGAAACCAGCATCAAAATAAAAAGGGAGCTCACTGTAAGGGAGAACATATTTGCCAATAATACATCTGATAAGGGGTTAATTTCCAAAAAAAATATAAAGTACTCATACAACACAACAAAAGGAAGATAAACAACCCAATTAAAAAATGGGCAGATGACCTGAATAGACACTTTCTTAAAAAGGATATACAATGTCCAAGATACATATAAAAAATGCTCAATGTTACTAATTATCAGAGAGATGCAAATCAAAATGACAATGAGATACCACCTTACACCTGCCAGAATGGTGACCATCAATAAATCAACCAACAACAAATGCTGGCAAGGTTGCTGAGAAAAAGGAAACTTCGTACACTGCTGGTGGGAACGCAGACTGGTACAACCACTATGAAAAACAGTATGGAATTTCCTCAAAAAATTAAAAATGAAACTTCCATTTTATCCAGTGATCTCACTTCCAGGAATATATCCTAAGAAGCCTGAAACACCAATTAGAAAGAATATGTGTACCCTTATGTTCATAGCAGTGTTGTTTACAATAGCTAAGATCTGGACACAGACCAAGTGCCCATCAATAGATGAGTGAAAAAAAAAAAAAAGCTGTGGTACATTTACACCATGAACTACTATGCAGCAGTAAAAAAAGAAAGATCTCTTATCCTTTGAGACAACATGGAGGAACTGATACTAGTATGCTAAGAGAAATAAGCCAGTCAGAGAGAGACAAGTATCACATGATCTCACTTATCTGTGAGGTCACACAATATATGAGGTCTATATCTAGAACAAAATAAGATGAGGAATAAAATAGAACTAGAGAGCCCTAACCTGTTTGGCTTAGTGGATTGAACATCAACCCTCATACTGAAGGGTGCCATATTTGATTCTGGTCAAGGGCATGTACCTAGGTTGCAAGCTTGATTCCTGTCCCTGGTTGGGGCACTTGGGGGAGGCAACCAGTCAACGTGTCTCTCTCAAATTGATATTTCTCTCTCTGTGTCTCTCCCCCTCCCATCAATGGAAAATGTCTTCGGGTGAGGATTAACAAAAAAATAAAATAAAATAGAAATAGAGGCAGGGAAACATAGGACAGGACTGACCAATCACAGAGAAAAGGAGGGTAGGGAGGTGGGGAGAAGAGATTAACCAAAGAACGTACATGCATACATGCATACATGCATAGCCCACGGACAGACAACAGTGCAGGGAAGGCCTCAGGAGGCAGTGGGAGCAGGGTGCAGGGAGTCAATGGGGGGAAAATGGGGACATCTGTAATACTTTCAACAATAAAGATTTTTAAATAATATTTTACCTTCTTGTTATTTATCTTTATTTTCCAAATTCATAAAAATGCATACATTTTTACCATCAGAAACATAAACTTTATTTTTTAAGAACTGTTGATGGTATGGGCACAGTGAAAAGGACACTAGAGTCGGAAAATCAGCTCCACTGCTGAAAGTCATCCAGCCCCACATGCCCAAGTCTCTTCATGTGCAATTGGGAGGGTTGGAACAATGATTTTCTAAGTTCCTTCCAATTCCACAGAAGACAGTAGTGCTATTACGAATATTCAGTTGAGTACCTCTGGTGGCTGTGAGAATTTGTCATGCAAACTTTCAATCACAGAAAGTGTAATCAATCAAGAGGTCCAGCTGCAGGCTTGCTGGAGAGCACAAGAGACTTGGTTGGAAAGTTGTAAGGAGGACATTCTGAGAAAAGGGAAGTGTGTGGAAGGCTGCCTGCCCTGTTTATTGGAATTCCAACTTCGGGGAGACTTAGGGGAGCGTCAAAGGCAGCGCCCTAATTATTCCTTGACCTTTCCAAACAAGTCTATGCACGAGCAGACCCCTGTGTGTTTACTGGAATCCTTACGCTTAATCCCGGGATGCCCTGGCCTAGAAGACAATGTAAACACATGTGTCCTCCCAAGATTACTCACCCTACTGATTGGATAAAAATTCCAATAAGAGCCTAACAACGCAGGCAATAGAGGCTGCCTGGCTTCTTCAGCCGGGCTGTCCCTTAGCCCTCTCCCCCACAGTGAAACTGTGTGGAGTAATCTGTTCATCCGTCATTCAGGGGCTGCTGGCCCGCCCCGGCACAGGCTTTGAAATCCATCATCACATTTGGATACAGGTCATGCTTCCCACAGGCCGCTCCCAGCCAATGACTGAGCACAGCAGGGCATATCTGGGAGACAGGTGACTAATCTGACATAGAACCTGGCTTTGGCCCCAGTGGCCACACTGAGCCTTTGTTGAACTGCACAGGAATCTTGGACATTTCCACCCAATCTCCCTTCCTTCTCTCCTTCACTCAGGGTCAGACTTGCATTGTGGTCTGATGGCTCTCCATCCTTTCCTGTCTCCCCCTGCATTTCCTCTCACACAGGTGTTTTCCTTATAGAAATATTTGCTCATTAATCTCATCTTGCCATCTACTTCTCAGAGAACCCAGGTTAGCCCAGCATATTTGTATATCCACAAACTATACCTGTGGATAGAAAGACTGAACAGGAAGCTTCCCAGGTGGCACAGCTCCTCGGAGGACTATACACCTGGTTTATAGGGTCTGTCCTATTGTTTTTTCTTCCTTTTAAAAACAAATTTCAAATATAGTCCAAAACCAATAATATTCTATTGCTTATAGGCCAGAAAAAAAAATTTTTTCAATAAGCTTTTTCTGGGTTTATTTTAAACTTGCTCTTGGTTCTTCCTCCCTATCAGCCACATGTATCTTTTCAGCAACTTCTGACTCCTTACTTCAGATCAGATAATAAACTTCATTCTTCATTTCTGTCATCTACAACATTAGAGGAATCTCTCTCTGAGATTTAAAGTTCAATTAATCACTTTCATCCCTAAGGGACCATTTCTTGCTAAAATCTTCTATTTTTAGTACAATGGCTTCCGCCTTTTGTGGTTATTTGTCAGCCTTTGTCCATCTTAATAACTTCTTTGAAAATGGCAGCAATTCAACCCTTGCCTGTGTGCCCAGTGGTTAGAGCATTGGCCTGATCCCAGGTCAAGAGCACATACCTGGGTGGCTAGTTCATTCCCTGGCCCTGGTTGGGGTGTGTGAAGGAGGCAAGCAATCTCTCTTTCTCCCCTCCCACTTCCCCCTTTTCCTCCCACTTATTCTAAAAGCAAATGGAAAAATATCCTCAAATGAGGATTTTTTTCAAAAAGCAGCAACTCAGAATTCCTTGGCTCTTCTGTCCATCTCTCCCAGGTTGAGGATACTGGAATCCAAAGATCCTTCCTCCTGTGTTGTTTAGAATCTTCTTTGCAAGCTAACTGAGGTGACCTCACAAATTTAAATTCCAAATCAATGTCCAAATCAACATTTCAGGAAAGACACCCTTATGCTTTGGTAATTAAGAGGAAAAATAAGCAAGTCTCCAGGAAGTAGAGCTCTTCCTTTGATGAGCTCTGAGTAATTGGTTACTCCTTGGCAGACATTTCTTCCTCTGGGTGAAGGGCAGCAGGTCCTGGGGTGGGTCACCACCTAGGATGCTGCCAGTGCTCTCCTCTGTCCCCTGAGTGATGGGTTCTGTCTGCGGGCCTTGCACATGGTGTGTTTCATCTTTGTGATGTCAGGTTTGGCTCCGGTTCACGGATTCTTGTGGTGATTGTTGTGCCTGTGCCAAAACGCTTAGAGGGCCATGCTCAAAACGATGGGGAAGGAGAGAGCCTCCTGCATGTGCACAGACACGATCAACCAGTTGTGACAAAAGGTCCTTGATTGTGACCCTTTCTCCCTTGGCCGAGGCTATAAAGCTGTCTCCAACTCACCCTCTACCAGAAAGCCTCAGGTTGCATCAGAGGAGATGGATGGAGAACTAGCTGATGCAAGAGAGCCCTGCCCAGAGAGAGAGCTGGTCTGTCCAGTCTTGGAGGCGTGGGAGTGGGTCGCACCCTGCCAGATATAATCATCTAATGCTTGGGTCCAAAAGTGCAGAATCAGCTCAGGATCAAGTGTCCCCAATTCCCTTGTTTGACCAAAATGACTAAAATAGAAGCCTTTACTCAGCAAACAAATAACAGATTTTTTTTCTACCTCTTGTTCCTGTTTCTATTTTATCATCCTCGGAGAATGTAGAAAAAGCAAATATTATCTATAGTGATTTCCTCTTCTCAGAGGCAACATGCATGCGGCTTTATGTCCCCAAAGAATTTGTAGTCTTTCTCTAATATCCTTTCTTCAGTTATTTATTATGACTTTCCAAAACAAACAACCAGACAACTGAAACATGGCCGTGGACAGAGAAGCTTGGGGACATTAGATTATTGGTTTTCAGCAGCAGGCAGGACGCCTGCCTGGGGAACGGGGGAGCCCATCCCTTCAGCCTGAGGAAGTCTGTTGAGTTTCTTCAGTCACCCGTGAATGCATTAACAATACACATGACTCCTTTCCCCTTCCCTCCTGAGAGGAGGCCACTTTGCAACAGAGAAACTCCGATTTCTCAACATAAATCTCTTGCTAATACCCACATTCCTCACACACCATTCAGACAAGATTTGAAGTTCCCTTAGTAAACTTAAACTGAAACTTAAACACTTGTTAATCAAGCTTAATCCCAGGTTACAAATAGCCTCACTAAGAAGTAAGGAATTTTATCCCTTCTGGTATGGGTGCAATTCTCTTCCTTCCAAAAGTAGTTTTCCTACATATAAACTCTATTGCAAAGCTCCTAAAATGGAAACAACCAAATGGTGGGTGTCAGGGAAGGGGAAATGATAGAGTTAGTGAATTAAATGATAATGAAATAGACCAGCTTTGGAGACTATGAATATGTCATAAATTTAGCAAAAGAATGACAAAGAAGAAAGAAGAAGCTCCTAAACAAGTTTGGAGATTTTGGATACATCCTAATTATGGGTGGTCTCTCCAAGAGAACTCTCTTTAAACACATTCACTTTATTCAAGTATATTTCAGAAATTAATGGCTGCTTTACAGGTGAATTAAAAGCATTAACCATCTCTGAGAAATTAACCTTACATTAAATTCTTCAACCTGGAAAATACAATAAATGGTCCAGTAGTCTAAGTTAGTGTGAAATTATTGCATCAACAGCTCAATTTTTTTTTAATCTCAATGAAACTAAATGTAAAATGAGTAAGAAAATACATCATGTAATTTTCCTGAGAAATTGGGTTGGTGCCACAACCCAACTGAATTATGTTAGAGCTGAGCATAGGGCATCTTTGTTAATGACCTAGAGGATGAAAAGTGGAGAAAGTAAACAAATTTGGAAGGAAACACAGAGAGAAAGAAAATGGAATTAGAGGTGTGAAGTATTAACCCAGGAAAAATTCTACTTCCAGCAGAAAATCACCCCAAACGCAGACCTGTAAAAGTATGAGTGAGACTGTAATAGAGTAAAAGTCCTGAGGAGCACATGGGAAACACCTGGTGAATACATGTTGAGGAATAGGGAAAGTTAAGACCAGTGTCCTTTAGGGATTAATGAAACTGTCCCTCTTTTGAAAGATGATTAACCTACATCCTGCAAGTTGATTGATTTTCACCTCCAATTACCAAGAGAATAATTCCAGTGACCTGAAGAAAATAGAAGTTTGGGTTGTATATTGTATTATGGATATGGGGACCAATATTCTCACTTGCCCTGGGAACAGTACCTCTATGATACCAGAAGGCTATAGTTATGTTTCAGAGTTCACATTACTTGTACATTTACATGGTTTGTTTGAATCCATGTATAGTGACAATGACTTAAAATATTTTTTTAAACTCAGTATACATGTCCAATTTTCCCAATAACATTTATTGAAGAGACTGTCTTTACTCCATTGTATGTCTTGCCTCCTTTGTCAAATATTAATTGAGCATTATGGCTTGGGTTAATTCCGAGTTCTCTGTTCATTTCCTTTGATCCATATGCCTGTTCTTGTGCCAGTACCAGACTGTTTTGAGTACAGTGGCTTTGAAATATAACTTGATATCTGGTATTGTGATCCCTCCAACTTTGTTCTTTGTTCTTAAGATTGCTGAGGCAATTTGGGGTCTTATCTTGTTCCATGTAAATTTTGGGGATATGTATTTGTTCTAGATCTGTGAAATATGACATTGGTATTTTAATAGGGATTGCATGGAATCTATAGATTGCTTTGGGTAGTATGGACATTTTAATGTTGTTAATTCTTCTAATTCATAAATGTGGTGTATATTTCCACTTGTTTGTAGCTTCCTCTCTTTCTTTCCTCAATGTCCTATAGTATTCTGAGTACCTGTCTTTTATCTCCTTGGTTAAGTTTATTCCCAGGTACCTTATTTTTATTGTTGCAATAGTAAATAAAATTGTTTTCTTAGTTTCTCTTTTGATAGTTCATTATTCGTGTTTAAAAATGCCATCGGCCGAAACCGGTTTGGCTCAGTGGATAGAGCGTCGGCCTGCGGACTGAAAGGTCCCAGGTTCGATTCCGGTCAAGGGCATGTACCTGGGTTGCGGGCATATCCCCAGTAGGAGATGTGCAGGAGGCAGCTGATCGATGTTTCTCTCTCGTCGATGTTTCTAGCTCTCTATCTCTCTCCCTTCCTCTCTGTAAAAAATCAATAAAATATATTTAAAAAAAAAAAAATGCCATCGATCTCTGGATGTTAATTTTGTATCCTGCTACATTGCCAAATTCATTTGTTAAATCTAATAGGTTTTTTGGTGGAGTCTTTAACAGTTTTCTATGTACAATATCATGTCATCTGTGAATAATGACAGCTTTACCACCTCCTTTTCAATTTTATTTTTTTCTAATTGCTATGGCTATGACTTCCAGTACTATGTTGAATAAGAATGGTGGAAGCAGATATACTTGTCTTGTTCCTATTCTTAGGGGGAGTGGCTTTGGTTTTTGCCCATTGAGTATGATGTTGGCTGTAAGTCTGTCATCTAAGTCTTTTATTATGTTAAAGTCTGATCCCCCTATTTCCACTTAGCTCAGAGTTTTTATCAAAAATGGGTGTTGGATTTTGTCAAATGCTTTTTCTGCATCAATTGCTATGATCATGTAATTTTTTGTCTTCCCATCTGTTTATGTGATTTATTGATTTGTGAATATTGTACCAGCCTTGTAGCCCCAGAATAAATCCCATTTGGTCATGGTGTATGATATTTTTAATGTATTTCTGGATCCGATTTGCTAATATTTTGTTGAGGATTTTAGCATCTGTGTTCATCCAGGATATTGGCCTGTAATTCTCTTTCCTTATAGTGTCTTTACCTGGTTTTAGAATTTGGGTAATCCTGGCCCCATATAAAGAGCTTGAAAGTGTTCCTTTCTATAGGTATTTTGGAATAGTTTGAGGAGGATAGGTGTTAATTCTTTGAATGTTTGGTACAACAGTCCTGTGAAGCCATCCAGACCTGGGCTTTTGTTTCCTGGGAGTTGTTTGTTTGTTTGTTTTTGTTTTATTACTGTTTCAATTTTATCAGTTGTTATAGTTCTATTCTGGTTTTCTGATTCTTCCTGATTCAGTTTTGGAAGATTGTATTTTTATAGGAATTTGTCAATTTCATCCAGGTTGTTCAGCTTGTTGGTATATAGCTGTTCATAGTATTTTCTCAAAATCCTTTGTATTTCTGTGGTGTCAGTTCTTACTTCACCCCTTTTGTTTATGATTTTATTTATTTGGATCCTCTCTCTTTGTTTCTTGATGAGTCTGGCTAAAGGTTCATCAATCTTGTTTATCTTTTCAAAGAACCAGCTCTTGGAGTCATTGATCTTTTATATTGCTTTTTAGTCTCTATGTCATTTATTTCCACTCTGATATTTATTATTAACTTCCATCTACTTGCTCTGGGCTTTTCTTGTTGTTCTCTTTTGAATTATTTGAGTTGTAGGGTTAACATAGTTTATTAGAAATTTTCCTTAATTTTTGAGGGAGGCCTGTAATGCTATGAACTTCCCTCTCAGGACTCTTTTTGCTGTGTCCCATAGATTTGGGGTTGTTGGGTGTTCATTTTCATGTGTTTCCAGGAAGCTTTTTATTTCTTCCTTTATCTCATTGCTAACCCACTCATCATTTAAAACATGCTATTTAGCCTCTATGTGTTTGAATGTTTTTGAGTATTTTATTGTAGTTTATTTCTTTTTTCATGCCATTGTGATCCAAGAAGATGCTTGATACAATTTCAATCTCCTTGAACTTGTAGAGACCTGTTTGTGTCCTAACATGTGGTCTTTCTCTGAGAATGTTCCATGTGCACTTGAGAAGAATGTGTATTCTTCAGCTTTGGGATGAAATGTTCTGTAAATGTCAATTAAATCCATCTGATCTAGTGTGTCATTTAGACTGACTGCTTCCTTGTTGACTTTTTTACCCAGTGAAATCAGTAGGGTATAAAAGCCCCCTACTATGACTGTATTGTTGTCACTCTCTCCCTTAACATCCTCCCTAATATAGGAGAATATATATATATATATATATATATATATATATATATATATATACACACACACACATACATATATATAGCCTACATAATAAAAGGCTAATATGCAAATTGACCCTAATGGCAAAATGACCAAAATGACCACACAACCAGTCACTATGAGGCACACTGACCACCTCTCAGTTTCTTTCCCCAGTCAGCAGGCTCCAATTGCCTGATGGCGAATGGGGAACTGGGGTGGGTGGTTGGGGATGCAGGCAGAGCCAGGCCAAAGCCCCCACCCCACCAGTTGCCCCACATACAGAGGGCCACCCATGGCAGGAGTGGGGTCGGCAAGTGGGCGGGAATGGCTGACCTCAGGCTCTGATCATCTGATGGTGAATGGGGAACTGGGGGTAGGTGGTGGCGGGGGGCAGGGCCAGGTGCAGGCAGCTGGGGAAGATGGCCCTGATGGTGGGCCAGGCCTAGGGACCATACTTGCACATGAATTTCATGTGCTGGGCCTCTAGTATATATATATATATTCTCCTATATTAGGTGCATGTACCAGAGTTATATCCTCTTGTTGGATCAATCCCTTTAGTACTGGGTACTGACCTTCATTGTCTCTTGTTATAACCTTCATTTTGAAGTCTATTTTGTCAGATATGAGTATTGCTTCTCTAGCTTTTTTTCATTTCCATTTGCATGAAAAAAAAATTTCATCCTTTAATTTTCAGT
Source organism: Myotis nattereri (assembly GCF_964212035.1). Classification (NCBI taxonomy): domain Eukaryota; kingdom Metazoa; phylum Chordata; class Mammalia; order Chiroptera; family Vespertilionidae; genus Myotis; species Myotis nattereri. The sequence goes on from NC_138075.1 coordinate 95,640,923, forward strand.
GTGTGCAAATTTTTTGTCCTGATGTGTGTTCTTGTAGACAGCATATATATGGGTCATGTTTTCTTATTGATTCAGCTACCCTATGTCTTTTGATTGGAACATTTAATCCATTTACATTTAAGGATGTTATTTATAGGTACATACTTATTGCCATTTTTATTCCTTATGCCTATGTTTCTCTCTATATTTCTTATTATTACACTTCCTACCAGACTCAATTCTGTCTCCTCCTTATGGTCTTGGTTATAAGGGTTCTCACCAGCTAGTCTTCAGTTGGTTATTCTAGGTGATTTTTCTATAGTCTAGTTGTAATTCCAGTTTGGTCCTGGAAGAATGTCAGTGCAGCTTTTACTTAATCTACTGCAACATTCTCTCTGTGATCATTCCAACTTTGTTCTTATTCTGAAGATTTCTGTGGCTATTCAGGGTTATTTTTGGTTCCATATAAATTTTTGAAGTATTCATTCTAGATCTGTGAAATATACCATTGATATTTTATAGGGGTTGCATTGAATTGATAGATTAGTTTGGGTAGTATGGATTCTTCTGATCCATAAACATGGTATATGCTTCCACTTGTTTATATCTTCCTCTTTCAATGTATCTTTCAATGTAGTTTTCTGAGTACAGGTCTATTACCTCCTTGGTTAAGATACTGCCCTACCCAGTTTGGCTCAGTGGATAGAGCATCAGCCTATGGACCAAAGGGTCCCAGGTTCCATTTCAGTCAAGGGCACGTACCTCAGTTTCAGGATCCTCCCCAGCTTGTGCAGGAGGCAATCAACCAATGTGTTTTTCTCACATGGATATTTCTCTCTGTCTTTCCCTCTCTCTTCCAAGCTCTCTAAAAATCAATGGAAAAATACCCTTGGGTGAGGATAAAAAAAATAAAATACTTAGTAATAAACTTAACCAAGGAAGTAAAAGACCAATACCTGGAAAACTACAGGACCTTGAAAAAAGAGATAGAGAAAAACATAAACAAGTGAAAGAATATACACTGCTCATGGATTGGTAGAATTAACATCATCAAAATATCCATACTACCCAAGGCAATCTATAGATTCAATGCAATCCCTACTAAAATACCAACAGTATATTTCATAGATCTAGAACACAAACTCCTGATATTTATATGGAACCAAGAAGAACCCAAATGGCTGAAGCAATCTATAAAAAGAAGAACAATGTTCAAGGAATCATAATACCAGATATCCAGTTATACTACCAAGCAACTATAATCAAAACAAACTCATACTGGCACAAGAACAGGCATATAAATCAATGGAACAGAACAGAGAACCCAGAAATCGACCTAAGCCATTATACTCAATAAATATTTGACAAAGGAGGCAAGAGCATACAATTGAGTCAAGAGAATATTTTCAATAAATGGTGTTGGGAAAATTGGACAGATAAATGCAAAAAGTGAAACTAGACCACCAACTTACACATACACAAGAGTAAACTCAAAATGGACAAAAGACTTAAATGTAAGATGTGAAACCTAAAAGTCCTAAAGAAACTATAGGCACCAAAATCTCAGACATCTCTCATAGAAATATGTTTGTCAATACATCTCCTAGGACAATTGATACTAAGGAGAAAATAAACAAATGGGACTACATCAAAATAAAAAGCTTCTGCACAGCAAAAGAAACCATCAACAAAATAACAAGAGAGCCCACTGTATGGGAGAACATATTTGCCAATGATACATCCATTAAAATGTTAATCTCCAAAATATATAGGGAACTCATACAACTTAACAAAAGGAAGACAAACAATCCAATTTAAAAATGGGAAAAGACCTACAAAGACACTTCTCCAAAGTGGACATGCAGAAAGCCAAGAGACATGAAAAAATGCTCAAAGTCACTAATCATCCAAGAGATGCAAATCAAAATGTCAATGACATATCATCTCTCACCTGGCAGAATGGCTATCATCAACAAATCATCAAACGATAAGTGTTGGTGAGGTTGTGGAGAAAAGGGAACACTTGTACACTGCTGGTAGGAATGCAGACTGGTACAGCCACTATGGAAAACAGTATGGAGTTTCCTAAAAAAACTAAAAATAGAACTCCCATTTGACCCAGTGATCCCACTTCTAGGAATATATCTTAGGAAACTGGAAACACCAATCTGAAAGAATACGTGCACTCCTATGTTCATAGCAGCACAATTTCCAATAGCTAAGATTTGGAAATAGCCTAAATGCCCACCAGATGAATGCATTAAAAAAAAAACCATGGGCGGGAAAATGGCAGAGGTATAAGCGGACGTGTCCTGTGCCTTGTCCTGGAGCAGATAAGGGTGAGCAGCTGAAACGGGTAACATTCAGCCCGAATAGGTAGAGGATTTTCAGCTGAGAGATCGTCTGCAGCTAGGAAAGACTGAGAACCCCCCAGGGGAAAAAAAGGACGGTTGGAGACTGCGGCTGAAGCCTCTCCTGGTGCACCAGCTAAGCAGCGGAGACTGCGCCATCTTGGGTGGTTGTTGCCGGCATCCAGAGACCAGCTACTAACCTGGACACAAGGGATCTCAAGCAGCGTGACTGCATGAACTCAGACGAGCACTGCTTCTTCTCACGGAAAGGTTGGACATCCCCTAAAGGTGCGGTTTGCAGTTCAGGTTGGAGGGAGGACCCAGCTCGCGCGCGCGGGGTGGAATCTGCTCCCCACAGAGTCCGCAGCCGTTGGGACCAGCGTGACCCGCGAGTGGGGAAGGGGCCCCACAGGGCTGCTGGCAGAAGGGAACGCGAAAAATGAGCCCATAGCTGGACTGGATGTAAAGGTGCTCCTTTACTTTGCCAATCTGCTGGCTGCTTGGTGCCAGGGGCGAGTGGGCGCGCGGAGACTGCGCGTGGAGACTGTGCGCAGACCTGGAAGGTGGAGGCTTGCGAATTCGCACAACTATCAGGCTCTTGTTACAGTTCCCCTTAGATCCGTGCATTTGATTATTAAACCCAGCGCATGGGATTCCCCAGTTGGGGTCATTCGCAGAGCCTGTAGGGGAAAGTTCTTTTTGGGGAGCCTGGGAAACAGCGGACAGTGGCAAGGAACCAGCTCTGGGCAGTGGTCTTTCCCGAATCAGTTCCAAATACCATAGAGGACAAAACCCTACTGATAGAGAGGACTTAGAGCCTCGGAGGTAAATCCAGACACACTGCCACCCAGAGGCAGAGCCACAAACTGTCTCTTTTGCGATCACAAATAAAAGCAGTCTGGTAAAAAAATACAACCTGCCTTAAAATCAGGTCTGTGGTTTACTGCACGGAGGGACAGTGTATCGCAGGGAAGTTCAACACTCCCCTGAATGCCTGGCAGGACTGAGGCGTGCCAAAAAGAAGAGTGGAAGATCTGAAGCACCTTCACTTCCAAATATTTTTATATATATATATTTTTTAATTCTTTTTTCACCATTTCATTAAGAACCTATTTTATTTATTTTTTTATTTTTTATTTTTTTCATCACCTGATTTTACCTTTTTAATTACTACATTTTTTAACCAGTATTATTGCTATCCTTTTACCATTTTTTCAAGGGTCATTTTATTTTTTATTATTTTTTTTAATTTTTCTTTATTTTATTTTGGGATTAGTGTTCTACACTCTATTTTCATCGTTCCTTTAGCATCATTTCTCTCTATCTCACATTTACCCTTAAGCCAAAACTCTCTTCCTCACTTTTCCCCTTTTGTTGTCCTGTTTCTCTTACCCTATTTCTGCTTTGGATTTTACCTATTCCTTCTTTCTACCCACTGTCTAAATTTCACCCTACTTATATATCTAATTTCCAATCCCTCACTCTCCCCATACAAATAGCCTCTTCCCCACCTCTATTTCATTCTCTTAATTTTTTTTTGTTTTTGTTGTTGTTGTTTTTTGTTTTTTGGTCTTTTTGTGTTGTTTTTTTTTCTCTCCCTTTTCCCAATCTCATTTCAGCACTCCTTTTTGTTTTTTATTTTTCTCTCTCATATTTTTCTCTTTTTTCTTCTTTACCCCCTAATTCTCTTCGCTCGGGGGGGGGGGGGGGTCACCTTTATTTGGGGTTATTAATATCGTGAATGCATTTAGTTTGGTGCCTTGTACGTTGTGCCTTGTTGTGTTGTATTTTGTGCCTTTGAATCAGCACAACAGAGAGAGATCTACATAACCAAACACCTTGAGAAGAGAAATCATGGTGAAACAAAGAACCAACCCAAATATGAAAGAAAAACAGGCATCATCAGAAAAGGAAGTAAACGAAATAGAGGCAATGGAGGCAAGCAACCTGTCAGAGAAAGAATTCAGAGTAATGGTCATAAGGTGGATGAAAAGAATGGAAGACCAATTCAACAATATGTGTAGGAACCAAGAGGAAATGAAGAAGAACCAAGAGGAAATGAAGAGAAACCAAGAAGAAATGAAAAACGACATCACTGCCATAAAGAACTCAATAGAAAGCATCAACAGTAGACTAGAAGAAGCAGAGGACCGTATCAGCAAGCTAGAAGACAAGGTAGAAAAAAATACCCAAACAGAACAGCTTCTAGAAAAAAAAATTAAAAAGCAGGAAGAGAGCCTAAGAGAACTCTGGGACAATGCTAAACGAAACAACATCTGAATAATAGGGGTGCCAGAAGGAGAGGAAACTGAGCAAGGAATAGAAAACCTGTTTGAAAAAATAGTAACAGAAAATTTCCCTTATATAGGGAGGAAAAAACTCACACAAATCCAAGAAGCACACAGAGTCCCAAACAAAATGAACCCGAAAAGACCGACACCAAGGCACATAATAATTAAATTGGCAAACACCAACGACAAAGCAAGAATCTTAAAAGCAGCCAGAGAGAGACAGAAAGTTACCTACAAAGGATCCCCCATCAGACTAGCGACTGATTTCTCAACAGAAACACATCAGGCAAGAAGGGAATGGAATGAAATATACAAAGTCATGCAAAGGAAGGGTCTGAATCCAAGAATACTATACCCAGCGAGGCTATCAATCAAAATTGAGGGTCGGAGAAACTAAGATGGCGGCATAGATAAACACCGGGAAATAGTCGCCTCCCACAACAATTGAAAATTAGCCCAAAGGACGGAGCAAACATCGTCCAAAACAACAGGAAGGCTGGCTGAGTGTAATTTCTACAACTAGAAGAAAAGAAAAGCACGCTGAGAGCCAGAGGAGCTGCGGAGGCTGAGTGCAGAGGTACGGCGGCGGCTCGCGCGCGCGGAAAGGGGGTGGCACCTGAGGACGCGGCTGTCTTTTTGAATCACAAGCTCCCGACTGCTCTGATCTCCGGTTCTGGGAAGTCTCTGGGGACCCAGGACTCATACGGGCAGAGGCTGCTCTCTCAGGCGGCAGCGGGCGAACTTGGGGGGCCGCTTTCCCTCAGAGGTGCTTGCAGCCGTTGCCGGGACACTGAGACGCGCGACTCCGGGCGCGGAGAATCAGCCATAGCTTCTTTCTCCGGCCTTTTGACTCCCTGAGGCCCCGCCCCACCCGGGCTGCGGCAGAGGCTTTTGCATGTGAATGCCCCAGAACTTTGCAACCTGATAATTACCTAACTGCAGCCGGGCCAGCCAGACCCGGAACTTCCAAGAGAAGGCCCAAGGCCCCGCAGCGGCTTGCATTGCTTCACAGCTGAGCCTCTTAGTGGTGGCTCCGGCTGTGTGGCCTCAGGCAGGGGCTGAATTAGCACCTCCTTAGATCCAGGAGCCACTGTACCCAGAGGTCAGAGGAGGACCATTCTCCCACTTCAGACACAGCTGCTTCCCACAGCCAATTGGCCTGGAGGTCAATTCCTCCCAGTGATCCTACAACAATCGAGGCACCAAGAGTGCACCAAGAGTGTCCACCCCAGGTAACTGGGGAGGCTGAGCTACTGGGCCCTACAGGACACCCGGCGCGCAGGCCACTCTATCAACACAGGGAAGCAGCCAAAATGCGGAGACAAAGAAACAGGTCACAATTGGCAGAAACGGAGGAGGCCAGACGACTGGATATAGAGTTCAAGGCCACGTTTATAAGGTTTGTCAAGAATTTTATGGAAACCGCCGATAAATTTAATGAATCCCTCAAGGAGTATGGTGAGACCATGGAGGTCATGAAAAAGGACCAATTAGAAATTATGCATACACTGACTGAAATAAAGAATACTTTACAGAGATCCAACAGCAGACAAGAGGATCCCAAGAATCAAGTCAAAGATTTGAAATGCAAAGAAACAAAAAATACCCAACCGAAAAAGAAAAAAGAAAAGAGATTCAAAAAATATGAAGATAGTGTAAGGAACCTCTGGGACAACTTCAAGCGTACCAACATCAGAATTATAGGGGTACCAGAAGGAGAGAGAGGGCAAGATATTGAAAACCTTTTTGAAGAAATAATGACAGAAAACTTCCCCCACCTGGTGAAAGAAATGGACTTACAAGTCCAGGAAGCGCAGAGAACCCCAAACAAAAGGAATCCAAAGAGGACCACACCAAGACACATCATAATTAAAATGCCAAGAGCAAAAGACAAAGAGAGAATCTTAAAAGCAGCAAGAGAAAGACAGTCAGTTACCTACAAGGGAGTACCCATCCGACTGTCAGCTGATTTCTCAACAGAAACCATGCAGGCCAGAAGAGAGTGGCAAGAAATATTCAAAGAGATGAATAGCAAGAACCTGCAACCAAGACTACTTTATCCAGCAAAGTTATCATTCAGAATGGATGGTCAGATAAAGAGCTTCACGGATAAGAAAAAGCTAAAGGAGTTCATCACCACCAAACCAGCATTATATGAAATGCTGAAAGGTATTCTTTAAGAAGAGGAAAAAGAAAAAGGAACTCTTACCATTTGCCACAGCATGGATGGAACTGGAGAGTGGATAAATACCACAAGATCTCACTTATTTGTGGAATATAATGAACAACATAAACTGATGAACAAGGACTGATCCAGAGACGGAGATGCATTGATTGGACTGTCGGGCCTTGGAGGGAAGGTAGGGGAGGGTGGGGGCAAGGCGGAAAGATCAACCAAAGGACTTATATGTAAGCATATAGGCCTAACCAATGGACACGGACAATGGGGGGGTGAGGGGGTGAGTGGGGAGAGGGGGGGTAGAGGGTACACATATGTAATATCTTAATCAATAAAAAATATTTAAAAAAAAAAAAATTGAGGGTCAAATCAGGAGCTTCACAGACAAAAATGGTTCACGGGAGTTTATTACAACCAAACCAGCAATGCAAGAAATGCTAAAGGGTCTGCTGTAAATAGAAAAAACAGGAAACAAAGAAGGAACGCAGCGGTAAAGAACAAAAATGGCGACTAACAAGTTTCTATCAATAATAACTTTAAATGTAAATGGATTAAATTCCCCAGTCAAAAGGCATAGGGTAAATGAGTGGATAAGAAAACATGACCCATATATCTGCTGTCTACAGGAAACCCACCTCAGAAAAAAAGACGCACACAGACTGATGGTGAAGGGATGGAAAAAGGTTTTTCAGGCCAATGGAAGTGAAAAAAAAGCCGGGGTAGCAATACTTATATCTGACAAATTAGATCTCAAAGTGAAGGACATAAAAAGAGATCAAGAAGGCCACTTCATAATACTAAAGGGAGCAGTCCAACAAGAAGAAATAACTCTGGTAAATATATATGCACCCAATATAGGAGCACCCAAATACGTAAGAAAGCTTCTGGAGAAGATCAAGGGAGAGATTGACAACAATACAATCATAGTAGGGGACCTTAACACCCCATTATCGCCACTGGACAAATCCTCTAAACAGAAACTCAGCAAAGAAACATCAATCCTAAATGACTCACTAGATCAGATGGAATTAATTGACATCTTCAGAACATTTCACCCCAAAGCCACAGAATATACATTCTCCTCAGGTGCACATTTGTCATCTTCAAAGATAGACCATATATTGGGTCACAGACAAAGTCTCTTCAAATTCAAGAAAATTGAAATCATATCAAGTATCTTCTCAGACCACAAAGGCATAAAACTGGAAATCAACTACAACAAAAACAATCCAAAAAAATCAAACACATGGAGACTAAATAGCATGCTATTAAACAACGACTGGGTCACCAATGAGATCAAAGAAGAAATAAAAAACATCATGGCAACGAATGACAATGAAAACACAACAATCCAAATCCTATGGGACACAGCAAAAGCAGTCTTGAGAGGAAAGTTCATAGCTCTACAAGCCTACTGCAAGAAACAAGAAACAATGAGAATAAATGACCTAACTCTACAACTCAAAGAATTAGAAAGAGAGCAACAAAAAAAGCCCACTGTAAGCAGAAGGAAGGAAATAACAAAGATCAGAGCGGAGATAAACGACATAGAGACCAAAAAAACAATACAAAAGATCAACAAAACCAAGAGCTGGTTCTTTGAAAGGATAAACAAGATTGATACACCTCTAGCCAGGCTCACCAAGAAACAAAGAGAGAGGACCCAAATAAACAAAATCAGAAATGAAAGAGGAGAAATAACAACAGACCCCATAGAAATACAAAGGATTGTTAGAAAATACTATGAACAACTCTACTCCAACACACTAGACAACCTGGAGGAAATGGACATATTCCTAGATAAATACAACCTTCCAAAACTTAACCAGGAAGAATCTAAAAATCTCAATAGGCCAATAACTATGGAGGAAATCAAAGCAGTAATCAAAAAGCTTCCAGCAAACAAAAGCCCGGGGCCAGATGGCTTCACAGGGGAGTTTTACCAAACATTCAAGGAAGACCTAAAACCTATCCTCCTCAGACTATGTCGAAAGATCCAAGAGGAAGGAACACTTCCCAGCTCATTCTATGAAGCCAACATCACCCTAATCCCAAAACCAGATAAAGACAATACAATGAAAGAGAATTATAGGCCAATATCCCTCATGAACATAGATGCCAAAATCCTCAACAAAATCCTAGCAAATCGGATCCAGCAGTACATCAAAAAGATCATACACCATGACCAAGTAGGATTTATCCCAGGGATGCAAGGATGGTACAATATCCGCAAATCAATAAACGTGATACATCACATAAACAAATTGAGAGAAAAAAACCACATAGTCATATCAATTGATGCGGAAAAAGCATTTGACAAAATCCAACACCCTTTCTTGATAAAAACTCTCAGCAAGATAGGAATTGAGGGATCATACCTCAACATAATAAAAGCCATATATGACAAACCCACAGCCAACATCATAATCAATGGGCAAAAACTAAAACCATTCCCCCTAAAAACAGGAACAAGACAGGGATGCCCCCTCTCACCACTCCTGTTCAACATAGTACTGGAAGTACTAGCCATTGCGATCAGACACGAAGAAGAAATAAAAGGCATCCAGATTGGAAAAGAAGAAGTAAAACTGTCCTTATTTGCAGATGACATGATACTGTACATACAGAACCCTAAAGACTCCATCAAAAAATTATTAGACTTAATAAATGAATTCGGCAATGTAGCAGGATACAAAATTAATGCTAAGAAATCCATGGCATTTCTTTACACCAATAGTGAACTTACAGAAAGTGAAACTACAGAAGCAATCCCATTTACCATTGCACCAAAAAAATTAAAATACCTAGGAATAAACTTAACTAAGGAGGTAAAAGACTTATATGCTGAAAACTACAGGACACTGAAAAAAGAGATAGAGGAAGACATAAACAGATGGAAGAATATACCGTGTTCATGGATTGGTAGAACCAACATCATCAAAATGTCCATACTACCCAAAGCAATTTATAGATTCAATGCAATCCCCATTAAATTACCAACGGCATATTTCACAAATCTAGAACGAACGTTCCAAAAATTCATCTGGAATAAAAAAAGACCCCGAATAGCTGCAGCAATCCTGAGAAAACACAAAGTAGGTGGGATCTCAATACCAGATATCAAACTGTATTACAAAGCCACTGTTCTTAAAACAGATTGGTACTGGCACAAGAATAGACATATAGATCAATGGAATAGAATAGAGACCCCAGAAATCGACCCAAACCACTATGCCCAATTAATATTCGACAAAGGAGGCAAGAGCATTCAATGGAGTCAAGACAATCTTTTCAATAAATGGTGTTGGGAAAATTGGACAGATACATGCAAAAGGATGAAACTAGATCACCAACTCACACCATACACAAAAATAAACTCAAAATGGATAAAAGACTTAAACGTAAGACGGGAAACCATAAAAATACTAGAGGAATCCACAGGCAGCGAAATCGCAAACATATGCCGAAGAAATTTCTTCTCTGATAATGCTCCTAGGGCAATGGAAACTAAAGAGAAAATAAACAAATGGGACTACATCAAAATAAAAAGCTTTTGCACAGCAAAGGAAACCATCAAAAAAACAACAAGAAGACTCACTACATGGGAGAACATATTTACCAATGATACCACCGATAAGGGTTTAATTTCCAACATATACAGGGATCTCATGAAACTTAACAAAAGGAAGATAAACAATCCAATAAAAAAAATGGGCAACGGACCTAGATAGACACTTTTCGAAAGAGAACATACAGAAGGCAGAAAGACATATGAAAACCTGCTCAAAGTCACTAATTATATGAGAGATGCAAATCAAAACGACAATGCGTTATCATCTCACACCTGTCAGAATGGCTATCATCAACAAATCAACAAACAACAAGTGTTGGAGAGGATGTGGAGAAAAAGGAACCCTTCTGCACTGCTGGTGGGAATGCAGACTGGTGCAGCCACTGTGGAGAACAGTATGGAGCTACCTCAGAAGACTAAAAATGGAACTCCCATTTGACCCTGTGATCCCACTCCTAGGAATATATCCCAAGAAACCAGAAACGCCAATTAGAAAGGATATATGCACCCCTATGTTCATAGCAGCACAATTCACCATAGCTAATATTTGGAAACAGCCTAAGTGCCCATCAGCAGATGAGTGGATTAGAAAACTGTGGTACATATTCACAATGGAATACTATGCTGCGGTAAAAAAAAAAAAGGAACTCTTGCCTTTTGCAACAGCATGGATGGAACTGGAGAGCATTATGCTAAGTGAAATAAGCCAGTCAGAGAAAGATAAATACCACATGATCTCACTCATTTGTGGATTATAGAGAACAACATAGACTGATGAAAAAGGACAGACCCAAAGACTGAGAAACAGCAATCAGGCTATCAATCCCCAGAAGGAAAGTAGGGGAGGGCGGGGGTAAGGGGAAGAGATCAACAGAAGGACTTGTATACATGTATATAAGCCAAACCAATGGACATGGACAACGGGGGGATGGGAGCATGAGTTTGTGTGTGGGGGGGGGGGGAGTTTGGGGGTTAAAGGGGGGGATGAGGACACATTTGTAATACCTTAACTAATAATAAAAATAAATAAATAAATAAATAAATAAATAAATAAATAAAACAAAAAAAAAACCATGGTACATTTACAGAATGGAATACTACATGGCAGTAAAAAGAGAAAGAACTCTTACCATTTGCAACAGTATGGATGGACCTGGAGAGTATTATGCTAAGTGAAATAAGCCAGTCAGAGAAAGATAAGTATCACATGATCTCACTCATATATGGAATCTAATGAACAAAATAAACTGATGAACAAAAATAGACCTAGAGACATAGAAGCATGGAACAGACTATCAAACCTCAGAGGGAAGATAGGGGAGGGTGGGAAGAGATCAACTAATGAACTTATTTGCATATAAGCATAACCCTTGGACACAGACAATGGAGTGGTTAGGGCCTGGGTGGGGCGAGGGCAGGAGTGGGCTAGAAGAGATCAATGGGGGGAAAAGTAGGACTTACATAAATCTTTCACCAATAAAGATTTAAAGAATAATAATTATTATTATAATAATAATACATCTCCTCATTTCTCCTGCACTTTTGAAGTCAAAGTATGGTCTGATTAATTAGATATTAGTGGGGGCCCAGGAGTGCTGGAATCCAAACTCAATAAATTTCATTTCTGAAAGACAAAAAACAACAACAAATCAACAAATGACAAGTGCTGTGAGGATATGGAGAAAAGGAAACCCTAGAACACTGCCAGTAGGAATGCAAACTGGTGTCGCCACTGTAGAAAACAGAATGGGGTTTCCTCAAAAAATTAGATATGGAATTGCTATTTGACCTAGTGATCCCACTTTTAGGATTATATCCTAAGAAACCTAAAACACCAATTAGAAAGAATATGTGCACCCTTATGTTCATAGCAGCACAATTTACAATAGCAAAGATCTAGAAATAGCCCAAGTGTCCATTAGTAGATGAGTGGATAAAATGCTGTAAATACCATGGAATACCACGCAGTAGTAAAAAAAGAAGGATCTCTTACCATTTGAGACAGCTTGGGGGGACCTATGGAGTATTATGCTAAGCAAAATAATCCAGTCAGAGAAACATAAGTATCACATGATCTTACTCATATGTGGAATCTAAATGAACAAACTAAACTGATGAACAAATTGATCCAGAAACATGGAAGCATGGAACAGACCAATGAATCCCAGAGCGAAGGCGGGGAGGGAGCGTGCCGGTAGGAAGAGATTAACTGAGGAAGTTATATGCATATGTGCATAACCCTTAGACACAGACAGTATTGTGGTGAAGGCCTGGGAGGGGTGGAGGAGGGGGGAGCGGGTCAATGGTGGGGGGGAAGGGCACATCTATAATACTTTCAACAATAGAGATAAATTTTTTTAAGTTGTGATATTTACACAATGAAATATATGCAACTGTAAAAAAGAAGGATCTCTTACCTTTTAAGACAGCATGGAGGGACCTGGAGATTATTACACTAATTGAAATGAGCCAGTCAGAGAAAGACAAGTATCACATGATCTCACTTATATGTGGAATCTAATGAACAAAATAATTGATGAATAAAATAGAACCAGGACAGGGAAACATGGAACAGACTGACGAATATCAGAGAGAAGTGGGGAAGGAGAGTGGAAAGAGTTTAACCAAAGAACTTATATGCATATATGCATTGCCTATGTACACAGACAATAGGGTAGTGAAGGCCAGGGGCATGGCAGGATTCGCGTGGAGGGGGTAAATGGGAGGAAAAATGGGGGACATCTGTAATACTCTCAACAATAAAGACAACAACAAAACAAAAACACCCTGAGTATACATGTTTTGACTAATATGGCAGTGAGGAAGACTGGAGCAAAAGCAACACCATAACGCAGGTAAAAAAAAAAAAAAAAAAAAAATCATATAAAAAAAATCCACTCTTAGCACTCCTAGAAGGCAAAAGAAAGGGTGAGAAAAAACATTTCAGTGGCATTTAGAGGAAATAAAAACCCTGCTCAAAGAGTGACTCTATTATGAAAATGGATTTCCAGATGAATAGCCTAAACAACTTTATCTTGCCCCTTCAATGCCAAAACAGACAGTCCCCTTAAGATGTTATAAGTATCTCAAGGGAACAAGTGCTACATTTGTGAAACTGAATACAGTCGTGTTCAGTACTGAAAAATGCAGAAATATTTATTGAGAACTATTGTGGACCTGGGACTGTTGGGGACACTTTTAAACACATTAAAAGAGTATATAGTAGAATTATCAAGCATTTTTAAAATTGGAAAATCAATATTTGAAAACAACTATTGGGTGATAGAAATCAATACAAAACTGTATTGAGTTATTAGGAAAGTCATGAAGTCCAAGAGAAATTCATAGGAGAGTGAGAGCAGGAACATCCATGGAGGCTTCCTAGAAGATGGGGCCCTGAAGGCGAAGAAAGATGTAAATAGGTAGAAGAGAAGAAACAGACTTCCATAAAACAAAAATAAAATAACATAAAACAGCAAACGAGGCTTCCGGGGAAATGTCCTGGAGACAGTGAGGACATTGGCCCAATCGTATGGGAGGGGCTGTGATGAGGAGCACTGGCATGAGAGAGTCTCGTAGGGCTAGTGTGGGGTCAGATGAGGAAGGACATTAGAGCAAGACAGGCTTATGTGCACTTCATAACAGGAAAATAAGGAGCCACTTAGTTTCTAAGCAGGGAGTCAGGCCAACTAGCTAGTAGGGCTAATGCCAAAATCCAAGCATGGGTAATGAGTCTCAATTAAAAAGTGGAGGTTATGGCAACAGAGAGGGGAAAAGAAAATAAACATTCCAAGGAAAAGATGTTTCAAAGGCACAATCCAGAGCTCTTGGTAACTATCTAACCCAAATCTCCCTGGGGGTGGCGGAGGGGGGATCCCCAGATTGCCTGCCACCAGGAGTCAGATGAGATCGTCTGAGCAGGACACCATGTGTAACTCATTTTCCCAAAATACTCTTTGCAGAGGGTAGATGTTGACTAAAATCTGTAAACTCAAAAAGGCAATGTCTGAGTGTTTGAAGACCACAGTGTATGTTGTAATCTATGATCTTCAACTGTGGGTTAAACCTGAAGACCATACATTGAAAAAGAGATGGAATGCAATGCAATGTAGCCCCCAAATATCCACAGGGGGTCCCCCTGTTAGCAACATCATTGATAACTAAGGAAAAAGGGTCCCTTCCTTAAGGAAAAATATACTACATGGGGAAGAAAGATGGCTGCAACTATCCTATTCCTACCCTTCCTCAATCCAGCCCCAACCACCAATTCATTGGAGTCTCCAGCTTTGGGATATACAATAGCAAGCCCAGCAATAGCCTCTATCTATACCCCTCCTAAGTCTTTCTATAAGAGAGACCCCTTTAAGAGTCATATCATGCTTCAGCTCCACTCGCATATTCAGGCTAAGGATGGAGCAGCTTAATGCTTTATCTCTGGTAACTGTAATAAATTACAGCAAGTCAAGAGGGGAGGCTGGTTAAAACATCTCACTGATTTTAGGTTTACCCAGAGTCTCTGCTTCATGGTTTCCTGATCATCTGTTCTAAAACATTAGGCAGAAAGCAATAAATGTTATTTTAACTGCAGTCAGATGACTAATAGAGAGAGAGAGAAGAAGAAGCAATTACTGGAAGAAATGGCAATACAGATTTTTTCTAACTTTCAATCCCTCCCTACTTGAGGCCAAGCTGGTTTTACAATGATTTTGAGGTCTCTTAAAGTATAATTTTTCATTTAATCAAAGTTCACCAGACGGTACAGTTCCCCACACTCCTTACTTTTATTACTTATTTTAATAATCAACTCTGACAGTAAACTTCATCTAAATGAGTAGAATAAACATACAATTTGGTAGGGCAAGCAAAACTAAACAAAAGCAATATAAATGGCATTCATGTAGAAATATTAGAGAAACCATCCCTATAAATATGTGCTTCATAGAGATTTCATAATAAAATGGCATACAAGCATCATTCAAATTATCCCTGTGAGATCTTCTTTCAGAATATTATCTGTGGACATTTTTACTTTAGTCTGACTTACTTTCCCATGTAGCCTCTCTCAGGGGGGGGCTCTTTCCCTTGTGCTCAATTGCTATGTGTTCAAATCTAACATAATTATCAAACTGAATTAAATAAACATAACTGTGAATATCAGCAGTGAAAAGAAGTATATAGTGAACTATTAGTTTCTTGTTACTTCTCTGCTCCTTCTGCCGAAATGGCCTTCCCCTTGCTCTCCACCAAATGCAGCAACTCCTGATTATCCTCTAAAATTCATATCAGGTTTGACTTCCTTAGAAACACTTTTCTTGCTTCCAGACCAATCCCCTTCCACCAAGAAAAACACAGCAGGCCTCTCTCCTGTGGTCCTCCATAGACTTTTCTGTTTACTCCCATGACAGCTACTTTTCCTGGGTATCTTTCATTCTGCCCTTGCCTCCCTCATTCAAAGAACAGATAAGATCCTACCTTTTGCAAGGAATTTTGATAATCATCTAAACGCCTTACTTCTTAGATGTGGCCTTTTAACTTCTTTTTGTCTCTCTGGTTGTTTCATTAATTATTCTGTTAGTGTCTCCATGTTAAGTTATCTTGTCTTTACAGCAAACCTCCATTACAACCCAGATTGGCGAGATGTGAGTTTGTTTATATACCAGGGCGGGGGAGTGGGGAAGAGAAAGGTGAGATGGAAAAAAGAGGACAGTTAATTCAGAGGAAGGTGGTTTTCATTCCATTTTACAGTAAATATTGTACATAAATATGCTCAAATGGATTAATGGTATCCTGCATCTTTTTATCAATCATTAATGCACTGTGAGTTCCCTGTCCCTTGCTGCATTGCTATTGCCTCATACTTGAGAAAAAGGCTCACATTGTTTTTTGAAACATTGGTGATTCCCTAAAAAAAAACTTCCATTTTAAGACTGGACACTTGAAGCAAACATTTTAAGAGCAAAAATAAATAAATAAATAAATAAATAAATAAATAAATAAATAAATAAATAAAAAATGAGTTTCAGGCACACATAGAGAAGACAAAGTTAAATTACATTGTCAACTAATCCATTCAACAAATACTTATTGAGATGTACTATATGCTGAGAATTATTCTGGGTGCTGTAGATACAACAGTAAACATGAAATATACCTGTTTTTATGAAGCTTTCTTAAGAAGCTCAAAGAATTAAAGAAAATCATGTTTACAAAATTAAAAGAAAGTATGACAATGATTCAGTGCATAAGAGGTCTCAATAAAGATATAAAAATTATAAGAAAGAATCAAATGGAAATTGTGAAGTCGAAATGTAGAATAACTGAAATTTTAAAAATTCACCAGAGGGTCTCAGCATCATATTGGAGATAACAAAAGAAAGAATCAATGAAACTGAAGATAGAGCAATAGAGATGATCCTATCAGAGGACGCAGAGAAAAAAAGATTGAAGAAAAATATACAGAGGCCCAGAGACTTGTGGGATAATATCAAGTGTATCAGTTTGCATGTAATGAGAGTTCAAGAAAGATAAGAGAGAAAGAAAGGGACAGAAACTTTTTTAAGAAATAATGACCAAACACTTCACAAATTTGATGAAAAATATTAATCTACAGGTCCAAAAAGGTCAACAAAGCCAAGTTGTAGAAACACAAAGAGATCCACACCTATCATAATTAACTGTAGAAAAACAAATACAAAAATCCCAAAAGCAACAAGAGAAAAACAACTTATACAGGGGAAGAACTGTATAAGTTGGCTGGTTTATCAATGTATATCTACATAAAGACAAACAGGAGACTTCTGGATTCAGGTAAAGGCCTTTATCGATAAAGCAGCTTACATCAGTTTCCCAATTTCTCTCAGGACAATGTGATGAGTGCCAACATTACCTGTACTTGGGATAAATATACCACAGGAGAATAATTCCCAAAATTATAAATCTCAGAATGCATACAGGAACTTCTGGCACATTTTCACTTGAGGGGTATGAGGGAGGAGAAGCCTTCACTCTGGAATATAAATAAATCTTCTCTGAGAGGATACGAAGTTTGTGTTACCCTTTGTAATAAACAATATTTGTCTTCAGGGTAGATGTATCCTAATCTCTCTGAAAGTTTCTACACTGAATTTCCAAAGCATACTTGCCATCAATCATCTTACTTTTTCTAAATCCTCAACCAAAGATATTGATTTGAGAGAGAGAGGAAGAAGAGGGAGAGAGAAAGAAAAACACCTAGGTGAGAGAGAAATATCTATCTGTTGTCTACTGCACCCATCCCGAACCTGCAACTTGGGTATGTGGCCTGACTAGGAACCAAACCCTCAAACCTTCATTGTATGGAAGGATATTCCAACCAACTGAGCCACACCAGCCATCAATCATCTTTTAACCCAAGTTCCAATGCTCTTTATTTAAAAGCCTTGGTCCTGCAGAAACATGAAACTGTCCATGGGGTATTGTCCATGGGTATTGAAAGCCAGAAAACAGTGAGATAACATATTCAAACTGTTGAAATAAAATAACTGTCAACCAAAAATTCTACATCTAGTAAAACTGCTATTCAAAAACATAGGTGAAAAAAAGAAAATCCCAGATCACCAAAAACAGAATTGTTATTAGCACTTATGCTTTAACAGAGATACTAAAGGGGGAAAATAGTGACACCAAATGATAATTTAAATCCACAAGAAGAAGTGAAGTGTGCTGGGAATAGCAAATAGAAGATTTGCTGAAAGGTTTTATAAATATAGATTTCTTCATTTAAAAGGCATAATATTCTGTAAAGCAGTAATTATGACACCTTTGTTGGGCTTATAACAAATATAATATATGAAAATAATGGCACAAAGAAGAGAAGAATGAAATTATATTAAAATTATATTTCTATATTTTACTAGAGTTAAGTTAGTATTATTCTGAAGTAGATTGTGATACATTAAGATGCATATTATAAGCCCTGGGGCAAAGCACTAAGAAAATAACCAAAAAATATATAGGAAAAAATTAACAAGTAATTTAAATGCTATACTAAAAATATGTACTTACATAAAAAGGCAGTAAAGGAAGAATAGAGGAACAAAAAGATATGAGACAAATAGAAAACAAACACCAAAATATATGTAGAAATCTACCCATATCAATAATTACATTAAATGTAAATGGACTAGATGCCCCTTCCAAAAGACAGAGATTGCCAAATTAGATAAAAGAGCAGGGCTGAACTATGTGCTGCCTACTGTAGACATGCTTATATTCATTGACATAAAGACATTCAAAATAAAAGGATAGAAAAAAGATATACCATGCAAAAAATGGTCATAAGAGAGCTGGAGTGACTAGTGGCTATGTTAATATCAGCCAAATTGATTTAAAGAAAACACATATTTATAGAAACAAAAAGAAAGAAGTTTCATGATGATAAAGGGGTCAGTTCACGAGGAAGACATACCAATTATTGGTGCATATGATAAGAATCTAACAACAGGGCCCCCAATTGCATGAAACATAAACTGAATAAATTAAAAGAGACCCAGTCAACAAAAATATCTGGAGATTTTAATACTGCTCTTTTGATAACTGATAGAACCACTAGAGGAAAAAAATCAGTAAGATACAGGAGAAGTGAATAACACTATCAACCAAACCAATACTTACAGAACATTATCCAAAACTGAATATCTCTCTCTCTCTCTCTCTCTCTCTCTCTCTCTCTCTCTCTCTATATATATATATATATATATATATATATATATATATATATAAAACATTCTCCAGAATAGACCTATGCTGGGCCCCATAACAAGTCTCAATAAACTTAAAAATACCAAAATCATAGGAATTATGTTTTCTGACCAAAACAGAATGAGAGATAGACGATAAAAACAAATTTTGGAAATCGCCAAATATTTGTAAACTAAACAGCGTGCTTCTAAACAACTCACAGGTCAAGGAAGAAAAAATGAGAAAACTTTTTAAATATTTTAACTGAATGAAAATAAAAGCAATATCTCAAAATTTATGGGAAGCAGCTGAAGCAGTAAAAAAGAGAAGTTTATAACTTTAATGCCTATATCAGAAGAGACGAAAGCTCACAAACCAATAACATAAGCTTTGACTTTATAAAAATAGGCGGGGGGGGGGGGTGGAGAGCAAACAACCAAAAACCAAGTTAAGGAGGGAAATAATAATTATGAGTGGAAATAATAAAATAAAAACCATAAAAATAATAGACAAAATTAATAAAACCAACACTGGCCAGTGTAGCTCAGTTGGTTGTAGTGTTGCCCTGTGTACAGAAGGGTCTCAAGATCTATTCCCAGTCAGGGCACATTCCTAGGTTGCAAGTTCAATCCCAGGTGGGAGGCAATCAACTGATGTTTCTCTCTTACAGTCATTTTTCTCTCTCCCTCTCTCTTCCTCTCTTTCTAATATATATACGTGCAGGTGAGGATTTTTAAAAATTTAATAAAGCCCTAGCCAGTGTGGCTCAGTTGGGCATTTACCTGTGCATCAGGATATTGCCGGTTCTATTCCCAGTCAAGGACACATGCTGGGATTGTGGGCTGGATCATGGGTAAGGGGCATGCAGGAGGCAGCCAATCAATGTTGCACTCTCACATTGATGTCTCTCTCTTTCCCTCTCCTTTCCCCTCTCTTTCTCTAAAAATCAATAAACTATTCTTTTTAAAAATTTTAATAAAACAAAAAATTAGTTCTGCCAACTCTACAAAATTGAATGAATTATAGAGAATATTACAACATCTTGCCAACAAATTAGAAAACTTCTTGAAATAAGCAAACTCCTAGAAAGACACAAACTAACTCAGTAAGAAATGGGAAATCTGAATAGGCTATGACAAGTAAATAATTTGAATTAATAATTTTAAATCTTTCTAGAAAGAAAAGACCAGAACTATATGGTTTTACTGGTAAATTCTCTCAAGTATTTAAAGAAAAAAAATAATGCCTATCCTTCATAAACTCATTCAGAAATTAGATGAGGAAAGAAAACTACCAACTCTTTCTATGAGGTCAGCATTACACAGCCACAAAAAGACAGCATAATAAAAACAAACAAATATGCCTAGCTGGCAGGGCTCAGTGATTGAGCGTTGACTTATGAACCAGGAGGTCACAGTTCAATTCCCAGTCAGAGCACATGCCTGGGTTGTGGGCTCAATCCCCAGTGTGGGATGTGGAGGAGGCAGCCGATCAGTGATTATCTCTCATCATTGATGTTTCTCTTTCTCCCTCTCCTTACTCTCTGAAATCAATAAAAATATCAATAATGAATATACACATAAAAATCCTTGGCCTAGCTAGATGGTTTGGCTTAGTGGATAGAGCGTTGGCCTGTGAACTGAAAGGTCCCAGGTTTGATTCCAGTCAAGGGCACATGCCCAGGTTGTAGGCTTGATCCCCAGTAGGGGGCTTGCAGGAGGCAGTCGATCAATGATTCTCTCTCATCATTGATGTTCTCTCTCTCTCTCTCTCTCTCTCTCTCTCTCTCTCTCTCTCTCTCTCTCTTCTTTCCTTTCTGAAATCAATAAAAATAAACAAATGGGACTACATCAAAATAAAAAGCTTTTGCACAGCAAAGGAAACCATCAACAAAACAACAAGAAAGCCCACTGCATGAGAGAACATATTTGCCAATGTTATCACCAATAAGGGTTTAATCTCCAACATACAGGGATCTCATACAACTTAACAAAAGGAAGATAACCAACCCAATCAAAAAATGGACAATGGACCTAAATAGATACTTTTAGAAAGAAGACAGAAGGAAGGCCAAGAGACATATGAAAACATGCTCAAAGTCACTAATCATCCTAGAGATGCAAATCAAAACAACAATGAGGTACCATCTCATACCTGTCGGAATGGCTACCATGTGGAGAAAAAGGAACCCTCGTGCACTGCTGGTGGGAATGCAGACTGGTACAGCCACTGTGGAGAACAGTATGGAGTTTCCTCAAAAAACTAAAAATGGAACTCCCATTTGACCCAGTGATCCCACTTCCAGGAATATATCCCAGGAAACTAGAAACACCAATTAGAAAGAAATAGAAAGGATATATGCACCCTTATGTTCATAGCAGCAAAATTCACCGTAGCTAAGATTTGGAAACAGCCTAAGTGTCCATCAGTAGATGAGTGGATTAAAAAACTGTGGTATATCTACACAATGGAATACTATGCTGCGGTAAAAAAGGAGTTCTTACCATTTGCAACAGCATGGATGGAACTGGAGAGCATTATGCTAAGTGAGATAAGCCAGTCAGAGAAAGATAAATATCACATGGTCTCACTCATTTATGGAATATAATGAACAACATAAACTGATGAATAAAAACAGATCCAGAGACAGAGAAGCATCAATCAGACCGTCAAACTTCAGAGGGAAGGTGGGGCGGGGAGGGGGTAACGGGGAGAGATCAACCAAAGGTCTTATATGCAAGCATATAGGCCTAACCAATGGACACAGACAACAGGGCGGGTGAGGGCATGAGTGGTGGGAATGGGGGTAATGTGCGGATAAGGACACATATGTAATACCTTATCAAATAAAGAATATTATTAAATAATTAAAATAGATATATAATTTTTTTAAAAAAAAATCCTTAACTAAGTATTAGCAAAATGAATTCAGCTAAATATAGGAAAGATTATATACTATGGCAAAGTGAGATTTATCTAGGAATGCAGGGTTGTTTCAGTATCAAACAAATCAATTAATGTAATGTATCATATAAATAAAGGACAAAATTCACATGATCATTTTAGTAGATGTAGAACAAGCACTAAAATAGTTATAATTAGAGAGAAAATACAAGGCATAGGCAAGAATGTGGAGAAACGAAGATGGCGGCATAGATAAACAACGGGAAATAGTTGCCTCCTACAACAATTGATAAATATCCCAAAGGACGGAGCAAACATCGTCCAGAACAGGAAGGCTGGCCTGGAGGTCAATTCCTCCCAGTGATCCTACAACAACCAAGGCACCAAGAGTGCACCAAGAGTGTCCACCCCAGGTAACTGGGGAGGCTGAGCCACTGGGCCCTACAGGACACCTGGCGCGCAGGGCCACTCTATCAACACAGGGAAGCAGCCAAAATGCGGAGACAAAGGAACAGGTCACAATTGGCAGAAACGGAGGAGGCCAGACGACTGGATATAGAGTTCAAGGCCACGTTTATAAGGTTTGTCAAGAATTTTATGGAAACCGCCGATAAATTTAATGAATCCCTCAAGGAGTATAGTGAGACCATGGAGGACATGAAAAAGGACCAACTAGAAATTAAGCATACACTGACTGAAATAAAGAATAATTTACAGGGATCCAACAGCAGACAAGAGGATCCCAAGAATCAAGTCAAAGATTTGAAATACAAAGAAACAAAAAATACCCAACCGAAAAAGAAAAAAGAAAAGAGATTCAAAAAATATGAAGATAGTGTAAGGAACCTCTGGGACAACTTCAAGCGTACCAACATCAGAATTATAGGTGTACCAGAAGGAGAGAGAGGGCAAGATATTGAAAACCTTTTTGAAGAAATAATGACAGAAAACTTCCCCCACCTGGTGAAAGAAATGGACTTACAAGTCCAGGAAGCGCAGAGAACCCCAAACAAAAGGAATCCAAAGAGGACCACACCAAGACACATCATAATTAAAATGCCAAGAGCAAAAGACAAAGAGAGAATCTTAAAAGCAGCAAGAGAAAGAAACTCAGTTACCTACAAGGGAGTACCCATACGACTGTCAGCTGATTTCTCAACAGAAACCATGCAGGCCAGAAGAGAGTGGCAAGAAATATTCAAAGAGATGAATAGCAAGAACCTGCAACCAAGATTACTTTATCCAGCAAAGCTATCATTCAGAATGGAAGGTCAGATAAAGAGCTTCACGGATAAGAAAAAGCTAAAGGAGTTCATCACCACCAAACCAGCATTATATGAAATGCTGAAAGGTATTCTTTAAGAAGAGGAAGAAGAAAAAGGAACTCTTACCATTTGCCACAGCATCGATGGAACTGGAGAGCGGATAAATACCACAAGATCTCACTTATTTGTGGAATATAATGAACAACATAAACTGATGAACAAGGACTGATCCAGAGACGGAGAGGCTTTGATTGGACTGTCGGGCCTTGGAGGGAAGGTAGGGGAGGGTGGGGGCAAGGGGGAAGGATCAACCAAAGGACTTATATGCAAGCATATAGGCCTAACCAATGGACACGGACAACGGGGGGGTGAGGGGATGAGCGGGGGGGTGGGGGGGGGGTAGGGGCTACACATATGTAATATCTTAATCAATAAAAAAATATTAAAAAAAAAGAAGACCCTTTAATATTACATGTAATGCTGATTTGATGGTGATGAACTCCTTTTGCTTTTTCCTGTCTGGGAAGCTCTTTATGTATCCTTTGATTCTAAATGATAGCTTTGCTTGGTAGAGTAATCTTGGACGTAGGTTGTTGCTTTTCATCAATTTAAATATTTCTTGTCCAACCCTTCTAGCCTTCAAAGTTTCCATTGAGAAATCAGCTAACAGTCTTATGGGAGCTCCCTCATAGGTAACCAACTGCTTTTCTCTTGCTGCTTTCAGAGTCTCTCTTTGTCTTTAACCTTTTACATTTCAATTATGATGTGTTTTGGTGTGGGCCTTTTTGGGTTCATCTTGTTTGGAACTCTGCACTTCCTGGACTTGTATGTCTATTTCTTTCTCCAGGTTAGGGAAGTTTTCTGTCATTATTTTTTCAAATAAGTTTTTAATTTCTTGCTCTATCTCTTCTTCTTTGAGCATCCCCTAGATACGAATATGTGTATGCTTGAAGTTGTCCCAGAGCTCCTTACACTATCTTCATCTTTTTAAATTCTTATCTTTTTACTGTTATGATTAGGTGTTTTCTGCTTCCTTATATTCCAAATTACTGATTTGATTATTGGCTTCATCTACTCTACTGTTGATGTCCTATAAATTATTCTTCATTTCAGTTAGTATATTCTTCATTTCTGACTGGATCTTTTTTGTGGTTTATATGTCTTTTTTCATGCCATTCAAGGTCTCACTAAGTTTTTTGAGCATCCTTATTGCCATTGTTTTGAACTCTATATTTTATAGTTTGCTTGCCTCCATTTCATTTAGTTCCTTTTCTGGAGATTTCTCCTGTTCTTTCATTTGGGACCTGTTTGTTTGTCTCCACATTTTGGCTGCTTCCCAATGTTTGTTTCTATGTATTAGGTAGAGCTGTTATATCTCCCAGGCTGAATAGAGTGGCCTTGTGTAGTAGGTGTCCTGTAGAACCCAGTAGTGCAGCCTCTCCAGTCACCTGAGCTGGGCACTCCAGGTGCACCCCTGTGTCAGCTGTGTACATTGTCTGATGTAGTTGAGTCTTGATTACTGTTGGCATCACTGGAAGGAATTGACTTGAGGCATCACTTGTGAAGGTGGTAGGATTGTAATCCAGTGTTGTCTGAAGCTGTCCACCAGGTGCACTAGTTCTGGGGTCTCCCAAGAGGTGCAAAGTCAGCCACTGCCAGTTCCCTGCCTGGGGCCATCTGGCATGAGCTAACAATCAATCTGCAGATGGCTGCTATTTATGCTGGGCTTGAAGGTGCCTGAGTGAAGCCAGGCTACAAACCAAAGCCGGCTGCCACTAGTGCTGGGACTGGGGCCACTTAGCAAGATGTATAGGGTACACAGAGACCAGATGCTGTTTGTTTGAGAGATTTTAGGAAATTCCAAAGCATGAGGCAAGAGAGGCCATTTGTATGGAAAAGATGCTGAAAACAGTTTGGGTGGACTCTCAAGTTGGGAGATGCAGAGTCTCATGGAACCACCAGGGTGGAGTGAACAGTGTGAGTCAAATTGATGGAGACTCAGATATGACACCCATCTGCTGGCTCTGTTTACAGGAGCCTCTGCCCAGCAAAAGAAACTTACAACAAAATAAAGAGGCAGCCAACAAGATGGGACATGATATTTGCAAACAGTAGCTCCAACAAAGGTTGAATTTCAAAAATATATAAAATCTCATAAAACTCACCAAACAAACAAATAAGCCAATCAAAAAGTGGGAAGAGGACCTGAAAATACACTGTGCCATGCCAGCACGGCCAGGTTTGGTGAGCCTGAGGCGGGGCAGTGAAGGATTAAAGAAGACAGACAAGAGAATTCAGATCACTGTGCCTGGATGAGGAAACAGTGACCCAGCCTGCAAGCTGAAGCTTTATTTTATAGTCAGAGCACACAAAGCAAAACAAGAGAAGTGGTCAACATGTTTACAATGTTCTTGGGAGCTGCACCTCCCACAGCCCATTAGCTACCTAGGAAGGAGCAAGGGGGGACTATAAGGTAAGGCTTAATTATGCTGCCCTCCAAGCTGGGACTTGTGTGTGGCACTGCCACAGGTCAGTCCGAGGCTTGGCCCTATAGCTGCTCCCTACAATACACCTCTCCCAAGAAGACATACAAACAACCAATAGATATATGAAAAGATATTCAACCTCACTGGCAATTAGGAAAATGCAAATCAAAACTACAATGAGGTATCACCTACCACCTGTTAGAGTGGCCATTATCAAAAAGAGAAGCAATAGCAAGTGTTGGAGAGGTTGTGGAAAAGGGGAGCCCTTATTCACTGCTAGTGGGAATGTAGACTGGTACAACCATTATGGAAAGCAGCCTGGTGATTCCTTAAAAAGTTAAGAATAGAGCTACCCTATAACCCCAATCCCACTCCTTGGTATATACCCGAATAACTTGAAATCATGTATTCACAAAGATATATGCACCCCTATGTTGATTACAGCATTTTTCACGGTGGCCAAGACATGGAAACAACCAGTGTCCTGTGATAGAGGACTGGATAAAGAAGGTGTGGTACACATACACAATGGAAAACTACATGGCCATAAGAAAGGATGAAATAGCGCCATTTACAACAACATGGATGGACCTTGAGAACATTATTCTAAGTGAAATAAGTCAGTCAGAAAAAGCTAAGAACCATATGATTTCACTCATATGTGGGATATAAAACAGAAACTTTTGAACAGAACCAGTAGTGTGGTGATTGCTGGAGGGAAGGGTGTGGTGGGATAAGGGGATCCGAATACGAAGTGACAGGAGAAGATTTTACTTTGGGTGGTGGGCACACAGTGCAATATACAGATCTTATAACATAGAAACCCACATCTGAAACCTGTATGTTCATGTTGACTAATGTCACCCCAATCCATTTAGTAATTAAATACTTAATTACATAATCTAATTTCCTGAGATATATTTTTATTTGCTTTATTTTTTCATTTCTCATGCTACAATGTGAAGAATGGACTATAAGGAAACAAGAGTAAAAACAATGAGCCAGTTATAAGGACTCTTGATTATTCAGGCAAGAAATAATGGTAGCTTGAATGAGGATGGGGGCGGTGACGGTGTCCCTAATGAATTTTAACTCAAGAGAATGGAATAATTGCCATTTGGTTCAGATAAATGAATCAGGAGACCAGAGAATAAAAAATATAAAATTTCCCCATTTCTGGACACACACATATAGCAGAAAGAAATAAAAACAGACTCCTAAAGAGAAGGCTGGAAGAATAGATGCCTTACTGTGAATTTCCAGGTTCAGTGGTTTCTAAGTAATGAACTTAGAGTAAACAAGAACACAGAATGATTTCTAATCACGCAGAAGCCAGGCCGGTATTCAAAATGTTATTTATGTTTTAAGAACATTTTTTTCCAAACACTTTGTTTGTTTGTCCTAAAGAAATCATTATCATAAAAAACCTGAGGTTCTGTCTGTAGTTAGCAATTGCATCTTTGAGTAGTCCACGCATGCCTGTGGGCTGTGGAGACACATGTAGCCATTGATGGAGTCCATGAAACTGGGAAAGCAGAACAGCAGAGGTGGTTAATGACAGGCACCAACTCCATATTCCCGCACTGGCATTCAGAGGTCTTGATATTTCCATGTGTATTTGAATCCTCCTGCTTGTTTTAATTATGTTCATCCAATTCTAAGTGATGCATGATATCAAGCATGACCAGGAATGGAAATATTTCTCTGTGGAATTTTTAAAATCCTGATTGCTGTAAGGAAAAGACCTTTAAGGAAACACAAAATCTTTCCAAAACACAGAAGAGATTCCTGTAACTAAGACCATTCCCAAAATGGAACAGCATTGATGTTGTGGCCTGTTTGCTCCACTCCTATTAGTCAGCGTGATACACCCCCAAAAAGACAGAAATCGGGAAGAATGGGAGAAAGGAGCACAGAAAATAGGACCTAGAAAGCAGCAAGTGGAAAGCAGAAGTATTTTTCATGTCTTGGTTTGTGAGAGGAAAGAGCTGTTTATTCAAAATGCTGCTTCGGGGGACAGGAAAACGGAGAGGAGCACACTGACCTAGTGACCTCCACCAATTGCTGGCTGTAGCTCAACCTCCCGGCCTCATCTGCAGGAAGCCAGCCATGCAGACTCCGAACTTCCAGTCCTAATCAGGAGGGGTGATGGGGCAGGCCTCGAGTGAGAAAGCCATGAGAATGCTATTAGCTAAATTCAAAGTTCAGGGCAATTCTTTCCAACCAGAGCATTCTGAGAGCAGCAAGCAGAAGCTCTGAGGCCAAGGGGCCATGGCTGCTGCTTCAAGGGGTGGGAGGCAGAAAACGTTGCTTCTCTCCCCTGGGGGATATGATGACAGTGGGTGGCCAGCTTTGGCTCAGAGTCCTGGCTTAACAGGAAATCCTCATTTCTTCTGGGTCACTGAGTCACTGTGTCTTGGAATTGTTAGCCAGATAGAAACCTTATACAGTCTCTAAGTCCATCCTTCACGGTCAGGTATGACCACCTTGACTAGTATAATGACATAGCAGAACCTGATGGCCTCTATGAGCTATGCTATATCGCTCCCTGCTGACCAGGAAAATGGTGACACACACAAACTGTCCTTTTTCTTAATATGATGAGATGTCAAGTCACTGTCAATAGGACACATGTTTCATTAGACTTTTCCTGTGGTTGAGACAGTTTTGCCCTTATCCCCTGGCATCCTCTTTATAATACTCATGGTGACTTGACGGTGAGAACCTGGCTGGGTTATGTGGTACAAGTCATATCTGGGAACTGAGAACATAACTCATTTAACCATGCTTTAGCTATAGCAAGAATCACAGATCATGAAAATTTAAAAAAACAACAAAACAACTTTAAAGGACATTAAACTCTAACACATCTTTAGTTCCCTCTACACCTTCCCTAACAAGTGTCCATTCTCTAGGGTGACAAGCAGTCCTTTTCCTTTTGGGACATCTTTTTCTGCTTAAAGATTCTCAATATTCAGCTGAAAATGCAGTTGACTATTAAATTCTGTAGTGTAGAAACTATATCACTTTTCTTAGGTTCGTATGTTACCATAGGCCTCAATTTTTTTCAGGAGAATATTATGAGCAATCTCATCAAATGCCTTGTTAGAATCTAAAAACACTATATCATTCTCAGAGTCAGAATTCTACGAACACTGCAACTGAGAGAAGTTTGTTCAACAGGTACCTGCATAAGTATTTGGTGGGTTTACATGACTCACAAGTCATTTTTTAAATAATGCACTCTAAAATCTTACCCAGAGTTGACATAAAGCTCACTTTCTCTAGTCTCAGGATATTAGAGAATGATGAATGATTCCTAGCACATACCTCAAAATTATTATTTTATTGAGAAACACACATTTTCCACCATTAAAGTCATTCTTTTGGTGTCATTTGTTGTAAATTCTCTGGAAAGCAATCTGGAGATATATAGCAAGAATTCGTTGAATACTATTCTTGAACCAAGGACACAAAAACATGCATCTGAGTACCTTTTGGGGGCTCCAACTCATTTCAACTTGTGTCCTCTGAAGGTCACGGAATTACTTTTCTATATTTTTCAAATATTCTGCTTTTAATAAAAGGTTTTGTTATTTTTAAGTCACTGCATATGGTTACAATGCTTTAGGATTATATACAAATTGCTATATCAAAGGGTCAATAGCACCTGTTGTTAAAATAGTATATGAAGAGCTACAAGTTGAAAGTGTTTGCTTCTGTGGAGTGCTTTGTTACAAGCTTATTGTAGCTCTCAAACAATGCATACAGTACATCTATGAACAACTAACCCAATGGCAAATTAAAATACCTGTTTTAAAAAATAAAACAGTATGCTCTGTCAAAATCATTTTTAAAAGTGAGGAAAGAAGGAATAAAGGCTCTTGAAAGAGAAAATGTCATTTGTGGAATCATTTCTCATTTTCCTGGGATGGAAATAGGAGCAGAGCCCTTCTTGTGCCCTCAAAGACCTCAACAACCAGAAGAAGGTGAGAATAAGTATACAAAATAAATAAAGTATGAGTTAGAATATGACAGTATCACAAAGGACACATTTTTAATCGTGTATAGGGTCCAAAATAAAAAGAAAGAGCATACTGGAGGGAGTCAGAATTGTTATGGGAAATCACATTAGAAGTTGAAAGATACCTATGACTTTGGCAGGAGGAGCAGTGGTGCAGAGTACCCCCCACTCTGGCCTAAAGGCACAACATGAGTAAAGGCATGGAGGAAGCCCCTATGGAGAAGGATCTTGGTCGCTGGGTGGGAGCAGTGGGTCCCAAAAAAGCTGGGCTCACAAGGCACCACCCTGGCTGGGCCCAGGAAATAATGGGAGACATTAAATATTTTTGAGGCAGAGAGTAGTGTAATCAGAGTTATGCTTTAGAGCAGTGGTTCTCAACCTTCATAATGCCGCGACCCTTTAATACAGTTCCTCATGTTGTGGTGACCCCCAATTTCACTGTTACAAATTGAACATAATTAAAGCATAGTGATTAATCACAAAAACAATATGTAATTATCTATGTGTTTTCCGATGGTCTTAGGCGACCCCTGTGAAAGGGTCGTTCAACCCCCAAAGGGGTCGCGACCCACAGGTTGAGAACCGCTGCTTTAGAGAGATTTGTCTGGCAATCTCTACAGAAAAAAATAAAAAGGAGACGTCAGAGGCTAACTGGAAGGGATCAAGTAAGAGGCAGAAAAGGCCTTGAACCTGCGGAGAGCAGTCTTCAGCTCCTCAATGGGAGGGGTGCCAAAGAATGTGCAGATATGCTTTGACACTGCCTCCATTTCTTTCTGTTTAGTTTCTCTTTTCTACAACTTCCTCTGTTTGATTTTTTGTTCATTTCCCCTCTTTTCTTTTTCTCCGGGGGAGAAGATTCTCTAAATTTCCATAAGCCAAACAAGTTATCCAATCATTCCATGTAGACTTCTTTTGTTCCTATGATGAGCCAAATATTAGATATGGCCCTTCCCTCGAAAAGCCTAAGTGAGTTCCTAGGGTCCTGGTAGAGGTCTTCCCTCAGCAAGGAGGCAGTCTGATGTAAACTTCAGACATTAGTTCATTATTTCATAGAGCCCACTTTGAATAATCCATTTTCCTGAATAGGAACAATGAGTTCATATGATTCCAGTGATTGTCTCCTAAAAACTTCAAGTTAAAAGGTTATGTTAAGTGGCTTTGAGGAAAAAAATAATAAAATCACAAAAAGGGCATTGGATCTCCCCATAACTATTGTTTGATTAAGGAAATTACAGTAAGGAAGGCTTCCTTCATAAAACACAAAATTATGAACTTCCTTAACTTTCACAAATATAAACTGAATAGCCTCACAGACTCCAGACATAATCTATCATCTGATCTCACATGACTCACTTCAGTTGACATTAGGATCCCTTACAAAATGAAGGATTGTTAAATACTAACATAGAAAGTGACATAAAAAGATGCGTGCTAAGAATTGATAAAGAAAATTCTTCTTAACTAAATAAATACAGGGAAATGCTTGTCTTCATGAGGTCAATCACACAAGTTATAATACAATTTAGCAAGAGCAAAAAGTGACTAGGGAAAGATTTACAGTTAATCTCAAAATGTCCTTCTAGCCCTAACAGTATTTGGATCTCCCAGTAGCTTGATGCTGAGCCTGCGATTATAGCCTGAGGAGCTTTTGTGTGGAATTAGGCACCAACTGAGCCCCTTTTAATTGGATCCTCGCTCCTATTCCACATGTTTCCATGTGGAGGGACCTCCATCAAAGAAACACTCCTGCACCGTCCTTTTCTAATTCTCCACAGGAAAGGGATGCATACTCATATGCGACAGACACTGGTCCACATTTCCCAGACTTCATTCACTGAAGACTATGCACAGAGGATTTCATCTCTTTTCCTCTTTTTGTTCCTCACTCACTTCTACCCTGAATGAAGTATCTGATTAGTGAATGTAGAAGAAACTTAGCAGTTCACCTCTGCCCAGACCTGCTCTCTGCTAAGGGGAGCAGTCTGCCCTATGTGGGAAGCCTATGGTGGTGGAACTGTGCCCATACCCTGTTAAAAAAAAAATACACCTAACTTCAGGGAAACCCCTAGCAAACTCATCTGGCTACACATCCAAGCCACCTTCTCCCAACAACTTAACCCCACGACAAAGGGAGATTATTTTCTACACACCTGCCTAACTCCTGAGCCTATCTTCCAATTGCTTCTAAAATTAGAAAAGAGAGAAATTCGAATTATTGACTCCTGAACGTCCCAATGCACAGGTAGTACAAAACATTGTTCTTATATAATATTAATGGACAACTGTTGAGAAAGAAAGCAGCTCTTGCAGAGATAAAGATCCAAGAGTCTTCCTAGTAAAAGCTCACCAAGGATACCTTTGTTTTCTTTGTAATGTAAATTCAGATCAATAACTCATTGACAATCGACTGTACACAACATTCTGTGTATACCTTGGAGCTGTGTGTGGTGAAGAAGAGAGGATTATATAGAGACTAGAGGCCTGGTGCACAACATTCGTGCACGGGGGGTGGGGGGTGTCCCTCAGCCCAGTCTGCACCCTCTCCAATCTGGAACCCCTCAAGGGATGTCCTACTAGGATCAGGCCTAAACGGGCAGTCAGACAACCCTCTCACAATCCAGGACTGCTGGCTTTCAACCGCCCTCCTGCCTGCCTGCCTGATTGCCCCTAACCGCTTCTGCCTGCCAGCCTGATCACCCCCTAACCACTCCCCTGCCAGCCTGATCAACACTTAACTGCTCTCCTGCTGGCCTGATTGCCCCTAACTGCCCTCCCCTCCAGGCCTGGTTGCCCCCAACTTTTCCTCCCCCCCAGGCCTGGTCCCCCCCAATTGCCCTCCCCTGCAGGCCTGGTCCCCCCCAACTGCCCTCCACTGCAGGCATGGTTGCCCCTAACTGCCCTCCCCTGCTGGCCATCTTCGACCACATGGGGCAGCCATCTTGTGTGTTAGAGTGATGGTCAATTTGCCTATTACCTCTTTATTACGTAGGATAAGCAATAAGTTTATGATCTGCTGGGGGATAGACACATGCACAAATAATTTCGATACCAAGCAAACTGTGATAAATGATGTAATAATATACTAGGAAAAACTCTGTAAATTTTCAACAAATGGTGCTGGGACAGCACATGAAGTCGGACTCCTCTGTGACACCATACATAAAAATTAATTAAATAGAAAAGAAATATAGAGGCAAATCTTTGTGACTTTGGGTAAGGCAATGATTTCTTTATTGTGGTAAAAGAGATATAAACATAATTTTAACCATTACAAAGGTTACAATGCAGTAGCATTTAGTACATTTATAATGTTATGCAACCATCACCACTGTCTTGTTCTGGAACATTTTCACTAGGCAATGACTTAAATAAGACACCAAACACACAGCAACCAAAGAAAAATTTGATAAATTGAACTTCCTCAAAATTAAAAACTTTGGTGCATCAAAGAACACTATTAAGAGACTGAAAAGCCAGCTCACAGACTATGATAAAATATTTCAAATCGAACATCTGATAAGGGTTGAGTAGTCAGAATTTGTAAAGAACAATTAAAACTAATAATAGAAAGATAATTTTAAGTGGAAAAAATATTTTATTAGACATTTTTCCAAAATGCATATACAAGGAGCACATGAAAAGATGCCCCACATCATCAGGGAAATGCAAATCAAAACCACAGTGAGAGACTTCATACCCACTGGGATGGCTACATAAAAAAGACGGAGAGCCAGGCTGTTGTGGCTCAATGGTTGAGCACTGACCCAGAAACCAAGAGATTGCCAGTTCAATTCCTGGTCAAGTACATGCTGGGTTGCAGGCTCAATCCATAGTAGGGAGTGTGCAAGAGACAGCCGATCAATGATTCTCTCTCATCATTGATGTTTCTATATCTCTCTCCCTTTTTCTCCCTCTCTCTCTAAAAATATATAAAAACATATTTTCTTTAAAAAGAGAGAGAATAGCAAGTGTTAGCAAAGACATGGAGATAATGGAACCTCATATGTTGCAGTATGGATGTGAAGTGCTACGGCCACAGTGAAAAACATTTTGGCAGTTCCTTAAAAAGTTAAACACAGAATTTCCATATGATACAGCAATTCCACTTCTAAGTATATACTCAAGAGAATCTAAGATATATGTCTACACAAAAATTTGTACATGATTGTTTATCCCAGCATTATTTATAATAGCCAAAAAGTGGAAGTGGTAATTCAAATATCCATCAAGTGTTGAATGGAAACAAAATGCAGGGCATGCATATAGTGGAATATAATTCTGCCATAAAAGAAATGATATACTGATATAAGCTACAATATGGATTAATCTTGAAAACAACTGAAATATGCCAGACATAAAATGCCTCAGATTGTTTGATTTCATCTTTATCAAGTGTCCAGAATAAACAAAACAAAAAAAGGCAGCACTTGTATCAATATTCTCATTTTACAGATGAGAATTTAACTCTCAGGAAAGTTACAGTATTTTTCCCAATGCCACACAGCTACGTGGCAGAGCCGTGACTATAAGTTAAGCCTTCTAACTCAGGCTGGTGCTCCCACCTCCAGCTAGATCACATTTCCTGAGATGAGCTCTATCCATAATCCATTTGGTCTGCCTATTCCCAGGTTGGCTGATCAAGAGAGCAGACGTGACTGATTCACACAGCACAGGTTGAGCACACACAGATGGTAGAATCACTGCTTCAATCTGTCTCCTGTCAAATTTTCCCTTCCAACTCCCCATACATAATCCAACCTGATAGCAAAAGGCCCTAAAGTGGTCCAGCCAAAGGAAGGGAACTCAATGATAAGAGTGGAGGATGTAGGCTACTTTGGACCCTTGGAAATGACACTTTCTGAGCATCCCTGTTTCATAATCACAAAAATGCCATGACTATATAATATCTTTTTTAAAAGATGGAAAAAAACCCAAAAACAATTATAGAAATACACTGACAGTACATTGGGGAAAATGTAAAACATTCACTCATTTTATTGCATTAAATTATATGAATTCTACATATATCTTAAGATTTCTGGAAAGTTTCTTGTTAAATCTCCAAATCTGTATAGTAGAGTGAATTTTTAATTTTTATCTAGGTAATTTAACTTCATGTAAAATAAGTCAATATAAAAAGGAAATTTTCTCAAATCCTATGAGATATAATGAAAATGTTTACTATACAGAACAGCTTGGTCAAATGTTTCATTTTTTGCTGTCTTTTTAGAAGGAGAGACAAAGATGACCTCTTCCAGCTGAAGGCCACTTGAGAGTGGTGACAGTCTTGGTAACAGAATTAGCCACAAAATATTTAACTGCACTAAACAGACTCATCCAAGCAGCTAGATACCATGTTTTCGTAAGAATGAGGAAACGTAAATAGTGACTTAACTTTTTGAAATAGTTACTAGATTAACTAAGGTTTGAAGAGCAGTTTATATAAGGCCCATAGTTCTTAAAGGGTCAAGAAACGAGAGACTGAATGTTAGTAAAGTAATAGCAATGGTGGAAGAAATCTTATACATATGTGCGAGTAGTTGATGGGAAACACAGGTTAACTTTAAATAA
The DNA here is from genome assembly GCF_964212035.1 of Myotis nattereri. Lineage (NCBI taxonomy): Eukaryota > Metazoa > Chordata > Mammalia > Chiroptera > Vespertilionidae > Myotis > Myotis nattereri. Next base: position 95,676,262 of record NC_138075.1, read on the forward strand.
TGTTGAATAAAGCAGTGGAAACCAATGTTGACCAACCTACTAGAATATATAGGCATTCTATTGAATGACTCTGTGTAACAGATAATTCCCAAAAGTTTTCTTGAAAATCAAATAATAATTTAAAAGTACTGCAAGGTTATGAAAACAATAGAACATAAAAATTATATGGCCCCCGTAGCCGGCTTGGTTCAGTGGATGGAGCGTCAGCCTGCAGACTGAGGGGTCCTGGGTTCAGTTCCTGCCAGGGGCACATGCCTGGGTTGTGGGCTCAATCCCCAGTGTGGGGTGTGCAGGAGGCAGCCAATCAATGATTCTCTCTCATCATTGATGTTTCTATCTCTCTCTCCTCCTTTCCTCTTTGAAATCAATACAGAAATATTTTTTTAAAAATTGTATGTAAAGTATGTTCTTCATTTTGTAATTATATATCTACTAGAGGCCCAGTGATGAAATTTGTACACAAAGGGGGAGGGGTTCCTCAGCCCAGCCTGCACCCTCTCGCAGTCTGGGACCCCTCAAGGGATGTCCGACTGCCGGTTTAGGCCCGATCCCAATCAGGATTTGGCCTAAACCGGCTGTTGGAGATCCCTCTTGCAATCCGGGACCACTGGCTCCTAACCGCTTCCCTGCCTGCCTGATCACAACTAACCACTCACCTGCCTGCCTGATCACCCCTAACTACTTGCCTACCTGCATGATCACCCATAACCACTTGTCTGCCTGCTTGCCTGATAGCCCCAAACCACTCTGCCTGCCTGCCTGATCGATCCGATCCTATCTGCTCGCCTGCCTGCCTGATTGCCCCTAACCACCTCTGCCTCAGCCCCCACCAACTCAGCCTCATCCAGAAGGACGTCTGGAATGATGTCTGGAAGGTCGTTTGGCTGTCCAATCTAATTAGCATATTATGCTTTTGTTATTATAGATATATAAAAGCCAAGCAACCGGAACAACTAGAATGACCAGAACGAGCAGTCGCTATGATGCACACTGCGGCCGGCCAACTGGCCCAATCAGGGACATGGGACGGCAAGCCAACCTCCTGCGGCCCCTCCCCCTGCCAGACCCACCCCTTATCAGCTCCTGCCACCCTAATTGGGGGCAGGACTAGCCAGCCAACCTCCTGCGGCCCCTACATCCAGCCAGCCTGGCCCTTGATCAGCACCCCCCACCCTGATCGGGGGTGGAGCTGGCCAGCCAACCTCCCATGTCCCCTCCCCCTGGCCAGCCTGGACCTGATTGGTCCCAATTGGGGCACACGGGCAGGACCCCATGCAATCACCAACCTCCCGTGGTCCCTCCCCTCAGCCGGCAGGCCTCCATCGCCCAATCGGGCTGGGTCCCAGGCTGGGACGAGGAACCGGGGGTGGGTGGCAGTGGACACAGCCCCTTTCCCAGGGGGGCCAAGGGCCAGCTCCCTCCTTGGGGCCAGTGGCCAACCTCCTGCAACCTCTTCCCTTAGCCAGCAAACCTCCCATGGTCCCTCCCCCTTGGTGGCGCTGTGGTGGTGAGGGAAGGGGGGGAGGCAGGGGACTGTGTGGTAGCGGGGTGCCGAGGGTGGTGTTGGCATCCAGTGTCCATTTCTTCTGTGCCCGGACCAGGGACCATCACCTCCTCTCCCGACACCACCAGGGCCTTTGGGCCCCAATTGGCCTAGCCCTGATCAACCCTGATCGCCTGCCAGGCCTAGAGACCCCACCTGTGCATGAATTTCATGAACCAGACCTCTAGTGTTTCTATATATATAAAACCCTAATATGCAAATAGACTGAACTGTGGAACAACCGAACAACAGGTTGCTATGATTTGCGCTGACTACCAGGGGGCGTACACAGAACATGGCGGGCATCATCCGCAGCAGGACCATGGAGCAGGTGAGCGGGGGTGCCAGACCAAGGCAGGGCACCCATTGCTGTCATCGGAGTGAGACTCTGGTGGTTACTGAAAGTTCTTTGCTCCTGTGTGCCACAGTCCCACCCATCACTCGCACCTGCTGCTGGAGCCAGCCCCACTCACACCTGCTGCTGGCGCTGGCCCAAATCGCTCCATGCCATCAGCGGGTGCAAGCGGGGCCAGCGCCAGCAGCAGGTGGGACCAGCAGCAGCAGGAGCAGGGCTGCCAGCAGACAGGGGACCGGGGGCTGTGGCAGGAGAGGCCGGGCAGGGGTACAAAGAATGGGCCAAGACCTGTCCCTGTGCCCATCATGGACCACAGTTCTTTTCAAGGTGCACAAATTTGTGCACTGGGCCCCTAGTCCTAATATATAAAAAGTCAGGGGCCATCACAACTGAAACAACTGGATGGATGACTGAACAGCAGGCTGCGTGGGGCAACCAGGCCGGCAGGGGGGTTAATGAGGGACAACCAAACGACTGAACAGCTGGCTGTGTGGGGCGACCAGGCCGGCGGGGGGGGGGGGGGGGCAGTTGGGGCAATCATGCCAGCTGGAGGGAGGGAGTTAGGGGTGATCAGGCTGGGGGGGGGGGCAGTTAGGGGCAGTCAGGCTGGCAGGCAGGTAAGCAGTTAGGAGCCAGTGGTCCCAGATTGTGAGAGGGATGTCTGACTGCTGGTTTAGGCTGGGCCTCTGGTATATATACAAAGACTGAAAAGGAGTATGCCCAAATTTTAGTAGTGCTTATCCTGGATATTGGGATTGCTGGTGATATTTATTCTCTTCTTTATTATTTTCTGGAATTTTAAATGTTCTACAGTAAGCACATGTTATTATAGCAAATAGATGCAATGTATTTATATAAAAACCCTGGGTGTAACGCGTCACGTCTGAGGCTCTACCAACCGGAAAGAAGTTAGTCCTGCAGGGGTCGCCTTGGCAACTGTTTCCCACAAGGGCAAGGTTTGAGGCAGGAACCTGTCCTTGGAGTGTGGATGCACTGAGTCCTGGGTCGCTTTGCCAAGGGCTTTGCCCTCCCCACACTGTTTCCCGCGAGGGTGAGGTTGAGGCAGGAACCAGCCCTCAGAGCACCAGGAGCACCCAGCTGCAGTCAGTCCTGGGTTGCTGAGGTGGAGGCCACAGTGTGGTAGAACTCTGGGTCTGGCCCAACAGCGGGCAAGGCTGGCCTTCAAATCAGACCCTGACAGTAGGGAGGAGGGAGTCCCATTCCTCACAGAATCTGCTGTTGGATAGCTTGCTGTCCGTGGCCTGCCAGGCAGAAACCCCATTCACCTGCACCCCGGACCCTGACAGGAGGGAGGAGGGAGCCCCATTCCTAACAGAATCGACAGGTGGCCAGCTTGCTGTCAGGGGCCTGCCAGCTAGGAATCCGATTCACCTGCATATCTGTATAGTTTTAATACATTATATTAGACGTCGTGGTGGTACTGTTTTACCCACAGCGTCTATAGGAATTGCTGCAAATTTACTTCTCGGTGGAAGCACCTTTCATTCCCAATATAAATTACTGATTCCATTAAATGAAACTTCAATTTCTAGACTCAATATAAAGAGTGAAGTTGCTAAAACCATTAAAAAGGCCCAACTTCTCATTATTGATGAATGCATCATGTCATCCAGTCATGCTATAAATGCCATAGACAGATTACTAAGAGAAATTATAAGTCTGAATGTTGTATTTGGTGGGAAAGTTCTTCTTGGAGGGAAATTTTTGACAATGTCTCAGTATTGTACCGCATGCTATGGGATTGGCCATAGTACAAACAAGTTTAAAGTACTGTAATGTTTGGGGATGTTTCAGAAGTTGTCTCTTACAGCAAATATGAGATCAGAGGATTCTGCTTACAGTGAATAGTTAGTAAAACTTGGAGATGGCAAGCTTGATAGCATTTTTCATTTTGGAATGGATATTATTGAAATCGCCTGTGAAATGATTTGTAATGGATCTATAATTGAAGCTTCCTTAGGAAATAATATATCTATAGATAATATTAAAAATATATCTAAACATGCAATTGTTTGTCCAAAAAAAATGAGCACATTCAAAAATTAAATTAAGAAATTTTGGATATACTGGATAAAGATTTTCACACATATTTGAGTAATGATTCCATTGATTCAACAGATGATGCTGAAAAGGAAAATTTTGCCATCGAATTTCTTAATAGTATTACTCCTTCAGGAATGCTGTGTCATAAATTTAAAATTGAAAGTGGGTGCAATCAACATGCTATTGAGAAATCTTAATAGCAAATGGGGTCTTTGTAATGGTACCAGATTTATTATCAAAAGATTACGACCTAACATTATCGAAGCTGAGGTATTAACAGGATCTGCAGAGGAAGAGGTTGTTCTGATTCCAAGACTTGATTTGTCCCCATCTGACACTGGCCTCCCATTTAAATTAATTCGACAATTTCCCGTGATGCCAACATTTGCGATGACTATTAATAAATCACAAGGACAAACTCTAGACCAGTGGTTCTCAACCTTCCTAATGCTGTGACACTGTAATACAGTTCCTCATGTTGTGGTGACCCCCAACCATAAAATTATTTTCGTTGCTACTTCATAACTGTAATTTTGCTACTGTTATGAATCGTAATGTAAATATCTGATATGCAGGATGTATTTTCATTGTCACAAATTGAACATAATTAAAGCATAGTGATTAATCACAAAAACAACATTTAATTATTTATGTGTTTTCCGATGGTCTTAGGCGACCCCTGTGAAAGGGTCGTTCACCCCCAAAGGGGTCGCGACCCACAGGTTGAGAACCGCTGCTCTAGACAGAGTAGGAATATTCCTACCTGAACCCGTTTTCACACATGGTCAGTTATATGTTGCTTTCTCTCGAGTTCAAAGAGCATGTGACGTTAAAGTTAAAGTTCTAGCCCTGACCAGTTTGGCTCAGTGGCTAGAGTGTCGGTCTGTGGACTGAAGAGTCCCAGGTTCAATTTTGCTCAAGGGCATGTACCTTGGTTGCGGGCACATCCCCAGTAGGGGGTGTGCAGGAGGCAGCTGATTGATGTTTCTCTCTCATCGATGTTTCTAACTCTCTATCCCTCTCCCTTCCTCTCTGTAAAAAATCAATAAAATATATATTTTTTTTAAAAGTAAAAGTTCTAAATACTTCATCACAAGGGAAATTAGTCAAGCACTGTGAGAGTGTTTTCACTCTTAATGTGGTGTACAGAGAGATATTAGAATAAGTTTAATCACTTTATCAGTCACTGTTTGCATCACTGTTATTTTTATATCATGTTTTTGTTGTTTTCATATCATGTTTTTGTTGTTTTTATATCATGGCTCTGTTGTTATATTCTTTTGTTACTGTTTATTTATTAATAAATTTATAAATTATTTTCATATACATTTTACTAATTTCCTTTCATCTCTCACACTTCTATTATAGAGAAAGGGCAAATAGCAATATTAAAATATTTCCTCCAATTCCCTTTTAATGTGCACAAATTTCATGCACGAGGCCACTAGTTAACATTATAAAAAAGACAGTAGCATTTTGAGTTCTTGGTGTTTAATTGAACCACACAATCAATACATTTATAAAGCTAACAATCTTTTTTGGTGGAACCTATCAAACTTTAGTGATTGTGTGTGGTAAGTTGAGACTTGACTTCATATCCAGATACTTTACTTAAAACAGAGAATGTGTCTACAGTGAGGATGCAATGAGTACTGGGTTTGTAACACTTTTTCTTTCTGGTTACCAAGATTGGGGACGAGAAACATCTAAACACTTCACCTAAATGCTAGTCATTTTATTAAACTATGGAGATATGCTTCTACATATTACTCAAATAAAAATGCAATGTTAGGATGATTTAAGTAATAGGGAATATTGAAAACTATTTAACAAAATGACATTTCACCAATATTCCTCCAGAACTCAAAGGAATTTCACTTACAGAAATCATTCACTTTATAATTGAAGGATTCCTTCAATTCCAACTCAAGCCATCTTACTCAAGTTGAGCAATTTGCATCTGTTTCTCTCAAGACAGAGAGAACCATAGGGGGGGAAATCACTTAAGTACATTTGCAGCATCAGCCTCTCCAGACACAGCAAATGATCACCCATCCAAATTAGATCAGAGAAGGGAGCAGAACAAACTTTTAAAGGTTTTTGAAGGGTCTCCAAGTGTTAAACCAGAGGTGAGTGATGGAATGCAAAAAGCCTGCACAGGACCTTTTCATGATAGCAAAGTGTTTTCCCAATAGACTTCCTCAACTAGAATCAGGCATTTGCAAGTTTGATTCCTGTCACAGAGCAAACAAACTTATGAATCTGCCCTGGACTAAAAGCAAAATGTTCACCCTTCTCGTCCCCGCAAAGAGAAGCTTGTCCCATTCTCGAGGGAACAGATGGCTCACTGAGGGCCAGGAGCGGGTCCCTTGGCGCACGTGCAGATGACTTCAGTTCCACTTCACTAGAAGGAGGTTGCAGGGCTACCCTTTGCTGCAGGAGAGAGGAGGGAGATTTTCCTGTTGATTTATATAAGGTTACATTCTCAAAAGAAGACACGAGGCAGCTGTTGGGGAGAAGCTTGTCTCAAGTGCATCCCTGATGCACAATGTTGGTGTTGGCTCTGTGAGGGGTAAAACACGAGTGCAGTCCAGTTACCATAGCAAGCAGAGAATTGGGGACTGGAAACCGTGCCAGTGAAAAAGGCGAATCCTTTGATTTCTGCCCACCCTTCCCCCTGGTTGTCACTAAATCTCATAAAAGTAATTCATCTTGGGTTGTGCATCCTTCCAGATAGTGTATCTGGTCCCTATGAAAGATGATACTGTGGGGTTTTCAAACCTTTCAAGAGTGTTAATTTTTCTTACATTTTCCAGATTTCTGCTTCACGCTGCTCCATGGCATACCTGCTCAGGTCTGAATGTTCTCCCTTCCCCCCTTGGTTTCTCTAAAATAAATATGACTTGCCCTGACTCTGTCCTGCTCCTTCCTTCCGGGATGTGGCTGGCTGCCATTAAGTTAAGGGTTGAGATCAAAGGGAGGTTGCTCCTACGCAAGAGAAAACAAATATTGTCAGCTGCACTCTCTCTCCTGTTATTTGGGACCATGTGATTCGGAAGAAGGCTGCAAAGATTTGGGGGTGCTGCCTCCTCTTAATGGTCTGAGTAAATGAGGCTGGCTGCCAACAGAGGGAAGGAAATCATTTTCTGTTGAGATTTATGACCAGAGTCTAGTGTAGCCTGTTGGAAAATTACTAAGAGACTGGGTGCGAATCTTGCTCTTCCCTTTTAATAAACAAAACTCAGAAATTCAAATATACAGGATCCCCTCATAACACCTCTGTAACAAAACAAGAAGAAATAAAGCCACTCCTAAATAGTCTTTCCCAAAGCCACTGAGATTCCCAATCGTGTGTTGAACTGGTAGAAAATGTTTGCTTATCTACAGGAGTTCCAATCGCTATAAAAGGACCTAACCCTGAGATCTCTTCTAAATCACATGTGCCTTAATTTTAGGAGCTGGAGACCAAGCCCATCATAGGCGAATTTGCACCAGAAAAGTTTTCTCTGTTCTACATCTAAGACAAAACATTCATTTCCCTTCAGGTGTTGTTGTTGTTGTTGTTGTTTTTAAGCTTAAGGGGGGGGGGGGGGGAGAGAGAGAGAGAGAGAGAGAGAGAGAGAGAGAGAGAGAGAGAGAGAGAGAGAGAGAGGATACTGAATCAAAACACAGAAAAACTGAACAAAGATGACCCATGTCCACTCAAAATTGAACCACATTTAGGAAATCATAACACATGCCTTTGAGAGAGATTAGTAAAACCAAGTACGCCTGTGAGGGTATGAAATAAAACCTACTCTTGCTTCCAGCCCAATTTGGATGAGCATCTTCTCCAAGTAATCTTTCCATCCCTTATTGACTTACTTCAGTCAATTGTGTTCCTAAAGAAATATTTTGGGGAAATAAAATTATTAATCTAATTGAAAAATAAGTAACAATAACTGCTTCAAATGTGTAATTCATCTCAGTTAAATAACTTGATATCTTTCTTATTCTTTTCAAATGTTTAATTGACAACTGTAATACTCAGTGTATTGGGGATATTGCCAATGCTGTTGGTGTTGTTACATATATGTGAAGAGATAGGGGGTATTTTCAGCTAAATATCTCAGACTATTTCTATATTGAACAATCATGCTGAATTGGAATAAAATACTTTACCCTAACAGGCCGCATAAAATATTGGCAACATTGATCCCGACTTTCTCTAGAATTTGAACATATCAATCAAAATTACATATTCACTTCCAATTAGAGTTAAATATTTTTCCCTGTTCCATCATAAGCTGTTATATCTTCCTATTTCTTTCCCTTTTTTTGTTGTTGTCGTTAATCTTCACCTGAAAATATTTTTCCATTGATTTTTCAGAGAGAGTGGAAGGGAGGGGGTGAGACAGAGAGAGAAACATTGATGTGAGAGAGACACATCCATTGGTTGCCTCCCAAACACCCCCTCCTCATTCTCCCCTGCATGTGCAAGGGATGAGGCTGCAACCCAGGTCCTTGGTCTTGATTGGAGTCAAATCTGTGACCCCTCAGTCAGAGAGCCGACACTCCAACCACTGAGCCAAGCCAGCTAGGGCTCATCCTCCTATTTCTTTAGGAATGTTCTGGAAACAGGCTTATCCTACAGAATCAAAATTTTCATTTTCAGAAAAAATTGTTCTTAATCAACTCAAAGACTTCATGCTTTCAGTGCATAGGTTCATCCCGGTGTATTTAGGGACCTAATAAATGTTTCATAACTGATTGGTAGCCCTTAGGACATAATAGTTAAGTAATTGCAAAAACAAGTGGTATATTTGTTGTCTTTTTTAAAAAAATTCCAGTGAAAATTTTTAATTAAAAAAGATCAATTAACTGATAACAGATTTTTTAAATAACATTTAATTCACCTTAAAAATAAGGGGGAAGGACACATATGTAATATCTTAATCAATAAAAATATATTTAAAAAAAATAAGGGGGAAAACAAAAATTTTTAAATTAAAAATTTTTCAAAGACTTGATGACGAATTTAGTTCATGAACAGGAATGCATCTCCTTATTATGTCATTGCCACACTATACCTATTTCATGTTTCTTTAAATAAAATTTTTTGTCATTGTAATAAAACACATATAACATAAAATTTATCCATTTTGAGTGTGCAATTCAATGGCATTTAGTACATTTACAATGCTGGGCAACCATCATAACTATCTAGTTCCAGAACATTTTGTCATCCCAAAAGGAAACCCTGTACCCATTTAACATTCGTTCCCCATTCTTCCCACACCCAGCAACAATCTGCTTCCTGTCTCTGGGGACTTGCCTGTTTCACAAAAACGCCGTCATGCGTGTGCGGCCTTTTGTATCGGGCCTCTTTCATGAAGCATAATGTGCATATTTTAGTCTGGACAGTGAGCACCAATATTTTTTCGTTCACATTAGAGTTCTAGGTTTTATCTCCTCTCTGAATTAGAGAATTTCCCCTAATTTCTGATATTTAGTACAGAACTTAAAATTTTTTCACAGGACTTCAACTTATAGCAGAATCTTGAAGATTGGTTTCCCTCTAGTTTTCAGAGCATATAACTTCATGCTTCCATTGGTAATATCACACTGGTTTTGTGTTTATATCATTTATTATAACGCTTTTCTGCTTCAAGTTGCAGATGATATCTTGAGCAACAAGGGGTTTATTATCCTATATAATAAGAGCCTAACACGCAAATTGTCCCCTCGACTAGGAGTTTGACCAGGGGGCGGGGCCGGCTGGCCACACCCAGCCAGCGGCAGCAGGCAGCCAGGGGGAAGGGAGGCCCCAGCCAGCAGCCGGCAGCCACTAGGGACCCTACCCTTGCACGAATTTTGTGCACTGGGCTTCTAGTTCCATAGAACCAAAAAAATCCAAAGGCAAGATGGTTCCAGAATCATTTAGCGCGTCAGTGAGTTTCTTTTAACTGTCTGCTCTGCCATCCTCAGCTTATTGGAACCTCCACCCCATCCTTCACCTCCCCGAATGGTGGCAAAATGGCTGCTGCAACTTCCAAGGTCACTTCCTCACAGATGCTCATCCAGAGACAGAAAAGGACAGTTGTTCCTCTTTTTTTTTTATTATCATTATTATTAGTTAAGGTATTACAAATGTGTCCTCATCCCCCCCATTAACCCCCACCCTCCCCCCCCACACACACACTCATGGACAGTTGTTCCTCTTGTGATGAATTTTATTAGGGCACAAAACTTTCTCAAAATCTTCCCAGCAGATTCCCTTTTATGCCTCATTGACTAATGTTATGTCACAACATTCATTACAGTACAGGAGACTTTCCATGCCACCATTCACCCCCTGGACTGGCAGGACCCACCAAGGACATTGCCACCAAATGCCTCAGCATATTGAGATCCTGTTAGTAAGGAAGGCTTGTGAAATGATACATTGATGGGCTGTCTACTGTGTCTGCTATAGCATTTGTGTTGGTTTTAATGATTTACTTTTTCAATCTAGTCATCTGAATGATTCCTTAAAATTGTATAGTGTAGGATATCAGATCTGAGAAATGTGGTTGACCAGACATTTATTGGAAGAGATTGTTATTACTGAACTCTCAAAACTCACATTTTATTTACCCTGCTAGCTGTTTAACAAAAATAATAGACAGTTGGCTTTATAAGAACATGAAGTTGGCCCCGACCGGTTTGGCTCAGTGGATAGAGTGTCGGCCTGTGGAATGAGGGGTCCCAGGTTCAATTCCGGTCAAGGGCATGTACCTTGGTTGCTGGCACATCCCCAGTGAGGGGTGGGCAGGAGGCAGCTGATCGATGTTTCTTTCTCATCGACATTTCTAACTCTCTATCCTTCTCCCTTCCTCTCTGTAAAAAAATCAATAAAATACATTAAAAAAAAAAAAGAACATGAACTTGCCAGAAACAAGACTAGAATTGCTATGCCACAGCAAAATGTGGTGAAGATGGCATCCCATCAAGAAGATATTTTGAGAAGGTTCCAGATTTCATTTCACCCAATTCACTACTTTTGACAGGGACTAGACCAAAACCACCAGTTAGTGTCATGTAGATAGAACCTTAATTGAACCAATAAATCTAGCAGTCCGTCAATTATGGCATCAAAGAGGGAGAAGAGCATAGATCAGTCCCAATTCAAAGGGAAGAAACAAAGCATACCCCAGAATGGGAGTTGTCCTCTTCCTCCTCATCCTGTGGGAAGAGGAAAACCTTAGGAAACCTGAGGAACTCTTTAGCCAAGAGAATAATGAGGCATAAATCCTGCCCGCTGATAGTGAGAAGCCTAGCTCAGGAAGTAACGCCATTAAGGAAAGGATCCTCCGGTTCCTGGAACAGTGATTAATGGTCCAAACACAACAGGACTGTGCGGCTTGGAAAGGGTTTGCACAGTTGGTTTCCACTCCTAGGGAGAGTGATTTGCGGAAACTGGAAATGATTTTGGTGACTATTATCGCTGTTTTGCCAGTTCCCTTTGGCCAGCAGCAGGCTCCAGGAGGAAGGGGAGTTGTTTATAACCTTTTCTCTCCAGTCTTAAGAACCTGAGACTCTTATCTGTGCAGTTGGTGTATACTGGCTTCCCTCTAAAATGGGAGGATGGGTTGTTAATGTTATAATTTATGTAGTGCTTATCAACATACTTCAGCTTGCAGATGGCTTCGGGCAAAGCACATCATTCTTATCAGAGACAATTCTCTTCAACTGTCATTTGTTGGTCTGGGATACTAATATGGGCAGAGCACTGTTGTCACACACTTGGAATGAGAATAACAAAAACTTGCAGACTGTCCTTTGGAAACTGAGCTTCTGTCACCTCTTCAGATGTCTGTCACATCTCTATCACTAAATTTTAAATCTCACATATTTCCCAGAACACAGAAGAATTAAACAGGAAGACCAGTAACTCTAGGACTCACAGAGCCTTCCAGCGAGGAATGTTGGATTTTATTTTATTTTTTTAAGTCTAAAATAGAGACGTAGAGAAAGGGCAGAAATCCACTGATTATTCAGTAACCACTTGAACCACAAATAGATAAGCAAATTGGTGGCTGGAAGAATATACCACAATAAGTTGAGTTATAAAATCAAAATTTAAGAAATTTGGAAAGATATTTAAATCTTGCGTAAGACTCAATCTATCTTTTCCTCCTAGAAATTCCCTCCCAACCATCTCAAGTCATTGCCCTGAATTTGGAAAACAGGGAGAGCTGCTCTGAAAGATGGGTGGGAAGCCCACTGCCACTGGGTACCAGTGAGCCCTCCACCTTTGCTGTCAGTATGCACAGATTTTGAACCCTGTCAAGCCAGGATATCACATAATTATGTCAAGCTGAAACGGACAAGAGGCTAAACACTTTGTTCTCTGCTTCCTAGAGAGAGGGGGGGAAAGGCTGGAATTGTTTCAGTCATCTTTCTCAGTGCCAATCTCTTTTTTAAAAGGATTCGAGTCTGAATAGCAGAGGTAAGAAATTAATGGCATTGGAAGGGGATGGAGGACATGTGGGAGGGAGACTTAACAGAAAAATGCAGCCTTGGGAGTGTGCAACCTAAGATACTAGAATGACTGCCTTTTCTAACAGTTATTTAGATAAGGCTGATTTCCAATATAGAAACACATTTCCAGGGAGGATTGACCCCAGGTTGGCCTCCATTTTTTACACCTTGAGCCTACACTTTGATCATCCAAGGAAATCCAGATCTCTCATAGACTTCAGTGGAGGGATCTGTGCATTTATGTCAAAATAATTACAGCATTTACCGTAGCACTACATACACTCCACCACCACACACCACAGTGCTGGAAAGAGAAGTAGGGCCCTAATTGGTTTGGCTCAGTGGATAGAGCCTCGGCCTACGGACTGAAGGGTCCCAGGTTCGATTCCGGTCAAGGGCATGTACCTTGGTTGTGGGCACATTCTCAGTAGGAGGTGTGCAGGAGGCAGCTGATTGATGTTTCTCTCTCATCGATGTTTCTAGCTCTCTATCCCTCTCCCTTCCTCTCTGTAAAAAAAATCAACAAAATACTAAAAAAAAAAAAAAAAAAAAGTAGGGAAGTACACAACTAGCCCAGATACACACATTCAAAGGGGATCAGAAACATACATAAAATGGTCTCTTGGGCCCAATTTAAAGAGAATTTTATTCCATTATGTAGTCCACTTAGAGATGGGAGATCTGGGCATACCTCTTTTACAATTTCCCACAAGCATCCTCTACCCATTTTCACTGGTGTGTGTGTGTGTGTGCGCGCGCGCGCGCATATGTGTAAAGGAGCATGGCTAACCCCTGTCTATCAGAAGAAAAACCTCTTTCTCCAGTCTCTTCTTGCCCTCCCCCAGATCCCTCTGTCCTTTTCTCCCCTCTGCTCCTCCCTCCAGATCCCATTCTTCTGGTTCAGCTCTGTGAGCTCCCTGCTGAAGGGGTGTCATCCTGGACAAGTCAGGGAGGGACAAGGGGAAGGAGACTGCACTTGGTCTGCCCTTAGAAAGCGGCATCGGCAAAATAAAAGAGCTGTCCTCAGTTCCCGGAGGGTCAATCTGTGGGCAGTTCCTTTATGCCCTCTCCCTCTGTCCCACTACTGTTATTACTGCTTTTACTGATGACTGTCCTTATCATTCCTATTAGATCCATTCCAGTCACTGTGCCAAGTAATGTACTTGAATTGTCTCCTTTAATTCTCACAGTTCCATATAAGCAGGTTCTGTTCCTGTTCTTGTTATACATATGACGACATTGATGGTTAGAGGACTGAATTAACTTGCCTGAGGCCACACAGTTGATAAAGGGCAGAGGTGTAATAAGAGGATTCTGAGTGAGTCTAAAACTGAGGCTTCCCATATGGTGTGGGAAGAGAAGCTGGTTGGGGTTGGTCTCTGCAGATAAGACGTGTGAAATTGTTTTGTCGTGGTTAACTTAAAGGATAGCCAATTTCCCTGCTTAAAACACTTCCTTGTCCCCTATTGTGCTTCGATGACATCCAAACTCTTTCATCTCACTTACAAAGGCCTTCATGATTGGACCCCTGCTTCCTCTCCAGCCTCATCGCTCAACACTCCCTGCCCTGTCCTCTGTGATCTAGCTAAATCTGGGCAAAATCTTCCTAGCAATCCGTTCACTGGAGGGACTTGCTAAATTTCGCGGTTTTGTGTGTGTGTGCAGTGTAATTTCCAGCCCTCCAAACAGAATGTAAACTCCTAGAAAGCAAAGAACTTACTTGCCTTCAGTGAATAAACTCATCCATTGCTGCTCATTGCCACTGAGGGTGCAATGGGGTGAGGAACAAACATGCGATGAGCTACTCAGAGCTCTCTGAGTGACAGTCTGACACTCTCAGTGATGGAGGAAGTCACCTTTGCTAAGGCAGCACCTAAGAGAGGCCTTTAACCCAGATGTGGAAGACTCAGGAGGAACAAATCATGGAGACTTTTAGGAAGAATTGGAGTTGGTCAGTAAAAAACAGCAGTGGCTGCGGGGGCAGGGCTCCAGGCTGAGGAATGGCACACAGCAAACTGGAGGTCAGGAAGTGCGTGGCTGGCTGCAGAAACTAAAGGAATTCTTGTGAGGCTGGAATTACCAGGGGAGACCTCTGGAGTGTGAAGCAATGAGGCTGGAAATGTAGGGAGGGGCAGAGCATGGAAGTTCTCAACCCAGAGTCTGCCCAGTAGACAATGGGACAATTTTAATATTAAAGTGTCTTAAGCAGAGGAGTGACGCGACCAGATCAGCCCTTTTGTTCTCTATTTCATTTGCAGTTTTCTATAAACTATTAAATACAAATCTCTTTGTGTAGACACGGGTGCTTAACAATGTAGCTAGATTTCTCAAGGAGATTAAATTAGTAAATTTTTCCCTCAGTTCTAGGTAGAAAGAGGCCTGAAGGTCGCCTCTGTCCCAGTGGAAGGGTCAAGAGAGGCTGCCAAAAGGCGGGCATCTGCCCTCAGGTGAAAACAATTTACCCCAGAGGTGAAAACAATCAGCCCTTCTGTGTTTGTTTAGATTCAGTAAAGAAAGCTTCAGGAACCAAGGCAGGCCCTGAAGACAGTGGGTAAAATAATGACCTTATGGTAGGTGCTCCTTAATCAACCTTTTCAGTAAGGGTGCAGAGGAGCAGGAAGAGATCTGGGCCCTAAGGAGGACAGTATATTAATAACAACCGACACTTGTATAGAACTGATTATATGCCAGCCACCGTCCTAAGGACCCTACATTAGTTCAGTTCATCATAACAGTGACCCTGTGGCAGAGGGACCTTCATTATCCCCAGTCTCCAGATATAGGAACTGACGCACAGCGAGGTTAAATAACTTGCCCAGGTCACCCAGCTGATGAGTAGCAATGCTGGGATTCAAGCCCTATACTTCCAGAGCCAACTATGCCCCTTAGACTCCCAGCCCAGGTTGTACTCTAGACAGCAGTTTCAAGGGAACTGGAGGCATTGCTACCCCTTCACTCCTCCCAGCCCAGCCCTGGCATTAGTTCCCTGACATAGCTGCAGTAGAAGAGTTCTAATTCCCTTCTAGAAGTGAGGCTGTGGTCCCAGCTCTGGGACAACCCACATCCTGGGCATGAGAAAAAGAAAAGCCTTTCCCAGTTTTATTGGTAAATAACTCACACCCCTCATCCCAGGTTCTCTTTCCAAATGTCACCTCCTTCTAGAAGCCTTCCCTGACTGCTTATCTAAAACACACAAACATACACACACTACTCTTTGTTCCTTGACCCTGCTTTATTTTATCTCACAATACCTAGCACTAGCTGAATTTACATGGTCTACAATTTACATAATTGGTTACTTTGTTCTTATCTGTTTCTCCTATTGAAATAGTATCATTAGATGAATAATATGTATTTATTTGTATAGATTATTACATATAAATTATATATGCTATATAATAAAAGGGTAATATACAAATTGACCCTAACAGCAGAACCACTGGGAATGACTGGTCACTATGAAACACACTGACCACCAGGGGGCAGACACTCAATGCAGGAGCTGCCCCCTGGAGGTCAGTGCGCTTCCACAGGGGGAGCTCTGCTCAGCCACAAGCCAGGCTAATGGCTGCCAGTACAGTGGTGGTGGTGGGAGTCTCTCCTGCCTCCTCAGCAGCGCTAAGGATGTCCGACTGCAGCTTAGGCCTGCTCCCCGCTGGCAAGTGGACATCCCCTGAGGGTTCCCGGGATGCCAGAGGGATGTCTGACTGCCAGCTTAGGCCCAATCCCCCGGGGAGCGGGCCTAGGCCAGAAGGTGGACATACCCCGAGGGGACCCAGACTGTGAGAGGGCACAGGCCGGGCTGAGGTACCCCCCGAGTGCACAAATTTTTGTGCACCAGGCCTCTAATATATATATATATATATATATATATATATATATATATATACCCAGCAACCAGAATGACCAGAATGACCAGTGGCTATAAATGTACTGCGGCAGCCAACCAGCCTGATCCAGGCCCCAATTGCACGCCCCCCCCGACCTTCCTGGCCCCCAATCAACCCCTAACACCTCCATCAGGGGTGGGTCTGGCCAGCCAACAGCCCATAGCCCCTCCCCCCTGCTGGCCCAGCCCAGTGGGCCCCAATTTGGGCGGGCTGACCAGACCCCACCTGTGCACGAATTCGTGCCCTGGACCTTTAGTATATATATAAATGCCATAATGGCAGGGACTTGGTCTTTCACTATTGTAATCCTAGTTCCTAGAACATTGTCTGACAACAAAAGGGGCCACTCAAGAAATATTTTTTTAACTGATTAAGTAATTGAAAGGCAAGTAAAATTATATTGATCAACTTCCCAACCTCACCTCTGCTAGGACTGCTTTTCTCCATGGAAGCCTGAGTCTTTTTCTTCTACTTCCACTTCTACAAGCTCTGCTGAGCAAAAAAACAACCCCCCCAAAAATAAGCCATAAGCTTTTTGCAGTTCCTCCTACTTAATGTTCCTCCTCACTCTCTGTTCTGTGAGTCTGTGCGGCTTCCTCGGACTGGCTTCTTTCCCTGTAAGGAGAGGAGAGCCATGTCTACCTTGGCTCTGACGGTTTCTGTGACAGCTTGCATATTGCGGTGAAGTGACCGCGAACACTTGGCAGACTCTCCGTCCTCGTGTAGTGAGCTCTGTGATTCCAGCACCACAATGTGGGACAATGAACTCTGTCATCTGTAGTCTGTCCAGCTCATTGTTAGGAGTTTCTCTGACACTATCAGGAGACATGGAGAGGACACAAATGAGTGCAAACCCACCGGGAATGGAATTCTTCTGACCTTTGTGAGAACTCAAACTTGTGTGGGATCTGCCTACAGGAAGACTCCATGTCCTATGTTGAAAGTAAGGCAACTTCCCTGGGCAGGAGGGGACTCTGCTTCCTCCCTCTGCTGCCCACTTCAAATCCAGCTCTCTGTCAGCTGTCTTCTCACTTTCACCCCAAACAAAATCACAGGAGGCAAAACAAGGTAAGAAAGGTTAGCCAGCTGGATTTTGGCCATAAAAGGAAATCCAGTGCAAAGTTCTAAAATAAGGGAGGCATGCTTTTCAAATTGTCCTTGTTTTTCTCATTCTGGACTCTCCTACAACCAATTTTGCTTACTTAAAGTGGAAAAACAACAGGGAGCATTATCTTCACATAACTACAGAAACAAAAAAGATGGTCCCTAGAAGAAAATCATCCCAACAGAAGGATCTAACTTGGAGATGTTTCTTCAAGAACAATCAACATCTGAGCATTTGGAAATCATAGCCAAGCCTGGGCCGGGTAGCTCAGTTGGTTAGAGCCGTGGTCGGCAAACCGCGGCTCGAGAGCCACATGCGGCTCTTTGGCCCCTTCAGTGTGGCACTTCCACAAAATACCACGTGCGCGCACACACGGACAGTGCATTTGAAACTTCATGGCCCATGCGCAAAAGTCGGTATTTTGTGGAAGAGCCAGTATTTTGTGGAAGAGCCACACTCAAAGGTCCAAAGAGCCGCATATGGCTCGCAAGCCACGGTTTGCCGATCACTGGTTAGGCAGCCGTGGGCAAACTACGGCCCGCGGGCCGGATCCGGCCCCTTTGAAATGAATAAAACTATTGAAAAAAAGACCGTACCCTTTTATGTAACGATGTTTACTTTGAATTTATATTAGTTCTCACAAACAATCCATCCATGCTTTTGTTCCGGCCCTCCGGTCCAGTTTAAGAACCCATTGTGGCCCTCGAGTCAAAAAGTTTGCACACCCCTGGGTTAGAGCATTGGCCCCATATGCTAAGGTTGCAGGTTCAATCTCCAGTCAGGGCACATATAAGAAACAACCAACAAATGCATAAATAAGTAGAACAACAAATCTCTCTCTCTCCTCTCTCTCTCTCTCTCATCAATAAAAGTTTTTTTTAAGAAATCATAGTTAATATTCAGTAACATGTCCGAGTAATTACCTATAACACATGCAATTACTGGGTTTCCATAAATCACTGAACATTTTAGGTAAATAAAGTGTTAAGTTACATTTTTATTTCTATCTGAAATGTCTTAGGCCAGAATTAACTCATTTATTCCCTCAGATCATCACTTCAAATTCTCATTGTGTACTTGAAGAATATATTTTATTTGATTACCTATGTTTCAAAAGATATTCTTAAATATTGAAGACATTTGGCCATGTTGCCTTTCCATTTTATTTTTCTTTATCCACAAAATTCCCCTTCCTCCACAATAAACTTCTCCTCACCAACAATACTTACTGGTCACCACTGCATACAGCAGCATGCTCTATGGAGCATGTCATCTGGAATGCCAACTGTTCAGGCCAGTGCGCCATGGGAGCTTCAGTGTGAAGTGTTGGGTTTACTTGGTTTGTGTCTCAAAATATCTTATTTCTATTCATTGTATCACACGCCTGGATTCTTCCCAAAGTTTTAGCATGTTGCTAGTCTGGCATCCTTTTTCCATTTCCACAGCTTTTTAAAATAATGCAACAGGGACTACATTAAGAAACATTTAAACTGTCAACGTCCTTTTAAAATGTGTATCTCCAAAATGAAGTAAATGTTAAGTAATTATATTCATTCAAATCCAAAATATAGAAGTTTTTTCACATTACATCTTTGAAATATCAGCATTCCACAAAAATATTTTTGTCTGAGAACTTATACACCTGGGACTAATTTAGATGTAGCAATAACTTTCAGCTTTTCTCCTAAACTCATAGCACTCTAGGCATGGACTAGCAGCCTAGTTCCATGTCAAGACAAAACAGAATAATCATATTGTTCAATCTCAGATTTTTTTCATCCTGAATATCATTTGCCAGCAAGATGTGAAAAGGGAAAGGATGCAAACCATGCTGAGGGTTGCAATCTACCTTTCATTTTACAACCAATTGATACAAATATATGACGTCTGATTCACCTGCCACCTTAATTTCTGGCACATACCCTATACCAGCTGCTCACTGCTGATTTTGGTAAGTGTATTGATGAGCTTTGTATTCTCAGAGTTGAGGATTCAATATGGCTCCAGCAGCAAAGGTATCTGGGAAATGCTGGATTCAACTCTCTGTAGCCTCAACTCTCTGTAGGCTTGATTGATTGGAATGCCACTGAAGATAAATGTCAAACCCCCAGAAAGGAGGTTAATGAATGTATAGAGTGTGCTAACTGCATGATATTATCTTTTAACTTAGAAATGCATTATTCTTTGTATTCTTTGTGATGGTCTCTGTGACTAACCACCTCAAGGTTTTACTCTTAACTTCCTATAAAAAGAGACTGTCCTGGGAGGGTATGGATTCTTCCTGGTCTGCCACACTGAGAGCAGCTGCTTTGTCCCTGTATATAAGTTGGTCCTATTACCGTAAAGCAGTTCTTTGGAATCGATCCTAAATTTAGACTTTTGGGGCTTTCCCCAAACAAGATATGCAGAAATATGAATGACTGCCTAACCACACTTTAGATATGACCTCTTTAAAAATCTGATCGGTAAACTTTTAAAAAGTAATGGTGATTATAGACCAATCCTTTTGAAAATAAAATCGCTTCGAGTTTTGGCAGGAGGGAGATATTTTAAATAAGGAAAACAAAAACTAAGGAAGATGACAGACAAAACAAGAGATTTTTGCTTGCTATGTTTAAAACAAGTTTGATTTTGTCCTTTTGTACTACTTGAGATTCTTTTCTATCATATTCATGTATTACCAGGTTAAAAAATAATTAAAACATTTTAAATTGATCATTTGTCTTAATTGTTTTGTTCAAGGTAGCAAAATGGAGCCCATGTCAAAAATAGCCAATAAGAAGATGCTACTGGTGCAACCGAGGCCAGCACTGCCTTGGTTGTGAGACCTGTTTCATTGGAAACCTCCCTTGGGACATCTTGTTACCCCCCTATTCTCCCAGGCACCCCACCCCCTCACAGTCCTCAGTCTCCAGCCCAGATCTCCTTGTAATCTCTGCTGTCTACTAATCCCTGTTAAGGTGCTCAATTTTTTAAATATATGCACATAGTTTGAAAGCAATGGTTAACTCCAGAGCCCTCTCTAAATGGATATAATGAGGGGTGTGCCCTGGTTGAGGAGGCTTTCAGGGGGAAGAGCAGAAGTTAGAGCAAAAGGCACCAGAGGAAAGGAGAAAACATCGGCAAATTCTAGAAACGTTTTTACCCGTCATTCCAAGAAAGAGGGAAAGGGAAAGAAAAATAAAACTTTCATCTTTTTTTTTTTTTTGCACGTTCATAAATATTCTACATCCCGTATTCTCTTTTGTCTCTTCATCTGTAACCGCTGTGAATTGTACACTTCTGTGTGTTTTTTTTTTTGGTGTTTTTTTTTTGAGGTGCAGTTAAACTTTTAAGCTTAAGTGTAACAGAACTGATAAATAGAAAGGCAAGAGTAAATATGACTTTAGAAGCCTACTTGTGACCAAGGAGCTCAATTTTTGTTTTGAAGCTTTACTAATATACCAGAGCATTGTAGATATATATATATTTTTACATCTATTGTTTAAAATAGATTATTAAAATGGGGCAGGGAACTTTCTCTTTTTCCCTGCAAGAATGTTACATATTGTATAGATAACTGAGTGACATTTCATACCATGTATATATAGAGATGTTCTATAAGTGTGAGAAAGTATATGCTTTAATAGACTACTGTAATTATAAGATATTTTTAATTAAATATTTTTTGTAAATATAAAAAAAAAAACTCCTTAGTCTCATATTGTGTGATTCAGAAGCATGGCAAGGAAAGTGAGTGGACTTCTTTGTGTGTCAAAATAGAACAGACAATAAATAGAATTTGTTTAATTAGTCAATAGCATGCTATGTGTCAGTCTAGAAGTCAAGGCTGATAGATAGATAGATGATAGATAGATAGATAGATAGATAGATAGATAGAGCAAAGTCCCATGCTAGAGAAGTTCATATGCTCATGTGGAAGTAGACACATAAATATATTATTGCAGTTCCGTGGGATAAATGGCTAAAATGGAGGTATGTACAAAATGCCATGGAATCCCCAAAGATGTTGTGTCCTTGAAGGATTTTAAACAGGAAATCCATGTAGTCATAAATACCTCTCTGGCAGCACCATGGAAGAGTAAAAACCAGGAGACCAGAGGGGATGCCCTGACACAGCCCAGATCTGAGCAGATGAGGAGGGGGGTTAGTGCAGGGGCAGTGGAAACAGGCAAAAAGGGAACCAGTCCTCCCAGGAGTAAGTTATCTCAATAATAGATCCGATAGTGCTCACCCTAGATGGCTAAAAAGTTTGTCGACCACTGGTGGCTAATCCCCCAAATGGAAGCATTTGTATTGTATGCGTGTCCTCGTATATTGTTCACCACTATCCTTAAAGGAAAATTCTGCTGAAGATGCTGTTACTCTTCAAGTGTGTAATTGAAAAAGCATGAAAAAAAGTTATTTTAGTACCCCCTTGTTTCTGAAGTCTGTGTTCTGACCTGTGGCCATAAACATACTATAGTGTTCATTTAGAAACAGTGTTTTTACCTGCTGTCCTTAATGTGTAATAAGTCATCAGAATGGATTGAAAGGTGTCTCAGAAACAGGGTTTCTAGGTTCTACTTCCTGCTCCACCTGTAATGAAGTCTGAGATGTTAAACTACTCAGTTATCCCCTCTACGCCCTGGTTTTCCCATGGATGAAATAAGCTAGGGTCCCTTGCAGCCCTAACCTGCTGTGTCATCCGGCACATCTAATTGCCTTTCTTCTCCTTTGCCTGGTGGAAATGGGCTGATGCAGTAAGTGTGCCCTCTGTCTGCTTACTTCCCTACATCTACCATTGTGTGTAAGATTGTTAGTGAACTCTGTGTTCAAGAATGATTCATAGTTACTATTCATGAAACTCTTCAATAATTTAGCTATTATAACTTTAGAAAGCACAACACTTCATCATAAAAAAGTTAGTTAATATCTCCATTCTTCGAAATATTTTCTTTATGTTCATACATACTCTTATCAATCTCAAAAGTAAAAAAAAAAAACATTGTTTAATCAATCATACATCTAATTATTTACTGACTAATATTTAGATTTTGTTTTTAAAGGAAACAAAAATAATGAAGACAATTAAAAATAATCATTTTTCAAATTACTATGGAAAGCAATGACTCAAATAACGCTGCTCACCCCCCAAAATGAATTTGCATGCAGGTCTACCTCATCTTATTGTACTTCAATGTATTGCTCTTCCCAGATATTACATTTTGTTTTTTGTGCTTTTTTATTTTTTATAAATTGAAGGTTAGTGGCACTCCTGGCATGAAGCAAGTCTCTTGGCACCATTTTTCCAATATGCCAATGTTGGAAACATTTTTCCAATAAGACAATGTTTAGCATTTTTAGCAATAGAGTATTTTTTAGTTAAAGTATGTACATTTTTTAAAGAAATAATGCTATTTCACACTTAATAGACTCCTGTATAGTGTAATCATAATTTTTATATGCACTGGGAAACTGAGAAATGCGTATGACTTGCTTTATTGCAATTATCCACTTTATTGTGGTGGTCTGGAACTCAACATGCAATACCTTCAAGATATGCCTGCATAAGAAAATTTGCTTTAACATGATAAAAAGCAAGAAGGATGCTGGTATTAACACATACCTCCCCCATTCAAACACACCAGGTTTTATAGAGAAAATCTGTAGTACATGAACATTATTATTTCCCAAACTCCATCCCACGGCTTAGCAACATAATAGAAAGCTTTCCCCCTTTTCTATTTATGTTTTCAGTGATGATTTTAAACTCCTTAGCTACTTAAACTAACATGAAAATTCCAGGTCCCACTTTAGGTTTATAATCTTTATGTGAAATTAAACCAGAAGTTCTTCTTTTCCTTTATGGCATTTTTTTTCTCAGGTTTACTTCCTGTATCCAAAACATTTTTAAAAAGCTAAATAAAAATTAAATTTCAACAATATTAGAGACATCCTTTTCCCCCTATAACATAGTATTCACCAAGACTGTGGATTTTAGAGGAAATGTCCTATCATTTACTTTTTCCTGGGTTTTGGGTGAGCAATTACCTTCCACTCTATTTGTTTTGCCTTCTCCTAATTCAGCTAAATAACCAGGAAACATGGAAAGAGTTTATTTTTGAGTAATTAAATAGAACAATGAAGAGAATTTTTAAGCTTTCTGACTCCAATTCTTAATGTAGAAGAAACAGGGACTTGCAGGATCCAAAGTACATGAGGAGTTGTTTTTGGCTTAGAAATTATTGTTTTTATGCTGAAAATGATTCAATTTAACAACTTCCCTTCAATATTATCATTGAATTTAGATAAAGAGAGAAGGGGGAAATCACATAGAACATGTACATGAACAACTGGGAATGTTGCCTCTGATTGTTTGAAATGTGACCTTTGTCCTCATACAGAAAGCCCCCCCCCCCTTTTTTTTAATTGGAAGGGCTCCTGAAAGGACATACAGTAGAACTTTGGAAACCACTGGATCCAAAAATCTGATCAAGATCTGACATCAGTTTTCAGAAAGTACAGAGACAGAGGAGCAAGGTGAACAACCTGGGACACAATTATAGCAAAATCCAAACTGTGAGAACCTCTATAGGAAAAGCCACCCAGTTTTTTAAGAGAGGGAAAATAAATGGGAGAAGGAATTCATATTTTAAAAGACATTTAAGAGACATGCCAACGTTGCAATTTGAGTATCTTATTTTATTTTTTTTTTCTAACAGTATAACTACTTAGTTTTATTTATTTATTTATTTTAAATATATTTTTATTGATTAAGATATTACATATGTGTCCTTATCCCCACTTTACCCCCTACCCCCCTACCCCCAGCTCATGCCCTCACCCCCCCCCCCCGCCCCCGTTGTCCGTGTCCATTGGTTAGGCCTATATGCTTGCATGTAAGTCCTTTGGTTGATCTTTCCCCCTTACCCCCACCCTCCCCTACCTTCCCTCCAAGGCCCGACGACAGTCCAATCAAAGCCTCTCCGTCTCTGGATCAGTCCTTGTTCATCAGTTTATGTTGTTCATTATATTCCACAAATGAGTGAGATCATGTGGTATTTATCCGCTCTCCAGTTCCATCCATGCTGTGGCAAATGGTAAGAGTTCCTTTTTCTTCTTCCTCTTCTTAAAGAATACCTTTCAGCATTTCATATAATGCTGGTTTGGTGGTGATGAACTCCTTTAGCTTTTTCTTATCTGTGAAGCTCTTTATCTGACCTTCTATTCTGAATGATAGCTTTGCTGGATAAAGTAATCTTGGTTGTAGGTTCTTGCTATTCATCACTTTGAATATTTCTTGCCACTCTCTTCTGGCCTGCATGGTTTCTGTTGAGAAATCAGCTGACAGTCGTATGGGTACTCCCTTGTAGGTAACTGAGTTTCTTTCTCTTGCTGC
This sequence comes from Myotis nattereri, assembly GCF_964212035.1. Lineage (NCBI taxonomy): Eukaryota > Metazoa > Chordata > Mammalia > Chiroptera > Vespertilionidae > Myotis > Myotis nattereri. The sequence continues at coordinate 95,701,102 of NC_138075.1, forward strand.
TTTTAAGATTCTCTCTTTGTCTTTTGCTCTTGGCATTTTAATGATGATGTGTCTTGGTGTGGTCCTCTTTGGGTTTCTTCTGTTTGGGGTTCTCTGAGCTTCCTGGACTTGTAAGTCTATTTCTTTCACCAGGTAGGGGAAGTTTTCTGTCATTATTTCTTCAAATAGGTTTTCAATATCTTGCCCTCTCTCTTCTTCTGGTATCCCTATAATTCTGATGTTGATACGCTTGAAATTGTCCCAGAGGCTCCTTACACTATCTTCATATTTTTGGAATCTTTTTTCTTTTTTCTTTTTCAGTTGGGTATTTTTTGTTTCTTTGTATTTCAAATCTTTGACTTGATTCTTGGGATCCTCTTGTCTGCTGTTGGATCTCTGTATATTATTCTTTATTTCAGTCAGTGTATGCTTAATTTCTCATTGGTCCTTTTTCATATCCTCGAGGGTCTCACTAGATTTCTTGAGGGTCTCACTAAATTTATCAGCGGTTTCCATAAAATTCTTGACAAACCTTATAAACGTGGTTTTGAACTCTATATCCAGTCATTTGCTTTCCTCCATTTCTGTCATTTGTGGCCTGTTTCTTTGTCTCCGCATTTTTTATACTACCCTGTGTTGGTGGAGTGGTTTTGTGTGCTAGGTGTCCTGTAGGGCCCAGTGGCTCAGCCTCCCCCCGTTACCTGAGGTGGACACTCTTGGTGCACCCCCTGTGGGCTTTGTGCACAGTCTTGTCGTAGTTATGCCTTGATTGTTGTAGGATCACTGGGAGGAATTGACCTCCAGGCCAATTGGCAGTGAGAATCAGCTGTGTCTGCAGTGGGAGAACTTCTGTGCTGAAGACACCCTTCTGGGGCAAGACTTGCTTCAGTGGGGCTTTGGTGCTCACTGAGTCTGCCCCCTGGGTGTGTCCCTTATGGATCTGAGGAGTTGTAATCCGGATGGTCCCCCTCTGACCACTGGGTACACTGGCTCTTGGAGGTTACCCAGCAGGAGCTATGAAGAGAACTGCAGATTCCCCTTCCTTTTTTGGAGTTTGGAGGTGCCCTGATGAGGCCGAGCTGTGAAGCAATGCAAGCTGCTGTGGGGCCTTGGGCCTTCTCTTGGAAGTTCTGGGTCTGTGGCCCAGCTGCAATTTGTTAGGTAATCTTCAGGTTGCAAAGGGCCAGGGCATTCATATGCAAAAGCCTCTGCCGCCGCCTGGGTGGGACGGGGTCTCAGGGAATCAAAGGGCGGAGCAAGGAATTATGGCGGATTCTCAGCCCTTCCCTAAGGGGCCACGCGCGTCTCAGTGTCCTGATAATTTAATTGCTGCAAGCACCTCTGAGGGAAAGCCGCCCTTGAGTTCTGAGTTCTGCCCGCTGTCAGACAGTCCAGTTTCTCCCGGTATGAGTCCTGGGTCCCCAGAGACTTCCTGGAACTGGAGTTCAGAGCAGTCAGGAGCTTGTGACTCCCTCCCGATTCAAAAAGATAGCCGTGTCCTCAGGTAGCAGCCCCTTTCCGTGCGCGCGCGCGCTCGAGCCTCCGTACCTTTGCACTTTACTTCCGCAGCTCCTGACCCTCAATGTGCTTTTCTCTTTCCTTCTAGTTGTAGATTTTCCACTCCGCCAGCCTTCCTGTAAGTTCTGGATGATGTCCATTTTGTCTTTTTATTGTGTTTTGAAGTTGTTGTAGGAGGCAGCAATTTCGGTGTTTCCCTATGCCGCCATCTTAGTTTCTCCTTGAGTATCTTATTTTAGATCATGATTCAAATAAACCATAAAAATGTTGAGACACTTGTGAAAATTTATACCCTCACTGGTTATTTTATTATTAAGGACTATTAGTTATTTTTGTGTGGCCATGGTATTGACATTATTTAAAAGAAAGAATTCTTGTCTTTCAGATTAATACCCTAGAATGACAAGATATGCTTCAAAGAATCTGGGGGAGAAGGAGTATGTAGGCAGATAGGTATGTGTGATTCAAAAGGAGCCATGAATTAATAAAAAATGTTAAAACCAAATAAGAACATAAAAGTTCATTATTCTACTCTTTTTATTTTTGTATATGTTTGAAATTTTCAATAACAAAAAGTTTTAAAAAGGGATGGTCTTGGGAGGATGATGAACAGCCCAAGTTCTCAAACACAAAGATTTGAAATCAAATGGAATAAGTGCATGCCTATACCTCCACCATTCCACTCCATGGTATTTAGACAACTGAAGTTCTGGGAGGCTGAATTACACTCTAAAAGGTTTTCAAACTCTCAGTCTACTGCCTTCTAATATTTAAAAATTATTGACGCCTATGAGAAATAACACAAGCTACATTTAATGAGGAAGTGGGAAGGTAAACTGACTGCAATGACTATAGATTTCACTTTTTGTGTTTTGTTGTTATTATGAAATATCTAAGGCACATACAATAAATAGGTTTGTAGGAATATTCCACACATAAACTACAATGTGTGTTGTTGAAAACTGGAAGTGATAAAAATACTCATCAGTGGAAGAATGGTTTAAACAAAGTGTGGAGAATGCACTCAATGTGCAAATGTGAAAATGAATAAACTAGACATACATGTGTATAGTTTTCCAAAACATAATGTGGAAGAGGAAAAAAAGCAAGCACTATAGAACAAAGCCAGTAGGATAGATGACAAAGACACAAACAAAAAATTGAACTCTAAATACTGGGGAGGAAGTGCAAGTGGAAATAATACATAGGGTGTTCAAGTGTGCCCGTGATCTTTTCTTTCTAAAGCTGAGTGGTAGGTACATGAATGTTTGTTATATTACCTGCCCTTTTTTGTATCCCTGAAAATCTATACTAATAAAAGGGTAATATGCTAATTAGACCGGATGTCTTCCAGACAAAGCCACGGTGGCAGGGGCCAAGGCAGAGGCAGTTAGGGGAGGGCAGTTAGGGGCGATCAGACTGGCAGGGGAAGATCGGGCTGGCAGAGGAGGAAGTTAGGAGGCGATCAAGCCGGCAGACAGAGGTGGTTAGGGGCAATCAGGCAGGCAGGCAGGCGAGTGGTTAGGAACCAGCGGTCCCAAATTGTGAGAGGGATGTCCGACTGCTGGGATCAGGCCTAAACTGGCAGTCGGACATCCCCTGAGGGGTCCTGTATTGGAGAGGGTGCAGGCCGGGCTGAGGGGACCCCCCCTCCCTAACACCCTCCCCCCTACACAAATTTCGTGCACTAGGCCTCTAGTTTAATAATAAGACAAAAGAAAAAAATGAACAAAATGCCTATTAGCCAGTTCCAGTGATGGGCCTGGGTGGCAGGAAAGACGCTGCCGCCAGCCAGCTTATCACTCATTCTTTCACTCATCAGATAGAGTTTATCTTATTTTTTAGAGTGTTAGTGATATTTTAAAAATTGAAAGCAGTTTTCTGGGAGGCAAAACTCCATTTTCAGAGTAACACGACTTCCCTGGACTTTTTTATTTTATGTGTAGAAAAAGTAGTAAAGAACTTGTGAGGGGATTAATCTACTCATCTAAATGTTAAGACCTGGAGAGAAAATATTAGCAGAATACCTTCAGAATCTCAGATGTGAGGTATTAAAGATAAATGCCCAAGGAAGTATGTTTAGACAATATCTCTATTTACTTTTAAAGGATTTGAAAAAAAGGAGATTTAGAATCTTAGCTGGTACCTAGTTAGAACTCGGGTTTTCCTCTCAACCCCTGTTCTAAGAAGATTCTAAGTTTCTGATGGGTGTCCCAGAGAGCAATTCTGAAAACTGACCAAAAAGACAGTGTAGCAGCGCCATCTATTGAGCCGGCAATAACTTTACACAGAAACTTGGGAAGTGTCCCAAGGTAAAGAAAAGGTAGGCTGAAGTGAAGTATAACGTATAAAAGCACAATGCCTCAGAAAACGTCTATAAATGACATATTTATTTTATACTTTAACACTAATAAAGTAGTAAAGTGGAACATGTAACAGCAATGCTGTAAAAGTATTTCAAACTGTGAGGTTTTGTTTTGTTATTTACAAATTACTATTACATTAAGATGTCTTTGATTTCTGAACAGTGTGGCATAAAGTGGGATTTAAGGTGCTAGGGCAGTGGTTCTCAACCTTGGCTGCACATTAGAATCACCTGGGAATCTTTTTAAAATCCTGATTTCTGGGCCTCATCCTCCGGAAATTGTTTCTTTGTTACTAATGTTGTGGTCCCACCCCATAACAAAGAAACAGAATTTCCGGAGGATGAGGCCCAGAAATCAGGATTTTAAAAAGGTTCCCAGGTGATTCTAATGTGCAGCCAAGGTTGAGAACCACTGTGCTAGGGAGAGGTGTGCTGGAAAGACTTACCAATAACAATCAGCCTAGGGGAGAGGGGCAGGGAGGAGTCCCGGTGTTAGCGTTTGCCTAGTTCTCTGGTGTAATTTCTCCCGACGCGGCTGGTTTCAAGGTGGTGCCCTCTGAACAGCAAGCCATTGGCTGCAGGAAGCTGCTGTAAGGCTCAGACTCCAACTCACCACCAGGTCCTGACTTTACCGCTAAGCGGGTATGGAAACGCAAATCTGTCACTTCTCCAAACGTTAATTTTTCCATGTCTGAAAAGGATGGCAAATCACCCTAAGATGTTTTTCAGCTTAAATTATAAAATTCTAAAGCAAGGGACGTTTGCTCAGTAAATGAAGACTGGGAGAGCAGCAGCAGCACTTGAAGTTAAGGGCTCTGTGAGGTTTCCTCCTCCCCGGTGCCTGAGCCATGTTTGGAAAGTATTCTTGTCTCTGTGGAGAGGGTAGCAGAGGCTGTTCTATTTTCTCCCATTCTGTGGGTTGTCTTTTCACTCTTTGGACCGTGTCTTTGAATACCCAAAAGAATAGCACACATTTTTGATACCTTAACAAGCAATATATGGACCACAACCAGTTCCAACTACATTGTTATGCCATAGGGCAGTGGTTCTCAACCTGGGGGTCGAACGACCCTTTCACAGGGGTCACCTAAGACCATCGGAAAACACATATATAATTACATATTGTTTTTGTGATGAATCACTATGCTTTAATTATGTTCAATTTGTAACAATGAAATTGGGGGTCACCACAACATGAGGAACTGTATTAAAGGGTCGCGGCATTAGGAAGGTTGAGAACCACTGCCATAGGGTTTTTGATTTAATAAGAATATTGTTTTTGCATGCTCGAGAGAGAAAATGGTGGACAAATAGGCAGACCTGTTATGCATCTCCTCGCAGCGCCAGACTGGAAATACAACTAAATTGGAGAACATTCCATTCACACAGAGCTACCAACTGAGGTCCAGCTGAAGAGGGGACATATCAAGGAAGGACAGGAAACACCTGGAGACCGGTAGGAAGGGTGAGGTTATGAGAGGAGTTGGCCCAGCTCCCAGGAGTGGCAGGCCAGCAGGCGGAGAGTGAGGAGGGAGCACTGGGCTATGGGAGGGTCTGTGCCCTCAGAAGGTAGAGGCCCACAGCCCAGGCCGGGCTCCACAGCCCAGAGCACCAGAGCCAAGACCAGCAGCCCACAGAGCATCTGGCATGAAAGGTGGCAGAGCGGCTGGCCATAGCAAAGTCTGGAGCAGGTAGACCGGAGCTGGTTGGAGACACAGACTGGAGGTGCCCAAGGAGAGGATGGGGTGGGAAGCATGGCAGGGAGACGTGGAAACGCAGCAGCCAGAAGTACTAGGTCATAGGCTCCCAAACCAAAACAGGCATTTTTTCCTGAGAGGAGCTAGCCGCTCCCATAGCCTCAGGGTAGGAAAAGGGAAAAAAAACCAACAACCTACCCTAGGTGTTACAGCCAGCCCCACCCACAGGAGCCCTGCCGGCCACACCCTGCATTTTGACCTTTTCAGAGGAAACAGAAGTGGAGGCCAAGCCTAAGGGTTTGAACAGTCTCAGGAGCAGCAATGACTAGGATGGGGGAGCGGCCATCTAGCCCACTATCCTGGGGACCATACTGGTGTTTTCCCTGCACAGGAGAGCTAGTAAAAGCTCTAGGATTACAGCCAGCCCAATGGGTCTCCATACAGGGATCTCTGTCCGGCTGAGGGCAGAGTAATATTTTGGGCCACTCGCAGAGGAGTAGCTCTGCAGCAGAAAACATACTCATTACATTCCCTGAAAGCTAACTAGGAGCTCCATCACTTAAAACTCTTTCAGAAACAGACTTTTGAGTGACAGCTGGCTACCAGGCAAAGGCGGCAGAAGTGGAGCCCGGGGAACCTGGGGAAGGTTGCTGACCCTGCCTGGGCCCCATGCTGCTAACAAACCTACGTTCGAGGGCAGATTGGCCCCTCCTGCTGTAGCCAAGGCCTGTGGAGACTGATAATGGTGGGTTGGTGGATCACTTGGAACTTCAAACTTTGCTGAAAACCAAAAGAGAACTGTTCCTGACAGTGGTTAGCACCTGTGTGCCTCACAGGAAGCCCAGAATTGGCAGACAGAGCAGAAGAGTAGGATCCAAAAGGAACTCCCATGAGGTGCCAAACTCTGCTGAAATTAACACCACTTCACTTGTCTTCTCTCCTTTTTTTCTTTTCTCTTTTTCTTACCTTTTTTAATCTCTTACCCTTTTTATTTTTCTCTTTTCTTTCTTTATTCCCTTTTTAAAATGTATCTTCTCTCTCTCTTTATTGATTTATTATCCTAGTCTCTGTTGTTTCATTCATATAACTAATTTTACTCTTCCCTTTTCCTACTTAATTTTTTTTTTCACTACTGCTTTTTTTTTTTCTTTCTTTCTCTCTTTTCTTTTTCTCCTGCATTTTCATCTTTTTTACTTTTCTTATTTGAGGTCTGTCTACTTTCTCCACTATTATCCTTTACAATTTTTTTCTTCTTTTCTTTGTTTTGTTTTCTTTTCAACCTTCTTTATTTTAAACTTATTCCCCTAATTATTTATTCCTATTTTCTTTATTTCAGCTCTGCATGTACATATTCCTTTCTCCCCCCCTTTCTGTTGTTTTTTGTTAGTGCTTTTTGGTCTCTTTATTTTGTTTTCTCCTTGTATTTATTTATTTATTTACTTACTTATTGATATAAATTCTTGCTCTCTTTCCACTTTGCTAATTCTCTCTTCTCTGGTGGTTCCTTTTGTTGGTTCTGTGGCGGAGGGGGGATGGGGGGGAGTATTCTGTATATTCTTGTTTTGTTTCTTTTGTGTCATGGTTTGTTGTGTTGTGTTTTGTTCTGTTCAGTCAACACCTCCACAGCTCACATGACATGGTCGTGGGTGAGCCACATAGTCAGCTAGCCTGAAAGGAAACCTTATCCATAAACAGGATAATAACATTCAAGATCCATCCATGAACAGGACAATAATATACAACTACAACAGGAGAACACAAATAACTCAAGTAAGGGGCTTTCCTAGAGCACCCTGCTCAGGAGATCTAAGAGACTACATCACTGGGTCCCACAAAACACCTACCACATACAACCACCCCACAAAGTCTGGGAGGCATAGTAGTTTGATCTAATACATAGAAACAAAAATGAAGGGACAGCAAAAATAGAGAGGCAAAGAAACAACCCTCCAATGAAAGAAAAGGAGGAATCACCAGAAAATGAACTGAATGTAATGAAGGCAAGCAATTTGTCAGATAAAGAATTCAGAATAATTGTATAAGGGTGCTCAAAACAATTCAGTGAGAACTACAAGCAACTTAATGAAAATTATAAGGGACTTAATAAGACCTACAACAACTTGAAAAGAGAGGTTGAAACATTAAATAACGATCAATTGGAAATGGGGAATGGAATAGCTGAAATAAAGAACACCCTGGAAGGATTCAATAATAGACTAGAAGAAGCTGAGGACTTAATCAGTGAATTAGAAAACAAGGTAGAAAAAAACATCCATTCAGAGCAGGAAATGGAAAAAAATTAAAAAGCAGGAGCATAGACTAAGGGACCTTTTGGGTAATATAGAATGTAATTAGGAGGAGCAGATTTCTGAAAAAGGGAACAAAGAACTCGTTTGAAGAAATAATGGCAGAAAATTTATCTCACCTGGTGAAGAAAAAGTCACTCAAGTTCAGGAAAGAGTCACAATAAAGATGAACCACAAAAGACACACACATAGGCAAATAATAATTAAAATGGCAAACATTAAAAACAAAGAAGGAATCTTAAAGGCTGGAAGAGAGAGACAGAAAGTTACCTACAAGGATCTCTCATTAGACTATCAGCTGTTTTCTCAACAGAAACACATCAGGCCAGAAGGGAGTGGCATGAAGTAATGAAAACCAAGGAACTGAATTCAAGACTACTCTATCCAGCAAGGCTATCATTCAAAATTGAAGGTGAAATCAGAGCTTCATAGACAGAAGGGACTGTTGTAGAAGAAGAAATAAAAAGAGATGGAGGAACACAGGCATAAAGAATAAAAATGGCAACAAACAAGTACCTATCAATAATAACCTTACATGTAAATGGCTTAAATGCTCCAATCAAAAGACTTAGGGTAACTGAATGGATAAGGAAACATAACTCATATATATGCTGTGTAAAAAAGACCCACCTCAGAACAAAAGACACACAGAATGAAAGTGAAGGGATGGGGAAAAAATTTTCCAGGCAAATGGAAATGAAAAAAAAAAGTTGGGGTAGCAATACTAATATCTGACAAAATATACTTCAAAGAGAACACCATACAAGAAATAATGAAGGCCACTTCATAATACTAAAGGGATTGATACAGTAAGAGGATATAATTCTGGTAAACATATATGTACCCAATACAGAAACATCCAAATATATTTTTAAAATTCTGGAGAATTTTAATGGAGAGATCAACAACAATACAATCATGGGTGGGGACTTTAACACCCACTGACATCACTGGATAGATCTTCTAGATAAAAAAAAAATCAACAAGGAAATAGCATCCTAAAAAACACACTAGGGGAACAACCAAGATGGCGGCGTAGGTAAACACTTGTACTTGCTGCCTCTCACAACCACATCAAAACTACAACTAAAAGACAAAACAAATAACATCCAGAAGCATGGGAAAGCTAGCTGAATGGAAGTTCTACAACTAGAAGGAAAGAAAAAAGTGCATTGAGGCTGGTAGGAGGTGCAGAGGTGCAAAGGTGTGGAGGCGTGTGTGAAAAGGGCTGGCAACTGGGTGCACTGTTGTATTTTTAAATCGGGAGGGAGATACACGCTCCCAACTGCTCTGAACTCCAGTTGCAGGCGAGACCCTGGGGACCCAGACTCATACGGGGAGAATCTGGACTGTCTGGTATCGGGCTGGAGCACAAGGGCGGCTTGCTCTCAGAGGTGCTTGCAGCACTCATTGTTCCTGCACGGGGCTGCGGGACACAGAGACCTGGGACCTCTCCAGGGCAGGGCTGACTGGCAGCCATTGCAGTTTGATTATATCAATTGATGCAGAAAAAGCATTTGACAAAATCCATAACCCTTTTTGATTAAAAACTCTTAGCAAAGTAAGAATAGAGGGATCATACCTCAACATAATAAAATCCAACATTATACTCAATGGACAAAAACTAAAATAATTTCTCCTAAGAACAGGAACAAGACAGGGATGCCCCACTTTCACCACTCTTGTTCAACATAGTACTGGAAATGTTAGCCATAGAGATGAGACAAGGAGAAAAAAAAATAAAAGGCATATAAATTGGAAAGGAGAGTGTAAAACTGTCATTATTCACAGATGACATGATATTACACATAGAAAACCCTACAGACTCCACCAAATACTACTAGATTTAATAAATGAATTTGGCAATGTAGCGGGACACAAAATTAACACCTAGAAATCTATGGCATTTTTATACACCTATAATGAACTCTTAGAAAGAGCAACTAAAATATAACCCAATTATCATTGCAACAAAAAAATTAAGATACTTAGGAATAAACTTAACCAAGGAAGTAAAAGACCTGTACTAGGAAAACTACAGGATGCTGAAAAAGAGATAGAGGACGATATACACAAGTGGAAGACTATACCGTGTTCATGAATTGGGTAGAATTAACATCAAAATGTCCATACTACACAAAGCAATCTATAGATTCAATGCAATCCCTATTAAAATACCAACAGCATATTTTACAGACCAAGAACAAACTCTCCAAAAATGCATATGGAACCAAAAAAAGATTCCAAATAGCCTCAGCAATCTTGAGAAAGAAGAACAAAGTTAGAGGAATCACAATGCCTGATATCAAGTTATACTACAATGTCACTGTACTTGAAACAGCCTGGTACTGGCACAAGAACAAGCATATACATCAATGGAACAGAACCCAGAACCCAGAACTTGACCCAAACCATGATGCTCAATTAATACCTGACAAAGGAGGCAAGAACATACAATGGAGTCAAGACAGTCTCTTCAATAAATGGTGTTGGGAAAATTGGACAGGTACATGCAAAAAAATGAAACTAGACCACCAACTTATACCATACACAAGAATAAATCAAAATAGATAAAAGACTTAAATGTAGGTCATGAAACAATAAAAATCTTAGAAGAAACCATATGCAGCAAAATCTCGGACATCTCTCATAGCAATATGTTTACTGATAACAGCTACTAAAGCAAAGAAAACTAAGGAGAAAATAAACAAATGGACTACATCAAAATAAAAAGCTTCTGCACAGCAAAAGAAACCATCATCAAAATTAATAGGAGAACCCACTGCATGAGAGAACATATTTGCCAATGATACAACCAATAAAATATTAATATCATATATATATGGAACGCATACAACTTAACCAGAGGAAGAAAAACAATCCAGTTAAATAGACATTTCTCTGAAGTGGACATACAGATGGCCAAGAGACATATGAAAAAATGCTCAAAGTCACTGATCATTTTAGAGATGCAAATCAAAATGACAATGAGGTATCACCTCATGCCTGTCAGAATGGCTACCATCAACAAGTCAACAAATGACAAGTGCTGGAGAGGATGTGGAGAAAGGGGAACCCTAGTACACTGCTGGTGGGAATGCAGACTGGTGCGGCCACTATGGAAAACAGTATGGAGTTCCCTCAAAAAACTAAAAATGGAACTCCCATTTGACCCAGTGATCCCACTTCTAGGAATATATCCTAAGAAACCAGAAACACCCATCAGAAAGGATATATGCACCCTTATGTTCATAGCAGCACAATTTACAATAGCTAAGATTTGGAAACAGCCCCCATGCCCATCAGCAGCTGAATGGATAGAAAAACTGTGGTACATCTACACATGGAATACTACGCAGCTGTGAAAAAAAAGAAAGAGAAAGAGAGAGAGAGAGAGAGAGAGAGAGAGAGAGAGAGAAAGAGAGAGAGAGAGAGAGAAAGGAAGGAAGGAAGGAAGGAAGGAAGGAAGGAAGGAAGGAAGGAAGGAAGGAAGGAAGAACTCTTGCCATTTGCAACAGCATGGCTTGACCTGGAAAGTATTTGCAGACAGCAGCCCTGCCGCCTTTCAAGGCTGGGTGTTACTAGGGACTGCAGGTTCCATGCCTGGTACTCCAGCCTGAGTTCAAGGACTTTAACTTCTGAGGGAACAAACTCTCCTGTAGCCAGGAGTTCCCTCCTCCCTCCCACCCCTGGGAGCCAAGTCAGCTCCTCTTGGGACCTCCCCTTCCTACTGGTCTCCATGTGTTTTCTGTGCTTCTTTGATTTAAGTATTCTCCTCAGCAGGACCTCTGTAATACTTTCAACAATAAAGAAAAGAATATTGTTTTAACCTCAATGCAATGCTATATCAAAATTGTATTTGTATTATTACCACAAAAATATTTGGTGTTGAATATTTGAAAAAAAATCTATAGGAGCATTTTCTACCATGCCATACATTTTCCCTTTGATAGAATGAATTTTAAAGGCTTTACTTTGACTCCATGAATTAGAGATAAAAATCTAACTATTATTGAAGTGATTTTCTATTTGAGGCATCAATGGCACCACCATAATGCTATTATCATTTCACTATTCAAAAAGTTTTTGTTCTGCTAATGGAGTGAGCACACTGACAGCTATCATTTCACATTTTGTTTATTTTTAAATTCAAAATTTAAAAATTAACAAAATTAATTTGCAATGGTCATTTGATATTAATATAAAGTCATGCTTTGTGGAGTAAAATGTAAACCTTTTGTGGCTGCTTACAGCCCTCCTGAAATACCTACCACTTTAATATGTATGCAGACATTTCTTCAGTCCATTTGTGTCTGTGATGAGTGATATCACCCTGTGATGGGTTGTTGATGTCAACAAATATTTTGTGAAAATAATACATTTATCATCACTTTCCTTGAGAAGCTGAAACAGTACTTAATTTTTTAAATTAAATATGCACTTCCATTCATTTGAGCTCATTGCTTCCAAGGAAATTTATTGTGAAATAAATAAGCATTACCAAGTAATGACATGAATAAAAGAACAATTGTAGATTTACACCATACAATAGATAACAAAACCACCATAGTAAGAGCTTTTACACTACTCTCAATTCACTCTTTAACGGGCCATCTCAGCTTTTATTTTCTGCACATATTTCAAATACTTCTTACCTATACTTTCTCAACTTTCCCACTGGTCACACCAGCTGGCAGTTTATGGGCTTCCTGCTTCCTGCTGGACAGTGGGTAGGGGCCATGGCACAGTTGGTTGTAAGAAAATAAATTTCTGTTGTTTTACCCCCCAGACTATAGTAGTTTGTTATGGCAGCCTGAGCAGACTAACACCCTGAGGAAGACTCTGATTAAAAGCTCATTAAACCAGGGGAGGTTCAGAGAGCTTCTGGGCTGATGAACACAGGGAGGTGCTGGAACAGTGTCACCCTGAAGAGGCTGTGAAATCTCCGCGCCCTTCCCCAGCCCTTACCCTATCCATCTCTTCCATTTGGCTGTTCCTGAGTTATACCCTTTTAGAATAAATCAGTGGTCTGCTAAGTAAAATGTTTCTCAGAGATCTGGGAGCCACTCAAGCAAATTAATGATTTCCAAGAAGAAGGTGGTTGGACCCTCCACTTTATCACCACTTAGAAACACAGGTGACAACCTGAAGATGCAACTAACACCTGAAGGGGGTGAGGAGGGGCAGACTTATAAGACTGAGTCCTTAGCCTGTGGGATCTGACACTATCTGTAAGTAGACAGCGTCAGAATCAATCGACTTGTCGGACACCCAATTGGTGTCTGAGAATTGTTGGTGGGAGGGGAAAGCCCCAGGTTGGAGTTGGGTGCAGAACCTTCTTTTGTCCTATTGTTGGGGATAGTTTTTGTCAGTATTATTTGGGGAAATTACAAGAAAAGGTTTGGGATGACAGCAGGAATGGTCAAAACAACAATCATGTAGTTTTTTGGTTTGTGTTTTCTTTTGTTGTTGTTGTTGCCTATCCTTACCTGAGGATACTTTTTCCATCTATCTCTAGAGAGAGTGGGAGAGAGAGAGAGAGAGAGAGAGAGAGAGAGAGAGAGAGAGAGACATCAATGTGAGAGTGATACATTGATTGGTTGCCTCCCGCACACAGGATCAAACCTGCAAACCAGGTATGTGCCCTTGATCAGGAATGGAACCTGTAACCCTTCAGTGTGGGGGGTAACCACTGGCCTACACCAGCTTTGCTTTCTCTTATTCATAAATTACCATGGTGTGAGTGAATCAAATAGTTGTTTTGATTTCATATAAAAAGAAGTTAAAGTAAATATTGAATCTCTAACAGCATAACTAATGCAATGCTATATTTATAATCTATATAATAAAGAGCCAGGGTCGTAACGACCTTTATGACCAAAGGCTCGACCAGACCGGAAGTCAGTGCTGGGTTGCGTGGCTGCGGGTCAGCCGTGCTGGGCGGGAGTCAGTCCCCCTCCCAGCCGCACCAGGTGGGAGTCAGTCCTGGGTCATGTAAGTGGAAACTGTAAAAAATAGAAACAAGGCAGACCTATCCCTCCACATGGGGAGATATTGGCAGAAGAATAGCAGGGAGCCAGAACTCCCACCATCTCATAACAATAATGAATACCCATCCCCCTCCCCTAACATACAAACCTTGGGCCAAGTGGGGAACCTGGACTTCTACTCTCTTCCTGAAATAATGAGGTGACATCTCACCCTTCCCTTACCAGAGCAGTATCAAAGCAAAGCCAGATGAAACCAGGTTGAAAAAGATCCAGAGTTTCATAATGCTCAAAATTTCTAGATTTCAATTATCAAACTAGTCATACAAAGAAGCAGAAAGATCTAAAACTGAATAAAAAAGATAATAGACACTGACACTGAGAGAGTAGAGATGACAGAGTTATTTGATAGTAAGTTTAAAGCAGCCATCAAAACAATCTTTACATGAGTGCTTTTGAACATCCTTAAATGGGGAAAAAAGAAAGTTATGGCAAGTAAATAGAAAGTCTCAGCAAAGAAAATGAAGTTATAAAGAAGCAAGTGAAAATTATAGTTCAGAAGAATATAATAACTGAAATAAATAACTCAGTGAATAGGCTCAAAGCAGAATGGATGGAACAGAGGAAACAGTCAGGGAACTAGAAAATATAACAATAAAAATATCCAATGAGAATAGGGAGAACATGGGCTTGAAAACAACAACAGAAAAAGATCAGAACCACAGGAACCAGTGGAGTCATAACAACAACAACAACAACAACAACAACAACAACATAAATAAATAAATAAATAAATAAATAAATAAACAAACAAACAAAACTGTAACATTTGGAGTCCAGGAAGAAATTAAAGGAGATGGAGCTGAAAGAGTACTTGAAGAAATAATGGCTGAAAACTCTTCCAATTGGTCAAAAGACAGAAATCTTCAATTTTAAGAAGGTGAGCAAATACAAAATGATATTAACACCCACATCATAAACTTCTGAAAAATAAAAACAAAGAAAAAAATCTTGAAAGTTCTGAATAACAAACAACACTTTATCTATAAGGAAAAAGTAATTCTCATGACAATAGGTTTTCTATTAGAAACCATAAAGTCTAAAAATAAAAGAACTGTCAACAGAGTCCTATTTCCAATGAGAATATACTTCAGCAATATAGGGAAAATCAAGGCACCTCAGGAAAGAGAATATACAAATGTAAACAAGAATTGATAAAGAATAATATCCAAATCTCAAAAAATATACAAAATATATTCAATATCATCTCTCCAGGTAAATTTATTCCTCCATTACCAGGATAGCTAAAATTAAATAGGTTTATAATATTAATTACTGGCAAGTATCTGCAGGATCTAGAACCCTCATTCACTGCAGGTGGTTGTATAACTTGGATAAAAGGATGCAAAACTCTATTTACTAAAACTAAACATATGCCTACGGTGTGAGTCATTAAATTTACTGCTTTTATATATCCAAAATACATGATCATAAAGGTTCTCAAAATCATATGTGAAAGGATGTTTAGCGTACCTTTATTCATAATATTTTTAAATTAGAAACAACTTACAAATCTGTCTACAGGAAAATGGAAGAATGGTAGTAAATTCAAATAATAGAATACTACACACCTACAAAAAAGGAATAAAATCCTGATATGAAGAACAATATGGGTTAATTTCATATATATTATGTTGAGCAAAAGAAGTGAGACACATATGAGAATACATCATATAAATCCACTGATATGAATTTCATGAACTGATGGTACTATCAATGATTATAAAGGTCAGAAAATTAATAAATTCTGAGGGTAGTAGTCAGAAAGGGGGATGAAAGAAACTTCTAAAATCTTGAAAAAGATTCTACATCTTTATTGGGTGTTACATATGTAAACAAGTTTGATCTCTACATTTACGTTTCATGCACAGGTGGAGTTAAATATGTGTTTTCTAGCACTGGAACTTGCTTATTATTTGAGCTTGGGTTCCTCAACTTTCAGAGTCCATGCTAATCTTCATTATGTCATATTACCACCTGAAGATAAATAGTGCCATCAAGATCTAATTCTATAGCTCAGTAACCCTGAAAAATGAAAGAGGATTTATCCTGATTAAGAACTCTGAAGAAATCATACTAACAATTCTATATAACTCACCAAATATTCTGCATAAAATATCATCTCAAATGGAGTACCATTTATGATTCAATAATTGGAATTTAAGAGGAAGTAATAGTAGGTCTTTTGTTATTCTCATAATTTGTGAACTCAGTAGTAATACTGATAAACTATTGAAAAAGTAGGTGTTTCCTTTTTCTACAAATATTTAAATTGTTTGGGTAATACCAAAAGACTATAAATTTTTAGCCTAAACATACTTTAATATATTTTTATTGTTAATTTTAGAGAGGGAGGGAGAGGGAGGGAGAGGGAGAAAGATAGAAACATCAATGATGAGAGAGAATCATTGATTGGCTTCCTCCTGCATACCCCACCCTGGGGATCTAGCCTGCAACTCAGGCCTGTGCCCTGACCAGGAATAAAACTGTGACTTCCTGATTCATAGGTTGATGCTCAACCACTGAGAAACACCAGCCAGGCAGACTAACCATACTTTAAAAAGTGACTGTCAGATATTGGGAAATGAGACATTAAAGTAATATGCAATCTACACTAATAAAAGAGAAACATGGTAATTGGCGTACGACCGCTACCCTTCCCATTGGCTAATCGGGGAGATATGCAAATTAACTGTCAGCCAAGATGGTGGCCGGCAGTCAGGGAGCTTGAAACTAACATGAGGCTTGCTTGCTTCAGTGACGGAGGAAACCAAAGTTCCCCGCCTGCCTTGCAGGCCTCTGAGCCTGCAGTTTGAAACATTTTAACAAATATAGAAGCTAAAAAAAAAACACCCAGAAACCAGCTTTCAGTGAGCTGGGATCTCAGAGCTGGAGTCAGAGCTGGAGTTATACATTGTTTTGAACCGAAACAAACCAGATACCTACTTTCAGCAGCGGAGGCCTAAGAGCTGGAGTCTCAGAGCTAAAGCTGGCCCAGAATTAAAAAAGAAAAAGAAAAAAAGGAGCGATTGGGAGCTTCCATCACCCGCCAGCCTGAAAACAGCCCTCAGCCTCTCACAAAGACTGGCCAGGCACCCCAGTGGGGATCCCCACCCTGAAGGGTGTGTGACCAGCTGCAAACAGCCCTCAGCCCCTCACCCAGACTGTCCAGGCACCCCAGTGGGGACCCCCACCCTGAAGGGTGTGTGACCAGCTGCAAACAGCCATCATCCCCTCACCCAGGCTGGCCAAGCACCCCAGTGGGGACCCCCAACCTGATCCAGGACACCCTTCAGGGCAAACCAGCCAGCCCCACCCATGCACCAGGCCTCTATCCTTTATAGTAAAAGGGTAATATGCCTCCCAGCACCAGGATCAGCATGACAGGGGGCAGCGCCCAAACCCCCTGATCGTCCTGCGGCTCTGTGTGTGACAGGGGGTGGGGCCACAACTTCCCTATCCGCGCTGCTCTGTTCATGACAGGGGAAGGCGCCCCAACCTCCTGATCAGCCCTGCTCTGTGCCCGGTATGGGGGAGCTCCCCAAACCCCTGATCGCCCTGCGGCTCTGTGTGTGACAGGGTGCGGTGCCCCAACCCCTCCCCCCTCCACGGGCCCTGCTCTGTGTGTGACAGGGTAGAGCCATAACCTCCCCATCGGCCCTGCCCTGAGTGTGAGAGTGGCTGCGCCCCAACCCCCTGATCAGCCCTGCTCTGTGGGTGATAGAGGGCGGCACCACAACCCCCCGATCCGCCCTGCTCTGTGCGTGACAGGGGGCAGCGCCCCAACCCCCGGATTGGCCCTGCTCTGTGCGTGACAGGGGATGGCGCCACAACCTCCCCATCGACTCTGCCTTGAGTGTGACAGGGGGCTGTTCCCCAACCCCCCAATCGGCCCTAGCCTGAGCGTGACTGGGGGTGGCATCGCAACCTCCCAATCCTCCCTGCTCTGTGCATGACAGGGGGCGGCGCCCCAACTCCCCAATCGGCCCTGCTCTGAGCCCGACCAGGGGCTGCACCTAGGGATTGGGCCTACCCTCTGCCACCCGGGAGCAGGCCTAAGCCAGCAGGTCGTTATCTCCCGAGGGGTCCCAGACTGCGAGAGGGCACAGGCCAGGCTGAGGGACCCCCCCTTCCCCCCGAGTGCACAAATTTTTGTGCACCAGGCCTCTAGTCCTATATAATAAAAGGCTAATATGTAAATTGACCAAGCAGTGGAACAACCGGTCACTATGACACACACTGACCACCTGGGGGCAGACGCGCAATGCAGGAGCTTCCCCTGGTGGTCAGTGCACTCCCACAGGGGAAATGCCACTCAGCCAGAAGCTCTGAGCCAGGCTCACTGCCGGCAAGTGCAGTGGTGGTGGCAGGAGCCTCTCCCGTGGGGAGTGGGCTTAAGCCATCAGTTGGACATTCACCAAGGGCTCCTGGACTGCGAGAGGGCACAGGATGGCTGAGGATCACCCTCCTCCCGAGTGCATGAATTTCATGCACCGGGCCTCTAGTTAAATTATAAAATTAAAAATGGAGTAAGTTACTGGTAAGAGGAAAATCCATGCTTTAATTTAGAAAATAAAAGGAAATTTCCTATAATAAAAGTAGTGTTTTAAGGAACATGCTGAATTCATAGGAATAAAAAAAACATGTTTGGGATTTTATAGTTTCCCAAAGATGGAGCCTACAATTCTAGCATAGGTGCTGTACTCTTTCTTAATATTTAGATGCCAAAAAAAAAAAGAGAAAGGATCAGCAGTTACTTCCCTTCCAACGAGAATAAGAAATCATTCTCTAAAATTAACAAGTAATTTTGCTAGCAATAGACTCTCCAAAGAAAATAAAGATGGTTTATTTAAGGAGGCCATCAAAACAAAAGGATCCATTCAGGAGAAATCAGCATGAATTTCAGCAACTACTGAAACTATTAGCCAAGTCCAGCAGGAAGTATAAACAATATTTTCCATTTCAGAGAAATAAATCATATTCCAATGATTATTCATCAAAACACAAAGCGAGGCAACTCTTTTATATTTTGTTTTATAGAGGATAGCATAAGGGGAATTCCACTTAGAAACCTAGCCAAGAGACCAAGTAGCACAGGTCCTGGAAGTTCAAGTAAATGTTTTAAACCATTGCAGGAATAATTTGGGATAATAGAGGAAGTTTATGCACCTGGAAAAGACTAAATAGACCTGGAGAGCATAATGATCCTATCCCATAATGATCCAAAATTCCTTAAATTTGGTTTACTCAAGAACCCTGTCAACTTACAATGGAGCAGGGCTAGGTGTACAGGGAAATCTAAATCCACATCACCAGCCGTCCGAAAGAACTTGAGGACCAGAACATTGTCTAGTCTAATTCATCCCCAAGGACTCCCCTGGTGGGTATAAATGTACCATCTCTTTTTAAAAATTTCTTTATTGATTAAGGTATTACATATGTGTCCTTATCCCCCCATTACCCGCCCTGAACCCCCCACTCATGCCCTCACCCCCCTGTTTGTGTACCATGACTTTTTTGTTCATTCATCTACTGGTGGGCACTTGAGCTGTTTTTAAATCTTAGCTATTGTAAATTGTGCTGCTATGAATATGAGGGTTCATATAGTCTTTCTGATTGTGTTTTGGGGATTTTAGAATATATTCCAAGAAGTGGGATCGCTCTGGTTTATTTTTAATGTAACCTTTCTTATTCCTCCAGGACAATGGGAACTTTAGAAAACCAAACCCATGGTAGATAATGTACAGTAAAATTTAATTTTTCAGCCCAGTCAAGAAATAAGTTCTTTTTAAAAAGAGATAGAGGAGGACATAAACAAATGGAAGAATATACAATGTTCATGGATTGGTAGAATCAACATCATTAAAATGTGCATACTACCCAAAGCAATTTATAGATTCAATGCAACCCCCATTAAAATACCAATGGCATATTTCAAAGACCTAGAACAAACTCATTTTCAGACTATTATTTAGGTCAGTGATGGCGAACCTTTTGAGCTCAGCGTGTCAGCATTTTGAAAAACCCTAACTTAACTCTGGTGCCATGTCACATATAGAAATTTTTTGATATTTGCAACCATAGTAAAACAAAGATGTATATTTTTGATATTTATTTTCTATATTTAAATGTCATTTAACAAAAAAAAAAAAATCAACCAAAAAAATGAGTTCGCGAGTCACCTCTGACACGCGTGTCATAGGTTCGCCATCACTGACCTAAATAGACACTTTTCAAAAGAGGACATACAGAAGGCTGAGAGACATATGAAAACATGCTCAAAATCACTAATCATACAAGAGATGAAAATCAAAATGACAATGCAGTACCATCTCACACCTGTCAGAATGGCTATTATCAACAAATCAACAAACAAGTGCTGGCTAAGATGCAGAGCAAAAGGAACACTCGTGCACTGCTGGTGGGAATGCAGACTGCTGCAGCCACTGTGGAAAACAGTATGGCTTTTCCTCAAAAAATTAAAAATGAAACTTCCATTTGACCTAGTAATCCTACTTCCAGGAATATATCCCAAGAAATTAGAATCACCAATCAAAAAGGATATATGCACCCCTATGTTCATAGCAGCACAATTTACCATAGCTAAGATTTGGAAACAGCCTAAGTGCCCATCAGCAGATGAGTGAATTAGAAAACTGTGGTACATCTACATGATGGAATACTATGCTGCTCTAAAAAATAAGGAATTCTTACCATTTGCAACAGCATGGATGGAAATGGAGAGCATTATGCTGAGTGAAATAAGCCAGTCAGAGAAAGATAAATATCACATGATCTCACTCATTTGTGGAATATAATGATCAACATAAACTGATGAACAAAAATAGAACCAGAGTCATAGAAGCATCTAACAGACTGTCCAACATATGAGGCAAGGCGGGGGGATGAGGGGATAAGAGATCAATCAAAGGACTTGTATGCATGCATATAAGCAGAAACCATGGACACAGACAGTAGGGTGAGGGCATGTGCTGGGGGGTGGGAATGATGGGGGAGAGGTCAAAGGGGGGAAAAGGAGACATATGTAACACTTTAAACAATAAAGGATTAAAAAAACACACACACATACACAAAAGGAAAAATAAAAACCCTGCCCTTTTTTCCTTCTCCCTCCCTTTCTGCATTCTCTCACTAGGGAGTTTTTCAACCATTTATTCTAAAGTGTAGTTGACCTGGAAATACAATGGCTTGTTAATTACATGCTGGCTGAAAATTGCCCACACTGTTTGTTTTTGTTTTGGAATATAATGAACAAATTACAAGGGTTCTGAAAGGGTAACTAACAAGCCATTATCTTCCCCCTCCAAGGACACTTGAGAACAAATGGTTGAAAACCTCCCTAAGGATAAAATGCAGAAAGGGAGGGGGAAGGGGGAAGGAAAATAGGGCAGTTTTACTCTGAGAAGCCAGCAGTCTCAAGGCTTGGCAAGATAGTTGCCAGGTGCTTCTCATGAGTTCTGGGAAGGCCACAACAAAGTAAAAAGGGACCTTGAGAATGAATCTGTAGCAAAATATTCAGCAAAGGAATTTTGAAACCTATAGACAGGAGGGTATATAACTCCTCGGACCCCCACCCAACTTGCTCTTCAGATCAGCAGAGAGCCCGTCTGTGCTTCATAAGCCAGATGTATAGGCTTTTTGCTTCACTTTTTCAATAAAGGTGCATGTTTTAATCAATTGGCTTTCACAATGTAGTCGAGGTCTCTCATACAAAGTCATTTATACGAGAAGACAAGGATCCAGGTTGGAGACAGCCCCTCCCACTGGCTCCGGGGGCTGTCTGGGAACACCTCTCTGGTGATGGTGAGAGGTGCCTCTAACATCATATATGGCACCACTACTTTTGGCAGGGAACTTGCAAATTCAAATCAAATGCTGCACAGTCAGGCAACTTCTAAGCAATTTCAAATAAATACAATCATAATTCATCTCTAGTCAAACTGTGAGGTTTTCATTAGAGCAACAGGAAAAGATATAGAAGGAAAGAACATTTCTAACTTCCGTTGTTCTGCAGACACTCCCACTCAGTAATTTTCCCCCCACAGTTACTGAGTGGAAGTCTGCTGATTGGAACACAGAAAAGGTAAGCCATATTCTTTTATTCCAATAAAGGAGAAGTGTGTTTATTTAATTCTCACATAACTCTGCACAGATGATGTGCAAGTACACTTGTTTGTGTGATTTAGCAGAATTTGTACTTTCCTAGCGTCCCACCCAAGTAATTGGAAAACATCCACCTGATGAGAGAATGCACATGGGGGTCCTAGCTCTCCTTTTGGCATTGAGAATGGCTTGCAGGTTGAGGATGCACTGTGCAAAGTATTCAACTTGTTTCTAAATAGGTTTTTGCAGAATTGGGAGGGGGGAGTTCTGAAACTATTTATACAAGCCTCGATGTTGCTGTAAAGGAGTTGGGGAACCTTTTTTCTGCCAAAGGCCATTTGGATATTTATAACATCACTAGAGACCCGGTGAATGAATTCCTGCACTGGTGGGGTCACTTGGCCTGGCCGGCAATCGCGACTCATCAGGGCAGCGGGAGGTTGGTGGGGGTGGGGGAGCACAGGAGGTTCTGATCGGTGCCATTAGGGCCAGCTGGTTGGGGGGAGGGCTGCAGGAGGTTGGCTGTGGAAGCACACTGACCACCAGGGGGCAGCTCCTGCATTGAGCGCCTGCCCCCTGGTGGTCAATGCATGTCATAGAGACCAGTCGACTGGTCATTCGGTCACTAAGGCTTTTATATATATAGACTAGAGGCCCGATGCATGAAATTTCTGCAAGGGGCTCGGCCATCGCAGCCCCTGTTGACCCTCGCAGCCCTCGCAGCCCTCGCAGCCTTGTCTAGAAGGTCGTCTGGATGGTCGTTCTGCTGTTTGGTCTAATTAGCATGTCAGCTCTTTATTATATAGGACTAGAAGCCAAATGCACAAAAATTTGTGCACTGGCAGGGACGGGGGGTCCCTCAGCCCAACCTGAGCCCTTTCACAGTCTGGGACTCCTCGGGAGATAACCACCTGCTGGCTTAGGCCCGCTCCCCTGGTGGCAGATGGCACGCCCGATCCTGCGGTGCCTGCCCTGTCTCCCCCGGTCGCAGATGGCAGGCCCGGATCCTGCCTTGGGAGGGCGGTGGCTGGGGATCACGCTGCCACCTGCCCTGCCCACCCCACCCTGCACATGGCAGGCCCAGATCCCGAGCTGGGGTGGGCGGTGGCTGGGGATCTCACTGCCACCTGTTCAAAGCAGGGCAGCGCACCAGGATCTGCCTGCAGTATGCAAATTTAATGGCCATCTTTGTTGGGTTAATTTGCATACTCTTCTGATTGGCTGATGAGTGTAGTGAAGGTATGGTCAATTAGCATCTTTGTCTTTTATTAGTGTAGATTCCCAGGCCATACAGAATTATCAACTTAAAAATTAGCCTGCTATATTTGGTCAAACATTTAGTTAACTCACTCCTAATGCCTTATCAGTGCCAAGCCAAATGGTTTCACAGGCCTTATATGGCCCACAGCCAGACATTCCCCACTCCTGCAAGGGTACATAAGTCTCTCTAAAGTGCTATGTCATCCACAAAAATTTTGTTACAAACACAAAATAGCAACCATTATACCTGAGTATCTTTAGTCATGATTGTAACCCAAACTTGATCAGATGAATCATTTAATGTTTACTAAGACCAGTCTCATCTTAAAAGTTCTAGAACTCTAATATCACAAACACCAGTGTTTTGAGTGAACAGTAAAGCTTAAAAAAACTGGTATAGAGCAGGGTTTTGTTTTTTAACTTTTTATTTTGAAATAATTATGGACTCATGAGAAGTTACAAAAAATAGTACAGAGAGGTCCCTTAGACCCTGTGAACCAACCTCCCCCCAACATCTTATATATTATCCAATCCAGGAAGTTGACATAGGCACAATACCATTCACTATATAGTGCCAAGCCAAATGGTTTCACAGGCCTTATATGGTTCACAGCCAGACATTCCCCACTCCTGCAAGGGTACATAAACCTCTCTAAAGTGCTATGTAATCCACAAAAATTTTGTGGCTGGGGGGAAGGGCTGCTCCATGAAGCCATCCTCCACCTAGCCATCTAGCTGGCCTGAACTCTGTGCTCCTGTGGGCTGGAGTTGAGGGCTGAGCTGGACTGTCATCCCATTTGCTTCCCTCCTGAGGCTCTGTTAGAAGGAGGAGGGATCAGGGTGTCCCTAATTGTGAGTTTTCTTTCCACCTTCCTAACTACCTGCCACCATGTGCAGGTGTGCAATTTGCACTAATTGTACCATTGTCCTGAGGGTGATGATAAAACCCATATGGGTTTCTCCACCTCCTGTGTTTTATTGTGTCTCACAATAATTTGTCTATTATAAGCCAACTGGGCAAGTGCCACCCTTTAGTCTCCTTTTGGTACAGTGCTTGCCATGCCTTAATGCCCAATTAATAAAATTATAGTAATAACCCTCCTTTGGCCTAGTGTTCTGGAGGCTGCAGTGGGCAGAGGGTGAATCTGGTGTAGATTTCCTTAGAGCAGTGGTTCTCAACCTGTGGGTTGCGACCCCTTCGGGGGTTGAATGACCCTTTCACAGGGGTCGCCTAAGGCCATCGGAAAACACATATATAATTACATATTGTTTTTGTGATTAATCACTATGCTTTAATTATGTTCAGTTTGTAACAATGAAAATACATCCTGCATATCAGATATTTACATTATGGTTCATAACAGTAGCAAAATTACAGTTATGAAGTAGCAACGAAAATAATTTTATGGTTGGGGGTCACCACAGCATGAGGAACTGTATTAAAGGGTCACGGCATTAGGAAGGTTGAGAACCACTGCTTTAGGGCCTTGCTCCCTTGCAGAGGTCCTGGGGTCAATGCAGTGCTGGTTGGAGATGGGATAGAGAGAGTCAAGGGCGTCCTGAGGTTGTGTGGAGGAATGCACAGACAGGAGCAAGTTGAGAGAATGAGAAGTTGGGGTGGGGGTGAGTGTACCTCTGCTTAAGGGAAGCCTGGGGTGTTTGTGAAGAGCTTCATCCTTGGGATCAGCCTGTTTTATTTGAACCTCAGCTCTGCCACTGACCAGCTGTGTGATAATGACAAATTCTGTAACCCTCCTTAGACTATTTTCTCATCTATAATTGGGGATAACAATACCTACCTCTTAGAATAGATCATATTATAGTGAAGACAAAACAAAAGTGAAGAAAATCTAACGCCTCAATCAAGGTAAATTTCCTTCCTACCCACTCTAACTTTCCAAAAATATCTAAGCGCAATTCAACCTAGAAATGGCATCTGTCAACACTCAGGCACTGAGGGCCTGCGGACAGTTTATAACTGCTTAGGATTCCCTTTCCGTTGACCTTTAGGGTGGGTGTCAAATCCGCCCTGGGAGCACAGGTGGATTGGGACAAGAAAGGCTGCAGGATGGCATTACACTGAGGAAACCGAGGCAGGCCACACTCTGAGACCCTTAGCCAGGTGTGAAGGCCTCGGACCTGAAAGGCAGGTGGGATTTTTTCCAAGTAGCGGGGGATGGGAGGGTAAGGGCCGTATCGGTGCCAAAGGGCACGCTCAGTTGCTCTAGCGGCAGAGGTGGAGGTGCGGGGAGCCAAGGACTTCCTCACGTGGCAGGAGCCAGGCTCCGGGGCGCACAGTCCTACCCTGGCGCCGCCGCGACCGCCAGGGGGCACCAGGACCCCGCCCGCGGCGGCGCGGGGCGCGGAGGGGTTAAAGGTGAGCGGGCTGGGGCGCGGCGCAAGCTTTGGGGGACCCGCTAAAGGTGCGCGTCGGAGGGAGCGGCCGGGGGATGGGGCGCGTACCGGGCGGGGGCGCGGCCAAATGGACAGCGGGCCGAGCGCCCGCAGACTGGCGGCCAAGAGTCAGCGAGGCCGCCCGCAGCCCTGAGCGCAGCTCCGTCCGGGTGGCCAGCTCGGCGGCGCTCCCGCTCTGCCTGCCGGGCCGCCACGTCTGGAAGGCGGTGACCACGACGCTGCGGGGTCCGGGCACCGGAACCCAAAGTGGGTGCGCGGCGGGGCCGGGCGGCGGGCTTTTGGGCGGGGGGTGGGGGGGTCACGGGCCTTCCGCGGAGGTGGGGAGGCTCCTCGCTGCGCTCCGGAGGTTGTGGCGCCGCCCGGACGCCGAGGGACCTGGACCGCACGTTACCGAGGCCCGGAGACAGGTGGGGGTGCGGGTGGCACCAGCTTTGCTGCTTCAGGTGGCGCGTTCGGGTGCACCCGAAGGTCCTTTCCTTTATGCTGTGACATGGACACGCGGCTCCATCCCCTCCTTCCCCTGACGACAGGGGCAGCCCGGGTCGCGGCGCCCGCTCTCCCCTCGGGGCTCGCGTGCTGGAAGCCCGGGCGCGAAGGCAGTGCTCCGCCCTTTTGTGGTGGAGGCGAGCGGTGGCCGCTGCCCCTGGGATGCCCATTGCAATTCGGGACTCCAAGGTCCGCGGCTGCTGCCAGCCACCCGCACGCCGCCGCAGCTCGGGAAAGTTTTGGGGTCTCCTCCTCCTCCCTGTCCGACGTCTTCTCCAGGCCTTGAGGGATTTCCTCATCGGCCCAGGAAACGCTCCCGATGGGAAAAAGACTTGGAACTGGGGGCCCTAAGCACTTTAAAACAACAATCATTTCCAGGTCTGTGTGTCGCTGGCTCCTGCTTTTTGTCTACTCTTTGGCCTCTGCAAATTTGATTTCCAGCCCTGCAGTAATGTGGTCGCTTTTGTCTTTAAAATACTGATTGGGGGGAGGGGGTGGGAGGGCGGGACGCGAAGCTTCCTTTGCACGCCTATGTGAGTGCTTCTCTGTTGCCGGCCCTTTCAAAAGGGTGAGTGAGGTCACCGCAGAGGAGTACCTGCATCCAGGCAGGACGCAGCTGCCGGCCTCTGGCAGCCTCTCAGCTCTCCTGCAAGGGCCCCTGCAGCGCTGGAGACACTCCCCACACCTCTTCCTTGCTCATGTCCTCTCCTGCAGAAAGGTGTTGTGTCCTGTGAAGTCAGTCCTGCAGACAGAATGAACGAAGAGCGCTCCACCCAGTGTCCTCTGGCTCAGACCCTGCCTTACCCCCTTGTGACAAATGCGGGAGCAGAGAACCTGGACGACCTTCCACTCCTGATGTTGTGAGAGGGAGGGAGGTTCTACCACCGGCTGCTGGGGTGTAGTTTGCTCCCTACATGTTGAATGAAAGGTTTTCATATCCATCCCTTGCTGTACCATTTGCTGGCATCTCTTACATGCATTGTTTTTGCTATAGCTATGATATAATATGACTTATAAATTTTGTATAAATTTAGTATTATATATTATGGAAGGGGGACATTGGTAAGCTACAAAAATATCTATGTCTCTTCATGTAGCGAATGAATGTTTAGGACATTAGATCATTGGTGTTGAATATGTAGCCTCTTTCTTAATACCCTACTACCTTTTGAATCAGCTATTTTAATGATATTTGCATTTCAGGAGGCCATTAATTCCAAAGAAAGGGTTGAATTTTTTGTATGCTCTTGAAATGCAATATATGGAAATATTAAAAGTTCATGCACTTGTAAGATAGGAGAAGGCTTGGTTGGTCTCAACTGGAAAAAAAACCTACATTAAAAAAAGTATTACTTTTGTAAATAAGTAAAATTTGAGGCTATTAAACACTTTAGAAAGTGGTTTATAATTTTTCCTCAAAATAAGCGGTTCATTTAGCATATTTAAGATGATTCCCCTTCTTCAGCTCAAGCCTCTGCTTGAAATGATTTGCTAGCTCCTCTTCCTCATGGATTCCAGCCTATAAATAATTTTTGTTTTCTTTTATCCCTTGCAGAATTTATTAATTCTTAAACATTCCATTAATTAAACCCTTTTATGTGGATGACTCTACCTTTTCTAAATCTTTCCTTCACCTTGTGTCCTAGCTCTATCAATGAGACTTGAAATCTGGGTGTCCCCTTAGGTTCTTTCTCTACCTTATAATCTATACAGTTGGTAATCTTACAGGTGCATTTATATAGCATCTTTATAGAAATGTCTTTGGATCAACATAGATGTATTTATATAATATCAGAAGGATCTTGGAGGTCAGGTTTATACTCCTTGTTCTGGAGATGAGGAAACACAGGTTGAGAGAAGAAAGGTGACCTGTGGTAATGGTGCTCTCCAACCACACAGACCCCGTGGAAGTTAGAATAATGGCCTCCAAAGATGTCCAACCCTAATCCCTGGAACCGATGAAATATTATTCTACATGGCAAAAAGGACTTCACAGGATTAAATTAAAGATCTTGAGGTGGGAAGATTATTCTGGATTATTCAAGTGGATCCAATCACAAGGATCCTTACAAGAGGAAGGCAGAGTCTGAGATGATGTGACAACGAAGCAAGAGTCAGAGCCAGAGAAAGACTGAAGGTGTTACACTGATGGCTGTGAAGGTGGAGGAGGGGCTGTGAGCCAAGGAATGCAGGTGGCCTCTAGGTGCTGGAAAAGGATTCTCCCCTGGAGCCTTCACAAGGAATGCTGCCTTGCCAACATCTTCACCTTTAGCCCAGTTATACTGATTTTGGGCCACTGACCCCCAGAATCTAAAATAGTAAATCCATGTGTTTTTAAGCCACTGAATTGTGGTAATTTGTTATAAAGGGTGTCCCAAAATTCACACAAGAAGTAATTTTGATAGAAAACACAGGTTTATAGTTAAAAATTGTAAATTTTTTATTGATTCATAAAGTATACAGTATAGGGTTATGTATGGAATAGCATATCGGGTAAATGGCCTCCACGGCTTTGCTGGCACATACACACTCTTTTGTTGAAATTTTCTATGACTGTTTTGCATAAATGTGTCTGAATACAGCGCTCAGTTTCCTCCTTCAGGCGTGGGTGGTCGTGGGGTTGTTGGCATAAACCTTAGACTTCAAGAAACCCCAAAGAAAAAAGTCCAACGGCGTTAAATTGCATGATCTGGGCGGCCAATTCTGATCACCAAAACGAGAAATTACACGACCAGGAAATGACTCATGCAGTAATTGAATTGTTTTTCGAGCTATATGGCATGTGGCACCGTCTTGTTGAAACCACATGTCATCCATATCCATATTTTGCAATTTAGGCACAAAAAACTGGATTATCATGTCGAGATAGCGAGCACCATTAAATTCAAATCTTGCGTGAATTTTGGGACAGCCTTTATTAGCAATAAGAAACTAATATGGGGACCCTAATCCTCAATAATTATGAAAAGAGATGCATCCATACATTCGGGGTAATGGTAGAGTGTAGACTACTTCTTGGGACCAAGCCACTGAAGGTAACAATTGGAGAAATGCATGAAGTTTTTGCATCTGTGTAACAAAATTCTACCAAATTGGAGCCATGTTGGGAATCCTTGAGGATTGCCTCAAAGATCCTTACTACAACCACCAAAATAACTAATTTTCCCCCAGTGAGATCAGTGGGATGTGATCTCATTTGATCTCTTTAATTTGTAAACAAGGTGCACGAGTCCTCTGTGTTTCTTCCGGAGTTGGGATTATTCACACGTGAAGGGAGAACATGCAATTCCCAAATCGCCGCCAAAAGCCACTTTTAGAAATCTTGCTTGCTTTTAAGCTTTGCTCTGATATTTTTGAAACATACCTATTGGTAATAAATGAGGTAAAAGATAATTGTGATTGAATATCACCATAGGCTCCCAATGCCTTCATATAATGAAACGATAGGGTCCCCCCTCCAATTTGGAATGGCCTCCCAGGTGTTGTCTCAGGCTCAGAACAGCGCTTCTGATATTTATCTGCCTCTCTTAGGCAAATGAGTCCCACCAGCCCTGGGCCTGGACCACATGAACAATTGAAGACACCCCATTCAGGCAAGGGAAGAGGCAGTATGGGAACACCTGAATTATTCTTGACACTATACCTGTTAGGAAATACAGGAAGTATAAAACTACTCTACTCGTCTTGAGAATTTTCCATCTCAGTTGGATTAAGTTCAGTGTAGTCCAGAAGGAAGGCATGTGACATTTGGGCAGGTCCCAGAACAACAGCTGAAGGGGTCACTGGCAATTTTGTGGGATTCAAACCTTATGGGCTGGAAGAAGGAGAAGGATAATGAAGTGTCCTGGCTTGAGTCACTTCCAAAGCACATGAACTCAAGAATGGAGAGAAGTTTGAACCTCCTCAATTTTAGGGCTTTGGCCAAGAGGTAAATAAATAATGGAGAAAGAGAAGGACTCAGTTATTTTAAGGCTAAAGACCTTACCACTTGTTAAGGTGTCATACATATCTTCTTAGCATATCTCATAAACCTTCATTCATTCTGTTTTCTTCATTTTCACTATTATTCATACCTTCGTCCTTGCTGAAGGCACTTGCTGAAGGCAGCATGTTTTTATCCCTGTTTTTGCCAGTTCTTTTAACCAAATCTCTTCCATGATGTCCCTCTTCAAACACCATTTAAGTCATATTTCTTTCCTGCGGGAAAACATTTAGTATTTTCATACATATTGCCCAAAGTATGTCTAAATTACTAAGTCTTTGCCAGTTTAAATGGTCTTCTCCAGCTGGAACATACCACTCCTCGCCTCCTGGACGGCCAGTGTTCATCCTCACTTCCCCTCACCTACAGCTGTGCTCTCTTTTCTGCTCTTGACATCCTAAATATTGAGTATCTGCTGTATGATGACACTATGCTACTTATTAGACAAAAAAAAGGTAGCATGGAGGGAGACAGTATATTTTTGTGAAAGCTTGATTATTTAGAAGTCTACCCTGCACTATTTTACAAGCCAGTTGGAAAAGAAATGTCAAAATAAATTCATAAAGTAAGAAGGACATCACTAAGATATTTTTAATGTAATTTGGCAAGAATTTCTTGAGTAAGATACTAGAAACACTTGGATGACTAAAAGTCCAGCTATTACTTGTCTGTGTTGTTTATTTCTGATACTCTAAGAATTTAGCTATAGTGAGACACAGGAATTTTTTATTTCCTAGATTATAAGTATTCAGCACATCACTGAGCATTCCTAAAAATTGTGAGAAAACTCCTTTTAGTGATCAAATGTTTAAGCAGTGACCATAGATTGGAAAATATTGGTCCTATAGTGATTTCCAAAGTCAGTTGATGCTCTGAATAAAATAATTACAGAAACAATTGTATAAAGCTCATATTACTTAAATTGCTTTATACAGTTGTTTCTGTAATTATCATGAGGAGATAAGATGATCAAATATGGCCCTGGCTAGGTGGCTCAGTTGGTTGGAGCACCATCCCATACACCAAACAGGTTGAGGGTTTGATTCCTGGTCAGGGCACATACCTAGGTTGTGGGTTCTATACCTGGTCAGAGTGTGTACGGGAGACAATCGATTAATATTTCTCCCTCTTTTCCTCTCTATCCCTCTCTTTATACATATCTTCAGGTGAGTATTTTTTTTAAAGGATGATCTATTATGGATTTAAAAGGTTCATCAAATATTTCATATTTTTAATTTTATGTAAAAGATATAAACACATACTCAAATATTTTCCTAGCAAATGGCATAGGGAAAGGTGACTTAGGAAAAGATAGCTTGAAAGTTGGTATTAAGTTTATAAAAGGTTTGTTTCATTATTTGTTTTGTTTTACCCTGTGTCCCATGGGGATAGAGAAGTATGAGTTTATGAGGAAAAATAAACTATTTCCAAGTCAGTTGAACATTTTATTTGCTTGAACATAGCTATTGAGCTCAGAATTTGAATGGAAAAAGTATTGAATTTATGTAGAGGGAAATATTTTCAATGTGATTTTTAATGCAATTTTGACAGAGATGAACTAAAGTCACTGAACACTGATTAAAGCTATCTTCAATCAGTAAGTGAGTCAGATTAGAAGACTTCTGAATTCAAAACATAATTGGTAGCAGAGTCTCAATGGATGAAGTTCACTCTTTTCCTCTTCTTTCTGTGAGATTAGAGTGTGGTTGTGGTTTAGTTACTTTGTACCAGGTATAGCTTATATATCTTTCACGGAGGGAAGGTCAGCACAACAAGAGCATTTTCTAATGGAAATTTATCTTAGCAGAGTCTCTTCAGGAGTTTACCGTGTAGTGGATGTAGTTATCTATTCAGGTAGTGGGACTGCTGTTCCAGCTGGAAACATATGCAACATATGGGCTTAGGCCTGTTGTTGAACTCCCATCCATAGCGTGGCTGTGCATGCAGCCTTGCTCTGTGCACGCTGTGGCACCAGCCTTGGCCCCTTCTGTGTGGTTCTGACTATATGTCATTTTTCTAGATAATGCTTTAAGTGACATCTTTGCTTGCTGTGAAACACTGGCTTGCTAATTAGTCAACTGTCACTAAAAAATAAAAAATTTAATCATATCTAAAATTAAACTTGAAAAATATTTTCCATTTCCCCATTATGTTCCTGTACATAACTTAAAGTTGGCATTACTTTAGATGGAAGCTTGAAGCCAAACTACTTTGAAAAGCTAAGGCTATGGATAAAGAAAACAGCTGTTACTTTAGAGATAAGGTAAATAAAACCAAAATATGTTATGAAATGAAATGTAATATAATGACAGTAATACTTGATAACTTGCCTGGTCTTCCTATGACCTCTGGGTGTGGGGGGCCCTACAGAAAGCCAGCTGATCTTGCTCTCCTAACCATGGCTTTCCAAACTTCAACATGGATATAAACCACGTGCCAGGTTCTGATTCAGTGTGTCCAGTGCAGCCTCTAAGATGCTGCCGCTCTTACCAGCTGGTGGTCAGTGGGCCATACTGTTTCAAGTGAGGCTCCCCACTGCACATCGGAAATGGGGAGACTTCAACTCTAGCTACTTGCATACACCCTATGCCACACTGCCACCACTTGTGCCAACAGGCTAAGAGCTGCTACTTTGTCCTTAGATTTTTAACTTCTCAGCTTAAGAAAGCTACCTCGAGAATGTATTTTCACCTTAGTCAAAGCCTAGCTTCAAGAGAGGTGGCTGGATTAGAACATTTAAGTGTTGTGTGGAAGGGATATTGCTTGTCTTTTTCTAGGTGAGTGTTCACTTGGTTACACATTCATATAATTAGAATATTTATTGTGTACATCAAAAAAATCTCTTCATAGCCCTCAGAGATCCTCATTGTGGATTTTTGGTTCCATCACTTTAATCTGCCCTAGGCCACCACACTGCATGTATTTCTGACCTAAAAAAACAATTTCAGGGAGCAACAGAAATATTGCCCTAGTTCCAGTTTGCACTTGATATTGAACTACTTTTTTGTACTGTTTCTTTTTAAATAGAGTGTGACTATTATAAACTATAAAGCTTGCACATTTTTATCAGTTTTATGTTAGTACTAGAGGCCCAGTGCACGAATTCATGCACTGGTGGGGTCCAGCCGGCCCATCCCCCATGGGGGCCATTAGGGGTGGGCCAGCTGGGGCTGGGAGCCAATAGGGGGTTGGGGCCAGCCAGGGCGAGGGGCCACAGGTGGTTTGCCAGCTGGCCCTGCCCCTGATCAGGGTGAGGGGCCCACTGGGGGGTGGAACCGGCTGGGGCGAGGGGCCACATGCGTTCCAGTTGTTCTGCCATTCAGTCTATTTGCATATTACCCTTTTATTATATAGGATGGTTTTTAATATTGTGCAATTGGCATCTTGAATAAGTCATTTATAACCTGCTTTTGGGAGCTTGTTTAAAAACATAATTAACTGTTGTTACTCAGAGATGTAGAGTCCCATATTTGCTTAAGGATGAATGAGTTGCTTTATTAAAAAGACATGTTTTTTCAAACTCAGAGACACAGACAACAGAATGGTGGTTACCAGACAGGGAGGGGATGGGTGGAGGGTGAAAAAGGTGTGGTGATGGAAGGGAACTAGGCTTCGTGTGGTGAGCGCATAATGCAATATACAGATGATGTATTATAGAATTAAAACTCATACAATGTTGTTAAGTAATGTTACTCCACTAAATTAAATTTTTAAAAATTTTAAGGAATAAATATTAACAAATATAAAATGGTTTAAAAAATAAAAATACAATTATTAAGACATTTTTTAAAAATAAAAAACACACCATAGCTTTTTGCACCACACCCAGATAACACAGCTCTCTGCCCAGAGCTGAAGGCGGCACAGGCACTGCTGAGGACGCGGAATTTCTGAGTGACTCCTTTGTAATTTATCTCCCTGGAGATTCCTGGCTGTCTGCCTAGCTCCACAAGACCTTCGAGGAATCAGCAGAATAGTCATCTGTGTGAGCGCGTGTCTTTCTAGTTCATGGCAGTTTCTGTTTCTGTTTCGTGTTTTTAAATGAATGAAGTGGCAGTGGTGTTGAGCCCACTAGTCCCTTACCTCTTGAAATGTTCATCTCCTCCTGTCCGGAAGCAGCACCACTCACCCAGGAAAGAGCCAGGGTGCTCAGGAGTGGTCCCAAGACCCGGCTGGGCCATGGCTTGTTCGTGCTGTAAGGGAGTATGGGGCTCCTGGAGGGAATGCGAGGGAGAGGAAGTTGAGGAAAGACATCCCCCAGTCCTGGTGCATAGCATTCAACTTGTAGTTTGAAGTATGTAGTCAGTGTCTCCCTGCCTGTGGCTCCATCTCTTCATCTTATGGGTCTTAAGGCCTCTCTCACCATAAGGACATACCTGTGAAATGGCACCCTCTTGGCCCCATAGCCCCCTCAAACAATTCATTTCTTCCATTTATTGCCAGAAAAGCTGCTGTCCACACTCACCCCCTTTTCTCCTCCCCCAGTTCACTCCTTAATGCTCTGCTTTATCTCCCCTTTGACAATGGTGCCTCCATGCCCATGACATGCTGTCCCAGCTTTTGTGGCAGTAGCCTCTTGTGGCTTGGCTCCTCCTGCTAGGACTGCCCTTCGTAAGTGTCCTTCAGGTCACTCCTCTCCTTCACTTCCCCTTAAGAGGAAGATGTGGTTTCATCCTTGAACCCTCCTCCCTCCCCCACTCTCACCCCCGAGCATCCTGTCTACATGGGCCTTCAGTTTCCCAGCTCTTGTCCCCATCCAGACCTCCCTTGTGAACAACAACCTGTGCTTTAGCTGTTGGTGGTGTCTTCACCCGTGAGAGTCCAGCAGTCTCACTCTGGTGTGCCTTGGTGCAAGCCGCGCCTCCTTCCAGGAATGCTTTGGCCTGACTAACTCATTTCACTCTTCCTAAAACACCAGGCATTCCTGCCTTTGAGGAGTCATCTCTGGTTTCCCTGCCTCTCCCCGGGTCTGAGTGCATACCTTCACTGTTTATTCAACAAATACTGACTGAGTGCTTCTGTGTGCCAGGCACTGTTCTAGCTGGTGAGGGCACAGCAGAAAACTTTGTCCAAACACCGCCCTGTGTTGAGAGGTGTGTGTACTCACCCATAATCCAGCGGTCTCTCCTGGAGGCCAGAGCTGCCTCTCACTCTGCTGGTCCTCTGCCATTGTTTGCTGAGAGCGAATCTGATTATGCCACTTTTCTTGCTTCTCTCTTCTCCCTTTTTTACTGTGGCTTTACTCTCTCTCCCAGGTGCAAAAACAGGAAATAGAGTTTCATAATTACAAGATTAGTGGATAAAATTTCATCCCTTTTTGGATTCTACACATAATTCCTTAAAGTTTTTTTGGGGGTTTTTTTTGGGGGGGAGGGGAGAAGGGTGAGGTGTAAAGTGTGAGTTCAGTGCTTTCTTTGGTTGATGAATTTGCTCTGCTGTGGCTAATAATGAAGTTGCCTTCTGCTGAGTCCTTTGTTCAGAACTGAAGAACTCAGTTCTTTGAAAAGTCACTGGGAGAAAGGGACATTCTGCTTATATCTTACTAGAGGCCCGGTGCATGAAATTCATACACTGGGGGGGTGTGCCTCAGCCCAGCCTGCACCCTCTCCAATCTGGGACCCTTCAGGGATGTCCGATTGCCGGTTTAGGCACACAGGAATCAGGCCTAAAAGGGCAGTTTGACATCCCTCTCTCAATCCAGGACTGCTGGCTCCCAACTGCTCGCCTGCCTGCCTGCCTGATTGCCCCTAGCTGCTTTTGCCTGCCAGCCTTATCACCCCTTAACCACTCCCCTTCTGTCCTGGTCGCCCCCTACTGCCTTCCCTGCTGGCCTGATGGCCCACAACTGCCCTCCCCTGCTGGCCTGATGGCCCACAACTGCCTTACCCTGCCGGCCATATTGTGGCGGCCATCTTGTGATGACATGGGTGTGGCCCTCTTGTGCAAAGGTGTGGTGGTCAATTTGCATATTACCTCTTTATTATATAGGATTATATAGGATTCTAGGTAGTGCCTGTGTCTATGAATACCAAAGCATTGTTATGTTGTTGGAGACAAACATGAAGTTTTCAAATGTTCTTATCTTGTAATACCATCGTCCCTTTTTCCAGAAACAAAGCCACACAAAGCAATAAAGCTAGACCATTTATTTTGGGGCAGGTACTAGTAGAGTTGTCAGATGAAATACTGGACATTCAGTGTAGTGACACTTCAGATTATCCATGAATACATTTTTAGTGTAAGGATGCCCAATATTGCACAGGACATATTTACACTTAAAAATTATTTATTGTGCCTCTGAAATTCAAACATGATTGGTGTCTTGCATTTTTATTTGCTTAGTCTGTCAACCGTGGTTTGAGCAGAAGGCCGTTGTTGGGATGAACCATTTTTAACTCTCATTTTTGGTCATGGCAATGTGCCAGAGGAACACCCCCATATTTGGTGGCAGCTGCTGCTTTGCTAACTTTAATATCAGCCCCACTTTTAGAAGGTTTCTCAACCCTAAGCTGGAGGAACAGTGAGGAGAAGGCACACTCACTCCTTCATTGCACTTCCTTCAATCTGGAGATGTGACACCAGGTGTTACAATTTTGCGTGGTCGGGAAAATGAGATCATAGATGGCTAGCCACCCATCATCCCCGAGGTTCCTTGCCTGTTATAGAAGTGGAAGTTGTGTGATGTGGAAGCAATAATTTTTTAAGTATTCCATTTGTAATGTAGAGTGTGTTAAACTGTCTGCCTCACAGTCTTGGGAGGAACAAAAGCATTCCCAGTGGGCTCAACCCTGGGTGGGCATAATAATCACCAATTTCAAAGTCGCACTGAGGCTTAGGACATACCCCAGAGATTCTGATTCAGGGTCTGGTGGGGCCTGGACATGCCTAACTTTCCCAAAGCCCTCCCTCTGGTCTGGTTTGCAGCTGGAGTTGAGACTGGCTGAGTTCCAGCATCATGTGTTGTCTTGAAGTATTCTCTGAGTGCCAGTGTGGAGGAGGAATGGTGAGTGACAGAATCCTTGCTTATGGAGTAATCACATGCAGGTTTAATTCTGGGCCATGACTCACTGGAGGGGCTTCCAAGCTCTTCCAGGAGTAGCCCACATGATCAGAAACCCATGTATGTGCCAACTGCATTTTCAAAACCATTGACAAGTGGGGCTGGTGTGGGTCAGACTTGACACACTAGAATGCCTCAAATTGGAGTTGAAATTTTATGGGAGCTTGAAATTTTATGGAAGTGGCAATGGCACTCATACTTATTTTCCATTTGTCATTAATCTGTCATGCTGTTCAGTTTGTTGGTGTGACTGTAGTGGTGTTAACATGGGATAGTTAAAATTATGTGTGAAACAGAACATAACTTGTGCCGCACTCAGCACGGCCAGTTTCGGTGAGCCTGAGGAAGGGCGGTGAAGGATTAAAGAAGACAAAGAGAATACAGCTGGGGCTAGGTGGATCTCTCACACAGAGACACCCAGCCTGCAAGCGGAAGCTTTATTTTATAGTCAGAGCACACAGAGCAAAACAAGGGTAGTGGTCAACATGTTTACAATGTTCTTGTGAGTTTCACCTTGTTTTGGCAGCACTTGCTGCACCACTCACAGCCCATTAGCTACCTAGGAAGGAACTAGGGAGGACTATAAGGTCAGGCTTAATTATGCTGGAGGGCTCTGCCCTCCAAGCTGGGACTTGTTTGTGGCCCCTGCCACAGGTCAGTCTGAAGCTTGACCCTATAGCCACTCCCTATAATAACTAAATGTAAGTTCTGACTGAGAGAAACCTGTCACAGTGATACTTGCTAGCAGTTGTATAGCAAATGGTAGCACCAGGCTGCTGATCTAGATCTCTCCCAGTTGGTGCCACCTCATCAGGCTAACAAATTTGTTAATTATTTGGGAGAAATAATTAGCCTTCTCTTCTACTTTTGTGACATACCTATTTATAGTAGAGCTCCTTGGTTTTGGTTCAAATTTCTTTTCAACCTACCCACCTTTGAGGAAAGATATTTGGTTTTCATTAAGTGTTTTGAGGTTTTCTGAAGTGTATAATTCTCTACACATTATCCTCTCCTTCCCAGAATAGCTTTCCATATATATATTTAAATATATTTTTATTGATTTCAGAAAGGAAGGGAGAGGGAGAGATAGAAACATCATTGATGAGATCAAATAATCAATCGACCTCCTGAATGTCCCCTACTGGGAATTGAGCTTGTAATCCAGGCATGTGCCCTGACTGGGAATTGAACTGTGACATCCTGGTTCATAGGTCAACACTCAACCACTGAGCCATACCAGCCAAGTGCTTTCCATATATTAAAATAAAGAATAATAGAGGTCATCAAATAAGGTCTTCCTAAATCTCTCCTCTACCAGAAATGTGTCTGTGGTCATGTTCTTCTCCCTCCTTGTTTTTTTATCGTTCCAAAGCTAATCTATCCCTGCTCAGGAGGCATCCACTTCTGCTTATTTGGGGGCCTTGCTCCATTCATTGTCCCTTCTCTTACTTCAGACTTTTTTTTTCTCCATTGACTCTTACCTTTAACATAGAAGTATACTCATATTTTTTCATCTTAAAATAAAAAATCCTAACAGTATTTTCTCCTACTACCACATCTCTCTTCTCAGCCAAACACTTAGAAAGAGAAGCCCTTGGTTGCTTTCTTCACTTTCTCACTTCCTATTCACTTCTTCACCCAGTTGCCATAGTCAATGGCATTTGTAGCTTTCCCGTTCTCCTGATAACATTTGACTATGTTTAGGAAATTATGGATGGAACCCAAGACTGGGTCAAGTGTGTGCGCTTGGCAAGGGGAGAGGGGTGGAGTGGCTGCAGGGCCTTTTCTGTAAGGTGGGTGCATGGAGGGAACTCTGGGCACCATTGGTCCCTTGTAGTCAGGTGACCACAGAATGTGTGCTGGTTGGCTGGTGCCAGCCAGGAGAACTGCCTTCAGTTGAGAGGCAACTGTGGGAGGAGCAGCTTTGGCTGTGCTCTCCTCTTGAAGTGGTTGTGATTCTCAGCAGTTGTCTGATCACCACACCTTTTAAATAAGTCAGGCTGCTTACCATCCTCACAGACCAGTCAACTCAGTGAGGCAGTAGCAGCTGACACCGGTGGGGTGTGATCGGGCGGGGGTGGAGGGCACTGCTGAGCAAAGGCGGTGGCAGCAGCCAGGAGTGGAAGTTCCTAATGGGGAACAAACTGACCTGCTGCCTGAAGTCCAATGCCAGCCCCAGGCTGGGCCAGGACTCTGGGTGGGTGAGTCGGGATGATAGGTCTGATGTCTGTGTGGCGGGCACCAGGAACTCAGTGGCAGCACCACCAGCCCCAACTGCCCTGGAACCTGCCGAGTTGGATTTCCAAGCCTGCGAGGGCCATCCTGTGCTGTGCCTCGGTGACCTGGAAATGCCCAAAGGTAAGGAGCTGGCAGGTGTTTGATACTCTCAGGCGTACCTCTGGCCTCCCCTGACCCCAGGATTTCGGAGAAGGGAGCCACCATCAGGCACTCCTTGCCTGGAGCTGGTTTCCAAGAGCTGGCTCTTCTTGGCATCCCCGCCCCTTATTCTTTTCTGGTTATCTCTGGCCAGTTTTTTTCCCTTTTCACTACCCAAACCACTGGTTCTTTCTTCCGTTCCCAACTCAGCCTGAGACACTCCAGTCAGTGGCCCTTCCTGTATTTTCTTCTTTTTCTCAATGAAAACTTAATACCTCAACCTCAGAGTATCCATCATCTCCCTGTCCTTACCTATCCATGTGGCACTTAAGCGAAGGAACCAGGTAAGGCCTGGTGATACCCTTGCTCCCACCTGTTAAGATAATTGATGTTTGGGACAGTTCAGCTGCAAAGATTTTAGGGTTTTTTTTAATTTAAATTCAAAACAGATAACCAACATAGAACCTATATGGTGTTTTAAGTAAGCTGTTTTCAGTTGCCTGGATAGAAGCTGCTTTATTCCTTCCAACTATAATTTGAACACAGAAGGAAATGGCGGGAGAAGGAACTGTGCATGATGTGAAATGTTACTGCCAGTGCTGCAGAGAATCGTTTTTTGCATGTTTATTTTTTACACAAAGGAGAACCCACCTAGTTCTGATTACTTTAATATATCTACTTTGACACAAATATGTCTTCAGTCTTTCTTCACTGACCTAACAGACTTCACTTTCATATTATTTGTTCTAAAGGAGGGGTGGGGTGGCTCACAAAAGTGCTGGTCACAAGTATCAAAAGAGAAGAACACATAACTCTAGACTTTAATTTGTAACATAAAGTTTTGGGGGTTAAGACGCCATATTGTGCACAAGAATATTGGTCTCCATGGCTCCCCCTCCATCCTCTCCCCTCCTGCCAGCAGATGCCTGTTTAACTGTAAGAATGTTGAGGTAAAGGTTCTAAAGACCAGATGCCTAAAGGGGTGGGGGGGGGGGGAGTGGAGAAGAGAAAGGAGAGAGAAAGAAAATAGGAAATAATTGGTTTAAAATAATTCTGGGTAACAACGTAGCTAACAAAGGCTGTGTTGCTTGTTTTGTTTTGTTTTGTGTTAATCCTCACTGGAGGATATTTTTCCGATTGATATTTAGAGAGGGTGGGAGGGGGGGTAAAGAGAGAGAGAGAGAAACATTGATTTGAGACATATTGATTGGTTGCCTCCTGCACACACCCCACCCCAGGGCCTGGGAATGAACCTGTAACGCCCTTGACTGGGAATCAAACCCTCAACCCTCTAGTGCCCAGGCCAATCCTCTAACCACTGAGCTGCGCCAGCCAGGGCAAGACTGTGTTTTTTTAAGTAGAAAACATTCTTTCACAAAGATGTTAAAACCCCATTATTTCATAGAGTAAATGTATTATTAGCTCTTGTTCTATTTAAACTTTAGTTGAGCTTTTAATTTCTTTAGAAGTAGCCGGTGGGGTTCCCCTGGGTGCACGTGGCTTTCTAACTGAAAAGTACTCCCTTTTCAGCATACTCAAATATTATGGGGGAAAAAATGAACAAATTAGGAGCATAAATTTAGGATTTAATTTGTAACATAAAATCTTAGGAGTTAAGACTCCATATTGTGCACCTTTAAACACAAAGCAAGTGATTACCTGTGAAACCTTCTGCTTGCTCTGCGTGTGCTGTGAGGTGAGCCTCTGTCTGAGTGATTTTACAAACAGTTGGTAGATGAGTCGTGTTGGATGAGAGACCAAATTAGGACCTTTATGTCATTCTTTCAAGATTTACAACTCACTTACATGTATATCTCATTTGGCCCTTCTAACTGCAAATAAAGCCTCATGAATATTCTCCCTCTATTGCTGATGGAGAAATCGATACCTACAGACGTGAAATGACTGTGTAACACAGCTGCTGAACAGAAGAGGCCGAGGGGGGGGGGAGTGGGGGGTGGTGATAGATGTGCCAATTGCATTTTTGTTGATGTGTGAAAAAACTTTATATTATTAAAATTCAAAAGTAGTTGTTTTGTATTCCTGCCAAAATAGATGATTGTCACACCTTGATGCAAGGTGGACTGCAGGCAGACCTACCTTTACATAGTTACAGCGCATTTCATTTGTACAAGCAGCCCTAGGGTCAGGTCCAGACGTATTCTTATTGAAGTCTCAAATTAATCGTGGGGCATGGAAGGAAGAAGTGAAACTTTAGCTTTGGAAATTGAGGGCAGAATTTAAAAATCACTTTGATGAAAAGTATAAAAAGTCACTACCATGAAATTAGAGTAGAGCATTGAGCTTTTATGCTATCCTTTTAAATGTGCCGTGATGAATAGCCCAAGTAAGCTGCAACTAACTAAATACGTTCATTTTTTTTAATGGAGTTAGAATTAACCTAAATGTGTAAAGAACATTTGCCAAGAACAGCTCACGTGATTTGGGCATATTTGACATACTAGCAGGTATCTGAAATTAATTGGCCATAGCATAACTTGCTTCTTGACACTTTCTGGAATGTGCTAGTAATATCAAAATAAAAGAGAGTGACTGTATTTCTAATTGATAAAGTAGAAGGTGGGAAACACATATATGGTTCAGAGATTACTTAGGTACAAGTTAAAAAAAAAGTCTAAAACATAGCCTGGTTTTATTCCACATATATGGAAAGATTCTACAATTTTGAGTTTTCCCAGTAGAATTTTTATATTGTTGCCTTAACTAAAATTGGCTTGTTACCATTACTTAAAAAATCTCTTCCCAACACTGTTATAAGTGATTAAAAGTGATGTGTAGCTATTTTTAAAATTATGTATTTTCTACTCAACTAAATTAGTATGTTTTTTTCTCTTCTTCCTATATAGAGTTGGTTTTAGAATTAATCCCTTCTGACCATCCAAAGGCAAGCACAATTTTCCTGAAGAAATCTCAAATGGATGGTAAGTCAAGATAGGATGTAGGTCACAGGTTTTTATTTGAAGAAATCAAAAATATCTGCTGTTATATATGAGGATTGACTGTGATTTTGGCTTTATTTTACATATCACTCAACCAAATGATCCTGTCTCACATCTAGAACCCTTAAGCTATTCAAACTCTCTCACCCTATGTCATGCTGCCAGGGTGCATCAGAGGAACAGAGCCCTATGGGGTCCCGAGGAGCTTAGCACCAGCATGTGCAACTCTGCCAATTTCCTCTGTCCTGTTTGTGTTAGGATAAGAACCAATGTAGGATTTTGACACTTCTGCTTGCCTGCTTATTTTCCTTAATGTTATGTTCAGTTGAGTTTACTTGCTTAAAAAGGCATATATGGTCAAATCTTCCAGTTGATTATGAAAGCAGAAGTACAAGAAGTGGCGGTTCCATTTTATTTGAAGCCATGCAGCACAATAAAAAATGGGGTTTTAACACTTTTTTTCATGGCATGTGTGCATTTTGACTGTCTGAAGCTGATCATTTTTGGTTAGGATTACTGTATTTCTCAGTTTCTTCCAGAGTCATGGTTCTGCTCACGTGTAGAGAGAGGGTGAGCCAGTAAAGGAGAAGCTATCCTGTGCCCCTATTTTCAGTCCTAAGGAATGTGTGCCTATGATGCCGTCCTGCATAATAAAGGAGGCAGTGTGGGAAACAGTACAGCCCAGACCCTCTTTGGAGCTTTTATTTTTCTTCTGATCTTTGTTAGAGAAAAATGATTTTGTGCGTTGTACATATGTTTAGTTAGGTTAGCCACATCATTGTAAAATTTAAATTAGATCAGTTACTTTGGAATTGAGTAAAGATCCATTCATATTTTTATTTTTTCCTTTATTTTATTTTATTTTATTTTACTTTATTT
Organism: Myotis nattereri; assembly: GCF_964212035.1. Classification (NCBI taxonomy): domain Eukaryota; kingdom Metazoa; phylum Chordata; class Mammalia; order Chiroptera; family Vespertilionidae; genus Myotis; species Myotis nattereri. The sequence goes on from NC_138075.1 coordinate 95,744,556, forward strand.
TATTTATTGTTTAAAATATTACAAATAGTAGTACATATGTCTTCTTTTTCCCCCATGGACTTCCCCCCAGTCTCCCCTAACCCCCGGCACATGCCCTCCATTCATATTTTCTTAGTAAAATATCCTAGTTGATTACCAGTCAGTGGTTGAGGATGCTTCCAGGTGCCTGGCAGGTTCTTAGAGCTCTCAACTGTTAGATCCTGATGATTCAAGTAGAGTGGGTGTAAATGTAGAATTAGAAACTGCAATTGAGTAGTGGTTCAGAAGCACAACAGTTAAACTTCTTTATTAGCTAAGTTTCTCACTGGCCTAATTTGCTTTGCCCTTTTCTTTTGTACATGAAGAGACTTTTATTTGTACCTAATATAGAATATTTTTTGTTAGGTCAGAAAAGTAAAAGTTTTAAGATTTTACTTTATGAGACTCATCTTGCCAGGTGATTTAAATTATAAACTTTGTTAAAAATTATTTTAAAAAATGGAATAAAATTTTGTCATATTTTCTATGTTGGTAGTCTTTCAACATACGAACTTTTGTTTTCCTATGGTATTTGTATCATAATTGATCAGTTAAATTTTTTTTTTATTCTTAGTGGGAGAAAAGAAGAAGAAGAACTATTCATACCATGTAAGTAAACAGTTGAAAAGTTAAGTAAGAAATTAATTATTTGAATTAAAAATTGTCTGCCATGGTTTTTAAAAATATATAATGGACCTAATATCATTAGCATACACCTTTTTGGTAGATTTTCTAAATCTCTTCTGTTATCTTAATTATTAAACTTACATATTCAGGAAAGTTTTTGGCTTAGTAATGTCCATTTTTTAAGGAGTTCTGACTTTACATTAAATGTCAATAAATGGTTATGGTATAAAGATATACCTTAATTTTTAATCTTGTTTTTTAACAAAATAAATAATAAAATAGCTAAGTCAATTTTTAACACTATCTATTGACTCATTGTCCTAGCAGCTGAAAGCTAACTCTCTCACTCTGGCATAGCCTTATTTCCCTCCCTCTGTCCCCTCAACATGTATCATGGTTTTTATTAAATCAGAATCAATGTTTACATTATTATGACTATTTTTTACTGCTGAGCCATAGAGTCCTCTGGCTATGTCTCTTTCTTGTATACCCTTCATTCTTTTTCTCAAATATTACTGAAATTTGAGCACTTCTTCACTTCTCCCGGATAATCCACCCCCTTCTTCCTAGTCAACATGACCTCACACAGCCAAATGCAGCAAGTAGGCTGGTCTCCCATTTTTCAAAAATAACATATTTTGTACCTAATTATCTAGTAATTTGGCTGAAAAAGATAACTGTCAGACAGAAACACTACTTTTATGCTACCTTAACATAATACCTAATAAGTCCTCATTTGTGTGTGTGTGGAATTAATTTTTTTACTATATTCACTTTCTGTTTGCTAATAGTTTTTCCCCCCAGAAAATGCTGTAACATTTGTCACAGTTTTGTCAAAAATATTTTCCATTTACTGAACACATTTGTTCCATGTTCTAGTGGAAGCCGTCTCCCCCAGCCTTTGTTATCTATTCTACTTTAGACTTGTTTTCCCTGGGCCTGTTCTGTTCCTGTTTTGCTGGCCTATTTCTTCAAGGTCATCTGGGAACTCACATAACTGATCTCTTGTGTTGGATCCCCTATGTCTTAGATCAGTGATTTTCAACCTTTTTCATCTCGTGGCATATATAAAGTAATTACTAAAATTCTGCAGCTCACCAAAATATATATTGTTTGCTGATCTGACAAAAAATAACAGGTGTAATTTTGATCCATTCACACAGGACATCTGTTGTGTGTTGCCTGTTGTCATTTTATTATTTGACAATCTAAAGGAAAAGAGGCCCCTGTCTAAAGAGTCAAGTATTGCATGTTTTAAAAATTATTGTGGCACACCAGTGTGCCATGTGGTACACTGGTTGAAAATCCCTGTCCTAGGTTGTATATTTGCCTGTCTTGTTATACTCCCTTGTTTTACTGGAGCACTGTTCCCTGGGAAAGGATACATGGGCAGACATTTTCTAGAGATCTAGCCTCTCTGAAATGCCTTCTATTTAATGAAGTACAGAGTTCTAGGTTGAAATTAATTTTTGCAGTTCTAAAGATGTTTCTATTATTTTCTGGAGACAAAGTCATTGTATGATATGTTGTATATTACCAATTTTGGTAATTTCCCTCATCCCTTTATTCTCTGGACACTTTCAGAACATTCTGTCTTTCTGGGATTCTGAAATATTATAATGTGATTTGGTATGTATCTTTTCATTTTATTGTGGTCATCAAGACTGCAGGTCTTACCTACTTTCAGGGAAATTTGTGTTGTTAATTCTCACTCAAGGATATTTTTTCCATTGATTTTTAGAGAGTGGAAGAGTGGGAGGGGGAGAGAGAGAGAGAGAGAGAGGAACATCGATGTGAAAGAGACATCAATTGGTTGCCTCCCTCACGCGCCCTGACTAAGGCCAGGGATTGAACCTGCAACCCAGGTACGTGCCCCTTGACTGAGAATTGAACCCATGACCCTTTGGTACTGGGCGGATGCTCTCACCACTGAACAACACCAGTGAGGGTGGGAATTTTTGTTTCTTTTATATTATTCTTTATTCCTTCTTGTTTCTCTAGTTATCCCCATTACTTGGAAATTTGGAACTCTTAGGGCAGTATTCCTACACGAATATCTAAATTTTTTCCCTCTTATTTTTCATTTTGTCTTTTTCTACTTTGGCGATTTCCTTGACTCTATGTTCCAACCCTTTTATCATTCTTTGTCTTGTTTATCTTATTTTTAATTTATAGTATTCTCTTATATCCTGTCATTCTTTTTTATAACATTTTGTTCTTTTACTAATACAATTTTTTGCCTTTCTGAGGTTAAGGATTATTTTTTTTAAGTTTATATTTACTTCTGAATGTTATCATTCCCATTAATTTTCTTTTTTTTATGTAGTAGTTTTATTTTATTCCAGGACAACTCATTTGCTGATACCACAGAGTCTAAGTTGCTCTATTAAGTAATCACTAAAAAATGTGATGTTTGAGATTTTAGGAAATGTTTTCAACTTTTTTATGAGTTCAGATTTTTTAAAATTGAATTCATTGGGGCATTGGTTAATAAGATTATGTAGGTTTCAAGTGTACATTTCTATGTTACCTGACTGATATATGGCACTGTGTGCCCACCACCCAAAGTCGCATCATCTCCCTTCACCATATGTTTGGACCCCTTTACCCTTTACTACCTCCCGCCCTCACCTCTTCCCTCTGGTAACCACCAGACAGTTGTCTGTGTCCATAGGTTTTAGTTTTATATCCCACATATGAGTGAAATAATATGGTTCTTAGCTTTTTCTGACTGACTTCGCTTAGCATAATAATAATCATGTTGTCATAAATGGCAGAACTTCATCTTTTCTTATGACTGAGTAGTATTCCATGTACCACTTCGTTATCCATTCACTTATTGAAGGACACTTGGATTGTTTCCGTGTCTTGCCCACCATGAATAATGCTGCAATGAACATAGGGGTGCATATATCATTGCAAATTAATGTTTTTAAAGTTTTGAGGTAGATACTTAGAAGAGGGGTTGCTGGGTCATATGGTAACTCTGTTCTTAATTTTTTGAGGAAATTCCATACTGGCAGTTTCCATAGTAGCAGTTTATATTCCTATCAGCGGTGAATGGGGGTTTCTTTTTCTCCACATCCTCTCCAACATTTGTTATTACCTGTCTTGTTGATAATAGCCATTCTGTTTCCATCTTTCTTACTGGTTGGCTTCTCTCAGATGTGTGGTAGTCTCTGGCTGCCTTTGATCTCTAACTGGAAGTGCTAGGAGTGAACAGAACTTTATTTAAGTGACAGGGCTTCGTTGCAAGAATTTGGGGGCCCAATTCTGAGCCTGCCTTGGGTTGTGTAAGACAGACCGGCTTTCTGACTCCTTTCCCAGCCGCTCTCCGTAGGCACCAAGCTGTGCTTCCTCTCCTTTCTTCTGCCATGTCAGTTGCCGCTCATTTATGTAGTCTTCAACTTTCAAACATTAAAAATCATCTGTTTACCTTATCCTGTGTATAGCTCCTTTTATGCCTTTAATTCTAATGACATAGCTCTAAAAGGAAATAGATTTGTGGTCAGTTCACAAATCTCAAACTTACAGGTTCTAACTCAAACTTAGAACCTATCATTAAAGTGTAAGTCAAAGTTTAAAGTTTTAATTCAACCTGAAACCTATATGTTCATGTTGACCAATGTCACCCCAATAAATTTAATTAAAAAATAAAGTTTTAATTCAATAAAATTAATAACATTAATTCAGATAATTATTTTTGGTTATACCTATAGCTAGCATACTACACTTTTCTACTAAAATCTTGATTAAGAATTCTCTTTAAACCATCAATTTTGCCATATTGTGCAATTTGTGTGCAATATAGATGGGACAGTTTTCATTAATGCATAAAGTGTTAGAAATTTTTAAGTTAATTAAAAGTCATTAGTTCTGAATATCCAAAACTTGTCTTGTGAAAAAGTCGAGAGAAAACAGCGCACTTCAGCTTTAGTTGTGGATGGGTTAAGGTGAGACAGTAGGCACAATTGGTGAGGGCAGGATTTCAGTGAGTACTTGACTGGATAGTAAGGTTTGGGTTGTCATTTATTAGACTTCTAGGTATGGTTATTTTTCCAGTCTTTGCTATTAAACTTTAAGTCTAAGGAACCCCTTCCCTTCCTTGCAAAGATTATAAAATAAAGTCCATCTATTCGGCAATTTGTACTGAATGAATTGAAGATACAGTGGGATTTTTGTTCCTGTCTAGTGACCAGTTGAAATACCTTATACCAATTAAATAAATTGTCAATATTATTTTAGCTTTTTAACTTTTTTATATTTGCATTTTTTATCTTGATGTTTGTAAGTGTAGTTTATGAAGGTTGGAGGTCAGCAATAGTAAAGTTTCAACCATAAAGAACAATTATTTAAAATTTTCAAGCAAGGTGAAAGGAAAGTAACATTCTGGCAGCCAATGTACCCAGACTTCGCTAGTAAGCTTAATTCTGCCACCGTCTAGTGCAGCGGTTGCCACCCTTTCGGATTCCACAGACCACCAGTGGTCCACAGACCGCTGGTTGGCAACCGCTGCTCCAAAGGTTTCCTTAAACCAGTCGTCGCCAACCTTTCGGACCTAGTGCAGCAGTCGCCAACTGGTGGTCTGCAGACCACTGGTGGTCTGTGAGGTCCGAAAGGTTGGTGACCGCTGCTCTAGTGTAGTGGTTCTCAACCTTCCTAATGCCACGACCCTTTAATACAGTTCCTCATGTTGTGGTGACCCCCAACCATAAAATTATTTTCGTTGCTACTTCATAACTGTAATTTTGCTACTGTTATGAATCGTAATGTAAATATCTGATATGCAGGATGTATTTTCATTGTTACAAATTGAACATAATTAAAGGATAGTGATTAATCACAAAAACAGTATGTAATTATATATGTGTTTTCCGATGGTCTTAGGCGACCCCTGTGAAAGGGTCATTCGACCCCCAAAGGGGTCGCGACCCACAGGTTGGGAACCGCTGCTCTAGTGGATACTAGATATTTGATACTGGAGTGATGGCGAAGTGTTCAGTGTTTCTGTGGTTGTATCTAGCCAGTAGATTGCACCTTTTTGATTTACTAAGTGAACCCTCATAGAGCTGTGAGCCCATGTCTAATAAAAAATTTTCAATGTTTTAGCACTAATATTTTCAAATGCAAACCACTATAATAGAAAAAAATTTTAAATAGAGGAAAATGGGAGCAAATATCACCCAAAGCTTTACCAACTAGTCTATATTTTGGTGCATTTTTTTCCTGTTCTTTTTACTCCCCTTTTTATAGGCTTTGGTCATAATTGAAGTTATTATGCTGTATTACATGCCATATTACACCTGTATAGTTGATAATGTCTCATCTAGATATATAAAAGCCTAAGCGACCGTTACGGCAGAACAACCGAACGACCAGAATGACCAGTTGCTATGACGCACACTGACCACCCAATCGCCTGATCCAGGCCTGTTGGCCAACCTCCTAGTCCCTCCCCCTGGCTAGCAGGCGCCAATTGCCCAGGGGGGAATGGGGAACCGGTGGTGGGTGGCACCGGATGTGGGCAGCACCAGGCCAAGGAGGGTGCAGGCAGGGAGTGGGGCCAGCTTCCAGCAGCTGGGGGAAGGAAGGCCCCAGCCAGCCAACCTCCTGGTCCCTGAAGGCTTTTGAAAAACCTCTTTCTGCCAAAGCTGGTTTGGCTCAGTGGATGGAGCGTGGGCCTGCGGACTGAAGGGTCCCAGGTTCGATTCCAGTCAGGGGCATGTACCTGGGTTGCGGGCACATCCCCAGTGGGGGATGTGCAGGAGGCAGCTGATCGATGTTTCTCTCTCATCGATGTTTCTGGCTCTCTTTCTCTCTCCCTTCCTCTCTGTGAAAAATCAATAAAATATATTAAAAAAAAAAAAAGAAAAACCTCTTTCTGGGGAGGCTTTTCTTTTCTTCTCAGTGGTATGCAACTCAAAGGCGCTAGCCACGGAGCCGCCCAATCTCTCCCTACACCCAGTCGGATTGAGTCTGGTGCACGGTAGGGTGGAACACCCCAAGCCACTGCTCACAGGCAAGAAGCTGGTGGGGGTGGAGCATGGATGCAGGGGCCTTGGACTGGACCACCCGGCCCCCAGTGCCCTCTCTGCCTGGAGGTGTCCAACTGCAGACCTCTGACCCCATTAACTGGATCAGTGGTGGGGTGGAAAGCGACCCGGGAGGGTGAGGAAATGAAACTTGGGGCGAGTACCATGGGTGCAGTCCCCATAACCTTCCCCTCCCAGGATAATGGTGCGATCCCTAACCTCCCACGCACCAAGAGATAAATGTGGATTTGCAAAGAGGCAGGCCCCCGAGGAGCTTCAGCTGAGGGGATGAAAGGAATTACTCACTACTGACAACCCCACCCTTTGCTTTAAGGCTGCATTCTCCTTCCCTAATACATGTTGCTTGAAGTACACAATGGTTTGTGTTTAGATAAGCAATAAATGTGGGGAAAGCAAAGTTTTGTGCTTTAATACAAGAGAGTCTGGAATCTTTGTGGGGGGGTGTCTCTTTCTCTCTCATTCTCTCTCTCTCTCTCTCTCTCTCTCTCTCTCTCTCTCTCTCTCTCACACACACACACACACACACACACACACACACACACACATTCATTCCTTCCTCCCCTCTTCCCTGGCCTGGCGAATCTTCACGCAGAAAGTTAACCCTAGCTTCTCAGAACCCACCTCACTGGAGTGGCCTCTGTATTGTTTTGGTTTATTCTCTCACACGGTTTTTTCCTAACTTCTAAACCGGTAGTCAGACATCCTCAGAGGGGTCCTGGATTGTGAGAGGAAATTAACTAGAGGCCAGGATGAGGGACCAATCCCCCATGCAAGAATTTCATGCACCAGACCTCTAGTTTAAAATAAAAGTATATCAATGAGTTTTCATGTTTTATTCTGTATTCGTCCTTTTGAGATTCCAAAAGTAAATTATGTGTTAACTGCATAGCTTAAGGAACATATCAGAGTTTTAGTTACAGTTAAGACATTACTGGCTTGAAGGAGAATTTGTTCCCCCAAATAATGATTTAAAAAAAAATGCCATCTGGAACTTTTGATTAATGAGGAATAAGTGGCCTTGAAGTAAAACATCGGAAATAGGCAAAATGGTGTTTTATATAATACTAGTGGCCCTGTGCAAGAATTCGTGCACATTGAAAGAAAATTAATTAAAAGAAATAGTTTAATATCGCTATTTGCCCTTCCTCTACAATAGAAGTGTCAACCAAATTCATGATCAATAATGACAGATTGAAACACACACATGCTATTGGCACCAGTGAGAGCTTTATATGTATTGCTCATGTGTGAATCAATTTAGCCTTTTATATATATACTAGAGGCCCGGTGCACAAAAATTTGTGCACTCGGGGGGGAGAGGGGTCCCTCAGCCCGGCCTGTGCCCTCTCGCAGTCTGGGACCCCTCGGGAGATAACGACCTGCTGGCTTAGGCCTGCTGCCGGGTGGCAGAGGGCAGGCCCAATCCCTAGGTGCAGCCCCTGGTCGGGCTCAGAGCAGGGCCGATTGGGGAGTTGGGGCATCGCCCCCTGTCATGCACAGAGCAGGGTGGATTGGGAAGTTGTGATGCCACCCTCAGTCAGGCTCAGGGTAGGGCCAATTGGGGTTTTGGGGCACCGCCCCCTGTCACACTCAAGGCAGGGTCGATGGGGAGGTAGTGGCGCCACCCCCTGTCACTCACAGAGCAGGGCCAATCAGGGGGTTGGGGCGCCACACCCTGTCACACACAGAGCCGCAGGGCGATCAGGGGGTTTGGGCGCTGCCCCCTGTCACGCTGATCCTGGTGCCGGGAGGCCTCACGGCTCCACTGATCCTGGTGCTGGGCGGAATATTACCCTTTTACTATATAGGATAGAGGCCTGGTGCACGGGTGGGGGCTGGCTGGTTTGCCCTGAAGGGTGTCCTGGATCAGGGTGGGGGTCTCCACTGGGGTGCCTGGCCAGTCTGGGTGAGGGGCTGAGGGCTGTTTTCAGGCTGGTGGGTGACTGAAGCTCCCAACCGCTACTTTTTTCTTTTTTTTTAAATTCTGGACCAGCTTTAACTCTGAGGCTTGGCTCCAGCTCTTAGGCCTCCGCTGCTGAAAGCAGGTATCTGGTTTGTTTGGGTTCTATATTCGAAACACTATTTCAACTCCAGCTCTGAGATCCCGGCTGGTTGAAAGCAGGTTTCTGGGGTTTTGTTTAGCTTCTATATTTGTAACAATGTTTCAAACTGCAAGCTCAGAGGCCAGCAGCAGCAGGCGGGGAACCTTGGAGTCCTCTGTCACTAAAGCAAGCAAGCCTCATGTTCGCTTCAAGCTTCCTGGTTGCCGGCCGCCATCTTGGCTGGCAGTTAATTTGCATATCACCCTGATTAGCCAATGGGAAGGGTAGCGGACATACGGCTAATTACCATGTTTATCTTTTATTAGATAGGATACACTAGTGGCCTGATGCATGAAATCATGTACATTAAATAGGGATTAATTAGAGGAAATATTTTAATATTGCTATTTGCCCTTTCTCTATAATAGAAGTGTCAGAGATGAAAGAAAATTAGTAAAATGTATATGAAAATCGCCCTCCTGTCCTTCTGGGGTGTGCTGTGGGACCCAGAGTCCATTCCCCACCCACCAGTGTGCACCTTGAAATCATGTGAGACCCGACCCGGCCAGCCCCACCCCCATCAAGCCCCAAGGGTGGAGGGTGCAACCTCAGTTCCCCCAGCCCAACACTGGGCAGAGGGCACAACCTCAGGTCCCCCGTCAAGCCCCTCCGGGTGGGTGGGGGGCGCAGCCTCAGATCTCCTGGCTCCGGCTCCAGGGTTGGGGGCATGGCCTCAGGTCCCCCAACCTCAGTGCCGGGGCAGGAGGCGCAGCCTCAGGTCCCCCAGCCTGGCTTCAGGTCCCCCAGCGCCAGAGCTGGGGGTGCAGCTCCAGGTTTCCCAGCCCGGCCTCAGGTCCCCCGATGCAAGAGTGTGATGACCATTTGCATATTAGCTCTTTATTATGTAGGATAGATAAACTTGCTTAATTAGAGCTGTTTTCTGATTTAGCTAAACTTTTTCCAGCCCAGTGAAGCACCCCAACTTCTCGTTCATGTTATTGACAGTAACACAGCAGTAAATATCAACACAAAGCTGATTATTATTGTAGATCATGCAGGGAGAACAAAGGGTAAAATATTTAACTGCAGCAGTGTTTGACTATATTCTGTGCAGTGCAAAAACCTGAAGTCATTTTCAAGGTCCACCATTTCTTACTTCTTTTCAGTCCCGTCAAGTTTCTAAGCTTTCTAAATCTCCATTTTCCAGCTAATGAAAAGAAAAAAGGATTCCACTGAGTCTCCTATGTACCTACTCCAGGACTTCTGTGAGGATCAAATGAGATGAAGCATGGGAAAATGCTTCACAGACATTTGGTTAAAGTGTAAAATGTTTCCACCTGTGTTCCTGGAACTTCAAGGAGGCTAGTCGCTAGGGAGAGGAAGCCGGGCATTGCTATGTGACACCATTACCTAGCACCCACAGCAACCGTTTCCAGGCTGGGCTGGGCTATGGGCTGCATTTTGCGCCATGGGATCTCAGCAGTGTTGGCTGCAATTTGGTGGGCTTTCACTCCAGGGTGGTGGCGGGGCCTGTGTCCCATTTTGGGGAAGCTAAGTGTGGCTTTCTGGGTGCCAGGTCCACGGTGCCATTTCTCTATGCACATCATGGCAGCTCCTGCATTAGATGTCTGCCCCCTGGTGATCAGTGCTTGTCATAGTGACCGGTCAGAAGGTTGGAAGGACACTTAACATATTAGCCTTTTATATAGATAGATAAAGAAATTTCTGACTATTCACTAGCAATTTTTAAATGCTCTGTGTTTTCAAAGATATCAACTAGATTTTCTCCCTGTCTTGTTGTTTGTGTGTTTATGGGGAAACTGATGGGAAAGTATGAGAGCATGATGAAAGCTATTTTATGTTAATACTAGAGGCCCAGTGCACGAATTCGTGCACCATTGGGGTCCCTTGGCCTGGCCTGTGGGATTGGGCCAAAACCAGCCCTCTGACATCCCCCGAGGAGTCCTGAATTGCGAGAGGGCTCAGGCCTGGCCGAGGGACCCTACTGGTGCATGATTGAGGCCAGGGAGAAACACAGGAGGTTGGCCAGCCAGAGATGGACCGCGGGAGGGCTCCAGGGCATGTCCGGCCCATCTCACTCAGTCCCAATTGGCCAGACCCCAGCACCAAGCTAACCTACTGGTTGGAGCATCTGCCCCCTGGTGGTCAGTGAACATCATAGCGACTGGTCGACCAGTCTACTGTCTGCCCTCTGGAGGTCAGTGCACATCAGAGCAAGCAGTTGAGCAGCTTTAGCATATCATTAGCATATTATGCTTTGATTGGTTGAATGGATAACCTGTCGACCAGACACTTAGCATATTTGGCTTTTATTATATAGGATGGGGAAGGTAGGCTCATATGAATTTGTTTTAAAATACAACATAACTGTTATAGTAGGCAATTAAGAAGATATGAACAGAGTAGGAACAATAGGCCAAATATGTCAGTAGGGCAGAAAATTTGACCTGCCTAGCAGTGGGCAAAACTGGGAAACTAAATATTGTAGGATGGGACCTCACCACCAGAGTGACCTTTCTTCCCCTAGCAAATGGGTGGTCATGCGGTTTATACATCCTGCCCTTTTATATCACTGGTCATGTGGCTCAGACCCTCCCCTGAACTTTCCTCCCCCAGCATATTGACCTCCTTAGAGGAGGAACAAGGGAGCCAGAGAATAGCCTCATATGACTCCCATGCAAGCCCTTGCATGACCACTCCCTTAAGCATTAAGCCCTCTGGACAATGAGGTTCTGACCTGCATCAAATAATCTTAGGAACAAAGCCTCAGTCTGTTGACCACAGAGACAGAGTTTTGGTCAAACTAGAGATAACATTTAGGCCTCAATTGTGTTTCAGCTCCAGGCCCAGGAAAGCAGCAAGGCTAGGTGGGGCAGCGCCATGGCTGCCTCAGGACCAGCTGTGATGGCCAATCACCCTGCCCTGCCCTGCCCTGAACAATAAGTGGAGACCACGATCCTGAAGGGACACCTGGGAAGCTCATGAATATTCTCTTGAGATCCTCCCTTATGACCTCTCCTAAAATTTCTACATTTGGACAAAAACTCTTAAGATGAAGGACCTAGTGAATCTCAATCTCTCTCTCTCTCTCTCTCTCTCTCTCTCTCTCTCTCTCTCTCTCTCTCTCTCTCTCTCTCTCTCTCTCTCTCTCTCTCTCTCTCTCTCTCTCTGTCTCTCTCTGTCTCTTGCAGTGGTCGCCAACTGGTGGTCCTCAGACCACTGGTGGCTCGTGAGGTCTGAAAGGTTGGCGATGGCTGCTCTAGAGCTAGTCGGTGCCTTTCCCCCTCTCCTTTCCTCAGGCAGGTATATCCTTGCTTTCTCTCTCCGAAGCTCCAAGGGCCCTTCTTTTGCTCTGTAACTTGAGTCCTGAATCCATGCAGACCAGCTGGCTCTCTTCTACCTCTGTGACTTTCTACATAAATTTTCTCTCATAATTTGAGTTCTTGGCTATAAATTCTTTCTCAGCTGATCTCAAGGACTGAGATCTAACATCTGGTGCTGTTTGGCCACTAACAAAACCAGGCATATTAAAATAGTTGGTGTTCTGTGATCTTAAAGAATGTTACGGTTACTTCCAACTAGTTACAGCGACTGGGATTAGTTTTACTTTCAAAGGATTGTCCTAACATAGCTTGGGCTGTTTCCAAATTTGGTTATTGTTATATTGTTGGGCTCTTTGAAAATCAATAAATACTTTTAAAATAAATGAATACTTCTAAAGTGTTTTAAAGTTAATTCTCTAGAGCAGTGGTTCTCAACCTTGGCTGCACATTAGAATCACCTGGGAGTCTTGTTAAAAATCCTGATTTCTGGGCCTCATCCTCCAGAAATTCTATTTCTTTGTTATTAATGTTGTGGCCCCACCCCATAACAAAGAAACAGAATTTCCAGAGGATGAGGCCCCGAAATCGGGATTTTAAAGAGATTCCCAGGTGATTCTAATGTGCAGCCAAGGTTGAGAACCGCTGCTTTAGAGGTTCTCAAAAATTTCCTGTCATCTCTCTGATAGCACAGTAGATAAATTTTAATTTGTATCAGTTATCTTCCAGTTGTAATTGATTTTAAGTAGTCAAACACTTATTGAACTCCTAATTTGCCCTAGATTCTGTGCTCAGCCGCTGGAGGTAGAAGAGGAGTACAAGTCCTGCCTTCCCTAGAGAAGTTCACTTTTTATGAGGGAGATGCCCTGGAAGCAGCTGAGACCACTTAACAAGTGGTGTCTAGGGTGTGTGAATGCAGAGAAAGGGAGAATCTGCTGGCAAATGTATCCCGGAGATAGGTGGGAAGTGGGACGTTAACTTGCTGGAAAAAGGAGGAAGGAAAGGCCTTGTAGTCAGGGAGCAGCATGATGAGGCAGAGTCTTGATGAGTGTCAAGCAACTTAGAGAATAGAATTAATAACGTAATGTGAAGTGTTCTCTGAGGTTCTCATTTGAGTAATGTAATGGTAGTCTTAATTAAACATGAAGTGAGGGTTAAATTCTCAGAGTTGTTTTATCTGTGTGTTGGATGTGAGAGAATGTTCAAAAGATAACTCTTAAGATAAGGAAACAGGCCCAGAGAGAATTCTGGCCCCCAAGCTTGTTAACCATAGGCCAGCCCCAGCACACACACCTCTGACGCAAATACATGTGTTTTGTCACACTGTCTCCTGAACTAATAGTTATTATTGGCTTTCATTTACTTCAATGAAATGCTCTTCCTTCAATATTATTATTTTTTAAAATATATTTTATTGATTTTTTTACAGAGAGGAAGGGAGAGGGATAGAGAATTAGAAACATCGATCAGCTACCTCCTGCACACCCCTTACTGGGATGTGCCTGCAACCAAGGTATATGCCACTGACCTGAATCAAACCTGGGACCCTTCAGTCCTCAGACCAACACTCTATCCACTGAGCCAAACCGGTTAGGGCCTTTCAATATTATTTAAAGAATTATGTTTTAATGTAGAAAATAAAGAATAGAAATAAAAATCTGAGCTGCTTTTCATTTCTTAAGAAAACAAAAAGCACTGAAGTCTTATTTTTAATGTTTTGCCTTATTGTAAAGGGGGTTTATCATAGATGTTTGCCAAGTTGGATTATAGGTACATCAAGGGCAGCATTTTATGACCCCTTCCTCAGATTTCATGGTTGCAAGTTAGAGCATCTAATGGGTTTACCATAGAGCTGCACATGATATCGCACTAAAACAGGTCATGGAGTATGAGAATAGTTGTAATGCTTAATTGTTTGACATTTTAACCAAGGAAAAAAAAACACACTTTTATAGATTTAACTTACTGTGATATTTCCTTCTATTCCCCTTCCATTCAGGTATCTCCAGGTCACCGCAGTGAAAAGTACAGCTCATGCTCGACAATATTTTTAGATGACAGCACAATTTGCCAGCCTAATGTTAGAATCACCGTGCAATGGTGAGTACAAATAGGTAGCCCAGGGCTCAGTGACAGACCCTGTTGCTAAAAGGATCCTACCCACATATAATTCCATCTGATTGTCCTTCTCAGTGATCGGGTTAAGAAACTGGTGTCAATTATGATTTCAGTTTCCATTTTAATCTTAGAGCGGATGGAAGAAGGGAAAGGCCGTTGGCAAATACAAAATTCCCCCCAAAAGTTTTCATATTTACTTGATGCATTACTGTTGTTGAGACATTGTTAAACACCATGAAAGGAGAGGTGCTTTTTATTGAATATTTCTAGAAAAAAAAGTATTTCTTTATGAGATACAGGCTTAAAACAATGTGTACCACTTTGGAAGCTACTCTTGGAAGAAGGACTGGCTTGTCCCCTACTGGCACCAGAGTGCATCTGCATTTACATTCAGTTTCTTTCCTGCCAGATTTTCCCCTGCTTACTTTTTTTTCTGCACTATTTCTATGTTAAAATTCACTTCTCCTTCCAGGAAAAATGTATCAAACCAGTCTTAAGGAACAACTTTTCAAGCTAATTTCTTTGTGGGTAAAATGTGTTCAACTGAGATTTTAATTTTATAGATGTATTAAATATATATATGTATATATACATATATGTGTGTGTATGTGTATATATATATGTAAAACTAAATATATATATATATATATATATATATATATATATATATATATATATCCAAGACACTGTATCAATCCATATATAAGAAAATCACAGCAGAGAAAAATGAGAGAGGTGAAGTTTCGGAAACTTAGCCACAGTCAGGTTTATACTTAAGCAAACATAACTTCATGATGATGAAAACTATTCATTGAGTTCTGTGAGCATCACATACTCCACAATTGGAGATGCACTTTAAAAAACCTTAAGATGAAACTTTTAAGCTTATTTGAGAGCCAAAGAAAACCAAACTAGGATGTAGGGCTTCCTGAATCTCATTGGGGTCTTCAAGGAATATTATCAGTGTCTCCCTGGGGTATGAGTATTGATATTCCAGAACACAGTTTGGGAAATGCTACCTGAAAATATTAATGTTCTCATTCCTAATTGTACTTTTCAGTCCTAAGAACATAATTTGTTTTAATTTTATTAAACTTAATTTTATTTCTATTGTACCAGCTTTTTTGCTAATTAACTTATCAGTTACTTCTACTTTACTTAAAAACAGCAGGTTCACAATCATAATACTATAACTTCCTTCTCTCACTTATAACAATAGTCGAGATCAAACTGTTTCTTAGCAAAAATTGAGCCCCATCTCTACCTAAAGTCCTGAACTTTGGCAGCTGTCACATAATCGTTTAGTCTTTTTTTTTTTTCAACCAGGACACTAAATCCATGAGTAAAAAAAAAAACCACTTCCCTCTGCCTCTATTCCATAGCTTCTTTTGAATCAAAGGGTTCTGATGTTGCAGTATATAATTCAAAGGTAGTTTTAAAGATTAACTTTGCTCAGACAAGTAGGTGTTATGCTATTTTGTTCTCCAAATTAGTCTAATATTTGGAAGTACAATAAGTTTTAATTTGTTCTCAAGATTTGAAAACGATCATTCAGTACATTTACTATTGATGAAATAAAGGTTTACTGAGAAAATTAATAGAGCTAATTGGCTTTTAGGTATGGTTTAGAAAAAATGTTATGGGGTAGTAGTGCATTGTTCTCAATGGGGTGCATGAGACTTATTAGAATCACTTAATAACTTTTTTCAAAATAATGTCTCTAAACAGATGTATTCCATTCCCTCTCCCCTAACATACAAGCCTTTTGATAAGCTGAGGAAGGATGGGAGGCATATTTTATGAAGCAAAGCATACAGGGTGCTTCTGATTTTAACCCTAATTCATGTGTTCTCAAACTGCACATTACAATCACCTGAGAAGCTTTCAAAACAATCCCAAGTCGTACCCAATGCCGATTAAATCAGATTATCTCAAGGTGGGAGAAGACTGTTTTTAAAGCTCCTATGATGATCCCAGTGCACAGCCACGCCTGGGAACTACACTGCCTGGTAGAGTGTAGATGGAGAACGGCTTCTCACTCTTGGTGGGACCTTGAGCAAGTCAGTTTTAAGCCTTGGTTACCTTCTCTGTAAAATGGGTTGTTGAATTAAATGTCATCAAAAGTTCATTGGTTCCTTTCAGTTTATGCTTTAATTCTGTGATTTTAAAATCAATTTGACATGGCTCAGTGAGGTCTTTGTTCGATTCCCGGTCAGGTCACATGCCTGGATTGCAGGCTTGATCGCCAATGTGCGGAGTACAGGAGGCAGTTGATCAATGATTCTCTTCTAACAGTATATTCTCTAGCATTTTGGTTTTCTTAATTTTGCTAAAAGCCAAAGAATTACAAGGTGAAAAGTGCCCAGGCTCTACTGTTCTGAATGAGGATTTTGTGGCCACTGGGCAATTGGGAAGGTCTTCCCTCACCACATTTAAAAAATGTCTTCAGCCCTAGCCAGTTTGGCTCAGTGGATAGAGCATTCATCTGTGGACTGAGGGTCCTGGGTTCGATTTCGGTCAAGGGCACTCACTTGGGTTGCAGGCTCAATCTCCTGCCCTTGTTGGGGGTGTACGGGAGGCAACCAATCGATGTGTCTCTTTCACATCGATGTTTTTCTCTCTGTGTCTCTCCCCCTCCCTCCCACTCTCTCTAAAAATTAATGGAAAAATATCCTCAGGTGAGGATTAACAACAGCAAAGAGTCTTCAGACCTAACATAAAATCAATTGTTACAATTTTTTTTTCTCAGCCTGGCATTAGCAATATATTACCACATAAAGAACAGGTGAGTTTTTAAACCTGTCTTGTTATTCTAGCTAATAAACATACAAGATATAAAGTTTAGTGTTAGATAATAACTATAGACATTATTGGAGTAAGCTATATAGTGCTTTTATTACATTATTGAAGGGAATCATTTGTTTTTCTCTTAGGACTCTTAATGCTTAAGTTATTGAGGATCCCAAAGAATATTTGTTTATGTAGGCTATATTGATATTTACTGTATTAGAAATTAAAATTGAGACTTTAGAATAAGTCCCTTATATGTTGAAACATGTCTTTTTGTATAGCACTGTTGAAATTTTCAGCAGGATAATTCTTTGCTGTAGGGGGCTGCCTTGTGCGTTACAGGATGCTTAGCAGCATCCCTGGCCTCTCCTCACTAGATGCCAATAGCACACTCTTCCCAGGCCACATTCTAAAACAAAAAATGCCTCCAGCCATGGCCGTATGTTTCCCCGGGAGACAAATTCATCCACTAGAGCAGTGATGGCGAACCTTTTGAGCTCGGCGTGTCAGCATTTTGAAAAACCCTAACTTAACTCTGGTGCCGTGTCACATATAGAAATTTTTTGATACTTGCAACCATAGTAAAACAAAGACTTATATTTTTGATATTTATTTTATATATTTAAATGCCATTTAACAAAGAAAAATCAACCAAAAAAATGAGTTTGCGTGTCACCTCTGACACGCGTGTCATAGGTTCGCCATCACTGCACTAGGGAGCCATAGCATTAACGTAACTCTTTATAAAAGATAATTATTTTCCACAACAAAAAGTTGAGTGGAAATTGTCACTTATATATATTTTTGCAAATCTCTTTATGTCTGATTTAATAGAACAGCTGATTCTCATGTACACCCTGTCTTCAATCCTCTGTGATTACTTCAATCATCTCAATAATTCGTTTTGAAGAAACAATGTGAAGGCCCAGCCTCATGTTGCTCTATAGCTAGAAAAGGGTGTGTTTTTAAAGTCTTCAGATAATTATGGATATTCTTTGATACTGTACTAGAAGTCCACAAGTGCTGGTTTGTTAAAGTAGTTACAGTGGGATTTTAAATCATATTTATAAACTTGCAGTAGGTCTCTGTTAAATTAATACTCATTCATATATCTTTTACACTGAATGAATCTTTTTACTTGTATATAATTTATATTATTCATTGGTTATTTGGAAAGTATTGGTTCACATTTCTTTATACAGTATTAAAGCTCACTTTTGTTAGTCAGCATCATATCAACACCAGTTTTACCAGAAAAGCCTAAATATTGAAAAGCTGTCAAGCTCACAAAAAAAGATACAATTTCCCCCTAATATTGATTTTTAGCTTGATAGCTTGAATTGTGTCATTGGCAACAAATAACACAAGTTATTTTCCTTGAAGTGACATGCTCACTGTTCAGTTTTGAGAGAATGACAGTTGTACTATCAAATAAAGATGTTATTCAATGAAAAAAAGTAGCTCGCTCAGCTCACAACTAAGTCACAAGTGCTTTTACCTAACAAGCACATTTCAGTATGCAGAAGTGCTTAATGTATACTTCCCCCTTATTCGGAATAGAAAAGAAGAATCAGCCATTACTAATTGTTACTGCTTTATCAAAGATGTTCTTAAGTAAAGCAGAATTTGTGTTTCAACAAGAGGCAGTGAAAAATAAAATGACTACTAGTCCAGTGTAGTACCCCCTGCCTTGATTCGTTCTCACAAACCATGACTTTTGCTTTTATACAATGGTTGCAAATGTCAGTGCAAATGCAGGCAATGCCTTAATATTTCTGTAAAAATAGATTGGCCTCATGGGTCTCCTGAAATGGTCTAAGATAGTGGTCAGCAAACTCATTAGTCAACAGAGCCAAATATCAACAGTACAACGATTGAAATTTCTTTTGAGAGCCAAATTTTTTAAACTTAAACTATATAGGTAGGTACATTGTTATTAACTTAATTAGGGTACCCCTAAGGCTTAGGAAGAGCCACATTCAAGGGGCCAAAGAGCCGCAAGTGGCTCGCGAGCCGCAGTTTGCCGACCACTGGTCTAAGAGAACCCACAGGCCTGCAAAACACACTTGGAGAACCACTGTTTAAATGAGCAGAGTATGTTAGTGTGGAAAATTAAACACCAAAAAAAGAAGAAGAAGAAGAAGACTGGTTGCCCTGGCCTGCGTGGCTTCAGTTGGTTGGGAGCATCATCCCATACACCAAAAAGTGGCGGGAGTGTTTGATTGCTGGTCAGGGCCATACATCAAAAGGTGGCAGGTTAGATCCCCAGGTGGATGCTTGCAGGAGACAGCCAACCAATGTTTCTCCCTCTCCCTCTCCCTCCCCCTCCCCCTTCCTCTCTCCCTCCCTATCCCTCTCCTCTCCCTTTCTTCTTCTCCCTTTCTTCCTCTCCTTCCTTTCTTCCTCTCCCTTTCTTCCTCTTCCTTACTTCCTCTCTGTCTCTCTCTCCCTTCCTCTCTAAAATCAATGGTCTGGTCACTTTTAAAATAAAAAGGCAAATTTTTAACTCAGTCTACTTAAAAGTGGCAAGAAGAAATACATAATAATATAGGAAAGTAAAAAGAGAAAAAAACAGAAAAAAATGAATCTCATATTCACATGAATGGTTGCCCACCCCTCCTGCTTTATAAAATGTTCCTGTGTCTTCCGACGTGAGCTTAGAGGAGTGGGCAATTGATTTGGTTGTCTAGCATTGCCTATTAGGGAAGGTCAATGCTTATAAGGGCAACTCTGGCTGGTCATTATAGAAAAAATTTCACAGAACTGATGTGCTGAGTAAAAAGAGGTGAGAAAATTCTTACAGAGCCTAAGAGAAGAATTTATAGAAGGACTTTGTTGAAGGTTAAGCTTCTCCCTCCACCCCTCTCTCTACTCCCAGGAGATGTGTTACTAAGATAGTAACAATTCCTGGATTTGTTTCTTAAATCACTTTCTTATTTTTTAGAGATGCAAATAGATCTGAGGACATTTTTGATGAAAGGTTACATCCATTTACAGTAAGTGCCAGTTGTATTAAAGTTATATTTCTCTCTCTTACAATTGTGTTTATTTTATGCTAATTTGCTTTGAAATTAATCACTAGAAGAAAATTACTCCCTCCAGCTTGAAGTCAAAATTATCTTCTTTTAAGTTTTCTTCCCCACCCCATGTTGCATCTAATGATTTTACAAAACAAATATATAAGAAATATGTCAGCAAGAACTGAGTTGTAGCTTTGTATAACTAGTAAGCTAAAGTAAGTCAACATGCTCCTCCCAAAAAAGTATCTTTTTAAAAGATAATTTTCAGTAACATCAAACAATATGAATATTTGTAAATAAACCTAACAGATATTTTAAGATCTCTATGAAGAAAATTAAACAGCTATTTAAACTTTGGGTTAATTAGAATGACAAAAGAATTTCAAATTCACTTCTTCAGATGCTCTATAGCAGCGGTTCTCAACCTGTGGGTCGCGACCCCTTTGGGGGTCGAACGACCCTTTCACAGGGGTCGCCTAAGACCATCGGAAAACACATATATAATTACATATTGTTTTTGTGATTAATCACTATGATTTAATTATGTTCAATTTGTAACAATGAAATTAGGGGTCTCCACAACATGAGGAACTGTATTAAAGGGTCGCGGCATTAGGAAGGTTGAGAACCACTGGTCTATATGGCTGGTGACCACTGTACAGCACGGCACGGCCTTAGAGCCTGATGATTACAGGAAACTGAAAATACATTTTCAGAGTTGATTGCAGAAGTATGACATGGTGATCAGCAAGACTTTGAACCTAAAGATGGTTTATGTTTAGATAGAATTTTGTAGAAGGAAGGTGGAAAGGAACGTATCAATTTTCTGAGGGTGTGCCTGTATTTATCTTTAATGAGTGTTGGTATTGAATCACTATTGGTATTGAAATCAATACACATATTGATTTCAGAAAGAAAGGGAGAGGGAGACAGAGATAGAAACATTAATGATGAGAGAGAATCATTGATCAGCTGCTTTCTGCACGCCCCCCGCCAGGGAATTGAGCCCGCAACCCAGGCATGTGCCCTTGACCAGAATCGAACCTGGGACCCTTCAGTCTGCAGGCCGATGCTTCATCCACTGAGCCAAACCGGCTAGGGCTCACTGTTGTTTTTAAGGCCTCATTGTTTATATTTAAAAGACTAAAAGACATAATTATCTTATCCAATTAAAATTATCTTAAGCGGCATGTGGGCACAAACAGACTATGATATCAGGGGCATGTGGGCACAAGCTATCATAAAAGTACTTCAGTGTTTTTCTTCAGTGGATACTTACTTTGCATTTTTTCTCCTTTCAGCATGAAATAGTTCCAGAGGAATACTTTAATCATAATCCTGATTCTGAAAATATTTACAGATTTATTCACCCTTTTGTCAGTGCCACAAAGCTAACAGCTGAATGGGCAATCACAACTTTGGTAAGATAGTTCTTTCAGAAAGCACCTTTTCTGTCGTGTCCACAGGGTATGATCTTGTTTTTCAAATACTAGTAAAAGTAGGTTCCTGAAATGATCATCAGAACGTTATTAAGGGAAAATTATCAAAGGAAGTAAAATACACACATTTGAGCTTAATAATCATGATTTAACATGTCCTTGCTTTTCTCATCACAACACAGTTGCTTTTAAAGGCAGCAGGAGAGATACCCGGTTTCTTCCTCCACACCTCAGGAGACACATGCGCATGCAATGCACACACAGGCACACATACAAGGCGTGCTGTGGCGTGGGATGGGGGCAATAGCAGACCCTCTGGGCCCCAGGCAGTGACAGGTTCAGTGTAGGTCTAAGCTGAGTTGCAGGCTGGATTCCCCAGGCAGTTGTAATGTGTGTCCTGGTTGAGAACTAGAGCCCTAAATTCTCTGTTCCTTGGATGATGGGTGTTCATCCGTCCTTGCTGTCCTCTTGTGCCTGCCTGTGACGTTGCCCAGGATTCTAGTGCCAGTAGGATCTAAAAGGGCTTTGCTAGTTGCCTGCTCAGCTACAGCTGTATAAGAACCATTGTATCATTCATACAGAATTCCTAAGGTAAGATTTTATCAGTTGGAATGAGTGGTCCATTCTAGTGAGAAGGAATGGGGATTGTATCACTCCTCCCTCGGGCTGTCCTAAAGGGGAAAGTCTCCTGCATGGTCTGGAGGGAAGAGTACTTAGGTCAGTGCCTCCTCCTTCAGTTAACATTTTGGCGAGGCAGCCTGTGCTGCTGAATAGAGACCCTCAGTGGGCACAGGATCAGACACAGGCCTTTCCATGGAGCTTCCAGCCACGTGGAGTGCTGAGCGCATGCTGGGGAGGGGCAGGAGTGGTGCTCTCATAGGAAGAGCTAGGTAATACAGGAAGGAGGGTGTCTGGGTGGAAGACGGTGAGTCCTTTGTAGGCGAGTTAAGTTTGATGCACCTGTGAGACAGCAGAGGGGCAGTCTCTAGTAATGGTTTGAATATATGGAATTAGCATGAATCTGAGCTACAGTAGGAAATTAAGATTAGCTGTTCCAGTGCAGAGGAAGACTATAAATGAAAAGTGTATAGAAGAGAGAATAGTGACAAAGAGTTAGATATTCAGTGGCTATTTATGGAATGAGCAACTTCTTGCAGCATTTTGACCACACTCTCTTGACCTCACCTATCTTGCCTTCTTTTTTATTATTTTCTCCTGGTTTTGCCACCACTCTAAGCCATTTCTGGGGACTTCTTCCTTCAGTGCTGATAGTCCTTACAGATCTAATTGCTGAGGATAGAGGGGAAATGAGGTTGAATAAAGCTTTTTGCTTATATTCTTATAAGGAAGACATACATATTTCTTTAAATGAGTTTTGTTAAAAAGATGAATATTTCAGGTAGTAGTAAATACCAAGAAGGTAGAGCAGGGTGAAGTGATAAAGTGATGACAGGGGCTTGAAACTCTAGATAGAATGATCAGGAAGAGCCTCTTTAAAAGATAACATTTGAACCCTGACATGACTGAACTGAGACAGATGAGCTCTGGTGTGATAGACAAAGGGGACAAGTGCCGGATTCAGAGATAGGAACGTTTTGTGTATTCGAGGAACAGTGAGATATGGCCAGTGTGGTCAGAGTGTGGAATGAGGGAAAGAATGTAGGACATGAGAGCATAGAAGAGCAATGTCCTATCTCATAGGGCTTTGTAGCTTCCAGGTCATGGGAATAAGGTACATTTTCATTTGTTTGATGGGAAACTTTTGGCAGATATTTAGTAGGATAGTGAAGTGCTCTTAATTAAAGAGGCTCTCCTGGCTGCTTTGGGGAGAATAGATAGTAACTGGGAGGCCGAGTGGGGGCTGAGAAGCCAGTGATACAGGTGAGAAGTGACAAATAGAAAGTGGTCTGATTACAAGAATTGCTAACAGATTGGAGCAGGTTAACTCAATTGAAGGTTTTGGCCCAGCACCTAGGCAATGGTGTGCCCTTTATGACATTAGGGAATGCTTGGGGAGTGGAACTGGGTAAAGAGCTCTGATTTGTATGGGCAAAGGCACTAATGACCTTAGCATTGTGCTTTCGGGAGAGTGACAGTGCCAGGCAGACCGCAGTGGATTAAGGAGAGAATGAGACATGAGAAGCAGCATCGGCATTCACTGTGAGCAAAAGGAGAGGAAGCTTTCTAGGGGTTGGGGGGTGGGAAGCACGTAAACGCATATTGGGGAGAATCTCTGGCAGACAGGGAGGGTTCTTCAAAAAGAGGTAATTGTGGGAGGTGTTCTTCAGAAGTGGGATGGGATGGACTTCACTGCTAGAAGAGTTTCAGTGAGAAGAGAAATCTCAATTCCACTGTCACAGGAGGGCAAGTGGTATAAATGAACGAGTATTGGCACATACCACGTCTGCGGTAAAGTTACGGGAAGTTGAGAGATTGCCAATGTTGTATAAGTGCCTCTAATTAATCCCATAAAGTAGACAGTTGAACTTTGTAAGGAGGTTCATTCTTAGGATATCTGAGAGCACTGAGTTTTGCGGGGGGAGGGTTGGTGGAAATTTTCACTAAGAATGCATAATGTTCAATACCATTTGTTTTCTTAAAATACAGTTGAGTTTGAAGAGCAGTAGCAAATCAGAGCTGTCAATTTGATAACCTCCGACAGTAAATATACTCTTTAAAATTGGACATTTTTCTTTTTGTAAAATGGCATGCATACTCTTCTATAAAGCACCCTTTGAAATAACAACAAATCCCAGCTTGCCTCTAAAATCTGTTTTTAGCTGTTAACTTTACACAGTTCTTTGTAGAATAGACATGCAATACATGTGAGGAATTCATGAAACTTCACCAGCTACCTGGAGAGCCAGGGAGACAGAGACTGGCAGCTCTGCTACCACCTGAAACCAACAGAACAGGTTGTGTAAGACGGAGGTGGAGTTCATAAAATGATGATGGAGATGTGAAGATTAGGGGATATAAAAGGGCTACCCCTTGTGTGCATGTGTGTTTCTCACAAAGGCACTAAGTCCAGGATTACTTGACAGTTGTAAAGACCTGCCTCAAGCACACCTGTTTGTACTGCCTGTCCTGCTGCACCACACAGCAGCCACTGTGGGGCTGTCTTGATGACCAGGGTTTATCTTCAGCTTGTGCCACAAAAGGACTAGTTAATATGTAAAGAAGGTACAAATGTGGTCAGTATTACCAGGGATTTACATATACAAGTACTATGTAAAATCACCATATAACTACCAGCCAGGTATGAAACAGTGCACGTGGTAGGCACTTGAGTATCTACACTGGGCCCTTTACAAGTGGAAAGGCAGTAACATTTCTTCAGGAAGTCCTTTGCTAAGATGTCCATTCATTCCTGTGACCAAAAATTGGACTGGAAATTCACATGGCAAAGTAGGCAACAGAAGTATCTCATCTGCAACTGTAACTTGGTCTCTGGCTTTGGCTGGCCAAGCAGTCTCCATAGAACCCAAGAGTAAAAGGCATGTCAAAAACAGGTGAAAGTTTAAGTTCTTACTATAGCACTTAAACCCTGAAATAAAACCAAAGACCAGTGTTCTACTTTTGCAGGTTTACTTAGAAAGACTTTTAATTTATGCTGAGATCGACATTTGCCCCACTAACTGGAAAAGAATTATTTTGGGAGCTATTCTTCTTTCCTCCAAGTATTTGCATGATCAGGCTCTAAGGAATGCAGACTTCTGCCAAATCTTCAAGGGCATTACAGTCAAGGACATGTGAGTTAGCAAGGTTTTTGTGAACTTTCTTACCATTTTCCAATAACTTATTTGCTCCAATAAAGTGTACATATTAAGAAATATTTTTAAAGGTTACATTATGCAGAGAACTGAAGTAGGCAAAAATTACATACATTTTTAATCTACAGTTGCTGTAACAATTCATATTCCTCCTCATTAACTATTAGGTCTTCATGTATTATTGTTATAATAATCTGTGATAATTTGAAATGTATTTCTCTGGTGGTTATTGGCAACCATTATACAAACTCACTTCTGAGAACAACAGTACTTTAAATATATTCATGGCTTTCTTAAAGCAGTCTAACTACCAGTTCCAGTCCTTTCCCCCCTCCCCTCTTTATTATTATTTATTTGTTTCAATAAGACTTTTCATTCAGTATTATTTTGTATTAGTCTCAGGTGTACCGCATGGCGGTTACAAAATCATATACTTTACAAAGTGTTTTCCCCAATATTTTCAGTACAACTTGGTACCATACATAGTTATTACAATGTTATTGACTATATTTTCTATGGTTTAATTTGCATCCCCATGACTATTTTATAACCAATCTGTACTTCTCAGTACCTTCACCTTTTTCACCCAGTCCCCCTCCCTCTTCCCTTCTGGAAGCCATCAGTCTGTTCTCTATATCTATGAGTTTGCTTCTGTTGTATGTTCATTTATATTCTTTAGATTCCACATACAAGTGAAATGATACAGTATTTGTACTTTTCTGATTTAGTTCACTTAGCATAATACCCTGTAGGTCCATCTGTGTTGTCACAAATTGCAAGATTTAATTCTTTTTTATGGCTGAGTAATATTCCACCACTTTTTATTCCATTCATCTGTTGATTGGCACTTGGGTTGTTTCCATAGCTTAGCTATTGTAAGTAATGCTGCAATGAACATAGAGGTAAATATATTCGTTGAATTATGTTTTGGGCTTCTTCGGGTATATATACCCAAAAGTGGAATTACTGAGTCATAAGGCAGTTCCATTTTTCATTTCTCAAAGAAATGCCATACTGTTTTCCATAGTGGCTACACCAATCTACATTCCCACCAAAAGTGCATGAAGGTTCCTTTTTCTATACATCCTCACCAACACTTGCTGTTTGTTGATTTATTGACGGTAGCCATTCTGACAGGTGTGAGGTGATATCTCATTGTGGTTTTAACTTGCATTTCTTGGATGATTAGTGATGTTAAGCATCTTTTCATATGTCTATTGGCCATCTGTATGTCTGCTTTGGAGACATTGAGGTCCCCTGTCCATTTTTTAATTGGATTGTTTGTTTATAGATGTTGAGTTGTATAAGTTTTAATTTGTAAAAAATGTTTACAAGATTTTTATTAATTGAATTATTATTTTTTTAGAGAGAGAGGAAGGAAGGGGGGAGAGAGAGAGAGAGAGAGAGAGAGAGAGAGAGAGAGAGAGAGAGAGAGACATCAATGTGAGAGTGAAACACTGTTTGGCTGCTTCCTGTACACCCCCTACCAGGGATCGAGCCTGCTACCCTGGCATGAGTTGTGTAAGTTTTTTATAAATTTTGAATATGAGTCCCTTATATTATTGTCAAATAATGTTTTCCCATCAGTGGGTTGTCTTTTTATTTTGTTGATGTTCTTCTTTGCTGTGCTAAAACATTTTAGTTTGATGTACTCCAATTTGTTTATTTTTTCTTTTGTTACACTTGCTTGAGATGCTCTATAAAAAAAATATATTACTAAGGGAAATGTTCCACATTTTACTGCCTAATGTTTTCTTCTAGTTTTATGGTTTTGAATCTTACATTTAAGTTAATAATCAATTTTGAGTTTATACTTGTATATGGTGTAAGAAGGTGGTTTAGTTTCATTTTTTGTATTTATCTGTCCAAATTACCCAACACTATTTATTGAATAGACTGTCTTTACCTCATTATATGACCTTCTCTCCTTTGTCAAATATTAATTGACCATGTAGGTGTGGATTTATTTCTGGGCTTTCTATTCTCTTCCATTTATCTACATGTCTGTTTTTATGCCAGTACCATGCTGTTTTGATTACTATAACCTTGTAGTGTAGTTTGATATCAGATAGTGTGATACCTCCATCCTTGTTCTTTTTTTCTTGAGATTGCTGTGACTATTCGGGGTCTTTTGTGGCTCCATATAAAATTTTGGATTATTGTTCTATTTCTGTAAAATACACCATTGGTATCTTGATAGGAATTGCATTGCATCTATAGATTGCTTTGGGTAGTATGTACATTTTAAAGGTGCTCATTCTTCCTATCCATGAACATGGTGTATGCTTCCATTTACATGTATCTTCTACAGTTTTTTTCTTCAGTGTCTTATAATTTTCTGAGTACCGGTCTTTTACCTCCTTGGTTAAATTTATTCCTAGGTATTTCGGTGGGTGTTTTTTTATGCAATTGCATATGGATTGTTTTTTAGTTTCCCTTTATTTTTAATCTTTATTGTTGAAAGTATTATATATGTACCCTTTTTCCCTGCTTTGACCTTTCTAGCCCACCCCAAGCCTTCACTACCCTATTGTCTGTGTCCATGGGTTATGCTTATGTACATACACATTTTTTGGTTGATCTCTTCCCACCCACCAACCCTCCCCTACCTTCCCTCTGAGATTCCACTGTCTTTTCCATGCTTCTATGTCTTTGGATCAATTTTGTTCATTGGTTTATTTTGTTCATTAGATCCCACTTATGAGTGAAATCAGTGGTACTTGTCTTTCCTTGACTGGCTTATTTTGCTTAGCATAATGCTCTCCAAGTCCCTCCTTGCTATTTCAAAGGGTAAGAGATCCTTCTCTTTTACTAATAGTTCATTATCTATAATAATAAAAGTGTAATATGCTAATTAGACCAGAAGTCCTTCCGGACGGACGAAGCGGGGCTCCGAGGTGAAGCCCGGGTCCCGGATGCCTGCCAGCAGCCGGAGGGAAGCCTGGGTCCCAGATGCCAGAGGGAAGCCACACAATCCAATCTCTTCTCACTAGTCCACTCCCAGCCACCCTCCCTCTGTCTAAGCTCAGGGCAAATGGCCACAAAAAGATTGTATGCTGGCTCTTTAAGAGGGCACCTGGATTTCTAGCAGATTCCTATCTCCTGTCTCTCCCTGGAAGACAGATCCCTGCTTATTTTCACAGCCAGACATTATGTGGGCTCCTCTTCCCAGCTCTGGTGCTCTGGGCTGGGTAGCTTGGCATGGGGCTGAGACCCCTCGCTTTTAAGAAGGGATCTTTGTAGCTGAGATATCCCTATGGATTCTCAGACACTGCATGTGGGTCCTGGGGCCAGCCCTTCCTTCCAGTGTCACGGTGGCTTCTTCATAAATCCTTGGTTATAAGAAGTCTGTTCAGGTAGTCTGCAATTGGTTATTCAGGTTGAATGTTCTATATTTTAGTTGAAATTCCAGTTCGGTCCTGGGAAGAGGTGAGTATAACTTTTACCTCCTCTGCCACTCATCCCACCCAGTGTTTTTCTGTTGTTTCCAGTCCACTTTTAAAGGGCATGCATCTGGCCTTTGGAATAAGTGTTTGGCCACTGTTATGGTCTTAGGGCCTCTAGACTATTGATGGGGGTGCTTATAGCTTAAATCTGAGTCACACCGTGTATATCTGCATTTACTTGTCTTTTCCTCCTTTATATCTAAAGTCATGTTGTTAAAGAAACCATGGTAGAAAATTAACCACATGTAAAGGTTTCAGGTCCCTGTGCTCGCTCCTGCTTTTTAAAGAGCATTGCATGTGTTTGAAAGTAGGTCTGATGGTTTAGCAAGCTCCGACCTCTCAGGCAGGCGGAGAAGTCTAAGTTCTTCACCTAATAGTGTAAACTGAAGAGTCACCGTTATCTTGCTGGTGGCCATTAGCAAACGACGTGACAGCAAATAATAAACTTGAAACAAATGTAAGCACTTTTGGAAGTCGCAGAAGCTAAAGTGACCTTGACACCACTGTCATCAGTCTTCAAACTGGTCCCTTGGAGGAAGTATAACTTGTACTCATGAACACTAGCCCTGCCATGATGGCCACTGAGATTTTCTCAAAACCTGCAACTCAACTGATGGGGCTCTGGTTCTAGTTATAACATCAGAGAACATGCAGAGAAATGTATGAGTTTGCATAGATGTGAGCCCTAGAGGAAATGGTGGCAGTATCAAGCCACAGACTCCTTGTAAAGAATGCTTTGTATGTATGAACAGAGAAATACCAGGAGCTATGTTTATGATAGGCTGCTTTTATTTATGATCTTTAGGAATTGGAAGGTATTATAACAGTGCTTAGTATACATCGGTGTCAAGCCCCTGCTGCTGACTACTATTTGCAATGTTCTCTTTTGAATCTAAATTGAAAAATTGGTGTCTATCAGCTTTTCCTTAAAACTTTCCAACATCCATGTATCTTTTTAGAATATTATTTCCCTTCAAAAGAATAAGTTAAACCGAGCAGCTGCTATTCAGAAAATTTGTTGTGTTTGTAAACGGTATGCCATTCAGCTGTCTTGCCATTGAAAAACCAAAAAGCCCATAAAAATCAACCCAAAACAAACAAAAAAAAAACCCCAGATGATGCATAATCATTAGACATAAGGCTTTCTTCCATGATTAAGCCTCTATTAGTAGACTGGTAATCCTATGAAGGTACTATATTTCTTCACAATTAACATATATTAGTGAAGGAAATATAAAAAGGATGGTAAAGTGCATTTATTCCTGTAGTAAATTAAGTCCTGTTTAGCTGATTATCAAAACATTGTCTGATTTACATTTCTATAGGCTTATGGTCATATGAACAGGGAATTAATTTTGGAAGTAGGTTCACTAGGTTTAAAGTTTAACAAGTGAGAAAACCTCATCTCTGCTTATATTCTGACCCCTCCCCATGCAGGAGAACATCAAACTTTTGTTGACCTATCCAATGAATAAAATACTAAAACTTTGAAACTAAGACATCAAATATGTTTAAAAACCCTCTCATGTTTGTTCGGGTAGTTACTGTTTTATTAATTAACTCTATCAAAGGATGACTGGAAGCCATACAGTTTACTAATTTTATTTAACCTCTTGGCAAGTGACAGCAGTATGGTCACATAGCAAAGCACTGCTCCCAAATTTCCTTTCCTGCTTTATTGAACTCACCTCTTCTGTTCCGCCAAGGGTCAGGGGATGCCGAATGTCTCGGGATTCCATTCCCAACACAGGAGAACTCTGAGTCTGACTGCCATGCTCTGTTAGTCCAGCCAAGACGTCTATCTTTAACCTGTCTGCCTTCCAAAGTTTTAGAAGTGCATCCAGTTCTGTCACAGTGACAGTTTCTCACCCCAGTAAGATTAAAGTGAACAGAAGCTCGCATATGCTCTTTGACATTAGCCCCAGGCCCCGGGGGGGAGGTCCCTTTCCCATCAAATGTGGCACATTTATTTATTTATTTATTTATTTATTTATTTATTTATTTATTTACAGAGGCCCGGTGCATGAAAATTATGCACGGGAAGGGTCCCTAGGCCTGGCCGGTGATCAGGGCCGATCATGTTCCCCCACCTCCCTGCCTCCTCCTTCCCTCACTACCTCAGCACCCCGCTGCCACCTCTGGTTGCCCGCCATGTTCCATGCCACCCCCTGGTGGTCGGCGCACGTCATAGTGAGCGATCAAACTCCTGTTCTTCCGGTCCAACTCCCGAAGGGACACTTTGCATATTAGCCTTTTATAGATATAGATTTATTAGCAATGAATCCTTGTTGCCTGGAGTCTTCCCCCTCAGAGATAATAGTGGTGGCTCTCAGTGGATTCATTTGTTGCCATGGTGATGTGCCCTTTGGTTGGCACCTCTCTACTTTAATAAGCCCCTTTCTGTTATTGGCCTGGTGAAAATGTCTGCAAGTTCCTCAGAGCCTAGAGACAGCACACACCATTCCTTTCTTCTGAACACTAGAGTGAGGCCCTGTGAGTGAGCAAGGAGCATGAATCTACAGCTGCACTAATGGGACTTGGATGAATGGGCCCCAAGTCAGCAGCAAGAGTGAACAAGAGAGAGGGGACCTCCTCACCCTTGCCCGAAACTCAAAGTGCTGGAGGCAAAAGGGACCACAAATAGCTGTACCTTGTTTGTTGTTTGAACAGTAGTGTATTAGTATAGCCGGGTAACCTTTATTTGTCTCAAAGCAAAACTTACAGCCATCTTAGTAGCTTAGAAGGATAATTTTGAAGATAGCCTCGTTGACTAAAATTGTCCCGTGTTGGTTTTGTGTTTTCCTTCTTCCCCAGAAGTGACTTGGAAAGGCAGTATTTATATCTGCTCCAGTTTCGTCTTAATGTTTCTGCCAGTGTCTATGCCAAATACTATTTTGACCTTCGGTCCTTAGCCAGTGGCCACGGACTGCCTGTTGTGTTTGCTCCTCTTCGGAAGGAAAGAGCACGGAACCTAGAGGTAAGGCTGTTTTCTGCCGGACATCAAAACCAGCATCTGTGGATAAGTCATATTATGTAGTGACTAGGAAAATTAAAAGTGTTTTAAACTAACACATTGAAGGTTTATTAACTCTTTCACATCGTATTGCCGGTATCTTTTATGGTTTATTTGAGAATCCCACATTATAAAAAAAATTTATCTCTTCTGTGACCATGATTCAGAATAATTTAAATCAAATTTAATCTTTGATGGTTTTTTTACACTGTTCTTTTTTCTAACCGTACATAAATAATGTCTTACAATTGTATCACTAATCATATCTACAAATATGATCTACTTAGCACTCTTAACTCAGTTTGCAAATCCATGTCTTTCTGTCTATGTCACAGTTCAGTCCAGTGCGTCTGTTAGACACAGCCAACCTGAGGGACCTACACTCAGATTGTAGAATCTGTGTTTCCAACACTCGGTATAGAAAGTACCTGGGTTTTCAGTGGAAATTGTAAAGTGCACGGCACAAAGTAATATTTATGACTTAAGACTTTGGTCTGTATGCAACAAAATTATTCACAACTAAAACTGACACTTTTAAAATGGACACTTTCTGTGGTACTTTGGTGGTACTTTAGAATAAGATGTGTTTCCACCTCAGTTAATGTGCAAGTGAAGGAGTACCTTATGGTGCTTCAATCATTAGACCTTTCCTACCTTTCAATAAAGTCCAGCACATGCCTGTCTCATTAAAATCTGCTTCAAGTATATACTAACTAATAAAGATTGGATAGAATTTAAATAGCTGAGTAAACACTGATTTGCCCAAGTGTATGTTTATTATATTCCAGGAACCAAGTTTACAGGCAGCAGATGATATTGTTCTTAGGAACCTGTCGTGCCTTTGACATCGCTGAGAAAACCCAAACTTTAAATAATTCTAAGTTCCCCTTTGCGCTGGAAATTTAATCATAGTCCCTAAATGACTTACCTTAGTGAATTAGCATAAAGTAGATCCCAAGGACTTAGCAGTGTAGACCACAGCTTTCCAAAGAGGCAGTAACTATAATCCATGTAAAAAAAAATGGGACTGTGTGGCTTATCAGTGATGCTTTCTTTGTGAAGGCTGCAACTCTTGCATTTTTAACGTACCTGTGCTCTATCTCATTTCTCCTCCTAGGCCATTTCCAGATATTGTGAAAACAAAAACCTGTTCAGGGTGGCTATAAAAAAATCTAGCAGCTGTGATAATTTTACTGATAAGCAGTATGCCAACGCCATTTTATCTTAAACTAGAAATGAGGGGCTGTGACATGATGAACCCCTCACCTACAATAACTGGAGAAATGTCAGCGCTCCTGCTCAAAAACCAACAAAGCTAGTATTCCTCACCAGGGAAAAATGAGGGGTTGTAATATTATAAGCCCTTTGTCTACAAGGTGAAGAACTAAAAAAATAATCACCTTTCCAGCTCAAAAACCAACCAAGTTAGTATTTCCTCTTTTAAGGAAGAAATGAGAGGTTGTAACATCAACAACTTGTCATCTACAAAAATAAGACCTGGAGATAGATATATCACCTTTCCTGCTCAAAAACGAGCAAAGTTGGTATTCTTCACTTATAAAAAAAAAATTGAAGGGTTATAACTTCATGAACCCTCATCTGCAAGGGCATGGACTGGAGAAATGTCACCCACCGCTCCTGCTCAAAACCCAGCAAACTTTTTCTCTCTTAAGAAAGAAGTGAGGTATTGTAGCATCATGAACCTCTCATCTACAAAAAGAACTGGAAAAATATTAACTTATTGCTCAAAAACCAGCAAAGCTATTATTTAAATTGATTTTTAGAGAGGGAGGAAGGGAGAGAAAGAGAAACATCGATGTGAGAGTGAAACATCAATCAGCTGTCTCCTGCACGCCCCCTTCCAGGGATCCAGCACACAACCTGGGCATGTGCCCCAACTGGGAATCAAACTTGCAACCCTTCGCTGAACGGAATGACACCCAACTGCTCCTGTTCAAACACCAACTTACCCACACCAGCCTGGGCTTATCTGCCTTATTTGTACTCTTCATGAAAAAGGGAGGGGCTGTGTCATCATGAGGCCCTCATCTACAAGTACGAGGACTGTAGAAATATTACTTCTACTCAAAACCCAGAAGGTAAGTGTTTCCTGTCTTGAAAGAGAAATTAGGGTTGTATCTTTATGAGCCTTTCATCTACAAAAACAAAAACTAGAGAAATATCACCTCTTTTGCTCAAAATCTAGCAGTTATTATTTCCGCTCTTAAGGGAGAGAAGAGGGGTTGTAACATTATGAGCTGCTCATCTACAGTTACATGAGAAATATCAGCTATCCTGCTGGAAAATGAAAAAAGAACCCACTGAATAGAAGAACATACTCACCAATGATACATTCCAAAATATATAAAGTACTCATACAACTCAAACCAGGAAGACAAACCATCCAATTAAAAAATGGGCTAAGGACCTGAATAGACACTGCTCTAAAAGGACATACAGGTGGCCAGTAGACAAGAAAAAATGCTCAAGGTCACTAATCATCAGAGAGATGAAAATAAAAATCTCTTAAAAGTGAAATGAATAGTTGTAACATCATGAACTTCTAATCTAATCTAAAACAAAACAAAAACCCTCAAGATATATCACCTTTCCTGCCCCAAAACAAGCTGTTAGTACTTTTATAAAAAATGAAGCGTTAGTATTTTTAATTTCTGTTTTGATTGTTTTAATTACTACAGGATATTACATTTGTTTGGTTTTTTTGCTTTCATTTTTGGAGAAAAAGGAAATTATCTTTTAAATTTTTTAAAAAGTTCTAGTTAACCTCCTACTTGACATTCTCTTTTGAGTATTGGTACTCTCATTTAGAAAGCTTAAAGTATATTTCTATGTACTAAAGTTTCAAATGCTTTAATGTTTACTTTGATATTGTGGTGGGAAAGCGATTTTTTTGACTTTAGAAAATTTCTTAAATATGTTTTGTTGTTTCCTAAAGCAAAATGGATACTCTTTTTTTTTTTCATTATTCATTGTTTCCTTTCCTCCTGAACTTTCTGGACATTGTTGCTATATATGAATTATTTTAAAGTAATTTTAATTATGAGCTTTAATTTCAGCTTTTCAGCCTTTGAAGATTTTTCTTTTTTTTCCATTGATGTGAGAGAGAGAGGAAGGGAGGCAGAGAGAGAGAAAAAAACATAGATGTGAGAGAGATAACATCTGTCGTTTGCTTCCCGTACAGTCCCCGAGACCCAGGATCAAGACTGCAATCAGGAATCAAACCCATGACCCCTCAGTGCATGGGAACTAAGCCACCCAGGCAGGGTGAAGATTTCTCATTAAAATAAATAACAACTACTCTCATAAAAATCATATATTCTGTAGTTTTTAGCCTTTGAAAATTAATATGTAACTGGTCTAAAAACTGCCATATAATGAACTAGTAAAATGGAGATTTCTGGTGGTACAGAAGCTACATGAAAGTAGTTGCTGTTCCATTTTTCTTTCCAGGAACTATCTTGCTAGCAGGTGGCTTTTGCTAATTGGTACTTCCAAGTGCTTATCTATATATTAGAGGCCCAATGCACAAAGATTCGTGCAAGAATGGGCCTTCCTTCCCCTGGCTGCCAGCACCACCTTTGCTCTGGCCAGAGCTGCCTTTCCACCTTTGCTCCAGCCCAGAGGCCCGGAGCGGCTGGGGTGGTGCGAAACGCCTGCGTCATTGCCATGGTGACAACACAAGCGTCCCGCCCTGACCCCAGCAGCTCCATGCCTGCATATGCAAATTAACCTGCCATCTTTGTTAGGTTAATTTGCATAATCACTCCTGATTGGCTGGTGGGCGTTGGAAGGTACAATTTGCATCTTTCTCTTTTATTACTATAGCTATAAAAGCCTAAGTGACCATTACAACCAAATGACTGAAACAACCTGTCAACCAGTCGCTATGATGCTCACTGACCACCAGGGGGCAGATGCTCAATGCAGGAGCTGCCCCCTGGTGGTCAGTGCACTCCCACAGCCAACCTTGTGCAGTCCCCCTGCTGGCCAGCTTCCCATGATCCCTCCCCCCCGCTGGTCCCTCCCCCTGACCGCCGGCCAACTTCCTGCAGTCCCTCCTGCCTCCCCCCAGCTGGCCTCCATGGGCCCTGATCACCAGTCAGGTCTAGGGACCCCAACCATTCACGAATTCGTGCACCAAGCCTCTAGTATTCAATAAATGACTTATTCTACCTATAATGCATTCCATTAACTATTATTTCTAGAAAGTACATTTTGATTGATTGTGATATACATCTTGCTTTCCCTGTGGGACTATGATGCACTATTGCCTCCTTGAGCTAAAATGTGTCTGTGATGTCATTGTTTTCTTTCCTACCTCGGCAGTTACATTGGCAAATTCTAATAGCACATTTCCAAGGAAGAATTTTAAAAATTTAAACAGTTCAGTGACATTTCGTTTTCAGGTTTTCAAGCATAACTTTTTTTAAAAAATTACAGTTGAAGGAAATGAGTGGAAAATAATTCACTAGGATGATAGTACCCTTACTTTTCTCCTCAGACTATGAATTTTAGCCATCTTTCAAGATTTTTTTCCTGAACTATCATAGCCCCCAAATTTTTAGACTTTGCATTGTACTTGATTTGTATAGTATTATTCAGCACTACAATTCTATATTTACAATTTTACAACTTAAATCATAGTGGATTATAGTGTGTACTTCCCTCAAGTTTTTGTTTTTAGTCCTCAATGCTACTCCCACCTTCAAACCTCCTCAGCCCTTGACTCAATCACTAACACTGAAGGAGGTCCAGTAAATGCTTTTAAAATCATTTCTTTGATTATTAACACAAAAAAATTCTATAAGGAAGAATTCCGAGTGATCCGCTTACCCTTATACTCACTGTTGTCAGAAATGTGTAGGGCTCTTTAGTATTTGATTCTTGCCCAGTAAACATGATTTCTTAATGCAGGCTTTGCTTCTGGAAAATACTTGTTTTTAAACTTTGTTGTTGAAAGTATTACATATGTCCCTTTTTCCCCCCATTGACCCCTTCTAGCCTGCCACTGCCCCCCACCCCAGGCCTTCACACTATTGTCTGTGTCCATGGATTCTGCATTATAGAAAATATTTGTTTTTTAAAATAAATCTGTTCTAAGATAGAGCAAGCTAACTGAACACATGCCTACCTCACACAATTTAACTGGGTCACATTCACACAAACTAGCTTTCCTAAAGCGTGCTTGAAACCTATATCACTCCTCTTTTGTATCTAAACTTAATCCTGTCTTTCTTTTGTCTGCTTCCTCAAATATATTGTTTGCTGTACTACCATTTTCTGTCAAATATTAATTCACTTGTCAACTACTTTTTTTGTTGTTGTTGTTGTTAATCCTCATCCGAGGATTTTTTCCCCCCATTGCTTTTTAGAGAGAGTGGAAAGGAGGGAGGAGGGAGGAGGGAGGGAGGGAGGGAGGGAGGGAGAGAGAGAGAGAGAGAGAGAGAGAGAGAGAGAGAGAGAGAAACATCTATGTGAGACACATCAACTGGTCAACTGGTTGCCTCCTGCATGCACTCCAAACTCCAACCAGGAGTGGGGAGTGAACCACAACCTAAGAATGTACCCTTGATTGGGAATTGAATCCATGACCCTTTGGTGTGCAGGCCAGGTCTCCAACCACTGAGCATACTAGCCAGGGCACTTGTCAGCTACTTTTAAAAAGATGTTCTCTCTATTCTTTATTACATTCATCCCCCCCAAAACTGTCTTTATTTAATTACTAGAGGCCCGGTGCACAAAAATTTGTGCACTCGAGGGGGGGGGGGTCCCTCAGCCGGGCCTGTGCCCTCTAGTAGTCTGGGACCCCTCAGGGGATGACCACCTGCTGGCTTAGGCCCGCTCCCCGGGGCATTGGGCCTAAGATGGCAATCAGACATCCCTCTGGCAGCCCGGCAGCCCTCGGGGGATGTCCACTTGCCAGCGAGGAGCAGGCCTAAACTGCAGTCGGACATCCTTAGCACTGCTGAGGAAGCAGGAGAGGCTCCCACCACCACCGCTGTACTGGCAGCCATCAGCCTGGCTTGTAGCTGAGCAGAGCTCCTCCCATGTGAGAGCGCCCTGACCACCAGAGGGCAGCTCCTGCATTGAGCGTCTGCCCCCTGGTGGTCAGTGTGTGTCATAGTGACCAGTTGTTCCCAGTCTTTCTGCTGTTAGGGTCAGTGTTCATATTACCGTTTTACTATATAGGATAGAGGCCTGGTGCATGGGTGGGGGCTGGCTGGTTTGCCCTGAAGGGTGTCCTGGATCAGGGTGGGGGTCCCACTTGGGTGCCTGGCCAGCCTGGATGAGGGGATGATGGCTGTTTGCATCTGGTCACACCCCTTTCAGGGTGGGAGGGTCCCCACTGGGGTGCCTGGCCAGTCTGGGTCAGGGGCTGAGGGCCATTTTCAGGCTGGCAGTTGACTAAAGCTCCCAACCTCTCCTTTTTTTCTTTTCTTTTTTTTTATTCTGGGATTTATTTACCTTCTTTGGCTGTCATGGAACTGAGAGCTGGCTTTAGCTCTGAGGCTCGGCTCCAGCTCTGAGACCTTGGCTGCTGAAAGCAGGTATCTGGGTTTGTTCGGCTTCTATAATTGAAACACTTTTGCAACTCCAGCTCTGAGGCCCGGCTGGCTGAAAGCAGGTTTCTGGGGTTTGTTTAGCTTCTATATTGCAACATTGTTTCTTAGACTGCAGCTCAGAGGCCGGCAGCAGCAGGCAGGAAACCTTGGCTTCCTCCATCACTGGAGCAATCAAGCCTCCTGTTTGCTTCAGCTGCCTGGCTGTCGGCTGCCATCTTGGTTGGCAGTTAATTTGCATATCACCTTTATTAGCCAATGGGAAGGGTAGCGAAGTTACAGTTAATTACCATGTTTGTCTATTATTAGATAGGATAATTAAGCTCCAAACTATTTCCTTGAAGACTGAGTTTGTGAGAGCGCTCCTTTTCTTCCAGTAAAAGCTTCTCAATGAAGTAATATATACACTTTTAGGTTTTTTTATTTTTTTTTAAAGGGAAACTAATTATTTTAATTGACAGCAATAGGGTTACACTAGCTCCTGTGAATGATTTGTTTAAAAGGTGTTCTTTGTTTATAGGTCAGTAGCCCAGGTTTTATCTTGAGAAACATCACAACTAAAAGTCAATATCTAAAAGAAGTCAACAGCTAAATGTCAACATCTAAAAGAAACATACTGATCCTTGACTCACAATTGTTGGTTGCTTCATATCTGGCTTCACTGAATTCAAGACATTGCCCCATAGAATTCCTTTCTTTGCCTTCTCAGGGAAACACTGGCAATTAAGGAATGATTACACTTTATGATTTAGGCCCCTTGGAAGGGATTAAAGTCTGGTTTTAAGCATGAGAACAGAAACTTTCCAAGGAAGCGTTAAACGGAAAGGAAAGATAGCATCCTGTCGGGTTCCACCAATCTGCCCCTTTGCCCGCATATGAAGCGCCCGCCCACCTATCTTAAGGGAGTTCCTTGAGGATCCCACCCAGCCAGGCTACTTTGTGTTCCAAATATGACTGACATGGCTACTGCCAGACAGAACAGCACAGGTTGTATTCTTTACACATGCAGAAATCACAATTCCTATCAATATCCTTTATAACTGGTTCTTCGACGTACTGAACTTTATAATTCAGATCTTGAATTTTTTTCCTGACTGAAGCACTCAAGGATTCTTGTGTTTCTTGTATTAGATAAGACCTCCAAGATACAATAACTTTTTAATCCATCATCTTTAACATCGGAGTTTTACTTCTATTTTAATAAACTTGTGCCCATGCATCTTGGAAGATTGTCCATTTTCTTCATTTTCAGATTATTGAGATACAATAGTCATACTTATTAATATAATCTCTGTATACTTTGAGTACAGTGCCTTGACCTGGAAGAGGGAGGAGGGAAATGAAGAAACTTGGCATTAGCTTTACACATTAAAACAAATTTTACCCTCTTCTCTTTCTTTTCATTTCTTCCTTTATTCTCAGCTCAGGGCCAGGGACTGATGGAGATCAGTGGAGGAATTGAGTGAGGGTGGATGTTTAGAATAATTCAGGTCAGTGGGGGAAAAGTAGGAATAAGCAATTAGCATTACTCAATCCAAATATTTCTGTTGGTGGTTTTCCCCACTTCAAATTCTTCTTGCATGCTTTATTTTCAATGACTATTCTAGACATTTTAATAGGTTGATATTTAAAAATTAAATTCATTAATTTCACATTTGTCATATTTTAAAATCTGTATTTGCAGCTTTTTCAACCTTATGGTTTCAATCTGACTGATCCTTATTGTCGACTTTTGGAAAACCGATATAATAGTCTCCATGATCCACATTTAAGAGCATACCATTCACGCAAAGATATCCAGAAGAGATTAAAGGAAGGAGTCTACACCACCAGCAGTAACGAAGTGGGTTGAAGATTACTTCATTTTAATCATTGAGGATTTCCAAGACTTGATATAAGCTTGCTCCTATACCTCACTGGGGTAGGGATGGTTTTCACCTTTAACTTGGTCATGAGAGATACTCAATGGGAAATTCTATAAATTACTTAGTATTTTGGGTCAAGGGAAATCAGAAGACAGTTGTTTCTAAATGATGCTACTTCTTCCGTTTTTTTATTTGTAATATCAAAAGGTGATGATAAAATAATTTGAAGACATAATTTCCCAACTGTATCATAGTTCTCTTTCTCTGTCTCCAATGGTTCTGTATGCTTGTCAAGGATTATGTCCTATGAAATTTAAAAAATTTGAGACAAAATAGCAACATAGCAAAATTAGCCTGATAGAATCTTTTTTATATATAATCTAGTTTTTTGTTTTGTTTTCTATTGATTTCAGGGAGGATGGGAGAGGGAAAGAGAAAGAAACATCAATGATGAGAGAGAATAATCAATCAGCTGCCTCTCACATGCCCCGCACTGGGGATCAAGCCTACAACTCAGGCATGTGCTCTGACCAGGAATTGAACTGTGACCTCCTGGTTCATGGATTGACACTCACACTGAGCAACACTGGTGGGGTGATAGAATCTTAATAGGACATAAGAATAGTCTTATATTCTAACTAGAGGCCTGTTGCACGAAGAGATTCGTGCACGCCTTTCCTTCCCCTGGCTGCCAGCACCGGTTTTCCTCCAGCACCCGGGACCCAGGCCTTTGCTCTGGCTGCAGTGGAGAAGGGAAGCCTGGAGGCTTCTCCACTCTGACCACAGCAGAGAAGGCAAGCCTCAAGGCTTCTCCGCTCCAGCCACAGCGGAGAAGCCAAGCCTCTTCAGTCTTCAGTCGTCTTCAGTCTTCAGTTGTCTTCAATCTTCACTCCAGCGGAGCCTTCAGTCTTAGCTCTGCGCCTGCATATGCAAATTAGCTGCCATCTTTATTGGGTTAATTTGCATGCTCATCCTGATTGGCTGGTGGATGTAGCGGAGTGACACCAATTTGCATGTTTCTCTCTTATTAGTGTAGATTTGTATTGGATATTATTATTGCATTGGTATTTTATTCTAATAACTTCAATTGTGTGTACTAAATTTATAAGTCATATTTTTTTTAAGTAATGAATTTGGGTAGAAATTTCCTGTTGGTCAACAATTGTAGAGAGATACTTATGTTGCTTAACAATTATAAAGATACTACTTACAAAGTTATTAGCAATTTATTACTTGATACCAAAATGTTATCAAATTTTATATTATTACTATTTTCCTCCTGAAAGTGATTGCTATGATTTTTAAATGTATGTATTTATATTTTTTGTTATTGTTTTATTTTTCAGGTTCCATGTAACTTGAGAGAATTTAATAGGTACAGGCCATATCTTAACAAGTCTAAAGTTAAATTTCAAAAGAAAACTACATAAAAGAACACGTAAGTTAAATACTTAATTTGTTTTCCTACATAGGGTTTGGAAGAAAGGTTTACTTGTATGACAAGTACTTTCTTAAAATATTTTTACCTTTAATTTTGACAGACTAATTAAATATTTTTTCCAAATGAAAATTTAAAACAGGAATAAAGAATAATTTGAAGTTGCTTTATTTGGCCAAGGAAAGGAAAGGGACCAGGTCATCTATTAATATGTCAGTGGTAAATGGCATAATTTAGTAATTCAGTTGCTACTCCAATGTGTTCCTTCTATCAGAGCTGGGGCCAATAGGAAGAGTCTATTGTGGCAGCACAATTCTTAAGCTGGAACCAAAACCAGCCGGTGTGACAGGAGGGGAACAGTGAGCACAGTTATAATGTCCTATGGGTGATTCAAGAACATGCACACTGCGTGTTTGCACCCACACACATGCAGCTATGTTCAGCCAGTAAAAAAAATCCTATATAGTAAAAGCCTAATATGCTAAATATCCAATCGTTCATTTGACCGGTCGCTATGACGCTCACTGACCACCAGGGGACAGACACTCCAACCAGTAGGTTAGCTTGCTGCTGTGGTCTGGCCAATCAGAACTGGGCGAGACAGGCCAGACACTCCCTAGAGCCCTCCTGTGGTCCCTCCCTGGCCCTGATTGTGCACTGGTGGGGTCCCTTGGCCTAGCCTGTGCCTTCTCACAACCCAGGACCCCTCAGAGGATGTCTGAGAGCAGGTTTTGGCCCGATCCCCACAGGCCAGGCCAAGGAACCCCACTGGTGCACGCGTGTACCAGGCCTCTAGTTATATGATAAAGGTAAAGTGAATGATTAGGTATAGAGTGAGTGGGTATAAATAGTGATATCCTTTAATTTTATTATTTTTAAAAAACAGTTTTGATTTTTTTTTTTTTTTTAGAGAGAGAGGGAGGGAGAAAAGAGAAAGATTGATGTGAGGGCGAAACATCACATCAATCAGCTGCCTCCTGCACGCCCCCTAATGGGGTTCAAGCCCATGCCGGGCAGGTGCCCTGACAGAGAATTAATCCAGCAACCTCTCAGTGCATGGGACAACACACAACCAACTGAGCCACACTGGCCAGGCTCCTTTCAATTTTTGACTCGAAGTTAGTGAGTGAGTGGATTTGATTTTAGAATCAAGAGGGTTGAATAAACATTAGAAAGGTATGCATATGTGTTCTTTTACAAATGTACGTTCTAAGGTAAGAGAGTAGTATAGAAATGAGAATAACTTTCCTAT
Source organism: Myotis nattereri (assembly GCF_964212035.1). NCBI lineage: Eukaryota > Metazoa > Chordata > Mammalia > Chiroptera > Vespertilionidae > Myotis > Myotis nattereri. The sequence goes on from NC_138075.1 coordinate 95,787,372, forward strand.
ACCTTTAAGTGTTCTATATCATCCCCCATTTTCCCCTCTGTGTCTAGAGCTTCTGCCCTTCTTCCATATTTTCATTATTTTTTTTTTTTTAGAATGGATGGAAATGTATGATGCGGTATTTATCTTTCATTTTCAGAGAGAGAAATTTTTACTTTGGTTCAGTTACCCATGTCTGTAATGGATTCAAAATAGATTTAAATGCAGTTAAACAGAATTAGTTATTTAGAAAGTACAGGAATTTTACTAAACACTAAATATAAAAAGGTATATCAAAGAACAGTTTTATTTCTGTAAATCTTAAAAACACTTCATATTTATATATACACACATACATATATATGATACACACTTTTTAAAAATAGAAATTGCTTGCAAAACAAGTAAATAAACTACAAGGAAACAGTCAACTACCTGGATTTTCTGATGCTGCACAGTTCCAAAATTGGTTGTTATGGGAAGACACCCAATCTTTTAAGGACCAGGAGCAATTAATAAGGCCCAGGTGAAATTGAAGTTAATGCATATTTTATGTATAGGTTGTAAACTCAAATACATTGGAAAAATTCAAGAAAGAATTGGAGTTAGGAATTTTTTTATTGTACTAGACACTAACTCCACTACTGCCCTCAGTATAGAGAGGAAGGGAGAGACCAAGAGGTACAGAAATTGGGAACTTAGATGGCAAGGGAAGGAAGAGCAATGTCCACCAGGCTTCCTGGGAGTCCCAGAGGGAATCCAAACTGATAACTAAAGGAAGAATCAGATCCAAAATCCTTCATATAATTGGAAATGGAGGAAAAAGTCTTTTAGCACATGCTTTTTATGATTCATCTTTAATGGTTGACAGCATCAAATTTGAGGAAGTTATTAGTACAAAGTCAAAAATAGATGTCTGATTAAACTATATCTAATGCCAGTATAAATATGCATTGTCCCTAAGTGAAAATGTGTACCTCTTCAGAGATTACCTCTTCATGGTCAACCATTACCATTCTGCGGTCAAGCGCATATCTTAGGAAGTGAAGGGACATTATAGTTTTTTCCTCCTCCTCTCTCCTCCTCCTCTAAGGTGAGGGATTGGGCTGCACAGCCTGACTTTTATATTCTGTGGGTTCATTTTGTGGTAATTCCATAAGCATATTGACATACCAAGACCTGGACTATAGATGGAAGATTTGTTCAAGGCTCTGTAAGTCACAGGGGACCCAGGATACATCTTTTTCTTAGGAAATTCAAATCTGTTTTGTTTTTTTCTAGATATGAAATCAATTTTCAGTTATCCCAGCCTTCTTTGAAAACTTATCCCTAAACCCACTGAATTATGGATATTACTGTGCGAAATGTTTTTAATGAGCCTGCTCCACATTTTACCATTGTCTTGGCCATAAGAACATGGTAGAGAGAGCTGTATAACAAAACATGGTGAGAGCTGGCTTACAAATCCATGAACAGAGCTGATAGAAAAACTGTAAAATTCCTGTAGTTCAAGAAATAAAAAGTGTGTAAGGAGGTGGTTTGGGCATATCAAAGCAGCTGATGTCACTATAATGGGTACACCCAATTAACCTTCACTTGCATTTGTACTTTTATTTAGATGCTAGAGGCCTGGTGCATGACGTTTGTGCACTGTAGAGGGGTCCCTCAGCCCGGCCTGCACCCCCTCACAGTCTGGGACTCCTTGGGGTATGTGGTAAGCAGACCTAAGCCAGCAGTTGGACATCCCCCAAGGGGTCCTTAGCGCTGCCATGGAGGCGGGAGAGACTCCCGCCACAACCACTGCGCTCACCAGCCGTGAGCCCGGCTTCTGGATGAGTGGTGCTCCCCCTGTGGGAGTGCACTGACCACCAGGGGGCAGCTCCTGCATTGAACGTCTGCTCCCTGGTGGTCAATGCGCATCATAGCAACCGGTTGTTCCGCCATTTGTTCAATTTGCATATTAGGGTTTTATGATGTAGGATTTGGATAAGTAGGAAATTAGAATAATGTGAGCGCAGAGCAAAAGAGCAGCACTGCCTCTGGATGGACAGAGAAGAAAGATGACAGTGGGAACAAACAAGAAGAAAACTTAGTCTTAGAAAAATTGAAAAAGTGAGAGATACATTTAAAATATTAGGAGAAAAGGTGTGTTCAGTGCGTTATTCATAAATAATTGTAGCTGTTAAACTTCTTGAAGTCATTTCAGGTCTATTTAATGTACCCACATTAATCTTTCTTCACGGCAATAATTTATAAGTTGTTACATAAAATAATGAGGCTGATACCACAAACTATGTATGTGAGCCAATATCTGCTGTTAAAGAGATGATTGTGGAAGTTACTAGTTTAACTCCCCTGTAGCCTTAAGTGTGAGGAAGATACTTTTTAAAATTTAGCTTTAGTAAAAAACAAAAAAAACAAAAAAAACAAAACAAAAAAACAAAACAACCAAAAATAACCACGCCTTCATTCCCAGTAGGAGTGCAGGAAGGAAAGAAGCCCATTCGAAAACCAGTGTTTGACTTTCACTACACTTGACCTGATTTCTGTTAGATTCTTGACTTGTAATTTACTTGTTGGTTGTGGACAGAAGCAGAGGGAAGAGAGTGACAAGAAGGTAGAGTTAACTTTCACCTCTAATCTGGGCTGTTAACAGGAGAAGCTTTTGCTAGTTTTGATTTGTGAAAGTACCCTATACAAGATGACAGTGGGTCAGTTCCCCCAAATGATATACAATGTACAAAACTGAAAGTTATGGACATTTTTACTATATTTTAGCTATATTATATTCTGACTGTAATATAAAATGTACTGCCCTATTATTTGATACTAGTGGCCTGGTGCACAAATTCGTGCACATTGAAAGGGAATTAATTAGAGGAAATATTTTAGTATTGCTATTTGCCCTTTCTCTATAATAGATATATCAGATATTAAAGAAAATTAGTAAAATGTATATGAAAATAATATATAAATTTATTAATATAGGTAAACAATAATAATATGATATAACAACAAAGACATGGTATAAAACAACAAAACATATGAAAGCAACAAAAACATGATATAAAAACATTGATACAAGCAATGACTGATAAATTGATTAAACTTATTCTAATATCTCCCTGTATACCACAGTAAGAGTAAAAACGCTTTCAGAGTGCTTGACTAATTTCCCTTGTGATGAAGTATTTACAACTTTAACATCACACGCTTTTTGAACTTGAGAGAAAGCAACATATAGCTGACCATGTTCGAAAACAGGTTCAGGTAGAAATATTCCTATTCTGTCTAGAGTTTGTCCTTGTGATTTACTGATAATCATCGCAAATGCTGGCATCATGCGAAACTGTCTTTGAATTAATTTAAATGAGAGGCCAGTGTCAGATGGGGACAAATCAATTCTTGGAATCAGAACAACCTCTTCTTCTGCAGACCCTGTTAATACTTCAGCTTTGATAATGTTAGGTCACAATCTTTTGATAAAAAATCTAGTGCCATTACAAAGATCCCATTTACTATTAAGACTTCTCAGTAGCATGATGATTGCATCCACTTTCAGTTTTAATTTATGACACAGCATTCCCACAGGAGTTAATGCTATTAAGAAATTTGATGGGAAATTTTTCTTTTCAGCATCATCCATTGAATCAATGGAATCATCACTCAAATAATGTGTGAAAATCTCCATCGAGTATATCCAAAATTTCTTCATTTAATTTTTGAACGTGCTCATTTTTTGGACAAAGAATTGCATGTTTAGATATATTTTTAATATTATCTATAGATATAGTATTTCCAAAGGTGGCTTCAATAATAGATCAGTTACAAATCACTTCACAGGGGATTTCAGTAATATCCATTCCTAAATGAAAACTGCTATCAAGTTTGCTATCTTCAAGTTTTACTAACCATTCGCTCAAGCAGAATCCTCTGATCTCATATTTGTTGTAAGAGACAACTTTCTGAAACATCCCCAAACATTATAGTACTTTAAACTCATTTGTACTATGGCTGATCGCATAGCATGTGGTACAATACTGAGACATTGTCAAAAATCCCCTCCAAGAAGGAGAACTTTCCCACCAAATACAACATTCAGACTCATAATTTCTCTTAGTAATCTGTCTATGGCGTTTATAGCATGACTGAATGCCATGGGTTCATTCATCAATAATGAGAAGTTGGGCCTTTTTTTTTTAATACATTTTATTGATTCTTTACAGAGAAGAAGGGAGAGGGATAGAGAGTTAGAAACATCAATGAGAGAGAAACATCGATCAGCTGCCTCCTGCACACCCCCCACTGGGGATGTGCCTGCAACCAAGGTACATGCCCTTGACTGGAATCAAACCTGGGACCCTTGAGTCCGCAGGCTGATGCTCTATCCACCAAGCCAAACCGGTTAGGGCAGAAGTTGGGCCTTTTTAATGGTTTTAGCAACTTCACTCTTTATATCGAGTCTAGAAATTGAAGTTTCGTTTAATGGGATTGTTCATTTATATTGGGAATGAAAGGTTCTTCCACTGAGAAGTAAATCTGCAGCAATTCATATAGACGCTGTGGGTAAAACAGTACCACCATGACCTCTAATGTAATGTATTAAAACTTTATAAAGATATATTTTTCCACTACTGCCTGGACCATCTAAGAAAAAGCATTTGGGGTGTACAGTTTGATCTTCGATGGCTGAAGTTATAATCTGAAAGGCTGCCAACTATTCATCATTCAGATAATTTATCAAAACCTTTGCCAATTGTCGCTCGTACGATTCATCACATGTATTTGTATTCATAAGTAAAGGATAGTCTGGAAGTTTGAAATGTGAACATTTCATTCCATGCAATGTGAATACCTCTTGAATTTCGTTAAGGGCATGCATTTCACAATTCACACAGGCACCTTTTCTTCAGTGTAATTTCCAACAAAAATCTTCAATAAAATGACATTTATTCTCATCTCATAATTTGCATCAGAAGGACATTCAAACACACATATATATGCAAAAAGTTGCCGTAGTTGTTTGGGCATATTAAGGATGATCGCATCGTCAATCATATCTTTACAGATAGTGTCATCAATAATCCTCGATGTTTAGCAGCTTCAAAAAATGTATCATAAATTACACCTCCTATTATGCAGAAGCAAATCATCAAAATTTATCGCACCTTTTCCATGCCGAAGCAAAAGTCTAGGGTAATATTGTTCTAGTTCTCTAAAGCTCACAGTGAACAGTCTACCTAATAGTTTATTCCCACTCTTTTGGCATTTTGTCCACAAAGAATTATTAAACACATAATGTTGTGGAATCTCCCAATAATAATAATTACGCGCATAAGAATCTTCTCTATTCAATAAGAACCAGCCATCAAAGTCGAGTTACATCTTTTAGCCCTATCTATAACTTCAGCAAAATCGTCCGTATGAAAATACAAATTCTGTTCATTTGGCAAATGAATAGCTAATCTTGTGATTACATGAGATTGGTCATGCATTTGCATTGCAAAAAGTCTCCAATCAGCCTCAGGAGCACTCACATCCTGGAGTCAGTGAAGTCCTGTACTTCGTCATGATTGATAATATTTTTTTCAGAAATTTGAATATTTGCACAATCGTGCCCTTTATAGATGTATTTAAATAAATATTTGACACTTTTCATCGATATGCAGACTTCAACATTCATATGACAGTTATACTTAAGGCACAAATACGGGTGTGCCTTATAAGGGACAAGGGGTAAGGGACAATCCAAGCATTATCAACAATTTTACTTCCAATAGATATGGTGCTACCAGGTCTACGTTTGTCTTTGGGATATCCATCAATATTTCCAATGGCTGTATTTTGAAATTTTTTCAGATATCCCTTTGAACATTTTCCATTTTCCATACACGGACTCTTTGGATTTTGTATCCCACATGGTCCATGTACCATATTTGATTTTACAATTTGGAAAAGTTGAGGACACTGGTCTTCATCTCAAATTTCTGGCTTAACTACATGGTCAATGTCATCTTCTGTTCGTAATTTGGATTCACTATCTAATATCAATATGTGCATGTGAGGCAGTCCACATTTCTGTAATTCAATGACATGAATTTTAGCTATTACTTTGTCAAATAAATGGAACTTACATCTATCATTAAAAGAGCATTCAGCTTAATATTAAAAACTATGGCTACCAAGTCAGGTCTGTTTTCAACTTTTTGCCAGCGTTGTAAATTGTAATATTTGCCCATTTGGGGTTGCATGTCATGGTTATTAATAAATCGGGCTTGCCATACTTCATTACAATTGCCATAGCATACTGATATCGCTGCTACATATTTCTGGGATTATCCTCAAAAGATGATGGAAGTGTTATAATTTTACCAATCAGCACATTGTCATTTTCAGATTTAGATGTGAGATAATCCTCTAACCACTATATTTTTCAACTCTCAACTTAGATTGGTTTGCTTTAATGTAATTTATCTGATTGGCTTCCATTTTTGAATATAAATCGACAATATACTATTGAGTTAATTTTCCTGCATTTAATATAGTATTGAACATGTCCCGGACGGAGAGATGAAATCCATAATACTACATTTGTGTCATTTGTGCCCTTACATTTTGTCTAGTATTATTGTCAATTACACTGTCGTCTTTGAGTCTTAATGCAATATCTGTTCCCCAGCCTTTTTCACCATGTGGAAAAAGAATAGGATATGTCATTGCATCTAATGTAGGAAACAGGATACTGATTTGTTTCATTTTAGTGGCATTCAGATTATTGGGATTTGGTTTACAATGAATGTGCAAGCCCCTTCAAAAGGAGGTTCAACATGTTCGTTTCTGAATATGACAGCAACCTCTTGCACGGGGAGAATTATATCTACCTGGATCACTATTATGATCATATTTAATCGCCATTGTTACTTCCATGGGAGCAATACCTTTCATTGCGGCTTCAGATTGAGCTTCCTTTTCTATCTCATGTAGTATCTTTTACGATTTTGTTAATTCGTTTATTTCATGCATGAGGTTGTTGATGTTGATCATGTGTCTTTCTGAGCAACCTTGGTTTTCTGGCATTGCTAATCTTTTACTGGTCGCTTTGGCCATATCTAAAATATAGAGTTGAGCAAACTTTTGAGAAACACCATCCGAAGGATGTAAAGTTCCAGTACGGTGATAAACTTGTCCGTGTATTCTAAAACAGTATGGCCCATATCCTGATGGTGGTGCAATATTTGCATCCATTGAAGCAAAAGCAAAAGAACTATTTATCGAATGAATATTTTCCATGATATTTTTACTGTCAGAATCTTCATTTATCATTAATGTTTTTAAATATGCCAGGTATTCTGGAAAACATATATCATTTGAACAAACTTTCCCTTTGCTACAACATCGAGTAAATTTTCCATCAGATGGTTTTTCACTGGAGAAATTTAGTGATAGACAAAATTGACATGTAACAGTCATTCCACCACAACTATGTTCAATAATTGCATCCTCGTTTACTTCATTTTTGCTGTGAAGGCAGTTCCTACCAGTATTGGTAATACAAGTCGATGGCTGTTCTTCAGACGTATTCTGTCAACAATGCTGGCTTCTTTCGGCTTCGGAGGTACGTTGTGCAATAGTTGGTCTTCAGACATTTTCTGTTGACGCTGCTTTCTTTGAGCTACAGAGGTACATTGTGCCAGTAGTTGGTCTTCAGATACATTGTGTCGGCAATGCCAGCTTCTTTCGGCTTCAGATGAATGTTGTGCCAATAGTTGGTCTTCAGACATATTCTGTCGATGACACTGGCCGGGGGAGGGACGGGGAATCGGGCTCCCTCCTCCTTCCTGTCAGGGTCAGGAGTGGGGGAGGGAGGCAACTGGGGGCAGGGCTGGTGGGGAGGGGCCTATCTGGGCTTTCCTTCCCCCGGCTGCCAGCAGCTGTCCCCACCCCCATCGCTGCCACTGCTTGTCATCTGTGCAGCGCCACCCCCACTCTGCCACCGGTCACCTCCCTCTGCGGGCCAAAAGGCATGGGGTGTGATTGCTTGGCTGGCCTGGGCCTGCCTCTGCGGGTCCATAGCTGGCTCGCCCCACCCACCCACCACAGCATCGCTGGCTGGTGGCCTGGGCCTCCCTCTGTGGGGCGATGGGTCACAGGAGCCCCAGATCGATGCCCCGCAGAGGGAGGCCCTGCCCACCCACTGCAGTACCACCGGTTGGGTAGCCTGGGCTTCCCTCCCTGCCCACACAGCTGGGGCTCTGCCATTGATCGCTGCCCACAGGGAGGCCCTGCCCACCCTGCTGAGGCTCTGCAATCCATGCTGCACAGTGGGAAGCCTTGCCCACCTGGCCGGTGCTCCGCAATCGGCCCTCGCAGCTGTGGCAGCTTGCCTCGGCCCTCGAAGCCCTGGCTTTGTCTGGAAGGTTGTCATGAAGGACATCCGGAATGATGTCTGGAAGGTCATTTGGCTGTCCAGTCTAATTAGCATGTTATGCTTTTATTATTATAGATAACTATTTTTTTTTACTTTATTTCACACTATAAACTATACTTGTAATTCCTATAGAAAAAATGATAAAACTGATTTTTCTCTTAGAGTAAGTGCTTTTAATTTTCAATAATACATAATATTTTCTGATTTAGAGTCTAAACCTGTTTAAAGAGAAAGAGAAATCATTTGTAATTCCAGCACCATCCTATTAATTTTATGGTGTACAAACACCCACACACAAGCACACATACACTTGCATAATATTGCTATGAATGTTTATGTATTCTAGTAAATACATAAATCCATGTTCCTATACCTCATAGGCTGTGTGGTAGATTACTTTTTAAATAACATTGGCAGTTTACCGTATCAATAAATGTTGGTCTAAAATTGTAAATAATCATTTTAGGTAGCTTATTTTTTACATCTTAGGTAGCTTATTTTCTAGACTAAGTGTAAGATTTACATAATTTGGTTACATTGATATAATGCTGAATCATAATTTTTTTAGTATTGGAAATCCAAATATGTATGGTAGTCTTTTAATCTACTTTTGTCACATGTTCCTTTTGGTATTAGCAGGAACTCACCAATCAAATGGCAAGGTCAGCTCATTTCAATTTATTGTAATTAATTCGGTTTTTCGCCACTTTTTTTTAGTGGGAGTTTTCTCCCAAGTTGGCTTCTGGACATCTCTGAAAATACCTTTGCTTTTGGAGAGCAACATAATGCCCCAAGTTTCCCCCCTAATTTTTGCCTGATGCTAATTCCTATTCAATGAGTCCTAGTCCATTTTAGTGGCAACCAGTACAATGGATAAATTCTAGACTGGGAGTGCCCATTAGACATGACCACTGATGGGGAGGCATGGTAACACCACAGGCTGTTTAAGGTATATTAATGGCAGAGCTATTTGAAGTATTGATATTTCCAATGGAGTTATTCTAAACTAGAGGCCTGGTGCATGAGATGTGTGCACTGGAGGGCAGGGGTCCCTCAGCCCAGCCTGTGCCCTCTTGCAGTCCAGGATCCTCAGGGGGTTGGCTTCCTGCTGGCTTAGGCCCTATACCCGCGAGAATAAGGCCTAAGCTGGCAGTCAAACATCCCTCTCGCAGTCCAGGGCTCTTGCAGTCTGGGACCCCTCACTCCTTACCTGCCCGCCTGCAGCAGAGGCGGGAGAGGCTCTCATCACTGCCACTGGGCTCACCAGCCATGATCCCCCTGTGGGAGTGCACTGACCACCAGGGGGAAGCTCCTGCACTGAGCATCTGCCCCCTGGTAGTCAGTGTGCATCATAGCTTCTGGTCGTTCCACCGTTCGGTCAATTTGCATATTAGGCTTTTATTGTATAGGGTTATCTTACATCATGTTTTACTACAAGAAGCTTTCAATTCATTTGTGTGTGCTTATCAATATTTTTATATCTTTTCTTTCATATTTGACATTGTATGTATTTTTTATGATGAGCTTAAATTAGAGTTACAAAAATCTTGGAAAGGTTTTTGCCTTTGCGTCTTTGTCAAAAGTAAGTCTATTTTTTAACTCTTTTTTGTTCTTTGACTTATATGTCTAATTTACTCTCTTGGTTATTGTGTGTTTTAGTGTTCTTTAAATAAATAGCACTAATCTTTCTAGTTGGTTCTTCATGTTTAAAATTGTTTTGGCTAATCTAAGCCCTTTAACATATCCATATAAATTTTAGAATCAGCGTGTCAGTTTCTACCAAGAAATATTGCTGAATTTTTTATTGGAATTGTGTTGACTCTATAGATCAGTTTGGAATCAGTTGCTCTCTTGATAATACTGCATTTTCCAACTCATGAATCAAATATGTATCTCCATCTGTTTAGGTATCCTTAACTTTTCTTATCAATGTTATGAATTTACAGTGTACAAGCCTTACACATCTTTTTGATATATTCATCCCTAGGAATTTCATAATTTTTACTATTACAACTTCTTTTTCCAAAATAGATGTTAGTATATATATAGAAAAGCAATTTTATATCTATCTTGTATTCTGAATTATTAAAAATCATTTAATAGCTCTAGTAGTTTTTTTTCCAGATACCAATTGATATTCTACACAAATGATCATATTGTCTATAAATAAAGGTAGTTTTATTTCTTCTCTTCAAATTCTCTTCTTTTTGTATTTCTTTTCTTGCCTGATTGCATGGACTAGAACCTCCAGTATAAAGTAGAATAGAAGCAGTGATGATAAACAGTATTACCAAATACTTTTTTATCCCCTCTCTCCTCTCTACAGACATCTTAGGCTGCTTGATGTTGTCCCGCATCTCACTGATACTCTCTTCATTTGTAATTTTGTTTCTCTTAGTCTTTTCCTTTGGATGGTTTCTATTTCTCAACAGACATTAATTGATCTCTTCTTTTGAATTGTCTACTATGTCGTTAATGTATTCACAGTATTACTATCTTACATTTAAAAAATTTATTTTGGTCCTTTTTATATTTTTCATGTCTCTTCTTTGCCTTGTGAATATGTGGAATGCAATTATATCATCTATGTTAATGTTCTTTTAATTCTATCATTTGTGTCATTTCTGGATCAATTTTGATTGATTTAGTCATTTAATGGGCCATATTTCCCTGCTTCTTTATATGCTTAGTAGTATTTGATTGGATGCCAGATACCATGAATGTTACTTCCTGGGTGCTGAGTATTTTTATGTGCTTATAAATGTTTTTAGCTTTTTCCTGAGATATAGGTAATTTATTTAGAAGCAGTTTGATTATTATAGGTCTTGCTTTTTAACATTTGTTAGGTGGAGCCAGAACCATGTTTCATCTGGGACTAGTTATTCCCCGTTTTAATACTGTACCCAATGCATGGTGACTAAAATTTATCCAGGGTGGTTGAGAATAGACATTTGGCCTCCGGGCCAGTAAAAAAAAAAAAAAAAAAAAAATAGACATGACAGGTGGGTGAGGGGCACTGTTCTCTCTAATCCTTTAGGATGGGCCTCTCTGTGGCCTTGGGTAGTTTTTCACATGCATGTATGGATCCATTCTTTTGCTGAATATGCTAAGGAACCCTCTGAGGCAGTGGTTCTCAACCTTCCTAATGCCGTGACCCTTTAATATAGTTCCTCATGTTGTGGTAACCCCCAACCATAAAATTATTTTTGTTGCTACTTCATAACTGTAATTTTGCTACTTTTATGAATCGTAATGTAAATATCTGATATGCAGGATGTATTTTCATTGTTCGCGACCCACAGGTTGAGAACCGCTGCTCTGAGGCGATCTGGGGTTCTTGCTCTGTGCAGTGATATCCTTTCTGGTACATCCAGGATCAATATTAGTCCTGAGATTCACAAAGGAAAGTCACATTTCATGTATTATATCATGTTTCCCTATGGTGTGCCTGTGTGACTGTGGTTAAGTCACTCAGACATCCTCCAACTGAAGGTGATTTAGAAATTCCCTCAGCTTCCCAGGACAGCTGTGGATTAAGAGACCCTTCCTGATCTGAAACTGGACTAGTTCCCTGAGTGTGTGCAGTGAGGTAAATTGCATCAGTGTGTTAAATACGTATATTCATCCTGTTTGACCACAAATGGAAATTTACCCCTTACTAACTACCCTCCCAAATTTATACTCAGAGTAACCTCACAAGTCACAAGACAGGAATGACTATTCATTTCTAACATATTGTCATATTATAAATATTTGTTTTGCATTTCTAAATAAGTTAATGTTAACCAATATATTTTCTTTAATGGCTTAGAAACAACACTTTTAGAGAAAAAAAATGGCTTATCATTTACAAAGAAAATGGCTTCAAAAAAGAAGAGATGGGAAAAATACATCTGAATACAGAAGTCAGCTGGAACACAGTGTGAACGTGACGACATTGAAAGTTGGTGTGGTTCTGCAGAAAGTACCTTTCTATGTATTTACATTAAAATTCTTCTGTAAAACTTTGCTTACATTTGCTCTACGTGCTTTGCACCAGGCACCGTTCTAGGCATTTCCCTATTACAGTTCAAGGTGAAAAGTAGACATATATGTAAAAAGCAAACTAAAATAATCTTACCAAGTGGTTCTGTGGACCAGCTTGCCTATGCTGCAGTTCTAACAATTTCCCTATACTTAAAATAATGTATTGTTTGCTATTGAAACTTGAAAAAATTTTGTGTAAGATAATGGCTATTATATATCAACTAGAGGCCCGGGTGCATGAAATTTGTGCGGGGCGGGGGGAGGTCCCTCAGCCCAGCCTGCACCCTCTCCAATCTGGGACCCTTCAGAGGATGTCCAACTGCTGGTTTAGCCCCAGTCCCACTGATCGGGAAGGTGCTGCCCCCATCATCCCGCTGCTACTGCCACTGGTGGCCACTGTGGCTGCCTGAGCCTCAGACTTTGCAGCCATGCGTGGCTTGTCTGAGCCTCAGGCCAACTCTCACAGCAGCAGCCACCATCCGTGGCTTGCCTGAGCCTCAGGCAGCTGCTGCAGCTTTGTTCAGAAGGAAGTCCGAATATTTCTGCCCTAATTAACATACTACCCTTTTATTAGTATAGACATAGTTTTCTGCTATGTTGCCAGCCAGAAAGAATAATAGACAGTACCAGAGAAACACAAAGGGAAGAAGGAAGGGAATGAAGGAGCAGAGAAGGAAGGAAAGTGAGGAAGAATGAAAAGGAAAAAAGAAGGAAATGAGGCCCATGCATGAATTCGTGCACAGGTGGGGTCCTGCCTGCCTGGCCCCAATCCGCGAATCCAGGCCGGTCAGGAGGAGGAGATGGCGGGAGGTTGGCCAGCTGGCCTGGCCCCAATTGGGGCTGGGCTGGCTGGGGGGAGGGGCTGCAGGCAATTGGCTGGTGGGCCCTTCCCCCAATTGAGGTGTGGGGGCCTATTGTGGGTGGGGCCAGCTGTGGGGAGGGCCATGGGTGATTGGCCAGCCAGCCCTGCCCCTGATCAGAGTGGGGGGGGGAGCTGCTGATAGGGGGCAGAACTGACTGGGGTGAGAGGCTGTGGGCCAATTGGGTGGTGGGGGCCCATTGGGGGTGGGGCTGGCTGGGGGGAGGGGCTGCAGGAGGTTGGCCAGGTGGCCCTGCCCCCAATTGGGGTGGGGGGAAAATCAGGGGTGGGGCTGGCTGGGGAGAGGGGCTGCAGGCCCATTGGGGTGATGGGGCCTTTTGGGGGCAGGGCTGGCTGGGGAGAGGGGCTGCAGGCCCATTGGGGTGATGGGGGCCTTTTGGGGGCAGGGCTGGCTGGGGAGAGGGGCTGCAGGCCCATTGGGGTGATGGGGGCCTTTTGGGGGCAGGGCTGGCTGGGGAGAGGGGCTGCAGGAGGTTGGTCGGCTGGCCCTGCCCCTGATCGGGGTGGTGGAGGCCCATCTGGGCAGGTCCTGCTGAGGGGAGGGGCTGCAGGAGGTTGGCCAGCTGGCCCCATCCCCTATTCAGGTGGGGGGGTGTCAGGGGTGGGGCCGGCCAGGGGGAGGGGCTGCGGGCTGTTTGGGGTGGACAAACTGATCGGGGTGGGGCAGCTGGTGGGAGGAGCCACAGGAGGTTGGCTGGCTGGCCCCACCCCCTGATCAGGCCAGTTCATTGGCTGCAGTGGGCATCATAGCAACCTGTCATTCCGGTCATTCTAGTGTTTCGGTGGCTGACTTTATATATATATATATATATATATATATATATATATATATATATATACACACACACACACACACACACACACACACACACACACACACATAGAGAGAGAGAGAGAGAGAGAACTTTATCAAATCAATTTAATTAATAATATTAATTAAAATTTCATGGCCAGAATGCCAAAATTGTATACTTGTTTTAATTATTTGTGACTATGTAGTAGCGGGAAAACATGATCATCTTCACCTCATTAAAGCATCCCCTCAATCCTCTCTGTCCACTAGTCCTATTTCTGTGTGAGAGCCTACCTATGTCATGCCAGTAAATTACTAACTAGTCTCCACTGGCTCTTAATTTAACCTAGTTCTAACCCATTTTTTAAAATGATACCTAATGATACTTTAAACTCTCTTCTGATTGTTTCTGTTCCTGGCCCCAAACTCTCTTCTTTTCCTGCTTCTTTTAAAGATCCCTATTACCTCTCAAATGAAGCTCAGACTTAGGCAACCATTGATCACATTCATCACTGTCTCAAGTTCACACCAAATCTAACTTTTTTACTTTATTTCACGTATCTCCTTGGTGAAGGCAGCTATGATCCAAGCGTTACATGTAGAGACTCTTTAGCCAAACCGCTGAAGTCCAATCCTGCTTTACCATTTTCTAACCATGTAAGTAGCTGGGACAAATAACCTCTCTAAACCACAGTTTCATCATTTGAAAACAAAGATAATATTCCTAAATAATTCCTATGGACTGTTTAAAAGTTCTTGCCCATAATAAGCAATTTATTTCATTGTCCAATCAAATGAGACTACTGATCATTCCTAAACCACAAATTATCTTTCATACTTCTGTGCCCCTCTTTTCCAATCTTCTCAGCCTAGACCAGTGGTCAGCAAACTGTGGCTCGCGAGCCACATGCGGCTCTTTGGCCCCTTGAGTGTGGCTCTTCCACAAAATACCACGTGCGGGCGTGCGCGTACAGTGCGATTGAAACTTTGTGGCCCATGCGCAGAAGTCGGTATTTTGTGGAAGAGCCACACTCAAGGGGCCAAAGAGCCGCATGTGGCTTGCGAGCCACAGTTTGCCGACCACTGACCTAGACTGACATGCTCACTGATCATCTTTCCAAATCCTACAATTCTTTAAGCTCCACTGTAAATGAGACTCCATGAAGTCTTTCACAATAAAAGTAACTGGAACATTGCTCTCCTTTGAACCCCTATAGTACTTTGTGTCATTCTTTTTTTTTTTTTGGGGGATATATTCAAAGCCCACTATTTTATGTTATTTATTTTTAATTGATAATAGAGGAAGGAAGAGAGAAAGAGGGAGAAAAATATCGATGTGAAAAACATCGATCGCTTGCCTCCCATTTGTGCCCCAACTGGGGATTGAACCCACAACGTGGGTATGTGCCCTGACCAGAATCAAACCCACCACCTTTTGGTGTATGAGATGATGCTCCAACCAAGTGAGCCACACTGGTCAAGGCTACTTTATGTCATTCTTGATACTCTTATGAGATACTACCAACAGTCTTAATCATCCATAATATTGTAACCTTTGTGTTTCTCAGGGCATCTAGTACTGTATGTGAGTATAGACTAGATGTGTTTGCTGAATGAGCTAATTCAGTCTATTCAGCTCACTGAGATAATGACAGAAATGTCATGCTTCAGAAATCACTTCAGTAGCTATACATTCCTTACTCAAGTAGGCATTTTAAATCCCTCTTTTGAAGAAGTAGACTATAAATTGATTTATATTATTGAGGTGACAGAGGATAAGAATATTTGTTTCACAGATGAACTGAAATCATACCTCTGTAGAAATGTTGTCCTCTTCCACATATTAGACCCCAGAGGGACACAGAGAGGATGGTGAGGGACTGTCGAGGGAACCTGCTCCAGTGGGGAGACAGGTCGCTCTCACATGTTCTCTCTAACCAAACCCACTGAGCGCGCCTGTTGTGAGCCTCCTTTGCTCTCCTAAAGGGTTAGGAGCAGGAGCTATTATCAACTCCGTCGTGAACAAAGGCTATGTATATGGTTGCTTATGCCCGGCTGTGGGTACATCTAAGAACTGCAGTAGTTACTGTGGGCCGGTGGGTCTCCAGCCAGTAGCTATGTTGGTGAGCACCCTCACAAAGAGGATTACAACTCCCAGTTGAGCTGAGGGTAGCTTTACGCTCTGCCAGAAGAAAATGTGGTCCCTCATTTAACCTGAAGGGATACTATTTCAAGAGTTACTGTCTTTCTTTCTATTTCACATCTCTCCATCTTCTCCAATACCTCCCTACAATCCCACATGTAAATTAGCATATGGGGAGGCGGGGTAAGAGATCAACCAAAGGACTTGTATGCATGCATATAAGCGTAACCAATGGACACAGACACTAGGGGGTGAGGGCATGGGTTGGGGGATGGGAGTGGCCAAAGAGAGGTCAATGGGGTGGGGTGGGGGGGACATATATTTAAAAAAAAAGAAAAACAAAGTAAATTAGGGTATGAACTAGGTGCCATGTGTTAAATGAAACTTTGTACGTGTTTGGCTAACCTAGTGAAAAAGATGCTAAAAGTATCATAGATTGAATTGGAAAAAAAAAAAAGTATATTCTCTCATTTTTAAAAAACAACTGTTATAGCTGAAATTTCTAGACATAACAGACATTGAGCTATTGATCCAGAAGAAAGCTTTTAAATCCATAGTGTTAGTATGATTTCTCAGGTTGCTGATTCTGTTTGTGTTGTGTTAAAACAGAAGTTGACTAATTTTTCATGTGAGCGTTTGCACGTCATATGATCTCTGTCAAAACTATTCCACTGTGCCTTTGAAACACAGAAGCAGCTGTAAACAATATATGAACAAATGAGTATGGCAGTGAGTCAATGAAAATTTATTTATGAACAGTGAAATTCGAACTTTAATTTTTACATCAAAAAATATTATTCCTTAGATTTTTTTCATGATTAAAAACTTGTAAAACCATTCTTAGTTTTGCAGGCTGGTCAAAAATGGGTGGCAGGCCAGATTTATCCCATGGAGGTAGTTTGCTGACCCCTGTACTATTTAAATGTGGGACCCATAAATTAGTTGAATATGATATGTGTATTCTGTTGTACTGTATAGATGTCAATTGTATTCAGTTCATTGTTTTTATTGATTTTCTGCCTGCTAAATCTGTCCATTTATAATAGAGGGGTATTGACAGTGAATTTATCTATTTCTCCTTGCAATTTTATTAGTTTTTGTCTCATGTCATTTGTCTCTCTGTTATTAGGTTCATACATGTTAAGCGTTGTTGTATCTTCCTGGAGAATTGACTGCTTTATCATTATGTAATGCCCTTTTTTATCTCTGATATCTTTCCTTGCTTTTGTTCGTTTGTTTGTTTTTAATCCTCACCTGAGGATGTTTTTCCATTGATTTTTAGAGGGTGGAAGAGAGAGGGAAAGACAGAGAGAAACATCGATGTGAAAAACATTGATTGATTGCCTCCTGCACTCACCCTGACCAGGGCCCAGGCCGGGGAGGAGCCTGCAACCAAGATATATGCCCTTGTCTGGCATCTAACCTGGGACCCTTCAGTCCGCAGGCCGATGCTCTATCCACTGAGCAAAACCAGCTAGAGCTCTTTCCTAGTTTTGAAGTCTGTTCTATCTAAAGTTAATACAGCTACTCCTTCTTTTTTTTTTTTTTTCTAAATGCCAGGAAAAATCCTTTTATTTTCTTCATTAGATACTGTGTTTACTGTGAAATGATATGAACTCCAAGACAGCCAATTAAAAAACCTAAAATACTCACGATCTCTTATACAAGTGCATATTTTCTGAAGCAAGAACTACCTAGTACTGGAAATTCACTTTTCTTCCAAACTGCCTGCCACATTTATGTCAGCCCAACTTAATGTCAACCAATACAGCTACAACTAATTAGAAACAGGCTACCCTTAAATTCCTAAAGATGGAAAACAAAAGACCATGCAAGAAATCCACAGTTTGCATATAACACAATATTGAAATAGGGTATGATTTTGATCAATTGATGAAATGTTTTAAAAAAAATCTATTTAACCTTAACAATGGAAACTTTTTCCTTCTAGTGAATTTCCTATTTCCCTTTCTATAAAAATAATCATAGCCTTTGGTTTCATATTGAAATATTATAAAGATCATTGACTGCTGCTTACTAGTTTTCAATGTTTATAATCCTATATAATAAAGAGCTAATATGCTAATTAGACTGAACAGCAGAATGATTGTGAGGGCTGGCTGAGGCTGCGAGGGCCTGCGAGGGCCAGCCGGGGCTGCAAGGGTCGAGCCCCTTGCACAAATTTCATGCATCAAGCCTCTCTAGTCTATATATATATATATATATATATATATATATATATATATATATATATATATATGGCTAACATGCAAAGTGTCCATCCAGGTAATGATGTCATGTAGCAACACCCAGCTTCCTCTCCCTAGTGACTAGCCTCCTTGGAGTTTTTTCAGTCCAGGAACACAACAGTGGCCCAGGCAGGAAGGGAGAGTGTGGTGTCAAAGGGGGCACAGGTGTTCCTCAGGGCACTGTCTCCATTGAGGTTGAAAATCCTTCTCAAAACCCAGCCAACTTCTCCCTACATCTCATTTGGCCAGAACTGGGTCCAATGCCCACCAGAATGGACACTGGGGAAGCCATAGAGTAGTCATGGTGTCTATCCTGGGGCCTGCTCACTGCCACTTAAAAAAATGAGGAAATCTGGCTGGCACAGAAGAAGATGGAAAACAACAGTGTCAGCCACAACTGTGTTTAATATTTACCTAAATTTAACCAAACTGGGTTAAACTTTAAGTTAGGAGGTTGGGAGGTGGAAGTACATATATTGGGAGAAGGGTATCCTCATCTTCCATAGTAGGGAACTGTCAATATAAAAAAACTGAGACATTGCTCCGTTCTTTTGATTAATGTTAGCCTGGTGTATTTTTCTATTTCTTTTCCTTAATCTATACTAAATGGAGTTTTTTATAAACATCATATAGTTGAGTTTCTTTTGACCTAGTCTGACAATTTGTCTTCTAGTTGGTGCATTTAGACCATTGATGTTCAAAGTAATTATTAACCATTAAGGAAATTAAAGATAAATACCACTAATCTTCCCAAACTTTATAGATCATTTTAAAATAATTTTAATGTCACCCAAGCCAGTTTGGCTCAATGGATAGAGCATTGGCCTGCAGACTGAAAGGTCCTGGGTTTGATTCTAGTCAAGGGCACATGCCTGGGTTCTGGGCTCGATCCCCAATGGGGGGCGTGCAAGAGGCAGCCGATCAATGATTCCCTCTCATCATTGATATTTCTCTCTCTCCTGCTCTCCCTTCCTCTCTGAAATCAATAAAAATATTTTTTTAAAGAGAGAAATGAGGGCTCATCTAAGGCATTGAGTTTACTTCAGGCGAAAAGCAGATTAACATCTATACTCTTAGTTTTTAAAGACAGTTTGTGACAGCCAAGGGACCTGTGGCAGAAAAAAATTTGATACATTTTATGGGAGGTTAAAAGTTTAAATTTGGGGAAATGTTGAGTTCTGGGATATAAATATACTTAAGAAGCGCTCATATCAGTTACATTTTGTTATTGGAAAAGTTAACTAGTTCATTTTACCCCAATAAACACGTGTAGATGTTATGTTGGTGGGCACAGTGGCTCCCTTAGAGAACACTGCTACTTGTACCCAGAAAGATCTGAGGTAAGAGAGACAAGAGAGTGGAGAAGAGAGACATGACTTTTCATTCCAACATATGCAAACTACAAGTGCTATGCTAATAATCTCAAAAACTAAACTAAATTACACACTATATTTTCTTTTTTGTTAATATTCACCTGAGGATATTTTCCCATTGATTTTTAGAAAGAGTGGAAGGGAGAGGGAGAGACAGACAAAGAGAGACATATGGATAGGTTGCCTCCCGCACACTCCCTGACCAGGGCCAAGGCCAGGGATAGAGCCTGCAACTGAGGTTTGTGCCTTTGACCGGGATCAAACCTGGGACACTTCAGTCCGCGGGCTAATGCTCTATCCACTGCGCCAAACTGGCTGGGGCTACACACTGTATTTTAGATTTATATTCTGATGCTCAGTATTGTAGATTTAAATCTGTTGCTCAGATTTATATTCTGATACCATAAGTGGACTATATCAAATATTTACTAAGCTTCTACTATGTCTCAGGTGTAGTAAGAATAAGTAAAACTGCTTTTGCCTTTGGCTCAAAATAGTCTACAAAGAATACCTACTAACTGATAGTAATCACAAACCATGTAATAAGTGATATAGCTAATGTAAGTAAAGCATGAAAGAGAGATGAAAAACAAATCTACATACACCAAATTACATCAATTTTAAGTTTACATAACTTTCACTTCTATAGAAACTACATAAATCAATTTATAGAAAATTAAAATGCAAAATCTTTTGTAATGAAAAAAGTTAGCTATACAACTAATGGCAATAACAATAGAGAACTCTGCTATATCAACATCATGGGAAAGAATCCAGAAGTCAAATTTAAGAACATATAAAGGAACATTTGTAAATATGCATGTATATAAGTAGAAGTCTGGAAGGTTATGTGGGAAATTGAAACAGTGGTGTTAGCTCTGAGTGATATTCTTTTTTTCTTTTACAAAATATTATTGAGGTTAAAATAAGGAAAATTAAATACCTTGTAGAACTCACATATTCATTATTTGTTATTTGTTTTCATATGAATTTTTAACATTAAAAATATTTTTATATTTCAATGTCACAGATTTTCAAGTACTTTAACCACTGAAATGTTTCAAATAATGGTAAATTTAGCAATGTTAGAAAAAGAATTATATAAAACGCATATTCACAAGCCACCTTTCTCTTACTACATTAAATGCATTTGGGTAGGAAAGTTCTGAAACATGGATTTCATTTTAATTTTCTGGCTTTGACAGAAGTGCTTAGTTTCTCAGTTGTAGAATCCCTCACTACAGCAGGTTATGTAATCACATGATGTGAAAAAAAATCAGATTCTTTTACACTTTTCCAGATTTTTTTACAGAGTCAGGAATTTGTCAATTCTTTCTTAATGGAATAAACGTTGGAAAAGAAAACAAGCCCTAACCAGCTTGGCTCAGTGGATAGAGCGTCGGCCTGTGGACTGAGGCGTCCCAGGTTCGATTTTGGTCAAGGGCATGTACCTTGGTTGTGAGCACATCCCCAGTGGGGGGTGTGCAGGAGGCAGCTGATCAATGTTTCTCTCTCATCAATGTTTCTAACTCTCTACGCTCTCCCTTCCTCTCTGCAAAAAATAAATAAAATATATTTTTTAAAAAACAAAACAAAATAATTTTAATTTTCTCACAAATATCCATTAAGTAGTCTAGATATGATTCCTCAGATAGTCACATTTCAAACATATTTGGGAATTGTTTAATATTTTGCTTCTATGTCATGTTTTGGATAAGCAGGGAATACATGTTTAGTTATTAATAAAACATTAGGTAATAAGTGCATTGTTCTGATGATTATCATAGCACTATAATCAACATTTTTAGTTCATTTACACAAAATAAATTCAATTGTTATATTTCATAGAAAGTAAGAATATTAATATTTATACCAGCAAAGCTATCATTCAGAATTGAAGGTCAGATAAAGAGCTTCACAGACAAGAAAAAACAAACAAAATGACTTCTTTACATAAGAACAAAAGGGTCTTGTCTATACTCAATGTCAATCACTTTACAGGTGAAGATTGTGTTTCAAAATGCTTTTCTAATGAATTCTTTAATGCATAAGCAAAGGCAACCATTCCCAAAACCCTGTAACAATACCCCAATCCAGTGGTTAGCAAACTGTGGCTCGCGAGCCACATGCGGCTCTTTGGCCCCTTGAGTGTGGCTCTTCCACAACATACCGACTTCTGTGCATGGGCCACGAAGTTTCAGTCGCACTGTACATGCATGCCTGCACTGGGGTGCCTGGCCAGTCTGGGTGAGGGGCTGAGGGCTGTTTTCAGGCTGGCAGGTGACTGAAGCTCCCAACCACTCCTTTTTTTCTTTTTCTTTTTTTATTCTGGGCCAGCTTTAGCTTTGAGGCTTGGCTCCAGCTCTTAGGCCTCTGCTGCTTGAAAACAGGTTTCTGGACTTTGTTTACCTTCTGTATTTGAAACAATGTTGCGATCCTGCTGGCTGTAGCCCGGCGGGACTAAAGCAGGTTTCTGAGGTTTTGCTTAGCTTCTATATTTGTAACATAGTTGCTTAGAGTTGCAGCTCAGAGGCCTGCAGCGGCAGGCAGGGAACGTTGGAGTCCTTCGTCACTGAAGCAAGCAAGCCTAATGTTAGTTTCATGCTGCCTGGCTGCCGGCCGCCATCTTGGCTGGCAGTTAATATGCATATTGCCCTGATTAGCCAATGGGAAGGATAGCGGTCGTATGCTAATTACCATGTTTCTCTTTTATTAGATAGGATATAGTTTTTTTATATGATGACTTTAAAAATTTATTAATTCACTCAAAAGGCATTACTAAATACTTATTTTGGAATTTCTTCTAATGTTAATATTAGGAAATGATAACTGTCAAATATTTAAGTGATTTTTATCAAGCCCAAAGAGATTCACATAAATGAAAATATTATTCCATTATGACTGGGACTAGAAAAACATCAGTGAAATATGTAGAAAAATATGTTTATGTCAAAAAAACAGGTGAAAGTAGAACCATTTACAAAGAATATTTACAAAGACTTGTTATAATGCTAAATATCAAACACTATGGAAAGGTATTAAGAAAGACTTAAACGTTTTTCTAAATAATTTTATCAACAATAAAGAATACCGCAAATCTAGAGAGATAGCAGCATGTTACCAAGAGCTAACTACTTACCCTCCTCCCTTACCTGCTGACCCTTGACAAAATAGACAAAGAAATTTTACTTATAAGAAACCTAAGCATACGCTGAAACTAAGCAATGGTGACAATCTTCTAAGATAACCAGAAATGAATACAAGGAATGAATTAAATGATGGCCAACTATAAATTCCAATTTCTAAAATAGCATCATAACATTGCTTACAGTAGTGCTGGGAAACACTGACTAACTTGATTAGAGGTTAAAAGGCCTATGAGTGAGGAAGAACCACCTTCTACCACTCACCACATAGTTTTGTAAACATTTAGAACAGGAATAAAGGGAAAAAATTCCAAATACTAGGCAAAATGAGTTTGGGGACAATATTTTCTTATAGTTGGGGACCAGCCATTGTATTATCACTCAGGGGTAAAGGATATAAAAAAAAACATGAAAAAATGGGAACTTCTTTATTTGGAGCTACATTTACTACCACCATGGTTTAATAGTAGTAAGCTATTAGATGAGTGGTTCTCAACCTTCCTAATGCCATGACCCTTTGATACAGTTCCTCATGTTGTGGTGACCCCCAATTTCATTGTTACAAATTGAACATAATTAAAGCATAGTGATTAATCACAAAAACAATATGTAATTATATATGTGTTTTCCGATGGTCTTAGGCGACCCCTGTGAAAGGGTCGTTCGACCCCCAAAGGGGTTGCGACCCACAGGTTGAGAACCGCTGTATTAGATGAAGCCAGCTGACATGTTTGGGCAATAGAAGAAAAATGAATTGGTATCACAAAATTTATACTTAAATTTATTCCCTATGCATATCCACATGTAAAGAAAGAATGAACATCAACTCTTACCTCTCGTAATACACAAAAATTTACTCCAAATGGATCATAGATCTAAATGTAAAAGCTAAAACTATAAAATTTCTGGAAGAAAATATCAGATAAATTCTTTGCCATCTACACTAATAAAAGAGAAGCATGCAAATTGGTGTCACTTCACTATGCCCACAAGCCAATCAGATGAGTATGCAAATTAACTCAACAAAGATGGCAGTTAATTTGCATATGCAAGCACGGAGCGAAGACTGAAGATGACTGAAGATGGTGGCAGCCACGGAGCTGGAGCAAGCAGGAGTCTTGGGTTGCTCGTGGCAATGGAGGAAGCCAAGCTTCCAGCCTGCCCAGGCCACCACTCAAAGAGGGGCTAGGGACCTGAAAACACCCCTCAGCCCCTCACCCAGGATGGCCACACCCCCATGGGGTGAGGGTCCCCACTGGGGGTCATGGCAAGCCTGCAAACAGCCATAAGCCCCTCACCCCATGTGGGTGTGGCTGGCCTGTAAACCACCACAGGCCCCTAGCCCAGGCCACCCCATGCCCCAAGGGAACCCCCCACCCGATCCGGGACACACTTCAGGGCAAACCAGCCAGCCCCCACCTGTGTACCAGGCCTCTATCCTATATAATAAAAGGGTAATATGCTGATTAGACTGGGAGACCTCCCAGGAGACCTTCTGGACATTCTTCTGGACAAAGCCATGGTGGCAGGGCCAAGGTAGAAGTGGTTTGAGGCCAAGAGGGGAGGGGGGGCCATTGGAGGTGATCAGGCCAGTGGGGGGGCAGTTGGGGGTGAGCAGACCAGCAGGGAGGCCAGCAGGCCATCAATGGGGGTCAGTTGGGGGTTAACAGGATGCAGGGGGGCAGTTTGGAGTGAGAAGGCCAGCAGGGGGGCAGTTGGGGGCGAGCAGGCTGGCAGGCAGAATGGTTAGGGGCAATCAGGCAGGCAGGCAGGTGAGCGGTTAGGAGCCAGCAGTCCTGGATTGTGAGAGGGATGTCCAACTGCCGATTTAGGCCTGATCCCTGTAAACCAGCAGTAGGACATCCTTCAAGGGGTCCCAGATTGGAGAGGGTGCAGGCCGGGCTGAGGGATACCCCCACCCCCATGCACAAATTTTGTGCACCGGGCCACTAGTCTCGTATAAGAAAGATTTCTTTAGAAGCAGGTAAAATATTTTAACAGACATTTTGCAAAAAAAAAAAATCATGCATGGTTCATAGGTAATACATATATGCATATAAATTCTTTGGTTAATCTCTTCCTGCACCCCCCACCCCTCTAAGATTCAGCAATCTGTTCCAAGTTTCCATGTCTCTGGTTTTATTTTATTCATCAGTTTATTCTGTCCATTACTTTCCTTATTTGTTTATTTTTAGATTCAATTATTGATAGATATGCATTTTATTGACATTTTATTGTTCATATAATGTTTTGTGTTTTTTTTTTAAGAAGAACTTTCAACATTTCATGTAATACTGGTTTGGAGGTGATTTATTCTTTAGCTTTTCCTTCTCTGGGAAGCTCTTTATCTGACCTTCAATTCTAAATGATAACTTTGCTGGGTTGTAGGTCCTAGCTTTTCATCACTTTGAATATTTGTTGGCACTCCCTTTGGCCTACAAAGTTTCTGTTGAGATATCAGCTGACAGTTGTAGGGGCCCTCTCTTGCAGGTAACTGCTTTTCTCTTGCTGCTTTTAAGAATCTCTCTATGTCTTTAACCTTTGGCATTTTGATTATGATGTGTGTTGGTGTGGGCCTCTTTGGGTTCATCTTGTTTGGGATTCTCTCCACTTCCTGGACTTGTAAGTCTATTTCTTTCACCAGGTTGGGGAAGTTTTCTGTCATTATTTTTTCAAATAGGTTTTCAATTTTTTGCTCCCTCTCTTCTTCTTCCATCACCCCCATGATGTGAATGTTGGTACCCTTGAAGTTGTCCCAGAGGCTCCTTACACTATCTTCATATTTTGTATTCTTTTTTCTTTTTGCTGTTCTGATTGGGTGTTTTCTGCTTTCTTGTATTCAAATCGCTAATTTCTTGGCATTCTCTATGCTATTGTTGATCCCCTATAAATGATTTTTCATTTTAGTTAGTGTATCCTTCATTTCTGACTGGACCTTTTTTATGTTGTTGAAGTTCTTAAGTCCCTTGAAGCTCTCATTAAGATCCTTGAGCATCCTTATAAACATCGTTTTGAACTCTGTATCTGGTAGTTTTCTTGCTTCCATTTCATTTAGTTCCTTTTCTGGAGATTTCTCCTGTTCTTTCATTTGTGACATGTTTCCTTATTTCTGCATTTTGGCTGCTTCCCTATGTTTGTTTCTGTGTATTAGGTAGATCTGCAATGTCTCCCAGACTTGGTAGAGTCGCTTGTGTAGTAGGTTCCTGTAGGGCCCAGTGGTTCAGTCTCCCCAGTCTCCTGAGCTGGACACTCCAGGTGCACCCCTGTGTAAGTTGTGTGCACTGTCCTATTGTAGTTGAGC
Source organism: Myotis nattereri (assembly GCF_964212035.1). Taxonomy (NCBI): domain Eukaryota; kingdom Metazoa; phylum Chordata; class Mammalia; order Chiroptera; family Vespertilionidae; genus Myotis; species Myotis nattereri. The sequence goes on from NC_138075.1 coordinate 95,813,687, forward strand.
CTTGGTTGATGTTAGTGTCACTGGATGGGATCATTCCCCAGGCCAATTGGTGGCAAAGATTCATTGTGACTATAGCAGAAGAGCTGCTGTGCAGGAGCCAATGCTATGGAGCAGGACTTCCTTCAGTGGGACTTTGATGCTCACTGAGTCTTCCCCTTGAGTGTCACTTGTGGAGACGGTAGGGTTATAACCCAGCATGATTGAAGTTGATCACTGGGTTCACTGGCTCTGGGGCCTTCTGGGAGGTGCAAAGTCAGCCTCTGCCTGTGCCCTGCCTGGGACCACCCAGCCCAGCAAAGCATCCTGCAGATGACTGCTGCTTGTGTTGAGCTTGGAGGTGCCTAGGAGAGGCCAAGCAGTAAATCAGATGGGCTGCTGCGAGGGCCAAACCTGAGGCCACTTATGGAGAGGTACAGGACATGCTGATGCCAGCTGATGCTTGTTTGAGAGATTTTAGGAAAGTCCAAAGCATAAGACAAGAGGGCCAGTTGTATGGGAAAGCCACTGGAAATGGCTTGGATGCGGGAGGGCTGGGGTCTCAGGGAATCACCAGAGCAAGGCAAAAAGTGTGAGCCAGGTTGATGAAAATTCAGATATGGTGCAGCCTGTCAGCTCTGTGCAGGGAGAGCTCAGCAAAGGAACACTCACCTCTGCCAGCACTTCTGTCAGGGAGAAAGCTTCCCCTCCGGCTTTCGCCCTGATTCCAGACAAGTTTGTTCCTCCCCAAATGTCCCAGGTTCCTTTCAAGTTGCTACCCCAGCGTTGGAGCTCAGAGGGAGTAAGTCTCAGTAGGTCCATGCACCAGCCCTGAGTAAGTCCATGCCAATTGCCTGTCACTCCCACAGCCTCTGTAAAAACCAGCCACAATCTCCATTGGTTTTTACAGCCAGAAGTTGTGGAGGCTTCTCTTCCTGGCACTGGAACCCTGAGTTGGGGCACTTGTGTGGGGCAGGGACCCCTCGCTCCTCAGGGAAACCTCCATAGCCAAGATATCCCTCCTGATTTTAAACTGACACATGTGGTGTTGGACCAGGCAGTTCCACAATTCCACCCTGTGTCTCTGCCCCTCCTACCAGTCTGAATGTGCTTCTTCTTTAATTCCCCAGTTGTAGGACTTCCGTTTAGCTACATTTCAGGTGGTTCTGAATGATGGTTGTTCTGTATTTTAGTTGTAAATTTTGATGTGATTGTGGGAGGTTGCAAGTACCACATTTACCTACACTGCCATCTTTAGAAACTGTTGACAGACTTTAGTTGAACTCACCATTCCATCAATTTTTTCCCCTAAAACTAATGACTTAAGACATATAATTCATGGATAGTTTTCATTCAGATCCAATATATTCACCCCATAATTTAGAATAATGCCTTAGTGTTTCTCTGCAGGCCAGAAATACTCCACTATTGAGTTTTGTGGATAGATGTTCTATAACCTATAAAAACATGAGAAGGTGAAAATCCCACCTACCCCACTCTACACTCAGAAACCCTTCTTTCCCTGCAGTGAGAAAAGTGTTTCCAGATAATAATTTGGGAAAATTCACAGAACTCACCTTGTTCGTTTTTCTTAAAGTATCTCAGACTTATACTACATTTTGTCCAATGTCTGAAAACAATTATTTCATATAGTTGTGTTTGCCTTTAGATTTTGTTTTTGCATACAGAGAGAGGGTTAATCAAGTTCATTAATTTGTCATGGATAAAAAGGGAAGTTGCTGTTTTATTTTTACTGATTATTTATAATTATTTTATTAACATACCATTAGGTAATTTTCGTTGGAAGCTTTCTAACAGGTATATTAAAATACCTGATGGGCTTTACAGAACATGTATGTTATACACTAGGGTTTATCATCATTCAGTCATAATCAATAGGGTTATTTATAGCCCTGGCCAGTTTTGCTCAGTGGATAGAGCATTGGCCTGCAGACTGAAAGTTCCCGGGTTTGATTCTGGTCAAGGGCATGTGGTTTGGTTGTAAGGGTTGTGCAGGAGGCAGCTGATTGATGTTTCTTTCTCATCAATGTTTCTAACTTTCTATCCCTCTCCCTTCTTGTTGTAAATGTTTCCCTCCGCGTCCCGCGTGGTTCAGGGTTCAGGATCTGGAAGAAGAGCCGCACATGAATGAAAGAGAAAAGACACGAGATAATTTGGGAATATTGGGGGCCAGGCGGGTAAGTCCAACTCAGGAGGAAGGACTTTAAATTAGAATACTTGGGGAGGGGGCGTCCATATTGGATCGCCATGTGCTCCCTTCTTCCCTTCCCCACATGCTTTGGGGGAAGTCTCCCTAGGTAATATTACCATACAGATGATTATTGCTAGCATGACAGGAAAGACGTTCTCAGGCTTCAGGCATCTGTACGGTCTTCTTTACCATGCCCCAGGTGGTCTCTGGGCTGTTTATTATCTGGCTCGTCCTCCTCCTGCTGCTCTTCAGTGGACTGCTTGGAGTTGCTGCTCTCTGTGGCTGAGGTAGTTGATTGTCTGCAGCTGCATGGTGTGGCTCCAGGCACAAGGTCCTCATTAGTCTGGCTAGTTTCTCTCTTGGATCCCTGTTGCAGTTTAATATTTCTAGCAGGAATCCACATGGGTTTGGAAAAATTCTCTGTGAATATACAAGCATACCCTCTGCCAAAGGTTAATAATGGGTCAGGTCCCTTCCATAAACCAGATTCCGGATCCTTCCATTTAACTAGACCATTTTCTTTTGTTTTATTCTGACACCAATGTAGCTCCATAGGTGTCTTTCCATCAGCATCACAAGTGAAAAAATTTAAAGTAATTAAGGCTTGGTGCAGCCTACCCGTAGGTGATTTCTCCACCTTCCTCTCTATAAAAATCAATAAAATACATTTTTTAAAAAGGGGGTTATATATAGAGGGCCATAAAGATTCCACCAAAACACTACTAGAATAAATAAATGAATTCAGTAAAATAGCAGGATGTAAAATAAATATTCAAAAATCATTTGTATTTTTATACACTATCTAGAGGCCTGGTGCATGAAATTCGTGTACAGGTAGGATCCCACCTGGCCAGCAATCAAGGCCGATCAGGGCCTTCCAGCTGCCAGCCAGGGCCTTCCTTCCCTGGCTTCCAGCTTCCAGCCGGGGCCTTCCTTTTTTCCACACTGCCCCCTGGTGATCAGCATGTCATAGCAAGTGATTGCACTCCCAGTCTCCCAGTCAAACTCCTGAGGGGACACTTTGCATATTAGCCTTTTATATAGAAAGATAATGAATTATTAGAAAGAGAAATTAAGAAAGCAATCCCATCCACAATTGCTTCAAAAGAATAAAATGCCTAGAACAAAATGTAACAAGGGATCTAGAAGACCTGTACTCAGAAAATTATAAGAATCTGAAGGGTAATTGAAGAAGATACAAGTAAGTGGGAGCATATACTGTGTTCATAGATAGGAAGAATCAACATCATTAAAGTGTCCATCTACTGAAAGCAATCTATAGATTCAACACAATTCTAATCAAGATACAATAGTGTATTTCACAGACCTAGAACAAATATTTCAAAAATATATAAGGAACCATGAAAGATCCCAAATAGCAACAGTACTCTTAACAAACGAAAACTAATTTGGAGGAATCACATTGCCTGATATCAAACTATACTACAAAGCTGTAATAATCAAAATAGCATAGTACTGATATAGAACAGACATATAGATTAATATAACAGAAGAGAGAGCCCAGAAATAAACTCACACCTTTAGAGTCAATTAATATTTGACAAAGGAGGCAAAAACATACAGTGGGACAAAGAGAGTTTATTCAATAAGTGATGTTGGGAATATTAGATAGATTCAGGCAAAAAAACTAGACAACCTTCTTATATCATACACAAGAATAAACTAAAAATGGATTAAAGACTTAAATGTTAGACTTGAAACCATAAAAATCCTAGGAGAAAATGCAGGTAATAAAATCTTGGACACTTTTCATAGCAATGTTTTTTCTGATATATCTCCTTGAGCAAAGGAAACTAAAGAAAAAAAATGAACAAATGGGACTATATAAAACTAAAATTTATTTGCACAGCAACACAAACTATCAACAAAATGAAAAGATAGCCCAGCTGGTGTGGATCAGTAATTGAGTGTCGACCTGTGAACCAGGGGGTCCTTTCGATTCTCAGTCAAGGCACATGCTAGGTTGCAGGCTCAGTCCCCAGTGGGGGGCATGCAGGAGGCAACTGATAAATGATTCTCTCTCATCATTGATGTTTCTGTCTCTCTCTTCTTCTCCCTTCCTTGCTGAAATCAATAAAAATATATATTTTTTAAAAAGATGAGAACACCAGACCACCATTTAAAAAATAACCCACTAAGTGTAGGGAAGCACAGGAGACTTGGTTGGGAAGTCTGTAAGGAGGAAATTCCAAAAAGGGAAGTTGGCTGAAGGTGGCCCGCCCCTGTTTATCTGAATTCTGACTTAGGGGAGTTTGCTGAAGGCATCTACCCCTAATTGTTTCTTGACCTTTCCAAACAAGTCTGTGCACATGCGGACCCTTGGGTGTTTACCAGAATCTTTATGCTTAATCTTTAGGTGTCACTGCAGACACATGTGTCCTCCCAAGATTACTTACCCTACTGATTGTATCTAAAAGATAAACTTTATCGTAAACTGCTATTACAATAAAAGCCTGAAGAGGCAGGCAATTGAGGCTATCTGGTTTTTTTAGCCAGGCAGTCCCTTAACCCTCTCTTTCACAACAATCCTGCATCAGAGTAATCATTCATTTATCGCTCAAGGTCTCCAACTAAGTGGGAGAACATTTTTACCAATGATATATCTGATAAGAGGTTAATATCCAAATATATAAACAACTGATAAAACTCAACACCAAAAAAGCAAAAAATTAAATTAAAAAATAGGCACAAGACCTGAATAGACATATGAAAGGATGCTCAATGTCACCAATCTTCAGAGAAATGCAAATTAATACCACAATGAGATATCACCTCTCACCTGACAGGAGGGTTGTCATCAATTAATCAACAACCAACAAGTGTTGGTGAAGATGTGGAGAAAAGGGAACTCTCATGCACTGTTGGTGGGAATCCTGATTGGTGCAGCCACTGTGGAAAGTAGTATGCCATTACCTCAAAAAATAAAAAATGAACTGCTGTTACCTCAAAAAATAAAAAATGAACTGTCTTATCACCCACTTCTGGGAATATATCCAAAGAAACCCCAAAGACTAATTCGAACAAATATATGGACCCCTATGTTCATAGTAGCATCTATGTATATAAAAGCCTAAGTGACCGGCCAACTGGCCAACTGTTCAACCATCTGACCAGTAGCTATGACACGGACTGACCGCCATGGGGCAGACGCCCTATGCAAGAGCTGTGGTGACTTGGCAGCTGCAGTTCTCATGTGACACACCCAGAAACAGAGAAGAGGGAGCCCGATTCCAGGGTGTGTCACCTGAGAACCGCCCTCTTACAATCCAGGACCCCTTGGGGGATGTCAGAGAGCCAGTTTCAGTCTGATCCCTGCAGGCCAGGCCGAGGAACCCCACCAGTGCATGAATCCATGCACCGGGCCTCTAGCCCATTGGCTCCCCACTTTGGTTCTGGCTCCACACCAGTCCTCTAGTGCATTGCAGAGGTCGTGGGTCTGGCCCTTACAGTAACTTTTCAACTCGATTAGCTAAATGATGAGATGTGCAGGACCTACTGGCTGCGACCCGGACATATGGCACCCAGACCGGCCCATCCGCTTAGTATTGATTTCCAGTGGAGGCAGTGAATTTTCCTGCTACCGCTCTGGGGTGGGAAACCGGCTGAGGTTCTCTCCTTCCGGGTGGAGAGCAGCACCAGCAGGCAACCTCCAGGGAGGGAAGGAGGTGTAGTAGCAGCTTAGGTGGGAAGGAGGAGGTTCCCACTGCCACAGGCCTCTGCCTGGGTGGAAGAGCCCGGGCGGGAACCTGACATTGAGCAGGGTCCTGCCCTAGGCCGACTAGATTCCAGGCTAAGTAAATAGTGTTTCCTAAATAATTGCATTTTGCAGCTAAATGCCCACAAGTCATCAATTACCACCAAACTTAGGGTAAAGTGAGATGAAAGAAGCAAGACAGATACAGAGAGAAAGTGACATCATATTGGGAGAAGAGAGGAGGGAGCCCGATTCCGGGTTGCGTCACCTGAGAACCGCCTTCTAGCAATCTGGGACCCCTCACAGGATGTCATAGAGCTGGTTTCAGTCCTATCCCTGCAGGCCAGGCCAAGGGACCCCACTGGTGCATGAATCTGCGCACCAGGCCTCTAGTTATTTATAATAGCCAAGATTTGGAAGCAGCCAAACAGTCCATCAGTAGATGAGTGGATAAAAAAAACAAAAAAACAAAATAAAAACAGTGGTATGTTTACACTATGGAATACTACTCTGCCAGCCATAAAAATGGAAGGAAATTTTATCCTTTGTGACAGCATTGATGGACCTGGAGAGCATTATGCTAAGTGAAATAAGCCAGTCAGAGAAAGACAGGTTCCATATGATTTCCCTCATGTGTGGAATCTAATGAACAAGATGAACTAACAAGCAAAAGAGAGACAGACTTATAGATAGAGAGCAGGCTGACAGCTGTCGGGGAAGGCTGGGTGTGGAGAATACAGAGATTAAGCAAAAAAGAAAAACAAAGAGAAAAAACTTATGGACACGAACAACAGTGTGATGAAAAGCTGGGGAAATGGGTTGTTGGGGTGTTAGAAGGAGGTATAAGGAGGATAAATGGTGAAATTTATAACACATCATCAGTGTATAGATGATGTGTTGTAGAATTATGCACCTGAATCCTGTATAGATTTGTTAATCAGTGTCTTCCCAATAAATTCAATAAAGAGGAAAAAATAAAATTAGAACAATTACCCTACAATTTTTCAGATTTAAACAACAAATGTATTATCTCATAGTTTCTGTAGGTCTGAAATCTGGGTGTGGTGTGGTTGGGTGGTTCTGGCTTAGGGTCTTTTATGAGGTTACCATTAAGCTGACAGCCAAGTCTACAATCAGCTCAAGGCTTAACTGGGGCTGTAAGATCTGGTTTTGGCTTTTTCACGTGGCTATTGAGAGGCCAGCTGGCTATTGGCCACACTTCAGTTCCTTGCTATATGGACTCTCCATTGGGCTGCTTCCCCCAGAGTGAATGATCCAGCTCAGGAAGGGAACTCATCAAGGAAGCCATCATTTTTTTGGAATCTAATCTCCAGATGTGACATACCATCACTTCTGCTGTATGCTATTGGTCACACAGACCACTCCTGGTGTGGTGTGGGAGGGTGTGAATCCTGGGAGTGGAGGAGTTGTTGGGGGCCTCTGTGCAGGCTGTCTACCACAAGGTATATGAGATGTCCAAGGGGAAATGTCATATAGACTGTTGGGTATATTTTACTGTAGCTCCCAGAAGAGATCTGGTCTACACATAACTATTTCAAAGTCATTCATCATGATATATGAAGCTGTTGGAAATGTAGGAGAACCCAGGGAGAGAAACAGATAAGGAAGGAAGAGGACCCTGGACCCAGTCTGGAAAAGCCTAACAGTTAGAGAGCAGTGGAGGGGCCAGCAAAGGAAGATGGCTAGTGAGGATGAAGCAAACATTTGGAGATCAGTGGAGGAGGATCCAGCAGAGGAAGATGGCCATTGGGGATGGAAGCATACCAGGACAATGTGTATGCTGGCATTGACTTAAATGAAGGCAGGAAATATCTTGAATATGGCTAAAGTGAAAGAATTTCTGAAAACAAAAGCAATTTAATACACTTTAAAATGAGTATTTAAATTTTGACCCAGATAGAATCAAAGAACAAGGGATTGCATATACAAATAGAACATTTAAAGTCTTGAAAAGTCTATGCTTGTGTACTTACTGCCCCCTTGGCCTGAGGGTTGGCTATAAGCTCTCTGGGGTTGTAGTAGTATGTAGAAAATCCCTATGTAATGCTTTTAAAGGTTGATCTTGGAAATTAAGCTTGTAGACAAGATAATAAACTGTATTGTATGGGAGGAGCTACTGACTTTGGAAAAATATCCATCCTTGTTTTCATATGCTTTAAGTGCTATATGAGGAGTCTTTTTCTTCAATTGTCTTAAATATACCCAAAACCCTAAGCTGATTAAGCTGTGCTCAGTGGTTCTATGAACTTCACTGTTAATAAGAGGACCTGAGATGGTTGTTGAATATGTTTTTCATATACCAGATGTAGCCTCCTTCCTCTGTTTTCTTTAGCTGCTCTTTGCAGTGGTCGCCAACCTTTTTGGACCTCACAGACCACCAGTTGGCAACTGCTGCTCCAAAGGTTTCCTTAAACCAGTGGTCACCAACCTTTCAGACCTCACAGACCACCAGTGGTCTGTGGACCACCGGTTGGCGACTGCTGCTTAGAGTATATTTTCAGTTGTCCAGGTTTTTATAAAGAATTACATTTTACAAAATACCCTACACATTCCTCCTTTAACAAAAAAAAAAAAAAAAAAAAAAAGAAAGAAAGAAAAAAATCTGTTCTCACTTGACCACCAGGCCAACCTGGCTTTGTGGTTCTGACTACCTGCTTCATGAAAACAATATCTGCATATACCAGTGATGGCGAACCTTTTGAGCTCAGCGTGTCAGCATTTTCAAAAACCCTAACTTAACTCTGGTGCCGTGTCACACATAGAAAATTTTTTTATATTTGCAACCATAGTAAAACAAAGATTTATATTGTTGATATTTATTTTATATATTTAAATGCCATTTAACAAAGAAAAATCAACCAAAAAAATGAGTTCGTGTGTCACCTCTGACACGCGTGTCATAGGTTCGCCATCACTGGCCTATACAAATACCTCTGCCTGCACAACATGAGTCATGAGTGTTAACCATTTCTCTGTCCCCTCCCAATTAGGCATGGCCATGTAACTTATTTTGGTCAATCAAATATATGCGAAGTGACGTGTGTTACTTGCAGATGGAAGCTTTAAAAGCCAATGAGAGATTTGTCACATATTCTTTCCCTCTTCCAGAATGACCAATTTTTAGATCATGGCTATTGGGTCATAGGATGAAGACAATGAGCAGAATCCCCCTGTCACTCTGTGTTAGACACAGTGTGAACCAGAAATAAGCATTTGTTTTGATTAAGCCCTCTGATTTTGGGATTTGCTTGTTAATGAAGCATACCCTAGCCTATCCTAACTAATATACTCAGGTAAGGTCTGAGACACATGCCTGTAAGGATTACAGGTCTCCAATTTATCAGACACCTTGGAGCCTAAGAGGGAGCCTAATTTAATAGGTGAAAAACCTTAAAAGAAGACTGAGCCCTCCCTGAAGGGATAGCTTCTCCTTGTTGGCTTCATGAAGTAGGCAGCCATATTGAGTAAGCTCACATGGACAAGAGCTTTAAATGAACTTGCTAGACTGAATGCTTTTGTCCACTTCCCTCCCCCCAATTCATATGTTAAAGCCTAATGCCCGATATGATAGTATTCAGAAGTGGTGCCTTTAGGAGATGATTAGGTCATCAGGATGGAGCTATCATGAATGGGATTAGTGCCTTTATAAAATAGGCCTAAGAGAAATCCCTTAACTCTAAGATCCCGTCTCCAGAAACAAGGAAGTGGGCCTTCACCAGACACTGAATCTTGATCTTGGGCTTCCCAGCCCCCAGAATTGTGAAAAATAAAGTTCTGTTGTTTATCAGTCTATAGTACTTTGTTGTAGCAGTCCAAATAAAAAGCAGTCTGCATTAGCTTGTACTAAGTAAGCTCTCAGGAATTGTAGACAACCACTATGACCCAAGGACAGCCTTCAACTGAGAGGTAGCAATTAGCTGGGGAAATACATAGACAGTCGTAAGAAAATAAATTCTGCAAAGAAACAAAATGAGCTTCAAAGCAGTCTTCCAGTTAAGCCTCCAAATGACAATGCAGCCCAGTGGACACCCTGACTGCAGCCTTGTGAGACCCAGAGCAAAGGAAACAGCTGAGCATGCCCAGACTCCTGCCCTATGAAAATGTGAAATAATAAATGTGTATGTTTTAAAGTGCAAAGTTGGTAGTGATCTGTTATAGGGCAAGATAAAACTAATATACTAATAAAGGATTTTTACTTTAACGCTCCCCCCACCCCCCGCACTACCTACATAATTACAGATATTGATTCTTTGGAATTTCAAAAAATGTGAGTACCCATTATCCCACTTTTATCCAACACCACTTTGTAGTATCAAAGAAAAAAATTTAAAACTCTAAATATTGGAAAGAAAACTGTCACAATTTATAAATTATATGTCTGTCCATGTAGAAAATCCAAAAAAAAAAAATCTGCAGATAAATTATTTGAGTAAGAAAAAATGAGAGTTTAGCAAGATACTGAATCCAAGCTCAAAATGCAATATAGCAATTTTATTTCTACAAGCTAACAACAAAAAGGAAATGAAATTGATTTTTTTAAATAATTATTATAGGATCGAAAGTGTCAAATAAATGATAATAAATCTAAAAATATATATATACAAGACTTCTATGGTAAATATTTTAAACATTGAGAATTAATGAGATTGACTATTAAGTAGTTTGAAAAATTCAATATGAACTTTTTCTCCACAATTTATTTATAAATTCAATGCAATTCCATCAAAATCCTTGCTGTGTATTGGTAGAGCTTGACTAGTTGATTATAAAAGATATATGGAACCCTTTCTTGCTTTCTTTTTTCTTTTTTAAAACATTTCCATGCAAAGGCCTGGGGACAAAATCAGGGAGGTGTTGTGCCCAGAGTGAGGTGGTGGAGCCTGGATGGAAGAGAAAGGTTTCAGTCTGGGAGGGCCTCCTTGCACAGTGTTGGAGCTCAAGTCAGAGCATCCCTGAAAGGTGAATGACATAGGATGAGAGGTCAACGACTGAACAAGGTCAGGAGGCATCCAACAGAGGCAGGGCAGCCCAGCTTGAGTTTTCAGAGCCTGATGGGGCAAATCATCTGCAGAAGAGGTGGCCTGGCAGGGCTCTGAGGAAGGATGGGGTGAAGAGAGCATACGCTTTGGAGGGACAGCAGTTAGAGACAATCTAGTGTGGAGTGTTACAATTCAAGTGGGAGTGAGGAGGATATGTCTGTATGTGGCAGGGACAACAGAGACTAGTTACAAACAAGAAGATTGAACAAATAAAGATACTGATGATGGGAGCCAGCTTACTGTCAGGAAAGAAAGTTAAAATTGAAAGGGAAAAACTAGAATGAACCATGTGGGATTGGATTGGAATGGAAATATTGGTAAGAGCGCCTGCTTTTCCATATATTTTTTATGCAGAACTGCAGATTAATGTATGCACGTGTGTATGTGTATTTATGAATACACATATGACCCCTGCTGCTCACTGAGGGAGCCTCTGAACAATGACAACCCCAATAGCGGTATGCACTCCTACCATAATTAGCACCCAGATCTGGTTTCTAAACATCACTGGCCCCTGGAAGGAATCAGGGCTTTTATGAAAACTGACTGACTCTAGGGCTGGGGCAAAAAGCTACAGGATGAGCTTGAAACATCTTATTGTCCAAAGAGTAAGGAAATGCTCAAAGAATAATAGGGACAGGTAAAAAAGACATGAAGTCACCTTGAAATGGCTACCACTGGCCCAATTTTGGGGAAATTAAGCACCAAAATAATAAGCTTTTCCTTCTCCCTCACTTGTTCATTTGTTTGGTTTGGCTTTATGTATTTATCAATGTAGAAGCAGTGAAAGAATAAGAATATTATCATTTGGCAAACAACGTAATAACTAATTTAAACAAGAATCACCAATGGATGTTATATAAACTGGGAGAAATTCTGAGGAATAACCAAATATTTACGGAGACTCAAATTACCTCCACATCAGGTATGTGTGAAATACAAAAGGTAAATAGTACTTTTACTGTGGACAAACCTGGCAGACACTTCTTAATCACATGATCAAAGTGAACGCTGTAGGTAATGGAGCTGAGCATGTGCCTGCAGATTTGCTGCATGAGGAGAACTTAGCATCGCTTGTGACATTCTTGCCCAAATGGCATAACCTGAAGCTACATAAGGAAACTTCATACAGACCTTAGCGGAAAGTCTACAACTAACTGGCTTTTACTCTTCAAACTGTTAAAGTCATGAAAAGTTAAGGAAGCCTAAAGAATTGTCCCAGATTGAAGAAGACTAGAGAAAGAGGACAATTGGACACCCACATCATTTTGAGTTTTCTTTTACTATAAAGTCTATTACTGAGATGATTGGAAAAAACTGAATAAGACCTAATATTAAATATTAATACTGAACCAATTTTAATTCCCCAATTTTGAGAATTGTACTACAGTTCCTTTTTCTTAGGAATTACACACTAAAGTACTTAGGAGTGAAGAGGTACCATGTCTACAACTTACAAATGCTTCATATATTATACATATTATATATATTATATGGTATATTTGATATGTCTAATGGTACTATAACAATTGTAATATATCCAAACTTTGATGGTAGTTGTAACAGTGGATATAAAAATGATGTCTGTCTAAATCTTTAGGACCAAATCCTATCTAATAAAGAGGTAATATGCAAAATGACCATCACTGCAACATAAAAGATGGCCACCCCCATGTGGACACAAGATGGCCAGCAGGGGAAGGCAGTTGTGGGCAATCAGGCCAGCAGGGGAGGGCAGTTGGGGGGGACCAGGCCATCAGGGGAGGGCAGTTGGGGGCGATCAGGCCTACAGGGGAGGGCAGTTGGGGGCGATCAGGCCTGCAGGGGAAGGCAGTTGGGGGGTGACCAGGCCAGCAAGGGAGGGCAGTTAGGGGTGACCAGGCCATCAGGGGAGGGCAGTAGGGGGCGATCAGGCCTGCAGGGGAGGGCAGTTAGGGGCAATCAGGCAGGCAGGAAGGCGAGTGGTTGGGAGCCAGCAGTCCTGGATTGTGAGAGGGATCCCAGATTGGAGAGGGTGTAGGCTGGGCTGAGGGACACAACTCCCCCACCCCCCCACCCCGTGCACGAATTTCATGCACTGAGCCTCTAGTATAGTGGTAAAATTGAAAAATTCACAAAAGCTATCAATTATATAGCTAGAGTGTGAATGACAACTTGTTTGATTGGGTGTTGTTCAAAGAGCTGGCATTTTGATAGTTTGAGTATGTAAAACTCAACAGTGCTGGCTTTAACCTACAAAATTTGCTTAAAAGTTAATTAGATGCCAAGAAACAGAGTTTAAAATACTATATATATTTTCATCACACAAATGTGATCCAAAAGTATTTTTCTTTAATAAAGATTTTACATGTCATGAGTTTAATGGAAAATAATAAAAATATTTTGTAAATAGTCCAGTAAATACATTTTTACTATTTATGTTTCAGATCATATAATTTTTCTTCAAAATCTGTACATATTCTCGTGACGTTTTCAAAAGTAAATCTTGATATGAATTTGACTGGTCAACTAATCCTACAGGATAAGCTCTATAGGATTCAGATTCAAATTCAGCAGCATCTGGAAAAAAAGGGAAGAATTATATTTTTTACCTAAACTATAAATGAGTAAAAGTGTTAAGAAGAAGACAAACATCTATATATGATTACAGTACATAAGATTTATTATGAAATATAATTTGCCCATGGTTGCACACTGAATTGGTTGATATTGTGGTTATCAAAGCTTCTAGTTTTCTTGCCCTTCATTCATTTATTCAACAACATGCACTAAGGTAGTATGACAAGTGCTGGAGTTACAAGACAAAGATGACAGAGTCAAACTGAAAAGACAGATAAGTAGTCAGTTTCCACTCAGAGTCATATGTACTGCAAAAAAACACAAACAGGGCACCACTGGAGTACACAGAAGGGACATCTCAGTTTTGTGTCAATCTTGTTGGCTTTTTGGTGGAGGGATTGGTAAGTTCATACCTGAAGGACAAAGAAAAAGTATGCCAGAAAGTGAAATGCAGCAGATGCCAAGATTAGAGGTGAGGATGAGCACTGTAGAATTATAAATAGTCCAGTTTGCTAGATGCTAGAGCAAAGGACAGAGTAGGGTAAGTAGCATCTAGAAATAAGACTGAATTATGTGGCAAGAACTAAATGGATTGTGGTATTTTTACTCCATGCAAAGGAATCTGGAGATTTTCCTGAGGGTGAAAGGTAAAAAAATGACAAAGTCAATGCCTGGAGATCTAAATGTCTCCCCTCGGGTGATAGCTATATGAACTATAACTGCTTGACTAAGTATTACATCACTAGCGAAAACATGAGAAGTGGATGAAGCCCAGTTTTCTGACGGCTTCAGTGTGTATGTTGACAGTTCCATAGGGATGGCAGAGGAAAGGAAGGGGACAGCCAGAAATGAAAAGAGATACATGGACTTTTGAAATTTTTAAAAAGCTATGGAATGTGATGAATAAATGCAGAATAAGTGTATTCTTCCTTATGAATATTTATGCTTTCACATTTTTCATTCATTATGTATAAGAAAACATTTAATGCAGTCTATGTTACCCAAACATGGAAACAAATGCCACTTACTGTTTACAGTGAATTTCAGAAATCAATGCTACCTAATTTGATTAATAAATTTTGGCAACATACCTTCTTTTAGTTCTCTAGTTAGAGTTTTTTCAAAGTCCTGCTGCATCTGCAATAAGTCAAATATTATTTGTTGTATTTAAGTAAAACATGAGACATTATTATAGGAATGATAAACAGCCTATGAAAGATATCCCTTAGAGACCAGACCTAACTTGGGGATTACATAAATAGAAAAATAATCACATAACTAAAATAAAATAAATTCTTATTATAATTTTAGATAATGGAAACATGTATGTGTAATGCTATTTAGATTAATCTGATAAAATTATAATTAATATTGGTCTATTGCATAAACCTGATCTCACTGGTACAAAGAAGCTTAAACATGTCAAGCCATATTTTACAGATAATGCGTAACTCTAAAATTCTTAATAAAACTGCCCTTTATAAAAATTTAATCAGACTTCCTGGCAAGATGGCAGTGTAGGTAAATGTAGTACTCGAATCCTCCCACAACCACATCAAAACTACAACTGAACTACAGAACAACCGTCATTCAGAACTGCCTGAAATCTATCTGAATGAAAGTTCTCCAACCAGGAATTTAAATAAGAAGCCACATTGAGACGGGTGGGAGGGGAGGACAGTGGAAGCAGGTTGGTCCCACACCTACATGTGGAGGATAAAAATCAGCGGAGATATCTTGGCTACCGAGGTCCCCCTGAGGAGTGAGGGATCCCAGCCCCACACCAGGTACCCCAGCCCAGGGTTCAAGTGCCAGGAAGAGAAATCCCCATAACTTCTGGCTATAACAACCAGCAGGGATTGTGGCTGAGGAAGACAGAGGGCTGCTGGGAGTCCCAGGCAGTTCCTCTTAAAGGGACCATGCGCAGACTTATGCTAGACTCACAGCCTCTGAACTCTAGTGCTGTGGCAGCAGCTCCATGAGGAGGAACTGAATTGTCTGGCATCAGGGCAAGAGCTGGAAATGCAGCTTTCTGCCAGACAAAACTGCTGGCAGAGGCCATTGTTCTTATTCTAAGACCCACCCCGCTCTCCCACTGGCACAGAGAGGGCAGGCAGGCATCATATCTGAGGCTCCATCAACCAGGCTTGCATTGTTTGCATGCCCTGGTGATTCCTCGAGACCCCACCAAAACCAACATGTGACACCACCCAAGCTGTTTCCAGAAAGGGAAGGGGGAAGGGAAAGGAAAACAGGGCAGTTATATTCCCTAAGCAGAAAAGCCAGCAGTCTCAAGGCTTGGCAAGATAAAGTGCTTCTCATGTGTTCTGGGAAGGCCACAACAAAGTAAAAAGGGACCTTGAGAATGAATCTATAGCAAAATATTTAGCAAAGGAATTTTGAAAGCTATAGACAGGAGGGTATATAACTCCTCGGACCCCCACCCAACTCACTCTTCAGATTAGCTGAGAGCCCAGAGCCCTCTGCACTTCATAAGCCAGGTGTATAGGCTTGCTTTCTTTGCTCGTTAATAAAGGTGCATGTTTTTATTGCTTTAATCAATTGGCTGTACACAGCGCAGTCAAGGCCTCTCATATTAATTCATTTATATGAGAAGACAAGGACTGAGGTTGCAGACTGCCCTCGCCCACTGGCTCGGGGCTGTCCAGTATACCGCTCTGGTGTCTGTGAGAGGTGCCTCTAACAAAACAAATTCTGGAGCTAAAGAAGTCAATAAATGAAGAATGGATATATTAATAACAATGACACACAATGAAAACTAGTTGCTATTTCAAGCCTCCTTATCACTGCCATCTTAGTCATCAGTCATTCAAAGGCTAACAAGGCATACAGACATAGTGAACTTCATTTTAAAAATTCACAGATAAAAAATAAATTTAAAAAAATTTTAATTCAAATATTTCCTTAATTTAACTATATAGAAAATGTAAAACTGCTCAGTAACACATTTGATAAAAATTGAAATAAAAATGCTGTAAGTAAAATAGCAATTAAAAATGTTTTCTCCCATTAAGAAGATGGCAAAAATTCTCATTTAAAAACAGAAATTAATCCTTTTAGTGTTACAAGTTTATTTAATTCACAAAAGGATTTATCTCAGTTTCATTTAAATAACTAACATCCAGATATGGATAAGTGCTTGGATGTCAATCATTCACTTATGCTTAGGGGTGAAAAAACCAGGGTGCAGCAAAACTTTAAAATTGTTATGAACCATCACCAAACTAAAACCTATTAGAAAGTATGCTAAAGCATCTCCAAGCATTGATCATTAGGCAATAATACTTAATTTCTAAAATAAAACTTTAATGCAGCTTTTCAAGAAATTTAAAATGTATCACTTTAGTCACATTTATTAATAAAGTTAACGATAGGTATTTTTTATAAATGACAGGTCCAGGGACTTAAAAAAGACTAAAATTTCAGTCTCCTTTCTATGTAAGCAAAATAATGAAGACTTTTACTTAGTGTGCATTAGTCAATTAAACAACTCAATTTCACCAAATTAAATGCAAGAATTGTATAAAAAAATCTGAAACCCAAGGGAAAAAAGATAATGTAACAAACCTTGATCAAGTAAGTCTCTATGCTGTTACTTGAAATCCGTGGCCTTGAGGTAGGAATCACCATGTTTTCTCTTGGAAGAGAATGCCCAAAGAGCACAAAACTATTATTAAAGTTTCCAACACCAGGTGTCTCCAGGACTGGCCTCGTATTAGGAACGCTGAGTGAAGGTCTGTTCTGCTGTTTCTGCAGGAGAAGCTGGGTGCTGACCTCTGCTAGCCTCTCCTTAGTCCTGTGGAGATTGAAAAAAATGCTTAGGACTTGCCTTTTCCCTAAGTGACTTACATTTCTTTAGGTTGCCACAACAGTAAATGGAATTCCCCATTAAACAGGATTTTAACACTGAAAATGTGTCAGAGCAGAACTACTATATGTAAGAATAGGTTCTAAATTGTTCTAAAGAAATACCTGTGTGGAATGGGGGTTCCTAACTAACAAGTAATCTAAAGTACAGAGGAGAGAGAAATGGCTATTACTGATGTAAATGGCTCATCAAATAATACGTGCTGCCTTTTGGAAGGGCTATACTCAGAGATTCTTGAAGATGCCTTTGGACACACTTAGTGAACCAGTTTAGAGATTAAAAAAACACCTCTCTAAGATATTGTCAAGCATTTGCTTTCATCACCCTTGTACAATACACTCATTACCTTGGAGATTTTAAGCATTTTGCCAAGGCATAATTTAGAACAACAACCTCTAAGGCAGAACAAGATAGCCGAGTAAATTGGTTCCAACCTGGGGCACACACCCCATAGGGGGGCAATTCGAGAATGAGTTATTAACAGTGAATTTTTTGCATTTCTTATGGTTCTAGCGACCTCATATACAGTATATAAACATACATTGACACATTTATGCATTTCAGTTCTCTATTTGTATGTTTTGAAACTTTATTTATTATTTTTTTATATCACTTCATATTATTATTTTTTAACAATTTTTTTAGTGATTTCTTCTTCAATACTTCAACTGTCCTTTCGTTCTTTTTTTCTTTCATTGATGCCATACTCTTTGGAAGCTTGTTTAGACCAAGTTAATGGACTTTTAGGCTTCCTCCACATGAATAAAAGTTCACTTTTTTAATAATAAGAATTTTATGTCACAGGGGGTAGAGGGCATCAGGATTTTAGAGATGCTTAGGTGGGGCATGGCCAAAAAAAAGTTGGGAACCACTGGTCTAGCTGGTGATCAAAATGAATGAAAACAGCTCTGGAGGCAATCAGCATATAACATTGTTACCAAGGCATTAGAGGTGGGATCTGCCCTTTGTCTTACACATCCCCCTCAGACAGACCACCTCATCACTTTTAGCCACTTTGTTAATTATATTGCCCTTCACCCCATGTTAATCTTTCCCTATTTAACACATATATCTCTATGTAAGGATAGTTTTCTCAAGGTGCCCTTTAGTGATAATAACAAAGATCACAATCAAGAAAGTAAATTTGCCAAATGCCAGAATGTGTCCAATACTTAACCCTTTGGATTTAAGTTATTAACTTCAAAGAAACATAGTTAAACTCGTTAATATTTCTATTTAGGGAAATTCTGACAATTTTATAATAATATTGCTGTATAAATTATAAAACTTTCAAAGCACTTAGCTTAAAGACTAGTAGATCAGGTTAGCTACATGAAAATATTAAGGGGAAAAAACATAAAGGCACATAAAACCAAAAATGAGGGAGATGCAAACTGTTCTGAACAAAGATTTGAAGGATAAGTTCATTTACTAACATCATTTTCCAAAATTATACTACTTAGTTTCCATGTTCTACTAATCTCATGAACCTAGTTCGATAAAAATTATGCTTTAGAAACTAAATAATGAGGTAAATTTATTTTCTCTGATTCTGCCTTTTGTCTTCCACACCTATGTTTTGACTTACTTGTTTAGTTTATTTGCCAATGATTTTCTACCTTCTAATTCTTCTAGGTAGAGTTGCTTATATTTTTCCAAATTTATTTCTGTAGAATCTTGAGAAGTTTTCATTTTGAAGAGTTCATATTCCAGATCTTTAATTCTGAGTTCCAACTGACTTCTTACTGAAGTATTATGATTCTCTCTTAACTGCTCTAGATTTTCTTGAGATGCTGCTTGTGTCTAAAGCAATAAGAAGGATATATTTTTAAAATAAGTATAATCTGAATAATTATATTTGTTTCCTTTATTTTGAGTTAATGATTAAGGGAGCATCTTTAAACATGAAAAAAAGCTTAAGTTTTAAAAATTTAATATCAAAGTTAACAAAACTAAAACTACATTATAAAAATAAAGTCTGTCTTTTATTAGTACTCATACATTTGGATAATTCAAGACTAATAGAATCAATTTAAAATTTTAAAAATTGAACAATATACCTTAACTAGAGGCCCAGTGCACAAAATTCGTGCACTGGGTTGGGGGGGGGGGTCCCCCCTCAGCCCGGCCTGCACCCTTTCTCAGTCCAGGACCCCCCAGCAGACATCCCTCTTGCAGTCTGGGACACCTCGCTCCTTACCACTTAGCTCGCTGTTCCTTAGTGCTGCCGCAGAGGCAGGAGAGACTCCTGCCACTGCTGATGCGCTCGCCAGCCATGAGCCCAGCTTCTGGATGAGCAGCACTCCCCTGTGGGAACACACTGACCACCAGGGGGCAGCTCCTGCATTGAACATTTGCTCCCCCCTGGTGTTCAGTATGCATCATAGCGACTGGTCGTCCTGGTCATTCTACCATAATGGTCGCTTAGGCTTTTATTATATAGACTAGAGGTCCGGTGCACAAAAATTTGTGTACTCGGGTGGGGGGGGGGCAGTCCCTCAGCCTGGACTGAGCCCTCTCACAGTCTGGGACCCCTCAGGGACCAGTCATTTCCAGTCTTTCTGCTGTTAGGGTCAGTTTTCATATTACCCTTTTACTATATAGGATAGAGGCCTGGTGCATGGGTGGGGGCTGGCTGGTTTGCCCTGAAAGGTGTCCCAGATCAGGGTAGGGGTCCTGCTTGGGTGCCTGGCCAACCTGGATGAGGGGCTGATGGCTGTTTGCAGCTGGTCCCATCCCCTTCAGGGTGGGGGTCCCGCTTGGGTGCCTGGCGAGCCTGGATGAGGGGATGATGGCTGTTTGCAGCTGGTCACACCCCCTTCGGGGTGGGGGTCTCCACAAGGGTGCCTGGCCAGTCTGGGTGAGGGGCTGAGGGCTGTTTACAGGCTGGCGGGTGACTGAAGCTCCAACCTCTCCTTTTTTTTTTTTATTCTGTGATTCATTTACCTTCTATGGCTGTCACTGGAGCTGAGAGCCGGCTTTAGCTCTGAGGCTCGGCTCCAGCTCTGAGACCTCAGCTGCTGAAAGCAGGTATCTGGGTTTGTTTGGGTTCTATAATTGTAACACTGTTGCGGTCCGCTAGCTCCAGCTCTGACGGCTGAAAGCAGGTTTCTGGGGATTGTTTAACTTCTATAATTGCAACATAGTTGCTTAGAGTGCAAGCTCAGAGGCCGGCAGCGGCAGGCGGGGAACCTTGGCTTCCTCTATCACTGGAGTAAGCAAGCCTCCTGTTCGCTTCAGCTGCCTGGCTGCTGGCTGCCATTTTGGTTGACAGTTAATTTGCATATCTTGCTGATTAGCCAATGGGAAGGGTAGCGAAGTTATGGCTAATTACCATGTTTCTCTATTATTAGATAGGATAATGGTATAATTTTTAACACATTGTATGCGGGAAACATATTTATACGTTTTACGTTGACTGGTAGTAGAGCGCGGGACATGTATTAATACGTTTTTTATAGACTAGCGGTAGAATGCGGGTAACGTATAAATACGTTTATTTTTATACTTTTTTATTGCTCTAAAGGGATGCTAACATGCAGATATACGAATTCCAAAGGACAAAATTTGGGTCTCTAACACATACAATGGTAAATTATGTATGTACTTCCAGGTATAACGGTAATCAATCTATTCAACTGCAAAAATGGCCCGCGCCACCTCTTAGCGCACGATAAAAACTACCCGCAAACAATGTGTTAAATTACATTTTTTTCTTTTCTTCCTAATAGTCCTGTTTTACATTATTGGTCTTAAAAATAAAATTATCCTTTAATAAAAACCATTCTGAAAGATTAATTTGGTAATAATGATGAAAAAGTAAATATTGGAAGGAGAAACAAAAGCCACCTTCCTTCCAGAAAATCTACAAAACAAACTGCTATTAAGGGAAGTAGGAAAATACATACAATGTAATTTACAGTGTAATGAATTAAAGCACATTAAGATCAATAAATTAACCTGTAAAAATAGATTGACTTCTTTTAATTTTTCTACTACATCCTGTCTTGCTCTTTCTTCAATCTTCCGTTTATACTGTTCTACTTCACCAAATTCGACTACATTCATTTCTAAAAGTCTATTGAGGTTTACTACTTCTTGTTTCCACTTCTTTTTTTCATTCTCTAGCTTTTCACATTTCTTTTGTATTGCTTTCATAGATAATAACTCCTGTTGAAGAAATTTATTTTTTTCATCCAGATGTATACACTTTGAAGATGCACTTTCCAGTTTTGCTGTAAGATCATCATTCTGCAAGAATAAAATAATATAGTTTGGTTATTAAGGTGCAGACTAAGAATAGTCTAACTCAACACCAGTATCAAATTTTGAAGCAAATTTAGTTGCAATCAAATTTTATCTGTACTCTAGTAGAGTCTTAGAATGTGGAATTTTGAATTATCCAAGATTAAGACCAAAGTTAAAACCATCAGGACCCAAAACCGGTTTGGCTCAGTGGATAGAGCGTCAGCCTGAAGACTGAAAGGTCCCAGGTTGGATTCCGGTCAAGGGCATGTACCTGGGTTGCGGGCACATCCCCAGTAGGAGATGTGCAGGAGGCAGCTGATTGATGTTTCTCTCTCATCGATGTTTCTAACTCTCTATCTCTCTCCCTTCCTCTCTGTAAAAAATCAATAAAATATATTTAAAAAATAAATAAATAAAAAATAAAACCATCAGGAGTCACAAAAATATAATTATTGTCATTTTTGCCACACAATGTGTACACTTGATTTTATACTCTTTTTTCTGTGACTGTTTCATGTCTTCCCTCCACAAAATGACTATAGGTCACCTCTTAGTAGAAAGTCTTTACCTCTTCCCCAATATTAATTCTCCGTAGTTTTTAAAGACGTTTTAGGGATATCATATTGAGATATTTAGACCTGAATAAATAAATGCCTCCCCAAATAAGACTTTCAAAATAAGACTTTAATTAATGAATCTTATAAATACAGATTCTAATGTCATAGACTGAACTACCAATGTTTGATGCTAAGTTAAATTGTATTCCAAGAAGAAATGATTACCAGGGTTAAATAGAAATCACATCTGCCACTATAAAGTGAGATGAGCCGTACATTTTTAAGAAAAATAACAAAAAGGCTTAGTTTAGTAGTGCTATCTTGAAATTGTTATTTTCCACAAAATAAGAGAACATACTAAAACAATAACGACACAACAGAAACTTGCTGGAAATTCAGTCCTGACTTTGGGAAAACTACTTTCTTTAGATATGATGATGATTTGGCCAGACAAGGTGAATGTTGTGGAGTTTCTAAAACACATCTACAAATTCTTTGGCATATCTCCCTCCATGAAATAGGTGCTTAGTACTAACGGTTTCTAGTGAATAGAATAGGGTGGCATTGCTGTGTGACTGCTATGTCTGGTGATACTCTCTCCCTCTAGGGAAGCTCACCCTGAGAACCCAGCCACCATCTTATAAAGAACGAAGCAGCCCAGGCCACATAGCCAGTCCTTGTATAGGTGTCCAGCTGAGACTGCCCCAGTGAATGACCCAGCAAGAAGCCTGCTGCACCTGATAGGTGAGTGAACAAGACTTAAGATGATTCCAGGTCCCAGTTTCAAGTCATCCCAGCTGATGGCAAGTCGAAAAGAAATGAGCTGGCCTTACTGAGCCTGGCCTCACTGCAGATTTGTGAACAAAATTAATGCTGTTTTGAGCTACTAGCTTTGGAGGTGTTTTATTTAGCAGCAATCAATAACTGGCACAGATACTGACATTAAAAATAGAGTGTTAACACTAAAAGAGAAAAAAACACACACATGTGGGGGTACCTTTGAACAGGAAGCAGGTGGAACCTGAGATAATGTAGAGAGCATGAGAATGAAAACCAAAGGGCCTCCAAGAAACAGTGAGTGGAGGCCTGATGGTCCCTAAAGAGGCTGACAGCAAGGGCTTCTAGGCAAGTGAACAAAATGACACTGAAACGAGGATGACAGGGATTCTCACCATGAAGCAGCTGAAAGTGAAATTGATGAGAGATAAGCTAAAGAAAGACTATCCTATATAATAAAAGCCTAATATGCTAAGTGCCCTGTCATTCAGTCGGCCATTAAACCAATCAAAGCATGATATGCTAATGATATGCTAAGGCCACTCAACTGCTCGCAATGATGTGCACTGACCACCAGGGGACAGACCGTTGACCGGTCGACCAGTCGCTATGACTGGCACTGATCACCAGGGGGCAGATGTTCCAACTGGTAGGCTAGTTTGCTGCTGGTGTCTGGCCGATCAGGACTGAGCAAGATGGGCCAGATACATCCTAGAACCCTCCCATGGTCCCTCCCCAGCTGGCCAACTTCCCGCATCCCTCCCTGGCCCTGATCGTGCACCAGTGGGGTCTCTCAGCCTGGCCTGCACCTTCTTGCAATTCGGGACCCCTTGGGGGATGTTAGAGAGCCGGTTTTGGCCCGATCCCACAGGCCAGGCTGAGGACCCACTGGTGCATGAATTCGTGCACCGGGCCTCTAGTTAAATATAAGAGAACCAGGACTTACGGTTTCAAATATCCATTTTCCATTTATAGCTTCTCCCACATGTCCAATAGTCAAATAATTTTAAATAAATAAATGGCTTCTGGGCTAACATCAAATCCAGGGTGCTTCCTGGAAAACAGTCTAAGGATGACTAAGCAAGACTACTAAAAAAACCCTTAAGATCTCAGAGAGATTTACGTGGTGCCTCACATTCCTCTAAGGATTTTCAGAATGTAAGAATTTTAAAGGCATTGTCCTTCAGGAAGCCCAAGCTATCTGAAAACCATTTATGAAAGTGGCTTTTCTAACGGCATGAACCCAATAAAATTCATAGGAAACTCAAAGCTTCTAAGAGAACTGTAGTAGCAAAACCCTATTTGCTAGCTTGGACTAAAGGAGACCAAGACCATAAAGACCTGTGGGTGTTAGATGTTCCTCAGGGAGGAAGCAGGCTAAGAAAAGAGCTGCAAGCACAGGTCACTTCTTATGAAAAGGACAGAACAAAGAGCTCAGAGGGAACAGCCACAGCCATGGAAAATCATTCCATGTTCAGAACTAAGTTTTCCTTTCCTCAGTGAGGAAACAGAGAAAATTATGAAATCATTTTAAATCTCAGTAGTAAAACAAATGCAGTGTTTTTTGGCACCATTTAAATACAATTTCTCCTCTACCGTACTTCAAACTTGTCTGTATTGGAGAGTAAGACCACCTCATCTTTATGTTATACTGCAATACTTCACCATAGCACACAAATTTGCTTTAAAATTTTGACATTTCAAATTGAGAGAGTTCCAAAGAGGAAAGGTGACAGTCCAGATTTTAATCTTTTCCTCCCTAGGCAGTAAAATCTATCAATGAGTCTATGGATTAGGAGTTAAACATAGTGAAATAGATGACTAAGTCATATTAACATAAGAAACATTCAAACCTGTAAATAATTTTTGTAAATTTGTTTGAGCCAGGAAGCAGAATCCCAATGCATTGAGACAATGCTCCTGAGAAAGGTGGTTTTTCACCTATTTTTATAAATTACCATAAAAGGTAGAGACATAACTGGGTTACATGTAATCCATTGGTGATAGAATAGGGAGACAGGAGAAATCAAAGGATAGGGGGGTCCTCTAAGATTGGGTAAAAAGTAAAATGATAGACACAAGCTTTTTTTACATAGGTGGGTACAGGATAGTTAAGTCAACAATTAACATAACAATAATCCTATGTAATAAAGAACTAATATGCAAATGGTTATCATGCCGTCAGGGTCATCACACCGTCACACTGTAATGGCTCAGACACTCAACACTGGGGAGAGAGGGACGGGGACCAGCCAGGCTGTGGCCCAGGAGAGGGATAAGCCGCATGCCCTGCAGTTCCGGGTGCCAGTAGCTGTGCCTGTGCCTGCAGCCCAGGAGAGGGACAATCCGCACGCCCCACGGTCCCCGTGGTCCTGGGTGCCAGTGGCTGTGCCTGTGGCCCAGGAGAGGGACAAGCCACCTGCCCATAGTCCCGGGCACCAGTGGCTGTTCCTGCAGCCCTGGAGAGGGACAAGCCATCTGTCCACGGTCCCCTGCGGCTGTGGCCGGCCCGGGAGAAGCCAGCCTGGGTCCTGGGTGCCTGTGGCCGGCCAGAGGGAGGGAAGCCCGGGTGCCTGCGACCAGCCGGAGGAGAGAATCCTGAGTTCCGGGTGTGGGGTGAGGCAGAGGCAGTTAGGGGCAATCAGGTCAGCAGGGAAGCAGTTAGGGGCTATCAGGCAGGCAGGCAGAGGTGGTTAGGGGCAATCAGTCAGGAAGGCAGAGGGGTTAGGGACGATAAGGCAAGCAGGAAGGCGAGTAGTTAGGAGCCAGCGGTCCTAGATTGCGAGAGGCAGTTGAACCTCCCCCGAGGGGTCCCAGATTGGAGAGGGTGTGGGCTGGGCTGAAGGACTGCCTCTCCCTCTACCCCCCCACCCCCAACCCCCCGTGCACGAGTTTCATACCCCAGGCCTCTAGTAATGAGATATTTTGTGGTCTCCATCCTGAGGGGTCCGAAAAAAGGGAAGTTACAAGTTACCCTGACATTCTAAAGATATTTATTTAGATGCAAAAAGATATTAGGCTCAGTTAAGATCAAAATTGATCCTTGTCAGGGAAGATACCAGCCTAAGATATGACTACCCACCATACCTGCTTTTGGTTAAAGTTTAATTTCAGAACATTCTTTGTGGTTATTTTAGGTCTCTGAGTTTGCAAGGCCACCATGCAGGCCTTTCCTGAGCTAGTCAGATTAGCATGTGGCCCCTTTTCATCCAGTCAGCAGATCCTGTTACCAGGATTTAATGGAAATGGGAGTGAAGTGAGAGGCACTGGGTTAGAGATTAAACTTTTGCATGGAGTAAAAAGGAGTAGATATTACCTTTGTAAGCCTACTTTTCCATCACGTTACAGAGTCAGCAAAACATAAGCTGGCCACAGACTTTATCAAGAAGCAAAAAAAATCTTCACAAAAGTAGAGTTAAAAACATTCCACTACACTGACTTTTTATTATTACTAGAGGCCCGGTGCACAGATTTGTGCGTGGGGGGGGGGGGGGGTGCGGTCCCCTCAGCCTCGCCTGCACCCTCTTGCAATCCAGGACCACTTCGGGGAAGTCTGACTGCGGTTTAGGCTAGGCCTGCAGGGATTGGGCCTAAACTGGCAGTCAGACATCCCCTGAGGGATGCAGCAGTGCGCCAAGAAGCAGGTGGCCAGAGAGGAGCCTGAGCTGGCGCCGCACCGCTCACGTACATCCCAGTCCGCTGTGCCTGCCACCGCAGCTTGGTAGCACTGCCGCAGAGTCGGAAGAGGCTCCCACCACCACTGGGCTCACCAGACGTGAGCCTGGCTTCTGGATGAGCAGGCACTCCCCAGGAATGCACTGACCACCAGGGGGCAGCTCCTGCATTGAGCATCTGCCCCCTGGTGGTCAGTGTGCATCATAGCAACTGGTTGACCTGTCGTTCCAGTCGTAACAGTCGCTTAGCATTTTATATATATAGATACTAGAGCCCTGATGCACAAAATTCATGCAAGGGGCTGGGACCCCGCCACCACTGCGGCTGTCTTGGCCCCTGCCACTGCAGCAGCTGCCTCTGCCTTGGCTGTGGCACTGGGGGTCTCTGCTGCCTCTGCCTCGGCCCCCGCCTGCCACTGTGGCTGGGGGCCTCTGCCTCGGCCCCTGTCACCGTGGCTTCATCCAGAAGGTCGTCCAGTCTAGTAAGCATATTACGCTTTTATTATTATAGATAAAATAACTGGTAATATGCAAAATGACTGGGAAGGAGTTCTCATAAAATTTGATTTGGTACTGGCATAAGGACAGACTTATAGATCAATGAATTAGAAGGGAGAATTCAAAAATTAACCCTCACATTATCACCTAGTGCTTTTTAACAAGGGTGCCAAACAAGTAAATCAGACATGAATAGTCTTTTTTTAACAAACTGTACTGGGACAACTGGATATTCACAAGCTAAATAATAAACTTAGACATCTAACTCATACTATACATAAAAATTAACTCAAAATGTAAATGCTAAAACTACAAAACTCTTTGAAGGAAACATAGACGTGGATTTGGATGTCTTTTTAGTTGTGAAACCAAAAGACAAAAATAAATTAACTGGACTTCAAAATCAAAAATTTCTGAGCTTTAATAGATACCATCAAGAAAGTGAAAAGGTGAACTGAATGGAAGGAATATTTGAAAATCCTTTATCTAATAAGGAATTTGTAACTAGGATATATAAAGAACTCTTACAATTCAATAATAAAAAATCCAATTAAATTCAGGCAAAGGAATTGAATAGACAGTTCTTCAAAGAAGATATATGAATGGGTAACAAGCACAAGAAAAGATGGTCAACATTATTAGCCACTGGAAAAGTACAAATCAAAACCACAAAAAGATGTCACTTCACACCCATCAGGATGGCTACAATCAAGACAGGCAATGATAGTGTTGGCAAGAATGTGGAGGAATTGGAACTCCCATACACTGCATATGAAAATGTAAAATCGTGCAGCTACTTTGGAAAACAGTCTGGCTGTTCCACAAAAGGTTAAAGATATGAATCAGCAATTCCATTTTATAAGTATATTCCTAAGAGAATGAAAATATATGTTCACATAAAAACTTGGGCATGGATGTTCATAGCAGCATTATTAACCAAGCCAAAAAGTGGTAACAGAAAGATCCATCAAATGATGAACACACAGAAAAATGTGGTTGCTCCCAATGAAATGTTATTCAGCAATAAACAGAAATGAAGTACTGATGATACATTCTCCAAAATAGATGTGCCTTAAAAACATTATGCTAATTAAGAGAGGCAGTCAGAAGGACCACGTATTGTGTGATTCCATTGACAGGAAATGTGCAGAATAGACAAATCTATAGAGACCAAGAGTACAGTGGTGGTTCCTTAGGACTCAGAAGAGGAGAAAGTGGACACCCTGCACAGGGTTACTTTTTAAGGTGATACTAATGGGCATAGGGTTATTTTTTAAGGTGATGAAAATGTTCTAAAATTTATTTGTGATGATCATTGTATAACTCTTTGAATGTAGAAAAGCCACTGCATTGTACATTTCAAATGAGTGAACTGCAATGGTATGTGCATTATATCTCAATAAAGCTGTTACCCCCCCAAATTTTGATTTGGTGCTGGTGCCTGGGGACCTGTAATGAAACGGTATGCTTCCTATCAGGGTTCAAGATAGGAGAGTTAACAATATGCCCTTTTAATAGAAAAGTGATCAGGAAAAAAGCTCTTCTTCACTGATATCAAGTCTATAAAATTAATAGAAAAATCTATATTTCATTGCTCAAAGCATCAAGTGATATATATTTTCCCAACTTAGGTGATCTGTTGTCCCAAAAATGATTTAAAAATTACCTTATGTTTTAATATATTAATCTGAATATCCATTTCAACTTGATTCGGTTTTAAATCTCCAGGGAAACTAAGCTCTTCATTTTCATATTCATTTAACTTCCTTTTTGTAATTTTTAAGAGTTTCTTAAATCTGCAGAAATGTATAAAATGAGTAAGTCAAATTCTTTAAGGATACATATTTAATAATTATTTAAACAGATATGATGTTCTGTCATATAAATCTATAAATATCCTTTCATTTGTCCCAATTTAATATTGTTTGAAACTATACTACTAAATTATATTACATAATAACATGAAAAAAAATTTCATGACATATATGATAGAGTTAATATTGTAACTACATAGAATTCTTATAAATAAATTATTAATATTAATTTAGTATATTAAATAAAACATTAACCTATAATTAAATATCAACTAGAAACCAGAGATCACTATCCAAGGTAAAATAGGAAAGTATAATTACATGTGAATGTTTGAAAAGACACGAAAATACCTTTGATACCTACTGACAACAAGAAGAAAAGAAGAAAAGTACCAACAAAAAACATCAAGGAGGTCTTTCAAAATAAAAAGAGAAGCAGGAAAGAAAAATATTTGAAGTCTGAGTTGAAGGGAAATTCGGAAAGGGGCAGGGCTCTAGAAGAAAGTAAATCAGAGATAATGTGTAACAGTCTCTTCAACAGACTTTTTTTTTTAAATAAAGATTTTAAAGCCATCAACTTTTTTCTTTATATATTCATTTTTATTGATTTCAGAAAGGGAGGGAGAGGGAGAGAGAGATAGAAACATCAATGATGAGAAAGAATCATTGATTGGCTGCTTCCTGCACGCCCCACACTGGGGATCAAGCCTGCAATCCAGGCATGTGCCCTTACCAGGAATTGAACCAGGACCTCCTGGTTCATAGGTCGAGGCTCAATCACTGAGCAACACCGGCCAGGCTCAAGACTGTTTTAGGAAAAGATACTTGCTAGCACAATCTTAACAAAATGAAAGGGATACAAAACAACTAGAGAAAGACAGTTAAATGAGGGAAAACACTGATGAGAATGAGAGGACAAACTTAAGTGCTCAGCGAATAAACAGGAAAGAAGCCATGTGGGGACTACCCAGACTCTGGGAAAGACCATTATTATTGTTACTAGTAGTAATTTAATCTTCACCCAAGGATGTTTTTATTGATTTTTAGAGAGAAAGAGGAAAAGAAAGCAAGAGAAACATCCATTAGTTGCCTCCCATGTATACCCTGACTGGGAATCGAACCCGCAATCTAGGTATGTGTCCTGGCCGACAATCTAACCTGTAACCTTTTGGTGCATGGGATGAAGCTCCTACTAACTGAGCCACCTGGCCAGGGCCTATTTTTTTATTTTATTGATTGATAAAAACATGATTATACAACTATTTAAAGTCACATATACATTTTTGTATATGTGATATATTTTATCACTAAAAATGGAGAAAGAAATGTAAGCCAAATCAAGATAATGTTTGATGCTGTTAAGCAATGACATAGATACTAAACTATTTGAATGCTGAAGGAAAGCACACTCCTAAATGAAGGAAAGATTACCACAGAGAGCAAAGATATCTTGCAAAAATAAAAATTCAAGGTAGACTTGAAAAGTGCAGTTGACAGGATATGTAAAAGGTATCCTCATTACCTTGGAATCAGTAAAGACTAAATACAATATTTTGGCATTCAAAAAAGTTTCAGATTGTTCTCTGAGTTTCTTAAGTAAATTTTTAAATAGGGTAATTTGTTTAATTATGAAAATTACAGAGAGAATATAAATTTGTATTTTGGCTTTAATAAAGTAAAATGACAGCTGAATATTAATGAATGCTAGGAATGTTCTGAAATATTAAAATCTTACCTGGTAATCTCTTTTTCTAATTGATCATTTTTCTTCATTTCTTGATCCAAGCTATATTCCAAAGACTGTTTTAACTCAATATATTTCTTTAACTGTTCCTTTTCATCCTGAGACTTTGAAAAACATTTTTAAAGAAAATTAACTTTTTAAAACCTAAAGACTCACCCTTCATTCTTATAAATATAATTTCTCATGAATTCATGAATAATATGTGTAAACAGGTTTATAAAACTGATGCCAATAAGGTAGATTTAAAAACTAATGACTTTTTACAGCCGCTTAAATTGACTTTATATTTTCATCACTTTTTTTCTGGAATTTAAATTGCCAGCATTTGTTAAAACAGAGGTTTTTATATATAAAATACTAAGTCTTAAATTTTTTTAAGAGAATGGCTATATTGACATTTTAGTTTCTAAAGATGCCTGAGAAACATTTTCAACAATAGTTCAACATATTCTAGGTTCTATTAAATCCCATCTTACTAAGATAATCTTTGAAATTCCCACAGTTTCCATTTCTTTATAATGACAATCTGACTTTAGGATGAGCTAAAGACTCTCATTCTCTGTAAACTTTCTTCCAGAGGTTTCAATTTCTCTTTTTCTATTAAACATGTTTCTCTTTAAATAGTTTGTCTTCTCTATATTTTACAAAAACATAACTTTTATTTGATTCTTTAGCTTTTCTACCATCCTGTTTTCCCTTTTCATTAAACTCTAACATTCTATAATGCAAGGTCTCATCTGCATATTCATATTTTCTTTTTTTTAAATATATTTTATTGATTTTTTTTACAGAGAGGAAGGGAAAGAGATAGAGAGTCAGAAACACTGATGAGAGAGAAACATCGATCAGCTGCCTCCTGCACATCTCCTACTGGGGATGTGCCCGCAACCCAGGTACATGCCCTTGACCGGAATCAAACCTGGGACCCTTCAGTCCGCAGGCCGACGCTCTATCCACTGAGCCAAACCGGTTTCGGCCATATTTTCAATACTTATTCTCTTCTTTTACATAAGAATCTGATTTTCAATCCTATAATTGCACTAAAACAATTTGAGGGCCATCTTTTTCTTTAGTCCTGATCTTGCCTTACTTCTCAGCAGTAACTGATAACAATGATTACACACACACCTTCCCTCTACTCCTCTAACCCCAATTTGTTTCCAAATAGTAACCCTGATGTATAGGTATTGACTCTATTACTTTTTAAAAAATTCTGAGTTCCTTAAATTTCCATACTTCAAACCAGACTCCCTAATCAACATTTCCAATTTGATCCCTTTACTGAGGTCATCTGTACTTTTCTTTCTCCCTTCTAGTCTAGTTCCCAATAGACAATATCCTTAACCACACACTCATAAACCATAACTTTGTATGGGTTACCTTTGTAGATAGGTAATCTTGTACATTTTATGTTCTTATTGGTGTTATTTTTTTAAAATATATTTTATTGACTTTTTACAGAGAGAAAGGGAGAGAGATAGTTAGAAACATCTATGAGAGAGAAACATTGATCAGCTGCCTCCTGCACACTCCCCACTGGGTATGTGCCCGCAACCAAGGTACATGCCCTTGGCCGGAATCGAACCTGGGACCCTTGAGTCCTCAGGCCAACGCTCTATCCACTGAGCCAAACCAGTCAGGGCAATATTGGTGTTATTTTGAGTGTAGTATTATTTTTCTGATCTTGGGGCCACCTTCAGCCTTAGGATGTTGACCAGCATTCTGTATCTGGTTTTCCCCTTATAATGCAAATGTTTTTCACAAGCATCAGATCATCAATTATTTGCCTTTCTAAAAAACTAGAAGCCAGTGCACAAATTCGTACACGGTTGGGGTCCGGCCGGGCCACCCCGATCAGGGCCGATCGGGCCGGGCCAGCCAGGGCGAGGAGCTGCCGTGGGCGGTTGGCCCGCCGGCCCTGCCCCCTGGTTGAACTCCTGGTTGAACTCCCGGTCGAGGGGACAATTTGCATATTAGCCTTTGATTATCCTATATATAATAAAAGCCCAATATGCTAAGTGTCCAGTCGTTTGGTCATCCGTCCAACCAACAAAGTGTAACATGCTAATGATATGCTAAGGCAGCTCAACTGCTTGCTATGATGTGAACTGACTATCAGCGGGCAGACACTCCGACCAGTAGGTTAGCTTGCTGCTGGGGTCCAGCTGATTGGGACAGCAAGACAGGCCGGCCATGCCCTCGAGCCCTCCTATGATCCCTCCCCAGCTGGCCAACCTCCCGCCTCGCTCCCTGGCCCCAATCATGCACTGGTGGGGTCCCTTGTCCTGGCCTGCGTCCTCTCACAATCCAGGATCCCTTGGGGGATGTTGGAGGGCCAGTTTTGGCCCGATCCCGCAGGCCTATGGAAGTCTTCTGAAGTTCCTTTCACGTGCATACTCAACTATATAGTTTAAAGGTTTGAGAAAACTAGAGTTATCTTCTTGCCAATTCAGACTCTTCACCTCAATATTGTGTTGGTCAAATATCCTAACCCAGATAGTCTCTGGCTTGAGAATTCATGAGATGAGAACTTTCCAGAGAAGTTAGGTCTATTGATTAAATTGGTTGAAATGTTTACTCTATAAATTTTTTATTCACAGGGTAGGCCTTAAGGTGGCTAATAATTCTATGTCATAAACCTAACTGGAATCTACAAAAAAAATTCCTCATTATTTTTGTATAAGTTTAATCAATTTTGGGTATTCTTACAAATTTTTCAATTTTTGATACCTTAAGAGATTTTTGTATGAAATTTTAAGGTGACAACTCCTGGCACTCTAATTCACATAAGACTCCTTATCAATATATCATTTCACTTGTATGAAAAGTATGCTAATACAATATGACTTATTCATATAAAGTCTAGAAAAAAGTAATTTTAAATGTTTCTTCAGCCATAAGAAGGACCAGTGAACACAATGTTCTAGTTCCCCTGATAGGTATATCTTGAATAATGAAACTGCATGAACCTAGCTATTGAGACTGAAAGAAACTAGTTGGTAGGTGCATCTACCAGACTGCTTAAACTTCGGGTTCACAGTGCAATCTTCTGATCTGAAATCGTAGGTAGCCTCTCCTATAGAGGAAAGTATGAATGGAAGGAAAACCTGTTCTGCTGGGTAATTAGTTATGCAGTTTTCACCATTCATTAAAAAATTGAGCCAAAACCGGTTTGGCTCAGTGGATAGAGCGTCGGCCTGTGGACTGAAAGGTCCCGGGTTTGATTCTGGTCAAGGGCATGTACCTGGGTTGCGGGCACATCCCCAGTGGGAGGTGTGCAGGAGGCAGCTGATCGATGTTTCTCTCCCATCGATGTTTCTAACTCTATCTCTCTCCCTTCCTCTCTGTAAAAACTCAATAAAATATATTTAAAAAAAAAAATTGAAATACTGGATCTCATACCCATCTTTTCTGAGATTGGATTGTTCAATCTTTGAAAGGCTGATTAGCACAAGTGAATGGAAAATAAATAATCTGCAAATTTGTAGTGCTAGAAGTAATATGTTGCTATATAAGGCCCTGATTGAGCAGCCTTTCCTACTTTTTCATTAGCATCTCTTTTCTTTTTAAAAATCCAGCAAAGGGTCCACCTAGTGTGGTTCAGTGGTTGAGTGTCTACCTGTGGACCATGAGGTTGCAGTTTGAGGCACATGCCTGGGTTGTGAGCTTGACCCCCAGTGTGGGGCATGCAGGAAACAGCCAATCAATGATTCTCTCTCATCATTAATGTTTCTATTTCTCTCTCCCTCTCCCTTCGTCTTTGAAATCAATAAAAATGTATTTTTTTAAAAACTGGAAAAATCCAGCCAAGGGAAAAAATATACTCCTTTCAAAAAACACTTGCATGGCCAAAGCCGGTTTGGCTCAGTGGATAGAGCGTTGGCCTGTGGACTGAAGGGTCCCAGGTTCGATTCTGGTCAAGGGCATGTACCTGGGTCGCGGGCACATCCCCAGTTGGGGATGTGCAGGAGGCAGCTGATTGATGTTTCTCTCTCGTCGATGTTTCTAACTCTCTCTCTCCCTTCCTCTCTGTAAAAGATCAATAAAATATATTTAAAAAAAAAACACTTGCATGATGACCTAGTATTCATTCTTGATGAAGAAAACAAACTAGAACATTAAAAGTAATTCATTTACAAAATCTCACTGGAGGGTTTTTATTACAAGAAAAATTCAGAATTGTAGATTAGATCATTACTCAAATTTCTGGACTCAAATAAATATCTGTAATGTCTATATCATCATTATTAACAATAGCCAGAAGCTGGAAAAACCCAAATGTTGGACAAATGAATAAAGAAAACGTGATATATATCAAATATTGCTTCTAGGCTATCACAATATTTTTATTAAAATCTTACCATAAAAACCATTAATTTTATGAATTCAGTAAACATCTATAAAGAGGAATTACATTACTAGAATATAATAAATATGAATACAATAAATACTTTAATCTGTGAGACTTTCATGTTGTCCAAAATATCTTATATACTACTACTAGAGAATAAAAATTCATTTTCAGTGTGTGGAAATTAAGAGATTGACTTACCGAATTTTTTCCCAACAGGTTGGTCTGAAGCTGTTCAATTTTGTGTGCTTGTTTTTTTATTGTAACTTTTAACTTGTCATTTTCAATTTCAAGCCTAAAATATATATTTTGCAAATAATTATTCTCACACATAATATAAAAATACCAAATAATTTCTGAAAAAGACTTCTGAAGGTGCAATTACATAAAATCTTAAAATTTGAAAAGTAGATGATTTGGCAATTAGGCCATTTTTCTAGTTGTGTTTTGTGGATAATGTGCAAAATTTAGAGACAATGTACACAAATTATGTATTTCAAAATAGCTCAAAGCTAAAATATTTATCCAGCTTAACACAAATGTTTTTCCTACAATAATTGACCTATTTCTCATATTATACTGCTCATTTGCTTTATAAATATTTTCTGTGCTGTTTTAAATTATACTTTTGCATGTGCTCTTGCGTCTCCTCGGCACATTTTACAGCCGCAGTACATCGATCTTGTGCTTCTTGCAACTAAAATAAAGAGAAAAAATACTTTTAACTACTGATAGTCTAGTACAAATCTACCAGTTTTTGTAACTAAAATTTTATTGCAACACAGCCACACTCTTTCATGTGTACTTTTTTATGGCTACTTTGTGCCAAACAGCAGAACTGAGTTGTGACAACAGAGACCTCGTGACCCACAAAGCCTAAAATATTTACTACCTGGCCCTTTCCAGAAAAGTTCACCACCTCTCCTCTAGTACTAAAACAAAAACATTATTCAGGTTTTAAAATTATATCTATCAAATAAATATACAAATTTATAAATTGGTCAAATGGGTTAAAATAGAAAATTACCTATGATAAACATTTATATTTTGTATTCTAAGCACCATATCAACTATAATTTTAAATATTCACAAATGTGAATGGCCATGGCTATTCCAGTGCTTATAAGAGTTAACATCCGCTTTCGTTGACACCTAGAAGTTTCATGGAATAGCTTGAGAGACAGACTCTAAACAGGAGCCAGAATGCCTGTGTTTGCATCCCAAAATCCCCCAGTTATTAGCTGTGTGAACTTGAGCAAATTACTTAAATTTCCTTTGTTAGTTTCTTCATCTGTAAAATGGAGATAATAATGGCATTTACATCACTAGGATGTTGGGAAGATAAAATTAGGGAATATACATAAAGTACTTAGAAGAGTATGTGGCTCATTGTACACGCTAAGTGTTTGTAGTTAGCATTATTATTGTTGTATATTTTATATTCTAATAAAATTTTATACTTTAGGCAAATGGCATGTCAATGGAAGTGGTCTCTTGTATAAGTTACTCTGAAACTTTCACCAATTCTACTAGCCAATAATACTTTTCTGCTTATAATAATTTATAACATACTTCCTCTCTGCACTTCTCAGTGGACAATCATCACGAGCTACAATGCAAACACGAGCTACTTCCTGGACTGAGAACATGACTTACAGGAGAAAGCCGCTAACATGGAGCTAACGGACTCTATTGCTAAATCAAAGTTCCCAAACCCATTCATTCCCAGGAACTGTTTATGTTGGGCTGCTTTAGTAAGTACTCTGATAAGTAGGTTAAGGTGATGTGGTATAGCATACCAGAAAAGCTGTTCCAGAGTTTACAAAGTGCTATAAACCTGTATATCCCAGTTCCGGCTGCATAGTCAAGGAAGGCTGATTTACATTTTTTTTCTTACAGTGAGGGTAAAAAAGATGAGCTTCTGAATAAACAATTCTCTATTATATTTATATTTAATTGCTTAAAATACACTGAAAACAAATGATTAATTATAATCAACATCTACAAGAAGAAAGTATGGTGTAGTATAAAGTATTTAATTTTATCCTAATAATAGTTAAGCTAAAATATTTTCAAGGTATACAAGGATAGGAACCATCATATCTAATAATATGCCCCCCAAAACAAACTTATACTTAGAAAGACAAGATTATCTTTCGTGATAATAATGAAAACAATGTAAAACTAAGGGCCAAATTGTTCTGGACAGAAAAGATGACAAGTGCTGAAAAGAATGAGGTCACTGAGTGTTTGAACAGTCAGAGCATGCTTCATGGAGAAAGAGAGATTGCACATACATGAGATACACAGAACAGGCAAATCTATAGAGACAGAAAGTAGACTGGTTGTTGCCTGCTGCAGGGTGAGATGAGAAGCTGGTAGTGACATCTAAAAGGTGTGGAGTTTGTTATTTTGGAATAATACAGATATTGCATAATTGACAGGTGATAGGTAGACAACTCTCTAACTATGTTAAAAAATATTGAATTATACAATTTAAATGGTAAATTATATGATATGTGAATTACATTAATACAGGTGTGTTTTTTAGTCCAATGGTGGATCTAATTTTCATTTTCTTAATTGTCTGTTGTACATACTATCATGATCTGAATATTTCCATGTTTTTATAATATTTCTAAGGGAGAGAAATGAAGGATATGCCTACTTCAAATGTTTTGTATAATGAACTTCCTGTACAAGTTATTCTGAAATCTATGATAAAGATTCTAGATCCATTCACCAAAGTGAAGATAAGAAATAAAAAAATTTTCTGCAACATCCCATTAAATATTATCCTCTGATTTCACCTGGCTGTCTCATCATAATAATGGAGATATCACTAAAAATATTTTTTAGTAGAAAAAAGTCTCTTGACTTCTATGAAGAATCATGCATTTTTCTCAACTTTCCTAAGGGCAAATATTTTAAGAAAAAAAACCTATAAAATATAAGTGGCAGAATTAAAGCCAGGGTCTAAGAAATAAGTGCATTATAAAGACAATAAAATTATAATTAATTACAATAACTATACAAAAGAAAGCTGCCCATGAAATGTAGTACCCTAAAACACTTTATTATTTAACCAGCTACAGATTAACTGACAGGTTAAATTTCATATATACCTGACTTCTGCTTTGATCTAGTTCCTTCTTTAACTCTTGTTTCTCATCTTCTAAATTCATACGATAACGTGATGTAACCTCCAGTGAGGCCTCTGACATAGACTGTTTTTTCAGTGTATCAGCCAGTTCTTGTTGAAGTTGTCTCACAGCTGCCTAGGTAAGATATTTCTGATTTTATAAATTATATTATTTTTAAATTGTTAATAATAAATAACTTCACATACAGGATGAAGCAAAAGAAGGTTTAAAGTTGTGAATACGTGAAACACTGAGTTTATTCTTGTATTGTTATTTTGTATTGTTATAAACCTACTTTTGCCCCATTCTGTTTATACTTTGTTAGAGTCACATGTTATTAGCATAATATATAACTGGAAAAATATCACCACCTACATCAATTTGCCTTCTTTTTCTCATAAGGACACATTCCTGTTTGCTCAATCAGGTTAAAGACAGAGAAAATGTAATCCTCTTGCCTAATCAGTATTAGGTTACTTAGACAATTGATTCAACCCCCTCCCCCCTCATAATTCCCCCTTCATGAATCTCAAATCTTTATAATCTACTGATGTCTGAAAGAAAAATGGGTATGTAGGTGAATCAAGTGGTGGGACATTCAATATTGCAGAACATTCTCTCTCTTTTTTCTTTTATCAGAGGCTTCAAGTAACTTTAGAGTTCCTTGCATATTCAATCTCCTGCTCAAATCCTTCCAATAGTTTCTATCTTAGAAGAAAAGTGAAGTCATTCCAATGGCCTTGACCTCCCTCCCTGCTACACATAAATCCTGCCACCCCTCACTAGTCTGAATAGAGATACAATGCCAAATTAATAAGTCACAGAAAGCTACAATTTTCTCTTTGGAGAAACTTATCTCTAAATGATAGTAATTTGGCCTTGAAATGAGAAATATGAGTAAATTACTTGTAAAATATTCAAAGAAAACCGCAAATAGTAGTGGAAAGATTAAATCAATTATAGTTTTGCTAAAACTCGTCATACTTGACCCAAAATATGATTTAAGTAAATAGATACTTCTAAAGAATTGACAGGTCATAAGAATATATTACTTGAGACTGAAACACTTCTAAATTTCATTCAAATTGACATGAATAAAAATAACATTATAACTACTAAAATGTCTAAGAAGCCACTGAAGGAAAGATACTATGCGATATAACATCTACACTTCATCTGAGAAATCTGAACTGTCAAGATAATACATTTAATTGAATCTTAATTTCAAAATGCTAAATTTAGGTATAGCATTTCTATTTATCTGCTTTCCAATGGTATTAAAATATGGTGACAGAAAGATTAAAATTATTATTTATCAGTATAAGACTAAATTATTAATATCAATCTATAAACCTATTAAAAATCTATAACTTAAACTCTTAAAATTTCATGGGCAACACAATGTCTCACTCAAAACAAAGTACCTCTCAGGTTTAATGTTCATTTGCTGGATACAATGTCTGCTTTTAAGCTGATCGAGCAAACACATTTGTAATCTACATATTTTTAAAATATTCAGCTAGATTCAACATTTAGCCATCATCAAATATTACTTTGAATTTTCTTTTAGAAAATTTGAAAAATATTTATCTTTCAGGATACTTACATCTCTTTCTGCTTTATCATTTTCATACTGATACATTCTTTCTTTTAAATGATTACATTCATTGATTAACTCCTTATTTCTTTCCTTCAGCATAAGACCTTGCTTTTCACTTTCGGCTTGAAATATTTTTATGATATCCTGAAACTGATCTTGGATATTAATGACTGTCTTTTCTTTACTGTCAGCTTTGTTGTGAGCATCATCCAGTTGCTGTCGAAGCAACATATTTTCACTCTGTAGGTGAGATAACCTCTCCTCTAAGGATCCCTGCTTTCCAACATATTTATTCACTTTACCTTGTTCCTTTTGATACATGTGTTCAATTTCCTTCTTTTGACACTGTGTTTGGCTTAGGTCTCTTTGTACACCTTCTAAAACCAATGTTCTTTCTCTGAGAGCATCTCTTGTGTGATGAAGCTCAATTTCTAGGCTATTGAGTTTACTTTCTGCTTTAGAAAGTTGTTGAGCAAGAACTTCATTGCTATCGTTTAGGTTAGACATATCAAATTTCATTTTGTCCCGTAAACAAAACCATTCATCTCTTTCTCGCTGGAAAGCAAACTGTAGGTCTCTTTTTGATGTCTGACAGTGCTCATGATCCTGTATAGCAGTGGCCAGTCTAGACCGGTATGATTCAACTTCTGCTTCCAGTCTTTCTCTATTTTGTTTTTCATTCTCCAGTTTAGAGTTTAGCATTGTATTCTCAGCTGTCAGAACATCAAGTTGTCCGTTATGTTGAAATGCTGTTCTTGTTAATGTTTCCTCATTCAGTTTTATTGTCTTTTGAAGATGGTCATTCTTTTCTTTGACAATTGCAATGTCCTCAACATATTTCTTTTCCATTTCCTGGTTCTGATTTTTTACTGTGTCTATTTCCAGTCTTAGCTTGGTAATTTCATCCTGCAACATGTGATTTTCATGCAACAAAGTTTTTTCTTTTTCATAATTATCAGAAACCTAAGTAATACAAAGAAGACTTTAAGCTAACACTCATTGAAATGACATATCATGATATCTTCTGAAATTAAAGGGTAACCTATATGTTTATATAATAAAAAAGGTTGCAATAAGTGGATACCCACTAGAAAAAATGGAGTTGGATCCAAATCTCTAAATTTATATAATTCCCCAAAGTTCAAAAATTTAATATATGATGATGAATCCATAAAAGTGAAAGAGGAATCATAAGAGAATTTTTAAGCGTCTCAAAATTAGAAAGGTCTTTCTCTGAATTATCACAAACCCTGAAGGCATAAAACAAAAGATTAATAAATCTGATTACATTTAAAAATTGAGTGCATGGTCTCAGCCCTGGCAGTGTGGCTCAGTTGGTTGGAGCATCATCCCATGGACCAAAGGGTCTCAGATCCAATCCCCAGTCAGGTCTTGTGCAGGAAGCAACCAATCAATGTTTCTCTTCACATTGATGTCTCTGTCTCTCTGTCTCTCTCTGTCTCTCTCTCCTTTGTTCTCTCTCTAAAACCTATTTTAAAAACTTAAACAAACAAGAAACAGAAAGAAAAGGTTCATAGGATTTATATTAGCAGGTGGAAATCTTTAAAATAAAATAAAATAAATAAATATTGACTGTACACGCTGAATATACAGCTACTCCACAGTAAGAATATTAACCCTGCATATATTAGGACAGATTAAATTTCCTATAATTCTTTTTTTCCTGAGAATAATCCATATACTACTTTTCTAATACTTTCATAGTCAGTTATAAGAACTACATCTACTAATAACTGATCATCTAGGCATTGTCCTAAGCACTTGTACATATATCACTGAACTCATTCATTTATCACAATCTTGAATGGAGAGGTTAAAAAGACAAGCAAATTTAGGATTTTGTGTATTGTGCACAAACACAGAGATATGCTTTTAAAATCCTCTATACTTTCCATTATATACAGTATTGGTTTTTTAAACATATGCACACAAATATATGTACAAGAGCATTTGAAAATTACTAAACAAAATACCTCAGAAGTCATTTTCTTATGAGCTATTTCTATTTCCTTTTCTTTGCATAGGTGATTGGTCAGAATTCCATCTTGTAATATTCTGGCATTCTGTTCTCGAGAAAGTTGCCTCTGAATGTCATTTCGTTCTTCTACAACCTAGAGACACATTTCATTAGGTTTTTGCACTCATACCATTAAGAAGTTATAAGCTTAAGAGCAGAACCTTTAAAAATCTGTTCAAAGAAGATAGCCTTTTTAAACACAAGGATCTTACCTCCCATGAAAAACTCAAATCTTAACTTAAATCACAGCTAACTTGTTAAAGAGCAAAAAAAAAAAAAACAGTGCTGTGAAATGTCTTTACGAGACATTTGACTTCTATCACGGTCTCAAGGCAACTTAGCCTGCATGTTAAACATTTTAAAAAGCCAAAATTAGTATTTATGTTAATGGTTAAACTCAATTTACCTTCCATTTCTTCATTTAGAAAAGATAAACATAGCATTTATTAGATGTCAAGAGTTGTAATAAATTGATAGTTTTAATTATATGTGTCATAGTTCATATTTTAAATGAGATAACATTTTTTAATTGTTTTAAACTTAAATAATATAAATTAAACCAAAGGGACATTATAAATATTGATGAAATACTATAAGAAATAAGAAATTTTACCAAAGATAAATTTACCTGATTTAAATTCTTTCTTATAATTTTCAATTCCATCTCTAGTGTTCTAAGAGTGGTTTCAAGTTGTTGGTTCACTTCAACTTCTTTAATATATTGCTCTTCTTTATTTCTTAACTGCTCCCTAATTTTATCATATAACAAATCAGTATTTCTTCTCTTCTCTTTTTCTTCTTTTAAGGTAAATCTGCAGTTAAATACACTTATCTTAAAATTCATTTTATTAGAAAATAAAATGTCCATTTTAAATATTTTTTTGATTTTTTACAGAGCAGAAGGGAGAAGGATAGAGAATTAGAAACATCGATGAGGGAGAAACATCGAAAAATGTCCATTTTATAATATGGTTGTACATATGTTGGTTTATTATCCTAATTAAATTTCTATGTTCTTGCATGTTTTTATTTCTCATTTAAATCTCTTCTAAAAGTTATATATACCTGAAAGGCAGCAATGAGAAAACATTCTTCTACTTAGTAAGCTTTAGTCAATAGTAACTCTGGTAAATAATATAGGAAAGGAAATTTGAAATTATTCAGAGAAGGTAAAGTTGAAATTAGCCTATTTCCGCAGTCATAATTACTCTTCCATTAGGAAAAATAACTTAGTTACTAATTAGAAGGAGCAGTTGTTTACAAACAAGTTTATAAATTCACTAGAAATAAAATTTCAGCTTGACAAAATATATAGGTACCCCTAAAATGATTTACAGTGAAAGTCAGCATCTGCAGATGTCTTTTACAGAAGACATCCACTGACTACTGTACTCTAAGACTAGTCTAGGAGTCTATTACCTGTTACTCTATACTTTTTGTTGTTTTTTTTTTTTTTAGAAGACTTTCTTCTTTGCCAAGGATATGCTTACTGATTTAAAAGAGAGGGGAAGAGAGAGAGAGAGAGAAGAGAGAGAGAGAGAGAGAGAGAGAGAGAGAGAGAGAGAGAGAGAGAGAGAGAGAAAGAAACATCATTGTGAGGAAGAACATTGATCGGTTGCCCTAACCAGGGGTTAAAACCCACAACCTACGTATGTGCCTTGACCAGGAATTGAACCCACAACCTTTAGGTGTATGGGACGATGCTCCAACCAACTGAGACACACCTTCTCTTGTTGGTCATTATTTACTTTATAGTTCACTTTAAAATCCTTATTAGAACAAAATAGAATTCATATTAAGTCAACAATAAAGAGTAATACATGCTTTCAGTATGGCCCTTTTAATTAATTTTATCTATGTATAAGATGTTGAATAAACTAATCAGTCATCACTTTCTATTTTACTTTTCATTTCATGCATATATTACAACTAAAACTGCATTAGTTTTTTTTTTAATTTTCTGTCTTGATAAAAGTGATCATTTAATAACTCTTTTGGTGGGAATGTAAATTAGTACAAATTACCTTGATAACAATTTAGAAATATGAATAAAAATCTTTTTTAAAAGTTCTTACATGTAACCAAATAATAATACTCTATTAAATAATTTATTCAGAGTATATAATAAAAAAATGTAGAAACAAACATATATGAGACATTCCTGGAAGCATTAATTATAATACACAATAATGAAAAACAATGAAAATTCAATTTATTAAATAAATAATGAGGTTTCCATTTGGTGAACTTTTATATGGTCATTCAAATGATATATGAAAATATACATTAACTTATTACTAGAAGTATGCACT
This sequence comes from Myotis nattereri, assembly GCF_964212035.1. Taxonomy (NCBI): domain Eukaryota; kingdom Metazoa; phylum Chordata; class Mammalia; order Chiroptera; family Vespertilionidae; genus Myotis; species Myotis nattereri. The sequence continues at coordinate 95,857,854 of NC_138075.1, forward strand.
ATTAAAAATTGCTATATTATTTCCAAAAATGTCATACTCCATACCACTAAAGAAATGTTCTTCCCTATAAAATCTTAGAAGGTAAGAAGGCAGTTACAAAACTTTTCCTACATATATGTAGAATAAAAGTAAATATTCAAATATTTCTTTAAAACCAAATTATTCAATACCTCAAATTGCAGAGTTCTTGTTCCCATTCCACCTTTTGATGCTCTAATTGTGTTTTCATTTCTTTTGTTTCTGATAGCTCCTTCTGCAGTCCACTAATCCTCTTTTCCATTTTTTTAATTTTTCCAGTAAGCATTTCACAGTGATTTTTTCTAAGTTCTATTAATCGTTCATATGAAAGAACTGCATCCTGGATTTTCAATAAGCTAATAGAATCTGCATAAGAAAGAAAACAAAAATAGAAAGATATATGAATTATTTTTGTGTATAAAGAACTGTGCATATTCACATTCATTCATACATTGAAGGGGACCTATCCTGTGGAAGACTAAGCTCTGCACATAAAACAGACAAACCCCCTGGCTCTTATTTAGCTTAAAGTCTAACAGCGGAGAAAGACAAATAAAATGATCATCATAAATCAGATAGATACCTAGAAAACAGAGTTCTATGGCCACATAACAGAACTTGATCTAGACTGGGCCCAGGGAAGATTTCCCCATGAGTGGATGGCTACATTGACAAAGGCAGGATGAGCAGGAAGCCGTCAGACAAAGGAAGAAGGAGAGTATATTCTACAGCACATGCAAAAGTTCTATGCAATCTGCCTCTAGCAAGATGGAGTAACAGGTACTGATTTACCTTCCTACCTGAAATGAGCCAAAATGAAACAGACAAAACACATTAAAAACTTATTTGCAAGACAATGGAATTCAGGCAATGAAGGGCAATGATTCCTGAAACAAATGAAGTGAGCCTAACGAATGTCCCAGCTCACTGCCTTGAGAGAATTTCCAGGCCACAACGCAGGGAGAAGGAACTGAGATAGAGTCCACCAGACTCCTTGACTTAGGTGATGAAGCTGATGGTCTGGTAAAACAACGGCAAGTAGAGATCACAGGTCTAGACCCTGGGGAAGAGGGAGCGGAACAGAAAAACCCTGGAGATCTGCAGAGGGTACTCAGCTGAGTAATGCATAATGCATACTTGTGAGGAAATCACTTGAGACCAGGGAAAACAAACATCTGAAAAGAGTAGAGGAAACAGTGCCTGGTACTCACTCAGCACCAGGAATACTGTCTTCCCATGCGCCAGGCTGAAAAGCTCATAACTCTCAGGACAATGAATAGAGCAGGCAGAAAGGACTCTCCATAGTAGTGGGGAATAATTAGTCCCTGGCCAAGCACTGCTCTGGATTCACCTAACAAGTCATAAGAGTGAGACCAAAAAGAATCAAACTGTTTTTAAGTAACTCAACTATATACCAAAACAAGCTAAAAAAAAAAATATAGGTAGAGGCATGAAACCTATGTTCTAAAACTCAAATAGCACTTACAGAAATGCAAATTATGTCTAATATAAAAAATACACTGGGTGGGAATAAATGCATATTAGAAATCACAAAATAAAAGATTAGTAACTTTCACATCAGTGAAATATGAGAAAACTTAAATGGCTAATGTAGCATAAAGAAGCAGGAGGAAGAGACAGAAAATATTTGAAGAAACAATGGCCAAAAACTTTCTAGACTTAATGAAAAATATAATCCCACAGATCCAGGACAGATCTGGGTTGCAGAGAAGAAATGAAAGTAAATTACTATATTTTTATCATATTACATATGATGTACTATAATATTACTTGTACAATATGATCACTTAAAATCATTTACCATAAACCAGTCCTAAACCTACCACTATAATAGCAACAGTTATCGCTAATAAGCCAAAAGAAATACAGTGGGGCCTTGACTTACGAGTGTCCCAACTAATGAGTTTTTCGAGATACGAGCCGTCTCTTGGCCAATTTTTTTTTTTTAAATATATTTTATTGATTTTTTTACAGAGAGAAAGGGAGAGAGATAGAGAGCCAGAAACATCGATGAGAGAGAAACATCGATCAGCTGCCTCCTGCACATCTCCCACTGGGGATGTGCGCGCAATCCAGGCACATGCCCCTGACCGGAATCGAACCTGGGACCCTTCAGTCCGCAGGCCGACGCTCCATCCACTAAGCCAAACCGGTCTCGGCATCTTGGCCAATTTTTTGCTTTGAGTTGCGAGCTAAAATTTGGGTTACAAGCCAGCTTCAGATACCCCACCACTAGTTGGAGCAGCAAATGTCACAGTGAACGCCACATCAGCCCAGCATCACGTGTCTCACTCGTTCACTTTTTGATTTGACATACGAGTAATTTGAGTTATGAGCTCCATCACGGAATGAATTAAACTCGTAAGTCAAGCCCCACTGTACTACTAAATTATAAAAATTACTTGATGAATATAAAAGACAGAAAAAGATGAAAACAGGAAAAAGAGATGTAACCAAAAAAAAAAAAATCAAACACATGAATGACAAATTCAAATCTATTACTAGTATATTAACAACCACATTAAATGAAAACTGTCTAAAAACCTCAATTAATAGACAGATTGTCCAACTGGATAAAAAACTAAGACCCAACTACATGCCACCTGTCAGAAATGGACTTTAAACATAAAGACACAATTTTTTTAAAAGCATAGAAATAAGATAAATAACATTAACACCTGGTAAAAGAAGGCTGAGGTAAGTGACTATCTTAACATTAAAGGTTACTGCATAATGATAAATTAATAAGCAGCATAACAATCCTAAATGATCATGCACTTAATAACAGTTTCAAAATACATGAAGTACAAATGGATACAACTCAAAGAAAAATAGAAAACTTCACAATTATAGTCTGAGATTTTAAAAAATTTATTTATTGTTGACACTATTACAGATGATCCTAATTTTATCCCCCGTTACCACCCTCCTCCTAGCCCCCATACCCCCTCCCTCTGGCCATCACCACACTGTTTGTGTCCATGGGCTATGTATATATGATCTTTAGCTAATCTCTTCACCTCCTTTCATCTGTTCTCCCCCACTCCACCTCCCCTAACCAATGTCACTCTGTTCCATGTATCCATACTTCTGATTCTATTTTGTTCATTAGTTTATTTTGTTCATTAGGTTCCACATATAAATGAGATCATATGATATTTGTCTTTTCTCTGTCTGGCTTATTGCATTTAGCACAGTAATAATCTCCAGGTCCATCCATAATGTCGCTAAAAGTAAGAGATCCTTCTTTTTTATAGCCATGTAGTATTCCATTGTATAAATGTACCACATCATTTTTATCCACTCATCCACTACTGGGCACTTGGGCTATTTCCATATCTTGGGTATTGTAAATACCACTGCTACAAACACAAGGGTGCATATATTCTTTCTGATTGGTGTTTTGGCATCCTTAGAATATATTCCCAGAAGTGGGATCACTGAGTCAAATGGCAATTCCATACCTAATTTTTTGAGGAAACTACATATTGTTTTCCATAATGGCTGCACCAGTCTGCATTCCCACCAAAAATACACAAAGGTTTCTTTTTCTCTACATCCTTGCACGCACTGTTGTTGTTGATTTACTGATGGTAGCCATTCTGACAGGCATGAGGTGATATTTCATTGTAGTTTTAATTTGCATTTCTCTGATGATTAGTGAGCATTTTTTCATATGTCTATTGACCATCTGTATGTTTGAGATTTTAATACCACTCACTTTAAGTGATAGAACAAGTAGACAGAAAATCATCTCAAGTTTTCATGGAATACTTAAAACAGACTATATTCTGGGTCATAAAATAAATCTTAATAAAAAGTCAGTCAAAAAGATTTGAGTCATACAATGTATGTACCCTGGCCACAAAGCAGTAGGATTGAAAATCTAAAACAAAAATAACTCTGGAAAATATTCAAATATTTGGAAACTAAGTAACATACATATAAATAGCTGCTGGGTCAAAATAGTAACGAAGATTTTTTTTGTGGGGGAGGGAAAATGGAGACCAAATAGGCAGACCTTTCAGGCACCTCATCCCAGGGCCAGGCTGTAAATACAACTAAATTGGAGAACATTCACCTGGAATTTCCAACTGTGGTCCAGCTGAGGGAGTGACTTATACCAAGGCAGGACAGAAAATACCTGGAGAATGGTAGGAAGGGCAAGATCATGAGAGGTGGAGAGCCCAGAGAGGAGGGACCTGAGCTATGGGAGAACTGTTCTGGGACACAGGCAGGGCCCCACACACCCATCTGCGGTGAGCTTCCTGGCAGGTGGAGGCGGAGACCTGACACATGGTGCTCCCAAACAGCAGCATGACCTGCAGCACCTGTATCATCCAAGCAGCTGCAAAAGGTAGCAGGACTTCTGGCGGCAGTGGAGTCTAGACCGGGTAGACCAGAGCCAGTGGAGGAGATAGTCGCAGTTTCAACTGCCTTTTTTTTTTTTATCATTATTATCTCTAAACCCAGAGCATGGGGTGGAGGGGTTGGGGTAAGCAGTGCAGAGAGACTTGGAAAAGCAGTAACTAAGAGTTCTGCATTGGGTCATTCATACGCTTCCAAACCGAAACAGCCATTTTCCCTGGGGGGAGCTACCTCCTCCCAACAGCTAGAGGACAGGTAAAAGGGGGGCGGGGGGGGGGGACCCACCCTAGGTGATACAGCCTGCCACACCCTGCATTTTGAGCTTTACTGAGGAAAAAAGGCCGAGGTCAAGCTTATGGGTCTGAACAGTCTCAGGGAACCCTCAGTGACCGGAGTGGAGGAGAGGCCATCAGCCCCACTATTCTAGGAACCAGACTGATAAACAGTACAGGGTCCAAGCTGACCTCATTGGTTTCCATACAAGGATCTCTGTCCAGCCAAAGGCAGAATAATATTTTGGGCCATTTGTGGAGTAGCTCTGGGACAGAAAAAAATGCCCCCATCATATTCCCTGAACGTGAAATAGCACCAATCCCACTTAAAGTCCTATCAGAAACAGACTCTTGAGTGATGAAGATTAACAGCTGGCAGATAGGCAAAGAGGGCAGATTGGCCCCTCCTGTTTGCATCCAAGGCCTGTGGAGACAGACAGAAGCAATGGACCAGTGGAGCAGTTGGAGCTTCAATCAGAGTGCTAAAGGCCAAAAGATAGTTCCTGACAGTGGTTAGCACCTAAGTACCTAAGAGAAAGCCCAGAATTGGCAGACAAACGAATGGGGGACTAAGCTACTTCCCATGGGGCAGTAAAACTCAGCTGAAGCAAACGAACTCAGTTCACTTCACATTTTTTTAAAATACCTTTTTCTTCCTCTTTTCTCTTTTTTTCCTTCTGTTTTTTGTTTTCCTTTTTCTCTTTTTTCCCCTTTCTTCCTCCTTTTTTAAACTGATCTTATTTATCTGTCTACTTTATTAATCTGTTATTATTCTAGTCTCTGTTTTGTTCACATATCTAATTTCCTCTTCTCTGTTCCTTTCCTCTTTCCCTTTCTCTTTCCTTTTTTCCCCTCGCTACTCAATTTTTTTATTTCTTTTTTCTCTCTTCTCTTTCTCTTTTCTTCTCCTAATTTCTTAACTTCACTTCCTAAATTTAGACCTATCTGGTTTCTCCTCTATACTCCTTTTCAAAATTTTTTTTCTTGTCTTCTCATTTCTTTTCTCCCTCTGTTATTCTAAACCATGGTCCTTCTCCTATTCCTCTAACTCCTTAACCTTATTTTCTTTATTTAAGTCCTGCATCTACAGATTCTGTCTACTCTACCCCCTCCTTGCTGGGTGTGTTTTGTTCATGCTTTTTGGTTTGTTTGTCTGTTTTGCTGTGTTTTCTCCCCATATCTTTTTTTTCTTTTTTTCTATCATACTTATACTCTTTCCAAATTCTCTTTTCTCTGGTGGTCACTTTTGTTGGGGCCATAAGGGTCTTGTGTACAGTCTTGTTCTGTTTCTTCTGTGTCATGTCTTGTATTGTTGTATTTTGTGCTGTTCAGTCAGCACCTCCACAACAATGGCTGGCATGATATAGTAGGGAGTGAACCACATAATCAGACACCCTGATTGGAGACTTCATCCACGAATGGGACAATAGCACATTCAAAACCCAACTACAACAGGAGAATCCAAATTCACAAGTACAGGGCCTCCCTAGAATACCCAGCTCAGGAGACCTGAGAAACTGCACCACTGGATCCCACAAAACATCTACTACATAAAATCAATTTGAGTGGAATAGCAATTTGATCTAATATATAGAAACAATTTGAGTAGCATAGCAATTTGATCTTATACAGAAACAAATACAAAGAAACAGCAAAAATGGGGAGACAAAGAAACAACCCCCAAATGAAAGGAAAGGAGAAATCACTAGAAATGGAACTAAATGAAACAGAGGCAAGTAATTTGTCAGAGAAAGAATTCAGAGTAATGGTTATAAGGATGCTCAAATGTCTGGATGACAAATAAACATAAACCAGTGAGAATTATAAGGAGCGGAATGAGAAATACACCACCATGAGTAAGAATCAAGAGGAAATGAAGAATGGCATAGCTGTAATAAAGGATACCATGAAAGGTTTCAATAGTAGATTAGAAGACTGAATCAGTGAGTTAGAAGACAAGGTAGAAAAAAAAATACCCATTCAGAGCAACTGGAAACAAAAATTAAAAAGCAGGAGGAGAATCTAAGGAAACTTTGAGACACCATGAAATGAAACAACATCTACATAATAGTGGTCCCAGAAGGAGAGGAACCTGAGCAAAGAATAGAAACTTGTTCGAAGAAATGACAGAAAACTTCCCTGACTTTGGGAAGAAACAAGTCACACAAGTCCAGGAAGCACAAAAAGTCCCAAACAAGATGAATGCAAAAAGACCTACACCAAGATGCATGATAATTAAATTAGCAAATGTAAAAGACAAAGAAGGAATATTAAAGGCTGCCAGAGAGAGACAGAAAGTTATCTACAAGGGATCTTCTATTAGACTATCAGATAATTTCTCAACAGAAACACATCAGGCAAGAATAGAATGAAAGTGATGAAAAGCAAGGAACTGAATCCAAGAATATTCTATCCGGCAAGGCTATCATTTAAAATTGAAGGTGAATTAGGAGCGATGCAGAGAAAAAAAACTAAGAGAGGTTATTACCACCAAACCAACAATGCATGATATGCTAAAGGGACTGCTGCAAAAAGAAGAAATAGAAAGGGAGGAAGGAACACAGGCATAAAGAATAAAAATGGTAATAAGTACCTATCAATAATAACCTTAAATGTAAAGGAATTACATGCTCCAATCAAAGAACATAGGGTAGTAAATGGATAAGAAAACATGACCCATATATATATTGTCTACAAGAGACCAATCTCAGAACAAAGGACTCATACTACCATTTGTGGCAACATAGATGGACCTTGAGAAGACTATGCTAAGCAAAGTAAGTCAGAAAAAGCTAAGAACCACATGATTTCACTCATGTGTGTTATAAAACTGAAACTCATAGACACAGACAACAGCATGGTGGTTACCAGAGGGAATGGTTGGGGTGGTAAAAGGTAAAGGGGGCCTAATATATGGTGATGGAAGACGATTTGACTTTGGGTGGTGGGCACACACTGCAATATAGATTATGTATCATAGAAATGTACCCTTGAAACCTATATGATCTTATTAACCAATGTCACCCCAATAAAATTAATTTTAAAAGAAACAAAAAACAGTCATGAAAGCCCTGGCTGGGTAGATTAGTTTGTTTGAGTGTTGTCCTGATGCAATCCCCAGTCAGGGCACATAAAAGAATGAACCAATGAATGAATAATTGGAATAACAAATCGAAGTTTTCTTTCTCTCCCTTCCACTCTCTCTAAAAACCAACTAAAAAAAAAAAAGGTAATGAAAGAGAAATTAGAAAAAATTTGAACTAAACTGCAATGAAAAACAAAACATTAGATTTTGTGGAAGGCTTCTACAATAATATTTATATAAAAATTTTAGCAATGAATGTCCATATTACAAATGAAGGAAGATCTCAAATTATGACCTTGGCTTACACCTTAAGAAACTAGAAACAGAAGAGTAAATTAAACTCAAAGCAAACAGAAGAAAGGAAATAATAAGCATCTATGGGGATCCCTGTTCGAGGCATCAGATATGGGGGGAATGGCGTTCTCTCTTCTTGTGACCAGCGCAGAAGAGAGAACTCGGAGGTTGCTGAAATCTTGAATTGAACGCGACGAGGTTTTAAGAAAAATTGAATAAAACAAGACTGAGACAGAAATAGAGGAAAGCTGGGACTGGGTGTGGCGTCTGCTCTCTGATAGATGAACAGGGCCTAGAACCAGCACAGCAACTTTTATTTATATCCAATTACCAGGAAGTTTTACTAAGGGTAAATAAAAGGGGGATGTGTGCGTTCCTGTAGCTTCCTCGTAAATAGTCACCTCCGGGTGGATCCGAATCGCATTCTTTCCTGGTACTTAACTAGATTTAGATAAGAACGCTTTTCCTGGCATCTGGCTTTGAAGGTCAACTGAGGCATTCCCACCTCTTGGTTGGATATACCCCCAAGATAAGGTTCTGCCTTCATCATGGGTTCAGTCAACATGAATTTAAAAGAAAGCCAGTGCCTTCCCTGGCAGAGGGCCTTCCACAGTAAATTAAACTCAAAGCAAACAGAAGAAAGGGAATAATAAGCATCAAAGACTAAATCAATGAGGAAAAAAATTAAAAAAGGAAAGAAGTCAATGAAACCAAGTGCTTTCTGAGGATCAGTAAAAGTAATAAACCTTCAGCTACTAGACTGATAAAGAAAAAGAGAGAAGATACAAGTTACCAATATCAGAAATCATATGACATTGCTACAGATCAGGGGTCCTCAAACTTTTTAAACAGGGGGCCAGTTCACTGTCCCTCAGACCGTTGGAGGGCCGGACTATAGTTTAAAAAAAAAAAAAAAAAACTATAGCCAAAGTCAGTTTGGCTCAGTGGATAGAGCGTTGGCTTGTGGACTGAAAGGTCCCAGGTTCGATTCCGGTCAAGGGCATGTACCTGGGTTGCGGGCACATCCCCAGTAGGAGATGTGCAGGAGGCAGCTGATCGATGTTTCTCTCTCATCGATGTTTCTAACTCTCTATCTCTCTCCCTTCCTCTCTGTAAAAAATCAATAAAATATATTTAAAATAAATAAATAAATAAATAAAAATAAAATAAATTAAAAAAAACTATGAAAAAAATCCTATGCACACTGCACATATCTTATTTTGATGTAAAAAAACAAAACGGAAACAAATACAATATTTGTATTTGCATGTGGCCCACGGGCCAGAGTTTGAGGACCCCTGCTACAGATATTAAAAGAATAACAGAGTAATATAAAATTTATGTAAATAAATATGAGGATTCAGATAAAGTGGGTCAATTCCTTGAAAAGCAGAAATTACTGTAGCTCAATCAAGAAAGAAGAGGTAAAAGAACCTAAAGTCCTGTTAAAGACCTTTCCAAAAAGGAAATTCCAGAACTAAATGCTATATGGTGAATTTTACCAAACATTTTGGAAAAAAATAATACCAATTCCACACAAACTCTCTCAAAAAATGAAGAGTAGAAATATGCCCCAACTTATTCCCTAGTACCCTGAAACCAAAACCAGACAAATATATTATAAGAATGAAAACTATGTCATGAGCATGGAGGTAAAAATTCTGAACAAAACATAGCAAATCAAATTCAACAACAGATTAAAATAACAATTTGTCAGGACCAGATAGGGTTTATCCCAAAAATGCAGGGTAAGTTTAACATTCAAAATTCAATTAGGATAAAGGGGCCAAATATAGGCTGATGGAAGTAGACTTTGAGTGCAAAGCGCACAATAGAGTATACAGATGTATTGTAATGTTGTGCACCTGAATTTCATATTATGGTACTAACCAATATTACCTCAATAAATTTAAGTAAAAAAAGATCTTTCCATATCAGCACCAATTTTTTTTTTCAATTAAAAGATAAAAACAAATCCTATAATCACAGGAAGGAAAATTTTCAGTGGGAGTGGGACGTGAATCTTTAGCTACCTCATATATTATGCACATCTCTGACATCCTATCTAATAAAAGAGAAACATGGTAATTGCCATATGACCGTTACCCTTCCCACTGGCTAATCAGGGCGATATGCAAATTAACTGCCAGCCAAGATGGCGGCCGGCAGCCAGGCAGCTTGAAACTAACATGAGGCTTGCTTGCTTCAGTGACGGAGGACTCCAATGTTCCCCGCCTGCTGCTGCAGCCTCTGAGCTGGCAGTTTGAAACATAGTTACAAAAATAGAAGCTAAACAAAACCCCAGAAACCAGCTTTCAGCTAGCCGGGATCTCAGACCTGGAGTTGATACAGAGTTTCGATTGTAGAACCTAAACAAACCAGATACCTGCTTTCAGGAGCGGAGGCCTAAGAGCTGGAGCCTCAGAACTAAAGCTGGCTCAGAATAAAAAAAAAAAAAAGAAAAAAAGGAGCAGTTGGGAGCTTCAGTCCCAGCCTGAAAACAGCCCTCAGCCCTTCACCCAGACTGGCCAGGCACCCCAGTGGGGACCCCCACCCTGAAGGGGGTGTGACCAGCTGCAAACAGCCATCATCCCCTCATCCATGCTGGCCAGGCACCCCAGTGGGGACCTCCACCCTGATCCGGGACACCCTTCAGGGCAAACCAGCTAGCCCCCACCCATGCACCAGGCCTCTATTCTATATAGTAAAAGGGTAATATGCCTCCCAGCTCCGGGATCAGCGAAGCTGAGAGGCCTCCTGGCAACAGGATCAGCATGACAGGGGGCAGCGCCCAAACCCCGATTGCCCTGTGGCTGTGTGTGTGACGGGGGGCAGGGCCACAACCTCCCTATCGGCCCTACTCTATTCCTAACAGGGGAAGGCGCCCCAACCCCCTGATCAGCCCTGCTCTGTGCCTGATAGGGGGGAGCTCCCCAACCCCCTGATCGCCCTGCGGCTCTGTGTGTGACAGGGTGCAGTGCCCCAACCCCCCTCACCCCACGGGCCCTGCTCTGTGTGTGATGGGGTAGAGCCATAACCTCCCCATCGGCCCTTCCCTGAGTGTGAGAGTGGCGACGCCCCAACCCCCTGATCGGCCCTGCTCTGTGGGTGATATAGGGCAGCGCCTCAACCCCCCCACCCCACAGGCCCTGCTCTGTGTGTGATGGGGTAGAGCCAAAACCTCCCATCGGCCCTGCCCTGAGTGTGACAGTGGCGGCGCCCCAACCCCCTGATCGGTCCTGCTCTGTGGGTAATAGAGGGCGGTGCCCCAACCCCTTGATCCGCCCTGCTCTGTGCGTGATGGGGGGAGCTCCCCAACCCCCAGAAGGGCCCTGCTCTGTGCGTGACAGGGGGGAGCTCCCCAACCCCCGATCAGCCCTGCTCTGTGAGTGACAGGGGGCAGCGCCCCAACCCCCTGATTGGCCCTGCCCTGTGCGTGACAGGGGGTGGCGCCGCAACCTCCCCATCAACTCTGCCTTGAGTGTGACAGGGGGCGGTGCCCCAACCCCCCAATCAGCCCTACCCTGAGCGTGACTGAGGGTGGCATCGCAACCTCCCGATCCGCCCTGCTCTGTGCATGACAGGGGGCAGCGCCCCAATTCCCCAATCGGCCCTGCTCTGAGCCAGACCAGGGGCTGCACCTAGGGATTAGGTCTGCCTTCTGCCACCTGGGAGCAGGCCTAAGCCAGCAGGTCGTTATCTCCCGAGGGGTCCCAGACTGCCAGAGGGCACAGGCCGGGCTGAGGAACACCCCTCCTCCCCAGTGCACAAATTTTTGTGCACCGGGCCTCTAGTCTAATATATAAAATGCTAAGTGTCTGTCCTTCCTTCCGACTGGTAGCTATGATGTGCAATGACCACCAGGGTGCAGATGCTCCAACCAGTAGCTATGATGTGCACTGACCACCAGGAAGGAGACGCTCAACGCAGGAGCTGCTATGAGGCACACTGGCCATTTAAAAATAAACAGCACCATGGACCTGGCGCTGACAAACCAACATTCAGCTTCCCCCAAGTGGGACACAGGCCCCGCCACCACCCTGGAGTGACACCCCACCAAATCGCAGCCAATGCTGCCAAGACCCCATGGCGGAAAATGTGGCCACAGCCCAGCCCAGCCCAGAAATGGTCACTGTGGGCGCCAGATAATGATATCATGTAGCAATGCCCAGCTTCCTTTCCCTAGTGACTAGCCTCCTTGGAGTTTCTTCAGCCCAGGAACCTGACTTGCTTTAAACATTTTACAGTTTAATCAAAAGTTTGTGAAGCGTTTTCCCATGCCTCATCTCATTTGATCCTCACAGAAGTCCTGGAGTAGGTAGATAGGAGACCCGGTAGAATCCTATTTTCTTTTCATTAGCAAGACAATGGAGATTTAGAAACTATAGAAACTTTACCTGACTGAAAAGAAGTAAGAAATGGTAGAACTTGAAAATAACTTCAGGTTTTCTCACTGCACAGAATATAGTTAAACACTGCAGCAGTTAAATATTTTACCCTTTGTTTTCCCTGTGTGTTCTACAATAATTGCTTCATGGTGATATTTACTGCTATGTCACTGACAATTACTTGAAAGAGAAGTTGGGGTGCTTCACTGGGCTGGAAAAAGTTTTGCTACATCAGAAAGCAGGTCTAATTAAGTTTATCTATACTAATAAAAGGGTAATATGCTAATTAGAGCAGAGACCTTCCGGGAGACCAGACGTCCTTCCGGACAAAGCCATGGTTGGCAGGGTTGAGGCAGAGGCAGTTAGGGGCGAGCAGGCCAACAGGGGGGGCAGTTGGGGGTGAGTGGGCTGGCAGAGGGGGACACTTGGGGGTGAGCAGGCCAGCAGGGGGGGCAGTTGGGGGTGATCAGGCTGGCAGGGGGGCAGTTGGGGGTGGTCAGGCTGGCAGGGGGGACAGTTGGGAGCGAGCAGGCCAGTGGGGGGGGGGGGCAGCTGGGGGCGAGCAGGCTGGCAGGTGGGGGCAGTTGGGGGCCACAGGGATCAGGCCTAAACTGGCAGTCAGATATTCTCCAAGGGGTTCCAGATTGGAGAGGGTGCAGGCCGGGCTGAGGAACACCCCACCCCCTGCATGAATTTCATGCACTGGGCCACTAGTCTATATGTACAAAAGGCTAAGTGGACTCACACATGCACAATACATATAAAGCTCTTGCTGGCGCCAATCACATGCATGTGTTTTGATCCATCATTGTCGATGGTAAATTTGGTTGACACGTCACTTCTATTATAGAGAAAGGGTGAATAGTGATATTGAAATATTTCTTCTAATTAATTTCCTTTCAATGTGGATGAATCTGTACACCAGGATACTAGTTCCATTATAAAAGTCTACTAATTTTGTTGATTATTGTACTAAGAGTACAACTAGATGGATGTTTGTGAATCTCAGTGTGACCAATTTATCACAAGCAAAGTCAAATTTAGCTAATTATCCATTATAATACAATAGCAAATTAAGTTTTTATTTTGTTTAAGACTCTTTCAAATTAGAGCTACTTAATCCAGCTTCTTACCAAGTGAGAGAGAAAAGAATGTTTTTCTTTTGAGCTGCATAGTCCTAAATTCGTCTTTAAAAAAATAGTTACAAATGGGTACAGGGTTTCTTTTCAGGGTGATGAAAATGTCCTTACATTGTGGTGATGGTTGTACAATTCTGTGAAAACACTAAAAACTACTTTATTGTGTTCCTTAAATTGATAATTTGTATGTCATATATTATATCTCAATAAAGGCATTTTTTAAAGTAAAAAGAAATCAACTGTTACTCACCACATTAATAAACTTATGATCATATTAGTAGGGGGGGAAAAAGCACTAGACAAAATTCAAAAAGTATTCCTGATAAAAGCTTTCAGCAGACTAGGAATACAAGGAAACTTCTTCAATATGATAAGAAAAGATCTATGCGAACTCTACAGTTGACATCATAGGTAATAGTGAAAAGCTGAATTCTTGCCCTAGGAACAAGACAGGAATGACAGCTTTTACTCCTATTCAGCACTAAACCAGAGGTCCTAGCATAATTATGCAAGATAAAGAAACATAAGGCATCCATATGGGAAAGGAAGAAGTAAATCTGTCTTTATTAGCAGACAACATGATCACATAATAAGACCAAGCAAACTCCCACCTGTGGGTCAGGTTGCTTATTTTAGTAAATTAATTTTTATGGAACTATAGTCATGTCCATTAATTTATGTATTGTCTATGGCTACTCTCATGCTACAATGTCAGAGCTGATTAGGTGTAATAGAGAATGTTACAAGTCTTAAATATTTCCTATCTTTAGTAAAATAGTAGTTTAAGAAAGAAAGTTTGACAACCTTTGTTTATGTAGAAAATCTACTGAAAAGCTACTAGAATAAATCAATTTAGCAAAGTGGAAGGATAGAGAATCAATGTACAAAAATCAACTGTATGTCTATATATTAGTAGTGAACAATCAGAGATTAAAATTTAAGATACATTAATTACAACTGCATTGATAAATAAAAAATACTTATGAGTAATATAATAAAAGATGGAAAGACCTATACAATAAAATATTACTGAGAAAATAAAAGAAGATCTGTATGTTTTGATCAAGGATAGACAATTCAATATTATTAAAAAGTCAATTTTTCAAAAATTAATCTGGATTCAACATGACCCAAACCTAATTTTGAGAATGCTAGCAGACTATCTTTAGAAATTGAAAAACTGATTTAAAGTTCATGCGGAAATGCATCAAGAATCTAGAATAGCAAAATGACCATTAAAAATAACATATTATCTGATTTCAAGAATTTTTATAAACCTAAAGTAATTAAAATACATTGTTATTGGTATAAAGATGGCCAAATAGATCAATGGGACAGAACGGAGTCCAGAAATAAACCTACAAACATATGCTCAACTGATTTTGACAAAGGCACAGTAGCATGAAGTAAATAAAATATAGCCTTTGTAACAAATGGTGCTGGAACAACTTGAATATCCATGAGCAAAAAAAAATTAATTTGGATCCATACTCTGCATCATATGTAAAAGAGAACAGAAAGTGAATCATAGGTCTAAACACAAAACCTGTAAAACTTCTAAGGGAACTCTTTAAAGAAAATGCGACCTTGTGCTAGGCAAAGTATTCTTAGACATGAATAACAAAAGCAAAGTCTATAAAATAACAAAGGATAAATTGAGTTTCATCAAAAAGAGAAAGAGTTGCTCTTCAAAAGACACTGTGAAAACGACGAAAAGACAAGCCACAGATTGGGAGAAACCCTTAGAAAAAATATAACTGATAAAGGAATTGTATCTAGAATATATAAAGAATCCTCAAAATTCTACAAATAAGAAGACACCCTAATTTTGAAAATGGCAAAAGATCCAGATGGACAGTTCAGAGAAGATGTACAGATGGCAAATACACACATGAAAAGATGTTCAACATTATTGTTATTAGGGAAATGAATACTAAAACCATAATGATATATACACTACACACCCATCAGAATGGCTAAGGTTTTTAAAAACTGACAATACTAAATGTCTGTGAAGATATCATGCTCTTCTGGTGGGAATGGAAATTGGTATAACTACTTCAGAAAACAATTTGGCAGTCTCTTAATAAGAGATATAAAGGGTCATGATGAGACTTTTAGGGATGATAGATATGTTAACTATCTGGATTGTGCTGATGAATTCATATGTGTTCACATATATCAGAACTATAAAGTTATACACTTCATATATGTGTAGTTTATCTAACCAAGCTGTTGAAAAAAAAGCTCTACTACAGGAAAAAAAACACATAAGACATTGGCTATAACATTGGTTCTCAACCTTCCTAATGCTGCAACCCTTTAATACAGTTCCTCGTGTTGTGGTGACCCCCAATTTCATTGTTACAAATTGAACATAATTAAAGCATAGTGATTAGTCACAAAAACAAGATGTAATTATATATGTGTTTTCTGATGGTCTTAGGTGACCCCTGTGAAAGGGTAGTTCAACCCCCAAAGGGGTCGTGACCCACAGGTTGAGAACTGCTGACATAGATGGTACAAAATGAAGCTAGAGGATTATGGCCTTTAACCTTAAAGCAATGAGAAATAATAGCTTGATCTTAAACATGATGAGATCTGAATGTTTAAGTGTATAATAATAATGGTGGCAATACAGACCAAGGTTCCAGGAGGTGGGAAGGCATACAATCACTCATTTTATCTATATACTAGAGGCCCAATGCACAAAATTCATGCAAGGTGCTTGGCCCTAGCAGCCCCAGCTGCCTCTGCCAGCCCTTGCAGCCCTGGCTTCATCCTGAAGGTCGTCGGGACAGTCATTCTGCTGTTTCGTCTAATTAGCATATTAGCTCTTTATTATATAGGATATATAAAAGCCTAAACTACTGTTTGATAGTATGACCATTTGACCAGTAGCAATGATGCATACTTACCACCAGGGAGCAGACGCTCAACACACAGGCATGGAAACATGGAATAGACTAATGAATCTCAGAGGGAAGCGGGGGAGAAGAGAGGGCAGGAAGAGATTAACCAAAGATCTTATATGCATACTAGAGGCCCAATGCACAAATCTGTGCCCTGGGCCGGTTTCAGCCTGATCCCCGCAAGCCAGGCCGAAGGACGCCACCAGTGCACGAATCTGTGCACTGGGCCTCTAGTTATAATATAAAACATATTTCCCAGATAAATACCTCAACAATATATCCTCTGTGGTGCAGAACTAGACAAGGTGTGCATATATTTCTACATTATAAAGAAAAAGGCTTTACATTTATACAATGGTGTTACCTTTACAATTCATGCCAAGTTGTTCAATTAGCAACATGGAATTTTTATAATTGGAGTAAGGCACCTCGCAATGTTCTGAAATTATTTCAGATGACTGAGTTAAGTCATCAAGGTCATCCACGGAACCAATTTTCTCTTTAACCTACAAATAAATAATACTGTTTTCAAAATGCTGATAAAATATACTAAGTGTATACTGTATGGGTAAATATCCACCTTTTTATAAAAGCAAACACATAGGTATTCTTAAAAGAACTGATTGTTATCAAATAGGTACCTTTATCAATAACTAGTGTTTCTAAATTTTTAAAATAAATGTCTCTACAACAAAGATTTTCTACTTTTCATTATATTTTTATAATGTATTTTTACTACAGATAATAGTTTTGATAATTTAACTTTTAAAATACCTTGTTCTCTTCACTAGATGTTTTCTCTTCACTAGATGTTTGCTTTGCTGACCTAAAAAAAATATAAACATTTCTTTTCAGGCGAATATTAAATACTTAAAATACAAAGAATAGTTAACCTATTATTTCTTATATAAAATCTCTGAATTTGTAATTAACTTTCTATAAGGGGGATTAAACAATAAACAAAAAGAATAACTAATATTAAGGGACAAAATAGATAATATTAACACAACTTATTAAAATTAGATCAAGATGATAGTCAAAGCAAAAGGAAAAACATAATGTTTATTAACAATATACCATGGTTTTTATTGTCATGTTCAATAAAAACAAGTTTTTATTGGCCCTGAGACCTATTTGGAAAGTATGACTTAAGTTCTTATGTGAAGGAAACCCTTTTATAGTAGTTATATTAGCTTCTTGAGGACTTAGTATGCATTATTATGAGCATTTTACATGTCTTAGGAACATTTTATGTATTTATGTATTTATTTATTTATTTGTCTAAAGTTTTACATATGTCTCATTTTTCCCCAATTGACCACCCCCCCCCCCCAGCCATTCCGACCCCAGGCAAGCCCACACTGCCCCAGTGTCTGTGTCCATTGGTTATGCTAATATGCATGCATACAAGTCCTTTGGTTGCTCTCTAACCCCCGTCCCCTTCCCCTGCCATTTGTCTCTGGATCTATTTTGTTTATCAAATTATGTTGATCATTATATCCCACATATGAGTGAGATCATGTGATATTTATCTTTCTCTGACTGGCTTATTTCGCTTAGCATAATGCTCTCCAGTTCCATGCATGCTGTTGCAAATGGTAAAAGTTCCTTCTTTCTTATAGCAGCATAGTATTCCATTATGTAGATGTACCTTTTAGGAACATTTTAATCCTCACAAAAATTCTGGGAGGTAGGCAATATGTTAGGTATTTTACAGAGGAAGAAACTGAGGCACAGAAAGGCTAACTAGCCAGAGTCTACAGAGCTACTCAATAGCAGAACCAGAATTCAAACACAGAAAATCTGGTTTCAGAACATGCGCTTCACAATATGCTTTGAAATTAATACTTATTTTTAAGAACCTTATTTTTCCATGTATAAGACACCCTCATGTATAAGACACACCCCTTTTCCAACCCACAATTAAAAAATCAATATTTTAAACATTTTGCTGGTTTTCCTCTTAAGGCCTTCTTTTTTGGCATCTTAAGAAGCTGTTCTTCCTGTTTTCTCCAATGTCTAATCATACATACAGTGGAAGGAGGTCCAAACTGTCTTTCTGCAGCTCTATTTCCATGCTCTCTGGTATAGTTGATTACATTCAGTTTGAATCTTGCAGAGTAAGACAATCGCTTATCGGTATTTATCTTTTTATTTTTTTACATTTTTATGAACTCAAAACCCTCTGGTCTCTATTGCATCTGCACACTCTCCACCACCACCTCAATTAGGGCATCAGCTGACATCAGTAACAATAAGGCCTGTGATTGCAAACAGGAGGAAGCCTGTTTGACAAGGCATGGGCAGCTATGCACCTGCATGGCGCCCTCCTTGGCTGACTCCCATGTATAAAATGCCCCTCAATTTTCAGTGTAATGATTTGAGAAAAAAATAGCACCTTATACACAGAAAAATATGGTACTATGATGGCAAATGAGTTTATGTTATTATTCAATTTCTACCTAGAATTATAAATAATTTCTAAATATACATATTTTTTAAATAAAAAGGAATTTATATCTAGGCCATATTGAAAATAGTTTTTCAATAAACTAAAGATTTTTTTTAAAATTGATTTTGAGAGAAAGAGGAAGGGAGAGGGAGAGACAGAAACATCAATGAGAGAGAAATATTGATTGGCTGCCTCCTGCATGCCCCTTAATGAGGATCGAATCCACAACTCAGGCATGTGCCCTGACTTGGAATCAAACCAGTAACCTCTTGGTTCATGGGTGAATGCTCAACCACTGAGCCATACCAGCCAGTCAAGATTTTTTTGATAACAAATTCACCAACAGGCATTCATTCATCCATTCAAAAATTTATACATGCATTAAACATACATATACTTATTGAGAACGTAGTATGTGTTAATGACACTGTTGTTACAGAAGGCATGGTTTTTATATTTCAGAACTTTATAATCCAAAAGTGATAGATTGTTACTAGTTTATTTTTCCATTGTACATACATAAAATCTTCACCTTAGCCCAGTGATGGCAAACCTATGACACGTGTTTCAGAGGTGACATGCGAACTCATTTTTTTAGTTGATTTTTCTTTGTTAAATGGCATTTAAATATATAAAATAAATATAAAAAATATAAGTCTTTGTTTTATTATGGTTGCAAATATCAAAAAATTTCTATATGTGACACGGCACCAGAATTAAGTTAGGGTTTTTCAAAATGCTGACACACCAAGCTCAAAAGGTTCGCCATCACTGCCCTAGCCCCATATCTAAAAGACTATTAAGTTAATTTAACTTAATACTTTAGAGTATGTTACAAAATCATAGCTATTCATGATGATACTGTCAAAGGCACTATAATAGCTTGAATCTTTAAGGGATGATTAAATTCTATTCAGTATGGTCTCAATGTTTATGTTTATCATTACATAATTTTTAAAAATGTGTATTATCGTATAAATTTTAGGTAATTGTCTGCATATTCAACATATGAGAATAATCGAACCATGACTTCCTGGTTCTAGGTCAATGCTCAACCACTGAGCCACACGAGCTGAGCTTCTTTATGCTGTTTTATTTCCAGAAAAAGTAATTATCGATAATATTCTTCCACCTAGAAACAAAAAATGTATAGATGTCACCTTCTACCATCCTAATCTATTTCATTTAAACATCTGTTATCATTCACTTGAGGTAGACTACCAGTTAGTGAATCAGCCTTCTCAAATGTTGGTGTAATCACAGGTTCTTCTAATGTCCATTTTTCATTTTTCTTTACTTCCTTCATTTGCAAGCCATTGACTACTACTTTTAAAAAATCCATTAAAGAAGTCAATGTTTTCTAATAACCCTACTGATAAAAAATTTTAAAATACTATAAAATTCCAAATCTTACCTATCTTAATAATCACTTATTAATTCATAAAACTGTTACGAAGTACCAACCATAGGCATACACATCCCTTGCTAAAAAGACCTCAGAAATACAAGTATAATACTATGTGGTATTGTGGAGTTCACATATGAAAAGTTTTACGGGAACACAAGAAAGACTTTACAGAAGAGGAGGTCACCAGGAAAACAAATGGTAGAAAGCAATGCTACTTAGAGATCAGAATGTGAACATAAAAATTAGGCACATAGCATCGAGGTGTGTCCTAACTTGAAAGAAAAAGTATCCTATATAATAAAAGGGTAATATGCAAAAAGACCGAACGGCAAAACAACCAAAGAATAATATGCTAATGATATGCTAAGGCTGCTCAACCACTCACTATGATGTGCACTGACCACCAGGGGGCAGACACTCGACGCAGGAGCTGCCAAGCGACAGCAGCTTTGCAGAGTGCCCTCTCCCACTCTGGGACCCCTCGGGGGTTGTTGGAAAGCCAGTTTCTGCCCTATCCCTGTAGGCCAGGCCGAGGGACTCCACCTGCCAGAGCAACCTCGCTTACTCTGCAGACACCCTTTGAGCCATGTCACCGCCCCAGGTGTGACTGACTGGCTGGGGAGGGACTGCAGGAGGTTGGCTCCAGGGCATGTCTGGCCCATCTCGCCAAGTCCTGCCTGCCCTGCCAGCCACCTTCTAATTAATTTCCTTTCAATGTGCACAAATCTGTGCACCAGGCCACTAGTATATAATAAATGTCCTTAGAATGTGTGTGTTGTTTATACAAGTCATGTTTTCCTGTAGAATCTAGTTCTAGAAGTGAAGCTGTTGGGATAAAGGGATGACACATTTGAAATTTTGACACATGCTGCTAAATTTCCCTTCAAGAAAGATGTACCAATTTCATCTACCAACAGTATGTGAGAATGCCTTTTTTCTCCCATTTGCCAAACATGGTTGTTATTTTTTAAATAAGATATTTATTATTATGACTTCAAAAAATGGTAGCTCATTGTTCGTTAATTTGAATTTTTCTGATTACCAGGCAAGGTTGAATATCCCTAGTAGAAATAGATAATTTGTTGATCATGAATATTAGCTCAAATTAGGATTTGTTTTATAGGGAAATAATTACCTACCGTCCCTCCTACTGTTAAATATTGCTTTAGGCTTACCAATCAGCATCTTCATTCTCCATAGTAGGAAATTGTTGGTTATCAGTTTGTCCTCTCTTTCTTTGTTGAATTAATTCATCGCTGTCATCAGCATCAGCATTATGGAAGTTTTCTGTAACTTCCATTTCACAACCTCTGTGTATCTTTTTTTCTTCTTCAACCTTTAATGAAAGTTGGATATTAAGGATAATTGTTATCACTTTATTCATTAAAAAGACTTTTGTGTTTTCATTAATTTTATCATTTGTCTCTTAGTTTAACAGCCATAACTTATCAATAAACATATTTTTGTGCTTATTTTAATTTTATCATTACAGGTCTTTGAAATTTTTATAAATTCTGCTTTATTTCTGTTTCAGTAAAGAAGCAAAATTTTCCAAGATTTCAGAAAGGGCTTTCTTAACTTTGTGCTCTTATTCACATCTACGTTTTACTACGTAGAAGCCCCCCCCCGCCGCCCCCCCCCCCCCCCCCCCCGCCCAATTCCCCTTGCATTTGTCTAGGAGAGACAGAGAAATAAAAAGACAAAGACACAAAATTTGTCCTCTTCTGTCTTTCCCACCTGGGTTTTGCATTACACAGCCAGATTTAGAAGATGTGACATTGTGCTTCAGTAACAAATAGGAAGCTTTCATCTTTCTGTACGAAGCAAATTATATCAATACATACATTACCATAGTATATCATTTGAATTAAAATTTAGGAATTTGCTTGATTGATTTTAATGATTTTTGGCTCCTAATAATTTAAAGTTTGCCTCTTCAGTTATTTTTTTATTCTTTTTTTAAAATTTTATTCTTCGGTTATAGTTTACATTCATTATTATTTTGTATTAGTTTCAGGTATGCAGCATAGTGGTTAGATAATCATAAAAATACTCATAGACATATAACATAAAAAAAATGAAAAAAATTGTATCATCTCTTTTGGTGCCACAAATGTTAGGTAATGCATCTTTCGGAGCTTTGGGCAGATTATTTAACCTTTCTTGGTTTTATTCACATTATCAGCAAATATGGGGCTAAAGTAGATAATTACTTCTATCCCATACCTTCTAGCTATAACATTTTATTTATTCAATGTGAAATTTGGGGAGCATTGCTCATTTTCCAGAGTTCTACATTATCTAACAATTCAACACTTTTGCTCTGCTCCTATAATGTGGTAAACTTTGGTTCATATATTTTTATAAATACCATCACTTTTTTGATAACCCCAGGATCTAAGAGCAAAAAGAACTGTAAAAGGCAATGGGGAGAAGATTAGCTCTAAAAGCCTAGCTTGAAAGGTATTTTCAACTGGACTACATTACATTTTTAAAACATAGAAAACAATATTATACTAGAAGTTTGAATTTTTACATACCTGTGGGTGGTTATTTTCACTTCCATTAAGCCTTTCTTGTTCTTCCTGTGATGTCATTTCTAAGTCTAGTTCTGCTAACAAATCTACATATTAGTTAAAATGAACTACTCAAACCAGTTAAATAAAAGCTATAATCATTATAAAAAATGGAAAATACATTTTATCAATTGAGGGATAAATTAAGCTTAATCTTTAGCTGAATACGTATTTGAGAAATACTTCTAATCATTGTAAACTTCAACAAAGCACTTAGGAAACATTAGATATCACAAAGTTCAAAGCATAGAAACATCTCAAAAATTCATTCATACAAAATCAATGAATAAAACAATCAGAAATAAAACAAAGTTAAGAAATACGGTACAAATATATACAGTCACACTATATTCTCTACCTCATAATGGTACTTTTTTAACATATCCCTACATTTCAACTGCCATGTTATTCACAATTTTCAAAATCTGTCACTTTTTATGCCTTTATCAGTGTACACCTTTGTTATATCTGAAATGTTTTCCTCTACTATTTTGACAAATTTCTTTTCACCTTTTAGGACTTGGCACTGGGGCTTAAAGAACATAGATAAGAGGCGTCAGGAATGGCTTTTCTAGAGACATGCCTGAGCTGAGACTTAAACAGTGAGGTTAGCCAGAATCAAAGGGGAAGAGAGCAGGAAAAGGAGACAGACAGTATGCAAAGCTATATCAAGACAGGGAGAGAAGCATACAGTAGAATCAATTTTATCTAAAATACAGAGATTGGCGAGGAGGGCATCACCAGTAATTTAGTAAATGAGCTAAAGAAGGAGAGTTAGGCAGAAGTCAGATTTTAAGAGCCTTACATGTAATTTTAAAAGACCTGGTCATTAAATATCTATATTTTTAAAATCCTCACTCAGCCCTAGAGAGTTTGGCTCAGTGGACTGAGCGTCAGCCTGCAGACCAAAAGATCCCAGGTTCGATTCCAGTCAAGGGCATGTACCTTGGTTGTAAGCTCCTTCCTGGCTTGGGTACTGATCAGGGTTCATGCAGGAGGCAACCAATCAATGTTTCTCTCACAATGATATTTCTCTCTCTTCCACTCTCTTTAAAAATCTGCTCTTTCATCATTCGATGATGCTCTCTCATCACTGACGTTTCTATCCCTCTGTCCCTCTCTTCCTCTCTGAAATCAATTAAAAAATATTTTTAAAAAATCCTCAAAGATATGTTCATTGATTTTAGAGAAAGAGGGAAATATATATATATATATATATATATATATATATATATATATATATGTACTAGAGGCCCAGTGCACAAATTTGTGCACGGGTTGGGTCTGGCCAGCCCGACCCCAGTCGGGGAGGATCAGGGCTGGGCCTGTCGGGAGGAAGAGATGGCAGGAGATTGGCTGGCCGGCCCACCCCGATCAGGGCTGGCCAGCCATGGGGAGGGGCTGTGGGCCATGGGCCAGCCGGCCTCACCCCCAAATGGGGTAGGGGGTGCCGATTGGGGCCAGCAGCCTGGAGGAGGGGCCATGGGTGGTTGGCCGGCCGGCTCTGCCCCTGATCAGGGTGGGGGGGCCAATCAAGGGTGGGACTGGCGGGGGGTGGAGAGACTGCGGGCCTATCGTGGTAGGGCAGGCCGATCGGGGGTGGGGCTAGCTGGGGAGAAGGGGTTGGGGCATTTGGCCAGTGGGCCCTGCCCTTGATCGGGGTGGGAGAGTCCGGGAGTGGGCAGTACTTATTAAAGGATACTTCTGAGAACAGTAACTGGGAAGAATGGGAGAAGAGCAGGTTTGAGCAGAGGAACAAGTAAAGCTGCAATGCTGGCCAGAGATCAGCTTCGGCTAACCATATAGAAAGCTCTTGGGTCAATGGGAAAAAAGGAGACATATGTACCTGATCAGGCTGGTTCACTGGCCACAGAGGGCATCACGTCATAGGGACCAGTTGTTACGGTCGCTGGCTTTTTATATATATATAGAGAGGGGTGGGGCACACATGAATGTGACAAGTATCAATCCGTTGCCTCCCTTACATGTTCTTACCAGGGATCAAACCTGCAACCTAGGTATGTGCCCTGACCAGGAATATTGCCTGCAACTTTTTGGTGCACAGACTACACTCCAACCAAATGAGCTCCTGGCCAGGGCAACATTAATATGTTTTAAACAGTGGCCTATTGTCATATTTGCATCACTCTAAATGCTATCAAAGTGAGAATTTGAGGGGCATATAAATAATGGAGGATGATGAATTAGAAGGCAATACTGCAAAATAGAGGATACAGGCCTGAAATGAGGAAATATTTCCAGAAATAGTTAAGATATAAAAACTTCAGGGGACAGTATATAATAAATCTTTATTCAGTGAATAAATATCCAAATCTTGGGTCAACTTGATTCTGCTCATTACTTTAAAAAAGGTATCAACTATGAAGAAAAAACAACTAAAACTACATTAACTGTGTTCAGTTGCTTGAGTTTATTTTGCAGTTTTTCTGTTTCACATATTTCTGTGATGAGGGAGCTTATGTAGGTATTTTCTTGTATCTACCAAGTTCATGAAGAAATGAAACCCTTGTATAGACAGGTAAATAACTGAATGTTAGCTTGAAGTTACTACTCTAGGAGATAATTCAAAATCTTTTGTAAATATAATGTTAGCTCTAGAGGTAAAGATAGAAGATGAAATTGTAGGGGTAAAAAATACATGTTTATTCTATTACTATACACCTGATCATATGACTTTTAAAGGGTACTAAGTTAATAGTACATAAAGTGGAACAAAGATGTGGTTAGTCAATAGAATGAATAATCTAGAATTAAAATTGGCTTTCCATGCATTAATTTTAAATGATAAAGTGCTCCTTAAAACCAAAATTCTTTGTGAATGATGTAGTTGTTAAAAAAACAAAACAAAGTGACAGTCGATATGGACACAGCTAAGAAGCAGGTACTATGTAGTAAATTCTCAATGATTCCCATCACTGCTGGAAAGCCTATTCTATGTATCAAGCCATAGAAAATATAAGAAAAATTTTAATATTCGGTTTTGGATGGTGCGTTTTCAGTTACATTTAATATAGTTATAACTAATACTTATAAATTGAGAGCTATAAAAATATAGCTAAGAAACCATGTTTTGTTTGAGTAGGCAATCTTCAGATCTCTTAGTTTTCCCATTTAGTCTCAAAGTTCTAAATTTAATTCTGCTACCCACCCCCAAGTGTATGCTAAACACTAATGGAAAGGAGCTTACTCTTCCTCCTAATTCTCTTTATTATTTAAATATATGTTACTTTGATTACAGTACAGGAAGAATGCAAATGTCTTGTTAAAAGATATTCTGTTTGGTTGTAGGTTCCATAAAAGGAGAAAACACAAAGTAGATTTTGCCACAAAATGATTTTTGAAAAGTCAAAACTATGATGAGGTCACAGAGGTGGTCTAGAGATGAACTCTGTTTCTTTTTTCTTTTCTTTCTTTTTTAATCCTCACCCGAGGTTATTTTCCCACTGATTTTTAGAGAGAGTAGACGAGAGGGAAAGACATAGAAAAACATGGATGTGAGAGAAACACATTGGTTGTCTCCTGCAGAAGTCCTGACTAGGGCCTGGGCCAGGGAGGAGACTGCAACCGCAATATGTACCCTTGACCAGAATAGAACCTGGGACCTTTCATTCTGCAGGCCGACACTACCCACTGAGCCAAACCAGCTATGAATCTGTTTTTTTATTACCATCTTTGCCCTCTTTCTTTGCTGGTAGCTGTGATTCATACAGGTCATGGAGACTATAATTCCCTAACAGAAACAGAGCTCTGATATTAACCTTTTCTTTATTAAGGTCATCAGCCTAAAGTCTGTGGATGCTGACTGACTTTTGATAATTGATTATAATACTAATGGACATTTATCATCAACTTTAAAATCCTCAGATCTATGACAAGTCTCATGATTGAGAGTCAAACTAGTAGTAGACCCACATTCTGAAGAACCTGAAAATAAGGTTTCCATTAGAATGTAAATAATTATACAAATTTGCCAGACTTGTAAAAACTCTTTTTTCAGAGAAGTAGTTCCATGTACACTTCTTCCCAAAAACACACTATTCCTTCATTGGACGTTTTACTTTATGTGTCCTATTCTTGCTGTTCACATAGTGAAGTTTAACTAAATGTTGTCTCTCATTTTTGTACTTTTTTTATTTTCTCATACTACTTACTTTTATTCACTCAGCAATTTCTATTGTATATTCTGTTTTCCATAAAAGCTCTGTTTGTCAATAGTTAAGATTCTTCAAGGTATACAATTTTTGTTATTATAAAAATTTATGTCTAACAACTTATTTTAAGTTTAAATATGGATGACAAAAAATGGGTTTAAAAAATGAATGGTACGAACCTGTGTGAGGAGAAACTAAGATGGCGGCATAGATAAACACCGGGAAATAGTCGCCTCCCACAACAATTGAAAATTAGCCCAAAGGACGGAGCAAACATCGTCCAAAACAACAGGAAGGCTGGCTGAGTGTAATTTCTACAACTAGAAGAAAAGAAAAGCACGCTGAGAGCCAGAGGAGCTGCGGAGGCTGAGTGCAGAGGTACGCGGCGGCTCGCGCGCGCGGAAAGGGGGTGGCACCTGAGGACGCGGCTGTCTTTTTGAATCACAAGCTCCCGACTGCTCTGAACTCCGGTTCTGGGAAGTCTCTGGGGACTTAGGACTCATACGGGCAGAGGCTGCTCTCTCAGGCAGCAGCGGGCGAACTTGGGGGGCCGCTTTCCCTCAGAGGTGCTTGCAGCCGTTACCGGGACACTGAGACTCGCGACTCCGGGCGCGGAGAATCAGCCATAGCTTCTTTCTCCGGCCTTTTGCCTCCCTGAGACCCCGCCCCACCCGGGCTGCGGCAGAGGCTTTTGCATGTGAATGCCCCAGAACTTTGCAACCTGATAATTACCTAACTGCAGCCGGGCCAGCCAGACCCGGAACTTCCAAGAGAAGGCCCAAGGCCCCGCAGCGGCTTGCATTGCTTCACAGCTGAGCCTCTTCGTAGTTCCTGCTGTGTGGCCTCAGGCAGGGGCTGAATTAGCACCTCCTTAGATCCAGGAGCCACTGTACCCAGTGGTCAGAGGGGGACCATTCTCCCACTTCAGACACAGCTGCTTCCCACAGCCAATTGGCCTGGAGGTCAATTCCTCCCAGTGATCCTACAACAAGCGAGGCACCAAGAGTGCACCAAGAGTGTCCACCTCGGGTAACTGGGGAGGCTGAGCCACTGGGCCCTACAGGACACCTGGCGCGCAGGCCACTCTATCAACACAGGGAAGCAGCCAAAATGCGGAGACAAAGAAACAGGTCACAATTGGCAGAAACGGAGGAGGCCAGACGACTGGATATAGAGTTCAAGGCCACGTTTATAAGGTTTTTCAAGAATTTTATGGAAACCGCCGATAAATTTAATGAATCCCTCAAGGAGTATGGTGAGACCATGGAGGTCATGAAAAAGGACCAATTAGAAATTATGCATACACTGACTGAAATAAAGAATACTTTACAGAGCTCCAACAGCAGACAAGAGGATCCCAAGAATCAAGTCAAAGATTTGAAATGCAAAGAAACAAAAAATACCCAACCGAAAAAGAAAAAAGAAAAGAGATTCAAAAAATATGAAGATAGTGTAAGGAACCTCTGGGACAACTTCAAGCGTACCAACATCAGAATTATAGGGGTACCAGAAGGAGAGAGAGGGCAAGATATTGAAAACCTTTTTGAAGAAATAATGACAGAAAACTTCCCCCACCTGGTGAAAGAAATGGACTTACAAGTCCAGGAAGCGCAGAGAACCCCAAACAAAAGGAATCCAAAGAGGACCACACCAAGACACATCATAATTAAAATGCCAAGAGCAAAAGATAAAGAGAGAATCTTAAAAGCAGCAAGAGAAAGACAGTCAGTTACCTACAAGGGAGTACCCATCCGACTGTCAGCTGATTTCTCAACAGAAACCATGCAGGCCAGAAGAGAGTGGCAAGAAATATTCAAAGAGATGAATAGCAAGAACCTGCAACCAAGATTACTTTATCCAGCAAAGCTATCATTCAGAATGGAAGGTCAGATAAAGAGCTTCACGGATAAGAATAAGCTAAAGGAGTTCATCACCACCAAACCAGCATTATATGAAAAGCTGAAAGGTATTCTTTAAGAAGAGGAAGAAGAAAAAGGAACTCTTACCATTTGCCACAGCATGGATGGAACTGGAGAGCGGATAAATACCACAAGATCTCACTTATTTGTGGAATATAATGAACAACATAAACTGATGAACAAGGACTGATCCAGAGACGGAGAGGCATTGATTGGACTATCGGGCCTTGGAGGGAAGGTAGGGGAGGGTGGGGGCAAGGGGGAAAGATCAACCAAAGGACTTATATGCAAGCATATAGGCCTAACCAATGGACACGGACAACGGGGGGGTGAGGGGGTGAGCGGGGAGAGGGGGGGTAGAGGGTACACATATGTAATATCTTAATCAATAAAAAATATTTAAAAAAAAAAAAAAAAAATGAATGGTACTACTTCAAAAAAGAAATTTCAGCCCTAGCCAGTTTGGCTCACTGGATAGAGCATCGGCCTGCGAACCAAAGGTCCTGGATTCTATTCCAGTCAAGGGCACATACCGTGGTTGCAGACTCTTCCCTGGCCTGGGCCCTGGTCAGGACTCATGTAGGAGGCAACCAATTGATGTTTCTCTCACATCGATGTTTCTCTCTGTCTTTCCCTCTCTCTTCTACTTTCTCTAAAAATCAATGGAAAAATATCCTCAGGTGAGGATTAAAAAACAAACAAAAAGAAATTACATAATTACAACACAATGGTCTTTTCTATGTGCATGAGTATTTTCAGAATTCATTCTTAAGCCTTAGATAAATATAAATTCATATGAGAAGAGAGAGCCTTGAGTGACCTCATTGTTTTCATGCAAAAATAGAATCAGTCTGGGTCCACACTACATACAATGAGTAAACAGTGCATGACATAGGAAATGAATATAACAAAAATATTTTCCTTTTATGTCAGATTTAAACTTTTTAAAACAAGTGAAGGCAAGAGGCAACAAATGTATAAATAAAGCTTTAAAATTGTTTCATCACAAGGGTCCCTTTATCATTTGACATCCATGAAACTCATACATGATTTAAAACAGTGATATTCAAGTATCACCTGAGAATCCCTTGAGTCCAAAGATACCCTGGTTCAGGGGGTCCAAAGGTTCAAGACTATTTTCACAGTAACACTAAATATTTGCCATTTTCACTCTCATTCTTTTGTAAGTATACAGTGGAGATTTCCACAGACATGATATGTGACAACATCATAGCTCTAATGGTTAATAAATTTATGACTGTATTTAAAATTTTTCAGTTTGAATTTCTAGTATTGTAAATGTCAATAGGTACTTCCCACTTAAAAATAATTCTTTGGAATTCTCAATAATTTTTAATAGTATAAAAGAATCCCGTATACAAAAAGTTTCAGAATTACTGTTTAAAAAAATGTGTCTACTAAATATTCACTATGATTAATTACTTCCCCCATTTTTAATACTCAAAGACACCATAAACACACACACACACACACACACACCCATACACGCTGAGTCTGCTAATAGAACATCTGGTTGGTTTAAGATCATCGGTGTAACAGCTCTAAGATGAAATACAGTTAAAACACTATTGACATGTTAGCAAATGAAGCTTTACTCTAGATAAAGGTCAGAATTCAAATAAGTATTTTATAACAATGGGAAAATCTCACAGTCTAAAAATTAACCTCTGGGAATCCCTAATAAGTGTAAGGATTCCAAACTTAGAACTTTAGGTTACCAAAACAAATGTAAAAGCATCTTCCTTAAAGCTTACATTTAAAAAAATCTTTTAAATTTCTGTAAATTTCTCTTTTTCAAACATGGATACCAACAATGACATCTACATTACTTATGTCCAAACCCACAATTAAACTTGCAAAGCAAAAAAAGAATTAGGGCCCATCCGGTGTGGCTCAGTGATTCAGTGTCAACCTATGAACCAGGAGGTCATGATCCGGTTCCAAGTGAGGGCACATCTGGACTCATGGGCTCAATCCCCAGGAGGGGGGTATGCAGGAGGCAGCTGATCAATGATTCTCTCTCATCATTGATGTGTCTATCTCTCTCTCCCTTTCCCTTCCTCTCTGAAATCAATAAAAACATATATTTTTTTAAAAAAGGAATTAGGAATAAAAAGACTATGAGCATGTCAAGTATTTTCCTGATTCCTTTTCAGAGTTAAATATGAATTACAGAATTCACCTGATTTGAATGCTTGTACACCCTTCATTCCTTCTGCTTTGTTGGGAACAGGATCTGTCACTACAAGGGTAGGCTGAATGGGTTTGAAATAAGATGATTACTAAATAATGTACTTTTCATATGATCTGTAGTTTATACTTAAATGTAAAAATATAAAAGTTATTACCTTCAAGTGAGAATATTTTCCAGGAGAATCTAAGAGCAAGAGACATATACTCAATTACATGAAAATATGGAAGCCAATTATACATTCATGCAGAGTTAGTATGCAGCTGAATCCTCATGCTTAGCTTTGGAAATGATTACTTTGGGTGTTAGTGGGGTTTTTTGTTTTTCTTTTTTTCCCCCCAGTGGGCAGGCGGATTAGGGCAAGAACTAGGCAGAAATATGAATCTACCATAAATACTGAAGAAAAAACAGGAATATAGGTTTAACAAAACATGCAGTTGAGATTTCAAAAGTAAGATTATGTTTCAAAAGACTATAACTAAAGTGGAAGTGTGGATATACCAATGTGAACATAACAGTTGATGGGAAAAAAGTGATCTTTAATCAGAGGAACAAACCATGACCCTGACAGGATAAATGTGAAACAGAATGGAACAGCGTATCTTTAATGCAATACATCAGAATCACTTATACCGTTATGCTACAGGTATTTATCATGTTCTTCAATCTGTCCTGTAATTTAGGAAGTACACAACTGTGAAGATAGTTCAGTTGAATGCATAATCCATTTATCAACAGAGAAAGTGTTATGAATTGATCAGTTTGGGTATACATTAAGAGAAGACTAGTTAATAAAAATATTCATGTTTTTCATACCAATGCAGGCTACTGGTATGCCTATATTTCTTGTATCCTCTACTTTAGCCATCTTAAAGTTTCTTGATCCACTCATGCAAGAAGGTATATAAAGCACATCTAAGAAATAATGTAAAATAAGCTTTCAATTTTGAAATATGGTTACTAAAAATTAAAAGAATTTAATTGCCACAGAGATATTAGATATTAAAAATCTTTATTTCTAAATCTGTGTAATATATATTGAAAATAACAACTGTAGCACTTAGGGAATATACTCTACTTTCTTTTCTTTCCAAAATCAGTTTGGTATATTATACTAGTCTTTAAATGAGTTTTATAAAACAGCTATCCTTTCAAAACCTGAGTTATCATTAAAAAAAACAGCCAATGCTTCTATATTCAAATTACTCTCACTGGAATAAAAAATACTGATGTAACATATATCGTTGATGTCCCATACGCATGAGGAAGATAAATGAGGAGCTACAGTTTACCCCAATTCTAGCACTCCCTCCTGCTACCAGTATACTCTGGAGCAGCAATTATCTAATCTTTTGTTTCACTGCCAATATCCTAAAGCTATCTAAAGTAAGGTCTCTCAATTTTCCTCAACTCCAAAATGACCTTAGCTAATGCCTTTCTTTCCTCCCTCCTTCTCTTCACTATCCCCTTTCCTCTTCAAAAGTAATTTCTAGATCTGAGGTCTTAATTCTTCCCCTATTTCCATTCTTTTGTGAATTATTCCCACCATTTCTTCTTCCCTGTTTAGCAGTAGTATCTTACATCTATAATTTCTACTTCTTCATCTCTTTGCTTCCCTTTGGCTATAGACATGCTCAGAAATAAACACAAAATAATGCTTTTCATGAATCCTTTCATGTCTTAAACTATCTATCCAAAGGCTCTTCTTTCAGATTTCTCTGAAGAGAAGTCTCATGCCTTCGACTTGGACACACATGGTCTGAGGACCAGCCATGTTGGTGTCACCTGAGAGCTTGTGAGAAATGCAGAATAGCAGGCCTGCTGTCATCAGTTCTTTAAAACTGAATCTGCATTCAAAGCCATAAACTTTCTACTGGACTTTTTATCAGGTTATAGCTTCTTTGATCCCCCCATAACTGATTCTGCTCTTTCCTTTCCAATACTCTTATATTGGAACACATAATACTAACCTATAAAGTAGCAAAATTTTATGACTTCAAAAGTATAGTTATTTATAGCTGACCATATATCCTTACGCTCATCCATGGTAGATAAAATACAGCTCTACATGATCAGATAACTCAATCCTTAATGCCTTCCCAATAGTGAGGAAAAGAGTAAGAGTGGGAAAATTTTGTTGTACTTCTCTGACAAGTTTTGGCATTGGAAGCTGTCTTTATAGTCTTCCCACATTTCAAACACTCTGCTCTTTTTTTTTTTAAAGAATTATTTTATCACCTCCCACTATATATATACCTGCTTCTTTTCCCTTCATTTACTCCTTGTAATTTCTGCCTTTCTCATTCTTCACTCCCTATTTAATTCTTCTCCTCTTCCTTACTTCCTGACTTTCCTCAGGTCTTAGCATATCTTGAAATGGAACAGATAAGTTAGCTCCTGCAGTGGCACTCTCAATCTCATAAGAAATACAACTTTTCACCTTTTCACTTCTCACTATGCATCTAACAGGTGATTTTCTTTGGCTATTAGAATATATAAGTATTCATGTTTTAAATCAATATTCTGTCAAAGGACCTTTTTATAAAATACAGTTCTTACCTTCTACTTGTTCATTTAGTATATATTTTCCTCTTTGATCTGCAGCTTCAGATAAGTGATCAACAAACTTCTGTGGAAGACTTGTAGAGAGACTCTGTAAAAATTTATATCAATAATGAGTTACATAAGATTTCTTAAGCCCTTTCTAAGAAAAATCTCAATTACTTACTTTAAAAGCAATTAGACTTAAAAATAAAAGAAGCATGTGTTGACCAAAACATTTAAATAGAAAACCTCATATATGCTCTCTGCATCAAGTTTTCATTTATCTTCATTTGGCTACTGACTGTATATTCAGCATGGAAAGCTAGAAAAAAATGCTTTCATAGACAAATACTGATATCTATGCACATTTTAACAAAGAGCTAACTTCAAAACACCTAATTCTACTTTGCATTACCCACCAAAATAAGAGGACATTTTGAAAAAATACCCTTTTAAACAAATTATTTAATAAGTACACTTGCTATGAATTTAAAATGACATATTAATGACAGAATTCTTTTTAGTGTTAAAAAAACATATTTGAGCCCGGTCTGTGTGGTTCAGTGGTTGAGCATTGACCTATGAACCAGGAAGTCATGGTTTGATTCTTGGTCAGGGCACATGCCCGGGTTTTGGGTTTGATCCCCGGTAGGGGGCATGCAGGAGGCAGCTGATCAATGATTCTCTCTCCCTCTCCCGACCTCTCTGAAATTTAAAAAAAAAAAAAGAAAAGAAAAAAAGATACTTGACATGATAGGAAACCTTAGAATACATTATGTTGAATATAAACAGAACACTGTATAACTTGTTTCATTTAGGTACACTAAGGCTTAGACAAAAGCTATTATTTGATAAAATTTTTGACAGGAAAAAATGGTTGAATAAAATGTCTAAGTAGTAAGGAAAACTTGTTTAAATAATTGCAATAAAACTGTATATACTATTATGCAAATCTTCAAAAAATTATAGTAAGCTTTCTAAGAGAAGAATAAGAACATTTATTCATTAACCACCTAAAATGTGCCAGGCACTTATTATTTCCACACACAATGATAATAATATGACAACGGTTAACCTGCTTCCTGCTTCCTGCTCATTCCAAGATGTTACAGCAAAATGATAATCAGATGTGATCTATTGTCCTCTCTGTCCAGTATGTCCTTCTCCTAGTTCTTCACATAACTGGCTCCTTTACTTGGCTAATTTAGTCACACTTAGGAAGATCTTTTCTGACCACCTAACTTCCATTCCCACGCCCATCCTATCTAATAAAAGAGAAACATGGTAATTAGCCATACGTCCGCTATCCTTCCCATTGGCTAATCAGGGCAATATGCAAATTAACTGCCAGCCAAGATGGCGGCCGACAGCCAGGCAGGTTGAAGCGAACAGGAGGCTTGCTTGCTTCAGTGACAGAGGAAACCAACGTTCCCCGCCTGCCTTGCCAGCCTCTGAGCTTGCAGTTTGAAACACTGTTACAAATATAGAAGCTAAACAAAACCCCAGAAACCTGCTTTCAGCCAGCTGGAATCTCAGAGCTGGAGTTGAAACAGTGTTTCGATTATAGAACCAAACAAACCAGATACCTGCTTTCAGCAGCAGGGGCCTCAGAGCTGGAGCCAGAGCTAAAGCTGGCCCAGAATAAAAAAAAAAAAACAAAAACAAACAAACAAACAAAAAAAAAAAACAGAAAAAAAGGAGCAGTTGGGAGCTTCAGTCACCCGCCAGCCTGAAAACAGCCCTCAGCCCCTCACCCAGACTGGCCAGGCACCCCAGTGGGGACCCCTACCCTGATCCAGGACACCCTTCAGGGCAAACCAGCCGACCCCCACCCATGCACCAGGCCTCTATCCTATATAGTAAAAGGGTAATATGCCTCTCAGCACCGGGATCAGCGGAGCCGTGAGGCCTCCCGGCACCAGGATCAGCGTGACAGGGGGCAGCGCCCAAACCCCCTGATCGCCCTGTGGCTCTGTGTGTGACAGGGGGCGGGGCCACAACCTCCTTATCTGCCCTGCTCTGTTCATGACAGGGGAAGGCACCTCAACCCCCTCATCGGCCCCGTTCTGTGCCTGATAGGGGGGAGCTCCCCAACCCCCTGATCGCCCTGCGGCTCTGTGTGTGACAGGGTGCGGTGCCCCAAACCCCTGATCGGCCCTGCTCTGTGACAGGGTGCGGCGCCCCAACTCCCTGATCAGCCCTGCTCTGTGTGTGACAGGGTGCGGTGCCTCAACCCCCTGATCAGCCCTGCTCTGTGTGTGACAGGGTGCGGCATCCCAATCCCCCCCCCCCCCACGGGCCCTGCTCTGTGACGGGGTAGAGCCATAACCTCCCCATCCGCCCTGTCCTGAGTGTGAGAGTGGCGGTGGCCCAACCCCCTGATCTGCCCTGCTCTGTGGGTGATAGAGGGCAGCGTCCCAACTCCCCCTCCCCCACAAGCCCTGCTCTGTGTGTGATGGGGTAGAGCCATAACCTCCCCATTGGCCCTGCCCTGAGTTTGACAGTGGCAGCGCCCCAACCCCCTGATCGGCCCTGCTCTGTGGGTGATAGAGGACGGCGCCCCAACCCCCTGATCCGCCCTGCTCTGTGTGTGACAGGGGGCGGTGCCCCAACTCCCCTATCGGCCCTACTCTGTGTGACAGGGGGGAGCTCCTCAACCCCCTGATCGGCCCTGCTCTGTGCGTGACAGGGGGCAGCGCCCCAACCCCCTGATTGGCCCTGCTCTATGCGTGACAGGGTACGGAGCCCCAACCCCCCTGATGGGCCCTGCTCTGTGCGTGATAGGGGGCAGCGCCCCAACTCCCTGATTGGCCCTGCTCTGTGCGTGACAGGCGATGGCACCGCAACCTCCCCATCGACCCTGCCTTGAATGTGACAGGGGGCTGTGCCCCAACCCCCTAATCGACCCTACCTTGAGCATGACTGAGGGTGGCATCGCAACCTCCCAATCCGCCCTGCTCTGTGCATGACAGGGCAGCGCCCCAACTCCCCAATCGGTCCTGCTCTGAGCCCGACCAGGGGCTGCACCTAGGCATTGGGCCTGCCCTCTGCCACCCGTGAGCAGGCCTAAGCCAGCAGGTCGTTATCTCCCGAGGGGTCCCAGACTGCGAGAGGTCACAGGCCGGGCTGAAGGACACCCCCTCCGCCCGCCTTGAGTGCACAAATTTTTGTGCACCAGGCCTCTAGTCCTATATAATAAAAGCCTAATATGCTAAGTGTCCTGTCATCTGTTCAACCAATCAAAGCATAATATGCTAATGACATGCTAAGGCAGCTAAACTGCTCGCTATGATGTGCAGACCCTCCGACCAGTAGGTTAGTTTGCTGCTGTGGTCCAGCTGATCGGGACTCAGAGAGACGGGCCAGACACACCCTGGAACCCTCCTGCAGTCTCTCCCCGGCTGCCCAACCTCCCGTGTCCCTCCCCAGCTCCAATAGTGCACCAGTGGGGTCCCTGTGCCCTCTCGCAATCTGGGACCTCTCGGGGGATGTTGGAGAGCCGCTTTCGGCCTGACGCCACTCAACGCAGGTGCTGGGGTCCAACCCCAGCAGGTCCAGGGGTCCCCAAAGGTATGGACGGAGTCAGCAAAGAAGGAATGACATGGAGACAGCGTTCAGTTGATCATCATAGCAAGGTTCTCTAGCCAGGTTCTAGCCAGGTTCTCCAGCCAGGTTCTGTCCAGGTTCTCTTGTCATGTTCTCTTGCTAGGTTCTCCAGCCAGGTTCTGTAGCCATGTTCCCTCGCTAGGTTCTGTCCAGGTTCTCCAGCCAGGTTCAGTCACCAGGTTCTAGTCAGGTTCTCTTGCCATGTTCTACCCAGGTTCTGTAGCCAGGTTCTGTCTCTAGGTTCTTCAGCCATGTTCTCTCGCTAGGTTCTGTTCTAGGTTCTGTGGCCAGTTTCTGTCCAGGATCTTTTGCCATGTTCTCTCGCTAGGTTCTGTCTCTAGGTTCTGTCTCCAGTTTCTGTCCAGGATCTTTTGCCATGTTCTCTCCAGCGAAGTTCTTCTGTCTCTAGGTTCTGTGTAGGTTCTGTGTCTAGATTCTGTGTCTAGGTTCTGTGTCTTCTTGTCTTGTTACATCTGTATTTATACCAGTTGATTCCAATCCTATCAATCTCTATTCCAAAGGTTAGGGTGTTTCTTATCTCCATTCCAGGGAGTAAGGATTATGTAGCTTAAGCATGATTGTTCGTAGTTAAAGTGGTTAATTACCCACCTGGCACTTAGTTAAGGGGTTTTATTCCCTCCTTAACTTCAGGGGAAAATCCCTACCTGGGGAAACAACCTTTCTCAGAGAGGTGACCTTGGTTAAAACACATAGTGCCAAGAAGGTGAGCAAACATATTAAGAACAGTATGCCATATATGCCAGGTCCCTTGAAACAGCAAGGATGGACTGGCTCCCGGCATGCAGGAGCTGCCCCCTGGTGGTCAGTGTGCTCCCACAGGGGGAGCACTGCTCAGCCAGAAGCCGGGCTCACAGCTGGTGAGCACAGCGGCGGCAGTGGTGGGAGCCTCTCCCACTTCCACGGCAGTGCTAAAGATGTCTGACTGTCAGCTTAGGACTGCTCGCCCCGGGAGGCTCCCAGACTGCAAGAGGGCGCAGGCTGGGCTGAGGGACCCCCCCCCCCCCCACCACCGAGTGCACGAATTTCGTGCACCAGTTCTCTAGTTCTAACTATAAACTCCCCCCATATTCTCTAACCCAGTGGTTCTCAACCTTCCTAATGCCGTGACCCTTTAATACAGTTCCTCATGTTGTGGTGACCCCCAACCATAAAATTATTTTCGTTGCTACTTCATAACTGTAATTTTGCTACTGTTATGAATCGTAATGTAAATATCTGATATGCAGGATGTATTTAGGTGACCCCTGTGAAAGGGTCGGTCGTTCGACCCCCAAAGGGGTCGCGACCCACAGATTGAGAAATGCTGCAACCTAACATTCTCCATTTTCTTTATATGAAGCACTTGTAGTGACTTATAATAAACTGTTGTTTACTTATTTTTCTACTCTTCCCACTCATGACAGTCTAACCCCTCAACCTATACATTCAGTGTCTAACTGCCCAGCACATAGCTGCTATTCAATAACAGAAATTTACTAAGGACAAAGCATGTAAGATCTCATTAAGAAGGCCTCAAGTACCAAAGCAGTACATACCTATAGGATATCTCCATTAATAGTCTAAAAAAAATTTATCCCCCAAATTAGAAATCCTCATACCCAAACTTACCCATTATTTTCTTGATACTACTGCCATTTTATTGTCCTTCAGGTTTATAAAAAGCATCCTTAGTATTTAGTAAGTCACTGAATACCACTGTGATCTTACATTACATTTCCATAGTACCCTTTACAGTTTACAAAATGTTTTCATATTGTTATCACAATTGTTCATCACACATACACAAAAGGTAGATACTACAGTGGAACCTTGGTTCTCGAACCTAATTTGTTCCGGAAGGCTGTTCGACAAGTGATTTGTTCAAAAACGGAATCATTTTTCCCCATTAGAAATAATGTATACTGAACTAATCCATTCCAAATGATCCCTTGCTTTAACCTTTCTTATATACAGTGTATGTCTAATGTACTGTTTAATCCATAAATAAACAATTCTTTTCTTAAATTTATCAAGCCCCTCCTACTAGCCTTAAACAAATTTTTCATATATCTCTGGCTCTGAAATGCTATCACTGGCTAACTGCTTTTCAGCTAACTGCTTTTTCATTTATCCAATGAACAGCAGTGTTTCTACCTATTCAAGTGCCTGTGATTGTTGTTTTGTGAGTACTTTCACACTGCTAGCAACACTGGCACTCTTGATGGCCTGTCTATGTTTTTAAATTGTGCTAATCCTCGATTTTGCCAGCAACAAAAACATTCTTTCCTTTGTTTGTTGTGTGAGAGATGCTTTCTGTCATGCTGAGGTATCAGCAGGAAAGGGTTATCCGGTCAAAAACTGAAGTTTTGGTCGACAATGGAAACATTTTTTCTGAGACTGGTCGAGAACCAAATTGTTCCAGATGGGAGAAATTCGAAAAATGAGGTTTGACTGCAGTACCATTATTATGAATGAGGTCACCAACGTTCCAACAGGTTAAAACAAGTTTTCCCAAGATCCCATAGCTAGGCAGAGACTGTTCCATGATCTTAGACATCAAATACAGTGTTTGGACTATTAGGCAGCAGATGCCTATAACCAAAAGATCACAGCTGTCACCTTAGATCAGCTTATCATGTTTTTATATTTATATTACTACACATATGGCTGTCATAAAGGTACTTAATGCATGCTGTTTTAACCATACAAAACAACTATTACTTACCAAAACACCACTAAACCAAATTGTTATTATTATAATCCTACATATATTACTATTCACTACGCTTCACTTTCTCCGGAAATATTCCTTGCAGATCTACTTGACAATCCAAATAGAATAATACTTCGAAGTCCCAGGCATTTTCTTTTCAAGTGCCAAGTTATTAAAAAAAAAACACACACACACACAAAAAAAAAAAAAACCACCACAACTACAATCTAAACTGTCCTCTCTGAATCTCATCATTAGGAGTTTTACACATCCATATAAATCACAGAAACATACATTTGGCCATAGAGTTGACCTGGAATAATTCTTTAGTTTTTTGATAAACTTAACTTCAGAACTCAAACTTATACTTACGACTTCAAAGCCTTAGCATTTTATAGTATACTATCCTGATTTCATTAGGTAAATCTTGCAAATTAGCAGAATTGTACTATGCAATATTATTATATGGGGTGGGGCAAACATAGGTTTGCAGTTGTAAGTATATGAAGCAGAGTTTATTCTTGTATTATTATTTATTAATTATTGTATTATTTTCCATATGAGCAGCTATAAACCTACTTTTACTCCTCTCTGAATTTAGCACATAGTTCTTTTATTAATTACTAGAGGCCCAATGCACAGATTTGTGCACTGGTGGGGTCCCTCAGCATGGCCTGCAGGGATCGGGCCAAAACCAGAAGTCCAATGCTGCCTGCCGCTCCTGCTCATCCTGGCCCTGCTGTGCTTGCCGCAAGCTGACGCCCAGTCAGTACCAATTGGAAGAGGCTTGTGCTGCCACAGAGGCGCTCGCCAGCCTTGAGCCCTGCGTCTGGCACCCGTCAGTCAGTGTGCGGTGCACCCGCTGTGGGAGCACACTGACCACCAGGGGGCAGCTCCTGAATTGAGCAACTGGTCAACCAGTCGTTCAGTCGCTTAGGCTTTTATATATATGGATAGTTAGAAAACATAAGAAAATAATTTTTATGGGCAAATGTAGAGGTGAGAAAAGTAAAGTTAAAGCATCCCTTTTATGTTTTAACATCATCAATGCTGATATTTAAAATAATAAGAATAATAATGGTAGACAGTACCTCAGAATCCCAAGGTGATTCTGTATCTTCGTCTTCTCCTAATCCCAATGCTGACATTTTATCTATAAAATGTAGTCACAGATACATTAATGTGAACATTTTTACTATGAATTTTAAATACATATATAAGTCTATCTCCACTTATGAATATTTCAATAAAATAAAAATAATAGCAGAAAAGACTTTCAGCAAGACGAAGCATTTGCAGGAAGAAAAAGATGGTAGCAGTAGGGATACTTCTGAATAAAGATAGCAAAAAAATACTTTTAAAAATGGATAACATTTGGATCTATTCAAATTAGATTTGTTTATAGCAATATTTAAGGATAGGAAAAAATTCATAGTCACTAACTTACCACTACTATTATTTTTGTGTTCTCCATCAACATAGGTCAAATTGTCATTATTTATTTGGCTCTTTGGAGCACTTTCAATAATATCAATACCATTTTCTTTTTTTTTAATTGTCAGCTTTATTGCATCTTCCTATAGAAAGGAAACAAAAACCCAACTTTAGAAAATGTCATATTCATTCACTTGCTCAAGTCACTCAGTAAGACAACAAACATTTACTGTATCTATCAATCATAGGCACTAACCTAGAAGCTATAAATAAAAGATTTTGTCCTATAGTCTAGTAGGGGTAGAGATACATGAAAACAATAAAAAGAAAAGTATCATTTGCTAGTTCTACAACAAAAATAAACTACAGTAAGGGCGCAGATGAGATAACAGTGGGTGTACCTGGGAATCTCAGGAAATGATAGAAATCAATCTTGAAAGATATACTAAGTGCAGTAGGAGGGCGTGAAGGGCATTCTAGAAAGAGCAGCATGAACAAAAGTATAAGGTCTGAGACAACACAGTAAGTGAGGATACCAAAGTAATGTGATAAAACTGGAATGGTGAATGGAATGGAGAGAGAAAACTGGAGAATCAGAGCCTAATCAAAAAAGGGATGTGTCTTGCTCGCATATGAATTTTACCCACAAGTAATGGAGAGAAACTAAATCAGCAGAGAAGCTACATCATCACAAATATATTTTGGAGCAGTCACTTTGGCAGCAATGTAAAGATGAACATAAGGGGAGTCAAACTAGAAAGAATATTTAAAAATTAAAAGTGAGGAAGTAAATTACTGATATAAAAATGGTAGCAGGTAGAAAATATTAAATTACTTGAGTGACTAAAGGTGGTGATTTCAGGGAGGATTGGAGTCTAGGATTTTCATGCTTCTGTATTTTAGTGCTGCTATGTAGGAGGACGGGAAAACAGATGACAATAGATTACAGAGAGTCAGGGAAGAGAAAGGGTCAGAGGCAATGTCTTCAGTTTGGGACATAACAAATTTGAGGCACCCAGGGGACTTAGAATAAAGATCTAGATAAATACCCTTGAAGTAAAAATAGATGACCTTATTCATGAAAAGCATATGATGTTAAAAAGGTAAAATATACTACACTGATATAATTCAATAATGCAAACCTACACAGAACTTCTGAAAATGAAAACAAGAGCAGGGAAAAAACAACATGTAATTCAAATGTTTAATTATACATTTCAAAATTTGCTTCAAATAACCTTTTACAAATATATGCAAATATTTCTGGGAAATTTTGGCAATAAGCATTTTAAGTTTAATGAAAATGTAATGGTAAAACACCAATTCACAATTGTAGGAGACTCCTTTTTAAAAATTAAGTTTAAAAGGAAAGTTTTAAATTGTAGAAGAGAAATGCTTATGTGACTATAGAATTATGGGGCATTTTTAAGTGTCACTATGATGTAAGAAAGAAAACCCTATTTAAAATTCACATGACTTTTTAAAAAATATATTTTATTGATTTTTTTACAGAGAGGAAGGGAGAGGGATGGAGAGTTAGAAACATCGATGAGAGAGAAACATCGATCAGCTGCCTCCTGCACACCCCCCACTGGGGATGTGCCCACAACCAAGGTACATGCCCTTGACCGGAATTGAACCTGGGACCCTTCAGTCCACAGGCCGACGCTCCAAACCGGTTAGGGCTCACATGACTTTCTTAATGGCTCTGCCTGTCTACTCCATACAGAATGCCATTAAAGCTGTATTAAAATATCTAGTATAAAAATTATTAAAACTGAGTACCCAAGTTAAAGACTGAAATCTTCAAATACATCTATGATTATCAAGGAGCGAATGAAAATGGGACTAAAAAAATCAAGTCACTAGGATGTCTGAGATTTAGATATGAAAGAACTTTTATTTTAGGTTTAACAACTATGAATACCAAAGTTAATAAAGTTTCTTAAGAATAATAAGAAATGCACCCATTGCTGGAGATATTTGAAAAAGTAAAAATTATCTTTCCTTTTTTATTTTATAACAGCATTATATATAATAAGAAAATAATAAATTGTGATTTCATTTATTTGATGTGTGCATGTGTCCATAAATTGAAGATATTATCAGGAAAAGAAAAATCAGAATCTTTAGCTCCAAAAGGCTAGGTGAGCTGCCCACAGTCTTGCAGTGTAGGAAATGGGACAGAATGGGCTCAAGCCCAGGCTGCCTGTCTCCCAAGCCCACCCTGGGACCACATTCTGCTCTACCATTCATCTCCCTCCCTGCTCCGATTTCATGCCTACCTCTGATTTATTCTTCTTTTTGTCCCCATTCCTGAAGAAACCCTAAAGTAAAGCACTGTTTTAGGCACTCAGAGAACAAAGAGAGGGAACGTGTTATAGTCTGTGTGCCCTCCTAGCCCTGCTCAGTCTGATCCTGTCCTGAAGGAGGCTGCAGACAAGAGCTTAGAGATGTTCTATGTATCATTGTTTATAATGGGAAAACAACTAGCTATCCATCCATAGGGGAGTGAATAAATAACATGTGACTTCTGCACAATATAAATCTTTGCAGCCACTGCAACAAACCAAGTAGCTGCTTAGAAAACAATGTTAACTGATATGTCTTAAATGAGCCCACTTGATGGTTTTAAAATGTAAAACATGATCTGATCTTAAGGAAAATGACTTTAGCTTTTTCCATTATGTACAATGTTAGCTGTGAGTTTGTCATAGAGGATTTTTATTATGTTGGGGAATGTTCCCTCTATTCCCTCTATTCACACTGACCAGGGATATGCTGTACATTTGAAACAAATATTAAATTACACTAATTGCCAATGGTAACTTTAAAATTATAAATAAAGTGTAACATGATCTTAATTTAATCGATTAGTTGTTGTTATGACAGTATTCTTTATTTAGTGAGGTAAAGTTCATAAAACATAAAGTTAACCTTTATAAAGTGAAAAATTCAGTAGTATTTGGTACATTCACAATATTGTGCAACCATCACCTCTAGTTCTAAAACATCTTCAATCACCCCAAAAGGAAACCCCATTCCCATTAAAAAGACACTCCCGATCCTCCCACCCCTAACCCCTGGCAAGCACTAACCTGCTTTCTATCTCTATAGATTAACTTATTCTGGGTATTTTACATAAAAGAAATCATACAATTAAAAATAATTTTTAAAATGAATCTTTACAGAAAAAGGTAATTATTATTATTTCTTTTTATTTAGGAGAATTTTAGTTTAAAATTTGTCATTTAATGAACAGAGATTAAGAACCTCATTTACGCCTGGCTGGTGTGGCTCAGTGGTTGAGTGTCAACCTATGTACTAGGAAGTCATGGTTTGATTTCAGGTCAGGGCACATGCCCAGGTTGCAGCCTCAATCCCTAGTAGG
Organism: Myotis nattereri; assembly: GCF_964212035.1. Taxonomy (NCBI): domain Eukaryota; kingdom Metazoa; phylum Chordata; class Mammalia; order Chiroptera; family Vespertilionidae; genus Myotis; species Myotis nattereri. The sequence continues at coordinate 95,902,778 of NC_138075.1, forward strand.
GGACATGCAGGAAGCAGCCTAGCAATGATTCTCTCTCATCATTGATGTTTCTATCTCTCCCTCTCTCTTCCTCTCTGAATCAATCTAAAAAATATTTAAAAAACAAGGAAAAAAAAGAACCACATTTACATAATTTTTTATTTTAATTCATGAAAAAAACTAAATAAAATGCTTATTTATTTTCTCTCTTTACTGACAAAAAAATCTAAAACACCTACCCAGATCATACCAAACAGTAAGATAAGTTAATTTAGAATGTTAAGTATATACAAAACAGTGAGATGATAGAAACAGCAAGAAAAAGAAGGGCCAAAAATTCATAATTCTTATAAATCTTATAAGACCTAAAACAGATTTCAAATTGCATTATTTAGGAACATAGGTTTTGCTAGGTAAAATTTAAGATGTCAACTTATTAAACTTCAATGTGAGGATTTAAAAAAAAAAATACTTCAAATTAAAACTTCAATAGCCCTGACTGGTGTGCTCAGTTGGTTGGAGCATAGTTCCTTGTACCTAAAAGGGAAACCTTTTTTCTGCCAAGGGCCATTTGGATATTTATAACAACATTCGCAGACCATACAAAATTATCAACTTAAAATTAGCCTACTATATTTGATCAAACATTTAATTAACTCACACCTACTGCCCTAGCAGGGCATGACCAAATGATTTATTGGGCTTTATAGGGACCACAGGTTGGATGTTCCCTAACCCTGAGTCAGGGCAAAATACCTAGGTTGCAGGTTCAATCCCTGATGGGAGCACATACGAGAGGCAACCAATTGATTTTCTTTCTTTTTTATTTTTAATTTGCTGGATTTTCTCTCATACATCAATGTGTCCATCAAATCAGTAAAACATGTCCTTGGGAAAGGATTAATTTCAAAAATAAAAACACATTTCTAACCAAACAAAAGTGAGAATTAAATTTCCTTCAGTTCTTCATAAAAATCAGCTATAAATAATTCATAAGAGTCTGAGAACTTTTTTTTTCATTACCTGGCTTTCTTTTCTTAATTTGCATTTAAAATTATTTCTATCGTATTTCATAATATAGTGAGTTCCTACCATCACTTAAGTCCCTATTTCTGTTGTGTCTTTATAATAATCCCCTTATCTTCACTTTCTTATTAAATATTTTTTTTATCTTGCTCTTCTTAAATGAATTTTTCCCCTTCATCATCTTCACATTCATCCACCGGTTCTTTCTAGTTGCTTTCTAATTTCTTTCCTTCCATTATGGCATACGTAAGAACTGTTTATTCCCACTAACCTGTACAAGTCCTAATCCTGTGCACATATTGCTCTACTTATTACACTTGTTTTCTATTAAGATCTTGAGGATTTCTATTTCTTTCTGGGATCCTTTTCATTACTACAAGGATTAGGGGGATGGTATGTGAAAAATCATTTTACATGCAAATTAAGAAAAGAAAGTCTCAGGTAATGAAAATAAAAGTGCTCAGACTCTTCTGAATTACTTACTTATAGCTGATTTTTATAAAGGAAAAAACTTTAAAAAACAAATAAAACAACTTACCTTTGTAAGACCAATGACTGCTGAAGACATAGGAGAAGCTTTTAGAACAGGTTCAAGTAATGAAAAGGCAGGTTGAGAAAAGCCCTGGATTTGTTCTGATGTGTTGGGAAAGGTTTCAACCACATCTTCATTTTCACTATGAAAATTATTGTCCTCATATAAGGTCCTATTTTCTGATCTCACAATGGCATATTTTGCTTCTCCTACAGTAAAACAAAGTAAAGAATACATAAAAAATATCTGTAATTTCAAATCAGTGAATAACATCAAGAACAGTCTTCAAATAGCTTACTGTTTTTCTGGGATTGTTGAATAGCAGTCTTTAGCTTTGCTAAGCTCGGCTTCATGAAATTCTAGAAAAAAAATCATATCTTTAAGTATCAAATTTTATAACAATAATGACAATATTCACCATTACTATATGATCTCACACAAAAATGGAATCATTCAGATGTAGAGTTGTATTCCAGTTCTGCCATTTACTAACCTACATCTTCTCATGAGGTTAGGTTTATGAGATGACATAGCAAGCCCCAAAATGTTACCATTTTTACCTGTAAATAAATATTACCCAAATACTCTGATATCAATAGATTATAAAATTTATCCCTAGGTAGTTTATAGGACTGCTGCAAAAAAACTAGTATTAAGAAATGTAAATTAGTTGTTGTATTTTGTAATGTATTTGCCTGATTTATATTGACATGAATTATCTCTTGTGGGGAAAAGTACAAGAGTTTAGTTTTTAGTAATATCATGTTTAAATGGGTGGGAATTGCAAACAGTATGAAGTTGTTTCTTCTATTCTATTTATAAAAAAGCTAAGAAGAAATGATTGTTTAAGTTCAACTCCCTCCAAGAAAGAGAATATAAAAGACTAAATCTGTGGGGCAATGACTCATGACTGAGAATAGTAAATAGAAAGCCATGCCCAAATATGTTGATAATGGAGACAGAGATGGACTGAAAACACAGACACTGAAGAAATGCTTTCTACAAGGGAAAAAATAGGCTGGTGGTAAATCAGAAGGAAAAAGGTGGGAGAAAAGAAAGAAAGGTATAAAATGAGATATAATCAGTTAATCAAGTAGTATAAGCTTAAGACAAGAAAAACAAGGAAAGCATAAATACAATATAACATGAAGAGAAAAATATATAGAATTTCAGTACATATGAATATCTTTATAACCCCTGAATAATATATTAATTGGTGTTATTAGGACTATGAATAAAAGCCTGTTTTATATTTAATTATATTAAAGTACACAAAATTTTATAAAACTATATAAAATATTAAATATAAAATTACATAAAATATGTAAAATTTTATAAAATAAATATATTACATAATAGATATAAAATGTATAAATATATAAATATACATAAAATAGAGGTTTTTGTTCATAGTATAACCCTAATAAACTGATTTAAAGGAGAACTGTATGGCTTGAAAAAACATTTAATGGAAGATGAGATGGGACTAAAACATTAAGAAAAGGTTAAAACATTTTAGTCTAAAATCATAAATTGAAGGATACAAAAAAAACTATAATTCAGTATCTACATATCACAAAATTCTCATTTCCTTCTTATTTATAACATATATCCTCAACATAACTCAACAGAACTTATATATCCTAAACATTAAAAGAGACTATTATGGTTAAGCCATATTTCTAGAAATTCAATTAATGTAATTAGGTTGTTTGATGTCAATATAAATTACTTGCAACATTTCATTACACAGCTCTACATCTGTCTGTTCATTTACATACATTTAAAAATATTAAAAATACTTCTTAAATTAAGACCTTGTAGGTGCTCCAGGATATGCACAATTATGTTGCCTAACCACTAGTAGCTTATAGTGATGTGGGGAATTTAAAATGAATATTTAAATAACTATAATAATAAAAATCTGAAATTTGAACTTTTAAAAGGTGATATAGGACTTTGGGTAACTATTCTTTTTAAATATAATACAAAACTTTATTTTCTTGGCTTCTGGTCAAGATGGCAGAGTAGGTAAATGCTGTGCTCAACTGCTCCATAACCACATCAAAATAACAATTAAATTGTAGAACCACCACCCTTGAGACCCAACTGAAGACTAGCTGAGCATAATTCTTATAGCCAAGAATATCAAGAAGAAGCCAAAGACTGGTAGGAGGGGCAAGATGTAAAATGGACTGGCCCTACACCCATGTTTTCCAGTTAAGAATTGGGAGGGATATCTTAGCTTCATTGGTCTCTCAATGACTGAGCCCAGAGCAGCAGTATTGGGAAGAGGAGTCCCCACAGCATTTGACTTTGAATATCAATGGGAATTCCATCCTGTGAGACAGAGGGCTGCTAGGGTCCCTGGTGTTTCTCTTAGAGTCCACACACAAACTCACTTACTCACTCACTGACACACTCACTTTGAGCTCCAGAGCAGGACAGCAGCTTGAAAAGCATCAGGGACATAGAAGTAGGAACTGAATGGTCTGATTTCAGGGCAAGGGTGGAGGAGAAGCTCTCTCCACCATTTTGTTCTTTTATTTAGACCTCTCCACACAAAACTGGCAGGTGTGGGTGAACTCCCAACCTCAGTCTCCATCAAATTCCCCACACCCTGGTGATTTCCAGAGAACCTATCACAGCCAATTCATGCACAGGCCAGAACTTCTCTCTGTGGCTCTTATGAACAAGTTGCTAAAATCTCATAAAGGTCCAGACCATGGCACGCACACCCTGTAACTCTTGCTAAGCAGCTCTCAGTCCCAACAGTGGCAGCCAGATTCGGATCACAATATAGCTTCTCCCAGGAGCCTCCAAGCCAAGCGCAGGCACCCACCAACCACAGATCACTTTGAAGCTCCTACCAGGTGTCCCCAGGCAAGCCATAAGCAGGAGCTAACAAGGTACTGCACTGGAACCCTTCCCAAGAGGCCCCAGAACTGATTCATCCAGTGCCAAGCTTCAGATCACACTAGAGCACCACCCAATTAGCTCCACAAACCCAAAGGATAGACTCAGCAGGCACCGGAGCCCGCCACAGTAAATTTTACTTCATGAGGTTGATCCCCGAATACAACAGCTCATCCACTATAGTCAGGACCAGTCATCACAAACATCACCCTGAGGTCCAATTTCACCCACCTATGTGGCAATAGCAAACAAGGCTCAAGTACAACAGGAGAGCACATACAACCCACATAAGGAATACCCCTAAAGCATCTGCCTCAGGTGATCAGAGAGACTATACTATACCACTGGGCCCCATAGAACATAAGGTCACCCTGCCAACACTGGGAGACTTAGCAACTCTACCTAATACATAGAAAAAAAAAACCAGACAGGCAGTCAAAATAAGGAGACAAAGAAACACCCCAAATGAAAGAACAGGAAAAAATTTCAGAAAAAGAAATAAACAAAATGGAGGCAAACAATCTACCAAATAGAGTTCAAAGCACTGGTTATAAAGATGCTCACTTGATATAAAAGATGAAGAGATGAACACAGTGAGAACTTCAACAAAGATAGTAAACACACAAAAAAGACATAGAAACCATAAAAAAAATAGTTAAAACCGAATACAATAATTGCAATGAAGAATACATTAGATAAAATCAACAGCTGATTATATGATGCAGAGGATCAATTCAGTGATTTGAAAGACAAGGTAGCAGAAAATACCCAAGCAAAACAGAAAAAAGAAAATCCAATAAAAATGAGACTAGTTTAAGGGACCTCTAGAATGACATCAAGCATAAGAACAATAGCATCATATGGGTACAAGAAGGATGAGGAGCAAATAATTAAAAACCTATTTGAGGAAATAATAACTAAAAACTTCCCTTTCCTGGCAAAGAAAATAAGCACACAAGCCTAAAAAGTATGGAGAGCCCCCCCAAAAAAGATGAACCCAAATAGACCCACATCTTAAAAGGAGCATAAAAAATCAGTTAGTTATATATAAGGGAACTCCCATGAAAGACTGTCATTTGATCTCTCAACAGAAACTTTGCAAGCCAGAGGGATTGGTACTAAATATTCAAATTAATGAAAAGCAGGGACCTATAACCAAGATTACTATCCTCATCAAGGATATCATTTAGAATCAAAGGAGAGATAAAGACAAGAAAAAAATGAAGAGTTCATCACCACCGAAACAGTATTACAATAAATGTTACAGGGACGTCTTGAAAAAAGAAAAAATAATAAAGAAGTAATAACTACATACCTATCAATAATTACTTTAAAAGTAAATGAATACTCCAACCAAAGAACAGAGGGTGGCTGAATAAATCAGAAAACAAGCCCCATTCATATTATAGACTCCAGCTGTTCACAAATTTGTGCACCGGGCCTCTAGTATGGTTATAAAGAACTGTTTCTAGAACTGGTTATTATTTTAGGCAAAACATATATTTTTCAATTAAATAGTGTTAAATAGACTCTTAATGGAATGATTTAGAACACAGTGGAATACCTTTGTAATACAGTTTTCAAGAGAGAGAATTTAAATTTCTAAGTTTACATATTTTATAATATTATTTCGGTTCAAATGTGGAACCCAGGTTAGAAATTAAAAAAAAATAACTCACCTAACAATTATATGATACCAAAATAAATATAGTTCAAGAAAAAAAATAGATATTATATGATATTGTTTTGGAACTGAGAAGCACTAGGAAGATTTCATGATTACTACAATAAGTAATTAGATCCATTTAAGAATTCATTTAGGCATATTATAAAAGTCATGTTGGTATGATTTAAAAGTCACATTAAAAATTCTTATCCTTGACCAAATTTCATATCTCCTCTATTATGGGAAACTTTTCCCCAATATAATTTTCTATCACTATATATTTTCCAGCTCTTTCTCTTTTTCAGCCCCTACCTTCAGTACTTACTAAAGTAAATAAGAAATGCAGTGCATCATATTTCTACAAATACTAGAGGCCCAGTGCACAAATTGAGGGAGAAGGGTGTCCCTCAGCCCAGCCTGCACCCTCTCCAATCTGGGACCCCTCAGGGCATGTCTGACTGCCAGTTTATGCCCAATCCCTATGGGGATGTTGTGAGTCAGACATCCGGGACTGCTGGCTCCCAACCGCTTATCTGCCTGCCTGCCTACCTGATTGCCCTTAACCGCTTCTGCCTTCCAGCCTGATCACCCCTAACCCCTCCCTTGCTGGCCCAATCACCCCCAACTGCCCTCCCCTGCCAGCCCGATTGCCCCCAACTGCCCTCCCCTGCCAACCTGTTCACCCCTAACTGCCCTCCTCTGCCAACCTGTTCACCCCTAACTGCCCTCCCCTGCTGGCCATCTTGTGGCGGCCATCTTGTGTGAGGGTGTGACAGTCAACTTGCATATTACCTCTTTATTATATATGATAGTTTTCTCTAACCAATTTCCCATTATAATCATAAAATAATGACAGATAGACCACTACTAAATTTAAAGAGTAAGTACTGCACAAAACTAAATTCAGAGCAGGGAAATTAATTTTATGACAGAGCATTCACCTTAGTATCAAAATCGAAGTCTTCATCCTCTGATGTAGGCCATGAATCATCAATGCCAGGTTTGCTGGAAAATAACCAACAAAAATAAGTGAGTTCATTTATTTAAAAAATCAACCAAAAAGTTGAGTGAAAGGTCAGCTATCTGTGTATTAGATGAAGTTTCTTGATATAATTAAATTTTGGCCTGTTTTTTAAAAAGTTTTTAGTTACCTATTTCTACCTCCACCACTCCTCCAGCCTGTGAACTATTCAATAAAGGCACACTCTAGGTGTGCCTTTAGGACATAGGACATAGGACATAGACCTATGTCCCTCCTGCCCAACCCTGCCTGCACATGGGAAGCACACCAGCTAACTGGGAAAGGAAGTAGAGGTGAGAAGACATCTGCCTTGGGACATAGGTCTATGCAGTTCAGCATCTCCAGTCCCCCAGGACTCAAGGGGACCTAAGCCCCACTCTGTAAGTCAGAATTTAGGTAGATGATACCAGTCCTGTTTGCAATAAAAAGAATCTTTCCAGTGGCTCAAATGATTTTAATATCTTTCTACAGAAATGGTGACTTTTGATAGTTCCTCCAATTAAAGAAACAAAAGACCAGCAACTTCTTCAGGACTCCCTTGATCCCTTTATTTTATTTTATTTTTTAAATATACTTTTATTGTTAGTATTATAGATATCTCCCTTTTGCTCCCTTTATCCTCCTCCTCCCATCCTCTACCTCCCCCTGCTTCCAGGTTTTCACTACTGTATCCTATTGCCCGTGTCCATGGGCTAGGCATATAAGTATGTAAGTTCTTTGAATCCTTTATTTTAATCTGCCTTTCTATACAACTCCTAACATCCTCTGGTCTTCCTTGCTGTAACCTATCTTTAACTTGTCATAAATCCCAATATTCTGATCTTTTTTCCCTTATCTGATCTCTCATCTCTTTTCTAAAATCCATATTCCTATCCCAACCCAATGTTGTTGCTCTTGAAACTTGGATTTACCTGTTCATTTCATTCTTATTATCCTCCATTGCATTCACTAAACACATGCCCTACTTTTCTATTATTAAAACACTCACCTATAGGATGATAAAAAAGAGTACTAAACTTGAAACCTGAATTTACATCTCATGTCCACCACTTAACCATATCCAAATAAGTCATTTTAATTTCTTTGAGTTTCAAATTCTTCGTGCAAGTAACCAGTCGGCCAGGATGTTAAAAACAGGCTGAAGTACTAAAGGGTGTTTTGATTAATTAATTGCTAAGATTCCTTAAACTCTTGAAATTCTATGTGCTTTTGATTCTGCCTATAGAATAATGAAGAACACATAGCTGACAGAAGTGGAAAAAAATAACACGAGAAAAACACCAAGAACAGCAGAGAAGAAAATAAAAAAGCAAAAAAAAGTCATTAAAAAAAAGGACTCTAGGAAAAAACTTCATACAAATAGGCAAAGTTAGTAGCCTGAAGGGAAAACCAGACTAGGAAGTCAATGAGTAGAGAAATCAATTAGGAATATCCTCTTAATAGATGCTGAATACAATTGACATAGTAACATGGTCCATACATAGATATTCTTCACTTACAGAGAAATAATTCATCTCAAGAAGAACAGATACCATTATACTTAAAAACACTTACCTAATTAGGGCTTCCATAGGTAAAACCTTTGGTCTGGCCATAGCTAACTGAGATGTGGCATAAAATCTTTGATGGGTAAAAGGAGGTACTATTTAACACTGCAATTGCCAAGTATAGTAAGACAAATGCTTGGACTAATTGGGCATCTTAGGAAAACTCTAAATCAGAGTTAACACAATTAGATTTTATTTTCTGAGTTGCCAGAAATTGAGTTAACACAATTAGATTTAATTTCTGTATCTCAATGCCAGTGCTACAGAAGAACTTATTAGTGTTTGTTGAAGGACAACAGAATAATTTGGGAGCCAAGTAGGTTGATAGTCAAATCATGGGTCAGCCATTTGCTAACTATGGAATCATGGGTCAATTAATCAACCTCCCTGAACCACAGTTGCCTCATTAATAAAAGGTAGGCGAAAATAGTACAGCTACTTTGCAAGGCTATTGTGATGACTATATAACATATGTTAATTACATAACATAGCGTCTAGCCCAGGGTAGAACACTCCAGAAATGTTAGTTGCTTTTCACTGCATTCCCTTAGTTAATATATAATTTTTAAAAATCCTACCTCCTTAAAGAGTCTTCTTCAGAGCTCTCATCTGCTATTAAAGAAAAAATAAAATACATTTAAAAACAACAACAGAAAAATACAGGACTTTGAAAGTACCAGACTGATTCCTGTGAGACCTTGTTGGAATCACACCTGAAGACTATACTAGAGTGAATATCAATGATACTATTGGTAGGCCATTAATACATTATTTCCTCTCCTTTATATATCAAATGCAAGAAAAAAAAAAGGAACGGGATCTATCATAATTTGACACCTATAAGTAAACTGCTATTTACAATTATCATAATCTTAATCAAACCCCATCAGATTGACAGAAAATGGTATCATTAGCAGAATCAGTATCATAAACTAACAATGTCAAACTTAAATAGCATGATTTTTCTCAACTCCTTCCATTAAGAGCAGTTAGAAGAGAGAGTACTTATTTTGCTGTAACACAATACAATTTTTCCAGCTCTTCGGTGAAGACTAGCTATTTCAGGATGAAACACTATCACAAAAAAGCTTGGTTGCTAGGCACTATATTTTGCAGTACAGCAAAACATAGGAAACAGACTCTTTCTGGCCCTATTTCCAATTGCAAGATACATATGAAAGACAGTTGTATAAAGTATAACCCCTTGAGATCGTCTCCTTCCATTGATAGAGTCCACCTAGAACTACCTCAAAAGAGCAGGGTGGTCCAAACTGTTAGTGCTCTGCAGTAGTGCGTGAGGTCATTTTTCTCAACCGTCCCCATTATATGGCAAATGCCTGTAGAAATCATGCTTTTTGAGCTCATATGGCATATGTCATGAGATCCTATGCTGATGAACAATAACAACAAACCACAACGGTCAAAGAACATCTTGGATAACTACGTCCAATTACCTTGAAATTTAAATTTTTTAAACATTCAAAAAGATATCCTCTGTATGACTCCAACTATATAACATTCACGAAAAGGCAAAATTAAGGAGACAGTAAAAAGATCAGTGGTTTCCATGGTTTAGGGAGAAGGGAAGGATGAATAAGCACAGAACAGAGGATTTTTAGGGAAGTGAGATGATTCTACATAATCCTGTAATGTGGGCTATGTGTCATCACACATTTGTCAAAACCCATACAATGTATACCACCAAGAGTGAACCTTGATGTAAACTATGGACTTTGGGTGATAATAATGAGTAACTATTTAGGCTGATGTGTGATACATGATGACAGTCGGAAAGTTATTTCACAGAATACCTGTCCTTAAATTAGTTTTTCTTGATACTTGTTTTAGAGATTCCTGTAGATCTATACCCATTTGAATAAAGGCATGAAAGGGATAAATGAAACAATGATGTCAGAAAATAATGTGAAACAAGCAATAATCTTATTTTAATCAGAATAAAAAATAAAGAATTCTAACGATTGACCACATATTCTATGGTATGAAATTTTCTGTAAAGAAAATAAAAACACGACACTGCCAATTTTCTCCAACTAAGCATGGTTTAATTTCTTTTTATAATACTTGTGAATCAATCAAATAAGTGGGATAACTACAGAAAAACAATAATTAACATATACAGTATAATTGTGTAGTAGTAATTATAGAGTCCTCTTTATTTGTTCCTAATTTTTTCTTATTTTCTTGTTAAACTAAAAACATAGCTCACCTATTAAAGGCAGCTGTTGATGTGGTCAAATCAAAAAGTCAAAAAAATTGCATCCAAAATGTAGGATGAGTTATCCATGGATATTCTATCAAACTAAACATGAATAGAAAAAAAGCTAATCTTTCCTGTTGACCTGTTGTTCTTCCCTGTTCATGTGATAAAGTCCTGTTCTTCATGTCCAATTTAAATGCCAGTGCACAACCTGGAAACCTATGAATCATATCGATTTCTCTCTCCCCATTAACTTTTTTCATTCAATCATCACTAAGTCATATGAACTGTTCCTATTTTCTGTCTCTGCTTTATTTTACCACTTCCTTTGCCCTAGTCAAACACGGGCTCTTAACAGATGGCTTTCTAGGAGAGGTGGGGGGAGGAACAAAACATTACCCATTATTGTTGCTATTTCTTAAATAAGTAAGATTTTTTTTAGCAAAACAAATAAAAAACATATAGGCCTAGAAAAAGACCACATTTTAAATTAAATAAATTGAGATTCCTGATTTTCTTATTTCAGCATGGATAGGTGAAAACTTCATAATGGACTGATGGTAGTCCAAGGAAAATTCTATCCACTTTTTGAAAACTTAACTCCCCATTATACACTTAAAGTGTCTGGCACACCATTATACACTTAAAGTGTCTGGCACATATTATGCAATAATAATAATTATGAGCTCCTAGTGGGCGCTGGAACCTAGTAAGCACTGAATAAAGTACAGCAAATAATAAAAATTGCAATAACAACAACCTCTTAGAAGGTAGGGACAGTATTTTTAAAATGTTTGAATTCTGTAGCATCAGAATAATACTTAGTGCCTGAAAGACAATTGAGAATTAAATAGCAAACCATTAAGCAAACAAATTAATAAATGAATTTTGAAATTTTCTTTGAAAATTCTGTTTTAAAAAAACCACAGATATAAACCAGGTCCAGGTCTATGATATGACAAGCACCTTAAAGGTCAAAACTCTATTTCATCATTGTTTCCTATAACTTACAAATCCAACCTATACAAGTTCTTTGATAAAGGTCTACTAAGTCCAAGTGGTCCGTATATAGTTCAGATTGCACAATGAACTAGGTGCCACATATGAGTAGCACAGTAGCATTTTTGTTATTGTGAAACTAGAGGACGGGTGCACGAATTCGTGCAAGGGTGGGGTCCCTCAGGGTGCCCTGCAGGAATTGGGCCAAAACCCACAGTCCAATGCCGCCTGCAGCTCCTACCTGCCGCTCCCACTCATCCTGGCCCCTCAGTGCCTGCCGCAGGCTTGCACCCAATCAGTCCCGATCGGGAGAGGCTCACACCATCGCAGCAGCGCTCAACAGCCATGAACCCTAAGTCTGGCGCCCTCCCAAGGGGAGTGGCCTGCGGGATCAGGCTGAAACCAGCTCTCCGACATCCCCCAAGGGGTCCTGGATTGTGAGAGGGGGCAGGCCAGGCTGAGGGACCCCACCAGTCCACGATCAGGCCGGGGAGGGACCACCGGAGGGTTCCAGGGCATGTCCGGCCCATCTCGCTCAGTCCTGATTGGCCGGACCCCAGCAGCAAGCTAACCTGCCGGTTGGAGCATCTGCCCCCTGGTGGTCAGTGCACATCATAGTGACTGGTTGACCAGTCGACTGTCTGCCCCCTGGTTATCAGTGCATGTCATAGCGAGCAGTTGAACAGCCTTAGCATATCATTAGCATATTACGTGTTGATTGGTTGTTCAGTTTTTCTGCTGTTTGGTCTATTTGCATATTACCCTTTTATTATATAGGATATTTTTGTACTTTTATTATAATTTGTTGAGTCCTGAGTTGGGCTATTTGAATATTTATTATGATTATTTTTTTGACTAATGGCTTCAGAGCATCTTGTTCTAAAGAAATTAGTGTCACAGCAATTATGCAACAAACAGAAGGAAACAACTTCTTCTAATGAAGACAACATATCTCATTGTTTTGACTTCTGAAGAATAAAGCAAATAGTGAGACCTTGTTGGTATAACAGTATGTAAAATAACCTATGCTTCTCAACAAGGCACTGTCTTTCTGACTTCTGTACTATATTGTAAATATCTTTAAAAAAACAATTTCATTGGGATTACAGCACACTGGACAAATATAGTTCTTATTGTTTGCCATTTGTTTGTGGTACCAGGAAAAGTATTAAGCTCCTAGTTTTAGTTACTTTTTTTATTGAAACAAATCACTATGTATAACAAGGATTCATTTACTAAATGTAATCCATTTGCTGTAAAAAATAAACAAAAGATCACCCTGGCCAGTTTTGCTCAGTGATTAGAGCGTAGGCCCACAGAAGAGTCGTGGATTCGATTCCCAGTCAAGGGTGCATACCCTGGTTGCAGATTCAATCCCATGCCCTAGTTGGGGCAGGTGTAGGAGGCAACCAGTCAATGTCTTTCTCTCACAGTGATTTTCTTGATGCCTCTCTCTCTCTCTCCCCCGCCCCCTTCTTTCCCTTCCACTCTCTAAAGATCAATGGAAAAAAATATCCTTGGTGAGGATTTAAAAATCCTATATAATAAAGAGTAATATGCAAATTGGCCATCACTCCAACACACAAGATGGCCGCCCCCACGTGGTCCAAGACGGCCAACAGGGGAGGGCAGTTAGGGGCAATCGGGCTGGCAAGGGAGCAGTTGGCATTGATCCGGCTGGCAGGGGAGTGGTTAGGGGCAATCAGGCTGGCAGGCCGGCAAGTGGTTGGGAGCCAGCAGTCCTGGATTGTGAGAGGGATCCCAGATTGGAGAGGGTGCAGGCTGGGCTGAGGGACACACATCCCCACCCCCAACCCCCGTGCATAAATTTCGTGCACCAGGCCTCTAGTATAATAATAAAAAAATAAACAAAAGATTCATTTTTATAACAAGTCCAATTTGTTATAATGTGTTTATAGAGGAAATATACAACATCCTAACTTTAAAACCTTTTTTCTTTTTTACATAAAGACATCATATGGGATTTTAGGGGTAATGACTAAATAAATGAATTTCTTTTCAGACAATATTGCCCCAGATTTTTTAAATTACCTACAATTACTTTTTAAATAATTCTGAATACTAAACTATTTTAATGAAATTAAGAAAAAAAACTATGCATACAATTTATACATTGTGTTTTTTTGTGGGTTTTTTTTTCACTGCCCTTTCATTATCAAAATTTCCTTGCTCTTACTTTATCTATGGTAGGACCATCAAGAATAATTCACTATTAGAAGTCTTACCAAAACTTTTGCTACTTTCAGAAGACTTTTTAGCTCTCCTTTCTTCTTTATATTCAGAAGTTACTTGTTGATTGCTGTGTATAAAAAAATGGTGATAAATAATATTACTATCTTAATACTAACATAAAAATTTTTTCCAAATATATTCTTAGGATATTTCAAATAACATCAAAGTTAATATTAAAACTTTAATTTTATACCATACACTTCAAATTTGTTAAGTTCTATAAACTTTTTATTAAGCATGTAATTTTAAAAAGTAACATGAAACAGCCATGATTTGAGGGCACTATATAGTGGGGCCTTGACTTACGAGTGTCCCAACTAACGAGTTTTTTGAGATACCAGCTGTCTCTCGGCCAATTTTTTGCATTGAGTTAATAGAGTAATTTGAGTTAACGAGCTCCTTAACAAGCTCCTTAACAAGCTCAGTCTCGGAACAAATTAAACTCGTAAGTCAAGGCTCCACTGTGTATACTGTTCAGTTAATTAGAGTTAGCTTGACATAATGGCAAGTGTCTTGAACTCAGACATCCTAGTTCTACAATGAACAGCTATTTATTCTCAAACAAGTCACTTTTCTTTGGCTCAAAGTCCTCTGCAAAATAAAAATCTTACTGCCTTATTTTATAAGGTTGTTAGGATGATTAAATGAGATAACATAGCAAAAAGTGATGCTCAGAGAAACAGTAAGACAAAGGAAAGTCTGTTCATGAACTTTATTTGTTGAAACTATTTTGGAATCCCAGATAAACCCCAAAGTTGGTTTTTCATAGTTTGTAACATTCAAATGTTACAGTTTTGGTTATTAGCTGTTCTTTCTTTGTGGTTTATAATTCAGGGTATCTCAGCTATTCTATACTTTGGAAACTAAGTTTATTTATAAATATACTAGAGGCCTGTTGCATGAAAAGATTCGTGCAACAGGCCTTCCCTTCCCCTGGCTGCCGGCACCGGTTTTCCTCCGGCACCCGGGACCCAGACCTTTGCTCCAGCCGGAGCCGCCTTCAGTCTTCACTGCTCCGGCCAGAGCCACCTTCAAGCCTTTGCAGCTGCGGCTGGAGCAGCCTTCAAGCCTTCACAGCTGCGGCCAGAGCCGCCTTCAAGCCTTTGCAGCTGCGGCTGGAGCAGCCTTCAAGCCTTCACAGCTGCGGCTGGAGCCACCTTCAAGCCTTTGTGGCTCCAGCCAGTGCCGCCTTCCGTCTTTGCTCCACTGCTTTGTGCCTACATATGCAAATTAACCACCATCTTTGTTGGTGGTTAATTAGCATAACGCTCTGCTTAGCCCATGGTAGGCATAGCGAAGGTACGGTCAATTACCATGTTTGTCTATTATTAGATAGGATTACCTCATGAAGTCTCATAACAGAATGTTACCCTATCTTTATAGCAAATGCAGAACATTAATATAAGTCAGAACTTGGCCTGGACTACTACTATCCCTTCTCTACCTACTCAAACTGTGAACCAGCAGATCTTTATGAGAATGATGCTTAATCTCCCTGTCCACCCCCAATTGGCTTGGAAGATATAATCCTACATGTGGATACTGATGAGTGATGGAAGGGACTTTAGCAATTCTAAGGATCAATAACTTTTGATTCAATAGCTTTCTGTTGACTGGCTTCCATCTGAGGCACAATTTAAAATACTTTGAAACCTGAGGTAAATTCAATTTACTTGGGAAAGTTTCATTGTTATAGCAAAGAGATCACTTGAGGGACCAACCTCAATTATGGAACCTCAGGCAAGTTGGTGCCTACTACTCTGGGAAAGGCGATATAAGACCTTCCACTATCTAAACAAAGACACTACAGATATGAAGTACCTTGGGGTACAGATCTGGTAACAAAGGAGAAAGGAAAGTCTGGTCTTTTCCTGAAGGATTATTTGAACCTCTCTGACAGCTTAGAATGGTTCCTAGCAAAAAACAAACAGGAAATTCAAAGGATGACTCATCCACAAAGGTCTGGGCTAAGAAGTGAGCTCCACATAGGCTTTCCAGTGTGTGTGGGGGTAGGGGTGGGGGGGGGGGGCGGTGGGTGGCTAAACTAGGAGGCCCAGCTTCCAGAACAGGGTGCTGGTAATTGGAATAGTGACTGAGCATACAAGCATCTGTATGTAAACTGAAAAAAGCTGTAACTTTCAAGTGCAAGTGCGAATCAACATGAAAACTCAGGAATCTGGATCAGCAATGGCGACCTGGGAGCAAAGGTCAATCATGACTACAGAAACAGTTTCAATAGCAACTCTGTATGTAGCAATAGAATCAATAGAAACAACAGAAAGATTAGACTCTGCTTTTTTACCTCCATCTGACTTGTGAAAGAAGATTGTCTCCCTTGGACTTAGGTAATCCTTTAGGTTCTTGAAAAATTCACAGGGGAAATATAGGAGATGGCCCCCAGAAAATACAGATTTTTCTGCTAAAGTGAATACTTCAAGACCCCAAATAAGTAGTTAGAAAAATCAGTTATTTGTACTCCAAGCATAAGAGTTCTACATGGAATGAAATAAATAATGTTAGGAAGTCTAAAGATAAAGGTCTTACAAGTTCTGAGATAAAGAATCTGGCCCATTGCTACTTCTAACTAGGCAAACCTTTTGCTAGGTTTCTGGTTGATGACAGACCCGGGGTCGGCAAACTGCGGCTCGCGAGCCACATGTGGCTCTTTGGGCCCTTGAGTGTGGCTCTTCCACAAAATACCACGTGCGGGCGCGCACGTACAGTGCAATTGAAACTTCGTGGCCCATGCGCAGAAGTCGGTTTTCGGCCTGGGTGAGTCTATTTTGAAGAAGTACTATTGATATTTGGCTCTGTTGACTAATGAGTTTGTCGACCACTGAGTCATAGACTAACTCACTGCCATTCCCAAACTGCCTGAACCAAACTATGAAATCTCACCTGTTATGTAAAAAGTAACAGTGAACTTATTTTAAACCTCAGTTTAGTGATTACTAGCATTTTAATTTAAACATTTACAAATTAAAACCACAACAAAAGCATATTCTTCTGCAGGCCACCCACAGTTATCTTGAGAAAAGATATTAGTACCTTGCTGAAAGAGAAGTCTAACTATTTTTTCAGGCTCATCATTTACAGCAAGCATGAGTGTTGTATATATAACACAGAGATCACTTTACCCTCAGGAACTTCAATTATGTTATTTAAACAGCTAATTTGATATACTTAGTAAGTCAATACCCTGTTGTCTATCTAGAATTAATCATTTCCTTGCTGAAGTGTTCACCTTTGTAAATTACCTCCAAGGCTAAAATAAAAGGACAAAAAGGAAGCCTCTTGTCCTACTTGGGTATTGCATAGTAGAAGTTGCTAATTTAAAATCCTCAAACAGATAAGAAACTATGTGAAGGTCACTAATCTGAAGTAGGTGAAGATTTAAATGAAGAATTTCCTGTTTGATCCTTAGTCTGATATATTGTATTTCAAAGTGAGCTAGAAGTCAGGATAGAAAAACTATTTGGCAGGCTTAAACAACGTTAATTATAATTATAACAATAATAGCCATATGTAGAGTTAATGATGTTGATAAGCAGGTGCTAGACCAGGGGTGGGCAAACTTTTTGACTCGAGGACCATAATGGGTTCTTAAACTGGACTGGAGGGCCGGAACAAAAGCATGGATGGAGTGTTTGTGTGAACTAATATAAATTCAAAGTAAACATCATTACATAAAAGGGTACGGTCTTTTTTTTCAATAGTTTTATTCATTTCAAACGGGCTGGATCCGGCCTGCGGGCCGTAGTTTGCCCACGGCTGTGCTAGACACTAAATTAAATGCTAGATAATCTCATACATGATCACCCTAGATGGATATAATATTAATCTCCATTTTATATCTGGGAACATATTTGATGATAAGTAATTAAATACCAATTAAAAATAAAAACATCAAAATATACCAGAAATGAAAAAGGATAAAAACTGATGAGCCCACAGTGTCTGGTAGCAGTAATTCATAGTCACTTAGGGATAACATAAAAGGTTAAAAAAAACTGCAAGAGAGACTAAGTCCACTATCTATATATATAAAAGCCTAATATGCAGTGTCCCCTCAGGAATTCGACCAACTGGGAGTTCGATCACTCACTATGACATGCGCTGACCACCAGGGGGCGGCGCAGAACGAAGGAAGGCTCTGGCCGGCAGCTGGCAGCCAGGGAAAGGAAGCCCCACCAGCAGCTGGCAGCCACTAGGTACCCTAACTGTGCACTGGGCCTCTAGTTGTATCATAAAGTAAACTAAGAGTCCATATACTATAAAATTAATAATAAGCCCCTCTATTTAATGTAAGACCATATGACCCAAAAAATCATATTACAAATGACATGTTAATATTATAAATGAATATGAATCCTGCAGCATATTGTTTTTCCAGTTGCCCAGTAGTCAGAATAATTGCTTTTCTATCTAACTGATGTGTTGATATTGTTCACTATATAAAGATAAATTAATCCTCTTATTAACTTAATTTCTGACTTGAGTGATTATGACCACTCTAGAACAGTACTAAGGTTTTATAAAAATGAACTGTACCTTTCCATCTGATCGACTGTGCGTATTCTTGCACCTCTATTTACTAAAAATTCCACCATTTGCTCTTTATTTTCACTTTGAGCAAGTGAAAGTGGTGTGAGGTCTTCCTGTAAAGCAGCAAAAACAATTTATAATTTATAAAATTAGATATATCCAAACTGAATTTTAAAACTTATAAAAGATCCTCTGGACTTTAAACATCCTATATAATAAAAGCCTAATATGCAAATTGTCCTCTTGGGCAGTCATTCGACCGGGAGACCAGGAGTTCAACCGCCAGGGGTGGCACAGAACATGGCGGGTGTTGGCGATGTGCTGCAACCTCTTACCAGCTACCTGAGGGTGGGGGTGACAGGGACAAAGGTACAGTGAGAATGCAGGGTGTCCACCAAGCTTGCTCTCACTAACCCTCTCCCGGGATGCCAGGGCTCATGAGCCAGGGAAGCCCCCGCACTCAGGTGCTGGGAGCCCATGAGGAGCCTGCCCCACACCCGCACAGCCTCTTCTGGGTGAGCTAGGCCACAGCTGCTGGGACTGCAGGGGCCGGTCTGGCTCCCCGTGGATTCACGCAGGAGCCGGGCTGTGAGGATGGCCGGGAGAGTGCACTGCCCATCTGGCTTCCACGTGGCGCCGCTGGGCAGCCACACTATGCCTTGGCCCACAGCGTCCGGCCATGCTCACCACATCTCCACATGGGGACTCAGGCGCTGTGACTTAGGCAGAGGGGGTATACGGGGGCCCAGGTGCTGCCCAGGGCCCAGAGGTAAGCTGGGACCTGCCCTTCCATGCCAGACACTCGCGCTTTGATCACCGACCAGGCCTAGGGACAGCACCTGTGCACGAATTTCATGCACCAGGCCTCTAGTATAATACAGAGTGTAAATAAAAACTAACCCCTTCCTTCTAACCCCTGTGCTGTTACTGGCTGCTCCTTCTCTTTAAAATGCCCTCCACTCCCTCCTTCAAAAGATTAGCTACAACGCCATTCTCTAAAACTGTTCCTATCACATAACCTATCGTGCTATAGTGTCATTATTTTATTGCTCCCCATCTAAACCAAGAGCTTCTTGAGGGCTAAGGCTATTTTTTTATTTCTATGTCTCCACACTATAAAACATAGTAGTAAATGCTTTAAGTATTTTTACTGAATAAATAACCTAAATGATTAGCTCTAGAGTAGTGTTTCTTAAATTATATTTCAAAGAATATGTAGTTTACCAGAAGTTCAGTACTTTACCCCAATAGAAAAAGAATCCAGAAAAAGCGTGTGTTTAAGAAATATTACAAAACTATACACTGTATTCCTAGTATAAAAATGTTTAACTTTGCTTAATCCTGATTTGACAATAGTTTTCTGTCACAAACATTAACATTTGAAAAATTACAGGGTTTCAGGTATACAGTTTTGAGAACTTTTCAACAAAGGTGAAGGTTTTCTCCAGGTTACACACAGTTGATTCTCTTCTACCAATGCTATCAGGATCCCAGATGTCAACATCAGTCACTCCTGCTCCAAAAAGGTCTCTAAAAAAATTGACTAAATTAATAGTCTTCAAATGAACTCTGATTGCTTATTACTTAGTGGTCCATGGTTTTCTTCTTTTATGACAGGATAGCTTTTTATTTTAGCTGTTACATAGCTCAATACAAAACTATATTCTCAACTATGTTGATAATCTTGGGATATTGTAGTGAATCTTTTGAAGAAAGGAGGGGAGGGCATTCTAAAGGGAAAGAGCAGCCAGTGACAGCACAGGAGTAAGAAGGAAGAGGCTCTGTTTTCTTTGCTCAGTAGTTCACCCCTAATCCCCTTAATGGCATGCTTTGCTCCACCCTCCCCCCCATGTTTTTATTGATTTCAGAAAGAGAAAGGGAGAAGGAGAGAGAGAAACATCTATGTGAGAGCAGAACAGCAATCTGCTGCTTCCTGCATGTCTCTACCAGGGATCAAGCCCACAACCCGAGCATGTGCCCTGACTGAGAATCGAACTGGCAACCCTTCAGTACATGGGAGGATGACCAACCAACTGAGCCATACTGGTCAGAGTAGAATATATACCTTTTTAAAAATTTTAATCCTGATTTCATTTTAATTGTACTTAAAAGTATTTTATATTTGATGCAAAATATAAATCAGAAGCAAAAACATAATGGCTTGTCAATGAAAAGCTTAACACTGATCTATATAAATTATTTTTAGCACAATGAAAGCTACTAAATCACTTGCATTTCTGAGGAACAATGCTGAGAAGAAAGATATAATACTGTCTGGAATATGCATCCCCTATACAACTTTAACCATGAGACTTATAGACATTCCAATGAGAATATGATTATTTACAGGACATATAAAGGAAAAGAGTTTTTTAAAATAATAACCTATAAATTCTAACTTGAAAAATTCAATTCCATTCCTGGGGATTAATATAAAATATATATTATAAATTAATGTAGATGATCTTGAATATCTTGAAGTCTTTAATAAAATATACTATAAAATAGGAATTGTAAACTCAAGCGCTTATGGAAGCAAAGTAGGTGAGGCAAGTAAATGAAGAATCTAGGTGAGGACGGCAGCAAACTAGAGAACACATGTTTCAAATGCAAGGGGCAGCCTCTGCACAGCATACCAAAAAGCAGTGGGGGCTTACGGGATGCCAGATTTGATTCTATAAGAGAAGCTTGAAGTTCAGATTTCTACAAGAGTCTTCTAAAATTTTAATGTTGAGTCAACTTATGAAGGCAAATTAAACATATGCAGAGCCCATATTTAGTCAGGAGCCCACTTGTGTTTTTATATTTGCTGTGTTTTTAAATGGTCATGCATGAAGCAAATATTTTGTATTTAAAACCTTTCATTTGTATCATGTTTTATCAATATTTTTGACACAAACATGTAATAAAAATCAATGGGGGGGATGAGGACACATTTGTAATACCTTAACTAATAAAAAAAATTAAAAAATGTTTCTAATACATATTAAAACTACAATTGATTTATATTTATTTCTCCCAGATTTGTTGATGTGGGACAAATAAACAATTAGTTCATAGAACTGCTGGAACTAAATTACTAAAGCCATTCTCATCTTTATTGTTATTAATGTCATGGTTTTTGATGTATATCTTTTTAATAATTTATTGATTTTTTAGAGACAGAGAAAGGGAGAGGAGAGAAACATCAATGTGAGAGCACCAGTTGCCTCCTACACACCCCCTACAGGGATCAAGTCGGCAATCAAGGCATATGCCCCTATTGGGAATCCACCCAGCAACCTCTTGGTGCATGGGACAATGCCCAACCAACTGAGCCACACCAGCCAGGGTGGTTTTTGATGTTTAAAACTGCCATCCTGATTATGCCAGGGCTCTGTGAAATTAATAGACATACTGAGACAATCTATCACACAGCTTCAACTAAAAAGAAGGCTCAAGACTTATGATATTGCAGGAAAATCCTGCTTGTAGTAAACATTTGTTTATCTAAGGACTGAATGAGAAAGAATAAAAAATTCTTAAAGGGTCAGATTCTACTTCTTAACAGACTACCCGTAAGCAAATTTCTAAAGACTGTGTGCCAGTGAATGACTGATGGCTGAAAGGAAAAAGATGTTCTTTAAGTCATTAGATATCACCAACAATGTTCCCTATAACTTTTCAAGAGAAGAGGTAGAACCAGTTGAAAGTCAGGCCAATATTCCTGAAAAGGGAAGAGTTGAAGGAAGTATCACCTATCAAATTCCAATTCTTCTAGAGACTTCTTAGTTTGTGAGAACTGTGAATTTATATATTATACTTATCCATTCAGTAGTTCTTAACCAAGAATTGTATCAGAATCTCAAGGAAATATTTCTACATATACATGTCCAGGCCTTATTAGATTACTCGATCTAAATCTTCAGGGGAGAGCGGAGGTTTGTGAACTTAAGTTCCTCAGGTGATTGTGATTCACCAGCACAATTCTAGCTGAGAACTAGTGCAGTACACAAACACTTTATTCTCATCTCAGCAGCACAATTTCTATTATAGTATAAAATGCTTTGCTATGTTTGAGACTTAAGATAATGCCTATTTCCGTGGCAAATTTTGCCCTCTTGTGTTGTTTTATATTAATTAGAAAAAAACTCAGGTGCAAAAAAATATTTTTAAAAAGAGTTTTGCCTCTAGCAAATTGTGTTTTCACAATTATTTGTCATAAGGGCATAAAAGAGAGCTGTAATATCTACTGCTTCTTCAGAAATGTCATTATGTAAAGTCAAATCCTAGACAATTAAGTTATTTCAAAACATTTCAATTCAGGGAATGCTTGAGCTTCCAAATATGTAAAATTGACCCTACCCGTGTCAGCCAAGACCATTCCTGTCAAGGTTGCAGTGGTGATATGTAATGTATGTCCAGAAAAAAAAGCAGGTGAACAGCTTTGCCATCACCTGCTCCCTATGTAAAACTACAACCCCGCTGAGGAGCTACATGAGGCTTACATGGAAAACCCCAAGGTGGTATGTGGCTGGCAGAGTGGCTACGAGCATAAGTGGGTGTACTTGCTAGATGTTAAGACATGACCTGACTCTTTCTGCAATCTTCAGGACCTTGGGGTCCTGGAGAGTTCAGGGCCTGTGGACTGCTGCTTCCCCTTCCCACTTGCACTCCTCCAGCTCCCCCTGCTGAGTACTAGGTCTCCTCCTCCCACCCATCCCCAAGAGCACCCATTTCCTAAGCCCCCTGCCTGCATAAGAGCCAGCCCCCACCATCACTTCATTCCCCCAAGCCTTCAGTCCTTTGTGGGCTCTGAGCCTATCACCCACTCCCAGGCACTAACAACAGGGGTGGGCAAACTTTTTGACTCGAGGGCCACAATGGGTTCTTAAACTGGACCGGAGGGCCGGAACAAAAGCATGGATGGAGTGTTTGTGTGAACTAATATAAATTCAAAGTAAACATCATTACATAAAAGGGTACGGTCTTTTTTTTCAATAGTTTTATTCATTTCAAACGGGCCGTAGTTTGCCCACGGCTGCACTAACAGGAAGTTCTTCCTTCTGGGGTGGAAGGGAGACAGAGCTTTGCTCCTTCCGTGGACACTACATTTCTCCAACCCTCCCTGACTGGGCTTTGGAGTAGTTTCCATGGTGTCAAGGTCTGACAGTGTATGTATAGGAGAAAGAAAATGCTTTTGGCTAAAGTAAAAACATGTATTTCAAATATTTTAGAAATAAAGTTACCTTGTTTCTCGCTTCAATATTTGCCTTGAATGAAAGCAGCTTTTCCACTATAGCTATATTTTGACCAAGGACAGCATAGTGGAGAGCAGTATTGCCATCGATGTCCATTATGTTTGGATCAGCACCATGGTCTAGTAGAATAGTTACACATTCCTCTTCCTGGCTTTGTACGGCCTGTCAGTATTATACCAAAAAGTAGATTATAAATTCTAGTAATTTAAAGTAAACATTCCACAATTTTTACCAATAACAGTTAAATGAGATAAATTCATTTTTATCCTAAGTAATTGAATCAAATCCACCTCATGTTGACATAGTTGGCTACTACATACCTTAATCAGAGCTGTCCTGTTTTCATTATCACAGAGGTTCAACAGGCATTTTCTGTCTACTAGGAGAGTTACCACTCCTGGATGGCCATTGGCACAGGCCAAATGTAGAGCAGTCCTATGAAAGTGAAAGGACTCCTTAGGAATTTAGAGCGCACTATCTCAAAACATACAATTATTCATGTAATTATAGACATTACATGTTACCTCTATGCCTTTAAAACAAATATTTATTTAATTTTCTTCTGGAGACAGTACAATAGTTATTAGTTCTTGTTAATGAAGAAGCAGCCTATCTGAACAGAGAGAGGATGACCTGGGAATTCAGCTCAACTTGTGTCTGATCCTATTTTAACTGTCATGTATTAGCTACCTATCACTTGGCCTTTCTGAACCTCAATTTCCTCATCAACAAAATGGGGATAAAAACAGTAGTAATCTCACCCAGCTGGCATGGCTCAGTGGTTGAGTATTGACATATGAACCAGAAGATCATGGTTTGATTCCTGGTCAGGGCATATGCCCTGGTTGTTGGCTTGATCCTCAGTGTGGGGCATGAAAGAGGCAGCCAATCAATGATTCCCTCTTATCGTTGATGTTTCTATCTCTCTCTCCCTCTTCCTTCATCTCTGAAAGGAATATAAATATATTTAAAAAAATAGTAGTGATCTCACAGATCACCATTGTTTGCTTAAATAAAAAGCTAAGCAGTGTTTACTATAGTTCCCAGCACAAAAAAAATCTCAATAATTTTTAGATTGTATTATTATAATTACTACTATTGCTACAACTTTACAAAGACATATCAATTAAGTAAAATCATATCTACTTTGCAGATGTGTTTTAAGAATTAAAAGTACACTGTATTTCAATGATTCTAATATGCTTATTTTTTCACATTTTAACATCTCTGCCACTGGGATGCAATTTATAATTCAGAATGTCTTACAACTATAATTGGCAGCAATTTTAAAAAAAAATTCTTATTGGTATATTGGGCATCATACCATCCACGGTGTCTTACGTTAAGTGAAATAATGGCAAATACAATAGACCTTTTGCAGTTCTAGTCAAACGTTTAGGATTAAAACCATTTTTAGTTCTTAAAAGCATTATAGAAAAAGAGGATTAAAATATCAAAACAATAAAGTATTTTTTTAAAGTAACTTTTACTTTGGTCTTCAAGAAACTTAAAGCCAAAGGACATTCAGAATTCAAATGAACAGGGATGGCTCATTTTATTCAATATTTAGATTTATAGATTTATGAAAATCAGATATTTCCAATGATCAATATTAGTATTTAATACTAGGATACATTTTCAAAAGAGCAGGTAAAGATTATCTTTTACAATTTCCTACCTTCAGAAATACTTTGGTTTGAAAGGATGAAGAAAAAGCTTCAATTAAGATTAGGTCCTAATACTTCCATTTTAAATTTCTCATTTGATCATACTGGACAACATGAAGTTTTTAAGAATGAAAAGGGCCTGGGAGACAGATTGAAAAGGTCCTGAGTAGAATATATCTGCTAGATAGCTATTCAGGTTTTATTTCATGAATAGATAAATTGAAAGAATGAATAAATTTAGTTGGAGAGTTCAATATTTTTAAATAATACTTTTAAAAGTAAAGCAATACTTTTGCAATAGTAATAGTAACATATTTGCTATGTTTTATTGTAATTAGAACATAACTAAATTATTAATTTACTAGAGGCCCGGTGAACAAAATTCGTACACAGGTAGGGTCTGGCGATCAGGGCCGATCTGTGGGATGACTGGTGGGGTGATCAGGGGCCCCCGCTGGCACGCGCCTCAGCTGGCCTGGTGCCGCTCACCCACCGGCCCCACCCCCAGCCGCCGCCGGTTGCCTCCCTCTGTGGGGAAACCAGCAGGGCAATCGGGGAGGGGGGGGGGGGCTTTGCTGGCACCCACCTTGGCTGGCCTGGGGCCTGTGGGCTGGGGGCAGCTACTGTGTTGAGCATCTGCCCCCTGGTGATGAGTGCACATCATAGCGACCGGTCATTCTGCCATTCAGTCGATTTGCATATTAGGCTTTTATTATATAGGATAATCACTTATATCATGGGTGGCGTCCCTCTGGGTGGCCTGCAGGGATCAGGCCGAAACCCGCAGTCCAATGCTGCCTGCAGCTACTACCTGCCACTCCCGCTCATCCCGGCCCCACTGTGCCTGCTGTGGGCTCGTGCCCAATTAGTCCCGATCAGGAGAGGCTCACGCTGCTGCAGCAGTACTCGGCAGCCATGAGCCCTGCATCTGACGCCCTCCCAAGGGGAGTGGCCTGCGGGATCGGGCAGAAACTGGCTCTCCGACATTCCCCAAGGGGTCCCAAATTGCGAGAGGGCAACAGGCCAGGCTGAGGGACCCCACCAGTGCATGATCGGGCAGGGAGGGACCGCGGGAGGGCTCCAGGGTGTGTCCAACCCATCTCACTCAGTCCTGATCAGCCGGACCCCAGCAGTAAGCTAACCTACCAGTCGGAGCATCTGCCCCCTGGTGGTCAGTGCACATCATAGTGAGCAGTTGAGCAGCCTTAGCATATCATTAGCATATTACGCTTTGATTGTTCGGTTGCTCTGCCATTCGGTCTATTTGCATATTACCCTTTTATCATATAGGATGTAATAAAGAAAGCTATATAAAGTAAAAAAATATGTACAATTAGATACATACATATACTCTATAAACACAGATAAAAAGATTCCTTTTACTTCTGAAGAGGTTAAAATTTGTCAGAAGGTGCCAATTCTCAAAAACATTTTTTAAAAAAAGTGATGAATTATTTTTTATCTATGTAAGATTCATATTCCTGCTCTTCCCCAGGATTATTTCTATCATAATATACTTTTACTAGAATTTCTACACTTGTTCATTGTAAAAATCAGATTTTTTAAACTGGAAATGTTCAGTTATAATACAAACTAGCGGCCTGATGCACGAATTCAAACATAGGTGGGGTACAGCTGGCACACCCCAATCTGGCCCGATTGGGATGGGCCAGCTGGGGGGAGGGGCCACAGGCGGTTGACCAGCTGGCCCAACCCCTGATTGCAGTGGGGGGGGGGGGGCAATGGGGGGTGGGGCTGGTCAGGGGAAAGGGCCACAGGCAGTTGGCCAGCTGGCCCAGCCCCCGCTTGGGGTGGGGGCCAATTGGGGGTGGGGACAGCCAGGGGGAAGGGCTGTGGGCAGTTGGCCGGCCAGCCCCTACCCCGATCAGAGTTGGGGGGCCAGTTGGGGATGGGGCCGGATACCAGTAGGGACTGTGGGCAGTTGGCTGGTGACCCCGCCACCTGGTCCAACTCCTGGTAGAGGGGACAATTTGCATATTAGTCTTTTATTATATACTAGAGGCCCAGTGCACAAAATTTGTGCACTTGGGGGGGGTCCATGAGCCCGGCCTGCACCCTCTCACTATCCAGGAGCCCTCAGGGGATGTCCGACTGACGGCTTAGGCCCGTTCCCAAGCCAGCAGTCAGACATCCTTAGCACTGCTGCAGAGCCATTGTACTCGCCAGACGTGAGCCCAGCTCAGGGTTTCTGGCTGAGCAGTACTCCCCACACTGACCACCAGGGGACAGCTCCTGCATTGAGTGTCTGCCCCCTGGTAGTCAGTGCGCATCATAGTGACCAGTCGTGCCACCGGCCGATTTGTATATTAGCCTTTTATTATATAGGAAGGATGTTCAGAAATAAATTTTATCACATTTTGCACATTTTTTAGCTAATATAGGATCAGTCTGTGTGTATGGCTAATCAAAGTAATTTTTGTCTCCCTTTCTGAACTACCAAAGTACATCTTTGCCTGTCAACATATATCTCTTATCTATACCACCTTCAACGGTCATATATTCCATCCTATGGATGTACTATAATTTTGAAATAAAATCCATTTATATGAGTTCTTCTTAATACACTGCTATTATGAGCAGTGCTGAGAAAAAAAAATTTTCTGTAATTTAGCTAATCCTATCTAATAAAAGAGAAACATGGTAATTAGCGTACGACCACTACCCTTCCCATTGGCTAATCAGGGCGATATGCAAATTAACTGCCAGCCAAGATGGCGGCCAGCAGCCAGGCAGCTGGAAGCGAACATGAGGCTTGCTTGCTTCAGTGATAGAGGACTCCAACGTTCCCCGCCTGCCGCTGATGGCCTCTGAGCTGCAACTCTAAGCAACTATGTTACAAATATAGAAGCTAAACAAAACCCCAGAAACCTGCTTTAGTCCGCCAGGCTTCAGCCAGCAGGATAGCAACATTGTTTCAAATACAGAAGGTAAACAAAGGCCAGAAACCTGTTTTCAGCAGCAGAGGCCTAAGAGCTGGAGCCAAGCCTCAAAGCTAAAGCTGGCCCTGAATTAAAAAAAAAAGAAAAAAAGGAGCGTTTGGAGCTTCAGTCACCCGCCAGCCTAAAAACAGCCCTCAGCCCCTCACCCAGACTGGCCAGGCACCCCAGTGGGGACCCCCACCCTGAAGGCTGTGTGACCAGCTGCAAACAGCCATCATCCCCTCACCCAGACTGGCCAGGCACCCCAGTGGGAACCCCCACCCTGATCCAGGACACCCTTCAGGGCAAACCAGCCAGCCCCACCCATGCACCAGGCCACTATTCTATATAGTAAAAGGGTAATATGCCTCCCAGCACCGGGATCAGCGGAGCCAAGAGGCCTCCTGGCACCGGGATCAGTGTGACAGGGGGCAGCGCCCAAACCCCCTGATCGCCCTGCGGCTCTGTGTGTGACAGGGGGCGGGGCCACAACCTCCCTATCCGCCCTGCTCTGTTCATGACAGGGGAAGGCGCCCCAACCCGCTGATCAGCCCTGCTCTGTGCCTGATGGGGGGAGCTCCCCAACTCCCTGATCACCCTGCGGCTCTGTGTGTGACAGGGTGTGGCGCCCCAACCCCCTGATCGGCCCTGCTCTGTGTGTGACGGGAGGCAGTGCCACAACCCCCTGATCGGCCCTGCTCTGTGTATGACGGGAGGCAGTGCCACAACCCCCTGATCGGCCCTGCTCTGTGTGTGACGGGAGGCAGTGCCACAACCCCCTGATCGGCCCTGCTCTGTGTGTGACGGGGTAGAGCCATAACCTCCCCATCGGACCTGCCCTGAGTGTGACAGTGGCGGTGCCCCAACCCCCTGATCGGCCCTGCTCTGTGGGTGATAGAGGGTGGTGCCCCAACCCCCGATCCACCCTGCTCTGTGTGTGACAGGGGGCGGTGCCCCAACTCCCCTACCGGCCCTACTCTGTGAGTGACAGGGGGGAGCTCCCCAACCCCCTGATGGGCCCTGCTCTGTGCGTGACAGGGTATGGAGCCCCAACCCCCCTGATGGGCCCTGCTCTGTGAGTGATAGGGGGCAGCGCCCCAACCCTGATTGGCCCTGCTCTGTGCGTGACAGGGGGTGGCGCCGCAACCTCCCCATCGACCCTGCCTTGAGTGTGACAGGGGCAGTGCCCCAACCCCCCAATCGGCCCTACCCTGAGCATGACTGAAGGTGGCATCGCAACCTCCCAATCCGCCCTGCTCTGTGCATGACAGGGGGCGGCGCCCCAACTCCCCAATTGTCCCTGCTCTCAGCCTGACCAGGGGCTGCACCTAGGGATTGGGCCTGCCCTCTGCCACCTGGGAGCAGGCCTAAGCCAGCAGGTCATTATCTCCCGAGGGGTACCAGACTGCAAGAGGGCACAGGCCGGGCTGAGGGACACCCCCTCCCCCCCCACCCCCCCAGTGCACAAATTTTTGTGCACCAGGCCTCTAGTCTATAATAATAAAAGCATAATATGCTAATTAGAGCGGACATCCTTCCGGACTAAGCTGGGGCTGCAGCTGCCATGGCTGCAAGGGAGGGATCCAGGCAGCCACCCATGGCTGCGAAGGCCTACTCTTGCACGAATTTTGTGCATCAGGCCTCTAGGTATTTTATAAAGATATTTTAGTATAATTAGCATTAATAGGTAAAAATAACAAATTTTTAAATGTGGTACTAATAAACAAGTTGTCTATTTGAAAAGTCAAAAGTAACTTAACCTTTAAGCAGCAGTATAAGTACCACTGCTGGTCATCTTCACAAACTTTGTGCATGGAAAATGGTATTTCACTCCTTTTCTTACCAGTGACACTAAATATCTTGACACTAAATATCCATCATTCCCTTGTACATATGCTAAAAACACTTTGTCCAATTTTAAATGTGTTTTTTTTCTTGTTGATTTCAAAGTCTCCTCTGTAAAATAAAGATATACTTTTTCTCCAATGTGCATACATTGTAAATATTTTGCAAGTGCATCTTCTTAATATTACTTTCTTACATTGCTCACCCTCCTATTTTTCTTGCTTTTAAGATCTTTGTCAACTTAAATATATATATATATATATATATATATATATATATATATATAGGCATTTATGTTTTCTTCTGGTAATTTTCATATTTTATATATTTGAAATTTTAATCTATATTCCACCTGGAACTTATTTTTCTGAAATAAAATCTTGCTAGTTTTCTCCAAATACTTAGCAATTATTTCGCAACCATTTATAAGTAAGTCATCTTTTCCTACAAACATGAAATGTCACCAGTATCAGGTTCTAAAGTTCTTACATACATTTGGGTGTTTAGACATTTCTAATCTGTTCTAATCATTTCTGTCTTTTCAGCTACTGATAGACAAATAACTTGTGGAAATTTATAGCACATGTTGATATCTAAAAGGGCAAAGCTTTACCTACTAACTACACAGTAATTTTCCTAATTTCACCACAACAATAAAGACAGCATCTGTGACTCAAAAATTTTAAAACCATACTTTATTGTTTATGTAAAATTAATAAATATAGGAAGAACACATTTTGAGAAAATGAATCTTCCTATTCAAGTCCACAGCTATCTTTTCACTTCAAAGTTCCCTTTGGAGGTCCCTCAATAAAGAACATAGGTGTACACTGTTTTATATTTGTTATTGGATTTTATCTGAAGAATTTTTAGGCCAAAAGTTGATTATGGGAATTATTTCTCTCATTATGTACTTGCCTATAATATACAGCATTATGGTATAAAAATGTGAACATCAAATATATAATGCGAAATATACTTAATTTCGTTTCTATTATTGCTATTTAATTAAATCACGTAAAAATGTCAGTACTTGCTCTGTAAGAGGAATTAGGGGCGGGTCCTTAAGTTTTTGTTCTTAAGGACCTGGGCGCTAGAACCCGGGTAAGGCGTCCACCACCGACCTGCCCGCGGCGCGAGAGGGAAGCTGGCCCAGCACCTCGGTGACAGCAGGGCTGCGCCCACCTGCGGAGCCGGCCGGCGGGGTGCGCTCCCCCAGGGCCGCCCGCCTCCTCCCGGCGGCCCGCGGGAGCCGCGCAGGCCTTATTACCTGTTCATCTTGTCTCTATCATTCAAGCCACTTATCCGGAGCAGCAGAATCTGCTTCACTTTGGCGACGCTGCCCACGCTGGCCGCTCTGTGGATCTTGCCCAGGTCTCGGTCTCGGACGTGGTACCCGCGCGCCGAGGCGCCTCTGCCACCACCCGGCGGCCTCTCTCCCAGGCTGCGCCCGGGGCTGGTGGACGCGGCCAAGGGCGACACCCCCTTCCTACTCCCAAAGCCAAAAATCTTCTTCATCGCAGAGCGCCTGACGGCTTCAGCGAAGCCTCACCTTCCCCTCAGCTTTCCGCGCCGCCCCCCGAGTCAAGCACTTTGGCTCCAGGGACGCTCCTGAGGCCACAGCATCCGGCGGGCAGCGCCGCGGTTTGAAATCTTTCAGCCTGCAAGGATTGTAACCCAGCAAAGCCCTCTGCACGCAACTGCGCGTGCGCGCCTCCGAGCCGACGTCACTGCGCGTGCGCACTAAGTCCCTGCGGCCAGAGCTACCCAGCGCGCATGTGCAAGGTACAGACTTCTAAAATCTCAGGGACCGCTTCTGGTCACGGTTCTAACATCGATGGGAATTGGCCGGATCTTGTGAAACATTTGCAAAGGTTAGACTCACCCCAGTGGAAAAGGGAGTCTTTACCCACTGGGGCTAGGGTGGCGTGGAACTTAAGGATGCCAAAGGCCTCCTCCCGCAGAAAACTCCCCTAAAAAAAATCTATAAATCTTTTTGTTCCTCTTCCACATCCCTCTGGGCCCCAGTCTCCAGGGAATTTAGCGGATGCAACAACAGAGAGATGTTCCACAGCGTTAGAGATTGTGGCAATGTGTGTATTCAAGTGCAAATTTCTGAGAAACAAAGGTACCGTCTCCAGATGAAATGAAAGCACATTTCTGAGTGCCTCTTAGTCCTCCCTTTGGCCCACCCGTACAATTACATTTTCTTTACTTTTATTTCCCCAATTAAATCTTTAATCAACCCAATATTTATTTTGGAGCATGGAGTAACATTTAAGAACTTTAAAAAAAAAAAAAAAGCTATTGTGGGAACCATGCCAGGACCGCGGATAGTCAAGGCCGGTGGGAGCACAGAGGCCTTATTATCAATACATCAGAATGACCGAAGGCTGCTCTGGGCATGTGCCTAAATGGAATGTTCAAGGACTCTGAGCCTGGGAATCCTAATCAGGCCACGATACCATGAGCGGGTGCAAGGACACACGGTACACTGTGCCCTTCAGTAGCCAATATGATTGATATAACTATTGGCACGAAGCCTTTGTCTAAGTAGTATAAAAGTAGGTTACTGACCAGCTAGTTGGCTGGAGTCGGCTAGAGAGAGCAGCTAGGATGGAGTGTGGGAAGAAATTTGCTAGAGGGAGCAGCAGGGTAGGAGAGACAGGGGTAGCTGCTGAGCCAGAGAGCTCAGGTACTGCTGTGACGTGAGGCAGTGAGTCTAGGAGGCAGCGTGTGGCTGCTCAGATAATAGCTGTGGGTACAGAGACTGATGCTGTTTTATGGGAAAGATTGATATTCACCAGCCGGTGTCTGGCTGCCTGCCTGTATGGACTTTGCTGTGAGGACTGTTCTTGTCTGATGGCTATATGGCCACTGGATTCAGCAATAAAGACTCATACAACCACAACTTCTCCATCTCCTTGTCCATCTCGCAAGACCCTCTGCCAAGCTCTGCCCGGACTCAGAGCAGCTGTGCCCTTGGGCAGTGCTCTGAACAGCTATTCACATGTCACAAACCATCTTTTCTCACATAGTTTAAAATATACTTTATTTTGCATTAAATTCGTGGTATGTTTTTTTCTGTTTCTGGTGTTACTGTTCTGTTCTACTGAATTGTTAATTTTTTGAGGAGCCTCCATACTGTTTTCCATAGTGGCTGCACCAATTTACAATCCCACAAACATTGTACTCTTCCCCCAGCCATAACCTCAGCCTGAAAACTTCTTCCTTTCCCCATCGGGTTTGGGCAATTCTGACCATTAAGATAGTTGGACAGAGTTGTCACCTAAAGCAGCCCCGCCTCCAAATCTTAAATTCCATAGTCTCAAGGGTCAGTTCTGATCACAGCCTCCATGTCCTTCACGGTCTTCCTCCCCCAGGCTCTGTAGGGTCAGGGCTGCATCTGCTTGTGTGCTGTGGTATGCCTGGTGCCTAGGGTACAGAAGAGATACCCATATGTTTTGAATCTAATTAAACTGAATCCTACTATACTTTCTTTTCTATCTTATTAAGTGATCTATTCTCTCAATCCTTTTTTCCTTAGTTATTCAGTGGACAGTTGTTTTCCAAATATTTACCTTATGCTACATAGTCCTTACTCTCAGAGACAGAGGATGGAGATGATTCTTTATACCTTAATGGGGGCCAGTGGTAGACAATATATAGGCAGTTATTGCAATAGTGTAGGGTACTCTATATATTAAGTGGTGTTTTGTTTTTTTCCATCCAGAATGTATTCTAATTGAACCATGTTTTTTTCTAAGGATTTCTCACTCCCACAACTCTCTTAACTTTTTTATACACTTGCCATGCAAACCACTAAACTTAGATTAATATGTGCTAATCTATGGCTGGTACTCCCAAATTGCTGGTGTCCCATTTCAACCGTATTGTCGGCTACTATTCTGAAAATGGAACTCTCTCCTCAGATTTCCCACCCCACCCCACCCGGAGGTGCCCTTGCCATCTGTCTGACCAGTAACTGTTTTCCCTTCTTACCTGCATGTTTCCCTTCTTACCTGCAACTGCACTCACCTTCCTTCCTTCCCACCTATTTTAGAGGTCAAGATTTCCCTCTGCCTGTCTCATCTGTCTTAGCTCATGGAGTATCTTCTCTTGCCCTCTCTGTTGTCGCCTTCTCTGCTGCATATAAGTATGCTCACATCTCTGCTATAATAAAGCAAAATCTGTTCATAACCTCTTGTTTCTCTCCAGCTACCATGTCATCTTTCCTTTTCTATAGCCCATTTTTTTAAAAGTGTCATGTTCATTCTGTCAACCAATATTTGTTGACACCAAGTCAATGCCAAAAGATACCCCTGGTTTGTGGTGTGGTGAAGAAGGAAACTTTATTTACAGCAGCGGTTCTCAACCTTGGCTGCACATTAGAATCACCTGGGAATCTTTTAAAAATCCTGATTTCTGGGCCTCATCCTCCAGAAATTCTGTTTCTTTGTTACTAATGTTGTGGCCCCACCCCATAACAAAGAAACAGAATTTCCGGAGGATGAGGCCCAGAAACCAGAATTTTAAAAAGATTCCCAGGTGATTCTAATGTGCAGCCAAGGTTGAGAATCACTGGTTTAGTGCAAAACAGCTCAATTGTGATACAGCACAGCTGAGAAAACAGCATAGCTGTAGAATAGCTCTGGGACCAGGTGGCCCTGGGTCTAAGCCCCTCTCTGGCTAGACAGCTCGGCTCTATGCCAGTTTGCTTTGTGCTGTGCTGGTCTTCTCAGCTCTTCTCTGGTGAGACATCTTTTGGTGTTTCAGCTCAGCCAGGGAGATGCATATTTCAGTTGAAAGGGGAAGTTGCCTGATATGGACAGGAGCCCCCACCCTTGGTTCCTGATTTGTTCTTCCACATGCACATAAGGACTTTAAATCTGCACAGTTTGATTGATCTAAAAAGCACTGTTCTGATTGATCAGAAGAGAGCCACTCTGATTGGCTAGAGCTGCATAGCTTCAATTGGGTGGGGAAAGCCTCAGTGCTATTGGTTGAAATATGGTCCAAGAACTCCTTTATAAGGGCTGTCTCAGATGGCAGAAACACTGTGCAGGCTTCTCCATGAAGTGAAGTTTGTGTGAGAGGCCCCATTGCAAAAAAAATGGTTGTTAGGCTCTTTTCTCTTTTTCTTTCTTTCTTTTTTTATTTATTTAATTTTATTTTATTTATTTTATTTTAATTTTATTTTATTTTATTTATTGTGTTTTATTTTATTTATTTTATTTTATTATTTTATTTATTTAATTATTTTATTTTATTTATTTTATTTTAGTCCAGTTTACCACCAGGAGCCCTTCTTAGTAGGTATCTTTTTTTGTTTTTTTTCAAAGGGGGATTCACAATTCATAACCTATATCCCCTCATCTCACCAACACTAGATTAGGGGACACAGCCATGTCCCCAGCTGCTCTGTTGATGTATCTAAGGACATCCATGGTCCAATAGAAAAGTCAAGGTTCAATTCTTCTGTCTAATCTCTGCATGGCATTTGCATTGGGTAGTGTTAACACTTCCTCTTTTCTTTCTAGAAAAGAAACTATGGCTTTTTCACTTATTGGGATTTTTAAGAAATTACAGATGTTCCACATAACAAATGAAACAGCACATAAATCTATTAAGAAAAAGTGAGCACCCTCCCTCTCCTGGCTTTCCATCTTCCCATGTAAGGGATCTTCTACAAGGTCTCCACCCACAAACACACACAGGAGAGGGGTTTCTCTTCTTTTCTCCCCTCCTAACTCCTCCCCTTCCCTTGTCATCTTCCTCTCATTTGGTGTCAATTTCTTGTTCCTATCCTCTGCTTGGTTTTCCTGTCAGTTGTTACCCAAAGTACACCCTCCCTCTCCTGATGGTCAGTCCACATGGGAACTCTCCTCCCCTTCACCTGCTCTACCCTGGCAGAGGCCGTGTGACCTGTCTGATGGTGAAATGGAGAAACTTTAGTGGGTCCTGCTCAGCTCATCTTCTCGCTTTCCTGTGGGGAGGGTCTGCTCAATGGCTGCGCTGCTCTCACAGGGGACACATTGTCTACTTCTCATACTCAGTGTTAGGAAGATATTTTCTCTCACACTAGAATGTGTTTTCCATCCCAGCCTCTATTTAATACTAAACGTGGTTTTGGCTCCCATCTGCCATACTCTCAGTCAAATATCTCAATTTGTTCAGAATTCAGGTCAGAAAGGGATGAAGTGACATTTGATCAAACATCTCAGCATTTAATGAGTTATTTCTCTCTCTCTCTCTCTCTCTCTCTCTCTCTCTTTTTCCAGTTAGGCTAGCCCTTTGTATAGTAGGTGTAAGTACAATCACTCTATCTAATGTACCTCAGAGTATATTGTCTTATGACTTTGTTAATGCTTTTTCTCCCTTCATATGTGTCTAATTTTTATGTATTCAATTATCTTGATCTTTTCTTTTTGGCCAACTCAGAAGTTACACAGATATTCTTCTAAATTTTCTCTTAGGGTTTATTGCTTATATTTTGATGTTTAATACATCTAAGACTTATTTGTGCATACGATTTGAAGTGGGGGGTCCAGATGGATAGTCAATTATGTCAGCACTATTTCTTAAAACAACAACAACAACAACCTTTCTCCATCAAATAACTGTTTTTAACATTCAACAAGAGCCTCAAATTTAAGATTCCCCCCTCTCAACTCATTAACTGTTCCCTTTTCCACATCCTTCAGTTAATCAGTAACCTCTACCTTAATCCTTGTCTCTCATATTTCCAGGCATTACCTGACTTCTTTCCATTTCTCAAATGACCATAACTTTTAAAACTTAAAGCAATAAGTATTTATTATATAAAAATTAGCAAATACACATAAGCAAGAAGAAGAAATTTGAAACCTCTATTATCCCAACTCCCAGAAATAACCATATGGTATATGTTATTTTAGCTATTTTCCCTTTTTTCATAGTTTTTTTTCCCCCCATGCACCCTCCACCCCCTTCAAATTACCTTTTTTCCATAGTTTTTAAAGGAAGATGGCTATGTCCCTGTGTCTTCCTTTGGCTCCTCCAAATCCACCCTCCACCACCTTGCCCTCTGCTCTCTGCCCAGGACATGTCAGCAGGTTCCAGGGCTCCTCCAGGAAACTTCACTGCACAGCTCTCCTTCTGGGTTCCTGTGGCTGCCCCCTCCCTTTCCCCTTTGGGTCTAGGAGTGGTAACAGCTCCCCTGGTACATCACTGCGGTACCTCACTGTCCTAAGTGGTTCACCTGAACCCTACCCATAGCTCTATAAGCTTTCCTTAGTTAAACTCCCCTCGGATCATCCTAATTTCTCCTGTCTGGTTCCTGGTTGTTACGAGAAGGTAGTTAAAAATTATTCTTGATGTAAAATATTTGAACAATTTTCAAAAAAATAAAAACATCTACCTTAACCTTTAATTTCTCAATTGTAGTTCCTGCCTCAGAGATAACTAGTGTTTTCAGTTTGGTAAATTCTTTCCAGATCTTTATGTCTTACACGTACATATATGAGTGTATAGCTAAATACAGGTTTTCATGTATTCATTGGTGGGGGGTGTGTATATGTGTGTTTATATCCGTGGTATCACACTATACATATTGTTCCATAATTTGTTTTTTAAAATTTGTCTTAAGGAATTTTCCACTTCAGAACAGTACAAAACCTAACACTTTTTCTTTTTTTAATTAAATCTTTATTGTTCAGATTATTACAGTTGTTCCTCTTTTTTCCCCCCATAGCTCCCCTTCACCCGGTTCCCACCCCACCCTCTGCCCTTACCACTGCCCCCGCACTGTCCTCATCCATAGGTGCACAATTTTTGTCCAGTCTCTTCCCGCATCCCCCACACCCCTTTCCCCCCCAAGAATAGTCAGTCCATTCCCTTTCTATGTCCCTGATTCTATTATAATCACCAGTTCATTCTGTTCATCAGATTATTTATTCATTTGATTCTTAGATTCACTTGTTGATAGATGCATATTTGTTGTTCATAATTTGTATCTTAACCTTTTTCTTCTTCTTCCTCTTCTTAAAGGACACCTTTCAGCATTCCATATAATACTGGTTTGGTGGTGATGAACTCCTTCAGCTTCTTCTTATCTGTGAAGCTCTTTATCTGACCTTCAATTCTGAATGATAGCTTTGCTGGGTAAAGTAATCTTGGTTGTAGGTTCTTGGTATTCATCACTTTGAATATTTCTTGCCACTCCCTTCTGGCCTGCATAGTTTCTGTTGAGAAATCAGCTGACAGTCGTATGGGTAATCCCTTGTAGGTAACTGACTGTTTTTTTCTTGCTGCTTTTAAGATTCTCTCTTTGTCTTTTGCTCTTGGCATTTTAACTATGATGTGTCTTGGTGTGGTCCTCTTTGGATTCCTTTAGTTTGGGGTTCTCTGCACTTCCTGGACTTGTAAGTCTATTTCTTTCACCAGGTAGGGGAAGTTTTCTGTCACTTCTTCAAATAGGTTTTCAATATCTTGCCCTCTCTCTTCTTCTGGCACACCCATAATTTGGATGCTGGTTCTCTTGAAGTTGTCCCAGAGGCTCCTTACACTATCTTCATATTTTTGGATTCTTTTTTCTTTTTGTTTTTCTGGTTGGGTGTTTTTTGCTTCTTCGTAATTCAAATCTTTGACTTGATTCTTGAGATCCTCTAGTCTGCTGTTGGAACTCTGTGTAATATTCTTTATTTCAGTCAGTGTATGGTTAATTTCTAGTTGGTCCTTTTACATAACCTCGAGGGTCTCAGTAGATTTCTTGAGGGTCTCACTAAATTTATCAGCGGTTTCTAGAAAATTCTTGAAAAACCTTATAATGTGGTTTTGAACTCTATATCCAGTAGTTTGCTTTCCTCAATTTCTGTCATTTGTGACCTGTTTCTTTGTCTTGGCATTTTTTATGCTTCCCTGTGTTGATAGAGTGGCTTTCTGCACTAGGTGTCCTATAGGGTCCAGTGGCTCAGCCTCCCTAATTACCTGAGGTGGACACTCTTTGTGCACCCCTTTGTGGGCTGTGTGCACAGTCTTGTTGTAGTTAAGCCTTGATTGTTGTAGGTATCACTGGGAGGAATTGACCTCCAGGCCAGTTGGCTGTGAGAATCAGCTGTGTCTGCAGTGGGAGAACTTCTGTGCTGAAGACACCCTTCTGGGGCAAGACTTGCTTCAATGGGGCTTTGGTGCTCACTGAGTCTGCCCCCTGAGTGTGTCCCTTATGGGTCTGAGGAGTTGTAATCTGGAGTGGTCCCACTCTGACCACTAGGTAACTGACTCTTGGATCTAAGGAGGTGCTAATTTAGCCTCTGCCTGAGGCTACCCTGCAGGAGCTATGGAGAGATCGATGATTCCTCTTATTTGTTTTAGATTTGGAGGTGCCCAGATGAGGCCCAGCTGTGAAGCAATGCAAGCTGCTGTGGGGCCTTGGGCCTTCTTTTGGAAGTTCTGTGTCTCTCAGACCCAGCTGAAGTTTGTTAGGTAATTTTCAGATTGCAAAGGGCCAGGCCTTTCATATGTAAAAGCCTCTGCTCACAGCTTGGGTTGGGTGTGGTCTCAGGGGATCAACAGGGCAGAGCAAACAGCTATGGCTGATCCTCAGCCCTGCCCTAAGAGACCCCGAGTCTCAGTGTCCCGCGGTAATCGCTGTAAGCACCTCTGAGAGAAAGCTGCCCTCGAGTTCTGACGGATGCCAGACAGTCCAGTTTCTCCCCGTATGAGTCTTGGCCCCCAGAGACTTGCCCGGAACTGGAGTTCAGAGCGGGAGCCTGTGTCTCCCTCTCGATTGAAAAAGACAACCGCATCCTCAGTTGCCAGCCCTTTCCACGTGCGCCTCCATACCTCTGCACTTTACTTCCGCACCTCCTCTGAGTCTCGGTATGCTTTTCTCTTTCCTTCTAGTTGTAGAATTTCCACTCAGCCAGCCTTCCTGTGGTTCTGGATGATGTCTGCTTTGTCTTTTAGTTGTATTTTTGAAGTGGTTGTGCGAGGCAGCAATTTCCGGTGTTTACCTGTGCTACCATCTTAGTTTTGCCTCCCTAACACTTTTTCTTAAATTGCTGCTTAGTACGTTGAAGTGTGGAGATATAACTTTATTTAAGCACTCCCCTATTGACTGACATTTAGAGTCTTTCCAATTTTTCACTATCATAAACAACGTAACTCTGAAAATGCTCATACTTCCCTTTTAATGTTCATGGGCAATCACTCCTCGAAGGCAGAGGCTGAGAAATAAAACCCGGGCTGAAGGCGAAGTGCATTTTTGTTTTTTATTTTAGCAGGTACTCTCGAAGTTCCTCCCCCAAGGTCCACACCTTTTTCTGTGTAGATTCACATGTATATGTGATGGGATGCCCTGGAAGACTAGACACTAAGGCAATATTTTTAAGAGAGGGGGCTTTTATTTAAAAAATTTCAAGAAATAGTCTGTCTCTGGGAATTGAAGCTCTAACTTTGGGCTCTCTGTTTCATTGTAAAATGAGTGTGAATCTCAGGCCACCAACTCAAATGTGCAGACATGTCATCAGATTCATAACCGTTTCATTTCTGCATCAAGTCCCATCTGCCAGGCACCTGAAACACAGTCAAGTGAGGGCTCTCCATCTAGTCCCTGTGATGCTTGCTTAGCATGGGGTCACCTCCCCGCGGGCGGGTTGCTGGTTTGTGGGGAATGCAGGGGGCGCTGGAGGGAGTGAGCTGGGAGAGGTGCGGTCACCTGAGCTGTCCTTTACTCTCTTGGGCCCCTGCAGGGGTGCCCGCCCTTCCATCTGGCCCTTGTGGAACTGTGCCCAGCTCTGCCCCAAGGCCTCGCCAGGCCTGGCTGTTTCCCAGCTCTCGCTGACCTCTTGGGGGCAGAGAAACATTTGGCTGCGCTCCTTGCCAGCTGGGCGTGGGCAACTGCATCAGGCTTATCCACCGCTCTGCACAGCCTGCTTTGTGGCTGCGCTCTCACACCTCCTTGGGGCGCCCTGGGAGCTTTCTGCTAAGCAAGGAGGAGTAGGAGCTTTCCTCTCAGTTCCCAGGCAGAGCTGTGGTTTCTAGAAACCCTCACCTTCACCTGGTCCTGGGCGAGGGTGGGAAGTGGGGAGTGAGACCCATGTGTAGGGGGAACATACATCCCTCTGGTTCGCCTGGGACAGTCCTGGTGTGTGCCTGTGTTCCCAGCATAATTAGTGATAGAACTCCCTTTCACACTTAACAGTGTCCAGCACATTAAACTATATGGCCCTCCTCCCACACAGAATCTAAGACACCTGCTCCCTTCCCATCTCTCCTCCCCTCCAACCTAGAGAATCTGTATCTCATTTCGGCTTGGGAAACCTGACCTTCACCGTCACATCGTATTCTTTCAAATCTAGTGTTTATGGCCTAAAATTAATGCTGTGACTCTTTCAAGGCTGGCTTTTGATACTGAAAAGTCCAGATGTTTGAACCTCCTAAAAGCATTTCCTCTGCTTCTCAGATGTAATGACCCTTCCCTGGAATGTACAATGGAGGCCTCACACTCTACTTTGGGAAAGGGCCACAGGGTAAAAATAAATTACCAGTAATGAAAGACACATTGTATAGTGTAGGCCCCCCCCCCCCCCCCCCCCCCCCCCCCGGGCAAGGCACAATGGGCGTTCTTAAAAATATTGTCAACTGAACCCAGGGCGCAGGCGGAGCCATGCCCTGGGGGCGGTCCTAGCCAAGAGGCAAGGAAGCCACTCAGTCTGACCTTTCCAGCCCAGGTGCTAGGGGTGGATCTCATTATGTCGCCAGGAACTCAAGGCCCAACCAGATGTGATGTAACTTCCTGGTATTTGGGTATAAATTAAACACATGGTTCCAGTGCTGGGCCCCCTGTCTGTCCCTCCATCAGAGGGCAGAAGTCCACCCGGTCCCAGCTTCTCCTTCTATTTCTGTATCTTGTCTCTTCATTTCATTTGTCAATCTCCAGCGCCTCTACTCAAAGAACCAGTTCATTTCTCTTTCCATGCTGGATGCGGAGAAGAGACTCCCGCGATAGTATAGGATTCTAAAACCTTACCTTACCACATCCCCCATCCCTCTTGTAATCCCCCTGAACCTACAAAGAAAGTTGACTTCTTGTTAGAGGTGTTCTCTGCTACCACACTCCCCAGGGCATACAAACTGGACCTAAACCGGGTTCTCTGGGGAGCCAGTTCCACTGCAGGGAACCGGCTGGGCTACTGGGCTAGGGCCATCTAGGGTGACTTTAGCCACACAAGGGACAGAGGCCCATCCTGGTCATTAGCACCCCGCAAAGGCCCAGGAGTTAGACTCAACCCTGGGGAGAGGGAGACTCTGAATGGAGTGGGACTACCCTGACATAACTGGAGTGACGTTTTTCCAATCCAGTGGAATGGGACCACAGAATAGAAACTAAGTAGACTTGTGAAAAAGTAAAGTTACATTTTTTGCATATTTGAGGTATGGCCCAAGCCTCACTGACCCTACTGCATATAGGGGTTCATGTGGGATTTATAATAATAATAATCATAATCCAGTCTGCCCTCCATATCTGTGAATTCCATATCAGCAGGTGCAACCAATCATAGATTGCAAATATGCAGCAAAAAAGTTACATTTTTGCTGATGTCTACTAAGTAGACAGGCCTAGTATGATTATGTCTGTACTGAACATGTACAGACTTTTTCCCTGTCATTATTCCCTATACAATATAGTATAACAACTACTTACAGTGTATTAGGCATTATAAGTAATCTACAGAAGATTTAAAGTATATGGGAGGATGTATTAGTATGTACATCATATGCAAATTAGTACACCATTTTATATAAGATACTTCAGCATCCATGGATTTTGGTATCTGAGATGGGTTCTGGAACCAATCCCCCATGAATACTGAGGGACAACTGTAATATTTATTGACTGCTTTCTATGCACCAGGCTCTGTTCTAAGGGCCTTACATGTTATGCTGTAGATACTGTAAGTTGACTCATTTTACAGAAGCAAATTGAATCACAGATTAAATAACTGACTGAGGTCAAAGTACACATATGCTCTATAGACTGATGATAAACCCTAGGATGGATTTAGAGTAGGTCACTCCAGGACATGAGAAAACTGGTGTGCAGAAATGAGGTGAACTTCCCAGAAATTGTTGATTCAGGAGAAGTAGTGGGCCAAGATGAGACTGCATTTGAAAAAATGCAATAGTCTCTGAATCTACACAGGACAGCCAGCAAAAAGAAGGAATTTTGGAGTAAGAAAAGGAGAATTTAAAAGCTCTTCTGTGAATT
This sequence comes from Myotis nattereri, assembly GCF_964212035.1. Taxonomy (NCBI): domain Eukaryota; kingdom Metazoa; phylum Chordata; class Mammalia; order Chiroptera; family Vespertilionidae; genus Myotis; species Myotis nattereri. Next base: position 95,946,420 of record NC_138075.1, read on the forward strand.
CCTAAGTGCCCTGAACTTTATCCTGGGGACAGACAGGCTTTGTAGCTGGTAGCTCAGAGCTTCACATCCTGGACCCCACCTCTGACCACCAGGTAGAGGATCCCCAGGCTGCAGGCAGACTGGCATCCCCTTGACCTGCTGTGAATTCCTGAAGCCACTATAGACAAGATGTGCATGGGCAGAAGATTCTAGTTTACAAGACTCATAAGGCAAGCAAACTGGGCAGAGGCCATCCTATATAATAAAAGGCTAATAGGCAAATTGACCAAACAGCAGAACAACTGGTCATTATGATGTGCACTGACCACCAGGGGAAGACGCTCAATTCAGGAGCTACCCCCTGGTGGTCAGTATGCTTCCATAGGGGGAGCACTGCTCAGCCAGGCTCATGGCTGGCGAGTGCAGTGGCAGTGGTGGGATCTTCTCTGGCCTCCACAGCAGCACAAGAATGTCTGACTCCCAGCAGGCCTAAGCCATCAGTTGGACATCCCCCGAGGGCTCCCAGACTGCGAGAGGGCACAGGCCGGGCTGAGGGCCCCCTCAAGTGCACAAATTTCGTGTGCTGGGTCTCTAGTGCATTATATATTTTTAAATTTCAAAAAATATTTTTATCTTTAACATCAAGATTTATGATATTCTTATCTTTTTTTCATCAAAATGCTTCAATGTGCCTTCATTTTGAACCTAGTGTATATGAGAAAAAATTATTTCTTCTCCTGATTTCCTTTCATTTAAATTAAGTGTTCAGCTGAGCCAGAGGCTTGGATCCCCGGTTGGGGTATGTATGGAAGGCAACCAATCCATCAATGTTTCTCTCTCTCTCTCCCCCCTACCCCCGCCCTCCCTTTTCCTCCCTTTCTCTCTCTAAGCATATCGTTGGGTGAGAATTAAAAAGTAAATACTTTAAACAATAAAGAATTTAAATTAAAAAAAAGAAATTGAAAAAAGTATGTAATTAAATTTAAATCCTTTACAAAAAAAAAAAAAGTAAATAGATAAAGTGTTCAGGGGAACTTATATTCTAGTTAGCATGTAAAGTCCTATTACTAGAATAAGAACTACATTGGCATTCTCTACCATCCTCAGTACATTTTCTGAGTACCTACCTCTCTAAAACTGGTCTTTAGGAAGTTGTGATATGAGTGGTTCCTGTTGGCAAAAAACTAATCACTATCACAAACTAACATTTTATAGAAATAACTTGAAAATGCCAGGGATAAATCAAATGAGTGTTCAAAACCATATTTTCCCCTTTCTAAGTTTTTGAGTTAGGAATCATTTTTTTTCTAAGGTTCTGTGTGAACTTGGACAAGGGTAGGGACAGCACTTCTTACCAGCCTTGCAAGTTCTACTTGTTTTATTTGCTCTCATGTTCGCCCTCTGCTGGCTGTTAAGAAGAAGAACATGAATGATTAGAACTGCTTTCTTTGACCCTGTGAGCTTTTTTTGGTTTGTTTTTGTTTTGAAAAACAAAATTCCAGTTGAACTCCCTAATTATAAAAATGTTAAAAGAAGCCATGTGAGTTTTAATTGGATTAATTTTAATTACTGTGATTGTAGATAAGGTGTGGGGGTGGAGGAAAACCATCTTGACCTTTTTTTTTTATATGTTTTACTGTTTAGTTCTTCAAGTCTGAATTTTCTCAGTTTTATAATAAATTTATGAATTCAGGTTACATCATAAATTTAAGGAGTAGACCGTACATGAATATATATGTCCTGGAACCCTGCCAGTCTTGGAACCCAGGGCTGAAATCATCTTTTCACTCTTTCTAAAACTCAATGAAAAAAAATATCCTCAGGTGAGGATTAACAAACAAACAAACAAAAACAATATAGCATTCTGCCGAAGATGGCAGAGATTAGTGCCTTGTTGAGGATCTTAAGCATATAGCTGTGCTGGCTCCTATCACATCTGTAGTTACTGTACTAGGCTGGCCCCTGCAGCACCTGATGGATCTTGGAGAATGACTGAAGACTGTGACAAGCTCAACCAAATAGCCCCCATTGCAGCTGCCAGACTGGGCTTGGTATCTTTCCTAGAGAAGATTAATACAGCCTCAGTTCATGTTATGCAGCCATTGATTTAGCAAATGCCTTCTTTTCTATCCCATTCATACCAGAGCATCTGAAACAGTTTGCAATTATATGGACTAGACAATACACATTTACAGTTTTTCCCTAGGGCAATTTAAATCACCCATTGTCATAATAAAATCAGAAGGGATTTGGATCACCCAGACATGTTGTAGAACATGAAACTGACCTATTACATTGATAATATCTTCTGACTGGACAGGATGAACAAGGGTTGCTAGCAGCAGGAGGCCTTGGGAAGACACATGTGTTCCATAGGGTAGGAGATAATCTTCACGAAGATTCCATGGACCTCTGCCACTTTGGGGTGTCCAGGGATTGGGGTGAACTAGGACATCCCTTTCAGATTAAAAGACAAATCGCTGCATCTTGCATCTCTTATCACAAAGAAGAAAGCACTTCCCGCTGCATGCAGGAAGAAAAGTAGCCCAGGGTGAGGGTTTATATGAGCTCGTGGCTGTAGTGAATAGCCTGATTGACTAGTAAAGAGCCTGAAAGAAAGCGCTGGAAGATCGGAGGCAGAGAGGCCTGGAGTAGAGGCATGTCAAAGAACATTCGAGGGGGGCAAGGTGATTTTTGTATGAGTCCTTGCAGCTTCTCCCATCAGGTGGTGGGGCTGTCTCCCCATTTCTTACATTTGAATTAGGACAACAGCTAAAGGATCCAAGAATAGGCTTTAAAAGTGCCCGCGCAATGGGGCTTGCCCTCTCTGACTTCTAGAAACACTTCTGCCACCATGGAAAAAGCCTGACTACCTAGCTTTTTGGAGGGTGGGAGCACAGAAAGCTTCTGCCATCCCAGCCTTCCCAGCGACAGCCCAAATGCAGGAGTGAGCCCTGCTGACAAGGCAGGAAGCAGAGGCAGCCTCCTCGGTGAGGCCCAGTCACATCACCAACCCGTAGGGTCAAGGGCAGATCAATGCTTGTACCAAATCACTAATACACTGTAGGTCCATCAGTGCTGTTGCAAATGGTAAGATTTTAATTATTTTTTATGTCCTGAGAGGGGGAAGTCACCAAGAGAATATTACTTAAGAAATAAATTTATAGAAAACACATAAACTTAATATTTTCTAAATATTATTTCTATTACTGGAGTTGGCAAGAAACGAGGGAAACAGTTATGCATTGCTGGTGGTAGAATAGATTATACAGACATTTTGGAAGGCAAATTGGCAATATCAACAAACAAAATTAGCATGAATCTACTGTTAATCTGAGCAATTCCATTACTTTGTATCAGGTCTAAGTGTGGAGAAACACACAGACAAAGAAACATGCACAAGCTGATAACTGCAACATTTTAACAGCCACAAAAATGAAGACAGAGTAATAGTCATGTAAATGATGGTGGTATGTCTATATTGTGGAACATTGTGTAATAGCTAAAAAGAATGAGGTGAATCTGTTTGGTTAGAAAAGGTGTCCAAGGTACATTTTTAGGTGAATAGATCAGTTAAGAAAAATGGGGAGGGGGGAGTGGCTGGGGAGGGGTCGAAAGGGGAAAAGGAGACATATGTGATACTTTAAACAATAAAAAAATAAGAAAAAAAATGCAAACTTCTACTACAGGTAAACACCAAAATCTCAGTGGCTTATCAATGGAAGGTTAATTTTTTTCCTTATTAAAACACAGCGAGCAGCCAAGCAGAGGGTGGATCTGCTCCACACAGTCATGCAGGACCTCAGGACAGAGACTCATCTTTCACACACAGTGTTTGAGGTCACCCCAGGCATTTGTATCCAGCCAGCAGATGGAAGAAAACAGGAATCCTCTGAGGGGCTTTTTGGGGCCAATCCTAGAAGTGACACTCATTATTTCTGCCCACATTTCATTGGCCAACATTCCATCACATGGCTACATCTAACCAGCAAGGTTGCTGGGAAATGTAGTCTAGCTATGAAAAAGGAGAAAAATAAATTTGGCACAGTCTGTGCCACAAACACTGTTAAAATTCATTTCCACATGTTTATCTCAGTTTTCCATGGATTATCATCAAAATCTGTGATTCTTTCAGAGTGTTTTCCGTCTTCTCTGTGAGGGATGTATTTGCCCTCCAAAGTTTGCTGGAATCTGATTCTGGTTATGGGTCTAGAGGTCAAAACCATCTCAGCTGAGGAAACTGCCGGGTCTTCAAGCAAAAGGAAAAGTTCTCTTCAGACTACGGAAAGGGGCTGCTTTCCTCAAGTGGGGTCCACCCTATTCAGATTCTGTGCAGTCAGTGGGGCCACACACACTCTCTCCACATCAGTTCCCCAACTTTAGCCTACAGAAGACCCAGAGAAGCTGTGATTAAACATCGATTGTAATTTTGCAGTCCCTAGACCAGCTGTGGGCAAACTACGGCCCGCAGGCCGGATCCGGCCCGTTTGAAATGAATAAAACTAAAAAAAAAAAAGAACGTACCCTTTTATGCAATGATGTTTACTTTGAATTTATATTAGTTCACACAAACACTCCATCCATGCTTTTGTTCCGGCCCTCCGGTCCAGTTTAAGAACCCATTTTGGCCCTCGAGTCAAAAAGTTTTCCCACCCCTGCCCTAGACTCAAACACTGGGCCTGGTTTCCACATTTACTGGCTTGGCAGCTACAAGAGACAGGAGGCCCCTTTAGGGCAGTCACGGAGGCTCTTTGGACCTCTGACCAGGGTGTTAGTGGACAATCCCACGTGCTGAGCTGCCCATTTCCTTTGCTTCCTCTGCAGGGCAGTGAAAGCAACCAGCCCACTGGCGATGCTCTCAGTATGTGTTTCTATCATCCTAAAGTTCTTGACATTCCAAGACATGAGTGTTCCATTTTTTTTTTTTCAGCTTCAAATCTAACCAGATCAAATACTTTATATTAAAACCCTTTCTGGATAAAAGATCCTAGCAGTCAGGGTTCAGTCAGGAAACAGAAATCATTCATGTTACTTAAACTGAAAACATTTCATTCACGAATCTGGGGCTCACACAACTGTTGAAAGGACTCACAACGCCAGTAAGGAAAGACAATAACAGCTCTTGGGAAATCAGGAAGTTTGGGAACCACAGGGAAATGCCAGTGATGACCTCAGCTACCTGCAGCCCCCAATCGGGGGCTGCCCAGCCCCACGGAGGGCTACCCAGCCTCACGAAGGGCTGCCCAGCCCCACGGAGGGCTGCCCAGATATCCCGGCAGTCTAACAACCACAGTTACCATCTGTGGAAGCCACTAATCTGCCTGTTTCTAAAGCAATAATGGCCTCTGCTTCTCTCCCACCTTCCAAACCTCAAGCAAGGGCTTTGCACTCCTGGGAGCTGAACTGGAAATGAGCTGGCCAGGGAGCCTGGGAAGTGCACTTTCCAGATTCCCCGCCCCCACAGTGCAGGGAAGAGCAGAGAAACAGGCAGAGATGGTGTTGAGAGAACAACAGTCAACCTATGGGGGGAAATGGTTGTGGAATAGAATACATAGAATAATGCCAGTTATGGGAGAAGAAAAACTTCACAAAATAAATCTTTATCACATAGCTGAATAAATACACAGACAGAGGAGAGGTCTAGAGGGAAGCACCAAACTGATTACTAGTGGATACTTTGTTGCTGATTGGTATGAGTGTAATAATAGGCAGACTTGAGTTTTACTCAATTTTTGGAAATTTTTTTTGCAGTGAGAATATGTGTTCAGATAAATGAAACCAATTAGGTGGTAAAAGGATGGAGGAGTATAAAGTAAACACTTGAGAGGGGTTGGATTAAGGAAGCTTTAAATTTGTTTGGAGGATGCAGAGTCCTGTGTATATGTAAAAACTAAGGGAAAGAGCCAAAGGTTCTGCAGAGGCGGACGTACAGAGAGGGAATGACTGGTGGAGCAAGATCTTGGTGGAGCCTGCAGAGCATGGGCTCTAGTTCAAGGTGAACATAGCCTTGGGGACTGAGGATAGACGATAGACCCGCAAGAACAGGTGCTGTTGCAGGTAACTTGGGAGCAAAAGGGGAAGAAGGCTGAGAGAAATTGGGCTCAATGGCCAATAATTTCCCAGCGGAGAGTAAGGCAAGGCCTCCAAATGAGAGTGAACGGGGCAGTGAGCAGTTATGGCCACTGTGACTATTCGGAGTGGTAGTGTGACCTGGCCAGAAGCCGCAGAGTGTGCGGAAGTGTGCTGCGGGGTGTGCCCAGCCAAGTAAGTGGGTGGAGTGCTTCAGAGCTGAGAGGTTCAGGCATGGAACTTCTGAAGATGAGTAACCTCTCCCATGGCACATATGGAGAGCAGGATTTCTCAACCTCAGTATTATTCACATTTGGGGGCAGATAATTCTTTGATGTATGGGGCTGCCTTGTGCATTGTAGGATATTTTGCAGCATCCCTGGCCTCTACCCACTAGACGCCTGTAAGCAACCCACACACACAAACTAGTTATGACAACCAAAATGATCTCCACACATATCCAAGCAAAATCTCCTCTGGTTAAGAACCACCGGTTTAAAACTAGAGTTAGCGCCCACATGCAAGAGCTACTGCTCAGCACTGTGCAGGCTGGGAATGGTCTGCCCTGTCTGCCTTTGTGGAGGGTGAGGGCGCCTTTGGAATTTGGGCAACTGTATTGACAGGGAAGCCCCGCCCTGACTCGCGGTGCTATTTGTACTGCGGGCACCAACAAGTCTGTGCTACAGGTGTTCCCTTAAAGCCAGGAGTTGCCAGTTAGCCAGTTCCTCTCTTAAGTGACTTCTCACTCACCACCTTAAGAAGAGGAAAAGAAAGCTAAGTCGATGTGCAATATCATTATTTTCAGCACATCACATCACAAAATATTCCCCTCTCTCTTCAGGAATCTATCTCCCTGTTCCCTGTCTCCTCATTTGAGAATGTATTGACACCCACTGCCCTCCAGGCATTATATCGGGAACTGGATACTCAAATATAAAATAAAGCATGTGTACTTCCTGTCATTGAGGACCTTGGAACTTACATCAAAAAAAAGAATGTGATAAATATTAACGGAGCCACATAGCCAGTATCTCAAAAATACCGCAGAGGGGGCTGTCTGGAGGCAGCTGTGGTCAGGAAGGGTCTCAGGGGTGGTGCTATTTTGGTTAACTCCTGAAGGATGCTTAGGTGTTCAGACAGCCAGCACTGGAAGAGCATTTTGCGCAGGAGAATGGATTATGCAAACCAGTGAGTCATGACCACATGTGTTTGCAAGCTTTTGAAAAGGTAGATGCAACTGAAGTGCAATGAATAGAGAGACAAAAATCAAGCAGAGACCAAATTATGAAGGCCCTGGCCAGCTGTATTAAGGAATTTGAGCTCCTCTTGTAAGTAAAAGCTGTTTTAGGTGTGGGAACTCTCCAGTTACTGGGTCCTGCTCTGATCTTGACCACTCTGGGTGGTTCACCCTTTCCTCCTTCCTTTTAGTCCAGCGATTCTCAACCTGTGGGTCATGACCCCTTTGGCGGTTGAACGACCCTTTCACAGGGGTCGCCTAAGACCATCCTGCATATCAGATATTTACATTATGATTCATAACAGCAGCAACATTACAGTTATGGAGTAGCAACGAAAATAATTTTATGGTTGGGTCACAGTATGAGGAACTGTATTTAAAGGGCCAGAAGGTTGAGAACCACTGTTTTAGTCTAAGATCTAATAACCCATTGGCTTCAAGTAAGCCATCCACTTAACTTCCTCAGAGAAATTTCTTCATAATCTTGTTTTTCTTTCTGTTTTTACTGCTGCAAAGCAGACTTTGTGTAATTTCCATCAATCCACCTCCTAGGGTTTTTGCAAACTGTTATCTTCTATTTTCTGCTTTTTTTCTCCCTCAAAATATGTTTTCATTGGTTTTAGAGAGAGAGGAAAGGAGAGGGAAAGTGAGAGAGAAACATTGACTGGCTGCCTCCTGCACACCCCCTACTGGGGATTGAGCCTGTAACCCGGGCATGTTGGGTGATGTTATGGGCACGGAGCAGGCTCCACTGCTAATGTCTGTCACCAATGTTGGAATGTTGGAGAGGGCAGGGGTCAGAGGCAGGATGGAAACCATGGTGCTTTACAGCTTTTGATGACTCATCTTCTTCTGGCCCTGGTTTTCTTTATAAGTTTTCGCGTTTTCTTTTCCTTAACAAATATGTAATGTATTTAATTTCAAAATGAAGTTATTTAATACTTTGTTTTAAATTTTGAAAAAAAAGTTGAAACATTTACTAGATAACAACCTTGAAGTCTCAGTGACTAAACACAACAAGATTTATTTCCCTCTCATATTGGGAGTGCATTGGAAGTGAGGGCTGGGTCCCCACACTGCAGTCAGGGAGCCAGGCTTTCTAGCATTGGCTCAGTTGTGGGCAGTGGGAGTGGCACCAAGTGTTTTATTGGTGGGGTCAGACAGGACCTGGGTTCAGCAACCTCGGTACTTGAGTTCTGGCTACAAGATTTCAGAACCAAGACCCTAACTATAAGAGACCATTGATTTATAAAATCACAAGGGTAGAAGAAGTCATTCATAGAAGAAGTGGTCTTAAGAAATAAGTTATAGAGGCAAAAGAAGGGCCCTAGGAGCTTGGAAATGAGGAACCTAATGGCAAGGCACCTGTGGGGGAGGGGAAGGGGAAAGAGAAAGGTGCAGGGGACTCCTAGAAGGACGAGAGCGCCAGGTCCTCCATCTTGAGAGTTTTATGGGTGGAGATTTTAGGGGAGGTCTCAGGGGAAGATCTCAATACAGTGGTTCTCAACCTTGGCTGCACATTAGAATCACCTAGGAATCTTTTTAAAATTATGGGGTGGGGCCACATTAGTAACAAAGAAACAGAATTTCCGGAGGATGAGGCCCAGAAATCAGGATTTTAAAAAGACTCCCAGGTGATTCTAATGTGCAGCCAAGGTTGAGAACCACTGCAATAGAATATTCAGCAGCTTTCCAGCTGTATCCCTTGAGGTCCTAGGTCTCCACTGATTGATTGATTGGTGCCAGGGCAGGGGATCATTATTCAATGCAGCTGGTCCTGAGGTCAGCCTGTTTGCTTGTCTGATTTTGCTGCTTTCCTGGGCTGGAGCTGAAATATAACTGAGGCCTAGATGTTATCTCTGGGAGGAAAGGTCAGGGGTCCCAAACCACAAGACTAGCCCTATGTGAGGGGAGGAAAGGTCACCCTGCAGGCAAGGCCCCACCCTGTAACTGTTCATTGTTAGGCACCCAGGGCTTTCTACCTGGTGACCTTCTGTACCTGTCCCATCGTCCTTGCTCTGCTCCTGTCTAACTGCCTACCACAGTTCCACCTCGGGATTACTGCATTCTGTCCAGATGACAAGGAAAAAGAGCCACTGTGGGAGTGGGAGGTTCAGGGGTCAGGCCTGGAAGTGATACTCATCACTTCTGCTCCCACCCCATTGGCTAGAACCAGTCACAGGGCCCCACCTTTTAGTTACTCTCATGTTTTGAGGGTAGATCTTTAACTTCACCTTGTCCTGGATAAAATATCCCACAAGGAAATCTACTCCTGTTGCTCTAATCAACTTTATAATAAACTAGAGGCCCGGTATACAAGATTCATGCACTTGGGGGGAGGGTGGGGGTCCCTCAGCCTGGCCTGCACCCTCTCGAAGTCTGGGAGCCCTCAGGAGAGGTCCAGAAGCCCTGGGGGGTAAGGGGGGGGGGCCTAAGCCGGCAGCCAGACATCCTTAGAGCTGCTGCGGAGGTGGGAGAGGCTACCGCCACCGCTGCTGGGCTCACCAGCCCTGAGCTGGTTTTCTGGGAGCGCACTGACCACGAGGGGCCAGCCCCTGTGTTGAGTGTCTGCTCCCTGGTGGTCAGTGTGCATCAAAGCAACTGGTTGTTCCACAGTTTGGTTGATTTGCATATTAGACTTTTATTATATTGGATAATTTAGTGTCTCACAGATCTAGTTATCCCAAAAGAGGCAGGTGCTGCTGGAATTCCTGTCTTTAGAAAGGAAGTGGTTACTTCCCTCTCTTGCTCATAGGTTACCTTCAGATCTGACATATTCACACTATATGTCCTTCCTTAGACATAGTTTCTCCTCTTGTACTTATCATATTTAATGGGGCCACTGTCTACCAAGGCAAAAAGCTTGGGATCATACCAGATTCCTCTCTCCCTCACCTCACCATCCAATTAGTGACTATTCCTATTGATTTTACCTGGAAAACTTTCTTTTTCAGTAAATCTTTTCATCCTAATGCCTATCCTGGTTCAGACTCTCATTGTCTCTCACTTCTATCTACCTGCATGAATCTGTCCTTCAGCACGATCTCTCTACATTGCTAATCTGACCACACCATTGCCCTTCTTAGAAACCTTTGAAGTCTCCTTAGAACCTACAAGAGCAAATCCAAATGATTCAGCATGGCACATGTTATCCTCTGCAAACTGGCTGCTCCCTCCTGCTTAAGCACTCCCTGCCTCACATTTGATGCTCCAATGATTAAACTATGAGTGCTCCCCACACACTCTGTGGTGAGTCATGTCACTGTGCCCAGTTCTGGTGTAACTTCCATCAGAAACATCCTTTCCCAGCTTCCTTATGTTACCTCCTGTGTAGGTCAAATGGTGGCCCTTAAAGATACTGGGTCCCAATCTCTGGAACCTGTGAAAGTTATCATATGTGGCAGAAGAGACTCTGCAGGTGTGATTAAGGGTTTTGAGATGGGGAGATTCCTCTGGATTATCTGAGTGGACACTAAATGTCATCACAAGTGTCCTTATAAGAGAGAAGTAGAAAATTTCACTACACAGAAAAGGAGAAGGTGATGTGAAGATGGAGCAGAGAGAGATTTGAAGATGCTAAGACGCTGACCTGAGAGATGGAAAAAGGGGCCATGAGCCAAGGAATGCAAGGAGTGCAGCTCTCAAAGCTGGCAAAGGCAAGAATGGATTCTCAACACCTTGGCTTTGGCCCAGTAAAAGCCATTTCAGACTTCTGACCTCCAGAACTGTAAGAGAATAAATGTGTATCTCTTTAAACTACCAAGTTTGTGGTTGTTACAGCAGCCCAAAACAACTGACACACCTCACTCACTCGCCACCCCCCAGAGATTGAGTGCCATTTCTCTGTGCACCCATCGCATCTACTGTGCTTCCACTGCATGGTGCTAATAGTACATTTCTAATTTCCCCACTAAGTCATATGCCTGGGAAGGCAGGGACCATGTTTAGTTCCTCTTTTTGTTCCTGGCACCTAACCCAGTGCCTGGGACATAGAGGTACCTCATATATTTTATTGAGTTGAATTTCCCCATAGGGTGAAAAGCAGAGCAATGGAAATATTGGGGGGCAGGGGGAACCTACTCTCAATTCATGAGATAACTCTTCCTATGACCACAATTTTCATTGTTCTATGATGGAAGAACCCTACAAAGTAGAACAGGTTGTGCAGAAAACACTTGGATTATAATTGACCAGGGTATCCAATCTTTCCAACAAAAGAGAAACTCCCAGAGTAAGATAATTATTTAAATGTATTCTAAAACAAAAACAAATGCATTCTTCTAGAACAAGAATGTGATATTCTTGGGACAGTATTGGAATATCACTGATAAAGTCCATGTCAAGTGTGATTTTTCAAAAATTACATAGGCACAGGCTCAAATTTTTGTGCAAATAGTAGTAAGGACTCTGATACCAGGAAATAACACCCCACACAGATTCACTAAGGAATATGCAGACAAGCATCAGCAGGGATTAGAAAAAGCAGGCAAAGGATTTTTGTCTGGAGGAAAAACTATTCTCTTAGCCATACTAAGGGTTTTTGGTGGTCCCTAGGAGGGGGAACTGGAAATGTATGTCATCATCCCACTGCCTACTAGATATAGTTTGTTTCTTGTATAGTAAAAATCACATTAATTGTTAAATACTTTAATGTAAGAATCAGTTATGTCCAACTATCTTCTGTTGCCTTTATAAATGCTAGAGTTAATGAACATCTGAGATACTATTGAAACCCACCTGGCCTTGATGAGCCTATCCACTGGTTTCGATTAGGAATCTGGTGACCACAGTGAGTAAAATCAAGTATACAAAACTCCCTTTCCAGAAGGCTGCTTGAGCCAGGCACATCTCTGCCTGGTGGGCCACATCATGCCAGTGTAGGGCACAGAGGAGCTAGGTAGTTCACATGTGTGATATGACCCAAATTGTAATTCACTCTGTTAAAGGATGTGTGGAAGTTGTGAGGAAATTCTGACCCTCATAAAATTACCAGGACTGAGAAAACTCTAGTCTCACAAAAATTAAAAAGCAACACACTAAGAAGCTAAGCTCGATCACCATGCCACAGCAACAAACAGCACAGCAAAGTTGGTATCCATAAGAATGGGTGTTGACTCATCCTCTTCCCCGGGGGCCTGTTTCTTAACATGGCAAGCCTCTCTTGCCATCCGCCACTTCTCTAGGTTGCCCTCTCCAAGAAGTTTACTCCCACTAATTGGGTTAGGGCTGTAAAAATATATTGTAGAAACAGTACTGACAATGATGCCCATTGCTACACAGATTAAAAAACAACAACAAAGTTATTCAAATAGCTGTGGAAAGCCAGGAAGAGAATTATGCTAATCATTTCAATAAGAGCCCATGTTTCCAAATAGAAAGCCTTTACATCAGACTTGGTGAGCTCCCTGAGGTGGCTAACATGCTGTGGCACTCAACAGGTCTTAAATTAACATATCAAGACATTGGAGGGAAAATGCATTTTTAGACCTAAAAGAACACAGCTGTGTTGGGGTCTGTTGACTGTCTCAACTGATTTTGAAAGTGTTTTGTTTTGGTAACACATTGGCAAGTTCTCTTCTCCTTCATTTTTATACCCATGTGTACTTAAGAAAGAATTTAATCCATATGTTCCTCATTCAATTATACTTGATTCATCCCAGTATTGCTTTGTAAAAGCAATGTGAATGCCAAGAATCTTGCAAGTTTCCTAACAAACTCTGAAGCTATTGTTTTTTTCCAAGAACTTAGAAATTTACTTTTGTTCATACAAAATTCTGAGTATTTTTTTAAGGAAACACATGGACTTTAACTCATTGTTGTCTTAGTATTTAGTTGCAACTTGTATGATGAGTGGCAAAATGATAACATAAGCAAAACAGCACTAAATGTTGGTTATTTGGTATTCCTTTTACATAACTGTCCAAAAAGACATTGACCCTGAAATTAGACCATTGCAAGAATTATCAGTTAAACTCTTGAAAGCTCTCTTCTTGATCCAATTCAGTTAGGTCATGCTGCTCTCATAGCAGATAATTTCTGGAATGTCTGCTCCATTCCCAAATTAAATGCCTCCCACTTGCCTACTCCCTCACAATTCACAAGGAGAGCTTCTGGCATGATGGTGGATTATTGGATGTGGTGGGCACTTGGCTCTAATGGGACCTGCCAGAGTCTCTCGTATTGACAATTTGAATTGGGAGGATGAGATAGACATAGAAATAGAGGTAGAGATAGAGCTAGATAGAGATAGAGATGGAGATAGAAATAGGGAGAGAGAGAGAGAGAGAGAGAGAGAGAGAGAGAGAGAGAGAGAGAGAGGAAGGAAGAAAAAGGAGGAGGAGAAGCAGGAAGAGGATAAAAAGGAGAATATAAATTGGTTTAGACTGTTTGTGTGACTTGTATCTGTACCATAGAAACTCAAGAGCTGAGAGCGGGCATTTCCTGCCATAGGGTCTCTGGCTCAGAGTAAGTCAAGAAGCCAGCACACAAAGAATGAACTAGAAAATCAACGTATATATTTAATGCATCATTTTTCTCTATAATCTGTTATTCTCAAATTTTCAGGTCTGAGAAATTCAGGATGCTTTTTTTAATTCTCTAATTGATGAAATCAACAGAGAGATACTACTTTTCTCTTATGGGAGTGGGTTTAGTAAAGATGGTCCACATTAATTATTTTCAATGTATAGAATAGAATATGTATAAGAAAATCTTGAGAATATATTTAAGTGTTAGTTTATTTTAATTACGGGTACAAAATATATTGCACAAATTATAACCTGGGTAATTGAAAGAATGACACTAATTTATTCACAGGACAAAAAGTTATATTTTGAAAATGTCTATTGCTAGAAATATCATAGAAAACAAGAGGATGGAGTGCTAGAGAAAAGAAACCTGGCAAGCTGAACTAATGCAATTTAATATTTCTCACTAATTCATCATCATTGTTGTCATCATCCCCATGATCATATTACATTTGTTAAACTATCTCTTAAGCAAGTCAATGTATACTTTTAGCAATATGATATACTAATAATATGACATATGAAGTGGCATACTCACACCGAAATATAAATATGGCTAAATAAGGATACTATGAATGAAACATATCAGATATATTTTGTCTCAGGACTTTTCCCCTGAAGAATGCAGGTAACTTCACTAATAGAAATGGAAGCCCTGGCAGATGAAGATGGAAGTCAGAAAGCCAGACTTTAAGAAAGATCAAATGAGCCCTGGACAGTGTGGCTCAGTTGGTTGGAACGTGGTCTGGGCTGGGCATATACCTGGTCAGGGAGTGTTTTGGAGGCAACTGATTGGTGCTTCTCTCTCTCTCCTTTCCTCTCTCTAAACATATCCTCAGGTGAGGATTTTAAAAAGAGAAATAAATAAATAAAATAAAACAATAAGCATTGTTTTTTAAAAAAAAACACATTAAAAAAAAAAGTTCAAATGACCAGTCCTTGATAAATAACACTCCAGGGCACTAAAAGAATTTACTGGTCTTTTGATACAGTAATTTTTTTTTTTTTTTTTTAGGAGGAGAAAGATTTCAGAGATTTAGTGAGCTTATCCTTAAATCCTGGAAAAATCATATTCCTGTTTATTAAAGAGTCCATTTGTGAAATCAAGAAAATGAAGGAGGGAGAGATCAACCAAAGGACTTATATGCGTGCATATAAGCCCAACCAATGGACACAGACAACAGGGTGGTGAGGGCATGAGGGGGAGTGTGGGGGGCAATGAACGGGATAAGGACACATATGAAATACCTTAATCAATAAAGAAATTTAAAAAAGAAAAGAAAAGGAAGGGAGGAGTGTGGTGCAGTTACTATGGAAAATGGAATGGAAATTCCTCAAAAATTAAAATTGAAGTACCATATGATCCAGCAATTCCACTTGGAATATTTATCCAAAGGAAATAAAAACACTAACTCAAAAAGATATATGCACCTCCATGTTTATTGCAGCATTATTTACAATAACCAAGACATGGAAACAGCCTAAGTGTCCATCATGGATGAGTGAAGGAAAAAAATATATATATATATATTTGAATATTATCCAGTCACTAAAAAGAATGAAATCTTTCCATTTGCAACAACATGGATGGAACTTGAGGGCATTATGTTAAATGAAATAAGTCAGACATAGAAAGACAAATATTATATGATTTCACTTAACTGTAGAATCTAAAAAACAACAACAACAAAAACCCCAAATGTATAAATATTAAGAACAGATTGATGGTTGCCAAAAGTGGGGGTAGGGGGTGGGCAAAATGGGTGAAGGGAGTCAAAAGGTACAAACTTCCAGTTATAAAATAAGTCCTGGGAATGTAATGTATGACATGATGACTATAGTTAATACTGTATTATATATTTGACAGTTGCCAAGAGAGATCTTGAAAGTTCTCATCACTCCAAAGATTAGAAAAACAGTTTTCATCACAATGGCCCTGACCCGGAAGCTCAGTTGGTTAGAGCATCATTCTGATATACCAAGGATCTGGGTTCAGTCCTCAGTCAGGGCACAAACAAGAATCAACCAATGAATGCATAAAGAAGTGGAACAACAAAAATCAATGTTTCTCTATTTCTCTCCCTCGCTCTTTCACTCTAAAACCAATTTTAAAAAGTTCTCATCACAAGAAAAAAATTATAACTATGTGTGGCAATGGATGTTAACTAGACTTACTGTGATGATCATTTTGTTATACACACACACACACACACACACACACACACACACATTAGTGACCCATCGCACAAAATTGTGTGAGACCCGGGACCCCTCCCTGGCCCGGTAATGTAATGTCAAGAAGTGAAAGAATACTACTCAATGTCAGGAAACACTTCCAACTTTACATCCTGCCTCTTCTATATGCTTCCCACCCAGCAACCAGAGTAGCATCTAGAAAATATAAATCCGAATGTGTCACTCAACTGCTTTGAACCTCTCAGTAGCTTTCCCTGTAGTTTTGAATAAACTCAAACTGAAGTTCCCTCATGATCTCTCCCATACTTGCTTCTCCCTATATATCTCCTACAAACTCATCTTTGCTCACTGTATTCCACCTATATTAAACATCCCTTTCTAAACTCCATGCTCTTTTATTTTTTTAAACCCTCACATGAAGAAATGTTTATTGATTTTTTAGAGAGAGGAATGGGGTGGGGAGAGAGATAGAGAGAGAGAGAGATGGAGAGAGAGAAACATCAATTGGTTGCCTCCCATACATGCTCTGATCAGGGATTGAACCCACAACCTTTTGGTGTATGGGATGATGCTCCAGTCAACTGAGCCACACAGCCAGGGCAAGACTGCATGCTCCTGAGAGCCCTTGCAGTGGCTGCTGCCTGGACTGCTGCTCCATTCCCTTCACTAGCCTCGGAGAACTGGAGCCTGTCCTGGCCACTTAATCTAAACTAGGTTGTCTTCTATCTCTTCATAGGACTCAAATCAATTTGTAGGGTGTTGCTGATTCTTTGCTTGTTTATTGCCTGCCTTTCTCAAAGAATATAAACTCTGAGAAGTCAGGGTTGAGTTCTGCTTTGTTTTTCATTAAATCTCTAGTCCCTGTGTCTGGCATGGATGGGTGGGTGGACAGGTGGATGGATGGCCAAGTCTTCCAAAACCTATCTTTGTTTTCTCTGCTTTCACTAGAAAACTGTGTTATATGCAGGATTTGTTTGGGTTTTGCTCTGCTCTGCACTGCTAACAATTCCTGGTACTTCACAACTGGAGAGAAGCAAAAACAATTAGAGACCAAACAGGCAGAGATTGGACATGGAGGAGAGGTTACATTTACTCATCCCTGAAAAATGATTCCAGAAATAGCAGTTCTTACTCATTTTAGAAATTTAAGATTTGCTTCATAAAAACTAAAAAGACCAAAAACCTAGTGTGTGTGTGTGTGTGTGTGTGTGTGTGTGTGTCCTCCATGTATACAAATAACAAAAGAATTTGAGGCTTATATATAAATTCTGCCTAGGGCTCTTTTGTATAAACAGAATTTTCCTTCTTTGAAAAATATTTCAGGCAAATCTGGAAAATCTGTTTTTTTTCCTAAAATCTCTTAGAGTAATTTCTCAAGGATTTATGATGTTTGAGAAATTTTATACCTTAAGACACCGAAAGCCAAGATGCACAAAAATTAGAAGGAGTAGTTAGAAAGAATTCTACCTTAATATATCATTCACCTCCACATTTTTTTTTTCACATTTGTTTTTTAATCTGTAGGGGAAAATATGTAAGGGAAAGAAATCCCGTTTTACCTGATGATAGCATTTATAACAAGGTGTTCTTACAGAGGGGAAAAAGGCTAAAGGCAAAGGCACAGAACTGGTTGGGGAATGGGAACAAGGAATGCACCTCAACAGGGGGAAGGTTAAGTGTGCATTGTGGATGAGATCATCCTGGATTTGAATTCTTTTTTTATTTTATTTTTGTTTTATTTATCTTTTTCTTTTTTAAATAATTTTTATTTCTTGAAGTATTACAAAGAGTATTACATATGTCTCTCTCCCCCCCCCCCCCCCCCCGCTTGACATTCCCCCGGCCTCCCCTACCCCCTAGTGTCTTGTGTCCATTGGTTATTCTTATATGCATGCATATAAGTCCTTCAGTTGATCTCTTACCGCCCACCCCAAACACTCCCCAGGCTTCCCACTGTAGTTTGACAGTCTGTTCAATGCTGCTCTGCCTCTGCATTTACCCCTGTTCATCAGTCTATACTGGTCCCCATTATCTGTCCCAACCTCTCTGGAGCCGTCCCAATCTCACCGGGGCTGTTTCTTCCTCACCAGGGCCGTCTTGACCTCACCAGGGCTGTCCCCACCTCACTGGGGTCATCCCTACCTCACCGGGGCCGTTTCAACCTCACCGGGGCAATCCCGACCTCGCCGGGGCCGTCTCGACTTCACCAGGGCCGTTTCAACCTCACTGGGGCCGTTTCAACCTCACCGGGGCCGTTTTAACCTCACTGGGGGTGTCCCAACCTCACTGGAGCTGTCCTGACCTCACCGGGGCTGTCCTGACCTCACTGGGGCCGTTTTAACCTCACTGGGGCTGTCCCAACCTCACTGGGGCCGTCCTGACCTCACTGGGGCCGTTTTAACCTCACTGGGGCTGTCCCAACCTCACTGGGGCCGTCCTGACCTCACTGGGGCCGTTTTAACCTCACTGGGGCTGTCCCAACCTCACTGGGGCTGTCCCAACCTCACTGGGGCCGTCTCGACCTCACTGGTGCCGTCTGGACCTCACCGGGGCCATTTCCGACATCACCCGGGCCGTTTCGGCCTCAACGGGGCCATCTCAACCTCACCGGGGCCGTCCCAACCTCACCGGGGCTGTCCCGACCTCACTGGGGCAGTCTCGACCTCACCAGGGCCACCCCGACCTCACCAGGGCCATCCCGACCTCTTCCTTTTTTAAAATATATTTTATTGATTTTTTACAGAGAGGAAGAGAGAGGGATAGAGAGTTAGAAACATCGGTGAGAGAGAAACATCGATCAGCTGCCTCCTGCACACTCCCCACTGGGTATGTGCCCGCAACTAAGGTACATGCCCTTGATCGGAATCGAACCTGGGACCTTTCAGTCCGCAAGCCAATGCTCTATCCACTGAGCCAAACCGGCCAGGGCTGGATTTGAATTCTTAAGTATCTGGTTCAAGTCCAGGCACAGCCACTTACCAACTGAAAAGAATTGTTCCTCAGTCTGTCAGAATCTCAGCTTTGTGGCCTGTAAAATTGGAAGAATAATAACCCATATTTTTAATATGCTATTATAAGGATTAAGTGAAAAACCAATGTGTGTAAAACCCTTATCATAGTATACCTATCAGGTAACCCTTAGTACTCAGTGAATGCTCAATAAACGTTAGCCACAATTATCTGTCAAACCCCGTGGAGCAGCAAAATAATGTGCACCACACATGTAATTTAAACATTTTCTGGTAATTACATTGAAAAACTAAACACATGAGATCAATTTTAATATTTTAATTAATTCAATATATTAAAATATTTTAAAATATAATCAATACGAATAATTTGCAAGATATTTTACATTCCATTTTTTATTCCATTTTTTAGTCTTTGAATCCAGTGAGTATTTTCTACTTACAGTCCAGTTCAATTCATATTGGCCACATTTCAAATGTGTACTAGCCACTTGTGGTTAGTGGCCACTGTATTGGGCAGCGCAGGTCTGACTTCTGTCTGTGAATCCCATGCAATGACCCCTCACTGCACAAAGCTCCTTTTTGACAGTGACAACTTCCAGATTCCAGCTGGAAAATCTCTTTATACTCTGCCACGAATCCTGTTTTACAGGAAAGCAGCAGACAAAACACTGTTGAATATAAATAAGGGTGAAGGAATTTTCTTTGGTTTGTCTCATCCTTCCCAAGCCCCGCACCCCTGCTCCCTGGAAACTTTCATGTCAATGCTGTGAAACCAGACCGGGTTTGTTTGTTTTCTGAAAACTCTTGGTCTTGGAGGATTTTGTTATCACTTAATAGTATTAGAGTGTACTGTTAGTTTACTCAAGAATTTTTCTGAGCTCGGCCAGCATGGTTCAGTGGTTGAGCGTTGACCTATGAACCAGGAGGTCATGGTTCAATTCCCTGTCGGGCAAATGACTAGGTTGTGGGATTGAACCCCCGTGTTGTGTGTGCAGCTGATGAAGGATTCTCTCATCATTGATGTTTCTATCTCTCTATCCCTCTCCCTTCCTCTCTGAAAATAGTAAAAAATATATTTTAAAAATATTTCTGAAATTCAGAGGCTAAATTTTATTGCCAGGTACCAAGATAAAAGGCCTCCACACTTTCTTCTTCAAGTTTACTATGGTCTCATCTGGGAGATATCCAAAAAAGAGAAGGGGGTAGGGGAGAGCTCTATGGATTTCACTCTTTCTTTCCCAGCAGATGGCAGCCTAATACTCTATGCAATATGTTTCAGCCACTGGATCCAGGCAAGAGGAGTTAAAGATACCAGTTTGGCAAGTTTGCTCTTTGCAGGAGTTTATGAGACAATTCCAGGAGTGTGGTAATGACATTACAGTTAAGGCAGAGGTAGATAATGCACTGTAAATCTCTGTCTTCACTTGTTTAAGGTCTCTTTTTAAAAAATCTTACTTTTATTGAAATATAGTTAACATATAACATTGTGTAAATTTAACATGTACATGTTAATAAAAAATATTTTTAATCCTCACCCAGGGATATGTTTATTGAGTTTTGAGAGAGAGAAGGAGGGAGAGAGGGAGAGAAAGAAAGAGAGAGAGATCTGTTACCTCCCTCACAGGCCCTGACCGGGAATCGAACCCAAAACCTTTTGGTGTATGGGACTATGCTCCAACAAACTTGGCCAGGGTTGTACATGTTAGTTAGATACATTTATGTATTATAATATAATTGTCATTGTAGCAATAATTAGCAAGTCTATCATGTTACATAATTATACTTTCTTTTTAGTAGTTGGAATAATTAAGTTCTGGTCTCTCAGCAAGTTTGATGATCATTATCCAGTGTTGTCTTTATTCACTATACTGTGCATTAGATCTCTGGAGTGTATTTATTACTCATTGTAAGTTTGTGCCTTTAAACAACATCTGACCTGTCTCCCCACCTCTGTCCTGTGGTAACTACCATTTTACTCTCTGTTTTTGAGTTCCATTCTTTATTTTTCAGATTTGACATGTGATTTCATATAGTACTTGTCTTCCTTTGTCTGACTTCTCTCACTTAAGTCCATTCATGTTGTCAAAAATGGCAGGATGTCCCCCTTTCCCATGGCTAAATGATATTTCATTATATATATATATATACTAGGGGCCCGGTGCACGAAATTTGTGCACTGAGGGGTGCGGGGGGTGGGGGGGTGGGGGGGAGTGTCCCTCAGCCCAGCCTGCCCCCTCTCACATACTGGGAGCCCTCAGGAGTTGTCCTATTGACAGCTTAGGCCCACTCCCTGCTCCCCTTGGGGAGCTGGCCTAAGCCGCAGTCTGGCCTCCCTTTGCGGGAGGTGACCGGGCTGATCAGGGGAAGGCACCAGCCCCATCACCCCGCTGCTGCAGCCACTGCCAGTCACCGCAGCCAGTAAGGTTTTTTCATCAACACGGACTCCAGTCCCGTTACCATGAAAAAATGACAACTTTTTTTAGGCATTTTCAAGATGTGTCTTTCATATAATAATAATTTCTTTATTATTTTTTTATCCTCACCTGAGGATATGTTTCCATTGATTTTTAGAGAATGTGAAAGAGAAAGGGAAAGACAGAAACATCAAAATGAGAGGAACACTTTGATTGGTTGCCACCTGCATTAGCCCTGACCTGGGCCCTGGCCATGGAGGAGCCTGCAACCTACGTACATGCCCTTGGTCAGAATTGAACCCAGACCCTGCCATCGGCAGGCCAAGGCATTATCCACTGAGCCAAAGTGGCTAGGGCAGGATATGACATTTCTTAGCCCTCCAGCAGCGGACCTTCATTTTTTTCACCAGGAGTGTGGTGAAAAACCCTATATCACCGTTTTGGATTCTTATTACCCAAGTTACTAAGAATATTACCAGTGGCATACAGGGAGCTTAACCAATGAGCGGTCAGAAAAGGTGCTTCCTCTGTAGTTCACACCAATCTGCGGCTTGGCACCCCACCCACCCCCACCCCAGGATTGACGCCTCTGGCCCAGGCGTCAGGCCTGGGCAGGGGAACCCCATCTACCCCGATCACGGTCTCCACCCTTGCCCAGGCCTGACGCCTTGGCCAGAGGCGTCGACCCCCTTCACCCTCCACTTGCCAGATTGGCCCCTTGCCCAGGCCTGATGCCTCCACCAGATGTGTAAGGCCTGGGCAGGGGACCCCCATCTCCCTCCCATAGCTGGCTTTGCCCCCCGCCCAGGCCTGACGCCTCTGGCCCAGGTATCAGGCCTGAGCAGGAGACCTGCACACCCCTCCGATTGATGGCTCCACCCCCCGCCCAGGCCTAACGCCCCGGCCAAAGACATTGACCCCCATCACCCTCCAATCGCAGGATCGGCCCTTGCCCAGGCCTGTTGCCTCTGCCAGAGGTGTCAGGCCTGGGCAGGGGACCCTCATTTCCCCCTGATCACTGGCTCTGCCCCCTGCCCAGGCCTGATGCCTCTGGCCCAGGATTCAGGCCTGGGCAGGGGACCCCCAGCTCCCACCATCCTCGGCTCCGCCCCTGCTACCCAGGATCTCTGGCATCACCCCTGCCAAGACCTAAGGCCTCTGGTGGAGGCATTAGTCCTGGGCAGGAGACCCCCAGCTCCCCGCGATCTCCCGCTGTGCCCCTGCCTAGACCTAATGCCTCTGGCCAAGGCATTAGGCCTGGGCAGGGGGCCCCCAACTTCTCATGATTGCTGACTCCGCCCCTGCCCAGGCCTAACACCTATGGCCGAGGCCTTAGGCCTGAGCAGGGGACCCCCAGCTCCCTACGATCGCTGACTCCGCCCCTGCTCCCCGTGATGGCTGGTTCCACCCCTGCCCAGGCCTAACACCTCTGACCTAACTGAGGCTGGGGACCCCCAGCTCCAGGCAATTGCAGGCTCCGCCCCTGCCCAGGCCTAATGCCTCTGGCCAAGGCGTTAGGCCTGGGCAGGGGACCCCCAGCTCCCTACCATCACTGACTCCGCCCCTGCCTAGACCTAAGGCCTCTGGCCAAGGCCTTAGGCCTGGGCCAGGGACCCCCAGCTCCCTACGATCGCTGACTCCACTCCTGCCTAAACCTAATGCCTCTGGCCAAGGCCTTAGGTCTGGGCAGGGGACCCCCAGCTGCTCACGATTGTTGACTCTGCCCTTGCCCAGGCCTAACACCTCTGGCCGAGGTGTTAGGTCTGTGCAGGGGACCCCCAGCTCCCCGCTTGCAGGCTCCACCCCTGCCCAGGCCTAACATCTTTGGCCAAGTGTTTAGGCCTGGGCAAGGGACCCCTAGCTCCCCGACTGCCGGCTCTGCCCCTGCCCAGCTCCCATTGCTGGCTCCACCCCTGCTTCCCGCTATTACTGGCCAGGCGGCAAAGGCACCGGGTTCTCTGATCACAGCTGGGGGGCAGGGCAAAGGCACCTTTGCCCTGCCTCTGGCTCTTAGCTCCTCCCTAGGTTTCTGATCACCCTCAGTGGCAGGGGGCTTCTTCCGTCCTTTCCCTTTCGCCTCCCAGCATTGTGCCTACATATGCAAATTAACCGCCATCTTTGTTGGCGGTTAACCGCCATCTTAGTTGGCACTTAATTTGCATATCGCCCTGATTAGCCAATGGGAAGGGTAGAGGATGTACGGCTAATTACCATGTTTCTCTTTTATTAGATAGGATACACACACACACACATATGTGTGTGTGTGTGTATGATATATATGCATATCATATATTCTTTATCCATTCATCCATTTACGGGCACTTAGGTTGTTTCATACAGTGAGGCCTTGACTTATGAGTTTAATTCGTTCCATGACGGAGCTTGTAACTCAAATTACTTGTATGTCAAATCAAAAAGTGAACTAGTGAGACATGTGATGCTGGGCTGATGTTGTGGCGTTCACTGTGACGTTCGCTGTGCCAACTAGTGGTGGGGTATCTGAAGCTGGCTCGTAACCCGAATTTTAGCTCGCAACTCAAAGCAAATAATCAGCCAAGAGACGGCTCAAACTCGTTAGTCGGGACACTCATAAGTCAAGGCCCCACTGTATTTTGGCTTTTGTGAGTAATGCTGCAATGAACATGGGAGAGCAGGTAACTCTGTGAAATGCTGTTTTCTTTCTTTATTTATTTTTAGGAGATAGACAGAAGTGGAATTGTGGGGTCACATGGTAATTCTAGTTTTAATTTTTTGAGGCCCCTCCAAATTGTTTTCTCTTGTGATTGAACCAATTTACATTCTCACCAACAATGTACAAAGGTTTTGAACTGCTTTTTGGCTTCTTTTTTCACATTTACTTTTTCAGCTCAAAAGACTGTTCACATAATTTGAGTCATAGAATTCAAACATATATGGAATAATGTACTTTTCTAGTTAGTAATAAATATTCATTGCTCTTCTCCTCTTCCATACCGTTAGCTCTATAAAAAATTTTAACTTGTATATCGAGTGTAATTGTTTTGTTAAATCTGAAACTTTGTTGGGTAACATTCACATTAGGCAAGGTTTTGAATTCCATGCAGCAAACATATGGCTTGTTAATTTTCCATAATTAAGTAACTTTGCTGAGAGTGTGGCTTCTCTGAAGGATTCGTGAGAGTTAAAACCAATTAATGTCAAAGATCCGATTTCACATTTGAGTAAAAACTTTGAAATAGCCACTTCTGTGGATCAGTTTTTCCTCCCAGCAAAAACTACTGGCTTATTTCAATTTAACAGAACAACTACATAATCCTATCTAATAATAGACAAACATGGTAATTGACCTTACCTTCGCTATGCCTCCCATTGGCTAATCAGTGTGATATACAAATTAACTGCCAACTAAGATGGTGGCTAATTTGCATACTGCAGGCAGGGAGGGACAGCACCATCTCACCTTCCCTGTCACCATCCGGGCCTGCTACCTGCGATCCTGGGTGGCAGGGGTCCCGTGTGCAACCTGACCCGGGGCGGTCCGGCGGGGCAGCAGTGATCTGCCGGTCCTCCCGGGCTTCCCGTGTGCCACCTGGGGTGGCACCCCAACCCCAGGATCGGCCCTGCCCTATGCAGGACCGGGGGAGGTGGGCGGCCACCTAGGGATCGGACCTGCCATCTGCCACCTGGGGAGCAGGCCTAAGCCAGCAGGTGGTTATCTCCCGAGGGGTCCCAGACTGTGAGAGGGCACAAGTGGGGCTGAGGGAAAACTTCCCGCCCCCCACCAGTGCACAAATTTTTGTGCACTGGGCCTCTAGTATTTAAATAATCAGATGATTACAATGGATAATTATTATTATTTTTTTTGCTTTTATTTTTTTTAATTATTTTTATTTTTTTAATTTTAATTTTTTTTAATTGTTTTAATTGTTTTATTGCTTAAAGTCTTACAAAGGGTATTACATATGTCTCCTTTTCCCCCCTCCCTTGAAAATCCCCTGGCCTCCCCCCCCCCAACCCAGTGTCTTATGTCCATTGGTTATGCTTATATGTATGCATACAAGTCCTTCGGTTGATCTCTTACCCCCCTCCTTCCTCCCCACCCTCCCTGGCCTTCCCATTATAGTTTGATAGTCTGTTCAAGGCAGCTCTGCCCCTGTATCTATTTTTGTTCATAAGTTTATAATGGTCTTTATTATCCATGAATGAGTGAGATCATGTGGTATTTTTCCTACATTGACTGGCTTATTTCACTAAGCATAATACTCTCCAGTTCCATCCATGCCGTTGCAAATGGTAAGAGTTCCTTCTTTTTTACAGCAGCATAGTATTCCATCGTGTAGATGTACCACTGTTTTCTAATCCATTCATCTACTGATGGGCACTTAGGCTGTTTCCAGATCTTAGCTATGGTAAATTGTGCTGCTATGAACATATGGGTGCATATATCCTTTCTGATTGGTGTTTCTGGTTTCTTGGGATATATTCCTAGAAGTGGGATCACAGGGTCAAATGGGAGTTCCATTTTTAGTTTTTTGAGGAAATTCCACACTGTCTTCCATAGTGGCTGCACCAGTCTGCATTACCACCAGCAGTGCACAAGTGTTCCTTTTTCTCCACATCCTCTCCAGCACTTGTCGTTTGTTGATTTGTTGATGATAGCCAGTCTGACAGGTGTGAGATGGTACCTCATTGTTGTTTTGATTTGCATCTCTCAGATGATTAGTGACTTTGAGCATGTTTTCATATGTCTCTTGGCTTTCTGAATGTCCTCTTTTGAAAGGTGTCTATTTAGGTCCTTTGCCCATTTTTTGATTGGATTGTTTATCTTCTTTTTGTTAAGTTGTATGAGTTCCCTATAAATTTTGGAGATTAGGCCCTTATCAGATATGACATTGGCAAATATGTTTTCCCACACAGTGGGTTTTCTCGTTGTTTTGTTGATGGTTCCTTTCCTGTGCAGAAGCTTTTTATTTTGATGTAGTCCCATTTGTTCATTTTCTCTTTAGTTTCAAGTGCCCTAGGAGCTGTATCAGTGAAGAAATTGCTTCGGCATATGTCTGAGATTTTGTTGCCTTTGGATTCTTCTAGAATTTTTATGGTTACCTGTCGTACATTTAAGTCCTTTATCCATTTTGAGTTTATTTTTGTGTATGGTGTAAGTTGGTGGTCTAGTTTCATTTTCTTGCATATATCTGTCCCATTTTCCCAACACCATTTATTGAAGAAACTATCTTGGCTCCATTGTATGTTCTTGCCTCCTTTGTCAAATATTAATTGAGCATATTGGTTTGGGCCGATTTCTGGGCTCTCTATTCTATTCCATTGATCTATATGCCTGTTCTTGTGCTAGTACCAGCCAGTTTTGAGAACAGTGGCTTTGTAATACATCTTGATATCTGGTATTGAGATCCCACCTACTTTGTTCTTTCTCAGGATTGCTGCAGCTATTTGGGGTCTTTTTTTATTCCAGATGAATTTTTGGAGAGTTCATTCTAGATCTGTGAAGTATGCCATTGGTATTTTAATGGGAAGTGCGTTGAATTTATAGATTGCTTTGGGTAGTATGGACATTTTAATGATGTTGATTCTACCAATCCATGAACACGGTATGTTCTTCCATCTGTTTATGTCTTCCTCTATATCTTTTTTCAACGTCCTGTAGTTTTCTGAGTAGAGGTCTTTTACCTCTTTAGTTAAGTTTATTCTTAGGTAGCTTAATTTTTTTCGTGCGATGGTAAATGGGATTGTTTCTATAATCTCTATATCTGAGAGTTCACTATTGGTGTATAGAAATGCCTCAGATTTCTTGGGGTTAATTTTGTATCCTGCTACATTGCCAAATTCATGTATTAAGTCTAGTAGTTTTTTGATGGAGTCTTTAGGGTTTTGTATGTCTGCAAATAAGGACAGTTTTACTTCTTCTTTTCCAATTTGGATGCCTTTTATTTCTCCTTCTTTTCTAATTGCAATGGCTAATACTTCCAGTACTATGTTGAACAGGAGTGGTGAGAGTGGGCATCCCTGTCTTGTTCCTATTCTTAGGGGAAATGGTGTTAGTTTTTGTCCATTGAGTATGATGTTAGCTGTGGGTTTGTCATATATGGCTTTTATTATGTTGAGGTATGATCCTTCTATTCCCACCTTGCTGAGAGTTTTTATCAAAAATAGGTGTTGGATTTTGTCAAATGCTTTTTCTGCATCAATTGATATGACTATGTGGTTTTTTTCTTTCAATTTGTTTATGTGATGTATCACATTTATTGATTTGCGGATATTGTACCATCCTTGCACCCCTGGGGATAATTATTTTTGGCAAGCTGATAAGCAGAGAGCTAACATATGCTTCCTTAAATAATAAAATTGTAGAAGTTATTAAGGAAAATCTAGTTACTTTCAATAAAAAGGCAGAAGTGAAGGATTCTTATTTTTGTTTATTATTATGTTTACTCATTAACTTCAAATTCTTGCATTCATACATTAAACATTTGCTGGGTACCTAGTACGTGAAAGGCACTATGTTGGGAGACCCTGTCCCTGGTCCCGCACTGTGCAGGGCCGATCAGGGGATTGGGGAGCTGCCCCCATTCCCGCACAGGGCAGGGCCGTCATGGGGATAGGAAGATGGTCCTTTCCCGGAAGCTGACGTGTAGTGGGAGTTACTAGAGGATGTGGCATTTGAAATGGATATTGTATTCACTTCAATATATTCAATGCTTCAAATCATGTATGATCCCACTACATGAGATACGAGAATGGGCAGATCCATAGGGACAGAAAGTACAATGGTCACTATAAGCAGGGAGGAAAGAATGGGGAGTTATTATTTAATGGTACAGCATTTCTGTTTGGAGTAATGAAAAATTCTGGAAATGGGGTTAATGATGGTTGTCCAACAATGTACTTAATGCAACTGAATTGTACACTTAAAAATGGCAAATTTTATGCTATATATATTTTACCATACACACAAAAAGATCGGTAGAAACTTTGTAAGCATTCATGAGGATTTCTGAGCTAAAGAAACACTGTAATCAAAGGCTTACAGGGCAGAAAAGATTGAGGAGGATATTTTTTGGCAGGAACTGTCCAATCTCAGAGAGACTCCCAGATACCTTATGTGACATTTTGGCAGCCTGGCAGTAACTGTGGAGCAGGTCTGGAAGAGCAGGTGGAAGGCAGTAACGTTGGGGGTCAGTGTGAACAGTTAAGTAGTTCAAGTTATACTCTCTCCAGGACCCAGAGTCCATAGTCAGGGCCAGGGGGTCAAGAAGGTCTAATTCAATAAGCAGAGTGTTGTTCTGGGAAATCTAGCTGTTAGTTCCATGCAGAAGTCAGGAGGGCTGGGCAGGATCCAACTTAAATATGGCCATAGTTATGCAGAACATCAGGTCATCATTTCTGTAAGGGAAACATGCAGAACAGAGGGAAATATAGAGCAGGACAAGCCCACATGCTCAGCTAAGAGCTGATCTAGAAGGAGAGTTGGCAAAGCTAAATCACTTCTGACTCCCTGCCCCCCAACACCGAAGGGTCTCAGGCGGGGCAGTGCTCAGGAGCTTGATCTGCCTGGACCAGCACACATTGGCCACTGGAGAGCAGGAGCCAATCCCAAACCACTTCACAAGCTGGCAAAGACTAATTCACTTCTCTCAGGATTCTCTTGTGACCTGGGAGCTGCATGGAGCTGGAAAAAGCAAGGCAGAGGAATGAAATGAGGCAGATTGGGTCACAGGAAACATATGGGACCTGGCCCCATCCCATATGGGGGGATGGAAGAAAAAGCTGCAACGAAGGTTAGGACAAATCTAATGCCAGACTAAACGGTTTGAATTGAATAGGGAAGTGGTATAGAAAAAACATTGTCTTAAAAAGATTAATCTAGCATGTAGAAATCATATGAGTCAATGTCAGTGGAAATAACAGCCAGAACCAGGTGTGAAATGGAATGGAAGATTTAGATGTAAAAGAGATGTATAAGTTATCTTTTGGTTGAGAAGAAAGTATGCTGCCATTGTATTTTCCATATTCAATAGATTTAAAATTGACATATAAAATGTATTATATATTAATTCCATATTGTATATTATGTTTTTCATTATAAATATTATACTTATAATAGAAAATTTGGAAAATAAAAAGAGTAGAGGATAGAAAATAAACTTGCTTTCAGTCTTTCCTATACTGAGGATAATCACTATTATATTTTCTTTTGATTTTTTTCTATACCTAATTATTTAGGCTGTTTCATTGATTGACTATTTCACATAGTCGTGATTATTCTGTGCACAGTTTTATGTCAATTTTTCATGCACTGTCTACTGAGAAGCGGCATAGTGCAGTGGATAAGAATTCAGACTCTAGAACAGGTTTCCTGGCTTCAGTTTCCAACATCTGCCATTTACTAGCTGTGTGACTTTAATCTCTCTGTACCTCAGGTTTCCATAGCTATAAATGGTAGTAATACTAGTAACAATCTCTTAGAGTTGTGAGGATTAAATGAGTTAACACATGGAAATCCCTTAGCATCTGGCATCCTATATAACATATATTATAAAGAGTTAATATGCAAATGGTTGTCACACCCTCATGCCTTCGTGCCAGGGCCTGGAGACCTGAGGCTGTGCCCTCTACCCAGGGGGGCTTGACAGGGGACCTGAGGCTGCGCTCTCCGCCCTGCGGAGCTTGACAGGGGTGGGGCCAGCTGGGTCTGGTCTTCCACAATTTTGACGCTCACGTGGGTGGGCAGGGACTTGATTCTGGGTCCTTTGCATGCCCCAGACTCTGACAGGAGGGAGATTTTCATATAAATTTTACTAATTTTCTTTCATCTCTGACACTTCTATTATAGAGAAAGGGCAAATAGCAATATTAAAATATTTCCTCTAATTAACTCCCTTTTAATGTGCATGAATTTTGTGCACCGGGCCACTAGTACAATTATAATGTACTAGGTACTTTACTAAGTTATAATAAACATGTGTGAGATATTTGGAGGATTTTTGCTCAAAATGGAAAGTAGGGAAATTCACAAAGAATGGTGATGTCATTAACATTTATAGGGAAGTAAAAAGTACATTTTGGGAAATGGCAAGAAATATATATGATTTAAATTGTTTTGAGTTGGAATTATAGGCAACAAGAATGGCAAAAATATCTAGGAAGTCTTGGAGATAGAACATAGAAGTTCAAAAGAGAAATTGTGAACAGATAGGTGAATTTGGGAAACATCTTCCTTGAGGTGACAGTTACTACGATAAGAAAAAAAATGAGATAAGTAAAGGAAAAAAAAAGTGTTGAGGACAAAACTTTAGAGAATACTCACATTTCAAGAATGAAAGAAGTGAAACTGGGAAAAGTGTAAGAAAAAGTAAAAAAGTAGAAGAGGAAATAAGAAACATAGGAGAACTAAAGTAGTGTAAGATGATGTTTTGTCATGGAAATCAAATCTTCCTTGAAGTGGCTGAGCTCCGTGATGGGGCAACATGACCAAGAGATGACTTCTCGGAGTCCTAGATGGGCAGTTGGCAGGAGCCATTCCTCTAGCATGATTGCCTTCTCCAGGCTGGAATGCTAGAAAGAGAGCAATTAGGACACAGGTCCGCCTGGCTCTATTTCTTCTAACCTTCCTTCTTCTTCTCACAGTCTCCTTCTCTAACTCTGCTTCCCTGGAGTCTTCTGTTGTCTAGGGTTTTCCCCACACAATAGGAGAAATTTAAGAGCTGATCCCACCCGGCTGGTGTGGATCAGTGGTTGAGCTTGGATCCATGAACCAAGGGGTCATGGTTGATTCCCAGTCAGGGCGCATGCCCAGCGTTGCGGGCTCGATCCCTAGTTGGGAATGTGCAAGAGGTAGCTGATAAATGATTCTCATCATTGATGTTTCTATCTCTCTCCTCCTTTCCCTTCCTCCCTGAAATCAATGAAAAACATATTAAAAAAAGAACTGATCCCTAGAAGCTAGCTGGTTAAATGCATTGCTAGAGGTGGGGACATGTAAAGGCTACCTTCTTACTGCATAATCCTATTTGCAGGTAAAAATATTATTATGCCTCTCTTTTAAGAATTACTAACATTCTTGTGATAAGAATCCTAATCTCTTTTCAAGTTTACAGACACCTCGGAACAACTAGGGCAAAGGTCTGTGTACTGAGCAGGAGAAAAAGAAAGCATGTTAATTTCACACTAGTACCCTGTTCCTTATTAAAAAAAAAAAAAAAAAGGAAAAAGAAAGGTTTATAATTGGAGGGAAAGGGGCAGGTGCAGGGGTAAAGCTTGGAAAAGAGGACTGACAATTTTGAACAAATATAGAGAAGAAAGTACATAGAAATTTTGAAGTGGAGAGGACAGTGGAAAGAGTTCATGTAAGATGACTTTGGTCGGAAGTATAGACATATTTGTAGGGGTAAAGTGCATGGACTCTTGGGACAGGCACTCTGGTTCAAATACCAGTTCAAGCTCTTAGCTGTGAGACAAGAAAGTTCCTCAATCCCTCTGTATCTCAGTTTCTGCATCTGTAAGAAATGTGATGATGACAACATTTACCTGGTCGGCTTGTAATGTGGATTAAAAGCACTACTATGCCAGTATGTTGACTATTTTTATTCTATGTAATCAGACCAAGGTATGTGGTATGTCAGATACTTTTGAGAGAATCCAGTGACAGAAGGAGGCAGAAAAAAATCCATCTACCAGTTGAGGGAAATTCAGGCAACCAGACATTCACCACCAGGGAGTCTCAGTGCCTGTTTTATTTTTCTTCATTCCCCTCATCGCCTGTGGAAGTGTTACACTAATCAGTCTTCCACCACTAAAAATATAAGTTATCAGAGAACAAGGACTTTGGTCTGTTTTTGTTCATGATTAACACAATAATTTAATAAGTAAATAGGTAATTAAAAGTACATTAGCTTGTAGGAAAGTTTGTTCAGAACTAAGCCTGAGTTCCACAAGACACAAGATGGCTAGGGAGGGGCAGGTAGAGCAGGGGTGGTGACAGGAAAGGCTGTGTCAGGGGAATCTGGACAGGAAAAGCAGGGTGGATGAAAGGAAGGAGGAAGCAAGGGGTAGGAGTTCAGCCTGCAGAGATGCGAGGAGCATTCTCAAATGTTCATGGGAGGATTTAATGGGACCCAGGCCAGGGAAGTACGTTCCTATTCCAGTTTTGCATCTCTTGTGTTGTCAACTTTTTGAAATTACATTTGTTTACATCAAAACATATTAAATTGTTTATACTAGTCTCTTATATAATCTAGTCCATGGTTTTTCTTATTATTTTTCTTCTTTGGTGTTTTGCTTGATGGAAATTTCAGGATTAGTCTATTTTGGTGGGAAGTTTTCTTATTAAAGAAGTCCCATTTGAATGTATTTGTTAATTTAAATTATGTGCTGTTTCTAATTTGTTTGTTAGTAAATCATATTACTTTCTTCCTTCTGATATCTTCAAGATTTAATTTTTTTCTTCTCTAAAGTCTTGAGTTGAGTGTTTAATAATTTAACTGTGTGGTTTCCTAAAACTGGCCATTGCTTGTGGTCTCCCCAGAGTGTGGAGGTTGGGCGAGGGAGGAGGATAGAGGGAAGGACAAGCCTTTGCTGATTTGCATCCCAGATGCCTGATTTTCAAATGGCTCAGAAAGTCAACCCCGGAACTACAATTATTTTCTTTGTAAACCTCAATTACCTTGAAATTACTGCCTTTGTAATTTTAAAGACACCCTGGCTTTATTTTCTCAACCTCATTTCTGTAACCTCACCCTAATGCTATGCCCAATACTGTACCCTGGACTGGTTTGCAGTATCCTATTGATGTTTTACAGACCGAAACATTTATGGTGATAAAAAGCAGAGACCCTGGACCTAAGAAATTCTGGGTTTACATCCCAGCTCCATCACTACTCACTGTATGACCTTTGTCAGGTTTTTCGACCCAAGCCTTAGTCTTCTCACCTGTTAAGTGGCAGGTAATAATAGTGAAGCGGGATAGTAAGAAGCCAGGAAAATTCCTTGGTAAAATAGGGAAACTGAGACAAATAGTTAAATGGCCAAGCAATTTATAGCCAGATAGGTCTTTCTTTTTAATTGAATTTATTGGGGTGCCATTGGTTCACAAAACCGTACAGGTTCCAAGTGAACAACTGAACAAAACATCATCTGCACACAGCATAATGAGCCATCTCCCAAAGCAAAGTCTCTTTCCATCCCCATTTATCCCCACTTGCCCATTTCCATCTACCTCCACCCACCCTTTCTCACTGGCTATCACCACAATGCTGTCTATGTCTATGTGATATACATATGAAACAGGAATTTTAGGGGAATATAGGCAGGCTTAGGGAATTTTTAGAATTGGGGTCCATGAAAAAAACATTGGGCTACAGACTGGGAGAAGGTACATTTCTGTAACAAAAGGAAGCTAGGGCAGTTACATCTCCACAACACAAGGGAGAGGCAACAGCAACATCTACATAAGATAAGGGAACTGGCAGTAGCCAAGAGGTCTATATTTACAAAATAAAGAAGGAGGAAGAAAGCTCAGCTGAAATAGGAGGACAATGAGAGAGAAGGGTCTCAGGAGTTATTATAATAACCAATTCAAAGGGAATATTGACCAACCAGAGGGGATATCAGGGCACAGGAACTGCAGCCTTTATAAACTATGGAAACAAGAAGTCAGTGGGACACTTTGCCCCTCCCCATATGGGAGTCTGTTCTGTGAGACTCTTTCACGTGGGAGTCTGTACTTGTTCTTCAATAAATCTCCACCTTTGCTATACCATCTTCTGTCTGGATTCATTCTTCAATTCCAGTCCAAAAATTCTGTATCAAATATATATATATAAAACTAGAGGCCCAGTGCATGAAATTCATGCACATGGCGGGGGGGGGGGGGTGTCCCCCTGCCTGGCCGGCACCCTCTCCAATCCAGGACCCCTCAGGGGATGTCTGACTGCCTCTTGCAATCTGGGATGGCTGGCTCCTAATCGCTCGCCTGCCTGCCTGATCACCCTAACCTCTCTGTCTGACTGCCTGATTGCCCCTAACCATCTCTGCCTGCCTGCCTGATCACCCCTAACTGCTCCCCTGCTGGCCTGATCGCCTCTAACCACCTCTGCCTTGCCCCACAACTGGGACCCAGGATTCCCTTCTCGGGCCAGTCACAGGCACCCAGAACCCGGGCTTCCCTCCCTCTGGCCAGTTGCAAGCACCCAGGACCCAGGCTGGCTTCTCCCGGGCAGGCCGCAGCCATAGGGGATCGTGGGTGGGTGGCTTCTTCTGGGTCGCAGCCGCAGGTGCCTGGGACGGCGGGGTTGGCAGCTTGTCCCACTCCTGGGCTGCAGGCGCAGGCACAGCTGCTGACACCTGGGACCATGGAGCGGGTGGCTTGTCCCTCTCCCAGGCCACAGCCTGGCTGGTCCCCATTCCTCTCTCGTGAGGTCATTTGTGCCTGGCTGGTCCCCATTCCTCTCTCCCCAGTGTTGAGTGTCTGAGCTGTTATGGCATGATGGCGTGATGACTATTTGCATATTAGCTCTTTATTATATAGGATATTTGTTTGTTTTTACAGCTGTCATAAGGGAGGGGGAGTTGGGGAACTGGATGAAAGAAAGTGAAGGGATTAAGCAATTGCAGGTCTTATTTTCTCTAACCAAGGACACTTAGAAGCAAATGGTTTATGCATTCCAGACCCCCTCAGCCCCAGTCCCTCTTCAGTGACATTCTTTGAAGATAAAACTGACCAGAGAATGACCCTGACTCCTCTATATATTCATTTAGATGAATCAGCATGCTAAATAACACACCTGAAAAGCTGACAAATATTCTATTGAGATCCTCCTGAGACCTCCCCTAAAATTCCTATCTTTAGAAAACAGGTAAAAACCCTAAGACAAAGGACCCAATGCATGCTCTCTCTTGGGCATGCCTGCACCTCCTCCCTTCACCCCTTCTCTTCCTTCCTGGGGTACTTATCTTGCTTTCTTTTTCCTAAGTTATAAGAGTCCCACACAAGGGGAGCAGCAGGCAGTGGCAGCTCGTCCCAGGCTAACCCCTTGAACCTGTCTCCAAGGGTGCCCCTTTTGCCTCTGTAATTTGATTCCTGAGTCCATACAACCCAACTAGCTCACTTCTGCCTCTGTGACTTTTTTCCTAAAGGGCCAAGTCAGCCTTGCCTAGGCTCAACTCTTTTTCACACTTCCAAAGGCTAAGGTAGCTTTGCCTATACGCTCCTATTGCAATGATCTTGCCTCTTTTATCTTACACCCTTCCTTAGTTTCCCTGTCTCCAACTTTAATAAATGTACTCTCAAAATCACCTGGATTCATATTGTGAAATCTTTCCTGCACAACATCAAGTCCTACACATTCCAGACTGTGCCAGAGCAGACCTGCCTCAGTCCCAATTCCTTTCTGGTGACAATAGCACCTGCCTCAAAGAGCAATTGTGAGCATTAAAGGAGACAATGCATGTCAAAGATTTATCACTAAAGGAATATTAGGCACTATACTTCGTTACACTTGTCAAAGGTACTTCCACAAGCAGGTGTTTAAATGTCATTAGTTCACAATGAGGAAAATGAGACACAAAGATATTAAAGGCAGTTTCTATGGTTAACAACTAGTTAATGACAAGAATTTGCGATTCCTCATCGCCTGCTCTTCTAAAGGGTAAGTTAGCTCTTAGCAAAAACTGGGAAACACTTCTCCTATGTTCTCTAATTATTTCCCAGGATCTTTATCCTCCCACTAAAATCTCTACAGATAGGCTTAACACGTTATACCTTCTGGCTGGCATTTACATTTTATCAGTGAATTCTGAAAAAATGAAAAAGTCTTTAAGGAGTGAAAAATGAATCTGTAAAAGAAATTTAAGGCCAAGATGTGCAAGGGGCCTTCTCAGTGAGTGCACTTTTCTATTACACCTTGTGGTAGATAGAAGAATTATGTCTCCTAAACATGTGCACATCCTAATCCCCAGCAGCTGCCATCTCAATTTAACATGGCAAAAGGGACTTTGCATATGTGGTTAAATTTAGGATCATGAAATGGAGATGGTTCTGGCATATCCAGGTGCACCCATTGTAATCATAGGGTCCTTGTAAGAGGGAGATGGGAGAGTCAGTCAGAGGAGGAAGGTGACAATAGCAGAGGTGAATAGGAAAGGTGGGAGAGAGAGAGAAAGAGAAAGAGAGAGAGAGAGAGAGAGAGAGAGAGAGAGAGAGAGAGAGAGAGTTGAAGATGCTATGCTGCTACTTTTGAAGATGGAAGAAGGAGCTACAAGCCAAGAATGAAGGTGGTGTCCAGAAGCTGGAAAAGGCAAGGAAATGGATTACTCACTAGAGGCTCCTGAAGGAAGGTAACTCTGCTGACACCTTGATATTAAGACTTTTGACCTCTAGAATCATAAGATAGTTTACGGTGTGGTAATTTGTTAGAGCAGCAAAAGACTTAGAAGCATCTCATTCTCCATCTATGGTCAAACTATCTCATCTTTTCCACAAGTCAACCTAGACCAGTGGTCGGCAAATTGTGGCTCACGAGCCACATGTGGCTCTTTGGCCCCTGGAGTGTGGCTCTTCCTAAGCCTTAGGAGTACCCTAATTAAGTTAATAACAATGTACCTACTTATATAGTTTAAGTTTAAAAAATTTGGCTCTCAAAAGAAATTTCAATCGTTGTACTGTTGATATTTGGCTCTGTTGACTAATGAGTTTGACGACCACTGACCTAGACCAAGGCATTCAAAGGAATGTGCTGCGCAACTATTTCCAGATGAGCTATCTGATCAAAATTAACTAAGAGTTCAACCATGAAACTGAAGACTTGGGAACCGTATGATCATTAGTAGGGGAGGTATTATGGTATAGGGAATAATCTGCTGGTTCTGGGCCACTGCATGGTGGTGCACAGGTTGGCCCAGCCCAGGGGGCCTGGCTGAGGAGGCAGGTGAGAGCTGAAATCCAGGCCAAGCACCACTGGCTGAGGAGTACACCCTAGAGCAGTGATGGCAAACCTTTTGAGCTCGGCATGTCAGCATTTTGAAAAACCCTAACTTAACTCTGGTGCCGTGTCACATATAGAAATTTTTTGATATTTGCAACCTTAGTAAAACAAAGACTTATATTTTTGATATTTATTTTATATATTTAAATGCCATTTAACAAAGAAAAATCAACCAAAAAAATGAGGTCGAGTGTCACCTCTGACACGCGTGTCATAGGTTCGCCATCACTGCCCTAGAGTGAAGTGGTATTTTCTGAGAGAAAGAAACACCTTTTCCTAATGTGCTCAAAGGTACCAAATAAACTAGCAGCAGTCCTAGAAGATGTATCCTGAATCCATCAAGGACCAATGGGTGGAATTCAGGTAAGTCAAGTCACCTCTCCAGGTTTGTTACCAATAATCTTTCTGGATAGAAGCTACGATTATTAGGTAATTAACTTCTTTGCTATTCAATTTCTTTACTACAAAAGGGAGACTTCAGAGGAGTGAACTCACCTTAGCTCCACTCCAGCCCTGCTTGCCTTCTTGCACGTAACACATGCATATTTCGTTCTGCATATGCTTCATGCCTCAAGCATATACCTGACACAGGACCTTTGCACTCACTGTTTCCTTTACGCACCACATGACTCCCTTCCTTACTTCATTTAGGCCTCTGCTGGTAAGACAGCTGATTAGAGAGACCTTCCTTCACTGATCATTCTGCTTAATACTTTATCCCCTTATTTATACTTTATTCCTATACACAGCTTAATTTTATTTATATAACTTCTCACTTCCTAACATTGTATTGTTTGTTTACTGTTTCTCTCCCCCACTGGAACAAAGGCCCATTGTACATTGTTTCATTTGCTGCTGCACCCTCAGCATCCATTGCCTAAGCCCATAGTAGATGTTAAATAAATACTTGTTGAAAGAATGAACTTTTCTCCTCATGTTAGACCTGTCTTCTACAATAGGATGCTTAGGCATTTTGTGGGTTCTTTTGTGTGTAATTTTATTTCCTGGCCTTACCTGGAGGTGAAGGTGAGACTAGTGTTGCTTCAGGATATGTTCTGGTCCCCTTCGTATCGGTGTCACCATTTTCTAGGGCAGTGATGGCCAACATCTGACACGCGTGTCAGAGGTGACACGCGAACTCATCTTTTTGGTTGATTTTTCTTTGTTAAATGGCATTTAAATATATAAAATAAATATCAAAAATATAAGTCTTTGTTTTACTATGGTTGCAAATATCAAAAAATTTCTATATGTGACACGGCACCAGAGTTAAGTTAGGGTTTTTCAAAATGCTGACACGCCGAGCTCAAAAGGTTCGCCATCACTGTTCTAGGGCATGGCTAGAACATAATGTGGCAAATAATAAATGAAGCGTTTTGTTTAAAACTGACCAATGTAAAATTTCTACTTTTTGCCCTGTTCATCTTCGCCTGCAAAACTACAAATTCTTCAGATTGCAAACTCATGCTTACCAATGAAAAATGTTTACACTCTACATTAATCATTTGAAAACGAATCTCTTTGTTTTCATTCTAATTTCAGTTAATATTTGGGAAAGAGCCACTCTTGTCCCTGTCCCATGTGATTTTCCGTTGCTGGCCCTTTTCCTATTTCTCTGAACTCTCTACTACAATCTCTATATCCTCCAGCCCAGTGCTGGGTAGCTCTTTAGGTGGGCAGCGTTCAGAAGCTCACCATCTCCCTTCTTTTTTGAAGAAACTAGTCATTCTAATACCTATGGTTTGGGTACTTTTATTAAATATGTGCCTGAGTAGACAAATTATCTCACTTTCTGATTCTCCTAGCTGAAAGTAATTCCTATTTGTGCCCAGGAATAACTTCTAGCTCGGCTTTTAATTTTGACTTTAAGGACTCCCAGATGGTGGGAGATCAAAACAGGAATTAATACCACCGAGACTCACATTACTTATTTTTTCTGTCAGTTACTCCCAGGAGCACAGGTCCACACCTCTCCACTCAGTATGTGTTCCTTGATACAGTAACGCAGAGAGATGTGTCTTTCCTGTGAGGTTAGCATTCTGTGGAAATGGGATGGTGGTGGATACCTGGTCTAGATGTTTTTAAAGTTTTCAGCATATATTCTGGAACATTTACTAGCCCCTAGAAGACTCGTAAAATATAGATTTATAGTTGAAATACCCCAAGTGAATATTAAACTCTTCATTGTCAATTCCTCCGTCAATGTTTGGAAAGAAATTTGAGAGAAATATGGAGATAACTTTTATCTCAATAAAACAGTAGCAGTCCTTCTTTTCAGCCATATGAAGGACTTTGTCCCTAAATAGCTAAGATCCACATCAGTTTGAATTGCCTCATGTGAAACAACAGTATGATTTCATTATCTGAGCAAAGCAACTTGGTCTCACTGTGAGAAGCTCATTAATTTGAAGTGGAAAATAACAGCTCAGAAAAGGATGGGTGGGATTTTGTCTTCCTCTTTTTCCTGTAAACTAGAGGGAAATGGCTTTTGGCTGAAAGATGGCTTGGCAAAAGGTTTGACTCTTCAAAGGAAAAGCCCTGTCAGGAGCAGAGAGCTTATGATGCCCAGAAAGCAGAGTGAGGTAGGAGCCACACACCTCTATTCATTTGTCTCTCAGCTGCTTACATCACAAGAGAGATTCCATTTGGCTCACCTTTTCCAGGCAAACATTCTCCGAGTGTTCTCTGTGAGAGCGTATGGGACATTAGTGACTCACTTCAAATTTCCAGATGCCCATCTGTGCTTTTCTCTCTTTTCCCTCTTACTGTTTCATCCAATTCTAGGTTAATGTTGTTGGGTGGGTGAGAAGAGGCTGGGAGAGAAGTAAAGAAAAAAAAATGATAGGAATTCCTAGCTTTAAGAAAAACCCAGATATAATGAAAGCAAAGTTTAAAAAAACTAGTAGATGGTATGTATGCTTCCATCTGCAAAGAGAAGCAAATTGTATGTCAACCCTACTTGCATAAGCAGCTTATTTTTTAGTTTCTTTCTTACATTCTTTTCATCACTCTTTTTCTCCTACATCCAACTTTTTTCTCCTTGATTTTTCTCACCCTGTTTCATTTTTTCCTCCTCCAACTCCTCCCTTATATTTTTTCTTTCTTATTTAATTTCCTTATTTTGTCCTTCAATGTCTCCTTCCTCCATATTTTTTTCTCCCCTACAGTAGGCAGGAGGTGGGAGAAAGTTCTGGATTCCCTGTCCCACAACCTGTGGTTGAAACCAGCTATGAAGCAAGTCTGGTTTATGTGGTAGCAACAATAAAATATTTTAAAACCTCTTTTAATATCTCCATATTGTCCCTTTACATTATAATTTTTTAAATTGCACTGTTATAATATATTTTTTAAAATATTTTCATTGATTTTTTAGAGAGAGAGTAAAGGAGAAAGAGAGAGAGAAACAATGTGAGGGCAGAACATTGATTGGCTGCCTCCTGCATGCCACACTGCCCAGGGCTGTTATAATATTTATTAAAAAGAATATTTAAGAATTTTTGGCTTGTAAAAATTTTAGTACTATTTAAAAATCAAAGCTAAGATGCAGGGTAGCTTCATAATTGTAGGTTTTATTTTACCTCTTTGATTTCTTTATTAGTTTTATCTTTTTATAGTTTTTCAAAATAGTTGGTATAATAGATCATTATAGCAATATCTATATTATAAAAGTTTTCTTGGCCTTAGCTAGGTAGCTCAGTTGGTGAGAGCATTACCCTAATATGCCAGGAGTTCAGTTTCAGCCTCTCATCAGGGCACATACAAGAAGCAGCCAATGAGTGTGTAAATAAGTGGAACAATAAATCAGTGTTCCTTTCTCTCTCAAATTAACACATAAAAAGGAAAAGTTTTCTTAATTGTAATCATTATGTTGGCTAATTGTTCATTTTCTTTAATGATTCAATGATATCAGTAGTTAAGAGCACATTAAAGAAAAAAGACAGAACGTTCTACTTCATTCTTCCTTTGGAATATTTTATGACTTGTGTTGCAGTGCACTCTTACTGGGACAGTGCCTCCTTTCGCCCACAGGAATTCTGTCCCGAGTGGGAAGCTCTCCCTCTTTTCCATCCCAGTCTCTAAGTAGCTCTTTGCCCAGGTCTGTATATAACCCTCCATATTACTGCCTTCGTTGGTGTGACTTGACTGGGCTTCAGGGTGCTGGGACAGCTGGTGAAGCAATATTTCTGCGTGTATCTGTGAGGGAGTTTCTGGAAGAGAGCAATATCTGAGTTGGTGAACTGAGTAAAGCAGATGGCCCTTCGCAGTGTGTGCTGGCATCATCCAATCTGTTGCTGGCCTGAGGAGAACATAAAGAAGAAGG
This sequence comes from Myotis nattereri, assembly GCF_964212035.1. Taxonomy (NCBI): domain Eukaryota; kingdom Metazoa; phylum Chordata; class Mammalia; order Chiroptera; family Vespertilionidae; genus Myotis; species Myotis nattereri. The sequence continues at coordinate 95,988,109 of NC_138075.1, forward strand.
CAACTTTGCTCCCTGGTGGACTGGGACATCATCATCTGCCCTTGGACATCGATGCTCCCTGGTTCTCAGACTGAATTGAGCTACTGGCTGTCCTGGTTCTCCAGCTTGCAGACAGCAGGTGGTGGGACTTTCTTGGCTTCCATATTATGTAAAACAATTCTTATAATCAATCAATCTCCCAATATATATGTATTTATCTATACTCTATTCTAATATGAAGTATGTCTCTGAGTATTTCCTTATGTTAGATTCTGTAGGCTCATGAATAATAGTAAAAATGATTTAAAGGGTTTATGTAAAAGGTAATGTGACATCGTGTGATAATCATAGTGACCACATTCTTTCATATTCTACTTTCATAAAAGTAAAATATGCTGCCTATTGAGAAAGGAAAGTTTTCTGAGAGGACTAAGGCTGAGAGGGGGGCATGCGATAAGGGAATTGGGAGACTGGTGGAGAAAGATCTGGAAGGTTGGGGAGGGCCGCAGTGTGCAAACTGTGGGAAAGCAGGCACAGGCTTGCAATGGGGAGGAACGGTGCTGGGAAAGAGGCCAGTCACAGAGGAAATGATGCGGAGACGAATGGGGCAGAAAGTGCATTAACAGGGTGTAGAAAAGGTTAGAGGAAATAGCACAGGTCTGGTGTTGGCTGCTTCTATTATTTAACAGGTGTTAAAAAAAAAAAAAGAAAGAATAGAAAATGGGAAAAACCAGGGGACTATTCAAAGGACAATTTGTTGTTTCTAATGAGCTCCCAAGAGGTGAGCTTTAGAAATCTTGGTAGTAAGATGATGATCCCAAGAGGCATGCCGGGAAGAACGGAAGGAGTGGTCAATCTGCAGTCTATTACTTAAGGAGTGTCCAAAAGAAAAGAGGAAGACTGCGGCAGCACTCTGTCACAGTGCCAGTGGGCAGGCCACAGACAGAGCCTGAGATCTCTTCTTATTACTGAGATGTGAAATGGTAGCTGGTATTTCCTAATTATGCGGTTAAAATAAAATAGAGTTGCCTCAGCTGAGTAAGAGAATGAACAGGTCCAGGGTAAAGAAAAGGAATGTATATTTGAAGAACTATGGTTAAGTAGAAGTGGGATAAGCCATTCTTCTGGTACACCTTACCTGGAGGATATAGAGACTGTGGACATATTAAAAAATAAAGTCTCCCTGAATATTCATCCCCAAAGCATCACATATTAATTCACTTCATAAAAAACTGCTCGTTTGAGGACAAAAGTTGCAGTGGAATTGACTTGGGGCTGGGTTTGGAAATGAAGCTGTCAGTGTTTGCTGATTGCCCAACAGGGGAAATGCTGCAGAAACCATTAGCTGAAAGGGTACTGAGTTCAGCTCTCTAGCATAGATCAGCAACCATTTATGTCAGAAGAAATCAAATTGGTCAACCTCTTTAATATCTGTCATTCATACACTTCTTTAATGTCTTGGGTTTTTCATCTGTGAAGAAAGATAATAATAGCACCCACCTCTGTCTCTCTCTGTCTCTCTCTCTCTCTCTCTCTCTCTCTCTCTCTCTCTCTCACACACACACACACACACACACACACACACACAGTTTTGTGAAGAGTAATTGAGATAATGAATATAAAGCATTTGGCCTAGGCTGAGCCAGGTGGCAGGCATTGGGGAGGGCGGGGAGGGAGTCCCAGGGGCCTAGGGGCCTATGGAATGGCCTGCAGTCTGAGGAAGTGGAGCCCAAGCCTGGAGAGAAGCTGCCCTGGCCCCTTGCCCTTTCTCCTCCCCTTAGCCCAGGCCAGGGCCAGGCTCTGGAGCCCAGGCAACCAGGAGGAGAAGGGAAGAGAAGGAGGGAGGAGGAAGAGGGAGGAGGAAGAGGGAGGAGGAAGAGGGAGGAGGAGGAGGAGGAAGAGGAGGAGGAGGGAGGAGCCAGGATTGGTCAAAGATGAAAGGGGGGCACAGCACCACTGAGGACCCAAGCTGGAAGCGATCAAAACATGAGTCAGCGAGATGGAAGAAGAAGATGAGAAGCTAAAGGAGTTACAGAATGAGGGGAGAAGCAGATGAACGTAAGTCCACCTCCAGGCAACGCAGGGCCAGGGATCATGGTGTTGGGGGAAGATGGAGGCTGTGCCCACTCCATCCATGTTGGCAATGTGGACTGTGCTGCAAGAACAGACGAGCTGGGTACCCGCACAGGCTCTTGGCTGTGGTTCAGGCCCCGAGTTACCATACTCTGTGGCAAATTTAGTGGCCATCCCAAAGGTTTTGCATATCTAGAGTTCTCAGACAGTCAGTGAGGACTTGGCCTTAGATGAGTCCCTATTTAGAGGAAGACAAATCTAAGTGATCCCCAAATGAACCAACAGACCAGGCATCAGCACCGCAGGCCGGAGTTTCCTGCGTGCCCGCCTTGGTGCTAGGACCATAAACTACAGCAGTTCCCATCTCCATTCTACAGTGATTTTTGTTGTTGTTGTTGTTAATCCTCACCTGAAGATATTTTTTTCATTGATATTTAGAGAGAGTGGAAAGGAGAGGGAGAGACAGAGAGAAACATAGATGTGAGAGAGACACATGGATTGGTTGCCTCCTGCATGTATCCCAACTAGGGCCAGGGAACCGAGGTACATACCCTTGATGGGAATCCAACCTGGGACCCTTCAGTCCACAGGCCAATGCTCTACCCACTGAGCCAAACCAGCTAGGGCCGTTCTACAGTGATTTTAACAGCAGTCCCTGGTCGGGTCTGTAGGGGCCCTGGCTAGAGTGACTTCATGGTAATTCCCTTACTTTAAAAAGTGTGTATTAGGACAAGAGAGAGGGGGGAAAAAAGAGGAGAGAAGGGGGAAATGAATTAAAAAAAGAAAAACAGAAGATAACCTTCATGGGGGAAATATATATATATACTAGGGGCCTAGAGCACGAATTTGTGCAACTTGAAAGGAATTGTGGGCCGCGAGGCTGCAGTGGGCACAGGGGCAGGTCTCAGCCCATCCTCCATGCCCCTACCCGGCCCCTCCTGCTGGGCCCCCGGTCCTCTGTCTGCCGGCAGCCCCACTCCCGTCACCACTACTCCCAGGTGCTGATGGTGCCAGCCCCACTTGCACCCGCTGATGGTGCAGAGCAATTGGGGCTGATGCCAGCAGCAGGTGTGAGCGGGGCTGGCACTGTCAGAGGGTGCGAGCAGCGGCTGCTGCCCTGATCACCCCTCAGGATCAGGGGGAGGTGGGGAAGTCCTCAGGGGTGATTGGGGTTGGCAGCCGCTGCTCGCACCCGCTGATGGTGCTGAGCAATTGGGACCAGCTCCGGGCACTGGCAGTGGGTGAGAGCGAGGCCATTGCCAGCAGCAGGTGCGAGAGAGATGGCTGCTGGCCCCAATCTCCCCTCAGGAGCAGGGGGAGGTGGAAAAGCCCTGAGGGGCGACCAGGGCTGGCAGCCGCCACTTGCACCCGCTGATGGTATCAAGCAATCGGGGAGCAATTGGGGCCGGCGCCGGGTGCCAGCAGTGGGTGTGAGTGGGGCTGGCAGCAGGTGCAAGCACCAAGGGGGCCATGGCACACTGGAGCAAAGAATTTTCAGTAACCACCAGAGGCTCACTATGATGACAGCGACCAGCACCCCGCCTTGGTCTGGCATCCCCACTTACCTGCTCTACCATCCTGCTGCGGCCTACGCCCATCAGGTTTCACGCTCTGCTCCCTGCTGCTGATGCCCGCCATATTCCGTGTGAGCCCTCTGGTGGTTGGTGGTCAGCGCACATCATTGTGACCGGTTGTTTGGTTGTTCCGCCATTCAGTCTATTTGCATATTAGGGTTTTACACACACACACACACACACACACACACACACACACACACACTGTGGAAAGGGGGAGATTCCCATAACTGCTGAGGGGGCCCTGCTTTGGAGAGTAGGGAAAGGCCCAGGGTGTGGGGCAGGATGCTTCTCCTTCACTCTGGGGATTCCCATGGACTCACTCAGCTGTGCAAACTGCTGCCCCTATCTCCCTGTACCTCACACCATTGGGGGCTGCTCAAGGGTGTGTGGGCATGATTGGTAGGAGGGTTTTTTTGTTTGTTTTTTATTAAAATGTATCCAGGGCACTGGAAGGACACCAAACTGTTTTTCTTGTTACCTTCCCTCCACCTTCTCCCACTTTCTCAGTACCCTCCTGCCTGCTCCTGTCCGGCCAGGTCCACCATTCACCCACTCCACCCCTTTTTTCTGGCTCCCTGCTCCTCCTTTACTTTATTTCCTTTTGTTTCTTCTTCTGTTTTGAGTGTCTTTGCAGATTTCTGTAGCTGGAAGATCTCCATTCTGCTCCCAACAGCTCCAGTGTAAATTCCTCTTCCCCCTAGAGAAATGCACTACTTTGTTTTGGGGAAATTGTTTTTTTGTTTTGTGTTTAGTTTCCTTTGCCTTTTCTCCCTTTTATTTGGAGGGAATGGGAGAAAGTGGGCACAGGAAAGTGAAAGGTGGATTTTGCTTTTTTAAAAAAAATATATTTTTTATTGATTAAGATATTACATGTGTGTCCTTATCCCCACGTTGCTCCCTACCTCCCCCCCCCCCGCTCATGCCCTTACCCCCTCCCCCCACCCCCGTTGTCCGTGGCCATTGGTTAGGCCTATATGCTTGCATATAAGTCCTTTGGTTGATCTTTCCCCCTTACCCCCACCCTCCCCTACCTTCCCTCCAAGGCCCAACAGTCCAATCAATGCCTCTCCGTCTCTGGATCAGTCCTTGTTCATCAGTTTATGTTGTTCATTATATTCCACAAATGAGTGAGATCATGTGGTATTTATCCGCTCTCCAGTTCCATCCATGCTGTGGCAAATGGTAAGAGTTCCTTTTTCTTCTTCCTCTTCTTAAAGAATACCTTTCAGCATTTCGTATAATGCTGGTTTGGTGGTGATGAACTCCTTTAGCTTTTTCTTATCTGTGAAGCTCTTTATCTGACCTTCTATTCTGAATGATAGCTTTGCTGGATAAAGTAACCTTGGTTGTAGGTTCTTGCTATTCATCACTTTGAATATTTCTTGCCACTCTCTTCTGGCCTGCATGGTTTCTGTTGAGAAATCAGCTGACAGTCGTATGGGTACTCCCTTGTAGGTAACTGACTGTCTTTCTCTTGCTGCTTTTAAGATTCTCTCTTTGTCTTTTGCTCTTGGCATTTTAATTATGATGTGTCTTGGTGTGGTCCTCTTTGGATTCCTTTTGTTTGGGGTTCTCTGCGCTTCCTGGACTTGTAAGTCTATTTCTTTCACCAGGTAGGGGAAGTTTTCTGTCATTATTTCTTCAAATAGGTTTTCAATATCTTGCCCTCTCTCTTCTTCTGGTACCCCTATAATTCGGATGTTGGTACGCTTGAAGTTGTCCCAGAGGCTCCTTACACTATCTTCATATTTTTGGAATCTTTTTTCTTTTTGCTTCTTCGGTTGGGTAATTTTTGTTTCTTCGTATTTCAAATCTTTGACTTGATTCTTGGGATCCTCTTGTCTGCTGTTGGATCTCTGTTTAATATTCTTTATTTCAGTCAGTGTATGCTTAATTTCCAGTTGGTCTTTTTTCATATCCTCCAGGGTCTCACTATACTCATTGAGGGATTCATTAAATTTATCGGCGGTTTCCATAAAATTCTTGAAAAACCTGATAAACGTGGTTTTGAACTCTATATCCAGTCGTTTGCTTTCCTCTATTTCTGTCATTTGTGACCTGTTTCTTTGTCTCCACATTTTTTATGCTTCCTTGTGTTGATAGAGTGGTTTTGTGTGCTAGGTGTCCTATAGGGCCCAGTGGCTCAGCCTCCCCAGTTACCTGAGGTGGACACTCTTGGTGCACCCCCTTGTGGGCTTTGTGCACAGTCTTGTTGTAGTTATGCCTTGATTGTTGTAGGATCACTGGGAGGAATTGACCTCCAGGACAATTGGCAGTGAGAATCAGCTGTGTCTGCAGTGGGAGAACTTCTGTGCTGGAGACACCCTTCTGGGGCAAGACTTGCTTCAGTGGGGCTTTGGTGCTCACTGAGTCTGCACCCTGAGTGTGTCCCTTATGGGTCTGAGGAGTTGTAATCTGGATGGTCCCACTCTGACCACTGGGTACACTGGCTCTTGGATCTAAGGAGGTGCTAATTTAGCCTCTGCCTGAGGTTACCCCGCAGGAGCTACGAAGAGAACTGCAGATTGCCCTTCCTTTTTTGGAGTTTGGAGGTGCCCCGATGAGGCCCAGCTGTGAAGCAATGCAAGCTGCTGTGGGGCCTTGGGCCTTCTCTTGGAAGTTCTGGGTCTGTCTGGCCCAGCTGCAATTTGTTAGGTAATTTTCAGGTTGCAAAGGGCCAGGGCATTCATATGCAAAAGCCTCTGCGGCAACCTGGGTGGGGCAGGGTCTCAGGGAATCATAGGGCGGAGCAAGCAGCTATGGCTGATCCTCAGCCCTGCCTTAAGAGGCTGCGCGTCTCAGTGTCCCGATAATTGCTGAAAGCACCTCTGAGGGAAAGCCGCCCTCAAGTTCAGAGTTCTGCCTGTTGCCAGACAGTTCAGTTTCTCATCGTATGAGTCCTGGGTTCCCAGAGACTTCCCGGAACCGGAGTTCAGAGCAGTCGGGAGCTTGTGACTCCCTCCTGATTCAAAAAGACAGCCGCATCCTCAGGTACCAGCCCCTTTCCACGTGCGCGCTCAAGCCTCTGTACCTCTGCACTTTACTTCCGCAGCTCCTCTGAGTCTCAGTGTGCTTTTCTCTTTTCTTCTAGTTGTAGAATTTACACTCAGCCAGCCTTCCTGTAGTTCTTGATGATGTCCGTTTTGTCTTTTCATTGTATTTTTGAAGTTGTTGTGGGAGGTAGCAATTTTCCGGTGTTTACCTATGCCGCCATCTTAGTTTCTTTGCTTTTTTTTTTTTTTTTTTTTTTTTAGCTCATTTCCAAGGGGTGGGAGTTTATTTTTTAATGTGTCATGAATAAAGTTGTTTTTGAAAAAAAGAAAACAAATCATTTGGCATATAGTAGGACCTAGATATGTGGTAGATCCTCAGCTTACAGGGACTGTTTTAGCAACTTACCATTGAATCTCCAATGCTTAGCACAGTGCCTGGCAAACAATAGGCATTCAACCTACACTTATGGAATGGAGGAGTGAATTAATCAATCTTTACAGCCTCACCACAGCTCAGAACCTTAACATTTATTTTAGGTTGTGGCAGCAGCCTCTTTGACTCCAAGTTTGCTTCGCTCTAATTCAGCAATTTTTAACCTTTTTCATCTCATGGCACACATAAACTAGTTACTAAAATTCTGTGGCACGTAAAAATATATATTTTATTTTTGGCTGATCTGATTAAAAATAGGTATGATTTTGATCCATTCACATCAAATGGCTATCATTGTGTTGGCTGTTTTCATTTTTTTTATTTGATAATCTAAGGGAAAGAGGTCAGTGCCTCTGACTAAATAGTCAGGTATTGCATGTTTTAAAAATTCTTGTGGCACATTGTGTGCCACCACACACTGGTCGAAAATTGTTGCCTTAAACTATTCTACAAAACACCACCAGAGTTTTCTAAAACACACTTCTGGTCATGTCATTTTTTGACAAATTCTCCCCATCCGCACTCCATGTAAAACCCAATCTTCTTAGCATGGCCTAGAAGGCCCTTCACCCTTGGCCTATGTTTACTTCTCTTTTCAGAAAAATCCATTAAGAGTTTGGCCCTCCTTTAACACATGATAATCCATCTCCCTCCAGGTATATTGATTAGAAATTTAATGTTGCTGCCTGTAACACACACCTAATTACATTGGCTTAAATGAATAGTTTCTCACATCATGAAAAATCTGGAAGTGGGCAGTATAGAACTTGCTGAGCTGTCAGGCTTTAATAGAGCCAGGTTTTTCTAGACTGCCATTCGCCATTGGAACTGCGACCATCTACATCAAGCATGTCAAACTCGCGGCCTGCAGGCCACATGAGGCCCACAATGAATATTTTTGTGGCCCAGCCAATATAACCGTATGTAAGAAACGTTTTAATCAAAATTTCATAATTTAATTTATATAATATCCTGTTATATATAATTATTATAATGAACTACAACTTTCGCTAATGACTGATTACTATAATCGTGTTGCATTCATTTCCCTTATGTGCCTCACGTGCAGGCACATAATACTAGCAGAGAATATTTTAGCAGCTGATTACCGCATCATTAGTCTTGTGCTGACTTGTTTGGTGTGCGCAACAGGAAATATTTCGCTTTTGGAGAACAAGAAAAATAGGTTTATTTGCATTACGCTTATTAATTTGTGCAGTTATTCAGTGTCTGATAAGTTAACATTCAAGAAAAAGTATTAATTTTTATTAAAATGTTCTATTATTTTATGTTAACTATTACTCATTTATTTCAGCCTTTTGTATTCAGCATGTCTCTATTGAAATAAACCTACGTTTCTATGAAAATTGAAGCTTTTGTGTGTTTTTTGCGACCCACATAAACTTAACCTTGTTTATTTGGCCCGTGTTAGCCTTTGAGTTTGACATGCTTGCTCTACATCCACAGTGTAGCTATTAGGGCTAAGAACTGGGACCACCCCTGTTAACTGTTTGTTAAAAAACAGGGAAATTGAGAACCAACACTGAGTGTGGAGGTGCCTAACTAAGCCTGGCTTAGTTGTTGGTTCTAGAAAACTTTGCCCAGGAGGACACTTGAACCAGTAAGTAACTTCACTGCTGCTTCAGGAAATCTCTGCACACAGTGTAGCTGAAGCACCTGTCTGCTTACTCAAGAAAATGGCTGCCTTAAAACAATAGCTTATTTATCAAGAATCACAGCTAATACCCCGCCAAGGTGGCGTTCTCCCTCCTGCATGAGTTCTAGTGAACTGAGCATTTGTTCATTAAAGGTCATCTGGTGCAATTTGGAGAGTTTCAATGCTATCCTTAGCTGTGGCTTCTGTCCTCTACTTGGAGGTCACATATCTATTCCAGGCTTAATGAAATGGGGAAGGATGAAGGGCAAAAAGTCCATGCCAACTAAACCTGACCTTTTTAAACAATTCATACTATTGAAATATGAGGATTCTAACACCACTCCGCTGTTAGGAAAACCAAAGTAGCTTACGTCCCTGTTCCATATTATGATACTCAGAATGGGATGAGACCTCTTAAATCAGGACTCTGAATCCTATCTTGATATTCTTCCAGTGCCTACCATGGGGACTTGCACTACATCCACATTCAGAAAAGATTGTTAATGATAGAACATGTGGATGGAGTGAAATACTTTCAATGTTGAGATGTTCCAATTGTAATTGTCAAAAGTAACTACTGATTCCCCAATATTTGCAGCACTATAAAAACATACATCCTACTAGTAAGCTCTCTCTCCCTGGGATGGCCTCAGCACATTTGTAAGAACTAGGACAAGTGAGAGAACTAGCTCCATGGGAAGAACTTTGACTTCTTGAGTCTTCATGCACAAAAAGAAACCTTTTCCCAATTTCAAATTTAACATGCTGCCCTAGACAGTTTGGCACAGTGGATAGAGCGTCAGCCTGTGGACTGAAGGGTCCCAGTTCCATTCCGGTCAAGGGCACATGCCCGAGTTGTTGGCTTGATTCCCAGTAGGGGGCATGCAGGAAGCAACCAATCAATGATTCTCTCTCATCATTGATATTTTTCTCTCTCTCTCCCTCTTCCTTCCTCTCTGAAATCCTATCTAATAAAGATGGCATATGCAAATTGACCATCACTTCATGACAAAGCTGGTGGTGCCCACAGCCAATAAGGAGGGAATATGCAAATTGATGCGACAAAGATGGTGGCGGCTGGGGTGGGGCAGGGCAGGACACTTACTATGGGGGTCAATGCGGCGGGTGGAGGGAGCTACAGGAAGGCGGCAGGGCCAGAGCGAAGGTGGAAGGTGGCTCTGACCTGGAGCAAAGGCCCAGGTCCCAGGTGCCGGAGGGAAGCCAGTGCAAGCAGCCAGGGGAAGGAAGGCCTATTCTTGCACGAATCTTCATGCATTGGGCCTCTAGTAAATAATAAAAAAATATTTTTAAAAAAATCTAATGTGCTTAAAGCAGAAGTTTACACATTGTACAATGAAGCTCTCACTGCCTCTTATCAACAAGCCTCTCCACCACACTCCTACCAGAGAACAGTTAATCCTTCAGTTTTATCCTTTCAGGTAATTCTCAATGCATTTAGAAACATATGTATACATACAAACAAACCTAAAATATTATATATATATAAAATATTATATATATATATATATATATCATATCACATTTTCCACAAATTTTTTTTCTTTTTATTATTCTTAGAGCAATTTCCATGTTAGCAACTATAGTTCAAATAATTCTTTTTAATCACTGCATAGCTTCTATTCCATGAATGCACTCTAACCTGAACTCAATCAGCTACCTGAGCTGTTTCTTCTCCCCTCCTTTTTTCTTCTTTTCCTTCATTCCCTTTTCCTATACAAATAATTCTATAATAAACTTCTCTGTATCTACGATTAGTTTCCAGTAATTTTTTTTCAATGTTTGTCAATGTGATGGGTGAAAAGTAGTATCTTCCTGTTTCTTTTATTTGTACTAGTATTCCTTAATATTAATGAGGTAGAGCACATTTAGTGTATTGGCCATTGATATTTCTTTTGTGAATTGCTTAGATAGATCTGTGCTGTCCAATATGACAGTCATTAGCCAAATGTGGCTATGGGACACTTGAAATGTGGCTACCCTGAATTGAGATAATGTTAGCTAAAACAAGTGATTTCAAAGACAGTCTAAGAAAAAGGAGTAAGACATCTCATTAATATTGTCATATTGATTACATGTTCAAATAATAATATTATAGATATGCTGTTTTAAATAATTTTAATATGGCTACTGAAATTTTTAAAATTATGTAGATAGCTCACATGATATTTCTGTTGGACAGAGATGGCTTAGATGCTACTTTTAGTAAGGTTATCTTTTTTTTATTAATTTATAGGAACTCTTGACATGTTGTTAGTTCATGTCCTTTGACTAATACATTTGTAGCAACTATTTCTTCTCAGTCTGTAACTTATTTTTTAACTTGAATTATGGAGGTTTTTTTTTTTTTCTGTACAAAAATGTTAAGTTTTTAAGTATCTGTCCATTGCTTCCTTTATCCCTTCTGGGTTTTATGTCTTGGTAAGGAAGTCTTTCACCATGCCAAGATTACAAAAATAACTTCCTGTGTTTCTCTAAAGTCACATATTTCAATGTTTACCTCTTTAAGGCACCTGGAATTATTCTTTTTTGTCTGATGTGACATGGGAATTTTTTAAGCTTTTTATTAAATCATAGGATAGTTAAATTGTACCACTCTCCCCCCACCCCACCCCCCCGCTGATGTGAATTGCCTCCTTTCTCATGTACTATACTTTTGTTACAAATGAAACATTTTAAACTCTTTCTTCTGTCTCATCAATATATTTGACTAGAGGCCAGGTGCACGAAATTCATGCACTGTGGCGGGGGGGTGTGTCCGTCAGCCCAGCCTTCACCCTCTCTAATCTGGGACCCTTTGGGACTGCTGGCTCCCAACCGCTTGCCTGCCTGCCTGCCTGACTGACCCAAACCACTTCGAAGCAATCAATTAGCATATTCCCTCCTTATTGGCTGTGGGCACCACCATCTTTGCAGTGGCATGAGGGTCAATTAGCATATTTCCTCTTTATTAGATAGGATTATTCCTGCACCAGAATCTCACTACTTTATTTACCAGTGTTTCATAGGATATTTCTATACTAGTATACACGAGACCAAACTTTTTCAAAAATTCATTTGTGGGCATTCTTTTCCAATAAACTTCAGAATCAGCTTGCCAATGTTTATTGAGTATACTTTGAGAAAGAACCAACACCTTTGCAATATTAAATATGTCTATACAGGAACAAATTATAACTCTTCATTTATTCATGTCTTTTAAAATGTGAATCAGTAAAGTTTTACACATCTCTTAATGCATGCCTTGCTCATTATGCATTAGGCTTTTCCTTAATTTTTTATTGTTCTTGTTGCCATTGTAAATCAATGGCTTCTGTTCTATATTTTAAAATTATGTTGATCTTAGATCCAACCAACTTAACTGAATCTTCTTTGGTTCTGTTAGTTATTTTTTTTGTGTGTGTTTTGTTTTTGTTTGTTTGTTTTACTTGATTCTCTTTGCCTTTCTAGATACACAATTATATGATATGCTAGATTAGGCTTATGCTAACTCATGAGAGTCAGTTGTTAAGTTTTCAGGAATTTTGAGGGCTGATTATTAAACATAGCTATTTTTAAAAATTAAATTATAGAAGTTTAAATTAAATATATTATATTAAAAACAAAGATAATAAATGCTCAAAACTCATTTTGTTATATTTATTTTACCTGACTATGCTTTAAAGTGATGTATTTCTAATGTTTCTGTACAATGAAATTTTTTTATAATAGTGTGCCCTAGCTGGTTTGGCTCAGTAGACAGAGTGTTGGCCTGCAGACAGAGGGTCCTGGGTTCAATTCCAGTCAAGGGCACATGCCTGGGTTGTGGGCTTGATTCTCAGTGAGGGGCATGCAGGAGGCAGCCAATCAATAATTCATTCTCATCATTGATGTTTCTATCTCTCTCTTCCTCTCCCCTCCTCTCTGAAATATATATATATATATATATATATATATATATATATATATATATATATATATATATCTTTTTAATTTAATCAAAAAGTAGTTCACATCATGCACCAACAACTATAGTTAGGACAAGTTATTTCACTTTTCTCTGATTCATTAATATGACCAAGCTATCAGCCAATATTCATGTGGGGAACTATACTCAGAAAAACTGGTTTCACATTTATCATCACACCACTGGTTTTAAAGCATATAAATATTGGAAGTCTCTCTTCCTTCCAAAAGTTACATCTCGTTTCATTTTTGCATCTACTGCATTGATTAGGACTCTAGAAAAATATGGAATATCAGTAGTGTTATGTGGCATTCTTTTTTTTTTTTTTTTAAATATATTTTATTGATTTTTTACAGAGAGGAAGGGAGAGAGATAGAGAGTTAGAAACATCGATGAGAGAGAAACATCGATCAGCTGCCTCCCGCACATCTCCCACTGGGGATGTGCCCGCAACCCAGGTACATGCCCCTGACCGGAATCGAACCTGGAACCTTTCAGTCCGCAGGCCGACGCTCTATCCACTGAGCCAAACCGGTTTGATTTGATCCTTATTTTAGTATTTCTAATTTATCATTAAGAATGATGTTTGTTTGGAGGAAACCAAGATGGCGGCATAGGTAAACACCAGAGTTTTCTGCCTCGAAAAACCACTTCAAAAATACAACTAAAAGACAGAACGGACATCATCCAGAACCACAGGAAGGCTGGCTGAGTGGAAGTTCTACAACTAGGAGGAAAGAGTAAAACATACCGAGACTCAGAGGAGGCGCAGTGCTGAAGTAAAATACTAAGGTGCTGAGTGCATGCGGAGCGGGCTGGCGGCTGAGGGCGTGGTTGTTGTTTTCAATCGGGAGGGAGTCTCAGACTCTGAGCTCCAGCTCCGGGCAAGTCTCTAGGGACCCAGACTCATACGGGAGAAGCGGGACTGTCTGGCATCGCTCAGAACCCTAGGGCAGCTTTCTCTTCGTGGGGCTTGCAGCAATTACTGGGACACTGAAAAGCAGAGCCTCTGAGGGCAAGACTGAGAGCAGCCATAATTGCTAACTCCGCCCTGTTGATCCTGTGGGACCTGCCCCGCCCAAGCCCTGCAGGGAGACTTTTGCTGGATAGCCTCAGGCAAAGGCTAGATTAGCACCTCCCTAGAGATCCAGGAGCCAGGAAGCCCAGAGGTCAGAGTGGGACCATCCAGTTTGCAGCTCTGTGGAACCATAAAAGACACACTCAGGGGGAAGACTCAGTGAGCACCAAAGCCCCATTGAAGCAAGTCTAGCCCCAGAGGGGTGTCTCCAGCACAGAAGTTCTCCCACTGCAGACACAGCTGATTCTCACAGCCAATTGGCCTGGAGGTCAATTCCTCACAGTGATAACTACAACAATCAAGGCTTAATTACAACAAGATTGTGCACAAAGCCCACAAGGGGGTGCACCAAGAGTGTCTACCTCAGGCAATTGGGACACTTAGCACAGAAAGGAACTCTATCGACACAGCAAAGCATAAAAAATGCCGAGACAAAGAAACAGGACACAAACGACAGAATTGGAGGAAAGCAAACTGCTGGATATAGAGTTCAAAACCACACTTTTAAGGTCTTTGAAGAACTGTCTAGAAGCCACTGATAAACTTAATAAGGCCCTCGAAAAGACTGGTGAGACCGCCGATAAATGTAGTGAGATCCTCAAGAAATCTAATGAGACCCTCGATGTTGTGATAAAGGACCAACTAGAAATTAAGCATACACTGACTGAAATAAAGAACATTATACAGACTCCCAACAACAGACCAGAGGATCGCAAGAATCAAGTCAAAGCTTTGAAATACGAAGAAACAAAAAACACCCAACCGGAAAAGCAAAATGAAAAAAGAATCCAAAAATATGAAGATAGTGTAAGGAGCCTCTGGGATAGCTTCAAGCATACCAACATCAGAATTATAGGGGTGCCAGAAGAAGAGAGAGGGCAAGATATTGAAAACCTATTTGAAGAAATAATGACAGAAAACTTCCCCTACCTGGTGAAAGAAATAGACTTACAAGTCCAGGAAGCGCAGAGAACCCCAAACAAAAGGAATCCAAAGAGGACCACACCAAGACACATCATAATTAAAATGCCAAGAGCAAAGACAAAAAGAGAATCCTAAAAGCAGCAAGAGAAAGAAAATCAGTTACCTACAAGGGAGTACCCATTCGACTGTCAGCTGATCTCTCAACAGAAACTTTGCAGGCCAGAAGGGAGAGGCAAGAAATATTCAAAGTGATGAATACCAAGAACCTACAACTAAGACTACTTTATCCAGCAAAGCTATCATTCAGAAGTGAAGGCCAGATAAAGAGCTTCACAGATAAGAAAAAGCTAAAGGAGTTCATCACCACCAAACCAGTATTATATGAAATGCTGAAAGGTATCCTTTAAGAAGAGGAAGAAGAAGAAAAAGGTAAAGATACAAATTATGAACAACAAATACACATCTATTAATAAGTGAATCTAAAAATCAAGGGAATAAATAATCTGATGAACAGTATGAACTGGTGATTGTAATAGAATCAGGGACATAGAAAGGGAATGGACTATTCTTGGGGGCGGAGGGAAAGGGGTGTGGGGTGAGGGAAGAGATTGGACAATAATTGTGCACCTATGGATGAGGACAGTGGGTGGGGAGTGAGGGCGGAGGGTGGGGTGGGAAATGGGTGGAGGGGAGTTATGGTGGGAAAAAAGAGTAACTAATGTAATAATCTGAACAATAAAGATTTAATTAAAAAAATAAATAAATAAAATAAAATTCTGGTAAAAAAAAAATGATGTTTGCCTTGGGTTTCTGGTAGCTACTAGTTAGAATTCTGGAATTTTATTTGAATATTTTCCTTCCTACTAGTAGGAAACTTATGCAGCTTGTTCTTAATTAAATTTCCTATTTAAAAAACGTCTTCAATTTTCTACAAATCTCTATTTTCTTTCCAAAATTTTATGACCATATGGATTCCAGAGTCCTTGCAACATTTGGCACAATCCCACAGTTAAGCAAAACACCTTTTTATGTCTCCTTGAAAAACTTGGCTACTCTCATTGTTTCTACCTCCTTGTCCAGTGATGGCGAACCTTTTGAGCTCGGCGTGTCAGCATTTTGGAAAACCCTAACTTAACTCTGGTGCCGTGTCACATATAGAAATTTTTTGATATTTGCAACCATAGTAAAACAAAGATTTATATTTTTGATATTTATTATATATTTAAATGCCATTTAACAAAGAAAAATCAACCAAAAAAATGAGTTCACATGTCACCTCTGACATGCGTGTCATAAGTTCGCCATCACTGGACCTAGTCTGTCATTTCTCTTTTGTCCACTCCACATATGCTTTTGTCCTCACCACCACCCCACCCTGCACCTCTGAAACCACTTCTGACAAAGTCACTAGAAACTCCATTTTTCCAACCTCAATGGCCAGTTCCCTGTCCTCATCTCAGCATCGTTGTTGTTGTTATTATATACATGACCATCTCTCCTTGAATCCTTTTTGCTTCTTGGCATCTAGGACACCATGCTCTTCTGGTCTTGTTTTCATCTCATTAACCACTACTTTTTGTTTTTCTTCCTCATTTTGGCCTCTAAATGTAGAGAGTCCTAGCATGCTCAGTGCTCTGTCCTCAGCCCTTGTTTGTATCTACTTCCATGGCTCTGAGTACAACATATTTGTTGCTGATCCCCACACTTATATCTTTGCTGTACTCCTGTCTAGAGTATTAAAATGCTTGCTCTTGGATATTTCAAAGGCATTTCAACCCTAATAATGCTAAAATTTACTCAATTCTTAGCCCCTTCCCCAAATCCATTTCTTTTGTAGTCATTCCTTTCGCAGTCAGTGGCACTGTTAGTTGTTTATATCACAACCTAAACATATGGTGCATCCTTTCACTTTCACTTCCACAGCAGCCCATCACTAAATACTGGTGTGTGTGTGTGTGTGTGTGTGTGTGTGTGTGTTTTCCTCCTTTTAAAATATATCCCAAATCCAACCTCAGCTCACCATTAAAATTACTTTGCATCCTGGTCCAGTCCTCACTTTCATCTCTTATCTGGACTGCTACAATAGTCTCTTATTTGTCTCTACTATCATTCTTTTTCCTTCCACAACAATGAATATGTGTAAAATTGGGATATAACATTATATCAGTTTCAGGTATGCAACATAATTTGATATCTATGTATTGCAAAATGATCACCACACTAAATCTAGTTATCATCCATCATCGCATATAGTTCCAAAAACTCTAGTGTCATTTCATTATACTTGAAGAAAATCCAAACTCCTTGATTGCCTTCTAGGTCTTCCATCTACCCCTCTGGTCTCATCTTGCATCACTTTCTTCCTTACTCATTGTGCTTTCTCTACACTAGCGTTCCTACTGTCCTTAAATATACTGAGCTTCATCCTGACTCCAGATTTTATACTTGCTGGTTTCTCGGCATGGAATACTCTTCCTTAAGAGTTTTGTGTATCTGACCCCTTCTCATCATTCTGGCCTCTCCTCAGAGAGCTTTCTCCTAAGCACCTTATCCAAATAACTACTGTCTATCAAAACTTGCCTTACTTCCTCATGGCACTTGGAAGTATCTGAAATTACAGTATTCATTTATTTAACATGTTTAATTTCTAATTTTTTCCCACTGGAATATAAGCTCCATAAAAATAAGGAATTCATTTGCCTTACACACTGGTATGTTTCCAGCTCCTAGAACAGTGCCTGGTATCCAGGAGGGCTCAATGTATGCTGAAAAGAGGGAGGAATAAAGAAATAAATGACTTGCTTAATTATGAAAGATAGATAACTTAAATAGGCTGAAGTAAGTAAAAGGATATATAGGCTCAACAAGGAAACAGTGATCCTAAACAGCACACTAAATCAGATTGAATTAATTGACATTTACAGAACATTTCATCCTATAGCTACAGAATATATATTCTTCTCATGTGCAAACAGGTCATTCTCAAAGATAGACCACATGTTAGGACAAAAACTAAGTTTCTACAAATTCAAGAAGATTGAAATCATATCAAGCATCTTCTTGGATCACAATGACATGAAACTAGAAATCAACTACAGTAAAAACACTTGAAAACATGATTAAAGCATGTGGAGGCTAAATAGCATGTTATTAAACAATGAATGGGTTACCAATGAGATCAAGGAAGAAATATAAAACTTCCTGAAACAGGATGGTGACATAAGTAAATGCTGGTACCCGCATCCTCCTACAACCACATCAAAATTGGAACTAAAATACAGAACAACCATCATTCAGAACTGCCTGAAATCTGCCTGAATGGAAGTCCTACAACTAAAGAATAAAGGAGAAAGCACATGGAGACTGAGAGGAGGGGAAGAGGTGTGGAATGGGCTGGTCTGACACTCACATGTGGCATATTTTTAATCAGGAGGGATATCTTGGCTGAGGAGGCCTCCTGTTATGAGCAAGAGGTCCCAGCTCCACACCAGAACCTTCAGCCCAGGGTTCCATGTCTGGGAAGAGAAGTCCCTGTAATTTTGAGCTGTAAAACCCAATAAGAATTGTGACTGAGTGACAGAGGCAGCTGGAGTCCCAGGCAGTTCCTATTAAAGGGCCAGCAAACAGACTTATCTGGACTCACTCACTCCCTTTGAGCTCCAGCACCGGGGCATCAGCTTGAAATGATCTAGGGATAGACGAGGAGGAACTAAATTATCTGGCATCAGGGCAAGAACTCCAGAGCACCTTTCTTCCAGACAAAAGTTCTGGAGTCTCTCCCCACAAAGAGCTGACAGGCAGGTGCCATATCCGAGTCTCCATCAACCTGCCCTACACTGTTTCCCCACCCTGCTGATTCCCTGAGACTCTGCACCACCCAATTTGAGGCCCCAACCAAGATGTTTGCAGCGTATTTTCCATATGCATGGCTTATCCTGGATCAGGCTTCAGACACTTCTAAAATCTCTCAAAGAAGCAGCAGCTGGACTCAGTATGCCCAACACCAGCAGCAGCTTGATAAGCTTCCCAGCTTGGACTCTCCTGGGTTCCTGTAAGCCCGTCACTAGTAGCAGCCATCTGAAGATCGCTCTGTAGCTCATGCCAGGTGGCCCAAAGCAGGGAACAGGCACGGAATGACTTTGCACCTCCCAGGAGGCACCAGAGCCAGTGCACCCAGTGGAAAGCTTCAGACCACACCAGATTATAACTACCACACCCATGAGCAACACACTCAAGCAACAGAATTGGTGAGCAACAAAGCCCCACATAAGCAAGGCCTGCTCCATAGGGGTATCTCCTGTACAGCAGCTCTTCCCTTGAAGTGGCGGCTGGTCATCACAGCTAATTGGCCTGGGAGTCAGGTCCTCATAGTGATGCCAATAGCAATCAAGGCTCAATTACAACAGGACAGTGCATAAAGTCCACACAGGGGTGTACCTAGAGTGGCCAGCTCAGGTGACTTGGGAGGCTGAACCAGTGGTCCCTACAGGACACCTACTACATAAGGCCACTCTACCAATTCCAGGAGGCACAGCAGCTCTAGCTAATACTAATACATAGAAACATACACAATGATGCAGCCAAAATGCAGAGAAAAATAAAACATGTCACAAATGAAAGAACAGAAGAAATCTCCAGAAAAGAAACTAAATGAAACGGAGGCAAGTAAACTACCCAATAAAGAGTTTAAAACAACAGTTTTAAGGATTCTCAAGGCACTGAATGAGAGCTTCAAAGAACAGTGAGAATTTCAAGGAAATTAGTAAGAACATCAAATACATGAAAAAGGAGCAGTCAGAAATGAAGGATACAGGAAATCAACAGCAGAGTAGACGATGCTGAGAATCATGGATTCTCTCTAATGTAATATTTTCTCCCCTTTTGCAGCTTTTAAGTTTTCTCTTCCTCTGCAATTTTCAGAAATTTAACTGAATATAGTTGTATTTTTTTCTTTCGTGTTTATCATACTTGTTTGCTGAACTTTTTGGGCCTGTAAATTGATGTTTTTAATAAAACTTAGAAAAAATTTTATCCGTATTTTTTCAAACCTTTCTGCTCAGTTGTCTCTCATATCTTTCTGGGATTTCAATTGCCTATGTGTTAGACTTCTTACTATCTCATAAATCATTGAAGTTTTCTTCCTTTCTTTCAATGTTTTTTTTTTCTTTTGTGCATTAGTTTGGATAATTTTTTTAAAATTTAAATTCTTTATTGTTTAAAGTATTACATATGTCTCTTTTTTCCCCCATTAACCGCTCCCCAGCCACTTCCACTCCCTAGGACATGCCCTCACCCCCTACTGTCTGTGTCCATTAGTTATGCTTACATGCATGCATACAAGTACTTTGGTTGATCTCTTACCCGCCCCCCCAACACACACACCTTCCCCTGCCTTTCCTCTGAGGTTTGACAGTCTGTTCGATGCTTCTGTGTCTCTGGATCTATTTTTGTTCATCAGTTTATATATATTCCTTTTTTTTAAAAAAAAAAAAAACACCTTTATTGTTGAGAGTATTACAGATGTCCCTCCCCCTTGACCCCTACCACCTGGTTCCTGCCCCATCCCACCTCAGGCCTTCACTACCCTATTGTCTGTGTTCATGGGCAATGTATATCTGTATATAAATCCTTTGGTTAATCTCTTCCCATCCCATACGCCAGTCACTTTCATCCTCTCACTCCCCCAACACACACAAAAGTTTCTCTCAGCCCAAATTTTATTTGTATATCTGAGTTCAGATGTTTGAGAGAAACCTTCTGCTTTTCCTTTGTTTAGAGATAGACTTTTTAAATATTAATTTCAGCTACTTTACATGTATCTCTTTTTAAAATGTGTTTACATGGGTCTTTTTTCAAATGGAAACTGTGTCTTTAAAAATGCTTGAAAAAAATTACATTCTAAGAAAGGAGATTAAATAGTATGCAGGCCAAATTTTTACCAGACTTTATTTACATTATTTTCTGTGTTGTTATAGTTTCACAAATGTATAATCCTATATAATAAAAGCCTAACATGCTAAGTGTCCAGTCGTCCTTTCAACGACTTAAAGGGTAATATGCTAATGATATGCGAATGCCACTCAACCAGTTGCTAGGACAAGCACTGACCACCAGGTGGCAGATGCTCAATGCAGGAGCTGTCCCCTGGTGCTCAGTGTGCTCCCACAGAGGGCGCACCCCTCAGCCAGAAGCCAGGCTCATGGCTTGACAAGCACAGTGGTGGTGACAGAAGCTTCTTCCACCTCCATGGCAGTAGGACATCCCTCAAGGGCTCCCAGACTGCGAGAGAGTGCAGGCCAGGCTGAGGAATCCCCCACCCCCAAGTGCGTGAATTTCATGCACCGGGCCTCTAGTGTTGCATAATGGAACATCACAGAGCTGCATGTAAGCTTCTCCTGTTACTTCTGAGTAACAGATTTACTCCAGCTAAGAATTTATGATGTGCCGTAGCAGGAACATACAATTGCACAACTCAAGAATTAGAACAGTACATTCCAGAATACTGTGCTGAAATTTTAACACACTGAGTTAAGTAGAATTCTTACAATGTCATGAGCATCATCTTTACAACCAAACACAAATGGGTTTAAATTTTGGATGTACTTATCAGCTGTTGGACATTTGTCATGGTACTTAACCTCTTCATGCCCCAGTTTCCTTCTCTTTAAAAAACAAATGATAGTATGTGCCTTCCGGAGTTATTTAGGGTTAAATGTAATAACATATTGAACAATATGTGTTACAATTTAAGTGCTCAATAATGTTGATTTTTTACACACACATGAAATACTATGATGAAGTTTTCTGGCTAGAATATCTAGTGGTCTTATACATTCATATTCTAAATTACTATTTAGGTTACAAAATGTCTATAAATTGCCAACTGTAAAATGTAAATGATATGCTTTCACTTTTAATTTAGATCATAAATCACTTAAATGGAGTGAGGGTGGAATATAGTTAGTACAGCACTTAGGGAGTGGATGGGAAATACTGTACCAGGATAAGCCACTTGCAATTTATTAATCACACACACACACACACACACACACACACACACACACACACACTCTTTTTTTAAAAAAAAATATATTTTATTGATTTTTTACAGAGCGGAAGGGAGAGGGATAGAGAGTTAGAAACATCGATGAGAGAGAAACATCGATCAGCTGCCTCCTGCACACTCCCCACTGGGGATGTGCCCGCAACCAAGGTACATGCCCTTGACCGGAATCGAACCTGGGACCCTTGAGTCTGGAGGCCGACGCTCTGTCCACTGAGCCAAACTGGTCAGGGCCACACACACACACTCTTAAACTGGCAATGCATGTGTCTCAAATACTACATAAGTTTTTAAATAAAAGATGGTAATGAAGCTAAGATTTACAGGTCACTTAATTTCTCTAAGAATAAAAACTCCCCAATGTCTGGTGATTGGAAAGAGCACTCCAGAAAAGGGTAGATGGAGTAACCTTAACCTGTACCACAGCTGAATAAACAAAGCAACTGCCTACTCAAGTAACAGTGTGATCAGGAGCATCATATTCCCGTATATAGGGAACAACATATAGTTTCTAAATATCTAAAACCTGGAATTAGTGTTTGTGACCTCAGTAATACCAAGAGATAAATTGTGAGATTAAAATTGTTCCAATTTTCTATATAAAGATAATATTTATAAAACTACAAACTGAAAGTTACTTTTTTTTATAGTATCTTTAGCTTGTATTATAGTTTTCATTGCAGGCTGGTTTGCTAAAATATGGGTGAATGAGACAATATTTATTGGAGTTAAATATAGCACTATGATATTGAGTATGTAGTTTCTTGCCTTACAATTCATATCATGATTTTTGGCTCAAGTTATTTAAAACTAGAGGCCTGGTGCACAAATTCGTGCACCGGTGGGGGCCCTCGGCCTGGCCAGTGATCGAGGCCTATCGAGAGGCCGGCCAGCCAGGGGGAGGGACCATGGGAGTTGGCTGGCTGGGGGGGAAGGGGCTGTCCCGCTGGCGGGGAGGGACCATGGGGGGTTGGCCAGCCAGCCACTCTGATCAGGGCTGATGCGGGGGTTGGCCAACTGGGGAGGAGGGGCCACTAGAGGTTGGCCGGCTGGGGGGGAAATGGGCCATGGGAGGTTAGCCAGCCAGCCCCCCATTAGGGTCCACAGGGGGGCCATTCAGCCAAATGGGCGGGGTTACGGGAGGTTGGCTGTGGGAGTGAACTGACCACCAGGGGGCAGCTCCTGCGTTGAGTGTCTGCCCTCTGGTGGTCAATAAGCATCATGGCGACTGATCGACAGGTTCTTCTGGTCATTCCGGTTGTTCAGTTGTAATGGTTGCTTAGGCTTTTATATATACAGACTAGAGGCCCAGTGCACGGATTCATGAACCAGTGGGGTCCCTCAGCCTGGCCTGCGCCCTCTTACAATCCAACATCCCCCAAGGTATGTAGTAGTGTGCAAAGCAGCAGGCAGCTGGGGAGGAGCCTATGCCACTCCACTCACCCTGGCTCTGTTGCGCCTGCTGCCGCTGCTGCTCAGTAAGCTCACTGAGCAACACTCCAGCTGTGGGAGAACACTGACCACTATAGGGCAGCTCCTGCATTAAGAATCTGCCCCCTGGTGGTCAGTGCGCATCATAGCAACCGGTCAACTGGTTGTTCAGTCATTCAGTCGCTTAGGCTTTTGTATATATAGATTGTTTCTAAAGACCTTTCCCTGCATTTTACATTAGGAACTTACTGCTATAGCTATATTTGCTTAACACACCTCCCCACAGTCGAGATTAGGGAGGAAGAGAAGAAGGAAATCAGTTGAAGGCAAGGCCCACTCAATGAGGATCTGGTAAGTGGGAGAACATCTAAATGAACTCTGAAGATGTCTTC
The DNA here is from genome assembly GCF_964212035.1 of Myotis nattereri. NCBI lineage: Eukaryota > Metazoa > Chordata > Mammalia > Chiroptera > Vespertilionidae > Myotis > Myotis nattereri. Next base: position 96,011,673 of record NC_138075.1, read on the forward strand.
CTGCATGGTTTCATTTATCAAATATTTGCTGAGCACCTACTATGTGCTAAGCCCTAACGTAGGTAAACAGTGGTGTGATTCTGCCTTAATGAATTTATATTGTAGTGGGGAAAATGGTAAAAAAAAAAAAAAAAACACAACTAAGTAATTTCAAATTAGCATAAGTGCAACAAAATAGGGTGGTTGTGTTGGAGAACAGCAAAGATCAGCTTCAGAAAGGGAGGTCAGGGAAGGCATTTCTAAGCAATGGCCTTTTAATCTGAGGCCCAAAGGAAAAGAAGGAGTCAGTCATTTGAAGAAGACAAGTGATAATTCCACAAGAGAGAACATCTTGTGGTTAGGTGCCCAAGTAGAAGAGAAAGAGCTTACCATATTAATGTCAGTATATACAACATTGGTGGGTGGAATATAATAAGTTAAAAAGTTGTAAGAGATGATATTGGGAAAATAGGTTTCTGATTATGCAGCAAAAAAATGTGAATTTTATATTAGGTGTGATGGAAGTTATTGATGTAAGTAGGGAAGTAATTATATGATTTATATTCTAACATGGTCCCTGTGGTTGATGTGTAAGAAAAAGTGAAGGTGGACAAGAGTGGGAAGCAGAGAAATCAAATTAGTAGCTATTTCAATAGTGTAGGACCAAAAAGAAGAGAGCCAGAAGTTAGTGGAGATAGAAGAATCAACAGTGCTTGATGGGCTGATGGTGGGGAAAAGAAAAAGGAGGAATCACAAATCACTCCCAGATTTCTGCTATAACATGACTAGGCATTTGGAGGTGCCATTTGCTAGGAATGGGGAAGAACAGATTTGGGGAGGAAAAAAAGAGTTCAGTTGTGGAGAAGATGAAGAACCAATGCCTGCACCTCATTTTATGAGCTTCCCTACTGGGTCTGGAGGGATGTGCTAGTTTCATTTGAAGGGTCTGAGACTGTCTAGACAAGCTCTGCATCTTGTAATTCTCTCAAATGATATCGCCTCTCAAATCTTGTACTTACTCTTTTTTATTTTCTCCAGTTCCTTTTACTTCTTTATTACAACTACATCTGTTCTTTGATCTCTTCAAAAACTCCACTTTATAAACCCTTGATTTTTGTGCTCATTTCATCGGCCCTCTTCTGTTCAAGCTGTGCTTTCTACCTAACCTGAGCCTGTAGTCAACAACATGAGCCACTTTCTCAGTACCATCCTCAAGTTCCTATGTTCTTTTTACTTCAACCTGTGCAATCATCCATTCAACAACTTTTTATAGAATGCTCTTCCTAATTGGGGAAATAGAAAAATAGTTTTATTGATAAAACCAGGAAGTCACCTCTGAAAAGATTATATATGCTTCCAGGGCACTTTTCTCTTCATTTAGGATCAACAAAGATAATGCTATCATTTATAGTCTTGGAAGGAAGTGGAGAGATGGCTTAAATTAAGCTGTTCACCTAGGAAGTGAGGTCCTTTGGAAGCAGTTCTAGGAGAGCTCACTGGAGCTATGAGAGACAGTTTGCCAGCTGTGTGGAATCTAGAAGCTCAGCTGAATCTATCAAATACTGCAATAAAATAAAATAAAAATCCTTCAGGTCTTGGGCCCACAGCCCTGGAGAAGCAGGTTCCAATGTTTAAGTGTCCTGGCTCCTCCTTCATTCTTTGTTCTTCACATGATTTTATTTTTTTCAAACTGAATAATTTCTACTGGTGTATGCTCAGTAGAAATCCATTTTTTGTTGTTTTTTGTTTGTTTGTTTGTTTGTTTGTTTGTTTTATCTGCTGTGAAGCCCATATAGGTATTTTTCCATTTCAGATATTATACTTGTCAGCTCTATAATTTCCACTTGATGGCCGTCTTCTTTCTTCTTTAAACATAGTTTCTATTTCTTCGTTGAAATTCCCCATCTGTTCACCCATTATGACCATCTTTCCCTTTAATTTTTTGGTCCATATTTATAATAGATGTCTTAAAATTCATATCTGCCAATTCTGACATCTTGGTCACAACATGTTTCTACTAATTTTCCTCTTAACTATCGTTACACTCCCCTGTTTCTTCACATATAAAATAATTTTTTGTATACAGGACACTTTGAAACCTCTTATATTTATTGAAGAGTGTTGATTTTTGTTCTAGCAGGCAGTTAAGTTACTGACTCATCACCTTTAACTTGTAGAGACTTGATTTTCCATGTGTTTAGCGCAGATCTATTTTGGTTTTGCCCTTTCTCTCAGGGTAAACCTCTCAGTCCTGGAACATAGACTTTACTTGTAAGGTAAGGCCCTTCTATGGTTTCAAAATAACTCTGAGATGCTTACCAAGCTTCTCTAACTTGGTAGGTTTCAAAATTTCAAACTTTGTTTGCTCTGTGGTGGGTAACAGCTGGAACCACCGCTCAGCTCTTTCAGTCTTCTAACTTTCACTTTCTGCTAGGCTCCCTGCAGCCTTCCAATAATTTCAGTTACCTGAGGGTTTGAAAGGAGTTTATATTCAGATTTTTTGGGCTTTCTCCTATGTAGCTCCTTCTGTTTCAGGATTTCTACCCTCAATGTCCAACCACTCCAGTTTCCCATACTCCATCCTCTACCCCTCAATTCAATAAGACTGTGCTTTTTAAAAACCACACTGAATGAAGTTTTCACTCAATTTCAGCCTGCTTTTTGTCACTCTCCAGTGTTTTCACTTTTTAAAATTATTTCGGGGTTTATAATTGCTATCAAAAGTAAGGTTAGTACAATACAAGCTACTCCACTATTTCCAACACTAAGACTTCTCGAGTAGTAGTCTTATTGGTGAGTATTGACAATTGTGTTTGGTAGATGTATTGTAGTAGCTATTGGAAAGCTGTTAATAGCATTGCTTCATTGTCTCATCCTCACACCACCTCAAAGTAGGGAGAAAAGGGGAAGTACCACCTTTTACACTGTACAAAAGTGAAAACAGAAGAGAAAAGTGCTTATAATCAGAGCATTTTAGCCAAGGAGCTAGGAGTAGACCCTAAGCCTTCATATTTATGTTGTTCCTATTAGGCAAGGTTAAATTCTATAAATCTAACACTTATAGAAATGAACATATCCTCAGTTACAGCAAAACCTCATTGTTACAGACTCTACATTTTGATAATTTAAACTACAAATGTGACTCGGTTTTGCATCATCCAGTAAGGAAATTTCATCAACTGAAAAACTATTAGAAATCTTAAAAGAATAAAGCAGTTGAGTTTTTCAAGTAACATGTAAAAATTAATACTTTCCTAAACTCAAAAAATAAAATAAAAATATCAAGTAGGAGAGACAGGATTGAGCCACACAACACACCTAAAACATGAAATACTTATGAATAAACGTCAAAGAATATTGAATATTTGTATGCTTTAGAACAAGCAACATTTTGAAATATTTATACTATCTAAAGTAACCAAGAAATCAAATGATATTCTAATCAATTAGAGGAGAGGGATCAGGGAGAGGCACTTGATAGATTAGTCTATAGGTCATTCCAAGGGTCAGGAGTAGCCAGGGCTATTTTGGCAAAGAATAGATAAGAAGAAAAGTACTTTATAATGCATTTTGATACGTACAACAAACATAAAATGTGCTACAACATATTACAATAGTTAAAACAATATGGCAATATGAAAGCTACACTGGTGAACACTGGTAATTAAAACAGACATAGTAATAGAAAAGAATTGAGATGCCCGTATATATAAAATGTAGTATATAGTAAGAGTATTTCAATTCAGTGCCACATGATATTTGGAAAAATGGAAAGCCATTACACTAAACTAGATTTATACTTTATTCTTTATAACAAAATAAATTCCAGCTTTATAGAAAATTTAAATGCTAAAAATATAACTACAAGGTATTATAAGAAAACATGGGTTGATAATATTTATAATTATGGAAATTTTTCCAATGTAGGAGAAACACATATAAACCTTTCTTCTGTTAGGTAGAAAAATAAGATGAGAAATATGAATTCCTCTGTTTGGAATGAAAATCAACTTTTAATAAAAAAAAATACTTGCTAGTTTAGGAAAAGTCTCAAAACAGAAACATTTTTATTTTATATGAACTGACTGTGAGCAAGCTTCTGACACCCAAAGAGAAAAATCTAAGAATTATGCCAGGGCTGTTATCTATATACTAGAGGCCCGATGCACGAAATTCATGCAAGAGTAGGCCTTCTCAGCCCAGGCTGCCTCAGCCCTTGCAGCCCTAGCTTCATCTAGAAGGTCATCTGGATGGTCATTCCACTGTTGACTGGTCACTATGACATGCACTGACCACCAGGGGGCAGATGTTCAATGCAGGAGCTGGCTCATGTGGTCAGTGCGCTCCCATAGCCAACCTCCTATAGCCGATCGCCGGCCAGACCAAGGGACCCCACCCGTGCACGAATTCATGCACTGGGCCTCTAGTAAACTTATAAATCTCATTCATGTCATATATGAAGTTTTGTCTTTCTGAATATAAGGAAACACAAAGATGATTTAACAATTTCAAGGGGTTTAAATTTTGAAAACTACAAAATAGACCTTGAAAAACAATTATTCTATACTTTATAAGATGTGAATTTGAACATTGAGCCTATTTATTGCATGTAAGTAAAATCTCTAATTATATTTAATTTTATTTTTTATTAAGAAGTTTAAAATTAAATTAAACAAAGCTGAGATTTTTATTAACCAGGCATTAAGACTCTATTATATTAATGATGCACTAGAAGTTTGAATCAAATAAGAAAAGTGTTCATGCTCTTGGGACAGAACAACACTGTACATGAGGACAAACACTTCTTTGCTGATTGGATGTAGACCAAAGACTGCATCAGTTTCAACAACTGAGCAATACAAAAGCATTGTTCACCAGGTCAGGGGACTGGGAACCCCAAGTCAAATGCCATTTATTTCCTCTTATCTTGTAAGGCATTATTATCTGAGTGGTGGGTTTTTGTTTTGTTTTGTTTTGTTTTGTCCAGGGAACCCTTCCAATCACTTCTATTCTGTGTAATATAATTAGTGCATATAGGCCAACATAATGTCAGGATACAATGACTGCTAGTGTGCTGAGCTTGAAGGCTGTGGTTTGGGAATCAAAATTTCACTTGGGTCTTGACTTGAAAAATCATGTTCTAAACATGTCCCTAAATGGTTGGAGCATGATTCAGCCACATTGGTAAAAATAGAAACCTCACTTGGAACAATAGGAAAGGAATTAAACAGCTTCTGTAAAACAAAAAAATTAAATTAGAACTCTGATAAAACTGTAGAACTGAGTCTTTAAAAATTACTAAATAAAAAAGGGGTTTTTGTTCCTTTTTTTTACTCAATTCTTCTTATTAGTCCTGGAATTGAAGAAGTTATTTACCCAGTTATTATGCTGGTCTGCCAATTTTCTTGTTATGTTCAAATAAGAAGAAAGACAACTACCAATTTTTTCCTAGCTGCAAAATTTTTATTCTTTTGCTGATGACAGTCAAAGTAATTTGCAATAATCCAGGTAGAATGTGAAATATTTTGTATTTTTAATCTCTTTTCCAAGGCAGTTTTCTCACAGTTCAGTGAAAACACTTTTTACCTTTTTGGCAAGTTGAAATAAAAAACTGAGAGGTCCTACCGCTGCTCGGCTCCTAGTTTGGATGTGCAGTATGATGAGCTATTTTTACTCCCGGCTTGGAGCCATCTGGTTTCTCTGCGAAGTTCACATTGGTATTTTTCAGTGCAGCTGGTCACATGTACTCTTTTCCCAAGTCAAGGCTGGTGACCTGGGGAGGAATGTGTGCAGACTCTTGGGGCATCTCCGACTCACTATATCCTCTGCTGTCAGTTGATCCTCCTGATCCTCCTGGCTGAGTGCTGGGCTTAGTGGGCCACCAGCACTGAATTCTCTCTTGTGTGTTAGTATTGAAGCCTTTTCTCTCCAGAGGGATTTAATAGTAGCAGCCCAGAAAGAGCCTGGGAACTGGGCTTCACAAAAGGCATCTACCTTGGTGGTGGGACAAGGCACTTCTGCCATTTTTCTGCTTTGCTGCTGGGAGCAGTGTGCCAGGTGTAGTTGAGTAACTGAGTGCCTTGTCATAGTAAAAGTATACTATGCACAGGCAATTAGAAAAATGCCTCACATGCCGACTTAGGGGAAAGAATAAATTGCCCCATTAACTGTGGGCAGGGCTCACTCTCGCTCCTCTTGGGAAACACACGCGCTTGAGAGCTGTGATGGCTGTCACCCTCACGCGCCAGGAAAAGCCTTTCAATGTTCCAGGCTCCTTTGTCTGTTCCTTTTAGAAAAGAGTAAGTTTCTTTACCTTAACAACAGCTATCAGTTGATATTTATAAAGTGCCTGCTGGACTTCCACTGTACCCACACCTCTGGCTTCTCACATTTACAAATGATAGTGGAGAACAGCAGCTGCATTCATTCTGAGCAGCCCTTCTGTGCAGGATGAACAGTGTTCTTTCTATCCTGCCACACTGACTTATGTCCCAAGGGTCTTTTGGTGACAGTGCCTACTGGAAGTGCAGAAAAATCCCAATAATTAATATGGGATTATACAAATAAAATTAAGAGATTTTATTGACTCAAGAACATTTCTCTGCATCACATCCTCAAGAGTCTTTGGTGTTAAGCTCCAAAATGGGTAACCACACACAGAAAGCAGTGAGTTAGTTCATGCTTCAGAGATTTCAAGGAACGGAATAGGCTGCCTTCTCTCCAGTTGACTTCATTGCTACATACCAGATTTTCCCTTTAAGGATTTTCTTCCTACTGATTCAAATTATTCCTATCCCCTAGATATTCCACTATAAATGCTTCTACTACTTATTACAATTACTGCTTTTAACTACCAGCCAATGTTATTGACCCTGACCACGAGACAATCCCTGGTAAACCACCCACTGTATGGTGGTTAAGAACACAGGCTTTGGAGCCAGAGGATGGGTTCCGATCTCAGGTCCATCACTTTAATTAACCTTGGGCAAGCCACTTAACCTTTCCATACTTAATTTTTCTCATCTGTAAAACAGGGAATGATAATAATACACCTACTTCATAGGTTTATAGTGATGATTAAATTAACTCTGGTGTTTACAGGCCAGTTCATGGAACTCCGGATGCCTGTGAACTTGAATTGGGAATTTAATTGCAGATGACCCTAGAACAATTCAGGTTTAGGGGTGCTGACTCGCCCTTTGAGAATCTATGTGTAACTTTTGACTCCCCCAAAAGTTAACTACTAATAAATAACCTACTGTGAAGCCTGACCAATAACATAGAGTCAACACATTTTTTTGTTTACATTTTGTATTTTTATATTATATTCTGTATATATTATGCATACATAATGTATATATTCTGTATCCTTATAATAAAGCAAGCTAGACAAAAGAAAATCTTATTAAGAAAATTATAAGAAAGAGAAAATACTTTTACAATATGTATTTATTGAAACAATTGACATATAAATGGACCCACTTAGTTCAAACCTGTGTTGTTCAAGGGTTGACTGTATATCTAGGCCCATCAGTTTTTCAAACTTATGTATTGTTAAAACTGTCACTAGATCTTCTTTTATGTTTTTTTTAAAGCACTTTATTACCATATACCTTTTTATTATTTGGGCTACTGTCTCAGTATATTTTATTTTCCTCGTTATCCCATGTATCGTATTTTATGCATTTAAAAACTTTATTTTGCAAAGAGGTTGTTAGGATACACTAGATTGCCAAAGAGGGCGGTGGCACAGAAAAAGTAAAGAATCCTTGGTTAGCCCTGACTGGGTAGCACAGTTAGTTAGAGTGTCATCCCAATACTCCAAGGCTGTGGGTTCAATCTCCAGTCAGAGCACATACAAGAAGCAACCAATGAATGCATAAATAAATGGAACAACAAATTGATCTTTCTTTCTTTCTTTCTTTCTTTCTTTCTTTCTTTCTTTCTTTCTTCCTTTGTTCTTTCTTTCTTCCTTTCTCTCTTTTTCTATTTAAAATCAACAAGTTAAATAAAAAGAATCCTTGGTTAAAACAGGTGTCAAGTACTTACAATAATTCCCATTTTTTAATGTGGGTTATAATAATATCCCATCTGCTTCAATTGGCACATAATTATCATAATATTTGTGTTTACTATTATTTTTATTAGTAGTAATATCTTTTCATTTAATTCTCATGATGACCCAAGAGGTAAATATATCTATGGCTATCGTCATCCCACTAGCATATACAGTATGCATATGAGGGCAGGAATTTTTTTGTTTCATTCGTTGTGCATTCCCAGAGCCTAAAATGTGCATGATATACAGTAGACATCCAATAAATATCTGCTTAATGAGTGTCCACATCCTAGTTTTGGAAATGAGAACACCAGGGCTTAGAGAGGTGGGGTAACATGTCCCAAGTCACTCAGCATGAGAGTCATCAAGCACCAGTTGATATGACTCCAGGGGTGGGGACTGACTTTCTTCATCTGTTGTTCTCCTGGTCACTTCATAATTCTTAAAGCAGCATCCTTCCCAAGCTTAGGACTTGCTTTGGGAAAATAGAGCCTAGTTTTGGCTGGGACTTCCTAATGGAAAAATGAAAAAAGGAATGAGATATTCAGGTGATAGGCAGAACTGAGTAACCCAAATTTTACCAGATCTTATCAGTAAACAAAGTCATATTAACATGTGGGTGTACATAAATTTTCCCCTTCTTAGATCTGCTAAGAGGAATTTAATTTTATCTTCTCAGCTTAGTTCCTGGGCTTTATGGTACAAGATTTGAGTTTAGAGGAAATGGAGAGGTGACAGCTGGGATGTGGTCTGGAAAGAAATGAGTTTTACCCGTGAGTAAGGACAGAGAAGAAATTGCAGAAAAGGGGCAGTGGCAAGGACAGACAAGACCTGCAAGGGCTGAGTGTCAGGGAGAGCTGAAAGTATCAGAGAAAGAAGGGTTTGGGGACTGGTCTCCACGGGTGTTAGAGATTAGAGAGAGGATTTTCCCAAGTTTATTTGTGTAAAACTTCTTGCCTTCCCCTCCCTCCTCACTGCCAAGTCATGAGCATTTTTTCTAGACTTCTTCAGGACCGGGACTGCAAGACCTTCCATCTTTTATATGGGTTATCATACCCCATCTGCTTCAGTCAGCACAGGCTTCACTGGAACTTTCTTTCCTGTCCTGGCTTCTCCTCACAAGGGTCAACTGCCTTCTATGCTGAGTGCAGGGCTCCTTACACGAGAGGGAAGGTTGACTGTCTCCCTAGTTCTGTGGCTTGTTTTATTGTGTGGTTCAGAAGTGCCACAATATGTGTCCAGTATTTCTTTAAGTTTCTCAGAAAAGCAGGTTTTTTTCTTCTGTGAACATCTGCACAGCTAAAAACACACACAATTCTACAAAAACAAGTAATGGCTTGCAGGCATAGTTACTATTTAAAAATAAATTCTAATATGTGGAATCTAAAGAACAATATAAATGAACAAATAAAATAGAAACAGACTCATAGATAAAGAGAACATTTTGACAGTTATCAGAGGGGAGGGAGGGTGGAGAATTGGGTAAAAAAGTGAAAAAATGAAGTACAAATTGGTAGGTACAATATAGTCATGGGGATGTAAAGCATGCATAGTGAATATCCTATATAATAAAAATCTAATATGCAAATTGACTGAACAGCGGAATGACTGGTCTCTATGACACACACTGATCACCAGGGGGCAGACGCTCAATGCAGGAGCTTCCCCCTGGTGGTCAGTGCGCTCCCACAGAGGCACAACACTCAGCCAGAAACTGGGCTCATGGCTGGTGAGTATAGCAGAGGTGGAGGGAGCCTCTCTCACCTCCATGGCAGAGCTAAGGATATCCAGCTGCCAGCAGTTGGACATCCCCCAAGGGCTCCCGGACTGCGAGAGGGCACAGGCCGGGCTAAGGGACACCCCCAAGTGCACGAATTTTGTGCACCAGGCCTATAGGAGTCAATAATATTGTAAAAACTATGTACAGTGCCAGGTAGGTACTGGAAATATCAGGGGAACACTTTGTAAGTATATGATTGTTTAACCACTATGCTGTACACCTGAAACTAATATAAAGTAATATTGAAAACAAAAACAGCCCTACCCAGTGGCTCAGTTCATTGGAGCATTGTGCTGTGCACCAAAAAAGGTTGAGATCCTATACCTGGTCAGGACACATACCTAAGTTGCAGGTTTGATCCCAGTCAGGGCGTATACGGGGGGCAACCAATCAATGTTTCTCTTTCACATGAATGATTTTCTTTCTCTCTCTCTCTCTTTCTCTCTATCTAAAAGAGTCAATAAAAACATATCCTCGGGTGAGGATTTTAAAAATAGGGGTAATGATATATATCCTGAGGACTGAATAACACAATCCAGGTAAGATACTTAATAGGTGTTCTCTATTACTCTTATTTAACAGGGAGCCATTTAAATGTATGGGACAATAACATTAAAAGATCTTTTCTCATTTGGTGTCTATTTTTCATACCTATAATAATTTTTTTTCTGGTTTTCCAGAACAGCCTGCCCCAAAGATACTTCCTGGTCTCTGTCTTTTGCAGGATAGAAAACTGCTTAATATTGGCAGTGTCAGCTTTTCTTTCTGGTTTCGAATGGCATCATTAAGGTTTCACACCTCTCATATCCAAGTTTGGGGCTGTCCTAGAGACCTGGGAGTGCTGAGTTTCTGGTGCTCAGAGTGTAGAGGAAGCTTCTCTGGGCACGGTGTTTCAGAATGGGCACAGAGGCCTGAGCGGACCTCAGGCGGACTTCTTCCTCCAGGCGTGGCTCAGGGAGCCTCTGCCTTCCCTTGGATTGCATCACAGCTACAGTAAAGAGCATGAGTCTCATCAGGGGCCATTTCCGGGGCTTTATTTGCAACAAACCGCTGTAAAACAAACAAAAACACATTAAAAATGGAAGGGAATAAAAGCATGGTTTGCAATAGAAACTAAATAAGTATTTTAAATTAGTGGAAAAAATATGCCTACACAGCAACAAAGATTTGTCACCCACCCTGAGTAATTTAGAGCTTGGAAGGCAAAATGGGTATGAGTAGGTGTGCCAGGAACATGGCCCCTCCCACTACCCATAAGTAGTTGGTAACCTCACGTTTTTTTTTTTAATATATTTTATTGATTTTTTACAGAGAGGAAGGGAGAGAGATAGAGAGTTAGAAACATCGATGAGAGAGAATCATCGATCAGCTGCCTCCTGCACATCTCCTACTGGGGATGTGCCCGCAACCCAGGTACATGCCCTTGACCGGAATCGAACCTGGGACCTTTCAGTCCACAAGCCGACGCTCTATCCACTAGCCAAACCGGTTTTGGCCTCCCTTTTTTTTTTGGTTCAGTTTTATTTTGTGTTGGTTTCAAGTACACAGTTTAGTGGTTAGACAATCATATACTTTACATAGCGTTCCCCTCAGGATTCTCAGTAGCCCAACTGGCACCATACACAGTTATCGCAATATTATTGACTATATTCTCTATGCTTTGCTTGCATTTCCATGATTATTTGGTAACTACCAATTTGTACTTCTTAATCCCTTCAGCTCTTTCACCCAGTCCCCAAACAGCCACCCCTCTGGCAACCACCCATTCCCTCTCTGTTTCTAGGAGTCTCTTTCAATTTTATTTGATCCTTTATTTTGTTTTTAAGACCCACATATAATCACATGGTATTTTTATTTCTCTGACTGACTTATTTCACTGAGCATAATATCCTCTAGGTCCATCTACACCAGTGATGGCGAACCTTTTGAGCTTGGCGTGTCAGCATTTTGAAAAACCCTAACTTAACTCTGGTGCCGTGTCACATATAGAAATTTTTTGATATTTGCAACCATAGTAAAACAAAGACTTATATTTTTGATATTTATTTTATATATTTAAATGCCATTTAACAAAGAAAAATCAACTAAAAAAATGAGTTCGCATGTCACCTCTGACACACGTGTCATAGGTTCGCCATCACTGATCTACACTGTCACAAATAGTAAGATTTCACTCTTTTTTATGGCCAAGTAATAGTCCATTATATATATATCCCACTGCTTTTTTATTCACTTGTGTTTTCATAGGTTGCTTCCATATGTTGGCCATTGTAAATAACACTACAATGAACATAGGGTGCATATATTCTTTCAAATTAGTATTTTAGGTTTCTTTGGATAAATCCTCAGAAATAAAATTGCTGGGTCATAAGGCCTTTCAATTTTCAATTATTTTAGGACACTCCATACTGTCTGCATCACATCAATCTGCATTCCCAGCAACAGCACAGGAGGGTTCCCATTTTTCCACATCCTCACCAACCTGTTGTTTGTTGATTTATTGATAGTAGCCATTCTGACAAATGTGAGGTGATATCTCATTGTGGTTTTAATGTGCATTTCTCTGATGATTAGTAACATTGAGCATCTTTTCATATGTCCATTGGCCATCTGTATGTCCTCTTTGGAGAAGTGTCTCTTTAGGTTCTTTGTCCATTTTGTAATTGCATTCTTTTTTGGTGTGGAGTAGTATGAGTTCTTTATAAGTTTTGGATATTAACCCTTATCAGGTGTATCACTGGCGAATATGTTCTCCAATTTAGTAGGTTTTCTCTTTATTTGTTGATGGTTTCCTTTGCTGCAAAACTTTTGAGTTTGATATAGCCATACCTGTTTATTTTTTCTTTTGTTTCCCTTGCCTGAGGAGATATATCAGAAAAAATATTAATAATAGAAATGTCTGAGATTTACAACCTATGTTTTCTTTTCTTCTAGGACTTTATGGTTTAGAATTTAACATTTAAATCTGTAATCCATTTGGCATTTATTCTAGTATACAGTATAAGAAGGTGGTCTAATTTCATTTTTTTGCAAGTATCTTTCCAATTTTCCCAATGCCATTTATTGAACAGACTTTACCCCATTGTATGTTCTTGCCTACTTTGTAAAATATTAATTGGCAATATAGTCCTGGGTTTATTTCTGGGTTCTCTATTCTGTTTCACTGATCTATATGTCTGTTTTTATGCCATTACCATGCTCTTTTGATTACTATGATCTTGTAGTGTAGTTTGATATCAGGTAGCATGATTCCTCCAACCTTGTTCTTCTTTCTCAGTATTGCTGAGGCTAGTCCAGTCTTTTTTGATTCCATATAAATTTTTGAATTATTTCTTCTAGTTCTGTGATATATGCCATTGGTATTTTGATAAGAATTGCATTGAATCTATAGACTGCTTTTGGAAGTATGGACATTTTAATGATGTTAATTCTTCCTACCCATAAATATGTTATATACTTCCATTTATTTGCATCTTCTTTAATTTATTTCTTCAGTGTCTCATAATTTTCTGAGTACAGATATTTTACCTTCTCGGTTAAATTTATTTCTGGGGCTTATAAAATTTATTTTATTTTGTTTTGTTTTTAAATATATTTTTATTGATTTCAGAGAGGAAAGGAGAGGGAGAGAGAGAGAGAGAGAGAGAAACATCAATAATGAGAGAGAATCATAGATTGGCCACCTCCCGCACGTCCCCTAGCAGGGATCAAGCCCACAACCTGGACACTTGACCTGACCAGGGGTTGAACCATGACCTCTTGGTTCATAGGTCAACATTCAACCACTGAGTCACACCAGCTGGGCTCCAGGTATTTTGTAATGCAAATGTAAATAATATTGTTTTCTTAGTTTCCTTTCTGATAGATCATTATCCTATCTAATAAGGAGGGAATATACTAATTGACTGCCCCGCCCTCAAAGATGGCAGTGCCCACAACCAGTAAAGAGGGAATATGCTAATTGACTGCCCCGCCCTCAAAGATGGTGGAGCCCACAGCCACAAGACAGTGGTGCCCATTCCCCTCAGCCCTGCCAGGGCACCTGCCTCTGGGGTCCCCCAGTCCCCTCAGCCCCCCTGACGCCCAAGGCTGGCCCGAGGTGCAGGCAAGCCTCAGATGGTGGCTGCCCAGCCGCCCAGAGCCGCCCGAGGCTCAGGTAACCAGGGCCGGCCAAGGCTTGCGCTGCCAGCACTGGCAGCAGCAGAGGTGTGATGGGGCGTTGCCTTCCCCTGATTGCTGGGTCACCTCCTGCCCCTGAGGGATCCCGGATTGTGAGAGGGGGCAGGCTGGGCTGAGGGACTCCACTCCAGTGCATGAATTTTCATGCACTGGGCCTCTAGTTGGCATATAAAAATACGACCAATTTATGAATATTAATTTGTATTCTGCTATTTCACTGAACTCATTTATCAGTTCTAGTAGTTTTATTTTTGTTTTTGTTTTGGTGGAGTCTTTAGAGTTCTCTATATACAGTATCATGTCATCTGCAAATAATGATAGTTTTACTTTTCTCTTTCCAATTTAGATGACTTATATTTTCTTCTTGTCTGATTGCTGTGACTAGGACTTCTAGTCCTATCTAATAAAAGAGAAACATGGTAATTAGCCATACCTCTGCTACCCTTCCCATTGGCTAATCAGGGCGATATGCAAATTAACTGCCAGCCAAGATGGCGGCCGGCAGCCAGGCAACTTGAAGCGAACATGAACATGAGGCTTGCTTACTCCAGTGATGGAGGAAGTCAACATTCCCCACCTACTGCAACTCAGCTCTGAGTTCTGGATGAAACAATGTTGCAATTATAGAACCTAAACAAACCCCAGAAACCTGCTTTCAGCCAGCTCGGCCTCAGAGCTTAGAGCGGCCAGTGATGGCAGCAGAGTTTCAATTATAGAATCTAAACAAACCCAGGTACCTGCTTTCAGCAGGCAATGGCCTCAGAGCTGGAGCCTGCTCTCAGCTTCAGTGACAGCTATAGAAGGTAAATTAATCCCAGAATGAAAAAGAAAAGAAAAAAGGAGAGGCTGGGAGCTTCAGTTGCCCACCAGCCTGAAAACAGCCCTCAGCCCTTCACCCAGACTGTCCAGGCACCCCAGTGGGGACTCCCATCCTGAAGGGTGCATGACCAACTGCAAACAGCCATCATCCCATCATCCAGGCTGGCCAGGCATCCCACAGCCAGTAAAGAGGGAATATGCACCCAAGCAGGACCCCCACCCTGATCTGAAACACCCTGCAGGGCAAACCAGCCAGCCCCCACCAGTGCACCAGGCCTCTATCTTATATAGTAAACGGGTAATATGGAAACTGACCCTAACAGCAGAAGGACTGGGAATGACTGGTCACTATGACACACACTGACCACCAGGGGGCAGACGCTCAATGCAGCAGCTGCCCTCTGGTGGTCAGGGTGCTCTCACATGGGAGGAGCTCTGCTCAGCCACAAGCCAGGCTGATGGCTGCCAGTACAGCGGTGGTGGTGGGAGCCTCTCCTGCCTCCTCAGCAGTGCTAAGGATGTCCGCCTGCAGTTTAGGCCTGCTCCCCGCTGGCAAGTGGACATCCCCTGAGGGCTGCTGGGCTGCCAGAGGGATGTCTGATTGCCATCTTAGGCCCAATCCCCTGGGGAGCGGGCCTAAGCCAGCAGGTGGTCATCCTCTGAGGGATCCCAGACTGCTAGAGGGCACAGGCCGGGCTGAGGGACCCCCTGGCCCCCCCAAGTGCACAAATTTTTGTACACCGGGCCTCTAGTACTATCCTATATAATAAAAACCCTAATATGCAAATCAACGGAATGGCAGAACAACTGGTCACTATGATGCGCACTGACCACCAGGAGGCAGACTCTCAATGCAGGAGCTGCCCCCTGGTGATCAGTGCGCTCCCATAAGGGGAGTGCTGCTCAGCCAGAAGCCAGGTTCATGGCTGGCAAGTGCAGCGGTGGTGGCGGGAGTCTCTCCAGCCTCAACAGCAGCACTAAGGACCCCTCAGGAGATGTCCAACTGCTGCGGGGAATGGGCCTAATCCAACAGTCGGACATCCTCTGAGGGGTCCTGGACTGCGAGATGGCGCAGGCTGAGTTGAGGGACTCCCCCACCCCAGTGCATGAATGTCGTGCACCAGGCCTCTAGTGTTGAATAAGAATGGGGAACTTAGACATCCCTGTCATGTTTCTGATCTTAAAGGAAACACTTTGAGTTTTTCTCCCATTGAGTATGATGTTAGCTATAGATTCATATATAGCCTTTTTTACATTGAAGTATATTCTCTCTATTCCTACTTCCTGAGAGTTTTTATCACAAATGGGTACCGGATTTTATTGAATTCTTTTTCTGCATCTATTGATATGATCATGTGATTTTTATCCTTTATTTTGTTTATGTGGTGTATCACGTTAATTGATTTGTGGATAACAACCTTTCATCCCTGGAATAAGCCCCACTTAATCATGTTGTATGATCTTTTTAATGTATTGCTGGATCCAATTTGTTAATGTGTATGTATATATATTTTTAATTGTCACCTGAGGATATGTTTTTATTGATTTTTAGAGAGAGAAAGAGAGAGAAACATCAATCAGTCACCCTCTTAGGCATCCTGACCAGGAATTGAACTGCATCCTTGGATGCACAGGATGACACTCCAACCAACGGAACCACCCGGGCATGTTTGATAAAATTTTGTTGAGGATGTTTGCATCTATGTTCATCAGGGATATTGGCCTATAATTTTCTTTCTTTCTGGTATCTTTATCTGGTTTTGGAATTCACCTCAACAGGGTCTGTTGTCTTCCAGTACCTTCCTTTGAGTGTGCCACTTGTGGAGCTAATTGGGTCATGTTCTGATGTTGTTGAACCACTGGTTGTGTTCCCTTGGGATGGGATCCAGAGCCAGTGAATTTCAGGCATTGCCAGCGACAGATCCTGGCCTTCCTGTTTGGACCTACAAAGTAATACACAGTGTGTGGCTGCCTCTGCTGGGCCTAAGTGTGGGTGGGAGGGGTTTCCAGCAGCACCAAGCCCAGGTGCAGATCAGCAAAAGGCCCAAGTCTCCCCAAAATCTGCCTTCACTTGTTAGCTTCAGGCACTGAAAGAGCCTCTGGTGCAGGGGTCCTCAAACTACGGCCTGCGGGCCACATGCAAATACAAATACTGTATTTGTTCCCGTTTTGTTTGTTTTTTTTACTTCAAAATAAGATATGTGCCGTGTGCATAGGAATTTGTTCATAGTTTTTTTTTAAAACTATAGTCTGGCCCTCCAACGGTTTGAGGGACAGTGAACTGGCCCCCTGTTTAAAAAGTTTGAGGACCCCTGCTCTGGTGGTACATGAGTTGGGTGAGGGAGGTTCTCACAGAGTCAACTATTATGGGCGAGTGGTGTTCACCAGATTGATACAGATTCAAACTTGGTGCCAGTATTTGATTTGAAGCCAAACAGTGACAGTCTCAGGTACACCAAAGTCATCCGGCACCCGTCATGTGGTGGACTTTGGTGGTGGGGCAGGGTCTCAGGGATTCATCAGGGTAAGGCCAGCAGTGTTCATCAGGCCCACACAGAGCAAGATTTGGCTTGTAAAGGGAGGCTCGGCAGAGGAACAGTGGCACCAGTCTGGCTTGTGTGAGAAAAATGGCCCCTCCCAAGAGTCACACTACTAAGTCTTTTTCCAGAGTCAACCAGGACCTCCTGGTGAATCTTCTGCATCAGGCAGGGACCCAGGCGGGCCACACCCCATTGACAATACTGCTGAGTCAAGCTCAGCAGGGCAAGGCCACTAGGAGTCAGAAGGGTGGAGCGAGTGGTTCTCTGCTGGTGGGGCTAGTGGATCTTCTGTGGGGTTTGGGTCAGCATTACTCGGGCTCTCAGGAATGGGATCAGCTTCTCAGGCACTCCAGGTGGGCAAACATCATTGCTACTCTGGTGTGTGGTGGGGGCAGGGGAAATGGTCTCTGCCCCAGGGCCACACAACCCTGTTTCTGATTTTCCCTGAGTTTGCCCTCAAGATCCTTTCAAGAAAGTCTATATCAGAGGTTCAGGCAGCAGACACCTCCTCAGGGTGTGAGCTGGCCAGACAGGAGGACAAGGAGTCGGGAGGGAGGAGCTTGTACAGCCCCCACACCAATGCAGTTTGGAGAGGAGTGCCCAATCCAAGAAAGATGGGGTCTGTGGGCAGCACAGGACAGGGACATAGCACAGGGACTCTGGTGGCTGTCCCTTCAGCTGTTTTCCAGATGCCACACAACCAGTCTGTCTTTACAGGATTCTCCACCAATCCAAGCTGCCCTCCCTCTGCCAGAGCCCAGGGTGAGTGGTTGTGAATGAGATTTTGTGCACTGACCCTTTACGTGGGTATCTGGGTTTTTACCAGACTCCTATCTCTCACTGGCAGACAGAATCCCTGCTGGTTTTCACTACCAGATGTTATGTGCCTCTTCCCTGCTATGTTACTCCAAGCTGGGGAATCAGGCATGTGGCTGAGCTCTATGCTCCTTAGGGGGACCTTTGCCGCTGAGATATCCCTCTGGATATCAACTTCAACCCATGGGAGCAGGCCCAGCCCTTTTTGCATCTCTGCCCTTCCCACCAATCTAGCTGAGGCTTCTTCTATAATCCTTAGTTACTCTTCAGTTGGTTATTCAGGTTGAATATTCTATAATTAGCTGTAATTCCAATTTGGTCCTGGGAGGTGGTCAGTGTAACTTCCACCTATTCTGCTTCCATCTTTTTTGAATCAACAGTTTTTGTTTTTGTTTTGTTTGTTTTGTTTTGTGTAGGCTTATTGTAAGGGTCCTCTTATACACTAGTGTTGTAAAAAAAAAAGATAAAACAAAACAATATTTCAATTATTTTACTTTGAAATAGTCTTTTTTTCCCTGGCCAGATTCATTTTCCTAAAATACCATTTTCCTCACAAGCTAAAAAGCTTTAGCAACCCCTACTGATTTTAGGATCTGGTCCAAATTTCTTAGCCTGGCAATATAGGTCATTCCACTGTTTTCCAACTCTTCACTACAGAAATCTCTCACTCCAGCTGGTATCATTATTTTCCTGCAATATATATATATAACATATAATCTCATTGCTGCCTCAAAAAACTGCCTCAAAAATTTTGTTCATGCCGAACCCCAAAAGGAAGACCTCCTCCAAGGTACTTTCTCAGCCTAAATATTTCTCTCCCCCAATTTGTTTCTTTTCCTTTAATTCATGTTGATCTCTCACATTTTCTACTCCCATGACACTGACTCCTGTGCATAGAGACATCCTATGCTGATCTCTCATGCTTTTTTACTCCTATGACACCAACTGACTCCTGTACATAGATATAGAGACATCTTTTTTGAAAAATATATTTTATTGATTTTTTACAGAGAGGAAGGGAGAGAGATAGAGAGTTAGAAACATCGATGAGAGAGAAACATCTATCAGCTGC
Source organism: Myotis nattereri (assembly GCF_964212035.1). Taxonomy (NCBI): domain Eukaryota; kingdom Metazoa; phylum Chordata; class Mammalia; order Chiroptera; family Vespertilionidae; genus Myotis; species Myotis nattereri. Next base: position 96,030,917 of record NC_138075.1, read on the forward strand.
CTCCTGCACATCTCCTACTGGGGATGTGCCCGCAACCCTGGTACATGCCCTTGACCGGAACCGAACCTGGGACCTTTCAGTCCGCAGGCCGACGCTCTATCCCAGCCGTGGCAAACTACGGCCCGCGGGCCGGATCCGGCCAGTTTGAAATGAATAAAACTAAAAAAAAAAAAAGACCGTACCCTTTTATGTAATGATGTTTACTTTGAATTTATATTAGTTCACACAAACACTCCATCCATGCTTTTGTTCCGGCCCTCCAGTCCAGTTTAAGAACCCATTGTGGCCCTCGAGTCAGAAAGTTTGCCCACCCCTGAGTCAAACCGGTTTTGGCGAGACATCTTATGTGTGACCAGAGGATATAAGTAAAGGGCCTCCCACAGTACCTGAAGTAGAGGTTTCCCTTCCTAAGGCAATGAAAGGCACCAGAAGAATAACTGAAATGGATAAAATGTGTCTTTTGTGAAGAGCATTTTTCAGTATTTAAATACTCCCTCTGACCCTGGCAGGTGTGGTTAAGTGGTTAGAGTGCTATGGGTTCAATTTCTAGTCAGGGCACATACCCAGGTTGTAGGTTCAATCCCTGGTTGGGATGCCTGCATGAGGTAACCGATTGTTTTTCACATCGATGTTTCTCTCTCTCTCTCCCTCTCCCTCTCTCTCTAGGACAGCGGTTCTCTACCTGTGGGTCGCGACCCCTTTGGCGGTCGAACGACACTTTCACAGGGGTCGCCTAAGACCATCCTGCATATCAGATATTTACATTATGATTCATAACAGTAGCAACATTACAGTTATGAAGTAGCAACGAAAATAATTTTATGGTTGGGTCACAACATGAGGAACTGTATTTAAAGGGTCAGAAGGTTGAGAACTGCTCTAGAATCAATGAAAAACATATCCTTGGGAGAGGATTAAAAAATAAAAAATACTCCCTCTGGATTTATGTCCTTAATTTATTTCACTGCAGCCAAATGTAACAAACAATGCCGTTAAGATACAGTTTTAGTAGAAAAATAAAGCAAAGAAATATTTTTCAAGGAAAAAATGTCTTTGAAATGAATTTCTAAAGCTTCATCATATTATGTTTAGAAATTGGATCTTTAGTTCATAAGCATACACTGCTTTTCCCAATATAATTTGTAAAGAGCGCACACACTGTCTGGCAGGTAAAAACCATTCCATCTTCCTGCACACGGAAAGGTGAGGCTATATATCTGAGCATTTTCACAATAACCCTGTGATCTTTCAACTGACAATCCTGACTTGGTCTGGTGGGCCGTAATATTTTTAAGTAGAGAAGGAGGAACTGAGTGTCGATGGAGGCCTCCTGATCTGTCAGGAACTGTGCACAGTGCTTTGATGTGCATTCTCACTTAACGATTGTGACACATAGGCACAAAGGATGCTATTACCCCACTGTTATGGTTGAGGGAATTATAGGATCAGGCCAAGAGATTATTTACTTCAATCCAAGGTAAAAAAAATAATGATTACCCATGACAGTTGGAATGCCCAGTCTGTTGGGAGAATTATATGTAGTGAGACATGAAAGTAAGCTCAGGCTTGTAAGGGCTCTAAAGAGATGACACTTGCTCGCAGTAGGCAATAGCACCCAGAGAGGCAGCACATGGTTGTACAGCTTGTGGAGTACAGGGAACCATGGTCACATCATAGGTATCACACATTTGTATTTTATTCTGACAAATTCCCGACAGGTGTCAGTGAAGTGTCTTGTTCTAACGAAAGCAGCATATCGCATCAATTTCCCAACAAATGGAAGTGAAGTGTCTTAAGGGAGAATGTCTTCCCAATTTTTGCCGAGGCACCTACTGCAAGGGCTGGCAGTGGCCGCCCTTCGCTGGTTAACTATCCCATGCCTCCTAGCTGGTCTGCATTGGACTGGTCCCCTTGCCAGAGTAGGTAGAAGTCAGGAAAGTTGACCTGAGGACTTGGGGGCTAAACCAATTTTTACAGAAAACTAATTTTTATAAATCTCAACTTCATACAATTTCATGATCAACTTGGGAGCTTTTCTAGCATGTATAAATGGCAAATGCAAATGGTGCTCCTTTGTTAGGGAATCTCTGGCTTTAAGTTTTAGGATATTGACTTTATCACCTAAGCCAGTGATGGCGAACCTATGACACACGTGTCAGAGGTGACACGTGAACTCATTTTTTGGTTAATTTTTCTTTGTTAAATGGCATTTAAATATATCAAATAAATATCAAAAATATAAGTCTTTGTTTTATTATGGTTGCAAATATCAAAAAATTTCTATATGTGACACGGCACCAGAGTTAAGTTAGGTTTTTTCAAAATGCTGACATGCTGAGCTCAAAAGGTTCGCCATCACTGACCTAAGCCTCTTCTCTTACCAGCAGTTCTCAACCTGTGGGTCGCGACCCCTTTGGGGATGGAACGATCCTTTCACAGGGGTCGCCTAAGACCATCAGAAAACACATATATAATTACATATTGTTTTGTGATTAATCACTGTGCTTTAATTATGTTCAATTTGTAATAATGAAAATACATCCTGCGTATCAGATATTTACATTACGGTTCATAACAGTAGCAAAATTACAGTTATGAAGTAGCAACGAAAATAATTTTATGTTTGGGGGTCACCACAACATGAGGAACTGTATTAAAGGGTCGCGGCATTAGGAAGGTTGAGAACCACTGTCTTAGACCATCTCACTTACAATTCAGAGCTGAGAAGGACCTGACTAGACTGACAGCTCTCCCCCCTTTTATCAAAGTGGTCATTTGCACACAGGCCTGGGTGCAGTGGCCGTATGCTAACACTGAACCCTGGGCAGAATGACTGGGTCCAGGCCTTGATGCCTCTCCAGACTTTTCTCCCGGAAGAATTTGCAATGTGGGACTGAGAGACACAGTGACAGAGGACAGAGCTGAGCCACGCGAGGGGCGGTGCTGTGCAGGAAAGAGGCTGCTGCTGACTGGCCTTCTTCTCAGCCTTGGATGCTCAGATCTTCCACAGCCCTTGAGATGCTTCAGTCTCCTTTGTATATATGTATATACGGTACACATACACATTTTTTTTAAAAAGCTTTATTTTTTATAACAGTTTCAGATTTACAGAAAAAATGACAAAGGTAGTACAGGTTTTCACACACCCTGCACCTCATTTCCCTTATTATGACTCTTACATTAGTGTGGTGCATTTGTTATCATTACTGAGCCAATATTGATACATGGTTATTAACTAAAGTCCATACTTTATTCAGATTTTCTTAGTTTGTACGTAATGTCCCTTTTCTGTTCCAGGATCCTGCCTAGCCTACCATATTTTATTTCCTTGTTACATCTCTTTAGCTTCTTCTTGGCAGTTATAGTCTCAGACTTGTCTTGTTTTTGATGACCTGGGCAGTTTTGAGGAGTACTGGTCAAGTGTTTTATAGACTGTCTCTCCATTGGAATTTCTCTGATGTTTTTCTCATGATTAGATTGGGGTTCTGGGTTTTTGGGAGGATGACTGTACATACTGTAAACATGACTTATCACTATTGAAGTTGGCCCTGATCACCCAGCTGAGGTAGTGCTAGCCCGGTCTCTCCACGGTAAAGTTACTCCTGCTCACTCCCCTGTCCTTACACAGCCCACACTTAAGGAGCAGGGAGGTAGGTTACACCTTCCTGAGGGTGGAGCATCAACATAAATTATTTGGAATCCTTCTGTATGGGAACTTTGTCTCCTTTCCCTACAACTTTTATTTATTTCTTTTTAATCCTCACCTGAGGATATGTTACATCGCTTGGTTGCTTGCCATACACACCCTGACCAGGGGTTAAACTCGCAACTTGGGTATGTGCCCTGACTGGGAATCGAACCTGAAACTTTTGGTGTACAGGATGACATTCCAACCAACTGAGCCACCCAGCCAGTGTTACAATATGTACTTTTAATTTATATGAATTTAATACCATTCCCATAGCTTTCAACAACAACAACAAAAGGCCCTTAAAAATTCAGTTCATGAGATGGAAATGCAAATACCTACTGAGGCCAGGTGGGCAGCTGGGAGGATGAGTGAAGCAATTTGGACATAGAATGTGGCAGATGGCAACGCCCATGCCTGCTCTAAAAGGGGCACAAGTCTCTGCTCCTGCCAACGGTTGCCACATGGAAATGCGGGTCAGCCTTGACATAGCTTCCTCTAAAAAAACAAAAGTTAGTAAATGGGACTTTTATATGAAATCTCCTGAATTGGAAATGTTGGCAACCAATCCAAATTTCTACAAACTTTATGCTCACCCACTTTGTGACTTCTTGGGTAGATTAATAACTGAACATCTTATTAATAAGAAAATGGTCTTAGAAAGGTAAACAAGATGTCCAAGTTCACTCCACTAGCTTTAGTGTCTTCTTAACTGGGATTGACATTCAGGTCTCTAATATCACTGTACATTCCTCTCTTTTGGAGACTCTTCAACAGTTTGTTAACTTTCTCAGAATCACTTTGACTTGGTTCTAGATTTGCTGCCTTTAATGAAATAATGGATGCTGGTTCTCCTGAAATGCCACCTCTTTCATCAAGCCTGCTCCAACTAAGTGGTGCCCTTAATGGTACTCATGAACCATTTGCCTTATTTTTCTTTGTTCCTTGCTAGGTTCCATGGTTCATTTGCTTGTATAATCCATAATGTTACACCTGAGATAAACTGGGACATGGGCAAATTCCCATTTTGCTAATAACAATTGCAAATGTACAAATCAGCATTCTGTGATCTCCCTGAGGCTAGGAATTTTGCCTTAAACATGTTTGTATTCTTCAATACTTGGCACATAGTAGGTGCTCAATGAATGTTGAATGAATGACCATTATTAATGACTTAAGTAAGATGAAGTATTAGCACATAATATTAATGGTAGCTAGGACAAATCTAATAGTAATGAAAATATTTGGCATTTGCTTATAGGAGCTAACCATTCTAAACAGCACAGGAGCTTTTAGTTTAAAGAAGTTATTATTCAGTTGCTTATAGAACATAATTAGAACAGTAAATTATGAATATCATAAATCACTCTTCTCTGTGCAACATTAACTTCTTTAATCAGTTCTTCAGCTATGTTACGTGTCCTGCATTCTTAAATTTATTATTATTTAGTATGTCTCTATATATCCTTTTGGCCACATAATTTCATTATTTTAAATCTTTGAATTTAAATTCATCAGAGACTTATCTATTAAGTTTTTTGTTTCCTGCTCATATGCTAGAGAGAAGTTTTTGATAAATGTATAGTCAAAAGAAAGTTTAAAAAACCAAGGCGATGAAGCAAGAGTCCAATCTCCTAAAGTATGGTCTTTGCAGGCAATGCACCTGAGGCCCGAGTACCCTCTCCAATTACTTCTCCTGTTGCAGTTGTAATGGCTTTCTATTTTGTTATGGCTTCTTTTTGCATGATTCTTAATCTTCTGGACACAGCAAGGGGTTGCCTTTAAAGTGGTGGGATAAAGAAGCTTCTGCTATCCAGGTCAGTGCTAATTAATGGATGATGGTGTGTAGGTTTCTGGGGAACATAAGTAGTGCAAGAGTGGATTTGCTTGCGATGTTCCCTTGTGAGCTCTACAAGGTAAGTACAAAGATGACTGAGATTAATTAAATATAAATGCTGAATAACCCATTTCCCTCCATGTGTATTTTCTCTGAATGTTTCTATCAATGCCTTTCTTTCTGAATGTGAAATGCTTATTCCATCCTAAGGATTACAAAGTGAACATGTTCTTTGTTCTTTGGGTCTGTTCTTGCACCACAACAGTGGCTAAATGGCGACAAGACTTTTTTGTGTGTATTGTTATAATTGTTCTTATTTGATAATCATGGCAAAAAAACCTGTAATTTTTTAAAAAAATGCTAAGTGCAATTAAAAACTTATTTTCTTGTCTTTACTTCAGATGCCACAGATATGAAGAGTGTTTTAAAACAACATCAAACTATTTTAAATTTATAGCTTTCCAGACATGGCAAGTGGGAGGATGGAGATTAATTTGGCTTATTATGAGAAACTTTAAGTTTTATATCTATCATCTATCTATCTAGAGATAGATTATAGTCAGGTGGATATATGCATTGCAAGGAACATATAGTTTGAGTAACCAAAGACTAGATCACAAACAGGTGGAGGCTCCTCAGGTTAGCATATTGTCATTTAAGCAACTATCATCCCAGAGGTTCTTGACTGTTTAGCTATATCACATGTATTAATATACCATGCTGAGGCCCACATACAGATGTGCACAAAGGTGTGCATGGGTCACAGGTAATCAAGGCTCAGACACCCCAATACCATGCTGTCATTCCTCACCCCTGTTCCTCAGAGTTAGGAGGCTGTTCTCGATTTATACACACATCCTATACACAAAAATGAATAGAATGGGTCACAGTCACTGCTAATAGTTTAGATACATGCTTCTTTCTCAGGTATCATTGGTAGGTAAAACCTTTCCCATTTTAAAACGAGTTCCAAATAAATTAGTTTAGCAAATGTTCACTGGGCACTTGCTAGGTGCCAGAGTTGGTGATGTCACTGGGGATACTATGGTAGTAGACAGTTTTCCTTTAATTTATAAATGAGATCAAGCCTGTATTTTTAACTACGAGAAAAAAAATATTCCCCAAACTTATAGACTTAGAATTTTGGTAACTTTAACCTATCAGATTAGTGGGGATAAAGTAGAGTTTCTTAACATCACCCAAACATAACTGAGTTACTTCCCCCCGCCCCCCCAAACAGGATCACTGTTATGAGGAGTTAGTCAAGTATGTGTATTGCAGGAGAGAATAGTAGGTAGGATTGTATCAGCATCTCAGGGCTTGTGTAATTTGAGAAAGCCCTTCAGGTAATTTTAATACCCTTTACTAATTTCTTCTTTGCTAGAGTCTATAGATGTTATTGTTCCTGCATATGCATGTATTCGTGGTGTTATATAATCGCTGTTACAGAACTCTGGATCACTCTGGTGAAATAATGGTGGCAATGAGTTTGTGTGACCTGGTGCGATAGGAGGATGCCGACATGAAGACAGAATGTGGGAAAGTGGGAGTTGATAACGATCGGGAAGATTTGGTCATTAATGATAAAATCCAGGTGTCAGACACAACCAGAGACAAACCTGGAGTCTAAGTTAGTTCTGCTTATGAACTTGTGACAAGGGAGAGTGCTCTCAGGAACCCCACTGAGGGCCTCACCAAACAGACGAGACAGGGTAATTGTAGGGTGTGCAGGAATGGTGGAGTTTAGGTAAGGCCTGAATGAAACAGGGTTGTGATTAGGCTCAAAGCAGAGCAAGGCTGTCAGTAATATTTTATTAACATTTAGTGATATTACTGACATCAGGTCAGGCTGGAAGGCAGATTCAGAGTCTCATTTCTGTGGAAACTATAAAATTAAGAGAAATTTAGAATGCATATTCCCAAATTTTATCTGAAAGTTTGTACCTGGGCTGGAAATAAAGGCTGCTTTCCTGGGTCAAAGCCACCTACAGTTTCCCATCATCCAGGCAAGAGTGGGTGTTCCATTCTCATTGATACTCAAACAGCTAACTTTTTGACAGCCTATGATTTTAGATAAATTTAGATAAAATTTAGATAAAATTTAGATAAAATTTATTTAGATAAATTTTCTTAGCCTTATGTCCTTGGTGTCAATTAACAAAAGCAGTTTTTATAGATCCACATTAGTATGACAAGATATAAAAGTAAAGTTTTGACTGAGGCATCAAAGACAATAGATGTGAAATTCTAAAGTAATTGCCAGAGCAGGAAGCAAATTTCAAAGGTAATATCTTAGCCCCTTGCTGTCTCTTAAAACCCCCTCACTCTAAAACAGACTTATGGTTGCCAAAGGGGACAGGTTGGAGGACTGGATGAAAAAGGTAAAGAGACTGAGAAGTACAGATTGGTAACTATAAAATAGTCATGGGAATGTAAAGATACAGCATAGGAAATATAGTCAATAATCCTATATAATAAAGAAGTAATATGCAAATTAACCCTCACGCCCTCATAAGATGTCTGCCTATGACCAGTCCAGCAGGGGGGTTAGTGAGGGATGACCAAACGACTGAACAAGCAGGCTGTGTTGGGTGACCAGGCTGGCGGGGGGACCATGAGGGATGACCAGGTTGGCAGGGGGGCAGTTAGGGGTGACCAGGCCAGTGTGGGGGGGTGCAGTTGGGGGCGACCAGGCTGGCAGGGGGGCAGTTGGGGGCGATTAGGCTGGGGGGGCAGTTAGGGGTGACCAGGCCAGCAGGGAGGGGGCAGTTAGGGGCGACCTGGCTGGCAGCGGGGGGCAGTGAGGGGTGATCAGAATGGCAGGAGGGGCAGCTAGGGGCGATCAGGCCAGCAAAGGGGGCAGTTAGGGGTGATCAGGCCAGCACGCAGAGGCAGTGAGGGGCAATCAGGCCGGAGGTAGGGGGGAAGTTGGGGTGACCAGGCAGGCAGGCAGGTGAGTGATTAGGAGCCAGTGGTCCAGGATTGTGAGAGGGATGTCCGACTGCCGGGGATCGGGCCTAAACCGGCAATCGGACATCCCCCAAGGGGTCCCGGATTGGAGATGGTGCAGGCTGGGCTGAGGGGACTCTCCCATGCACGAATTTTGTGCACTAGGCCTCTAGTCTTATATAATAAAAGCCTAATATGCAAATCGACCGAACAGCAGAACGACCAGTGGAACAACTGGTCGCTATGATGTGCACTGACCACCAGGGGGCAAACGCTTAACGCAGGATCTGGCCACAGCCTGCAGGCCCCAGGCCAACCAAGGTGGGTGCCAGTGGGGGGCCCCCTGATCACCCTGCCAGTTGCCCCACAGATCGGCCCTGATCACTGGCCAGGCTTAGGGACCCTACCTGTGCACGAATTTCATGCATCTGGCCTCTAGGATTATAATAACTATGTATAGTGCCAGTTGAGTACTGGAAATATTAGGGGGGAGAGTTTGTAAACCACTATGCTGTACACCTAAAATTGATACAAAATAATAGTGATGTAAATTGTAATTGAAACACACACACACACACACACACACACACACACACACATACACACAAAAACCTCACTCAGCCCTGGCCGGGTAGTACAGTTGGTTAGAGTATCGTCCCAATATGCCAAGGTATGGGTTCCATCCCTGGACAGGGCACGTACCAGAATCAACCAATGAATGTATAAACAATTGAAACAACAAAAACTGATGTTTCTCTCTCTTTCTCTCTCAAATCAATACATAAAATTTTTTAAAAACCCTCACTCAAAATAGGATCATAAAGGGGCATCAGAAGTGGAGTTTAGGAAAGCAATGCTGAGTCCCACTGAACCACTCATCCAAGATCTTCTGTAATCTCACTAGAGAGGGGTTGTCAAGAGGACCATGAGGGCAACTTGATTGGTATTCTCTGATATTTGGAGGGTCTGACTTTTACCTGAGATATTCAAAGTTGAGAGGCTGAAGGTATTGGCTTAAAGCAGCAGTTCAGAGAGAGAGAGAGAGGGCAGGGGAGAGGGAGAGAGAATACTCAAGACTTATGTGCTCTGGGAGGCAGCTGTACTTCCACTGCTTATGGGATTAAAGTATGTACTAGTGTTTCCTGAAGACCAGATGAGAGCCATTTGTGAGAGACAGCTGTATTGGAGATGTTTAAATCCTGCTCAAGAGGAACACCTGGAGAGGCTGAGGGCCCACTCCCACCTCCCCTCCAGCAGGAGAATCTGCACAGAGTGGCCTTCAGGGAACCAGAAACCAAGAGTGGCAGTGGCAGCCAGGCCAAATTTCCTTGCCCAGGTGAGATGTTGCACTTTCAGGCCTCTAAGAGGAAAGCACCTACGGGAGAAATGTAAACTTTAGTTATTGACCAGGCCCAACAAAAACCCTCCTGGCAAAGTACCAGTTGCACATAACTTGCCATCCTCAGACTTTCCCCATAACCTTTGTTATGAATTGGAGGAGGGTCTGAGGGAATAGAAAGAAGACTCCCTTTCCCCTTTCTGGGAGAACACAGCCTGCCTGCATTGGACCCTAGCTAGGAAAGTGGAGGGAAGGCTTATCGTTGAATGAAGCTTGAAGTGTTGATCATTGGCATTCACATTAAAATTTCTGAATTTAAAACTGTATTTTGTGGTTTAAACCAATCAAAGAACCACCAGAAAAGTTATGGGACCACTCAAAGTTTCATCCAGGCCCATGGGCAGATCTCCCACTGAATACATATTTAAGGTGCAGTGAATACATTTTTAAGGTGCAAAGGTGGCCTTCTGCTTCCATCATCCCCTTTGTCCTGCTTGTTCTACATGCTGGTCCCATAGGAGACAAGAGCACTGTTTCTGATGTTCAACAACTTGGCATGTGCTTTTGCTCTTTAAATAAACTTAGGCCAAGAGGTACACTTCGACAGGGACATCAGGAATTAGTAGAAGATGTAAATGGGAATGGCAACTTGAAACTGGAAAAGTAGAGTACTTGGCATTTGGAAGCCAACTGAGGTAGAGGGAGATATTTTAAGAAAGACAGCAATCAACATCAAAGGTTTTGGCCTTGGTCTCTGGGCATCCATTTTAGTGAGAAAAGACAGGCAAAGACTTTTGCTGAATAGAAAACAGGGCCCCATTGACTGACCATTGAAAACAGTGGGTTAAAGGGTTTACTTTAAAAAGGAAAAAAAAAAAAGATAAAACATATGAATAATAAAATGGCAATAAATACATACCTATCAACAAATACATATCTATCAACAATTGAATCTAAAAAACAAACTAAAGGGACAAACAGAACAGAAACAAACTCATAGATACAGAGAACATTTGGACAGTTGCCAGATAGGAGGGACATTGGGGATAAAAAGGTGAAGGGATTAAAAAGTACAAACTGGTAGTTACAGAATAGTCATGGGGGTATAAAGCACAGCATAGGGAATAGAATAATATTGTAATAACTATGTATGGTGTCAGACTGGTACAAGATTTATTGGGATGATCACTTAGTAAGTTATATAATTTCTAATCACTAGTTTGTACACCTGAAACTAATATAATATTGTATGTCAACTATAATTGAAAAATAAAAAATATTTAAAGTAAAAATAAATAAGATTAACTACCCTTAACAAACAAATAAATGAGCAAAACCCCTCACAAAAACACAAAGGACATAATGATCCCTATCTGCTAATCTGCCCAGCGCCTATTCTCTGAGAAATCTCTGTCCAAATCAACATCCTCCAAAGACATGTTGATTACCTCTCTCCCCGTCACCTCCCTGATCATAAGTGATGGAAGGAGGGAAGGGGAGACCAATAAATACTATTGGCTGGACCAATCATATTCTTTCTCTATAGAGTATGAGATTCAGTCAATGGGGTTGATTCACTCTCTGTGTGTGACGGGAGGTAGTTTAATCTGACTCATGGAACTGGAGCTGGGAGAATTATCTTACAGAGAAAAATAGAGCAGAACCGTAGATAGAGGCAGGTTTGAAGATAGAGAAAACTTCAGCTGAGACGCTTATGGCTTTTCCAGTCCTTGCTGCTGGCCTTCCTGAGGACTGAATTATTTTTGCCCTTGGATTCTATAGACTTCAATCAAGCGATGAAGTCTAGCGAAGTTAGTAAGAATTTTTTGGCCACAGCAAAAGTATACTTAGGACAGAGAAACCAGGAAGGGCATAGAAGCAGTAACAGGAGAGCCTGGGCTGGGCTGCTTTGGCTCCCTGAGAAGTCAGAGAAAAAGGGGACTTGGACACAGGTTCAAGGGCATTAGCCTGGGGTGAGCTGCCGCTGCCCATTGCTCCCTTGGCTGTAAGTCTCTGGGGTCCCTAAGGTTTAGAGGGAGGAAGTGGGGAAGGGAATGGTGTGAAATGTGCTCTCCTGGGGGACAGTGTGAGCTGGGTCCTTCATTCTGAGTGTGTTTCTCTGTCTCTTGCTGATGGAAATTTTAGGGGAGGTCTTAGGTCAGGATCTCAACAGAATATTCACCAGCTTTCTAGGTGTGCTCTTCCAGGGTCTTGGTCTCCACTGATTGGTCCTTGCCAGGGCAGGGGGTCATTAGTCAACGTGGCTGGTCCTGAGGCCGCCACTGGCTCACTTGTCTGCTTTTGCTGCTTTTCTGGGCTGGAGCTAAAATACAGCTGAGGTCTAGATGTTATCTCTAGGGAGGAAAAGAGATATACTAGGGGAGGACAGGTTACCCTGGGAGCCGGGCCCTTGTTTTCCAGTTTGCCCCTGGCTAGGCATCTGGGGCTTTCTGCCCTGGTGAGTTTCTGTACCTGGTCCATTGTCCTTGCTCTGCTCATGTCTGTCTAACACTGATAACACCTCTGCATTTATAATTAGCTTCTGAACTCTATTATTGGGGTGCAGAGATTACTTTCCAGTCGCTTTGAAGCGCTGTGCCATATATTTTAAAGATTACATTTTAACTTACCTTTAAAAATTTATTTAGTTGCTGCTTCTTTTGATTCACCTGCCACTGTTAGCTGGATACTCTGACATTTCCCAGCATTCTCTCTGATTGGCCCTCCATAGTGGGGCGGGATCTCTTTCCTTATAATCCAGCTAATGGTGTAAGTTCAACTTACCTTGTCTTGTTTTATTTTTTATTGATTGATTTTAGAGAGGACGGGAGAGAGAGAGAAAACATCTATTTGTTGTTTAATTTATTTGTGCATTCTTTTGTTGCTGTTGTTGTAACTCTTTTTTTAAAGGTTTTTTAAAAATATTTTTATTGATTTCAGAGAGGAGGGGAGAGAGATAGAGATATAGAATCATCAATGATGGAGAGAATCACTGATCAGCTGCCTCCTGCATGCCCCCCTACTGGGGGGGATCTAGCCTGCAACTTGGGCATGTACCCTTGGCCAGAATCGAACCTGGGACCCTTCAGTCCACAGGCTGACACTCTATCCACTGAGCCAAAATGGCTAGGGCTGTTGTAACTCTTAATACAAACCAATAAACAAATATTTTACTACCTATTCACTAAATTCTATTAATAATAAAAAGAAAGCAAACAAATTCCATTTTAAGTTATTGTTTATTGCTAAAACATTTATAATCTACATCAAAATATGCAGAAAATAATAGAAAAGAGTATAACAAACACTTGAGTCCCCACAAAGTTCTTTTATTAAATCTTAATGTTTTCCTCAGTTCTTAATTTTTTTGTTTTGTTTTGAATCTTTATTGTTGAGAGTATTACAGATGTTCCCCCCCACTTTCCTCCTATTGCCCCCCTTCACTTGGTTCCTGTCCACCCCAGGCTTTTACCACACTATTGTCTATGTCCCTGGGCAATGCATATATGCATATAAATTCTTTGGTTAATCTCTTCCTGCCCCCCCTTTCTTGTATGGGTCCTGACTGGGGATTGAACCTAAAACCCTTAGTGTATGGGATAAAGCTCTAACCAACTGAGGTAGCTGGCCAAGACTCCTGCCCCTCCCCCCTCCCCCCATATACTTAAACATAATTAGATCTCAACACTAAGTCACTTGCTCAGAGTACTCTGGAACCATTTTCAGACTATTGTTTAGGGCAGTGATGGCGAACCTTTTGAGCTCGGCATTTTGAAAAACCCTAACTTAACCCTGGTGCCATGTCACATATAGAAATTTTTTGATATTTGCAACCATAGTAAAACAAAGGTTTATATTTTTGATATTTATTTTATATATTTAAATGCCATTTAACAAAAAAAAATCAACCAAAAAAATGAATTCGTGTGTCACCTCTGACAGGCGTGTCATAGGTTCACCATCATTGGTTTAGGAGTACATGCATTATAAGGGTTCTGTAAAATATTTGTTAAGTAATTAGGTTGCTGTCCTTATTCTCAGCACAGAGGAAAGAGGATTTTTCCTAGTCTTTGTATCAGGTTTCTTGTCTTTACTTCTTTACAAGTTCATATTTACCTAAACATTCCTTTCCTTCCTTAGGTTTGTTTGTCAGCCTCCGATTTTTTTTTTTTTACAACTATTTAATGTATAGAGTTGTGGGGGGGGAAAGTGCTTCATTTCAAATAGCATATTTCAGAACCTCATGGGAATGACAAGAACAAATAGAATAGTAAGACAGCCAGACATAGTTAAGTGAGTGTGGTCCCCAGGTAAGATATGGTGACTTGGGGTTTGGCTGATGTGGTCTGAAGCTCAGATTACTTAACTATGGGTCATTGATAATCATCTCAACTCCCTCCTCTTCCCCCTTGCTTTCAATTTTCAAAGTCTGAGTCACATCTTGAAGCTCTGTCACATTTCTTTCTTATAATTCCCCTGCATTAGCTAAGTTTTCCAATTTATATCTTCTGAATTAATTTCCGTTGTCTACTTTTAAAAAATTGTTTTTATTGATTTCAGAGAGAGGAAGGGAGAGGGTCAGGAAGAGAGAGAGACAGAAACATCATTGATGAATCAACCATGGGCTGCCTGCTGCACACCCCCTACTGGGGCCCTGACAGGGAATCTAACTATGACTTCCTGGTTCATGGGTTAACATTCAAGCCCTGAACCAAACCAGCAGGACTGTTGTCTACTTTTTTTTTTATTAAAGCTTTATTCATTTGGTATTTTGGACTCTAAATTCTTCCTGTCAGGGAGGATCTGTTTACCGTGTAGTATTATACACTATATGTTGGCTAAATGGTTGCTACTGAGGAAACAGTCGGGGGCACCTCAGTCATATTTGTAAAATTCTTTAAGAGATCTGAAGGAAGGGGACTGATATCAATACACATTTTTTGATGGCACTCAGCGGTTGCATATATTATTGTATTTCCTTGTATTGTGGGGGAATTAGTTCCCCGGAAATCCTCAAAAGTTTGCCTTTACCATTCTCTGCACCTTACTCATTTTTTTAAAAAAAAATTTATAAAAGTAATACATGCTTCATATGGAACACAGAAAGGCAATAAAGACACGCATAATCTTACCAGGTGGAAATATTTTATGCCTTTTCTTTGCATATAATTTCCCTCTGAATCTTATTAGCGTTTAAAAAATGCCCATGAGACTTCTCATTGACCAAGTAATATTAAAGATTAGATGTTATTCACCAAGTTCATACGCAAATCAAAGGATCGCGGTCGGGTAAGGAAGTTCCTATCTGACAAAGAAACCTGGGTGTCCAGGATTCTGTGCAGGTAGGTTACTGGTCCATTAACCACAGCCTGTTCTGCAGTCACCTGGGAATTAAGCGGGTGGAGGCGGAGCTTCCGATGATTGAAAGCAGGGGCCACAGAGCTGTCACCAATCAGAGCTCCGCTTTGTTTTCCCTTACCGACTATCAGAGAGCTCTCCTGGCGAGGCTGTTTTCAAGCCTGAGACGCCTGCTCCTAATGCAGCCTATCAGCAGGGCCTCATACAAAGCAACCGCGGAGCCCCGCCCCCTCCGCCGTGGCCCCGCCCCTCAGAGGGTGGGGTGAGTGGCTACTCGCAGGGCTGGAGTGGGGGCCCGGCTCGTGCTGGGATCCGGCTTTCCGCGCCCGCCGGCTTCTGTTTGTCCTCTGCAGCGGCGCTGCTGCGGTCTGTCTCGCTGCCTCGGAGCCCGGGGCTGCAGGGGCCAGAGCGAGCACGCCTCCCGCGGCCACGGCAGCCCAGAGCAGGTAATGGGGCGCCGGGGCTGCAGTGCCGATGGGAGCGCCCGGCCGGGTGCGGGCGGTGGGATCTGCTCCCCCTGCTGCTCCGGCCGGAGGCGGCGGCGGGGACCAACTGCCCGAAGCCACCCTCCCGCCTCCGGGCTCCTCCGCCCGCAGCCCGCCGGTACCTTGCGGAGAGGAGAGGTGGGGGCGGGCCCGGGAGAGCGGGGGGACCTGTGGGTGTGGGGCCTCGGCCGCTGCGGGCGGGACCCCCGGCGAGGCGGCTGGGCCCAACGGAGGACGTTCAGGTGGAGGGAAAACCGCGGAGTTGAGTCAGAGTCACGCACCCCAGGAAAGGACCCACTGATAGTAGCGATAAGCTACTCAATATAATAAAAGGCTTCTTTTTTGTTTTAAAAAAATTGAGAACGGTATGTCTACTTGGGTAGTGTTAATTATACATTTTCTGGAGACAGGCGCTTTGCAGTGAGATTTACACATTAACATTGCTTACTTGCCATCTTTTAAATTAAAAGCTGCCTTTAACGTGAACTAGTTTGAGGGCTGTTTCTCCAGTGACAAGTAGACAGAAGCAGGGTGACTCACCTTTGTCTGCCCTGAAGTGGGGAGCGGCGCGATAGCAACCGGGAGGAATGCTGATGAGGAAGGAACGCCTGTGCAGGTTTGCAAGGATTGTGGGGTGGAACCTTGTTTCTGTCACTCTCATTGGTAAGAGTAGAATTACTCCTTTTTTCTCTTTATATATTTTTTAAATATTTTTAAAATGTTTTTATTGATTTTTAAAGAGAGAGAGGAAGGGAGAGGCATAGAGAGATATGGAAACATCCATGAGAGAGGAACATCATCGCTGCCTTCTGCACGCCCCCTGCCCGGAATCGAGGCCAAAGCCCTGGCATGTGCCCTGACCGGGAATCGAACCAGCGACCTCATGTTTCATGGGTTGACGCTCAACCGCTGAGCAACACCGGCGGGTCTTTCTAATTTTTTAAAAACAGCTTTCAAATTTGTTTTTTAAAAAAGGCCTCTTCAAAAACAATCTCTGGGTTTTAGGGATGCACCTGCTACTCATGCAGTGACGCTTTGCAGACAAGTCCTAACCAATTAACTTGATTTGATTTACTTTTAAAGAAGCGCTTTGAATCGCTGTTACCTTTTGGCGTGTTTAATATATCCTTTTTCATTCCCCACTTGTTCACAAGAGCAATCAGTGGTGAAGGTCTCCAAGTTTTAGCAATAATGGCACACACAGTGAGGACTCTTGAAGCAGTGCCCTTCCCCCCCACCTCCACCCCCCTTCAAGTGTACTCTCTTATACAAACTACTTTTTCCATTTAGGTCTTTTAATTGAGAAGCTCAAAGCATGGTGTAAGTTTTAGTATCCTCCTGCCCTCCTGGAGGCAGGTAGTATTTATCATGCTTATTTTACAGATACATAAACTCAATGCCCTGAAGGTGAAAGGAGCTCTGCTCCAGGTTACTTGAGTCCTACTCGATTTTGTATCTGTAATAGGTTTAATTCAGGACCCAGCAAGGTCCACACCGTCGAGTAAGCTTCTGCATACCCATTTGATCACATGGACATGAGTCAGATGCAGATGGTTATGCAGTGGTTCTCAACCTTCTGGCCCTTTAAATACAGTTCCTCATGTTGTGACCCAACCATAAAATTATTTTCGTTGCTACTTCATAACTGTAATGTTGCCACTGTTATGAATCGTAATGTAAATATCTGATATGCAGGATGGTCTTAGGCGACCCCTGTGAAAGGGTCGTTCGACCGCCAAAGGGATCGCGACCCACAGGTTGAGAACCGCTGGAAGAAATATTGTCTGTTCTTTTCTTTTTCTTCTGAGGTTGCAGATAGTCTGAATCACACCAGAAAGGTATTTTTTTTTTTCATACAGGCAAAACGAAACAAAACTGAGTGGTGCTATGTGAAAATCTTTTATTTTAAATTTCCGGAGGTGTTCCAAATTAGAGAATCTTATTTATGTTTGCATCAGTGGACTTCAGCAGTGTTTTTAAATTTGAATTGAATTAATATGCATAAGGCAAATAAAAATGAAGTGTAATGTATTTTGCTCACAGTTTATGACTTTGTTTCTGTTAATTTAGTAGAAAGGTTGAAAATGTAAAAATCATTTCTTCCTTAATCAGAATAAATCAAGGAATGGAGTGTAGGTGTTAATGGAGAGTAGTGTCAGGGAGGAAACTTTTGAATGATGTCATGGCTTGGGGCACTCAGAATTGTTATGTTAAATTAATTAGTCATCAAGAACATGGAAATGTCTTATGAGTAGCTGAATGAAACTGATTTAATCATGAAATAATCTGTTGTTTTCATGGTAAATACATCTGTTGCATGTACCATGTATGTTTTGACATAATTTATTTATGTAGGCTATAAAGCTTCCAAGCCCTGTCATCTATCTCTGATTCTGTTTGTTTTTTTCTAGCACCAAAGGAAAAATTTACATAAAGAAACCTTTATCATCTGTTAATTTGTATGGAAACTGAGTCCTGTCTTCTGATGGTCACAGCTTTCTTGAAGTGTGGGAAATTGCAAGAAGATTTAGACTTTTTATAAAGTAGTTGCTTGTGTTCCTAATGTAGTATCTCTGCCCTTTTTCAGCTTCCACTAGATGGTGCACTGGGTAATGCTTTTTGGAGCATTCAATCAGATTTTTTTTTTTTTCTTATAGCATTTCACTGACAAAGGTACAAATGTACTATAACTGATTCTGTTGTAATAATTGCACTCCAGAGAGAATTGCAATCAGTGATTTAAGTCAGTTTTATTAAATGAGATTATTTGGATGGAAGAAAATGACAGCTTAATATAAAGTGAAGGAAATTGTCGGTAATTTTAGAAATAGCTTCTACTGAAAAGCTCTCTGGTTCTTCTTGTGGTCAGGAACCCAGACAAGATGTGTAGACTTGAGTAGATGCTGAGTTTGTTAGATAAGACAAAGGTATCATGTCTGGGCATTTCTTAATAAATGCTATTCTTTAAATGTTAAAATATAGCACAGTATTTTGTAGACCAGCTGTAAACAGAATGAACTTGACAAGAAACTCAACTTATAAATGTAGCCAACTGCAATGTAATTGACTAAATAGTGTAGAGAAGCAATGGTTAAGCTTCCCTTCTGAGAGACAGAACTTTGGATATAAATACCATCTTCTCTGCTGGCTGCAAGTAAAAGAAAACTATTTTGGGGCAACCGCATCTCATTCTTGAATAGAGCAGCCCAAGCTAGAGTACCCCAGGTGGTGAACCCATTAAGTTTGGTAACAAGTTCGTGGCCCACTATCTTTATTGGTACACGAAAAGCCTGCCTTTTTATTGTATCTTTGCCCTTAATCTCTTATCCGCATTCATGTTCCCTCTTCCCCGCACAGGACCCTCTCAGGTATGTACATAATTTCATCAAGTACTGCCAGAGTATCTGGAATGGCTGTGCTAGTTTACATTCTTGCCCGCTGTTACCCCACACTCTTGCTGGCACTCGATATTTTTTGACCTTATCATTTTTTTCCAATCTGATGTAGCAGATGGAGTGATGTTACTGTTCTTATTTGCAGTTCTCTGATTACTAATGCAATTGAGTATCCTATCATATGTTTATTAGTTGTGTGGGTTTCTCTCTGTGTGAATTGGCATTTTTATGGTCTTTGCCTCTTGTTTTAGATTTTCTTATTCTTCTCTCTGCTTTTCAGCCCTGATTTACAGGAGTTTTTTTAAAAAAATATTTTACATGTTAATCTTGTTGGATTTTAAATGGTGCAAATATCTTCTCTTATTTTTTTAGCTGTTTTCAAGTTTTTAAAAATACATATATTTTATTGATTTCAGAGAGGAAGGGAGAGATAGAAACATCAATGATGAGAGAGAATCATCGATTGGCTACCTCCTGCACACCCCCTACTGGGGATGGAGCCTGAAACCCAGGCATGTGTCCTGACCAGGGATGGAACTGTGACCTCCTGGTTCATAGGTCCATGCTCAACCACTGAGCCACACTGGCTGGGCTGTCAAGTTTGTGTTTTTTTTTAAATTCTTTTATGGAACAGAACCTTTAATTTTGTTATAGTTAGATCTATCCATCCTATATAATAAAGAGGTAATATGCTAATTAGACTGAACAACAGAACAATCATCCAGATGACCTGGATGAAGCCAGGGTTACAAGGGCCAAGGACCGAGCCGCTTGCACGAATTTCGTGCATCGGGCCTCTAGTATATATATGTGTATATTTTTACCTTCCAGGTCTTGTTTAGGCAGTATTTCTTCATTCTTAGTTAACAAAGATATGTTTCTGTAGTTTGTCTCTTCTTGTTTGAATTCTGCAGTGTTTTTTGTTTTTATTTCCATTTTTATTACTACAACTTGTTTATAGATTCTGGTATCTAGAAACGTGGTATTTTAAAAACATATTTAAGATGGTGGTTTCCAATGCTGGCTTTACTAGTATATTAGAACTTACTAAGTAATTTTTTAAAATCATTTGCCCCATGTACTCTAGGTTAACTGGCTAGTAATTCTAGGGAATAGAGCCCAACAATTGTATTTTTAAAAACCTTCTCTTGTGACTAAGAACTATTTACCATCTGTGTCCGCTATCCACGGTTGAAACCATGCATCAAAGATATTTATGTTTTTCCAATAGAGTCTAAAATTTTTGTCTATGGTCTTGTGCCTTAGATTAATTCCTAAATATCTCAGATTTTATTTCTACTGTGAGTGATATTTTTTGGTGTGTTCTCTTCCCATCCAGTATAGGGGAATGCTATTGATATATATATATATCTATAAATTAGTCAGCTAATCTTTCTATAGTTACTATTTTTTGGTTTTGCTGAACTCTTACGGTATTGTAATGGCTGGTTTTTCTTTTGGATGTTATATGAAGATGATTATTTCATTTCAAATAATGACTATTTTTTTTTTTTTGCTCCCAATTTTTATTACCTGTCTTTTGTATTGCCTTATCTTATTTCATTTGTTTGGACTTGTAGTGATATGCCAAAGAGTAGCAAAGGTAGTGGCCTCTTGATAACTTTAATACCTTAAAGGGAATTCATTTTGCCATGGTTGGTGTATCTAGAGCATTGGCCTGTGCACCTGTGGATCTCGGGTTTGATGACTGATATGTCTCTCTCACATTGATGTTCTCTCCCTCTTTCCCTCTCCCCCCTTGCTCACTTCCAATCTCTAAAAATCAATGGAAAAAAGTATTGTTTGGATGAGGATTTTTTAAAAAAGGAATTCATCTTTAGTTTCACCTTTAATTGGGAGATTTCATTTTTTAAATTGTATTTATTTTTTATTGCGCCTTCTTTGGTTTTGAAAACTTGAGAAATAAGCACAGACTTATCTTCTTAGTCTTGGTAAGGTAGCTGACAGCGATGGTATATAGTTCTTAATTCCAAACAGTTACTGTTGTGTATATTGAGGTTTTTAAGTTAAAAATTTGAATTATTTTTGTCACGCTTTTCCAAAGTAAGTTATGTGTAAAGACTCTGGTTAGTTGAAAGCCATCATATGTTTGGAAAAACAAAGTGGAAATTGTTGTGCATCTTGAACTATGAATTAAAAAGATGTATTGAAGTATATCTACCTGGAAAAATGCATCTCCTACATACTTAGATAGTAGGGCATGCATGTATCCTAAGTGTGCAGCTCACGGAATTTTCACAAATCAGACACACTTTTGTAATCAGCACTCAGATGAAGAGACAGAATATTAGCAGGACCCCAGAAACTACCCTTATGCTCCTTTCCATGACCCCAAGTTGTAACAGCTGGAATAAAAGTGGTGGTAATTAGTGGTCTTGGTGTGTCATTTGGCTCCCAAATTTTGGTGTTTTGTTCCAAGGGGAAATCAAAGAAAAAGTCCATGTCTGAAAGCTCAATTGAATAAGTACAGCTTTGACCTGGTCTCTAAACAGTTGTGGTTTTCAAACTTTTGATTTCAGTACTACTTCACACTCCTGAAAATTATTAAAGATTGTTGTTTATGTTGGGTTATATCTATCAATATTTCCTGAATTAGAAAGTAAGACAGGCATTAAAAAATAACAACCCCATTATATGTGAACATAAATAATACTTCTTTATGGAAAATTAGCTACAGTATTAAAGTGAGTGAAAAGAGTGGCATTGTTTTACATTTTTGTAACTTTTTAAAATGTCTGGCTTAATAGAAGACAGCTGGATTCTTGTATCTGTTTCTGAATTCAATCTGTTGTGATTTATTGTTTGGCTGAAATAAATGAAGAAAGTCCACCTCATAAAGACCTTCAGTTGGAAAAACAAATTATTATTAAAATTGGCCTTGAAATTACAATTAAATAAGAATTTGTTTTAATGGTATGTTTTAGTGTTTTTTTTTTTTTTAGATAATTGTGGATATTCTCTTTGATATTACACCAAAACTCTGCAAGTGACAATTTTGTAAAGCTGCAGAGTGGAATCTGAACCCATATCAATAAGCTTGCCCCACTGTTACATTTAAATCTACTGGTCTGTCTTGCACTTTGACTCTTTTTACACACATGCATGATTTTGAAAATATTGATTCACAGAATTACATGAATCTTTCAAATGTTGGCTCATTTTATGGCACCATTTGAAAAAAATCACCAGTGACCCCGTTAGAATTTTTTTTATCCTCACCTGAGGATATTTTCCCATTGATTTTTAGAGAGAGTGGAAGGGAGGGTGGGGGAGAGAGTGCCCTTGACCCGCAATGAAACCTGAGACCCTTCTGTGTGAGGGCGAGAATATTTTTTTAATGAGAAAATATGTTATTTGAGATGAAGTTAGTATAGAAAAGGCCAATTAAATGTTTGAGTTTAAAAAAAAAATCAGTTTCAACATTCTGAGACTATAGGACAAGTCTGCTCAGGATGAATAAACTTTCTTTTTTGGAGGGGTGCTTTTATTGGACCACTTTCAGCCTGGGCCTCTTCACAGCACCCTGCTGCTGCTGTCCACCCTCCATCTCTGTTCAGTGACCCGAGGGAAGGAGGGAGGGTGGCAGAAGCTCGGGGCTGGAGACACATCATCAGCCCTCCCTATCTTCATAGAGCTGGCTCAAGGGCTGCCAGGCCAGTGTCCCACAAATCCAAGGCACTGGGGACAGCTCTTCACAACCAGTCCTCAGCTAGCTAAGTGTCCAACATGTGCCCATTGCCCAGCCACCAACTGCCCAGCTCTGAGGGCCATGAGGGGGTCGTCCTGGGTCCCTGAGGCGCCCCATTCTACTGCTGCAGACACTTTTGAGCCACCTCCCATTCGCATGTCACTGCAAATGTTCGTCCTTTCATGAGGAAGTGTTTCTCCAGCGTGGATTGGGTTTCACCTGCCTGCTGGCCTGATCCCACAGGGCTGCCAGCATGTCCTGGGGATGGGTGCAGACCAGGCCAACTCGGTTCTCCAGTTAAGCCCACGAGTTTTTAGGTGGTAGCCAGAACCTATCTTGCCCTAGCCACTTGTTCAAGACAGGGCCACAACTTGGGGGCACTAGCGGCTATGGGGTGCATTGGAGGTCAGTGGTCAGCGTAGGGACTGGGGGCCATGCATGCCAATGAGAGAAACACGGGTCCCCCCCCCCCCCGAGGTAGCCAGTCTCCACTCCCCTCCATTGTTTCTCTGCTCCCTTCCATTGTTTTCTTGCACTAGTTTTTATAAGTAAGTCAAAAGGAAACTTACTAGGAAAGTCCTTTTGTCATATTTTGGAAGTAGGTTAATTCATTTGAAAAAAATTTATGGTAGATATATGTTAGTGTTATTAAAGAAATTGGAATGTTAAAAAATTAAAACAGGGTTTTTCTTGTCTCTAGAGTGATATATTTATTGCATGTAATTATCCTTTTATGTAGCTTACATTGTATTCTGAGAGCCCAGACTTGAGAATATATAAGGTGTTCTTGACTTCAGGGTGCTTATAGTGTAATAAAGTAGGTGAAAAGTTGACTTTTATTTTATATATTTATTACTGGCATTCTGTGGGTTGAATGGTAAAAGTGATATTTATTACAGCATTTCCCCCACTTTAAAATTTATAATGTTGAGAAATGGATGATGGGAAATCAAGCTTTATTTGGAAAAAAGGAAAGCAGTAGGTGAAACTGATTTTGGGGGAACAAGTCAAATGGAAGTAGGGTATCTGTTGGAATTAGAGAGAAAAAGGGAAAGCAGCCATTAAACCACAGACTAGCACCCTGATTTCCTGCTAGGATGATTGACTTAAAACAGGTCTTTCTGCTTCAGGCCAGACCTGTTTTAAGCTGCTCCTCCTCCCTCCCTGAATTCCTTCTCATAATTTGAGTGATTGCTGAATACATAGTACTTAGTACCCAGACAACAAAAGCTATGTAAACATCTGTGTATATTTGTGAAACCCCTACTGGGGACTGGTTACCGGGATGATCAGCAGTAGGATTCTTCCGAACATGGGTTTTTCAGTACTCTTCCTTTCCTGTGTATTTCAGAATGGTATTTCTTCAGTAAAGCACTTTATTTCATTACTAGAGGCCCGGTGCATGAAATTCGTGCATGGTGTGTGTGTGTGTGTGTGTGTGTGTGTGTGTGTGTGTGTGTCTGTGTGTCCGTGTCCCCTCAGCCCAGCTTGCACCCTCTTCAATCTGATATCCCTCTCACAATCCAGGACTGTTGGCTCCCACCCGCTCACCTGCCTGCCTGCCTGATTGCCCCTAACCACTCCCTGCCAGCCTGATCGATGCTTAACTGCTCCCCTGCCGGCCCGAATGCCCCTAAATGCCCTCCCCTGCAGGCCTGGTCATCGCCAATTGCCCTCCCCTGCAGGCCTGGTTGCCCCAACTGCCCTCCCTTGCGGGCCCGGTCACTCCCACCTGCCCTCCCCTGCAGGCCTGGTTCCCCTAACTTCCCTCCCCTGCCAGCCTTGTACCCCCAACTGCCCTCCCCTGCTGGCCTGGCCGCCCCCAACTACTCTTCCCTGCCGGACTGGTCGCCTCTAACTGTCCTCCCCTGCAGGCCTGGTCGCCCCTAACTGCCCTCCCCTGCCGGCCCAGTCCCCCCTAACTGCCCTCCCCTGCCGGCCTAGTCACCTCTAACTGCCCGCCCCTGCTGGCCTGGTCTCCCCTAACTGCTCTTCCCTGCTGGCCTGGTTGCCCCCAACTACCCTCCCCTGCCAGCCTGGTTGCCCTCAATTGCCCTCCCCTGCCAGCCTGGTTGCTCCCAACTGCCCTCCTCTGCCGGCCTGGTCACCCCTAACTGCCCTCCCCTGCAGGCCTGATCACCACCAACTGCCCTCCCTTTCAGGCCTCCCAACTTCCCTCCCCTGCCAGCCATCTTTGAACACATGGGGGTGGCCATCTTGTGTGTTGGAGTGATGATCAATTTGCATATTACTCTTTTATTAGATAGGATTGGGGCACATACTATTAAACTGATCACCAAGATCTGTCCAGTTATTTTTCAGTGTCTTAACACTTAATAAATGATAACTAAAGTGATTTTGGATGTTGTTCTTTTTTTTATTATTATTATTGATTTCAGAGAGGATGGGAGAGGGGGAGAGAGAGAGAGAAACATCAGTGATGAGAGAGAATCATTGATTGGCTGCCTCCTGGATGCCCTCTACTGGGGGTTGAGCCTGCAACTTGGGCATGTGCCCTTGGCCAGAATCCCTGGAGGGGAGGGGATGTGGGAGGTTGGCTGGCCGGCTGGTCGGCCCCACCCCACTGGTCAAATTCTGGTCGAACTTCCGGTTGAGGGGACAATTTGCATATTATCCTTTTATTATATAGGATTCCTAAAACTATCAAGTCTAGAGTTGGAACATAGTAATATTTTCTTTTTATTTATCTTTGTCCTCTTAGTTTAAGGGGTCTTTGCAGTTGCTAAATCCTCACCCGAGGATATTTCCTCCATTGATTTCTAGAAAGAGTGGAAGGGAGGGAGGAGGAGAGAGAAGAAACACTGATGTGAGAGAGACATATCGATTGGTTGCATCCCACACTCACCCACCAGGGCTGGGAACCTGCAACCGAGGTACATGCCCTTGACTGGGAATCAAACTGAAATCCTTTGGTCTGAAGGTCAAAGTTCTAACCACTGAATCAAACCAGCCAGGGCTGAGTCTCTTGTTGGTTAAAAAGCAAACAAACAAACAAGATGCATGAGCCTGCATTCCCTTGCTCTCTTTAATCTGCATTGCCTAGGCCAGTGGCCCTTGTCGGGCCAGTTGTGTCGGGGCACAGTGGGGAAGCACTGACCTTCCTAAGCTTTTGGCCTGTTCAAATGACCTAATCTCACTGTACATGTTCTACTTGCCTTTGCTCATGACATGGGCAACATTTCAGAAATATTGAATGACAAAGAGAACAAATAAAACACCATATGACCTTTATCCCAAATTAACACATGTTAACATTTCAGCATATTTGTTTCAGATTTTTTCCTTAGTTAGTGAAAGAAAGAAGCCATTGTAGATAAAGTTGAAATATATTTTCTTTACCTTTCTTTCCAATTCTATTTCCCTTTCTTCCCCACATGCAATTGCTAGTATGAATTTCAGTTTTTCTCCAAGTGTGTTTTTGTATATGGTATGTGTATAATTTTAAGGACATACACAGTGTTAAATGATTATTAACATAAATGATATACTGCATGTGTCATTCTGTTAATTTTTAAGAAGTTGTCTGTTTTGACAATATCTAGCCGTATAGATATAGAGTAGATGACATTTTAAATTGTAATATTTTGTATTGTCTGCAGATGTCGTCTTTATGTGCCTGGTTGCTAATGTAAATCCATCGTTGGTTTCCTGACATTTAATAAAAATCCTTATTTGTTTCTATGCCTTAAATTGATTAGAATTTTAAAAATTGATGCTGTTAAGTTGAAAGCCTAATTTTGGCTAAATTACTATATGTATTTTAGCAGGCAATCTCAATATTTTGTCTCTCAAAAATGCTACAAAACAATTATGTTGGGTGTGGAATGGTTTGCAAGGGATGTGAGTAGGTGGCAGGGAGTTTTTGTCTTGAACTAACATGCAGAAGTGTTGCTGCTTTGGGAATGTGTAACTGTGCGGGGAAGTGTTATGTTATTAAAAGTTTTTCCTTTTTTGGGGATGGGGTAACAGTTATTAGTTTTCTGTGTTAAATCATTGTCCCCTTTGGTTTAAGAAATATAAAATTAGTACAGTATTAATCCAGCCCTGTTCTTCTAATCAAGCTTTGGTCTCATTGCTCCCACTACCTGTGGACATTTTCATTGGATATCTCATCTTGACCTCTTTCAGAGATCTTAAGTGGAAAAGCAGGCCCACTGTTCATGTCTTTTCATATCTAAGATTAGGAACTGTGGAGTCATATTTGAATCCTAACATCTCTTCAACATGCTACTTGTAGACCTGCTTTTCCCCCATGTCGTCCTCATTGCCATCATTCTAGTGTAAATAAAATGATCTCTGACCCAGGCTTTACTGTAGCTGCTACTTTGGTGAATATGCAGCCATCAATTTACATTTACCCTGTATTCTGTTATCAGATTTTAAAACGTCACTTGCATTACATTGCTTTCAAAGAAGACTTTTCCCCTGTGGACTTTTAAGGGGTCAGAAGTTGCTATATTCGGATCCCAGTTCTGCCACTTACCAACTATCTGTGTGACCTCAAACTAGTGGGAAATATTTCTGAGTTTTCTCATATGTAAACTAGAGCAGTAAAATAAATATGTATTTAGATTATAGGGTTGTAGTAGGCTTAACAAGAGAGAATATTTGATAGACATATGTATATAAATATATACACATATTTGAGGTATGTACATATGTGAATGAAACTTTAAAAAGTAAAATGCATATAGAAAAGTGGTCCTATAAGTATATAGTTTGATACATTTCAACAATTGGACACACCTGTTAAAATAGCACATCTTGGAGTTATTTTACAAATAATTTGCCTTGGTTTGTGTAAGAGGAAGACGCATTATCTAAGTCATGAATCTAAAGTGTATTTTAGGTTGGTTATTCCTACCTCAAGTACATTTCTGACTTAGATATGCAAGATCAAGCTATATGGACTAGAACAGCCGTGGGCAAACTACGGCCCGCGGGCCGGATCCGGCCCGTTTGAAATGAATAAAACTATTGAAAACAAAGACCGTACCCTTTTATGTAATGCTGTTTACTTTGAATTTATATTAGTTCACACAAACACTCCATCCATGCTTTTGTTCCGGCCCTCTGGTCCAGTTTAAGAACCCATTGTGGCCCTCGAGTCAAAAAGTTTGCCCACCCCTGGACTAGAACGTTGGGATCTTAATCACCCATTAGTCTGCCCAGTTTTCAGAGGAGAACCTTGACCTTGTCTCCTTTAGCTTCCCAGAAGCTGAGGTGCGCTGGCTTTTTATTCAGGCTGTGTTGCTGTGATGCTCTTCAGCGTACAGAAGGCTAAGCCCTGTCCTTAGACCTCCTGTTAAAGTAGGTGGGTTTGTATTTGTTCAGCTGCTTTGAACAGGAGCTCTCCGGACATGTGTTAGGAAGGACAAACAGGTGCTCTTTGCACCCGGTATCTGTTAGTGTTGCTTAGAAGAAGCACTATTTAGGGAGGAGTGCTTAAAGGATAGAGTAGATCATACATTGTACTAGATGTTTTAAAACACACTCCTGGATCAAGTTAGATTAGCTAAAGAATAGCATCTTCATGTCATGTTTTATTGACTTACCAATAGACTTTCACTAAAATGCTAGTTAGTACATTAGTGCTGCTGTCTTGGACTTCACTCAGGGAATCCTGTAGAGGTGTTACAGATCCTCTGGCCTCATCACCTGATATTTTTCCTTCCCAAATAAAGCAAATGGATTTTATCTGCCAGTAAGTGAAATATTCTGTAGGTTTTCCTGTTCTTTCCGAAAAGGTAGGCTGCACATCTGCAAAGAGGAAAAGGCACATTGCAAATCTTGCTTAAATCCCTTTTTCTTAAAAACCTTATTTTTGAGCTCATTTGTGTCTTTTTGAATTATGCACATAGCAAAATTTTAAATTTTTTTTAAAATTGACTTTATGTTCTTAGAGAAGTTTTAGGTTTACAGCAAAATTGAGGGGATGGTACAGAGATTTCCCATATATTCCGTACCTTCCCTCCACATGAATAGCCTCCATCCCCCTTAGGAACATCTCCCACTAGAGAGGTACATTTGTTACAGTTGATGACTCTACATTGACACATTTTTATCACCCAATATCCATAGTTTAATTAGGGTTCACTCTTGGTGTTGTACATTCTGTGAGTTTGGACAAATGTGTAATGACATGTATCATCGTTATGGTATCATGCAGACTATTTTTACTGCCCTAAAAATCCTATTTATCGCCACGTTCCAATCCCTGTAACTACACATCTTTGTACTGTCTCCATAGATTTGTCTTTTCCACAATGTCAGATAGTTGGAATCATACAGAATGCAGCCTTTTCATATTAGCTTCTTTCACTTAGTAATATGTATTTAAAGTTTCCCTGTGTCTTTTTATAGCTTGATAGCTCATTTCTTTTTAGCACTGACTAATATACATTGTCCGGATGTACCACAGTTTATCCATTCATCTACTGAAGGACATCTTGGGTTCTTCCAGGTTGGAGCACTTATGAATAAAGCTACTGTAAACATCCTTGTACAGGTTTTTGTGCACTCTGTACAAGACATAGTTTTCAACTCTTTTGGGTAAATACCAATGAGCATGATTGCTGGATTGTTTGTTGAGTATGTTTAGTTTTATAAGAAACTGCCAAATTGTCTTCCAATGTGGCTATACCATTTTGCATTCTCACCAGCAGTGAATGAGAGTTCTGTTGCTCTATATCAGTGATGGCGAACCTATGACACGCGTGTCAGAGGTGACACGCCAACTCATTTTTTTGGTTGATTTTTCTTTGTTAAATGGCATTTAAATATATAAAATAAATATCAAAAATATAAGTCTTTGTTTTACTGTGGTTGCAAATATCAAAAAATTTCTATATGTGACACGGCACTAGAGTTAAGTTAGTGTTTTTCAAAATGCTGACATGCCGAGCTCAAAAGGTTCGCCATCACTGCTCTATATCCTGGCCAGCATTTAGTTGATGATGTCAGTGTTCTGAATTTTGGCCATTCATAAAAATGTGTAGTAGTATCTCATTTTTATTTAATTTGTATTTCCCTAATGACATATGATATGGAGCATCTTTTCATGTGCTTATTTGCAATTTGTATATCTTCTTTGATAAAGTGTCTGTTAAGATCTTTGGCCCATTTTTAAATTTGGTGGTTTGTTTTCTTATTATTTAGTTTAAGACTTTTTTATGGTATTTTTCTATAACAATCCTTTATCAGATGTATCGTTAGCAAATAGTTTCTCCCAGTCTGTGACTTGTCTTCTCATTCTGTTGACATTTGACATTGTCTTTTGTGGAACAGAAGTTTTCTATTTTAATGAAGTCCATCTTATCAATTGCTTCTTTCATGAATCATGCCTTTGGTATTGTATCTAAAAATCATTGTCATACCCAACTTCATCTAGATCTTCTATGTTAATTTCTAGGTGTTTTACAGTTTTGCATTTTACATTGAGGTCTGTGATCCATTTTGGAAAATGTTTGGATTAATATAATTCCTTAAAACACACCAGTTGTTGTTCATGGCAAGGTAAAATACATCTGTCTCTAATTACTATGAGTCTAGTTTTGCTAATTCCACTAGATGTTTAGCTTATGATTGTACTAAAATATCCAATAAGCAGATGGTGGGGTCAGTCCCACAAAGAGATCCTCGGTGTCATGTAATGTCACTAGAGGAAAAGTAACATGCACTTATTTCAAGGACTGTGGTCTTTAACACAGTTCTCATAACTCATCGAAAACAGCAAGTCCAGCAGTACGTCTGGTAATATCTGCTAAAGTCCAAATCAGCAGGTTCCTCAAAGACATTTTTAACTTGCCATCACTTGATATTTTTATGTATCTTTTACAATAAATACTTTATTTTCATTGCCTATGGAACATTTAAGAAAAACCTGAGGGAGGATTTTATATTAAGCAGGGCCCTATGAACAGAATTGTGAAGTAGGCACACATACCTCATCCACTTGCAACTCTGGAAGGAAGATGTAGGCTGCTACCCTTAGTGTTTCTTTGGTTTTTCTTTTTAAAGTTAAACTAATGTTTTTTAAACATCATTTAAAGTCTCTGAAAATCTGGACAACTATATATTGTGATAACAGCATTAGAGAACCACTTGACTTTTTGGTAAATGGAAGTGTGGTCATTGATTCGCTCAGCTGAGATTTGCATTAACTTCATACATGCAGTCTTCACATCCTTCGAGGACTAGTTTAGACAACCACTTCATTCTTCACTGGCCATCTCAGAGTCTAGTGACATCTGCCAACCTAGAGACATTGCACAGAGAAGCTGTAATGGATCTTGGAGATCACTGATTTCTGGAAATCGGAGGGTGGCGGAGTGTGGGACTGGCTGTGACCATATTGTTGTTACTTGGAGAACCAATAGAACCAGGACTAGAGTACACATCCCTTAACTCCAATGCAGGTCTCTTCCATTCTTGTAGCCCATCCTTTTTTGAATACATCAATCTTATGCATTTTAAGTCAATCAAAATTTGAAGCACAGTGATCTGATTTTGTGTAATTTAAAGTGCTACTTGCTAACTTTATGTTTAAAATATTCCAACTTTAAGACCAATTTCTACAGATAATTAATGATTTCATGGTGGTGGTGACTTAGTTAAGAATGATGATGGATTAATTTCTTTGCTAAATTATTATAGTTCTACGGTATCATCTAAAGAGGGTGGGAACAAAGGGCTACCCAAGTTGGGCTCACATAAGCTAGACTCATGAAGTTCATTTGAAATCGACCATTATGTATTGAGCATTTACTGTTGTTGGGCCCTGTTCTGGGCATCCCGGCCATGGCATTGAACAGGCTCTGAGTATTATCATCTGCTGTCCTGGAGCTTACTTGTAAGGGAGGAGCAATTCCTAATTTGCTCTTTTCATTCCTGTTGTTAGAGCAATGGTATTAGAGCTGAAGGGAAAGTTATTTTCCCTCTGTGAGAGCTCCTGGATCAGTTAGATAAAGCTGGTAGTATACAAATAAAGTATTTATATAATCACTGATTCTGTGGACTCAACAGTACAGAGATAGTTGTCTGGACCTATAGACAGCGTATGCTGTAAGCAGAACAGGAGCGTTAGAATAAAGATGCTAAACCTCTCAGAATCTCATTTTCTGAATTGGTGAAATAGGACTAATAATAGCTTGTGAGTATCAAATGAGGTTATAAGGTAAAGTGACTGGCCTAGCATATAAGAAATGTTCAATAAATGGTTGCTGCTATTATCTTATTATTATGTATACGTGTAGTCGAAAGAAAGATTAAAGTGTGCTTAGGTTTTCTTAATCTTTACCCCCCCCGCCCATAGTACCGCAATTCTTAGCTTTTTTTTTTTTTTTTTTTCTTATGGCACAAATTAAGTTCACAGGAATAATAACATGCTTCCAGGAATATACCTGAAACTAATTGAAATTCCACAAAATAGGTCCAGAGATAGTTGCTGCTTGTGCTGGGCTTGGGGCCATTTAGCAAGAAGTACGGGGCACACTGAGGACAGATGCTGCTTGATTGGGGTTTGTGAACCTTTGAGAGATTTTAGGAAAGTCCGCGGCATGGGGGCATGGGCCAAGACAAGCCATATGTATGGAAAAGCCACAAGTTGGTGGGACAGCATCTCAGGGAATCACCAGGGAGGGGAAATGGTGTTAGCTGGGTTGCTGGAGAGTCAGATATGGTGCCAGCTGGGGCTTGCAGGCTGGGTGGGGAAAAGGCCCCACAAAGGAGCGATGGTTTCTGCCAGCACTTCTGTCTCAGAGAATGCTGTCCTTCCAGTTAATTTTTTAAGAGGCTGAATGTTTTCTTAATCATAACTATATGGGGTGATAATTAAAGGTGATAAAAATGTTTAAGGAAGTCCTTTTGGTTATAGGAAAAGAAAGTCCTTACTTTTGAGCCAAAGCTCGATGTGATTAAGTGGTTTTGCTTGTTATTATTGTTATTAATAAGGAAGAGGAGTTTTGTTAAGTCTGAAATATTAGCCCCTAACTTTTTCAACCTTTTTAATATAAATGTTTATTTAGAATTTTAAAAATAAAGTCAGGACACTAAAATGGGTTACAAGGTGTCATATGATCTAAACCTTACCTATATATGTTCCTCATTTTATCAGAATTTCTTTCTGGCTCATTGTGTTTGAGCCATACCTTCCTTTGAATATTTTGTATTATTTTCGTCAGAGCCTAAGTTCATACTGGATTTCCTGCTGGAATGCATTCATCTCTCACCTGGCTGTCCCTCTCTCCTAACTCCCCATGACCCAGGTCTTCAGGTCTGTTTAATTTCTCTTCTTAGAGAAGCTTCCCCTTTGACCCAGTGTGGATGTTTCCCTCCCATGCCCTTCTCTCCAATAGTATTAGCTACTTCTCTTTCACTGTTGTCCCAGTGAGTAGTGTATTTATTATTTATTCATTTGTTTAACTGCTTTTGTATTTTATCTTTTTTGCTTGCTAGACTGTAAGGTGTGTGAAGGGAAGGACGATGTCTGTTGTGTTCACCACAACATGCTCAGCACCAAAAGCCAGTGGCTGGCTCCTAGTGAATCTTCTAATATTTCTTGACTCATTTAATGGACTCAACTAAAGCAGAGGTCAGCAAATTTTTTATATAAAGGGCCAGGTAATACATATATCAAGCTTTGCAATCTGTGAGGTCTCTTTTGCAACTACGTAGCTCTGCCATTTCCACCCAAGCCAATGCTGTGGCTGTGTACCAATAAGACTTTATTTATAGAGACAGGGCAGCCAAATTGCTGGCCTCTGAACGAATGTGTAAAGCAGAACAGATAGCATATTGTGAATTGCATATCTGCTTAGGTTGCCTTCTGTGTAAGACCTGACTAAATTTTTAGACAAGAGGCAACCTAACCAGATGGAACACTTGAGCTACATATTGACCAGAATTAACTGAAACAACTTGCCCAACTCAATAAAAAAAGAAACAGCAGGATCTGAATGTGAGTCTAACTCCAAAGAGAATCCTTTCACCATACCCAAAGGTAAGGCCAGGCTTGGTGTCCTCCCATGACTCCCTGAGCTTCAGGTCCTCATAATACCCCTCTAATACCTTCTGTACAGTTTTGCTTTGAAGAAATAAAAAGGTAATATATGGATAATTCTTAGCACACAGTAGGTCTGCAATAAATGTTTTGTTTCTTCTCCATTTCATTTGGTAATCACTTGCTTAAAACCTTGCCCTTTCTACTATATGATACTGTCCCTTCGATGTCCCTGAGGCCCCATATGTATACCTCCAACAACACTGATGACTGTATTATAATCATTGGCTTACCTCTTTGCTCTTCACTAGTGAGTAATCATTGGGCAAGTTGTTCACCTTTAAATTCAGAGGGCTATTGTGATGATCAGATGAGTTTTGTAAATCACTTAGCATATAAGTCTTATGCTTGTATATTTTCTTTTTAAAATATGTTTTTATTGATTTCAGAGAGGAAGGGAGAGGGAGAGAGAGATAGAAACATCAATGGTGAGAGAGAATCATTGATTTGCTGCCTCCTACATGCTCCACACTGGGGATCGAGCCTACAACCTGGGCATGTACCCTGACTGGGAATCGGACTGTGACCTCCTGACAACGCTCAACCACTAAGCCACGCTGGCCAGGCTAAGTTTGCATATTTTCAAGTGATGAAGTGGATGTTTGATGGAAACATAGGTCTGGATAATTCTAAAACCCATTCTTTCCCTCCTTACAATGCTCATCACATTTAATAAAAAAGGCATAATTTGTGTCAAAATTTATTAATTGACTTGATACAGTTAAAAAAACTATGATATATACAGAGTGGGTCAAAAGTAGGTTTATAGTTGTTTGTATGGAAAATAATACAATTGATAAATAATAATACAAGAATAAACTCTGTTTCACATACTCAAACTGGTTTCCCCCCCTGTATTTCTTGTTTATTGAACAATTAACAGACACATTAACACACTGAGAAATTTATAGTGATTTCACACTGAGAAACTATCATAAGAAAAATATTTAAAATGGAATTTATCTTTTTAGATGTAAGGGCATTTTGATGTGAGCTGAGCTCAGAACTCATCTCCTTTAAACTAAACTCCTTGTTTGTCATTTACCCAGTGTTTTTTCTTGCATCTTTATTGGCTCAGGTCTACCTGTCTAAAAATAGTGACAAAAAAAACCCCATCCCACACCTCTATTGGGAACTCTGGAAACTCTCTCCTGTCCTGTTGTTATGCATAACTTCCTGATGGGATGTGTGTACTTTGTGCTTCTCTTTCCTCAGCACTTACTCACAGTTGAGGTGCTATATATTTTCTATTTCTCTGTCAACTTATGATTCACAGGTATGTCTCTGTTCTGTTCTGCCATTGATCTACCTACCCACCCATAACCTTCACTCTAGTAAAGTGGTAGAAAGGATACTTCTAAGCAATGTTTTTGTGTTTTGTAATAACAACAGCATTTGAAGATGAGGATTTTGCCTTCTTCCTGAAATTCCCTCTGCATGGCTTCTAAGATTGTACCAGTAAATTAATATTTGAGACACAGTTCTATATATGTCCTTTCCTTCCTGTTCCTCCTCCTCTATATAAACTCCTTAGACTGACATTCAAGATTATTATTTTGTAATCTTATCTCCCACTTTTATCCCAACATTTACCTTTTATTTTATCCCAACTGTAATAGTTAGACTCTCTGTACTTGTCTTTGGTAGTTTTAAATCCTATATAATAAAAGCCTGATATGCAAGTTGTTTGACCGGGAGTTCGACCACTCGCTATGACGTGCGCTGACCACCAGGGGGCGGCGCGGACCATGGCGGGCATCGGTGACGCAGTGCTGGCATTGGGCGGCAGTGGAGGCATTGCCGGCCCTGATGGGCCCTGATGAGAGCGGGACCACGGTGGGATGGTGGAGCAGGTGAGTGGGCAGTGCCAGGCCAAGGCGAGTGTGAGTGGGGGCCCAATCTCCCCTAGATGGCGACCAGAAGCGGTGGCCACTGCTCAGCTCCCAGGCGCTGAGGGAGCTGGTCTGGGGGCTCAGCTCCAACCGATATTCCTGTAGATGGGCCCTGGGCTGGGATGGAGAACTGGGGGTGGGTGGTGGTGACCAACCTACTGCGGTGCCCGGGTAGGGGGCTGTGATCTCTTGCTGGCTACCTGGGGGCAGGGGGGATGGAGGTGCAGTGAGAATGCGGGGTGTCCACTGAGCTCGCTCTCACTCTCCCTGCTACCTTCCCCCAGGATGCCAGGGCTCGCACACAGGGGAAGAACTATGATATATACAGAGTGGGTCAAAAGTAGGTTTATAGGTTTATACCCTCCCCTCCCTGTGCTCAGGTGCCAGGGGCCCATGAGGAGCCCGCCCTTGCCCCTGCATGGCTTCTTCCAGGTGAGCCAGGCTGCAGCTGCTGGGACTAGGGGCCAGTCAGGCTCCCCTTGGGTTCAGTCAGACTCCTGTGGGTTCGTGCAGGAGCTGTTCTGTGAGGCTGGCCAGGAGAGAGCGCACTGCTCACCTGGCTTCCTTGTGGCGCCGCTGGGCAGCCCAGAGGCCCATGCTGTGCCTTGGCCCATGCTTTGATTGCTGTCTACGTCTAGGGACTGCACCCATGCACGAATATCGTGCACTGGGGCTCTAGTGTATATATATATGTATATGTATATATATATGTATATGTATGTATATGTATATGTGTGTGTGTGTGGGTACACACACACACACGTCACATTATTATGATCACCTGATGTTTGTAGGCAAATTAGCTATAATTTCGCGCTGAAGTTGCTAGAGGGCCAGAACATAAATAGGGAAGCAGGTTGTTTACCACGACAGTAGAAGTGATTTTTTTCTGAAAATATTGGTCAACAACGCGATTTAACAGCCTTTGAACGTGGGATATATTTGAACGTGAGTGGCCAGATTATTATGACCACCCCATCAGTACTTCGTTGGGCCACCTTTTGCCTTCAATACTGTGGTGATTCTTCTTGGCATTGACTCCACGAGATGTTGAAAGGTTATGTGAGGCATCTGATACCATGCCTGATGAATAGCACTGTCCAGTTCTGTGAGATTTGATGGTTGTAGAACCAGCTGCCTGATGGCTCTTTTAACTTCGTCCCACAAATGCTCAATTGGATTGAGATCTGGTGATTGTGGGGGCCACCTAAGCAAGGTAAAGTCTCCCTCATGTTCTTGAAATGACTCCTGAATACGAGCACTCTGGCATGGCGCGTTGTCTTGTTGGAAGAAGCCATCTCCATTGGGATACGCCATCAATATGATAGGAGGAACTTGATCAGCAATGATACTTAGATATGTTGGAGAGTTTGTTCTAGGTCTGTGAAATATGCTGTCGGTATTTCAGTGGGGATTGCATTGAATCTATAGATTGCTTTGGGTAGTATGGACATTTTAATGATGTTGATCCTATTAGTCCATGAACAGGGTATATTCTTCCATTTGTTTATGTCTTCCTCTATCTCTTTTTTTCTGTGTCCTGTAGTTTTCCTAGTACAGATCTTTTACCTCCTTAGTTAAGTTTATTCCTAGGTATCTTATTTTTTTTTGGTGCAATGGTAAATAGGATTGGTTTTATTTTTTGTTTGTTTGTTTTGGTTTCTCTTTCTGCAAGTTCATTATTGGCCTATAAAAAAAAGCCATAGATTTTTGGATGTTAATTTTGTATCCTGCTACATTGCCAAATTCATTTATTAGCTCTAGTAGTTTTTGATGCAGTCTTTAGGGTTTTTTATGTATAATATCATGTCATCTATGAGTAATGACAGTTTTACTTATTTTCCAGTTTGGATGCCTTTTATTTCTTCTTCTTGTCTGATTGCTGTGGCTAGCTAGCACTTCCAGTACTATGTCAAGCAGGAGCGATGAAAGTGGGCATCCCTGTCTTGTTCCTGTTCTTAGGGGAAATGATTTTCGTTTTTGCCCATTGAGTATGATGTTGGCTGTAGGTTTGTCATATAGGGCTTTTATTATGTTGAGGTATGATCCCTCTATTCCCACTTTGCTGAGGGTTTTTATCAAGAAAGGGTATTGGAATTTGTCAAATGCTTTTTCTGCATCAATTGATATGATTATGTGATTTTTGTCTCTCAGATTTGTTTATGTGATGTATTACATTTATTGATTTTCAGATATTGTACCATCCTTGCATCCCTGGGATAAATCCCACTTGTCATGGTGTATGATCTTTCTACTGTAATGCTGGGTCTGATTTGCTAGAATTTTGTTGAGGATTTTAGCATCCATATTCATCAGAGATATTGGCCTGTAATTCTCTTTCAAATGGAATTAGACCACCAACTTATACCATACACAAAAATAAACTCAAATGTATAAAGGATTTAAATGTGAGACAGGAAACCATAAATATCTTAGAAGAATCCGTAGGCAGCAAAATATCAGACATATGTCATAGCAATTACCGATACAGTTCCTAGGCCAGTGGAAACTAAGGAGAAAATAAACTAATGGGACTACATCAAAATAAAAAGCTTCTGTACAGCAAAAGAAAACATCAACAAAACAAGAAAGCCCACTGCATGGGAGAACACATTTGCCAATGTTATCTCCGATAAGGGTTTAATCTCCGAAATTTATAGGAACTCTTATATCTTAACAAAAGGAAGATAAACAATCCAATAAAAAATGGGCAAAGGACCTAAATAGACACTTCAAAAGTGGACATACAGAAGGCCAAGAGACATATGAAACATGCTCAAAGTCACTAGTTATTTGAGAGATGCAAATCAAAACGACAGTGAGGTACCATCTCACACCTGTCAGAATGGCTATCTTCAACAAATAAAAAAACAAGTGCTGCCAAAGACGTGGAGAAAAAGAACCCTCATGCACTGCTGGTGGGAGTGCAGACTGGTGCAACCACTGTGGAAAACAGTATGGAGTTTCCTCCAAAAATAAAAATGGAACTGCCATTTGACCCAGTAATTCCACTTCTAGGAATATATCCCAAGAAATCAGAAACACCAATCAGAAAGGATTCTATATTCATAGCAGCACAAATTACAAAAGTTAAAATTTGGGAACAGCCTAAGAGCCCATCAGCAGATGAGTGGATTACAAAACTGTGCTACGTCTACACAATGGAATACTATGCTGCTGTAAAAAAAAAAAAAGAAAGAACTCTTACCTTTCACAACAGATGGATGGACATGGAGAGCATTATGCTAAGCAACATAAGCCAGTCGGCGAAAGATAAACATCACATGATCTCACTCATTTGTGGAATATAATGAACAACATAAAGTGATGAACAAAAATAGATCCAGAGACAGAGAAGCATCAAACAGACAAACTTCAGAGGGAAGGCAGAGGAGAATGGGGGGGAGTGGATAAGAGATCTACCAAAGGACTTGTATGTATGCATATAAGCATAACCAATGGACACAGACACTAGGAGGGTGGTAAGGGCATGAGCTGGGAGGTGGGGGTGGCCGGAGAGAGGTCAATGGGGGAAAAAGGAGACATATGTAATACTATATGTCATACTTTAAACAATAAAGAATTAAAAAAAGACCCTAGAGCTAGAGTTGATCTGGGTACACAAGCGGACTTTAAGTCTTCAGGATTCACAATCTGCCTAGGAGTAGCTTTTTGTGTATTATGTGAATGTTTCTGAGGACTGTTAAAAAACAAAATTCAACTAAATAAAATTTAAAGGTTCTTATTGGCTTTATTCAGTCATGAATTGGGCAGCATTCCATCTAGCATAGCAGTTCTCAACCTGTGGGTCATGATCCCTTTGGCGGTCGAATGACCCTTTCACAGGAGTCGCCTAAGACCATCCAGCATATCAGATATTTACATTAAAATTCATAACAGTAGCAACATTACAGTTATGAAGTAGCAACGAAAATAATTTTATGGTTGGGTCACAACCTGAGGAACTGTATTTAAAGGGCCAGAAGGTTGAGAACCACTGATAGCAGATCGAAAGGAGTTTTGAGGAATTAATAAGAAATCAAAGACTCTTACTGGCAGAAGGAAGCTGGGACAGGAAGTTAAGCTAGCAAAAGGTACACTGGTTGTGGCAAGGTCACTTTTAGGGGATGACAGCTCTATCAGGCAGATTACCTTAGTAGTGCTGTCCAGGTGATTCCTGATTGACTAGTTTAAGATTCCTTTTCTGGACCAGCTGAAACTAGTTAAGTCTCATTTTGGTGACATGGGGCTTATCAAAAGTGACCCAATTTGGGGTTTGTTGTGATGTTTTTAACAGGGCAAAGGGTCCATCGTTTTAATCTGATTCAGAAATGTCAATGGCTCCCACAGGCGTTCATGCATCCAGTCTAGCTCAGCAGAGCTGTACAAGGTGAGAGATTTTTATAGACCCAGTGAGCAGGAACAAGGAAGTTATACTGGGCATTTGCCCACTGTTTAAAGCAGGGTTACTTTCCTTATATGGAGCAAAAGGAAGTCTCGGAGCTGGATGAGGTCACTTACTGAGCAGGCAAGCATGAATTCTTGACTTAGGCCTTCCTTTTCTGGGGAGCCTGACATGGAAACCTAGTTGCATCTTGGATTGCTGATGTGGTGTTTAGCATGAGTGACTCCATTTTCGGCACAATCTGGTACCTTTAGCATTAATATGACCGTTTCCAGGATGGAAGGGTAGGGATAGTTGTTTGCCTTAATTAAGTCCTTGTGGAAGTCTAGTGGCTGCTCCAGATCTGGCCTTTGACTTGTTCCAATATAAAATACGCTGCTTAGTGGAGTTCAAAATCACTGTGCTGATGGGGAGATACATTTTTGATAAACATCCTAGAGTTCCAGTTCCAGCACATGACTTGTAGAGTCTTACATAAATCATGTTTCGGTGTATTGTTCTCATTGCTGCTAGTAAGGAAAATATTCAATTACCTCTTTGTTTTCTCACCTATGTGGAAGACCTGCTTTTGCTAATGAGCATACATCATTCTGACTGCTAAAATGGTCAATTTTGGAAAAGGAACTAGTGAGGCAAATAGTTAAGAGCAAGTTTTCTTAGCTGGTAGATTAAATATAATTAAATTGGGGATCCACCTGACTTTGTGATTTGCTGAATTACTTATGAAAACTAATTTGGTGTGGTCACAAACTAGGCTAATGAAAGAATAATGGTGCAGTGTAATTTTTTAGACAGCTATAATTGCAAAAATCATTTAACTTTTATCTTTTACAGGATTTGGGCATAAAGTAAATATCAACACTGAAATTATCTAGAAAATAGTGTTTTCATTTTAAGTGCATCAGAAGACAATACTATTTAATTAGAACATAGTTAAATATCTGATATTTTTTATGTTTTTAATTTCCTTCTCAGATGATTAATAAAAGAACCATCTGTAATTGTCTATAGGTATAAGATAGCTTTGTATAAATATTTTAGATAATTAACTGATAACTAGATATGGACAATATGTTCATTTGTTGAGAACCAGGAAGACTAGAATAGAATAGATTTCCACTGGAAATAATCAAGTATTTTTTAGGTAATTAAGCATATATTAGTTAAGGAAGTAGAAAGAGGTATAGACTGCAATTCCATAATGCCTTACACATTTACAGTATTTACAAATAAAGAATTTATAATAGTTGCTAATATAATTTTCTTTTGAAAATATATAAATTTTTCCTAAGTGTGGACATGCAGGGTTTTTAAAGAGGTTATCAAATGAACAGTTTTGTTTTAAGCATATGCCTTTATTTTTATGTACTTTAAAAAACAGAACTAAGTCATCAAATTCATGGTTTCACTGTTATCCTATATAATAAAAGTGTAGTATGCAAATTGTCCCCTCAACTGGGAGTTCAGCCAGGGGAAGGGAGGGAGGCCCCGGCCAGCCACCATCAGCGGCTAGGGACCCTACCAGTGCATGAATTTCATGCACTGGGCCTCTAGTCTACACTAATAAAAGAGAAAAATGGTAATTGGCGTACGGCGATACCTTTTTCATTGGCTAATCAGGGCTATATGCAAATTAACTGCCAACTAAGATTGGCAGTTAACTGCCAACTAAGATTGGCAGTTAACTGCCAACTAAGATTGGCAGTTAACTGCCAACAAGATGGCGGCTAATTTGCATATGTAGGCACAATGCAGGGAGGTGAAAGGGAAAGCAGGAAGAAGCCCCCTGCCACTGACAGTGATCGGAAACCCAGGGGGGAGCTAAGAGCTGGGGGGCAGGGCAAAGGCGGCCCTGGGGCTGCCTTTGCCCTGCCCCCCAGCCATGATCGGAGAATCAGGCGCCTTTGCCGCCCTGGCCAGTGATAGCAGGAAGTAGGGGTGGAGCCAGCGATGGGAGCTGGGCATGGTCGAAGCTGGCAGTCCCAGGAGCTAGGGGTCCCTTGCCTGGGCCTAAAGCGAAGTCCACGATCGCGGCGCCCCCCGCTGCCACTGCAGGTCCCCGCTGCCTGGGCCGGACGCCTAGGCCAGAGGCGTTAGGTCTGGGCAAGGGCGGAGCCTGCAACCGCGGGGAGCTGGGGGTCCCCTGCCCAGGCCTGACACCTCTGCCGGAGGCCTCAGGCCTGGTCAAGGGGCCGATCCGGTGATTGGTGACCGGAGGGTGATGAGGGTCAACTCCTCTGGCTGAGGCATCAGGCCTGGGTGGGGGGCGGAGCCGGAGATTGGGGGAGATATGATGGTCCCCTTCCCAGGCCTGAAGCCTGGGTCAGAGGCGTCAGGCTTGGGCGGGGGGTGGAGCAAGCGATCAGAGGGAGATGGGAGTCTCCTGCTCAGGCATGATTCCTGGGCCAGAGGCCTCAGGCCTGGGCGGGGGCCAGAGCCAGTGATCGGGGGGAGATGGGGGTCCCCTGTCCAAGCCTGACACCTCTGGCGGAGGCGTCAGGTCTGGGCAAGGGGCCGATCAGGCGATCGGAGGGTGATGGGGGTCAACGCCTGAGGGCTCCCAGTATGTGAGAGGGGGCAGGCTGGGCTGAGGGACACTCTTCCCCCCCCACC
Organism: Myotis nattereri; assembly: GCF_964212035.1. Lineage (NCBI taxonomy): Eukaryota > Metazoa > Chordata > Mammalia > Chiroptera > Vespertilionidae > Myotis > Myotis nattereri. The sequence continues at coordinate 96,073,667 of NC_138075.1, forward strand.
CCCCACACCCAGTGCACGAATTTCGTGCACCGGGCCCCTAGTTAATTTATAAAGGTCCAAAAAAGGCATTTAAGTGAAAACAGACAAACAAACAAATAAAACTTGATTTAAGAAAGTATTAGGCCAAAAAGTAGTTCTGTTTTTTATAATCCTCACCTGAGGACATATTTTTTCATTGATTATATATAGAGAGAAAAACATTGATTGGCTGCCTCACCCATGCATCCTGACCCATGATGGAACCCATAATCTAGGTATGTGCCCTGACTGGGAATTGAAGCCGCAACCCTCACAGGCAGGGGATGGGACGATGGTCTAATTATTGAGCCACATTTGAACTCCGGTACCTTGATAATTCTCTTAACCTACATACCTCATTTGCATGGAATGTTATTACATGAAGCAATGGTATTAAGCAGGCTATTCTGGTACCTTAAAGCATAATGTCCATCTTATGCTGCATAGACATTTTTGTTGTTGTTAATCCTCACCGGAGGATATTTGTTCCATTAATTTTTAGAAAGATGTGAAGGGGGTGGGGAGGCGGAAAGAGAGAAAGAGAGAGAGATAATTGATTGGTTACCTCTAGCAGGCCCCCTGACCATGGCTGGGGATTTATGTGTCCTTGACTGGGAATCGAACCTGCAACCCTTTGGTGTGTGGGCTGAGGCTCTAACCACTGAGCACACTGGCCAGGGCTAGACTTATTTTTCTAAAGATCTGGTAGGGCAAAATAGGAAGCAAAATTCTTTTGTGAGTTCAGTCATAACCCTCAGATTGAGTCATGAAGCTAGTTATAAGGCCATTTGTATTTGTTATTAAAGCCAAATACATTATAGGATTCAGAATTGCTTAACTTGACAGTTTGCCAGGAGACATTGAAAACCATGCCCTTAATAGGGAATCAAACCCGCGACCCTTCAGTGTGTGTGTGTGTGTGTGTGTGTGTGTGTGTGTGTGTCCAACGCTCTAACCACTGAACACACAAGCCAGGGCAAAATAAGTATTAAATTGTGGACAGATCACGAGAATTCTCGTGTTTTCTGTTCTAAGGCTTGTGGCCAATCATGAGAATTCTTTAAAAAGATATTAGCTTGTAAGAACATGTAATAAATAACTTCAAAATGCAATGGGTATTTAATTTTAAAGCATGCCTTTAACATTTATGTAAAACATTTTTTGTACTCATTCAATAGAAACTTATTTGGCCACTGGGTAAAGCTAACAATAAAACTACTGGTCCGCAATGTGTTAAGACTAATAGAACATATGTCTATTTTAAGGAAAAATTAAAAAAATTTAATGGAAAGAAGTTTATTTTTTAGAGCAGTTTTAGATTTATAGCAAAACTGAGTGGAAGGTGCAGAGATTTCGCATATACCCTCTACTCCACACATGCACAGCCTCCTCCATTAGATTGGCCCATTTGTTACAATTGATGAACCTACATTGATACATCATTATCACTCAGAGTGTATAGTTTACATTAGGGTTCACTGTTGGTGTTGTATTTTCATGGATTTGGACAAATGTAGAGTGACATGAATCCACTATTTTATTATCAGAGAGAGTAGTTTCACTGCCCTAAAAATCTGTGCTCTCCTTCTTCATTTCTTCTTCCCCCTTAACTCCTTACAACCACTGATCTTTCTACTGTCTTGATAGTTTTGCATTTGGAGGACATATTTTAAATGGCTTAATAGGAAAAAATGTTTGATTGGATTTAAAGCATATTTGCATTATCACTAAATGCATTTTTTAATGAAAGAATAGGAAATAGAAAGTCCTATTAAAACTTTTGATTGATTGTAAAACTGACTTAAATTTTTTATTACCTGTGTGAACAAAGTATAATGTTGATGGGGGCTCATCAGAAAGTTGAAGAGATCCTTTATCTTGATCAGCATGTAGTCTTTATAAGCATATACCTGGTGTAAAAACATATGGTCATGGAAACAAGTTTATGTTTCTCATAAAAAAAACCTGAGATTTTTCCTTGGGAGTTTTATATAAATTCTGTTTTTATTATCTTCCCTAATACTTTGTATTTCAGTTTCCTGATTATAGTTATGGAATATAAAAGGAAAATATAACAGATTTTTTATCACCAAGTACAGACTTCCCTTCCAGGAACCAGGTTAAAAAAAATTATTTCTGATCTGTGACATGACATGAAACCTGAACTGTATTTACTTAATTTTAACGCTGAGGGGTCGAGTCTCCCATGCTGTCTCGGTTTTTAACCCACTGTAGGCAGTCTTGATGAGGGACAGATTTGATCTAGAAACCTAGAACCTTCCAAAGGATTGTGGAACTAGTAAAAATGTGTACAGTTTTTGAATCATCCATCTTTATCCTTTCTGTTGGTCAGGCTGATTTAGCTCAGAGATTTTCCAATTATAACTTTAGCTTGGTGTGGTTACCAATTGTAGCTTTAGGTCACATGTGTATTTGTTAATTTTGTCACTTAGCATACATTTAATGAGTATCTCTACACCAGGCATTGTGGAAGATAATTTATTATTTATCTTTGTTCTTAAGGAATTTATAGTCTAATGGAGGGGAAAGCCACACAGATATGTATATACAGGGGTGGGCAAAAGTAGGTTAGTAATATAATAATAATAATAATAATAATAATAATAATAATACAAGAATAAACTCTGTTTCATGTACTCACAACTGTAAATCTACTTTTGTCCACCCTGTACATGTAGTAAGTACAATGATAGATTAAATAGGCTTTAAGATCCATGTTGGAATTGTGGGCTGTGGTTGTTACTGAGTTTTAAAAAATTGCTGTATAGTACAGTACATATAATTTTTCTGCTTTTAATTATAAGTAATAACTTAGTAAGACTTGAATAAGTATAAAATTGTGAAGTTTAAAAAATACACAGCAAAGTCTAAAATTTAGTCCCCTTTTATATCCTAAAATCCTTCCCCCCTTCCTTTTTTATTTTCCATTTATTTTTTTTAAAACCATTACCTGATCGGACATTTTAGGTCATTACTTTTTTTTTTTTTGGTCACCAGTGATGCTTCATAAGTTTTCTTGTACACCTATACTTGCACACATGTGTAAGTTATGTCTATAATGAAAATTCTTAGGAATAGAATCTTGGCTGAAGAATATTTCTTTGTAGTGTATTTATTATTATAATCCTTAGAATAGTAGGCTTTTCTTTCAAAGATAACTAAAAGCTTGGAAAGCTTATGGACATTTGGTATTGGCAGAAATAGTCTGGCAAAGTACAGTTAAGTCCTCACTTAATGTCTTCCATAGATTCTGTGACTTTAAGTGAAATGATGTGTGATGAAACCAACTTTACAGTAGGCTAATTGATACAAACAAGAGTTAAGTTCCCAGGGCATCTCATCAATGTTTTAACAAAACATTGAATGAAAAGAGGTAATTGGAGTACCTGTTGTAGTTCTAATGATTTAGCTGAAGCATCGGCAGGAGTCTGTTACAGGGAGGGAATTTCAGGGTGGCGTTTTGTCCTTGATTCCTCTTCAGCTCCCTCCCTCAGTGCACCTCACCTTCCTGCCGCAGGAGCCACCATTGCCCTCATATCATCCCTGTGGAGACATACTCTTCCCCAAATTGCTCTATATTATGAAATCTCCTTTTTCACTATCTAGTGTCCTTTGATTCAAGTGAGGCACTGTTCTGATTGTCAGAGCAAAGAAAGTCCGCCTTGTGCGACTCTACAGAGCAGCATTTTCAGAGTCTCCTTGAACGCCACAAAATAATTTGTAGAGAGTGATATTTCACTATCCTAAAGAAGTGAAATCCCTGTATTTGAGTGTGATATTTACTCTCTTCCCTCTCATTCTCTCCTAATGCAGCTCCACAAACTTTTTTTGGATATAGCTAATGACCACTAGAAATATTCCTAGTGTTTAACCCACAAATAGGAGAGCACTCTGTATTTCTCTGCTCAGGATGCTCTGATCCATTGAGGGTGTGATTAAAATTTTCTTACAATTGACTAGGAAAAAGTTTTTCAATCATACATTTGTAGAGTTAAAGAAAAAACGTTCCTGTCTCTTTTCTGTACATTTTTTTTCATAGTACCTTTCACTATGAAAAAGTTTTAGACTGAATTCCAAAATTTAGGGAATATTAAAAATAAATTAATAAAAATAATTAGAGAATATATATATGAAAGCATACTATGCAAATCGACCAGACGGTGGAAAGACCGGTCGGCTATGATGTGCACTCTCCACCAGGGGGCAGACGCTCAATGCAGGAGCTGGCCCCAATCGCCTGATTAGCCGATTGGGGCCTACCTACCAACCTCTTGGTCCTTCCCCCTGGCCGGCAGGCTCTGATTGCCCGATGGGGAATAGGGAACTGGGGGTGGGTGGCAGTGCATCTTCAGGAGCCCTGATCATCCTGACGGGTGGCAGCAGGGGGCGGGGCCAGCAAGTGGCCAACCTCTCTCGGTCCCTCCCCCTGGCCAGCAGGCGCCAATCGCCCGATGAGGAACCAGGAACTGAGGGTGAGTGGCGGCTGACACAGGTGGCGCCAAGGCCCCGATAGCCCCACCAGTCGCCCCACACACAGAGGGCGACTGTGGCAGCAGGGGATGGGGCCAGCTGCCCACAGCCAGGGAAGATTGGCCCTGATCACAGTCCAGGCCTAGGGACCCTATCTGTGCACGAATTTCATGCACTGGGCCTCTAGTATTAAAAATAAATTAATAAAAATAATTAGAGGATAAGGGTAAGCGATCCTTATTTTTTATAGCTGTGTAGTATTCTATTGTGTAAATGTCCCACATCTTTTAAACAATGTATTTTTATAGATTTCAGAGAGGAAGAGAGAGGGAGATAGAGTTAGAAACATCAGTGATAAGAGAGAATCATTGATTGGCTGCTTCTTGCATGCCCCCTACTGAGGATTGAGCATGTGCCCTGACCGGGAATGGAATTGTGACCTCCTAGTTCATGGGTCGATGCTCAACCTCCAAGCCGTACCATCTGGGCCTTTTCATTTTGGTTATGGTTTATTTTGCTGTGCAGAAGCTTTTTTAATTTGATATAGTCCCATTCATTTATTTTTTCCTTTGTTTCCCTTGCCCTAGGACAGTGGTTGGCAAACTCTAGTCAACAGAGCCAAATATCAACAGTATAACGATTGAAATTTCTTTTGAGAGCCAAATTTTTTAAACTTAAACTATATAGGTAGGTACATTGTTATTAACTTAATTAGGGTACTCCTAAGGCTTAGGAAGAGCCACACTCAAGGGGCCAAAGAGCTGCATGTGGCTCGCAAGTCTCAGTTTGCCGACCACGGCCCTAGGAGATGTATCGACAAACATATTGCTACTAGAGATGTCTGAGACTTTGCTGCCTATGGTTTCTTCTAGGTTTTTTCTTTTTAAATATATATTTTTTTTATTGATTTCAGAGAGGAAGGGAGAGAGATAGAGAGATTGAAACATCAATGATGAGAGAGAATCCTTGATGGGCTGCTTCCTGCACATCCCGCGTGGGCATTGAGCCTGCAACCTGGACATGTTTCTTGACCAGGAATTGAATCATGACCTCCTGGTTCACAGTTGAATGCTTAACCACGGAGCCACTGCAGCCGGGCTCTTCTACGATTTTTATGGTTTCACAACTTACACTTAAGTCTTTTATCCATTTTGACTTTATCCTTGTGTATGGTGTAAGTTGGTGGTACATTTACACAATGAAATACTGTAATAAAGTATGGAGCTGTAATAAAGAAGGATCTTACCCTTTGAGACAGCATGGAGGGACCTGAAGAGTATTATGCCAAGTGAAATAAGCCAGTCAGAGAAAGACAAGTATCACATGATCTCATTTACTAGTATAGGAGGAATCTAATGAACAAAATAAACTGAGCAAAATAGATTCAGAGGCATGGAAGCATGCAACAGACTAATGAATCTCAGAGAAAGGCGGGTGAGGGGAAGCGATTAACCAATGAACTTATGTGGTTCAAGTGGGTGTTCCAGTGATGATAGTAAGAAACAAAATGGTATAAGAAGGACTAGCCCCAGATCTTCTTAAGGCCAGATCTCCAGTACCTGGTGGTGAAGGTGAAAAAAAGTAAGAAAGTTCAGATAGTGAATCTTCCTTTAGTGACTAAACTTAATTTTGATATCAATTACAGATAAATGTGTGTTTATTTACATTCTATCAGTAAGAGAGCCTGAACTTGACCTCTTAGTTATAAATACATCAAATGGCCAAATATCCACCATCAAACTTTGTTTAAAAGAAAAAAGGCATTTATAACCTGGCAGTATATGTCTTGTTACCAAAATAAAGGGCTCTGAAATGAGAAATAAAATAACCTAAAAAATGCAATTAGTGCTACAAATACAAAGATGGACTATTGCAGGGATGCAGTGAGCATCTCTCTATATAAAACCCTACTATGCAAATAAACCGAACAGCGGAACAACCAAACAACCGGTCGCTATGACGTGCGCTAACCACCAGGGGAATGTGCGGAACATGGCGGGCTTCGGCTGTGGCAGGATGGTTGTGCAGGTGAGCGGGGGCGCAGACCAAGGCGGGGCGCTGGTTGCTGTCATCGGGGCAAGCCTCTGGTGGTTACTGAAAATTCTTTGCTCCTGCACACCATGGTCCCACCTAGTGCTCGCACCTGCTGCTGGCACCGGCCCCGCTCGCACCTGCTGCCAGTGCCACAGCTGCTGCTTGCACCTACTGCTGGCACTGGCCCCGCTCTTGCCTGCAGCCTGCGCTGGAGTTGCAACTCGCACCCACTGCCAGCACCCGGCGCCAGTCCCAATCGCTCGGTGCTGTCAGCGGGTGCGAGTGGCGGCTGCCAGCCCCAATCGCCCCTGAGGGCTTCTTCACCTTCCCCTGCTCCTGAGGGGTGATCGGGGCAGCAGCTGCCGCTTGCACCCACTGACAGCGCCGGCCCTGCTCACACCTGCTGCTGGTGCCAGCCCCAGTAGCTCCGCACCCTCAGCAGGTGCGAGCGGGGCCAGTGCTGACAGCCCGTGGGAGCAGCTGCCGCAGGAGCGGAGCTATTGGGGCTGACACCAGCAGCAGGTGCGAGCACTAGGTGGGACCATGGTGTGCAGCTGGAGGGGCTGGGCAGGGGTGCGGAGGATGGGCCAAGACCCTCCCCTGTGCCCACCGCAGCCTCGCGGCCCACAGTTCCTTTTAAGGTGAACAAATTCATGCACTGGACCCCTAGTTTAATATAATATAAAGTCAATATGAAGTAGGTTAGTGATAAAAAAAAAGAGACTTTTCTTGGAGCAGTGGGTACACAATGCACTGTGCAGATGATGTTTTGTTGAGTCATACATTTGAAATCTGTATGAATTGTGAATCAATGTCATCGCAGTAAATGCAATTAAAAATAATAAATTCAGTGCCCCCCCCCCCCCCAAAAAAAGAACAAAAGCCCAGTGGTTTTAGGCAATTCCTGTCTCACCTAAATAATCTGTTGCCACTAATTCAGTGCTTTCCAGATGGTAATTTACTGGGCTCTTTTCTTCCCTCTTTCCTTTCCATAGCAAATTACTCTTTAAGGAAAAAGGCAAAGAAATACAGCCCTTGAGCCATAGATACATTTAGCAAAATTTTCAGAATTTGTATGATTTATCTGAGGCATCTTGGCTGGTTGTAGAAATGTTCTCAAGAGTAAAAAGAATTTATTTGAGACATCGTCACATTTTCTTAATCCAAGGAGATTACAATACAATTGAAGATAATTCACTATGAGTGGACATAGCAGAGCTATCTCTCTTTAATAATGGGGAGATGATGCCTGGAACAATCAAATAGGCACAGTTACTTAGTTCACTTTGTGTAACTGTTGCACAGATTTATTATTTTTCCTCTTTCTGATTAACCCAGAACTCAAGTCTGGCCCTATAGTGTAGGCTTCAGAGAAGTCAGGGTTCTTGTCTTTATAGGCTCCTTTTCTCTTTTACATTTTACTGGATAATCTCACGAGCGTTCCCTTTAAAGTTATAAAATCCTACTCTTAAACTCCCCATTCCATTTTTGGCTGGTAGGTCCACTCAGCAGTTCAGGACATTCACCCTTGCCAGCGTTTTTTGTTTTTGTTTTTGTTTGTTTGTTTGTTTTTTACCAAAAATAAAGAAATCATTAAAATCTTTAAGGAAATGCAAATGAGAAGAGACATTTTTTAGGAAACAGAATGAATTTGCAGCTGTTAGGTGAGTGGGAGTTTCACCCCAACATGGATTTATTGTCAGATTATTCACTTTTAATGTTACCTAAATAGGTGCAAATTTCAATTAGTCCTAAGTGTCCATTAAGTTTCCTCTATTAAGAGATGCTTTTGCCAACTTGGAAAAAAAATCGTTTTTTAATGCTTTTGTTTGAGATTGGATGTAGACATATATTTCTTGTATTTTTACACATTGAAGAAAACAGTGGCTGAGAGCAGTTTGGTAGAAAATGGAAGACCTTGATGGGAAGACTAAAAGCATGAGAATTGAGGCCAGCTTCCTGGTGTTATGATGCAGGCTTGAATAGTTTCAGACTTTTAATATCTCACAGAAAGCTTACTAAATTTATAAGTCCTCTGGTGGTTCCATTGTTTTTCAGTCTCATTTCTCTTCCTTGCAGATAAGGATGAGATCTCACAGTAATTACAGTTTATGCAGGGAATGCCTTGCTTCAGAATATTTCGAGTGTAATCGGCCCTTGTTTACTGGAGTCTTTGAGTAAAACCACAGAATAAAGTCTGGACTCATAGATTCAGAATTGTAGAACTGGAATTGATTTTCAGATGATCAAATCTAAATAGGATTATACTTTGGAATTTCCTGTTACAGCCTGGTATAGAACTGTGCAGATCATAAGAGTTTGATAATTATTTGATAACTATAACCAATATATAACTTAAGTCACAAAAGGTAGAGGTTAACTTTGAAAGTGCTAGATATATTGAGCTCTACTGTCTTGTTTAAGATGTGGTCACTGTTAGTGGTCAGTACCTTTCTGGAATTGTAAAACCAAAACTAAAAATGGACTAGGAACTAGCTTAGGAAAGTATAGACCAGAAGGCCAGAAGTTAAATAAATGGCAAAAGTTTGAATAAATAGGTGGTGGGGATAGAGGCTGTGCATATTGGTGCAGATACAGTGAAGTCAAAATAGCTGTGCAGCTCAGCAAGCATGGCTCAGTGGTTGAATGTCGACCTATGAACCAAGAGGTCACAGTTAGATTCCCAGTTGAGGCACATGCCCGGGTTGTGGGCTCAATCCCCAGTAGGTGCGCAGGAGGCAGCTGATCAATGATTCTCTCTCATCATTGATATTTCTATCTCTCCTCTCCCTTCCTCTCTGAAATAAATATAAAATAGCTGTGCATTAGAGTCAGTTCCATGTTGATATTGTGAGTGAGTAAATCTCCAATGAAGCTACTGCCATTAAAAAGTTTAACTGCCCTGCCTGTGTGTTTCAGCGGTTAGAGCAGGGGTCCTCAAACTTTTTAAACAGGGGGCCAGTTCACTGTCCCTCAGACCGTTGGAGGGCTGGACTATAGTTTTAAAAAAAACTATGAACAAATTCCTATGCACACTGCACATATCTTATTTTGAAGTAAAAAAAACAAAACGGGCCGAAACCGGTTTGGCTCAGTGGATAGAGCGTTGGCTTGCGGACTGAAGGGTCCCAGGTTCGATTCCGGTCAAGGGCATGTACCTGGGTTGTGGGCACATCCCCAGAAGGAGATGTGCAGGAGGCAGCTGATCGATGTTTCTCTCTCATCGATGTTTCTGACTCTCTATCTCTCTCCCTTCCTCTCTGTAAAAAAACAATAAAATATATTTAAAACAAACAAACAAACAAACAAAAAACAAAACAAAAAAAAACACAAAACGGGAACAAATACAATATTTGTATTTGCATGTGGCCCATGGGCCGTAGTTTGAGGACCCCTGGGTTAGAGCATCATCCCCTGGACTGGAGGGTCTCTGATTCCATTGATGTTTCTCTGTCACATCGATGTTTCTTTCTCTCTCTCTCTCTCTCTCTCTCTCTCTCTCTCTCTCTCTCTCTCCCCTCTCTGTCATTAATGATAATAAAAAAATCCTCACGTGAGGATTAAAAACAACAAACAATAACAAAAAACAAAACTTCAACCACTTTCCAGTATATTTTATTTAAATTGATTGATCCATTGTTATGTACTTGTTTGGTTATTTTTTAGGGTAAATTCCTACAAGTTAAATCGTTGGTTCAAATGATATAACCACATTTAGAATTAAAGGTGTATGGTCATGTGGTTTCTTTTTCCTTTTTTTTTTTTTTTTTTAAATCCTCACCTGAGGATATTTTTTCATTGATTTTTAGAGAGAGTGGAAGAGAGAGGGAAAGACAGAGAGAAATACTGATGTGCGAGAGACACATCGATTAGTTACTTCTTGCATGAGCCCTGACCAGGGCCCGGGCTGGGAAGGAGCCTGCAACCTAGATTTGTGCCCTTGACTGGAATCAAACCCAGGAGGACCCTTCTGTCTGTAGGCCAATGCTCTATCCACTGAGTTAAACCAGCTAGAGCTGTTTGTTTGTTTTTTTTTTTAAATTAAAAAATCTTGTTTAAGTAGGTAATGGGTGTTTCTTTTCATTTTGAAATTCCTTATTTATTAGAAAAAATATATAAACCAAAACTCATTAAAAAGAGACTAGAGTCAAAACCAGTTTGGCTCAGTGGATAGAGCGTCGGCCTGCGGACTGAAAGGTCCCAGGTTCGATTCCGGTCAAGGGCATGTACCTGGGTTGTGGGCACATCCCCGGTAGGAGATGTGCAGGAGGCAGCTGATCGGTGTATCTCTCACATCGATGTTTCTAACTCTCTCTCTCTCTCCCTTCCTCTCTGTAAAAAATCAATAAAATATATTTTAAAAAAAAAGAGACTAGATATGATACAGAGTGGGGTGAATGGGATAAGGGTAAGGTCAGAAGGTATAAATTTGCAGCTAAAGGATACATAAGTACAGGGGATGTAATGTATAGCACGATGACTACAGTTAACTGTATAAATTTTATTTTATTTTTTTGCTTTCTCTTTTTGTATCCATATGAGATGATGGATGCTAACTGAATTTATAGCAGTAATCATTTCACAATATATGTAAGTCAAACCATTACACTATACATTTTAAACTTATACAGTGATGGATATCAGTTATATTTCAAAACTGGGGGAAGATTTTGTTAGAGCTTTTAACGCTTCCAACTGAAGTTGAAAATTGCTTTTGTTAGCATGACTTTAATTTACCTTTTTAAAGTGAAGTTATGGCACCCTCTACTGATTTGGAAAGGAATTGCTGAAAAGTAATATACAGGTATGAATAAGACTGTATCAGTGCATAATAGAGGCTTTCTTGTTATTCATGTGATGGTCCTGTTTGCTTGTACTTCTCATTAGGCAGTGGGATGAAAGACATGCACTTGAACCCATATTGGAAGCAGGCAGAGGAACTAGAGTGAGCAAATACACAGAGGCATGAAATAACAGTGTGTTAAGGGCTTTGTAGGAAGTTTTATAGAAAATTTCAGGGACAGTGTTGGTGTGATTTTTGCCATAAAAGACCCTGGAGAGGTGCCCTGTGGCTCAGTTTTCCCATACACTGAAATGCCTCGGGCTCGATTCATGGTCAGGGTCCATACCTACGCTGTGGATTCGATCTCCAGTTGGAGCGCTTTTGGGAGGCAACCAATTGATGTTTCTCTCTCACACTGATGTCTCCCCTCCCCTCTCCTCTCTCTAAAATCAGTTAAAAAAAAAAAAAGACAGTGGAGAGGATAGAGGGCATAAGTGATTTTAAGGAATTTTCACTTTATTATGAGAGTGCTGAGTCATCTTATAGCTTTACTAGAGGCCCGGTGCACGCATTCATGCAACAGTGGGTCCCTCAGCCTGGCCTGTGGGATGGGGCCGAAACCAGCTCTCTGACATCCCCTGAGAGGTCCTGGATTGCAAGAGGGCACAGGCCAGGCTGAGGGACCCCACTGGTGCACAGTTGGGGCTGGGGAGGGACGCAGGAGGTTGACCAGCTGGGGTGGGACTGTGGGAGGGCTCCAGGGTATGTCCAGCCTGTCTCGCTCAGTCCCAATTGGCTGGACCCCAGCAGCAAGCTAACCTACCGGTCGGACCATCTGCCCCCTGATGGTCAGTGTATGTCATAGCGACAGGTCAACCAGTTGACTCTCTGCCCCCTGGTGGTCAGTGCACGTCATAGCGAGCAGTTGAGTGGCCTTAGCATATCATTAGCATATTACACTTCGATTGGTTGAATGGCTGAATGGCCGACTGGTCAATCGGACACTTAGCATATTAGGCTTTTAATATACAGGATTTAAAGTAGTAATGTGGTCATTTAAGTAGCTTAGAAGGAGGATGCTGGCAGCAGTGTGTAGGAGGGGTTGGAGGTAGGGACAGACCAATTTGATGGTCACTGCATTTGCTGGGTGGTTGATGAGGATCCCAGAGAGACACATAGCTCTTAGGTAGGAGAGACTGGGAGACATGGAAGTTCTTTTCAAAAAAGTCACCACAAAAAATTTCAAATAGAGTAGTATAATGAACCATATATGCCCACCTTAGTTTCAACAATTGTTAACATATTGCCATATGTGATATATATCAAATCTACCTGCCTACCTATGAAGTATTTTAGAATAAGTTGCAGGTATCATTACTCTGCATCTCTAATTACTTCAGCAAGCATCTCTCCAAAATAAGGATGTCAGAGGAGAGATGTTCCAGGAGATAAAATCAGGAAAGTTAGGTTTCAGAATTAAAGATAATGGGTTATTTTATAGCCAATAAGAGGACCCACACTGGCACAAATTCTTGGTTTACTATTAGTAATTTGTTATTATACAGTGTTTTTCTCCTGTCCTGAGAGTTTCAGAGATGGATATATGGTGAGTGCTATTATATTTTAAATATAAACTTTAAAAAATTTCAAAAACATTTGTAATCAGGAAAAAATGTTAAATACACACAATGGTTAAGGAGAATAGTGTTCTTGTCTGAGGTAGTGGCCTGCCAGGCTTCTCCACAGAGGAGAGATGAGTAATTACAGAGGAGCTGACCAGCCTTCTCCCAAAAGGAGGAAGAGGGGCCAAGCCCTTGGATCATGCCACAGGCCCAGGTTGGCAGAAGTTAGTGTGAGAAAGCAGCTGTGCAACAGCACCAGTGTGATCCACCCCATGGCTTATGGAGAGAGTGAGCATCAGCAAGCCAACTGGCACTAGTAGGGTCTACTTACCAGGGGTGAAGGGTAGTGGTGGGGAGAGCCTGAAGCTGGAAATGCCAAAGGGCATTGGGCATAGAATGCTCACCTTTTAATATCTTTAATTAGTAGGGAATTTGCTTACTATACCTTTGGTCTAATAAGTATTTTATGTGATGCTATCTAATAAAAGAGCAATATGGAAATTATCCATCACTCCACAACAAATATGGTGGCGCCCACAGCCAATAAGGAGGGAATATGCAAATTGACTGTTACTTCTTGACAAAGATAGCTGTGGCTGGGCCAGGATGCTCGCATTCCACCCTGATGCAGGCGTTCTGCCCCAGCCCGCCCGTGGAGGGCCTGCTTCATGGTAGTGGCCGTGGGGGCCGGAGGAGCAGAGACACAGCCCGCAGGGGGGCCCGGCACCCAGCAGCCCTATGCCCCACAGCTGTGGCGGCAGTGGGGCTGCTGGGGCCAGAGGTGCAGAGACACCTTTCTATAAGCACAGGGTATGTTATGATCACTCCCAGGAAGGTCTGGTCAGAATACTGTCTCCAGAGAATAATGCTACTGTGGCAAATCACCTAAGAGAGGAAACAAGCTTTTGTTGGGTTTATTCTGAAGGTCAGAGAACAGGCCATCCCAACATATGCCATATTGTTATATTGATGATCTTGAGCTGCAGATGCTTGAAAAACAGCAAATGCAAGGAGAGGTTCTCACTGAAGTCTCCTGATCTGCCTAAAATTGGACCCCCCAAAAGGAGCTTAAATGTCATAGGTCCCCTGATGGGAAAAGTGTCATCAGTCAGCGAAGACTAACTCCTGTCACAGGACAGGAGACTAGAAGTTGACATCACACCCAAACTTTGTTACCCCCATTCATCTTTCCTAAAAATCAGGCCTTCCATCCCCTATCCCCTTTCCCTAGGAAGAAGGTATTTAAATCTGGATTCTAAGCCACCTTGGGGAGTTATTCATTTTTCCCTGGGATCTCCCACATATACACGAGGAACACATGTTAATGAAGTTTTGTTTTTCTCTTGGTAATCTGTCTTTCATTACAAGGGCCTCTGCTAAGAACTCAGAAGGGTAGAGGAAAACTATTTTTCCTCCTCCATAATTCTGTCTCGGGAAATCAAGTCCCGGGCTGAACAGTGAGGTTGGCTCAAGTGCCAAGCAGTGCTGGCTGAGGTGAGGGAAGCTTCTAGGGGGAAATCAATGATATTGGCATCAAAGTAGGACAGAGGGCACACGCATGGTTGCTGGAGGTAGTTTAAAGTGGTTCAACATTTTTGGAGGATGATTTGGCAAAATTGATAGAAAAGTTTAAGGTACATCCAAGAGTCTTCTTCTAGGAATCTCATCTGCTGAGATAAAGTATGAATGCATAAGCCCTGGTCAGAACCCAGGATGCTACTGTGGGCTCCCCTTCCATGATAGGAAAACTTGCTAACACCCTGCATTTTTAGGTAAGGTGGCATCTATACTAATAAAAAGGTAATATGCTAATTAGACTGAACATCTTCCAGATGACCTTCCAGACAAAGCCATGGTGGTGGGGCTGAGGCAGAGGTGGTTAAAGGTGATCAGGCTGGCAAGGGAGAGCAGTTAGGGGGATCAGACCATCAGGGGAGAACAGTTAGGGGGATCAGGCCAGCAGAGGAGAGCAGTTAGGGCAATCAGGCCAGCAGGCAGGTGAGCAATTAGGGGGATCAGGCCGGCAGGCAAGTGAGCGGTTAGGGGCCAGCAGTCCTGAGGGGTCCCAGTTTGGAGAGGGTGCAGGCTGGGCTGAGGGAACCCCCCCCCCCCTCCTGTGCATGAATTTCATGCACCGGGCCTCTAGTCCTATCTAATAAAAGAGAAACATGGTAATTGGCGTATGACCGCTACCCTTCCCATTGGCTAATCAGCGAGATATGCAAATTAACTGCCAGCCAAGATGGCGGCCAGCAGCCAGGCAGCTTGAAACTAACATGAGGCTTGCTTGCTTCAGTGACGGAGGACGTTCCCTGCCTGCTGCTGCAGGCCTCTGAGCTGCAACTCTAAGCAACTATGTAACAAATATAGAAGCTAAACAAAACCCCAGAAACCTGCTTTAGTCCGCTGGGCTTCAGCCAGCAGGATCGCAACACTGTAAGCAAAGACCAGAAACCTACTTTCAGGAGTGGAGGCCTAAGAGCTGGAGCCAAACCTCAAAGCTAAAGCTGGCCCAGAATAAAAAAGAAAAAAGAAAAATGGAGCGGTTGGGAGCTTCAGTCACCCCCAGCCTGAAAACAGCCCTCAGCCCCTCACCCAGACTGGCCAGGCACCCCAGTGGGGACCCCCACCCTGAAGGATGTGTGACCAGCTGCAAACAGCCATCATCCCCTCACCCAGGCTGGCCAGGCACCCCAGTGGGGATCCCCACCCTGAAGGATGTGTGACCAGCTGCAAACAGCCATCATCCCCTCACCCAGGCTGGCCAGGCTCCCCAGTGGGGACCTCCACCCTGAAGGATGTGTGACCAGCTGCAAACAGCCATCATCCCCTCACCCAGGCTGGCCAGGCACCCCAGTGGGGACCCCCACCCTGATCCAGGACACCCTTCAGGGCAAATCAGCCAGCACCCACTCGTGCACCAGGCCTCTACCCTATATAGTAAAAGGGTAATATGCCTCCCAGCACCGGGATCAGCGGAGCCGCGAGGCCTCCCAGCACCGGGATCAGCGTGACAGGGGGCAGTGCCCAAACCCCCTGATCGCCCTGCGGCTCTGTGTGTGACAGGGGGTGGGGCCACAATCTCCCTATCCACCCTGCTCTGTTCTTGATAGGGGAAGGCGCCCCAACCCCCTGATCAGCTCTGCTCTGTGCTTGATACGGGGGAGCTCCCCAACCCCCTGATCGCCCTGCGGCTCTGTGTGTGACAGGGTGCGGCGCCCCAACACCCCCTACCCCCCCACGGGCCCTGCTCTGTGTGTGACGGGGTAGAGCCATAACCTCCCCATCGGCCCTGCCCTGAGTGTGAGAGTAGAGGTGCCCCAACCCCCTGATTGGCCCTGCTCTGTGCGTGACGGGGTGGCGCCGCAATCTCCCCATCGACCCTGCCTTGAGTGTGACAGGGGATGGTGCCCTGACCCCCCAATCGGCCCTACCCTGAGCGTGACTGAGGGTGGCATCACAACCTCCCAATCACCCTGCTCTGTGCATGACAGGGGGTGTTGCCCCAACTCCCCAATCGGCCCTGCTCTGAGCCCGACCAGGGGCTGCACCTAGGGATTGGGCCTGCCCTCTGCCACCCGGGAGCAGGCCTAAGCCAGCAGGTCATTATCTCCCGAGGGGTTCCAGACTGCGAGAAGGCACAGGCCGGGCTGAGGGACCCCTCTCCCCCCTGAGTGCACAAATTTTTGTGCACCGGGCCTCTAGTCTATAATAAAAGGATAATATGCTAATTAGACCAGACATCTCCCGGACGACCTTCTGGATGTCCTTCTGGACAAAGCCATGGTGGCCAAGGCAGAGGCAGTTAGGGAAATCAGGCCGGCAGGGGAGAGCAGTTAGGGGAATCTGGCTGGCAGGGGAGAGCAGTTAGGAGGATCAGGCCGGCAGGTAGGTGAGTGGTTGGGAGCCAGTGATCCTGGATTGCAAGAGGGATGTCCAACTGCTGGTTTAGGCCCCATCCTGCTATGACCTGCAATGACCACCAGATGGCATACACTCAATGCAAGAGCTGTCCCCTGGTGCTCACTGTGCTCCCACAAGGGAAGCACCCCTCAGCCAGAAGCCAGGCTCATGGCTGGAGTGCGCAGTGGTGGTGGCGGAAGCCTCTTCTCTGTGGCAGTTGGACATCCCCTGAGGGGTCCTGAATTGGAGAGGGTGCAGGCCAGGCTGAGGGACCCCCTGCCCCCCACACGAATTTCATGTACTGGGTCTCTAGTGATCAATAAGATTAGTAACTCTTCCTCCTTTGGGAGGATAATATTATCATAGCTGAAATTAGTGGAGATTCCAGTGGTCATTCATTCAACAAGTACTTGTGGAGCCACTTGTTATTATGGCAAACACTATTCTAAGACTCTAGAAATTCAACAGTGATCAACACGAAAGTCCCTGCCCTTGTGTGTCTTATATTCAAGTAGGAAAGACACTACACAAGATAAGTGAAATATATGTAGCATATTAGATTGTGATAAGCATTAAGAAGAAATATTACATGAAGGTGGGGTATGTGTGTGTGGAGGGAGGCCAAGGAACTCAATTAAGATGCCATTTGGGGAAAGACCCATGAAACCTGAACCGCCCTAGCTGTGTTGATGTGTACAGAGTTTGCATCATTTGCCATTTCTTGTGTGGGTCTGTCTCCTCTCATGAATGTATGAATATGGCCCTGGCCGATGTGATTCAGGTGGTTGGAGCATCCTCCCGTACACTAAAAAAGGTGGCAGGTTTGATTTCAGGCACATAGCCAGGTTGTGGGTTCCATCTCCAGTCAAGGCACTTACAGGAGGCAACCGATCAGTGTTTCTCTCTCACATCGATGTTTTTGTCCCCCCCCCCCCACTCCCCCATTCTCCATTTATTCTAGGTTGTCCAACTTGTTAGTAGTCTGTTGTAATCCTTGTTATTTCTGTGGCATTGGGTACTGTCTTTTCTTTACTTCTAATTGTAGTTATTTGAATATTCTATCTTTTTTTCTAAGGGTTTGTTAATTATGTTGATCTTTTGGGGGGAAAAATCTTTTAATTTTATTATTTTTAAATTCTCTATTTTGTTTATGTCTGCTCTAATCTTTATTACAATGGAACCTCGGTTCTCAAATTTAATTCACTCTGGAATGCTTTGAGAAGCGATTTGTTTGAAGACCGAATCATTTTTTCCCCATTAGAAATAATGTAAATTGAATTAATCCATTCCCTGTCCCCAAATGATTCCCTGTTTAAACCTTGCTTATATACAGTACATGTCTAATGTACTGTTTAATCTATAAACACTTCTTAAATTTTTCAAACATGAAATGAACTTTTAATAAACCACTGCCTCCTAAATGCTATCACTGGCTAATTGCTTTTCAGCTAACTGTTTTTTGTTTATCCAGTCAACAACAGTTTTTCTACCCATTCAACTGCTTGTGATTGTTATTTTGTGGGCACTTTATATCCTTAGCAATATTAGCACTCTTGATGGTCTCTATATATTTTAAAGTTGTACTAACCATTGATTTCAGCCAGCAACAAAAGGAGTCTCTCCTTTGTTTGTTGCTTGAGAGATGCTTTTTGTCATGCTGACAGATCAGCATGAAAGGGTTGTCTGGTCGAAAACTGAAGTTTTAGTTGACAACCAGGACATTTTTTCCTGTGAACAACTTGATTGAGAACCGAATTGTTTGCGATGGGAGAAGTTCCAGAAAGGACGTTTGACTGTATATTCTTCCTCTTCTAACTTTGTTCTTTTCCATTTCATCAAGTTATAAAGTTGAGCTATTGATTTTAGACTTTTCTTTTTTAAAAAACTTTTATTTATGTATTATTTATTAATCATCACCCGAGGATATTTTTTCATTGATTTTTAGAGAGAGTGGGAAAGAGAGAGAAATATCAATGTGAGAGAAACACATGGATTGGTTGCCTCCTGCATGCTCCCTGACCAGGGCCTGGACCAGGGAGGAGCCTGCAACCAAGGTATGTGCCCTTGACTAGAATCAAACCCAGAATTCTTTGGTCTGCAGGCCGATGCTCTACTCACTAAGCCAAACCGGCTGGGCATAGACCTTCCTTCTTTTTTAATGTAAGTGTTCACAGTTTTAAACTTCCCTTTTAACATTGTTTCACTGCATCCCATAAGATTTGATATATTTTTTTCAGTTTCATTGATTTCATCTTTGGCTCATTAGTTGTTTCAGAGTATATGTTGTTTAATTTCCATGTATTTGTGGATTTTCAGTTTTCCTTTTTTTTTGGTGTGATTTCTAGTTTCATTCTATTAGTGGCTTTATTGTTAAAGGGCTATACTTTCGGTAACTATTATAATTTAATGTTAAATTTAGCTCTTTAATAAACTATTTTATTTTTATGCATGTTAATTTAAATAAAAAGTGATACATAACTTTAATAAGATTTTCTTTATTGGCTGATTTAGTTTTAGGCTTCTCATGACATTTTGAAATTACTATGATTTAAGGTTGATTCTGTGACATTTTGTTCATAAGATTCAGTAGAGTCTGAATTATGTTCTTGAGTTTCTGACATACTCCATAATCCTTTATAATAAAGGCATAGTATGCAAATTGTCCCCTTGACCCGGAATTGTCTGGGAGTTTGATCAGGGGGCAGGACCGGCTGGCGGTGGCAGGTTGCTGGGGCAAGGGAGGGAGGCTCCAGCTGGTGGTGGCAGCAGTGGTAGGTGGCCGGGGGGAGGGAGGGAGTACCCAGAAGGCAGCTGCTAGGGACCCTACCAGTGCATGAATTTCGTGTAGTGTGCCTCTCTATAATAAAAGACTAAGTGACCATTACGGTGGATCAACCAGAATGACCGGCTGCTATGACGCTCACTGACCACCAGGGGGCAGATGCTCAATGCAGGAGCTGCCCCCTGATGGTCAGTGTGCTCACACAGTGGGAATGCCTCTCAGCCAGAAGCTGGGCTCACAGCTGGTGAGCGCAGCTGCCGTGGCAGGAGCCTCTCCTGCCTCCGAGGCAGCGCTAAGGAGCGGCTAGCCAAGTGGTAAGGAGTGAGCGGGTGGGTGGTAAAGAGCGAGCAGGCGGGCGCTAAGGAGCGAGCAGGCGGGTGGTTAGGAGCGAGCAGGCGGGCGGTTAGGAATGAGGGGTCCCGGGTTGTGAGAGGACGCAGGCTGGGCTGAGATCCCCTTCTCCCCCGCATGAATTTCATGCGGGCCTCTAGTTTACTATAATTGTATAGAACAGGGGTGGGCAAACTTTTTGACTCGAGGGCCACAATGGGTTCTTAAACTGGACCGGAGGGCCGGAACAAAAGCATGGATGGAGTGTTTGTGTGAACTAATATAAATTCAAAGTAAACATCATTACATAAAAGGGTACGGTCTTTTTTTTTTTTTTTAGTTTTATTCATTTCAAACGGGCCCGCAGGCCGTAGTTTGCCCACGGCTGGTATAGAACATAGGGGAACAATATCCTTGGCCGCCTTGCAAGATGTGGCCATAGGTTTTGGAAATGTCTGTAGCTTTTATAGGGCATGGATTTTGTAGATGTGGTCTAGTTTTAACTGTTAAAAAATCAATGGATTGAAGGCTGAAAACAGGTTTTGGGTCTATCAGAGAAGGCATGTGACTAATGTGCAAGCTAGAGGTCATGGATATGAAATGGGTAGTTTTTTTATTTGTAAATAGACAGGATAAAGTAAAACAAGTATATTAAGGGAAATGTTGTGAGAAGGGGGAGCTAATATTTGAGCATCTGGTGTGTTGCCAATGTTTTAGATATATTGTTTCCATCACAAGAAGTACACAAGTCATAGATATTATTATTTTCATTTGATAACCTGAGAAAACTGAATGAGAAAGGTTAAATAATAGGATTAAGAGGTAGCATTGTGTAGTGTGGTTAGTAGCGTAGGCCTTAGAATCTTACATGCTGATATTAGAATCCCTTCCAACTGTGGGCTTAGGGCAAGTTGCTTAAAATTCAGATTCCTCATCCTTAAAATGATGATAATAATGATTGCATTATAGGATTATCTTGATAATTAAATGAAACGATGCATGTTGAGTCTTGGAAATAAATGTTATTATTTGGTTTCCTAAGGTCTCATACCTTATAAGTTGTGCATGTAAGTGGTAGAATCAGGAGACTGGTCTGTCTCCCACCAAAGCCTGTATTCTTTTCAGTACAGGACCTGTTAAAAATTTATAAGATTAGAGGAAGTGAGAAGTAGAGAGTGATGAAAATGAGGTTGAAAAGTTTTAATAAAACTGTCATCTGTTGATTGGCTACTCTAGGTTAGCTGTTTTACTTATGTCATTGCATTTAATCTTGTTTCATTAAATAGCCTGGCTAAGATCATGGAGTCAGTAAGGCGGAGCTGGTCTGTCTTTCCAAATGTGTGCTCTTTTCATTAGCCTGGCTGTCTCCCCATAAGTGAAGTAGTGAGGTTACTCTGACCTTGAAGGGAAAGAGCTCTTGGAAGGTGGAGTTAGTCACATATAGAATTACTTCTGAGTAAAGGCCAGGATGTTGTTTTTTGGGACATCTGGTGATATGGGTTTCATCCTCAAGAAAATATAGTGGGAGATGTGAGCCCAATAAAAATAAAAAATTACATTGTTGTATCTTAATTATCAAACATGATTACAGCCCCAGCTGAGTACTTCAGTTAGTTGGAGTGTCATCCTGTACACAAACCCACCAGAAGGGTTGTGGGTTTGATTCCCAGTCAGGCCACATACCTAGGTTGTGGGTGGATACCAGTTGGGGTATGCAGGGGAGGCAACCAATTGATGTTTCTCTCTCACATCGATGTCTTTCTCCCTTCTTCCTTCGCTCCCTCTGTCCCTTTCTTCTCCCCATCCACCTCCCTCTCCCTTTTTTCATTCTTCTCTCTCTAAAATCAATAAACATATCCTCGAGTAAGAATTAAAAAGAAAAAGGATTACAAGATTGTTATTTTTCCAATAGAGAGGACTTAAGGGAATACTGGTGGAATGCTGGGATGGATCTGGAATTGATAGTTAGTCAAAGAAAATATAATGAAGTTATTCTCCCCTGCCCCCAAAATTAGAAGAAAGAGCAGCAAAACAACAACAACAGCAAAATACAGCAAAACAATAACAACAACAACAACAACAACAACAACAACATAGTGGGTCATTGATGGTTAATGGTGTAATCTTGAAGACTACCCAAAACTGTATAGTAGTGGGTGGTAGAAAATAAACATAATGATAAAGAGGTCATCATCCAAGAAATGTCCCACGGTGGGAAGGTGGGGATGTATCCAGAACGAGAAGATGCTGCTGGTTTTGCCTGAGGACAGTCTGAGAAAAATCGCTGGGGTCCCATGCATTAATTGTTGTAGATGGTTTGGATCGTCTGGAATGAGGCCATTGTGGTGAATGCCAGTTCATTCATTACACCTGTGCTTCCAGACAGAGGGCAATTGAGTGACTGAGTGCCTGTGACATTGTGTGCCTTCCCACAGAGAGTCCTGACCGGGGAGCCCTGAGGCACTCATGGTTACTGTGCTTGGGGCAGGTGGGCCAGGGCTCCTTGCGGACATTTCTCGAAAACTTCAAGCCTGAGTGCCTCGGCCTGGGGATTACAAAGCAGCATTCTCTTCCTGCCTCTTCTAAGTCTTCCAGGTTTTGTAGGGTTCTTTCAGTGGGTTCTTCTTTTTCATTGCTTTGGTATTTTCATTCCCACTTGTGGAAAGGAGGTAAGTGAGTTTTATATTACACAATAATTAAACCCTGTTGAGTTTGTAAAATGTGGGATGTTTTCATCACTCATGATATTTTCTTTTTTTGAAAGCTGGGATATTTTTATGTTTGGTTATCTTAACTAGAGAGCCCTAACATGTTGTCAGGTATAAGCTTATTTTTAATTTTCTGTGTATAGTGACAGATTCTAAGGTTCTTGGACTAGACAAAATTGAAACTTGATATTGTTTATGATTAGGGACTGCGTAGTTTAAAATTACATATAATTTTTCATACATTTCTGGTAATAAAGAATTTTAAAACTTTCCTTGAATATTTAAGTATAACCAATAAAAATGTTACTGGAAAATATGCTACTTTTAGATCTATAAATCACTAGCTGATAAGGTATAATGGTATAGAATAGTGGTCAGCATACCTGGCCCTCTACCTGTTTTTGGAAATAAAGTATTAGGATAACATAGTTATACATACTCAGTTATATATTTTCTCTATTGAAGTAGACAGCATCCACATGAACCACAAAGCCTAAAATGTTTACTATCTGCCTTTTGCAGAAAATGTTTGCCCACCCTGGCGTAGAATAGTTCTCAACTTTTGGGGTCTCTGGACCTTTATGCACTCTTAAAAATTACTGAAGACTCTAAAGAATTTTGTTTATGTGCATTATATTGATATTGAATATGAAATCTGTGAAGTTAAAATTATTTCAATTAATTTAAAAATAACAATATTAAACTTGTGACATGTTAACATAAATAACATTTTTATGAAAAATAACATTTTTTTCCTAAAACAAAAAAAATTAGTGAGTTGGCAATTTCTCCAATGCCTAGCTTAATTGACAGTAATATTCTTATATCAGTGTATACTTTCAATTTGTTGCAGTATGGTTTGGTTGAAGGAAATGAAGAAATCCAACCTCAGGTCTGCAGTTGGAAAAAGGAGAAATATTGTATAGTAAGTGGCTGGTTCAGTTAATTGTAGATATTCTTTGATATAACACCAAAACGGAAATGTGGTATCTGAATATACTGTATATCAATAGATTTATCATATTGGAGCTTTAACATCCATTGGTTTATTTTGTACTTTGAATGAATCTTTTATTCATGCATGATTTTCATGCATTGGAAATTTTTCATGATGCATTAATAATTTTGAAATACTGGTTTACTAACCAAATGTTGATATGGTATGCCAAGAACCACATTTATTAATATCACCACTGATCTCAGAAGAGCCTTTGGGAGGCCATTGGAAGTATGCAAAGTGGAACCGGGTTCCAGCATGTTTGCATTTCTCGGTTCACATGATAGCTTACAAAGCAAAGACACCTTCTGGATGCAAGCTTTATAAAATTCATTTTTGTTTGAAAGTGTATGTTTCATCATTAGCAACACACACTTCAGTGTTTTTTTTTTAAGTCCCAGACTTCATTCATTTTCAAGAAAGTGTTTGCCAAATTCTCAAGCCTTGTTAATCTGAATAGCCTGAATAATTTGTCTTTTAGTTGTTGATTTCAAGTAAAAATGGTGTTCCATGAAAAATGACTGTTTGAGTTTACAAAAACCCTTGCACACTGGCTTTTCTTTGAGACAGCAATTACTTCATTTATAGCAGCATCACTTTCTCTGTATTGCTCATTTCATCACACAGTATTCAAAAGGTAGATACTCAAAAGCAGTGATATTCAACCTTTTTATCTCATGGCACACAACTAATTACTGAAATTCTGTGGCACACCAAAAATATATATTTTTTGCCCATCTGACAAAAAAGAGGTATGATTTTGATTCATTGGAAAGCTATGTTGTGTTGGCCGTTGCCAATTTTTAATTTGACAACCTAGGGAAAAGAGGTCAGGGTCCCTGACTAAGTAGTCAGGAATTGCATGTTTTAAAAATTCTTGCGACACAGCAGTGGGCCACTGCTCAAGAGTAAGTTCATCTTTCTGGTGGCCTTCCCCTTTGGAGAAGGCTCATAGGCAACATCCATAGCCACCAGCCCACGTGGCATGATCCTAAAGCCCCACTTCCACAAGGACTGGCTCTAGTGTATTGACATGTGGTTTACCTAGCTGGCATGGAAACCCACAGAAGCAGGGCCCAGCAAGCCAAAGTGCCTCGCATTCTGCCTCCAGATCCATCTGACCCATATTGTAATGCTCCACTGTAAGGTACTGCAGCAGAGTGAAAGCTGGTACCAGCTTCAGCTTGGAGGAGTTAAGGGTAGCTGGCATCCATAAAAAGATGGCTTGGACCAGAGGTGGGCAAACTTTTTGACTCGAGGGCCACAATGGGTTCTTAAACTGGACTGGAGGGCCGGAACAAAAGCATGGATGGAGTGTTTGTGTGAACTAATATAAATTCAAAGTAAACATCATTACATAAAAGGGTACGGTCTTTTTTTTTTTTTTAGTTTTATTCATTTAAAACGGGCCGGATCTGGCCCGCGGGCTAAAGTTTGCCCACGGTTGGCTTGGACCATTGGGATCTCTGTGAATTGGAGGAGGTGCACCAAGTCCACTAAGGCCAACCTGCAACAATTGAAGGAGTACTGTGCTCCAAGCTCATATTTTTCCCAAGGAAGCCCTCAGATCCTAAGAAGGGAGACAGTTCTGCTGAAGAACTCAAGTTGGCCACCCAGCTGACAGGACCAGTCATGCCCATATGAAATATCTACAAAAAGGATAAAGTCAGGGTCATCACAGAGGAGGAGAACTTCAAGGCATTTGTCAGTCTTTGCCTGGCCCTTCGGCATCTGGACAGAAAAAATCAATGAAAAAAAATATCCTTAGGTGAGGATTAACAACAACAACAATTTAATGACAAAGCAAATATTCTCAAAGCAGCCAGGGAAAAGAAGGAAGTGGCCTACGAAGGAAAATCCATCAGAATATCATCCATCTTCTCAGCAGAAATTCTACAAGCCAGAAGAGAATGGAACCAAAAATTCAAACATCTTAAAGAGAAATTACCAGCCATGAATAATATATCCAGCAAAACTATCTTTTAAATCTGAAGGGGAAATAAAGACTTTCCCAGATGTTACAGAAATTGAGGGATTTTATCACCAGAAAACCTCCATTGTAAGAAATATTCAAGGGAGTTATTTTACCTGACACAATGAATAAAAGATCACAAATCTACAAGTGAGATCACCAACAAATTTACAGCATAAACAGGGATAATCTGTGACAATAAAAGCATGCAAGGGAAGGAGCAGAGGTTTGAATTTGCAAAGGAGGATGGAGATCAGATGCATTTAAAAGAAAAAGGATTACTTTATAGATGAAACTTTGTTTCTCATAAACCTAATGGTAACCACACACAAGAAACCCCAACTGAGACACATAGCTTAAAAAAAGAAGACACAGAGAAAAGAAGTATGGAATACCACCAAATAAAACCAACATTCAGAAACACAAGGAAAATAACTAATGGAGGCACAGAGCTACCAGAAAACAAAAGATAAAATGGCTATAGGAATTCCTCATACTCCAATAATTACCCTAAATGTAAATGATCAGAATTCATCAGTAAAGAGGCACAGAGTAGCAGAGTGGATAAAAAACACAAAACCTGGTTGGAAACCAAGATGGCGGCATAGGTTAACGCCGGAGATTGCTGCCTCAAACAACCAATCAAAAATACACCTAATAGACGGAACGGACATCATCCAGAACCACAGGAAGGCTGGCTGAGTGGAAATTCTACAACTAGGAGGAAAGAGAATATCATACCCAGACTCAGAGGAGGCGCAGTGCTGAAGTGAAATACTAAGGTGCGGAGTGTGCGCGGAGCGGGCTGGCGGCGGAGGGTGCGGTTGTTGTTTTCAATCGGGAGGGAGTTTCAGACTCTGAGCTCCAGATCCGGGCGAGTCTCTAGGGACCCAGACTCAAACGGGAGAAGCAGGACTGTCTGGCTTCTGTCAGAACTCGAAGGCAGCTTTCTCTCCGAGGTTTGCAGCGGTTGCTGGGACTCTGTGAGGCAGAGCCTCTGGGGACGGAACTGAGAGCAGCCATAACTGCTCGCTTCGCCCGCCCTGTAGATCCCCGGGGACCCGCCCCGCTCCGCCCAAGCCCTGCACAGAACCTTTTGCCGGATAGCCTCAGGCAAACTCTAGATTAGCACCGCCCTAGAGTTCCAGCACAGAAGCTCTCCCACTGCAGACACAGCTGACTCTCATAGCCAGTTAGCCTGGAGGTCAAATCACCCCCGGTATTGCCGACAACAATCAAGGCTTAACTACAACAAGACTGCGTACAAAGACCACTAGGGGGTGCACCAAGAAAAGATAAAAAAATGCAGAGACAAAGAAACAGGACACACATGTCAGAAATGGAAGATATAGAGCTCAAAACCACACTTTTAAGGTCTCTCAAGAACTGTCTAGAAGCTGCCGATAAATTTAGTAAGGCCCTCGAAAAGACTGGTGAGACCGCCGATAAATGTAGTGAGATCCTCAAGAAATCTAATGAGACCCTCGATGTTGTGATAAAGAACCAACTAGAAATTAAGCATACACTGACTGAAATAAAGAATATTATACAGACACCCAACAGCAGACCAGAGGAGCGCAAGAATCAAGTCAAAGATTTGAAATGTGAAGAAGCAAAAAACACCCAACTGGAAAAGCAAAATGAAAAAAGAATACGAAAATATGAAGATAGTGTAAGGAGCCTCTGGGACAGCTTCAAGCGTACCAACATCAGAATTATAGGGGTGCCAGAAGATGAGCGAGAGCAAGATATTGAAAACCTATTTGAAGAAATAATGACAGAAAACTTCCCCCACCTGGTGAAAGAAATAGACTTACAGATCCAGGAAGCGCAGAGAACCCCAAACAAAAGGAATCCAAAGAGGACCACACCAAGACACATCATAATTAAAATGCCAAGAGCAAAAGACAAAGAGAGAATCTTAAAAGCAGCAAGAGAAAGAAACTCAGTTACCTACAAGGGAATACCCATACGATTGTCAGCTGATTTCTCAACAGAAACTTTGCAGGCCAGAAGGGAATGGCAAGAAATATTCAAAGTGATGAATACCAAGAACCTACAACCAAGATTACTTTATCCAGCAAAGCTATCATTCAGAACTGAAGGTCAGATAAAGAGCTTCACAGATAAGGAAAAGCTAAAGGAGTTCATCACCACCAAACCAGTATTATATGAAATGCTGAAAGGTATCCTTTAAGAAGAGGAAGAAGAAGAAAAAGGTAAAGATTCAAATTATGAACAACAAACATGCATCTATCAAGTGAATCTAAGAATCAAGTGAATAAATAATCTGGTGATCATAATAGAATCAGGGACATAGAAAGGGAATGGACTGACTATTCTTGGGGGGGAAAGGGGTGTGGGAGATGCGGGAAGAGACTGGACAAAAATCGTGCACCTATGGATGAGGACAGTGGGTGGGGAGTGAGGGCGGAAGGTGGGGCGGGAACTCGGAGGAGGGGAGTTATGGGGGGGAAAAGGGGAAAAACTGTAATTTGAACAATAAAGATTTAATAAAAAAATAAATAAATAAAATTAAAACAAAAACAAAAAAACCCCACACAAAACCCAACCATCTGCTGCCTACAAGAGACACATCTAAGTTGCAAAGACAAAGTTAGTTTCAAAGAAAAAGAGTGGAAAATGATTCCAAAGCAATAACATCCACAGAAGAGCAGGCACAACCATACTTACAAAACAGAGTTAAGATAAAGATAATAAGAGATAAAGGTGGACATTTTCTAATGATAAAGGGACACTACATCAAGAAGACATAATACTTCTTAATATCAGGGAGAACCAAAGTATATAAAGCAACTACCCACACAGCTAAAGGGAGAAACTGACCAAAAAAAAAAAAGAAAAATCAGTCATAGTTGTGGACCTTAATATTCCATTGATAGCTCTAGACAGCCACCCAAACAGAAAATCAATAAAGAAACATCGACTTTAAATGACACAGTAGACCAAATGGACATAATTGACATTTACAGAGCCTTTCATCCTGAACATCAGATTATGCATTCTTCTCCAGTGCACATGAAACATTTCCAAGAATAGATCATGTTGGTCACAAAACTAGCATCAACAAATTCAAGAAGATTGAAATTAAACTAAGCATGTTCTCTTACCACAATGCTTTGAAATTAGAAATCAACTTCAAAAAGGAAGTAAACCCACAAATCTGTGGAGATTAAACAACACACTGCTAAAAATGATTGGGTCAGAAAATAAAAGGTGAGATCAAAAGATGTATAGAGACAAAAGTGAATGACAGTACAGCATACTAAAATGTGTGTGATGCAGGAAAGCTGTAATAAGAGGGAAATTTACATCATTACAGGCCTAATTCAAGAAAAAAGCGATCCCAATTAAATAACCTAACATTACATCTCCAAGAACTAGAAAAAGAAGAACAAAAGCAATCCAAAGTCAGCAGAAGGGAAATAAAAATTACAGTGAATTGAATGAAATAGAGAACAAAATGACTCTATAAAAAATACAACAAAGAGCTGGTTCTTTAAAAAGATTAATAAAATAACAAACCCCTTGGTAGACTCACTAAGGAAAAAAGAGAAAAGACCCATATAAACAAAACCAGAAATTAAAGAAAAGGCACCACAGACATCACAGATATACAAGGTATCAAGCTAGAATACAATGAAGGACTACATGCCACTAAATTCAATAACCTAGAATAAATGGATAACTTCCTAGAAATATATAACCTTCCTAAACTAAATCATGAAGAATTGGAAAAGCTAAATAGACTGATAAACAGTGAGGAAATTGAAAGAGCCATCAAAAATCTCCCAAAAAATAAATCCAGGACCAGATGCCTTCACCAGTGAATTCTACAAACGTTCAAAAAGATTTGATACCTATCCTTCTCAAAGTCTTCCAAAAAATTGAGGAAGAGGCCGTATTTCCTAGCACGTTATGAGACCAATATAACTCTGATACTAAGACCTGGCAAGGATAACACACACACGAAAACTACAGACCAGTATCTCTGATGAGTACAGATGCAAAATTCCTAAACAAAATACTAACAAATGAATACAAAAGCACATTACCATCAAGTGAGGTTTATTTCAGGGGCACAAGGATGGTTCAACATACACGAATCGATCAGTGTAATGCACCACATTAACAAAACAATGGATAAAAGTCATATGATCTTCCCAATAGATGCAGAAAAACATTTGATAAGATACAACATCCATTTATGATTAAAACACTATAAAATAGAAGGAAGGTACCTCAACATAATAAAGGCCATGCCCAACAAACTCTCAGCTAATATTATACTCATTGGTGAAAAACTGAAAGCTTTTCCTCTAAGATCAGGGACAAGACAAGGATGTCCAGTCTTATCACTCTTATTCAACATAGTGTTGGAAGTTTCAGCCAGAGCAATAAGGCAAAAGAAATAAATAAAAGGCATCCAGATTGGGAAGGAGCAAATACAAATGTCACTTTTTTGCAGATGACATGATTCTCTATATAGAAAACCTTAAAGACTCCACCATAAAACTATTAGACACAACAGGCAAATTAGTAAAGTTGCAGTATACAAAATCAATGTACAAAAATCCACTGCTTTCCTATATACCAACAATGACACTTCAGAAAAATAAATGAAAAAACTATTTTGTAAATGCAACCAAATGCATAAAATACCTAGGAATAAACTTAACAAAGGATGTGAAAGACCTATAAATTGAAAACTATAAAGCATTATTAATAGAGATTTAATAAGACAATGAATGGAAAGATATTCTGTGTTCATGGATTGAAAGAGTCAATGTAGTTAAAATGGCCATATTACACCCTAACCAGTGGATAGAGCATCAGCCAGTGGACTGAAGTGTCTCGGGTTTGATTTTGGTCAAGGGCCACGTACGTATCTGTTTTGCAGGCTCGATCCCCAGTCCTGGTCGAGGAGCATGCTGGAGGCAACCAATCGCTGTATCTCTCTGACATCAATGTTTCTCTCTTTCTGTCTCTCCCCCTCCCACCTCTAAAAATCAATGGAAAAATTACCCTCTGGTGAGAATTAACAAAAAAAATAAAAATTTTAAATGGCCGTATTACCTAAAGCAATATACAGATTTAATGCAATTCCCATCAAAATTCCAATATCATTTTTTAAAGAAACTTAACAAAAAAGTCATTTGTATGGAACCACAAAAGACCCTGAATAGCCAAAGCAGTCCTGAGAAGTACAAAGTCAGAGGTATGACACGACCTGACTACAGAGTTATGATAATCAAAACCACATGGCATTGGCAGAAATACAGACACACAGACCAATGGAACAGAATTGAGAGTCCAGTAATAAAACCACATGTATATGGGTAAATAATTTTTGATAAAGGAGCCTTAAACACACAATGGAGAAAAGAAAGTCACTTCAATAAATGGTGCTTGGAAAATTGGAAAGCCACATGCAAAAGAATTAAACTACATTACAGTTTATCCCCATGTACAAAAATTCAAAATGGATAAAAGACATATAAGCTCTTAAACAGTAAATTACATAGAAGGAAACATAGGTACTAAACTTATGGAACTTGCTTGTAGAGAACATTTAATGGATTTGACCCCAAAGACAAGGGAAATAAAGCAAAAATAAATGAATGGCACTGTATCAAACTAAAAAGCTTCTGCACAGCAAAACAAAACAAAAATCTAACAACAAAACAAAAAGGCAACCAACTGAATGGAGGTGATACTTGTAAATAGCAGCTCCGACAAGGGGTTAGTAGCCAAAATATACAACGAACTTGTAAAAAACAAAAACAAAAACAACAAAAAAACCCCAAACTCATGAAACTCAATAGCAAACAAACAATCCAATTATAAAATGGGCAGAGGGCCTAAACAGCCATCTCTCCCAAGAAGACATACAAATGGCCAACAGATACATGAAAAGATGTTCATCTTCACCAGCTATTAGGGAAATGCAAATCACAACGCAGAGTACTAAACACTATACAATCACGGCAGCTACCGGAACACCATGGGAAATGCAAATCAAAACAACGATGAGATATACCACTTCACACCTCTTAGAATGGCTATTATCAACAAGCTAGGAAATAAGTTTTGAAAAGGTTGTGGAGAAAAAGGAACCCTCATTCACTGCTGGTGGGAATGTAAACTGTAACAGCCACTATGGAAAACAGTATTGTGGTCCTCAAAAAATTAAGGATAGAGTTACCATATGACCCAGCAATCCCTCTTCTGGGTATCTACCTGAAAAACTGAAAAACATTTATTTGCAAAGATATATTAACTTCTCTCTTTATTGCACCATTATTCACAGTGGCCAAGACATGGGGACAACCCTTCAGTAGTGGATTGGATAAAGAGGGTGTGGCTATAGTTTAAACATATATGCATATAAGTTCTGTGGTTAATCTCTCCCACCCCCAACCCCAACCCTCTTCCCTCTGAGATTTGTCAGTCTTTTGCATACTTCCATTTCTCTGGATCTATTTTGTCAGTTTATTTTGTTCATTAAATTCCACATATAAATGAGACCATGTGAAAGACCTGGGGACGGGGCGGGAGCAGAGGGGGTCAGTGGGAAAGAAAAAGGGGACATCTGTAATACTTTCAACAATAAAGAAAAATAAAAAAATAATAATAAAAAAGATATGGTGCAAGTATACTATGAAATACTACTCATCCATACAAAAAGTTGAAGTACTGCCACTTGCAACAACATAGATAGACCTTGCAAATATTATAAGTGAAGTTAGTCAGTAAAAGCTAAGAACCATATGATTTCACTCTTGTGGTATATAAATCTGAAACTCATAGACACAAACAACAGTATGGTGGCTACCAGAGGGAAGTGGGTACAGGGTAGTAAAGGGTAAAGGGTGCCAAATATATGTTGATGGAAGATTTGACTAATAAGCTTAAAAACATTTTAATGAAAATAATTTGGCCTCATGAAACCCTCTGAGAGGGTCTTGGAGTCTCCTGGGGTCTGCAGATCACACTTTGATAATTGTTGGTATAAGCAGATTTATGCCACTTAGCTTTATGTTGCCTCCTTTATTTTCTTACAGTTATCATTTATGAAGATTTGAATAATGTTAACATATACTAGTTTGCTTCTTGCTAATATAATCAATGAGTCTCAGTTTTTAAAAAATCTTTGATATTAGATTTGTTAAAATCAAGCTTAAAATATTTAATATTAGATTTGTAAAAAGTTTATTCTTATTGGTGTTATTTCTTTGCTCTACTGCATTTTGAAAGTGTCACCTTAGATTATTTGTGTCTAGTGAACAAATCTGCAGTTGGATTACTAGGTATAGTTATAGTCTCTTGAAATGATAAAATCCCATCTAAAAAAGAGTAATATGCAAATTAACCATCAATCCTCACTCCATCAGTCCGTCACAAAGATGGCTGCAGCCACGGAACTGGAGCAAGCAGGAGGCTTGCGTTGCCCCCGGTGATGGAGGAAGCCAAGCTTCCCGCCTGCCCTGGCCGGCCCTGAGCTCCGCTCAAGGCTACAAAGTTTCAATTATAGAAGATAAATAAATCCCAGATACCTGCTTCCATCTGGCGTGGCCTCCGCTCATGTAGGGGCTGGGAGCCTCGGTTGCCAGGGGCAGCCCGACCTGGGCTCTGCTTAAGGCTACAAAGTTTCAATTATAGAAGTTAAATAAATCCCAGATACTTGCTTCCAGCCCGCGGCCGTGGCCAGCCTGAAAACGGCCATCAGCCCCTCACCCAGGCTGGCCAGGCACCCCAGTAGGGCCCCCCACCCTGAAGGGGCTGTGACCAGTGTGAAAATGGCCCTCAGCCCCTCACCCAGGCTGGCCAGGAACCCAGGTGGGAAAAACCCACCTTGAAGGGGCTGTGGCCAGCCTGCAAACAGCCCTCGGCCCCTCACCCAGGTTGGCCACACCCCCATGGGGTGAGGGTCCCCACTGGGGGGCTTGACCAGCCTGCAAACAGCCATCAGCCCCTCACCCAGGCTGGCCAGGCACCCCAGTAGGGCCCCCCACCCTGAAGGGGCTGTGACCAGTGTGAAAACGGCCCTCAGCCCCTCACCCAGGCTGGCCAGGAACCCAGGTGGGAAAAACCCACCTTGAAGGGGCTGTGGCCAGCCTGCAAACAGCCCTCAGCCCCTCACCCAGGTTGGCCACACCCCCATGGGGTGAGGGTCCCCACTGGGGGGCTTGACCAGCCTGCAAACAGCCATCAGCCCCTCACCCAGGCTGGCCAGGCACCCCAGCGGGGACCCCCACCCTGAAGGGGGTGTGACCAGCCTGAAAATGGCCCTCAGCCCCTCACCCACGCTGGCCAGGCACCCCAGCAGGACCCCCACCCTGATCCGGGACACCCTTCAGGGCAAACCAGCCGGTCCCCACCCATGCACCAGACCTCTGTCCTATATAATAAAGGGTAATATGCAAATTGACCCTAACAGCAGAATGGGAATGATTAGTCACTATGACACCCACTGATCACCAGGGGGCAGACGCTCAATGCAGGAGTTTCCCCCGGTGGTCAGTGCGCTCCCACAGGGGGAGTTCTGCTCAGCCACATGCCAGGCTGACGGCTGCCAGTACAGCGGTGGTGGTGGGAGCCTCTCCTGCCTTCTCAGCAGTGCTGATGATGTCTGACTGCAGCTTAGGCCTGCTCCCCTCTGGCAAGTGGGCATCCCCCAAGGGCTCCTGGGCTGCC
This sequence comes from Myotis nattereri, assembly GCF_964212035.1. Classification (NCBI taxonomy): domain Eukaryota; kingdom Metazoa; phylum Chordata; class Mammalia; order Chiroptera; family Vespertilionidae; genus Myotis; species Myotis nattereri. The sequence continues at coordinate 96,108,025 of NC_138075.1, forward strand.
AGAGGGAGGCCCAGTCCCCCAGGGTGCGGGCCTAAGCCAGCAGGTGGTCATCCTCTGAGGGGTCCCAGACTGTGAGAGGGCACAGGCCGGGCTGAGGGACCCCCCCTAAGTGCACAAATTTATGCACCGGGCCTCTAGTAAATTTATATTAAGTGAATTATATTAAGCAAATGATGGTATAAATATCCAAATAGCCCTTGTCAGAAAAAACGTTCCCCACCCCTGGATTAGAAGCATGGTGACAACCTGGACTTTGTATTGACATGGGAAGGGGCAAGAGCAATGTTGTATGGCTGAGTATGTAACCTGTGGGATGTGATGCCAATTCCAGGTAGAAAATGTCAGAATTGTGTTGAATTTTAGGGCAATGGCTGATGATACAGAATTGCTTGATGTTTAAAAACCACATTCTGGTGTCAGAAATGAAGTAGTGTTGTGTTGTACTAGTATAATGAGTATTGCAGGTAGAGGAGACACTTAAGCAAAGGATATATTTCTTTAATGTGTGTATGCCTATTTAATTTTTTTTTTTTTTTTTTTGCTAATGACTATTTCACGATGCAATTAAGATAATCTTTGCTTACTGAAAACTCAGAAAATTTTGCTACAAACACTTGCACTCCTGTGACTGACCACTAGATGTCATGAGTGCCACAGCAATCTGAAGGGTACCCATGGCCAGTAGAAATCGGACATTGTAAGCTTGTAGACATTCACATATTTCACTGTTTCCACATGATAGATGCCAGAAGAACTTGATACAGTGTGATATATAGAAGCAAGGTACAACTGGAATAATGAAATTTCAAAAATAAGCCTTTTTAAAGGAAGGTTGTAATAGTTCTGTTGGGTATTGTAAATGCTTCAGGTGCACTTTATACCGCTGTGTTCCTGGCTCTCTCTTTTTTATGGAAAGATGGATTGAACTTCAATTTAAGAATATTCCGTAATCCCTCTCAGGACATTCTATAACAGCTGGTATTTTTGTGTTGTAGAAAATTGATTCCATACAATGGTCAGTGATAATTATGGCTGGGTTCTACAAATTCCAATGCATTTTCAGTAGATTTAGCAAAAAACAACAACTGCATGATTAGCTCAGTTTGAAAGGTAAAACCAGCAACTCTGGTTTCTTTTATAAAATATTGAGCATTTTAGTGGTGGAATTACATCAAACTATTTACTTCTTAATATATTTATATATGTTCTGAGAAGATAATTACTTTGTAGCATGTATTTCTTAAATAATATAACTTTGGAAAAATTTAACCTTGAGTGTTCATTATGAAATAAAGTGAGAAATGCTAAGGCTTTTCACATATGGAATATATGTACAGCAGCAGTATCAACTCAGAAGGTTATTTTGATGTGGAATGTAAGGTTGTTTTAGTATTAATAGACCGTTTGTTTGACATAAGCATGTTTCCTTATTATATGGTATTTGTGGTTTATAAAAGTGAAACACCGTAAGTTTTTGAAGGCATGAAGAAAGTGGTAGTTTGCATGGTATATGTATTTCTGTAGTTAAGCAATTTGTTTCATAGAAATTAGAACTTTTCTCATGGCATAAAGAGCTTAAATTACAGACAGACAGACACATATAATAACTGCCTACCCACATACATACATATATATTGTCCTAATTGTAGAAATGTTTGTGAATATACATTACAAATTCTAACCATCTCCTCTTTTTTTTCTCAGCAGCAAAACAAAAGTAGAATAATTAAATGCATTCTTTAAATTATGTATGGTCTATTTTTTACTCTCTTTGTGTTTGCATTTAGGAATGTTTTTATGTAGTTGAATTTTTATCCTGATTGTTAGAATAATTTATACAAAGCAAAGCAGAGTTGCCTTTTAATTATTGGGGGAAACAGCTTCAGTGATGGCCATTAATGAAACTTTGCTTTTTCTCTTTTATATTCTTATTTTTAGTTTAGTGATTTATATTTTTATTTGGTATTTAAAATAATTGCCCTCATTTGTAATTAACACTCCTCTCCATATGGATTTATATGCATATTTTGACTCTGTCAACCTTAGTAATAAGAGCAAACAAAATTCAAGTCATTGCACCAGATAGTCTGGTCTAATGTAGTCTATTTGATGGTGACTTTTTTCCTACGAACATTCACTTTGATAATTAAAAAGCTAATTTAAAAGGCTTTAATAGAATTTTACAGTTTGGACTTTTTCCAGTGAAATTTGGCAAGCTCATTTGTTATTCTGTAATATGAATCATCAATTTAAAAGCGTTAGAATTGAAGTGAGGTAGTTTTTGGGTGTTTACAATGTCTGTTGTTTTTATTATAATATATGTTAAAATGGACTTTTAAATTACTGAATTTAAAAGAACTGGGGAAAATCCATTAAAAAAGAACTTAAACACATTGTTTAGTTCTTCTGATTTCTAAAAAATGTAAATGCAGTCTATTTTCCATTATTAGGCAGCAGTGGTCTAAATTTAAAACACATGGTCTCCTTCTGGGTGACAGGACAATAGATTTTAATCTGGCTTCTCTCTTTTATGTTTACATTTTATAATCTCATTACCTGAATTAGACAACTCCAGTCATAATAGCCAGCATTTTTTATTTGCTTGCTATGTGCCAGTTGTGTTCTGTGCCTTATCATATTTAATTATCAAACAATTTTAAATTGCTGATATCTTCATTTGCCTACAAGGAGTTTAAGACTTAATAAGATTAAATAACTTATCCTAGATCACAGAGCTCCCAGGATTTGAGATTAGGCCAAACTCTAGAGTAATTGCTCTTAGCAACTATATAGTAGTACCTTTATACTATTTAATTTGGGATACACATTAGTTAAAATAGTTATTAAAAATTGATATTTTTCAAGATACACCAAAGCTTAGTTTTTACTAAACAAATTTACTTTTGTATATTAGCTTGGATTATTAGGCTTACTTTATGAACACTTCTGTAAATCTATAATAACATCTTCAATTCTAGTATTTTTTCAAAGGTTATTTGCAGTCTTAAGTTAGAGAACTCTGCAGTTGTTATATTAAGATGAACTCTTTTTAAAAATTACAATTAGTTATAAGTTGTTGACAATTTATAATCTCTGTTCTACATTAGAAATGTAATTTAGAATTATGATTAACAGAGGGGAGGAATTTTAGAATGGTATTGGCTTACAAAAGCTTCTCTACTTTCTCCACCTATGCATCCTCAAACTAACAGTAAAAATCTTTTAAGGGAGTCTTTTTTAATTAGAAATGTCACATCAAAATGGAAAACCCTCACACTTAATATTTGTCTGTAGCATGTAGAAAAAATTCTGGAAAATCCTGAAGTGTGTTGGAATATGAGTTAGTTACAGAATGTTGCAATTGAGTAATCTTTGTTTTTATTATTATTTTAAACTGTTTCTCTTCTTTGTAGAAACGGCCTGTGCGATATATAAACCTTGGTAGACAGCGTGGCTGCAGGCTGTGGAGCTGGAATTCCCTGCAGCTTTCTGAGCCGAGAACGTTGGTTTGGAGTGCGGCATCCAGCCTACAGTCTGCATCATGCCAGCCTTGTCAACAGGACCTGGGAGTGACACAGGTATGTGAACCCAAGAAGGGCACTTTCCTCCCATCTTTACTTAAATTTTCCTGTTCACAGTGAAAAACAGTGTAGCTGTAAGCAAGTGCAAGCAGGTCATGCTTGTTCTGTAAACAAGACGAGGGGCATAAAATCAGTGTAGCCTTCCAAGATAAAAGTTATCAAAGGGCATTGGCTGCTGCTTCCTCTCTGGGCAGTGGTGGTGTATGCTGATCCGCTCGTAATTTCTCTTGGAATAATGTTATTTATTTACATTTCTTTAAAAAATGTTAAGTATTTTAAACATACAGAAAAGTGTGGTGGACACAACAGTCACCCCTTACCTGAGGAGAATATGTTCCAAGACCCAGTGGCTGCCTGAAACCGCATACAGTAACAAACCCTATGTGTACTGTTTTTTCCTATACATACATACCTGTGATAAAGTTTAATTTATAAATTAGGCACAATAAGAGTTGAATAACGAGGACTAATAAAAAATTGAACAATTATAGCAATATACTGTAATAAAATTAAGTGACTGTGGCATTATTAAGTCAAATTAGAGTGACTTGGACATAAGCTCTGTGAGGCTGTGGCAGTCACTCTGAGAACTGAGACAGCTACTCAGTGACGAACGGGTGGGGAGTATCTACGTCGTGGAGACACTGGCCCAGGGGGTGATTCATGTCCCGAACAGGACAGAGAGGGATGGCACGAGATTTCATTACAATATTCAGAACAGCAGGCAATTTAAAACAATGAATTACTTATTTCTGGAATTTTCCATTTAATATTTTTGGACCATGGTTGACTGTGGAAAGTGAAACCACAGATAAGGGGGAGACTGCTGTCCAGTGATATTCTTATTAACTTTCACTCAGATTTAATAACAGATATAAACTTTTTGCCGTACTTGCTTCAGACTTCTCACTTTTTTCTTTAAGAAACAAAACATTATCCCTATCTCATTCTTGCATTTTCTTTCTTTCTGTAACCAGAGTTAAAAACTATTCAAATATGTCATTAAAGGATTCAATTAAAACAAAAAGACACATTTCACATTATTATCAGTTGTAAGATTTGGTGATACTTAGAATAAAGATTTCCAGGAAAGGGAAAAAAAACTCGTGCTTATATGTCCGTGTGAAATGCCCTGCTGCTGCCCTGATTCAGGGAGTAGGGTGAGGCTGGGGGCAATGCCCCTTTGAAGTTCTTTCCTGGGATTCCCCAGAATCAGCTCTTTTAAAAGATTCTGGGACCCTTCCTAGAACTTTTAAAACAGAATGTGAGTGGATTGAGGAGCTACGCCATGTATTTTGAAGACCCATCAAAAGAAGTGGTGTCTTGGAGTGTGACTAACAAGAAAAGTTCTGTGTGTCGCACTGAACAGACTGAATTCGGTTCTGTTAATACCATTCTATAACCAGGTGAAATAGCTACCTCAACTGGACAGTTACTGGCACCACAATATTTATAAAGCTGAGTCACAAATTTGATTTTGTGTCATATTATGTTAATTGGCATTTTCATTTGTACTACTTGCAAATACTATCTTTGCTATTTAAAGCATATTTGCATTTATATTTGGGCAAGTTTTGTCTCCTTTTTATCCATCAAGAAGGGTTTTTTTCTCACTGTGATTTATACTGAGGATTAGTTTTTCTTAGGAAGTGACTTTGATTTTTAAGTTACATAAAAATATTTTTTTTCAAGACATAACTTGGTAGCTAGCTTCTCTGGAAAATTCTTTCTTCTTTCAGTTTTTACATAGTCCCACATTATATTGTACTATATAAAATGAATGATTTGACTTTCTATAGTGGCTTGGGAAATTATAGATAAAATTTATATGAATCAGACATTTACTATAGTTGTGTAATGAATTTAAGTTTTATGCCTTGGTATTCACCAAAAATGCCTTAGTTTAATTGAATGCAAAATACTGTAGCTTACATTAACTTAGGGAGTGATTAAAATGGAGTATTTATAGTTTATGAGGCAGTTTGGGTGTCAGTCATGAAAAAGAACATAGGCTATTTAGAATTTGAAAAGGACTTTTCCACACATGGTTGGCTCACTTGGTGCAAATATAAGATGCTGATGTGACTCACCCTTGGCTTTGTGATATTTTTGACCTGTACGTCTCAACAAGGTTTGAGTCAGGCAGGAAAGATGTGTCTGTTCCAAGAGTCACACTGCATTTAGGGAAGCCCAAGGTATGGTGTACCCATCAGCTGGTGATGGTTTCCTTGTAGTTTCTGTTTAGCTGTCAGGGGTCATGTATGCCATAAGCAGTGTTGCTTAGCGATGTCGTTGCTGTTGTTCTCATTACCAGTCCTCCGGGGGAACAGCAATGGCGAGCATAACTCAAGGGCAGATGCCCATGCGGCAGGAGAGTGTCACCTGACTAACAATGCCATATTACACACGTAGGAAAATGCTGTCAACAAAAACTCCTACCATTTTTCCCTCTTCTTCCTTCTGCTTAGTTCACGAAGCAAAACAGCTTTGAATTCCACAAGTAATGCATAAAAACGCTCTCATCAAAGATGCCTAGATACATTAGGAAAGGGGTTCTTACTACACACCCTTTCCCTAGTCTCCTTTTCTGTTTCAGTTTGAGGGTGTTCTTCAAGAATTTTCTGTACATTAGACACTTATGTATGTACATAAGTATATGGTCTTATGTATTTTTTTCTTTATGTTTAAATCACAGATTCTATTGTTCTCTATGGATTGTTCTATAACTTTATTTCTATACCAAGTAATGTATCTTGTAGAGGTATTTCATGGGAGGAGGGTGTATCTATATATCTATCTATATATCTGCCTCTACAGACATCTATATATCTGCCTCATTCTTTTAAGCTAATAGTGCATTGTTTCCCATAGTGTCACAATATAGTGAACCAGGCTACTGGTAATGAAAACCCTGGTTTTGGTCCTTTTCTAATATTTTGGTAGAAAAGATGTGCACATTTAATAGATGCTGTCAAATTGTTTTTCAGAGTGGTTAAACCACTTAATCCATGGACTGCATTAAAGATCCTTTCCCCTGAGTTGGAGGAGGCTAAAGTGGGGATAAATGGTGAGGGAAGGAGACTGTACTTGGGGTGGTGAACATACAATGCTATAGATTGTATACCTGAAACATACATAATTTTATTAACCAGTGTCATCCCAAAACATTCAATAAAAAAGAAAAAAAAGATCCTTTCTCCACATTCTTGCCAAGATTCTGTGTTATCAGTTTTTATATATATGTATTTTTTACCAATTTGATGGGGAAAATATGGTATCCATTTGTTTAATGGCCATTTATTCCTCTGTGAATTGACTATTCACATCCTTTTCCCATTTTTTATTGGCTTATCATTTTCTTATTTATTTTTCAGAATTTCTCTATTTGTATTTTGTATATTAATCTTTTGGGTTGAACACCATTTCTTTTGGCCAGTCATTTGTCCTTTTTTTTCTTCCTTAAATAGTATCATTTCTTTTGTAGGAATTGAAAACTTTTATGCAGACAAATCAATCTTTTCTGTATGGTTAATGCTTTTTTTTCTTTTGCTTAATATGGCCCTTCTTTTTATGAAGATAATCACTAAACTTTTCTTCTAATAATTTTAAAAACTTGGATTTGCACATTTAGAATTTTAGTACAACTATAATTTGTATGTGACGCGAGGCAACAATGTAATTCCCCACGTGAACAGCCAGTAGTCCTGGCATCATTTATTCAAAAGTCCATCCTTTAGACATAAATTTTTAATATTCCCTGTTTCATATACCAGCAGTACATGTGTTCTGGGTTTTCTTTCTTGGCTATTGTGATCTGTTGATCTTATTTTCTTTTTTTAATTTTAATGGACTTTATTTTTTAGTGTAATTTTAGACTCACAGAAAGATTATGGAGCTAGTGTAGTTTCAGTATACGTTATATCTTGTTTCCCTGATTATTAATATCTTATCTTAGTTTGTTACATTCATTTCAGTTAATGAATCCATATTGATACATTGTTATTAACTAAAATCTATACTTTATCCAGGTTTTCTTAGTTTTCCCTAATATCCTTTTTGTTCCAGGATCTCCTATTACACTTGTGATTGTTTCATTAGGTTCCTGTTGGCTGTGATGTTTTCTCAGACTTCCTTTGTTTTTGATGACCAACAGTTTCCAGGAGTCCTGGTCAGGTGTGCTGTAGAATTTCCCTGTATTGCAATGTGTCTGATGTAAATTGCCATTGTCATATCATATTATGGTACATACTATGAACTTAAGATTGTTGGTATTGATCAATGGCTGAAGTAGCATTTGTCAGGTTTTTGCACTGTGAAACTACTCTCTGTTCCCCTCCCTCCATACTACCCTCTTTGGAAGGAGGTCTCTGTGTCCTGCTTCCCCTCCTTTAGGATGAAGTATCTGTATAAGTTATTTGGCATTCTTTGTCTCTTCTCTCCCATTTAGTAATTTACTCAACCATTTATTCATGTCTGTGTGGACTCAATGGATATTTCTTCATACCTTGGGTTGTAATCGAATACTGCTGTACTTTGTTGCTCATGTTGTTCTAGCTTTGGCCGTTGAAGCTTTTTCATCTGGCTCCTCTGATGAACCCCCATCAGTGTGGGCTTGTTTGGTTGATTTTAGCAGTTTTTTACTTTTGGAACTACAAGAGGCTCCAGGTTCATCTTCAGTGTCCAATCCCTAGAATCTACCCTTTCTCCAAAGAGCCCTAGTTCCTTTTATTACAGAATGGGATTAGGAAACAAGACCAGGCAATTCTCTGCAACACCAGCTAGGTATCTTCCAGTTAAATTCTGAAACTAACTGGAGTTAGTGCAGATCCCACAGGTTAAGGGTTCAGCCCAACAAGACTCCCCTGACCACTTCAGATGCCAATTGCAAGTAATAGGTCTCAGGTGACCCACAGCTTCTGTCTGACATGGCTACAAATGTGAGGTTCCTATGATCCTTTTCTTGGGTTTGTTCATTTGCCAGAATAGCTTACAGAACTCAGCGAAACGCTAATTTACATTTATCAGTTTATTATATAACTAGAGGCATGGTGCACGAAAATTGTGCACTGGGGGTGAGGTGTCTCTCAGCCCAGCCTGCACCCTCTCACAGTCTGAGACCTGCTCGCCTGCTCGCTCCTTACCCCTCGGCTCGCTGCTGCTTAGCGCCGCCACAGAGACGGGAGAGGCTCCCACCACCACTGCTGCGCTTGCCAGCAGTGAGCCCGGCTTCTGGCTGAGTGGTGCTCCCCCTGTGGGAGCGCACTGACCACCAGGGGGCAGCTCCTGCTTTGAGCGCCTGCCCCCTGGTGGTCAGTGTGCATCATAGCGACTGGTTGTTCTGGTCGTTCCGTGGTAATGGTTGCTTAGGCTTTTATTATATAGATAAAGGATACAGATGAACAACCAGATGAAGTAATACATAGTGCAAGGTCTGGAAGGGTCCTGAGCTCAGGGGCTTCTGTCCCTGTTGGAGTTGGGTGTACCACCCTCCTGGCATGTAGATGTGTTCATCAACTCAGAAGCTGGTGGAACCCCATACTATTGGGATTTTTCTCACATAGGCGCGATTGATTAACTCAATCTCTAGCACCTTTCCCCTTCCCAGAAAGTTCCAAGTTTCTAATCATGGCTTGGTCTTTTTGGTGACTAGCCCCTATCTTGCAGCTATCCAAGAGCTCACTAAGAGTCACCTCATTAGAACAAAAAAATACTTGAAACTTACAAGGGTTTAGGGAGCTCTGTGTGAAGTACCTGGGGGCAAAACCCAATATTTATATTTTCTATCACTTTACACAATCCTCACCTACTGATAATGTTTAAATTATTATTGATAGTTTGGATGCAAATAGCATTGAACCTCATGTAGAAATTATGATAAATTTTACTTTGCATGATTTCCAATAAAAAGGAGAATAATGTACATTATTGAATATATTCCTGATAGAAAAGAATTTCCATTTTGAGTTATTGTAAATGAGAATCCCCAGTGTCTCTTAATCAGAAGAGCATGTCACATTAAGTGACATTTAAATTAAAAGGAATATTTTTTGGTGTTCTTTTTATGAAATAAATAAGAAGAGTTATATTGGGAGTCTATTTTTATAACCCAGTTTCCCACATATGCTTGTGTGTAATAATGCTGATTAAAATTAGCTAATCGCTAGGTTTTGTATTGTGATATCCTTCATTGTCACAAAAGAAATTTATGGGGTTCCGTCCTAAAAAGGACTTAGTGACAGTTTAAGTGACCTTTATGGATTAGGGATTGTCTTGGTGCATTCCAGATCCCTGTTGCTTTATAATTGTTCAACATTAAAATATTCTTTTCACTTTGCTAATATGAACATTTAGTGGGCTTAGATTGCTTTTGGAATTTGTCATTCAAAAGACTTGACTCTTTCTTCCTTTCAAAGATACCTTGAGTGATGCATGGTCTGCAGTTATAGTGAAAATGGAGCCCTAGCTACTGTGGCTCAGTTGGTTGAGCGTTGTCCCATGCACCAAAGGGTCATGGGTTCAATTTCCGGTCAGGGTACATGACCGGGTCATATGTTCTATCCCCGGTCAGGGTGCTTATGGGAGGCAACCAATTGATGTTTCTTTCCCACATCGATTTTTCTCTCTCTTTCTCCCTCTCCCTTCCTCTCTCTAAAATCAATAAAAACATATGCTCGGGTGAGGATAAAAAACAAAACAAAACAAAAACAAGGAGATCAACCCAAGGAGATGGTTTCAGTTAGTGTAGATGAAATTAAATAGCCATCACACAGCTATTGAAATCTTGGTAAAAATTTTAAAATAGTTAATTTGCCAAAACTCGCATTAAATGTTAAACTTATTTTTCTGATGTATACACTTGAACCTCCTAAATTTTTAGAATACTGTTCAGGAAGCTGAAGTGAACATATTTTTTTATTTTTATTGTTTAAAGTATTACATATGTCTCCTTTTTCCCCCATCTACCCCTACCTGGCCACTCCCACCCCAGAACATGCCCCCACCGCTCCAGTGTCTGTGTTCATTGTTTACGCTTATATGCATGCATGCAAGTCCTTTGGTTGATCTCTTACCTCCCCCTGCTTTCCCTCTAAGATTTGGTGGTCTATTTGATGCTTCTCTGTCTCTAGATCTGTTTTTGTTCATTAGTTTACATTGTTCATTATATTCCACAAATGAGTGAGATCATGTGATATTTACCTTTCTCTGACTGGCTTGTTTCGCTTAGTAGAATGCTCTCCAGTTCCATCCATGCTGTTGCAAATGATAAGAGTTTCTTCTTTTTTACAGCAGCATAGTATTTCATTGTGTAGATGTACCACAGTTTTCTAATCCATTCATCTGCTGATGGGCACTTAGGCTGTTTCCAAATCTTAGCTATTGTAAATTATGCCCCTATGAATATAGGGGTGCATATGTCCTTTCTGATTGGTGTTTCTGGTTTCTTGGGATATAGTTCTAGAAGTGGGGTTACTGGGTCAAATGGAAGTTCCATTTTTAACTTTTTGAGGAAACTCCATACTGTTTTCCATAGTGGCTGCACCAGTCCGCATCCCACCTGCAGTACACGAGGGTTCCTTTTTCTCCACATCCTTGACAGCACTTGTTGTTTTTTGATTTGTTGATGGTAGCCATTTTGACAGGTGTGAGATGGTACCTCATTGTCATTTTGATTTGCATCTCTCAGATGATTAGTGACATTGGGCATTTTTCATATGTCTCTTGGCCATTTGTATATCCTTTTTAAGGGTCATCTGTCTATTTTTTAATTGGGTTATTTGCCTTCCTTTTGTTGTGTTATATGAGTACTTTATATTTTTTTTGGAAATAAACCCCTCATCAGATGTATTATTGGCAAATATGTTCTCCCTTACAGTGAGCACTCTTCATTTTGATGCTGGTTTCTTTTGCTGTGCAGAAGCTTCTTAGTTTGATGTAGTCCCATTTGTTTATTTTCTCCTTAGTTTCCATTGCCCTAGCAGCTGTATCAGTAAAGATATTGCTATGGCCCCAACCAGTTTGGCTCGGTGGATAGAGCGTCGGCCTGCGGACTGAAGAGTCCCAGGTTCGATTCTGGTCAAGGGCATGTACCTTGGTTGCGGGCACATCCCCAGTAGGAGGTGTGCAGGAGGCAGCTGATCGATGTTTCTCTCTCATCAATGTTTCTAACTCTATATTCTTCTCCCTTCCTCTCTTTAAAAAAAAAAATCATTAAAATATATTAAAAGATATTGCTATGACATATGCCTGTTATTTTGCTGCCTGTGGATTCTTCTAAGATTTTTATGGTTTCCCATCTTACGTTTAAGTCCTTTATCCATTTTGAGTTTATTTTTTGTATGGTGTAAGTTGGTGGTCTAGTTTATTTTTTTGTATGTATCTGACCAGTTTTCCCAACACCATTTATTGAAGAGACTGTCTTGACTCCATTGTATGCTTTTGCCTCCTTTGTCAATATTAATTGAGCATAATGGCTTGGGTCGATTTCTGGGTTCTCTGTTTGGTTCCATTGGTCTATATGTCTATTCTTGTGCCAGTACCAGGCAGTTTTGAGAACAGTAGCTTTGTAATATAGCTTGATATCTGGTATTGTGATCCCTCCAACTTTGTTCTTTCTCAGGATTGCTGCGGGTATTTAGAGTCTTTCTTTTTAATTCCATATGAATTTTTGGAGAGTTCTAGGTCTTTCAAATATGCCGTTGGTATTTTAATGGGGAGTGCATTGAATCTATAAATTGCTTTGGGTAGTATGGACATTTAAATTATGTTGATCCCACCAATCCACGAACATGGTATATTTATATTCTTCCATTTATTTATGTCTTCCTCTATCCCTTTTTTCAATGTCCTGTAGTTTTCCGAGTACAGGTCTTTACCTCCTTCATTAACTTTATTCCTAAGTATCTTAATTTTTTTGTTGCAATGGTAAATAGGATTGTTTTTTTAGTTAGTGAAGGTGTTTTAGGATATGGGACAGCATGCCTACAGTATATATATATAGTTTGCTTTGCTTCTTCTTGACAAGTGAATACTGTAGAAAAATCACCTTTGTGAATATCATGGAAGTATTTTTACGATAGCAGAGGTCTCTTAGACTCAATTTTTATAACACAATTTGTATGTAAAGAGATGATTAGGGATTGGCTTCATTATGTAAAGATCTTATTTGATTTTACTTTTTTCTGAAATAGTAATCCAGGGGTTAGTCATTCTTAATCTCTCACTACTTCACTGATTTTAAGTGCCATTTTTGTCTTATACTCACTTCTTTATGTATATTAGGCCTCTTTCCAGATATTCTCTTACATTTCTGAAGATTTAGCTGGCAGGTCCTTTTTGGGCAGGTTTCAACCCCCTCCTGGTTATGATTTTTGTTTCCAACACAATTTCAAGCTGTTTAAAGAAGACTTGGGTGGGTTGAAGGGCTGGGAAGCATTTAGGTTGGTGCTTGTCAGTTGTGAACCACCAATTTATTATTTTTAGCTAAAATAAAATATGGTTAAAACTCAGATTACTTCATTTATTATTAAAATTCATGCATGAAATACTGTATCATTAGCTGGGAATTATTCTCTCCTACCCCAACTTTTCTCCATTGAAACAAGGGTTATTTTTGAAAACATGAAGTTTCTTAAAAGTGCAACTGTTGCATTGTTGTGTAACATTGTTCTTGAGGATATCATGATGGATATTTCAGAGGAACACAGACGATCCTCAGCTTACTATGGTTTGACTTTGGATATTTGGACTTTATGTAAAGACGGTTTCTACTGATATGCATTCAGTAGAAACTGTACTTCAAATTTTGGATTTTGATCCTTTCCCAGGCTAGTGATATGGGGTATGATACATGATACTCTCTTGTGATGCTGGGCAATGGCTGTGAGCATAGTTCCCATCAGTCACGTGATCGTGAGGGTGAACAATGATACTCTACAGCAAGCATGTCAGTCTTGCACCTGGAGGAGGCATGTGGCCTCCATACCTGAGTTTGACATGCTTGCTCTACAGTGTGCCGGGTTGTGTGCTGGCACTGCATTTTGTGTTTTCCCATCCCTTCACTTGTGCAAAACGCCCATCTGTGTCTCCTGCTTCTGGTGAGAAGAAGAAGAGGAAGGCAATTACTCTTGCCCTGAAATTGAAGATAATTGCTCAACGGTAGCCTAATGTAAATGTTTTGAGCATATTTAAGGTAGGCTAGGCTCAGCTATGATGTTTGGTGATGTAGGTATAATAACTGCATTTTAAAAAATATATATTTTATTGATTTTTTATAGAGAGAAAGGGAGAGGGATAGAGTTAGAAACATTGATGAGAGAGAAACATCGATCAGCTGCCTCCTGCACACCCGCTACTGGGGATGTGCCCACAACCAAGGTACATGCTCTTTGACCGGAATCGAACTTGGGACCCTTCAGTCCGTAGGCCGATGCTCTATCCACTGAGCCAAACCAGTTTGGGCAATAACTGTATTTTTTACCTATAACCATCATAACTTGAAAATATTATACTGGGATATAATACCACCGTCAGTTGAGGAGCTTCTTCTGTACTTGAGAAGAAAGCCGTTGAAGACATTTTTCTCTTGAACTCTGCCTCGGGGCTTTTCTTTCACTTAATTAGCAAATCTCTGAGAGGATATGATAAAGGTGATGATGGCAGCTACTATTTGCTAAGAGTCAACTATATACTAGGTATTTTTTATTCATTTGATTGCAAAACAGGCTCAGCATCCATTCTTTCTCTGTTGGTGATTATAGTAGTTCTATGAGAAATGCATGTTCTGCTAGGTTTTAAATGTACCAGTATAATAGATACTGAAATAAATGGAAATAAATCCTATCATAATATTAACTACAATAAAATAAATATAGTGCTTAAGCTTTTATTGCTGACTGTTCCAGGTGAGGAGGCCCTGTAACTAACTGGTTAAATGTAGATTTCATAAATGCAATCAATTTTTTTCTAAAAGATATAGAATATAATTTATAAAAGTATTAGAAGTATTTTTCATTTTGTTTTATCTTTTGGATAGATACTGCTAGGAATCAAAGCACTGTTCTCTTTGCTTTGGTAGTAGATGTCATGTGCAAGGCACAGACTGCTAACACATAGTTAAGACAATTTGGAACCTCAGAGATCGCCTCTAAAATGAAAGTTATGTACAGGTGTCTGCTCTTACCCTCGGTTAACCTGATTTTATAGACTTCAAGGCAATTGTGTAATCAAACAACAATATTATATTATTTAAATTGTTTCACATAGTTAAAAACTCAGCTTGCTCAATGCTTTAATAACTTACTTGCAGTTGAGGGAGAGTGTATGAAAGAGAATGCTTCTATCAGGGTTGTATTAAAGTATTTTAGTAATATAGGTACTTTTGGAAATAAAACATACTTTAAATGAGAAAAATTGAGGCCTGTTATGAATGGCACTGAATAGTGCTGATTATTTTACCTTTGACAAAGTGGAAAATTTAAAGCTTGATGTATCCCATTTTATTAATGTAATAAAATTTTATAATGTTGTTCTGGGCGTCGATATATGTTCTTTAGTGTTTATTAGCTCTTGGTTGTAAAACGTTTTGGGCTTATGCCTGGCTATACTGTACAGAATGCAAAATATCAAACCTCAGAAAAATACACAAATAAATATATATTTTTCTTTTTCTCAGCTTTTTCTATATGATTTTTAAATATTTTGGTTAGTTACACTATCTAATCTGATTGAACACAGCAAACATCTTTTTTAGCATTTAAATAGGTTTATTGCTTCCCCAGACTTGTTCTAATAATGAAGCTATGAAGGATATGACAAGAATGGTGATATTAAATTTCTCTAGACTAACAGTAAATTTTTCCATTCTGAATCAGGAATGTTGAGCATCTGGAATCTGGAAGAAGAGTGCATTGTTCACTGCGGGAACACTTTCATCAAATTCTGAGCCATTCATTCTCTTAAGAATTACTACTGTCTTGTACAAAATATTATATTTTTATAGAAGCAATTTTTTTAACTGGAAAATTTCTTCACTTCTTTATGCTTCTGTATTTTTTAATGCTTTCATGTTTTAGAGATGTTATTGTTTTGAGAATTAAAATCACATTTTAGCACTTAATTAATTTCCTTTGGTTTAATGGTAATAATTTATATTTGTTCAAATATTGTGGAAAAAAAGCTAAGAAAATAAATTGTCCTAAACAGAAATTTTGTTATAGTTTATGTAGGTGGATCAGTTATCTATACCTTGTCATCTTTTTCCTTAAATTTTCAGAATATAATATGTACTGATACATTATATATTGATTGTGGCATAGATGTGTAAGTGTAAGTTGGTATATAACTTTCTTGTCCTTTTTTTTAATATATATACTAGAGGCCCGGTGCACAAAAATTTGTGCACGCAGGGGGGCGAAGGGGGTTGGGGGGTCCCTCAGCCCGGCCTGTGCCCTCTCGCAGTCTGGGACCCCTTGGGAGGTAACGACCTGCTGGCTTAGGCCTGCTCCCGGGTGGCAGACGGCAGGCCCAATCCCTAGGTGCAGCCCCTGGTTGGGCTCAGAGCAGGGCCGATTGGTGAGTTGGGGCACCGCCCCCTGTCATGCACAGAGCAGGGCAGATTGGGATGTTGCGATGCCACCCTCAGTCATGCTCAGGGTAGGGCCGAGTGGGGGGTTGGGGCACCGCCCCCTGTCACACTCAAGGCAGAGTCGATGGAGAGGTTGTGGCACCACCTCATGTCACGCACAGAGCAGGGCCCATCAGGGGGTTGGGGAGCTTCCCCCTGTCACGCACAGAGCAGGGCGGATCAGGGGGTTGGGGCGCCGCCTCTATCACCCAAGAGCAGGGCCGATCAGGGGGTTGGGGCGCCGCCACTGTCACACTCAGGGCAGGGCCGATGGGGAGGTTATGGCTCTACCCCGTCACACACAGAGCAGGGCCCTTGGGGGGGGAGGTTGGGGCGCCGTACCCCGTCACACACAGAGCAGGGCCCATGGGGTGAGGGGTTTGGGGTGCCACACCCTGTCACACACAGATCCGGAGGGTGATCAGGGGGTTGGGGAGCTCCCCCCTATCAGGCACAGAGCAGGGCCGATCAGGGGGTTGGGTGCCTTCCCCTGTCACGAACAGAGCAGGGCTGATAGGGAGGTTGTGGCCCCGCCCCCTGTCACACACAGAGCAACAGGGCGATCAGGAGGTTTGGGCGCTGCCCCCTGTCACACTGATCCCGGTGCCGGGAGGCCTCTCAGCTCCGCTGATCCCGGTGCTGGGAGGCATATTACTCTTTTACTGTATAGAATAGAGGCCTGGTGCATGGGTGGAGGCTGGCTGGTTTGCCCTGAAGGGTGTCCTGGATGAGGGTGGGGGTCCCCACTGGGGTGCCTGGGCAGCCTGGATGAGGGGATGATGGCTGTTTGCAGCTGGTCACACACCCTTCAGGGAGGGGGTCCCCACTGGGGTGCCTGGCCAGTCTGGGTGAGGGGCTGAGGGCTGTTTTCAGGCTGGGACTGAAGCTCCCAACTGCTCCTTTTTTTCTTTTTTTTTTTAATTCTGGGCCAGCTTTAGCTCTGAGGCTCCAGCTCTTAGGCCTCCGCTCCTGAAAGCAGGTATCTGGTTTGTTTCGGTTCTATAATCGAAACTCTGTATCAACTCCAGCTCTGAGATCCCAGCCGGCTGAAAGCTGGTTTCTGGGGTTTTGTTTAGCATCTATATTTGTTACAGTGTTTGAAACTGCAAGCTCAGAGGCCTGCAGTGGCCGGTGGGGAACGTTGGAGTCCTCCGGCACTGAAGCAAGCAAGCCTCATGTTAGTTTCAAGCTGCCTGGCTGCCGGCCGCCATCTTGGCTGACAGTTAATTTGCATATCTCGCTGATTAGCCAATGGGAAGGGTAGTGGTCGTATGCCAATTACCATGTTTCTCTTTTATTAGATAGGATAGTACTCTTTTTTTAGATAGCAAAAACTTTTTCTCTGTTTAATCAATTTTTACTCTGAATTTGACACTCCTGGGTCTTGATATTTTTTTTGTTCATTATGTTTAGATTTGGTATCACTGATGCTGTTTGATTGTATGCCAGTAGGTGACATTACCTAAGATTTGGGCCACATTCTTTGACTAGAACACTTCATATTAGGTCTTACTAGTGTTCTAATGTTCTATTAACTAATATGTGTTTACAATTCAGTAGTGTATTCACGTAAAACAAGATATTCTTCTTCCTTTGGTTTATTAGAAGTTAGTCAATCTTGTGTATGTCCACCTCACCTTACGTTCTGTCATCAGCTCCCACTAAACATGGAACCAATGAAATTACTTACCTGCTTTGCACACACAATTTTGTTATCAAATGTATGGGGACAGGGTTTTCCAAGTGGATGAATAGTTTTACTGTCATATTGACCATTTAATCTGAAGATTTATTTCTTTACTACTAAATGTTCTACTTCTCCCCCAGCAGACCCCCCTCCCACCGTCCAGCCTCCCTTGCATTAGTGAATGGTGGCTCCTGTTAGTGAATGGTGGCTCCATCAGACTGTAGCAATCTCCTCTTCCCTGCTGAGTTGAAGTTAGTCATCATTGGTACTTTGAATTGGTATCTACTTATCACTTGGATTAAGCCCTCCAGTAACTTTAAATTGCGTTGTTATGTTCCTTTAGGCTTCAAGTCAACATAAGCAGATATGAATCATCTTCAATCTAATCCAAGCTAGTAAAGTTCACATTCTATTTGCCTAAGTCTCTTTAGGCTTTCTGAGCCATAAGCACTTGGGTAAGTTAGAGGCTTTTATATTTTTCCTTTGCACTTGGATGGCTTTTAATGTACTCCAGATGGTGTGTCTATACTTGGTAGTCTTTTTGATGAAAAGACAGTTCTCTGTTGTTTGACAAATGTGACAATTTTAGTAATTTTGCTCTTCCACAAAGCATTATGACTTTATTCTCATTTGTGTAAATACATTTCCTGACTTCTCTTTATCCATTACTTTGTTTCCCTTCCCCACCCCATCTTAATGACTCATAATAAAGATGAATTTTGTGAAATAGTTTGTACAAAATGGTAAAGGCTTTTAGTAACTTTTTGATATAAGTTCTTGACTGGTGCACCTTTTCTGACTCCTGAGGATGTTATATGCTTGTGCGAAGGATACCCTTAAGTGTTTTGTTTTCTTTTACATTCCTATAGAACTATATAACTTCAAAATGGAAGATAGGATTTATCAAAAAGTTTTTTAAATGGTAAGCAGGAATCTGAAAATAGAAAAAATAGAAATTGACTTTTTGTCTTATGAATATGTTAATTATATCAAGAACTCTAAGAACAATTGCTGGGAGATTTGATGTTAAATTGAAAAGCAAGAACTCTTTTACAAAGAGTTCTACCTCTTGAGATGAATTATATTGCTGACTGGTTGTATCTCAGATTCTCTGGGTGTAGCCTTAATTCACTGAGGTTTAGTTGTGCCCCAAAAATGAGGATAACAGATCTTATAATGACAAAATTGATCTTATATTTAATGATCCATTTTCCACGGTCACTTTAAGAGTTAGGGACCCAGAGATCCAGAATGATTGAATAATTTAAATGAGCATTTGTTAGATCTGTTCTGTGTATATTTCAGTAAGGCAACTCTGTCATGACATAGCTGATCATCTTCACTATGCTTCTTTATTATGTCTAACACCAGTAGTCTGGAGGGAAGAGAAAAGTAGGTATAAATATTTTAATTTGGGGATTAACATTATTTTTTTCTGTATCACTTGAAGCATTTTGTAAGATGATTTCACCATTATTCAGCATGACTGGTGTTAATGACAAATGATTGTTTCCTCAGAGCCGTAGTGTGGATTTTGAAATAGGACCATGCATTGGCATACAGCTTACATAAGCCACTATTGTCAGAAATTGTCAATGAATACATTAATATCGATATCACCAAAATTGTAGGTATTGATGTTTCTTGCAAGCATTTATTGCATTATGTTTACTTGAAAGTTGTGAAACTGTTTGAGGATGGAACATTTTTTGTCATTTTTTTCTTCCTCTCTATTCTTTACCGTGTAAATATCTGGACTGACTGGGGTCAGGAGTATGTGATCACTTTCTTCATTATTATCTCTCTAGTTTACTCTTTACCCACTGTGCTGGGTCCCTCATTGCCTATCTTTATGGCCTGTTGTGAAAAACTGTCTTTTCCCTTAATGTATTTTAGCACAAAAAACTTATATTTTGTACTCTGTTTTCCTGATGCTTGGGCATACCCATATGTTTTTGCATTTAATTTGGAATTAGTTTTATTTTTATATTATTTTTAAATATATACTTTTTTTGTTATTGTTGACTGTATTACATAGGTCCCCCATTTTCCTCATTTTTGCCGCCTTCTGCCAGCCCATACTCCATGGAATTTTTAAAAATTGGTTTTTAGAGAGAGAAAGGAAGCGGGGGGAGGGAGAGGAGGGGAAGAGAGAGAGAAACAATGATTTCTTGTTCCACTTATCTATTCATTCATCGCTTGATTCTTGCATAAGTCCTGACAGGAGAGCAAACCCACAACCTTGATATATTGGGACGGCACTCTAACCAACTGAGCTACCCTGCTAGGGCTAAAATAGATTTTTGGTGTTGTGTATTTTTTTCTTAATTTGACTTTTATTGAGAAGGAGAGAGAGAGAGAGAAAGAGAGAGAGAGAGATTGTCTCCCAGGCTTACTCTGATCACCAGGAATCAAACTGACAACCTGGGTGTGTGCCCTGACCTGTAACTAAGCTGGTGACTTTTTGGTGCTCAGGATGACACTCAAGCAACGGAGCCACACCAGCCAGGGCTGGAATCTCTTTTATTTTGAAAAATACTTATATAGGTTGTGAAGCGAAGCATCATTCTAAGCCTTACAAAGAACTCATTTAATCCTCATCACAATGCTGTAAGTTTGTGATGCCTCACTTAGTACGACTATACTCATTCTGTAAATTACAAATTGGATACACAGAGATATTAACTAATGCTCAGTTACAGAACTGGAATTTGTATTTATGTCATTTGGCTCCAGAGTCTAAGCATCCTACCCCAGGGCCTTTGTAAGTGCAGTTCTTCTCCTACCAGATTTTTCTATTCCCCATCATCACCTTGTTAACATCTGTACTTCCCTCAGATCTCAGCACAATCATCACGTCCCTGGGAAGCTTTTCATGAAATTGTTCCCATCTCACTGTCACCCTTTCATGGTGCCACAGCCCTGTCTGTCATTAAAGTGCTTTTCACAGTTACACTTCACATTTATTTTCAGTGTAGTCTACATGTTGCATGTAGGATGCCTTCTGTTTGCTTTGATGCCCAGTTCCTAAGGGGTGCCTGGCGAGTGGTAATCACCCAGTATTTGTGGAGTGAGGTTGGGAAAGGATCAGGTGGGATTTTGAAATGCATTGGGATTTGGGAGTTTGACAGCTTTCTACACACAGCCCTTGAAACATTGTCAAGGGTGTTACATTAAAGCTGTTCGTGAAACTTTGAGGTAAGAATGTTAGCATTGCTTGTTTTGTCTTTCAGGTAATCTCAGTGGTCCTGAAGGGGAGACTGTGATAGCAGTAGCAATCACCAGGAAGTTAATTATCTGGTGAATTGCTGGAAGATTGCATGGATATAGTTACACTTTTCAGGGTATAGCAAGTAGCAGTTCACTGTGGCTGGAACAGAATTTGAGGGGAAGTTGTGAGTTATACTGTTGGGAAAAGGTTTATGTCAGATTCATTACCCAGAAGTGAAAATTTTAAAATTGTAAAAGTGATGTCTACAGGCATACCTCAAAGGTATTACCATTGCAGTAAAGTATCACAATAAAGTGAATCCTAAACTTTTTGCTGGTGGAGGGTCTTGCCTTTAATTTGTAAAAACTGCAACATCTGTGAAGTGCAATAAAGCAAAGCACAAAAAAACAAGGTGTGCCTGTATTTTGTAAAAACTCAAGCAGTGTAGAACTACACACAGCACAAATGAAGTAATTGTTTTCTATTCCTTTTAGTTTCTTCGTAGACTCACCACTGGTAACAGTTGGGTGTAGGCCCTGCAGGCTACCTAGAAGTAAATGAATGAGTTATGAGTGAATTACTGGGTCAAAGGGAATGCAAGCTTTAACTTTTCATATTGCTATTAGTGTATATCAACTTAGAGCTTCTCTACTTTTCCCATTTTCCCATTCTCCCAGATGACTGCTTCCAGTCTTTTCTTTCAAATGCAAATACTTTGTCCTATGCTCACTCTCAGCAGACAACCATGTTTCCTAATGTACTGAAAGTATTGCAGCGATCATCAGCGACTTGCCACATATTCCCTGCACCTACATTCTGCCCCTCTGGAACCGTATGTGTACTATCCACACTTCTGTCTAAAGCCACCCGCCACTTATGCACTAGACCCCATTCCAGCAAATCCCTGCCTGTCTGCATTGTCAGAATTCCTCTGTAGTGGATTAATGCCATTAGCGCCAAAATGTGTTATTTTTTTCATCTTGAAATTTTTTTTTTAACCCCGTTCCCTTACAAACATCAATTCTCTTTTGTAATAAATTGTAAGGGTTGCTTACTACTAGTATATTTGTAAGAGTTGTCTATAGCTGCTGTTTCCAACATGTCTCTTTATACTCTTGGTGCTCTTCATCCAGTCTTTTTCACTCATCACCAAAATTAGTAACCTCCACATTGCTCAATCCAAGTGGGCGATTCTCAGCCCTTGGTCTGCCTGCCCTGTCAGTAGCTTGATCATTTGTAATTTCTTGCCCTGCTTGATTTTTTATTTTATTTTTTATTTTTATTGATCTCAGAGAGGAAGAGAGATATATAAACATCAATGATGAGAGAATCATTGATGGGCTGCCTCCTGCACACCCCCTACTGGGGATCAATCCCGCAACCTGGGCATGTGCGCTTGACTGGGCGTGAACCTGGTACCCTTCAGTCGGCAGTCTGATGCTCTGTCCATTGACCCAAACCAGCTAGGGCTTGCCCTGCTCAGTTTTTAGGGCTTCACACTCCCAGTGCCTTCTCCTCTCTGAATGATGATCAGCTCTTTTTATCCTCCAATCTCCTAATTCTGGAGACTTTAGGACTCAGTCCTTGGCTGCTCCTTCTTCTGTGTCTACACTCATGCTCTTGAGGAACTCATGCAAGCTCATGGCTTTAAATACCATCCATATGCCAGTGACTCCTAAAGATACATCTTCAGCCCAGGCTGCTTTGTTGAGCTCCTGACTCCTTTTTACAGCTGCCCACCACATCTCCACCTGGATATCCGGTAGTTATCTTGAACTTAATATGTTTATAACTGAACTTCCCTGTCACACTGATGGTAACTTCAAATAGTCTTGGAGTTATTTTTTATTCTTTTCTTTTTTCATTTCCCTCATTCAGATAGACATTTATAATTATCTCCTTCCTCACAATTTCTCCAGAATTTGACTACTTCCCATAACTCCCCCTGGCTGCTCCCTGGGTGCAGGCCTCCATTCTCTGTTCCTGGATTCACCCTCTAAAGTGTTCTCCATCTCTGCTCTTGGTCCTCTGCTCTCTCTCCTCAGTTCATGAGCAAGAATGATGCTTTAAAAATGTAAGTTGGATCATATTACTCCTTCACTCAAAACCCTGCAATGGCTTTTCCCCTCTAAAGTGGAAGTTAAATTATTTGCAAAATTTGTCCTACAAGGTTCTACGTGATCTGGTGCCCCCATTTCCTCATATCATCTCTACAACTCTCCTTTTCCCACCCTCTGCTCCAGTCGTAGTGGGCTCCTCAGTCCACTGTGGAAGTTATGAAAAAAAAAGTTCTTCCTCAGATACTTCAGGCACACCCTGTTGTAGAGGTTTGGGGATTTTTTTTTATTGTGTGACTCCTCTGCATAGAATGTTTACCCCTCAGATACCCGCTTGTCACCTTCTAACTGGATAATTTACTTATAATGCTTCCTGTGTTCTCCCCCTACAGTGCTAGCTCCCTGAGGGTATGATCTTTGCTTTTTTGGGTTCCCTGATCTCAAGCACCATGAATGGCATCTGGCACATAGAACATATGGTGTTTAATAAATGCTGGTGGAAGGAATGAGTGTTTATCCCATCAAATGACTGGGCTTGTTTTCCCATACCCTTAGTAAGACTGGGTATTTGACACCTTAATTATTTTGTAAATTGATATGCTCCACTTGACTTTTTAAAAAGTATTTGATAGATTTAACATTGCTTTACTATTTTTGGGAGGGAGGGACATTTATTCTCATACCATTTGCCCATCACCAGTGCCATTGCCCATTTTTCTGTTGGTTTAGTAATCTTTTACTGTTGTTAGTATCAATCAGTTGCTTATTGCAAATAATTTTTAGCAGTTTCTCTGAAAACTTCTTTGAATTCATATGCATGAAAATTTGATTTGTTATAAAGTCTATCAATTATTGTCTTTTACAATTTCCAAGTTCTTCATATGCTAAGAAAAGTGTTTAACTGCAACAAGATGAAAATGTTCCATATATAATCTTCTTCTAGTTTATATTCGAAATATTTGATCCCTCTTTAATTTGGATGTCAGGTTAGGCATTCAACTTTTTTCTTTAAAGTTACTCTTAAGTAGAAGATTTTGAGTAGAGTATTTAAATGATGGGATTATTACAGGAGGCATAGGCTAGAATTTGAGATTAAGTCCTGAATGTGCTACATACTGGCCAAATGTATCTCCAACTGTAAATTGGAGATCGTAACAGCACCTACTTATGAAGAATATCAAATGAGGTAACCTGTGAAGCACTTATTATAGCTCTGTAAGTACATACAATAAGTTCTCACTTAATGCTGTTGATAGTTTCTGTGATCAAAACTAGTTTCACCATAGGTTAACTGATATAAACAAGAGTTAAGTTCCTACAGTATCTCCATCTTATAATTAAATGACTTTGAATGAAATGACATTATTCACGGACCTGCTGTATTAGGTATGATTAACACCACTAGGAATTGTTTCTGGTCATAATTATTGCTAAGTGTTATTTCAGGAAGCTTTATCAGTTGGTGGTAGGGAGGATAGGTTAAGGAGGAGGGAGGCATAGGATAGAAATAGACATTTTTAATAACTAGTTTTATTAGACAAGGTGAAACTTGATGAGGGTCTGACTATGACAATGGGAACTTTTATCCACAGTTAAAACTACTGTCATATATTCCAGTGATTTGAGCAGGGTAATGACATTTTAATACCAGACAATGACACGTTATAATTCTAATTAATGTATTATAACTTTGGGATGAATTGTTTACTCAATGTTGTCACATTTCCTCATGGGTGGGGTCAGTGATGTGTGCCTTTTCCAATCCTTGATCAAATCACCTGCCTGTTACTAAAGATAACCCTATATAATAAGAGAGAAACATGCAAATTAACCGTCCCTCCACCACACTCAAGCCACGCCCACCAGCCACACCCACCAGCCAATCCAAGTGACTATGCAAATTATCCGACAAAGACAGTGGTTAATCAGGTGTCAAGCGCCCCAGGAGGAGATGGTGGCCGAGGCTGCGGGCTCCGGGACTTTCACTGGCGCCGGGAGGCAAGGCCGTAGCCACGCCTGCAGACTCCCAGAACTTTCACTGGTCGGGGAGGTGCAGCCGCCCTTGCCTAGCCATGCCCGTGCACTCCCAGGACCTTCCCCGGCCCGGGGAGGCGAGGCCATAGCCACGCCCGTGGGCTCCCAGGACTTTCGCAGGTCGGGGAGGCATGGCCACCAGCGCCTAGCCACACTTGCAGACTCCTGGGACTTTGCCCTCAGTGAGCGGGAGGTTTGGAGGACTTGGCAGAGCAGGAGACAGCTGGACATAGAGCAGAGCAAGAGAGAGAGGGCAGCTTGGAGGGCGTGGCTCCCTCTGTCACCCAAGCCTCCTCATCACAGCTGTGGAAATTGACAGCAGGGAGGAGGAAGTCCCACCCCCACAGAATCAGCCATTGGTCAGACAGCTCTCAGCGGTCTGATAGACAGGACTCTCATTCACCTGCATCTCAGACCATGACAGTAAAGAGGTGGGACTATGTCTAAAGAATAACTGTTGATACAACTTGGCTCTGCAGCTGAAAGATGCCGGCGTTATCGATAGAAAATGTCTGCAGAGCAGCATGCATCTTATCTTGAAAGAAGGCGGTGCCTGCGACAAAATGTATCTGAACACCAGCTACTGGAAAAACGCTGCTCTGATGCCAGAAAACACCGGCATTATCGACAGAAAATGTCTAAAGACCAGCATGCCTTTGAAGTTGAAAGAAGGAGGTGGCGACGACAGAATATGTCGAGAGAACAATCATCAGCAAGTACTACCAATACTGGTAGGAACTGCCTTCTCAGCGAAAATGGAGTACATGAGGATGCAATCCTCGAACATAGTTGTGGTGGAATGACTGTTCGATGTGAATTTTGCCTATCACTGAATTTCTCAGATGAAAAACCATCCGATGGGAAATTTACTCGATGTTGTAGCAAAGGGAAAGTCTGTCCAAATGATATACATTTTCCAGATTACCTGGCATATTTAAAAAGATTAATGACAAATGAAGATTCTGACTAAAAATTTCATGGAAAATATTCCTTCCATATATAGTTCTTTTGCTTTTGCTTCCATGGGTGCAAATATTATATTGCCATCATGATATGGGCCATACTGTTTTAGAATAAATGGACAAGTTTATCACCATACTGGAACTTTACATCCTTCGGATGGTGTTTCTCAGAAGTTTGCTCAACTCTATATTTTGGATACAGCCGAAGCTACAAGTAAAAGATTAGCAATACCAGAAAACCAGGGCTGCTCAGAAAGACTCATGATCAACATCAACAACCTCATGCATGAAATAAGTGAATTCACAAAATCGTACAAGATGCTACATGAGGTAGAAAAAGAAGCCCAATCTGAAGCAACAGCAAAAGGTATTGCTCCCACAGAGGTAACAATGGCAATTAAATATGATCATAACAGTGACCCGGGTAGATATAATTCTCCCCGTGTAACCGAGGTTGCTGTCATATTCAGAAAAGAAGATGGAGAAACTCCTTTTGAAAGGGACTTGCTCATTCATTGTAAACCAGATCCCAATAATCCAAATGCCACTAAAATGAAACAAATCAGTATCCTGTTTTCTACATTAGATGCGATGACATATCCTATTCTTTTCCACATGGTGAACAAGGCTGGGGAACAGATATTGCATTAAGACTCAGAGACGACAGTGTAATCGGCAGTAATACTAGACAAAATGTAAGGACACGAGTCACACAAATGCAGTATTATGGATTTCATCTCTCTGTGTGGGACATGTTCAATCCTATATTAAATGCAGGAAAATTAACTCAACAGTTTATTGTGGACTCGTATTAAAAAATGGAGGCCAATCGGATAAATTTCATCACAGCAAACCAATCTAAGTTGAGAGTTGAAAAATATAGTGGTTTGATGGATTATCTCAAATCTAGATCTGAAAAGGACAGTGTGCCGATTGGTAAGATGATAATACTTCCATCATCTTTTGAGGGTAGTCCCAGAAATATGCAGCAGCGATATCAGGATGCTATGGCAATTGTAACGAGGTATGGCAAGCCCAGTTTATTCATAACCATGACGTGCAACCCCAAATGGGCAGATATTGCAAACAATTTACAATGCTGACAAAAAGTTGAAAACAGACCTGACTTGGTAGCTAGAGTTTTTAATATGAAGCTGAATGCTCTTTTAAATGATATCTGTAAATTCCATTTATTTGGCAAAGTAATAGCTAAAATTCATGTCATTGAATTTCAGAAACACGGACTGCCTCACGCTCACATATTATTGATATTAGATAGTGAGTCCAAATTACGTTCCTCTAATTCCCTTTCAATGTGCATGAATTTTGTGCACCGGTGTCGAGTAAGACTCCCTCCACGTTCTGCCTGGAGTAGGGTTCGATATCTGAAAGAGGAGCCGCACAACAAATGAGAGAAAAAGACACGAGATAATTTTGCCATATTGGGGGACCAGGCGGGCAAGTCCCAAAGGACTTCCACCCATGCTCAGGCTGCTCCAATCTTTTATTGATCTAGAGTAGCCCTTAGGGTAAGGAGGTTTCAATGACACACAGATCAGCAGACAATTTCCAGGAATAGACAAAGTATCTGATTAGCTCATCAATAGATTTCCAGGAGTAGGCAGAGTATCTGATTAACACTAATCAACAAGGATCTGCACAAGTATCTAAGGAATTAAGGGAACTAAGGTGGGGATGCTGCAACTATTATTACCTAAACTAACTGGGTGGTGCGCAGTTCTGACCTTTGCTAGGACTTCAAAGGTTACTAGCTTTTGGGGGGTCTCGGTCTAAACTCAGCTCGTGAAGACAATGAATGGACTCCGGCACACCAGGCTACTAGTAAGATTATAATATAAATCCTTATGACTAGGTCTACAGTTCTACATATATATATGTATACTAGAGGCCCGGTGCATGAATTTGTTCATGGGTGAGGTCTCTCAGCCTGGCTGGCAATGGGGCAATCGGGACCATCTTACCCAGTCCTGATTGGAGCTGGCCGGCCGGCTGCAGGAGGTTGGCTGTGGGAGTGCACTGACCACCAGGGCTCAGGTCCTACATTGAGTGTCTGCCCTTGGGTTGTCAGTGTGCGTCATAGTGACCGGTCATTCAGTCATCCAGTCGTAACTGTTGCTTAGGCATATATATAGATATATATACTAGAGGCCCGGGGCACAAAAATTTGTGCACTCGGGGGCGGGGAGAGGGGGTCTCTCAGCCCAGCCTGTGCCCTCTCGCAGTCTGGGACCCCTTGGGAGATAACGACCTGCTGGCTTAGGCCTGCTCCCGGGTGGCAGACGGCAGGCCCAATCCCTAGGTGCAGCCCCTGGTCGGGCTCAGAGCAGGGCCGATTGGGGAGTTGGGGTGCCTTCCCCTGTCATGCACAGAGGAGGGCAAATTGGGAGGTTGCGATGCCACCCTCAGTCACGCTCAGGGTAGGGCTGATTGGGGGGTTGGGGCACCACCCCCTGTCACACTCAAGGCAGGGTCGATGGGGAGGTTGCAGCGCAACCCCCTGTCACACACAGAGCAGGGCCCATCAGGGGGGTTGGGCCTCCATACCCTGTCACGCACAGAGCAGGGTCAATCAGGAGGTTGAGGAGCTCCCCCCGTCACTCACAGAATAGGGCCGATAGGGGAGTTGGGGCACCGCTCCCTGTAACACTCAGGGCAGGGCAGATCAGGGGGTTGGGGCCCCGCCCTCTATCACCCGCAGAGCAGGGCCTATCAGGGGGTTGGGGCGCTGCCACTGTCACAATCAGGGCAGGGCCAATGGGGAGGTTATGGCTCTACCCCGTCACACACAGAGCAGGGCCCGTGGCGGGTAGGGGGTGGGGGTTGGGGTGCCGCCCTCTATCACCCACAGAGCAGGGCCGATCAGGTGGTTGGGGCGCCGCCACTCTCACACTCAGGGCAGGACTGATGGGGAGGTTATGGCTCTACCCCATCACACACACAGCAGGGCCCGTGGGGGGGGGGCAGTTGGGGCACTGCCCCCTGTCACACACAGAGCAGGACCCATGGGGGGGTTTGGGGCACCGCACCCTGTCAAACACAGAGCCTCAGGGCGATCAGGGGGTTGGGAAGCTCCCCCCTATCAGGCACAGAGCAGGGCTGATCAGGGGGTTGGGGCGCCTTCCCCTGTCACGAACAGAGCAGGGCAGATAGGGAGGTTGAGCACTGCCCCCTGTCACGCTGATCCCAGTGCCAGGAGGCCTCTCGGCTCTGCTGATCCCGGTGCTGGGAGGCATATTACCCTTTTACTATATAGGATAGAGGCCTGGTGCATGGGTGGGGCTGGCTGGTTTGCCCTGAAGGGTGTCCTGGATCAGGATGGGGGTCCCCACTGGGGTGCCTGGCCAGCCTGGGTGAGGCAATGATGGCTGTTTGCAGCTGGTCACACACCCTTCAGGGTGGGAGTCCCCACTGGGATGCCTGGCCAGTCTGGGTGAGGGGTTGAGGGCTGAAGCTCCCAACTGCTCCTTTTTTTTCTTTTTTTTTTTATTCTGGGTCAGCTTTAGCTCTGGCTCCAGCTCTGAGGCCTCTGCTGCTGAAAGAAGGTATCTGGTTTGTTTAGGTTCTATAGTCGAAACAATAACTCCAGCTCTGAGATCCCGGCTCGCTGAAAGCAGGTTTCTCGGGTTTTGTTTAGCTCAGAGGTGGGCAAACTTTTTGACTGGAGGGCCACAATGGGTTCTTAAACCGGACCAGAGGGCCGGAACAAAAGCATGGATGGAGTGTTTGTGTGAACTAATATTAATTCAAAGTAAACATCATTACATAAAAGGGTACGGTCTTTTTTTTTTTTTTTAGTTTTATTCATTTCAAACGGGCCGGATCCGGCCCGCGGGCCGTAGTTTGCCCACGGCTGGTTTAGCTTCTATATTTGTTACAATGTTTCTTAAACTGCAAGCTCAGAGGCCGGCAAGGCAGGCGGGGAATGTTGCAGTCCTCCATCACTGAAGCAAGCAAGCCTCATGTTAGTTTCAAGCTGCCTGGCTGCCGGCGGCCATCTTGGCTGGCAGTTAATTTGCATGTCTTGCTGATTAGCCAATGGGAAGGGTAGTGGTCATACGCCAATTACCATGTTTCTCTTTTATTAGATAGGAGATATATATACCAGTATAAAGTAAAAAAATTGCAAGACAACTTAAAGTTGCTACAGCATTTAAATCTGCATGGAAAATACTGATACCCCTCTGTCACTTGTGTTGCCAGAGGCTCAGAAAGAACATATTTGGATCATAAGTTCTTGGGAGAAAAATCACTTTTTTTTCTTCAAGGAAAATGACAGATATGTTTCCTTCAGTGTAGCAAGGCTACAGAGAATCCAGCTGTAGCACATTTAACTTCAATCAAATGAATAAGTCAGTGAAGTTATATAAAGATCCTGGTTGACATATGTGATGGCCTAATGAACTGTATTGTAGAGTGAGCATATTTTGTACTGAAAGTATTCTCATTAGTATATTTTTCATGATTTCCAACATTCAACATTTGCCATTTAACATTCTTCTGGAAAGGGGAGTATAGATTACAATATTTAGTTCCTAAACAGTTTTAAAATCTTAAAACATCTCTCTAAGTGATTGAGTGTTAACTTATGAACCAGGAGGTCATGGTTCAATTCCCAGTCAGGGCACATGCCTGAGTTGCAGGCATGATCCTCAGTAGGGGTCATGCAGGAGGCAGATGATCAATGATTCCCTTTCATCATTGATGTTTCTCTCTCTCTCCCTCTCCCATCCTCTGAAATCAATAAAAAATATACATTTATTATTATTTCTTAAAAATTTTAAATCTTTATTGTTGAGAATATTACAGATGTTGCTCCTCTTTCCCCGTCTCCATTGCTACTTCCACCCAGTTTCTAATTTGCCCCAGGCCTTCCTCACCCTATTATCTATGTCTATAGGTAATGAATATTTGCATATAAGTAATGTGGTTAATCTCATCCCGCCTCTCCTTCCCCCTTCCCTCTGAGATTCATCAGTCTGTTCCATGTTTCCATGCCTCTGGTTCTATTTTATTCATCAGTTTATTTTGTTCATTAGATACCTTGTTTGTTTATTTTGATTTTTAGATTCAATTATTGATAGATATGTATTTATTTCCACTTTGTGTTCATATTTTTTTACCCTTTGCTGTCCCATTTAATTTTTGGAATTCAAACAGTTTCGTCCAAATTAATTGACAGGATTGAATGTTGAACCGGTTTGCGGTGTCGACCTCAGCCTTGACGTTGGACCTGCTCCTAGCACCTGGTCTATTGAGTCAGCCTCCACGTTGGACCGAAAAGGGTTAATCTTTTTTTGTCTTCCTCTTCTTAAAGAATACCCTTCAACATTTTATGTAATACTAGTTTGGTGTTGATGAATTCCTTTAGTTTTTTCTTGTCTGTGAAGTTCTTTATCTGACCTTCAATTCTAAATGATAGATTTGCTGGGTAGAGTAATCTTGGTTGTAGATCCTTGCTTTTCATCACTTTGAATATTTCTTGCCACCCCCTTCTGACCTGCAAAATTTCTGTTGAGAAATCAGCTGACAGCTGTATGGGCACTCCCTTATAGGTAACTACTGCTTTTCTCTTGCTGCTTTTAAGATTCTCTCTTTGTCTTTTGCTCTTGTCATTTTAATTATGATGTGTCTTGGTGTGGTCCTCTTTGGGTTCCTCTTGTTTGGGACTCTCTGTGCTTCCTGAACTTGTAAGTCTATTTCTTTCACCAGGTAGGGGAAGTTTTCTGTCATTATTTCTTCAATATCTTTCTCTCTTCTCCTCCTGGCACTCCCATAATGCAAATGTTGGTATGCTTGAAGTTGTCCCAGAGGCTCCTTACACTGTCTTTGTACTTTTGGATTATTTTTTTCTTTTTGCTCTTCTGATTGGGTGTTTTTTGCTTCCACATATTCTAAATCATGATTTCATTCTCAGAATCCTCTACTCTACTGTTGAATCCTATAAATTATTCTTTATTTCAGTTAGTGTATGCTTAATTTATGACTGGTCTTTTCTCATGTCTTTGAAATTCTCGTTAAGATCCTTGAAATTCTCACTAAGTCCTTGAAACTCTCATTATATTCTTTGAGCATCCTTAAAACCATTTTATTTGAACTCAGTATCTAGTAGTTTGTTTGCTTCCATTTCATATTGTTCTTTTTCTGGAGATTTCTTCTGTTCTTTTATTTGTGACGCATTTTTTTTTTCTGCATTTTGGCCGCTTCCCTGTATTTGTTTCTGTGTATTAGGTGGAGTTGCTATGTCTCCTGGAATTGGTAGAATGGCCTTGTGTAGTAGATATCCTGTAGGGCCCAAGTGGCTCAGCCTCCCCAGTCACCAGAGCTGGGCACTCTAGGTGCACCCCTGTGTGGGTTGTGTGCACAGTCTTGTTGTAGTTGAGCCTTGATTGCTGTTGGAATCACTGAGAAGAATTGACCTCCAGGCCAATTGGCGGTGAAGACTAGCTGCAACTCTAGGGGAAGAGTTGCTGTGCTAGAGACACTCCTATGCAGTAAGTCTTGCTTCAGTTGGGCTTTGGTGCTCACTGAGTCTGCTCCTTGAGTGTGTCACTTGTGGATATGTAGAGTTGTACTCTGGTATGGTCTGAAGCAGTATACCCTGGGTGCACTGACTCTGGGTCCTCCAGGGAGGTGCAAAGTCAGCCATTGCCTGGGGCTACCCATCAGGAACTACAGAGAGATCTGCAGATGGCTGCTATTTGTGTTGGGCTTGGAAGTGCCCAGGCAAGTCCAAGCTGTGAAGCAAGGTAGGCAGGTGCTAGTGCTGGGTGTTGATAGGTATGAGGCAGGCTGCTGCTTGTTTAAGAGATTTTAGGAAAGTCTGAAGCCCCTGCAAACAGCTTGGGTGGGGCTTAAAATTGGATGGGCTGAGGTCTCAGGGAATCATCAGGGTGGAGTGAACAGTGTGAGCCAGGCTGATGGAAACTCAGATATGATTGTCAGTCAGCTCTGCCATCAGGGAGTTCTCAGCATAGGAACAGTGACCCCTACACGCACCTCTGTCTTGGAGAAAGCCACCCCCAAATTCTTGCTCTAATGCCAGACAATCTAGTTCCTCCCCGTATGTCCTTGGATTCCCTCAAGTCACTACCCCAGCGCTGGAGCTCAGTGGGAGTGAGCCCATGTAAGTTTGTATGCCGGGCCTTAAAGAGGAACTGCCTAGGTTTCCAGCAGCCTCCATGTCACGCAGCCACAATCCCTGCTGATTTTTACAGACTGAAGTTTTGGGGACATCTCTTCCTGGCACTGGAAGCCTGGGCTGAGAGGTCTGGTGTTGGGCTGGGACCTCTTGCTCCTCATGGGAGGCCTCAGCAACTGAGATATCCCTCCTGATTAAGAACACATCACACATGGGTGTTGGGCCAGCCATTCCAGGCCTTCCTCCATCTTACCAGTCTCTGTGTGCGTTCTTCTTTCTTTCCTTAGTTGTAGGATTTCCATTCAACCACATTTAAGGTGGTTTTGAATGATGGTTGTTCTGTATTTTAGTCTTAATTTTGAGGTAGTTGTGGGATGTGGCGAGTATCAGCATCTATCTACGCTGCTGTCTTGGTTCTCCAAAATATATATAGTAGGTGGCAAGAACAGCACCAGGTGCCTGACCCATGGGGTCAGACTAAATCTGGGTTCAGCAATTGCAGTACTTGGGTTCTGTCTAGGAAAGAATTTAGAGTCCAGACCCAAACTGTAAGAGAACATTTATTGGATAAATTATAGAGGTAGAAAGAGTAATTCCTAGAAGAAATGGGCTTAGGAAACAAGTTACGGAGGAAGGGCCCTTGGAGCTTGGGAGTGAGGAAGCCAGTGGTAATGTGCCTGTGGCAGGATGGGAGATGGGGAAGCGAAAGGAAAAGGCACAAGGCACAGGTGTACTCTGGGGAGGGAGAGTGCACTTGGTCCTCCGTCCTAAGGAATTAAAGGGTGGAGATTTTAGGGGAGGTCCCAGGGTAAGATCTCATAGAATATTCAGCAGTTTCCCAGGTGTCCTTATTGGGTAGTGGTCTCCACTGATTGATTGGCCGTCACCAGGGCAGGCGGTTGTTATTCCATGCAGCTAGTCCTGATGTCAGCTGTGGCTAGTTTTGTTGCTTATATGGGCCTGGAGCTGAAATACAACTGAGGTTTAAATGTTATTTCTATAGAGCAGGGGTCCTCAGACTACGGCCCGCGGGCCACATGCAGCTGCCCAAAACATTTATCTGGCCCGCCGGGTGTTTTTGCTGCCACTGCGTACATAGGAATTTGTTCATAGTTTTTTTTTAAAAAACTATAGTCCAGCCCTCCAGCAGTCTGAGGGACAGTGAACTGGCCCCCTGTTTAAGAAGTTTGAGGACCCCTGCTATAGAGGAAAGGTCAGGAGTCCAAACCAGTGTTATGCTAGGGGAGGAAAAGTTACCCTGGGGGTGATGTCCCACTCTACAGCTGATTGTCCATTGTTAGGCACCTGGTGCTTTCCACCCTGGTGACTTTCTGTATCTGGCCCATTGTCCTTGCTCTGCTCACATCTGTCTAAATGCCTATAACATCTATATATTTTGTTAAAAAAATCTTTGCATTTCTCTGCAATTAGCTCCTATTACTATAATACTTTCCTTATCCCCTAAAACTTTAGCTCAGTATGTACTTTGTGTTGTTTTTCCACTGTTAGGGATTATTTTCTTTAATCTTGAAAACCACACATCTCTCTCCTCTTTTATAAGTACTACTAGAGGGGAGGAGAGTCCCTCAGCCCAGCCTGCCTGCTCTCACAGTCTGGGAGCCCTAAGGAGATGTCATCTGCAGCAGGCAACCTGGCTGATCAGGGGAAGGCACCACCCTCATCACCCTGCTGCTGCTGCCACTGCTGGCTGCCCCAGCCCCCAAGGTGTTTTCATCAACCCAGACTCTAGTTCCTTCACCACGAAAAAGTGACAACTTTATTTAGGCATTTTCAAGATGTGTCTTTCATAGGATATGACATTTCTTTCTTTCTTTTTTTTTTATCCTTACCTGAGGATATTTTTCTATTGATTTTTAGGGAGTGTGGAAGAGAGAGGGAAAGACAGAAACATCAATGTGAGAGGGACACCAAATTAGGGTGACATGTAAATTAGGATTGCATAAACCTAGTAAAAAACAGAAAACTCAGGTTTATGAGCTCTGCTTATGGAGAAATTATTGTTTTAAATTTATACATAATATGACTTATTTCCACAAAAAGTTAAGCACTATTTGGGTAAAGTTAACACTTTCCACATGTAAAAGACTAGGGTGGTTTTATTTCTGAGTATGCTATTGTGTCCAGCTGGAATGTATAGCTTAGCTGTTGTTTTGATTTTGAACCATTGCATTGAAATGGCATTTTCATTCTAGAGGAGACCTATTAAGGAAAGAAGAACATTATTTTCTATCACGTGCCTACTCTGTGCCAGCCACAGGGTTAAATGCCTTCATGGGCATTGTTTCATTGAATTCCTGTGATGACCATATTTGCCACAATTTCTTCTTTTCTTTAAACTTTATTTTGAGATAACTGTAGATTCACATGTTGTAAGATAAATTCTGTGTACCCTTGACTTGGCTTCTTCCAATGGTAATCCTATCTAATAAAAGAGAAACATAGTAATTGGCGTACGACCGCTACCCTTTCCATTGGCTAATCAGGGCTATATGCAAATTAACTGCCAGCCAAGATGGTGGCCGGCAGCCAGGCAGCTTGAAACTAACATGAGGCTTGCTTGCTTCAGTGATGGAGGACTCCAACGTTCCCCGCCTGCCTTGCTGGCCTCTGAGCTTTCAGTTTAAGAAACATTGTAACAAATATAGAAGCTAAACAAAACCCCAGAAACCTGCTTTCAGCGAGCCGGGATCTCAGAGCTGGAGTTATACATTGTTTCGATTATAGAACCTAAACAAACCAGATACCTGCTTTCAGCAGCGGAGGTCTAAGAGCTGGAGCCTAAGAGCTAGAGCTGGCCCAGAATAAAAAAAAAAGAAAAAAAAGGAGCAGTTGGGGAGCTTCCGTCACCCGCCAGCCTGAAAACAGCCCTCAGCCCCTCACCCAGACTGGCCAGGCACCCCAGTGGGGACCCCCACCCTGAAAGGTGTGTGACCAGCTGCAAACAGCCATCATCCCCTCATCCAGGCTCGCCAGGCACCCCAGTGGGGACCCCCACCCTGAAGGGTGTGTGACCAGCTGCAAACAGCCATCATCCCCTCATCCAGGCTGGCCAGGCACCCCAGTGGGGACCCCCACCCTGATCCAGGACACCCTTCAGGGCAAACCAGCCGGCCCCCACACGTGCACCAGGCCTCTATCCTATATAGTAAAAGGGTAATATGCCTCCCAGCACCAGGATCAGTGGAGCCGCGAGGCCTCCTGGCACCAGGATCAGTGTGATGGGGCAGCACCCAAACCCCCTGATTGCCCTGCGGCTCTGTGTGTGACAGGGGGTGGGTCCACAACCTCCCTATCCGCCCTGCTCTGTTTGTGGCAGGGGAAGGAGCCCCAACGCCCTGGTCAGCCCTGCTCTGTGCCTGATAGGGGAGAGCTCCCCAACCCCCTGATCGCCCTGCGGCTCTGTGTGTGACAGGGTATGGCGCCCCAACCCCCTGATTGGCCCTGCTCTGTGTGTGACAGGATGCGGCGCCCCAACCCTCCCCCCCCCCACGGGCCCTGCTCTGTGTGTGATGGGGTAGAGCCATAACCTCCCCATCGGCCCTGCCCTGAGTGTGACAGTGGTGGCGCCCCAAACCCATGATCGGCCCTGCTCTGTGGGTGATAGAGGGCGACGCCCCAACCGCCCCCACGGGCCCTGCTCTGTGTGTGATGGGGTAGAGCCACAACCTCCCCATCTTCCCTGCCCTGAGTGTGACAGGGTGCAGCACCACAACCCCCTGATCCGCCCTGCTCTGTGTGTGACAGGGGATGGTGCCCCAACCGCCCAATCAGCCCTACCCTGAGCGTGACTGAGGGTGGCATCGCAACCTCCCTATCCGCCCTGCTCTGTGCATGACAGGTGGCTGCACCCCAACTCCCCAATCGGTCCTGCTCTGAGCCCGACCAGGGGTTGCACCTAGGGATTGGGCCTACCCTCTGCCACCCGGGAGCAGGCCTAAGCCAGCAGGTCGTTATCTCCTGAGTGGTCCCAGACTGCGAGAGTGCACAGGCCGGGCTGAGGGACCCCCCTTCCCCCCCCCCCCCCCCGAGTGCACAAATTTTTGTGCACCGGGCCTCTAGTTTCTTATATAACTACTGGAGGCCCACTACATGAAATTCATACACAGGAGAGGGAGTCCCCTCAGCCCAGCCTGCACCCTTTCTAATCTAGGACCCCTCGGGGGGATGCCCGACTGCTGGTTTAGGCCTGATCCTGGCAGTCGGACATTCCTCTCATAATCCTGGACCACTGGCTTCTAATTGCTCACCTGCCTGCCTGCCTGGTTACCCCTAACTGCCCCCCCTTTTCCGGCCTTATTGTCCCTCACTGCCTGTGCATGCCAGCCTGATCGCCCCTAACTCCCCCCCCCCCCCGTGCTGGCCAGGTCGCCCCCAATTGCCCCCTCCCTGCCAGCCTGGTCACCCCTGACTGCCCTCTCCTTGCTGGCCTGGTCACCCCACACAGCCTGCTTGTTCAGTTGTGTGGTCCTCCCTTACTAACTCCCCTGCTGGCCTGGTCATAGGCAGCCATCTTGTGATGGCTTGAGGGTTAATTTGCACATTACCTCTTTATTGTATAGGATAGTAGAGATTCACAAGTGGGAAATTGTCATTGATACAATCCATTGACCTTTTTTAGATTTCACCAGTATTACATGTACTTTGTGTGTGTGTGTGTGTGTGTATTTTGTTCTGTGCAATTTTCCCATCAGTGTAGGCTACCTTTTTTAATTCAAATTATAAGGTAAACAAGACTTAGATAAGTTATTTGGAATGCCTAAACTGTAGGCCTGGGGTTTGAATTTAGGTCTATTTGATTCAAACTTTTGCATTTTCAGTAATAGTAATGATGAATATAATCAATTATAACAATATAATAAATTATAATCGATTATAACATCAGTAGTAATGATGAATAACAATATAATCAATTATAACATGACTGACCCTCACTGAGTTACATATGAAACAGATTGAATACTTACTATGTGTCAGAGACTGTTCTAATGTATTAACTCATTTAATCCCCCCAACAGCTATACCTCTGAAGTTATATCACAGTTGAATTAGTACCATTAGTTAAACTAATCATATTACCAAGGAGTAGGCAATTTTTTTTTACTATTCCTGAGATCAGTAATAAAATAGTGATATTCTACCTTCTTTTTACATAATACATATTTTGCACTTCTGACCATAATCACTGATTTTGGCAGTGGTGATTAAGTGTGTGTGTATGTGTGTGCGTGTGGGTGTGTGTGTACTTGAAGTGAGACCTGTTTACATTGAGTTGTTTAGAGATACCTTAAAAATATTTATTCCATTGCAAATAAGGGCTATTTTAGGCAGGATGCCAGGGTTTTAAGGTAATAAATATAAACCTCTAAGTATACTTAAGGACATAATCTTTTTCTAGAGATTTTAGTTCTTTTTGGCCAAATACAGCCCCAGGAATGTTTGAATTTAATCAAATCATTCAAATTACATATCTATCTTTCAAAGTGGACACTACTACATTTGGTTGTGCATTAGTACTGATTATCAGAATACTTAGTGCTTTAGGAAGGTAATAGATAAAACGATCAATTGTCCATAATTTACTCTACAATCTTTGCTGTTAAATATTGGGTAAAGTTGTCCCTGTGATGAACAGCAGCACTTATTCAGACCAGAAATAACAACATTCCCGTGTGTTGTAGATCCCAGGAGGTCTTGGTGTTTTTGTGGACAGCAGACAGAAATAAAAGGAATTTTGTCCTTTTTACCTCATGTAATCCCACTGGGAAATGAAACATGTGCTGTGAGTTGATATTGACTTCTGCCAGGTCACCTCCCTGAAGAGCCTTGGGCAAGCACCATTGCAATATTTCTTGGACAGGAGTCTGACAGCCCCCGAATGAGATGGATGGGCTATGCAGTGTGCTACTGTGGAACACTGTGCTACTGTGCTCCAAGGAAGCTTCCATTGGGGAGCGCCTGTAACCGCATCTTTCAGAGCTATCAGAGCCCCCAAATTAGAGTCAAACGTAAACTTAAGTTCTACATAGTTGTGTGTGTTTTTTTGAAAAGTGGGTGACTGCAGTAATGTAGCACAAAGTATGGTTTATTCTGCCTTTTTACACCTTATTTTGGACATTAGATAATGCAAAGTTTTTGAAGCTATATAAGGAACGATTTGGAAACCACAAAACCTTTTTAGTGGACCTCTGTATCAATTTCTGTTCTTCTAAGGAAGTTTTTCCTATTCGTGACTCACTTCACTCTTTGGCTAACATTGAGGGAATGTAATAACAATTAAGGAAAGGAATGTATGCCTTTTCTTCTTTCGTTGAAAGCTTGTACACATTTTCTTTCAGGTTATGTAGTAAACTTGCAGGACTGTAGAATGTTGACAACTGTGAAAGTTAAAAACTAGCCTATTAATACATACTTGTTTGAAATTGAAAAATAAAAAAGCTTCCTTTGCTTCTTTGGAGAAGTGTTTTGCTGGATGGTCCAGAATATAAATCCAGCAAAAAAGACATGTTCCAGCCGTCACTTACACACACCTTAAGTGAAATTAATGAGATCACTCTAAGATTACGCTTTGTGTTTTATTTTCATTTTATAGGTCTGTATGAGCTGTTGGCTGCCCTGCCAGCCCAGCTGCAGCCACATGTGGATAGCCAGGAAGACCTAACCTTCCTCTGGGATATGTTTGGTGAAAAAAGCCTGCATTCACTGGTAAAGGTAAACCATGCTGATGTCAGATTCTCTTTGTGGAAAAACATATGGAAAAATATTTTGAGCGCCATCTAGTAAACCAGAGATTAAATTGTTGCTTTCTGAAAACAAAACAGCCTTGTTCCATTTCATTGATGGGTGTGGAAGTTGTTAAAGATTCTACC
The DNA here is from genome assembly GCF_964212035.1 of Myotis nattereri. NCBI lineage: Eukaryota > Metazoa > Chordata > Mammalia > Chiroptera > Vespertilionidae > Myotis > Myotis nattereri. Next base: position 96,148,225 of record NC_138075.1, read on the forward strand.
AAAAATACATAGATGATTTCACTTAATGGTGGTGATTTTGCTGTGCATACTAATGCAGCAAATATGTGGTTGCCCTTGTTTAGAAAACGAATATGAAATAGTAGCAGGAAGGTTTAGACTCTTTATGGTCAGCATTCATGAGCTGGAATTTAACTTAAATAAATAAATGTTCATAGCAAAAATTAGAAGGAATATATTTTCTGAGGTTAAGGATGGCAGCAGTTCAGTAGCCACATTAATTTAAAATAATTTCCTTTAACAAAGTCAACTGAAATTCTAGCAAGCTATTTCTTTTCTTGGCGTGATGCCATTGAAGGGGTATTTTGTGTATAAATACACTGAAGCTAAATACGAATAAAAACAGTGTTTTGAGACAGTTTTAGTAAAGCATCATGTCATGAAAATGATCAGTCACCAGAATTCAGATCTTGCTACACAGCAATACTGGGAGTGATCAGAATTCTTAAAATAGTAAAATGAGAACAAGAAACTTACTGGAAAATATGGCACTCTTGCCTCTGGAAATATGAATCGAGTTTCTCTCATTTAACTCAAATTGAAAGAAATTTAGAGTCTGCGGGAGCTAGGAACTCATGATGCCTCAACAATATCCAGACCTGTACTTACTTACACTAAGTCTGTATGGTTGTCTGTTCTGATAAGATGCTTTTAATTGATGTAGAATATTTGAAAGCGAGCAACTTCTGAGTTGCAATTGCTTCAAAGGACAGGAAAATTATTACTTTTTTTTCCTGTTAAATTTGCTGAAATTTGTATGCCTCAAGCTGTGGTAGTTCTCAAGAAGTGAAAGTGTTGATATGTGGCATTTTTAGCATGACATGTAAAAACTAGAATGTCTTATTTGCTTATTTAGTTGTTATATAATTGCTAAGGTATTGTTATATTCTGAATAATTTTAGGTAGTTTAGTTGGTCTCTTGAGATGTATTAGATATAGTGTTGGAATTATAGTGGATGAAGTTTATGACTTACTGAGGCAACCATGGAAATATTCCTGTGTTGAATGTGTGGAAGTTGGGTAGGCATGGATTTGTTTCAATTCATTTTGACAGAGGGATAAAATATATTTCAAATGGCATCATCACCTCTTAATCATTAAATACACATGCCCCAAAAAATGGATGCATGTGTGCTTGTATAATTATAGCATGGATACTACCTCAGTTTCCTTACCCATGAAATGGAAATTATAATATTTGTTGACAAGGTTGTTTGGGAGTTTCAAATAAAACAGTGAAAATTTTGGTTCTTTGATTGTTATATGGGTTCAGCAAATGGAAGTAGGCATTATTAAGGAAAAATAAAAATTTAAGTATCTTAGCATGCGAAAGACCAAAATGAATGACAGAGATGCCACTCTTGCCCTTGGAAATATGAATCACAGTTCTCTCCTTTAACTCAAACTGAAAGAAATTTAGAGTCTTTATTTTAAATTTAATTTTGTTTTATTTCTTAAAGTATTACAAAGAGTATTACATATGTCTCCTTTTTCCACCTCCCCCCCCCCCGACATTCCTCCGGCCTCCCCTACCCCCGAGTGTCTTGTGCCCATTGTTTATGCTTATATGCATGCATACATGTCCTTCGGTTGATCTCTTACCCCCCCCCCCCCCACAACCCGCCCCAGGCTTCCCACTGTAATTTGACAGTCTGTTCAATGCTGCTCTGCCTCTGTATCTAATTTTGTTCATCAGTTTATAATGGTCTTTATTATCCATAAATGAGTGAGATCATGTGGTATTTTTCTCGGCTTCCCAGGGGCTGGCGCAGCCTTGCAGGGGCCGTCTCAGCCTCACAAGGTCCATCTCAACCTCACAGGGGCTGTCTCAGCCTCACAGGGGCCGTCACAGCCTCTCAGGGGCCGTGACAGCCTCACAGGGGCCTTCTCAGTCCCACAGGGGCCGTCTCAGCCTCACAGGGGCCGTCTCAGCCTCACAGGGGCCATCACAACCTCACAGGGGCTGTCACAGCCTCTCAGGGGCCGTTTCAACCTCACAGGGGCCGTCTCAGCCTCACAGGGGACGTCTCAGCCTCACAGGGGCTGTCGCAGCATCGCAGGGGCCGTCGCCGCCTCTCAAGGGGCGCCGCATCCCACTTTGGGAGTGAAGGTGTGAGTCAGAAGCTCCTCTCGCTGTCTCTCCTGCTGCTCCCTTGTGTATTGCCGATGCTGGAAGTTTCTGAGAGCAGTCTGCAGGTGCTGGACATCATACTTTAACTGGTCAACACGAAGTTTTGCATTCTGTCTTTAGTTGGGCGGCTCCTTGCTGTACAAAATCTCCAGGCGTTCTTGGTGGCTGAATATCTGGTATGCTTGCTTGGATTTCGTTTTCTACTAAGTGCACAGACTGCTTGTCTGCCGTCTCCCAGCATCCCATGTGAGACTGGATCTGGTGGACCCGCTTGTGCATTTGCTGGTACAGTGGTTCCATGTCACTGGCTCAGCTGGGTCCGGCTGTGGCTTCCTCCAAACCTGATTCTGCTTCTTGAGTGTCTCCCTTTTGTATGCAAGGTGTTGAAATCTACAGTTTGTTGGGTTAGGCTGCAAAAGCGCAGGTGGTTCCTTTTGTGCCACTGGCACAGCTTGGGCGGGGATGTAAATTGAATAGGGCAGGGTCTCCGGGAATTACCAGGGCAGAGCAAAGAGCAATGGTGTCTCCGCAACTCCTCACCTCTCCGCGACTCCGTGTCTCCACTTCCCTGAGTGCCGGCGAGCAGCTCCGCGAGAAAGCCACTCTTGCTCTCCGACCTGCTGCAAGGCCATCCGGTCCCTCCCCGTAGGGGTCTGGGACCTCAGAATCCCACCCCAAACAAGCTCAGTGGATTCGAGAGTTTGTAACCCCTTCCGATTGAAAAAAACCGCACATCCAGTTGCAGCCCACCTGGCACGTGACTCCGTACCTCTGTTCTTGGTGCCTCTGTACATCCTACTCAGTCTTAATGCTCTTCTTTATTTCCTTCCAGTTGTAGAGCTTCCACTGGGCCAGCTTTCCCATGGTTCTGAATGATAGCTGTTTGTCTTATAGTTGGTAGTTTCAATGTTGTTGTGGGAGGCAGCACACACAGGTCTGTACCTTATGCCACCATCTTGGTTCCTCAGAAATTTAGACTCTTAATTGAGTCTGTGGGAGCTAGGAACTCAAGTAAGAGATGGTTGTTATTTCTATTAAAAAATAAAAGCAATCTGTAAAACGATTCTTAGTTACATTAACTGTTGCGTTTTAAACGTAGGTTTTGTTTGTTTTTTTCTTTTAAAATGTTACCTTTATTGTTTAAAGTATTACAGATGTCCCATTTTTCCCCATTGACCTGCCTTCACTCTTCTGTCCCCTCCCCAGGGCTTCACCCCACTATCATCTGTGTCCATGGGTTATGCCTTTATGCATGTAAGCTCTTTGGTTGCCCTCTTCCCTCCCCTGCTCCCCCTTCCCTCTGAGAATCCTCAGTCTGTTGCATGCTTCCATGTCTATGGATCTGTTTTGTTTGTCAGTTTATTTTGTTCATTAGATTCCAATATGAGTGAGATTATGTGATACTTATCTTTCTCTGACTGACATTTCACTTAGCATAATACTCTCTAAGTCCCTCCATGATGTCCCAAAGGGTGAGAGATCCCTCTTTTTTACTGTTGCATAGTACTCCATTGAGTAAATGTACCACAGCTTTTTTATCCACTCATCTACTGATGGGCACTTGGGCTGTTTCCAGATCTTAGCTATTGTAAATAGTGCTGCTATGATTAAGCACAGGCTTTTAAAGTGTATGTCAAGAAGTTGTTAGGAAGTATACTGGAGAGTATGGATATCTGGTTTTATAAAAACAGGGAGGCAAATAAATTGATGTGGCCAGTGTTTAAATAGCATGATAACGTGTATTATTTCAAGTGTTTTTCAGTAATTGTTTAAAATGTATTTTTAAAATTAGTTTTCTTGCCGAAGCAATTTCTTCACTGATACAGCTCCTAGGGCACTTGAAACTAAAGAGAAAATGAACAAATGGGACTACATCAAAATAAAAAGCTTCTGCACAGCAAAAGAAACCATCAACAAAACAACGAGAAAACCCACTGTGTGGGAAAACATATTTGCCAATGTCATATCTGATAAGGGCCTAATCTCCAAAATCTATAGGGAACTCATACAACTTAACAAAAGGAAGATAAACAATCCAATCAAAAAATGGTCAAAGGACCTAAATAGACACCTTTCAAAAGAGGACATTCAGAAAGCCAAGAGACATATGAAAACATGCTCAAAGTCACTAATCATCCGAGAGATGCAAATCAAAACAACAATGAGGTACCATCTCACACCTGTCAGACTGGCTATCATCAACAAATCAGCAAACGACAAGTGCTGGAGAGGATGTGGAGAAAAAGGAACACTTGTGCACTGCTGGTGGGAATGCAGACTGGTGCAGCCACTATGGAAGACAGTATGGAGTTTCCTTAAAAAACTGAAAATGGAACTCCCATTTGACCCTGTGATCCCACTTCTAGGAATATATCCCAAGAAACCAGAAACACCAATCAGAAAAGATATATGCACCCCTATGTTCATAGCAGCACAATTCACCATAGCTAAGATCTGGAAACAGCCTAAGTGTCCATCAGTAGATGAATGGATTAGAAAACTTTGGTACATCTACACGATGGAATACTATGCTGCTCTAAAAAGGAAGGAACTCTTACCATTTGCAATGTCATGGATGGAACTGGAGAGCATTATGCTAAGTGAAATAAGCCAGTCAATGAAGAAAAAATACCACATGATCTCACTCATTCATGGATAATAGAGACCATTATAAACTTTTGAACAATAATAGATACAGAGGCAGAGCTGCCTCAAACAGATTGTCAAACTGCAGCGGGAAGGCCGGGGAGGGTTGGGTGGCAGGAGGTAGGGGGGTAAGAGATCAACTAAAGGACTTGTATGCATGCGTATAAGCATAACCAATGGACATAAGACACTGGGAGATAGGGGAGGCTGGGGGACTGTCTAGGGCGGGGGGATAAAATGGACACATATGTAATACCCTTTGTAATACTTTAAGCAATAAAAAAAAAAAAGAAAAAAAAATTAGTTTTCTTATGTACCTTTAGTACATTCTCAGTTCTTAATAGCTTCCCCTATACCCAGCTTTTATCACATGGGTGTTCTTTGACCCATTCTATTAGTTTTCAAGGACCAACAGCTTAAAATGCCTTCAAGAGGCAGGATCATGGGGTTGTAGTTCAAATAGCTGGAACAAACTGCTTAACTGGATTCTAGGTGTCTCTACTGGAAGAGGGTGGATAGACCCTCAGCTTTCATACATAAATCTTGATACAGAAAAAGGAATTTGTTTGAAAAGATTTGTTTTAGGATGAATCAAAATGTGCTTGAATGTAACATTCTTTTGTCTGCAGTTGAAGCTGTTGATATGTGATATAGAAATGGGGCAAGACAAAATGTGATTTCATTCTAGCATAAAATTTTCATAGTTGTCATTTTATTTTTTTAAAAAAGGGCTTTTAGCCCTAACAGTTTGGCTCAGTGGCTAGAGCATCAGCCTGCAGACTGAAGGGTCCCAGGTTCGAATTCTGGTCAAAGGCATGTACCTTGGTTGCGGGCACATCCCCAGTAGGGGGTGTGCAGGAGGCAGCTGATCGATGCTTCTCTCTCATCGATGTTTCTAACTCTCTATCCCTATCCCTTCCTCTCTGTAAAAATCAATAAAATATATTTTAAAAAATAAAAAATAAATAAAAAGGGCTGTTAAATCATCACACAGTTTTAAATACTTGTACTTTTATTTTGTATCTAGAAGCCCGGTGCACGAATTCGTGCACCAGTTTGGTCCCTTAGCCTGGCCTTCGGGATCGGGCTGAAACCGGCTCTCTGACATCCCCCAAGGGGTCCCAGATTGCGAGAAGGCACAGGCCAGGCCGAGGGACACCACCAGTGCGTGATCGGGGCCAGAGAGGGACAGGGGAGGTTGGCCAGCCAGCGAGGGACCATGGGAGGGCTCCAGGGCCTGTCTGGCCTGTCTCGCTCAGTCCTGATTGGCTGGACCACAGCAGCAAGCTAACCTACCAGTTGAAGTGTCTTCCCCCTGGTGATCAGTCCATGTCATAGCGACTGGTTGACTGGTTGACTGACTGCCCCCTGGTGCATGCCATAGCTAGTGGTTGAGCAGCCTTAGCATATCATTAACGTATTACACTTTGCTTGGTTGAACGGACAAATGGACGACTGGGCACTTAGCATATTAGGCTCTTATTATATAGGATGTAAAATATACTTAAGGAGAGGAAGTCTAGCATTGCAGTCTGGGACAGGTATGGCATGCCACTTTGGAAATTGAGCCACACTCTGGCAGGAATACCATAGGTTATGAGTTTGTCACTGCAAAAGGAAATATGATGATCCGGTGTTAGCTATGGATTTTTTTTAGAAGAAAAATTTCTAAAGAGAGAATTTGAATAATAGAAACTGTGAGCATGAGATTTTAGAAGTGTCAGAAGAAATTTGGTACCAATAGAAGACCTAGGGAAGTATCCTATCTAATAAAGAGAGAATATGCTAATTCACTTTCATGCCATCGCAGATAGTGGTGCCCACAGCCAATAAGGAGGGAATATGCTAATTGACTGCCCTGCCCTCAAAGATGGCAACACCCATAGCCAATAAGGAGGGAATATGCTAATTGACAGCCATACCCTCAAATATGGCAGCACCCAGTCCCCTCAGCCCCGCTGGGGTGGCAGGAGCAGCAAGGCCAGGCCCACCCCCAGGCGGGCCCGGCCTTGCCTCGTACCTGCTTCCAGAGTCCCCCAGTCCCCTCAGCACCCCCAGCCACCCAGGGCCAGCCTGCAGCACAGGCAAGCCTCAGATGTCGGCTGCCCAGCCGCCTAGGGCTGGCCGGAGGCACAGGCAAGCCTTCGATGGCGACTGCCCAGCTGCCCAGGGCCGCCTGAGGCTCAGATAACCAGAGCTGGCCGAGGCTTGTTCTGCCGGCAGTGGCAGCAGCAGAGGTGTGATGGGGGCGTCACCTTCCCCTGATTGCCAGGTCACCTCCCGGCCCTGAGGGCTCCCGGACTGTGAGATGGGGCAGGCCAGGCTGAGGGACGCCCCCCCCCCCCACTCCAGTGCATGAATTTCATGCACTGGGTTTCTAGTCTGTATATATAAAAAGCCAGCAACTGTAACATCATGAGGACCAGAATGACCAGTCACTATGATGCCCACTGCAGCCAGTGAACTGGCCCAATCTGGGGATGTGGCCGGCTGGCCAACCTCCCGCAGCCCCTCCCTCCAGCTGGCCCTGCTCCTGATTGGCCTCTCCCACCCCAATCGAGGGCAAGGTGGCTGGCCAACCCCCCCGTGGCCCTTTTCCCCGGCCGCCCCCACTCCTGATCACCCCCCCACCCCAATAGGGGGCGGGGCTGGTGGCCAACCTCCTGAAGCCCCTCTCCCCTGCTGGCCCTGCCCCTGATGGACCTCCACCACCCTGATTGGCCCGAAGCCCCTCCAGCAGCCATCCCTGCCCCTGATTGCCCCCCCTACCCCAATAGGGGGCGGGATCAGCTGGCCAACCTACTGCAGCCTCTTCCCCCGCCCATCCCCTTGGGTGTTTGGCTGGCTGCCTCTGCCCCTGATCGGAGTGGGGTGTCAATCAGGGATGTAGCTGGCTGGGGGGAGGGGCTGTGGGCCTATTGGGGTAGTGGGGACCAATCGGGGGCGGGTCCAGCCGGGAGGAGGGGCTGTGGGCAGTCAGGGTGGGGAGGCCAATATGGGGTGGGGCCCACTGCCCACAGCCCCTCCCCACAGCTTGCCCCACCCCTGATCAGCCTCCAACACCTTGATCTGCTTGTGGCCCCTTTTCCCAGCCAGCTCCACCCCTGATCGCTCCCCCACACCAATAGGGGGTGGGGCTGGCAAGCCAACCTTCCACTGCCCCTCCCCAGGCTGCTGACCCCCAATCAGCCCCCCTACCCTATTCGGGGGGGCAGGGCCAGCCCACCGCCCACAGCCCCTCACCATGGCCAGCCCCACCCCCAATCAGCCCTCCACCCCAATTGGGGGCAGGGCCCGCTGGTCAATCACCTGTGGCCTCTCCCCCCAGCCAGCCCAGCCCTGATCAGGCCCCAATTGGGGTGGTCCGGCCAGTCAACCTCCTGCCATCTCCTCCTCCCAAAAGGCCAGGCCCTATCCACCCCGATTGGGGCTGGGCCGGTTGGACCCCATTGGTGCACAAATTTGTGCACTGGGCCTCTAGTCATATATAAGAATGGAAATACAGCCTGGTTGGTGTGGCTTAGTGGTTGAGCATCCACCTGTGAACCAAGAGATCACGGTTCAATTCCTGGTCAGGACACATGCCTGGGGTTGCAGACTCGTTCCTCAGTAGAGGCTGTGCAGGAGGCATCTGATCAGTGATTCTCCCTCATTCATGTTTCTACCTCTATCCCTTTCCCCTCTCTCTAAAATCAATAAAAACATATTTTTTTTTAAAAAAAAAGAATGGAAATACATAAAGATGTGGAAAGACAAGAATGTTAGCATTCGCATGATCCAGTGATGGTCATAGACCACCAATATGCATTGAGCCACATTGTTTTATTGAATATTATAATTAACATAATATTATATTAGTGTCAGGTGTACAACATAATGATTTGACATTTGTATATATTGTGAAACGCTCACCACAATAAGTATTTATCCACTATCCCTATCCTCTGTCTTTTATGATAACATTTAAGACTTACTTTCTTAGCAACTTTCAAGTTTGTTACAATATTATTGACTACATTCTCCATGCTTTACTTTACATCCCCATGGCTAATTTATTTTGCAAGATTGTACCCATTTTACCTACTCCACCCCTCTCTCTTCTGGCAACCACCAATCTATTCTTTGTATCTGCAAGATTGGTTTTATTTTATTTTGTGTTTTAGATTCTACATAAATGTGAAATCATGTTGTGTCCATCCATGTTGTTGCAAATGGCAAGATTTCATTCTATTTTTTTGTGGCTGAGTAATATTTGCATTGTGTATATGTACCACATCTTTTTTTATCTAATCATCTATCAGTGGACACTTAGATTGCTTCCATATCTTGGATATCATAAGTGATGCTGCAATGAACATAAAAGTGCACATGTCTTTTTGAATTTGTGTTTTCATTTTCTTCAGATAAATACTCAGAAGTGGAATTGCTGGATCATATTTTGAATTATTTGAGGAACCTCCATACTATTTTTCATAGTGGCTGCACTAATTTGCATTCTCACCAACCAAGCATGAAGGTTCTATTTTCTCCGTATCCTTGCCAACTCTTGTTATTTATAGACATTTTGATGATAGCCATTCTGACTGTTGTGAGGTGGTATCTCATTGTGGTTTTGATTTGCATTTAACTGATTATTAGCGATGTTGAGAATCTTTTCATGTGTCTGTTGGCCATCTGTATGTTTCTTTGGAAAACTATCTGTTCAGATCTTCAGTTCATTTTTAAAATTTTTTTGTTTTGTTTTGTAGTCTTGTTTTGTTTTGTTAATTGTATTATATGAGTTCTTTATATATTTTGGATATTAACCCCTTATCAGATTTATGATTTACAAATCTTCCCTCATTCAGTAGGTTTTGTTTTCAGTTTGTTGATGATTTCCTTTGCTTTGCCAAGTTTTTTTCATTTGATGTAGTCCCATTTGTTTATTTTTGCATTGGTTACCCTTGCCCTTGGTGTCAGGTTCAAAAATGATGTCAATCTATGTCTTCTTCTATAGTTTTATAGTTTCAGGTCTTACATTCAAGTTTTTAACCCAATGTGAGTTAATTTTTGTGTATGGTATAAGATATTGGTCCAGTTTTATTATTTTGAATTTGTCTGTCCAGTTTTCCCAACACCATTTATTGAAAAGATTGTCATTTTTACAATGGTATATTTTTGCCTCATTTGTCATAAATTAATTGACCATATATGCACAGGTTTATTTCTAGGCTCTCTATTCTGTTCCATTGATCCCTGTGTCTGTCTTTATTCCAAAACCATATAATTTTGGTTACTATAGATTTGTAATTTGGTTTGAAATCAGGGAGCATGATGCCTCCAGCTTTTCTCTTCAAGATTACTTTGGCTATTCAGGATCTTTTGTGGTTCTGTACAAATTTTAATGTTATTTCTTCTATTCGTGAGAAATGCCTTTGGAGTTTTGATAGGAATTGCATTGAATCTGTAGATTACTTTGGGTAATATGGACATTTTAACATTAATTCTTTTAATCCACAAGCATAGAATATCTTACATTTATTTGTGTTGTCTTCATTTTCTTTCATCAGTGTCTTATAGTTTTCAGTTTACAGGTCTTTTCTTAAATTTATTTCTGGGTATCTAATTTTTTGATCCAATTATAAATGGGATTGTTTTCTAAATTTCTCTTTATAATAGTTTGTTGTTAGTGTATAAAAATGTAATAATGAGAGATATCTGTAATACTATCAATAATAAAAATATATTTTTGAAAAATGCAACAAATTTTTGTATATTGATTTTGTATCTTGCAACTATTCTGAATTTGTTTATTAGTTCTAACAGTATTTGTGTGTGTGTGTGTGTGTGTGTGTGTGTGTGTGTAGTCTTTAGGGTTTTCTATAGATACAATCATGCCATCCATAAAAAGTGACAGTTGTACTTCTTCCTTTCCAATTTGGATGCCTTTTATTTCTTTTTCTTGTTGAATTGCTCTCACTAGGACAGACATTACCTTTTAAATATTTGCATATGTGAACAGGGGCAGGAGGAAAAAAAAAAAGGTAGCTCTCTGAATTTTATCTATTTTGTGATTCTGAACTACTTTAACCATATCACAAATTGATATTTTCTTTTGTTTAAAATTAGTTTTAGAGAGGAAAGGATAGGGAGAGAAAACATCAAAATGAAAAAGAAATGTTGATCATTTGTCTCCCATAAGCACCCTAACTGGGGATTGCACCCATAACACAGGTATGCCCTGACTGGAATAGAATTTGAGAACCTTTAGTGCACAGGATGATAATCCAACCAACTGAGCTTTTTCTCAAGAAAACTTTCCAGATACTGTTATTGGTGGAAGTGGAGTTCCTGGAGTGCTGTGCGGAAAATAATTTCCTGAGGCCCCTGTGGGAGGATGGGGTTTCATAGAAAACTTTATTGATGATGTAAAATTAAGGGTAGGTCCCCCTCCAAGGTTTCATCTCTGTACCGCTCACCATGGAAGATGTCTTCAGCGGAGCCAGAACTAAGGCCACTGCCCAGAATTTCTGCTCCATATTAAAGTCCAGTCCAGCCTCTGGCCAGCTTATTAGTTTGTGTTCCCAGTTGCAGTCAATTGAGTGTGGGGTCCTCATGGCTGTGGGCCATGTGGCTACTTAAGGCCACATGGCTATGAAGAGACAGTAGGTGAGTGCATGGGTGAGTGTGGGTCACGGAGTAGGGAACTAGGGGATTAGTGACATTGAGCATCTTTTCATGTGTCTGTTGGCCATCTGTATGTCTTCTTTGGTAAAAAGAAGCAGGGAACTCTTTGGGGATTTTAAGCAGGAGCTTCTTCAAACCAATTAACTTTTTAAGTTTTCCCTCACTTCTGATGGGGTCCACCCCCTAGCCCAGCGGTTCTCAACCTGTGGGTCATGACCCCTTTGGGGGTTGAACTACCCTTTCACAGGGGTCACCTAAGACCATCGGAAAACACATATATAATTACATATTTTTGTGATTAATCACTATGCTTTAATTATGTTCAATTTGTAACAATGAAAATACATCCTGCATATCAGATATTTACATTATGATTCATAGCAGTAGCAAAATTAGTTATAAATTAGCAACGAAAATAATTTTATGGTTGGGGGTCACCACAACATGAGGAACTGTATTAAAGGGTCACAGCATTAGGAAGGTTGAGAACCACTGCCCTAGCCAATCCTTTATTCCCCAGGCTAGACTCACAGGCAAGCACCTTCCCTGCACCACCCTGACTTCTACTGCACATGTGGCCTATCTCTCCCTTTCCCCGCAACAATCCTCTATCGGAGGGGGAAAGGGACTGGTGTTAATCTCTTTGGAGGGATGATGTTGTGATTCCTTGGGGTATGAAGCTGAAGCTTCCTGGTGAAACAAACAGGTTTAGCTTCCCAGCTGAATATGCTCAACAATGTCTGTCTCTCCATTTGCTCTCTTCCTTTATTAATATTAACTAGCTAACTATGGTAATAATAATATGACTGAATTAATGTGTGTGTGTTTGTGATTTTAATCTTAAAGAAGTAATAGTACTATTCAGACTCTTATAACATTTATTTACATAGTTTTAACTTTTGATGATTGATTGCTTTATTCATACTGTCTTTGTTGAGTTCTTACTTTATGCCAGGCACTGTGTAGACCATTAGGGCAAAAATTTGCAACAGAGCAGGCACACTCCCTTGCCCTTTGAAGTCTCCAGTCTCCCAGAGGGGTTGTAGGTGAGGGACTGAACAGCTACAATATTATGACAGGTCAATGCGTCATGTTTTGAGCTTTTATGGAAAGCACAAGGTGTGTAGCTCAATGTTGGACTTGGAGAGAGTCTGTTGGAGGATTTGATAGTTTAAGTTAAAAACTACATGTAAAATAGTAATTGGTCAAGTAAAAGTTTATTGGAGGGGGAATTAAGCAGAACGAGTAATGTACACAACACCTAGAACAGTGGTTCTCAACCTTGGCTGCACATTAGAATCACCTGGGAATCTTTTTTAAAATCCTGATTTCTGGGCCCCATCCTCCGGAAATTCTGTTTCTTTGTTACTAATGTTGTGGCCCCACCCTATAACAAAGAAACAGAATTTCCGGAGGATGAGGCCCAGAAATCAGGATTTTACAAAGATTCCCAGATGATTCTAATGTGCAGCCAAGGTTGAGAACCACTGACCTAGAAGCAGGAGTGAATATTATGCTTTTAGGATGGGTGCTGACCTTCTCTAGGCTGGTACACAGAGCAAGGAAGGGTGTTGGGAGCAGTGCAAGAAAGAGAAATAGAAAGTTATTTGAATGGCTTTCATTTTATCCTAACAGTGGGAGCCATTGCATTGAAAGATTTAAAGCAGGGAAGTAAAGATAGCAGATTTTTCTTTTAGAGATAAATTAGTGCATTATGGAGATTAGATGGGACATGAGATTTTCAGGTGGCAGAGTGTTTTGAGAATGAAACTGGTATTAGTTTTGAGAAAGGGATTCTGATATTCAACCTATCCTCACAGCATATGTGCTATTTGTTAAAATATTAAATCTGCTCTCCCCGTTGTTAAATAACTGCTGACCTCAGCTCCTGGGCACCCTCCAAACCCCATCCTCTTATTCAACCACTTAATTGTTTATGCCAGGCCACTGGGGGTTGGGAGAGGGCTCTAGGAGATCTGTACTAATAACCAAACAGTTACCTATTATATAGTTGGATATATGCATCTTGAACTGAGGCAGTAGGGTTGCCAGGTAAAAAACAGGGTGTCTAGTTTAATTTAAACTTAACATAAACAATGAATAATTTTTTAGTATAAGTATGAACCATGTAATATTTGTGTTTTTATTTCTGAAATCTGGCAACTCTATTTGGGAGTCATCAACACTTAGGGGGTAACATTCTTTGATATTAGCTTTATTGAGATATAAATCACATACCATACAACTTACCCAATTAAAACATCTACACTAATAAAAGATAAATATGCAAATTGACTGTACTTTCGCTATGCCCAAGCCACACCCACCAGCCAATCAGAGCGACTATATGCAAATTAACCCAACCAAGATGGCGGCCGGCAGCCACGGAGCTGGAGCAAGCAGGAGGCTTGGTTGCCCCAGTGATGGAGGAAGCCAAGCTTCCTGCCGGCCGTGGCTGGCTCTGAGCTCCACTCAAGGTAACAAAGTTTCAATTATAGAAGATAAATAAACCCCAGATACCTGCTTTCAGCGGGCTGTGGCCATGGAGCTGGAGCGAGCAGGAGGCTTGGGTTGCCCCTGGCGATGGAGGAAGCCAAACTTCCGTTTCCGCCCTGGCTGGCTCTGAGCTCCACTCAAGGCTACAAAGTTTCGATTATAGAAGGTAAATAAATCCCAGAATAAAAAAAAGAAAAAGAAAAAAAGGAGAGGATGGGAGCTTCCATTGCTGGGAGGGTTGGCCAGCCTGAAAACAGCCCTTAGCCCCTCACCCAGACTGGACATACACCCCACTGGGGAACCCCCACCCTAAAGGGGGTGTGGCCAGCCTGAAAACAGCCATCAGCCCCTCACCCAGGCTGGCAGGCACCCCAGTGGGGACGCCCACCTTGAAGGAGGTGTGAGCAGCTTGCAAACAGCCATCAGCCCCTCACCCAGGCTGGCCAGGCACCCCAGTGGGGACCCCACCCTGAAGGGGGTGTGATCAGTTGCAAACAGCTATCAGCCCCTCACCCAGGCTGGCCAGGGACCCCTGTGGGGACCCCTACCCTGAGGGGGTGTGACCAGCCTGCAAACACCCATCAGCCCCTCACCCAGGCTGGCCAGGCACCCCAGCGGGACCCCCACCCTGATCCGGGACACCCTTCAGGGCAAACCAGCCGGCCCCCACCTGTGCACCAGGCCTCTAGCCTATATAATAAAAGGGTAGTATGCAAATTGACCCTAACAGCAGAACACCTGGGAATGACTGGTCACTATGACACATACTGACCACCAGGGGGCAGATGATCAATGCAGGAACTGTCCCCTGGTGGTCAGTGCGCTCCCACAGGGGGAGCTCTGCTCAGCCACAAGCCAGGCTGATGGCTGCCAGTACAGCGGTGGTGGTGGGAGCCTCTCCTGCCTCCTCAGCAATGCTAAGGATGTCCGACTGCAGCTTAGGCCTGCTCCCCGCTGGCAAGTGGACATCCCCCGAGGGCTACCGGGCTGCCAGAGGGATGTCTGTCTGCCAGCTTGGGCCCGTTCCCCCAGGGAACGGGCCTAAGCCAGCAGGTGGACATTCTCTGAGGGGTCTCAGACTGCAAGAGGGCATAGGCCAGGCTGAGGGACCCCTCCCCCTCCCCCCCGAGTGCACAAATTTTTGTGCACCGGGCCTCTAGTATAATATAATGGATTTTAGTTATCCCCAAGGTTGTGCACCCATCACCATAATTAATTTTAGAATATTTTCATTATCTTATAAAGTAACCCCACACCATATAGCTGTTGTCCCTCAATCCATTCATCCATACCCTCATCCTTTCCCCATTTCACTCCTAGCCCTAAGCAACAATTTTCAGTCTGTATACATTTTTCCGTTCTGGAAATTTCACATAAATGGGATTATATAATGTGGTTTTTAGTCTTTAAAATATATTTTTTAGTTATTTTTATATAGGAACTATTTTTATTTAGTAATTTTTTCATTTTAAAGTAATTGCTATTGTTCAATTACACTTGACATACATTATATATCAACTAGAGGCCTGGTGCACAAAATTCGTGCACAGGAAGGGGGGGCTCCCCCTCAGCCTAGCCTTCACCCTCTCCAATCTGGGACCCCTTAGGGGATGTTTGACTGCCGGTTTAGGCCCCATCCCGGGAACCAGGCCTAAACCAGCATTTGGACATCCCTTTCACCATCCTGGACTACTAGCTCCTAATTGCCCACCTGCCTGCTTGCCTGGTTGCCCCTAACTGCCCCCCCCCCACCTCCCGTCAGCCTGATTGCCCCTCACTGCTTCTGCGTGCTGGACTGATTGTCCCTTACTGCCCCCTCTGCTGGCCTGGTCACCCCTAACTGCCTGCCTCCTGCCAGCCTGGTCATCCCCAACTGCCCCCCCTGCCAGCCTACTCACCTCCAACTGCCCTCCCCCCTGCCAGCCTGGTCATCCCCATTGCCCCCTCTGCCAGCCTGGTTACCCCTCACGGCCCCCCTGCCAGCCCGGTCACCCCCAGCTGCCTCCCCTGCCAGCCTGGTTGCCCCATGCAGCCTGCTGTTCAGTCGTTTGGTTGTCCCTCTCTAACCCCCCTGCTGGTCTGGTCGTAGGCAGTCATCTTGTGAGCATCTTGTGAGTGTGTGAGGGTTAATTTGCATATTACCTCTTTATTATATAGGATTTCAGGTATACAACCTAGTGATCAGACATTTGTATAACTTATGAAGTGATCACTATGGTAAATATAGTACCCATCAAGCACCATACATATTTATTACAATATTATTGACTATATTTTCTGTGCTGTACTTTACATCCCATGACTATTCTGTAACAACCAATTTGTACTTCTTAATCCCTTCACCTTTTGCACCCACCCTCCCAACCCCCCTCTCATTTGGCAACTATCAAAATGTTCTCTGTATATATGAGTCTGTTTCTGTTTGTTGTTTTATTTTATTTTTTTTTAGATTCAATCATTGATAGACATATATTTATTGCCATTTTATTGTTCATATGTTTTATCTTTTATTTTCTTCTTCTTAAAGTAAACCCTTTAACACTTCATATAATACTGGTTTGGTGGTGATGAACTCCTTTAGCTTTTTCTTGTCCAGGGAGCTCTTTATCTTCCCTTTAATTCTAAATCATAGCTTTGTTGGGTAGAGTAATCTTGATTGTAGGTCCTTGATTTTCATCACTTTGAGTATTTCTTGCCAATCCTTTCTGATCTACAAAATGTCTGTTGAGAAATCAACTGACAGTCTAATGGGAGCTCCCTTTTAGGTAACTAACTGCTTTTTCCTTGCTGCTTTTATTCTCTCTTTGTCTTTAACCTTTGACATTTTAATTATGATGTGTTTTGGTGTGGGCCTCTTTGGGTTCATCTTGTTTGGGGACTCTCTGCGCTTCCTGGACTTGACCGAATTAGGGAAGGTTTCTGTCATATTATTATTACAAGAGAGAAAGGGAGGAAGAGGGAGGGAGGGAAGAAGAGAGAGAGAGAGAGAGAGAGAGAGAGAGAGAGAGAGAGAGAAGAAGAAGAAGAAGAAGAAGAAGAAGAAGAAGAAGAAGAAGGAGGAGGAGGAGGAGGAGGAGGAGGAGGAGGAGGAGGAGGAGGAGGAGGAGGAGGAGGAGGAGAAGGAGGAGGAGGAGGAGGAAGAGGAGGAAAGAAGAGGAGAGGAGAGAAGAGAAGAGAAGAGGAGAAGAGAAGAGAAACATTGATTGGTTGCCTTTCTTAAATGCCATACTCAGGGATCAAACCCACAACCCAGGTATGGCCCCTGACCAGGAATCAAACCAGCAACCTTTTGGTGCATAGGATGAAGCTCAACCAACTGAGCCACTCTGCCCAAGCTGTCATTAGTCAATTTCTTGCTCTCTTTCTTCTCTTTCCACCACCCCCATGACGTTAATGTTGGTATACTTGACCTTGTCTCAGAGGTTCCTTATATTATCCTAACTTTTTTGGATTTCTTTTTCTGTTTGCTATTCTGATTGGGTGTCTTTTGCTTCCTTATATTCCATAGTGATGATTTAATTCTTGGCTTCATACTATTATGTGTTATATCCCAGTAATGTATTCTTCATTTCAGGTGGTGTATCCTTTATTTCTGAAAGGTCCTTTTTTATGCTGCTGAGTTTCTCACTAAGTTCACTGAGCATCCTTAAAACCAGTTTTTTTTTTACTGCATCTAGTGGATTGCTTGTCTCCATTTTGTTTAGTTCTTTTCTTGGGGTTTTGTTCTGTTTTTTCATTTGGGTCATGTTTCTTTGTCTCCTCATTTTGGCAGCCTCACTGTGTTTGTTTTTATGTATCAGGTAGAGCTGCTACATCTCCCAGGCTTGGTAGAGTGGCTTAATGTAGTAGGTGTTCTGTAGGGTCCAGTGGCATAGCCTCCCCAATAACCAAATCTGGGTACTCAGCGTGTACCCCCAGTGTGCACTGGGACAACACTTTTGTTGTAGGTGAGCCTTGATTGCTGATGGCACATTAATGGGAGGGATTTACACCCAGGACTATCAGCTGCAAGGACTGGCTGCGACCACTGACCTCTGACCACTGTGGAGGATCAGCTGTGTAGGGGCCCACCACGCAGAGCAGGACTTACTTCAGCCAGGCTCTGTGCCCACTTGAGTCCACCTCTTGAATGTGTCACTTGTGGAGATGGGTGAGTTGTGATACTTCGACATGGTCTGAAGTTGTCCACTGGATGGGTTACCTAGTGGGCCTCCCCAGAGGTACAAACCCAGGTTACCCATCTCCTGTGTCCTGCCCTGTGTGAGGCACAGAGCTATTTGCCAATGGCTGCTACTTGTCCTGGGCTCGGAGGTGGACAGGTGAGGCCATCCTGTAAACAAGAGTGGCTGGTGCTAGTGTTGAGTCTGAGGCCACTTAGTAAGAGGTACGGGACACACTGAGACCAGATGCTGATTGTTTGAGATATTTTAGGAAAATCTGAAGTGTGAACCAAGGCAGGCCATTCACATGGAATATCCACTGGAAATAGTTTTAGTAGATCTGAAAGTTGAGTGGGAACAGGGTCTCAGGGAATCACCAGAGCAGGGCAAACAGTGTGAGTCAGTTTGATGTAGACTCAGCTGCCTGCCAGCTCTATGGGGGAAGAGCGCATCAAAGGAACAGTGGCCTCTGCCAGCACTTTTCTCTGGCAGCTCTCACCCTGATGCCAGAAAATTCATTTCTTCCCTGTATGTCTCTGGTGACTTTCAAGTTGCTGCTCCTGTGCTGGAGTTCCGATGGAGTGAGTCCCAGTAAGTCTGTGTGCAGGACATGTAAGAGGAACTGCCTGGGACTCCAGCAGCCCTATGTCTCTCTCAGCCTCAATCTCTGTGTTTTTTACAGCCAGAAGTTACAAGGCCTTGTCTTATTGCTCTGGAACCCTGGGCCAGGGGCCTGGTGTAGAGCTACGACCCCTTCCTCCTCAGGAAGCACCTCTGCAGCTGAGATATACTTTCCCTCTTTCCCCTTTTTATTCTCACCCCAAGGATATGCTCATTGATTTTATAGAGATAGGAAAGGAGGGAGGTAAGAAAAGAGAGAGAAGAAAGATGAGAGATGAGAAAAGAGAGAAATAATCCATATAAGAGAGAAACATCGATTGGCTGCCTCCCGAGCATTCCGTGACTTGGGATTAAACCTACAACCTAGCTATGTGCTGTGACTGGGAGTTGAACTGTCAACCTTTTGTTGTACTGAATGATGCTCCACCAACTTGAGTTATCCATCCAGGGCAATATTCCTCCCATTTTTATCTGCCACATGTGGGTGTAGGGTCAGCCTGTTCTGCGTCTCCACCCCTACTACCAGTCTCAATGTGGTTTCTTCTTTAATTCCCTAGTTGTAGAACTTCCATTTAGCCAGATTTCAGGCATTTCTGAATCATAGTTGTTCTGTAGTTAATTTTACTTTTTATGTGGTTATAGGAGGAGGTGAGTGCTGTATTTATGTACGCTGCCATCTTGCCTGGAAGTGTTTTTGGCCTTTTTTTAGTGACTGGCTTCTGCACTTAGATTAATGTTTTTAAGGTTAATCTTCCTCATAAAATGTATCAGTACTTCATTCATTTTTATGGCCGAATAGTATTCTGTTGTATGCATCTGTACCACATTTTGTTTATCCCTTTTTCTGCTCATAGACATTTGGGTTGTGTCTACATATTGGCTATGAATGTTACTAAGAATATTTATGTACAAGATTTTGTGTGGTCATGTTTTCAGTTCTCCTAGGTATACACGAGAGGAATTGCTGAGTCAAATGGTAACTCTATATTTAACATTTTTAAGAACTGCCGGACTGTTTCCAAAGTGGCTACACCATTTTATATTCCCATTAGCAGTATATGAAGGTTCTGATTTCTGTATATTCTCACCAACACTATTTTTATCTGACTTTTTTATTGTAACCATCTTAGTGGCTATGCTATACCTTACTGTGGTTATTAATTAGCATTTCCTTGATGACTAATGGTGTTAATTATCTTTTCGTGTGTTTATTGGCTATTTGGTAAAATGTATGCTTGGATTTTTTGCCCATTCCCTCACACCCTCCATTGGATTGTTTTAAATTAATAAACTTTTTTAGATTTATAGAAAAACTAATCAGTTGGTACAGATAGCTTTTATATACCTGCTCCCCACGCCCTCACCACAATTTCCCATATTTTTAACATTTCACATTAGCATGGTACATTTATTCAAATTAATGAACCAATATTGATACATTAATATTAACCAAAGTCCATAGTTTTCATAAGAGTTTACCCTTTGTGTTGTACAATTCTATGAGTTTTGACAAATGCATAATGTCTTATATTCACCATTACAGTGTCATAAAGAATAGTTTCACCACCCTACAAATCCCCTGTACTTCACCTATACCTCTATTTTGGCAACCACTGATCCTTTTACTCTCTGTATAGTTTTGCTTTTTCCAGAATCTCATGTTGTTGGAATCATACAGTGGGTAGCCTTTTCACACTGGTTTCTTTCACTTAGTAATATGCATTTAAGTGTCCATCAAGTCTTCTGGCTTACTATCTCATTTCTGTGTACCACTGGATAGTATTTCTTCATATGTACTAGTATATACCACAGTTTGGTTCTCCATTTACCTATTGAGATGAATCTTAATTACTTCTTGTTTTTGGCAATTACAAATAAAGCTTGTATAAACATTGTGTGTAGGCTTTTGTGTGGATGTAAGTTTTCAACTCCTTTGTAATTGGATAAATACCTAGCAGCACAATTCCTGGATCATATGATGAGAGTATGGTTAGCTTCCTGAGAAACTGCCAAACTGTCTTTCAAAGTGACTGTCTCATTTTCCACTGCCACCTATAGTGAGTGAGAATATCTGTTGCTGTGCATTTTTCTCAGCATTTGGTACAGTCATTGTAATAGGTGTGGATTTTAGCCATTCTAATAGGTGTGTAATGCTATCTCATTACTGTTTTAATTTTCAACTTTTTTTGACATGTGATGTTAAGCATCTTTTCATGTGTTTATTTGTCACCTGTATTTATATTTTTGTCAACATAAGAAGCATTCAAACCTTTGAATAATTTTTGTGAGTTTATTTGAGCCAAACTGTCAACAATTGCTGGGATGTAAAATCCCAGTGGATTGAAATAATGCTCCAGAGAATGGTAATTTTGCACTTTATTTTACACATTATGATCAAAAGAGAAGATGTAAGTGGGGTAAATGAAATTCATTGGCCATAGAGTAGAGAGGTGGAGAAAGCAAAGCAAGGGAACCTCTGGGTTTGGATAAAATATAAAATGATAGACACATATATCTTTTACATGGGTGGGTATAGGATAGTTAATAGTCAACAATTAACAAGATAACAATAATAATTAGGATTTGTAGTCTCTGCTTTGGTGCATTGGTTGTGTCCTGAGGGGGTCCAGAAAAAGGGAAGTTACCTTGACATTCCAAAGTCTGTCATTGTAGATTAAAAAGACAATAGACAGGCTTAGTTAAGGTAAAGATTGACCTTTGTCAGGGAAGAGTCTAGCCTAGGACATGACTACTGGTCATAAATTGCTTTTAGTTAAAAAGTTTTTATTTCAGACATCCTTTGTGGTTTCTGAGTTTGCAAGTCTGCCACACAGGCCTTCCCTGAGCCTGCCAGGTTAGCTTGTGGTCTCTTTTCAGTCCATATTTTGTTGAAGTGCCTATTTAGATTATTTTGCCTATATTTTAAATTTAGGTTTTTTTTTCTTATTGTTGAGTTTTAACAATTCTTTGTCTTTTTTGTATGTGTTTTGTAAATATTTTCTTCCAGTCTGTGGCTTACTGGCATCTTTCAGAGAGTAAAAGTTTTTAATGTCAATAAAGTCCAATTTATCAATTTTTATTTTATAGATTGTGCTTCTAAAAACTCACTGCCTTACACAAGGTCACCTATATTTTTTCCTTCTGTAATCTTATAGAAGTTTTATAGTTTTGTATTTATGTTTAGTTCTGTGCAAGGTCTAACATCTATAGAGTCAAAATTTTGCATATGAATATACAAATGTCCCGTAGTGATGACTCCTTATTTATTTTTGATAGTAGTAGTTGTGTTTTTTTCTCATTTTTCTCCCCTTGGTTAGCTTGACTGTAGGTTTACCAGTTTTATTAATCTTTTCAAGAACCAGCTTTTGGTTTTGCTGATTTTCTCTATTTTATTGTTTCAGTTTTATTGATTTCTGCTCAAATTTTATTTTCTTGTTCTTGTTCTTCTTTCTCTAAGTTTCCTAAGGTAGAGGCTTAGATTATTGATACTAGTTCTCTTTTTGTTACATATGCCTTTAATGCTACAAATTCCCATTATCACTACTTTGCAGCATCCCATAAATTTTGATAATTTGTATTTTCATTTAGTTCAAAATATTTTACAGTTTTATCTTGAGATTTCTTTGACTCAGGTGTTATTTAGAATTGTTTAATTTTTAAATATATGGAGATTTTCCTGCTGTCTTTGTTACTGGTTTCTAAGTTTAACTCCATGTGGTTTGAGAAAATATGCTGCATGATTTCCATTAGATTTATTAAGGAATGTTTTATGGTGCAGGATGTGGTCTATCTTGTGAGTTTGAGAAGAATGGGTATTCCACTATTGTTAGATGAAATATTAGATCCAGTTGGTTGACAGTGCTGTTTGGTTCACTATATCTTTATTGCTTTTCTGCCTGCTGAGTCTGTCAGTTATTGATAGAGTATAATAGTGGATTTGTCTACATTTCCTTGCAATTTAATTAGTTTTGCCTCATTTATTTTGATGCTCTCCTATTAGGCATATATAAATTAAGGATTGTTATGTCTTCTTGGAAAATTGACTTCTTTATCATTATGTAATGCTCTCCTTTATTCCTGAAGTTTTTCTTTTTCTGCTTTGTCTGACATTGATATAGATACTCTAGCTTTCTTTTGGTTACTATTAGCATGGTTCATATTTGTTAGGTCTAACCAAATAACTGAATTGATACCCTCCCTGAGAACTGACCTTTAAGCCACTTCACAATGGACATTCCCCCTTTTACTAAGACCACATTACACTTGCTAAGACCAAGTGTATCTCTCCGCTCGGAACCTACCCAGGTTTTGGACCTGCACAGAGAATTCTCTGCCCAGAAAAGCCTGCCTAGAGTCCTTTAAAACCTCTGAGTCCTCATCCCTGGGTGCTGGCACCATTTGGGGGATCATCACATTTGCGTTTCCAGATGACCTGATAAATTCATAATTCTTTACCCCTTTTGGTCTGGTGCGTTCCTCCTTAGGAGACCCTAACAATATTTTTCGCCATTTCTTTACTTTTAATCTACCTGTGTCTTTACATTGAAAGTGGATTTCTAGTAGACAGCATCTATTTAAGCGTTTCTTTTTATCTATTCTCACAGTCTCTGTCTTTTAATTGGTGTATTTAGAACATCCACATTGAAAGTGATTGTTTATGTAGTTGGGTTAATATTTATCATTTTTGCAATTGAGTTGTATTCATTGCAATTGTTATTTATTTTAAATCACCTTCTCTTTCTCTTCCATCTCTGCTTTTAGTTGAATATTTTATGATTCCATTTATTCTGTGTTAGCATATTGAAACATACCTTTTTAAAAAGTTTTTTTTTCTAGTGCTTTCTACCGTTTGCTACATACATTTACAGTGAATATAGGTGTACTTTGAAATAGCACTATAACATTTTGCAGGTGGTGCAGGTACCTTATAATATGTTCAGTTCCTTTTCCCATCCTTTATAACATTGTCATTCATTTTATTTATTCAGGTGCTATCATCACCCAACACATTTCAGCTATTATTACTTTGAAGTTACCAGATCAACTAAAAATAAGAAAATAAAAGATTTTGTTTTATCTTTATTTACCTTTGTGTATTCCCTCTCTAATGCTCTTTTTAAAAAATATATTTCTGAGTGTTTGACCTATATAATTTTCCTTCTCTCATAAAAGTTTCTTTTAACACCTGTTGCAGGTCTATTGGCAGCAAATTCATTGAATTTATGCTTGGTTTGTTTTTATTTCTCCTTCACGTTTGAAATACAATTTCACTAGATACAGAATTCTAGGGTGGTGTTTTTTTTCTTTTTATTTAAACACTTTATTTCCCTCCACTCTCTTCTGGCTTGCATGGTTTCTGATAATATGTCTAATGTATTTTTTATCCTTGTCCTCCATAGGTAAGATAGTTCTTTTCCCTCTGGTTCTTTCAAGATTTTCTATTTATCTTCGGTTTTTGTAGTGTGAATATGATATACCAAGGTATAGATTTTTGTTTTTTGCACATTTATTCTGCTTGGTGTTTTCTTTCTTTTATTTATTTATTTAAATTTTTATTGATTGATTGATTTTAGAGAACAAGAGGAAGGGAGAGAGAAAGAGATATAGATAGATAGATGATAGATAGATAGATAGATAAGTTTGTTGTTCTGTTATTGGTGGGGAGTGCTCCTCTTCCCCACCAGGTGCTAAGGGATGTGGTTTTCTTGTGATATCTTGAGAAAATAATTTTCTGAGACTTGCACAGGATGATGAGATATAGTAGAAAGCTTTATTTCTGTGGAATTAAATCTCTGAGTTTTCAAGGTTCTATTTTCCTCTGTCCCAGCATGGAAGAAGTCTAGCTGTGACTTCAGAAGGGCTAGAATTCAAGCTGTTACCCAGAGTCTCCATGCCATGTCTGGAGCAGTATTCAGTCTGCATTAGGCTAGCGTAGTTTGTGTTCCCCATTGTAGTCCATCAGTCCATTATGTGTGGGGTACACATGGCCGTGGATCATGTGGCTCTTGAGGGAACTCCGGCAAATACAAGAGTCACAAGAGCGTCAATAGCCAAGAGACACAAGAGAACCCAGAGTGAACTCTTTTGTCTTGGGAATTTGTATTCTCAAATTTTTGTGGGCTTGTAGTGGCCCCACTCCCTCTGGCCAATCCATGGTTCCCCAGACTAGATTGACAGGAAAGTACCTTCCCTGCATCATCCCAACTTTGCTGTAGATCGTCCATTCTCCCCTTTGTCCAGTCCCTTCCCCCAGAAGTCTGCAGGGAATGGGTTGGTGGTTCCCTGGAGAGTATGAAATTGCAGCTTTCTGGTGAACTGCCTGAAATGGCCATCCTTATAATATCTGGCCTCCCTTTGCACCTTTTCTATTATTAATAACTAGCTAATTACAACGATATCCGTTTCATTCATTTATGCATCCATTGGATGATTCTTGTATGTGCCCTCACCAGCGATCGAATCCACAACCTTGGCATATTGAGGTGACACTCTAACCAACAGGCAAGGGTCTGTTTGTTGTTTTCTGAGCTTTCCAGATTTGTTGTTTGGCGTTTTGTTATTAATTTTGGAGAATTTTCAGCCATTATTACTTTGAATATTTCTTCTCCTTCAGTATTTCTATTACATGTATGTTATATCTTTCATAGTCCTAAAGTTATTGGATATTTTGTTCCTTTGAAATCTTTTATTTTTTTTCTCTTTGCAGTACAGTTTGGGGGATTTCCATTGACATATTTTCAGTCTTACTGATTCTTTCCTTGGCTGTGTCCAATCTACTGATGAACACATCAAAGGCATTCTTCATTTCTGTTACAGTGTTATCTTCTAGCATTTTCTTTGATTCTTAGAGTTTCCATCTCTCTGTTTATATTACACATCAATTCTTGCATTCTACTTTTTCCAGTAGAGCTCTTAGCATAATATACTTAAAATTTATTTTATTTTATTTATTTATTTTTTAAATATATTTTATTGATTTTTTACAGAGAGGAAGGGAGAGAGATAGAGAGTTAGAAACATCGATGAGAGAGGAACATTGATCAGCTGCCTCCTGCACATCTCCCACCAGGGATGTGCCCGCAACCCAAGTACATGCCCTTGACCGGAATCGAACCCGGGACCCTCCAGTCCGCAGGCCGACGCTCTATCCACTGAGCCAAACCGGTTTCGGCAAAATTTATTTTAAATTACCTATTTCATCATTCCAAAATCTGGGTCACGTGCTTGGTTTATCTATTCAAAGTATGTTTTTCTTGCCTTTTATCATATCTTGTGATTTTTTGATAAAAACTATATGATTTATTGCTAATAGGTACTTAGGTAATTTGGTTTTTATTGTGACTTTTTGTGTTAATTTGGCTAGGAGTTGGGCTGTGTTTATTGTTTGTGGTATCTGTCAATGCCAGAGGCTTCAGTTTCTCTAATGTCTCTCCTCTCCACACCCCCCTGTCTTTTGGTTTCTTTTTCTTAAATTTTTTATTGATTTTAGAGAGAGGAAAAAGGGGAGAGTGAGGGACGGAGGGGGAGGGAGGGAGGAAGGGGGAGAGAGAGAGAGAGAGAGAGAGAGAGAGAGAGAGAGAGAGAAACATCAATGATGAGAGAGAATCATCAATTGACTGCCTTCTGCTGTTTTAATGTACCCCGCGAATCACACAAGGACGCCTCAAGAAGTCGAATTAAGGAGTCACATTTATTTCAAAGTTGGGAAAACGAGGCGGAAATTTGCTCTCCAAATTTCGTAGTGGTTAAATAGCCCCAACACTAAGTTTATATAGGCAAAAATCACAAAGGTATTGATTACATCTTGGGGTTTGGAATGAGGAACCTGGTTTGCAAAAAAAGCAGTTTGTTACAGAAGCTAGTTGAGCCTATTAGTTATCTACAAAGATTAATTATAGTTTCAGGTCTTGGGACCACTGAGTCAACAGAAACACATTATCTGGAGCCATCAAGGCAATTTAGAGTAATTGTGCAGTCCTGGTCTGCAGGTACAGAGGAATGTGTTTTCTGAAACCAGTATGACCACAACCAATGGGGTATTCAAATTACAATCAATAGGGTATTCAATCAAATGGGATGATTTATATAATTCAGAAAATCAAAATAACTTTTCTGTTATTTTAGCAAGCAAAGAATGACAGAAGCCAAGTCAGCAGGGTTAAAATATTAAACAGCAATTCCCACCAAGCACAGTTGCCACCATGCTTCACTGCCTGCCCCTGACTGGGGATTGAGCCTGCAATCCAGACATGTACCCTGACCAGGAATTGAACCTAGACCTCCTGGTTTATGGGGTTGACTCTCAACCACTGAGCCAACTGGCCAGATTGGTTTCTTTAATAACTCTTCTAGAGTCTGTCTTGGAGCTATAAGTCATTGTTATTTTACTGGACCCAGGTTGATGGTTGTGAGTTGTTCGGAAGAGGAAGTATTCTATAATCTTATGATTAAATGTCAGTCATTTGGATCTAAGTTTCTGGACTCTGATAGACATCAGAAACAATTTTTAGCCTCTTCCCCCCCTCCCCCACCCCCTTTTTCTCTTAGTTTTGAGAGGATGGTAGAGGATAGTTTTAACAGGAGGTCTTTTTTTTTTAAAAAAAAAAAAAAAAAAAAACAAACACCAAAAACCTAAAGCAGCTTCATCTGGAGGGCAGGGCTTTGTTATGCTGAAAGTACTTGGCTTATGGATTTAAAAATGGCTATCTGCTCCCTTCCTCTGCCTGAAACACCAGGGGATTGTTCTTCTGTTTTTACTATGTCAAGGTAAGAACGTCCAAACCTGTATAAAATTTTTATAAAAGTTTATTTGAGCCAAAGCAGGGACTATGCCTGGAGTAAGATATCAGTAGTCCAAAACAGATGCTTCCAAGAAATGATAGTTTGTAGGATTTTTATGCCTTTGGAATTAAGGCTGGACCATAAAGATTACATGAATGTGAGACAGTGCAAGGCAGGGTATCAGAATACAGGATAGTTTTAAGTGCTCTCTTGAGGGTGGTCACACTTTAGACAGAGAGGTCTGAAAAGAGGTATTTCAAAGGTGTGTTTAACCTAGATGCACAGAAACAATGGACTGGGCTTGCTTAAGGCAAAAATAAGCCTAAGTAAAGAAATTATATTCCTGGAGCGTGACCACCTGGACTGAGGAAACTTTGCAACGGGGAAATATATTTTTAGAAATTATTAAATGTGTTTATAAATGTACAAGCTAAAGAATACTAATTGCTTACTTTTTAGTTTTCACTAGAAGTTAAGGTTTCTTACAGTTAAGAATTCTAATTAAGATGAAACGTAACTGTACATTTTTTGATAATGAAAGGCATAAGGTTTGGGATACATTAGAAGGAAATTAAAAGAACAGTTTTGTCCTAAAATAAGGTTGCTTATTTCTAAATGAATAAGAAGAGACACAGAGGGACTAAGAAAGTTGTATAAGTTCAACGAAGAAAAATTTTGAGTTGAGATATATATATATATATATATATATATATATATATATATATATTTAAGCTGAATAAGATTGAAATTTAATTAAGTTAATTTAAATGTCAAAAGTAAGCTCATGCAGAATAAGAGTTTCGTTCTTTTTCACTCCATTCAAAAGAAAAAGTTTTTTGTTGTTGTTTTCATCCTGCTCTATATAAACTATTATAGAAATAAAAAAATATGTCTTGATCAGGTCCTTGATTACTTAAGAAAACAATCTTCTGAATCCTAAGAACTAAAGTTTTGCTAACCTGCATTTATATTTAATACCTTTTTATTGTCACTTTAACTAAATGAATAATTTAATGTTGTTTCATAATGATATATGTTCTTTTTGGTCAAGTTTGTTTAATGAACTTCCCAGGGTTCAAATTTTAACAGGGGGTCTTTTTTTTAAAAAAAAAAAAAAAAAACACACCTAAAAATGGCTTTGGGCCCTGGAACTCCTCAAAGGATTTGTTTTATATCCTTTCAAGAAAGAGATTTTATACTAATTAGGTCTATTTGATGTGCTTGAATTGCATGGGAAGCTTTGTCAACTAAGGAAAGAGTTGTGTTGTATTTGTGCATATATTCTTATTATTAAATGGATATATTTGGGTATATTTGGAGATTATATAAAAATCTCCAAGAACCTACAAAGTCCTGATACAGTACTCATTTGTAATTCTTGTTATATTAAGATATTATGTTACAGGAAAGCAAAGTTCTTTGTTAATTGCATTATAGTCAGATCTATAACCATGTCATTTTAAGTTTTGCCCTTTACAGTAATTGTTTTACTCTGATGCTTTTGCAAGTATGTTTCATCTTTAGAAAGATCATGAAAAGGACTTTGAATTATTCTAATAAAGAGTTTTCTGAGGATAAACTTTAAGTCATACCTTTAAATTGGATAAAGATTTATAAAGCTCTAAGGGATAATTGGATTCATGAACTACTGGCAAAGATAAACAAGAATTAATTATATGGGTATGGCATTGAATGAACTGAGGATGATTATAACTTTTATAATTTTTTTTGTTGGACATATTGTTAATTTTTAATCTTTGTGTTTTCCAGACATAAAGAAACTTGTTTTCTCTTAAACCACCTATGACTTAAGAGCAGTTTGGTAAATTTTACCTTTGTAAAAAGTACTGAAACACTTATATTTTTCTCCCTACATGATCCCTCCAGAAGTTTGGAGATTCTGAATGAATATTATTATTTTCATGGTAAAATGGTTATCTGCATAAATTTGATAGGAATCTGTTCTCTTTATAATAGGACACAACTGGAAACTCCTTTTTTAAAAATATATTTTTATTTATTTCAGAGTGGAAGGGAAAGGGAGAGAGAGATAGAAATGTCAATGATGAGAGAGTATCATTGATTGACTGCCTCCTGCACGACCCACACTGGGGATCGAGCCCACAACCTGAGCATGTACCCTGACCGGGAATCAAACTAACCTCCTGGTTCATAGGTCGATGCTCAACCACTGAATCACGCTGACCAGGCTACAGTTGGAAACTCTTAATGAGGCATTGACTGAATATCTTATTTGAAAGAAAGGTACATAGACTCTGGATGTCACCAGAAGGCTTTAAGATTTAAGAGGATTTAAGATTGAATTTGGAGGCCAACAAAAGCCCTGTGGAAAAATGGCCTGTGATTTTAATTACACGGTTCATAGCAGTCTTTCCAGGTAAGAAACAAAGGTTGTTTTCCTGGGAGATGGCAAAGGAAAGACCTCAAGACATTGTGCGGAACCTCAAGAACCTGAGGAATTCACCCAAATCAGTTGGCATTGCGGGAAAATGCTTATGGCAACTATGTGGCTTGGCTTCCTAGCCCTGAGAGGCTAATAAAGTTCAATCTGGATATTCCTTATGAAATCCCAGCAAGGAGATTTTAAAGAGCTTATATGATCAATTACTTTCTTGTCATATTTATGCAAATAGCAAACCAAATTTATTAAAACTAGACTTATACAATAAATTGATCTTAACTTGGCTATCTTTGATAAAATGAGGGTGACTTTAGGGAAAAAAATTGTTTTAATGGAAACCATAATGTCCAATTGTGGACATTAGATTCTAGATCAATTAACTGTCTAAAATCTTAGTTTTCACCTGACTAGACTGAATCCAGAATTTTTTAAATGAAAGTGTTTGGCTGCAGCCCTCTGGTCTAGTGTTTTATTTTTATTCTATCTTTTGCCTTGGAGTTATTGAGAACTAAAACTGGTTTTTGTTTTGATTTTTGAGCCTTGCAGTTGTTGACCCCAGCTAGACAACAAAACGTAAACTTTGGAGAAATCATCCCAACAGCTCATGCCTGGTGGTGTTGGTGACTGATACTGTATAAGCCACACAGAGAGCTTGCTCAAGCTGGTGTCAGTGTTACCAAACAGGGACTTGGGCCTGAGTTGGTTTGCCTTAGGCCAGCTGGTAGTGTGTGGGTTCTTCTTGACTTTGTGCAGGAAAGATTTCACACATCCTGGTGACTATGAAGGTATGTTTATTAAAGGAGAGGACAGTGAAATAAGTAAGGGCTTAGCATAGAAGAGGCAACAGGAGAGTCTAGGATAGGCTGCTTTGGTTCTTTAAAAATGTTATGGGAAAGAAATGAATTGAGGCAGGGCTGCTTTAGCTCTCTGGGAAGTTAGAGAAAATGGGCCCTTGAAAACAGGTTAAGGAGGTTAGCCTGGGATGAGCTGCTGCTGCCCATTGCTCCCCTGGTTGAAAGCTTCTTGGGAACCATTAGATTTGGGAGATGCATACCTGTAGGGGGGAATAAGAGGGGAAGAAAAAGGCATTGGCATGCTCCCTAAAGGGTTAGTGCATGTTGGGTCCTTTGCCTTGAGAGTTGTTAGCTTTCTCTTGCAGGTGGGAATTTTAGGGGAGATCTCAGGGGAGGGTTTCAGCAAAATAGCCATTAATTTTCCAGGTGTTCCTTTCAGGGTCATGGTCTCTACTGATTGGTTGGCACCAAGGCAGGGAGTCATTAATCATTGCAGTGGGTTCTGGTGTTGCCCACCTGGTTTTGCTGCTTTTCTGGGACTGGAGCTGGGATAAAACCAAAGCCTAGCTATTATCTCTAGGGGGGTAACCTTCTGTATCTGGCTGTAAATTGCTTGGCCAGTTTGTTCAGCTATCTGTCTTAGTTTCCCCATTCTACTTGCCTAGGAATTTTCCTGGCTTCTTACTATCCTGCCTCATCAGGATATTCATCAGGGATGTTTGGACAGTGGGCCAGAGGAATCTTCGGGAATGTCACTGCTCGCCTTTATTCCAACAGAAATGAAATTCTGAGCCTTTCATTCTAGAGGTCTTCTCAACTGGCAGTCTTTTTTTTTTTTTTTTTTTTTTAAAGATTTTAGAGGAAGGGAGGGAGAGAGAGAAACATCGATCAGTTGCCTCTCACATACACCCTGACTGGGGATTGAACCCACAACCTGGGTATGTTCCCTGACCGGGAATCAAACTCACCACCTCTTGGTGTATGTGACAGTGCTCCAACCAATTGAGCCACACTGGCCAGGGTATTAACTTGCAGTCTTAAAAGACTCAAAAGACTAACTTGTGGTTTGTTCTGATTATTACTTAGAGTCCAGGTATCCTGATGTTACTTCTTCCACCATTCCTGTGGGTCCTACTTGTAAATTGAACACTTAGAATGCCCCTTCTAAGGCTCAGGGACCATCCAGGAAGAGGTGGGCATGTGAGATTGTAAGAGTCAGATAGTGGCACAATAGGCAGACAAATCTGACTCCATCTATGAGCTTATCATCTGTCTTGATTGATCTGAACCCAGTTGCTCTGTAATCCTCAAAAGTGAGGAATGACCAAAGAAGGGGGCGGGGTTGTAACCATGCAGAAACTCCATTTGTTTAACAAGACCCTTTCTCTTTCCTGTTTGTCTACTCCCTTCCTTAATCTTTATGCCCTTAGGACATCAAATTTTAATTATCATCAAAGTGTCCTAAGAACAAAGTTTCAAGTCTGTTGACTACAAAAACAGAGTTTTGGTTAAGCTAAAGATAACATTTTGACTTCAGTTGTGTTTCAATCCCAGGACCATGAAAGTGGAATTACCCTACATACCACACCCTCTTGAAACCAGATAGAACAATGCCATGGCTGACTTCAGAGCATACTTGATATAATGATCCCTACCCTAGCCCCAAACAATCAATAGAGCTCAGGACCTCAACTCCTTTAGCCACCATGATTAATGTAACCCATTGCCTGGAAGCCATTGGGGAGCCAGGTCTTTCAGCACGTGCTTACCTGTGACTCCAGGCTTGGCACCATTTCCTCAACTAATAAACCCTACTTTCTTCACTGCAAACTCCTGTTCATGTTTGATTGGGCTTTGATGCCCTCAGGCGAACAGACCCCTTTATTCTAGTAACAGAATGTGCCCTCGGTGGCTAGGGAGCTCCTCTAAGACTGGGCACCCAGGAGTTTTCATCCCTCAGACTAATTCACGTTTGGCTACCATCAATTGGTCAAAAAATCACCATTTAGGTGTTCCTCCAAGTTTCTGGCTCTAGCAGCTTCTGCTCCTTCTAAGCTAATCTCAGCTATGGTTCTCTGTATTCTCCTGTCCCCTGATTTGGGGTGGCAGTTGGCCCTGTGACTGCCTTTCTCTTTCCATGTTGGAACTGAAACCAGAAGTCTTTCATCCACTTTTTAATTTGGTTGTTTGTCATGTTATTGCAGATATGTGAGAGTTCTTTTTGTATTTTGGATATCAGTTCTTTATTAGATATATGACTTCCAAATATTTTCTACTATTGTATAGGTTACCTTTTCACTTTTTTTGGTAGTAGGACTTTATTTCTGAACTTGAAAACTTTGCAAATTAAATTAAACTGTATTTGCTTAAATGTTTTGGTCTATTTTACTCAAAGAAAACATTGAGGCGACATCAGAGGCTTCCATATTCCTCAATAGGAGACATAATGGTATGTTATGATTAATGTTCTTTCTTTTCTTCCACAAATAGACAAGTTCTTTGTTTACCAATCCACAATAGTACATATAACCAAGTTCAGGTAGCACTTAGAAGTGCCATGGCAATCTCTTAGTTGCCTACACTAGTTCCTTAATAAATATGAACATTTTTTGAAGTAAGACAAATTCCTAGTGTGATATATCCATAATTTAAAAGAAATTCCTACTACTTAATATCAAGGAGTAATTATATTTGTAATGGAAAATATTCAGGTTATCTTCTTAAAGATGTCCTGAAATTTTGTTTTTAGTGAAACACATGCAGTCCTGAGCAGATTAGTTGACTAGTGGAAGCAACTTGGTGGGGGTTTATTTTAAATCTTCATATGAATATGGATTTTTAAAGTTTTCAATACTTGTGAATTTAGGTAGAATTTTAAAAGTGAAAATCTTCTTAGTCTTGAGTCTAAATAAGTCTTGAGCAGATGCTTGGAAAGCAACCTGTGAACAAGATTATACTTTTAAAAGTTTACATCTCCAAGTTGGAAACTTCAGAAAATGAAAAACCAGTTTTAAGGTAATGCTTAAGCTGAATTTTTCATAATTCAATTTTCTTAATAATTACCACCATGAGATTTGCTTGGAAAGTAGTTACTCCCAGGATAATTGATGCAGTCAGGTTATATAAAAGAGAGAGAGACTTTTATCAAGCAGTGGTTTTTATAGACTTTTCTGTACAGGCACTTTATGTTTCTCTCTTCGTTTAATCTAGAAGCGATGAAAAGCATCATACTGGGCAGGAGGGGGAGTGATATTTACATAGTAGTAAATCAGATCATGGCTGAGAGACTATTTTATAAGATATTTGCTGGTACAGAGCTCTTTAGAAAGAAGTTGTGCTGTTTCGGGAGGGGAGAGGTAGTGTTAAGTTCAGAGACTGACCCCCCTGGGGAGGTTATGTTACTTGCCTCTGCAATACCATTTGTGTTGGGTGGGAGGAAAGGAAAGACAGCCAGACATTGTGAATGATCCATGGCCACCTGGTCTGACAGAAGAAAATTGGGTACAGCAGCTGGTAATGCTCCTTGGCCAATCAAAGGAAATTGTTCAGCCAGCTCTGTTGGAGGAGCCAGACAAAGTTATTTCTTACATTATAGTGTACATTTTTTCAGGCTCAGAAACATGTAAAGTCTGCTGAAGATACGAATTCCTGAGACCCTGAGTAAATTGTTACTTTTGTAATTCATACTCTCAAAGCAGTGGCCATATGTAGCTCTTTGTCAAGATTTGCTTGGGACTGGGGATAAGTGAATAGGAGCCATATTTGTGAGCATTTGATGGGTCTGTGCCCTACCACTGTGATCTGTGTTTAATGTAATGGAACGTTGTCTTTTGAAAATTATTGTGAGATTTAGATAATTATTCAAATATCCTTATCTTCAGACCAGTCATCTGAAATGTGCATTTATTCCTAATTTGACAATCTACCTACTCTACAGATACAAATGTGGGAGTTTCCAACCTAGAAACACCCGACTAAAGAACAGCTCATTTGTTAGAATGAGTGGAGTCAGGAAGTGTGTGACCCTCAATTTCCTTGTGAGTGTGATTCCTGTTATTCTCCAAGTCCAGGGAATAGGAATTTCAGTAGGGGAATATCCAGCTTTTCTAGATATTATACTTAACAGTAGGGTTACTGGGCCACAGCTATGTGCATCTCCCACATTAGTAGGTTTGCCAAAACGTTTACGTGACCGTACACATCCAGCTGGGGCGTGATTGGCTTAGTGATGTCTGTATTTGCAGTCCTGGTACCCTGGGTCATCCCTCTGTTTCATTCCAACCCCTGGGCCGAGCTGTTTTTGGAGCGCTCATTTTATCCCCAGGGCAGGTGGTGGTTCATGTCCTGTTGCCAGGAAGGTGTTGGGCCACGAGCATGGTCCTGACATTCTGGATTGATTCTCAATTTACCACAGATAATTGTGGGGTCATTGAGAGCAAATACACCTTTACTATTTGTCCTCATCCCAAGTAAAATGATTTTAAAAACATCTCAGACTTGTTTTATTTTTGCTTTATTACAGTTACTTTTTAACTATATAATTGAATTGTAATAATTTCAGCATATGCTAGTTAAGCACTAATATTTAATGCATACAATACAGAAAATTACAGTATGTGTTTGGTGGAAGTCAGCATAAACATGACTGATTCTTAGGAAACTGTACGAGGAAGAACCCAGTTGGAAAAAGAGTGACTTGTTCCTCAGGGACGAGGTGGCATATACTGTGGCAGTGTCTTGTAGAGGCAGTCCACACTTCTCTGGGCTGTGTAAAACAATACACAGGAACACAATCTTTGTTTAAAGAAAACTCAGGATTGAGGTGGAATTTCACATAACAGATTTAAACATGCTTTTGTGGGTTGGCTTGAAGACCTAGCCACCATTTTTAACGGTATTTCTGGAGTATGAGTCCCAAAATCTTGAAAAAGTTAGAATTATAAGTAAAATCTGTTTGATTGGGGGATGGTAACTAGATAATATTCCCTGAAGTTTAGTTCGGTATTTAGGCAATTGGCTAATAATTGTTAAATGAATGAAAGAGTGAGTCCGATATGTGTGGCTGAGGAGATAAAAGGGAATTGCTAGAAGGAGGAATCTTGTAACCTCCAGGGTGACTTTCATTATTCATTCAGATCCGGTGGAACCTTTTGCTGCCTCTCTTCTTTTTTCTTTCCTCTTCTTTCACTGTCGTGATCATTTCATGCTCATTGTGTTTGTCTGTTCACCTCTCTGTAGTACCTTAATGATGGACAGTTGGGTGTATTGGGGAGTTTTCTGTGTGTCCAGATCCACACGCTCTACATTTTGTGAACAGGTATCTATAGTACTAACTCTGAGCTGAGACTGTGGAGCTGCTTTGCTTGGACCCAGATTCTGGCTGTGCAGAGAATATTGCATTAACAGTAAGAATAATATTATTTTACTGCACAGTACCTCATTTTCCTTATATACTAGTATAAAAATGTAGACAATAGTAATACCTATCTTATATGCTCTATAAGAGGAGTAAAAGAATTAATATATGAAAATCCTTTAAGTAGTCATTGCTTTACGTAGTAAGTCATCCTCATTATTATTATTATCATCATCCTCGATCTCTTGTTGTTATCTGTGTTGGAAGCTATATCCCGGGGTTCGCACCATTTTTTAAAATATCCCTTTGGTTACATTGCTGTTTTTTTCAGAATGATATTTTTGTTCTTGCCTTTTTATCTCTTTGTTCTCCCTCATTAAAATGCAATGAAAATTAATACAGTCTATGATTTGAAAATCTTTGAAAAAGTTCTTGAGTTGGCTAAATATATTTTCTAACCTTTCCTTTACTTTACAAATGTTATAGAATTCCCTTTTTAATTTGGGCATTAAAAAGGCAGAACAATATACGGAACACCCATATACTCACCACACAGTTTGAGAAAGAATATACTACGGATTCAGTTGAAGCTTGAATGTCCCTTCTTACTCCCATTCCTTTCCCTCACCTGTCAGAGATCACCTCCATCTTGTCAATATTCCTTACAAAATGAGATTATTTTGCATGTGTCTAAATTTTTCATAATTAGACTCATACTCTACACATTTATCTTTATGCCACTTATTTTTTTGTTCTACATTTTATGTGTTTTGAGATATTTATGGTGATATGAATAGCTGTCATTCATTGATTTTCATTGTAATATGGTATTATATGACTAGCTCAGCAATTATTTACTCTCCTGTTGATGAACATTTATATTGAAAGGTGTCTTCCAGGTACAAGATTCCTTCATCTGGAAACTGTCTTCATTTCCATGCCACTCTTGGAAACAGTGCAGTAAATAGCAGTTGTGTGGATTCCCTTGGTACATGTAGGACTGTTCCTCTAGGTATTACACCAAGAAGTGGGATTACTGAGCCACAGTGATGTGCATATCACACTTGTTTAGGTAATTGTCAAATTGCTCTTTCAAGATCCTACCATATTTCATTCCCACCAGCAGAGTCAGAGTTTCAGTTGCTTCATGTCCATGTCAACACTTGGAATTTTTAGAGTTTAATTTTGCCAACAGTATTGAAATGCTAGCTCATTGTTTTACTTTATATTTATTGGAATATTAGAAGTTGAGTATATATTAATGGGCTGTTCCAGTTGCCTTTTTATGCCTTTTTATGTTTTTTTGCCTGTTTTTTCTCTTTGTGGTTGCCTTTTTCTATTTGATTTATAGGAATTACTGTATATATTCTCATACTGGGTCTTTCTTATATACATTGTAAATAAACCCAGATATGTGCTCAGTCTCCTCTTTCTGATAATTTATTGTGCTAAAGCACACATGCATATAGAATCTCTGTCTTTTTAAAAAAATTTATCTTTATAGTTGAAAGTATTACAGATGTCTGCTTTGTTTTTGTGTGTGTTTCCCCTCTCCCCTATTAACCCCCTCCTCCCTGCACCTGCCAAGCCTTTGCTACATGGGCTTTGCATATATGCATGTAAGTCCTTTGGTTAATCTTTTCCGACCCTCCAACCCCACCTTCCCTCTGAGATTCATCAGTCTGTCCCATGCTTCTGTGTCTCTGGATCTATTTTGTTCACCAGTTTATTTTGTGCATTAGATTCCACATATGAGTGAGAACATGAGATACTTATCTTTCTCTTACTGGCTTATTTCACTTGACATAATAACCTCCAGGTCCATCCATGATGTTGCAAATGGTAAGAGTTCCTTCTTTCTTACTGCTGCGTAGTATTCTATTATACAAATGTACCATAGCTTTTTTATACACTCATTTGCTGATGGGCACTTAGGCTGTTTCCAAATCTTATCTATTGTAATTTGCCCTGCTATGAATATAAAGGTGCGTATATCATTTCTGATTGGTGTTTCCGGTTTCTTAGGATATATTTTTTAGGAGTGGGATCACTAGGTCAAATAGGAAGGAGTTCCATTTTTAATTTTTTGAAGAAACTCCATACTATTTTCCACAGTGGCTGCACTAGTCTGCATTCCCACCAGCAGTGTACTAGAGTTCCCTTTTTCTCTACATTCTCACTATCACTTGTTGTTTGTTGATGATAGCCATTCTGCCAGGTATGAGGTGATACCTCATTGTCATTTTAATCTGTATCTCTAATGTTTAGTGTCTTTGAGCATTTTTCATATATCTCTTGGCCTTCTATATGTCCACTTTGGAGAAGTGTCTATTTAGGTTCTTTGTCCATTTTTTAATTGGATTGTTTGTTTTCCTTTTGTTAAGTTGTATGAGTTCCTTATATATTTTGATGTTAACCCTTTATCAGAGGTATCATTGGCTAGTATGTTCTCCCACAGAGTGGCTCTCTTTTTACTTCATTGATTTCTTTTGCTGTGCAGAAGCTTTTTATTTTAATGTAGTCCTATTTGTTTATTTTCTCATTAGTTTCCTTTGCCCTAAGACCATGGTCAGCAAACTGCGGCTCGCGAGCCACATGCGGCTCTTTGGCCCCATGAGCGTGGCTCTTCCACAAAATACCACGAAATACCAAATGCGGGCGCGCACGTACAGTGCAATTGAAACTTCATGGCCCATGTGCAGAAGTTGGTATTTTGTGGAAGAGCCACACTCAAGGGGCCAAAGAGCCGCATGTGGCTCGCGAGCCACAGTTTGCTGAGCCACAGTTTGCCGACCACTACCGCTTAGGAGATATATTGGTAAACATATTTCTACAAGATATGTCTGAATTTTTTTTGCGTATGGTTTCTTCTAAGATTTTTATGGTTTCACAACTTACATTTAGGTCTTTTATGCATTTTGAGTTTATTCCTGTATATGATGTAAGTCAGTGGTCTAGTTTTATTTTTTTGTATGTATCTGTCCAATTTTCTCAACACCATTTATTGAAGAGACTATCTTGACTCCATTGCATGCCCTTACCTTCTTTGTCAAATATTAATTGAGCACAATGGTTTGGGTCAATTTCAGGAGTCTCTCTTTTGTTCCATTGATCTATATGTCTGTTCTTTTGTCAGTACCAGGCAGTTTTTATTACAATGTATTTGTAGTATAATTTGATATTCGGTTTTGTTCTTTTACTTTGTTCCCCTTTCTCTTGGTTCCATGTAGATTATTGGAATCTTTTTTCTAGATCTGTGAAATATGTCATTGGTATTTTAATAGGGATTTTAATAAGCTCAATCTATAGATTGCTTTGGGTAGTATGGACATTTTAATGATGCTGATTCTTCTAATCCATGAACATAGTATGTAATTTCACTTCTTTGTATCTTCCTCTGTTTTTCCAATGTCCTGTGGTTTTTACCTTTTTGGTTAAATTTATTCCTAAGTATCTTAATTCTTTTGTTGCAATGGTAAATGGGATTCTTTTTTTTAGTTTCTCTTTCTGAGAGTTCATTATTGGTGTGTAAAAGTGCTACGGATTTTTGTGTGTTAATTTGTATCCTGCTATATTGCTAAATTCATTTTTTAAATCTAGCAGTTTTTTGGTGGAGTCTTTAGGGTTTTACATGTACAATAACATGTTCTCTGCGAATAATGACACTTTAACTTCCTCCTTTCCAATTTGGATGCGTTTTATTTTTTCTTGTCTGATCGCTAAGGTTAGTAATTCCAGCACTATATTGAATAATAGTGGTGAAAGTGGACATCCCTGTCTTGTTCCTGTTCTTAGGGGTAATGGTTTTAGTTTTTGCCCATTGAGTATGATGTTGGCTGTTGGTTTGTCACACATGGCTTTTATTATGTTCAGGTATGATCCTTCTATTCCCACTTTGCTGAGAATTTTTATCAAGAAAGAGTATTGGATTTTGTCAAATGCTTTTTTCTGCTTCTGTTGATATGATCATGTGGTTTTTAGCTTTTAATTTGTTTATGTGATATGTCACATTTATTGATTTGCGAATATTGTACCAGCCTTGCATCACAGAATAAATCCCACTTGGTCATGGTGTCTGATCTTTTTAAGGTATTGCTGGATCCGATTTGCTAATATTTTGTTGAGGATTTTACCATCTATGGTCATCTGGGATATTGGCCTATAATTCTCTTTCCTTGTAGTGTCTTTATGTGGTTTTGGAATTAGTCTAATACTAGCCTTATAAAAAGAGCTTGGAAGTGTTCCTTTATCTTGGATGTTCTGGAATAGCTTGAGGAGGATAGGTGTTCTTCTTTGAATGTTTGCTAAAACTCTCCTGTGAAACCGTCCTGACCTGGGTTTTGTTTCCTGGGAGTTTTGTTGTTGTTTTTTAACTGCTTCAATTTCATCAATAGTTATGAGCCTAATCAGATTTTCTGATTCTTCCTGATTGAGTTTTGGAAGATTGTATGTTTCTAGGGATATGTCCGTTTCTTCCAGTTTGTCCAGCTTGTTGTAATATATTTGTTCATAGTACTTTTTATGATCCTTTGTATTTCTTTTGAGTCAGTTGTTACTTCACTTCTT
This sequence comes from Myotis nattereri, assembly GCF_964212035.1. Lineage (NCBI taxonomy): Eukaryota > Metazoa > Chordata > Mammalia > Chiroptera > Vespertilionidae > Myotis > Myotis nattereri. The sequence continues at coordinate 96,188,882 of NC_138075.1, forward strand.
GTGCTTCTGATTTTGTTTAATTGGGTCCTTTATCTTTGTTTCTTGATGAGTCTACATGGAAGTTCATCATTCTTATTTATCTTTTCAAAGAACCAGCTCTTTATTTTGTTGAGCTTTTGTATTTCTTTAGTCTCCATGTCATTTATTTCTGCTCTGATCTTTATTATTTCCTTCCTTTTACTTACTCTCGGCTTTTCTTGTTGTTTTCTTTCTAGTTCATTTGGTTGTAGGGTTTGATAGTTTATTAGTCCTTCTTATTCCTTGAGGTAGACCTATAGTGCTATGAATTTCTCTCTCAGGACTGCTTTCACTGTGTCCCATAGATTTTTGGGTTGTGTTCATTTTAATTTGTTTCCAGTAAGTTTTTGATTTCTTTCTTGATCTCTTTGGTAACCCATTCATCTATGTATTTAAAAGCCTAAGCAACCGTCCAGTAGGTATGATGCACACTGACCACCAGGGGGCAGGCGCTCAACACAGGAGCTGAAATCACAGGCATGGAAACATGGAACAGACTAATGAACTTCAGAGTGAAAGAGGGAAGGGGGAGCAGGAAGAGATTAACCCAAGATCTTACATGAATACTAGAGGCCCGGTGCATGGTTTTGTTCACTGGTGGGGTCCCTCGGCCTGGCCTGCAGGAATCATAACGAAACTAGCTCTCTGACATACCCTGAGGGGTGCTGGATTGCAAGAGGTGCACAGGCCAAGCCAAGGGACCCCACCAGTGCATGAATAGGTGCACCGGGCCTCTAGTTTTTTTTAATAACATGCTGTTGAGCCTCCCATGTGTTTGAATGTTTCTGAGTGTTTGTACTGTGGATGATTTCTGATTCCATGCCATTGTGATATGAGAAGATGGTTGATATGATATCAATTTTCTTGAGCTCGTAGAGATTTAGTTTGTGTTCTAACATGTGGTCTATCTTTGAAAATGTTCCACATGCACTTGCGAAGAATGTATATTCTGTAGGTTTATGGTGAAATTTTCTGTAAATGTTCATTAATTCCATCTTATCTAGTGTGTTGTTTAAGATCACTGTTTTCTTTTTTTGTCTAGAACAGTGATGGCGAATCTATGACACGCGTGTCAGAGGTGACACGCGAACTCATTTTTTTGGTTGATTTTTCTTTGTTAAATGGCATTTAAATATATAAAATAAATATCAAAAATATAAGTCTTTGTTTTACTATGGTTGCAAATATCAAAAAATTTCTATATGTGACATGGCACCAGAGTTAAGTTAGGGTTTTTCAAAATGTGGACACGCCGAGCTCAAAAGATTCACCATCACTGGTCTAGAAGGTTTATCTAGTGATGTCAATGGGGTGTTGAAGTCCTCTACTATGATTGCATTGCTGTCCACCTCTCCTTTAAAATTCTCCAGAATTTAAAAAAAATATATATTTGGATGCTCTTATATTGGGTGCATATATGTTTACCAGAGTTATATCCTACTGTTTTATCAATCCCTTTAGTGTTATGAAGTGGCTTTCCTTGTCTCTTGTTATGGCTTTCTTCCATCCTCTCACTTTCATTTTGTGTGAGTCCTTTGTTCTGAATTGGGTTTCTTGTAGATATATATATATATATATATATATATATATATATATATATATATATATATATATCATGCTTTCTTATCCATTCAGCTACTCTATGCCTTTTGATTGTAGCATGTAAGCCATTCCCATTTAAGGTTTTATTGATAGGTACTTATTTGTTGCCATTCTTGGTCTTTATGCCTGTGTTCTTCTCTTTCTCTCACTTTTTTTCTTCTTACAACAGTCCCTTTAGCATTTTTTGCTCTGCCAGTTTGGTGGTAATAAATTATTTTAGTCTTTTTTTGTCTGTGAAGCTCTTTATTTCACCTTTGGTTTGGAATGATAGCCTTGCTGAATAGAGTTGTCTTGGGTTCAGTCCCTTGGTTTTCATTACTTTATATACTTCATGCCACTCCCTTCTGGCCTGAAGTGTTTCTGTTGAGAAATCAGCTGACAATCTAATGAGAGATCCCTTGTAGGTAACTTCCTGTCTCTCTCTTGCAGCCTTTAAGATTCTTTCTTTGTCTTTAATGTTTGCCATTTTAATTAGTAAGTACCTAGATATTGGTCTTTTGGGTTCATCTTGACTGGGAATGTCTGTGTTTTCTGAGCTTGAGTGACTTTGTCCTTCAATGGCAGGTTAGGAAAATTTTCTGCCATTTTCTGTTCAAACAGGTTCTCTATTCTTTGGTTGGACTCTTCTCTTCTGGCACTCCTATGATTCAAATGTTGTTGCCTTTCATGTCCCAAGGCTTCCTTAAAGATTCCTCCTGCTTTTAAATAGTTTTCCATTTGCTTCTCTGAATGGGTGTTTTTTCCTCCCTTGTCTTCTAATTCAGTTACTAGGTCCTCAGCTGCTTCTAGTCTACTGTTGAATCCTTCCAAGGTGTTCTTTATTTCATCTGTTTTCCTCATTTCCAATTGATTCTTATTTATTCTTTCACCCTCTCTTTTCATGTTGGTGTAGCTCTTATTCCCTTAATATTCTCATTAATTTCCTTATAATTCTCATTAAGTTGCTTGTAGTTATCACTGAATTGTTTGAGCACCCTTATTAAACATTACTCTGGATTCTTTATCTGGCAAAGTTCTTGCCTCCATTTCATTTAGTTCCTTTTCTGGCAATTCTACCTTTTTCTTTCATTTTGGGCTTTTTTTTTCTTTCTCGTTTTTTCTGTCCTTTTGTATTTGTTTCTATGTATTAGGTCAAACTACTATGCCTCCCAGATTTTTTCGGGTGGTCTTATGTAGTAGGTGTTTTGTGGGACCCAGTGGTGCAGTCTCTTAGATCTCCTGAGCTGGTTGCTCTAGGAAAGTCTCTTGCTTGAGTTATTTGGGTTCCCCTGTTATAGTTGGGTCTTGAATGTTATTATCCCATTCATGGATGGAATCTCCTCTTAGATGGGATGACTATCTGGCTCATCCCTGACCATGTCAAGTGAGCTGATGTGGAGGTGCTGACAGAACAGGACAAAATACAAAAAGAAAAACCACGAAACAGAAGAAACAAAAGAAGAACATAGACAAGTCCTCTGTAGCACCAGCAAAAGCAACCACCAGAGAAAAGAGAATTAGGAAAGTGAAATGAGTGCAAGAATGATAGAAGAAAAGAAAGGAAGAAAAAAACATGAGGAGAAAAATAACAAAACAACCAACCAAACAAAAGACCCCATGCAAACAAAAAATAAAATAAAAAAGAACAAAAACCAAAAAAAACCCCCAAGCCCCCCAAACAAACAAACAAAAATCTGGGGTAGAGAAGAAAAAAGAATATGTAGATCCAGAACTGAAATAAAGAAAATATGAATAAAGAATTAGGGGGCTAGGGGAAGTAAAATGGTTTAAAATAAAGGCAGAAGGAAAGAAAAGTTTTTTAAAAAAAGTTTTGTAAAGGAAAATACAGGAGAAAGTAGACCCAAGATAAGATAAAGGAAATTAGATAATATAAGAGGGGAAGAGGGAAAGAGAGAAAGTAAAATATATATATTGTGTAGGAAAAGGGAAGAGGAAAATTAAATATATGAATGAAATAATAGAAACTGGAATAATAACTCAATAAAGCAGATAAAGAATATAAATAAAAAAGGAAAAAAGGAAAGGAAAGAGAGAAAATTAAAAAAGGAAAAGAAAAAAAACAAAAAGAAAAGAAAAAAAAAGAGGAAGATAAAAAAGGTGAATTGGCATTCCTTTCAGCTGAGTGTAATGCCCCATGGGAGCTCACTTTGAGTCCTACTCTCCTGATGACTGGCTGACTGTTCTATCTGCCAATTCTGGGCTTCCCTTGAGGTGCTTAGGTGCTAACCACCATCAGAAACTGTCTTCCTTTGGTTTTCAGCAATCTGCCTGAAGCTCCAAGAGATCCACAGCTTGTGTCTGTCTCCACAGGACTTGACTGCAAGCAGGAGGGGCCAGTCCTCTAAAGCAGGTTTGTTAGCAGTGTAGAATCTCTGTCTTAAATGCAGAAGATGCAAGCAGTTTTATAGACCCTCGATCTAATGCACAGTCCTTAGCTCAGTGGGTCTTAAGGAGAGCGTGTTTTAGAGTTGAGATGTGTGTAGTGCTTAGCTGCGTGTGTGGTCTGGTGTTTTTATATGCTGGCTCTAGAAGGGTTCTCTGGGACTGTGTGTACTGATTTAATGTTCCCATTTGGTTGTAATATCTATATAACGTATTTTTAGAACCTAGTGTAATTGTGGGTATAGTTGTTCATTGAGTACAGTTCTTTTTGGGTAGGATCTGTGTATAACTTAGCCCTGTTATTCCACATTGCCTAGAAGTATACTAGTAGTAGGTATTCAAGGGAGATTGCTATTAAAGGAGACAGAAACACCTTCTTTTCCTGGCTGTGTTTGCCCAGTTTGTTTTCCATTCATTTCACAAATATTTGAATGCCTGCTGTGGGCATAGTAATTGGTGCTTACATCCCACTGGATTTGCCTATTGAAATATTAAGGTTATTTATAAATTATTTTAAAATCAGTTTCAGTTAACTCAAGTTATTACATAAGTTGCATCATCTTTATTATATATAGATGACAATAAAGATTTTTTTATTCACCTGTTTTAAAATCAAAGTTATTGCTAATATTTTATATTGTCAATAAAGACAGTGGCATTAAGGGTTGTCTTGTGGTGGTCGTGATTTTGAAATGTACTCTCAAAGGGAAAAACTGAATTAAATTGGTTTTATAATTTTTTCCATTTTCATGTGAAATATTTAGAAAATCTAACATTTTCAAATTAAGTACTTTTAAAAATATGTATATTTTATTGATTTCAGAGAGGAAGAGAGAGGGAGAGAGAGATAGAAACATCAACGATGAGAGAGAATCATTGATTGGCTTCCTCCTGCATGCCCAACACTGGGGATTGAGCATGCAGCCTGGGATTATGCCCTGACCAGAGTCTAACCATGACTTCCTGGTTTATAGGTCTCTACACTCAACCACTGAGCCAAGCCAACCAGGCCAACTTAACTTTTTTTAAAAGTTCTAAAATGTTATTTAAAATACTTCACTGTAAATCTGTGAACCAAGACATTAATGCAAGTTTATTATAAAAAATCTAAAATGTAAAATTGATTAATTTCAAATGATTCACTCTGAAAAAAGTAGATATTGTTTTATTCTGCCTGCCACCTATCTTGTTTAGGTGATGCTGTAAAGGCACATGTAAGGTTACATTATGTTATGGTTTTTACCTTAAGGTAGTTATGGTGATCAAAAAAATGTGAATGGGCTCAGGATGGTGTGGTTCAGTGGCTAAAGTGTTGGCCCATGCACCAAAGGGTTGAAGGTTTTTCTTTCCAGTCAAAGACATGTACCTGGCTTGCAGGTTTGACCCTAGCTCGTCAGGGCTCCTGCAGAAGGCAACCAATTGATGTTATCTCTTACATTGATGTTTCTCTCTCTTTCTCTCACTTTCTCTTTCTCTCTCTCCCTCTCCCTTGCTCCCTTCCACTCTCTTTAAAAAGCAATGGGGCCCTGGCCTGGTGGCTCAGTTGGTTGGGGTATCATCCTTATACCAAAGGGTTGTGGGTTTGATTCCCTGTCAGGGCACATACCTAGACTGTGGGTTCAATCTCCAGTCAGGGCACATATGGGAGGTAACCGATCAATGTTATTATCTCTCTTTCTCTCAAATCAATAAACATATTCTTAGAAAGCAATGGGGAAAAATAACCTAAGATAAGGATTAGCAAAACAAGAAGATATGAATGGAAGTGATGTGTGTGTCACTGCAATGCAGCCAGTTGGCCTCATCTCTTTACCACTCCGTCCCCACCCAGTGGTGATAGTGATGTTCCAGATGGTGGAAGCCCTCTCCACCTGGGTCTGGCATGTGAAGATGTGTAGCAGAGTTCCCAGAGGATATGTAGTGGCTATAGAAAATAACCTTCATTGTTATAAGCCATTAAGATTTGGAGGTCTTTTATTACCAAACAATTGTTTTTTAAGTTTAACCTATATAATTCTAATAAGCACCTCCACTATGTTACATTTCAGTTCTATTTTTCAAATAGTGCTCAGTGATACAGAAGTTAAAATAAATGCAATTATTAGCATTCTATGAAGTTAATTGTTATTATTATTATTTTTTTTACTTTATTTTTGTTTAGACTATTACAGATGTCCCCATGCCCACCTCCAACCAGCCCCCATCCTCCCTTCCTTCTGGCCATCACCATACTATTGTCTGTGACGATTTGTCTTGCATATATGTTCTTTGGCTAATCCCTTCACCTTCTTTTATGCAGTCTCCCCATATCTCTCCCTTCTAACAGCTGTCAGTCTGTTCTATGTATTCATGCCTCTTTCTATTTTGTTCGTCAGTTTTTTTTATTCATTATATTCCACATATAAGTGAGATCATATGGTATTTGTCTTTCACTGACTGGCTTATTTCACTTAGCATAATAATCTCCAGGTCCTTCCATGCTGTCACAAAATGTAAGAGTTCCTTCTTTCTTTTTTAAAAAAATATATTTTTATTGATTTTAGAGTGAGAGGCGGGATGTGGGGGAGGGGGAGATAGAAACATGGATTGGCTGCCTCCTGCATGCCCCCTACAGGGGATTGGGACTGCAACCTGGACATGTGGCCTGACTGGAAATTGAACCTGTTACCACCTAGTGCATGGGACGATGCTCAACCAACTGAGCCACACCAGCCAAGGCAGAGTTCCTTCTTTTTTATGGCTGTGTAGTATTCCATTACGTAAATGTACCACAGCTTTATTATCCACTCATCTATTGATGGGCACTTGGACTCTTTCCGGATCTTAGCTATTGTAAATAATGCTGCTTTGAACATAGGGGTGCATATATTCTTTCTGATTGGTATTTGGGGATTCCTAGGATATATTCCCAGAAGTGGAATCACTGGGTCAAAAGGGGTTGTTCCATTTTTAATTTGTTGAGGAAACTCCATACTGGTTTTCACAGTGGCTGTACCAGTCTGCATTCCCACAAACAGTGTACTAGGGTTCCCTTTTCCCCACATCCTCGCCAATACTTGTCGTTTGTCGATTTATTGATGATAACCATTCTGGCAGGTATGTGGTGATATCTCTTTGTGGTTTTAATTTGCATCTCTCTGATGATTAGTGACGTTTAGCTTCTTTTCATATGTCTATCAGCCATCTGTATGTCCTCCTTGGTGAAGTGTCTATTCAGGTGTTTTGCCAATTTTTTAACTGGATAGTTTGTCTTCCTGGTGTTGAGTAGTACACACTCTTTATATATTTTGGAAATTAACTCCTTAGCTGATATCAAATATGTTCTCTCAGACAGTGGGTTCCCTTTTCATTTCGTGGATGGTTTCTTTTGCTGTGCAGAAGCATTTTAATTTATTGTAGTCCCATTTTTTTCTTTGTTGCCCTTGCCCTGTGATATATATTGGCAAAAATATTACTAGGAGAGGTGTCTGAGATTTTAGTGCCTGTTTTTTTTTCTAGGAATTTTATAGTTTCACCACTTACATTTAAGTTCTTTGTCCATTTTGAATTTATTCTTGTGTATGGTACAAGTTGGTGGTGTAGTTTAATTTTTTGCATATACCTGAAGTTAGTTATTTCTAAGTGGTTGCTATTTATCTGACAGTTGCACTGTAAAAATGTAATATTTGTTGAGAAAATTTTGTAATTTTTATATTTTCTTTTTTGATAGACATGCACCAGCCACCTAACTGCTATGGCAAGGCTTAAGAATAGGTGATATTTATTGTAAAGTTTTAGTATTTCATGTGATTTTTCCTGTGTAATATAATAGCAGTAGAGTGTGCCATTCTGGATCCTACCTTCTCTAACTTAATGTTTTCTCTCTTCACTAATAAAGTGGAAGACAACTATATAACATATTATATTCCTTTTTCTTACTAAATTTCATGAGGTTACTTTGGCCTAACAAGCAATGGCTTTCAATATCAAAGTATAACACACACATGTGCTATCTTCTGATAAAGAAGTTCCCTAATTTCAAAAATTTCCTTTAACATATCAAACTGTATATTTCATATGCAATTAGTGTTTTCAATATAACCTTTCTCTTGCGCTTTGGGAGTATAGCAGCTTATAATTATTTTTTTCTTTCATTTCCATTTCTGTTTCATTTCATTATAAGCTCAATTAAATGGTGTTAACTGCCAGTTTTAAACATTTTAATATATAGATTTTATTTAAATTGGTATGTTATAAATTATACAGATGATAAAATTTGATTTCATTACTTGACAAAGTTGATGCACATCTTGGTTTTTAATTTAAATAAATATTTGATAGGTCACCATTGTATGCCTAGTAAATTTAGATTATTGCCTCATTACTTTTAAATTTTCCACTAGATGGTGCTCATTCCTTTATGAAATCTGAGAATTAGTTCAAGGAACTTGTCTGTTATGTCATTATGGATGAAAAACAAAAAGAAGCAAATTCAGGCCAAGCTAATATGAAAAACTTGTAAAATTCCCTTATGTCCTGTAAAGAGCCAAATACTTTGTGGTAGAGGTATTTATGATTAATAATGTATTGTGTTTCCAAGGAATCCGGGATTTTTATTATATGGCTCATTTGTATAAAAAAGTACATAAATGCTTGTTGTACATTATATTAGGTGATGGTGATATGATGGTCAACAATAGGCATGGTGGTTTTTGCCACATGATTCTTGAACAGTACTAAAATAATCACGTAAATAAGTGTAAAATTATAACTGAGATACAGATACAGACAGGTTTCTGATATTTGGAGCATATGATGGAGGGGTTGGCTCACATTCTGGGACTGTTTTGTAAAGAAGTAACTACTGAGCTAGTTTAATGATATCTGAAGGTTGCTTAAGAATTGACTAGGTATGCGTGGACTGGGCAGATATTAAACAATATGCGTTACTGTCCAGGGTTCTTCATCCGACTGTAGTACTTGGTTGGGTTCAATGGGCCTTTTCAGTTTGGAGACTTGTGTTCTTCCACTGTTATTTCTTTGTTTATTTCCTTCCTTTAGCTCTTTTCCATCTTTCTGGAAGTCCTTTTAGGTTTATATTGGTCTTTCTGGATTAGTAGTCTATTTTTTTCTTCTGCTTTTGCTTTTTAAAAGATCCTCAACTTTTACTTTCCTACTTTCTATTTAATTTTAAAAACTTTTCTGTCAAAATATTAGTTCTAATGACTTTTTGTGTCTGTTCCTTTTTCCATGATACACTATAGAGCAGTGATGGCGAACCTTTTGAGCTCGGCATGTCAGCATTTTAAAAAACCCTAACTTAACTCTGGTGCCATGTCACATATAGAAATTTTTTGATATTTGCAACCATAGTAAAGCAAAGACATATTTTTGATATTTATTTTATATATTTAAATGCCATTTAACAAAGAAAAATCAACCAAAAAAAATGACTTTGCATGTCACCTCTGACACGCGTGTCATAGGTTCGCCATCACTGATATAGAGTCTTTCTAAGAATAATTAAAGCAAAGCAAATCTCCCAACATCCAAACAAACCAAAAACCCTACTTATTGATTCATTGCTATGTGCCCTGTACTTTTCAAAGTTCTGAATACCTTGTTTGGTTCTTCCAGGAACCGTAATAGAGCTACACTAATCTTTATCCCCATTGTTAGGCTCAGAAGAACAAGGTACTTTTGTGACTGAGGTTACACAACCAGTTAAGTGGTGGAGCTGGCCTTGAACCCAGGTGGTTTGACTGGGTGGTTCTGTGTTTTTAAAATCAAGCTGTTCCTGGTTGTCTAGTAGGATGTCTTTGGTTTCTTTTTTTTTAAATTAAATTTATTGGGGTGACACTTATTAATAAAATTATATAGGTTTCAAGTGTACAATTCTGTAATGCATTATCTGTGTATTGTATTGTGTTCACCACCCAAAGTCAAGTCTCTTTCTGTCACCTTATATTTGACACCTTTTACTACATCTTCCCCATTCCCCTTACCCTCTGGTAATCACCATACTATTATCTGTATCTGTGAGTTTTTGTTTGTCTTGCTTTTTCATTTGTTGTTTTCAGTTTTATACCCCACATATAAGTGAAATCATACGATTATTGATTTTGCCCATCTGATTTATGTCACTTAGCATGGTATTTTCAAGATCTATTCATGTTGTCGCAAATGGCAGTATTTCATTTTTTCTTTTGGCTGAATAGTATTCCATTGTATATATGTACCACTTCTACTTTATCCAGTCATTTATTGAGGGATACTTCAGTTGTTTCCATGTCTTGGCCACCATGAATAATGCTGCAATGAACATAGGATGCTGGAAGCCGGTCCATCCTTGCTGCTTGACACAGTTGCTGCAGGGAAGAAACGTCCGCACAGCATATGTTTCAAGGGACCTGGCATATATGGCATACTGTTTTTAATATGTTTGCTCCCCTCCTTAGCGCTATGTGTTCTAACCAGGGTCACCTCTCTGAGAAAGGTTGTTTCCTCAGGTGGGGATTTTTCCCTGGAGTTAGGGATTAACAGGACAAAGGAAGGGAATAAATCAGTAAAACCCCTTAACTAAGTACTCTCCTGTATCTCTGGTACTCCTATTCTGCTCACATTAGTTCTACTTCCAACAAGTTTCTCCTCTGTATGATATTACTCTCTTTTTGGAAAGGAGTTTCTGCCACTATCTTGCCCCCCCCCCTTTCATTATTATATTTTTTAATCTATTAAAAAACTTTCTTTTCTTGCAAACAAACCTAATTATATACAGACAATCCATAATCCTTCATAATACTGAAAACATTAAAGGGGCTAACCCACATGAAGTACCTAGAACAGTGTCTGGCAAGAGTAAGCATTCAATATTTGTTGGTGTTGTAGTTATTAGTAGTAGTTATAAAATGGCATGCTCATTCAACAAAATAAATAACTTTGAATAAACTATTAAAGTTGGCAGTGATTTAAAGAAAATTGTAGAGAGTAAGACTAATTTATTGCTAGTTTTCCTCATTTTTTGGCAAACGTGTAATTAGATATATGAGGAGCCAATCAGTAATATAATTGATATAATTTCTGTAACGCAAAGTGTGTTTTTTTTAAATACAGCATTCTTTAATGTTTTATTACATTTATTTTTCTTCTTTGGAACTTGATGAAAAGCATTATTTCATCTTAACTGGAACAAGTAATTTCTGCTACCTCTGATTGGCAAATATTTGTTATACTCACATAATCTGAGTTGGTATAATAGAGTCTTGATTACCTCAACAGTAGCTACTTTGGCCAAAGTAGAAACAAAATACCTGTGTTTCTATGGTGGAGCAAGAGTCTAGAATGAAGTAAGGTTTGTGCATGTGCTGCATATTGCTTTTTAAGCTTTCTATAGAAATCAGAAATGGGAGAGGATTGAATAATGTCTAGCTTTTTTATGAGGTTTTTCATACAGTTCCAATAGTATTTGTAAATCACCAACTTTACTTAATTCTGCTATACTAAAAAAAGTGTCCATGGTATATTGAGGTCCTAACTCATATTTTGGTAAAATGGGTTCTTAGAATTCATAGGATAGTATGGTATCTTGTTAGTTCATGAAACTGTGCTGCCAAAGTCTGTGACATCATCCTCTCTGTAGGTCAATGAAAGTACATTGCATCATCTTATTCTGGCCCTTGGTGAAATTTGCAAAGATGTTAGCACATGCTCTCTTGTGCTTCTGGGATAGTGATGACTACTTCTTTGGCAAAATTATTGACTGTGACCAGGGAAGGAGTCTAAACAGCTAGGGGACAGTGGAGGTACTTCGATGGAAACATGTTTGGTTTTTGAATAACTGCATGAGACAGGCCAGACACTCTCTGTCATTCTCTTTCCCAGGAGGCTCTTTTTTGGAACATGACAGGAGTAAAACATAAGACAAGCCAAAAAGGTAATATACTACAAAACTATAGAAAACCTACTGTATTAGGAAGACTATATAAAATGAATAGAATCATAAGAGTGCAGTGTAAGCATATGATATCGTGATCCGGATTTACACAGACTATGTATAGTGATTTGTTCATCTGAGGACTCCATAAAATACTTACTTCACTTGTCTAATTTAAAATGTGGTATGGTTAAAAAGTTTGGTTCTAGCATAATCTTTTAATAACATACCTGTTAAAAAGTTTGTATATATATATACAGCTAAATTAGTTTTTCTTTGTAGTGAGGTGACATACCTTTACTTTATTATAATTATTGTTTTTATATATTTTTTAATCATTACCCGAGGATATATACATTTTTATTGATTTTGAGGTGGGGGGGGGGAGAAACGTTGATGTGAGAGAGAAACATTAATTGGTTGCCTCCCGTACATGCCCCGACTGGGGGATGGATCAAATCTGTAACCTGGGCATGTGCCCTGACTGGTAATCGAACCCACAACCTTTTGATGTATAGGACGATGCTCCAACCAACTGAACCACCCAGCCTGCACTTTAAAAAATCCGGCCTCACTTGAAATGCCATTGAATCCACCATTCTGGCCTCCTTCACATCTTGCTACTTAAGCCTCACTAGCAGGGTTTTTGTTTTGTTTTTTCAGTTATTAAAATATAAAACTATAAGGAAAATAGAATAAAGTTTCTATGCTATGCATAGGATTCTGAGATTAAAAATTTTAAAGAAAGAAAAGTTAGAGGTGGTATATACAAAAAAAAATTTCCTGCTTCTGGTTTTCATTAACTTAATTAATTTCAGTTTTCTTTTGTTTACATATGGATATTTATTTTTAGAAAATTGGCTAAAAAGCAAGTTAAAATAACTGTTATTAATTTCTTAATATCAGTCTCTCCAAGTGATGGACTTGAAATTTAAGAAAGCATTGTATTTGTCTTATATCCCTTCTGTATCTTTGATGCTCATGGGGCACATTACTGGACACTCATTAGACATTATTAATTTGTACTTTTGTATGAAATGTGACATTCTCAAATTTTTTTGTATTTTATTTATGTTTTGGAACCATTGTGGAATGCTGAAGGGGTTTAAATAAACTCAGAGTAATATGTTATTATTACACAACTTTTATATAATGACATCAGAGAACACCTTCCTAAGCTTGTTAACTGAATCAGAAACTAAAGGAGAGGAAATGAGTCAAGATATAAAAGATGAGCTTTAGTTAGAGATTATTGAGAGTGAATAGACAGATTTGTATAGAAAATGGAATTCCTAAAAATGTTACTGTTGAAATAAAAACCTCAGTGGATTTAATGGCTTAAATTGCAAGTTAGATATAGCTGAACAGAATTAGTGAACTTTAAAACATACCAGAAGAGAGTAGCAAGAAAGCAGAGAGATATTTATAATTACATATTTTTATTATATATCTTAATTATATAATAATAGTAAGAGGTATAAAAGTTAGAATGAGGAGGTCTACTATGTATGCTCAGTTGGAGAACCAGAAGGTAGGTGATTGTAGAGAAAGTAAAAGAGAGTAATATAAGAGGGAGAATGGCTACAAGTTTTCCAGAATGGCAGAAAACCATGACTCTATAGACTTAGGAAACACAACATATCCAAAAGTATATATAAAATAAATATGTAAGAATACAAGAAATTTGCCCTGGCTAAGTAGCTCAGCTGATTAGAACATTGTCCTGATATACCAAGGTTGTTGGTTCAATCCCCAGTCATGGCATATTAAGAATCAACCAATGAATGCATGAGTAGGTAGAACAACAAATTGACGCTTCTCTCTCCCTCTCCCCCTCTCCCTCTCTATCCAGTCTTCCTTCCCTTCCTCTATCTCTCTATAAAATCAATCAATAAAAACATTCTTACATTTAAAATTTTTCTATCACCCTGCATTATTTTTTAAATATATTTTTTATTGATTTCAGAGAAGAAGGGAAGAGGGAGAGATAGAACATCAGTGATGAGAGAGAATCATTGATCGGCTGCCTCCTGCATGCCCCACACTGGGGATCAAGGCTACAACCCAGGCATGTGTCAAACTGTGACCTCCTGGTTCATAGGTTGACGCTCAGCCACTGAGCCATGCTGGCTGAGCAAATCACCCTTCATTATTATATAACTAGAGGCCCAGTGCACGGAATTTTTGCATGAGGGGTTGTCTCTCAGTCCAGCCTGCACCCTCTCCATTCTGGGACCCCTCGGGGGATATCTGACTGCCAGTTTAGGCCCGATCCTGGCAGTTGGACATCCCTCTTATAATCTTCGACCGCTGGCTCCTAACTGCTCACCTGCCTGCCTGCCTGATCTCCCCTAACTGCCCCTGCCTGCCTGGTCGCCCCTAACAGCCCTCCCCTGCTGGCCTGGTCGCCCCTAACCGCTTCTGACTCGGCCCCCACCACCATGGCTTTGTCCGGAAGGACTGGAAGGATGTTCGGAAGATGTCAATCTAATTAGCATATTACCCTTTTATTAGTATTGGTTATTAGAGGCCCAGTGCATGAAATTTGTGCATGGGTAGGGTCCCTAGGCCTGGTCTGCAATGAGGGCTAATATTCCCCAGCTGCCAGCTGCCGGCTGGGGCCTTCCTTCATTCCATGCCACCCACTGGTGGTCAGCGCACATCATAGGAAGCGATCAGTCTCCCAGTTGAAGAGAGAGACACCTTATTGGAGGTGTGCTAGCCTTATCTTCAGTCCACTTTTCTTTTCACACTGTCTACTGTATTTTCTCCCTCCCCAGGTGAGTTTTTTTTAAAAAAAATCAAAATATGTTTATTGGGATGGTTCTCCACTCATCTTGATTTGGGGTGCTTTTTCTGTAGCTTCTTTCTGAAGGTGCCTCCTCTGTAAGCCCTGCTTCTTCTCTTGTAGGCTGACAGGGCAATGGAGCAGCCAACACACGAAACTACTGTTAGTGCATGGCCAAGGGCAGTGGCGATTTTATAGTGGCAAATTGTACTGTGGGGACAATTTGCATATTAGGCATATATATATATACATATACATATATATATATATATATATATATATATATATATATATATATATATACACACACACACACACACACACACTATATCATTATATATCTCCATTTTAGATAAATTATTAGGAAAGCAATTAAAGGGAAAGTAAGGATCTTTACAAGCATCCAGAGAGAAAGGACAAAGAATGATAATATTAACAGACTTCTCAAAAACAAAAATGTAAGCCAGAATACAATAAAAATGAATCTTCAAAGAAGTGTTGAAAGAAAAGATCTGTCAACCTAGACATATCAAGGCAAAAATATTTTGAAAAAGCAAGGTGAAATAAAAGTCATAACTGAAACTGAAAGAGTTTACTAACATGAGGATTTTACTAAAGGGACTTTCAAAGGAGGAATTGTGGGGGAGGGGGAGATTCCCAAATGTTAACTGACTAAATGCTATAGAATCATTAAGGACTTTATGACATTAGGATTTAAATTTAATTTTATTGGAAGATAAGCACTTTCAGGACCATGTGGTAAATGTAATTTCAAGTTCTGCTTTTATTCAATTGATCTGAGAGGAATCATTGCTTATCAAAAGGATTTTGGGAAGATGTCATGTTTTTTGGGGTTTGATGTGGTGAACTGATAATGGATGTCTTTAAAAATGTTGAGACCAAAATCATCTGATTTGGATAGTACAATATAGGGCTTATGTTTAATGTAGTCCACTGGGGATCTTTCTTCCAATTACTTTGCTTTCCTGTTACCCTACTTTGATTTCCCCCATTTATTTGGTGATTTTTCATTGATAGATATGGGTGTGTAGTTTGACAAGTACATATGATCAGGTTGTGTTTTTTTTTAATCTTTATTGTTGAAAGTATTACATAGGTCCTTCTTCCTCCCCACCCCCTGTTAACCCCTTCCAACCCATTCCCATCCTCCCCCCCGTCCCCAGGCCCTACCACACATATGATCAGTTTGGTCAGGCCTCCCCTCTAAGCATAGTGGTGGCTTCCTACAGTGAATGGGATGGAAGAGGTCATCAAACCTATAGGTATCTTCAGTCAAAGTGAGTGGTGAGGACAGAAAAATTTTTTAAAACTTAGAATGCTATACTAAGTACATATTTGGGGTACCTGCTACAGTCTGTTGCACTGATACAGTTCATAAGATTCTTTCATCTGTGCCCTAAGTACTTCCCTATTTCCAAATCACAATAATCTTGCTGGGTTAAAAAACACACACACAAAACTTAGTTTTTAGAGTTTGGAGGTCAGAAGTCTCACTGAGCTAAGATGAAGGTGTCCACATGGTGGAGAATCCATTGCTTTTTCTAGCTTCTCAAAGCTGTGCTCATTCCTTGGCTTGTGGCCTGCATCATATCATTTTTTCATCATCACAGAGCCTTCAATCCAAGATAATGTTCCCATCTCAAGCTCTTTAACTTAAACACATCTGCAAAGAGCATTTACCATATAAGATAACACATTCACAGGTTCTGGGGATTTGGATGTGGATATCTTGAGTGGGGGAGGGGCATTACTCAGCCATCACATGCCTCATTTTTGTTCCCTGGCATATTTTTTCCTCCAGCCTCTGCAGCTGGGGACTATGATCTGTGTTCATTTGAAACCATAGATATTAGTGGGGAGCAGCAGAGTCACCCAGTAGACTAAGGGTTTTGAAAAATGCCATTATTGTGTTGTTCCATTCCATACCCTGCCCTCCCTAACCCTGACAGCTTGGTCACGGAAGCCTGTGACTGCCAGGTGACTGCCTTTCTTCTCTGTCTTCCTGTGTTTGGCACCCCTTGTTGCAACACTCCACTTACCAGGTGTAACCGGTTAATAATTCGGATTTTGTAGTCAAAGAGAACACTGTAATTTCAAGAGAAACATTAAAATTGCTTTATTCAAAGTAATGTCCATCACTAGCTACATATTTCCCCCATCTTACAGGTAATTTGTGGATCCGTCCCAGTAGAACTTTCCTTGAGGCAAACCTTTCAGAGACCCAATTTTCCACTTCTTTGTACTTTTGGAAGTGCTGCTCAGAAAGTGCGTGTGCCATCAATCAGAACAAGTGGTAATCTGAAGGAGCAAGGTCTGGTGAATACAACGGGTGGGTTAATACTTCCCAGGCAAGAATTTTTAACGTGTCTTCAGCTAGTTTTGAAGTGTGTAATGGTGCGTCACCATGAAGCAAAATTACTTTGCCGTGTCTTCTGGCACATTCTGGTCAGTTCAAAATCAAAGTGTGGTTCAAATTGATTATTTGTTGTTGGTAGCGATCAGTATTAAGGGTTTCACCTGGTTTTAGAAGCTCATAATACACCACACCTTCCTGATCCCACCAAACGCAGAGCGTTGTCTTCTTTCCAAAGCGATTTGGCCTTGTAGTTGATGTTGATGGTTGACCTGGATCAACCCATGATGTTGTGCGTTTGGGATTCTCAGAATAAATCCACTTTTCATCGCCAGTCACAATTTGATGCAAAAAAGATTTACTTTCATGCCATTGAAGCAACATTTTACTGATGACTTTTTGGTTTTCCATTTGTCTTTCATTTAGTTGATGTGGCACCCATTTTCCTTCCTTTAAAATCTTTCCCATTGCTTGTAAATGATCGGAAATTGTTTGCTGAGCAACGTTTAATCTTTCTGCAAGTTGTTTTTGAGTTTGACATGCATCTTCATCCAATAATGCTTGTCATTGTTGGTCTTCAAACTTTTTTGGTTGACCTGGACGTTCTTTGTCTTTCACATCAAAATAATCACTTTTAAAGTGTTTAAACCAGCGTTCACAAGTATCTTGAGATGGAGCGTGTTCACCATAAGCTTCCCAAAGTATTCAGTGGCACTTTTCTTCAAAATAAAGTAATGGATTAAAACTTCCCGCAAATGCTCTTTTTTTGGCACGAAATTTGACATTTTTAAGTGTAAAAATATTTATGATGTTAACACCTTCAGAAAATTTGACATATGAAGTTTTGAAGCTTGTTGTCAATACAACAAAATAGCATGCATATTAAATCGCATATATATCAACATATCTGTAACTCCGTCTATTGAAAAAAACCTGCATTATTAACCGGTACACCTAGTAATTAACCAAGCAGTTCCCCTGAAGCAAAACCACAGACACACAGCTGTACTATGTAAGGAGGTAATAGTTCAGTTTTGGAATTTCTTCCTTTTGTTTCTTGGCAAATAACCTTAAAATACTTTTCTCTAGGACTCAGAGACACCAAAATCTTCTGGCTTCCCCCTTCCCTTCTAGCTACTTTCTTATAGGCCCCTGTCTTCCCAACCATTAATGCTGGAGGTGTGCTAGCCTTATCTTCAGTCCACTTTTCTTTTCACACTGTCTACTGTATTTTCTCCCTCCCCAGGTGAGTTTTTTTTAAAAAATCAAAATATGTTTATTGGGATGGTTCTCCACTCATCTTGATTTGGGGTGCTTTTTTTGTAGCTTCTTTCTGAAGGCGCCTCCTCTGTAAGCCCTGCTTCTTCTCTTGTAGGCTGACAGGGCAATGGAGCAGCCAACACACGAAACTACTGTTAGTGCATGGCCAAGGGCAGTGGTGATTTTATAGCATCCTGGGCATTTCACGTCCATGAAGTAGGAATTGGGTCTCTGCACAAGGCACTTCTTGTGTTTTCTCCTCTTCTGGAGAGGGATGAAGGAGGTCCTTAGTGAGAGGCATGTTGTCATGGGAAGGTCATCACTGTACCTCCCCAGGTGACTTTCTGCATTCTCTAACTCTTTAGACCTTTATCTTCAGTTTCATTCTTTCTTGAAAAAGCAGAATAGTCAACTGCCTTTTCTACTTGTCCATTTGGATGTCTCACAAGACCTCACATTGAATGTTATCTAAAACTGAAGACATGATCCCCCCCTAAATTTGGTCCTTCTCTCTCAGAATTCTCTATTTCAGTCAATGAAAGTTTCATTCCTCCAGTTCTTCCTCATGGGAACACAGGACTCATCTTAGATACTTCCTTCTCCCATGGCAAGCAATCAAACTTCAAATACCCTTTTTAAACCTGATTTAGTTATTTGGTAAATATCTGAGTAGGTGCTGAGTCTCTTGCATTATGTTAGGCCCTGGGCACATAGACATGAACATGACAAACTAGGGCCTTCTTTTCTCACAGAAGTTATATTAAAGAAGTAACAACTAACTGAGCAAGATACTTTCTGATAGTGATAAATACTGTGAAAGTGATAAAACAGGTTGATATGAGAAACAATATAGGTTCATGGAAGACCTCTTTGATGAAGTAACATTTTATTTTTATTTCATTTCATACATGTATATAGTTTAAATAACCATTATAAAGTTAACACATCCATCACCCAACATAATTACATTTTTATGTGTGATGAGAACATTTAAGATCTACTTTCTCAGCAATTCTCAAGAATATAATACAGTATTGTTAACTATAGTCACCATACTGTACAGCAGAGCCCCAGAATGTAAGAGGTAACATTTTATTGAGACCTGAGTGACAAGGAATTGGCCTTAAAGACCTGGAGGCAGAGTGTTCTTTAGACAGAAGCAACTCAGGTACAAAGGCCCTACATTGGGAAAGACTTTGGTACATCTGAGACATAGGAAAGCCCAGTATGGCCAGAGTGTGGTGAGTGAGCAGGAGCATTGAGGCAAATGTTCAAACAGGAAATAGGGCCAGATCACATGGAACATTAAAGGTTGAGAGTGGAGGACAGAATAATGCCTCCCCATCCACATCCTAATATGTCTCTTAATCAAAAAAGGAACTCCAATGTCATGGAATTAAGTATCTTGAGATAGGGAGAAAATCCTGGATTATCCAGGTGGGTATCTTTGTAACAGGAAGCAGGAGGGTCAGAGTCAGGAAGGAGGGGGAAGTGGAGGGCGAGGGGGAGGGAGAGGGTGGATCATGTTCTTTTATAACAGTGGTTCTCAACTTCTGGCCCTTTAAAATACAACTCCTCATGTTGTGACCCAACCATAAAATTATTTTTGTTGCTACTTCATAACTGTAATGTTGCTACTGTTATGAATCATAATGTAAATACGATGTAATGTAAATAGGATGGTCTTAGGCGACCCCTGTGAAAGGGTTGTTCGACCGCTAAAGGAGTCGCGACCCACAGGTTGAGAACTGCTGTTTTATAACCTAATCTCAGAAATGACACCTCATCACTTTTGCATATTTGTGTTCATTACAGCAAAGTTCCTAGGTCCAGCCAACCCACAAGGGGAAAGATTATATGAGTGAATGAATACAGGGAGGGAAGAATCTATGGAAGCCATTTTAGAAACAGCTCATAGCACTTAATAAATTCTCCTATATAATAATTTGGAAGTTGATTGAACAGTGGAACGACCAGTTGCTATGATGCGTACTGACCACTGTGGGGCAGGCGCTCAATGTAGGAGCTGCCCCCTGATGGTCAGTGCACTCCCACAGGGGGAGCGCTGCTCAGCCAGAAGCTGGGCTTTTGGCTGGCTAGCACAGGGGCAGTGACAGGAGCTTCTCCCACCTCCGCAGCAGTGCTAAGGACCCCTTGAGGGATGTCCGCCTACCAGCTTAGGCCCGCTCCCTGGGGTCCTGGACTGCGAGGGGGTACAGGCCAGGCCGAGGGACCCCATCAGTGCACCATTGGGGCCAAGGAGGGAGACACGGGAGGTTGGCCAGCTGGGGAGGGACCGCGGGAGGGCTCCAGGGCATGTCCGGCCCATCTCGCTCAGTCCCGATCAGCCAGACCCCAGCAGTAAGCTAACCTTCCAGTCGTATCTGCCCCCTGGTAGTCAGTGCACATCATAACAACTGGTCAACCGGTCAATTGTCTTCCCCCTGGTGGTCAGTGCATATCTTAGCGAGCAGTTGAGCAGCCTTAGCATATCATTAGCATATTACGCTTTGATTGTTTGAGTGGCCGAATGGACACATGGACACTTAGCATATTAGGCTTTTATTATATAGGATTTTTATCTACACATTTTATATCTAGTAACGCAAAACTTCTTAGCCATTATTCTTCCACAAGGCTTTTATGAACCCATATTTCATGGAAAATCAAGTTATGTGTTTTAACCTTATCTTTCTGCATTCTGGGAATTTTCCAGAAATCAATTTTTCAATTCACTTTGCTCTCTTAAGTTGTGTCTAATCTATTTTTAATGACTATACTTTTTATTTTATAGTTCAACTATGGCTTCTGTTTTCTTTTCCTAGCACACTGTTTTTCTTCTTATGATTGAGGCCTTCTTTTATGTTTTATATCATTTTAAACATACTTATTTTATAGGCTATAAGACTGTTTTAAATTAGAGTGCTAAGGTTTTAATCTTGCTATTTGCTGTGCCTGCTGACTGGCACAGATAGCAGATTTTTCTCAAATGATTTATAATTTGGGATTGGTAGTAAATCTTTAGTGGCTATTTGTGAGCGAGTCCTACATTGTAGGTACAACTTTTCAGAAATATTTTTTATTTGCTTCCACTGGGTGACTGTGAAATACCACCTGCCACTTTTCTAATTTAACAGTTTAGGACTCCTGATGTGTGTAAATAAAAAACTCAAACCAAGCCATGGACCAACCAGTTCAGGGTTACACATTCTCAAACTGGATAATTTGTTCTCTTCCTACCTAATCTTAGAAGAAGACAGACCAGATTCCTTGCCACCTCTCTAGAAAGGTAGCTGGAATTTTTCTCAATTTCCCACTCACTAACAGCGTAACCCTAGAAAAGTAGCTGTTTTATGCATGCATCTCAGCACCAGTTCCCCACCATTACCTAATCTAAATGTCAGGAGAGGGACCTCCATCTCTGGCCAATCCCTGCATGACAGTTGCAAAATAAGCTTAAATAGTCACCAGTTCAGTCCTGATTTACTCCTCATTTCTGAACTTATTGTAGGAGCTGGAAGGCTAGGCTTGGTTATTTAATGCAAATTAATTCTGGGGCTTGGATTTTCCTGTGTACTTCTGATTTCAATCTGTTGGGATATGTTGCTTTCGTTGAAGAAAATCTGGCCTCACACAGACTTGGAGTTGGAAGGAAGAGTAGTCTTTTTGTAGCTAACTAGATATTTGTTGACATTACACCAAAACTCTACAAGTGGTATTTTTTTAGATGCAAGTTGCAGTGCAGAATTTGAAGCCATATCAATGAGCCTTCCATATTTCATATTACATTACAAACAGGTCTCTCCTGCACTTTTCCTGGCCCTTTTACCCATGTGTGATTCTGTAACATCATGCCTTGGTCATTTGGAAAATAGTGCTTCACTGAGTTTTGCAGATATTTCAAGTGTTTATACAGTTCATGGTACAGCAACAACAACAAAATTCCATTTCTTAATATCATCATTAATCTCATCCAAAAAAGGTTTTAAGTATTGGGAAGTTGGCAAACTCATGGTTTAATAGAAAAATAAACCTGCTATTATATATTATACAAGTTTTTCAAACTTTCAATACTTCCTTTCAAGCTTGAATTTTATCATTGGCATCAATACAGTTCATTGTCTTTGAAGTGACAGGCTCACTTTAATCATGTGAGACAATGTCTTCCAAATACCACCTACTCTGAATAAACATAATTTCTATGGCAGTAATTCTTTTAAGTTAAAAAGTATCCTATGAAAAAAAGCAGATAATTTAGTTTTCTTTGATATGCAAAGTATTTTCTGAGTACTTTCATTTCTTCCATATTAAAAACACTTGAGAATAAAAAGAAAATGTACTCAATGGTTCCAACTTAAAGCTCCATCAACCACATTTTTAATTAAAACTGGCATTAATTTTGGTCACGGTGGGTAAATGAATACACGGAACCTCACACAACCACATCAAAATTACAACTAAGCTACAGAACAACTATCATTCAGAACCACCTAAAATCTAGCTGAACAGAAGTCCTACAACTAGGAAATTAAAGAAGAAGCCACATTGGAACTAGTAAGAGGGGTGGTTCCACAACCACATGTGGTGGTTAAAAATTGGGAGAGATATCTCAGCTGCAGAGGCTTTCCCTGAGAAGTGAGAAGTTCTATCCCCACACCAGGTCCCTCAGTCCAGGGTTCCAGTGCCAGGAAGAGAAATCCCCATAACTTCTGGCTGTGTTAACCAGAGAGGATTGTGGGTGAGTGAGAAAGAGGCTGCTGGAGTCCTAGGCAGTTCCTCTTAAAAAGCCCACACACAGTTACTCAGACTCACTCACTCTGAGCTCCAACACTTGGCCAGCATCTCAAAAAGCACCAGGGACATACGAAGAGGAACTAAATCATCTGGCTTTGTGGTGAGAGTTCTAGGGGCAGATTTCTCTCAGAAAAAAAGTTCTGGCTGAAGCTATTGTTCCTTTAAAGAGCCCTCGCTCAACAGAGCTGACAGGTGGGAGCCATCAACCTGGCTAACACTGCCCCATCCTGGTGATTCCCTGAGACCCAGACCCACGCAAGCCACTTCCAGTGGCTTTTCCATACAAACGGCCTGTCTTTGTTCATACCAGGGACTTTCCTAAAATCTCTCAAAGATCCACAAACTCCAAACAAGCAGCATCTGCCCTTAGCTTGTCCTCATACAAAGTGGCCCCAGGATGGGCACTAACAGCAGCCAGCCAAGGTTTGCAGCTTGGTCTCTCCTGGGTACCTCCAAGCCCAGCACAAGTAGAAGCCTTCTACAGATAACTCTGTAGTTCATGCCAGGTGGCCCCATGGAGGGTACCAACAGCAGCTGATATTGACCTGGACCTCCTAGAAGGCCCCAGAGCCAGCACACCTGGTGGACAACTTCAGAGCACACTGAAGCACCACCCAACCACCTCCACAAGCGACACACTCAAGGGGCAGCTCATCAAGAACCAGAGCCCTGCTGAAGCAAGTCCTGCTCCATGGGGTGGGCCCCTGCACAGCAGGTCCTCAGCTATAGTAATGGCCAGTCCTCATAGCAGACTAGCCTAGGGATAAATCGTTCCTATTGACATGCCAATAGCAATCAAGGCTCAACTACAACAGGAAAGTGCACAGAGACCACACTGGGGAGGGATGAGGAGGGCACCTGGAGTTCCCAGCTCTGGTGACCCAGGAAACTGCACCCACTGAGCCCTACAGAGCACCTACTACATAAGGCCACTCTATCAAAACCAGGTGATGTAGCAGTTCTGCCTAAAATAAAAAACAGCCACAGGGAGGCTGCCAAAATGAGTAGGCAATGAAACATACCCCAAATAAAAGAAAAAAACAAAACTCCAGAAAAAGAACTAAATAAAATGGAGACAAGTAACCTACCAGATGCAGAGTTCAAAACACTGGTAGTAAGGATGCTCAATGAACTTAAGGGAAGAGTAGATGGACTTAGTGAGGATTTCAACAAAGACAAAGCAAACATAAAAACAGAGATAGAAGACATAAAAAAGAACCAGTCAGAAATGAAGAATACACTAACTGAAATGAAGAATGCATTACAAGGAATCAAAGTAGAGTAGATGAAGCTGAAAATCAAATCAGCAATTTGGAAGGAAGCAAACAACAGAGAGTTGGAAAAGCAAAAAGCAAACAAACAAAACAAAACAAAAAATCTTCCCCAAATGAGCATAATTTAAGGAGCCTATGGGACAACTTCAAAAGTACCAACATTCATATAACCAGGATGCTGGAAGGAGAAGAGAAAGAGAAATTGAAAACCTATTGAAAAAATAATGACAGAAAAATATCCCCTAAACTGGTGAAGGAAATAGACATACAAGTCCAGGAAACCAGAGAATCCCAAACAAGATGAACCCAAAAAGGTCCACACCAAGACACATCATAATTAAAATGCAAAAAGTTAAAGACAAAGAGAGAATCTTAAAAGGAACAAGAGAAAAGCAGTTAGTTACCTACAAGGCAGCTGCCATTAGACTGTCAACTGATTTATCAACAGAAACTTTATAAGTCAGAAAGGAGGGGCAAGAAATGCTCAAAGTGATGAAAAGCAAGGACCTATAGTCAAGATTACTCTATCCCGCAAAGCTGTCATTAAAATTGAAGGACATATAAAAAGCTTCCCAGACAAGAAAAAGGTATAGGAGTTCATCACTACCAAACCAGTATTACAAGAAATAGTAAAGGTTCTTCTTTAAGAATAAAAAGAAAAAGATAAAAAATGTAAATAATAAAATGGCAATAAATACATGTCTATCAACAATTACTTTAAATTCAAAGAAATGAAATGACCCAACAAATAACATAAAGTAGCTGAATGGATAATAAAACAAGACCCTTACACATGCTGTCTATAACAGACTTAGTTCAGATCTAAAGATACAAACTTGAAGTACAGGGATTAAAGTGAGATATTTCATCAAAATGGAAACAAACAAAGCAAAAAATCCTAGGGTAGCAATACTTATACCAGACAAAATAGACTTTAAAGCAAAGGCTATAATAAGAGACAAAGAAGGGCCCAGCAATTCTACTTCTGGATATTCATTTAAAGAAACCCAAAACACTGAATTGAAAAGACATATGCACCCCTATGTTTATTGCAGCATTATTTACAATAGCCAAAGCCAAGATATGGAAGTGACCCAAGTGTCTATCAATAGATGAATGGATATAAAAGAAGTGGTGCATATATATAATAAAATATGATTCAACCATTTAAAAATATTTGCACTTGCCCTCTGAAACAACATGGATGGACCTAGAGGGTACTATGATGAGTAAAATAAGTCACAGAGAGAAAACCAAATGCCATACGATTACACTTAAATGTGGAACCTAAAAATCAAAATAAATGAACAAGCAGACCAGAAACAGACTCGTAGATACCGAGAACATTTCAATGATTGCCAGATGGGAGGAAAGTTCGGAGATGGGCAAAAATAGTGATGGGATTTAGAAGTACAAGTTATGAGTTACGGAATAGTCATGGGGATGTAAAGTACAGCAAAGAGAATATAGTCAATAATCCTATCTAATAAAAGCGTAATATGCAAATCGACCAAATGGTGGAATGACCAGTTGGTGGGGGGCGGGGCCAGCAAGCAGGTACCACCCAGGCCAGCCAAGATGTGTGCCAGCAGGCAGAGGGAGGGAACGGTGATGGGGGGGTTGGCGACCAGCAGCGGTGGAGGGCCAATAGGGGAGGGGGGCTGGCACCGTCCCGATTGGCCCATCCAGTCGCCTCCCACAGAGGGAGACTGGACAGCAGTGGGGTGATGGGGGCAGTTGTGGGAGGCCCCCTGCCAGGGAAGGCACCATGGCTCTCCTTAAAGTCATGTTGACTGAACCCAAGGCGTGGGCACAGCCTTACCTTGGGGGCATTTCTGACCAAAAGGTGAGAATGCCTTCAGCTCAACTCTTCAAAGCCTAGATGCCAGGAATGGGTTTTTATTATGTAAATCTAATCAAGCACCAGGAATGAATGCGATTTGGGCCCACCCAGAGGTGATGATTCACGAAGAAGCTACAAGAATGCACACAATCCCCTTTTATTTACCCTTAGTAAAACTTCCTGATATTTGGCTATAAATAAAATTGTTGCCCTGGCTCTGGCCTCTGTTCATCTATCAGAGGGCAGATGCCACACCCAGGCCCAGCTTTTCCTCTATTTCTGTCTCAGTCTTGTTTTATTCATTTTTCCTCAACCCTCGTCACGTTTTATTCAAGATTTCATCAACCCCTGCGTTCTCTCTCTGCCCTGGTCGTGGGAAGAGAGAACACCCCCTTTTTTCTCCATAGGCAGTGCCATTCCCTGATCCCCTGTCAAGTTGCCTCCCAGAGAGGACAGGTGGTGGTAGCAGCAGGGTGATGGGGGCTGCGCTGTCCCCTGATTGCCCATATGGTTGCCTCCCGCAGAGGAAGGCTGGGCAGCGGCAGCGGCGGGATGATGGGGGCGGCGCTGTCCCCTTATCGACCAGCCCGGTCACCTCCCGCAGAGGGGAGCGGGCCTAAGCCATCAGTAGGACATCCCCTGAGGACTCCCGGACTGTGAGAGGGTGCAGGCCGGGATGAGGAACGCCCCCCCCCCCCATGCATGAATTTTCATGCACTGGGCCTCTAGTATTATAATAAACTAGAGACCTGGCACATGAAATTCATGTGTGGGTAAGGTCCCTAGGCCTGGCCTGCGATCAGGGCCACCTTCCCCAGCTCCCCGCAGCTGGCTGCACCCCCCGCCGCCACCCCCACCCCCCAGTTTCCCATTCACCATCTGGTGATTGGTGCCTGAAGGCCGGGTGAAGGGACCAAAGGGTCAGCTGTTCCCGCCCGCTCGCCGGCCCCGCCCCCGCTGCAGGTGGCCATCAGGTAATCGGAGCATGCTGGCCAGGAAAAGGGACCAAGAAGTGATCAGTGCGCCTCACAGTGATTGGTCCAGCGGTCATTCTGGTCATTTTGTCATTAGGGTCAATTTGCATATTACCCTTTTATTATATAGGATAGAGGCCTGATGCACAGGTGGGGACTGGCTGGCCTGGCCTGAAGGGGGCCGCAGATTGGGGTGGGGGATCCCCGCTGTGGGGAGGGGCTGGCTGGGGCAAGGGGCCATGGGGTTTGTAGGCCGGCCCCGCCCCCAATCAGGGTGGGGGTTCCCACTGGGGGAGAGGCTGGCCTGGGCTAGGGGCCGCAGGCAGTTTGCAGGCCAGCCACGCCTCCAGCTTTGTCAGGAAGGACGTCCAGAAGACGCCCAGACTACCTGGTCTAATTAGCATATTACCCTTTTATTAGTGTAGACTAGAGGCCCAGTGCACGAAATTTGTGCAAGAGTAGGCCTTCCTTCCCCAGGCTGCTGGCACCAGCTTCCCTCTAGCACCCGGGACTCGGGCTTCCCTTCAGCACCCAGACCAGGGCTTCCCTTAGGCTGCCAGCAGACACCTGGGACCCAGGCTTCCCTCCAGCCTCCAGCAGGCACCCAGGACCCAGGCTTCTCTCTGGCTGCCAGCATCCAGGATCCAGGTTTCCCTTGCAGCCCTGGCTTCGTCCAGAAGGTCATCCAGAAGGATGTCTGGTCTAATTAGCATATTACGCTTTTATTATTATAGATATGTATGGTGCCAGATGCTTACTATATTTATCAGAGTGATCACTTCATAAGTCATATAAAGGTCTAATCACTGGGTGGTACACCTGAAAATAATATAACATTATATATCAAAAGTAATTGAAAAATAAAAAATTATTTTAAAAAAACTGGCATTTGTTGTTTTTGTTTTTTTGTTTATATGTTCTGGATTTGGGGTTATATTTTATTCTTTTTTTAATTGTTTATGTCTCCTTTTTTTTTCTCCCCGTGACCCTCCCCCAGCCTCCCATGCCCCCAGTGTCTTGTGCCCATTGTTGTTGTTTTTACTGTGCGTGCATGGTGGCGAAAAATATGAGAGTGACTAGTGCCACTGCGTTGATTTGTGTGAAAGCATCAGCAGTTGTATCCACCATTGCTTTTCTTCATTTTTTACTAGTAAGTGGCAGTCTGGTGAATAAAGAAATAACATCATAATATTATTATGAAAACTTTTGACCTTGCAGACCCCTTGAAATAATCTCAGGGACCTTCAGGGGTCCACAGACCACACTTTGAAAACCATCACTATATACAAACTCTGAGTACATGTAACAAACACACAGAAATCTAACATTTCTTTGTGGCTGCACTATCCAGTAAATTACATGCCTCTAGCATAGGAATATTCATAATTTTTAAGTAATGCACATTTCCTTGAGTCCAGCATTTTACCTGAAGTCATAGGTCCAAGTTACTTCCAGAACCTGTTACTCTCAGAACCCGATCGTATTTTTCTATAAAACCATGATTTCAATGTCTGAAAGTTTTAAGAAAAAGACTAGTAGATTTTTAAAGAGTTGGTTTAAACACAGACACACAACAGGTTTTAGCATTTCATGAAACTTAAGTTTTGCTCAGTCCCTAAGGTTGTGCCATTATTCAGATTTTTTGAAAGTTCTACCTTTCACTCTGTCTTATAGCTGTAACTGTGAGTACATTTAAACCGAAACGATTTATGACAGTGTCCCAGACCAAGCACCTTTGGCATCAGTCCAGGACTGCTATTATTATCTTCTTTTATTCATTGCATCACTTCAAAACTATCCTTTCTTTCACACATTTATAAGTTTTTTCAACTCTTTATTTTTACTCTCATATATTTTATGGCTAAAATACTAGTCTATTTTCTGCTTTGTACAATAAATATGTTATTTGCTTGTACCATCACACCCGGGATATTTTAATACTCTTAAATAATTATGTCTATAATTAGATTTGTCACAAATCTAACAGTAATTGTAGCATATCTAAAAAATGGTGCTCCTCTCCACCCTCTTAAGTTTTATATAAAACCAGTCCCCTCCTATTCCTAGCAGAGTTACCTAAAATGTTTATCTTTCTATAAAAACATCTTTTACTGTGAATTCTTTTTTAATAGAAAAACAAAGTTTCTATTATATATGAGGCTTTATAGACATGAATAATCAAATACACCTCTTGGGCAACAAGAAACAAAAACTTGTAATGTCTTTGCTAATAAGAAGATGGCCCCTAGATGGGCAGAGTAAATTCAGACCAAAATTAACTATTTTAATGTTGTTCCAAAACAAATTTTCCTGCTACCTCAAAGTTAAACATCCTAGGCTTCTAAAGTGTAAGTTAAAACATTTATAATTCATTTCTAATAAAATGAAACCTCAATTTTCTTACAACTATTTTCCCAACTTTTCACTCTTAATTTATTAAGTCTTTGGAATCATATAGGTATATGTTAAAACATATTTACAAAAATGAAATTGTAAAATTTTTATGTCTTTCTACTAGCTTTAAGATTATCTCCAATAGTTCATATTGAAAAATATATAAAATCTGATTATTTGTAATTGGAAGAAGGTTAATACATTATTACTGAGATAGGAGATAGTTTAGGCATCTAAAATTCCAAGTCACAATTAACAAAGCAATTGAGTTCAACCTTCAGGATTGAATCTGTCCAATTCTACTCTGAAATTAGGCTAAATTTCCCCCTGATAAATTAAAACAAAGTATTGTTTAATACAAAGACTTAGATGAAAGAAGCTTTGGATCTCAGGGATGCAAAGATAACTCTCTGAAGGAGCAAAATAACAGTTTTCCCATCAACTTAATATTTTACCAGTGGGTTTATCAGCAATGCCAGTAACGGAGGTAATAGCTACCTGAAAACACAGAACAAGGCCCTTCCAGTGTCAAGATGATGGACTGCATTCACAAACTTATCACTTTTCTTACTCAGGATACCATTGAAATGACCAAACAAAACATAAACATTTTTAAATGCATGGTAACAGCAGAGAAAAATGTCATCCAAACATCAGGAAACAATGAGATATTTCCAGGAAATCTACTTATATAAAAACCATGGGTGGTGTTTGTCACATACAGAGGAACAGTGACCTAGCAGAAGGAAGTCAGTCCTACAGGGGTTGTCTTGGCAATGGCTGCGCCCTCCCTCAAGCTGTTTCCCGGAGCTGTTTCCTGTAAGGGCAGAGTTTGAGGCAGGAACCCACCCTGGGAGCATGGAGGCAGATCTTTCTAAAGTGTGCCACGCCAGCATGGGGTGAACCTGAGTGGGACAGCTGAAAGGCTTAGAAAAGACAGGCAAGAGAATGAAAGCCGGGTCTCCGTGGGACGCTGACCATGCCCACAGCCATGCCTTTAGTTTATAGCAGATGCAATGAGGCAAAGTAGGGCGTGACCAAGATGTTTACAAACATTCTCCTGGGTTTCAATCCTAGGACATGCACCTGAACTCTATCAAGCCCACATCTCTCAGGCATGTGGGGCCACGTGTTCGGACCATAGGTTCAAACTTACAACTACAGCTGTTGGCTATAATTGTGCTGGGAGGGCCCTGCCCTCCAAGCTGGGACTTGCACGTGGCAATGAAAGGACTGTGCCCTCTCATCAGTCCAAGGCTTGAACCTGTCCAAAACACTGTAGCGGCTCCCCACAATAAAGTTTTAATTCTGTTTCTTTGTTACTAATGTTGTGGCCCCACCCCATAACAAAGAAACCAAGGAAAATTTCCCCATTGAATTTCTGAATAGTATTACTCCTTCGAGAATGCCGTATCATGAATTAAAATTGAAAGTGGGTGCAATCATCATGCTATTGAGAAATCTCAATAGTAAATGGGGTCTTTGTAATGGTACCAGATTTATTATCAAAAGATTACGAACTAACATTATCGAAGCTGAAGTATTATCAGGATCTGCAGAGGGAGAAGCTGTTCTGATTCCAAGAATTAATTTGTCCCCATCTGACAATGGCCTCCCATTTAATTGATTCAATGACGGTTTCCCGTGATGCCAGCATTTGTGATGACTATTAATAAACCACAAGGACAAACTCTAGACAGAGTAGGCATGTTCCTACCTGTCTAGGTAGGAACCCGTTTTTGCACATGGTCAGTTATATGTTGCTTTCTCTCAAGTTTGAAGAGCATGTGATGTTACAGTTAAAGTTCTAAGTACTTCATCACAAGGGAAATTAGTCAAGCACTCTGAAAGTGTTTTCACTCTTAATGTGGTGTACAGGGAGATATTAGAATAAGTTTAATCACTTTATCAGTCATTGTTTGCATCATTGTTGTTTTTATATCATGTTTTTGTTGTTTTCATATCATGTTTTTGTCGTTTTTATATCATGCCTCTGTTGGTATTATATCCTTTTGTTACTGTTTATTAATAAATGTATATATTATTTTCATATACATTTTACTAATTTCCTTTCATCTCTCACACTTCTATTATAGAGAAAGGGCAAACAGCAATATTAAAATATCTCTGCTAATTAATTCCCCTTTTTAAAAAAATATATTTTATTGATTTTTTTACAGAGAGGAAGGGAGAGGGATAGAGAGTTAGAAACATGGATGAGAGAGAAACATCGATCAGCTGCCTCTTGCGCACTCCCCACTGGGGATGTGCCCGCAACCAAGGTTCATGCCCTTGGCCAGAATCGAACCCGGTACCCTTGAGTCCACAGGCTGATGCTCTATCCACTGAGCCAAACTGGTTAGGTAGTTAATTCCCTTTTAATGTGCATGAATTTCATGCACCGGGCTACTAGTATGATAATAATATTGGCTCAGGGAGACAAATCAAGGAACAGAGAGCCTAGATAGAGACACTTTTATATGAGAGTCTGACCAATGACTCCCATATAAAAGATAACACTTGTGTCAAGTAGTATTATGGCACATCAGTTGGAAAAGATAAAATGGTGCTATCTTTTTGGAAGAAGATAAAGAGGCACCACGGTTAGTTCTCCAACTTAATTTATTCTGGGAGGCTGTTCGAGAAGCAATTTGAAAACCGAATTATTTTTTCTCATTAGAAATAATGTAAATTGAATTAATCCACTTTAGGCCCCCAAATGATTCCCTGTTTTAACCTTATTATATACAGTGCATGTCTAATGTACTGTTTAATCTGTCAATAAACATTTCCTGAATTTATCAAACCACCCCCTACTAGCCTTAAATGAATTTTTAATATACCACTGCCTCCTAAATGCTATCACTGGCTATTGCTTTTGTTTATCCAATCAACAACAGTTTTTCTACCTATTCAATTGCCAGTAATTGTTAGTTTTTGGGCACTTTCACACCCTTAGCAACATTATCACTCTTGATGGTCTCTTTATGTTTTAAAATTGTATTAATTATTGCCCAGCAGCGTTACTCAGTGGCTGAACATCGACCTATGAATCATGAGATCTTGGTTCAATCCTGGTCAGGGTATATGTCATGCCGGGTTTCGGGGGGCATGCAGGAGGCAGCTAATCAGTGATTCTCTTTCATCATTGCTGTTTCTGTATCTCTCTCCCTCTCCCTTCCTCTTTGAAATCAAGAAAAATATATATATTTTTAAAATTGTACTAATCATTGATTTCAGCCAGCAACAAAAGCATTCTCTCGTTTGTCATACTGAGGTATCAGCATAAAGAGGTTGTCTGGTCAAAAACAAGTTTTGGTTGACAACCAAGACATTTTTTGCTGTGAACAACTTGGTTGAGAACCCAAATTGTTTGAATGGGAGACTTTCAAGAAACGAGGTTTGACTGTAAAGTGAGAGCTCTTCATGGATAGGAGTTAAGACTTCAGCAGCGGTTCTCAACCTGTGGGTCGCGGCCATCGGAAAACACATATAGCATATCAGATATTTACATTACGATTCATAACAGTAGCAAAATTACAGTTATGAAATAGCAACGAAAATAATTTTATGGTTGGGGGTCACCACATGAGGAACGGTATTAAAGGGTCGCAGCATTAGGAAGGTTGAACCACTGGAAGCTGTAAAACTTAGAAGTCAGGAAAATCTCTTTATTAATTTAGGATAGGAGATGTTTTCTTAAGAAATAACTTATACTTGCCCAGGAACACTGTATTATTTAAGGTACAAGGAACAATTGACAAATAGTAAAAAAAAAAAAGTCATAATTTAGGGACAATAGAAGTTTATTTCTACTCAGTTATCATTTAGGGGGATATGCCAGATTAATGAGTCACACTTCTCGATATGGGATTTTGAGGACCCAGGTTCCTTCTCGCTGATAGCTTTGCTATCTCTTAAGGCTTGTCCTCGTCCACTCCAGCTGGTGGTGGAAGGGGAGAATATGGAGGAAGCATACTCATTTCTTAAAGGAAGTGGCACATAGAAGTTACACTTATATTTCATGTTTGACAACTAATCACATGTGTGAACCTGGCTACCAAGAGAGAGGGAAGGGTGGACATTATAGAAAATGTAGCTCTTGCCTAGGCAGCTGCTTTTTAGCCACAGTTTCGTTATCGTGGAAGGGGAGAGCTGACATTGGGGAGCAACTGTCTCTGCCTCAGAAACTATTATGGAAAGGCAAGTCATAGACTGGAGAAGATAAAGTTAAAAACCATAGGAAATTCTGTTTTGTGTCCGTTTGATTGGCAAAATGTCTGCTAACCCCAAGTCTTAGGCTATGAGACACAGGAAACACTGGAACACTCTTAGGTGTTTACCACTGTGCAGGAAGGAGACCTGTGAAGGGATGTTCAATAAGGAAAAGGTGGAAACAACCATAGTGCTCCTCAGTTAAAAGGAATATAAATTACTGTTCATGAATATGATAGAATATTATTCAGCTGTTAAATGGATGAACTAGATCTGTATATATCTACCTAGATATCTCAATACAGTATTGAATGAAAAATCCAGTTGTACAGGAAAATATGTATACATACTAGAGGCCCAGTGCTTGAAATTTGTGCATGGATAGGGTCTCTAGGCCTTGCCGGCGATCAGGGCCAATCTGGGCCTTCCTTCCCCCTGGTCCCTGGCTGCTGGCTGGGGCCTTCCTTCCCCTGGATTCCAGCTACTAGCTGGGGCCTTCCTTCGTTCCACGTCACCCCCTGGTGGTCACCACACGTCATAGCAAGTGGTTGAACTCTTGGTCGAACTCCTGAGGGGACAATTTTCATATTAGCCTTATATTATATAGCATATCAATGACAAGCCAGAATTTAGCATATTAAAAGCAGGCACAAAACAAGGATGCCAGCTCTCTATATTTTTATTCCATTTTTTTTTTCGGAGTTCCTGGCCAAGACAATCAGCCGAAAGAGAGAGAGTAGTGGTATAATATTGGAAAGAAGGAAAGAAGGACATAGAATTAGCATGGTGGCCTTTACTGCGTTTGTTGTTTTTCAGTTCTAAATCCCTTCTTTTCTTTATTATTCCTGTGTTCTCTCTCTCTCTTTTTTTTTTTTTTTTGCAAAGGAGTTGGGGCACACTTATGGCTGCTTTCGGAGCCCAAAACCTAGTCAAATTTTTTTTATTTAAAAACTATTTACTGAAGTCTTACCACAGGTAAAGAATCTTTATTGGCAGTGTGTGTGTGTGTGTGTGTGTGTGTGTGTGTGTGAACACATGCACACCACGACAGTGTGAGTCCTACACTAATCTTCCTATCTTGCTACATATACTAGTAGACACTACCTTCTTTTTTTTTTCAATTAAATCTTTATTGTTTAGATTACTACATTTGTTCCTCTTTTTTTCCCCCATAACTCCCTCCTCCCAGTTCCCACCCCACCCTCCGCCCTCACTCCCCACCCACTGTCCTCATCCATAGGTGCACGATTTTTGTCCAGTCTCTTCCCGCATCCCCCACACCCCTTTCCCGCCCCCAAGAACAGTCAGTTCATTCCCTTTCTATGTCCCTGATTCTATTATAATCACCAGTTCATTCTGTTCATCCGATTATTTATTCACTGAATTCTTAGATTCACTTGTTGATAGATGCATATTTGGTGTTCATAATTTGTATCTTTACCTTTTTCTTCTTCTTCCTCTTCTTAAAGGATACCTTTCAGAATTTCATATAATAGTGGTTTGGTGGTGATGAACTCCTTTAGCTTTTCCTTATCTGTGAAGCTCTTTATCTGACCTTCAATTCTGAATGATAGCTTTGCTGGATAAAGTAATCTTGGTTGTAGGTTCTTGGTATCCATCACTTTGAATATTTCTTGCCACTCCCTTCTGGCCTGCAAAGTTTCTGTTGAGAAATCAGCTGACAGTCGTATGGGTATTCCCTTGTAGGTAACTGAGTTTCTTTCTCTTGCTGCTTTTAAGATTCTCTCTTTGTCTTTTGCTCTTGGCATTTTAATTATGATGTGTCTTGGTGTGGTCCTCTTTGGATTCCTTTTGTTTGGGGTTCTCTGCGCTTCCTGGACTTGTAAGTCTATTTCTTTCACTAGGTAGGGGAAGTTTTCTGTCATTATTTCTTCAAATGGGTTTTCAATATCTTGCTCTCTCTCATCTTCTGGCACCCCTATAATTCTGATGTTGGTACGCTTGAAGCTGTCTTAGAGGCTCCTTACACTATCTTCATATTTTCAGATTCTTTTTTCATTTTGCTTTTCCGGGTGGGTGTTTTTTGCTTCTTCGCATTTCAAATCTTTAACTTGATTCTTGCGCTCCTCTGGTCTGCTGTTGGGAGTCTGTATAATATTCTTTATTTCAGTCAGTGTATGCTTAATTTCTAGTTGGTCCCTTATCACAACATCGAGGGTCTCATTAGATTTCTTGAGGATCTCACTATATTTATTGGCGGTCTCACCAGTCTTTTCGAGGGCCTTACTAAATTTATCGGCAGCTTCGAGACAGTTCTTGAGAGACCATAAAAGTGTGGTTTTGAGCTCTATATCCAGCATTTTGCCTTCCTCCATTTCTGTCCTGTTTCTTTGTCTCCACATTTTTTATGCTTTCTTGGTGCACCCCGTAGTGGTCTTTGTGCACTGTCTTGTTGTAGTTAAGCCTTGATTGTGTAGGTTACACTGGGGGGGATTTGACCTCCAGGCCAACTGGCTGTGAGAATCAGCTGTGTCTGCAGTGGGAGAACTTATGTCCTCTAGGGAGGTGCTAATCTAGCCTTTGCCTGAGGCTAACCAGCAAATGCCTCTGTGCAGGGCTTGGGCAGGGCGGGTCCCAGGAGATCAACAGGGTGGGCCAAGTGAGCAGTTATGGCTGCTCTCAGTCCCAACCCCAGAGGCTCTGCCTCTCAGTGTCCCAGCAACCACTGCAAGTACCTTGGAGAGAAAGCTGCCCTCGAGTTCCAACCGATGCCAGACAGTCCTGCTTCTCCTGTTTGAGTCTGGGTCCCCAGAGACTTGCCTGGAACTGGAGCCCAGAGCCTGAGACTCCCTCCCGATTGAAACAGACAACCGCGCCCTCAGTCGCCAGCCCGCTCCGCACGCACCTCCGCACCTTAGTATTTTACTTCCGCACCACACCTCCTCTGAGTCTCGGTATGCTTTTCTCTTTCCTTCTAGTTGTAGAATTTCCCCTCAGCCAGCTTTCCTGTGGTTCTGGGTGATGTCCGTTCTGTCTTTTAGTTGTATTTTTGAAGTGGTTGTGCGAGGCAGCGTTCTCCTTTGTTTACCTATGCCGCCGTCTTGGTTTCTCTCCTCCTGTTTTCTCTTGAGCCTAAGTTTTGTTTCATTTTTTGTTTTGTTTTTTTTTGGAGAACGATTAAAGTGTTATCTTTAATGCAGGTCCCAAACATTAGGATACTTTTATTTTTCATTCCTATACAGCATAATATGTGACTTCCAGCTCTTCTCGGCTGTCATTGTGTCCCAGGGATCTTTTAATACTCAGAATTCCCTCCTCTCCATGTTTTAAATAAAAGAAGTAGATGGGTATGTGTGTGTGTGCACACATGCCAGTTCTCGATTGGGTACTTTTTAAATTACACAGCAGAGCTTCAAACTGCTGGGCAGTTATTTTTAATACCTTTTCTACTCATAATAGAAGACAGAAAAGGGATTTCACAGCTTAGTTTATTTATTATCATTTCGGTAACCAGGAGTGTATTTTTCAGCTTCAGTGCCTCTACAGGTCTTTGAGAGGTTGAAAACAAATGTTGCACTGGGACCAGTTAAGCCTTATTTATACTTCTGTTACTGAAGCCTCATTTAAAATAATTTTTACTGTATGTGTACTAAAGTTAGATTATTGGCACTAGATTTCCTTGTAAACATTAAGCATTTATTTTTAAGATATGTATAAATGAAGGTAATTATAGTTTTCCTGTAAGAATTGGTTACATATAGAACTGATTTTTACTGACTTTTTCTGCTTACAAATGTAGTTATAGAAAACAAATGCTTATGCACACATCTTTACACTATTTAATAGAGCATTATGTTTATACATTTTGAAATGGTTCTTTTTCTTAATAGTGCATTTTAAATATTTTAGCATGTCATTCTTTTTAGGGATCTTACTTTTGAATAAATGTATTTTTTATATGAAATTAATTTCAGAGTCTCCCTTCTCTCCAGACTTTGTTACTCCTAACTCCTTCCTGTTCACAACTCCTTCCACTTTTGTCCTCTTCTTGTTGTTCAGGGGAGAAAAATGAAGTACACTTTTTTTACATGGTTGAATCTTCAAAGGGACATGTTTAGTTAAAATAAATGAGATTTTGCTGATATGGCTACACATAATATTTAGTAATAGGTGCTGGTTTGCCTTATTGCTGATAAGCCATGTCTTTGGTTATATATTTATCTATTGGATTCCAAAATGTTACCACACAAAAAATTTGCCAAACTATATCAGAGTGAATTTTTTCTGGAGTTAAAAAGGGAAATTACAGAGAATATAATCTGAAGCTCTGCCATGTTATTCAGTATGATAGCCACTATCCACCTGTGGGTATTTAAATCTGTTAGAATTAAGTAAAAAGTTGAGTGCTTCAGGTACACAATCCACAGTTCCTTCCTGTGCGCAGTAACCACATGTGAATAGTCCAAATGCATATTGAACAAGCAGATGCAGAACGTTTTCAACATCACAGAAAGTTCTCTTAGGCAATCTTGGGGTGATGTCTATACATGTTACCTTTTTATTTTATTAAAATTTTAAAATTTTAATTTTCTTCTCTGGTATAATAAAAAAGCAGAATTTCTGTCAATATTTTTGGAAATAATGAATAGTTCAAAATTATTTAGAGTAATTTTTGCTTTCCTGCCAGCTTAATTTTTAAAATTATGTACTGAAGTAAAATACATTAGAACATAGGGTTCCCAGTTAGTAAATTATAGAACACTTAAACAATTCTTGATATAGAAAGTCCCGGTGTGGGCAAGGTAAGGGGGGGCTTGTGGGTGACAATCTAGAGAAGGCAATGTAGAAAGAGAAACTGAGAGTTGTGTGTTTTTAATCACCACCCGAGGGCATGTTTTTATTGATTTTAGAGAGAAGAAGGGACAGAGAGAGAAAGAAACTTCAAGTTTCTTTCTTGACAGAGAGAAACATTGATTGGTTGCCCTGACCAGGAGTCAAACCCACAACCTTATGGTGTATAGGACGACACTCCAACCACCTGGGCCACCCTGCTAGGGCAATAGTTTACTGTTTTTAAAAGACACTCAGAAGCAGAAAATTAAGTGGAGAAATAATGTATTTATTAGGGGCAGGTAATTTTAGGTTATAATTATGGTATGAATGTAAATTAATCTAGAAAAATCAGGAACCACAGGAAAAAAATATTAATAGGGGAGGGGAGGAGAGGAACTTTCAGTAATCCTATTGTCATTGAGAATAGCCAGACTCTTAGTCACATATCTATCCAGCCTCCTTTTTTGCCCTTACAAACAGGTCATATTCATTCAGCAGTAAATGAGGTCAGTGGAAAACATAGATGAGATGTGAGTCTGAGAGGCAGGCAAGCAGGGTGCTAAAGAGCTCTGAAGCTGACCAGATGGCCTGAGGTTTAAATCCCAACTCCGCATTTACTGTTTGTGGGACCACAGCAACTTATTTCTCCCCTGTGTACCTGTTTATCTATAAAACTAGAGGCCCAGTTCCTGAATTCGTGCACGGGTGGGGTCCGGCCAGCCCTGTCCCAGTCAGCTGATTGGGGCTGGGCCTGTTGGGAGGAGGAGATGGTGGGAGGTTAGCCGGTGGGCCTGCCTTGATCAGGGCCCAATCAGGGCTGGGCCAACTGGGGGGAGGGGCTGTGGGCAGTGGGCTGGCTGGCCTCGCCCCCAAATGGGGGGGATTGGGCCTAAGATGGCAGTCAGACATCCCTCTGGCAGCCCGGCAGCCCTCGGGGGATGTCCACTTGCCAGCGGGGAGCAGACCTAAGCTGCAGTCAGACATCCTTAGCGCTGCTGAGGAGGCGGGAGAGGCTCCCACCACCACCGCTGTACTGGCAGCCATCAGCCTGGCTTGTGACTAAGCAGAGCTCCCCCTGTGGGAGTGCACTGACCACCAGAGGGCAGCTCCTGCATTGAGCGTTTGCCCCCTGGTGGTCAGTGTGTGTCATAGTTACCAGTCATTCCCAGTCTTTCTGCTGTTAGGATCAGTTTGCATATTACCCTTTTACTATATATGATAGAGGCCTGGTGCACGGGTGGGGGCCGGCTGGTTTGCCTTGAAGGGTGTCCCGGATCAGGGTGGGGGTCCCGCTTGGGTGCCTGGCCAACCTGGGTGAGGGGCTGATGGCTGTTTGCAGCTGGTCACACCCCCTTCAGGGTGGGGGTCCCCACTGGGGTGCCTGGCCAGCCTGGATGAGGGGCTGATGGCTGTTTTCAGGCTGTCTGTACCCATTTTAGGGTGGGAGGGTCCCCACTGGGGTGCCTGGCCAGCCTGGATGAGGGGCTGATGGCTGTTTACAGGCTAGCCACACCCCCTTTAGGGTGGGGGTCCCCACTGGGGTGCCTGGCCAGTCTGGGTGAGGGGCTGAGGGCTGTTTTCAGGCTGGCCAGGACTGAAGCTCCTAGCCCCTCCTTTTTTTCTTTTCTTTTTTTTTTCTGGGATTTATTTACCTTCTATAATTGAAACATTGTTGCTGTCACTGGCACTCCCAGCTCTGAGGCTGCGGCTGGCTGAAAGCACATATCTGGGGTTTGTTTAGCTTCTATAATTGAAACATTGTTGCTTCCAGAGCTCAGAGCTGGGACAGGGCAGGTGGGGAACCTTGGCTTCCTCCATCACTGGAGCAAGCAAACCTCCTGCTTGCTTCAGCTGCGTGGCTGCCAGCCACCATCTTTGTTGGCAGTTAATTTGCATATCTCGCTGATTAGCCAATGGGAAGCATAGCAGAGGTATGGTTAATTACCCTTTTTGTCTTTTATTAGATAGGATAGATGAGATGATGGAGCTATCTACTATTCATGTTCTTGAGGGTTAAGGTATTCAGATATTGAACTCATTAAAGACTGTATTACTAATAGTACTGATAACTATTAGGTAGGTAATACAGGCACATGGTAGCTAAGACGTATGAGCATCTAGATTATTGCAGGAAAACAGACATTTAAACAAGTAGTTGCAGTAAGTTGGAGGAGTTTATGAGAGGGTAAGTTCAGTGATAGTAAATGTTGAGTTAACACAATTCTTGATAATTAGGGAAAATTGATTTAACTTTTAGAATGGTTGGTTTTAAATTATACTGTCACAGTTTTTCAAATCAAATCTTACTTTTTATAAATCTGTGTTCTTGAAATTTTGTTTATTACTCAAATGTGACAAATGTTTAACAGTTCCAAGATATTAAGTAAAAATGTTGTCCTGATCATTCTGATAATATCATAAATGTCAGATTTCTCTCCCTGATGCTTTGCATTATGTACTGGGCTGCCAAAATGGTAACAGAATCCTCTCTTAGCAATAGAATCAGGGTACTCAAAGTAAAATCTATCTTCCAGACGTTTTACAAAAAAGTTTGGTTAAGCTTTGAGTATAATTAAAGAGTGTATCACTTGATACTTATTAGAAACAGGAAATTGAGAGGTTCAACTACTTTTCATATTGTATAGTGGGGGGCAGTTTGGTCAACTATAAATAAGAGGCTAAACTAAGTTTTCAAGTATAAAATTTTAAGTGCACCTCTGTAAGGGCTGAAATAGATTAAACAAGTGCCAACTGTTTTATGTTTGTCAAAACGTCTTTCATTTCTAAACAATAATACTAAAATTTTAAAGGAATTCATCTTATAATGCTTTATAATATTTTTCCCTTTGTGTTTCTTGAGTAATGATGATGGAAAGTTAGATTCCAAATTATTTTTTATTTATTAATATAATTTTACTGTTTTCCATTATGGAAAATTATTTAAGCTAACTAGCTATAAGAAATGTCTCTAATTGTGAGAAATCCCATTGTTTCTTAGAAATTTGAATTTTGAGGGTGAAGTTGGCAATTTGGAAAATAATAAGTTAAAGGAACAGTGTGTTCCTGGAGTACCACACAGGTCCATCAGCGCCCGCTTCTGTGCTCTGGATGCTTAGTGCATACCAGCTGTCAGGATGTAGCTGCCAGATTACCGCTTTCCTTTAATCATAATTTATGTTTTTAACAGGAATATAAACTACAACCAATGCTTGAAGTATTGAAGCAATATGTTTAAGAAATTAAAGGTTTTAGATAGCTAATGTTTGTTGGGGGCAAAAAAAACCCAAAAAACAAAACAAAAAACCCCCACAAAGGTGTAGTTTCTATGTGGGTTCTATTTGTTGACGATTTTATTTTCTGTTTGACTTCATGTTAGAAACACTGGACCATAGTAATAGATGAATTATGTACAAATATTTGTCATCTATAGAACCATTTATTTTTTTTGTTTAGAATGTTCAATGATCAGTTTCTATTTGCAATGATAAAAATAGTTAAATATCTCAGATGTTTGCTAGCAGTTGAACTTATATTCATTTGCTTTTCTTGCAGATTTATGAAAAACTACACTATTATGAGAGGCAGAATCCTGTGCCCATCCTCCACAGCGCAGCAGCCTTGGCGGATGATGTAAGTGTGTCCTTCTGAGATCACTGGGACAGGTCTGCCACCAGCCTGGCTGCAGCAGAACTTATCCTAGTGCAGACAGATGCACGCGATACTATGAGTGAAAACCAGAGAAGTTGCAAATGTTTCCAAAAGTCCTGTCATCACAGAGCTTATGCTGATATTAGCTTATTTTCAATCTCCTGTTTTCAAACTTTTGCATGTAGATACCTCTTGTTTTGCCTTGGTAACTACGTAATATAAATTTTAGGCTGTAATTCTCTCAGGGAGAGAGAAGCTGTCAGCTCTTAGTGTACGCAGAAAGTCACAGACAAGAGGAATGCTTTGGAGAAATAAAGACAAATGAGATAGCTCTTTTGCTGACAGTACTAAAAAATGACAGATACTAGTATAGGAATGAGGCATAAGAAATACATAAAAAGACAGGATTGTTTTTAAAATGGATTATAAAGCATAGTAATGATTTATGGGTATTAGACCTTTCCAAATTACCTTCATAACCAAAAGATAAATTTTAGAAGCAGCTGGCATTGATGGAGTAGTTAATTTCCTGTAGCTATAATTTTATTTTCAATCTGGGGTAAGGAACTAACTTGCTGTTTCTTACTGTTAACTTTCGGACTTGGATGAATTGAGAGCACACCTGGGTAAACTGTAAGGGACACTAAGCTAGATGAGAAATACGTTTAGTGTGAAGGCTGGTTTTGGTGATCTCCTGCAGCTAATTTTTTGCTTTTTAAGTTTTTACTTTGTTATGTTAAAACCAATTATAATTCAGTTTAGTAAAATATCAGGGCCATAACTACAATTTAAAAAAATGGCCATCTTCAGATGTTGATTTTCTTTTATGTATTTTATATTTCTAATTTAGAAAATAAAGCATGTAATCTCTAAGTGGTGGGCTATTCATTTAGTTCCCATTTTTCTTTCCATTTTGAATCTACAGAAATTACAAATTAGAAGGATATTTCAGTATACATGTTTTATAAGGAAGTTTGCCTCTGCATTATAGAACCAAAACATTTAAAGGGAAGATGAATAAAAGTGTAGATAGAGTTTTACAGAAAGCTGCAGTTGCCACTTGAGAAAGTAAAATTTTAAAAAATTTACTATTGAAGGTTTGAAGAAATATTTGTTTGTAAATCAATGTAATTGAGGCCCAATTATATTATGATAACTTGCTTTTAAAAAAATTAGAGACTAATATATAAATATGGAATAATAGTAATTCATCAGAGCAATGTATTGAAATGTTAAAAAATATTGTTATATATTAAGTGACCAAAGAGTGCAAAGAGCCCTTTGCAACTCTTAGTAAGCTAATTCTGTAAAAGTGTTACCTCGAAAAGTAAAAACCACTTTTTGAAATGTTATAAATGAATATACCAATTTTATTGGATTTTATTTTGTGTGTGTAATTTATATTTCATCCTTCTTTTAGAGAAAAGTTCTTTTCCAGAGATAAAAACAGGACAAATTCTATGCAATGTTTAAGAAAGGTTTTTAAATTAAAATATATGTACATAGTTTTAATTTTGTACTGCATATTTCATAATTTTAATCTTTTTTTCTATTTGAATCTTGCTTTTCTTCTTATG
This sequence comes from Myotis nattereri, assembly GCF_964212035.1. Classification (NCBI taxonomy): domain Eukaryota; kingdom Metazoa; phylum Chordata; class Mammalia; order Chiroptera; family Vespertilionidae; genus Myotis; species Myotis nattereri. The sequence continues at coordinate 96,232,731 of NC_138075.1, forward strand.
AAAATTATATGAGCCTTCCTATATCCTAATATTGAATAGAAATGTTGTTAGGAAGATCTTAGTTAAGAATATGAGGCAGATTCAAAGCTCTAGTCCTTGCTTTAACTAGAACCAGCAAATGGGAATTGTTGATCATTGTAATAGAGTATAGTAGTTGTCAACCTATTATAAGTCATTTTATGATTAACCTGGTTTATATTTAACAGACTCCATAGTCTGTGTAGGTAAACATAATAAAAGTTTTGGACCTTTGCCTTATTAGAGACATTCTAGTTCTTTTTACCCAGCTCTAAACAGCAAGCTACTATGGTTTTTTGGAAACCCTGTGGGTTTCACCACCTCATTCAGAGCTCCCCCCACCCCCTTCTTTCTATTTTCTTTCTTTCTTTTTTTTTTTAATAGTGTCAAAGTTTAATCCAGTACTTTTTACAAGTAGTCCTTTGTCTGCATGCAAAAGGCCATTTTGGTAGATGAAGTGCTGTGGTTTGCCCTCATTGCAATAAATCAAAAGGTGATCTGGCTGATGTGATTCCTTGGGCTGTGCTTAGCCAAAGGCCTGGGCTGGGATCTGGGCTAGTAAGGGTCTAAAAAGAAAAGCAATGATTGATATACTGTTTTATTTCATGCTGTCTTTTCCTTAATCACTGGACAGTCCACCAGATAGATCCGTAGTGGGCGCACATGGAACTACATGATGCTCTTATTAAATGTTCTTTATGTCAATGTGATCTGTCTTGCAGCTGGCTGAAGAGCTGCAGAACAAGCCATTAAATAGTGAGATCAGAGAGCTGTTGAAACTACTGTCAAAACCCAATGTGAAGGTGAGGACATGCAATGAATATCTTCCAAAAGGTCCACTTCAGATGAATTTTGCTTTGAGCTTCAATTTTCAAGTAAATTTATTTTCAATAAGTGCATAGTATTTTAATAGCCTAAATCTCATTAAGGAAAAAGAGGTGAGCTTTTAATGATAATGTTGTGACACTCTGAAGGTGGCTTCAAGGTTGTTTTCCTTTTGAATGAAGTTATGTGTACAGAATACAGAACCTATTAGTGATTTGGTTTATGTTCATTTTACTAGTTAATGATATTGTAATATATTTTACAATTATATCTTTTCCTGTAGGATCAGTTTAACATTCCTCTTCTTCCTCCTCCTCCCCCTCCCTTTGTCCTCCTATATTACCAAGGCATGTTTTAATATATCCTACTATTTTACAAAGTAGAGCAGCTTTCAGTGTAAATACGACTATATTATTGATAATATTTTAATTCTTCTTGCCATTTTTCTCCCATGCTTATCACTTATTTTTCCTCTAACTGTGATTAGTTAACATAAGGCAGTGATGGCAAACCTATGACACACGTGTCAGAGGTGACACGCAAACTCATTTTTTTGGTTGATTTTCTTTGTTAAATGGCATTTAAATATATAAAATAAATATCAAAAATAGAAGTCTTTGTTTTACTATGGTTGCAAATATCAAAAAATTTCTATATGTGACACGGCACTAGAGTTAATTTAGGGTTTTTCAAAATGCTGACACTCCGAGCTCAAAAGGTTCGCCATCACTGACATAAGGCATTTAAAAAATTTCCTGTTAATTCTAAGGTCCTAAATGCATTAAATCCCAAAAGCTATATACTCACTGGATTTGACTCTACTGCAATTGTATATAAAATATTGTTCATGAGTCAAAATTACATATGGATTACATAATATATGTAATATAAATGATTAGTTATTTTATGATGATTTCTGATAAGCATATATAGACTGTTGGATGAAAATGTCTTCCTTGATACAAAAACTAGTTTCTACCTTCCTTGAAAAATCTCCATTGGAGTTGTGCTATATGTGTCTTAATTTGATATTCAAAAAAAGAAAGGGCCCTAACCGGTTTGACTCAGTGGATCGGGCGTCGGCCTGCGAACTGAAAGGTCCCAGGTTCAGTTTCGGTCAAGGGCTTGTACCTTGGTTGTGGGCACATCCCCAGTGGCGGGAAGGGGGGCGGGGGAGGGGGGGTGTGCAGGAGGCAGCTGATGGATGTTTCTCTCTCATCGATGTTTCTGACTCTCTGTCCCTCTCCCTTCCTCTCTGTAAAAAAATCAATAAAATATATTTTAAAAATTAAAAAAAAAAGAAAGGTAGAGGAGTGTCAAGATGGTGGTGTAGCTAAACACTATACTCATCACCTCCCTCAAAATAACAACTAAAATACAGAACAACATCATTCAGAACCAACTGAAATTTGGTTGAATGAAAGTCCTACAACTAGAGAATTAAAGAAGACACATTGAGATTGGTAGGAGGGGCAGGGGCATGGAATGGGCTAGTCTGACACCCATGTGTAGCGTTTTTTAATTGGACAGGATATCTCGGCTACAGAGGCCTCCTGTGAGGAGCAAGTGGTCCCAGCCCCACTCCACACCCCTCAGCCTAGGGTTTCATTGCTGGAAAGAGAAGTCCCAGTAACTGGGCTATAAAAACCAACAGGGACTGTGGCTGCGTGACATGGAGGCTAATGGAAACCCAGGCAGTTCCTTTTAAAATGTCCACACACAGACTTACTAGGAGGTACTCACTGAGTCCAGTACTGGGGCAGCAGCTTGAAAGGACCCAGCAACATATGGGGAGGAACTAAATTGTCTGGCATCTGAGCAAGAGCTGGGGAGCAGCTTTCTCACAGACAAAAGTACTGGTAGAGGTCATTGTTCTTTTTCTGGGACCTCCCTGCCACAGAGCCAGCAGGCAGGTGCTGCCATATCTGACTCTCAGTCAACCTGGCTCATACTGTTTGCCCCACCCTGGTGATTCCCTGAGACCCCCACCCTACCAACTATTCCAGTACCAGGCTGTTTTCATTACATTGGCTTTGTAGTATAACTTGATATCCGGTATTCTGATCTCTCCAACTTGGTTCTTTCTCAAGATTGTTGTGGCTATTCAGGGTCTTTTTAGGTTCCATATAAAGTTTTGAAGTACTTGTTCTAGATCTGTGAAATATGCCATTGGTATTTTAACAGGGATTGCATTCAATCTATAGATTGCTTTGGGTAGTTTAAACATTTTAATGATGTTATTTCTTCCAATCTATGAATATGGTATATGCTTCCACTTGTTTCTATCTTCCTCTATTTCTTTTTTCAAAGTCCTACAGTTTCTGAGTACAGATATTTTACCTCGTTGGTTAAGTTTATTCCTAGGTGTCTTAATTATTTTGTTGAAATGGTAAATGGGATTGTTTTTAGTTTCTCTTTCTAAGGGTTAATTATTGTTGTATAAAAATGCCATCAATTTCTGGATGTTAATTTTGTGTCCTGCTACTTTGCCGAATTCATTTATTAAATCTAGTAGTCTTTAGGGTTTTCTATGTACAATATCATGTCGTTTGCAAATAATGACAGTTTTACTTCCTCCTTTCCAATTTGGATGCCTTTTTTTTTTTTTTTTTTTTTGTCCTGGTCTGATCACTGTGGCTAGGACTTCCAATACTACGTTGAATAAGTGTGGTGAAAGCAGACATCCCTGTCTTATTCCTAATATTAAAGGAAATGCTTTCAGTTTTTTCCCATTAAGTATGATGTTGGCTGTAGGTTTGTCATTTAAGGCCTTTATTATGTTGAGGTATGATCCCTCTATTCCCACTTTGCTGAGTTTTTATCATAATGGGTGTTGGATTTTGTTGAATGCTTTTCCTGTGTTTATTAATATGATTGTGTGATTTTTTAAAAATATGTTTTTATTGGTTTTCAGAGAGAGGGGAGAGGAGTGGGAGAGAGAGATAGAAACATCCATGAGAGAGAAACAGTGATCTGCTGCCTCTTGCATGTCCCCTGCTGGAGATCAAGCCTGCAACTTGGGCATGTGCCCTGACCAGGAATTGAAACAGCGACCTCTTGGGTGCATTGGTGGACACAACCACTGAGTCACATCAGCCGGGCAAGATTGTGTGATTTTTGTCCTTCATTTTATTTATATGATATATCATGTTTATTGATTGCAAATATGGAACCATCCTTGCTTCCCCAGAATAAATCCTACTTGGTCATGGTGTATAATCCTTTTAATGTATTGCTGGATCCAGTTTGCTAATATTTTGTTTAGGATTTTAGCATTTATGTTCATCAGGGATATTTGCTTGTAATGTTCTTTCTTGTTGTGTCTTTATATGGTTTTGGAATTAAGATAATGCTGACCTCATAAAAAGAGTTTGCAGTTCTTTTCTCCTCTTGAATTTTTAGAATAATTTGAGGAGGATTGGTGTTAATCCTTTGAATGTTTGGTAAAATTTACCTGTGAAACCATCAGTCCAGGACATTTTTGTTTCTGGAAAGTTTTTTATTACTGCTTCAATTTCATTAGTTGTAATTGACCTATCAGGTTTTCTGATTCTGCCTGACTGCATTTGGAAGATGGTATATTTTCTAGGAATTTGTCCATTTTGCCTAGGTTGTTCAGTTTGTTCACATTTAGATGTTCAAAGTATTTTCTTATAATCCCTTATATTTCTGTGATGTCAGTTGTTACTTCGCTTCTTTCTTTCTTTCTTTTTTTAACTTCGCTTCTTTCATTTCTGATTTTATTTATTTGGGTCTTCTCTCTTTGTTTCTTGATAAGTTGGGAAAAGTTTCATCAATCTTGCTTATCTTTTCCAATAACCAGCTCTTGGTTTCATTGATGTTTTATATTGTGTGTTTTTTTAAATTTCTGTGTCATTTATTTTTGTTCCGATGTTTGTTGTTCCCTTCCTTCTACTTTCTCTAGGCTTTTCTTGTTCTCTATAATTCTTTTAATTTAGAGTTAGACTGTTTATTTGAGACTTATCTTGTTACTTGGGGGAGGCCTGTAATGCTATGAATTTCCCTTGTAGAACTGTTTTGCTGTGTTCTATGGATTTTGGGTTCTTCTATGTTCATTTTAATTATGTGTTTCCAGGACATTTTTATTTGTTCCTTGATGTCATTGGTAACCCATTCATTTTACAATAACATGCTAGTTAGCCTCCGTGTGTTGGAATTTTTATTTTGTTTTAGTTGATTTATAGTATCATGCCACTAAGATCTGAGATGATGCTTGTATGATATGGTGTTATTATTTATGAAGTCAGGGGAAATTTGGTAGAGTTTTTAAAGGCAGTAAATAAAATAAGATTTGTTGTGATTTTTTAGCTTTCCAAAACATTCACTTGCAAGAAATTACTCATTGCTTGAGCATACAGAAAGGATGAGATTTCATTAAAGCCTGCTAACGGGAAAAGTTAAGCTTCTTTCTGGAGGAATAAATCAGTTTTACTCACCTTATTATTAGACACTTAATTCTGTGGACCTGATAGCTACATAGAACATAGAGTTGAATTCAGGGGGTCAAAGGCATTGAGAGCTTGTGGGCCTCATGAGTGTTCAATTTCCTGCAGATTCATCTGAGGGACAGTTAAAACCATCTGTTGTGATTGGTGGTTGTGGCATATGGAAACACATTTCTTATTTAAGAATTGCCTTTTGAAAGGAAAATTTGTATATAGAAGAAAATGAAATACAAGGTTACTTTTAGCTGTCCAAAATAGAAATGTGACTAACCAAAAATAGTTGTAAAACAAATCTACTAAAAATTAGAACTTGATATCTATAAATCTTAAAGGTATATTTTGGAAAAGAGACATGGAAATCAATGCAGAAAGCTAAGGAGGAAAAATACATAGCTGTTGTTCTTAATATTGCCTATCAATATGATAATCACTTTATCTTAAAATATGTTCATTAGTTATCTTTATTATTTTTAATATATATATATATTTATATACACACACACACACACACACACACACACACACATAAAATAGTTGCCATAGATACCAAGATGGTGAATATTTCGGACACCCCTCTCACAATCCGAGACTGCTGGCTCCTAACCATTCACCTGCCTGCCTGCCTGACCGCCCCTAACCACTCTGCCTGCCGGCCTGCTTGCCCCTAACTGCCCTCCCCAGCCAGCCTGATCACCCCCCACTGCCCTCCCCTGCCAGCCTGATCATCCTAACCTCCTCTGCCGCAGCCTCACACCATGGCTTTGTCCAGAAGGATGTCCAGAAGGTCTCCCAGAAGGCCTCCCAGTCTAATTAGCATATTAGCCCTTTATTAGTATAGATGTTTTGGCCAAGTCCCTATGAGAAAGAGTTATTTAAGCTCTGTGAGGAAAGTGGTATAAGGTAAGGTTGGAGATTAGGACATACTTGATCTTTATCCCAAGATCAGTGGGTAGTTTTTTAGAAGTTATTAGCAGGCCCATTATGTGATTTGATCTAAGTTTTAAAGTAATTACTCTGTAAATCATGGATTTGAAAATGAGCCAAAGGTGAATGCAGTTGGACTGTTTAGAGCAGCTGTGGGCAAACTACGGCCTGCGGGCCGGATCCAGCCCGTTTGAAATGAATAAAACTAAAAAAAAAAAAGACCGTACCCTTTTATGTAATGATGTTTACTTTGAATTTATATTAGTTCACACAAACACTCCATCTATGCTTTTGTTCCGGCCCTCCGGTCCAGTTTAAGAACCCATTGTGGCCCTCGAGTCAAAAAGTTTGCCCACCCCTGGTTTAGAGGCTATTGCAATGCTCCAGGTAAGAGTGATGACATCAGTGATCTAGCCAGGTCTGCCAAGTTTTCATGTAAAAAATACCTGCTGTTTCTGTTCGGTTTTGACATTGGAGCATGACAATGGCCATCAAAAAAACATAAATAAATGAGCATGGCTGTGCTCCAGCCAGATTTATTTATAGAATCAGGTGGCATAGTTCACCACCCTTTGGTCTAGAGCAGTGGTTCTCAACCTTCTGGCCCTTTAAATACGGTTCCTCAAGTTGTGACCCAACCATAAAATTATTTTCGTTGCTACTTCATAACTGTAATGTTGCTGCTGTTATGAATCGTAATGTAAATATCTGATATGCAGGATGGTCTTAGGTGACCCCTGTGAAAGGGTCATTCGACTGCTAAAGGGGTCGCGGCCCACAGGTTGAGAACCACTGGTCTAGAAAGAAGATAACAAATGTTAGCATATATTTTGAAAGTAGATTTAACTGGATATGATTGGACATTGGAAGTGTAGATGAGAGATTTCAACATTAATTTCTAGGGTTCTTGCTGGAGAAATTTATGGATTCTGGCATTTGCTGATTAGGGAACAAGTTAGTTAAAAATCTAGGTCCAGTCACCTAAAATAGTGAGTAGTGATATGTCAGGGTTCCAGTGTTTTCCTCATCTTTGGTCTATAAGGACAATATGAAGATGTTTTGTAGAGTTTTTTACCACCATGACAATCATGAATAGAAATACTTACATTTTATTCTTTTATACACATAGCAGAGGCCCGGTGCATGAAATTCATGCATGAGTGGGGGTCCCTTCAGCCCAGCCTGCACCCTCTCCAATCTGGGACCCCTCGGGGGATGTCTGACTGAAGACATCCCCCTGGGATTGGGCCTAAACTGGCAGTTGGACATTCCTCTCACAGTCCTGGACCACAGGCTCCTAATCGCTCACCTGCCTGCCTGTCTGGCCGCCCCCAACTGCCCCCTCCTTGCCTGCCTGGTCACTCCTAACTGCCCCCAGCTGCCGGCCTGGTCTCCCCCAGCTCTCTCCCATGCTGGCATGGTTGCCCCCAACTGTCCCCCCTGCAAGCCTGGTCGCCCCACACAGCCTGCTGTTGAGTCGTTTGGTCATCCCTCACTAACCCCCCTGCTGACCTGGTTGTAGGCAGCCATCTTGTAAGGGTGTGAGGGTTAATTTGCATATTACCTCTTTATTATATAGGACTAGTCATTTATTATACTAAGAGTTAAAAAGTGAGAAAACAAAAAAGTAAAAGCTAATCAATTGTATTGATCAGTTCTTTTGTGTTTTCTGCTAATAGTAGGAAAGAAATAGTATATATTTGTCTCAGGCTCATGTTGTTTCCTTGACAATATATCTATAGACTCATTTTCTCCCTCCTTTCAAAAGTAACACACCCCCACCTCTTTTCCTAACTGCCGTCCTTATAAGGACGAACCAGAGAATATACAGATTAAAAGATATTTTGTGCTGATTCTTATCATACATGAATGTCATTGGTGATAGAGTGGTAGCTAAATGGAGCTGCCTTCTGTTGTTTTTCATACTTCCTTTTTCTAAGAGTCTCCTTTTCAAGTAGTTGCCTTATTACCATTGTTATATCAAAATTATAACATCAGTTAGATTTTCTTTATACTTTTATGAGTTTGGGGTTTTGTATTTGATTAATTTTTTTCATTTAAATTCTTTATTGTTGAAAGTATTACATATGTCTCCTTTTTCCCCACATTGACCTCTCCCTGGCTGCTCCCACCCCTCAAAATATGCCCTCATCCCCCTACTGTCTGTGTCCATTGGTTATGCTTATATGCATGCATACAAGTCCTTTGGTTGATCTCTTACCATGCCCCCCCCCCACCCTACCCTCTCTTCCCTCTGAGGTTTCATGGTCTGTTTGATGTTTCTATATCTCTATATTTTTGTTCATCAGTTTACATTGTTCATTATATTCCACAAATGAGTGAGATCATGTGATACTTATCCTTCTCTGACTGGATTATTTCGCTTAGCATAATGCTCTCCAGGTCCATCCATACTGTTGCAATAGAAGTTCTTTCTTTTTCACAGCAGCATAGTATTCCGTTGTGTAGATGTACCACAGGTTTTTAATCCACTCATCTGCTGATGGGCACTTAAGCTGTTTCCAGTCTTAGCTATTATAAATTGTGCTGCTATGAACATAGGGGTGCATATATTCTATTCCAAGAACTCAGAAACACCAATCAGATTAATTGTTTTTTATCAATCTTTGTCATTGATAGGCTTTGCTCTCTGTGCATGACACTGTGGCTCAGAAGAAGTATGATCCAGTATTGCCTCCTATGCCCGATGATATTGATGATGAGGAAGACTCAGTAAAAATAATCCGTCTGGTCAAAAATAGAGAACCCCTGGTAAGTTTTGATCTACTTATTGTGCCCAGATATGAGTAGATATCATGATAAAGCCAAATCTGATGAGGACATTCCAAAAATTCCTCTCTTTAAAATACACTTCCTCTGTGTCCTAAACTTTCAAATAAATGGAACATTTATGTCTAAAGGATATATATGATTTAGAAAAATGGAGGCAAATGAAATGGCATTTTATTGGTTATAAGTAGCAATAATTTAAAAATGTGAATTGTTGACATTTATAAAAGAAAGCATATGCACCAGTCACAGATGATTTGAGATTAAATGGTGCAACTAAGAATAATTGCTTATGGCTTTTCTAGGAAGCTAATTTTATTTATTTATTTATTTATTTATTTATTTATTTATTTATTTATTGTAATATTTTTTAAAATTGATTTCTGAGAGGAAGGGCAAGGGAGAGAAAGATAGAAACATAAATATTGAGAGAGAATCATTGATCAGCTGCCTCCCACACACCCCCTGCTGGGTATCAAGCCCATAACCCTGGCATGTGCCCTGACCTTGAATCGAACTGTGACCTCCTGGTTCATCAGTCAACTCTCAAACACTGAGCCACACAGGCAGGGCTAATAAAAGGGTTCAAATGGGGAGATTATTCTGGATTAGCTAGTGGGCTCAATCTAATCACAAGTGTTATAACTAAAGTGAAAGAAGGAGGCACAAGGGCCAGAGTAACAGAAGGAGAGGTGATGATGGAAACAGAGGTTGGAGTGATGTGGCATTGAGCCACAGAATTCTAGAAGCTTCTAGTAAATGGAACAAGCAAGGACCGGATTTTATCCTACATCTGCCAAAGAAATGTAGCCCTGCTGACCCTTTGATTTTAGCCCCTTCATACCCATTTTGGCCTTCCTACTTCCAAATTGTTAGGTAGCAAATTTGTGCTGTTTAAGTCATTAAATCTGTGGTCATTTCTTATAGCAATAATAGGAAATAAATATGCAGTGTATCCATCTACACTAATAGAAGACAAAGATGCTAATTGACCATACCTTTGCTATGCCCATCAGCCAATCAGAAGAGCATGCAAATTAACCCAACAAAGATGGCTGTTAGATTTGCATACTGCAGGCAGGGTGGGACAGCGCCATCCGCCACCTGCCCTGCAGCCATCCAGCCCTCCCGTGTGCGACCTGGTGGAGAAGGGAGCGAAGCCCACCTTAGGAAGCCCTATTCTTGCAGGAATAGGCCTGAGGAAGCCCTATTCTTGCGGGAATCTTCCTGCAACAGGCCTCTAGTATATTTATAAATCTACAGTCAAAAGAAAAAATAAATTTCATTACCTAGCACTTGATTTTAAATGTTGTTTATTCTAATTAAGATATTTCTATTTTCTTAAAGCAAATAGCAGTTGATAAGATAATAGTTGCTTAGAACTATGTTAAGTACTTTACATACATTATATTTAATTCTCATAGTTGGTATGAGGATCATAGTTTTTCTTTTTACAAACCAGGAAACTAATGTTGAGAGAAATGAAGCAACTTACCCAAGTATGAGAGTTAATGAGTGTAGAACCAAGATCCAAACTTGACTTTCTGTTTTTAAATACTAGTTTGTTTTTTTATCCTTGTTTTTTTTTAATACTCACATGAGAATATGTTTTAATTGATTTTTAGAGGAGGGGAAGGAAAAGAGAGAGAGAAAAATCAGTGTGAAAGAAACATTGATTGGTCGCCTCTCATAAGCACCCTGGCCAGGGATCTGACCTATGACCTAGTTATGTGCCCTGGTGGGGAATCGAACCCGAAACATTTTGGTGTACGGGACGACACTCCTCCCAACCAAGCCACCCCGCCAGGCTCTAGTTTTTTCTTCTATACCATGTTGTGTCTTTGCACTTTTCCCTTTTGGTTCTTTTTTCTCTTCTTTTTTTTGGCTTAAGGGTAACTTTGGTATACTGATAAATGCATTGGACATTCCTACTCAGAAAAATGTACAGATAAGTTTTCATATTATGTCAAGGGATTTATTGAGCCCCTGAATCTCATCCATGGATACCCTAAAGTACCATGCCTTCTGATAAAATAAGATCTTCAACATGTTTATCAAAGAAATTCGGCATGTACTGCATCAAAATTTCACAAAAGGTTTAACTGGAGTTACTATGAGTTAGTTTAGATTCATAAAAGTTGAATGACATATATAAAATAATCTAAAGCTGTGTTTTCATAGTTTGTTACCAAACATTTATTTAGCTGATAAGCATGTAACAACTGAAATAATTTGACCTAAACTTTGAGGTAGTGATTATGCATCTAATACCCTCTTCCATTATAGATTATATAATACAAGTAATATAAGATAGTGGCAAGAGTGACATGTTAGATTTGATAGGACCTGTGTATGCAAAGGGCAAGAGGAGAGAGGAAGTCAACAGTAGCATAGGAGGTTTTTATTTAGGTGACTAGAAGTATTATACATTCAATTAGCAAGAATAAAAGAAAATACATGGGAATATAAATGACTAATTCCCTTATGATTATACTGAGCCTATGGGGCTATGCAGGTGATAGCAAAAGGTTAGATATTTAGGAAAGGGAACCAGGGAAATTTCTTTAAAAATAGTGTCGAATTGATGTTATTTAAAAACGGAATATTTATCTTTAGCATGAGAATGTTTTCCAGGTTTGTAATATTTGTGTATTTGGGGGATATTATAAGCATCTCTCAAAATTGTTCAGTTTCTTAGTAGTATATTATGGTATAATTAGAGGCCAGGTGCATGAATTTGTGCACCAGTGGGGTCCCTTGGCCTGGCCTGCAGGATCAGGCCAAAACTGCCTCTCCGACATCCTCTGAGGGGTCCCAGATTGCGAGAGGGCTCAGGCCAGGCCAAGGGACCCCACTGGTGCATGATCAGAGCTGGAGAGGGGCTGCAGGAGGGCTCCAGGGTGTGTCTGGCCTGTCTCACTCAGTCCCGATCAGCCGGACCTCAGCAGCAAGCTAACCTACCGGTCAGAGCATCTGCCCCCTGGTGGTCAGTGCACATCATAGTGAGTGGTTGAGTAGCCTTAGCATATCATTAGCATATTACGCTTTGATTGGTTGAAAGGACCACCGGACCCTTAGCATATTAGGCTTTTATTATATAAGATTTGGCAAGTTTGTAATGTACTTAATAGGATTTTCCTCTCTGCTTCCCCACAAATGGGCAAGGAGAGAGAAGCCAAAGTAAAATATAATTCTTTCAAGTGTATGTAGGGTCAGTATATTTTGGCAAATGATTCAAGAGAAAAGGCCATATGCTTTAGCAGCCAAGGGTTAGATTATCCATGTTAAGAATGTAATTTTGTTTATTCGACCCCGGTGTAATGTGGTAAAATGAATACCAAGCTTGCAATAGGTGACCTAAGTGAGTGTTATAGGGTGTCAGTTATTTTCCATATATCCTTACAGCAGCAAGTTATTTAACAACTCTGTCTCAGGTTCCTTATCAGAAAGTATACCTCTTTGAGAGCGTTTTAAATATCATATGAGATATAATGTACTTGAAATGCTTTATATGTTCTTGTGCATTATGTGTTAGATAAACGGCCCATCAAACAATAAGGTAGAGGCTAGATGGCAACTATTTAAGCACAGCATGATTTTCTAGAAGGGGCAGTGAGCAAAGATCATGTAGGCATTTGTCAATGGAAAGGGAAAAGGGTGCTAATTCTAGGGGAGGGATGAATAAAAGAATTGAGAGAAGGGGTGAAAACAATAACCAGGATATAAGGGGCAGAGCTATCCTCCCTCCCTTGTGAGTTCAGAGCAGTTTATGTTTGTTGCATCCAGAAGATTTTTAGACAAGCTTAAGAAAATGAAATTCTATTAGTTGGTAGGTGGATTTCATCCTAAATTTTCAGCGTTTCTTGCATGGGTTGTCTTCTTGGTTCTTTTAGAATAGTGGTTCTCAAACTCTGGTATTATAAGAATTACCTGAGGCACTTACTTAAAAATGCAGACTTCTGGGCCTCTACTGCAAATGGTCTACATTAGTAGGTTTTGGGCAAGGCCTGGTAATCTAGATTTTAAAAGTTGTCTAAGAGGTTTTTGATGCAAATATTTGGTAGACCATACTTTGAAAATTCCTACTTCAAAAGATTAACTTGAAATCAACTGTGCTACCAGCTTAAAAAGGTCTTACAATATTGGCAGTGCTACAGGAGATGAAATTTTTATTCAAGGAGATCATGATAGCCTAGTCCTCTTTGCATTCCTCTTTTATAAACCATTTTATAGTAATAGCAACAAATATCTAACCAGAATTTATTCTTCTCAATCTAACCTAAAGTTCTCTATACTTATATTTTGTCAAAATCACACCAAATAAATTAAAAATAACTATATAAGAAAATGTTTTAAAACATTAGATTCAATTTTAATTCATTTTGCATTTGCAAATATGCCTTAGGACTTTTAACTTTTGTACAGTATTATAGTCAGTGAGCTTTATTCTTATGCATGTTGCATTAAGAATACATCAAAGAATTATGATATAGCGGTTTGGAAAGCAAAATGGAAATAGTTATCTTCAGAAGTAAAGAGATCGTAAAGAAGATAAGTTGAGTGCTAACTAGTGTCATGTAGAAAGTGGGAGATTATTCCTCAGGTTCATAGTTTACCATCCAAGGAAGGGGAGAATCAGCGGATAGCAAATGTATTCTATTTTAGGGTACATATCTATAACAAAGTAACCCTTAAATACTGGAGTGCTCTTTTTATTTACACATTCTGGAAGTGATTCATACAACATCTGTATGCTAGTGACTCCCAGGGCTATTTCTCTTCCAGATGTTTATTCTAATCCTTAAATTTGTATGTCCACCTGCCTACTTGATCTCCATTTAGATGTCTAGTAGACATCTCAGTCTTCACATGTTCCAAAGTAAAATGGTCTTTGTCTACAAATGTGTTCCATCCATAGGGTTCCCCCTCTCAGTTGATGACAATCCCATCTTTCCAGTTGCTCAGCCAAAAATCATAGAGTCAATCTTTGATACCTCTCTCTCTCTCTCTCTCTCTCTCTCTCTTTCTCTTTCACTTCCCATTTCTAATCCATTGGGAAATCCTTTTGGCTCTATCAATAATATATCTAGTCTACCTTTCATTATCTCTGCTCCTGCCAATCAGATCGAAGCTCCCCTCCTCTTTCCCTTGGATTACAGTAACAGCCTCCTATTTGTTTCCTTGCCTTAGCCCTTGCCATCCTTCATTCTTATTTTTTTAATTTTTAAATCATTTTTTATTTTTCAATTACAGTTGACATACATTATTATGTTAGTTTCAGGTGTAGACCCCAGTGATTAGATACTACATAACTTACTAATTGATCATCCCACTAAATCTTGGCACCCATCTGGCACTGTACATAGTTATTAGATTATTGACTATATTCCTGATCCTGTACTTGACATCCTCATGACTATTCTGTAACAACCAATTTGTACTTTTTTTATGGTTGAGTCATAGTCAATTTTCTATGTTCACCACCTCTTTATTGATGGACACTTAGATTGCTTCCATATCTTGCCTATTGCAAATAATGCTGCAATGAACATATGGGTGATAAATATGTACTTATTGCCATTTCATTATTCATATTTTGATCATTTTTTCTTCTACTTCTTAAATAAAACCCTTTAACATTTTTTATAATACTGGTTTGGTGGTGTCTGAAAAGCTATTTATTTGTCTTTTGATTCTCAATGATAGCTTTGCTGGGTAGAGTAATCTTAGTTGTAAGTCTTTGCTTTTCATCACTTTGACTATTTCTTGCCAATTCTTTCTGACGTGCAAAGTTTCTGTTGAGAAATCAACTGACATTCTAATGGGAGCTCCTTGTAGGTAACTGACTCCTTTTTCTTGCTGTTTTTAAGATTCTCTTTTTCTTTTTAACCTTTTGCATTTTTGTTTATTTGTTTGTTTTCTAAATATATTTTTATTGATTTCAGAGAGGAAGGAAGAGTGAGAGTGAGATAGAAGCATCAATGATGAGAGAGAATTATTGACTGGCTACCTCTGCACACTCTCTACTGGGGATCCAGTCTGAAACCTGAGCAAGTGCCCTGATAGGGAATTGAACCATGACCTCCTAATTCATAGATCCATGTTCAACCACTGAGCCACACTGGCAGGGCACCTTTTGCATTTTAATTATGATGTATCTTGGTGTAGACCTCTTTGGGTTCATCTTTCCTGGAACTCTGTGTTTCCTGGACTTGTATATCTTTTTCCTTCACCAGGTTAGGGAAATTTTCTTGCTTTCTCTTGCTTCTCCTTCCAGCACTCCAATGATGCAAATATTAGTACACTTGAAGTTGTCCAAGAGGCTCCTTACACTGTTCTCATGTTTTTTATTCTCTTTTTTTCATTTTGCTGTTCTGATTTGGTGTTTTTTGCTTCCTTATTTTCCAAATCTGATTTGATTCTTGGCTTCATCTACTCTACTGTTGATTCACTGTAAATTATTCTTTTCTTTCTTTTTTTGTTGTTGTTATTTCTTACTCAAAGATATGTTTTCATTGATTTTTTTTGAGAGAGAGAAGGAAGAGGGAGAGAGAGAAAAAAACAACAACAACAACATATTGATGTGAGAGAGAAATACTGATCAGCTGTTTCCCTTACATGCAATGACTCTGGATCAAACCCACAACCTATGTATGTATCCTGACTGGAATTGAACGCATGACCCTTTGATGCATGGAACAACACTCTAACTTACTGAGCAACACAGGCCAGGGCCCTGTAAATTATTCTTCATTTCAGTTATTATATCTTTCATTTCTGACTGGTCCTTTTTTATGCTGTTGAGGTTCTCCTAATAACTAGTGTTTTGAACTCTGTGTCTAGTAGGTTGCTTATCTCCATTTTGCTCAATTCTTTTTCTGGAGTTTTGTTCTGTTCTTTCACTTGGGACAATTTTTTATGTCCCCCAGGTTTGGTAGATTGGCTTAATATAGTAGGTGTTCTATAGGATCCAGTGGCATAGCCTCCCCGATCACCCAAGCTGGGCACTGGAGGTATACCCCACTCTGTGTAGGCTGTGTACACCCTCCTATAATAGTTTAGCCTTGATTTCTATTGGCACATCAGTGGGAGGGATTTATCTCCAAGCTGATCAGCTGCAAGGACTGGCTGTGACCACAGATCTCTGACCATCATGGAGGATCAGCTGTGCAGGGGGCCACCTCACAGAGCAGCACTTACTTTAGCAGGACTCTAGTGCCCACTGAGTCTGCTCCTTGAATGTGTATCTTGTGAAGGTTGTTGAATGGTGATGTTTCAACATGGTGTGAAGTTATTCACCGAATGCACTGGCTCTTGGGCCTCCCAGGAGGGTCAGGCCAATGTCAGCCACTGCCTGTGTTCTGCCTGGATGTACCCAACTTGAGCTGCAAAGTGATGGGTGCTGCTTGTGCTGGGCTTGAAGATGCCCAGGATAGCCAGTGAACGAAGGCTGGTTTCTGCTAGTGCCAGGCCTGGGGATACTTAGCAAGAGGTAAGGGGCATACTAAGGCCAGATGCTGTTTGTTTAGGGGATTTTAGGAAAGTCTGAAGCATGAGCCAAGACAGGAAATTCCTATGGAAAAGCCACTAGAAAGGGCTTGGGTGGGCCCACAGGTTGGGTGGGGCAGGGCCTCAAGGAATCATAAATGTGGGGCAAACAGTGTGAGTCAGGTTGGTCAGGACTCAGATATGGAGACTGTGGGCTCTGTGGGGGAAGGTCTAATCAAAAGAACTATGGCCTCTGCCAGTGCTTCTGTCTGGGAGAAAGCTGCTCCCCCAACTCTTGGCCTGATGCTGGACAATTCAGTTCCTCTCTGTGTGTCAGTGCCTTTCAAGTTGCTACCCCAGCACTGGAGCTCAGGGAAGTGAGTCTAAATAAGTTTGTGCATGGGTCCTTTAAGAGGAACTACCTGGGACTCTAGCAGCCCTGTTTCTCCGCCTCAATCCCCTCTGGTTTTGACAGCCAGAAGTATGGAAATTTCTCTTTCTAGCACTGGAACCCAGGGCTGGGGGTCCTGCTGTGGCATTAAGCCCCCCTACCCCCTTGCTCCTCAGGGGTGACCTCTGCTGCCAAGATATCCCTCCCAGTTTTATATACCACACATGAGTGTGGGAGCAGCCCATTCTGTCTCTGCCCCTCCTACTAGTCTCATGTGACTCGGTTCCCTAGTTGTAGGACTTCCATTCATCCAGATTTCAGGTAGTTCTGAATGATGGTTATTCTGTAGTTTAATTGTAATTTTTATGTGGTTGTGGGAGGATTCTAGTACCACATTTACCTGCCCTGCGATCTTGACCAGAAGTATTCATTCACTCTCTTAACATAGTAGGTGTAATGATCCTTTCATATTGCAACACCCCTGCTATTCAGAGCCTTGCATATTGTCTCTTTCATTCATAGTAGATTCTAGAGTCCTCACAATGACCTACAAAGTTCTACATGATCTGGCTGTCTGTTACCTTCTGACCTCACCTCCTACTGCTTCTTCCCTTTTTCTTTACTCCAGCCACACTGGCTTCTTTGCTTTATTTTAAACATGCATTTCATAGCCACCACAGTACTTTTGCCCTGGCTGTATCTTCAATTCTTCTTCTTCAGCCAACTCCATCTTCTTCCATTCTTTCTTTACACAAATGTCATCTTCCCAGTGAGGCCTGTGTTTTTTCATCATGTTCCCTCTACTCGCCTGGCACTTTCTTACCCTTCCAAACCCCACCCATCCCTGTAATGTTTACCACCTTCTAACATACTATCCTATATAATAATCCTATATAATAAAAGGCTAATACGCAAATTGACTGAACAGTGGAACAACCGGCACTGACCACCAGGGGGCAGATGCTCGATGCAGGAGCTGCCCCCTAGTGGTCAGTGCACTCTCACATGGGGAGCACCGCTCAGCCAGAAGTCCTGAGCTGGGCTCACAGCTGGTGAGTGCAATGGAGGTGGCAGGAGCCTCTCCCACCTCTGGCTGTGCTAAGGATGTCTCACTGCTGACTTACGCCTGCTCCCAGTAAGCCAGCATTCAGACATCCCCCGAGGTCTCTCAGACTGCAAGAGGGTACAGGCCAGGCTGAGGGACTCTCCCCCCCCCCACCCCAAGTGCACGAATTTTGTGCACCAGACCTCTAGTATAATATAATTATCTCATGTTTTTATTATCTGTCTTTTCTGTTAGAGCAGATTTAATCTCCATGACAGGGCAGAAATTTTTGTGTGTTTTTTTCACCATTGTATTACAAGCTCTTAGAACAGAGCCTGGCACATAGTAGGGTCTCAGTAAACACTTGTAAATTTCATTGAATCACAAAATAAGTCAAAGTGATGACTAGCATTAGGCACAATGAATTGGATGGCCCTATACTGAAAAACAGTATAAACTATAGTGGAGAAAAATCTGTCCTAGTTGTAGTTCTGTGTCACAAACCACACCAAAATTTGTGGCTAAAACAATAATTTATTATTAGCTTTCACAGTTTTGGAGGTTGGCAGGCTCAGCTGAGCACATACAGTTAAACTGATGCCTGTAATAGGAAGGAAGTTGGGGGCTGGTCAGGTATCTCTTTTTCCAGGTGTCATTTCCACTAGTCTATCTTGAACTTCCTCACAAGATAGCAGTAGTCACGATTTTTCACATGGTGGCTGGCATAAGTCAAGTGGCAGCTTCAAGTCTTCTTGTAGCTTTAGAAGCCTCTGAGTCATTTTCACCATTTGATATGGGAATATCACATACAAATACAAAGAGGGAAGGAATTGATGACCTCCGTCTTGAAAAGATCTCATCTGTAAATTAAGGATAAGTAATATTAGATAAGTAGACTAGCCTCTTAGGCATACTTTGGTGGAAAAGTTCGAGATACATTATTAAGGGAAATGAAAGTTGATCTAACCGAATTCATTATTTATATTAAGAATATTACATTTCCAGTTACCTCGGTTACATGTTAACTGTTTATAAGCAGAAAATACCAGTAATAAGTGAGTCTAAGATTTATGACCATAGAGAGATACTCATTCAAGTCTTTGGTTTGAATGCATGAATAGGTGATGAAAAATGCCACAAAATCATTCTACACTTAATTTTTGATTTTTTACTATTATGAGATATGTATCTAATAGCTAGCATATATAAAATATACTTATTATAAATGGGTTTCTAATTTTTCTTACCTATCTGTTTTTAGTGATATAAATGTGTTTATTGACACACCTGAGAAAAATTCACCTTTCTTCTTTGGGGTCAGTTCTGTCACCACCAATGTACATCTTTTTTTGCCCTGTGATGCAGTGCAGACTGGCATTTCTAAGCTGGTGCCAGTTTCTTGGAAAGGAAAATCATAAAAGGTGTTTAAAGTAACCATTTGTGCCTAGTGTTCTTACAAAGCAACATTCAGTTAATCTGCTTCTGAACATCCAAAAATGAAGAATTTCTGGATTCTTTTTAAAATTGTGTCCTAATCTTATGCCAAAATGTTAGTTCTGTTTGTACTAGGGACAATCCTAGTTCATAAAAACCCTGGACTAACAGTTCTTTTCTTCCATTAATTCATATTAGCCTTGGCTAAGAAATATAACTAACTTTGGAGTTTTAATTAATTAATGTATTATTTTCACTGATTCCATTGCCATAATCGCATACTAGAAAGACTACTGAACTAAAAGTCAGATGACCTGATTTTTATAATTTATATAATCTTTTTCTATTCACTTAACCTTCTCTATATATACTCTACCGTCTTTGTGGGGTATTTTAAAGATGAAATGAGGAAATGCTTTAAAAGAGTAAAAACAAATAGTATTTAAATACAAAGTGGTATAATAGAAAGAAGATAGTTGTATTTTCCATAATATTGAAGAAGCTAAAGACTTCAAAAATCTTTAAAATTTTCTGGAAACTGTAGATGATATATGTATAGTACAAAATTCTAGATCTAGTAATGAACATTTGTAAGGCACATGGTATGATGTCTATTCCTCCTGCCTCATTCCTTTTATTTTTTGTAGTAGGTGTTTTCACTTTTTCCCGATAAATTTCCTTGTTTCTCCTCCCCCGTCGTACCACCCAATACATACATTTACCCACAAATACTTTTCTATTTCTTCAAAGGGAGCCACCATTAAGAAAGATGAGCAGACTGGGGCCATCATTGTGGCCAGAATCATGAGAGGAGGGGCTGCAGACAGAAGTGGTAAGCGTTTAAATGTTAAGTGAATGTAGACAAGTCATGCTTCATTTCATAGATAACATTTTTAATATTTAACTAAGAGGATAATAATCTTTTGATATAATACAACAAACAAGAAATAAAATATTTTTCTCTGTCTTTGTATATGGAGACTTGTATAAATAAGTGAAAAATAAATCTCTCTACTCTCTTAGTTTACATGTGCTTCCAAGGTTACATTCAGACTTGAAAGATACTACTAAAAGCATGCAGGCTTTTTTAAAAAAAAGTAAGAATTATTTTCTGTGATGGAAATTATATACATTTCTAGACACTGAGCATGTTTTTCTTTGATGTTATAGTCTTTGATTCATTGGTATACAGATGCATGGAATCTGAAACCGGAGAAGCCAGAAGGTCTTCTTTTGAATCCTCAGATGTGTAACTTACAGTTTCTTTTGTAGGTAACACTGCTAATTTACTGAATTTGCTATTACTCAGGTCTTATTCATGTTGGTGATGAACTTAGGGAAGTGAATGGGATACCAGTTGAGGATAAAAAACCTGAAGAAATCATTCAGATTTTGGTAAGCTGAAATTTTATTTTAAATTATCGATAAATTTAAATCACTATATATCCAACTTGGTTATGAATACAGGATTTGGATTTAGTAGTCCAGGGTTCAAATTCCAGCTCTATCACTTAATCCTTATGTGTCTTTGGAAAATACCTTAACCTTTTTATTGCCTCAGTGTTTTCAGTTACAAAATGAGAATAAGAGGAGTTAAATATCTCACTGGAGTGTTTTGAAGAGTAAATGAGCTAAAGAGTTTATTACAGGGCCTATCCAAATTAGATGCCATTTTTTTTTGGTAATGCATTTATCTTTATCTTTCTCCCATCAATATAGCCTGTGCTTTCTAGGTATATAAAATAGTAAAACTAATTTAAATGTCTTATGAAATCCAAAACAGAATGAAATTATTTTAGTCCTTGACAATATTTATTCTCAAGTTCATTTGTAAAGATAAAATGAAGAGAAACTCTCCCTGTTACATATGAAAACATATTATGAATCTACAGGGAAAAAAAAGTTTAGTATCTCAAAACAGACCTCAGTATATGTGCAAATATGGTGGCATTTTATATTACAGGGAAAACAATGAAATCATTTTGTAAATGGTATTGGATTAATTGATGATTCAGTTAGAAAAAATAAAGTCAGTCCCTACTTTATAGCACACACAAAAACAAATCCCAACAAATTAAATATTCATGTTTTTAAAAATCACAAAAAGTAGAGTTAGATGTTAATGCTGTAAAATTCTAGTAGAAAAAGAACTGATATTACTGTAGAAAACTTTCTGAACAGAAAAAGATGTCATACATGAAACAGACAAATGAGCCCTGGCTGGTGTGCTCAGTGGTATACCAAAGGGTCATGGGTTTGATTCCCAGTAAAGGGCACATAGCTGAGTTGCAGGTTCAATCCCCAACCCTGTTCTGGGCATGTGTGGGAAGGAATCAATTAATGTGTCTCTCTCACATTGATGTCTCTCTCTCTCTCTCTCTCTCCTCCTCCTCCTCCTCCTCCTCCTCCTCCTCCTCCTCCTCCTCCTCCTCCTCTCTTCTTAACCCTCTCTAAAAATCAATGGAAAAAAATATCTTTGGGTGAGGATTAATAACAACAATAAAAACACTTAGATATGAGATTGAAGGAAAAAAATTTCAATATATATGAAAGAAAGCTAATACTTTAATATATGGAGAGTGTATAAAAATTAATAAGAAAAAACATTTTTAGAAAAATTGGCAAAGTATATGCACAGATAATATACAAAAGAAAACATGATGTCTGAAAAATACTGGTCTGGTGGGGATTTAAAAACTTGATAATGGCAAGAGTTATCCAGGTTATAGGGAAATAAATATGTTTATATGATTTTGGTAGTAGGATAAATTAATAGACCTTTTTGAGGTGGCTACCTAATATTTTCAAATTTTTATATTTGCATACCCTTTTTGTTGTTATTGACAGTACTAGAGGCCCAGTGCACAAAATTCATGCACTGGAGGGAGTGTCCCTCAGCGCAGCCTTCACCCTCTCCAATCTGGGATTCCTCGGGGGATGTCCGACTTCCAGTCAGGGATTGGGCCTAAACCAGCAGTCAGACATCCCTCTCACAATCTGGGACTGCTGGCTCCCAACCGCTCGCCTACCTGCCTGCTTGATTGCCCATAACCGCTTCTGCCTGCCAGCCTGATCACCCCCTAACCACTCCCCTGCCAGCCTGATTGATGCCTAACTGCTCCCCTGCTGGCCTGATCGCCCCTAACTGCCCTCCCCTGCTGTCCTGGTCCCCCACACTGCCCTCCCATGCAGGCCTGGTCCCCCCCCAACTGCCCTCCCCTGCTGGCCTGGTCCCCCCCAACTGCCCTCCCCTGCAGGCCATCTGTGGCAGCCATCTTGTGCCCAATGGGGGTGGTCATCTTATGAGAGGGTGTGACAATCAATTTGCATATTACCTCTTTATTATATAGGATTACAGATGTCCTCCATTTCCCCCCACCCTTTTTCTCTCCACCCAGCCATTGCCATACCCCAGGCCTTTACCACACTACTGTCCATGTCCATGGGCTATGCATATATGCATACATGTTCTATGCTTAATCTCTTCCCAACCCCCAACCCCCTCCCCTCTGATATCTGTCAGTCTGTTCCATGCGTCTATGCTTCTGGCCCTATTTTGTTCATCAGTTTATTGTGTTCATTAGATTCCACATATAAGACATATGGTATTTGTCTTTCTCTGACTGGCTTTTTTTGCTTAGCATAATAATCTCCAAGTCCATCCATGCTGTTACAAAGGGTAAGAGATCCTTCTTTATTACAGCCACATAGCATTCCATGGTGAAAATCCACTACAGTTTGTTAATCTACTTATCTACTGATGGGCACTTGGGCTGTTTCCAGATCTTAATTATTGTAAATAACACTACTATGAACATAGGGATACATATATTATTTCTGATTGGTGTTTCAGGATTCTTAGGATATACTACTAGAAGTGGGGTCACTGGGTCAAACGGCACTTGAATTTTTATTATTTTGAGGAGACCCTATACTGTTTTCCAGAATGGCTGCAGCAGTCTGCATTCCCACAAGCAGTGTACTAGGGTTCCCTTTCTTCACGTCCTCGCCAGCAGTTGTTTGTTGATTTACTGATAGTAGTCATTCTGGTAGGTATTTGGTGATACCTCATTGTGATTTTAATTTGCATCTCTCTGATGATTAATGACATTGAACATTCTTTCATATGTCTATTGGCCATCTGAATGTCATCGTTGGAGAAGTGTCTATTTGGGTCCTCTGTCTATTTTTAAATTATATTATTTGTCTTCCTAGTGTTGAGTTGAATGAGTGCTTTATATTTTTTGGAAATTAACCATTATCAGGGGTGTATCATTGGTGAATATGTTCTCCCATACCATGGGTTCCTCTTTCATTTTGTTGATGGTTTCTTTTGCTGAGCAGAAGCTTTTTACTTTGATATAGTCCCATTTGTTTATTTTTTTTTCTTGCCCTAAGATATGTATTTGCGAAAATACTTCTAGTTTATTGTCTGAGATTTCCCTGCATATATGTTCTTCCAGGCTTTTTATGGTTTCACAACTTAAATTTAAGACTTTTACCTATTCTGAGTTTATTCTTGTGTATAGTGTAAGTTGGTGGTCTAGTTTCTTTTTTTTTGCATGTACCTGTCCAATTTTCTCAAAACAATTTATTGAAGAGACTGTCTTTACTCCATTGTGTGCTCTTGCCTCTTTTGTGTAGTATTACTTGACCATAAAGATGTGGGTTGATTTCTGGGCCCTCTATTCTGTTCTATTGGTCTATATGCCTGTTCTTGTGTCGGTAATAGGCTGCTCTGATTGCAGTGACTTTGTAGTATGGTTTGATATCTGGTATTTTGACTCCCCCATTTGTTCTTCTCAAGATTACTGTGACTATTGGTGGTCTTTTTTGCTTTTATATAAATTTTTGGAATATTTGTTTTAGATCTGTGAAATATGCCATTGATTTTTGTGTGTGTTTTTTGTTTGTTTATTTGTTTGTTTTTGTTAATCCTCACTCGAGGATATTTTTTCCGTTGATTTTTAGGGAGTGGAAGGGAGGGAGTGAGGTGGAGAGAGAGAAAGAAACATCGATTGAGAGAGACACACCAGGGCGGGTGATGAAATGTGCATCCCAGCTATGTGCCCTTGAACCCGCGACCCTGCAGTGCATTTCTGATGCTTTAACCATTGAGCAACACCAGCCAGGGTTTGCTTTGAATCTATAGATTGCTTTGAGTTATATAGACGTTTTAATAATGTTAATTCTTCCAATCCATGAATATAGTATATGCTTCCACTTGTTTGTATCTTCCTCAATTTGTTTTGCAATCTCCTATAGTGTTCTGACTACAGGTCTTTTACCTCCATTAAGTTTATTCCTAGATATCTTTTTTTTTTTCTTGCAAAGAAAATAAGATTGTATTTTTAGTTTCTCTTTCTGAGAGTTCATTGCTGGTGTATAAAAATGCCATCAATTTCTGCATGTTAATTTTCTATCATATTAATTTGCCAAATTCATTTATTAAATCTATCAATTTTCGGTGGAGTCTTCAGGGTTTTCTAATACAATTTCATGTCATGTGCTAATAATACAGTTTAACTTCTTCCTTTCAAAATTGGGTGCCTTTTCTTTTTTTGTCTGATCACTTTGGCTAGGATTTCCAGTACTATGTTGAATAAGAGTAGTGAAAGTGAACATCCTGTCTTATTCCTGATCTTAAAGGAAACACTTTTAGTTTTTGCGATTGAGTATGATGTTGGCTATAAGTTTTTCATACATGGCCATTGTTACATTGATATATGACTCGTCTATTCCCACTTTGCTGAGAGTTTTTTTTAATAAAAAACGGGTCCTAGATTTTGTCAAATGCTTTTTCTGTGTCTTTTGATTTGATTATGTGATTTTTATACTTCATTTTGTTTATGGGATATATCATGTTTATTGATTTGCGAGTATTATACCAGCCTTGCACCCCCCCTCCCCAAATAAATCCCACTTGGTCATGCTGAATGATCTTTTTAATGTATTGCTGGATCTGATTTGCTCATATTTGTTGAGGATTTTAGCATCTTTATTCATCAAGGATATTGGCCTATAATATATTGTCTCTGTGTATTGTCTTTATCTGGTTTTGGAATTAGGATAATGCTAGCCTTGTTAAAATAGTGTGGCCTTAGCCAGTTTTGCTTAGTGTTTAGAGCATTGGCCCAAGGACTGAAAGGTCACAGATTCGATTTTGGTCAAGGGCATATACCTCGGTTGCAGGCTCAATCACTGGCCTGGGTCAGTGTGCATGTGGGAGGCAATCAATCAATGTGTCTCTCTCACATGAATGTTTCTCTTTGTCTCTACCCTGCCCTTCCATTCTTTCTAAAAATCAATGGGAAAAATATCCTCAGGTAAGGATTAACAATAACAACAAAGAAAAGAATGTGGATGTCTTCCCTCCTCTTGAATTTTTTGGAGTAGTTTGAGGAGGATAGGTGTTAGTGTGTTCCTTTGAGTGTTCCATAAAACTCGCCTGTGAAGCTTTCTAGTCCAGTACATTTGTTTTCTGGGAGTTTTTTAAATTACTGCTTCAATTTTATTAGGTGTTATCAGCCTATTAAGGTGTTCTAATTCTTCCTGATTGAGCTTTTGCGTGTTTCTAGTAATTTGTCCATTTTGCCTAGTTTGTCCAATTTGTTGACAAATAGTTGTTCATGGTATTTTCTTACAATCCTTTGTATTTCTGTGATATCAGTTGTTACTTTGCCTCTTTCACTTATGGATTTTACTTGGGCCCTCTGTTCTTGGTTCTTGATGAGTCTGGCTAAAGGTTCACCAATCTTGTTTATTTTTTTCCAAGACCCAGTTCTTGGTTTCATTGATCTTTAGTATAGTTTTTTTATTATTATTCTCTATGATATTTATTTTCAGTCTGATGTTTATTATTTCCTTCCTTCTTACTCTGGATTTTTCTTGTTGTTCTCTTTCTAGTTCTTTTAGTTGTAGGGTTAGATATAGTTCACTAGAGACTCTAGAGCAGGGGTGGGCAAACTTTTTGACTCGAGGGCCACAATGGGTTCTTAAACTGGACCGGAGGGCCGGAACAAAAGCATGGATAGAGTGTTTGTGTGAACTAATATAAATTCAAAGTAAGCATCATTACATAAAAGGGTACAGTCTTTTTTTTTTTTTTCAGTTTTATTCATTTCAAACGGGCCGGATCCGGCCCGCGGGCCGTAGTTTGCCCACGGCTGCTCTAGAGACTCTCTTGTTTCTTGAGGTAGCCCTTCCTCAAGAAACAAGAGAGTCTCTAGTGAACTTCCCTCTCGGGACTGCTTTTACTGTCCCATAGATTTTGGGTTGTTGTGTGTTCATTTTCATTTGTTTCCAGGAAGTTTTGTATTTCTTCTTGCATCTTATTGGTAATGCATCCATTGTTTAATAATGTGTTATTTAGCCTCCATGTGTTTGAATGTTTTTGAGTATTTTAATTTTAGTTGATTTCTATTTTTTTGCCATTATGATCTGAAAAGATGATTGATACAATGTTCTTGAACTTACAGAGACTCATTTTGTGTTCTAACATGTGGTCTATATTTGAGAGTGTCCCATGTACACTTGAGATGAATGTATATTCTGCAGCTTTGGCATGAAATGTTCTGTAAATGTCAATTAAATCATCTGATCTAGAGTGTCATTTAAGTTTTATTGTTGATTTTTTTTTTCTTGGAAGATCTATCCAGTGACGTTGGTGGAGTATTAAAGTCCCCTACAATGACTATAGAGCTGTCAATCTTTCCCTTAAAGTTCTCCAAGAGTTTTTATATATATATGAAATAGATATATTTATGTGATCCTATTTGGGCGCATACATGTTTACCAGGGTTATAGCCCCTTGTTGGATCAATCCTTTAGTATTATGTAGTGACCTTTTTTGTCTCTTGCTATGGCCTTTGCTTTGAAGTCTATTTTGTCAGATATAGTATTTCTACCCTTCCATTTTTTTCTTCATTTTCATTTGCATCAAAAAATTCTTTCCATTTCTTCACTTTCATTCTGTGTGAGTCTTTTGTTCTGAGGTGGGTCTCTTATAGGCAGCATATATATAGGTCATATTTTCTTATCCATTCTTATCCCTATATCTTTTGATTGGAGCATTTACTCCATTTACATTTAAGGTTATTATTGATAGGTACTTATTTATTGCTGTTTTTATTCTTTATGCATATGTTCCTCTCTCTGTATAATTTTCTTCTTCTTCTTCTTCTTCTTCTTCTTCTTCTTCTTCTTCTTCTTCTTCTTCTTCTTCTTCTTCTAGCAGTCCCTTTAACACTTCTTATATGCTGGTTTTGTGGCAATAAATTCCTTTAGCCTGTTTGTTTGTTTGTGGATCTCTTTTACTTCACCTTCAATTTGAATGATAACCTTCCTTGATTTCAGATCCTTGCTTTTTATTACTATGAATACTTCATGCCATTCCCTCTTGGCCTATAGTGTTTCTGTTGAGAAATCAGCTGACTTCATTATGGGATCTTCCTTGTAGGTAACTTACTCTCTCTTGCTGCCCTTAAGATTCTCTCTTTCTCTTTCATGTTTGCCATATTTAACTGTGGTGTGTCTTTCAGTTCATCTTAAGTGGAACTCTGTGTGCTTCCTGAACTTGGGTGACATTTTCCTTCACCAGGATATGGAAGTTTTCTGTCCATAATTCTTTAAACAGATTCTCTGTCCCCCACTCCCTTTTTTCTCTGCTGATACCCCTATGTAGATCTTGTTACATTTCATGTTGTTCCAAAGTTTTCTTAAACTATTCCCCTGCTTTTTAATTATTTTTTTTCTTTTTTCTGCTCTGATTGAGTGATTCTATCTTGTCTTTTGATTCACTGATTTGGTCCTCTGCTTTGTTCAGCCTACTTGTTTTTCCTTCCAATGTATTCTTTTATATTATTTTTATTGATTTCAGAGAGGAAGGAAGAGGGAAAGAGAGATAGAAATATCAATGATGAGAGAGAATCATTTATTGGCTGCTTCCTGCACATGCATGTGCCCTGACTGGGAATTGAACTGTAACCTCCTGGTTCATGGATTGATGCTCAACCACTGAGCCATGCTGGCCAGGCCTTCAGTGTGTGCTTCATGTCAGATATGGTATTCTTTATTTTCAACTGGTTATTGTTCATAGTTTCTATATCCTTTTCATGCTTTTGAGCATCTTTGTAACCATTACTTTGAAACCTGTTTCTGATACATTGCTTGCCTCCATTTCATTTAGCTCTTTTTCTGGAGATTCCTCCTGTTCTTCCATTTGGGGCCTGATTATTTGTCTCCCCATTGTGGCTATTTCTTTGTGTTTTCTTCTATGTGTTGGGCTCAGTGACACAATTGTTAATACATTGTATGCGGGAAACGTGTTTACATGTTTTACATATTTATACGTTCTACCAGTGTAGTAGAGCACGGGACACGTATTAATACATTTTTTATAGACTAGCGGTAGAATGCGGGTAACATATAAATACGTAAACTAAAGTTATCGTAATTTTACTGAACGTTGCCATTTGCGCAAAAAATTAGCAAAAATGGCCCGCACCACCTGTTAGTGCGCGATAAAAACTACCCCCAAACAATGTGTTAACTCTTTAAGCTGGGTGTCTATAAAGGTAAACCTTGATCACCATATATGAGATTCTGTAGGGACTACCTCCCTAGGCATGGTTGTTTCCAGCGAGGTCTGGAGCCTGTTGGGATCCCCACTCTGGTGTGCCATTTGTGTGTGTAATTTGGTTGAACTCTGGTGTAGTCTGAAGCCCACCACTTATTGTGTTGGTTCTGGGTCCTTTTGGATGGATATCAGATGCAGGTTGCATCAGACTTTGTGTGTAACTGGCTCTGGGTTACCAGTCTGTAGTTACCACTCTGTTTACAGTTTATGTCTGTGTCTACTAAATCTGTGCATGTGTGGGAGGGGATAATCTGTGTATATGGAGTTGGCTTCTTCCAGCTTTAGGCTGGAGGAAAATCTGTGGTCAGACTTGAGTTTCCTGGAGTTCCTCCTCTACCTGTCAGCTACTCTGCCTTCCCCCTGAGGTTGCCAGGCCTTCCTCCAGAGCTTTCTGGAGAGGGTAGACCCAGGCTAGCCTAGCTCAGCCTAGCAGACCCCTTGTTTGGGGATTATGCATTCAGGCACTCAATGAAGGGAAATTAGTCCCTGCTTCAAAGCCAAACTCTTCAGGCTCTGCCAGAGTATCCATCTCTAGTTCCCCTTAAGGTGGCTTGCTACAGGTTCATATTGGGTCTAGCCTACAGTATCCTCTGCAAGAGCAGGTTCAGCCTCCCTAAGTTCAGGGGCATTGATCAAGTAAGTCTCCTATTGAGGTTTTTGCCAGCCCAGCCCACAGGAGGGGGCTAAGCACTTCCTCCCAGTCTTAGACAATAACCTCCAAGTGTCTCACTTTTTGAATGGCCCGCTCTGAGCCGCTCTCCTGTCCCCCACGGAACTGCACCCAGCAGGGGTATCTGGAACTTTACAGGGCTGAACCAAACAGTCTCCTACTTTTTGAGTGTGGTTCCCACAGCGTGCAGGAAGGGCTGACAGGCACTACCTTTCTTTCTCGGGACTATGACTTGGAATTCGCAGGAAGCTCTGATCTGCCTCTCCACAATGAAGTCACAGAGTTCAGCACTCATCTATCTGTGTCCCTGACAGAAGTCTCCCTGCAGACACCATCCAAAAGTCCCAGCTCTGTACAGCACTGATGCCCCTGTACTACATAACCAAGAAGGAGGGTACAGAAAATCAGCCCCAGAAACCAAGATGGCGGCATAGGTAAGTACCGGAAATTGCTGCCTCACATAACAACTTCAAAAATACAACTAAAAGACAAAACGGACATCATCCAGAACCACAGGAAGGCTGGCTGAGTGGAAATTCTACAACTAGAAGGAAAGAGAAAAGCACACTAGGACTCAGAGGAGGTGCGGAAGTAAAGTGCAGAGGTACGGAGGTGCACACGGAAAGGGCTGGCAACTGAGGATGCAGTTGTCTTTTTCAATCGGGAGGGAGTCTCAAGCTCCCGACTGCTCTGAACTCCAGTTCCGGGTGAGTCTCTCGGGACCCAGACTCATACAGAGAGAAACTGGACTGTCTGGCATTGGTCAGAACTCGAGGGCGGCTTTCTCTCAGAGGTGCTTGCAGAGATTACCAGGACACTGACACACGGGGACTCTTAGGACAGGACTGAGGATCAGCCATAGCAGTTTTCTCTGCCCTGTTGATTCCCTGAGACCCCGCCCCACCCAAGCTGGGCACAGAGGCTTTTGCATATGAAAGGCCTGGCCCTTTGCAATCTGAAAATTACCTAACAAACTGCAGCTGGGTCAGAGAGACCCAGAACTTCCAAAAGAAGGCCCAAGGCCCCACAGCATCTTGCATTGCTTCACAGCTGGGCCTCATCTGGGCACCTCCAAACCCCAAACAAAGAAGAGGAATCTGCAGATCTCTCCGTAGCTCCTGCTGGGTAGCCTTAGGCAGAGACTAAATTAGCACCTCCTTAGAGATCCAAGAGCCAGTGTACCCAGTGGTCAGAGTGGGACCAACCAGATTACAACTCCTCAGATCCATAAGGGACACACTCAGGGGGCAGACTCAGTGATCACCAAAGCCCCACTGAAGCAAGTCTTGCCCCAGAAGGGTGTCTCCAGCACGGAAGTTCTCCCACTGCAGACACAGCTGATTCTCACAGCCACTTGGCCTGGAGGCCAATTCCTCCCAGTGATACCTACAACAATCAAGGCTTAACTATAACAAGACTGTGCACAAAGCCCCAAAAGGGGTGCACCAAGTGTGTCCACCTCAGGTAATTGGGGAGGCTGAGCCACTGGGCCCTATAGGACACCTAGCACAGAAAGCCACTCTATCAACACAGGGAAGCATAAAAAAACGCAGAGACAAAGAAACAGGTCACAAATGACAGAAATGGAGGAAAGCAAACTACTGGATATAGAGTACAAAACCAAATTTAGAAGGTTTTACAAGAATTTTCTAGAAACTGCCGATAAATTCATTGAGACCCTCAAGAAACCCAGTAGGACCCTCGAGGTTATGAACAAGGACCAACTAGAAATTAAGCATACACTGACTGAAATAAAGAATATTATACAGAGATCCAACAGCAGACTAGAGAATCGCAACAATCAAGTCAAAGATTTGAAATACGAAAAAGCAAAAATCACCCAACCGGAAAAACAAAAAGAAAAAAGAATCCAAAAATATGAAGATAGCATAAGGAGCCTCCTGGACAACTTCAAGCATACCAACATCCGAATTATGGGGGTGCCAGAAGAAGAGAGAGAGCAAGATATTGAAAACCTATTTGAAGAAATAATGACAGAAAACTTCCCCTACCTGGTGAAAGAAATAGACTTACAAGTCCAGGAAGCGCAGAGAACCCCAAACAAAAGGAATCCAAAGAGGACCACACAAAGACACATCATAATTAAAATGTCAAGAGCAAAAGACAAAGAGAGAATCTTAAAAGAAGCAAGAGAAAAACAGTCAGTTACCTACAAGGGAGTACCCATACGACTGTCAGCTGATTTCTCAACCGAAACTATGCAGGCCAGAAGGGAGTGGCAAGAAATATTCAGAGTGATGAATAGCAAGAACCTACAACCCAGATTATTTTACCCAGCAAATCTATCATTCAGAATTGAAGGTCAGATAAAGAGCTTCACAGATAAGAAAAAGCTAAAGGAGTTCATCACCACCAAACCAGTATTAGATGAAATGCTGAAAGGTATCCTTTAAGAAGGGGAAGAAGAAAAAGGTAAAGATACAAATTATGAACAATAAATACACATGTATCAACAAGTGAATCTAAAAATCAAGTGAATAAATAATCTGATGAACAGAATAAAGTGGTGAATATAATAGAATCAGGGGCATAGAAAGGGAGTGGACTTACTGTTCTCGGGGGGGAAGGGGTGTGGGGGGTGTGGGAAGAGATTGGACAAAAATCATAACCTATTGCCGAAACCGGTTTGGCTCAGTGGATAGAGTGTCAGCCTGTGGACTGAAAGGTCCCGGGTTTGATTCTGGTCAAGGACATGTACATGGGTTGCAGGCACATCCCCAGTAGGAGATGTGCAGGAGGCAGCTAATTGATGTTTCTCTCTCATCGATATTACTAACTCTCTATTTCTCCCCCTTCCTCTCTGTAAAAAATTAATAAAATATATTTTTTAAAAAAATTATAACCTATGAAGGAGGACAGTGTTGGGGGGGCGGTAAGGGCAGAGGGTAGGGTGGGAACCGGGTGAAGGGGAGCTAGGGGGGGAAAAAGGAGGAACATCTGTAATAATCTGAACAATAAAGATTTAATTTAAAAAAAGAAAAAGAAAATCAGCCCTGTGCAGGATTCCTATCTCTCCATGTGGCTGGTCTCAACAAAAGTGAGGTCCAAATTCCCAGCTCTGCTCGGGGTCCAAACCTACAGTTCAGATCAAGAATCCCAGACCTGTGCTGCTCCCAGGCTATGTGGCCAAACCAGCAGGATGGGGAAATCTGGGTGTCTCCATATATGGAGGGAGGAGCTCTGACCTTGTACTCAGGTGGGAAAGACTATTCCTTTTATTTCAAGATAGACAGTTTATCACTGACTGGGGTTCTGTCGAATGACTTTCTAGAAAGTAGAGAGTCCTTCAAAGTCACTGTTTTTTTGTAGCCCCCAGATCTGTCTTTTGCTGGAGCCAAAGACAGCTGTGCAACCTCTCCAGTGATCGGAGTCTGGAGCGAACTTCTCAGGCTGGGGACCCTTGCAGTAGGAGTGCTTCTTCACTGGGACGATGTGACCCAGGCAAACAAAATCTCCCTGATTCCCTCCACCTGATGCTATGTGGGCTCTTCTGTTCATCTCTGTTGCTCTTGGTTCAGGATCCCTGCATGGGGATCCCAGGGGGAGGGAGCTTTGCACCAGGATATTCCTCTGGCCACTTAGCCACTGCACCTACTAGAGGGGGCTTTCTCTTTCTGCATCTCCGTTCCTCTTACAAGTCTCTACGTGGCTTCTTCATTGTTTCTTAAATACTACATTTTAGATCAGTTATACTTCAACTAGAGGCCCAGTGCATGAAATTCGTGCACTGGGGGGTGGGGTTCCCTCAGCCCAGCCTGCCCCTCTCACAGTCTGGGAGTCCTCAGTGGATGTCCTACTGATGGCCACAATCTGGCAGCAGAGGCTTGGAGCAGGCGTCCCGTGTGTGTGTTTGTGTGTGTGTCTGTCTGTTAGGGCCTGCCCCCAGCTGCTCCACGTAGGCTCGAAGCAGTTGCTGTATGTGTGTGTGTGTGTGTGTGTGTGTGTGTGTCTCCAGTGGGGGTCTGCCCCCAGCCACATTGGAGGCTCAGAGCAGGAGCCCCTCTGTGTTGATCTCTCAGGCTCCTGGCCTCCACTGCATGTTGTACTCTCCCTTGAGCTATGGCCAGGATGGGGATGCTGCTTGCAAGCCGGGCTTTCCTGCTCCTGGATCGCCATGGCGACCGGGGAGCAGGCCCAGCTGGGGGCTGTCCGCAGGCCGGGCTTGCTTTCTTGCTCCTGGATCCTCATGGGGACCAGGGAGCAGGCCCAACTGGGGGCTGCCTGCAGGCCGGGCTTTCCTGCTCCCGTATCAGGCCCAGCTTGGGGCTGCCCGCAGGCCAGGCTTGCTTTCCTGCTCCCGGATCAGACCCAGTTGGGGGCTGCCCTCAGGCTGGGCTTGCTTTCCTGCTCCTGGATCAGGCGCAGCTGGAGGCTGCCTACAGGCCGCACTTTTCTACTTACAGATGGCTGGATCACCACAGCGACCCAGGGTCCAGCGGCACTTTCCTACTCTCCAATAGTCATAGGGTCCTGGCTGGGGGCAGGGCTTAGCAATGCAGGGCTTAGGTTGCACGGGGGCCCGGCTAGGGGCTCAGGTAGCACACAGGGGTCCTGGCTGGGGGCGGGCCTTATGCCCCGCTGCCCAGCACTGCACATGGGGCCCGGATGGCAGCTTGCGCTGTCCTGCCCTGCCTGTAGTATAGGATAGAGGCCTGGTGCACAGGTGGGGGCCGGCTGGTTTGCCCTGAAAGTGTCCCGGATCAGGGTGGGGATCCCGCTTGGGTGCCTGGCCAGCCTGGATGACGGGCTGATGGCTGTTTGCAGCTGGTCACACCCCCTTCAGGGTGGGGTTCCCACTGGCGTGCCTGGCCAGTCTGGCTGAGGGCCTGAGAGCTGTTTTCAGGCTGGAGGGCAACTTAAGCTCCCAGCCTCTCCTTTTTTTCATTTTTTTATTCTGGGATTTATTTACCTTCTATAGCTGTCACTGGAGCTGAGAGCAGGCTCCAGCTCTGAGGGCTGAAAGCAGGTTTCTAGGTTTGTTTGAAACTCTGTTGCCATCACTGCAGCTCTAAGTTCTGAGGCCGAAGCTGGCTGAAAGAACTTGTTTAGCTTCTATAATTGCAACATAGTTGCTTAGAGTGCAGCTCAGAGCTGGGCTGCGGCAGGCGGGGAACCTTGGCTTCCTCAATCACTGGAGCAAACAAGCCTTCTGTTTGCTTCAGCTGCGTGGCTGCAGGCTGCCATCTAGGTTGGCAGTTAATTTGCATATCCTGCTGATTAGCCAATGGGAAGGGTGTCGGGGTTATGGTAAATTTGCATTGTTCTCTTTTATTATATAGGATTGCTCAGTAGTTTAGCTGTAAATCCAGTCCATGGCTGAGAGCAACTGCAGGCAGCCTCCAGCTGCTCTGTAGCTGTTTTGAACCTAATTTGCATACCCCTTAATCAAGAAATGCAGATTTTGGAAATTAATTCCAAGGGTCTAATTTGGTATATATCTGTAAACAAGATATTTTTAAATATTTAGAAATTCTTAAGGTTTCATTGATTGATTGATCATTCCATCTACATGATGGGTCACGGTGAAATAATCACAATGGCTGGTAGACCTATTTTACCTAATAATAATGATAATACTAATAATAGCTTATAGTGATTGAGCCCTAAATGGCATTATTCTAAGGGCTTTACATACATTAAAATACTCCCCCCCAACCCCCCCCGCAACACACACACACACAAACTAGAAGAATGGGAAGGGACTATAGAGAAAACTTGCTTTCTCTCTACTTATACAATTCAGTATTATATGAATTCTTAATAAGATTTGTGAATTACTTCTATGATAATCAGTAACAATGATATTGTTTTGAAGTTACACTTTTATAAAATTATAATATACTAGAGTCCCGGTGCACAAAAATTTGTGCACTCAGGGGGGAGGGGGGTCCCTCAGCCCAGCCTGTGCCCTCTCACAGTCTGGGACCCCTCGGGAGATAACGACCTGCTGGCTTAGGCCTGCTCCCGGGTGGCAGAGGGCAGGCCCAATCCCTAGGTGCAGCCCCTGGTGGGGCTCAGAGCAGGGCCGATTGGGGAGTTGGGGCGCCGCCCCCTGTCATGCACAGAGCAGGGCGGATCTGTGGGTTGCGATGCCACCCTCAGTTACGCTCAGGGTAGGGCCGATTGGGGGATTGGGGCACCGCCCCCTGTCACACTCAAGGCAGAGTCGATGGGGAGGTTGCGGCGCCACCCCCTGTCACGCACAGAGCAGGGCCCATCAGGGGGGTTGGGGCTCTGTACCCTGTCACGCACAGAGCAGGGCCCATCAGGGGATTGGGGAGCTCCCCCCTGTCACGCACAGAGCAGGGCCGATCAGGGGGTTGAGGAGCTCCCCCCTGTCACTCACAGAGTAGGGCTAATAGGAGAATTGGGGCACCGCACCCTGTCACACTCAGGGCAGGGCCGATGGGGAGGTTATGGCTCGACCCCGTCACACACAGAGCAGGGCCCATGGGGGGCGGTTGGGGCGCCATACCCTGTCACACACAGAGCCGCAGGGCGTTCAGGTGGTTGGGGAGCTCCCCCTATCAGGCACCGAGCAGGGCCGATCAGGGGGTTGGG
Source organism: Myotis nattereri (assembly GCF_964212035.1). Taxonomy (NCBI): domain Eukaryota; kingdom Metazoa; phylum Chordata; class Mammalia; order Chiroptera; family Vespertilionidae; genus Myotis; species Myotis nattereri. Next base: position 96,269,001 of record NC_138075.1, read on the forward strand.
GCGCCTTCCCCTGTCACGAACAAAGCAGGGTGGATAGGGAGGTTGTGGCCCGTCCCCTGTCACACACAGAGCCACAGGGTGATCAGGGAGTTTGGGCGCTGCCCCCTGTCACACTGATCCCAGTGCCGGGAGGCCTCGTGGCTCCGCTGATCCCAGTGCTGGGAGGCATATTACCCTTTTACTATATAGGATAGAGGCCTGGTGCACGGGTGGGGGCCGGCTGGTTTGCCCTGAAGGGTATCCTGGATCAGGGTGGGGGTCCCGCTTGGGTGCCTGGCCAGCCTGGGTGAGGGGCTGAGGGTTGTTTGCAGCTGGTCACACCCCCTTCAGGGTGGGGTCCCCACTGGGGTGCCTGGCCAGTCTGGGTGATGGGCTGAGGGCTGTTTTCAGGCTGGCGGGTGACTGAAGCTCTCAACCGCTCCTTTTTTTCTTTTTTTTTACTCTGGGCCAGCTTTAGCTCTGAGGCTTGGCTCCAGCTCTGAGGCCTCGGCTGCTGAAAGCAGGTATCTGGTTTGTTTGGGTTCTATAATCGAAACACTGTTTCAACTCCAGCTCTCAGATCCCGGCTGGCTGAAAGCAGGTTTCTGGAGTTTGTTTAGATTCTATATTTGTAACAAACAGTGTTTCGAACTGCAAGCTCAGAGGCCGGTAGCAGCAGGCGGGGAACGTTGGCTTCCTCCGTCACTGAAGCAAGCAAGCCTCATGGTCGCTTCAAGCTGCCTGGCTGCCGGCCGCCATCTTGGCTGGCAGTTAATTTGCATATCACCCTGATTAGCCAATGGGAAGGGTAGCGGACATACGGTTAATTACCATGTTTCTCTTTTATTTGATAGGATACTATTAAACCCCATTTTACTTGAGACTCTGTGCTGTATTGGAGCTCCTCCTAGGCTTGTCGAAGCTGATTCTATGCAACTTTTCCCGGCATGGCTATCAGTGACTTCACACTGGCATATTGAAATTGGCTATGGCAGGATTACTTATACCATGAAAATTGGCAAACAAAACAAATCAGGGCCCTTTTTTTATAAAATACAGTCCTGGTTTACCAGCACACCATTGATAGTGAGCCTCAGAGAGATCTAACCATTTTTCCCTTTCTCTCTCCTTCCCTGCCTCCTTCCTTCCTGTCTTCCTCTTTTCTTCCCTTCCTCATACCTCTTAGATATGTTTTAGATATTTACTGATCTTATGGAGTTAGAATTAGCAGAGATAACAGTTAAACAATTGTATAAATAATTATATAGATATGTTATGATAAATGTTAAAAGGGGGGAGAAATAAATAGAAAATGACATGAGAGTTTATTAAAGGGAGATCTACTCTTGTCTGAGTTAGCAAAGACTTTTGGGTATTGCTTGTTTTAATTAAAATTGAATAGTTATATTCAATCTTTTCATCTTTTAATTAATCTATTTTTTGGTATTTTACTCACTAACCAGAATGTAATAGAGATGAATGTTCTTTCTTATTTTTTCTGGATGATGATACTTTTTTGTGTATGTGGATGTTGATACTTAAATGTAATAGTCTGATGCTTGTACATTATCTGTTCTCCACATTTACTGTTATCTGTAGAAGGCACTATGCATAAGTAACTCGACATGGCTGGTAATATATTCATTGGGATTTTAAAAGTGCACAAGGAGGTAAAAGTGGGTTTAGTGCTTGATGTTTTTTAAATTATTTGACAAACTTTAGTGCTTTCTCATGTTATAGGAATTCATACAAAAATACTTTTCTCAGTTTGATCTATCTAAGAATAGAAATCCCAAGCTTGTAAATTTTCAGATGCATTTAGTTTTCTACATGTTTTTTCTTCCCTCTCCTTGGCTCTAGAAGTGTTTTTTTTTTTTTTATAACTCTTTCCTCTAATAATCAGGCTCAGTCTCAGGGAGCAATTACATTTAAGATCATACCCAGCATCAAAGAGGAGACACCATCTAAAGAAGGCAAGGTAATTATTACTTTAAAATCTTTCCTGTGGAGGGTGAGGGGGCTAATGTGTTTTTCATCTAATACATATCTTCTTTGTTATGACAAGTTTATTTTAATATTCTTTTTTAAAATTGTTCTTAAATCAGAGTTAGAAGAATGTTGGCCATTTGATATTTTTTATATTTATTCATTTTAAATAAAACTTTCTTCCAGATGTTTATCAAAGCCCTCTTTGACTATGACCCTAATGAGGATAAAGCAATTCCATGTAAGGAAGCTGGGCTTTCTTTCAAAAAGGGAGATATTCTTCAGATTATGAGCCAAGATGATGCAATGTGGTGGCAAGCGAAGCATGAAGGTGATGCCAATCCCAGGGCAGGCTTGATTCCTTCGAAGCACTTCCAGGAAAGGTGAGCTACTGGCATGGAATGATGGCCTTTCTTCAACTGACCTTTTGTTCTCTGCAAAATATCGCTCAAGCATAGTGGTGATAAAATAAGCACTAAAATCTTGCCTTAGAGTCCTTTATCCCTCAGATTTGGATTTCTGTTTTGTCTGAGTATGAATAATGACCAAAAATAATATGACAGTACCAGATCATATTTGGTTTTTGTTAAGAAGCAAATGGAAAATCACACATTAATATCTGAAACTGTATTGATGTGAAAGATGGCAAAAATAAGAGTGATTTTGGAGTGGGGATAATTTATAAAAATTTGAAATTAGAGAATTCTGTTCTTAATTTGAGTAGATTGCATTGTGTTCATTCCCCCCCTAACTTTCCAGCTCTTTCTTCAGACTTTTAATATTTTGGTGTTATATTAACCTTGGATCTGCACTGAAAATTGATAGGCATATTGACCTTCTTTTCCTCCCAGGAGATTGGCTCTGAGACGACCAGAAATAATAGTTCAGCCCCTGAAAATTTCCAACAGGAAATCATGTAAGTTTGTTAATAAGAATGCAGACTAACCAAATCTTGGTATTTATTTTTGACTATTAAAGCAGGTATTTGTGGTAGAATGACAGATCATATTACCTTCTGATAGTTTTTGGATCATTTTAAATAGACTAAAGTGAATCTTTTGAAGAAAGGGGTGTTAGGAGTAATTTGTAATAAATCCATGGCTCTTTAAGAAAAGGACTAATAACTACTGCTCTTTTTGAATTCTGAATTTAGGTATTTTATTTCTCCAAAGCCAGGAGGTTTGGGTAAGATATTCCTGGTAAAGATTAAGGGGAAAAATTCATCACATTCTTGGACACAATAGCAGTTGCGCCTAAGAACAATTAATTGTTCTTCCTCTTGGTTACCCAGAAATCATAGTAACTCTGATCTTTTACTTGTCTGTTTGGAATTATTACCAGACTAGATTAAAATAAAATAAGAGTAAGAAAAAAAATGACATAAGATAACTGAAAAATATAGTGTAGATTTAAGTGCCTTTTTTTCAGCCCACCTTTCTCTCACTTCCCTTTACTTCTCATCTCTCAAGTCCCCCATCCCATAAATTTTCTACTTCAGCTCTTCTAAATGTTTAAGGTATTTTAAGAGTTAAAAAAATATCCCTTTGTTTTCAGCATGGAAATTGTACATTAAAAGGCAAAATGAAAAAAATAAATGGTCCTGGAATTTTACACCAACATCTGTTTTTAGTATTGTTGCATTTTTCACATCTCCTGTTATTTCTGTCAGTTTGTAGAAGCTTATAGCCCAGGAATTACATCATTAGAGAGCCAAACTACAGTCAGTATAAATCTCCCAAGCAAGCAAATACTTCAAGTGCAGCACTGATTCAAAAGCCTGCTTGTTCTTGCTCTGCTAAGTCTGGGCAGAAAGAAAAAAAAAACTTGTAGAATGTCACATGTATTGTGACATCAGAAACCTAAAGTTGAACTAGAACGATGCCTTATTTTAAAGTGTGATGAATTTTCACTGACAACTCACCCAGTTGAAAGGACCTTTGAGACATCCATCTCACTTGCTCTGTGAGAAGTTTAAATTTGGGGCTGCACATTTCTAATATATCTGGTGCATATGGGATAAAATATGTATAACTTAAAAATGAAATTAATGTGATTCTCTTTGAATCTGAATCCATACTCAAATTAGTACAGTTTGATATAATTACAAATTTTCATTTATTTAAAAATGTTGATAAATATTTCTTTGAAGAACTATGTAAGTTGAATAGGTTGTCTTTATAGTACATTTCCCAAACTGGTTTCAGTATAGATGTGCACGAATGGGAGGTGGGGTGTGTGTGTGTGTGTGTGTGTGTGTGTGTGTGTGTGTGTGTTTAAACAATAATTGTAATAGAGGCTTTTTCTGTGTTAATTTTTGTAAATTTTTATATTAATACTTCAGTATTTGAATTTGAGAAATATTTATTTAAGGATTTATTTTTACTGAAATGTCCTCATTTGGATGTTTTAGTATTTTTCTCTCTTTTTTTGCCTCTTTAATATTATTTAAAAATATTTACTGATCCTCCTTTAACCCTTTCTTCCTTATGTTTTTTTTTTCTTTTCTTTATCTCTTTCCTATTTTTATTTTTTACTAAACTCTGATTCACTGAGAAAGGCATTGTTTATTCTCATATATGAATGTTATTTTGAATAGAAATATATCTGGTCAATATTATCTCAGTTAAATCACGAGTGTATAATATATATGGCCATGTTCAGAGACAGTATATTTTTTATGAACACTAAATAGAAAGCTAATAACTTTATTCTAAAATAATTAAAATTCAATTTTTATGAGCATTTTTAGTTATTAATAGATATTGCCAAATTGCCTTCAGTGAGATTGTACTAGGTAACAATACCATCCACAGTGTATGACCATCATTAATTCATTCATTCATTCAAATGGCTTGCCATTGGCCACGTGGGGCAGAGGGTACATGATGTGTCCCTCTGCAACTCCCAGGCCCTTACAATCTTAGCATCTTCATTGTTTCTTTTCTTTCCTGTCTCATCTTCTTTAGCATGAATAAATACAGTGTTTCAGAACAGTGTCTGATACAATTCACATAAAATCCACTGTTTTAAAGTGTACCACTAGTAGTTTTCAGTACACTTACAAGGTTATGCAACTATCATCATTATTTAGTTCCAGAACATTTTCACCACCCCCAAAAGAAACCCCATTAGCAGTCACTTCCCATGATTTCCTGCCTCTAGTCTAGCCCATGGCAAACAATCTATTTCCTGCCTCTATGAATTTGCCTATCCTTGACATTTCATATAGATGGAATCATATAACATATGACCTTTTATAACTGACTTTTTTCATTTAGCGTAATGGGTTCAAGGTTCATTCATATTGTAGCATGGGTCAGTACTTAATTTCTTTTTATGGCTGGACAATATTCCAGTGTATGGCTGTATCACACTTAGTTTAACCATTCCTCAGTTAATGGGCATTTGGGTTGTTGTAAATAACCCAATAGCCACCTTTAGGCTAATAGGAACAATGCTGCTATGAACATTCATGTTTGGCTTTTTTGTAAGGACACATGCTTTAATTTTTCATGGGAATATACCTACGATGCCCTACCAAAGTTACGCATGGTAACTGTATGTTTAACTTTTTGAGAAATTGCCAAACTGTTTTCCATAGCAACCGCACCATGTCATATTTCATCAGCAATGTGTGAGGGTTCCAGCTTCTCCACATCCCTGACAACACTTGTTATTGTTTGTCTTTTTTATTATAGCCATCAGCATGGGCATGAAGTGGGATCTTACTGTGTGTGTGTTTTTTTACTTTATTTTTATTGGTGACACTATTGCAGATGTCCCTATTTTGCCCACCTCCACCCAGCCCTCTCCCCCTTCCCTCTGGCCATCACCACACTGTTGTCTGTGTTTATGGGTTATGCATATGTGTTCTTTGGCTAATCTTCATTTGAAATTTTTGTTGTTGTTGTATGAGAAACCCTTAAACTCAAAAGTTATGCAATACTCATGGTACTAGTTTTGAACATTTTTAAAGGCATTTAAAAGCACTTTGTTTTGTAACCTGTGTATTTGATAGTGATATAACTAAATTTTGTAAAGGCCATATGACTCAACACTTCCTGCACTTCAACATTTGGCACTTAAATATTTGGAATAGGACATTCATGTCATCATGCCCTAGGTTAAATTATAGAATAAGGCTATGTAGAAAAACAAAGATGATATAAAATCTTTTATTTTTATAACTCTGAATAATAATTCATGAAATAGGCTTTAAGAAAAGTGTACAATTTAATACAAAATGTCTAAAAGAATAATTTTGTCATGTTGGTGTTTACACATTTATGAAAAACTATTAATATTGATAAAAATTGTATAAGTGCACTTAAAACCTAGGACGATATTGTTAAGCATTGAATTTAGAATAATGACTTCAGTCAGGTAATAGTATATATAAAATTGGGCAGTTAACACTTTTCACAAAGTGGTTGCTTGTATTACTATGATTTTACTCTTTATTTGATTTCACAGTGTATCGTTATAACTAAAGTTTGCATGGAGAAAAAGTTCATAGACGAGGGCTCTGGAACTATAGGGGTTCAGTTGATGTCAACATAGGAGTGAAAAAGGACTAGAGAATCCTAGTCCTAGTATTTTTTATTTAGATTTGTTCTGGAGTGCTGGATCCTAGCTCCATGATAAATAAAACCTGGAACTGAGATAATGCCAATTTTAACACTACCATCCTTATTCAAAGCTCTTAAGTGTGGGTGATGTTCATCTTTGCTGCTTGGTTATTTCCTCTCCTTATCTAATACATACCCAGAAAATAGGCTTCGCAAACAAATTTGCCTTTTAAAAATGAAACATACTAGTACCTAACTAAAAACTAAAACTTAAACTCTTAAACATTCCTAAATCTTGGAAACTTGATATAGGGACTCATCTTCCCTTCCTCTTCTTCTTGTTTTTTTATTATTTTTATATTTTTTGAAGAATTGCTTATTTAACAAAGAAATTATTAATAGAATTTTGTGCTCCCTTCTTCCCTCCTTCATCTAATGCTAGGCTCACACTAGTAGATTTATATTAGTAATAGAGACAGAAGAGCAGACCCACAACTCCAATAGGTTTTCTTTGATATGACCAACTTTTAGAATATTATATGAAAGACACAGGTTAAGTGTTTTGGAAATGAATAACAGTTTATCTTATGTCTTATGTAGCATATAGGAGTGGTTTTCATCACAAACTTGGCAGCTTGCAATTCATGTGTCGATATAAAGTATTCTGATTTTCTGGTAAAAGCTTATTTTTATAATTCAGTTGCATTTATAAAGCAGTATTATAGCACCTAATCTTTAAAAAGAAATATGAATTTTTTTGACTACTTGAAATATTTGTTTCCATTCTATTGAAATTGAAGTATTAAGTTAAGAATAGTCCTCCTGGGGTGGGTACGAGATCAACCGAAGGACTTGTATGCATGCATATAAGCATAACCAATGGACATAAGACATTGGGGGGTAGGGGAGGCCAGGGGATTGTCAAGGGCAGGGGGGAAAAAAAAGGAGGCATATGTAATACTCTTTGTAATACTTTAAGCAATAATAATAAAAAAGAATAGTCCTCCTAATAGCATAAATATTAATTGAACTTTAACTTCAATAGGCTGTAATTTACATTTAAATCCAGTTTATATGGTATTCAGAAAAGGCTCTTATTCATATAGTGTATTTTATAGCAGAATATTCAGATATGATATTTATAGTGCTTAGCTTTCTTTTTTTTGTTATCAAGATATAAATATCTGAAAATTTCTAACACTGATTGAATATCAATTATAATTTTTTCTTTTACAAAATAGCTCTTATAGAATTCTTGTAACTTAAAAGAACAAAATGTACACCTTTTTGCCTTCTAAAGATGGTAAAAGCACAGAAAATATTTTATTTTAGAATTTGTTTTAACCAATTGTGATCGTTACCATGTGGGTAATAAAGATCTTTTACCGCAGCCAAAAGGCCATTCAAAAAGGGTATAGCCAAGTTCATTCAAAGACAAGCATTTTGTGGATTAAAGATCACAATTTACCAACAACCAAATTTAAACACTGACTGAATGAGTTCACTCTATGTGGAACCAATATCCTGGAAGGCCAAGTATTTGCAAATAATACATATAACATTACTCTACAGGTTGTTAATACAACTTTCAAGTTGAGTAAGCTCCTTCCTCCTAGCATCTTAATGTTTATTTAGTGTGTTCACCCATAAACTTAATTCATAAATTAAAAATTAAATCAGAAATTAACAAATAGAGTAGATGGCTTATGTTCTTATATTAAACTTTTATGTGTAAAACATTGTCAAACATTTTCTTAATATTGGTGTGATTTTTTTGTAGCAGAAACATGTGGGGTTTTAGAAAATAGTAGAAGTATTTTTTTCCCCTAATACTAACTGATACTCTTTGGAGATGCCAATGTTTAGTTTGTGTGGAAAGAGGTGCAGATTAACTGAGCTGTTAATTGCATGTCTGATTACTTAATGTCATGAGATTGAGATGAAGGCCTTGCTAATTGTATTGCTCACTTTTTGTCTCAGAAAACTATGTTCTTACATATATGAATATGTTGCTTGTAAAGCACTACCAGGGGATGTGCTTTTAGCTTCTCTGTATGAAGGATTCTAGGTCGTACTGTCTCTTGCCTTTTGTCTGGGGATCCTGTGCCATGCAGGTTAAGAGTTGATTAAGGTTAAGGGTCTGGTCAGTGGTCATGGATTATTGCAGACTTGTAAGGGAGAGTGCAGTGCAGGGAGATACGGGAGTATAAGAAAGCCATACCTAGGGTGGTGAGTTAACTTTGCCCCTGTCACACCTACATAGACACCATTTCCCTACTATTCCAGGATATCAGACATGTCTCCAGAGTAATGTCCAGCAGCTTGGGAAAGCTCTCCTGCCCTGTCTTGCACGAAATATTTTTCACGAGAGCTTTTCCACTCCATTCTCTGAAGAGAACAAAATTGTTCTTTGTGACCTGTTGGCCTTTCTTTGCCTTTTATAATTTTACCATCCTGCTCTTCAGTGCTTGAAGATGTAGAGAGTGGATTCCTGACGAGGCTGGGGAGAGGAGCTGGCCCGCCTCACCCTCCTGTCAGGAGAAACATGTGAGAGGTTGAAGCTGCAGGGTTTGGGGGGCAAGAGGCTGGCCTGGTGGCAGGCAGTGGGAGTAGACAGGAAACTTGAAAGAAATGTATTTCCCTTGATTTCTCCCCCATCTTTATTTTCCAGCTTGAAGTTGAAGAAATTAAAAGGCAATTTTGATGTGATAGTATTGCATGGTGATTGAAAACTCAAGTCTAGAGCCAAACTGCATGTGTCCAAATCCCAGTTTTGCCACTTCTAAGACCTTCGTTTCTCTATATCTCTGATTCTGTAAAATGGGGAAAATAGTATTTGCCTCATAGAGTTGTTGGAGAATTAAATAACTTTATGCATTTAATGTATACAGAAAAGTGCTTTACCATAGTAAGAATCATGCCAGCATCCCAACTCTTTTCCAAGATCAACCTTTTGTGTAGTTTTCCTCTTTGTTCAAATCGGTAAGTGTAAGGAAATGTTCATTTGCTTTTCCTACGGGATATCTGGTAATGTCCAAAGATACTTTGTATTGGAGATACGCATGTGTGTTTTATTAAGCTAAATACCATTGTCTTCCTACTTAAGTATTACATGGAAGAAATACTCTTTTTGAGGATTTGTGCAGTATATTCGTGACCTTTTCTTAGAATGTGAAATACACATATACTATATGTAATGTAAATTAGAGATGTTTATTTTTATTGTGAGTTAATTTAAGTGTTTTAATTTTGGGGTTGTGTGTGTGTCTATGACATGACTTTTATCATCTGCTGTACATGGCACTGGTTCTTTAATCAATCTATCCTATTGTTCCTGTCAGAAAATATGCTATTTAACAGTCTACTTTACGGCAGAGTGTTTGGGGTTGAGATTAATCAATTTTAAGCACCGCTTGGATTATTTTCATCATGCCTACTTGCTTGGCTTGGCTAACCCATACCACATTGTTTATTGCTTGTTTTCTAATAATTTGCTTAGATACACCTTGCTTTTCAGAGCTACTAAGAAATGAGTATGAGTGAGCTCACAATGTGGGCACCTCATAATATGAACCTGAATAATAATGGTTTGCTTGTCACTTTGCTAATACTGTTCAAATAGAACCAGTACAGTTTGAGGACGCATAGGTATTTAAAAGTAAAAATAACATGGTACACACTTTCTTCTCAGTGTTTTCTTTGACTGCCAATCTATAGTTTGGAGACAGAAAGGAGCAGAGAACTGTTATGATCAATCCCAGTCGCTCTGTAAGGTCATGTAGCGAAATATGTTCCACCTTGACTTGAGGTTAGATTTTGCTTCTGTTAAGTTGCCAGCTCTTTTTCTACCTTTACCTCAAGGTGAGTCTCCTAAGTCAAACTTGACTCTTAAATTACTTACTGTCCTATTAGTAATTTAAGAATTGTTCAGGATTACTTTTAAAAATACCTTTCATCAAAGTATATGGACAGAATGAATATAAAAGGTTCTGCTTGACTCATTTCACATGTGTAATAAGTTGATCATTGTTAGACTATTATTCAGTTTATAAGATATTTAAACACTTTAGGGGAAAATTGGTTATATCTAAAATGTTTGGGTTTGTGTGTTTTTGTGTATGTGTTTTTTTTTGCTATTTTTATCATGAAATATCTTCAGTGTTGAACAGACAGATTAGTTTACAGACAGAACTCTTCTATGAAAAATAAATATGATCCCCTTATTGAGGGCATTAGTTTGCAAAAATGCTAACTTTTTTTCTTGACTTTTTCCCCTGGAGGTGTATTAATAAGCCATATAAAGGCTTTATGTTTTCACTGCTTAAGTATGTACATTCTTTTTAGACCAAGACTATAGTGCAGTCTAAAATGTGCTTTCTCATAAATTCTATTTATTTGTTGACAAATAATTTAAAATATTTACAGTACAATTGTTTTTTTCCTTTGGCCCTTCTAAGATGAGGAAACAGTTGAGTGTGGTAGGTGGATTTTTTTCCCCCCTTGGTTGTAGTGTCTTTCTACTTTAATTGTATTTTCTGCATATTTAATCATTTTCTTTCTCATTTTCCTTTGTGCTTCTCAGAGGAAATGAAAGGTACATGTATAAAAGCTTCCCTGCATAGCCTAGTAATTTTATTTAGTATACATGTGTGTTGGGGTTAAATTAAATATAGTAAGATAAGCAGTTTATAGAAGATTATTGTACATTCAAACTTCCAGCTTAACATTACAGTATCAAAAGTCATGCTTTGACTTTGTTTTAGAAAGGAATGTACTTTTTTTTTTCTTCATATAGCAGAAATACAGAAAGTTATTTCACATACAGTACATTGTTTTCTTCTCTGTCTGAGGTCTCAGATAAAGGTGAATGAAGAAAACAATGTTATTTAAATATATTGAAAGATTTATTTTAACGTAAGGATGTGGGGAGAATCTTTTCAACTACTTGATTTCTGCACAAGCTGTACTGTTAGTTCTAGAAGTATACTGTTGTGAAGATTAGAAGTTTTTAAGACATAAATAACCCAGTATTTAATTCCTAGAAATAATAGCACATTGTTTATTTTTAAATGTTTTCATCTGTTCATTTTTAAACCAAAATAAATATAGGAATATTATGCCTTTATTTCTTTCCAGCACAGAATCTCTTCTTATCAAAAGAAAGGCTGTACCTTAATCTTAATCTTGCTGTCTAATCCCGTGAGCCAAATAAGTGCTATGTTTTACATATTAGCAAAGAGCCTGATTGACAAAAATAAATTTACTTGGGGGATCAAGTGTTGTCATTCCCTTAACTGTGAAAGTTACAAACATTTCAGGCAAGTCTTTTATAATTTTCTTGGAACTGCAACAAGGAACCTCTGAAGGTTGAAAAGGAGTTGCATGTCGTTTCGAAATGCTACTTTAAACTTAAATATAAAACAAAATGTTTTATGTTTAAGAGTGGCATTGTGAGGGCTGTTCTCTGCTGTGCTTCACATAATTGTTTTAAGTAATTTATTTTTTTGCATCTGTGGCTGGGCTTCTAACTTCTGCTTTATTTCTTGGCTTTTGTTCTGTATGCTTTTACACTCCATCCAGAAGATGCTGACTATGCTGGTAACAACAGTGGAACCTATCTAGGTGAGCAATTGGGCATGGAAGAGGATGTCTTTCTTTCTGTTGCTTTCTTCAAAACTATTATATTATTTTTATCCTAAATTAGCATATTTGCATTAGCATGGCCTGATAATTAGTGGGGGGTAGCATGAATCCTTATATTAAACAGGCTCAGTGGGTTGGACACAAAGGAATTCATAGTGTACTTTGATTAATATTCAAGAAGCTTTCCAGATGTCATATATTTGTAAACCATTACATTTTTTTTTTTTGAGAGGGGACGTAAAAGCATATATTTGTGCTAAGTAATTTTACTCCATTAACAGTATCTGGACTTTGCTAAATAATCTCGTTAGCTGTGAATTATTCAAAGTTTCTAAGCAACTTATATCTTTTTAAATATCTTTTTAGTTATGTGTTCTAATGATTTATTATTCCCTTAACAACTCCTACCCCCCCACCCCCCAATAACCATTGAATGAGCAGCTCCAAATGTTAAGCTTCATGATTAACTTGCTAATCTGTATTGGAAGGAAAAATGTCCAGTTTAGAGATGCTAAGGAGGGGGTAAGGAGGTAGTTGGGGAGTGATTAACTGGGAACTTATATGCAGATATTCATTACTCATGGATACAGACAGTAGGGTGGTGAAGGTCTGAGAGGAGGGAGTCAATGGGGAAAATAACCCACAAGCAAAGGCAACATCTATAATACTTTCAGGATAAAGATAAATAAATTTTTTAAATCCCCTAAAAAAATAGAGATGCTAAGGAATATTATAAACAAAGCCAAGATTTTTAAATTGTTAAAGGCGTCTGAATTGTCTTCATCTGCATATCACTTCACACCTTTCCCACCCTTGCCATGTATCGGCACACTTGTCAGTCCTCTGCTTTCAGTTGTAAGAGGTAATAGTGTAAAAACACAGATTTAGCCCTAGCTGGTTTTGCTCAGTAGATGGAACACTGACCTGTAGACTGAAGGGTCCTGGGTTCGATTGTGATCAAGAGCACATGCCTGGGTTGTGGGCTCAACCCCCAGTAGGGGGCATGCAGGAGGCAGCCTATCAATGATTCTTTCTCATCATTGATGTTTCTCTCTCTCCCTTTCCCTTCCTCTCTGAAATCAATAAAAATATATTAAAAAACACAGATTTAGAGAGAACTACTTCAAGCTCATTTGCAAATTAATATTTATGTACAGTTGACACTTGAACAACATGGATTTGAACTACCTGGGTTCCACTTACATGTGGATATTTTTCAATAAATATATAATCAGCCCTGTATCCCCGGGCTTCCCATCCACAGATTCAATCATCCATGGTTCAAAAACAGTATTTTCCATTTAATGTTTGGAGTAGGCAGATGTGTATGCCTTGTTCTATGCCATCTAATCTGATAATAGACAAACATGGTAATTGACTGTACCTTCGCTATGCCTCCCATTGGCTAATCGGCACGATATGCAAATTAACTACCAACAAAGATGGCAGCTAATTTGCATACCGCAGGCAGATCCTGCTGCACCGCCCCAGCGTGAGATCCTGGCCTGCCCTGTGCGGGGAGGGGCCAGGGGGGCAGGCGGCAGCATGATCCGAGCTGCTGCCCGCCCCAGTGCAGGATCCGGGATTGCTGTGTCTTGGGTGGGGCGGGCGGGGTGAGTGGCAGCACGATCTGAGCGGCCGGCTGTCCCAGCATGGGATCCAGGCCTGCAGTGTCTTGGGCGGGGTGGGTGGGGCGGGCGGCAGCGAGATCCCCAGCCGCTGCCTGCCCCAGCGTGGGATCCGCGGGATCCGGGCCTGCCATCTGCGACCAGGGGAGACAGGGCAGACACTGCAGGATTGGGCGTGCCATCTACCACCCGGGGAGTGGGCCAACGCCAGCAGGTGGTTATCTCCTGAGGGGTCCCAGACTGTGAGAGGGCACAGGCTGGGCTGAGGGAACCCCCTCCCCTGCCAGTGCACAAATTTTTGTGCACGGGGCTTCTAGTCTATATATATATAAAAGACTAATATGCAAAGTGTCCCCTCGAGAGTTCTACCGGGAGACCGGGAGTTTGATCACTTGCTATGACATGCACTGACCACCAAGCACTGAACGAAGGAAGGCCCCGGCCTGCAGCTGGAAGACCCCGATCGTCCCTGATCACCGGCCAAGCCTAGGGACCCTACCTGTGTACGAATTTCATGCACCAGGCCTCTAGTTTTATATAAGTGACTCAATCATCTACAACATTTGCTATCCATGTGTGGGAGGGTTCCTGGAACCAATCCATTCTGAATACTGAGGGACAACTGAGTTTGGGGGGAGTCAAAAATTACACATGGATTTTTGGCTGAGCAGGGGCCGATGCCCCTAACCTCCGTGTTCACGGGTCAGCTGCATATGGTAATATCTCTTGGTTATTGTCGAAATGTGCCAGATAATATATTTTGTATTTAATATATATTATCTCTAATACTGTGAGATTGGTGGTATTTTGTCCACTTTATAGAAAGGAAACAGAAAGATTGAAGGATTTACATAAGGACCTAAAGACAGTAAATGGTGCATTGTAGTTTCAGATCCACATCTGTGTAACTATAATACTCTATCCTTTAAAATATGCTGCCCTCACCCAGCTGGCATGGTTCTGTGGTTGAGCATGGACCTATGAACCAGGAGATCACGGTTCGATGCCTGGGTTGCATGCACGATCCCCAGTGTGGGGCATGCAGGAGGCATCTGATCAATGATTCTCTCTCATCATTGATGTTCCTCCCTTTCTCTCTGAAATCAATAAAAATATATTTTAAAATATATATATGCTGCCCTCTAGTTCGTTCTACAAAACAAAAACCCATGCAAAAAATATAGAATATTGCGATTTTTAGCTTAGAAAGACTATAGTTTACTAAGACAGAATTCAATGATCAGAGTTAAGCTTTCATTAATTTTTTACTCATTGCAGAACAATGCAGTGTGCCAGATACTCTGTATAATGACTAACACCTCCCCTAACATCTTCAGAAACTGTAATAGCTTAACACAGCAAGCACTTACTATTTTCCCAATTTTGTGGTTAGCTGGGTTGTTCCAGTTATTGGCTTGGTGGATCTTTGCAGTCTGGTAGTTTGGAGTCTATTGGTCTAGGGGGCGGGGAGGCACAGTGGTGCAGCTGGGTGAACCTGTTTCTGTTTCCTGTCATTGTTTACCCTCCAGTAAGCTAGCCATTCTAGTGGCCTTCCAGAGTGCAACAGAGATAGCAGCCCTGGTATGGAAGTGCTGTTGAAGCCTCTGCTCACATCACATCAGGTCCCTTGGCCAAAACAGTCTAATGGCCAAGCCAGAGTCTGCCAGGAAACCTGGGGAAACAACCTTTCTCAGAGACTTTGGTTAAAACACATAGTGCCAAGAAGGTGAGCAAACATATTAAGAACAGTATGCCATATATGCCAGGTCCCTTGAAACAGCAAGCATGGACCGGCTCCCGGCAAGAGTCCATGTGGGAGACCACCTGAGGGTTGGGTCCTGGGAGAGGTGAGTGGACAGCCATTACTGCAAGCTGCTAACTCTCACAATAGAGAGAGGGGTGCTCAGTCTTCTCACTTTAAGGGCTGTGTACTCTTGTCAATTAGATGATGTATGTCTATCTATTGGAATAACTATAGCATAAAGCTTATCTGATGAGTGTCACATAAAATGGCATAACTCACAGGTAGCGGTGATCATCTCAGCCTACGGCCAACGAGGGACTCACTCCCATGAGAGATGACGTTAAAACGTCTCCATGGATTGGCTGGAATTATAGTGCAGCAGAGGATGAAGGCAGAAACAGTAGCATGGAAGTGCCACGCTGTCATCTTCCCAGCCCTGTCATCTACATATCACCTAAACTTAAATATGCCTTGTGCTCTCAATAGTCATCTCTCTCCATCTGCTGCTCCTGCCTTCATCCTCCGCTGCACTATAATTCCAGCCAATCCATGGAGTCGTTTTAACGTTATCTCTCATGGGAGTGAGTCCATCGCTGTCTTAGGCTGAGATGATCACCTCTCCCTGTGAATTATGGCATTTTATGTGACACTCATCAGATAAAGTCTTATGCCATAGTTATTCCAATGGATAGGCATACACCGTCTAATTGACAAGAGTACACAGCTAAGAAAGAAGTATTAGTGTTGACAGAATACAAGATTTTTCTACCTATCTAGCTTCCATAGGGTTTTGAAATTGCAAGCCCTAATTATATTGTATAGCTATCCACTCCATTCAACTCCTGGTCTTAAAAACAGTAGTTATCCTTCCCCTGCCTTACTGTGCCCAAGGGAAAATATGGCCAATGTGTTTAATATATATGCATGATGGCCTCACTTCTTTCTGGTCTAAATACTTGTTCTGACACATTATGCGCCTAGAAGTTGGTTTAGCTGCTGCAAAGGCAGGGAATATAATACAGTAAGGTGCCTAGGAAGAGAATCCTACAATGAAAAGATTTTTTAAAAGAATATGTGATAATAGAATGCATAAACTAATAGTGTTTGTGATAAAAGTTTCTTCTTTTGAGGAAACGCTTCAACTAATGACCCCCGAACAATTTGAACTGATTTATTTTGCAGAATAAACAAGTTTGATTGTATTCTCTGGTTATTTTAATATATATTATTATTAAAACTATATTATAGGCCTAGCTTGTTTTCCTCAGTGGATAGAGCGTTGGCCTGTGGACTGAAGGGTCCCGGGTTCGATTTCAGCCAAGGGCACATGCCCGGGTTGTGGGCTTGATCCCCAGTAGGGGACATGCAGGAGGCAGCCGATCGATGATTCTCTCTCATCATTGATGTTTCTCTCTCTCCCTCTCCCTACCTCTCTGAAATCAATAAAAATATATTTAAACAACAACAACAAAAACCTGTATTACAGTAGGTCCCCCCCATCTTATTCGTGGTTTCCTTTCTATAGTTTCAGTTACCTGCTGTCAACCACAGTCTGAAAATATTAAATGGAAACTTCCGGAAACAATTCATAAGTCTTAAATTGCTTACCTTTCTAATAGTGTGGTGAAGCTTGCACCATCCTATTCTGTCCCACCTGGGATATGAATCATCCCTTTGTCCGCTGTCTCCACGCTGTGTATGCTACCTGCTCATTAGTCACTTAGCCATTTCAGTTATCAGACCCACTGTTGCTGTATTGCAGTGCTTGTTTTCAAGTAACTTACTTTAATTTATTAATGGCCCTGAAGTGCAAGGGTAGTGATGCTGGCAATTCGGATATGCCAAAGAGAAGCTATAAAGTGCTTCATTAAGGGCAGGTGAACATGCTCAACTTAATAAGGAAAAAAATATTGTATGCTGAGGTTGCTAAGATCTATGGTAAGAACAAATCTATCGTGAGATTGCGAAGAAAGAAAAATTTGTGCTAGTTTTGCTGTTACACCTCAAACTTTACCAAAGCTACAGGCAATAGTGCATGATAAGTCCTTAGTTAATGTGGAAAAGGCACAGAAACACCAATCAGAAAGGATATATGCACTCCTATGTTCATAGCAGCACAATTCGCCATAGCTAAGATCTGGAAACAGCCTAAGTGCCCATCAGTAGATGAATGGATTAGAAAACTGTGGTACATCTACACGATGGAATACTATGCTGCTGTAAAAAAGAAGGAATTCTTACCATTTGCAACAGCATGGATGGAACTGGAGAGCATTATGCTAAGTGAAATAAGTCAGTCAATGAAGGAAAAATACCACATGATCTCACTCATTTATGGATAATACAGACCATTATAAACTTATGAACAAAAATAGATACAGAGGCAGAGCAGCCTCGAACAGACTGTCAAACTGCAGCGGGAAGGCCGGGAAGGGTTGGGAGGCAGGAGGGGAAGGTAAGAGATCAACCAAAGGACTTGTATGCATGCATATAAGCATAACCAATGGACAAAAAAACCTCTGGGGGGTAGGGAAGGCCAGGGGATTGTCAAGGGCAGGAAAAAAAAGGAGACATATGTAATACCCTTTGTAATACTTTAAGCAATAAAACAATTTTAAAAAAAAAGGTGGAAAAGGCATTAAATCTGTGGGTAGAAAACATGAACAGAAATGTGTTTGATTGATGGCAACATGTTGCATTGACCCTCTACAAAGATGCCAGCAAGGGATCCCCTGAAATGAGTGACCATATTTATAAAACTTTAATTCAGTATATTATTGGTTTATTTCATTATTGGTTATTGTTAATCTCTTACTGTGCATAATTTATGTTTATTAAATTGGGGTGATATGGGTTAATAAGATTATATAGGTTTCAAGTGTACAATTCTGATATACCATCTGTGTATTTCATTGTGTACCCACCACCCAAAATTAAATCTCCTTTCATCACCATATACTTGACTCCCTCTCTCCTTCATTAGCTCCCCTTCCCTCTTCCCTCTGCTAACCACCATACTGTTGCCTTTGTCTATAAGTTTTTGTTTATTTGTTTATTTGTTGTTTTCAGTTTTATATCCCACATATAAGTGAAATCATATGGTTCCCACCTGCAGTGAATGAGGGTTCCTCTCTCTCCACAACTTCCCCAACACTTTTGACTTTTCTTGTTGATAAAAGCCATTCTAACAGGCATGAGGTGGTATCTTATTGAAGTTTTGATTTGCATTTCCTAATAGCTAGTGAAGTTGAACATCTTTTCATAAGTATTTTGGCCATTGGTTGTCTTGAGAGAAGTGTCTGCACATTTTTTAATTGGATTGTGTTTTGTTGTTGTTGAATTTATATATTTTGCATATTAAACCCTTGTTGGAACTGTTATTTGTAAATATCTTCTCCCATTTGGTTGGTTGCCTTTTTGTTTTACTGGTCGTTTCTTTTGCTGTGCATAAGCTTTTTATAAAATCTTCTCTAGGACCACAGTCTCCATTGTATGTTTTTGTCTCCTTTGTAAAAATTTATTGGCTTTATTTGTAGGCTCTCAATTGTGTTTCATTGGTCTGTGGGTCTGTTTTTCTGCCAATACCATGCTGTTTTGATTATTGCCGCTTAGTATAATTTGAAGATAGGGAGTGTGATACTTGCAGCTTTTTTCTTTTCTCTCAGCATTGCTTTTGCTATTCAGGGTCTTTTGTGGTTCTATACAAATCTGGTGATTTTTTTTCTATTTATTTTAAAAATGCATTGGAATTTTAATGGGGATTGCATTAAATATATATATTACTTTGGTAATATGCCCATTTTAACTATGTTGATTCTTCTAATCAATGAACACAGAACATCTTTCCATTTCTTTGTGTCTTTTTCAATCTCTTTTAGTGTTTTGTAGTTTTCAGCTAATGCTTTAAGTTTATTTCTAGGTATTTTATTCTTTTGGTTGCAATTACAAAAGGAATGCTTTTGTTTGTTGTGGATTTTTTTTTCATTTCCTTTTCTGAAACTTAATTGTTACTATATAGGAATGCAATGGATTTTTGTACATTTATTTTATATCCAGCAACTTTACCGTATTTTTTTTCTAATAGTTTTTTGGTCAAGTCGTTAGGGTTTTCTGTATAAAGAATCATGTCAGTCCTGGCTGGTGTGACGTACCATGCACTGGAAGGTCGTGGGTTCGATTCCCAGTCAGGGCACATACGTAGGTTGGGAGTTCGATTCCCAGTCTCAGCACACACGGGAAGCAAACTGATCAATGTACCTCTCTCACATCTATGTTTCTCTTTGTCTCTCTCTTCCTTCTTCCTCCCTCACTAAAATTATTTTTTTTTTAAAAAGAACCATGTCATGTGGAAAAAGTGACAATTTTACTTCATGATTTCCAATTTTATTTCTTTCTCTTGTCTAATTGCTCTGTCTAGGACTTTGAGTACTGTGTTGAATAAGAAAAGTGAAAGTGGACATCCTTGTCTTATTCCTGATCTTAGAGTTTTCAAAAAAACTTTCATTTTTTTTACCATTGAGGGTTAGTCATATATAGACTTTATTACTTGAGGTACTTTTTTTCTCTACCTATTTATGAGTGTTTTAAAATGGATGCTCTAGCTTACCAAATGCTTTTTCTGCATTTACTGATAAGATCATATTATTTTAATCCTTTGTTTTGTTAATGTGGTGTATTATATTGATTGATTTGCATATGTTGAACCATCCTTGTGCCCCTGGAATGAACCACACTTGATCATGACATATTGTATTAATGTATTGTTGTAGTCTACTTGCTCATATTTTGTTTAGGATTTTTGTATCTACATCCATTAGAGATATTGGTCTGTAGTTTTATTCTTTTGTGTTATCCTTGCCAGGTTTTGGTATCAGAGTTATGTTGGCCTCATAAAATGTTAATAAATATTGTCTCTTCTATATGAGCATAACCAATGGACACAAACAGTAGGGGGTGAGGGCATGTGCTGGGGAGTGGGAGCAGCCAGGGATAGGTCACTAGGGGGAAAAGACTTATGTAACACTTTAAACAATAAAGAATTTAAATTTAAAAAATAATATTAAAGCATGTGCATTTAAAAAAATAAATATTGCCTCTTCAGTTTTTTGTTTTAAAATAAAACTTTGACTGTTTGGTAGATTTCACTAGTAAGCCATTTGGTCCTGGACTTTACTTTTTGGGAGATTCTTTAAAAATTTATTTTATTGTTGAGAGTATTACAGATGTCCCCCTTTCACCTTCTTCCACCCATCTCCCACTCCACCCCATGCTTTCACCTGTCTATTGTCTGTGTCCATGGGCTATGCATAAATGCATATTAGTTCTTTTATTAATCTCTTTCAGCCCTCCTTCCTGCCTTCACTCTGAGATCCGTCAGTCTGTTTCATGCTTCTGTGTCTATGGTCCTGTTTTTCCGATAGTTTATTTTGTTCCTTAGCTTCCACATATAAGTAAGATCATATGATATTTGTCTTTATCTGTCTGATTTATTTTGTTTAGCATAATACTCTCCAGGTCCCCCCATGCTATCTCAAAGGGTAAGAGATCCTTCTTTATTACAACTGTGTAGTGTTCCATGGTGTAAATGTACCACAGCATTTTACTCACTCATCTACTGATGGGCACTTGGGCTGTTTCCACATCTTAGCTATGGTGAATTGTGCTGCTATGAGCATAGGGGTGCATATATTCTTTCTGATTGTTGTTTCTGGTTTCTTAGGATATTTTCCTAGAAGTAGGATTATCTGGTCAAATGACAGTTCCATTTTTAATTTTTTGAGGATCCTCCATACTGTTTTCCATAGTGGCTGCACCAGTGCATTCCCACAGAAGTGTTAAGGGTTCCATTTTCTCCACATTCTCACCAGCACTTATCATTTGTTGAATTGTTGATACTAGCCATTCTGACAGGTGTGAGGTGATACCTCATTGTGGTTTTAATTTGCATCTCTCTGATGATTAGCAATGGTGAGCATTTTTTCATATGTTTGAATGTCCTTTTTGGAGAAGTGTCTATTCAGGTCTTTTTCCCATTTTTTAAATTGGATTATTTGTCCTCCTCATGCTGAGTTGTATGAGTTCTTTGTATATTTTGGAAATGAATCCCTTATCAAATGCATTTTGATGGTGGTTTCTTTCTTTCTTTCTTTTTTAGCGCTGTGTCAGGCCGTCAACCATCCAGGCGCCCACGGCCAGGACACTGGGCGTAGGCGAGCCTCTCTGCTCTCTGCCACCTAATGAAGATGGTGGTTTCTTTTGTTGTGCAGAAGCTTTTTAATTTGATGGTTGTTTCAGTTTTCACACTATTGATCAGTCTATATAGATTTTCCAGTTCTTTGTGATTCAATCTAGAAAAGTTATATATTTCTAGGAACATATCCTTCCTTCTAGGTTATTGAATTTGGTGCCATATAGTTTTTCACAATATTCTTGTATGACCCTTTGTATTTTTCTGGTGTCTGTGGTAACTTGTTTCATTTCTGATTTTGTTTACTTGAATCTTTTCTCTTTTTTCCTTAATGAGTCTAGGCAGAGGTTTGTCAATTTTATTAATCGTTTTTTAAAAAAAACTAGCTCTTTGTTGCATTAACTTTTTTGTTGTTGTTGTTTTCCTCACCCAAGGATATTTTTCCCATTGATTTTTAGAGAAAATAGAAGGGAGTGAGGAGAGAGAGGAAAAGAGAAACATCAATGTGAGAGAAATACATTGATATGGTTGCTTCCTGCACGCGTTCCAACCAGGGCCAGGGATCGAACCAGCAACCCAGGTACGTGCCCTTGACTGGGAATCAAACCCACTACCCTTTGGTACATGGGCCAATCAATACTCTATCCACTTAGCCACACCAGCCAGGGGCTGTATTAAATTTTTAATTGTCTTATTGTTCTGTATGTCATTTAATTCTGCTCTGATTTTTATTATATTCTTCCTTCTGCTGCCTTTGGTTTGCTTTTGTCCCTCTTTTTCTAGTTCCATTTCTGTGTCAATATTTTTATTGATTTCAGAGAGAGGAAGGAAGAGGGAGAGAGATAGAAACATCAATGATGAGAGAGAATCACGGATTGGCTGCCTCCTGCTCATCCCCTACTGGGATGGAGCCTACAACCCGGGCATGTGCCCTGACTGGGAATCAAACCCTGACCTCCTGGTTCCTAGGTTGACGCTCAACCACTGAGCCATGCCAGCCAACCTATTTCTATTTCTTTAATATGTAATGTTAGGTTGTTTACTGGAGTTTTTCTTATTTCCTGAGATAGGTCTGTAATAATATAAATTTACCTTTTTTACGGCTTGTGCCACATCCTAAAAGTTTTAATATGTCGTATTTTCATTCTTATTTGTCTCTATCTAGCTCTTGATCTCTTCTCTTATTTCTTCTTTGGTCCAGTTATTTTTTATAGAATGTTGTTTAATATCCATGTATTGTGGGTTTTATCCCTTTCATTTTTGCAGTTGATTTATAATTTTAAAACATTGTAGTCATAAAACATGCTTATTGTAATTTCAGTTTTTTTAAATTTGTTGAAGCTAGTTTTGTATCCCAACATATGGTCTACCTTTAGGAATGTTCCCTGTGCCCTAGAGAAGAATGACTAATCTGCTGTCCTGGGATGAGAGGCTCTGTAATTGTTAATTATGTCCAATTGTCTTATGTGTCTTTTAAGGCCGATCTTCCTTTATTGATTTTCTGTTTGGTGATCTCTCTATAGCTGTCAGTGGTGTACTATGGTTTTGTTTTAGTCAGTCTCTCCCTTTAGTTCTGTTAGTAGTTTTTTTTTATGTATTTTGGTGCTTTCTGATTGAGTGCATATATATTGAGAAGTATTATATATTGATATAATATCCTCTTGATCATTATATAATGTTCATTTTGTCTCTTCATACCTTTTTTATCTTGAAATCTATTTTGTCAGATATAAGTATAGCTATACCTGCTTTTCTTTGGATGCTATTTGTTTAGAGAATCATTTTCTTTTTCTTTTTTCTTTTCATACTCAGCCAGGGATATGTTTAGAGTGAGGAAGGGGGGAAGAGAAAGCGAGAGGGAGAGAGCAAGGCAA
This sequence comes from Myotis nattereri, assembly GCF_964212035.1. Lineage (NCBI taxonomy): Eukaryota > Metazoa > Chordata > Mammalia > Chiroptera > Vespertilionidae > Myotis > Myotis nattereri. Next base: position 96,292,610 of record NC_138075.1, read on the forward strand.
ACATCAATGTGAGAGAGAAATATCAATCAGTTGCCTCCCATACATGCTCCAACCAGGTATTGAACCTGAAACCTAGGTATGTGCCCTGACAGGGAATCGAACCCACAACCTTTTGGTATACAAGATGATGCTCCAACCAATTGAGCCACTAGCCAGGGCTGGAGAATCATTTTCCACCCTTTCACTTCGAGTCTATATTTGTTTTGCAGCTAAGATGTGTGTCCTGAAGGCAGCATATGGTTGGGTTTTGTTTTTTGACCCATTCTGCTACACTGTGCTATTTTATTGGTGAGTTCAGTCCATTTGCATTTAAGGTAATTATTGATGTATGAGGGTATCCTATAGCCACTTTATCTTTGCTTTCTTATAGCTCTGTGTCTCCTTGGTTTCTTTTTCCTTGTGTTTCTGTCTGTTCTTTTAATTTCATATGTCCTATAATTTTTTTCCTCTGTTTCCCCCTTTTTTTAAGTGATGTTTCTCAGTTTGGGATTTATTCATGTGGTTACCAAAGGATTATATAAAAGATTCATGCATACAGTAGTCCTTTTTCTTCTGAATGCATCTTATCTCTATTCCCTTTTGCAATTCAGACCTTTATCCCAGCCTCTTTTATGTATTTGTTGTCACAGGTTATCCTTATTCATTTCTGAATTGAACTACCTATTGTCTTTTTTATTTCTCTTTTTAAATGCTTTACCTCCTTTAAGCTTTATGTGATACTTAAGTGTATATAGTACCTAATTCTGAAAAATGATTGTAATATCCTGCTTCTGTCTATCTGTTAGTAATCTTACTTATAGTTTTGTATGTTGTTGTTCTTTGTTTCAGGTAAAATAACCCCCTTGAGTATTTACTGTAATGGAGGTCTTCTGGTGGTAAATTCTCTCAGCTTCTGTATACTTGAAAAAGTCTATTTCTCCCTCATAGATGAAGGATAACTTTGCTGGATATATTATTTTTGGCTGGTAATTTCTTTCAGTAATTGATTATTTTATCCCACTCTCTTCTAACTTGTAGGGTTTCTGCTGAGAAGTCCAATAATAATCTAATGGGATTTCCTTTATAGATTACTGTCTTCCTTTCCCTAGATGCTTTAAGGATTCTTTCTTTCTCATTAATTTCTAATATGCCTTAGAGAAGGCCTTTTTGGATTGAGATAATTAAGTGTTCTGTTTACTTCTTAGGTGCAAGGATTTAGCTTTTTTCATAGGTCTGAGAAGAAGTACTCCACAGCTCTTTGTTTGATTCAGCTCTCTGTTCCCATCTCCTTCAGCTATACCTATTATTCTTTTACTAGAGGCCTGGTGCACGAAATGCATACACTGAGGGGGGATCCCTCAGCCCAGCCTGCGCCCTCTCACAGTCCAAAACCCCTTGGGGGATGTCCACCTGCTGGCTTAGGTGATCCCGGGGAGCCTAAGCCAGCAGGCGGACATCCCTCTTGCAGTCCAGGATCCCTTGCTCCTTACTGCCTGCCTGCTTGCTGCTCCTTAATGCTTGGCTGTTTTTTAGCACTGCCGTGGAGGCAGGAGAGGCTCCCACCACCGCCACTGCACTCGCCAGCCATGAGCCTGGCTTCTGGCTAAGTGGCATTACCCCTGTGGGAGTGCACTGACCACCAGGGGGCAGCTCCTGCATTGAGCATCTGCCCTCTAGTGGTCAGTGCACATCATAGCGACCAGTTGTTCCACTGATCAGTCGATTTGCATATTAGGGTATTTTTACATAGGATTACTCTTTTTGATGGAGTCAGTTCTCGTAGAGTTTTGGGTTTTGGTGTATTTTTTTAAGTTTCAATCCTTCTAGTAAAGTACTTGTTTTGTTAGTTGATTTTATTTGTGACTTCATTAAACTGCCTGCCTGTGTTTTCTTGTATTTCACTGAGTTTTTTTCAGAACTGCAAACTTGAATTCTCTGTCATTTGAATCACATATTCCCATTTCTGGATATTTTTCATTTTCTTTCTGAGCTGCCTCATTACTTTGGTTATTCATGCTATTTGATGGTTTCCTTCTCTGTCTAGGCTTCTGTAGTAGGTTGATTAAGAAGCCTTTCTTTTGTTTTCCAGTAGGTGGCACAGAAGCACAAATGTTTTAGTTGCTCTTACACTTCTCTGGCTTTTTAGGTCACTGTGGGCAATGAAGATGTCCTCTGTTCCCTGGGGGCAGGTGAAGGTAGGTATCCCCTCTGTGACCAGGCCTCCTTGGTCTCAGGGCACCAACCTGGCAGGGAATGTGGTAGGCATTGGGGTTCCAAATCTGTGAAGTCCCAGCAATGTACACTGCAACCAGAGGCTGCCAGCAGTGCAGCTGTGATAGGAGGAGGGCAGGATTAGAGGGGATGGGCTGGGCTGGTGCCTTTGTGGTTTTGTTCTTGCAGTAATGGCAACTGGTAGACCTCAGTGGCGTAATGTCTGTATCTCTACCCATCCCTGGGATTATCCCAGTGTGCACATTTAGATGTTTCAATGCACAGATCTCTCAGAAGTATACAGGGAGTAATTTGTTGAATTATAGTTGTTCAAATTGTTGTAACTTCTGGGGGAGAGACCAAGGGGACTTTGCATGCTACCATCCCTCTGATATTGTCCCTACTGTGCCTAATATATAAGTTAAACTGTATCATAGGTATGTATGTGTAAGAAAAAAACATAGTAATACTTAGGGTTTGGTATTATCTGAGAGTTCAAGCATCTCCTGGGAGTTTTGGACCATATTCTCCTGGGAAAGAGGAAGATTACTTTTTTTTTTGTACCATTATATTACATTATTGCTTTGTTATTAATACTTTAAACAGATTCACTGGTTTGTGGCATTATTTTCCCCAAAAGCCAATTCTTAAAAAACTTACAGATTTTATGCATTTTTAAGAGATCTCATAAACAACATGCTAATATAAATGGCAGAACTTTTATGATAAAAGTATTATTTAGTAAACATCTTAAAATATACTCAGACTTAGTGCAATATTGTGAATTTTTATTAGTGTTTATTTTTCTTGAATAATTTCTTTGCCTCTGTTTTCTACCAGGTCCTTTATCAGTCTCCTGTTAATTTGATGAGCTCTTTCTATGTCATGAGTATTAACTCTCTCTGTTGCATGCAGTTTCTTCTGGTCTTTTGGTTGATTTTAGCTTTGTCTATGCAAGTTTCACAGCATAGAGATATTTTCATGTTTATAGCTGAAACTCTGACTTCTTTCCTTCTTATCTCCTAAGTTTTCTTTTGGATTCTCCACTCCAAATTTTTTGAAAATATTTTTTAAATTTATATTTCTATCAAAATAATATATGCATTAGTTTGAAGCTTATGAAATTGCTGTTTTCTGTGTCAAAAAACAATAGAATATAGCAGTTTCATGTGACTTTTTAATGCATTGTTTAAAAATTCAAATCATATTAATTGCAATTCTTAAAACCCAGACAGCTGTCTCTGTCCGTCTTCTCTCTAATCCTATACTCTCCCATAAGAGAAAACCACTTTAGCTCTGGTTCACAGTTTTTTCTGGCATATACAGAATATAAGTTTCTTACAATGCTATTTCTAGATTTTTTCCCTAATATTTATTGATTGCCTTGTATGTTCTTGGCTGTTCTAGGCCATTGGACTTCAAAGAGATCAAAACAAACCCCTTGCATAGAGCTTCCATATTAGGGGTAGGGATGGAGACAGACAACTAAATAAATTATTTAATATGTTTATGTGATAATAAGTTATATGAAGAAAAGTAGAGCAGAAATGGAGTGATGGGGGAGATGCAGAGATGGAGTTTCAAATTTCAGTGGGGGGTTAAGGAAGACCTCCCTCAGAAGATCATGTTTGTGCAAAAACCTGAAGGGAGTCCTGTGGAGAATGAATGTGCCAAGGAGTGCAAAGGCCCTGAGACAGGGCCCCGATGTGTCTGAGGTCCATTGTGGCCAGGGCAGAGTGAACAAGGGAGGAATTGATAGGCTGGCAAAGTAGCAGAATGGTTGTGGAGGGTAAGGGAGGCAGATGGGGGGTTCTTTGGCCCTTCTGTGTGAGATGGGGAATCATGGAAGGATTCTGAACAGAGATATGACATGAGACATATATTTAAGGATCACTCTGGCTGATCAGTTGAGGATGGACGGTAAGGAGCAAGGGCAGAAGCAGGGATCCATGTGGTAATCCAGGCAAGAAATGATTGTGGTTTGAACCAAGATATTATCAGTGGAGGCAGTGAGAAGAAGTTGTGATTCTAGATATGTTTTGAAGGTTGAATTGACAGGATTTTCTGACAAATTGGAGGATGAAGGATGAGTGTATGGTTTTTGGACTTAGTAATTCAGGGATGGAGTTATTTACTGAGAAGGGAAAGACTGCGGAGGAAAGTGCTGGGAGGGAGATCAAGTATTCCATTTGGAATATATTGAGTTTAAAATATCCAAAGAGAGATGTTAAACAGGCAGTTGGGTAGGCGGCTTTGAATTCAGGCTATTGATTTGGAAATTGCTAAAGTCAGATCATATTTAACTCCTTGAAGCTGGATGAGATCACCAGGGTATTAGTGTAGCAATAGGCAAAAAATACAGTGAAGTAGAAGGAAAACTAGGAGTATGATTTTTAGGAGTAAAGTTTCAAGGTGGAAGGAGTGATCAACTCTGACAAATGCTGCTGGAGGTCAAATAAAATGAGCAAAGAGAACTGACCTTTGATTTAGCAATGAGGAAGTTATCAGCAACCTTGATGAACAGTATTGGTTTTGTCAAGTGGGTTGAAAAGCACTTGACAAAAAAAATCCTTTGTGACACAAACAAGCTGAGAATAGAAGGGAATTTCTTCAACCTAATAAAGGCCATCTACTAAAGCCCTACAGCTGACAGCATACTTACTGGTGAAAGACTGAATGCTTTCCTTCTGAGATCAGAAAATAGAGTTATACATTTTTGCCACTTAATTTAATGTGGTACTTAATTTAATGTAGGTGCTAGCCAGAGCAATTAGGCAAGGGAAAGAAAGAAAAGGCCTCTAGTTTGGAAAGGAAATAGTAAAACTATCTATTTGAAAATTATTTCATCTTCTATCTCCAGGGGTCCTCAAACTACGGCCCGCAGGCCATATGCAAATATAAATACTGTATTTGTTCCCGTTTTGTTTTTTTACTTCAAAATAAGATATGTGCAGTGTGCATAGGAATTTGTTCATACTTATTTTTTAAACTATAGTCCGTCCCTCCAACGGTCTGAGGGACAGTGAACTGGCCCCTGTTTAAAAAGTTTGAGGACCCCTGATAGACGATCCTTCTTCTGCCTCAATTGAAATTATCATATGGATTCTCTTCTTCATTCTGCTAATGTGCTGTATAACACTGACTTATTTTTATATGTTGCCCCAACCTTGCATTCTTAGGATAAATCCCACTTGCTCATAGTATCTAATCCTTTGTGTATGTTGCTGAATTTGGTTTGCTAATATTTTGAGGATTTAGGATATTGGACTATAGGTTTTCTTCTTGTGATACCTTTGACTGATTTTGGTATCCGGATAATACTGGTCTCATGCACTGAGTTGGGAACTGTTCCTATTTTTTATTTTAAGCATTTGTAAAGTAATTATGCTGATTATTAAATGTTTGATAAAATTCACTCGTGAAGCCATCTGGTCCTGGTCTTTTCTTTGTGGAAATGTTTTTGATTACCAATTCAATCGCTTTTCTTGTTACTGGTCTATTCAGACTTTGTATTTCTTTTTTCGGTTTCAGTAGTAAATCTCTAGTAATGTGTCCATTTCATGTAGATTATCTAATTTGTTGGCATACAGTTGTCCATAGTATTTCCTTCTAATCGTTTCATTTCGTTTGGTAGCAGTATCTTCTCTTTTATTCCTAGTTTTAGTAATTTGGGTCTTCTCTTTTTTTACATTGGTCTCTGAGGGAAAAGGCTTGTCAAATTTGTTGATCCTTTTGACAACAAAAATTTGGTTTTATTGATTTTTCTCTATTCTAATGTTACTAAAATGTTACAGTTGGTTTCTATACTAATGAGGAAATGTCAGTTTATTGTAAAATTTTAACATTATGTCCTGATCTTCTGTATTACTCAGAAAATAGAATGTGTGTATGTGTGATATAGATATACTATATGTAGTATATATCTCATATAGGTATAGATATGGTCTATATTTGTTATATATATGGAGAGATATATTTAAAAATTGGCTCACATGATTGTGGAGTAAGTCAAAATACGCAGCATAGGCTATCTGGAGGCTGGGGACCTGGACAGAGCCATCGGCTGGCAGAATTCCTTCTTGCTCAGGGGTGGTTAATCTTTTTTCAGCTGATTGGATGAGGCCCACCTACTTTATGGAGGGTAACCTGCTTTATTCACTGTCTGCTAATCTAAATGTTAATCTCATTCAATAAACAAACACCTTCACAGAATCATGTAGAGTAATGGTTGACCAGATGTCTGAGCACTGTAGCCCAGCCAAATTGATACATACGTCTCCTTCTCTTCTTTAAGTAGATCTGTGGTAATTATTGCATTGAGGGGAAAAATTCCCTTTGGAGATTTGATATGTCTTCTACATCAAGTGTTTCTCTCACTAAAAGAAGTAATTTAAACAATACACACGAACAAAATGGAATGGATTTGTAACATATTCGTCACTGTATGTCATAAAACTGACCATAGTATTCTAGTACACATCAGATCCCAGCAGATACCATGACTTTCATAGATACGTTGTAGTGCCACTGGTTTTAAAGAACTTCCACATACACAGGATGCATCTGTATCCAGTTCTAGGAAAGCTCTGGAAAATGGTCAAGGGATTTCTAGAAGTTTAGCCTCATGAGGGCTTTTTTAAGGATTTTTTAGAATAATTTCTAAGACCCTGGCTTATTTTAGAACTTTACCTTTACCCCTCATCCACCTTCACACCCCGTATCTCCTAAATCCACAGGAGAGGAAAAACAGAAGTGATCTACCTTGCACACAGAATACACTTGAACAAAAAATGGGACCACCCAGGAACTACTTGTAGACCTATGACAACCATCTAAATTAGGCAATAGCCCAGTGAATACATTGATTATTTTCACTTTATTTGAAATGCATAAAAATTAAGCACAAAACAGCATATATAAGTAGTTCTTAACCTGATTGATGACCAGTTACATTTTTTGACAAATACATTCCATTTCAAAATTATCTAAGTGGACTCTTTTAAAAGAAGTAACATTATAATACTCTAAGAATTGAATATCTATTTGTATAATAATTATATCTTAAAACCATATTTAATAAGCTATCTATCACTGTTACGAACGTACACTATGGTATGATTCTTACTAAAGCATAACATACCACATTTCTTAGAGGTCAGTGTATTTATCAATAAAAGATGTTTGGCTATTATTATTTGAGGAAGAAAAAAAGCTTACTGAGTGACCAATATAAATTGTGTGGTGGTTGCATAAAATTTAAAAAAAAACATGAAGGTAAATTAATAGTATGCTATAAACATGAATTATAGATAATTGTACCTTTTAAGGTCGAATTCCTATAAGTCAAGAGCTGCCTATATATAAAGGTTGTCAACCCATTTACTTTATATATTTCAGATATATATTTCATCATAAATATTTCATATATATATATGTATATTTCATTTAGCTTTGGTGGGTAGTGTGGAAGGTAGTGTATTTTGGGGCAGTGGTACATGGTCTGCTTTAAAGATCCTCTCTCTTTTTTCCTAAAGCAGTACAAAATAGGCTATATGAAGAGAAATATTTTTTAACATTGGTAAGAATTACAGACTGTTTTTCCTCTGGTTAATTCATTATAAAAATCTTGTTATAATCAATTCACAAAGCACTGCTTATCATACATCTGTCTTCAAACATAATTTCTTGCAAGTGGTTTCCTGAAAAATCATCAAGTTTTCTCCACTGCTGCCCTTGCTGGAGTACTTCATGCATTCTTTTAAAACAAGATCAGTTTTGGGACTTATGTGAGTTAAGACTGTTCTTTCTATTTAACTGAAGTGTTTACCATAAAGTTAAATAAAAAAACAAAATTGACCATTTACTGTCATTTCTTTTAAATGTTATTATTTTCTCATCTCTACTTCTAATCCTGTTTCTTACTTCTCCTATGTGTAAGCACTACTGATCCTCAACAAGTTACATTGCCTATTTTTTAAAATCTTATAAAAATTCCTGTTTTCACCAATACTCATCCATTTTTTTAAAGAAAGTCATGTATGTAAATAAAGCTAAATATACTGCCTCAATGCTTCAATAAATAAAATTTATATAAAAAGAACATTTAGAAGCATTCTGTCAAAATGGTACAGGTTCTTTCTTGAACAAGAAAGAACTCTGCATCTCTCAACATGTCTGGAATTCTACTTGGAAATATTTTTTTTGACAGAAATAAACCATTCCTGCTTGGAGAATTTTAGGTTGCATAGGCTCAACTTAAAAAAAAAATGATATTAAAATTTCAAATCCAATTTTCCCTTTTTTTCAGAACTACATTTTTATATTCAAGTTTATGTGTGCATACTGTATTTTTTGCTAATTTTGAAAGCGTGTACATAAGAACTCATTTCTTTATTAGCTGCATGGCAGAAAATTAAATTCTCATATGGTTTCTTCTTTTTTATGGTAATGTTGTGCTATGTTTTAAAAATAAATTGTCAGTAGTATCAGGAAAACCTTTTAAGACACAAGAAAATTTTTTCCCCTTGGAAATTGCAAGTTGATATCTTATATTAGCTTCCATGATTTCATTAGGTACTTTGAATTTCTATTCTTAGCTTGAGATGAGTTGAAAGATTCAAGGGTATTTATGGCACTTCAACATTTAAGTTTTAATGAGAGCAACTTTGAACCTGTAACATTCCAGAGAGGAATTTTCTGTTAGTTTGTTCAAAAGCCTTTTTCTCTTCATATACAAGACTAGCATCTGTGTGGTTGGTAAATGTAATCCATGATAACATTGTGATTCTCTAGTGATTTTTTTCTTTTCTCCTGACACTGTTTTATAAGATGAATATAGAAGCTGCCTCTCCCAGCTTCTTCAGATCTCAGTAACTTTTATAGTTTTGCATTGGCATTTCTTTTCAGCTAAACCTTCTCCCAAGATTTTTACTTATTTGTTGCTTTAAGATGTTCTTAATTATCCTCCATTGTCTTTCAGATAACTTTATGATTGGCATACTATAGGAACATCATTTCAATAATAATTTGTCCTGGGATCATGTGACATAGTTTTCACATGTCTGTCACGATTTATATCATTCTAATAACATTGACATTATATTAAAATGTTGATTTTAATGGAAATTCTCAATGTTTTGTTGTCAGGAGACTAACTGTATAATAGTTTTTAGCTGCTTAGTTTTTATTAATGTCTACATGTTTGTGTTTTTTAAATCATCTTTAAAAGGTTATTTATATTAAAATTTTCTCTTCCTTGTAATTAAGGAACCGATTGAACTAATAAAACATTTGCTTGGTCAAATTAATCCAATGTTTAAAGATGCAAAAAATTTTTTTTTATACAGTATTTTTGGTAGTTTTCATAATTTAAAAAAGAATCTATACTTTAGCATATTAAGGCAAAAAAAAAGAATTAAAATATTTATTTTTATCTCCTTTTAAGAAAGTAAATAGTTTTCTTAAGTATGTTTGCATCAAATAAGTGTATTTTTTTTAATTGGGAAAACTTTAGAATGGATCCTTCTATAAGTCTTTCATTTTTGAAGTGCTTATGATCAATATTGTTTTGTTATGATTCAAACAGGTTTTACTGAGATTCTTATTTTCCCACTTTACAAACATCTAAAATATTTACTTATTTTAAAGCCTATTATTTATGAAAACATTGAGAATGCATAATATTTGATATTATTAGACCAGTTTGGTTACATAAAGGAAAGATTGGTTACACAGCCAAAGATTGAAACCGCCCCATTGGAGCTGGTTACATAATAGTATTTTTTTCTTTGAATTAACAGAAAAGCATGTATCACTTCACTCTCGTTTACATGTATGTTTTTGAGGTTGTTCATGTTGGTAGTGAGTTACCTTGACTCTGTCGGAGAGCCTTTTGTGTTAATGTACATGTTTGTTCAAAATGATCATGTGTTTTTAATAAAATACCATCCTAAATGTCAAAATTTTATTAGTAACATCATTAAAATTATCAATATTTACATTATAAATTTACACTGAAGTTACTTATGGGAACCAAAGAATATGATACTGATTTGTGAATTTTAAAAATATTTTACACCCATTTTAATAATTTGGTTGTACATTTTCAGGACCCTGACTGCTTTTTTTTTATCTTCACTTTTTAGGTGAAATTGCTGATTCTTTATCTTCCTTGACTTTTGATATTTAGTTTTTATACTATAGTCTCATTTTTTAAAAAACTGTTTTCCATTATTTTTACTTTCATTGATTTCTAAATATTTTAATTTATTAGTTAGTTCTAACTATTGTGAATATAAAAACTTGTTCTGTTACCGTAGTCATTTTATAAAAGACTAAGAACCTGCCTCTGAGACACGGTCAAAAAGTATTTTGTGTTATATGATTGATATAACCACATAAATACCTCTGCCAATACTGGAGTTCATTTGGTTGTTCAAATATTATGAACAATGTTTTGTAGGTTTTTTTCAAATTATAGAATTATGTAACATTATAGAAAGTTTTGAAAAATAGAACAAAATAATTGCCCACAGCTCTCTCTCTAACACAATTATTGTCTCTTTTTATACATTTTCTCTTATATCTATGCCAATTTTTATATTAATAATAAGGTAAAACTATTGTATTCTGTCCCTATTTTCCATTCCCTATAGCAAATGCGTTTCTATGGCACTGTATAATTTTATAATTATAATTGTAATGGTTCAACTGAATTTCTTTGAAAGGGTGTTTTGTAATTTAATATTTTCCATAGTTCTGTATATTTTGGATGTTTCTAGTTTTTTATTGTTAAAAAGCACTAGCATTATAATTTTGACAGGTAATAACAATTATCTACCATGTGAAACTTATTTTAATAACAAATGATTCTTAAATTACATATGTAAGCATTAAACTTAATGCTCTTTTGATGAATGGTGTTATATAAATAAAGTGTAGTGAAGTTGCTTTGAAAATTACCAAACTATCCTACCACAGCCTGAGTTTGTTTACTTAGTTACTTATTTATTTTTACTTAAGAGAAATGTCAAAGACAGGTTAAGAGTACTAGTATTTACCAAAAAGTCTTAGTTCCTAGCCATGGGCCTATATTGTGAAACCCTTTAAACTATAAGTATTTGTGAATAATTTTTTTTTTTTTTTTTTTTTTTTTTTTTTTTTGTGAATAATTTTTATGTCCTGTGCTGTATGAGGAGTTATGTGAGGGCAGTGACAGTGTTTTATATAGTTTAGACATCATCTTGAATACAGAGGCATATTTAAAAATTATTTAATTCTATTTGGAAATATCTTCTAACAGAAAAAGAACTTATATTTTTTAATCCCTTAATTAAACTGCTATTCTTCTTTGATAATTTTTCCTAGTAGATTTTTTCATAAAGTAACAGAGGGCTCATCATTATTTTTTTATTATATATCCATGTATGTAGAGTGACATTTAAAACTTTCTTCTTGACTTTCTTTCATCATTTTTTTATTATTATTACTATCATGGTAAAATAAGAGCTGCTTAAACCCATGGGTTGTTATATGTCCTTCATTGGGTTGCTGTGAAAATTAAATGAACTAATCCACATAATGTACTGCAAGTGGTGCCCATCATCTAGTAAGTTCTCCATAAGCATCAGCTATCACCACTACGACTTCTTGTGATTTAGTATTGTTATTATTAATAAGAAAATTATCTGAACTCGGACCAAGAATCACGTTTTTGTCACATAATAAATAATAAATCACCTGGTACTCCAGGACAAAGTATGTATCAATATAAAGTAGTAAAAGGATTGTTCAGTAAGTGTTTCTGGGAGCATTGGTTAATTTTTTAGAAAAATATAAAGTTACAGCCTCACCTTACAAGCTTGCTCTCATGATTATAGGTGAATAATTCCAGATGGGATTTAAAAAAAATTAAATGTAAAGCCATGAAATTCATATTTTTGAACTTTAGAAAGTATAGGTGGATATTTATCAGACCTAAGGATAGGAAAGTCAAAAACAGTGTAAGAAATCTCAAACGAAAGTAATTCACAGATTCAAGTAGGTAAACATTTAACATTTCATTAAAAAGAAAAGTTGAAAATCTTAAAGTCTTTGCAACAAATGGGGATGAGGACTATGCCCTGAAAAGATACATGTGTGTATGCATTATTATGAACACCCTAATCAAAAAGTGGTCAAAATGTATCAAACATCAATTTACAGAAGAAATAATGTAAATGGTTAGTAAACATGAAAAAAAAGACGTCTAACTCCACTAAAAGTGAAAATGAAATGCCGTACAATTTTTCACTTTTCAATTATTAATGGCTTTAGAGTGATTAGAAGTCATTTTATAAGAGAACAGTAATCTGGGCAGCCGTACTTACTGCTGGTTGAAATATACACTGTTATTAACTGGTCTGAGTGACAAGCATTTGTACAAGATCTGTCTAGCTTTGCAACTTGTCCTAATGAAATCATCAGTGAAATGGACAAAAGGGAATGTCCATGGATGTCTATTGCAGTCTTACTGAAATAATGAGCAGATAACAAACAACTTAAATGTCACATTTTATAGTAAAAAATATGTTTAAACAAAGCTATACAATTAAATGATGTGTTAACATATCGTAAATGATCTCCACTGGAAAATATTAGATAAGTGTCTCCTTATGATTAGGGGCTGCCCTGCACCTGCGGTCTTACTCTAACTCTGAAGTCACTTTCCTATTGTAATAACGTGAAATTGCCGCTCCTTTAAAACACACAAATCTCTAGCAGCTGTGGGTATGTGCCCTGGAAAAAGCCTGACCATAAAAATGCTGAGCCAATTATAAATTACAAAAATGTGAAAAATAAGGAAAAGTACATTTTGTGTAACACCATTCCCTTACTCCAAATTCCTTGTTATATTCTTTTTACCATCCTTCTTTTTTAAAAGCCAGTTCTTGCTAAGACTTGGGCACTGGAAATGAACTGGAGTTAAACAGGTCCTAGGTTATTTATAAACATTTACTTGAAAGAACCCTCTGCTTACTTTCAGCTTAAGTACACTCTTTTAAATGTCCCTTTTAATGAGAACCACATAAGATCTGAAGGCAAGAGTCCTGGCCAGTGTACTCGGTGGTTAGAATGTCAGCTGGCCCTGGTATGGGTGCATGCAGGAGGCAACCAGTCGGATGTGTTTCTCTCATATCAATCTTTCTCTCCCTGCCTCTCCCCCTCGCTCCATCCCTCCCACTCTCTCTAAAACACAATGGAAAATATATCCTTGGATGAGGATTAACAACAAAAAGATCTGAAGGCAAGAAATATTAACCCCCTTTCCTGTCATAGAATTCACTTTCTCTAAGCTTAGACTTAACCAAGGTGTGTGGACACATCACTCATCATGTTACTGAAGTTTGAAAGTTACAATCTGTACCGCCTTGAACGGCATGTCAGATAGATTCTAGGAAAATAAGCTGATCTGGTTTTTGGTTTGAGAAATAATCATAGGCAAGTACTCTGGATTGTATATATTTTGTTATAGCCTCTGTTCTGGCTGTTTTATTGGTGGCTCTGGGTTTGGGATTTTTCTTTGTTGTTGCTGTTTTTTAATCTGTATTTATATATGGACTAGAGGCCCAGTGCACGAATTTGTGCACCTTGAAAGGAACTGTAGGCCACAAGGCTGCGGTGAGCACAGGGGCAGGTCTCAGCCCATCCTTCACGCCCCCACCTGGTCCCTTCCATTGTAGCCCCCAGTCCCCTGTCTGCTGGCAGCCCTGCTCCTTCCATCACCGCTCCCATGTGCTGACGGCGCTGGCCCCACTCGTACCAACTGACGGCGTGGAGCAATTGGGGCTGGCACCGGCAGTGGTGTGAGCAGCAGCTGCCGGCCCTGACCGCTCCTCAGGAGCAAGGGGAGGTGGAGCAGCCCTGAGGGTCGATCAGGGCTGGAAGCCACTGCTCACACCCACTGCTGGCATCGAGCGATCAGGGCCAGTGCTGGGCATCAGCAGCAGGTTTGAGCGGTGGCTCCGGCGCCAGCAGCAGATGCAAGTGGGACTGGTGCCGGCAGCAGGTGTGAGTGCCCAGCAGGACCACAGCGTGTAGGAGGAAAGAATTTTCAGTAACCACCAGAGGCTTGCCCCAATGACAGCAACTGGCACCCGCATTGGTCTGGTATCACCACTCACCTGCTCCACCATCCTGCCGTGGCCGATACCTGCCATGTTCCACACATGACCCCTGGTGGTCAGCGCACGTCATAGTGACTAGTTCAGTTGTTCCGCTGTTCAGTCTATTTGCATATTAGCCTTTTATTATATAAAGGGCTAGTGGCCCGGTGCATAAAATTCATGCATGGGGGCTGGGGGGGTTTCTCAGTCCAGCCTGCACCCTCTCTAATTGGGGACCTCTTGGGGGATGTCCGACCGCCAGTTATCCCCCTCGCAATCTGGGACCACTGGCTTCTAACCGCTCACTTGCCTGCCTGCCTGATCGCCCCTAACTGCCTCTGTCTGCATGCCTGATTGCCCCTAACCCCTCTGCCTGACTGCCTGATCACTCCTAACCTCTCTGCCTGCCTGATCGCCCCTAACTGCCTCTGTTTGCCTGCCTAATCGCCCCTAACAGCCCTCCCCTGCCGGCCTGATCTTGCCCCCAACTGCCTCTTTCTGCCTGATCACCCCTAACTGCCCTCCCCTGCCAGCCTGGTAGCCCCCAACTGCCCTCTCCTGCCGGCCTGATCTCATCCCCAACTGCCTCTGCCTCGGCCCCCACCACTATGGCTTTGTCCGGAAGGAAGTCGGACATCTGGAAGATAGCCAGTCAACCTGGTCTAATTAGCATATTTCCCTTGTATTAGTGTAGATAGATTATATAGGATAGAATTGCTTAAATGGGGGGGGGGGGGGAGAGCAGCCTTTTTCAGCAGGAGGAGATGCTCTTGGCAGACAAAAATACATAATCCCTATATCTGGACTGATAGCCAGCCATATGCACTGTACTATCAAACCCGTCATTAAAAATTGAACCGCTTTTTTACACCTTACACCAAATAGCTGTTGCCCTTAAAACCCCTCCTCAGCCCCCATCTTAGGTTCTGCCTTCACAGTTCACCCAGATTAGGTTCTGATTGGTTGGTTTTAATGCTAGTCAGCATCAAAAGCTCCACCTCCTAGGCAGCCATTGGCTTCTCGCACTTCACTCAGATTTAGTTCTGATTGGTCAGTTTCTATGCCAGTCAGCACCAAAAGTTCCGCCTCCTAGGCAGCCATTGGCTCCTGGCACTTCACCCAGATTTGGTTCTGATTGGTCGGTTTCTATGCCAGTCAGTGTCTCCGGGCCTATTGATGGGCCTGATCAGAGGGGCAGGGCTGATCAGCATCCCCAGCAGATGCCGGAGAGAAAGAGAGGCGTGGCTGCTGGCCAGGCCCAGAGTGAAAGAGAGAGGCAAATGCTAATCAACAGCTTCCATGGAGGCTACGGATCAGACCCTGCTTCTTTCTGCAGGCCTCTCTTTGGGCCTGATCTGCAGCCGCCTCGGCAGTCAGTGCTGGGTCTGGGCACCCGCAGCAGCAGCAGTCAGTGCTGGGTCGCCATGGCAACCCAGCACTGACTTCCAATCAGTTGAGCCTTTGGTCGTTTTGGATGTTAGGACCCTGGCTCTTTATATAGAGATATTTATGTATATATGTATACATGTGTACCCATTCATATGTTTATTTGTATATATATATATTTTGCGATGTAACTATGGAGTACTATATATGAATCAGGAGAATAAAGGATTATGATAAGTAAAAGTGGGAAGAATGCCTTCTAAATTTAAATATGGTAACAGAAATAACATACATCCCTAGAAAGAGTAACTAAAAACATGAATAGTTAAGGTACACTAAATCTTTGTTGTGTTTCTTTAAAATGCCTCACTGCCCTGGCCTGGTGGTCAGTTGGTTGAAGGTCCCATACACCAAGAGCTGGTGGGTTTAATTCCTGGTCAGGGCACCTACCCAAGTTGCAGGCTCCATCCAGGTGCAGGTGATATGGCTGTATGAATATGAGAGGCAACCGATCGATGTTTTTCTCTCATATGGGTCTCTCTCTCTCTTCCTTCTCTCTAAAATGCAATAAAAACATATCCTCAGGTGAGGATTATTAAAAATAAATAAAATACCTCACTTCTTTAATAGGGTACTTTTAATAGTTAACATTTAAATCTGGCTTCAGTTTTAATATTTTGTCTCTTTTGTAACACTAGCCAGTTAAAAACTTACTAATAAGCCCCTTAATTTATTTTTCCCTTTCCTGCTAGACTGTATGTTGTGGGAACACAGGGAGGTATGTTCCTGCCTTTAAGGTACTTTAAATAAGTTGGAGACATAATCAGGCAGTAATTTACAGCTGTAGTGTATAGTGTTTACCACATGCCAGGTACTGGGTCAAATGGTTTATGGCAATTGTTTAATTCTTAACAACACTGTGAGGTAGACACTACTATTTTAAAGTTGAGAAAATGGGCCTAGAGACATTTTTTAAAAGTTGGCAAGTCATACAGCTGGTAAATCAGCAGGGCAGAGCAGGCTTGTCTACCTCTTGTCTTTGCTCAATACCTAGTGATGCTGATGCTGTGATAGAATCCATGTGGTGATCTGATTGCCTTTCCCTTTGTTTTGTAAATGAGCACATTAGGTCAAGGCACCAGCACCAAAGCTCATAACTGTGGGAGATTCACCTGTTTGGTGGTTATCACCACCGAGAAAGTGGATGTGAATGAGGTCAGGACCCTGTCATGGTGTGTGGGCAAGTGCAGTGACAGTAACATATATGCTGGCCAGGGAGCAGGGACATGGCCCAGATGGGCTCCAGGGTTCCTTCCAGTGCTAAGCCTTGTAGTTTGC
This sequence comes from Myotis nattereri, assembly GCF_964212035.1. Taxonomy (NCBI): domain Eukaryota; kingdom Metazoa; phylum Chordata; class Mammalia; order Chiroptera; family Vespertilionidae; genus Myotis; species Myotis nattereri. Next base: position 96,309,667 of record NC_138075.1, read on the forward strand.
AATGTTCTGCCCTTTTGTCTGCCTCTTAGAATTTTTTCTTGTGAAAATATCAAATGTGCCCTTTCTTTGTTGAAATTTACATAAGAAAAGGAAACTGGAATGATAGCAGGGTTTTTGTTGTTGCCTTTTTAAGTTTAATTTAGTAAACTTTTACCAAACACCTATTCTGTACCAACCAGATACAGCTAACATCACCAGACCATCCTGTGGAGCACAGTCACCATTTTTGATGTCCAAAGACCCTCACATTAGAAATCTGTTTACTCTTTTCTTTTATCCACTATCCCTTTATTGTTTACAATGAAAGAAACTTTAGTTAATGGTAAAGACCCAGTTAGGTTAACACTGTCATTGAAAATCGGGATTTATCTGTGATTTGTGGATTAGGAAAATTTCAGGTTTTCACGTTTGGGCTTTATTTGCTTTGGATGAGACATTTATGACCTAGTTAGAACTATTCCTGTGCCAAAAGTTGTAGTGGCAAAGAAAACCTTCCCTCCATACAAGGAATAACTGTGAAGGCATTTCTAGTTCTACCGGCTTATCCTATAATTGCCTTTCTAGAGGTAAGAACCGTGGAAACCTGAAATTAGAACACAATGAAATACCAGCATAGAAAAGTCAGAACAACTAATGTGTTATTTCTGTGCTAAATCAGAAACTATCCCATTATACTGGATTCTAATCTTGGCCAGCAGTCACAGGTGACAGAGTTAGGGTGGGATTGGGATGGGATAAGTAATTTCTGCAAATTAGGCAGAGACCATTGCGTGGATACCACTCTGCTAAAGCATTGGAAAAAGCAAGAATCTCGGTTACTTCTGGTGTGGTGTTGCAATGACTCTGAGATATATGTAGGGGTCCCTTTTATGGATTCCTTCCCAATATCCCAGAAAACAGAAAAAATTAATGTGCAGTGTGTCCTCTGATCCTTTACACAGAAGTTTGAATTGTATCTGCATGTGGGATTTTAGAATTCACACATGTTTTCTTCCTCTCAGGACCAGGATGGCACAGTGCCCCTTTTGCTTATCTCAAATCGCATCTTATGTAAAATACCAATGTGTTTTATACCACTTATCCTGTTCACTTTTTTCTCTTTATCTTTGATCAAAGAGTTTTAGAGCAATTATCGTCCTCATTTCAAATCCTTTGTAAATGTTTCTCCTCAAATAATCTGAGTATTTCCTCAAAATCAGAATGAGACTTGGTGGTCCACAGGAATATATTATCAGATTTACTTTTTCATTCTATTCTCAGTATGTTGATTGATTTTTATTAAGCTGAAACTCCCTAGTCATTGATAATTGTTTTTTAATATTGCCTTTATTTGGAATCCTATTAACTTCTTAAATCCAATGCTATAATTATTCTTTTTCTTTATGTTCCCTAAAATTCACAGAGATTAGTTATTATAGTCTTATATTTTGTTATAAAATAGATTTATTTTTAAAGTTTTCTCTGTGTCAAACTCAATCAATATTCTTTTTAAAGAGAATTTTTTTTTTTTTTTTTTTTTGCCAAAACCGGTTTGGCTCAGTGGCTAGAGCGTCGGCCTGCGGACTGAGAGGTCCCAGGTTCGATTCCGGTCAAGGGCATGTACCTGGGTTGCGGGCACATCCCCAGTAGGAGATGTGCAGGAGGCAGCTGATCGATGTTTCTCTCTCATCGATGTTTCTAACTCTCTATCTCTCTCCCTCCCTCTCTGTAAAAGATCAATAAAACATATTTAAAAAAAAAAAAGAATATTTTTTTTTATCTTTTGGCTTGACCAGTGTAGCTCAGTGGTTGAGTGTTAACCTGTGAACCTGGAGATCACAGCTTAATTCCCAGTCAGGGCACAAGCCTGGGTTGCAGCTTGATCCCCAGTGGGGAGCTTGCAGGAGGCAGCCGATCAATGATTCTCTCTCATCATTGATGTTTCTATCTCTCTCTCCCTCTCCCTTCCTCTCTGAAATTAATAAAAATGTATTTTTAAAAAAAAGTCTTTAAAATAGATATATTGTTTTGTACTATAGAGCTGATGCAGAATATACTATATGTTTTGATAAGTAGGTTGTTTTCTCTGTCTTAAAGTCTGGATTTTTGAGAGCGTATAAAGGTTGGTTTGGTTAAGAGTTGATTGCACAGCTTATGAGTTCTTGAATGATGCATATGGTAAATGTCACTATTCTAGAAAAGAAATAAAACCAGAATACTGCAACAACATGAAAATCAATCAGAATGAAATGGGAATTGACTGAGGAAAGGAACTCTAGCTGAGCTTTTTAAGCCCACGTGTTAAGTGATAGCAGTGAGTTGGAGAGGATGCTTTAAGCATACATGGCATTTATTTAAATACTTAAAAATTTATCTTAGCAAAATATTATGTGACCTGTTGATGAGTACACAATTGAAACTATGAAACATTTTCAAATTTCAGTAGACTTCAGATCATACTAGTAAACACATAGAGTTTCCATAGAAGAAGACGTGAGGTAGGTCCATGATTCCATTCCCCTGGAATCTCATGGAAGTTAAATAACTTGCTTTTAGGAATAGGCTAGATCTATCAATCTGATCTCACGCATAGGCCTGTTTGACACTATGCTTTCCCTAATTTAGTTTTCTTTCTTAACAGTAGATCCTGTCTGTACCCCAGGTATGTTAGGCTATGCTTAGAATATGACATGAAATATTCCAGTGTTTATGAATGAGAGAATCCATCGTTTATATTTAAAATGTTTTTAAAGTGCTTTTAATTTTTTCTTATCAAATGTGTTCATCATTCAGTCCATGATAAATTATCCTCATGCTTTCTGACTTCCTTATTTTGCTTTATAACAGTTATTTTACTCATTGATTTCTGAAGAAAACTATGATTTAGAACCAAATAAAATTTATGTCATTATAGCTATATATTTAAATGTTAGGTAATTATCTTATCAATTGTTATTTTAATGAAATTGTGTAGCATCTATTTTTATTCTCTTACTAAGTGCACTTGTAACAATAATATGGTGTAACAAAAATCTGATGCAACTTTGAGGGTTTTTAATTTTTGTTTTTTGAGGGGGTTTCTTTTTTTAGTTCTTATTACTAGAAATATATTTTTTTCTATTTACAGCTGGTTTTAGAAGAAGTTTCCGTCTAAGTAGAAAAGATAAGAAAACAAATAAATCCATGTATGAATGTAAGAAGAGTGATCAATATGATACAGCTGATGTACCCACATATGAGGAAGTAACCCCATATCGGCGACAAATGAATGAGAAATACAGACTTGTTGTCTTGGTTGGTAAGTGCGTTTGTGTGTAATTTGGATGAAATAAGTGAGAGTAAGAATTTCACTTCAAAGAACATCGTACTTGAAGTTTCCAGCTAAAAAATCTCACCCATTGTTCACATAAAGCCCGTGCCCCTTCAGGGCGCTGAGCTGAGTATTTCCCCCTTGGGCCTCCCTTGGTCAGGTCAGCAGGTGTTGGTCCTGCTTTGCCTTCACTGCACTGTCTAGGCATGGCCGCTCATTGCACTAGTCATTATTGTCTTACTTTCACTCTCCTTAAAATTCACCAGCTATTCCGAAGTATCCCAGGCTGATTTTCCTTGTTTTTTATCCCTCTCCACTGTTACTTGTTGGGCAGCTCACCTGGGGTAGTCCTCCCCGTCACCAAGGCAAGGCCAGGCTTGACCTTAGTCTCTGCGCTGCCTGCAGACTTCAGGCTGCCTCTCGGTGAGTTTTTTGTGGCAGAGACAGCATCCGTGTCAGTGCTCAGAGGGAGGAGCCCTCCCTTTCCCATGGGCCTCAGCCTCTGCTCCAGGGCTTCTCAAACTTACACACACATGGAGTCAACTGGGGATCTTGTTAGCACAGTGTCTGATCTCTCCCGAGTTTCCAGATACCCAGGCTGATTCTGGAGTGCCTTTTGCTTTTCAGCTGCTGCTATTGGTTACAATGCAAATGTAGGGAGGCTGTGCACACAGGATAGCCTGGTTACTCTGTTGAAATGGGTTCACTTGCCATTACCTTCTTTTGTTGGTGGTTGTAAACTGGCTGCAATTTATTTTGATGTCACACTTATTTTGTACTTCGTTATCATTTGTTTAAATGATGATGTTAAAGCCTTTGGCTTTGTCTGTTCAGGATTTGTTCAGTGATATTTTAGATTTGGTATGTCTGCTTTAATCTATGGATTTATTATTATTTTCAGCTTGTATTATAAAATTCTTATAAGAAAGTCTTTATTCCCTAACACTTTATTTCCCTATTATGGAGCAGTTTCTGGTATAATATAATTTTTAATTTTTTAATCCCACCCTTACCATCACTGTGGCCTTGATTTCCCATAGTGGAAACTGATTTAATTGTGTGTGTTTTTTAATACTTACCCAAGGATATGGTTTTATTGATTCTAGAGAGAGAGAAAGGAAAAGAGAGAGAGAAACATGCATGTGAGAGAGAAACATTGATCAGTTGCCTCCTGAATGCACCCTGACTAGGGATCAAACCCATGATCAAGGCATGTGCCCTGACTGGGAATCGAACCCACAAACTGTTTTTGGTGCACGGGATGTCGCTCCATCTGAGCCACCCAGCCAGGCTCTAATCCTCTGCTTTCCATCACTGTGACCTTTTTGGAGCGTGATCTTCCATAGTGAGAAGTGGCAGCCAGGGTTGTAGTATGTAACTGTCCTTCAAAAGTGTTTTCTGTTATTCGCTTCCTTCTGTGTGGTCATTGTTCAGAAAACCTTTTAACTTGATTGTGTAGCACATTTGCAGTATTAGACTTTTAGAGTCTATTTTCTGGCATCTATTACATCCTGTGAGGTGGGTGGTGGAGACAGTGAGAAACAGGCCTCTGGGGCAAGGCAGGCTGCCTTCCAGCCAGTTCTGCTCTTCCGTAACCATGTGACACCTGAACATTTCAGATTTTCTTGGGCATATTTTTCTTCATCTGAAAAATGAGGATAATAAGAGCATCTGCTTTCTAGGTTTGTTTGAGTGTTAAATGAAATAGTATTTGCAAAGACTTAGATCAATTCCTAGTACCTCAGTTAGGTTTTAATAAACAGTAACTCTTCTATTTTAACTAAAAATATAAGTTAAATATGAAATGTTAAAATATGAATAGGTTTCTGCTGAATTTGATCATTAGTGTTCCAAATACTTATAAATTGAAATAGATGATTTAGCAATTTATTAACTAAAAGGAAATCAAGCAGTGGACTTGAATTTTGGAAATTCTGGATTGTTTGTGAATTAGCTATTTATTTTTCATTTTTGTAGAAATCATATACTTAGGAAATAGTTCATTGGCTATTACAACAGGTGTAGGAATATAGAAAGTGTATAAGCATCCTGGTCCTCCTCAAGACTAATTTGTTTTTTTTGTTTGTTTGTTTGTTTTTTTTAAATATATTTTATTGATTTTTTACAGAGAGGAAGGGAGAGGGATAGAGAGTTAGAAACATCGATGAGAGAGAAACATCGATCAGCTGCCTCCTGCGCATCTCCTACTGGGGATGTGCCCGCAACCCAGGTACATGCCCTTGACCGGAATCGAACCTGGGACCTTTCAGTCCACAGGCCGACGCTCTATCCACTGAGCCAAACCGGTTTTGGCCTAATTTGTTTTTCTCAGTGTTTTCAAAGCCATTGGGAATAATTGTGTTTGCTTTGAAACTATAAGATAAATACTAGAGGCTCAGTGCATGGATTCGTGCACTGGTGGGGTCCCTCAGCCTCGCCTGTGCCCTCTCGCAATCCGGGACCTCTTAAGGGATATACTAGTGTGTGAAGGAGCAGGCGGCCGGGGAGGAGCCTGAGCCTGGGCCAGGTGCCACGCTACTCCTGCTCATCCCGGTCCAGCAGCGCCTGTCTCTGCCATCGCTCAGTAGTACTTCCGCGGAGGTGGGAGACGCTCGTGCTGCTGCAGCTGCGCTTGCCAACAATGAGCCCAGCGTCTGGTGCCCATTGGTCATCTGAGTGGTGTCCCATTATGGGATCGCACTGAACACCAGGGTGCATCTCCTGCGTTGAGCGTCTACCCCCTGGTGGTCAGTGTATGTCATAGCGACCAGTCAAACAGTAGACTGGATGAGCGGTGGACTGGTCACTTAGGATTTTATATATATACTAGTGGCCCAGTGCACGAAATTTGTGCACGGGGGTGGGGGGGGGGCATTCCCTTAGCCCAGCCTGCACCCTCTCCAGTTGGGGACATCCCTTTCGCAATATGGGACCACTGGCTCCTAACCGCTCACCTGCCTGCCTGCCTGAGCGCCCCTATCCTCTCTGCCTAACTGCTTGATCACCCCTTACTGCCTCTGCCTGCCTGACCGCCCCTGACTGCCTTCCACTGCCGGCCTGATCTCACCCCCAACTACCCTCCCCTGCTGGCCTGATCTCATCCCCAACTGCCCTCCCCTGCTGGCCTGATTGCCCCTAACCCCCTGCCAGCCTGATCTCACCCCCAACTGCCCTCCCTCTGCCTCAGCTCCCACCATCATGGCTTTGTCCGGTTGACCCGGTCTAATTAGCATAATACCCTTTTATTAATATAGCTAGATTATATAGGATAGGATTGCTTAAATGGTGGGGAAAGCCTTTTTCAGCAGGAGGAGATGCTCTTAGCAGACAAAAATAAATAACCCCAATATCTGGACTGATAGCCAGCCATATGCACTATACTGCCAAATCAGTCATTAAAAAATTGAACTGCTTTCTTATACCTTACACCAAACATCTATTGCCCATAAAACACCTCGTCAGCCCCCACCTTAGGTTCTGCCTTTGCAGTTCACCCAGGTTAGGTTCTGATTGGTCAGTTTTGATGCCAGTCAGCATCAAAAGCTCCGCCTCCTAGGCAGCCATTGGCTCCTCACACTTCACCCAGATTTAGTTCTGATTGGTTGGTTTCTATGCCAGTCAGTGTCTTCAGGTCTATCTCTGGGCCTGATCAGAGGGGCGGGGCTGATCAACATCCACCCCAGGCTGCTGGGGAGCTGGCTTTACTGCTGATCTCTTGGAGAGAGATAGGCGGGGCTGCTGGCGAGGCTGCGGATCAGACCCTGCTTCTCTCTCTCTCTGGGCCTTGCCAGCAGCCATGGTAGCCACTGATCAGCCCCGCCTCTCTTTCACCTTGAGAGGTCAGCATTTCAGCCCCCTCGCCAGTCCCTGCCCACCGGAGCCTGCTGTACGGACAGCCTGAGGTTCAGTGGGGCTTTCAGTCATTTTGGATGTTACGGACCCTGGGTTTGTTAAGAAGGTACAGAGTTTTTATTTTCCCTGGATTCTTACCACAATATTGCATGATTTTTATTCTTGGAGTTAATGTTCAAGAAATTAAAATCTAACAAGTTATTAACATGGCAAAAATATGAAAGTGGAGGACTTTGAGCTTGATCAGAAGTATTTCATTTCCAAAGCCACATTTCAGCCACTAAAACATCTCAGTGACAGTTTGTGTTATATTCCCTTCTGCACTTAAAAGTATTTTCTTAAAAGTACGTTAAGATCAAATGTTAGGCATTTAGTCCATTTTTCTACATAAGTTTTATCTTTGGTGAAACTTGACTTTTAAAAGGAAGGTAATAAAGCAAATAATGTGTGTTTGCAGGGGAAAGTAATAAAGCAAATAATGTGTGTTAGAAAGCTTTCGTGTTCAAAAACTGTAAAACACTTAAATCTTAAGCCAGTAGAAGAGCAAAAATTCATCCTGTGAATAGTCAGACAATTTGTGACTTGTTCTGTCTGGTTACAAGGCACAAGAGGCAATAATGAACGTTCCTTTACGTTTCGTGTTCGCAGTTTGAGCACTAAGTACTGTTCTGCCCTCCTCTGTGCTGACTTCTATATCCTGTGTAAAGACTTTGTGAGGTGGTGTGAATAGACATTTATAAGACTGTCATAATTTTTCCATAAAACTATAACAAAACAAAAAGGTATCCCACATAAAGCATAGAGAAAAGTAACTCAAAACTAAATGTGAGTGTTAATATGTTTGTTAGAATTCCCAAAGCTTTAGTTGACCTTTGATTGAAGGCTTGTAGGAGTTATTCTGCTCTATAGGGTTTTATATAGGTACCTGTAAATCCCAAAGTCATCATTGGATTTATGAGTGTGGGATGGATTTAAAATTATAATCCTTGTATATAAGACGTAAATATGATCTTTATTAGAATCTCGTTGGTTTTTTATGACATCGGTTGGTCTTAAATGTTTATACTCCAGCTTAATTTCTGGGCACCAATTACAATTATGTTTATTCAGCTGATTTCTATGGAGTACCTACTAGATCAGGTACTTCCTCAGCACGTGGGTTTGTTAGTGAACAACACAAACATTTTTACCCTTGTGGTGTTTACATTCTAATGGGAGGAGATACACACACCAAAAAATTTATATGAAATTAGTAATAATAAAGTTAATTATATAGTTGTTTAACTGTGATATATGCTGTAGAAGCCGAATAACCAGTGTTACCCCAATAAATTTAATATGATTTAAATTGAAAAATAAATTAAAAAGGAGACAGTTAAAGCTAAGAGGATTTGGAGGAATCAAGAATTTTTGATTTTGAATCAGAAGATCATGGTACCTCATTGGAAAGGCCAAATTTTTTAACAGACTCTTGAAGTAGGAAAGTTGTCCATGCTCTCTTCTGCTTAGCTAAGGAAGACAGGTGGTTTTATTTTTATCTTTTAATTTTGCACTTTTGTCATAGCCTTGAGGTAGGAGTGAGACAGGACTTGGTTTACATAAGTCTAGAATAAATAGCTGCTTTGGAAAAAATGATGCTCTTTCAACAAGCTCCCCACTCCCTTTTTCTTTTCTTCTTTTTTTGACAGTAGCACTCAGGTGATACTTCACAAATAGCATATTTTTTCCTGACAGAGAAAAGAAAATCTGAGCCTCTATCAGGGCTTGTTGCTAAGTTGCTAGATTTTCTATACAGATTGATTCCCGGGGAGCTTTAAATTTAGTGTTATAAACAGATTTGTCCCTCTCCAGTCCAAAAATCCAGCCACCCATTAATGTGATTATTATAAGACTGCAAGTTAGATATGAATAATAGTATGGTTGTTTTATTTTATGCTTAGAGCAACAAAAATAGAAGTGCTACAATATGATAAGTACATTTTTTACAACATGTGATTGATCTGAGCAATACTTAGAGATTTTGCTTGATTTGTCTTGCAGTAAATCAAATGAGTAAATGTGTTTTTAGGTAACAAAAGCAGTTTGGATATTTATTGCAGGTTCTAGTAATTCTGACATTTTTCTCTGGATGGTAAGAGTAACAAGTCTGGCCAATGCCATAAAAATCTCCTGCATGCCTCCTACTGGGGATTGAGCCCACAACACGGGCATGTACCCTGACCATAATCAAACCAATGACCTCTTCGTTCATAGGTCAACACTCAATCACGGTGTAACACTGGCCAGGCTAATATGCCATTTTTATGTTTGTGCCAAGATGTACGAAGATCAGTAGCAAAAGTGGATAGTGCTTGGTCAGAACAACAGATTTCTTTCTAATATATAATTTAACATTGGACATAAATCCAAATAAGAATGTATTTTATCATTCATGCATTATGACTGTTACATGAATCTCTAGTGTGTTACAACAAATTTGGCCTATTTGTACCTACTTGTATCTCCCTTTCTCAGAAGTTCCTTTCCTAACAGATTACTAACACTATAATCTTTAGCATGGTTATTGTCTTTTTATGTGTATTTATTTACATTATTATATTCAATTTGATGCTCATCAGCCTTAAGAAGAACTACAACTAAGTTCTATGATGGACATGTGATAGTGATATTTTAAAGCAGTATATGTCTAAATGCTCCTATATAAATGAAGACCAGGAATTTACATATGGATTTTTAATTGTTTTCTCTTTCAGATAAAATTAAAGGCATTTTTTGAAGTTAATGTGAATATTTTCTTAAATGTAAACTTTTAACTAGAAATTTTAGCATCATTTAATTGATACCCTAAATGAACTATATTTCTTTGGTTGAAGTAAATGAATGTTTATATAAAACCACATACAACACTGTTTCCTACTTTCAAGAGTGAGTTACTCCTGGCTGGTTTGGCTCAGGGATTGGACGTCGACCCATGAACCAGGAGATCACGGTTCAATTCCCATTCGGGGCACATGCCTGGGTTGCAGGCTTAATCCCCGGCGGGGGTGAGGGGTGCATGTTGGAGACAGCTGATCAGTGGTTCTCTTTCATCGATATTTCTCTCTCTCATGGTTGCATTTAATTAGTAATTCACTAGTGAATTACTAATTAAATGCACAAAAGTAATTAAAAATACGCCTTTCTAATCCTAATTATCCAATTGACATTTTTTACAAGAATTTCAACTAATGGGATTGATACACATGGCTTTATTCTTCCCAGAATTTGCAAAGTGATTTTGTAATTTACATGAAATTTTGAAAAATGTAACAGAAATACTTACATTTCTGGTTTGAATAGAAACATTCTTGCCCTGACCAGTGTGGCTTAGTTGGTTGAGTGTCATCCCATGCACTAGTCACTGGTGATTCCCAGTCAGGAAACATGTCTGGGTTGTGGGCTTGATCCCAGGTAGGGGGAGTGTAGGAGCCACCGATCGATGGTTCTCTTTCATTGATTTCTCTCTCTCTCATGGTTGTATTTGGTTTTTTGTTTGTTTGTTTTTAGTCCAGAATCAAGAATCCTCATAGATGTGCCCAAGTGTGTATTACCCAGGCCTGTGCACACCATCTTCATGAAGTTGAGTTTAGACTTCTCAGAAGTTCTGCACAGAATGAGTTTCGAGATTCCCCAGATTGGGCTTCTGCCATGTTTTGTAGCCAGAAACTTTTCTTATTCAACAAGCACAGATAGTCATCACTACCTAAAATGTGGGGTAGCTTGGAACAGGGTAAAAAACTTCATGAGGTTATGGATTAGCCAGAAACAGACAATGGAGCAGCTGGCTACCCGATTTGGTGTTTCATTGGCATTCTTTGATAAGGTAATTGGTAGAATGGAAAGAATGTAGACTTTAGAGTCTGACACACAGGCTTTGAATACCTGTTAAACAACTCCAGATGTGTGACCTTAGAAAAATGAACCTTTGATTGTCTTTGTTTTCTCATCTGTAAAATGAGGACAATCCCTTTTTTACAGAGATGTTTTGAGGATTAGGAATGGTGTACGTAGACATGTGACATGCTTGCCATGTAACCACATGACACATAACTACATAATGCCATCGTTGTTGTCGTCATCGTAAGCATCTTCATCATCATCATTCCAAAACCTGTTGTTTGTGATTTAAATCCATGCTAGATAGGTAGTTTCCTTTGCTTCTCTTTATCATTAATAAGCACAATTGAAAACTATAACTTATTTATATACATATGCATAAATGTATTTTACCAGTTGTCATAAAAATTTATATATTGAAGGGGAAATGAATCTGTCCCATAGCAGAGGCACACAAATGAACCTAACTCAGTTTGCATCCTAAATTGACTACAGTATAAATAGATTTTGTATTATACTAGTAAATAGGAACCAGCCAACTAAAAATGTGCCTAGTCCTAGACAGAAACAGGATAGGAATGTGAAATGTAAGCTGTGGTCTAAATGTCAAGATCTAAAGAGGAGAAACAGTAGAACTTCTCCAGTGTAAATGGCAGGACTGAGCCAACGGCCTGTCAGGGAAAATGCTGTTTGTAGCCCTACTGGGCAATTTTGTAGTAAGAAAGATTGAAATTTTATCCCTGTTTTAACCTTTTTGTGATGATACTCCTACCTTTGAAGTTGATGACCTCAAGTCTAATCTAGGGAAAATTTTTCAAATAAAACCATTTGCCACTGAACATTCTTGGCATACTCCATGAGTGTGCAGTGAAGCAGGCTCGCTACAAAGAGTTAGGTTATTTGAGAGCTAAAATTGACCATAGTCAAAATTTAAGGCCATCACATTAGAGACAGCATACTTTTCTCCACTAATTCAAACATATCTAGTTTTTCCTCCAGTACTCAAATAAATCATTGGGATTTTTTGCCGTGGGTAGTAGAAGAAATAAAAAAAAGAAAAGAAAAAGCTAGATTCTCACTCAGCAAAGTATCTCACTTTGGGAAGAACTCCAGAGCTGATACCGAATGAAGAAACAGTAAATTCACATCACGCCTTTTTGTCCTGGGTGCCTCGTGTGTGTGTGTGTGTGTGTGTGTGTGTGTGTGTGTGTGTGTGTGTTGGGGGGGTGAGGAGTGGTAGGCAAGGACCCTCTAAGTTTTAGTGTTTTATTTGCTTCTATCTTTTTCTTTGAGCATATTTGAGTTTGTATTATCTATACAGAGAATATAGCCCCATTGTAATACCTCTTGTTTTTCTCATTTGTTTTCTATTTATTTTAAAAAGTAAGCTTTGGTACATTAAATATTTTTGTACCTTCATAGTATATACAATATATACCCCCTGAATGGTGTCTGGCATTTTGTAGACAGTTACGATCTCATCTTCTCAGTCTCAAGTTTTACCTTGCTTGACGTGACTATATTTATAAGGGTTTCCTAGCCCTGGCCTATTACATTGCAGTCCTTGTCTGAGTTTAGGTAGATAGACTTCCTTCCCTTAAACTCACTATTCCAGACTCTGTGCGTCACCCTCCTCTCTGCTTTTCTTTAAGATCAAGAGAGCTAAGTTCAAATTTGAGCTCCGCCAACTTCTCTTTGTGACCTTGAGTACGTTACCTAACTAACCATAGTATCTAGGCATTCTGGCTGCAAATGCTTTTTATCTTTAACTCTCACTTGTTTGGTCTTCTTTGGCTCATTCAACAAATAGTTTTACCTCCATCACAGCATAATTACTAAGTAAGTTTAAATAAATAAAACAAACTAATGAGTGCCTACAATTCACCAGCTAGGGAAACAACTGGTGAAAAGGTAGATGACACCTGTTTTCACAGAGCTCATTTCTGTTAGAGCAGTGGTTCTCAACCTTGGCTGCACATTAGAATCACCTGGGAATCTGAGGCCCAGAAATCAGGATTTTAAAAAGATTCCCAGGTGATTCTAATGTGCAGCCAAGGTTGAGAACCACTGTGTTAGAGAATAACTTTGGAGTGGGAGTACAGGGAACTCATGGACTTGGTACCTGACCCAAATTTAATCTCCAGGGAAGATTCCCTCAGATGCCTAAACTGAATCTTAAGCAAGAATTAGCACAGGAGAATAAAGGACAGAGTGTTCTTGCAAAAGAAAGGAGCATGTGATGAGGACCCAACACAAAAGAGAACCTGCCACATTTCAGGAAGCAGCAGAAATCGTATGTAGCTGGCGTGTGCATTGTAATGAAGGAGTGGCAAGAGTGAATAGTAGAAATATAAATGTAGCTCAAAACGTCCAATCTCTATAAACCTATTAAAGAATTTATATTTGATTCTGTACACAGTGGAGGAAGAATGAGAGATGCTGGTAAGAAATGACAGAAGCTTGGGCCAGGATGGTGGAGATAAGAGTGAGCAGTAGCTAGAGGAGAGCATAAGGTTAAGGGACTTTTGTGTTTTTTATTGTTGTTTTAAGGTAGGAGAGAATTTTAAGTGCTGAGGGAAAGGAGTTAAAAATAATATAGGTAAAGATTTAAGAAAAATTTCTAAGAGAAGGCATAAGAGTGGATGACTAGGGAGAAGGGTAAAGGATGGTCTAGATCAGCGGTTTTCAACCTGTGGGTTGCGACCCCTTTGGGGGTCGAACGACATTTTCACAGGGGTCGCCTAAGACCATCGGAAAACACATATATAATTACATATTGTTTTTGTGAATAATCACTATGCTTTAATTATGTTCAATTTGAACATAACTCAATGAAATTGGGGGTCACCACAACATGAGGAACTGTATTAAAGGGTCATGGCATTAGGAAGGTTGAGAACCACTGGTCTAGATAGATGAGTCTACTAGATGCATAATAAATCAATGAAAATATATTTTAATAAATAAATAAAAGGAGCAGAGATTGAAGTCATATTGGGAAGGTTGAATTTAATATTTTAGTAATAAATTATCTCCTAGTGATAGCAGAGTCAGGGTTTTCTCAGTAAGTGAACTAGAGAAAGGTCTCTAGAGATCAGGGATCAGGGAAGTAAGATGTTAGTGTTTCAGAGGGTGTTCATGGGGTTATTGAGGTTAACCAAAATTGTTGTCGGAGTGAGGTGCAGAGAATGACAATGGCCAGGTGCTTAAGTCTTAGATCAGTGGTTCTTGACAGCGAAGTACTGCCCAACAGTGATCAAAAAGGACATTTTTGAGGATTATTTTTAAATGTCAAAATGGCTGAGGGGGTCAGGGATGTAAACTTCACATTTCTGCAGTATAAAAATCTGACCTGTGTCACACAAAACTTCTAAACCTAAACGTTGTGCTAGACATTCAGGGACTGAATTGATGACTCAACATATGGTGGGGTTGCAAAATAAGAGGTGTGCCTTCTGTGACAGTCTAGCACTGTCCAGTCCCTGGAGAGGAGCAGGGGACTATTGTTACACTGAACTTAGATGTAAAGTGCAGGTCATTTGCAAAAGAATGATTTTATTCACTTCTATATCCTGGATATGTTATCCCTTTCTCAGTTCAGGCTGTGTCCTTATCATATTCCACTAAGTCTTACCTGTGATTTCTATCCAATTGCTAGTCGTATTCTAATGTTTACCTGTACCTTTGAGCTTTCATTTTCCTGTGCTTTCTTTTTTTAAAAAAAAAATTATATTTTTTAACTACACTTGACCTACAAGGTTTTATTAGTTTCAGGTATACAATATAGTGATTAGACATTTGTAAAACTTACTAAGTGAACACCTTGATAAATCTAGTAACCATCTGACACCATACATAGTTATTATAATATTGACCACATTCCCTATGCTGTATTTTATGTGCCCAGGATTATTTTCATAGCTGTCAATTTGTACTTCTTAATCCCTCCCCGCTTTTCACCGATTTCCCAATTCCCATCCCATCTGGCAACCATCAGTTGTTCTCTGTGTCTATGAATTTGTTTCTGTCTTGTTTGTTTGTTTTTTAGATTCCATATATAAGTTAAATCAAGTGGTATTTGTCTTTCTCTGTCTGACATTTCGATTAGCATAATACCTACTACGTCGATCCCTATTGTTGCAGAGGGCAAAATCTCATTCTTTTTATGGCTGAGTTATATTCTGTTGTATATATGTACCACTTTATTTCTATCCACTCATCCATTGATGAACACTTAAGTTGCTTTCATATCTTGGCAACTATAAACAATGCTCTAATGAACATGGGGATGCATATGTGTTTTTGAATTAGTATTTCGAGTTTCTTTGGACAAATACCCAGAAGTAGAAGTGTCAGGTCTCCTTTGTCTCTTGTTACAGCCTTTGTTTTAAAGTCTGTTTGTCTAAGTATTGCTACCCCAGCATTTTTCCCACATCCATGAAATACCGTTTTTCATGTCTTTGCTTTCAGTCTCTGTGTGTCTATTAATCTGAAGTGAGTCTCTTATAGGCAGCATTTGTAGGGTCTTGTTTTCTTCAGCCACCCAGTATCTTTTGATTGGAGCATGTAGTCTATTTACATTTAAAGTAATTTTTAATATGTTTTTATTGATATTTAGAGAGAGGAAGGAAAGGGAGAAAGAGAGAGAGAAACATAAATGGGAGAGAAACATCAGTCAATGGCCTCCTGCGGATCAAGCCTGCAACCCAGGAATGTATCCTGATCAGGAATCGAACTGGTGACCTCTTGTTGCATGGGTCGACACTCAACCACTGAGCCACACTGGTCAGGCTTAAGTAATTTTTGATACATGTGTATTTATTGCCATTTTATTATTTATATTTTTATCTCCTTGTGATTAGGTTCCTTTTACATTTATTGTAATACTGGTTTGATGGTGATGAGTCCTTTAGGTTTTTCTGGTCTGGGAAGCTCTTTATTTATCCTTTGATTCTAAATGGTAGCTTTGTTGGGTAAGGTAATCTTGGTTGTATGTCCTTGCTTTTCACACTTTGAATATTTCATGCCAATCACTTCTGGCCTTCAAAATATCCCTGAGAAATCAACTTACAGTCATATTGGTGCTCCCTTGTAGATAACTAACTGCTTTTTTCTTGCTGCTTTTAAGATTCTCTCTTTGCCTTTAACTTTTTGCATTTGATATGTCTTGGTGTGGGTCTTTTTTTATTCATCTCATTTGGGACTCTCTGCGCTTCCTGGACTTATATGTCTATTTCCTTTGCCATTTTAGGGAAGAGTTCCATTATTATTTGTTCAAATAGGTTTCCCATTCTTTCCTCTTTCTGTTCTCCTTCTGGTGCCCCTGTGATGCAAATATTGGTACACTTGATGTTGTCCCAGAGGCCCCTTAAACTATCCTCATTTTTTTTAATTCTTTTTTCTTGCTGTTCTGATTTTGTATTTTCTGCTACCTTAGCTTTCAAATTGCTGATTCAGTCCTCTGATTCCTCTATTCTACTATTAACTCCTGGTAATGTATTCTTCATTTCAGTTATTATATTCTTCATTTTTCTGACTGGTTCTTTTGTTGTTGTTGTTTTCTATCTCCATTTTTATGTGTCCTATCTCTTTAGGTTCTCGCTGAGACCACTGATCATCCTTGTTACCAGTGCTTTGAACTCTACATCTGGGAGATTGCTTGTCTCCATTTTGTTTAGTTCTTTTCTGGATTTTTTTTCTGTTCTTTCTCATGGGGTGTGTTTCTTTGTCTTCTCTTTTTGGCCACCTCCCTGTGTTGTGTTTTGTTTTGTTTTTTTGTAATATATATTAGGTAGAGCTGCTATGTCTCCCAGTCTTGTAGAGTAGCCTAATGTGGTGTGTATCCTGTGGGATCTATTGGCATAGTGTCTAGGTCACCTGAGCCCAGTAGTCCAGGTGTATCCCTTGTGTGAGTTGTTCGTAGCCTCCTGTTGTAGTTGAGCCTTGATTGCTGTTGGTACCAATGGGAGGGATTGACCCTCAGACTCATTGGTTGTGAGAACTGTCAGTGACTATGGTGGAGGAGCTTTTTTGCAGGGGCCACCCTATGGAGCAGGATTCACTTTAGCAGGAATCTGGTGCCTGCTGAGTCTGCCCTTTGGTAATATTGTTTCTGGAGGTGGTTGGGTGGTGCTCTGGTGTGGTCTGAAGCTGGCCACCAGGGTGCTGAGGCCTCTTGGGAGGGGCTGTGGTGCAGGCCTAGGTCAGTCGCTGCCTGTGCCCTACCCAGGACCACTTGGTGTGAGCTGTAAAGTGACCTGGAGATGGTTGCCACTTGGCTGGGCTTGGAGGTGCCTGGTAGAGGCTAAGCTACAAATTGAGGTGGCTGCCTCAATGCCAGGCTTGGGGATGCTTAGCAAGAGTTATAGGGCATGCCAAGGTCAGATGCTGCTTGTTTGGGTTTGTGAGCCTTTGAGAGGCTTTAGGAAAGTCTGCAGCATGAGCCAAGACAGGCCATTCATATGGAAACGTCACTGGAGGCACCTCCAGTGGGTTTGAATGCTGGATGGGAAATCACTGGAGTAGGGCAAACCATGTTAGCCAAGTTGATGGAAACTCAGAAACGGCAAGCTGGATCGGAGGGCTCAACAAAGAAATGGTGGCTTCTGCCAGCCCTTCTGTCTTAGAGAGAGCTGCCCCTCCAGCCCTTGCCCCAAAGCCAAACAATTTTGTTCCTCCCCGCTATGTCCCTGGTGCCTTTGGAGCTGCTGTCCCAGCATTGGAGCTCAGAGCAAGTGAGTCTGAGGAAGTCAGTGCATGGGCCCTTTAAGAGGAACACCTGGGACTCCAGCAGCCCTCTGTCTCTCAGCCACAATCAAAATTGATTTTTAAGCCAAAAGTTATGGGACTTTTCTTTCTGGCATTGGAACCCTGGGCTGGGGAGCCTAGTGTGTGGCTCGGACCCCTGGTCCCTCGGGGGTGGGTGGGTGGGTGGGGAGAATGTCTGCAGGTGAGATGTCCTCCTGATTTTTAACTGCCACAAGTAGGTGTGGGACCAGCCCATTCTATGTCTCTGCCCCTCCTACCAGTCTTGATTTGACTTCTGTATATTGCACATCATAGCAACTGGTCGACCGATTGACTACCAGGGGGCAGTGCACGTCATAGCGAGCAGTTGAGGGACCTTAGCATATCATTAGCATGTCACTCACAGAGTAGGGTTGATAGGGGAGTTGGGTCACTGCCCCCTGTCACACTCAGGGCAGGGCGGATCAGGGGATTGGGGCGCCGCCCTCTATCACCCACAGAGCAGGGCCGATCAGGTGGTTGGGGCGCCGCCACTCTCACACTCAGGGCAGGGCCGATGGGGAGGTTATGGCTCTACCCCATCACACACAGAGCAGGGCCCGTGGCGGGGGGGGCGGGGTTGGGGCGCCGCACCCTGTCACACACAGAGCCGCAGGGTGGTCAGGGGGTTGGGGAGCTCCCCCCTATCAGGCACAGAGCAGGGCTGATCAGGGGGTTGGGGCGCCTTCCCCTGTCATGAACAGAGCAGGGCAGATAGGGAGGTTGTGGCCCCACCCCCTGTCACACACAGAGCCACAGGGCGATCAGGGGGTTTGGGCGCTGCCCCCTGTCACGCTGATCCCGGTGCCGGGAGGCCTCTCAGCTCCGCTGATCCCGGTGCTTGGAGGCATATTACCCTTTTACTATATAGGATAGAGGCCTGGTGCATGGGTGGGGCTGGCTGGTTTTCCCTGAATGGTGTCCTGGATCAGGGTTAGGGGTCCCCACTGGGGTGCCTGGCCAGCCTGGGTGAGGGGATGATGGCTGTTTGCAGCTGGTCACACACCCTTCAGGGTGGGGGTCCCCACTGGGGTGCCTGGCCAGTCTGGGTGAGGGGCTGAGGGCTGTTTTCAGGCCGACTGAAGCTTCCAACTGCTCCTTTTTTTCTTTTTCTTTTTTATTCTGGGCCAGCTTTAGCTCTGGCTCCAGCTCTGAGGCCTCTGCTGCTGAAAGAAGGTATCTGGTTTGTTTCGGTTCTATAATCGAAACAATGTATAACTCCAGCTCTGAGATCCCTGGCTCGCTGAAAGCAGGTTTCTGGGGTTTTGTTTAGCTTCTATATTTGTTACAATGTTTCTTAAACTGCAGGCTCAGAGGCCGGCAAAGCAGGCGGGGAACGTTGGTTTCCTCCGTTACTGAAGCAAGCAAGCCTTATGTTAGTTTCAAGCTTCCTGGCTGCCGGTCACCATCTTGGCTGGCAGTTAATTTGCATATATCGCTGATTAGCCAATGGGAAGGGTAGTGGTTGTACGCCAATTACCATGTTTCTCTTTTATTAGATAGGATAAGTAGGTACAAACATCTGACTTCACTATGTTTTCTATACAGTTGTGCCTGAACATTTACATATTGAAATACAGATGTTTTTTGTCATAAATTACCTTTTTATCTTTCATCTATTACAGTTAGGGAATTATATTAATTTGGAGGGAGGAATTATATGTACTTGTAAGTTATATTAGCTCTGAAGTCCATTTAGGATACAAATGGGATATTGCAGAGCATTTACTATGAGAAGAGAGAATTGAGAAGTGCTGTTTTAGACAAGAAGAAGGGGAAGTTGTCAGAGAATGGGTATTTGACAACAATTTATGGAAAGATAGAAGGTGGTAGTGGATGGCCATCAGAGGGCATTCTTGGATTCAGGGGGAGGGTGCCTACAAATAGCATTAGAGCTAGCAAGGCACAGTCCCCAACTCTAGCCTCTTTATCATTGCTCACACTTTTCCCTCTACCTGGAATACCTACCTTCATCTTCTCTGACACATATATGTTCTTCATTATCTGGCATGAAACCTTATTCTATACATAATTTTTCATTTATCCCTCCCAGAATGGGAGCATATTTACTTTTAGAATTAGAATGAAGTCTGATCAGGCTCAAAGACTTTTACTTGACCATTGTCTTAGTTCGTTACAGCTTCTATAACAACATACCACAGATTTATTTTTCAGTTCTGGAGATCAGGGTGCCAGCATGGTGGGGTGACCCTCATCCAGGTCACAAAAATCTCATTTTTTCATCATGGCTGAAGGAGCTAGGGAGCTCTGTGACATCTCTTTTATAAGAGCACTAATCACATTCATGAGGGCTCTACGCTCATGACTTAATCACCTCCTAAGACCCAACCTTTATGCACCATCACATTGAGCATTAGGATTCCACCTGTGAATTTGGAGGATGACACACACATTCAGTATCACCAGGTAAGGAAATAACAAAGGTGGGAATCTAACTCAGGGAAATCTGGCTCTATAGCTTGTATTCTACCCAATACAAGATGCTATCATTAAATAGACCCTCATAACAGAGTTGTGAGAAGCTGGCCATTTGGGGCTTGTGCTCTTCTAACTTTTGATTTGACTCAGATTTGAAGCTGCTCTTTGTTTTGGGCCCTAGTCTCTTTCTTAATAATTTCCTGTTACTCCTGTAACTCAGTTTCTTTCTTTGAAAACAGTTTTGCCCTAGCTCAGGGGTGGGCAACCTTTTTGTGAGTGCGTGCCAAAACCAGCAAAATCTCTGACTCAAAATTCTGCATGCCAACCCTAATTTTTTGAGAACATGTTAGGCCTACTTGATATCTCTTTAGGTGTATGTATGTGAAAAACCTTGAAGAAATAATAAAATTCATTCGAGTGACAAAAACACAGTATATGATGATGAAAAATACATTTATTTTTTAATGTATATATGTACACTGATAGCCCGACAGAAAACTTTATGACTTCGTTTGATATTATCAGTGGGACTTTTGGTGCTGCATCACTGATGACAGATATTTTACATCAGGTTTATATTTCGTGACCTTCAGAGATATGCACGAGCTACTACTTTCATCCATCAGGCTACTCCTATTACGAGACTTAACAAAATTCATCACTGAGAACAAAGATTCACAAGCGTATGTGGATGAAACCAAAACACTGGTCGGATCTAGAAAGGCAGGGAGAGTTAAGGCAGAGGCATAGAAATTGCTCTTCCCCTCTCTCATCAATCCATGTCTATGGTCTTTAAGATAGCTTGTTATGTAAAATTATTTATTTATCTAAGATGCACCTACATTGAATTTATCTGAAAAATAAAGAAGTTGATATTAAGAAAAAAATTGTAAATGGAAGATTATAAGACAGGGTTTCACATGCCAGCAAAAGTTACTGGCGTGCCATGTTTGGCACGCGTGCCAGGGGTTGCCCACCCATGCCCTAGCTGGTTTGGCTCAGTGAATAGAGCATTGGCCTATAGACCGAAGGGTCCTGGGTTCAATTCCAGTCTAGGACACATACCTTAGTTTCAGGCTCCTCCCTGGCCCTGGCCCTGGTCGGGCTTGTTCAGGAGGCAACCAATTTATGTGTTTCTCTCACATCGATACGCCTCTTTGTCTTTCCCTCTCTCGTCCACTCTCTCTAAAAATCAATGGGAAAATATCCTCAGGTGAGGATTTAAAAAAAAAAAAAGAAAACAATTCTTTTATCATCTTTGATTCTCCACAGCATTTACTAAATACCTGGTCCATTATAGGTGTTTAGTATGTATGCATTGATTGATTTAAATATGTAAGCTCTACACAAGTTTTCAAATGTTTAAGGACCAACTGAAAATACATAGTGTAGGAGAAGATCTTGACAAATGTAAATGCGGCTGATAGTTTTGCAACTTTAAAATGCATCATTAGATTTGCATCTAAAATAAAATTAAGATTCAAAGATTTTATTTAATTAGATCTAAAGACATTAAAAAATTGAAATTATCACTATCAAGATTGTAGATAATAGTTTGAAAAATTCTGGGTTTTTTTAGGTGAACGTATTATTTTTCAGTCTCTTCTGGATACCATTACTGGGTAATATACTCAGATATTCTTGCATATATTTCATTTAAAACAAATATTTCTAATCTTTTAATGGAGAGGTGGGTAATATAATCTTCAAAGTAAAAAATAGCAACAAAACAACTAGCTTTTTCTTATGTACAACTCAACTAAAGATAAGCTCTTTATTTGGGATGCATGTAAAGAAGAACCACGTTCTATGTCCTATGGATGTGTGTTAAGTAGAAATGTTTACATGCTATTTTGTTTAGTAATGAATTTATATTATTCTGTTTTTCAGGTCCTGTAGGTGTAGGTTTGAATGAACTGAAACGAAAGCTGCTGATCAGTGATACACAGCACTATGGTGTGACGGTGCCCCGTAAGTTCTGTCCTGTTCAAGGCTACTAGGACTGCTCTAGTAACAACTGCTCAGTGCCCACATAGCATGTATGGCACCAAGCACTCTTCTAAGCATTTCCCATCTAGATTCACAGCAGCCCTATGAAGTATGTAGTGACATTACCCACTTTTGACTTAGAAATAAACTGAGGCACAAGGTAACAGTTGAAGGATTTGCCCCAGATTTATATCATTGACCTGAATATTTGTTAATTATAGCTTTCTTACGCTCAATATTTATGATGAATTTTAATACACATATGACATTAAATTACTATTTACAAATTTTCTTCTAAATAGAAGTCTATTCTATTTCCTAAAATAAGTGCTAATGTTTTCCAGAGTTTTTCCCGGCTTTAAGATTAGAAGGACCAAACCACACAGAGCTGAAGGAGGCTTCTTATAATGTAAACCTTCTTAATTACTTTTTATATGTAGTAATTGGCAGATAGTGTTAAATGGGCCTTTCATAGCCATATAAGCCAAATATGGTAGGCTTCTTTTCAGTACATAGAATTAGATCTATTTTTATGAAAGCGGTTTTGTTTTCACAGGCATTCTTGCAAATAAAATGTGATTCTGGAAGCATTTTGATCATCAGAATAAATGCCATTTGACTACTTAATATGTTGATGTTAGAAAGTCATCTAAAAGACTAAATTGAAATGTTGGCTTTCTTCAAGTGGTTTTAGTTCTATTTTTTAAAGTCATTTGTATATAGCCCTTAGCAATGTACTCTAGTTTTGGAAGAGTTCAACTTTATTTTAAAATTATAGTTTTCTATTACCTCAAGTTATTCCTTGTTACTACATTTTTCCAAATTATTGTTTGTAATCATTTTCAGCCATAAGTTATAGGACTGACAGTTTCCATCAACAGAGATGAAAGTAAAGGAAAATGTGGAATTAAACAGTTTTCTTCCTTCCTTTCTTTCTTTCTTTCTTTCTTCCTTTCTTCCTTTCTTCCTTTCTTCCTTTCTTTCTTTCTTTCTTTACTTTAATTATTCACCTCTCTTATAAAAGCTGAATTGCAATATATAGGTAATTAGAAAATTTTACAAAACATTCCCTTAGTTAAGCTCATAGGTGAGCAATTACAAAAGAGAATGGAAAATGATATTACAAAAGAAAACAATGACTTTATTAATAATTTCCTACTGTGTGATTCATCTTTTATTTGTCTTTATTTTGTGCTGCCAACAACAGTAAAGACAACTGATGTCTCCATTTTACAGAGAAGAAATCAGGGTAGAAAGGATACTTTGACTTTGAGTTCTATAGGCATTAGTTGCACTTAAATTTGAAACCAGGTTTTATTGAACCACTTTTCATGTTCTGCCTCCTATATAATACTGTGCAATCCTTTCAAACTACAAATTCTCTTTTTTTGTAGCACAGTTAGTAGGAAAAACTGGTTTCTTTTGAAGACTGGAACTATCAATAATGCTGTCTATCAAATATAACCCTCTCTAATAGTTTTGATATTACTAAAGGACCTAGGGCAAGGCACTTTTGCCTCAGTTTATCCAACTATTAAAATATTTGCCTCAAGTTATTATAGAAACTTGACAACATGCAGAAAGGTTCTGGGGCTGGGACTTTCCAAAGAAATCCCCAAAGTAGTAATTTAAAACAGTTAATGTCAAAAGATTCCCCTATAGCAGTGTTTTCCATACTTGCCTGACAATAAGAATCTCTGAGGGGTTCTTCTGAAAAGATTTCCAGGCCTCTACAAAGAGATTCTCCTTCAGGAGGACAGGTGGATTGTCTGAAAATCTGTATGGGTACTTACAGCAACCATCCCAGGTGATTCATAATATTAGACATCTTTGGCAAATACAGCCACACCACCAACTCAGGGTGATTTGATTAATCACATAAGTTAGTTTAAGAGCGGTTTTGGAATTTTAGATTGTTTTGCTTTATAAAATATTTTAGATAGAGTCTTGATTACTTAGAGAAAAATTACTGCTTTGGTTATTCTACCAGTATTCTGTTTGCTGTTTAACTCATTTACCAGAATGGGTAAACTGAATAATTGTGGAGTGTGGAGCAATGGAACTCACACACATTGCTGGTGGGAATGTAAATTAATTCAGCTACTTTGAAAAACTAAGTGGCCATATCTATTTACTAAAGCTGAGAAAACACATACCTAGTGACCTAGCAATTCCACTATTACACACTGAGCAGAAATGCATATGACGCATACTTGGATACTCTTAGAAATACTATTCGTAAAAGCTCAAACCTGAAAACTACCCAAATGCCCACCAGTAGTGGATTGGTTAAATAAATGATGGTATTTTCACACCCTGGGATACTGTAATGCAGTGAGAATGAACAATATGCTACTACACGCAATACTATATATGAACCCCACCAACATCATGCTGAATGAAAGAAGGCAGACATAAAAGAGAATGTGCACTATGGCTCTGTTTTATAAAAACAATTAAAGCAATGCTCCTGTGTGCTGTTAGAAATCTTGAGGGGGCAGACGGGAAGGGCGATTCTGGATGCTGGCAAATCTGCTTCTTGTTGGCGTTCTGGTTACCTGAGCGTATTTGTTCTGAAAATTCATCAAATCTCACATGAGAACTTTTCTGTCTACCATACTTCAGGTATTTAAATGTTAAATAGAAATTCTTGGTAGTTTAGTCAGTTGGAGTTTGCTGATGATTTTCTGGTATTGACATACACAACAGTGATGGAAGACCAATGCCTTCCTCCACTGGAGGAAGCTGAGGTGTGGGTACACAGGACTCTCTGTGCCATTTTTACAATTTCTCATGAATCTATAATTATTGCAATTTCAAAAGGCTATTTAAAGGGGTGCTAAATCAGTTAAATGCTATTTCTCTTGAGCAAATTATATGATCTTTTAAAATTGTCCATGAGGCCATATTAAACATTCACAGTTGCTTTTGAAGAAAGTGGTGGCCAAGCCCCTGCTTGCTTCTCTGTGGGAAATTTCATCCTTGATGGGCTGCATTAATATTGTTTGCTTGTTGTTAAGCCAGTTAGAGAAAGCTGCATCAATATTGTTTTAAGGCTAAAGGTTATCAACAACAAATCTAACTGACCATTAATATAACCAATCGTTCAAAAGAAAATTAAAATAGTTAACAAAGGTATTACAGTAAATATCAAATACTTGGTGGATTCTCATATCTTGATAGTTTGGATTTCGGCACTGTCAGTCAACCACACTTGTTAATCTCTTCCTGAGGTTTTGCAAGAAGGCATGCACCACAGTGAAGTGTTTTCATAGGTTTCAAAGTACACTTCTTTGTCCTTAGGGTACCTCCGTTGAGATTTCTTAAAAATATATACATTATAAACTAAGGTACCAGTTTAAAAATATTTTTCTTAGCTCACAGTGGCAGTTATTCTGGGATTTTGTTGGGGGTTGGGTAAGAGTGGGGAGTTTGTCTCATTTGTTTCATGCTTTTCTTTAGCTGTAAACACACTGGGTACTCAGTGAACTGTGGTGAGGTAGTGGTCTAGGGCACCAATAATGAACTCTGAGGAACTAAATAACCCCATCTACCATTGCAACCAAAAAAATTAAGATTCTTAGGAATAAACTTAACCAAGGAAGTAAAAGACCTGTACTACTTGGAAAACTACAGGATGTTGAAAAAAAAAGATAGAGGAAGATATAAACAAGAGGGAAAAAGTACCGTGTTCATAGAGGGTAAAATTAACATCACTAAATGTCCATACTCCCCAAAGCAATCTATAGATATAATGCTATTCCTATTAAAATACCAATGGCATATTGCATAGATCTAGAATAACTACTTCAAAAATTCAGATGGAACCAAAAAAGACCCCAAGTAGCCACAGTAATCTTGAGAAACAAGAACAAAGTTGGAGGGATCACATTAACAGATATCAAGTTATACTACAAAGCCACTGTACTCAAAACAGCCTGGTACTGACACAAGAATAGGCATATAGATCAATGGAACAGAACAGAGAACCCAGATATCGACCCAAGCCATTATGCTCAATAAATATTTGACAGAGGAGGCAAGAGCATACAATGGAGTCAAGACAGTCTCTTCAATAAATGGTGTTGGGAAAATTGGACAGATACATGTAAAAAAAATGAAACTAGACATCTCAATATTTTCACATTCGTCCCTCAAGTTCAATTTATATTATTTTAACTTTTTTCTCTTTGTTGCTTAGATTTTATAATTCCTATTGATCTGTTTTCCAGTTCACTGGCCCTTTTCTCTGTGTTCTCCATTCTCCTACTGAGCCCATCTAATGATGTTTCTGTAAGATATTCTATATTTCAGTTCTAAAACTTAATTTTTTTCTTTATAGTCTGCTAAAATTCATATTTTAATTTATTTCAGGTGTGTTTTCTTTACCTAATGAAGCACAGTTATTATAATCATTGCTTTAAAGTTTTTGTCTGATAGTTCTTACTTCTGGGTATATGAGGGTTGCCATCTATTATCTTTCCCCTTGAGAATTCTTCATATTTTCTTGGTTATTTTTATGTTGAATAATTTTAAATTGCATTCTGGATATTGTGAATTCGGTGCTGTATTAATAACTCCAAATCCTGTTATAATATTCTGGAGAATGTTATGTTTTATTTTAGCAAATTATCTACCAGTTTGTGTTTAGACCAGGGGTGGGCAAACTTTTTGACTCAAGGGCCACAATGGGTTCTTAAACTGGACCGGAGGGCCAGAACAAAAGCATGGATGGAGTGTTTGTGTGAACTAATATAAATTCAAAGTAAACATCATTACATAAAAGGGTACGGTCTTTTTTTTTTTTTTTTAGTTTTATTCATTTCAAACAGGCCCGATCCAGCCCGCAGGCCGTAGTTTGCCCACGGCTGGTTTAGACTATAAGTTCTGTCTTTTTATGTGAGTTGTAGTCTAAATGTCACTTTAGTTTTCTAAATTTTGCTTTGTTGGCTTGAGTCTGCCCTATCACCTGTAGTTCAGGAATTAGATTCATACTTGTGTGAGTACTTCAACTCTCAGCTCAGTTCTCTAAGCCTTTACTATATTGGTTTGGGTATGTTCCATACTTCTGTTATTCATAGGATAGGCTGATACTTGTGTATTCTAATCTCAGTTCACTTCTTAAAACTTTGCTATGCTTGAGTCTGAACTGCATGTGTATGGCTCAGGGGTTATTCTTAGACTAGTGTGGGTTCATACTCAGAATTAGAATATCTCCTTTTTCAGATCTCTTCATTCATGGATTCCCTCCACACTCTTCACCTCACAGGGGCATTTTTCTTCTGGTTCTTTTAACCAAAAAGTCAAGGCTTATGTTAGAACTTAGTCATATATTCTGACATGATGCTCTGTCAATGATCCCACCCTGAGGGCAAAGCTAAGAAGAAATAAACATTGGAGAATATTGTACCAGGCTTGCATCCCTGGGATAAATCCCACTTGGTCATGATTAATAATCTTTTTAATATATTGCTGGATTCTGTTTGGTAATATTTTATTGAGGATTTTGGCATCCATGTTCATCAGGGATATTTGCTGATAATTTTCTTTCTTTGTAGTATCTTTATCTGGTTTTGGAATTAGGATAATGTTGGCCTTATAAAAAAATCTTGGAAGTCTTCCTTTCTCTTGAATTTTTTGGAATAGTTTGAGGAGGATAGGTATTAGTTTTTCTTTGAATGGTAAAACTCCCCTGGGAAGCTAGGGTTCAGGAGTTTTATTTGCTAGGAGTTTTTTTTTATTATTATTACTGCATCACTTTCATTAGTTGTTATTGGTCTATTCAGGTTTCCTGATTCAGTTTTGGAAGATTGTATTTTTCTAGGAATTTGTCTATTTCAACCAGGTTGTCCAATTTATTTGTTGGCTTATAGTTATTTGTAATAATTTCTTACAATCTTTTGTATTTCTGTGGTGTCAGTTTTTACTTTACCTCTTTTGTTTCTGATTTTATTTATTGGGGTCCTCCCTCTTTGTTTCTTGATGAGCCTGGCTAGAGGTCCATCAATCTTGTTTATCTTTCAAAGAACCAGCTCTTGGTTTCATTGATTTTTTTGTATTGTTTCTGTAGTCTGTGTCATTTATTTCCACTCTGGTCTTTATTTTCTTCTTTCTCATTACTCTGGGCATTTCTTATTGTTTTCTTTCTAATTCTTTTAGTTGTAGGGTGAGATAGTTTATTAGAGATTTTTCTTGTTTCTTGAGGTAAGCCTGTAGTGCTATGAACTTCCCTCTTGAGACTGCTTTTGGCTGTGTCTTACACATTTTGGGTGGTTGTGTGTTCATTTTCATTTGTTTCCAGGAAGTTTTTAATTTCTTCCTAGATCTCATTGGTAACTCATATATATAAAAGCCTAAGCAACCGAACAACCAGTCGCTATGATGCGCACTGGCCACCAGGGGGCAGACGCATGCAGGAGCTGCCCCCTGGTGGTCAGTAAGCTCCAACAGCCAACCTTTTGTGGTCCCTCCTTTCCCACAGCCGGCCAGCCCGATGGCCCCAATCAGGCCTAACCAACCTCCCGCAGCCCCTCCCCCAAGCTGGCCCACCTTCCACAGCCCCTCCCCCCAGCTGGCTCACCTCAAATGGCCCCTCTCCCCAATTAGCCAAACTCCCACAGCCCCTGCCCCTGGCCAGCCAAACTCCCACAGCCCTCCCCCCAGCCAGCTAACCTCCCTATGGCCCCTCCCACTGGCCAGCAAACCTCTTGTGGCCCCTCACCTGGCCAACCTCCCGTGTCCCCAATCAGCCCTGATCACCGGCCAGGCCAAGGGAACCCTCCACCACCCATGCACAGATTTGTGCACCAAGCCTCTAGTTGTTTAATGCTATTTAGCCTCCATGTGTTTGAATGTTTTTGAGTGTTTTTTAAAATATATTATTATTGATTTCAGAGAGGAAGGGAGAGGGAAAGAGAGATAGAAACATTAATGATGAGAAAGAATCATTGATTGGCTGCCTCCTGCATGCCCCACACTGGGGATTGAGCCCACAACCCAGGCATGTGCCCTTATCAGGAATGAACCATGACCTCCTGGTTCATAGATCAATCCTCAACCACTGAGCCACTGTGGCTGGGCTTGAGTGTTTTTATTGTAGTTGATTTCTAGCTTCATGACATTGTGATCTGAGAAGATGCTTGATACGATTTCATTCTTCTTGTGTATAATACTACAAATCCATTGTAATCAAAACTGCCTGGTACCGGCACAAGAGCATGGTGTATAGATCAGTGGAACAGAACAGAGAACCCAGAAATTGACCCAAGCTATTATGGTCAATTAATACTTGACAAAGAAGGTGAGAGCATACAATGAAGTGAAGACAGTCTCTTCAATAAATGGTGTTGGGAAAATTGGACGATACATGCAAAAAAGTGAAACTAGACCACTAACTAATACCATACACAAGAATAAACTCAAAATGGATAAGAGACTTAAGTTGTAAACCCATAAGAATCCTTAAAAAAAAAATAGGCAACAACAGTTCAGATATCTCACGTAGCAGAATTTTCACTGATACATCGCCAAGTGCAAGAGAAACATAGGAAAAAAAATAAACAAATGGGACTACATCAAACTAAAAAACTCTACACAGCAAAGAAACCATCAACAAAATAAAAAGGGAGCCCACTGTATCGGAGAATATATTTGCCAATGATATATCTGATAAGGGGTTAATTTTCAAAATTGTATAAAGTACTCATACAACTTAATAAAAGGAAGATAGAAAATTAAATTAAAAAATGAGCAAAGGACCTGAATAGACACTTCTCCAAAGAGGACATACAAATGGCCAAGAGACATGAAAAGATACTCAACATCATTAATCATCAGAGAGATGCAAATTAAAAAACTACAATGAGGTATCACCTCACACCTGCTAAAATGGCTACCATCAACAAATGACAAATGTTGGCAAGAATGTGGAGAAAAGGGAACCCTAGTACAATGCTGGTGGGAATGCAGCCACAGTTGGGAGTTTCCTCAAAAACTTAAAAATGGAACTGCCTTTTGACTCAACAATCCCACTTCTAGGAATATATCTGAAGAAAACCAAAACACTATTTCAAAAGAACATATGCACCCCTATGTTCTAGCAGTGTCCTTTACTATTGTTAAGATCTGGGAAGAGTCCAAGTGCCCATCAGTAGATGAGTGGATAAAAAAGCTGAGATACATTTACACAACGCAACACTATGCAGCTATTAAAAAGAAGGATCTTTTACCCTTTGAGACAGCATGGAGGTACCTGGAGAGTATTATGCTAAGCAAAATAAGCCAGGCAGAAAAAGACAAATATCACATGATCTCACTCTTATGTGGACTCTAAAGAACAAAATAAACTGATGAACAAAATGGATCCAGAGACATAGAAGCATGGAACAGATTATGGAATCTCAGAAGGAAGAGGGGGAGGGGTGGGAAGAGATTAACCAAAGAACTTTTATGCATAACCCATGGACATAGACAATAGTGCAGTGAAGGCCTGGGGGTGGAGCAGGAATGGTGTGGAGGGGGTCAATGAAGTAAGAAAGGGGGAACATCTGGAATACTTTCAACAATAAAGGTAAATATTTCAAAAAAGAAGAAAAAATAATGGTTAAATTCTTCCCCATGCAGGTTGACTCTCCTTCACAATCTACCTGCTGTATTTATTTTTAGAGTATTCACATAGTTGTTTTGGGTCCAGAGTTTTTAGTTGTAATCAGCAGGAACGTTTCAGTAGTCCATTTTTCACTTGCCTTGTCAGCACTGCAACTCCTTAGGTTGTTTTGTTTCAAGTTAATCCTGTATTTTTCTACTCCATTATAATTAAGTAGAAAATAATTAACCAAAGTTATTGAAAGTTTGGAAGTTCAGTAGTATTCCAAGGAAGATGTTTTTGGTTTTGCAAAGGAGGAATGAATAGCACATAGAAATCTATAACTTTATTCAGTTAGTAAAATAAAACATTGATGATATATACTATGTGCTGGGTATGAAAGCTAGTAAAATAATTTCAGAGTTTATCATATAACCTAGTGGGCATTAGATTTTCTTCAATAAATAAAGACCAGTAAATAACAATAATAAGTATATTGTTTGCAAGAATTATTTCTCAAGGGTTGAAATAGCATTTTTATTTAATCAACATATGAGTACCTTCAAAATAATCAATAATACAATAATACAGGCATAATACAATTTAATTTTGATCCACCCTCAAATCAATATAATTTTAATATTAGTGGAAAATCTAAATTAATTATATTTTACTATAGTTTATTAACTAATTTGCTTTTTTATAAAGTTTTAATCTTATTTAAGAAAACTACTGTTATTAAGTACAGGATGGTTTCTTTTTTAGTATTTTCTTTAGGGTGTCTGATGTAGACTTTTCTAAACTCTTCTTAATTAAATCACAGACACTACCAGAGCAAGAAGAAGCCAGGAGAGTGATGGTGTTGAATATATTTTCATTTCCAAGCATTTGTTTGAGACAGATGTGCAAAATAACAAGTAAGTGGACATTTTTTATAGTTTTGTGTGACTTGTTTTTAAAAATATATAATTTTATTAATTTTTTATTTTTTATTATTTTTAATACTTTTTATTGATTTCAGAGAGGAAGGGAGATGTAGAGAGAGATAGAAACATCAATGATGAGAAAGAATCATTGATTGGCTGCCTCTTGCATGCCCCCTACTGGGGATCGAGCCTGCAACCTGGGCATGTGCCATTGACTGGATTCAAACCCAGGATCCTTCAGTCCGCAGGACAACAATGCTCTATCGGCCAGCCGTGGGCAAACTACGGCCTGTGGGCCAGATCGGGCCAGTTTGAAATGAATAAAACTAAAAAAAAAAAAAAAAAGACCGTACCCGTTTATGTAATGATGTTTACTTTGAATTTATATTAGTTCACACAAACACTCCATCCATGCTTTTGTTCCGGCCCTCCGGTCCAGTTTAAGAACCCATTGTGTCCCTCGAGTCCATAAGTTTGCCCACCCCTGCTATCCACTGAGCAAAACCAGCTAGGGCTTTATTGATTTTTTAGAAAGGTAGGGAGAGGGATAGAGAGATAGAAACATCAATGAGAGAGAATCATCGATCAGCTGCCTCCTGCATGCCCCCTACTAGGGATTGAGCCTGCAACCCAGGCATGTGCTCTGACCAGGAATTGAACCAATAACCTCTTAGTTCCTAGGTCAATGCTCACCCACTGAGCCACACCGGCTGGGTTGTGTGACCGTTTTTCAGTATGTCCCTGTATATCCAGTTTTAGACAATTGAGGGTTCCCTTCCATTTGAAATGTATTTTAATTTTTATAATATTTGAAACCAACTAAAGGCGGTAATTTAGTTAGTACTTATTAGCAATCTTTGGTTGTAATTTTTTTAATAGGCTAGAGCTGCTGTTTCTGGGAGGATAAATGTATAGGAATTGTTTGAAGAACGAGGGAAGCTTGCTCTAGTGTTATTATGGTCCTTTCCCCCTCCTCTTTGAATTTTAACATATAATTTGAATACAATTTTATTTTAAAAACTAACAGCTATGTAATAGATCCCTAGTTCCACAGTTTCCTACATATATACCTCTATATATATTTGGCTTTTCAAAAAGTTGAAATAATGTTAATCATCTTGCTTGTAGCATATCCTCTAGCTAGCCCTACATGCCCTCTCCCCAGGTCTTCCATTTGCTTAAGCATGAATTACTTTAGCGTATTAGAGCAATGTGTGTTTTAATACAGGAATATGGAATTTTATTGAAACATCAAAATGCTTTTTTCGTGTTTGGCACAGCGATTATGTTTTTATAGCACATAATTGGCTGCCCTGGTTCCATTAGCCACCAACCTGTTCCTCCTCTGGTTCTAAAGCTGGTTATTCTGTAGTGCACAGTGAAATTTCAGTAGTTTCTATTGTTTGGCTTATTCACTGTTTTATTGCATTGCATTAGTTCTGAAAAAGAGGTGATGGAAAACATTAGTGTTCTGCTGGACTAAAGTACTTTTTGTCTGCTTAAGTGTAATACAAGCAAGTGTTACTGATTTGAAAAATGTAAAATAAAAGATTTTTAAATTGACATTCTGGAGTACTTGGCTCTATTTATTTTATTAAACACAGTAAAAAATTTTCATGTTCAGCAAGAATATCTTTTACTTATATGAATTATGTCTTGCTACCTATAATATTGAATTCATAAATGATTCTGATGCATTTCTAATTTTCTACAGGTTTATTGAATATGGTGAATATAAAAACAACTACTATGGCACAAGTATAGACTCAATTCGGTCTGTCCTAGCTAAAAACAAAGTTTGCTTGTTGGATGTTCAACCTCATGTAAGTAAACAATGAACTATTCACTACCCTTCCAGCCCATGTAATCTGAGCTTGATGCGAGCATCTCACTACAAGGTTGAATCTGAAGTCTACTCACTTTGGTCATGTATGTGGCTTTGCTAAGATGACAAAAGCATTTCAAAAAATTTGAGAAGTTTTTGGTGAACTGAAAGCCCATATTATTTTTAGAAAGAGGAGTAGGAAAAGCCTCCAAATCTGTGTTGTAAGTCTTGTTTATATTCAGTTTTTTCCAAGTATAAGGTCTCTTAGATTTTCTTTTCTATATTTTGTATTTTTTTAATGTTGCATTATATGTATTCTTATATATTATCATAAATATTTATAACTAGAAGACCGGTGCACGAAACTCGTGTACTGGGGCAGGGGTGTCCCTCAGCCCAGCCTGCACCCTCTCCAATCTGGGACCCCTCGGGATCCCGACCATTGTGGGATCAGGCCTAAACTGGCAGTTGGACATCCCTCTCACAATCCAGGACTGCTGGCTCCCAACTGCTCGCCTGCCTGCCAGCCTGATCACCCCCTAACCACTCCCCTGCCACCCTGATCGATGCCTAACTGCTCCCTTGCCAGCCTGATTGACGCCTAACTGCTCCCCTGCTGGCCCGATTGCCCCCAACTGCCCTCCCCTGCCATCCTGGTCCCCCCCCAACTACCCTCCCCTGCTGGCCTGGCCCCCCGAACTACCTTCCCCTGGAGGTCCGGTCACCCCCAACTACCCTCCCCTGCCAGCCTGGTTGCCCACAACTGCCCTCCCCTGCTGGCCTGGTCCCCCCCAGCAGCCCTCCCCTGCCGGCCTGGTCCCCCCCCAACTGCCCTCCCCTGCCGGCCGGGTCCCCCCCAACTACCCTCCCCTGCTGGCCTGGTTCCCCCCCAACTACCCTCCCCTGCTAACCTGGTCCCCCCCAACTGCCCTCCCCTACTGGCCTGGTCCCCCCCAACTACCCTCCCCTGCTGGCCTGGTTCCCCCCAACTACCCTCCCCTGCAGGTCTGGTCCCCCCCAACTACCCTCCCCTGCTGACCTGGTCCCCCCCAACTGCCCTCCCCTGCTGGCCTGGTCCCCCCCAGTTGCCCTCCCCTGCTGGCCATCTTGTGGCGGCCATCTTGTGCAAGGGTGTAAAGGTCAATTTGCATATTAGCTCTTTATTATATAGGCTTTTTAACAATGGCCCTTTTGGTTCTAGGTTCTATCTATATCCTAGATTTGGGGTTTGTGTATAACTAGAGCTGTGGGGCATTTCACAGGAACTCCATGGCATGAGCCCTTATTGCTGCTGTCAGGTAGGTCTCTGCCTGGCACCCTGGGAAATCTCAGGAACATGTGGATTGAGGGTGCCAGTGGATGAAGCCATTCAGTTGTCACACCATCTAGCCTCCAGCAGAAACCTAACCCACAGCATTTTCCTCATAACCAGCAGCCAGATTCTCACTTCAGGGATGGCTGCACCCCAGGGTGTAAAACCTCCAAGGGCCAGCCAGGATGGCCCGGAGAAGGCCTTTGCCACTAATCAGGAGTCAGTAGGGTGGCTGACTCAGGCACCAGCGATGAATGGGACACACTCTTGCTTGAGCAGAACCTCCCGCTGGTGTCCTGGGGCTAGTTGTTCCCAACTCCCTTGGTGTGGTTTAAACTCTACCTTCTCAGTGCCTCACCAGCCCCTCTGTTCCCTGTCACTTATAGTGTAAATAACAAAATATTTTCTGGAGGAGTGTTGACAAGCTTCATGGAAAGCAGGAGGCTTGCCCTTTTGGGGCACTTTGAAGAATAGAAGGAAAGAGGAGAACCCATGCCTGAAGTCAGGAAGAGACTTAAATGAGATGGCTGGAAGACTTTTGTGTACAGAACGTTATCCAAGTCATAGGGGATTTGATTTAAAAATCAGTTTTATGGTATTTCTAGCCGCTTCAGTTCAATATTAATTATGGCATATTTCAAAACATTTTTTAAGGCAAGTTACATTCTTCATGTTTATAGGGGGATTTATTACATTTAATTGTCAACAACTGATTGAATAATACATTGAAAGATCAACTGACCTTGACTAGGAAATAATTTTAAGAAATTTATTCCTTAGAAAATTTTGTTTTATTGTAAAAATTGCTCATGACATTATGGAGAAATATAAAAACAACCTTATTTTCTTCCTTGCAGACAGTGAAGCATTTAAGGACACTAGAATTTAAGCCCTATGTGATATTTATAAAGCCTCCATCAATAGAGCGTTTGAGGGAGACAAGAAAAAATGCAAAGATTATTTCAAGTAGAGATGACCAGGGTACTGCGAAGCCTTTTACAGTAAGTATCATGATGCTTTAGTGAAAATACATAAGCAGTAGTAAAAATCACATATGCAGTAGTGACTATCTTAGGAAAACTTTAATAGATGAAGTGTGATCCAGAAATCTACAATATAGAATTGTGTTTAGGTACAGACATTTTGAGTAATTATACTGTAATTGCTTTTTGTGCTTCCATGAATGCATCTTCATATTAAATTGACTCAAAACTATTTGGCATACTTATAAAATTTTTGTAGGCCATTTATACAAAAGTTAGACCAGTTGGTTTTCATACTATTATTTTTAAGGGGAAAAATACTAAAGTCAATTACTATTAATCATTAATGAACTAGATGAAAATTTTAATAATTTGCCTTTTTTGTCTTCTTGCATCAACAATATTTAGCATAATAAAGGAAAAAGCATCATTTTGGGTATAGCAGACTCATGTAATTATTCAGTATTTTTATTTCCTATGAATGTTGTTATAAATGGCAACTGAGGTATGTTAATGACTACAATGATTTCTGGCAAGGCCTTTCATTTCCTTGTTTTTTGTTTCTATCTTTAAGATAATATATTCTACCTTAGGATAGAAAGTAAAGAGCAAAGAAATTAAATGTCAAGAGCTTTTTTCTCCTCTCCCTCTTAACTTTCCCCTCCCTCATTTTTAATTTGTACACTATAAATTATGGTTACAAAATACAGATTATACTTTTGATTCCCAGTATTTGATAAGTATCTTTTTTACAAAATACTGGCAATACATATCTATGCTGAATACGTATCATCATATGATATTACTGAGGGCTCCAGATTAACACTAAAGTTAAATTTTTTGTTGTGAAATATTCTGTGACATTGAAATGTGGACTTGAAATTAGTATGTTGCTGTGTAAAGAGTTATTATACTATTTATAAACTTAAATGTTTCTCAGTGGAGATAATAAATGATAGCATAGTCCTAGGATTTAGCTCACATTTATGTATATGGTTATATATAACTCTGAGTTACATAATCAACTAAAATATTTCCTGGCTCAAAAACGTGGTTATGATGGGCCTCTGACCCACTTCCAATGAAGCATAGGAAGGACTTGGTAACTATCATTTTATAAATGTATCCAACTCTGAAAAACTAGTTTATGCTCTAAATTCTTTGCTATGAAGTAGCATAAATAATGCAGCATCAGAGTAAATGGTTCTTCCCATCCCTCCCTCATAACTATTTTGACACTGAGATATCCCTATTATAAGTTAGTGACTGATTACCCTGAACTTCAGGTAAGACGCAAGTTTTGACTCTTGTCAGATCAGTTTAGGTATAAGCAAATCAGAGAAGCAGCAATATTAGGAATTATGACTTCTGAAGAACTTGTAATTAAAGAGGGTAATTTTCATTTCTGGCTGAGGTGAGAGAATGGACACAAAACAGCAGTAGATAAGCCAGTGGTGGAATGTTTGCGTTGATGTGATGTAATTGTCTGGTTAACCACTTAAAAAACAACTTCCTTTTGTAGGAAGAAGACTTTGAAGAAATGATTAAATCAGCACAGATAATGGAAAGTCAGTATGGTCATCTCTTTGACAAAATTATAGTTAATGATGATCTCACCATGGCATTCAAAGAACTAAAAACAACTTTTGACAAATTGGAGACAGAGACTCATTGGGTCCCAGTGAGCTGGTTACATTCATAACCAAGAGAAATTTCCATTGATTGTAGAGTAATGATTAGATCAGTTACCATTTTGGTGGTAGGATGTTTTTAAAAAATCTTTATCACGGTCATAGATGTGCAATCTTGGTTAAAATTGAATGTTAGTTTTGTTTGTATCTTTTTATAGCCTTATTTCAAACACAATGTTTGAATATAAGATCCAAAATTGAAATTTGTACAGTACTGTATTCTGAGCAGTTTTGAACTTTCTGCCTGTCTTTATATATAGCTCTATCTCCAAGTTGAGGTTGACGTTTTTAGAGAGGCATAACTAGAGAATAAATATTAGAGATCAGCTGGTGTCAAACATGGTCGCTGCCATCAAATCTGCTCATTAGCACTTGCAAAGAATTAGCTACGCAGCCTTGAGCAGCTCCAGGCAGACAGGACAGCTTTGCTGGATTTTGGGTAGATCATCATAGGGGTCCTCTTTCTATTCTAAAAGTGCAAGCTTTTTTTGATGTATATGCAGTACAGTAAGTCCTCGCTTAATGTCATTAATAGTGGGTATTTAATGACCTATAAGGAAACCAATTTTACCGTAAGCTAATTGATATAAGCAGGAGTTAAGTTCCTATGGCATCTCATCAGCGTTATAATGAAACTTATGTTGAACAAAACGACATTGTTCGAGGACCCGTGTGTGCATTTAAAAATCATTCTTAAAGGAATTACTGAAAAACTGCCTGAGTGACCTTCTTGTTATAGCTTGAAGGGACTTATGAGTACTATCTGTACTCAACAAATATTTACTAAGGGAAGATAGGGCTAAAATTTATTATATATGTAACTAAATTTTTTCCTATAGCATTGATCTTAAAATGTTTATATCTTGGTGCAAGAAATGATTACAAAGGACATTTTTATTTGTATATCCTTAGGTAACATTTCTAGAGTCACAAAAAAGTGTGTGTTTTTTTTAAACTGGCTTTGGATTTTCCCAATAAATTATAAGAATGTGATTCCTATTCTAAAAGCAGAGATTTGACATGTTTCTGGTATAGTTAAAGAAGAAATAGTTAAAGACAAAAATGTTAAATATGCACAGTTTATCACCATATATTTAAATTGTGCTAAGATGTACTTCAGAAAACTTTTCATGTATTAACTTATTTCTTCATCAAAATAATTCTTAATACTGGCCAGGTACCACCATAATCTTGCCATTTTTAAGAAGTTTAAGAAAGGCTCTTATAAATTTTTAGATGGAACCTCTTATTTTTCTTTTATACTACTGACCTCCAGCAAGTAAATTATATAGCTCAAAATAGTAGAAATGTTCATAAGTTATATTAGAATATGTCCTGTCATACTTGCATGCAGTAAGATCCTGCCAATCAAAAAATCTTTGCATCTGTGACTTTCAAACAGAAAAAAAGAAAGGTTTTTGTTGATTTATAAAAGAGAGTTTAGATGCCATGTTTAAAGAAAAATAGAATGCAGTAAAATTTTATATATTTATGAACTATATGAGAGGCATATTTTTTAATTATTAAATGGGGCTACTCATAAAATA
Source organism: Myotis nattereri (assembly GCF_964212035.1). Classification (NCBI taxonomy): domain Eukaryota; kingdom Metazoa; phylum Chordata; class Mammalia; order Chiroptera; family Vespertilionidae; genus Myotis; species Myotis nattereri. The sequence goes on from NC_138075.1 coordinate 96,348,766, forward strand.
AATTATATGTATAGATGGAAATAACTTAAAATAGTAGTTTTATAAGTCAGGGTCAGCATTCCATGTAAATATTTTACCTTTATTTCATACACAGGTAGACCCACTAGCGTGTTATATGTGCACTGGACATGTGGTAGCATTATCCACTGGATTTCCTTCAGACATGTCAGATTTCATTTTAGGAACAGAGACAAAAAGTACTGTAATGATATTGACACACACCAACATATTTAGAAAATCAGACTAAGTATCACTTAACAACATAATCCAAACAATGGTTTCTATGTTTATTAACTAAATAGTAAACAATATGCTTTTTAAAAAGAGGGGGAGGGATTGCCAAATCCGATCCTAAAGCCATACTTAAAATTGTGTGCTGGTCAAGTCTTACTTAAATGGTTTGACTATTGATGAAAATATCCTATACAAAGAGTAATGGGAAATATATGATAATTTAGGCAATCATATAAATAATTTGGCAATCCAAATTCTTTTTTTCTGAAATATCTACATGAATTTTTTGTTTTATTTGCAGATAACTGCCTCAGTTCTTTACTGTAGGGGTAGAGATAGTATAAGATGGTGGAGGCTGAATCCTTTTTCTTCTGGGGACTGGAGATGTTATAAAAATGTAACTGTCCAAACCTTTCTCCCTTTTTAGACTGGAGCTAAATAATATTTTGAAAATAGTGTAATGGGGGGTACTTTGAGAAATCTTTTATCAGGTAGTGTACATGGTCTGGCAGGTGAAGTTTACATGGCCACTTGATGCTTACAAAGGATATGGTTACAATTTAATAAGGCAGTGCCAGCTCCAAGGGCTGGTTGATAACTGTCACAAAGGCTCTTGATTCTGTACTCTCTGCACCCCAAACTCCTCCAGCAAGGAAGCAATGGGCTGCGCACCTCCCTGTACTAGTTCTTTAAGTAACCTGCTCCCAAGACAGAGTGTCAGCCACTATTTGAGAGAAGAGGAATGTTTTTTAAATCCAAATATTTAATCCAAGATCAAGAAGAAATTTGTATATTCCCATGACTAACAAATGAGAGTCAGTTAAAAATAAAAAGGTGGAATTGAAATATAATATTGTACCACTATTTTACCTACCAATATAGATGTTTTTGAATTTTTAAGGCTGACATTCCTGGTATTATGTATATATATCTAAATGATAATTTAAAATTGATGAACATGGAAACTTCTCAGATTTACAAAACTATGTTGTTAAAAGCTTCCTGAAGATAGAGTTTTATTATTTATTTTCTTTATGACTAGTAAAAATTTATAAATAAATGTAATGGAAAACCTTTGATCTTAATAAAGTATCTTCAAATTATGTGTCTACTTTCTTAAAAATTGTTTTTTCACTTGGAGATTACACTGTTTCCAGTGGTAGAACAAATTCTATTCTTTACTGATATCAAGTGATTTATTTGAACTTGCTGTGTCTAAAATTAAATTTCATATTTGTTTCAAATATTGGTTGGGTTCACCAATTTTTTTGAGACATGGAATTCACTAGTCTTGCTCTTACCCATACAGTTCAGTGATGTGGAGAAATGCAGTGGGATGTTCTATCCAGGCTGCCATGGTTGGTAATACCCCTCCCCCCGCTTCCTCATAGGCAAAAAGCTAAACTTATTCTGCTGTGCATATGAAAGCTTATACAGTGTTGCAGTAAAGAGCATAATTGTTGAGTTTTTGCCTATTACTAGCTTCCCAACCTTGAGAAAGTCATTTAATCTCTCTAGTCCTCATTTTCTCATTAGAAAACAATGGAGACAATAATAATGCTTACCTCATGGGATTGTTGTAGGTATGAAATGAAACAGCTGATCCATGTAAAGTATAGGAACTAAACTTGGAATTGAAATATTCACTAACTGTGAGCTCCTGTTTTATAATGATCATTCTCACATAACATAATTAAAAAATAGCTATACAAATATTCTGGTTACCCTACATAGTTTCCCTGTTAGTTACGTCATTGGAAGTTTCCTAATAAATAATTTCTATTATAAGCTTTATTATTTTTAAAAATTCCATTACTCCAAGTTTTACATCAGGAAATCATTAGGTAATCTTCAATATAAAAGTGATTTAGTTTTTACTTTTTGCCTCTGGTATGCAGTATAGTTGATATCAATTTGAAAGAAATGTCTCTTCATTGTATTAATGTTCTTACATCTGCTACCACTCTTTTCAAATGCTTGCTCAGTTACTTAACCTGAGAAAGGCTAGAAATATATTTCTTTTACAACATTTGTCATATATACACTGAGTGGCCAGATTATAATGACCACCTGATGTTTGTAGGCAAATTAGCTATACACTACATCATATGGGATATGGAAGCCAAAGGCCTGTTCGAACAACTTTGCTATCTGCAGTTACCAAGATAAAACATCTCCAATTCACACAGGAACACAAGGATTGGACAGCCGAGCACTGGAAAAAAGTCATGTGGTCTGATGAATCACGTTCCCAATTGCATCATGCAGATGGCAGAGTGAGAATTTGGCAGAAACAGCATGAAAACATGCACCTCACCTGCATGAGTACAACCCTTCAAGCTGGTGGGGGCAGTGTTATGGTTTGGGGCATGTTTTCCTGGCATGACTTGGGCCCTTTAATTTGTATGGAACAATGTCTGAATAGCACAACATACCTAAGTATCGTTGCTGATCAAGTTCATCCTGTCATGTTGATGGCGTATCCCAATGGAGATGGCTTCTTCCAACAAGACAATGTGCCATGCCATGGTGCTCGTATTGTGCAGGAGTCGTTTCAAGAACATGAGGGAGACTTTACCTTGCTTAGGTGGCCCCCACAATCACCAGATCTCAATCCAATTGAGCATTTGTGGGATGAAGTTAAAAAAGCCATCAGGCAGCTGGTTCCACAACCATCAAATCTCACAGAACTGGACAGTGCTATTCATCAGGCATGGTGTCAGATTCCTTGCATCACCTTTCAACATCTCGTGGACTCAATACCAAGAAGAATCGCTGCAGTATTGAAGGCAAAAGGTGGCCCAACGAAGTACTGATGGGTGGTCATAATAATCTGGCCACTCAGTATACATCCATCTGTCTACACAGGCCTAATCACTACCAGAACAAATTGTACTTATTAATCGTGACACATATGTACAATTTCCATACACTCTCATTTAATCCTCACAACTACTTTATATGGAAGATGTCTTCATATTTTATAGTTGAGAAAACTGAGATGTGGGGTTAAGTCCCTTAACCAAGGTGATAGAGGTGACATGTATTGAATCAGAGTTGAATCATGTCTGGCTTCCTCCAACTTCATGCTGTTTTCACTGCATTGTGCATCCTGGTGTTACTCTAACTTGAGCCAAAGCTGGAAACTGGCAAGACTTGGTAATCATGGGAGTGACTATTCATCATATATCTATATATCTATATCTATGTCTATATATCTATGTCTATATCTATATCTATATATACACTAGAGGCCTGGTACATGAAAATTCATGCGGGGGGGGGGGTTGGGGGGGGCAGGGGTCCCTCAGACCAGCCTGTGCCCTCTCGCAGTCCTCTGGGAGCCCAGCCCTTAGGGGATTTCCCTAAGCCGCAGTCTGGCCTCTTGCTGCAGGAGGCAACAGGGAGGGCCGATCAGGGGACTGCGCCAGCCAATGAGCGGCTGGCTGCCCCCCGCCCCCCGCCCCATTGCCCCTCCTCTGTTGCTGGTTGCCACCACCCCCCAATCACTATCCCTTCCCTCTTCCCACTGGCACACGCCTTGGCTGGCCAGACACCACCTGCTCACCAACCCCGCCCCCCACCAATAGGCCGTTTGGTCAATTTACATATTATGCTTTTATTATATAGGATAATGCATATAGGATAATGGACACTTTAAATAATTATAAAGGCAGTGTTTATTAAAATACATTTCATTTTCAAAATTGAGTTGTCAGCTGTTAAAGTGTATATACATTTTAAACTATACTCATATATAGTTTACAATGTTTCCTCAGAATACTATGGCGTTAGTCAGATATAGCTTGATTTATCTATGCCTGTATGAGTGGGTTAATCTTCAAATAGTGGCTATAACAACAAGCACACAAACACTAGCAGAATATACAATTTTCTGTTTAGTCTTCCTGAGTCCCAGTCCTTAGTGACAAATCAAGATTGGTCTAAGTCAATCATGACAATATCCTCTTTGCAGTGATGGAGCTGAGTTGGTCATGCTACTACCCCATTCCAGGTAATATCTGTTAAGGATCTACGAGAAAGACTTGTTTTCCTGATTTAAACAAACATCTGCATGGAGTGAAAATCTCTTATGTCCCTGTCCTGATCCTTCCAGTTTGAGATGCTTCAACTATGTTGCAATACTTGCCAAAATGACAGCCATAATCCTAGCCCTAAACCAGTGGATGATAAAGGCCAATCTATAGAGGATGGCCAAGTAGAAAAAGGAAAAGATTCTAAATCTATAAGAATATTGAACTGCTATATAAAATTCCTGGGACTTCTTCTTCTGCTGAATAAACAATAAATGTTCTTATGTGCTGTTATTGGTGGGAATATAAATTGGTGCAGCCAATAAGGAAAACAGTATGGTGGTTCCTCAAAAAATTAAAAATAGAGCTACCATATGATCCAGCCATTCCACTTCTGGGTATATATCCAAAGGAAAAAAATCACTCTGTCAAAGAGGTATCTGCATCCCCATGTTCACTGCAGCACTATTCACAACAGGCAAGACACGGAAACAGATGAATAAAGAGAGAGTATTCACCCATTAAAAAAAGGAAATCCTTTTGTGGCAACATGGGTGGACCTTGAGGGCATTATGTGAAGTGAAACAGAGAAAGACAAATGTTGTGTGTTCTCACATATGGAACCTAAAAGTGCCAAATCATAGAAATAGAGAATAGAATGATGGTTTTCAGGGGCTAGAAGGTGGGGAAAATGAATAGATGTTGGTCAAAGGGCACAAACTTCCAGTTAGAAGATGAGTAAGTTTTGATGTACAGCATGGTGACTATAGTTAATACTGTATCATATACTTGAAAATTGCTAAGAGAGTGTGGTATTATCTCTCTCACACACACAAAGATAATTATATGAGGTGATGGAGGTGTTAACTAACTTTACTGTAGTAATTTTGCAATATATGCATGTATCAAATCACACTTTATCCCTTACATATGCTATATGTCAATTATATATCAGTAAAGCTGCAAAAAAAATGTTGTGCTAGTGTAAATCACTGTCTGGCTGTATACTTTCTGCTGGAACCACTCCTAACGTAAGGCCGTATCCAAGAGCAACTCAGACTATCCCAATATCTACTTTCACTTACCAAAGGTTGTCTTTTCCTTCAGGTGTCATATGCCATGCCTTGACACACTGGTTGAACTTTAAAACACTTTAGAACCTGTAAGATGGACCAAAGATCATTGTTTAAGAAAAAAAGCTATATAAACATGAAGTAATGACTTAAGAAAATATGTTGCTATTAGGAATCTATTAGATACCAAAACAACTGAGGAAGGAAGAGGGAAGGAAACAATACAAGTCTACTTACATATAAGTTAAATTATATATTTTTTTTAATTTGAAGGCAATACATGTGGGGTTAAAGTAAATTCAAAGAGGAATTATAAAAAGAATCCATTAAATGAGATTATAGAAACAGGACCAAATGGATCTCCTATTACATATTTAAGTGGCATAATCTCATGTATTAAAAAAACAATTTTCACCTACAGCAAAAATGGAAGCTAATCATATACTTCCAGAAGAGAAACATTTAAAGTAAGAGGTTTGCCCTAACCAGTTTGGCTCAGTGGATAGAGCGTCGGCCTGCGGACTGAAGGGTCCCAGGTTTGATTCTGGTCAAGGGCATGTACCTTGGTTGGGGGCACATCCCCAATAGGGGGTGTGCAGGAGGCAGCTGATCAATGTTTCTCTCTCATCAATGTTTCTAACTCTCTATCCCTCTCCCTTCCTCTCTGTAAAAAATCAATAAAAATATTTTTAAAAAAATAAATAAAGTAAGAGGTTTGTCAACAATAAGCCAGGCAGATGCAAATACAAAGAAAGTCTAGAGTACAATAATAATATCAAAATTGAACTCAATATTCATAAACTAGGTCAAAAGTCATACTTTAATAATCAACGGTTTTAGCCACACAAAAAAGAGTATTGAAGGCATACAGCAAAAAATGAGAAATGTCATCAACAAAACCACATTACTTGGTAATCTTTACAACACTTGTTTTAGACCTTGAAGAAAAATAGTTATTGAATGTCTGATTTTACAGCCATGGAAAGAATGCTCTGTCCATATTGATTCTGGTCAATATGGAGCAGTATGAAAAGGCTGTGCTCCTCTCCTATCATGACCACATCAAAATTACAATTAAATTACAAAACAACCATCATTGAGAACTGCCTGAAGAGTGACTGAACAGAATACCTGTAATTAAGGATACAAAGAAGGAGCCACATCAAGACTGATAAAATAGGTGGAGATGCTGAATTGGCAAGTGCCACACCCGTGGTGTGGCAGTTAAGATTTTGGAGGCATATCTCAGCTCAGAGGTCTCCCCTGAGGAGGGAGGGGTCACAGCCCCCCAGTGGGCTCCCTAGCATGTTGCACCTGTGCTAGGGAGAGGAGTTTCCATAACATGGCTGTGAAAAACAGTGAGTATTGCATCTGAGTGAGATAGAAGGCTGCTGGAGACAGAGGTACTCCTCTTGAAGGGCTCATGCATGGACTTACTTCCTCATGATTCCCTGGCTTTAAGCCCCAGTTCTGGGGCAGCAGCTTGAAAAATGCCAGGTACCTACAGGGAGGAACTAAATTGATTGCTTCAAAGCAAGGGCTGGAGGATCAGGGGGCAGGGCAGCTCTCTCCCAGGAGGGAAGTACTGGCAGGCACCATTGTTCTTTTGTTGAGTGTTTCTTCCTCGTTCACTCTGCCTGAGCTACTTTCAGCAGTATTTCCACACAAGTGGCCTGGCTTGGCTCACACTGTGGACTTTCCTAAAATCTCCAAAAAGGAATGGCTGGTTCAACATGCCCTGTACCTCTTGCTAAGTGACTCCAAGCCCAGCACAAGTGGCAACCAGTTGCAACTTGCAATGTAACTACCACCAGCTGATCCCCAATGTTGCATAAGTGGTGGCAGGCTTAGCTTGGAACCTAGCTTCAATTAAGCAGTCACAAGCCCAGTACAAGTGGTGATTGGCCTCAGTTCACATCATGGTGACCCCCAAAGAGTCCCAAGCCTGGCATAAGCAGTGGCTAACCTTGTTCTGCACCATAGACACTCATAGAACAAACAAACTCAGTTGCCAACTTCAGACCATACCAGAGCACCACCAAGTTCCACAAACGACACATCTGAAAAGCAGACTTAGCTGGTGCCAGAGCTCCACAAAAGTGATTCCCACTCCATGGGGTCAGCCCTCACACAATAGCTTGTCTGCTGTAGACATGGCCAACTCTCACAGCCAATCAGCCTGAGGGCCAACCAGATCCACTGATGCAGTGATGGCGAACCTATGACACGCGTGTCAGAGGTGACACGCGAACTCATTTTTTTGGTTGATTTTTCTTTGTTAAATGGCATTTAAATATATAAAATAAATATCAAAAATATAAGTCTTTGTTTTACTATGGTTGCAAATATCAAAAAATTTCTATGTGACACGGCACCAGAGTTAAATTAGGGTTTTTCAAAATGCTGACATGCCGAGCTCAAAAGGTTCACCATCACTGCACTGATGTATCCACAGAAATCAAATCTCAATACAAGAGGGCTCATACAATTCACACAAGGGACATCCTTGGAGCACCTGGTTCAGATGACCAGGACCACAAGACGTAGCAGACTGACTTAATATATAAAAATAAAACACAAGTAGTCCCAAAATGAGTAGACAAAGAAAGATGTCCCAGATGAAAGAACAGGATAAAACTCAAGAAAAAGAACAAAATGAAATGGAGACAAGCAATCTGCCAGATACAGGGTTCAAAACACTGGTTATAAGTATGCTCGATGAACTTAGGGAAAAATTGCTATACTCAGAACTTCAACAAAAAGAAAACATAGCTCTGGCAGGTTTGGCTCAGTGGATAGAGTGTCAGACTGCAGACTGAAGGGTCCTAGGTTCAATTTTGGTCGACATGCCAGGGTTATGGGCTCAATTCCCAGTTGGGGGCATGCAGGAGGCAGCCAATCAATGATTCTCTCTCATCATTGATGTTTCTCTCTCTCTCTCTCTTTTAAAAAAGAAAAGTAAAACATAAAAATGGATGTAGAAAACTTTAAGAAGAACCAATAAAAATGAATAATATAATAAATGAAATAAAGAATGCATTAGAAGGGAGAGAGCAAAGATGGCTGGACTCTTTAATAAGAGGCTGAGCTTGCTCCCAGGCACAGACTGGATTTACAGCTCAAATACAACATAGTGAGCTTGGAAAAATAAGAGAAGCATAGCTGATTGGACATATTTTGACTAAAGAGCACTGAAGAAACAATGTAGAAGTTGGTAAGAGAGGGGGAGTCATGAAAAGGGGGAGGCCTACCCCCTGTAGCCAGTGCTTGGCTGAGAGGCCAAAGGGATAGTGGTTATTAAGCTCCCAAGTGTGGACTGGCATTCAAACATAGGGATGTCAAACCCTGAGCAATGGAGACAGAAAGGAGAGCCTTTGCAATATGAGGCAGAGGGATCCAAGGGAATAGTCTGCCTCCAAGGTGGGGTTCATACTTTCTCAGTGAAAGAACATGCCTAATGGCAGCAGCCCCAGAAGGAGAGATTCACTATAGGCCCTGGCTGCTAGAAAGGCTGTGCCTCAGTGTGTGGCTCCAGAGTATAAAGGGGCCAGTGAGCAGCACCCAGTAGTGACCTAAAGGGGCCCTCTGCTTTCCTGTAATAGAAACTAAAAAAACAATACAAAAGATCAGTGAATCCAAGGGCTGGCTCTTTGAAAGATAAACAAGATTGATTCACCATTAACCAGACTCATCAAGAAACAAAGAGAGGGGACCCAAATAAATAAAATCAGAAATAAAAGAGGTGAGTTAACAACTGACATCAGAGAAATACAAACGATTTTAAGAAAATACTATGAACAACTATATGCCAACAAGCTTGACAACCTGGAAAAAATGGACAAATTTTTAGAAAAATACAATCTTCCAAAACTCAATCAGGAAAAATCAGAAAACCTGAATAGGCCAATAACAAAAAAATGAAATTGAAGCTGTAATCAAAACACTCCCAGCAAAACACAAAGTCCTGGTCTGGACAGCTTCACAGAGGAGTTTTATCAAACATTCCTGTGCTGAGTCATTCCCTCACCCTGGGGAGGTCATCTTTCTCACACGGGCATTTGCTATACAGGCAACCTTGCCTGGGGGGAAGACAGTTGATCCACCCTATTAGAAAACAACTTGCCCCACAGTGCAGAGTTGCTCAGGCTCATTAAGAGATTAAAAATGGTAGCAGAGTAAGTGGATGCTGCACAGATAGGCTCCCAGGACCAAACTAGAATTACAACTAAAATACAGAAAAACTCCCTGAATAATCAACAGAAAACTCACTGGAGAGAACCCTGATAACCAAGAATCGAAAGTGGAAACCACATAGAGACTGGTAGGAGGGGCGGAAGTGTGAAAGCGCTGGCCGGGACCCCACAGACAGCAACTGAAATTCCAGAAAGATATCTCAGCTGTGGGGGTTTGCTCTGAGAACTCTGGGGTCTAATCCCCAAGCTGCACCGCACCACCCCCCCCCCCCAGCAGAGAGCACCAGAATTGAAAAGGGTACCCACATAACATCTGGCTGTGAAAAGCAGCAGGATTGCTGTCTGCCAGGGAGAGAGAGCTAGAATCAGGAACCCTCTTAAAAGGCACAAAATTCCCTGTGGAGACATCCACCTTGTGCTCTGGCAGAGGGAGGGCAGTGTGGACTTGAGCTGCATGAGCAGAAGCCAGGATCAGGACTCTGGCTTAGAGCTCAGTAGGCAGATACCCTGGTTTCCTATGCTGAGTCATTCCCTTACCCTGAGGAGGTCATCTTTCTCACACGGGCATTTGCTATACAGGCGACCTTGCCTCAGGGGAAGACAGTTGATCCACCCTATTAGAAAACAACTTACCCCACAGTGCAGAGTTTCTCAGGCTCATTAAGAGACTACAATTAGCTTCCAGGCAGAAGCAATTGCCCCACCTTGTTGAAAAAACTCTTGCCAAACCTGTGGATGATTGCCCGAGGTCAGTTCAAGACAAGATCCTATCAGTGTAGACAGAGGTGGTCTCTGGAGGCTTTAAATCTTTGCCTGATATAATTAGTCAGAAACAGCATTTGACACTGTCCTGCACTAGAGATTGAGAGGCATAGTAGATCTACCTAATACACAATCACAAACCCAAGCATGCACAAAATGAGGAGACATAGAAAAAAACCCTCAAATGAAAGAACAAGAGAATTCTCCAGAAGAAGAGATAAATGAAGCAGAGATAAGAAATTTATCTGATACAGAGCTCAGAACAATGATGGTAAAGATGCTCAACAGCATGAGAAAAGATACAGTAACTATGAAAACAGAAATAAAGAATGACATAGCACAAATAAAGAACACATTGGAAGGAATATACAGCAGATAAGGGGAAGTTGAGGATCAAATCAGTGAATTTCAAGACAGGGTTGAAAAAATTCACTCAATCAGAGAACCAAAAAGAATAAACAATTTAAAAACAGGAGGACAGAAGGGAGCTGTAGGACAACATAAAATGTAACAGTATTTGAATAGCAGGTGTGCCAGAAAAGGGGGAAAGGGATAGAAAAAGTGTTGGAAGAAATAATGGCAGAAAATTTCCTAACCTGGTAAAGGAAAAAGTCACACAAGTCCAGGAGGCACAGAGAACCCCAAACAAGAAGAACTCAAAACAGGCTCACACCCAGACACATTATAATTAAAATGCCAAAATTTAAAGACAGAGAATCTTAAAGGCAGCAACAGAAAACCAAACTGTTATCTACAAAGGAACTTCAATAAGATTGACATCTGATCTCTCATCAGAAACCCTACAGGCCAGAAATGAATGGCATGAAGTACTCAAGGTAATGGAAAACGAGGATCTGAAACCAAGATTATTATATCCAGCAAGGCTATTATTCAAAATAGATGGTCAAATAAAGAGCTTCCCAGACAAAAATAGGCTAAAGGAGTACATCACCACCAAGCCAGCATTACAAGAAATGCTAAAGGGACTGCTATAATGAGAAGAAGAAATAGAAAAAACTAGTCATACATAATTAAAGTGGCAATAAATAAGTACCTACCAATAATAACATTAAATGTAAATAGATTAAATGCGCCATTCAAAAGGCATAGGGTAACTGAGTGAATACAAAAACATGACCCAACTACATGCTGTTTACAAGAGACCCACCTCAGAACAAAAGACACACATACAGTGAGAGTGAAGGAATGAAAAAAAAAATTTCCATGCAAATGGAAAAGAAAAAAAAAGCTGGAGTAGCAATACTCATATCTGACAAAATAGACTTCAAAATGAAGGCCATCACGAGACAACAAAGGTCACTACATAATACTAAAGGAATTGACCCAACAAGAGGATATAATGCTGGTGAACACAGATGCAACCAATATACTAGTAGGAGCACCTAAATATATATATATATATATATATATATATTTATTTATTTATTTATTTATTTATTTATTTATTTATATTTATATATATTATATAAACTTCTAGAGGACTTTAAAGGAGAGAGCAACAACAATGCAGTCATAGTAGGGTACTTTAACACCCTGCTGACTTCACTGGATAGATCTTCCAGACAAAAAAAAATGAACAAGTGGCTCTAAAGAACACACTGTATCAGATGGCTTTAATTGACATTTATAAAGCTTTTCACAACAAAGCTACAGAATATACATTCTTCCCAAATGCACATGGATCATTTACAAAGACCACATATTAAGACGCAAAACAAGTATCTAGAAGCTCAAGAAGACTGAAATCATATCAAGCATCTTCTCAGATCACAGCAGAATGAAATTAGAAATCAACTACAGTAAAAATATCCAAAAACATTCAAACAAATGGAGACTAAATAGCATGGTATTAAACAATGAATGGGTTACCAACGATATCAAGAAAGACATAAAAAAACCTTCCTGGAAACAAATAAAAATGAACACACAACAACCAAAAATCTCTGGAACATAGCAAAAGCAGTCCTAAGAGGGAAGCTCCTAACAATACAGGCCTACCTCAAAAAAGAAGAAAAATCAACAATATACTATTTAACCTTACAACTTAAAGAACTGGGAAGAGAACAACAAGAAAAGCCCAGAGTAAGTAGAAGGAAGGAAATAATAAAGATTAGAACTGAAATACATGACCTAGAGACAAAAAAAAAAAAAAAATCAATGAAACCAAGTGCTGGTTCTTTGAAAAGATAAATAAAATTAATTAGCTATTAGCCAGACTCATCAACAAAAAAAGACAAATAAATAAACCAGAAATGAAAGTGAAGTAACCACTGACACCACAGAAATACAAACGATTGTAAGGAAATATTATGAACAACTATATCCCAACAAGCTGGACAATGTGGATGAAATGGACAAATTCCTAGAAAAATACAATTTTCCAAAACTCATTCAGGATGAATTAGAAAACCTGAATAAGCCAATAACAACTGATGAAATAGAAACAGTAATAAAAAATAAGTAAAGCCCTAACCAGTTTGGCTCAGTGGATATAGCATCAGCCTGCAGACTGAAGGGTCCCAGGTTCGATTCCGGTCAAGGGCATGTACTTTGGTTGCGGTCTCTCATCGATGTTTCTAACTCTCTATCCCTCTCCTTTCCTCTCTGTAAAAAAAATCAATAAAATATATTTTTAAAAAAATAAGTAAAAAACTCCCAGCAAACAAAAGCCCAGGTCTGGATGGCTTCACAGGGGAGTTTTACCAAACATTCAAAGAACAACTAACAACTATCTTTCTCAAACTATTACAAAAAATCCAAGAGGAAGGAACACTTCCAAGCTCTTTTTATGAGTCCAGCATTACCCTAATTCCAAAACCAGATAAAGACACTAACAAAGAAAGACAATTACAGGCCAATATCCCTGATGAACACAGACACTAAAATCCTCAACAAAATGTAAGCAAATGGAATCCAGCAATGCATTTAAAAGATCATACACCATGACCAAGTGTGATTTATCACAGGGATGCAAGGCTGGTACAATATTTGCAAATCCATAAACGTGATACATCACATAAACAAATTGAGAGAGAAAAATCACATAGTCATATCAATTGATGCATAAAAAGCATTTGACAAAATCCAACACCTTTTTTTGATAAAAACCCTCAGCAAAGGAGGAATAGAGAGAGTATATCTCAGCATAATAAAAGCCTTATATGACAAACCTACAGTGAACATCATACTAAATGTACAAAAACTAAAACCATTTCCCCTAAGAACAGGAACAAGACAAGGAGATCTGCTTTCACCACTCCTATTCAACATAGCACTGGAAGTCCTCATCAAAGCAATCAGACAAGAAGAAGAAATAAAAGGCATCCAAATTGCAAAGGAGGAAGTAAAACTCTCATAATTCACAGATGACATGATATTGTGCACAGAAGATCCTAAAGACTCCACCAAAAAACTATTATATTTAATAAATGAATTTGGTAATATAGAAGAATACAAAATCAACACCCAAAAATTAATGGCATTTTTATACACCAATAATTCTCAAAAACACAAACAAACAACCCCATTTATTATAGCTACAAAAAAATTAAAATACTTAGGAATAAACTTAACCAAGGAGGCAAAAGGCCTATATTCAGAAAAGTCTAGGACATTGAAAAAAGAGATAGAAGAAGATATAAACAAGTGGAAGAATATACGGTGTTCATGGATTGGTAGAATCAACATTATTAAAATGGCCATACTATCCAAGACAATCTATAGATTCAATGCAATCCCTATTAAAATACCCACAGCATATTTCACAGATCTACAATAAATAGTCCAAAAATTTATGTGGACCCCCAAAAATACCCTGAATAACTGCACCAATCTTTAAAAAGAAAAACAAATTTGGAGGAATCACATTATCAGATTTCAAGTTATACTACAAAGCCACCGTAATCAAAACAGCCTGGTACTGGCACAAGAACAGGCATATAGATCAATGGAACAGAACAGAGATTCCAGAAATTGACCAAAGCCATTATGCTCAATTAGTATTTGACAAAGGAGGCAAGACAGTCTCTTCAATAAATGGTGTTCAGAAAATGGGACAAATACATGGCAAAAAATGAAATTAGACCACCAAGTTACACCATACACAAGAATAAACTCAAAATTGATAAAAGACTTAAATGTAAGTCATAAAACCATAAAAATCCTAGTAGAAACCATAGGAAGCAAAATCTCAGACATCTCTCATAGCAATATGTTTGCGGATACATCTCTTAGGGAAAAGAAAACTAAGGAGTAAATAAACAAATGGGACGACATCAAAATAAAAAGCTTCTACCCAGCAAAAGAAACCATCAACAAAACAAAAAGGGGGCCCACTGTATGGGAGAACATATTTGGCAATGATACATCTGATAAAGAGTTACTATCCAAAATATACTAGTATAAGGAACTCATACAACTTAACAGAAGGAAGACAAACAATCTAATTTAAAAATGGGCGAAGGATCTAAATGGACACTTCTCCAAAGAGGACATACAGATGGCCATGAGACTTATGAAAAAATGCTCAAAGTCACTGATCATCAGAGAGATGCAAATTAAAACAAATGAGGTATTACCTCACACCTGTCAGAATGGCTATCATTAACAAATCAACAAATGACAAGTGCTGGTAAGGATGTGAAGAAAAGGGAACCCTAGTATACTGCTGTGCGATGCAGACTGGTGCAGCCATTATGGAAAACAGTGTGGAATTTCCTCAAAAAATTAAATATGGAACTGCCTGCCGGAAGCCGTCCATCCTTGCTGCTTGACACAGTTGCTGCAGGGAAGAAACATCTGCACAGCATATGTTTCAAGGGACCTGGCGTATATGGCATACTGTTCTTAATATGTTTGCTCCCCTTCTTAGCACTATGTGTTTTAACCAAGGTCACCTCTCCGAGAAAGGTTGTTTCCCCAGGTGGGGATTTTTTCCCTGGAGTTAGGGATTAACAGGACTAAGGAAGAGAATATATCAGTAAAACCCCCTAGTGTTACAGAAATACCATGTACTACTTATGAAGAGCTTGGACTAAGACTGTTGGCAATAAATTTGGGACTTGTTGGGCCCACATCCCCAGGGGTCTGCCCACCAGGGAAAGCACCAAAGCCTATAACCCTGGAGACCCACTGACATAGGGCAGTCCCAGGGAAGGCAAGCTGGGAGGACATAACCTTTACTGGGTAGGATAATCTCCTTCAGTCACTTCCTTGTAGCTTATCAGTAGAGCAGTGACCTTGGAATAGCCCTTATAATGGAACACAGAGATTAACCTAGACAGGATTAAACTCAAAAGAACTAGATTAACAAACGCCCTAACCTTTGGAATAGAATGGATAGGATTCAAATCAACTGGTATAAATACAGATGTAACAGGACAATAAATATAGAACCTGGCTAGAACCTGGCTAGAGAACCTGGCTAGGCTGCTGATCAACTGAACACTGTCTGTGTCATTCCTTCTTTGCCGAATCCGTCCACATCTTTGGGAACTCCTGGACCCACTGGGGCTGGACCCCAACAGCTGCCATTTAACCCAATTCCACTTCTAGGAATACATCTTAAGAAACTCGAAATACCAAACAGAAAGTATATATGCACCCCTATGTTGATAGGAGGTCAATTTACAATAGCTGAGATCTGGAAACAGCCCAAGTGCCCACCAGTAGATGAGTGGATAAAAAAGGTTGGTACATTTATACCATGGAATACTAATGCAACAGTAAAAAAGAATTTTACCCTTTGAGACAGTATGGAGGGACCTGGATAGTATCATGCGAAGTGAAACAAGTCAGTCAGAGAAAGACAAGTATCACATGATTTCACTCATATGTGGAATCTAAGTAACAAAATAAACTGATAAATGGAGTGTATCCAGAGACATGGAAGTATGGAACAGAGTGTAGAATCTCAGAGGGAAGGCAGGGGAGGGTGGGTGGGTGAGAGGTAATCAACAAAAGACCTTGTAAGCATATATGCATAACCCATGGACACAGACAATAGGGTGCTAAAGGCCTGGGACAGGGACAGGCTGGAGGGGGTTAATGGAGGAAATAGGAAGCATATGTAATACTTTCAACAATAAATAATTATTTTTAAAATAAATAATTAAATAAAGGTAGTAGATTTGTAAAAAGCAAACCAAAAAACAAACAAAGAAACAAACAAAAGAAGAACGAACATCTATCCCCATCAAACTATTCCAAAAAATTCAAGAGTAAGGATCACCTCCAAGCTCTTTTTATGAGGCCAGTATTACTCTAACCCCAAAGTCCAAAAAAAGACTGTAAAAGGGAAAAAATACAGGCCAATATTCCTGATGAATATAGACACTAAAATCCTCAACAAAATTTTAGCAAATTTGATCCAATAATATATTAAAAACATCATACACCATGATCAAGTAGGATTTATTCCAGGGATGTAAGTCTGATCAAATTTACCTGTGAAGCCATAACGTCCAAGACTTTTGTTTATTGGAAAAATTTTTATTACTGCTTCCATTTCATTGGTTGTAATAGGTCTATTCATATTTCTCTTTTTTTGATTCAGTATTGGAATGTTGTATGTTGCTAGGAATTTATCCATTTCTTTCAGACTGTCCAATTTGTTGGCATATAATTATTAATAGTATCTTATAATCCTTTGAATTTATGGGGTGTCAGCTGTTACTTCTCTATCATATCTGCTCTTAGTTATTTGTATCCTCTCTTTTTCTGGATGAGTGTGGTTAAAGTGTATCAATCTTGTTTATATTTTCAAAGAATTAGATCTTGGTTTAATTTATTCTTTGTATTGTTTTTTTTATACTCTGTTTCATTTATTTCTCCTCTGATCTTTATTTCCTTCCTTCTACTTATTAGGGGCTCTGTTTGTTGCCTGTTTTTTTTATTTTTTTTATTTTTATTTTTTTTTTTGGTTTGTTTGTTTGTTTTTCTAATTCTTTTCAGTGTAAATACAGTTAGATTGTTTATTTGAGATTTTTCTTATTCCTTATGATAGGCCAGTAATGCTATGAATTTCCCTCTTAGGACTGCTTTCCCTGTTTCCCATGGTTTTGGTTGTAGTGTTCTCATTTTCATTTGTTTCAGGGTATAATTTGATTTCTTCCTTGACTCATTGTTAACCTGTTCATTGTTTAGTAACATTTTATTTAGCCTCCATGTTTTTATGTGCTTTTCAGTTTTATTCTTGTAATTTATTTCTAGTTTTATACCATTGTGTTCACAGAACATGCTTGATATGATTTCAATCTTCTTAAATTTACTGAGACTTGTTTTGTGTCCTAACATGTGGTCTATCCTACAAAATGTTCAATGTGCACTTGTAACGAATGTACATTTTGCTGCTTTGTGATGAAATGCTCTAAAATTATAAATGAAATCCTTCTGATCTAGGAGGGAACTCTAAAAAACAAGCTAAAAGAAATGGAAGCAAACAATTTATCAGATATAGAGTTCAAAAGTAATGTTTATAGGGATGCTCAAGGAACTTAGTGGAAACTACCACAGTATGAAAAATAGAAGCAAGGAACAAGAACCAGTTGGAAATGAAGAATATCTAATAACAAGAATACACTGGAAGAGTCCTAGCTGCTTTGGCTCAGTGGATAGAGTGTCAGACCGTGGACTGAAGGGTTACAGGTTCAATTCTGGTCAAGGGCACATACCTCAGTTGTAGGCTTGATCCCCAGCCCTGGTTGGGGCACATGCAGGAGGCAACCAACCAATGTGTCTTGCTCACATCGACGTTTCTTTTTATGTGTTTCTCCCACTCCCTTCTACGCTCTTTAAAAATCAATGGAAAAAAATATCCCTGGGTGAGGACTGAGAACAACACAAAGAATACACTGAAAGGAATCAAAAGTAGATTGAGAGATGGAAAAATGGTGGCCAAATAGGCAGACCTGTTGTGCACCTCGTCCCAGGGCCAGATTGGAAATACAACTAAATTGGAGAACATTTACCCGAAATTACCAACTGTTGCCCAGTTGAGGAGGTGACTTATAGCAAGGAAGGACAGAAAACTGGAGACTGGTAGGAAGGGTGAGGTCACAAGAGGAGCAGGCCCAACGCTGAGGGGTGGCAGGGGGAACCAAGAGAGAGGAGGGAATGCTGCTCTATGGGAGAATCTGTTCCCTCAGAAAACAGAAGTCCAGAGCCCAGGCTGAGCACCAGAGCCATGACCCACAGTGGCACGCATAACATCCCAACTGTGAAAGGAAAAGCTGGCTGCCTGGAAGTCTGGAGCTGAGACCCCAGCTGCTAAAGGCAGCACCAAGGCAGAATCTGGAGATGGTGGGAGAAAAAGCTGTAGTTTCATTGTTGCTTTTTTCCCTCTAAACCCAGAGCACAGGAGTTTTCAGTTGCAACTACTCACTGGAGGCTTTGGTGCAAAGAGGAAAGCACGGACTTGAGTGCCCAATGAGAGACGGGACAGGGAAGCAGGGCAGGGAGACGTGGAAAAGCAGTAGCCAGGAGTCCCATGCATTGGTTTGTTCATACGTGTCCAAACCAAAATAGCCATTTTTCCTGGGAGGAGCTAGCCACTCCCAGGAGCCCCAGGGCAGGTGATGCAGCCTGTCCCACCCTCAGGAACCCTGCAAGCCACAACCTGCATTTTTAACTTTTCAGAGAAAACCAAAGCAGAGGCCAAACTTATAGGTCTGAATAGTCTCTAGGAGCCCTCAGTGACTGGCCTGGAGGAGGGGCCACCCGTCCCACTATTCTGGGAATCAGATTGGTTAAAAACTTGACGGTCCCAGCCAACCCCATTGGTCTTCATACAAGGATCTCTGACCAGCCAAGGCCAGAGTAATATTTTAGGCCACTCGTGGAGGAGTAGCTCTGGGTCAGGAAAAAACACCCATCTTATTCCCAGAAAGCAAAACAGCACCACCCCTACCTAGAGCCCTATCAGAAACAGATGCTTTAGGAATTAAGATTGACAGCTGGAAGACAGGCAAACGGGGCAGATTGGCCCCAACTGCTTGCAGCCAAGGCCTATAGAGACAGACACCACCAGAGGAGCGATAGATCGCTTGGAGCTTCAACAGGGTGCTAAAAGTCAAAAGACAGTGTCTGACAGTAGTTAGCACCTAAGTACCTATGAGGAAGCCCGGAATTGGCAAACAGAGCAGAAGAGTGGGGTCCTAAACCAGATTCCAAAGAAATGAGAATGAAAAACTAATAATAAGAGTTTCAGAGACCTGTGGAACACCATCAAGCAGACCAACACATGTATAATATAAGACTCTGAAGGAATGGTTAAAGGGGCAAAAAGAATATTTGAAAAGTTTTAAATCTGATGAAAAACATTAACTGTACATTCAAGAAGCTCAATAAGTCTAAGTAGGATAAAGACGTAAAGATCCACATTTAGACCCATCAGAGTCAAACTGTCAAAAGACAAAAAGAATCTTGAAAGCTAGAAGAGACAAAGGACTCATCATGTGTAGGGGAATCCTCAATAAGATTGACAGCAGACTTATTATCAGAAACTATGGAAGCCAGAAGGCAGCAGGATGAAATAATCAAAATGCTGAAAGACAAGTGAGCCAAGAAATTTTATATCCAATAAAATAAACTTACATCTTATGTAGCGAGCCAGCACAGCCATGGCATACTCAGCCCCACACTGGGCGCCTTATGTGCCAAGCCAGCTCAGCCAGGTTTGGTGAGCCTGAGAGGGGGTGGTGAAGGATTGAGAAAAGACAGACCAGAGAATGAAAGCTGGGTCTGGGTGGGAAGCTGCTTCTCTGATGGAGAGACGGTGTCAGCGCCACAGACTACAAGCGTGTCTTTATTTTATAACCAGATTCCATGAGGCAAAGTAAGGCCATGGTCAAGATATTTACAACATTCTCGTGGGTTTCGATCCTACTCAATTACACGCACCTGAACTCTATCAAGCCCACATCACTCAGGCACGTGGGGCCATGTGTTTGGACCATAGGTTCAAGCTTACAACTATAGCTGTTGGCTATAATTGGGCTTGGAGGGCTATGCCCTCCAAGCTGGGACTTGCACGTGGCCATGAGAGGACTGTGCCCTCCCATTAGTCTGAGGCTTGAACCTGTCCAAACACTGTAGCTGCTCTCCACAATCTTACAAAACTTATGTCTTACAAAAAAAAAAAAAGAAGAAGAAGAAATTAAGATAGTTCCAGATAAAATTGGAGAAAATTTTTCACTAGCAGACTTGCCCTAAGAAATACTAAGGGAGTCCTTTGGTCTAAAATGAAAGGACACTAAACAATAACTTAAATCTACTTGCAATAAAGAACACTGATAATGGTAACTGCACAATATAAAAGGAGAGGCCCAAGATGATGGTATAGGAAGGCCCAGAACTCACCTCCTCCCACAAACACATCAAATCTATGCCTAAAGAAAGAGTAATTCCTCCTAAAGAAAAACTAAGGGCTGAGTGAACAGCCTCTGCACAACAAAGAGAGAAACTGCATAGAAATGGGTAAGAGAGATGGAGACACAGTATTGTAGGGACCCACCCCAAATGCACCAACCTGCAGTTGTATGGGATTACTGAGACAGACACACCCACCCCAGGGCACAGTGGAAAGAGAGTGGTTTAAAGGGAACCTACACTGTACGGTAAGGAAACCCACTTACTAACCCTAGAGTATCTGAAAAATGGGAGGGGAACTACAAGAACACTCTCGTAGTTGGGAAGCACTGGAGAGTGCCATTTGCTGCATTAGCCCTCCTGCTTGACTGCACAGGCGAGAGCATGACCAAGGTGCTCTAGCCAGCTACCCAAGGCTGCCCCAATGCAGCCCAGACCCATACTAGCCACACAGCTCATTCCTGGGATTCCCATGGCATGCACCCCCTCTAGCCACAGCTCCTAACCCCAGTGCGGCTTACTTTGAGGACTTTCCATGACCTAGCCCACTACAGTTACAGCTCTGGGTCTAGTGTAGCTTGCTCCTGCAATTCTATGCTACCCTAGCCTACTTCAACTACAGCTCCAGTCAGCCTTCCAAGGCAGCCCCACTGCAACCTTGCTCCCAGAACTCTCTGGGGCCTGAGCCAGTTCCAACTGAAGCCCAAGCCAGCCCACCAAGGCTACCCCACAGCCCATGCCCACTCCAGCATCCCCTCCCAGGCCCTCAGTGTCCCACAAACAATGCAAGCCCCACCATGACTTGCCCCAGGACTGTGCATGGACCGCGCCTGCTCCAACTCCAGCTGGCCTGCCAAAGACACCTGACACACACCGTCTACAAAGGGGAAGCTCCTACACAGGCCACTCCATGAAGACCGGGAAAGATTGCTGTGTATCCTAATTCATAGAAACAAAAATATAGTGACATTGAAAATGAGGATCAAGGAATACATTTAAAATGAAAGAATAGGACAAAATCCCAGAAAAGGAAATAAGTGAAATGGAGACAAGCAAACTACCAGATAAGAATTCAAAACAATTATTATAAAGGTGCTCAATGAACTTTGGAGAACAGATGAACTCAACGAGAACTACCACAAAGAGACAGAAAATACATATATGTAAATAAAAAATATATATTATACCATTAGAACTAAAAAATACAATAACTGAAGTGAAAAAATACACAGGAGGGAAGCAACATTAGATTTGATACTGCAGAAGAATAAATCAGCAACCTGGAAGCCAAGGTAGTCAAAATCACCCAATCAGAAGAGCAAGAAGAAAAACAAAATTTCTTTTCAATAAATGAGGATAGTTAGAGGGACCTCTGGCACAACATTTGTATCATAGGTGGCCCAGGAGGACAAAAGAGAGAGAGAGGGACAAAAATCCTATTTGAAGAAATAATGTCTAAAAACTTCCCTAAACTGGTGAAGGAAACAGATTCCAAGACTAGGAAGCACAGAGGTCCCAAACAAAATGAACCCAAAGCTCACACCAAGACACGTCATAATTAAAATGCCATATATTATGTCTTAACAACTGCATGTGAATCAACAGTTATCTCAAAATTTTAAAAAACTGCATAAAGCAATAATAAAACTGTGTTGATGGGTTTATAATATATACAAATGTAATCTGTATAACAACAAAGCATGAAGGAAAAGGAGAAGACAGAAGTGTATTAGTTGGTATTAATCTGAGCTAGACCATTTATTTATTTATTTATTTTATTGATTTCAGAGAGGAAGAGAGATGGAGAGGGAGAGGGAAAGAATCATCAATGAGAGAATCATTGATCAGCTGCCTCCTGTACACCCACAACTGGGGATCAAGCCCACAACTGGGGTATGTGCCCAGACCAGGAATCAATCCCTGACCTCCTGGTTCATAGGTTGATGCTCAACCACTGAGCCCCATTGGACAGACTGAGCTAGATTATTTTAAATTGAGATGTTAATTATAATTCTTAGGGCACCTAAAAAGAAAACAAGTGGCAAAAATACATTAAAAGAAACAAGGAAATGATGATATACTAGAAAATATTTATTTAAATCAAAAGGCAGTAATGGACAGAGAAACAAAAAAGGCATAAGGTAAATGAAAGAAAATAAATAGCAAAATGACAGATGTAAATCCTACCAGTATATTTCAGTCCTCTGCCTCTAAGTGATTGGCTTAGTGATTGATACATGATACAGATTGTCTCAATGTGAGGTCACCCTATTCAGTGATTGGGGAGTTCACTCTCCCGCTAGACAAGGAAAAGGAAAATTGGTCGGTGCTGGCCTTCATCTAAGCTTGAGTGGAGCTAACCATTGGATGTTGCTGACAAGAATCAGCTATTAGGGCTCCTGCTATTAGCACGGAAGTTACTTCTGGGTGGATAAACAGCAAATCCAGCCTACAGAAGCAGGCTCTGCTACTAGAGGCTCCTTTCCATGAGTACGATGGCACTCCTTCCAGGTAGACACAGCTCCATGCCGTGGCATATTGAGGGGTGAGTTGGATTGAGCTCCCACTCGTCCCCTTGCTCAAGCACCTTTGAGCAGCACACAACTACACAACTATGCACTGGATCCTTGTGCCTTTCCTGAAACACCCTTGTCCTCTGAAGTTTTTACTTGTGCTAATAATACATTTTTCTCATTGATTAAGCCAATTGTCTCTTCTATTAGTTGCAACAAAAAGTAGCACAACTCATACAGAATTTCTTATCAGAAAATGGAGTGCTAAAAAGGATAGATTCTAAAATGTGGAATTGTTTCAGCTGAGAAGGTAGGCTGGAAGGTAGTAAGGATGATTCTATCCTAATCTGGGAAGTAAGCTATTTTTGCATGTTACAGCAAAGAAATGGTTAAAATATTTCCTATTGTACTTTGGGACTCTGTCTGCAATTCTACCAAGGCTACAGCATTAAGACATCTGGCAGGAAAATATATCAGGATTTTGAAGATTTTCAATATATGGTGTGTTCCCCCAAAATGTATATACAGGCAGTCCTTGAGTTACGTCGGACTCGACACATGTAGTTTTGTGGTTACATCGCCATCTCCCATTTATTTATTAAAAAAAAAAAGTTCCATCATTTCAACATATGTACTACATGTGCTTTGTTTTTTATTATTTATTTACCACAAATAAAGGTCAGGAATTGTTATCTTTCTTTAAAATTTTTTTTAGTGTTTCACTTCATTACTGTTGTGTATGTGCTCCATGTGAGTGACGTAGGTGCTTATGTAGGTGGGTTCCGACTTACGGCAAAAATTGCGTTACATCGCACCATAGGAACGGATCTCCCGAGTAACCCAAGGACCTACTGTACACTTTAACAGCTGATAGTTCAGTTTTGAAAATGAAATGTATTTTAATAAACACCGCCTTTATAATTATTCAAAGTTAGTGTATACATTTTTGGGGATGCCCTCTATATTGTGGCCTTGAATTAAATCTTATGTAAACAATTGAAACTTAGGCTGTGGGTGGCCTTTCTGAAAGCAGAAAGGGAACATAATGCAATAGTTGCTGTCCTAGCCAACCTCTGCTACTTAAAATGCTCCATTCTTCTGAAAACATCCTGACTGAAGACTGGTCCTGAGAATGTTCATGGCTATGGATGTTGCCCTTAATCCACCAAGCACATCTGTTGCCACTGAGTTATGTAGCCCCTGATTTATTTCTCTCTCTTCCTAAGATATTTATGCCAGGTATGCTTATTTTAATTATATAATTTAATTAAATATTACAGAATTACAGGAACCAATCAATTATGTGTATAAAACAAAAGGAATCTCTCCCCCCTATAAAAGCTAAATTACATGCTTTGAAAAGACTTGGTAAAGGTCAATTGCTCAAAAAATGTATCTCAAATTATAAAAATTAGGAGAAATTATAAAAATGTGAAAGAATTTCCATCATATATTTCACAAGTCTTTAAATTCTTGCCCTACATTTAAAAAAAAAAAAAAAAGTAAATCAATGCATTATGCTGAAGTCTATGTATGAAAGACCCACAGTTGTAAAAGAGGCCTTGGCTTCACACCAAAACAGTGTGAATGATGAGATAAAATGTTTATAATATACTAGAGGCCTAGTGCACAAATTTGTGCACAGGTAGGGTCCCAAGGTGGGTGGGGGAGGGGGCAGGGATGTGATTGGCCCTCCAGGCATGAGGTGAGATGCCCTTGCCAGCCCAGGATCAGGATCTGTCCTGCTGACATTCGCGCCTGTTGTTGGGAGCCACCTGGTGGCCGCTTTTACATTGTTTCTTCTTTGCGGAGTGTCTAGGGAAGGGAAGCAGCCTGGTGCCCGAGGCCGACTTCCAGGAGGCCAGCGGAGCTGTCACTATTGTGCCGGGGGCGCTGATCTGTTGGTGCTTGACCGGTTCTTCAGAGATTGGACCTGCAGGTCAGCTGACTGGCACTCCCACTGTGGGAGTACACTGACCACCAGGAGGCAGCTCCTACATTAAGCATCTGCCCCCTGGTGGTCAGTGCGCATCATAGGACCAGTTATTCCAGTCGTTCTGGATGATCTGGTTGTTCAGTCACTTAGGCTTTCATATATATAGATGTGTACTTTGTTTTCCTTTTGAATCTAAATTGACCAATAAGCAGTTGTACCCTGGTGGTTAAGAGGTTTCTACTGTCCAGCTTTGCTAAAAGATACTTTTCTGTGGAACTGGCTATCCACAGTATGTGAGGGCCCAATAATCTGAAGCCTTTTGAGATTAGAAAAGCTTAATGCTCCTTCACAAGCCAAGGTTGGTGCCGGAGAAAGAAGGTGGAACAGCTCCCCTAACTGTGGATAAGCTTTGGTCTGAGCTTCCTCACTCCCTGCATCCATTTCAATCACCTTAGATTTTTCATTAACAACCAGATAAAGAGGGGCAAGGATTATTTTTAAGGAAACTGTATTTCTCAAGCCTGGCCAGTAACTGTTGGTGATCCTTAAGCTCTAGTGTTGAGGGAAGAGACCCACTCTCTGTCCTCCCAGGCATGCTGCTGGTCATTGCCCTGCAGTCATTCACCAACAATGATGAGGGTGGGGACTTGGAGGTAGGATTGAGCCGTGGATAAAAACTTGCCTGAAGTTCGCCAACAGATTTCCTGTACTGTTTGGATTTGGTTTTCTATTTCAAAAAAGATAAAAAGAGCAGCCTTTTGCTTGGGGCATGGAGGGAGTCAGTGTCTAAAGTAGATTTAAAAGTTCAATCAGATAAAGTGCATATCTCCTTTAGTGCAATTTTAGAAATTCAAGGATTTGGGGTATGTTTTCTTTTTCCAGCTAGTGACATTTCCAGAGATATTTTTATGCCCCAATGATCTTAGTGCCCCTCATAGATTGGTGCCATGGACAACTAACCTACTGGACTTCCACTTAACCTGCCTCTGATGTTGTTATAAAGTGTGCTCTGCCCAAAGGCCAATGGATGAATTACAGTAGGACACCTAGACTATAAGCCAAGTGGGCCCTTTAAAAAATGTGTAAGGCCAAAATGAAATATTACCTTAAGCACTGACTCAGAGAAATGCTGTTAAGACTCGAAGAGCAGTCAGGGTGAACCTACTACTTGCTTTGAGCAGAGGCATGTACAGCAAGAGAGTCCCTTGGTCATCCCAGTGTGAGCCAACGGGTAGTTCTCACCTGAACATGAGGTAGGAAGGGCATCATGCTAATGCAGACAATATCTGTGCTGGTGCTGGAATTCCTTCCTTATCCTTCCCCTGCCCCACTCTGCACCCCAGAAGCCATGAACCCTGTAGGCTAATTTCTAAGCTGGGAATGGTCAGGGTGGACACTAGTGGGAGATGGTGGAGGAAGGAGGGAGACGCCAGGGGATTTCTCTTGCTCCCTATCTGTTCCTGGCAATATCAGATGCAATAGTTGAGGCCTTTTCAACTCCCCTCCAATGACCTTCACCTTTGCTCCTCACTTTGGGCCAGGAGTGGTGGTGGCTGCTAGTGTTAATCTGTGGGTTGTCTCCCTATCAGCTGTCCAGCATTTCAGCTATGCCTTCCCTGAATCAGGCCCCTGTTGTAAATACTCAAGTGATTTCCTTGAGAAGAGCCTGACTAATATAGCATCTAACTCAGAGCCTTAGTACAGAGCTTCAGAAGGATGGGTCCAAAATATACTGTCATATTGCTCTTCTATACCTGAAGGTTTTTAATTTTACATTTATTCATATTATTTTCCCCTTGCATTATCAACATTTCTTCTATTTATGATTTAAAGTTACATGTGAGCTTATTAATGGACTCTCTTGTTTTCTAGTTATTACATCTTGGCATAATACTTTACAAATACCATTTTATTATGTTCTACACTTAAAAAGCCACCTGGATAGTCTCCCTTTTGAGTCTTTTTGTTAAACTATCTCTAAGCCCCCTTGCATGTTTTTGTAATGTGTAACGCAGTCTTGGTTACAACAGAAATGTTTCAAAAGACTTGTGCAGCTGGAAACTTTTTGATGATTTCATTTTACAAGTTCTTTGGAATGAACGTGGGCATTAAGAGGCACAATGAATACAATATCAGTTTAACAAGATTTAAGTGGCCTTGTTTTTACGGAAAAGTTAACATTTTTAGACACTGTGATTCCACCAGTGGCTTTCTCTATAGTGTTTAAAAAGTGGAATTTAGTGGACATATAAAATAGGGGGAAAAATAGAAGAGTTGTCATAAATCTTTTTTACTAAAATGTTTTGCGATTGCTTCAGACAGAAACAAGATGAGAAAGTCCAGGTGCTATTTGTTAAAGTAGAGGGCTGATGTTTCAGCATCTCTGAGGAATATAATGAAAGAAACTGAAGAACACAGGTCGCATGTTTGATGTAATTCACAGAAAAATCAGGTCCAGCTGGCTTCTCCACAAGAAATAGGAATGCATGAGGCCGAGGCAATGAAAAGTGCATAGCATGGCAGAATTCACCAGACACTCCCTCTGTGGCAGGCCCCAGTCTGCCCCTGTCCTGGCCACGATACTACCCCGTGTAGATCATAACAGGGCAACCAAAGGGCAAGCTGCAGAGGAGGCAGCTACTTACTTTTGTGGCTACTTGCTGTGGTGGTCACATCAGCCACTTGGGGCACCAATACCATCCCCCCCAAAGGAGATCACATGGCTGCATCACTTGGGCCAGAAAGGTTACAAAGACTTCCCAAGGATGCCTCTCTCTGGAGTCTGTGCACTGGTAAACACGAACAGACTTCATTGTTGAGTTGTGTCTTTGGACCAACTAAACAAAGACAATTTTCTCTCTTTAAAGTTTCTGGTTTATACCCTCTGAAAAATACGTAAAGATTATTTAACATCTTGACTTTTTAGAAAACAATGTATTTCAAGACTTTTCTTTATCAGTCTAGATCAGTGATTTTCACCCTTTTTCATCTCATGGCACACATAAACTAATTACTAAACTTCTTCAGCCCACCAAAAACATATTTTTTGCTGATATGACAAAAATAGGTATGATTTTGATTCATTCATACCAGACAGCTACAGTTGTGTTGGCTATTGTCATTTTTCTTTTTCTTTTTTTTAATTTGACGATCTAAGGGAAAAGAGGTCAGTGTTTTGTATGTTTTAAAAATTCTTGCAGCACACACACCGGTTGAAAATTGCTGGTCTATATGATCTCTCTTTTAAATATCTGTGTGGCAGTCTTTCACATGGAGACACTGTATTTGTTTAAATCAGTGCCGTATTAGTGGACACTTTAGCATTTCCAATTTTTATCATGACAAACCCTGTTGCAAAAATCATCCATGTACACTTTCCCTCAGTGACCTTTCTTGACTAATTCCATTGGATGAATTTCTAGCAGTCGGATTTCAGGGTCAAAAGGTATGTATATTTTACATGTTCACAGTTATTGCTATATTGTCTTCTTGGAAAATCATGCCAATTTACATTCACAGAAACATAATGAGGATCGTTCCTGGTCATTGCAGAATCTTCTTGTTTTCTGAGTATCTTAATGGGATGGGCTCGATAAACAAATTTAGAGGGAGAAGCTAAGGCAGCGTTAAATCTTCCTGAATCATTTCAAGAGAAAGGAACTTGAAAGGAGAGGTATGGAAATCTGGAGGTCAAAACCTGGAACAGTAAGACTGGTCCTGCAGGGATGTGGTTCTGTGAGGGAAGGAAGAAAGAATAGCTTTCCTGAAACCACAGCACAGAAGAGATTCTGGAAAGGAGTAAATCAAACGGGCTTTCAATTTCCAAGGTAGGATGAGTGGTGAACGTCTCTCCTCTTCCCCTATCAAATTGTCAATAAACTGTACATTGATCACTAATTTTTTTAGTAAATTCATTTGGGGGTGCTCAACAAAGAAGATAAGAGGACAGTAGGCATCTGAATTACAGTAGGATAACCACACTGCAGAACATTTGGAAAGTCAAGAGAAAGGCAAGCAAAACATTCATGGTTCTGTAATTCTTACATAATCACTAGTACAATTTTCATGGCCACCAATATTTTTCACATTCATTTTTTTATATAGTTGTAATCATAGTATATATGCAATTTTGCATACTGCTCTGTAAATCTGATATTAATGGGTGTGTGCATATTATAAACAAAATTGAAAGATGGACAAACTACCTTTTATATCCTTTTCACTTTTACTTGCAAGTTTTATTGTGCTCAGAAGTAATCACAGACATATGTATATAGTGAATATTTGGGATTCTATTCTCAGGGCTGAAGTTTCAGTGCACATGTTACAGGGATATTCCAGAAGACAAATATACGACAATAAGTAAGTTGTTGAGGACTATTGCTGTCACTCTCTATATCTAAGGTGAATTGACTGAAACACCTACTCTTTCAACTTTTACAGATATAAAAATTTTTTAATATTTTGATGCTTGATCAGACTAAATTAATTTAGTTAAAAATTATCTAATTATGCTGTCAGCTTGAAAAGCTACAAATTTTCTCACTAGGATGTTGTTTTTCCAAAACGTAGTTTTACTTATTGAATTTCATGCCTTATTTGACTTTATGTACTAATTTGTGTATGGAGTTAAGTTAATTAAATACTTTTGCAAAGGCCTGCTCCCTGCTGGCAAGTGGACATCCGCTGAGGGCTCCAGGGCTGCCAGAGGGATGTCTGATTGCCCGCTTAGGCCCGATCTTCCAGGGAGCGGGCCTAAGCCAGCAGGTGGACATCCCCTGAGGGGTCCTAGACTGCGAGAGGGCACAGGCCGGGCTAAGGGACCCCCCGAGTGCACAAATTTTTGTGCACGGGCCTCTAGTTTATATATAAATGCTTATCCAACTTGACTTTTTGAAGCCCTGAATGCTTCTGGTTGAAATGCAATATGTAAGTGCTCTGAAATAAAAGCAGTTTTAAAAAATCTTCCATGCTGTATCAGTTTGTATGATATGTATTTTACCACTAAAGAAAGCATTCTCATGGGAGAATAAAAAAATGTTGTATAATTTTTCAGTTTATTTCAATATGTAAATTCAACCTCTTCCTTTCATATTATAAAGACCTGTGAAAAACCAATAGCTATAGTCATCTTTTATGACTATATTCACAAAATTCACGCAAGAAATAATTTTGATAGAAAACACAGGTTTATAATTAAAAATTATAAATTTATTATTGATTCATAAAGTATACAGTATAGGGTTATGTATGGAATAGCATATAGGGTAAATGGCCTCCACAGCTTTGCTGGCACATACGTACTCTTTTGTCATTGCCTGAGCAGCCCGCATTTTCGAAGAAGAATGGTCTGATGATGCCTCCAGCCCAAAATCTGCATCAAACAGTGACACGTTGTGGATGCATTTGTTTCTCAACAATCACTCGTGGATTTTCTGAACCCCAAATGCAACAATTCTGTTGATTAACCAAGCCATCAAGATGAAAATGAGCCTCATTGAAATTCAGCCACATTTTATGCAAAACAGTAATGGAAAATTTCAACAAAAGAGTGCGTATGTGCCAGCAAAGCTGTGGAGGCCATTTACCTGATATGCTATTCCATACATAACCCTATACTATATATTTTATGAATTAATAAAAAATTTATAATTTTTAATTAAACACCTGTATTTTCTATCAAAATTACTTCTTGCGTGAATTTTGGGACACCCTTTAATTGTCACCAAATGTCTTCCCCAATAAATTTACAAAATTTCATAGCCTAAATATTTGACCAAATAAGCCAAATATGATTTTTATAAGAAACAGATTTAAATAGTCATTTGAAAGACACTTTTCAAAATAGTAAAGTATACCTTAGTAAAACTTCAAATTCCAACAATGCTATAATCTCCCTCCAACAATAGTTGCTAAATATAAATATAACTGCTCAAGATAAATGATGAAGATGAAACCATTGGTAAAAACTGGTTATATTTAGGGACTTAAAATTATAAAAGAAAAATTAAAGTCCCTGAATTTCTCTAGTAAAGCATTAGAAATCTGACTAGAATTAGTTCCCTAATTATGACTATTAGTACAGGAATCTCCAACGCTTTTTCAAAAGATTGAGGACACAATTAGATTTAATTTTCTTAACAATAAAATATACAATTACTACTTACTATTAAGCTCATTTGCCTCAATTCAAATACCCACATATTTCAAGTAAAATAGTCACTTTATGTAATGACCAGAAACAGGAAATGAAAAAATATATAGATTATAGATTCTAAAAGTAGTCACAATGAGCACTATAATATTCATGGTGTAAAATTTGAGAAGACTGGCAAGGAACTGATGGGGGGAACTATCACAATCTATACTGTTTAGAATAATTATACAATGCATATATTTGCTCCAAGAACAATATGACAAACCACAGTAAAACTGTGAAGCAGTGAAGACAAAGAGAAGACCTTTAAAGGAGACGTTACCTTTCAAAGGAGTGACAAACTGACAGCTCATTTCTTGATAGTAACAAAGAAAGTAAGCCAGGAGACTATATATTCAATGTGCAAAGGTAAAACTATTTTCAACTTGAGTTCCATTATTAGAAAAAATGTGTTTTTCTGCATGAAGTAAAAATACTATCTCAGGTTATCAAAACGTGAGGAAAGTTTGCCATTAGCTGACTTTCACTAAAGGAAAATCTAGAATGTACTAGAGATAGAAGGACAGTGATCGCATATTCAAAGTCTGAGATACAAATGAAATGGAGATTTCCGCTAACAGCCTGATTGAATAACAGGATTTGGATTTAGGCTCCTGCCTGAAACACCACCAAAATTAAAACAAAGAGGAAAGAAGACTGGGGCAGGGGGGAGAGATGCAAAAGAGTGGTGGTGGTGAAGGGGTCAATGGGGGAAAAAGGGGACATATGTAATACTTCCAACAATAAATATAGATTTTTTAAAAAGGGGTGGGAAAAACCTTTGGAAATGATGATATGTTTATTCTCTCCATTATAATGATTGTTTCACATAAGTTGAAACATCAAATTACACATTTTTTCATTTTTAAATATATTTTTTATTGTTGATAGTATTACAGATATCTCCTACCTCACGCCTCCTCCCCTTCCCCCACCCCTCCCACTCCTCCCAGCCCCTACCCACTTCTCCAAGGTCTTCACTACCATATTTCCTGGCTCTATGGGCTGCATATAAGTTCTTTGGATTATCTCTTCTTGTCCTTCCAACCCCCACATCAAGATATATCAGTCTGTTCTATGCCTCCTTGCTTCAGATCTTATTTCGTTGGTCCGTTAATTTCGTTCATTAGATTCCACAAATGACTAAGATCATGTGATATTTGTCCTTCTCATCTTGACTTATTTCACTTTGCATATTTTCCAGGTCCTTCCATGCTGTCCCCAAAAGTAAGAGGTCCATCTTTTTTTATAGCTGCATAGTATTCCATAGTGTAAATGTCCCAGAGCTTTTTTATCCATTCATGTACTGATGGGCACTTGGGCAGTTTCCAAATCTTATCTATTGAAAATAACACTGCTCTAAAGATAGAGGGGAATATATTTTTCTTGAATGGTGTTTTGTTGTTTTGAGGATATATTCTCAGAAGTGGGATAGGTGGGTCAACCAGAAGTTCCATTTTTAATTTTTTGAGAAATCTCCATACTGATTTCCTAGTGGCTTCACAAATCTGCATTCCCACCAACAAGGAACTAGTGTTCCCTTTTCTCCACATCCTCACCAGCACTTGTTTGTTGATTTTTTTTTATGATAGCCATTCTGATAGGTGTGAGGTGATATCCTGTGGTTTTAATTTGCATTTCCCTGATGATTAGTGACTTTGAGCATTTTTTCATGTGTTTCTTGGCCATTTGTAGTCCTCTTTGGAAAAATGTCTATTCAGATCTTCTGCTCATATTTTAATTGGACTGTTTGTCTTCCTTTTGTTGAGTTGTATGAGTACTTTATATATTTTGGATATTAACCCCTTATCAGATGTATTATTGGCAAATATCTTCTTCCATTCAATGGCTTCCCTTTTAAATTTACCGGTGATTTCTTTTGCTGTGCAGAAAATTTTTATTTTGATGTAGTCCCATTTGTTTATTTTCTCCTTAGTTTTCTTTGCTCTAGATGTATCCATAAACATATTGCTGCATGAGGTGTCTGAGATTTTACTGCCCATGATTTCTTCTAAGATTTTTATGCTTTCATGCCTTATATTTAAGTATTTTATTCCCCTTGAGTTTATTCTTGTGTATGGTGTAAGTTAGTGGTCTAGTTTCATCTTTTTGTATGTGTATGTCCAGCTTTCCCAGCATCATTTGTTGAAGATTCTGTCTTTACTCCATTGTATGTTCTTGCCTCCTTAGTCAAATATTAATTGAGGATAATGTCTTGGGTTAATTTCTGGGGTCTCTGTTCTGATCCACTAGCCTATCTGCCTGTTCTTGCGCCAGCCTCAGGCTGTTTTGGTTATAATGGCTTTGTAGTATACTTTGATATCCGGTATTGTGATCCCTCCTACTTCGTTCTTCTTTCTCAAGATTGCTGCAGCTATTCAGAGTCTTTTATGGTTCCAAATACATTTTTGGAGTATTTGTTCTAGCTCTGTGAAGTATGCTTTTGGTATTTTAATAGGAATTGCATTGAATCTGTAGATTGCTTTGGGTAGTATAGACATTTTAATGATGTTAATTCTTCCAATCTGTGAACATGGTGTATGCTTTCATTTGTATCTTTTTCTCTTTCTTTTTTCAACGTCCTATAGTTTTCCAAGTACAGGTCTTCTACATCCTGGTTTAAGTTTATTCGTAGGTATCTTTTTTTGTTGTTGTTGCATTGGTAATTTGGTTTGATTTTTATTTTATTATTATTTTTTAAATCTTTATTGTTCAGATTATTACACATGTCCCTCTAATTTACCTCCATAACTCCCCTCCACCCTGTTCCCACCCCACCCCAGGCCCTCACCACCCCACTGTCCATGTCCATAGGTACTGCATACATGCATATAAGATCTTTGTCCCATCTCATCCTGCAACCCTTTCTCCCCCTTCCCCCCGAGAATTGTCAATCCACTCCATTTCCATGCCCCTAATTCTAATACATTCACTAGTTTATTCTGATCATCAGACTTTTTATTCATTTGATTTTTAGATTCACTTGTTGATAGATATGTAATTGTTATCACTTTGTTGTTCATAATTTTTTATCTTTACCTCTTTCTTCTTCTTCCTCTTCTTAAAGAATACCCTTCAGCATTTCATGTAATACTGGTTTGGTGGCGATGAACTCCTTTAGCTTTTCTTATCTGTGAAGCTTTGTATCTGATCTTCAATTCTAAATGATAGTTTTGCTGGGTAGAGTAATCTTGGCTGTAGGTTCTTGCTACTCAACACTTTGAATATTTCTTGCCACTCCCTTCTGGCCTGCATAGTTTCTGTGGAGATATC
Organism: Myotis nattereri; assembly: GCF_964212035.1. Taxonomy (NCBI): domain Eukaryota; kingdom Metazoa; phylum Chordata; class Mammalia; order Chiroptera; family Vespertilionidae; genus Myotis; species Myotis nattereri. The sequence continues at coordinate 96,383,366 of NC_138075.1, forward strand.
AGCTGACAGTCGTATAGGTACTCCCTTGTAGGTAACTAACTGTTTTTCTCTTGCTGCTTTTAAGATTCTCTCTTTGTCTTTTGCCCTTGGCATTTCAATTATGATGTGTCTCAGTGTGGTCCTCTTTGGATTCCTTTTGTTTGGGGTTCTCTGCACTTCCTGGACTTATAAGTCTATTTCTTTCACCAGGTAGGGGAAGTTTTCTGTCATTATTTCTTCAAATAGGTTTTCAATATCCTGCTCTCTCTCTTCTTCTGGCACCTCCATAATTTGGATGTTGGTAGGCTTGAAGTTGTCCTAGAGGCTCCTTACACTATCTTGATATTTTTGGATTCTTTTTCTTTTTGCTCTTTTGTTGTGTTTTGATTCCTCATATTTCAAATTTTTGACTTGATTCGTGGAATCCTCTAGTCTGCTGTTGGATCTCTGTATATTATTTTTATTTCAGTCAGTGTATGCTTAATTTCTGACTGGTCCTATTCAATTTTTTTGGCATTCTCACTAAGATCCTTGAAAGTCTCACTAAGTTCCTCGAAGGTTTCTAGAAGATTCTTGAGTAACTTTATAACTGTGGTTTTGAACTCTATATCCAGTAGTTTGCTTTCTTCCATTTCTTTCATTTGTGACATATTTCTTTGTCTCTGCATTTTGGCTGCTTCCCTGTATTTGTTTCTAGGTAATGGGTAGCTGCTAAGTCTCCTTGAGTTGATAGAGTATGTGTCCTATAGGGCCCAGTGGCTCCGCCTCCCCAGTCACCTGAGGTGGACAATCCTGGTGCACCCCTTTGTAGGCTGTGTGTACAGTCTTGTTGTAGTTGAGCATTGATTGCTGTTGGTATCACTGGGAGGAATTGACCTCCAGACCAGTTGGCTGTGAGGACCAGTTGTGTCTACAATGGAAGAACTTCTGTGCTGGAGACACCCTTATGGGGCAGGACTTGCTTCAGTGGGGCTTTGGTGCTCACTGAGTCTGCCCCTTGAGTGTGTCACTTATGGATGTGAAGAGTTGTACTCTGGTATGGTCTCATACTGACCACTGGGTACCCTGGCTCTTGGATCTCCAAGGAGGTGCAAAGTCAGCCACTGCCTGGGGCCACCCAGCAGGAGCTACAGAGAGATCTGCAGTTTCCTCCTCTTTGCATGGGGTTTGGAAGTGCCCAGATGAGGCCCAGCTGTGAAGCAAGGCAGGCTGCTGCAGTGCTGGCCTTTGCCTTCTTTTGATAGCTTTGGGGCTCCCTGATCCAGCTGAAGTTTGACAGGTTTTAGACTGAGAAAGGACTGGCCATTCATATGCAAAAGCCACTGAGCACAGCTCCTGTGGGGCTGTAAACTGGGTGGGGTGGGATCTCAGGGACTCTCCAGGGGGGAGCAAACAGCAATGGCTGCTAGTCAGCCCTGCACCAGGGAGGTCTCAGCTCAGGAACAATGACTGTTGCAAACACCTCTGTCTGGAATAAAGCCACCCCCACGTTCCTGCCCCGATGCCAGACAGTCCAGTTTCTCCCCATATTTGTCTAGGTCCCCCAAAGTCTCACCTGGCACTGGAGCTCAGAGCAAGCGGGAGCTTGTAACTCCCTCCCGATTAAAAAAGCGGCACACCTGGGTGCCAGCCCATTCCACGCCTCTGTACCTCCACATCTCCTATCAGTCTCAATGCCCTTTCTTCTTTACTGGTATCTCGCTAGTTGTAGTACTTCCACTCAGCAAGCTTTCCCGCAGCTCTGGATGATAGTTGTTCTGTATTTTAGTTGTAATTTTTATATGGTTGTGGGAGGCAGCAAGAACAGGTGTTTACCTATGCTGCCACCTTGGTTCTTAGGGATTGCTTTTTTAGTTTCTCTGAGAGTTCATTATTGGTGTATAAAAATTCTATCGATTTGTGGATATTGATTTGCTACCTTGCCAAATTTATTTATTAATCTGTAGTAGTTTCCCTGTGGCATCTTTAGGGTTTTCTATGTACAATATCATGTCATCTGTGAATAAGGACAGTTTTACTTTCTCCTTTCCAATTTGGATGCCTTTTTTTCTCTTCTTTTTGTCTAATTGCTGTGGCTAGTACTTCCAGTACTATGTTGAATAAGAGTGGTGAAAGTCTACATCCCTGTCTTGTTCCTGTTCTTAGGGGAAATGGTTTTAGTTTTTTCCCATTGAGTATTATGTTGGCTGTACGTTCGGCATATATGGCCTTTATTATATTCAGGTATAATCCCTCTATTCCCACTTTACTGAGAGTTTTTAATCAAAGAAGGGTGCTGGATTTTGTTGAATGCTTTTTCTGCATATATTGATATGATAAGGTCATTTTTATTTTGAATTTGTTTAAGTGATGTATCACATTTATTGATTTGCAAATATTGTACCAGCCTTGCATCCTTGGAATAACTAAATCCAACTTGATCATGCTGTATGATCTTTTCAATATATTGCTGGATCTGATTTGCTAATATTTTGTTGAGGATTTTAGCATCTGTATTCATCAGGGATATTTCTTTGTAGTGTCTTTTTCTGTTTTTGGAATTAGGATAATGCTGGCTTTGTAAAAAGAGCTTGGAAGTGGTCCCTTCCCTTGACTTTTTTTGGAATAGTTGAGGAGGATAGATGTTAGTTGTTTGAATGTTTGGTAAAACTCACCTTTAAATCCTTCTGGTCCAGGATTTTTGTTTGCTGCAAGCTTTTTTTTTATTACTGCTTCAATTTCATCAGTTGTTATTGACCTACTCAAGCTTTTTGATTCTTCTTGATTGAGTTTTGGAAGACTGTATGTTTATAGGAATTTTTCCCTTTTACCCAGGTTATCCAGTTTGTTGGCATAGTGTTGTTCATAGTATTTGCTTACCAATACAATCCTTTGTATTTCTGTGGTGTCTGTTATTATATTGCTTTTCATTTCTGATTTTATTTATTTGGTTCCTCTCTGTTTTTTAATGAGTCTGGCTACAAGTTCATCTATATGGTTTATCTTTTCAAAGAACAAGCTCTTGGATTTATCAATCTTTTGTACTGTTTTTCTTCAGTCTCTATGTCATTTATTTCTGCTCTGCTCTTTATTTCCTTCCTTCTACTTCCTTTGGGCTTTTCTTGTTGTTCTCTTTCTAGTTTATTTAGTTACTAGAGGCCCAGTGCATGCAGTGGGGTCCCTTGGCCTGGCCTGTGGGATTGGGCCGAACCTGGCTCTCAGACATCCCCGGAGAGGGACCCCACCAGTGCATGTTTGGGGCTGGGGAGGGACATGGGAGGTTGGCTAGCTGGGGAGGGACTGTGGGATGGCTCCAGGGTGTGTTTGGCCCATCTCATTCAGTCCCAATGGGCTGGACCTCAGCAGCAAGCTAACCTACCGGTCAGAACATCTGCCCCTTGGTGGTCAGTGCACATCATAGTGAGTGGTTGAACAGCCTTAGCATATCATTAGCATATTATTCTTTGATTGGTTGAACGGCTGACTGGACTACCAGACACTTAGCATATTAGGCTTTTATTATATAGGATAAGGTTCGATAATTTATCAGTCCTTTTTCTTGTTTCTTGAGGTAGGCCTGTACTGCTATGAGCTTCCCTCTCAGGACTGCTTTCACCATGTATGATAGGTTTTGGGTGGTTGTGTGTTCATTTCATTTGTTTCCAGGAAGTTTTTAATTTCTTGCTTGATCTCATTGGTAACAAATTTATTGTTTAGTAACATGCTATTTAGCCTCCATGTATTTGAGTGTTTTAGAGTTGATTTTTAGTTTCATGTCATTGTGATCTGAGAAGATGCTTGGTATTACATCAACCTTCTTGAATTTGTATAGACTTGTTTAGTGCCCTAACATGTAGTCTACCTTTGAGAATTTTCCATGTGAATTTGAGAAGAATGTATATTCTGTTGGTTTGGGATGAAATGTTCTGTAAATATAAGTTAGATCCAACTGATCTAGTGTGTCATTTAAGGCCTCTGCTTTCTTGTTAATTTTTTGTCTGGGAATATCTATCCAATGATGCCAGTGTGTGGGGCACGGTTATGGTGTTTTGGCCAGGTTCAAGCCTCGGACCTAATGAAAGGACAGGGTGCTCTCATTGCCATGTGCAAGTCCCAGCTGGAGGGCAGGGCCCTCCCAGCACAATCATAGCCAATGGCTGTGGTTGTAAGCTTGAACCTATGGTCTGAACATGTAGCCCCACATGCCTTGTGATAGAGTTCGGGTGCATGTAGTTAAGTGAGGTTGAAACTCACAAGAATGCTGTAAACAACGTGATCATGCCCCTACTTTGCCTCGTGGCATCTGCTATAAAATAAAGACACGGCTTGTGGGCGCTGTCGTCTCCTCATCAGGGAGGCAGCGTCCCACTGAGACCCAGCTATTATTCTCTTATCTATCCTTAGTCCTTACCTTAATCCTTTCACCCCCCCCCCACTCGGGATCACCCTTGGTCATGCTGGCATGGCACACCAGTGGGGTGTTAAAGTCCCCCACTATGACTGTATTGCTGTCAATCTCTCCCTTAAAGTCCATCAAGAGTTTTTTTAAGTACTCCTATATTGGGTGCATTTATCTTTACAAAGGTTATATTTTCTTGTTGAATCATTTCCTTTAGTATTATGAAGTGGCCTTCTTTGTCTCTTCTAATGGCCTTTATTTTGAAGTCTATTTTGTCTGATATGAATATCACTACTGCAGCTATTTTTTTCCCTTTCCATTTGCATGGAAAATATTTTTCTATCTTTTTACTCTCAGTCTACATGTATCCTTTCTTCTGAGGTGGATCTCTTGTAGACAGCATATATATGGGTCATGTTTTTTTATTCATTCAGTCACGCTATGTCTTTTGACTGGAGCATTTAATCCATTTACATTTAAGGTTATTACTGATAGGTATTTATTTAATGCCATTTTAATTTTCTTTATGCCTATGATCCTATCTCTCTCCTTTTTTTCTTAGAGCAGTCCTTTGGCATTTCTTGCATTGCTGGTTTGGTGTTAATGTACTGCTTTAACCTTTTTTTGGTCTGGAAAGCTTTTTATTTCACTTTCAATTTTAAATGATAGCCTTGCTGGATACAGTAGACTTGGATTTAGGCCCTTGATTTTCATTACTTTGAGTATTTCATGCCACTCCCTTCTGGCCTAAAGTGTTTCTCTTGAGAATTCAATTGACATTTTAGTGGGAACTCTTTTGTATCTAATTTCTCTATGGCTGCTTTTAAGATTCTTTGTCTTTAACATTTGCCATATTAACTGTGATATGTCTAGTGTGGGTCTCTCTGGGTTAATCTTGATTGGGACTCTCTGTGCCTCCTGAAGTTGTGTGACATTTTCCTTCACCAGGTTGGGGAAGTTTTCTGTCATTGTTTCTTTAAACAGATTCTCTGTTCTTTGCTCACCATCTGCCCCTTCTGGTATTCCTACAATGTAATGCTGTTACATTTCATGTTGTCCCAGAGCTCCCTTAAGGTACCTTCCTGCTTATTAATTCTTTTTTTTCTATTTGCTGCTCTAATTGGGTATTTATTTCTACCTTGTCTTCCAAATCACTGATTCGGTCCTCTGCTTCATCCAATCTACTCTTAATTCCTTCCAGTATGTTCTTCATGTCATATATATCATTCTTCATTTCTGTCTGGTTCCTGTTAATGGCCTCTATTTCCCTTCTCATGCTGTTGTAATTTGCACTAAGTTCCTTAAGCATCTTTATAACCATTGCTTCGAACTCTATTTCTGATAGGTTGCTTGCCTCCATCTCATTTAGTACTTTCTCTGAATACGCCTTCTTTTCTCTCATTTGGGGACTGTTTCTTTGTCTCCCCATTTTAGCTGTCTCTTATATTTACTTCTATGTGTTAGATAGAACTGCTATGCCTCTCAGTCTTTGCGGTTTGTAGAAACTGTCTTGAGGGGTCAAGTGGTGTAGTCTCTTTGTTCACTTGAACTGAGTGCTCAAGGAATACCCCTTGTGTGAGTTACTTTGGCTCTCCTGTTGTAATGGGGATTTGTTTGTTGATGTCCCATTTGAGGGAGGTTCCAACTTGCTGCTAGTGAGGTTCAAACCCAATGTTTTCATGCCAGCTGTCCAGTGGTTGGGGACTCCTTAGCCCAGAGGCTAGGTCTGCCTTAAGTCTCACACCATGATTGACCCTGTTCTGGGCTGTATATCCTTCCCCCATGGGGCTGGTTTGTAGGTGTCACCTGCAGGTGCGTGGGGTTCTGCTGGCTTTTGCCTTGCTCAGCAGTCTTGGATGATATCTTTGGCAGGGACCCAAACTGCTATTTCTGACTAATTAGATCAGGTAAAGACTCAAAGCCTCCAGAGCACCACCTCTGCCTGCCTACTGATTGGTTTCAGTCAGGAGTATCCTCAGGCAATCATTCACAGGTGGGTTGAGAGGTTTCCAACAGGGTGGGACAATTGCTTCTGCCTGGGGGCTAATTGTTATTTCCATTCTTTTAATGGGCCTTAGAAACTCCATAGGGTGTGGCAGGGGACTTTTCCAATAGGGTGAGTCAACTGTTTTCTCCCAGGTAAAAAGGTCAGGATAGCACAGATTTGCCTGAGAAAGATGACCTCCGCAGCATGAGAGAATGACTCAGCACAGGAAACCAGGGTCTCTGCCTTCTGAGCTCTAATACAGACTTTCTGATCCTGGCTTCTGTTCATACAACTCCAGTCCACTTTGCACTCCCTCTCCTGGAACACAAGGTGAGTGGCTGCAGATGGAATTTTGTACATTGGCCCTTTAAGAGAGTACCTGGATTTCCAAACATCTCTCCCTGGCAGATAGCAACCCTGCTGTTTTTCATAGCCAGATGTATGTGGGCACCTTGCTCAGTTCTGGTGCTCTCTGCTGGGGGGCCCAGCTTGGGCATTGGACCCCAGAGTTTTCAATGGCAACACCCCACAGCTGAAATATTTCTCTGGAACTTCAGCTAATATCTGTGAGAGCCCGGCCAGGCTTTTCATGCCTCTGACTTTCCTACTGGTCCACTTTCCATCCTTGGTTATCTGGGTTATATCCAGCTTATCTTCAGTTGATTTTTCAGGGTGGTTCTTCTGTATTTTAGTTGTAATTCCAGTTTGGTCCCAGAAGCATGTCTCTGAGTTTCCATGTACTCTGCCACTATTTTTTAATTTCCCTCTTTTATATTTTAACTAGAAGCCTGGTGCACAAAATTCATGCATGGGGGTGGGGGGGGGAGGCGGGGGGGGGGGGTTGCTCCTCAGCCTGGCCTGAACCCTCTCACAATCCCGGACCACTCGGGGAATGTCTGATGCTGGCAGTCGGACATCCCTCTTGCAATCCGGGACTACTAGCTCCTAACCGCTCACCTGCCTGCCTGCCTGATCACCCCTAACCATTCTGTGTGCCAGCCTCATCACCCCTAACCACTCGCCTGCCTGCCTGATCACACCTAACTGCTTGCCTGCCTGCCTGATCACCCTTAACCCCCTCTGCCTTCCTACCTGATTGCCCCTAAACACTCTGCCTGACTGCCTGATCACCCCTAAACACTTGCCTGCCAGCCTGATCACCACTAACTGCTTGACTGCCTGCCTGATCGCCCCTGCCTCTGCCTGCCTGATCACCCCTAACCTCTTGATGCCTGCCTGATTGCACCTAACTGCTCATCTGCCTGTCTTATCACCCCTAACTGCCTCTGCCTTCCTGCCTGATCACCCCTAACCACCTCTGCCTGCCTACCTGATCACCCCTAACCCCTCTGCCTGCCAGCCTGATCACCCCTAACTGCTCTCCCCTGCAGGCTTGATCATCCCTAACTGTTTTCCTGCTGGCCTGATCACCCATAACCGCCTCTGCCTCAGCCCCCGCCACTGTGGCTTTGTCAAGAAAGGGGGACCGGCCGGCCGGAAGATGTCCAGTTAACCCAGTCTAATTAGCATATTACCCTTTTATTAGTATAGATAATGAGCTTACAGAAAGAGTAATTTTTAAAAATCGCATTTACCATTGCAACAAAAAATTAAGATACCTAGGAATAAATTTAACTATGGAGGTAAAAGACCTGTACTAGGCAAACTATAGGACATTAAAAAAAGAGATAGAGGAAGACAAACAATGGAAGAATATACCGTGTTCATGGATTGATAGAATCAACATCACTAAAATATCCATACTACCCAAAGCAATCTATAGATTTAATGCAAAACCCATTAAAATACCAATGGCATATTTCACAGACTTAGAAAAAACTCACCAAAACTTCATACGGAATTAAAAAAAGACCTCGCATAGCTGCAGCAATCCTGAGAAAGAATAACAAAGTAGAAGGGATCACAATACCAGATATCAAGTTATGCTACATAGCCATTGTTCTCAAAACTGCCTGATACTGGCACAGGAACAGACATATAGACCAATGGAACAGAGAAGAGAATCCAGAGTTCAACCCAAGCCATTATGCTCAATTAATATTTGACAAAAGAAGCAAGAGCATACAATGGAGTCAAGACAATCTCTTCAATAAATGGTGTTAGGAATATTGGACAGATACATGCAAAAAAATGAAGTTAGATCGCCAGTTTATACTGTTGTAATGTACTCCGTGAATCACAGAAGGATGCCTCAAGAAGTCAAATTAAAGAGTTGCATTTATTGCAATCCGGGACTATGGGGGCCATTCCCCAAATCTCATATAGTAAGATGGTCGCAGCTCCAAGGTTATATAGGCAAAAATCACAAGGTATTGATTACATTTCAGGGTTTGAAATGAGGAACCTGGCTTGCAAAAAGCAGATTACAGAAGCAGATTTAAGCATGTTAATTATAGTTTTGGGTCTCGGGGTCACTGAATTGACAGAAATACCTTATCTAGAGCCCTCGGGTCTTGAGACCACTGAGTTGCCAGGAACTCATTATCTAGAGCCATCAAGGTAATTTAGAGTAATTGGGCTGTCCTGGTCTTGGGACCACTGAGTCAACTGGAACGCATTATCTGTGGCCACTAAAACAATTTAGGATAATTGTGCTGTCCTGTTTCCCAGGTACAGAAGAATGTGCTTTCTAAAACCAGTAAGATAACAATCAATGGGATAGTCACGTTACAATCAATAAGGCATTCAATCGAATGGGATGATTTATACAATTCAGAAAATCAAAGTAACTTTTCTATTGTTAAGCCAAACAACAGGGGTAGAGTTAAACTACAGTTTTAATCTGAAATGATTGCTACCATACCTCAATACCATACACAAAAATAAACTCAAAATGAACAAAAGACTTACACATAAGATGGGAAACCATAAAAATCTTAGAGAAATGCACAGGCAGCAAAATATCAGACATATGTCATAGCAATATCTTTACCAATATAGCTCATCAGGCAATGAAATCTAAGGAGAAAATAAACAAATGGGATTACATCAAAATAAAAAGTTTCTGCACAGCAAAAGAAACCATCAACAAAAAAACAAGAAAGCCCACTGCATGGGAGAACATATTTACCAATGTTATCTTTGATAAAGGTTTAATCTCCAACATTTACAGGGAACTCATACAACATAACAAAAGGAAGATAAACAATCCAATCAAAAAATGGGCAAGGACCTAAATAGACACTTTTTGAAAGTTCCAAGAGACATATGAAAACATGCTCAAAGTCACTAATCATCTCAGAGATGCTAATCAAAAATGACAATGATTACCATCTCACACCTGACAAAATGGCTGTCATCAACAAATCAACAAACGACAAGTGCTGGTGAGTATGTGGAGAAAAAGGAACCCTGGTGCATTGCTGGTGGGAATGCAGACTGGTGCAGCCACTGTGGAAAACAGTATAAAGTTTCCTCAAAAAACTAAAAATGTAACTCCCATTTGACTCGTAATCCCATTTCTAGGAACATATCCCAAGAAAATAGAAACACCAATCAGAAAGGAGATATGCACCCTTATGTTCATAGCAGCACAATTTAAAATAGTTAAAATTTGGAAACAGCCTTAGGGCCCATCAGCAGATGAGTGGATTAACAATTGGTGGTACATCTACACAATGGAGTACTACGGTGCTGTACATCTACACAATGGAATACTATGGTGCTGTAAAAAAGAAAGAACTCTTACCATTTGCAACATCATGGATGGGCCTAGAGAACATTATGCTAAGCAAAATAAGCCAGTTGGAGAAAGATAAATATCACATGATCTCACTCATTTGTGCAATATAATGAACAACAGTAACTGATAAAGAAAAATAGAGCCAGGGTCATAAAAGCATCAAACAGACTATCCAACATAAGAGGGAAGGCATGGGAGGGCTGGGGTAAGAGATCAACCAGAGGACTTGTATGTATGCATATAAGCATAACCAATGGACATAGACAGTAGGGGGGTGAGTTCATGTACTGGGTGTGGGATCGGCTGGGGAGAGATCAATGGGGGAAAAGGAGACTTATCTTTAATCAATACTTTAATCAATGAAGAATAAAAAAAAGAATGGAGAACAGAGAAATGCTAACTAGATGGATAAATATCCTATACAATAAATGCCTAATATGCAAATTTTCCCCTCAGGGGGTCGTTTGACCTGGAGACCAGGAGTTCGACTGCTCGCTATGACATGTTCTGACCACCAGGGGGTGGCACAGAACATGGCGGGCATCGGTGACACACTGCAACCTCTCACTGGCTACCTGGTGGTGGAGGTGATGGGGACAGAAATGCAGTGAGAATGCGGAGTGCCTGCTGAGCTCACTCTCACTGCCCTGCTACTCTCCCCTGGCATGCCAGGGCTTGCATGCTGGGGAAGTCCCTGTGCTCAGGTCCTGGGCGCCCACCAGGAGCCTGCCCCGCACCTGCACAGAGTCTCCTGGGTGAGCCGGGCCACAGCCACTGGGACCATTGGGGCCTGTCTGGTTCCCTAGGCATTCACGCATGAACTGGTCTGAGAGGCTCGCTGGAAGAGCTTGCTGCCTGCCCAGCTTCCGTGCAGTGCTGCTGGGTGGCCCAGAGGCCCAAGCTGAACCCCAGCCTGCCGGCGTCTGGCCACACTTACCACATCTCCATGTGGGGACTCGGGTGCTGTGACTCAGGTGGAGGGGGGCGCACGGGGCCCAGAGGTCAGCTCGGACCTGCCCTTCCACACCAGACACTCATGCTTTGATCACTGGCCAGGCCTAGGGACTGCACCCGTGCACAAATTTTGTGCATTGGGCCTCTAGTAAACAATATAAAATGATGACTATATAAAACTGCAACATTAATGTTTTAAGAAGTTAAGGAAAGAACTTACATGCATGACCATAATAGCATATTATTTCAGAGGTAAATATAATTCTGATAGGCATGAGGATAATGTTCAGGAAATGGGTAGAAGTACTGATTAACTTGAGACTTTGCTAAGTTAATTACACATACTATTTTTGAGTAAACATGGAAAGAATAGTATCAAAGTGTATGACTTCCAAACACTATTGGATAAAATAGAATTAGAAAAAAATGATTCATCAACACAAATATAAGGCAACAGAGAGAAAAGTAATCATAGGAAAGTTAGGACAAATGGAAAACACGAAATAAGATGACACATAATGTAAACAAATTAAATGCCTTCATCAAACACAAAGACTGTCAGACTTATTTCTTTAAATTACCTATATTCTATTACAATGAACATATATAAACTATAAGTTTCCAGAATAGTTTAAAGTAAAAGGATGCAAAAAGATATATATCTTTATATACCAGGAAAACATCAAATAGAATGCTGATGTACCTTTATAAAATCAGAGAAAATATACTTTAAGCCAAAAATCATTACTAGGAAAGAACCACAGTTATTTTATAATAAAACTAGAGGCCCGGTACATGAAATTTGTGCACGGGGGGGGCGGGGAGGGTGTCCCCCAGCCTGGCCTGTGCCCTCTTACAGTGCGGGAGCCCCGCAATTGATTGCTCCAAAGAGGTAGGCCCCGCCCACCCCTCCAGGCTCCTTGATGGATTGCCCCAAAAAGGTAGGCTGGAGTTGGGGGGGGGGTCCCACCTCTGCGTAGGGCAGAACCACAGGATCTGCCTCCTCCAAGTGAGGTGGCAGGGATGCCAGGACCCGCCTCCTCCGTGGGAAGCAGCAGGGACTCTCCACTGGGACCCGCCTCCTCCACGTTGCGTGGAGCCATGGGAACTCAAAGCCTTACCGCGTGGAGCAGCTGCCGGGCCCCACCTCCGCTGTGGGCACAGCCATCCTGTGATGGCATGAGGGCATCATGGCATCAGGGTGTGATGATCACCTAGGCCAGTGGTCAGCAAACTGCGGCTCGCGAGCCACATGCGGCTCTTTGGCCCCTTGAGTGTGGCTCTTCCACAAAATACCACATGTGGGCACACACGTAGTATGATTGAAGCTTCGTGGCCCATGCGCAGAAGTTGGTATTCTGTGGAAGAGGCGCACTCAAGGGGCCAAAGAGCCGCATGTGGCTCGCGAGCCGCAGTTTGCTGACCACTGACCTAGGCTATTATTAGTACAGATGGTCAAACCCTGTGAAAATACAACACACTTAAATTTCTATGGACCTATTCAGATAGCTTCAAAATATAAAAAGCAAAGATTTTCTGTATTATCAATTTTGGCCAGTGAGATGTAAGTAGTATTGTAGTGTGGTAAGTTCCTTAAAAAAAAAAAAAAAAAAAAAGCCAGTGCATGTCCTTTGCCTCTTTTCTTCATGTTTTCCTCCTTCCTGTTGGCTGGAATATAGTCATGATGGCTGGAGATGGAACAGGTCTTAGAAATGTGGGCCCTGCACAGTGGAGGAGTCTGGATCCCTCCAGAGTTTGCAGAGTAGAACCAGTGCTGCAGACCTTATAGTCTCACTCCAGACCATTGTAATACATTTCTGTCTTCTGTCAGCCACCATTCTGTTTCTTACACCAGAAACCTAACCTTGGCTAGAATGAGTTTGTGGAAATTAAGGAAGTAGACACTTTTGCAAAGGAGGTGGGGAAGTCGTCATGGTTTTCGTAATCCCAAAGTGTTCCTGTGATGTTATTATAACTTTTAGGTAATCAAAACGACAGAAAAAATAGTTCCCCAAAATGACAACTGGCAATATATTGCATATGGTTTATTCATCTATGCTTCTCTCTCTTAGTCTCTGCTGATTTGCTAGTTAGGAAGGAAATAGAAGATTAATTTGGTTCATTTAGACTTCCTTTTTTTTCTATTTCAAACACTTAATATCAGTGGAAACTGCTACATGGTCCATTTGTATTCTATAGGAAATTTAATTAATTAAGTGGAATATCCCTTAGAGAATGCACAGGTTCTAATTTCTGTTCTATAATATATGACTACAATCTCTTTATGATCCCTGGGTACTAGTTCTTTTCCTGCTTCTGCTGTTGTTTTTCAACCTAGTGACAAGACCCAGAGAAAAATTGCTCAAGCACAAACACTTATCAGGCAATATTGTGAGGAAAAGAAAATTACACACAGAGAAAGTCAAAGGAAGACTTCAATATGGAAAACCAAAGCCCGTGACCTTGCTAAATGCTCTTTGTGACTGGAACTCTGAAAGCTAATAGGTTCTGGGACATTTTTATTGGTGCAAATCCATTCTCGAGTATATCGGCGAGAGTAGCCCTAGTCCTACAAGAGCACAGGAGTATGGGAAGCTCTATCAATGAACCAAGTAAGTGGTTTCCCAACTAGGGAATTCATGAACTCTTCTCAAAGGGTATGTGGGTGTGGATGGCTTACAGGAAATCAATTTCTAGATTCCACATTCTTTCTAAAATTTATGTATCTGAAAATGTTCATATGTGAAAGAAATCATCAACTTTACAAGACTTTGAGATATATTCCACTCAATTAAATAGACAAATAATCTCACATAAAACCCTAATTTATTTCTTACAAATATAAATCATCCTGAATGGTAAAACTGATTTCCACTGCAAACAATTATATCTATCATTTCATTATATGAAAATAATAATGTTCTTGGTTTTTATCTTTTTAATAATAGTACAAAGTTGAAGTGCAAAATACTACTACTCACCCAAAGAATGCTTCTATTCTCAAAATAAGTAATATCTTTCCTTAGCCAGGTTCTCATTTGGTAGAGACACAAGGTTTACCAGGCATCTGGAAACCATTCTTTTAAGACATCTTCACTGTTTCCTTTGGTGTTATTGGGAGACATCACCCGGATATTATTAATCCTCAGTTTGTTTTTCCAAAATATCAAGTCTCACATTAAATGCTTTATTCTCCATGAGGATTTCTGAAGTAATCGCTTCTTGGCTAGACTACACATTTTCTATATCAAATAACTTTCTCTACATTCCAGTGTATTTTGCTTTGAGCTTCTACTTTTAAAATCCAGAACAGGGATGAAGTGCTATTTGACATAAAATGAGCTTAAACATTTTTAAAAAATTTAAATCCTTTATTGTTTAAAGTATTACAAAAGTCTCCTTTTCCCCCCACTGACCTCTCCCCAGCTGCCCCCAGCCCCAGCACGTGCCCTCATCTCCTCCTCCCATCTGTGTCCATTTGTTTTGCTCAAACACATACATACAAGTCCTTTGGTTGATCTCTTACTCCCTCACACCCCGCCTTCCCTCATAGGTTGGACAGTCTGTTCGATGCTTCTATGACTCTGGTTCTATTTTGGTTCCTCAGTTTATGTTGTTCATTATATTGCACAAATGAGTGAGATCATGTGATATTTATCTTTGTCTAACTGTATTATTTCGCTTACATAATGCTCTCTAGTTCCATCCATTCTGTTGCAAATGGTAAGAATTCCTTCTTTTTTACAGCAGTGTAGTATTTCATTGTGTAGATGTACCACAGTTTTCTAATCCAATCATCTGTTAATGGGCCCTTAGGCTGGCTCCAAATCTTAGCTATTGTAAATTGTGCTGCTATGAACATAGGGGTGCATATATCCTTTCTGAATGGTGTTTCTGTTTCCTTAGGATATATTCCTAGAAGTGGGATCACTGGGTCAAATAGAAGTTCCATTTTTAGTTTTTTGAGGAAACTCCATACTATTTCCCACAGTGGCAGCACCAGTCTGCATTCCCACCAGCAGTGCAAGAGGGTTCCTTTTTCTATGCATCCTCACCAGCACTTGTCTTTGTTGATTGGTTGAGGCTAGCCATTCTGACAAGTGTGAGATAGTCCCTCATTGTTGTTTTGATTAGCATCTCCGGGGTGATTAGTGACTTTGAGCATGTTTTCATACGCCTCTTGGAATTCTGTATATCCTGTTTTAAAAAGTGTCTATTTAGGTCCTTTGCCCATTTTTTGATTAAATTGTTTATCTTTCTTTTGTTAAGTTGCATGAGTTCACTATAAATTTTGGAGTTTAAACCTTATCGAAGATAACATTGGCAAGTATGTTCTCCCATGCAGTGGGCTTTCTTGTTGTTTTGTTTATGGTTTCTTTTGCTGTGCAGAAGCTTTTTATTTTGATGTAGTCCCATTTGCTTATTTCCTCCTTAGTTTTTATTGCCCTAGGAGCTGTATTGGTAAAGATACTGCTACGACAAAGTCTGCTATTTTGCTGCCTATGGCTTCTTCTAGGATTTTTATGGTTTCCCATCTTATGTGTAAGTCTTTTGTTCATTTTGAGTTTATTTTTGTGTAAGGTGTAAGTAGGTTGTCTAGTTTCATTTTTTGCATGTATCTGTCCAATATTCCCAACACCATTTATTGAAGAGACTGTCTTAGCTCCATTGTATGCTCTTGCCTCCTTTGTCAAATATTAATTGAGCATAATGGCTTGGGTTGAACTCTGGGTTCTCTGTTCTGTTCCATTGGTCTATATGTCTGTTCTTGTGCCAGTACTAGGCAGTTTTGAGAACAGTGGCTTTGTAGTATAGCTTGATATCTGGTATTGTGATCCCTCCAACTTTGGTCTTTCTCAAGATTGCTACAGCTATTCGGGGTCTTTTTTTATTCCAGATGAATGTTTGGAGAGTTTGTTCTAGATCTTTGAAGTATGCCATTAGTATTTTAATGGGGATTGCATTGAATCTATTGCTTTTGGTAGTATGGAAATTTTAATGATGTTGATTCTACCAATCCATGAACACGGTATATTCTTCTATTTGTTTATGTTTTCCTCTATCTCTTTTTTCAGCATCCTGTAATTTTCTGAGTACAGGTCCTTTACCTCCTTAGTTAAATTTATTCCTAGGTATCTTAATTTTTTTTTTTTTTGCAATGGTAAATGGGATTTTTTATTTTTAATGGATTGTTTTTTTAGTTTCTCTTTCTGTGAGTTCATTACTGGTGTATAAAAAAGCCATAGATTTCTGGGTGTTAATTTTGTATCCTGCTACATTGCCGAATTCATTTATTAGTTTTAGTAGTTTTTTGATGGAGTCTTTAGGGTTTTCTATGTACAATATCATGTCATCTGCGAAACAATGACAATTTTACTTCTTCTTTTCCAATTTGGATGCCTTTAATTTTTCTTCTTGTCTTATTGCTATGGCTATCACTTCCAGTACTATGTCAAACAGGAGTGGTGAAAGTGAGCATTCCCTGTCTTGTTCCTGTTCTTAGGAGAAATGGTTTTAGTTTTGCCCATTGAGTATGATGTTGGCCATAGGTTTGTCATATAAGTCTTTTGTTATGTTGAGGCATAATCCCTCTATTCCCACTTTGCTGAGGGTTTTTATCAAGAAAGGGTGTTGGATTTTGTCAAATGCGTTTTCTGCATCAATTGATATGACTATGTGATTTTTATCTCTCAATTTGTTTATGTGATGTATCACATGTATTGATTTGAAGATATTGTACCAGCCTTGAATCCCTGGAATAAATCCCACTTGGTCATGGTGCATGATCTTTCTAATGTAATTCTGGATCTGATTTGCTCGAATTTTGTTGAGGATTTTAGCATCTATGTTCATCAGGGATACTGGCCAGTGATTTTCTTTCTTTGTAGTGTTTTTCTCTGGTTTTGGGATTAGGGTAATGCTGGCTTTATAGAATGAGCTTGGAAGTGTTACTTCCTCTTTAATTTTTTTGGAATAGTCTGAGAAGTATAGGTTTTATTTCTTCTTTGAATGTTTGGTAAAACTCCCCTGTGAAGCCATGTGCCCCAGACTTTTGTTTGCTGGAAGCTTTTTGATGACTGCATCAATTTCCTACTTAGTTATGGGTCTGTTGAGATTTTTGGTTCTTCTTGATTGAGTTTTGGAAGTCGTATTTTTCTCGGAATATGTCCATTTCCTCTAGGTTGTTTAGTTTGTTGGAGTAGAATTGTTCATAGTATTTTTTTTTTTTGCCATCTTTTGTATTTCTGTGGGGTCTGTGGAGTAGAATTGTTCATAGTATTTTTTCTTTGCCATCTTTTGTATTTCTGTGGGGTCTGTATTTCTGTTGTTATTTTGCCTCTTTCATTTCTAATTTTGTTTATTTGGGTCCTCTCTCTTTGCTTCTTGGTGAGCCTGGCTAGAGGTTCATCAATCTTTTTTATCCTTTCAAAGAACCAGCTCTTGGTATCATTGAGCTTTTGTATTGTGTTTTTTTTGTTTTTTGTCTCTATGTCATTTATTTCCACTCTGATCTTTATTATCTCTTTCCTTCTGCTCACTCTGGGCTTTTCTTGTTGCTCTCTTTCTAATTCTTTAAGTTGTAGAGTTAGATAATTTATTACCATTTTTCTTGTTTTTTGAGGTAATGCTATGAACTTCCCTCTCAGGACTGCTTTCACTGTGTCCCATAGGTTCTGGATTTTTGTGTTTTCATTGTCATTAGTTTCCAGGATGTTTTTAATTTCTTCTTTGATCTCGTTGGTAACCCAATCATTGTTAAATAGCATGGTATTCATCCTCCAAGTGTGACGAAATTTTTTGATTGTTTATTGTAGTTGCTTTCTAATATGCCATTGTGGTCTGAGAAGATGCTTGATATGATTTCAATCTTCTTGAATTTGGAGAGACTTTGTCTGTGACCCAATATGTGGTCTATCTTTAAAATGTCCCATGTGCACTTGAGAATAATCTATATTCTGTGGCTTTGGGGTGAAATGTTCTGAAGATGTCAATTAAGTCCATCTGATCTAGTGAGTCATTTAGGATTGCTCTTTCTTTGCTGCTGATATTTTGTCTACAAGATTTTCCAGTAATGTCAGTGGGGGTATGAAAGTCCCCTACTATGATCATATTGCTGTTGATCTCTTCCTTGATATCTTCCAGCAGTTTTTTTATGTATTTGAGTATCCTGCATTGGGTGTATATATGTTTACCAGAGTTATATCCTCTTGTTGTATCAATCCCTTTACTATTATGAAGTGGCCTTCCTTATCTCTTGTTATGGCATTCACTCTGAGGTCTATTTTGTCAAATATAATTATTGCTACCCCAGCTCTTTTTTTCATTTCCATTTACTTGAAAGATATTTTTCCATCCCTTCACTTTCAGTCTGTGTGAGTCCCTTGTTCTGAGGTGGGTCTCTTGTAAACAGCATATATATGGGTCATGTTTTCTTATCCATTCAAGCCACTTGCTATCTTTTGATTGGAGCATTTAGGCCATTGATGTTTATAGTTATTATTGATAGTTACTTGTTTGTAGCCATTTTTATTTTTTGTGCCTGTGTTCCTTCTTCTCTTTCTACTTCTTTTTACAACAGTCCTTTTAGCATTTCTTGCATTGCTGGCTTGGTAGTGATAAACTTCCTTAACCTTTTTTTTTGTCCATGAAGCTCCTGATTTCACCCTCAATTTTGAATGATAACCTTGCCATATAGAGTATGCTTGGATTCAATCCCTTGCTTTGCATCACTTTGTATACTTCTTTCCATTCCCTTCTGGCCTCATGTGTTTCTGTTGAGAAATCATTTGATAATCTAATGGGAAATCCCTTGTAAGTAACTTTCTGTGTCTCTCTTGCAGCCTTTGAGATTCTTTCCTTGTTGTTAACATTTTCCATTGTAATTATGACATGTCGTGGTGTGGGTCTTTTGGGGTTCATCTTGTTTGAGACTCTCTGTGCTTGTGTGACTTTTTTCTTCCCCAAATCAGGGAAGTTTTCTGACATTATTTCCTCAAATAGGTTTTTCTAACCTTTGCTCTGCTTCTTGTCATTGTGGCACCCCTAATATATGTATGTTGCTTCATTTAATGTTGTCCCAAAGCTCCCTCTGGATCTTCTCCTGTCTTTTGATTTTTTTCTCCAATTGCAGTTCAGATTGGGTGTGTTTTGCTTCCCTGCCTTCTAATTCAATAATTTGGTCCTTTGCTTCTCCTATTCTACTGTTGAAAGTTCCATATTGTTTTTTATTGTAGTTATATCACTCTTTATTTCCTACTGATTCTTCCATTGGTTTTTTATTTTCTCATTCATACAGTTTATGAATTGTATAACCCTTATTCTGAATCCTTTTTTTCTGACTTATTGCATGCCTCTATTTCATTTAGTTCCTTTTCTGGAGATTATTCCTTTTCTTTCCTTTGGGGGTTGTTCTTCTGTCTCCCCATTTTTGTTCTCACCAAAGGATCTAGGTTTCAAGTCGTGTGGGGCTGGTAGTTGCAGCAGTAGCTTTGGTGGTGGGTCACATGGTCAGGTGGCGGCTTTTCCTCAGGGAGTCTTGGGCGGTGTTTACTCCTCAGGCAGTCACAGGTGGCAGTTGCTCCTTGGGTGGGTCACAAGGTGGCTGCTCCTCATGCAGTCGCAAGTGGCGGCTGCTCCTCGGACAGTTATGGGTGGTGGCTGCTTATGGGGTGGCTGCTCCTCAGGCGGTTGTGGGGGAGGGCTGCTTGCAAGGAGGCTTTTCCTCATGTGGTCGTGGGGCTCCTGCTCCTCACGTAGTCGTGGGGCTGCTGCTCCTTGCACAGTCGCAGGGCGGCAGCTCCTCACACGGTTGTGGGGCATTTGCTCCTCGTTTGGTCATGGGCACCAGCTGCTCCTGGGGGGGCTAGCAGGGTGGTTGCTTCTTGTGCAGTTGAGGGTGGTGGCTGCTCCTCCAGTGATCACAGACGACAGCTGCTGGAGCAGTCCTGGTGCCTGGGACTGTTATGTAAGGTTTGGCTGTTTGCGCACACGGTCGCAGAGCCCTGGGCTGCTGCGTAAGGCTTGGCTATCCACTCACGATCTTGGAGCCCTGTGTTGCTGCATAAGGCTATGCTGTTTGTGGTTTTTAAGAAGAAAACACAACCAGGAGCAAGTCAACTTCTCAAGAAGAACTAGGACCGACCATGTTATAGAAAGCTCACTCTCCATCATACAGGCCTGGCTAAATATAACCCAGGCTCAACTGTAAGAACTGCACAAGGCGCAGCAGCCCCACGACCACGTGAGGAGCAGGAGCCCCACGACCACGTGAGGAAAAGCCTCCTTGTGAGCAACTGCCCCCACAACCGCCTGAGGAGCAGCCACTCCATAAGCAGCCACTACCCATGACTGTCCGAGGAGCAGCCGCCACTTGCGACTGTGTGAGGAGCAGCCACCTCACGACCCCCGCCAAGGAGCAGCCACCACCCGTGACTGCCCAAGTGCGTGGCAGGAGTAAACACTGCCCAAGTGCGTGGTTGCAGAGCCCTGTGCTGCTGTGTAAGGCTTGGCTATTTGTGTAGGCATGTATGTGGTTGTGAAGCCCGGAGCTGCTTGTGTAAGGCTTGGCTATTTGTGAGGGAGGTTGCGGTGCCTGGGCTAAAGCCTCTGGCTGGGGGGAGGGGAGCACCCTCCAGAACTCTCAGCTGGGGAGGCTGAAGTCCCAGTGTTCGTGGGTTGGCAGCAGGTCTCTGGCTAAGTGGCTGTAGGATCCTGGGTGGTGTCTGAGAGCACCTGGGTGGAGGTGAGGCTGGGCTCCCAGTCACAGCAGCTCTCCCCTTGAAGATGGCGCGGCCTCTGTGGGAGAGCTGGCGCTCCGGGAGAGATTACAGCAGTAGCAGAGGCTGCATGGTTATGCGAGCCTGGTCTGCCAGCCCCTGAAGGTCCTGCAAGATCTAGCTGTCCCTCACTCAGACACACACACAGACACCACACATCCCATTTCGCTCCCTCACTCACTCACAGTCTCTTCCTCACTGCCATCCTGTCAGCCGCCATCTTGTAATTGGGCTTAAACATTTTTTACAATGTTCTGTATTCTTAATTACATAAAAGAGAGAGCTTATAGAAATTTTTTGAATAAAATAATTTGTAAAAATATTTAGAATAATTGCATAAAACTAAAGAAGCAAATAAGAATACTTAGCCATTAATTCTGGCTATTTGTCCTAAATATTCTTACTAGAGTTTGGAGAATATTACAAGGTAGCCAAACCACTATAATAATGTAATGGGAGTAAAGACCAAAATTAGAACACATTTGATGAATGATGAATGATATAATGAAGAGTGCTTTGGTAGATTGAATTATTAGTTTCAATGATTTCTTCACTCTGCTATGGTGGTGTTATATATCCACATCCTTGCCATGGCTGCATAGTGGGCAAATAATTGCTCCCTACCCTTTGATTCTGGCTTGGCCATATGACTTGTTTTGGTCAATAAGATGCCAGTTAACATGATGCAATCAGAGACTTGGAATGTCCATGGAAGTGCTTCACCATGACCTGAATATGTGACAGATAGCTATGGCCCCTGAGCCTAAGTTCCAGAATGAGACCCGTGGAGCTGATTCACAGCCTGGAACCAAACCCAGAAGACATGGATGGAAGCAGAGCCACTTAGGCCAAACCTACATTGGCCAAATTGCAATTGAAATTGCAGTGGACCTAGAGTCCCACAAGTGTGAGTATAAGTGAATGTGTATCACTGAGTTTTGGGTTGATTTGTTATATAGCATTATTGCAGCAATAGTTAATTGTCACAGAAGCTTTACCTCCTCTGATGGCCTGTGTTAATCTCTAATGGATCTATTGAAGTCTGGGTTATATTTAGCCAGGCCTGCATGATGGAGAGTGAGCTTTCTATAACATGGTTGGTCCTAGTTCTTCTTGAGAAGCTGACTTGCTCCTGGCTGTGTTTTCTTCTTAAAAACCACAGTGATGGACAACAGCACTTACCATTGTCTTCGGTGGTGCTCAACACACCCATAATATTTGTAGATAACATGCTTGAACTACTATTTCTTTATTTTTTTTAGATACTATTGTTGACTTTTTACTTTGGAAGAAGAGGATATAAATCTGTTACTATCACTTTAGCCCCATGCTACTCACACACTTTCACTGTTCCAACACGTGTAAATTCGATTAGAAAGTCTCTTAAATGCCAGCACCTATAGCTGTAGCTTGTTGCTTTGGGGCTGGCCAGTTTCAGACCTTTTGCCTGAAGATGTAAGTTGGGTTGCCAGTGTGCGGAATGTGACCTGGAGAAGGAACTGAGGGAATTTTCACCATTCAGTGTGCCCATATTTACTCAGTTCCTATGATCTCAAAAAACTGGCTGGTGTTCCAACTTATAAACCTTGCTTTTGGGTAAAATGATATGGGGATCCAGCTACCAAGCAGTCTTCTTGTTTTCAGTCTACTCCGTACCTTCAGAGATGTCTCCATGTCCTCAGACTTTCCAGGGTCTGTGATTTGCAAGTATTTTATTTTTATTGGCTTTGATCCCTTCAAGGCATTAGGTTTAAGCTTTCTCCTTTCAGTTAAGCAATTTCAACTCTATGCTTTCTATTACTCACATTTTGTTGATATGTTTCATCTTTCATTTTCCCTCCTCTTCTCTTTCACCACTGTCATTTTAGTGGTTTTATAGGATGTGCACAATGCCCATATCTGACTGTAAGTCTAGTGATGTAGCATGTAGGTTTAATTAATCATATAGACCATTTTTTATCAATTATATAGGTGCTGCTCAAACTGAGAAGACAATGTACCTCTCTAGGTTTATTTTCTTTTTCTTTTAGACAGTACTGAAGCATGCTTGCCCTATTCCTCAACAAATTCAATTTGAGATTCCAGTAATTTTGATTATTTTTTCACTCAAATTTTCCAGTTAAAAGGCCAATCAACTGCATTACATGTAAATATAAGATAAAGATAAAACACTTTGTTTCATGAAGTTAACTCAAGTCAGAATGCTTCAGGCTTTACTTTATAATCAAAATAATTTTTGATACATAAGAAATAACTTAGTACACTTTGATATTTGACTTATGATCTAATTGTAATAAATATATATGTACATATAATTTAAATTTCTCAGCTGTCCTATGTCTATTGTTTCATATACTGTTCTAATTTTTTACTACAGAACACAGGCTCATTATAACACATCAGAAGATAAAGAGATATATAAATAAAAAATTAGTAATTCTTCCCTACTCATTCACTCTCTAAGGCAGTGTATATTATTGATTAGCTGTGTAACTATCCATAATTTGTACATACACCTAAGAAATAATATGTTGAACATATTTCACTAATTCAAGACGTGGGGATTCAAAATACAATAGAGAATTTGTTCCAGAGTGAGGTCCTAGAATGAGATGTAAAATTGTAAAGTCTGTGACTGGAAAGTCAATTTCCTGACTCACCCATATTGAAGGGAAATGAGTGGATTTCCAGGGAGGAGGTTTTTTTTGGAGAGAGCTGTGCTAGTCATCTCTTCTCTACTCACCTGCCCCCCAACCTCAATTCAGAAGAAAGGAAGAAGAGGGACTTTATGAAAACCACTTAGAGAGCTTAATATGTGTCTTTTGTCCTGTGCAGTTGGGAGTGGGGTAGGACACTGTGGACAAGCCTGGGGGATGAGCAACAGGCTCGGATAGTGGCTTTGGCTATAAAGTAGAGGAAAGCTTCTTTTGTGATGGGATATATCTGTACTTACAGAGTTTGTTGGGCAAATAATGTGTGTGTGTGTGTGTCCTGTGGACCAGATTTAGGCTGGTGGGCAGGGGAGAAATACAGTAGTGGGTTTAGAGTAGGTGGGATGGCATCTATAAGACCTCAACAAACAGTAGATGTATGAACTGCTAGATTCACAAAATTTGTAGTCAGAATGAAGAAGCTTATTCTGGGAATGGAGTGAAAAACAATGGGAAGGGCACCAACAATGCAAGGTTTTTGAAAAGCCAAGAGAAAGTCATTTTAGGCTTCATGCAGAGAATGCAGAGCTACCTTATTGATGGCAGATATTTAGAAGTTTCCTTATCTTGTTCCCTCTTCTTGCTTCTCTGTTCTTTCTCACCTGAAGGGTTTGAGTGAAACAATAGGTAGAAAATAGAAGAGACAGGTGGAAATAAGAAGCTGATCATGTATTCTAAATATCTATGGCTGGTACTTCAGCTGGTCTTGGATTCCTGCCTGTTGAGATGACCAAGACCTTTGTTTCTGAGGAGTCTGTTCCTTTGCTTGCTTTGTTCTGGTCAGGCTGTGGTTGCTGTGATTTCCAACTCACAGTTTTTGCAAGGCCTGGTAGTACTAAGAGTTGGCCAAATAAATCCCCAGATCCCTTGGGCCCTGGGTTCTAAACATCTTTCTTCCTGGTGGAAGCATCTGACCATAGTAATCATGGTCAGTCAATGACCCGATTAGCACAGTAACTCCTTGTTGCTTTTGGTGTTCTGCTAATTCACTGGCATGAGGACCCCAAAGTAGCCAGGTAGTAGTCACAGCTTCAATGGACTACAAGTTCAATGGAACCCTTACTCTACTCCCTGTTGGAAGCTATTCCCCTATGACAGTGGTTGGCAAACTGCGGCTCGTGAGCCACATGCAGCTCTTTGGCCCCTTGAGTGTGCCTCTTCCACAGAATACCGACTTCTGCTCATGGGCCACGAAGGTTCAATCGCATTGTACATGTGCGCCTGCATGTAGTATTTTGTGTAAGAGCCACACTCAAGGGGCCAAAGAGCTGCATGTGGCTCGCGAGCCGCAGTTTGCCGACCACTGCCCTATGAGAACTAGGGCTTTTAACTTGGCAGAGCCCAACGGTTGTGGGAATTGGGAACCTAAATTCCACAAGTGGGTCATTGAGAGTTAAGGTGAGAAGGTTCACACCTTCGTTTGCACACTCACAAATTCTAGCTATTAGGGAAAAATTGCACTACCTGTCTGTCAACTGTGAATCCAGTGCCTATACCACATCTTGGATTATAAGACCCAACCTGTGGAGAGCGGCTACACTGTTTGGACAGCTTCAAGCCTCAGACTAATGAAATGGCACGGTCCTCTCGTGGCCACGTGCAAGTCCCAGCTTGGAGGGCAGAGCCCTCCAAGCACAATTATAGCCAACAGCTATAGTTGTAAGCTTGAAACTATGGTCTGAACACATGGCCCCACGTGCCTGAGTGATGTGGGCTTGACAGAGTTTAGGTGTGTGTAATTGAGTAGTATTGAAACCCAGGAGAATGTTGTAAATATCTTGACCATGGCCTGCCTTTGCCTCGTGGAATCTGGTTATAAAATAAAGACACGCTTGTAGCCTGTGGCGCTGTCACTGTCTCTCCATCAGAGAAGCAGCTTCCCACCCAGACCCAGCTTTCATTCTCTGGTCTGTCTTTTCTCAATCCTTCACCACCCCCTCTCAGGCTCACCAAACCTGGCTGAGCTGGCTCGGCACATAAGGCGCCCAATGTGGGGCTGAGTGTGCCATGGCCATGCCAGCTCGCCACACCAACCCTGAAAAGTGTTGTGCCATACTGGCACAGGTGGGACTTTAACAGATCATTCCACTATCCTAATGCAATGACTGCCTCTGGGTAATGGGGTTCGTGGTAAGACCAGTGGCTCTCATAGTCAGAAGTCTATTGCTGCATCACTGTTGCTCTAAAATGAGTCTCTTGTTCTGAGGCATGTATTACCCTGATTGGATAATCCAGTCCTGCCAACAAGTTCCAGGCACATATTGTTATCCAAAAGAGCATTTATTTAATCACTGAATGTCTAGGACAGTGGTTGGCAAACTCATTAATCAACAGAGCCAAATATCAACAGTACAACGATTGAAATTTTTTTCAGAGCCAAATTTTTTAAACTTAAACTATATAGGTAGGTACATTGTTATTAACTTAAAGAGGGTACTCCTAAGGCTTAGGAAGAGCCACACTCAAGGGGCCAAAGAGCCACATGTGGCTCGCGAGCCTCAGTTTGCCAACCACGGGGTCTAGGAGATGAGAATCTAAAGAGAAGGAGTCATTTCACTTCCAAACCATGGGCCTTGGTCTGCAGTGTGTATCACTTTGGGCATAGGGAAGCAGTTGAGACTGGACTTCTTTGATTGCTGGCTTTAATAACAAGAGAAGGTAGGACCTGGGGAATTGGGTCTTTATCAGATTTTGTAATATTTTCTATCATCAGAATTCCTGTTGAAATCTGAAAACTTTTGCCATTGGGAGGCAATATCCACCTGTAATGAGACCTAACTCCATTATTGTACAATATAAGTGACTGTACTTCCCGATAAGACTTATGAGGTTCCACTTGCCTCAGTCCTTTCCTGATTGAGGTATTGAACACTGAAACCAAATTTTCCTATCACCTTCTCCTGGTTATTGTTTGTAAATTCTTCTGTTGGCTGCCTCACACCTAGTCTAACACAGATAAAAGGGCCCATGAAATCTGTGACACCTCTGTTTACAGAATATTGTGTGTTCAATTGTGCCCTACACCCTGGAAAATTCATATGCTGAAGTCTCAGTACCTCAAAATGCAACCTTAACCCTGACCAGTATGGCAAAGTGGTTAGTGCATCTGCCCACACACTGAAGGGTCTCTGGTTCAATTCCAGGTCAAGGGCACATACCTGGGTTGTGGGTTTGCTCCATGCACACTGCCCCCTGGTCCAGGCACGTGTGTGTCTCTCTCACATTGATGTTTCTCTCTCTCTCTCTCCCCTTCCCTCCCTCTTTCCTACTCTCTCTGAAAAGCAATGAAAAAAAAATATCTTCTGGTAAGGAGTAACAAAAAACAAACAAATAAATAAATAAACAACCTATAGGAGATACGGTCTTATAGAGGTAATCAAGTTAAAATGAGGTAATTAGGCCGGGCTTTAATCCAATATGACTGGTGTCCTTAGAAAAGGGGGAAATTTGCATACAGCGACAGGCATATAGGGAGAATGTCATGTGACTATGAAGATGGCCATCAAAAAGCCTCCAGAAATTAGGTATAATGTATTTCTGTTGTTTAAGCTGCCCAGTTACAGCAGCCCTATCAGACAAATAGATAGAATCTGTGCCTGAACTCTACCATGCACCAGAGGAGCTGGCCTGAGCCAGGGTGGGTAGTACAGAGAGCATATTTAACTGACATAAAGTTGCAAGGATGGGCCAAAAACTTTCAAGTCTTTCCCAGAAGTCCTTGGCACATTCTCTAAAGTTCCATTGGAAGAACTGGGTCACATGCCCATGCTCTAGCTGCAGACAGCGCTGGGAAGGCCTCTGCTACAGCAAGCTCCTAGGTGTGCTCTCAGTGTTAAAAGCTCTTTTCCAGAACATTGCCATGTAGAACCATCAAACTGGCTCTATCAACTGTGTACAAGGAAATGTGGGCCTTACCTTTCTGGTGTCTGGCTCAATAAAGAATGTCGGGTAGTAAGCCATCTTTGACCAGATAATTAATCAATTTTGCTCCTTCCTGTGTCAGTCACTCTCCTAGATCTGAAAGAGAAAGGACAGGTCACTCTTTCCTGGAGCCCACTGTAGTGGTAGGAGACAAGCAGTAAGACAGACTAGCTGAGAGAGGTCCTACTAGGCGCGAGGCTTTGTGGGTTGGGTAATCAGCACTCTGGGGGAGGTAGTCACTTAAGCTGAGAGCTGAAGGCAAATCAAGCTAGTGCTTCAAAATGGCAAGGGAACATTGGAATAAACCAGATGGGAATTCCATAAACTTAAATATTATTACATGTTTTTTCCCCCCTCAGGTTAATAAGTTTAAATTTTGCTATAAGATTAAGAAATGGTAGATTCTGACACTCGGCATAAATTTGGTATAGGCATACCACAGAGATATTGCAGGTTCTGTTCCAGACCATCACAATAAAGCCAGTCATAATCTTTTTGTTGGTGGAGAATCTCACCTTCAATTAGAAAAAAATGCAACATCTGTACAGCACAATACAAAGTACAGCAAAGCAAGGTATGCCCGTAAATGAGGACACAGATGCTCAGATCTTGGTGGGCTCTGGCTTTTTCCAGCTTTCCAAATCAAAGTCACTAGTCCTGAAATGTGTAGATCTCTGGGCCCAGTAATGCTCTCATATTATGTAGCTGATTAAAACCTGCAAGTGAAATAAAGTACACAAAGGAGTTTCCCTACTTCTAGGACTGCTCCCGAACCCCTGCTGAAGGGTGGACTGCGACCCTCACCAGTTCATGACCTGAATCAACTCTGTAGGTATGGTGCTGTGGTTGTCTCAGAGTGTAATCTACCCATTTAAAAAATTCAGATTATGTATCTACTGGCACATAATCTGCAACTCTATACTTCTCTGGAGGTAGAGGCCCTTTTAGGCAAAATGATTCCACACCAGCCACTTTCATACTCTTAATAAGGGAAGAAAAGAACCCCGAACCCTGAACTTCAAAGGCCAGATATCCCAATCTCATTTCTCTACGTGCCTGCAGAGAGGCTCTGTCTTTGAGCCGGTTTAGTATAACATCCTGACATGTAATGAATGCCCTAACATCATTGTGCACCTGCCTCTTTGGCTTTAGGGAAATAATCCAGTACTAGTTCCTAAATCGGTCGAACGACACTTTCACAGGGGTCGCCTAAGACCATCGGAAAACACATATATAATTACATATTGTTTTTGTGATCAATCACTATGCTTTAATTATGTTCAATTTGTAACAATGAAAATACATCCTGCATATCAGATATTTACATTACGATTCATAACAGTAGCAAAATTACAGTTATGAAGTAGCAATGAAAATAATTTTATGGTTGGGGGTCACCACAACATGAGGAACTGTATTAAAGGGTCGCAGCATTAGGAAGGTTGAGAACCACTGTCCTAAATAGTCTACCACCCTAAATTATCCAGCGCTGGTCCCTAAAACCTCAGTGTTTCCCCCACCCCGGCTCTGCACTCGCAAGATAGTATATGGCTCATTCTACTTTTTCCTCCAAGTATTTTTTCCCATTCCCTTGGAGCCTGCTGGTTTTATATAGTTTGGACTCTTGGAGTGTCTACTGGTGTGATCCAAGATTTTCTTAGGGACAAAGGTAAAAGGTACTAAAAAATATGGAGAAATGTTCTCATTTCACTCCTGTTCTCTGGACTAGGCTACTGAAAAGCAGCCTCTGCTTTTCCAGAAGGTGCTGGAATATTCTACCACAGTTGCTTCCAGAGCCCCAGCTACCCTGTGAGAGTCCCTATGCTCTTTTGGAGAACTCAATTAAGGTTTACGTAGAACTCCACAAAACAGCTGTCTGGAAGTCTGTGGAGAAACACCAAACGGTGTTTCTAAGGAATATATTCTTTTTTGTTGTTGTATTGTTAAGTTGCTGCTAAAACCCCTACTGCCCGGGACCTTACGTTAACCATATCCCACCTGGTGAAGTGAGTCGGAGAGTTCACGAGGAAGGAGGCGGAAAAAGACCGTGGTCTGGGAGCGGACCCGGGGAGCGAACCCGGGGAGCAGCCTCGCGCGGGCAGGGCGCCCGGGGCGGGGCGGGCTCCAGGCTCCCCTCGGAGGCGGTGGGCGGGGAAACTCAGCGCGCAGGCGGGCGCCCGAGGTTTACCTCGCGTCCTAGCAACCGCCCGGCGCGCACCGTGGGCGCTGCAGGTGAGTGCGGGGCCTGGGCGCGGGCCGCTGCCTGAAGCCCACCGCTGTCGGGGGCCGCCTTTCCCGGGCCGGGCTGGTGGCCCGCGCTGGCGTGTTTGCAGCTGCCGAGAAAAGAGCCCCGTTTCAGTCCCTCTAGGCGTCTCCCCGTTCTCTCCTCAGCTCAAGAGCCGCCCTCCGCTTCTCGTTATCTCGCCCATCCAACCCCGGCCTCCCGCGGACCCCCGGAGTTTGCAGGGGCCCTGGGACCTCCCTCTCCTTATCTGCTGCCTCTACGAGTCTGGCCTCTCTTGCCACCTTCACCTTTCTCCTTGGCCCTTGCAGCTTTGCCTCCTCCTCCTTTCTAGACCAGTGGTTCTCAACCTTGTGGCCCTTTAAAAATAGTTCTTCATGTTGTGACCCAACCATAAAATTATTTTCGTTGCTACTGCATAACTGTAACGTTGCTACTGTTATGAATTGTAATGTAAATATCTGATATGCAGGATGGTCTTAGGCGACCCCTGTGAAAGGGTCGTTCCACGGCCAAAGGGGTCGAGACCCACGGGTTGAGAACCGCTGTTCTAGTCTGTCTTTGTTGCCTGCCCCTTCCTGCCTGTCTCCTGCACCCTCTCACCCTTGGAAACTTATCCTCCAACTCAAACGCCATTAACATCAGTTCTGAAATTTCAACTTTTCTGTAGGTCTCACTGAATAGCTTTATAATTCTCAGAATGTTGGTATATGCACTGAATCCCAATCAATGTTACCAGCCACATTTCTAGATCTTAGAGTGGATGCTTGCATTCCCGTAGCCTCATAAAGAATTCAGTTTTGCTTCTGCTCAGGTATTACAGAAATTATACATGAATCGGTTTCATTTTGTTAGTGACTAGAGGCCTGGTGCAGGAAATTTGTGTGTGTGTGTGTGTGTGTGTGTGTTGGGGGGCGGGGGGGTTGGGCTGTCCCTCAGCCCAGTCTGCACCCTCTTGTAATCCAGGACCTCTTGGGGGATGTCCGACTGCCAGTTTAGGCCCGATAAACTGGCAGTCGGACATCCTTCTCACAATCTGGGACTGCTAGCTCCTAACCGCTCACCTGCCTGCCTCATTGCCCCTAACCATCTGTCTGCCTGCCTGATCACCCCTAACTGCTCGCCTGCTTGCCTCATCGCCCCTAATGGCCTCTGCCTCAGCCCTGGCCACCACGGTTTCCTCTGGAATGATGTCCGAAAGGTCGTTTGGCTGTCCGGTCTAATTAGCATATTACGCTTTTATTATTACAGATACTGGAAGCTTGTAACTGACCCTTTGGAAAACAAATCATACCTATTCTATTAGTAAGGAAAATAAGTGCAATGTGTTTTTCAGTGTATAGAAACACATATGCTTAGAAACTTTTGTCTTTTTAGTTGTTAAACGCCTTTTTTTTTTTTTTTTTTTTTACAGAGAGGAAGGGAAAGGGATAGAGAGCTAGAAACATCGATGAGAGAGAAACACCGATCAGCTGCCTCCTGCACACCCCCTACTGGGGACATGCCCGCAACCAAGGTACATGCCCTTGACCGGAATCGAACCTGGGACCTTTCAGTCCGCAGGCCGATGCTCTATCCACTGAGCCAAACCGGTTAGGGCTTGTTAAACGCCTTTAACATCTTACTTTAATTCAAAGATCTGTACTATGTATTCACATGCACTCATTTTAACCATGGTGCTTAGGCCAGAAGAACACATGGACTGGCAATGGGTAGTAACTGGGGAGCAACCTGTCTTGATAAAAAGTGTTAGTTTCTGTATTTTGCTGAGTTATACCCATCATTTTTGAACACCACTGGAATTAGTTGAACAAGTGCTATAGTTTTGGTTCTCTTGTTAAATTAAGAAGCCATCAGAAATTTCTTAAATGAAAAAACAAACAAACACCATATTATCCCGTTTTCTTGTAAAAACTCGTTCAGTTAGGCCTGCAAAGCACTTCACTTTTTTTAAAGAAGACCTTTCATAGATCTCCTCTAATTTAGGATGGTCATAGCTCCCCTGAGATTTTCTTAGGCTTTTGCTAACCAATCTTCTTCAATCAAGCCTATCCATTGCTGCAGCTCCGGGTTTACTAGATTCAGAAAAACAATTTAAAGAGATTTAAATATGTTACACTTACATTTCTATAAAAATTTATCATGACGAAAGACCTTTTTTTTTTTACATTTCTTAGATCTTTAAGTATCTTCCAGGAAGTTGCTATATGGTATGTTGACTGCCACACCTTATGCAATCTACGTAATTTCACATTTTTCTTGAAAAAGGTACAAGGAGGAAATGATGCACACACTATTGCTTTATAGGACCACAAAACAAGTGTTATGCTTAAAATGGCAAACAAACAGAACTGTCCATCTAAGCCTTTCTGTATAAGATAAACCTATTTGCACTTATTCGTGGTTTGCACTGATTCTCACAATACTGGGAAACTCAGGAGTGTCACACATTCACGTCAGTTCATGCCTCTGTGTTCAGAATTTCCCAGTAGAAACAATACCCTGGAATACTAAAGCAAATGCATAAATTTGTACCCTCATTGTATACATTTTATTCTACTAGCACTTTTATATATACATGTACATAAATATGTATATATATATATACACACATATTATATGTCTTAGCACTACCTGATGTGATACTCAGTTTTTATAGCAAATATGTTGTAATGTCTGCTTTGCTATTCTGAAATCAGTCTGATAGATAATAATCCTATATATGTGCATAGTTTTAAATATCTATAGTATCCTAATTATATTATAAAAGAGAATTAAAAGAAAAATAATTATAATAAAATATTGGCATAAATAATGTAGTCAGATGTTCCAGCCTTATATAGAATTACTGGCAATGTAGTAGCTCCAAGTGCAAATTGATACAGACATGGTTTTGAAACTTAATTTGTGTGACTAGTGTAGTCATCAATGGTGTGATTTCCAAAATGCTGAGCTCTTGGTAAAGTTCCATGTAACACGAAGTATGTATGACCTTCCTTTAGATTTATATGATAGTTGCAATCCTGGAAAATCCAGCGTATATTAAAACTGTGAAAAAATACTTTGTGATCTGAAGTTTTTCATCTACTAGATGCTTGGAGATTGCAGCAGCATTCTTCCGTCACGGGGACTGTCTTGCATATTGAAGGACATCTACATTCTTGACTCTCATCACTAAATGCCAGTGATGTCCTCATCCTCTCCTTTTGGTGATGAATGGGGTGTACAATACTTATGTATTGCTACTCAGCAGGCAATATTGCCATGAGAACCACTCATCTAGATGTCCCTGTTACTGAATTTCAAGATTTACAGAAAGTAAAATCCCCAACTCATTTTACCTCTGCTTTTGTAATAATGATGTGGGGAAAATGCTAATTATATTCTATATTTAACTTTTATAACCATTCTTCTAATATCCTGGAAGATTTTAATGATCTGTGTTATTACAAGTGGGGAAACAAGCAAGTATAGATTATCTGAAAAAATATAATATCTTTTTATTAATACGGTATGTATCATAAATAACCATTATGAATTAATGCCAGACCTCGCTTTCTAACTTGGTTCTTATTTCAGGTTACAGAAAATGATATCTTTCTAAAAATCTTCTTTTAAAGACAAATTTCGCCATAGTGAAATTTATTTAATTTGAATTTCTGTCTTAAATTTTAATGCTAGACTTTTTTTTAATAACCAATTTTGATAAACAGGCCTAAAAAGATTCTCTTTTGTTCTTACATCTCTCACATTTGCTCTTAAGGAAGTTATAAATTACAATATAACATTCTGGGCAGGAAATATGGTCAGAGAATACAGTATTTTGATTGCTCAAATATTCTGGTTTATAGAATCAATATGTGGTATACCAAGTTTTAGAGAAAATTAAAATTACATGTTACAATAATGTTCTTATTCTATTTTCAATTGATTCAGGAGGCACTTGAGTGACTCTCAGAGCTTCCAGAATCATGTTCACCAGTCATCATTGCACTATTGCAGATGTAATGACTATAAGAAAGTCAGGATAATAGAATAACTAGTAATAGAATAATTCTAAAGAATGGATGGCTCAGCTCAAAAGAGTGTTGCTCACTTTACCGTCAGCCCCAACAGAACTGCAAATCAAAGGCCAGTTCTTTTTTCAACTTTGGAGTTTTCTGTTTCCGTTTAGGCCCAGGGAAATGAGAAAAGTATTCATTTCAGGGCAGACGGAGATTGGAAAATCCTTAGGTAGTAGTCAGTTTTACTTAAAGCTGGTTAAAAAAATCAACCTCTATGATGATTCAACAGAATGTGAGTCGGATAGTACGAGCTTAAAATATTGAAAATGAAACAATGTCCAGTGAAAAGGTAGATGCTGTTGTCGTGTTCTAACTCTTTCTACTCTGTGACCTCTAAGGTAGACATACCTTCTGGTATTTAAATCTATCAATTTCTGGGGTGGCAGAGGGAGAATGGAAAATTTTGCTCATTATAAGGGAGAGACTTCTTAACAATAAACATTGCCCTCAAATGAAAACCTTCCAAATCTAAGATTAAAAAAAGAAAATCCTACTTCCACTTTATCCATAAGGCAGTGGTTCTCAACCTTCCTAATGCCGCGACCCTTTAATAAGGTTCCTCATGTTGTGGTGACCCCCAATTTCATTGTTACAAATTGAACATAATTAAAGCATAATGATTAATCACAAAAACAATATGTAATTATATATGTGTTTTCCGACGGTCTTAGGCGACCCCTGTGAAAGGGTCGTTCGACCCCCAAAGGGGTCACGACCCACTGGTTGAAAACCGCTGCAATAAGGGGTCAATTTATCTCTTTTGAATATAGCTAGAATATAAATCTATAATAATAAAAGCATAATATGCTAATTAGACCAGATGTTCTTCCGGATTACTTTCCAGATGAAGCCAGGACTGCAAGGGAAGCCTGGGTCCCGGGTGCCAGAGGGAAGCTGGTGCCGGCAGCTGGGGAAGGAAGGCCTACTCTTGCATGAATTTCATGCATCAGGCCTCTAGTTTTATATAAATTTGTGTAATTTATATAAATATCATTATATATTCTAGAGGCTCAGTGCATGAAAATTCATGCACTCAGGGGGTCCCTTAGCCTGGCCTGCACCCTCTCATAGTCCGGGAGCCCTCAGGGGATGTCCTAAGCTGCAGTCTGGTCTCCCTCTGTGGGGAGCAGGCCTAAGCTGCAGTCTGGCTTCCCTCTGTGGGAGGCAACCAGGCTGGCTGATCAGGGCATGGTGCCGCTGGCGTGGCCCTGCCCCTCCCCCCTCCCCCATCCCCCATTGCCACCTCCCCCCGTGCCGGGGTCCAACCCCAGCAGGTCCAGGGGTCCCCAAAGGTGTGGATGGAGTTGGCGAAGAACTGGCTAGGCTGCTGATCAACTGAACACTGCCTCCGTGTCCTTCCTTCTTCGCCGACTCCGTCTACGCCTTTGGGAACCCCTGGACCTGCTGGGGTTGGACCCCGGCAGAACAGTGGTTCTCAACCTTCCTAATGCAACGACCCTTTAATACAGTTCCTCGTGTTGTGGTGACCCCCAATTTCATTGTTACAAATTGAACATAATTAAAGCATAGTGATTAATCACAAAAAAAAAAAATATGCCGGGGTCCGACCCCAGCGGGTCCAGGGGTCCCCAAAGGTGTGGACGGAGTCGGCGAAGAAGGAAGGACACGGAGGCAGTGTTCAGTTGATCAGCAGCCTAGCCAGGATCTCCAGCCAAGTTCTGGTCTGGATCTCCAGAGAGGTTCTGCTTAGGATCTCCAGGCAGGTTCTGTGTCCATGTTCTCTTGCTAGGTTCTCCAGCCAGGTTCTGTGTCCATGTTCTCTTGCTAGGTTCTCCAGGTTCTCCAGCCAGGTTCTGTAGCCATGTTCCCTCACTAGGTTCTCCAGGCAGGCTCTGTCCAGGTTCTCAAGCCAGGTTCGGTCACCAGGTTCTAGTCAGGTTCTCTTGCCAATTTCTGTAGTCAGGTTCAGTCCAGGATCTTTTGCCATGTTCTCTCGCTAGGTTCTGTCTCTAGGTTCTGAAGCCAGTTTCTGTCCAGGATCTTTTGCCATGTTTTCTCCAGCGAAGTTCTGTCTCTAGAGAACGTTCTGTGTAGGTTCTGTGCCTAGGTTCTGTCTCTCTTCTGTCTCTTGCTGTCTTGTTACATCTGTATTTATACCAGTTGATTCCAATCCTATCAATCTCTATTCCAAAGGTTAGGGTGTTTCTTATCTCCATTCCAGGGAGTAAAGATTATGTAGCTTAAGCATGATTGTTCGTAGTTAAAGTGATTAATTACCCGCCTGGCACTTAGTTAAGAGGTTTTATTCCCTCCCTAACTTCAGGGGAAAATCCCTACCTGGGGAAACAACCTTTCTCAGAGAGGAGACCTTGGTTAAAACACATAGTGCCAAGAAGGTGAGCAAACATATTAAGAACAGTATGCCATATATGTCAGGTCCCTTGAAACAGCAAGCATGGACTGGCTCCCGGCACCCCCGCATTGCCATTCCCTCCCTCTGCCAGCTGGCACACGCCTTGGCTTGCTTGGTGCTGCCTGCTCGCTGGACCTGCCCCCCACTGACTGGTCCTTCCACTGTTCGGTCAATTTGCATATTACACTTTTATTATATAGGATGTTATATGGATGTCATGTATTATACAACTGTCCTATATGATAAAGATGTAATATGCAAATGGTCATTATGCTGTGAAACATAACGACCGACCATGTAACGACCAGATCACGGATCAGCAGGAGGGTGGGGCAGCGAGCTACAAGTGGGCAGCAGAAAGCTATAGGAGGAGGCAGGGCAGCAAGCTATGAGGGGAGGCGGGGGAGAGAGAGGTGGAGAAAGCTACAGGAGAGTGGGGGGAGCTACTGGATGGCGGCAGCAAGCTACTGGCGAATGGATTCGTACGCAGGGCTACTAGTAGATTTTAATTATCTATGATAAGTATATATAAATTTATATGTATCTCTTTTTGTTTCAGTCAGCCTCAGTTTATTTTCCACTTCAGACATTCTGATATGTGAACTGTTAAACTCTGACATTCCGCCCTAGCTAGTTTGGCTCAGTGGATAGATAGTTGGCCTACGGACTGGAGGGTCTCAGATTCGATTCCAGTCAAGGGCACATACTCGGGTTGTGGGCTCGATCCCCAGTAGAGGATGTGCAGGAGGCAGCCGATCAATGATTCTTTCTCATCATTGATGTTTCTATCTCTATCTCCCTCTCCCTACCTCTCTGAAGTCAATAAAAATATATTTAAAAAAAAGATAAAGTCTAACATATCAAGAACAGTTCCCTAGCTAGCTAAACTTTCTACGAATGCCTTTTCCATTTTTTCCCTTTGGAGTTATTTGTGAGAATAAACTCAGAATTTTATTTTTAGAACTCTTAAACCATTTTTGAACTGCATTTTAAAAGCTCTTCGGTTCTGATATCATGCTCTACCTTCTCTGAATTTTTAAAATATTTTTTAAAATTGTATTTTATTTCTAATTACCTATGGTTACTCTCTCCCAAGGAGCTTATTGTTCTTTATCACTCCCGTTTAACTAAGTTCAGTGTAATATCACAGATCCTTTTTTTTTAACCTTTGAAAGATAACCTCATCTGTAAAACTAATTACAAACATGAACGACTTAATCTACAAAGATAGATTAAGCAGGTGTCAGAAGAGTATCACAATTGTCATTGTATTTTGCCTCTGTTCTAACTTTATGTTCCAAGTGCAAACATGAGCACATCTGAGGCCTCCTTAGGTGGGCTTGTTACACACCTCAAATGTATCTCTATTTCTATTTCTCTATTTGCTTTATATATCTCTGCACACAGTCTTTATGTACACTGTTCCTTCTTAAGTGGGACGTTTTGATATTTTGATACCATGTGTGTTTTGAACCACCCCTTCCTCTGTCAGATTTACTATGTAAATTTTCCTTGAGCCAAGTTTTCTAGCCTTCAAACTTATTTGTTACATTTATTATCTTTTGTTGTTGAAATTATTACAGATGTCCCTCATTTACCTCCCTTTTACCCCCCTCTATCCAAACCCCGCCTCCCCTCCCTCTGGCCCTAACCATGTTGTTGTCTGTGAACATGGGTTATACTTACATGTTCTTTAACTATACTCTTCATGTTCTTTTATTCTGTCCTCCCCACCCACCTGTCCTCTGACATCTGTCAGTCTGTATCATGTATCCATGACGCTGGTTCTATTTTGTTTGTCAGATTATTTTGTTCATTAGATTCCACATATAAGTGAGATCATATGGTATTTGTTTTTCTATGACTGACTTATTTCACTTAGCATTATAATCTCTAGGTCCATCCATGCTGTCTCAAAAGGTAAGAGTTCCTCCCTTTTTACCGTCATGTAGTATTTCATTCTGTAAATGTGCCACAGCTTTTTTATCTACTCATCTACTAATGGGCACTTGGACTGTTTCCAGATCTTGGCTATTGTTAGCAATGCTGCTATGAACATAGGGGTGCATATATACCAGGGGTCCTCAAACTACGGCCCGCGGGCCACATGCGGCCCGCAGAAAACATTTATCTGGCCCACCGGGTGTTTTTGCTGCCACTGTGTGCATAGGAATTTGTTCATAGTTTTTTTTTAAACTATAGTCCGGCCCTCCAACAGTCTGAGGAACAGTGAACTGGCCCCCTGTTTAAAAAATTTGAGGACCCCTGATATATACTTTTGATAGGTGTTTCAGGATTCTTAGTATATATTTTCAGAAGTGGGATTGCTGGGTCAATCAGCAGTTCCATTATTAATTTTTTAAGGAAATTCCATACTATTTCCCACAGTGGCTGCACCAGTCTGCATTCCCATCAACAGTGCACTAGGGTTCCCTTTTCTCTACATCCTCTCCAGCACCTTTTGTTGCTGACAGGTGTAAGGTGATATCTCACTGTGGTTTTAATTTGCACCTGATGATTAGTGACATTAAAATTTCTTTCATATGTCCATTGACCATCTGTGTGTCCTCTTTGGAGAAGTGTCTATTTAGGTCCTTTTCCCTTTTTGAATTGGATTTTTTGTCTTCCTGTTGTTAGTTGGGTAAGTTCTTTATATATTTTGGAAGTTAACCCCTTATCATATTGGTGAAAATGTTTTCCCATAGAGTGGTCTCCCTTTTCATTTTGTTGATGATTTCTTTTGCTGTGCAGAAGCTTTTAGTTTGATATAATCCCATTTGTTTATTTTTTTCTTGTTTTCCTTGCCCTAGGAGATATATTGGCAAAAATATTGCTATGACAGATATCTGAGATTTTACTGCCTATGTCCTTTTCTAGGATCTTTATGGTTTCATGCTTTACATTTAAGTCTTTTATCCATTTTGAGTTTATTCTTGTGTATGGTATAGGTTGTTGGCTTAGTTCATTTTTTTGCATGTATTTGTCCAAATTTCCTAACACCACTTATTGAATAGAGTATTTTTGCTCTATTGTATGCTCTTGCCTCCTTTGTAAAATATTAGTTGACCACAGAGGTTGATTTCTGAGCTCTCCATTCTGTTACATTGATCAATATGCCTGTTCTGATGCCAGTACCAGGCTGTTTTGATTACAATGGCCTTGTAATATAGTTTGATATCTGGCATTGTGATCCTTCTAATTCTGTTCTTCTTTCTCAAGAGTGCTGAGGCTACTTGGGGTCTTTTTTGGTTCCATATAAATTTTTGGAATATTTGGTCTACATTTGTGCAATATGCTATTGGTATTTTAGTTGGGATTACATTGAATCTATAGATTTCTTTGGTTGTATGGACATTTTAATGATGTTAATCCTTCTAATTTATGAACATGGTATATGCTTCCACTTATTTGTGTCTTCCTCAGTTTCTTTCTTCAGTGTTCTATAATTTTCCAAGTGCAGGTCTTTTACCTCCTTTTTTAAATTTATTCTTAGGTACCTCACATTTTGTTGTTGTTACAATAGTAAGTGGGATTGTTTTCTTAGTTCTCTTTCTGATAGTTCATTATTGGTGTATAGAAATGCTATTGATTTCTGGATATTGATTTTATATCCTGCCACTTTTCCAAATTCATATATTAGATCTAGTAGCTTTTTGGTGGAGACTTTGGGGTTTTCTATATACACTATCATGTCATCTGTGAATAATAACAGTTTCACTTCATCATTTCCAATTTGGATGCATTTTATTTCTTCTTATTTGAATGCTGTGGCTGGAACTTCCAGTACTATGTTGAGTAAGATTGGTAAAAGCAGACATCCCAGGCGTGGTCCTGATCTTAAGGGAAACACTTTTAATTTTTCTCATTGAGTATAATGTTGGCTGTAGGTTTTCATATATGGCCTTTATTATGTTGAGGTATGGTCTCTTTATTACCACTTTGGTAAGAATTTTTAACATAAATCAGTGCTGGGTTTTATGCAATGCTTTTTCTGTAGCTATTGATAGGATTATGTGATTTTTATATTTCATTTTGTTCATTTCATTTATTGATTTACTAGAGGCCCGTTGCACAGATTTTTGCACGGTGGTGGGGGGGGGGTGCATTGTCCCTCAGACTGGCCTGCGCACTCTCACAATCTGGAACCCCTTGGGGGATGTCTGACTGCCGGTTTAGGCCCGATCCCCGCAGGCCTGCCTATGGGGATCTGGCCTAAACCTGCAGTTGGACATCCCCTGAGGGATGTAGCAGTGAGCAAAGTGGCAGGTGGCCAGGGAGGAGCCCGAGCTGCTCTTTCACCGCTCTTGCGCCATGTTCTCGCCACTTGCCGCGCTCGCTGCTCCATAGTGCTGCCATGGATGCCGGAGAGTCTCCCGCCGTTGTGCTCACCAGCTGTGAGCCCAGCTCTGGCTGAGTGGCACTGACCACCAGGGAGCAGCTTCTGCATTGGACATCTGCCCCCTGGTGGTCAGTGCATGTCATAGTGACTGGTTGTTTTGGTTCTGTTGGAACGTTTGCTTAGGATTTATATATATACATGAATATTATACCAGCCTTGCATCCCTGGAATAAATCCCACTTGATCATGGTGTATGATCTTTTTAATATACTAGAGGACTTGTGAGTGAACGAATTTGTGCACAGTGGGGTTCCTTGGCTTGGCCAGTGATCAGGGCCCATCGGGGCTGGCCTGCCAGGGGAAGGGACCATAGGAGGTTGGCTGTGGGAGTCCACTGACCACCAGGGGGCAGCTCCTGCATTGAGCATCTATATCATAGTGACTGGTCAACTGGTCGTTCAGTTGACCAGTCACAATGGTCACTTGGGCTTTTATATATATAGATTGCTGCATCTAATTTGCTAATATTTTGTTGAGGATTTTAGCATCTATGTTCATCAGGAATATTGGCCTATAATTTTCTTTCTTTGTGGTGTTTCTATCTAGTTTTGGAATTAAGATTAAGTTGGCCTCATAAAAAGAGTCTTCCCCCCTCTTGAATTTTTGGAATGCATTGAGAAAGATAGGTATTAGTCGGTTCTTTGAATCTTTGGTAAAATTCACCTGTGAAGCCATCCAGGCCAGGACTTTTGTTTGTTAGCAGTTTTCTTTTTTTTTTTTTTAATTTGTCTTTATTGTTGAAAGTATTACAGATGTTCCCCTTTCTTTTTCCCATTGACCCCCTCAACCCCACACCTGCCCCTCCCAGGCCTTCACCACACTATTGTCTGCGTCCATGGGTTTTACATATAATCATATAAGTTCCCCTGTTAATCTCTCCCTTCCCACCCTCCAACCCCTGCCTACCCTCTGATATTTGTCAGTCTGTTCCATGCTTCTATGTTCCTGGATCTATTTTGTTTATGTGTTTATTTTGTTCATTAGATTCCACATATGAGTGAGATCATGTGGTACTTTTCTTTCTCTGACTGACTTATTTTGATTAGCATAATGCTGTCCAGGTCCCTCCATGCTGTCTCAAGGGGTAAAAGATCCTTCTTTTTCACAGTTGCATAGTATTCCATGGTATATGATTGCGAACCTTTTGAGCTCGGCGTGTCAAAATTTTGAAAAACCCTAACTTAACTCTGGTGCCATGTCACATATAGAAATATTCATATTTTTTTTTATATTTGCAACCATAGTAAAAAAAAAGATTTATATTTTTGATATTTATTTTATATACTTAAATGCCATTTAACAAAGAAAAATCAACCAAAAATATGTATAAAATGAACAAAAACAGAAAAACAATGTAGATTTAGGAAAAAAATAATAATAAAAACAATGATAATCAAATGGTATGAAAACTAGAAATTAGTGACTTTTTTGGTGCTGAAGTTTGTCTGCTAATTCTTCGATTGCAGGTTCATACTTGGTGCACTTCAAGGCCAAGCAACCGC
This sequence comes from Myotis nattereri, assembly GCF_964212035.1. Classification (NCBI taxonomy): domain Eukaryota; kingdom Metazoa; phylum Chordata; class Mammalia; order Chiroptera; family Vespertilionidae; genus Myotis; species Myotis nattereri. Next base: position 96,425,356 of record NC_138075.1, read on the forward strand.
CACTAACTTCATCTGTTAGCCGGTTCCTTTTGTTCGTTTTAATATTATTTATTGCTGAGAACAAAGTCTCACAAAAATATGTTGATGAAAAAATTGTTAACAAAGCCATCGCTAGATTTTTTATGTCGCTAAAAGTGTCAGGTACTCTGTTCCAAGCACTCAAATTTCTTGTTGGTAGTTGCACTCTTCTTCATTATTCAAATGATTTGGTTCCAGATTTTCAAGTTTCGACCTAAAGTGGAAAAACACATGAGTCCAAATGCTACCTTGAAAATCTGCAAGTTGCATCTCTAAATCGTCAATTTGCATCCATTGGAAATCCTTTAATTCCAAAGTACTGTAAACAACTACATTCGGATACTTAATTATTTTAATGGTCTGTTCTAGGCTTCTAAATTGGTCGAATCTTTCGCTGAGCTGTTCAAATAATGAGCTTACTATATTCTGGTACATAAGTATGGACTCCATTACACTCGTTGTAGTGGCCTTCTCAAAATACTTTTTTATCCAAGGAAAATACTTATAAGTTTTAGTTTCAATACCTCGCTTGAATATTTTAAGTTTACTTTCAAAAGATTTGATGTATCCAAACATAACGTCAATACTTTTGCCAAAACCTTGTAGTTTTAAGTTCAGTTCATTCACATGAACAGAGAGATCTGTAAAAAACATCAAATTGCTGACCCACTTATGATCATTGATCTGAGGAAAGTTTGCCAGATCCTTATTCTCAATAAATACCGTAATTTCTTCAAAGCATTCCACAAATTGCTCAAGTACTTTACCTCTACTCAGCCATCTCACATTATTGAACATCAGTAGTCCACTGTAGGTTGAATCAACTTCCTGTAAAAATGCATAAAATTCTCGCATGTGAAGGGGTCGAGAAGCTATAAAAATTTACAATTTTTGCTACAACTGACATTAAGTCATTCAATTCTGAGAATCCTGATTTGGCACACAACACCTCCTGATGGATAATGCAGTGAAAAGGTACAAGTGGATGTCTAATAGCTTCCATAAACAATTTAAGGAATCCCACATTTTTTCACACCATATTTGGTGCCCCATCTGTCGTGACTGACACAATTTCAGAGATATCAATGTTTAGGTCACTGGATGTTTTTATAACAACCTTTCATATTTCATTTCCTGATGTACTTATTGGCACTGATTCTAACTTTATCAACTCTACTCTCATTTATTTCTGCTCTGATCTTTATTATTTCCTTCCTTCTACTTACTCTGGGCTTTTCTTGTTGTTCTCTTTCTAATTCTTTAAGTTGTAGGGTTAGATCCTTTATTAATAATTTTGTGTGTGTGTGTGTGTGTGTGTGTTTGAGGTATACCTTTAATGCTGTGAACTTCCCTCTCAGGACTGCTTTTGCTATGTCCCATATATTTGGGGGTTTTGTTTGTTCATTTTTATTTGTTTCCACATAATTATTGATTTCTTCCTTGATCTCATTGGTAACCCCTTCATTGTTTAATAACTTGTTATTTAGCCTCCATGTGTTTGAATGTTTTTGAGGTCTTTTTTTAAATTTTGGTTTATTTCTAGTTTTAGAAATTGTCATCTGAGACTATGCTTGATATGTCTTCAATCTTCTTGAATTTGTTAAGACTTATTTTGTGTCCTAACATGTCATCTATCTTTGATAATGTTCCATGTGCTCTTGAGAAGAATGTATATTCTGTTGCTTTGAGATGAAATGTCTCTTCTCCCCTCAAAACTGAGCCTAGCAGGGTGGGGCCAGCTGGCTTTCCCTGCTACCTTCCTCCAGCAGGACTTGGAGGAATAAATCAGGGCAGCAGTCCACTTGAGGTGGCACCAGCCCTTGGGAGCGTAGAGAGCTGCTTGCCTCCTTGTATCTCTGCAGCATACTGCCAGAGACCCTGACGGAGAACTCTGCAGGGCTCCAGTCAAATGTCACAGTTCTAAGTTACACCCTCTTCCACTCATGGCCCCTTGGGAGGGGAACTGGCTGCTAGCCTTCTAGCTCAGCAGCACTCCACCAGAGACCCTAATGGAAGGCCAAATGTCCCAATTCTGAGTTGTGTCCCTTTCCCCTGTGAGGTTGCACCAGCAGAAGGGCTTGTGTCAGTTCTTCCAGTTCTGAGTTGTGTTGTACCAGCAGCATGGTGCTGGCAAAGTTTGGAGGAACAGATCAACACAGCCCCCCATTAAGGGTTGCACTGCCCTTGAGAGTTGCATAGAGAGCTTCTCGCCTCCTAGCTCTGTAGCACACTGCCAGAGACCCTGACAAGGGAGTCTTCCATTTGGATGGTGCCTGCCTAACCTGTGGGAGAGAGAAAAATTGGCCCTTGTTCCCAAGTCACTCAGTTCAATGATCATCTGAGAGTTTGCCTGTAGTTTCTCCAGAAAAAGAGTGCACCTCAGGTCCCTGTTGGGTGTAGCTTACAGTCCTTTATGCCAGACTTTAGCTTGGCAGGGTGGTGTCACCAGTGTTTAGAGGCTGGGGTTAGTGCACTTTCTTCAGCTGGTGCTGTAAGAATAGAAGTGCTCAACCTTCGAAGATGGTGCCCGAGGGTGGTGTGGAATGTTGGTCCCAGACTGGGACCTCAGTAGCCTATCTTTTTTCAGTCTGTGCAGATAATACCCCTGTTCAGGTGTCCTTTGTTGTTTATTGAGATTGACTGCTCTAAATTTTAGCTGGCCCAGCTGCAGTGGCTCAGTGGTTGATCATCTACTTATGAACCAGGAGGTCATGTTTTGATTCCGGTAGGGGCATATGCCCGGGTTGCGGGATTGATGCCAGATTGTTCAGGAGGCAGCCGATCAATGATTCTCTCTAATCATTGATGTTTCTATCTCTCTACCTCTCTCTTCCTCTCTGAAATCAATAAAAATATATTTTTTAAAATGTCATTAAATTTTAGCTGTAAATCCGGTTTGTCACCAGGAAGAGGTGTGTGTCACTTTCAGCTACTCTGCAGTCATCTTGGGACCTGTTTGTGACTTTTGTTGATGATATTGTTGAAGTAGGAAGGGATGAAAAGGGTCTGATAGCAGTTGTATTTGAAGCAAACATGTCTATGTGGCTTGATCAAAACCAGATAGGTACCGATTGCTCTGAAGAAGGCAAAGAATATAGCTGAGAGTTTGGAAATAAGGAAAATATCAAATGTCTTAATATCTAGGTCTTCATCACACCCCTTGCTCCACCACCACCTCCCTCCCAAACCAGAGAACTATCAGCAACCCATAGCAACTTGGAGTTTAATACATCTAGCAACGTAATAAATGATGTAAAACAGAGATGCCTCAATGGCTAGAACAAGCATGTCAAACTCGTGGGCCATGGGCCACATGCAGCCCACAAAAATTTTTTTTTGCATCTCAGCCAATATAACAGTATGTAAGAAATGTTTTAATAAAATTTTCATAAATTAATTTCTACAATATTCTGTTTTACGTAATTATTAACAACGAACTACAACGTTTGCTAATGACTGATCACTATAATCGTGTTGCATTCATTTCCCTTACACGCCTTACGGGCAGGTGCACCATTTCTCTCCACCAATACTAGCAGTGAATATTTTAGCAGCCGACTGTCACGTCATTAGTCTTGGACTGACTTGTTTGGTGTGCGCAACAGGGAATATTTCACTTTTGGAGAACAAGAAAAATAGGTTTGTTTGCGTTACACTTACTAATTTGTGCAGTTATTCAGTGTCTGGTAAGTTAATGATCAAGAAAAAATATTAATTTTTTATTTAAATGTTCTATAATTTTATGTTAACGATCACTCATTTATTTCAGCCCTTGGTATTCAGCATGTCTCTATCGAAATAAACCTATGTTTCTATGAAAATTGAAGCTTTTGTTTTTTTGCGACCCACATAAACTTAAACTTTGTTTATTTGGCCCTTGTTAGCCTTTGAGTTTGACATGCTTGGGCTAGAAGAATATATTATTAAAACAGCCCAAACTACCTTATTCTTGGTTTCCATACACTCTTTTTGCTTAGCCACTGGCCCTCAGTACACCACTTATGTACTTATTTAAGGAGGGGAAACTGTCTCTTTCCAGACAGGATTCAGGTCTGTAAGTGCATGTGCATGGCCAATGCCATTATAAAGGATTTGGGCTTGGAGTCTCTGTAGTGTTTCTGCTAAACAGGAATATCTTTGGATGTTTAGAATGAAGGCAGATTCTTCTTTCTATACCTTCGTTCAGCCTCCTGTTGCAAATTCAGGTCAGTTTTATCTACAGAGAAAGTTGGTTGAAGTAGGTAAGCTAACCCCCTATTTCTTTTTACCCCTACAGATGTTTTTGGGAATATATTTATATTTGGGGCCTTACTTCTTATTTGACATTGTGCATCCCCAAATGCACTCTCTGGAACAGTCAATGAAAGTTTGATCAGCCGTCTTCATTAGGCTTACTGGCATCTGACATTGAAACTGACACACTGAAAAGGTTTTACATTTCATCTACTATCTTCTTTCTGTTTTTGCAGTTTGCTTTTAGCTGACTACACAGGCACAGCATTTTGCACATGTTGCATGATTCATTCCTTTCCTTTAGAATCATTTCCAGTGTACAGCTGCTCAACCTGTAATAACATTTGTCATCATCTCTTCACGTTCAATTTGCAGAGGGGTAGTGGTGGGGGAGGGGGAGTCTCTACTTTCATTTTAATGGAAATCATAGGTCTCTTTATTACTCCTTTCAGTTGCTTTTGTTTTTGTCAGGATGAGATTAATAATATTCCTGAAACAACTCAGAATGAAGCCCGTAGCCACTGTAACCTAAGGACAGGTGACACCACTCAATGGTAACACCATCTGCTGGTGGTGCACACAGCTGGGGTGCTTTGATTCTTTAGAATCTATCTTTGAAATTTATAAATTGGATAAGTATTCTGAATGACTCTCTAAAAATATCACGGGTTCTTTTTTTCTCTAGCAGACCTATAATTTTTGAATCACATTTACTTTAATATTGCAATATTTTAGTTGTGAATCTTGCTTTGCTTTGTCTCATGATGAGTTGGGACAAAATTATATGCTGGTAAGAGTGCTGTATGGCCCTAACCGGTTTGGCTCAGTGGATAGGGTGTCCTCCTGCGGACTCAAGGGTCCCGGGTTCGATTCCGGTCAGGGGCATGTACCTTGGTTGCAGGCACATCCCCAGTGGGGAGTGTGCAGGAGGCAGCTGATCGATGTTTCTCTCTCATTGATGTTTCTGACTCTATCTCTCTCCCTTCCTCTCTGTAAAAAATCAATAAAATATATATTTTTTAAAAAAGAGTGCTGTATGGATGAGAAGTCAGGACTCCTGAATAGTGGCCCTCTTCCCCCCAGTAATGCTCATATCACTCACAAGTCATACCTTGCTGATCCTTGGTTTTCTGATCAGTATCATGAAGGGCTGAATTATTTCCAACCTTAACATATTATATTTAGATAAAATTTTCATTGTCATACTTTTGTTATTGGGCTCTTTGTTTTTTCATCCCTGAGAATTGCTAAATAGTTTCTGAACTCTAGATTTATGTCCTATGTTCCTATTTTAAAATGCTTTCATTGAGTAACTACTATGTTCTGGACACTAAACTAGACACTGGGGACTAAATAAACAAGACATTTTCCTGCTGAGTATTTTTAGCTCCCTTCCCAATTCCAGTTGAAAAATTTTTGATCAGGTCAGTGGATTTCATTTACAGCACATTCTTCTTGACGTGCATGAGGTGAGTGCAGCATTTTTCTTTCTAAAAGCTCTCTTTTTTCAGCTGTGAGAAACTGTGAGGTCAGAAACTGAAACCTGCTCTTCCACATCCTCTGTGTAGCTGGCTCTAAGTTACAGGTTTCAACTGGTAGCAGCAATGAAAAATGTCACCTGTGCTCTTTAGTTCTCCCTTTTTCCAGAAGGAGTTTTACTTTCTCGAGTTAGTTAGTAGCTTGATATTATTGGCATTCATTCGGCCTGTAACTTAGTTCTCTCACCATCCGCTTAGCACTAGTGTCCAGTCCTGATTGCAGGCCTTTAAGAAATCTTCTCTATCCTAAGGACATTACTTCAAAAGTTTTATTTTAGAGAAAATATACATTTTGTACACAGTGCACATCACTGGCAAATCTGAAAACATTTTGTTCATTCATTCCTCTTATATTGGTTGAACACCTTCTGTGTGCAGTTACTGTGAGGTACTTTGGATAGAGCAGTAGGCAAGACTTTTAAAAGTCCCTGTCATAGCTTCCTATTGCTGCTGTAACAAATTACCACATGCTTAATGGGCTAAAACAATACAGCTTTATTATCTTACTGTTCTGGAGGTGAAAAATATAAAGTGAAGCTGCAGAGCTAAAATGAGTGTTGGCAGGGCTGTATTTCTTCTGGGAGCTGAGGAAATTTATTCTTGCCTCTCTGAGCTGCTAGCAGCCTTGGGCAAACTACTGCCCGCGGGCCGGATCCGGCCCGTTTGAAATGAATAAAACTATTGAAAAAAAAGACCTTACCCTTTTATGTAATGATGTTTACTTTGAATTTATATTAGTTCACACAAACACTCCATCCATGCTTTTGTTCTGGCCCTCCGGTCCAGCTTAAGAACCCACTGTGGCCCTCCAGTCAAAAAGTTTGCCCACCCCTGTAGAGGCTACTACCTGCATGCTCTGCCTCACAACTCCACATTTCCCTGACCTGTGTCCATTGTTACATCACCTTCCCTGACTTCATCCTTCTGCCTGCCTTTCCAAAAATCCTTTTGACCACATTGCATCAACCTAGATATTTCAGAGTAGCATTTCCACCTCATGATCCTTAATTTAATCCACCTGCAAATTCCCTTTTGCCACGTAAGGTAACGTATTCGCAGGTTTTGGGGACTATAACATGGACATTGGAGGGAGCCATTATTCTGACTCCTATAGTTTCTATAGTCTTGTTTCTATTCTTGTGAAAAAATGTTAGTAGTAGATAGTCTGAGTCCGTCAGATTTACTTTTTCTGATGAACTGTTAATATTTCACATCTGCATTACAATTTGAAATATGTTAGATTAGATTTAAGACAGTGGTTCTCAACCTTGGCTGCACATTAGAATCACCTGGGAATCTTTTTAAAATTCTGATTTCTGGCCCTCATCCTCCGGAAATTCTGTTTTTTTGTTATGAGGTGAGGCTACAACATTAGTAACAAAGAAACAGAATTTCCAGAGGATGAGGCCCAGAAATCAGGATTTTAAAAAGATTCCCAGGTGATTCTAATGTGCAGCCAAGGTTGAGAACCACTGTCTTAAGATGTGGGCAGTTTTTCTAGGGATATCATTATGTAATGAAAAAACCTAACCAGTTTAATTCATGTTTTAAGTAGTAGAAACCTATAGAACTGTCACTGCCATAAAAAACATCTTAAAAAATTTTAAATGCCAACTTAAAAAAATCATCAAAATGGACAGAAATACAAATATAAGAGTCCCAATAATTTCTAATCAGGAAAAAAACATTTAGAAAAACTGCTTAAAATCCTAGAATAAACCTAATTAAGGTGTTTGGAGTGGGAAAATAATCTATAGTGAGGATCTGGTTTGTCTTTTTATATAGCTTTTTTGTTCATAAACAGTACAAAATAGCCAAGAACATTTTTAACCATTAATTACTGTGATGTAAAAATTGTGTAGCCCTGGCCAGGTAGCACAGTTGCTTAGGTTGTCGTCCTGATATGACAAGAGTGTGGATTTGATCCCCAATCAGAGCACATACAAAAATCAACTAACAAATGCATTAATAAGTGGAACAACAAATCTTCTCTCTTTCTCTCTCGCTTTTCTTCTCTCTCCCCCCTCTCTCTAAAGTTAATAAATTAAAATAATTATATAAATATAATATTAGAAATCCTCAAAACATGAATGGTTTTAAAAGATGTCAAACATATTCTAAAAACAAAAAACTGGTTGAGTTTGTGTAGGTTTTTAAGAAATTGCTTAAAGTTTTCTTCCTGGATATGTCATATTGCTCACTATCATTGCTAATAAGTTTGGGGTTTTAAGGGACTGAGAGTAGATGAAAGTGGGAAAATGGATGAGTTTCTAGCAAGAGGTATTTATATTCTCTATTTTATAATGATAACGTGGGAATAATTTGCCAAAATATCTTAAATTTAACTTCCGACATCCCGTTACTCTAAGCTTTCCTTTTTTTTTTTCATTTTTTAGTGCAACAACAGTCAAATCAGAAGAATCTGATGAAAATGGACAGCCTTTGCTATTTCTTTCTGTACCACAAATTAAAGTTAGGAGTTTTGGGTATCTGTCATGCTTGTTATTGATTGCTAAAGATACAAAGCTGAAGGAAGCACAAGCATGCATTGAAGGTGATATTTACACTCTAGCCTGTGATTTGAACGTTTAGAAACATAATCTTGGGGAAAATCTTGTTACAGTCTCTTGAAAAAAGTTTTGTAACCTAAAAGGTAAAAAAATTATATTCAGCTTCATAAAAATGTCATTAATCTTACTTGGCTGAAATGTTAAGCTGAAATGTTATGCTGATATCAAATTTCTACTTTAAAATGAAAGGCCCAATACTTAACCACTAGTAAGCTTATACATTTCTAATTTCAAAGAGAGTTTTCTTAGCTTCTGGAACAACCTGAAGCCTGTAGCCTTTAAAGTCCATATCCATGACCAGAGTGAATCCCTCCCTCCCTCCCTCCCTCCCTTTTTCCCTTCATCTCTGTTAACATGTCCTAAGCATGTCTGTGTGTAAGGAGTATATATATGTATATATATATGTATATATATATATATATATATATATATATATATATATATATATATACCTATATAATAAAAGCCTAAGCAACTTTTATGGCAGAATGACCGGAACAACCGATTACTATGATGTGCACTGACCACCAGGGGGTAGACGCTCAATGAAGAAGCTTTTCCCTGGTGGTCAGTGCGCTCCCACAGGGGGAGCACCACTCAGCCAGAAGCCGGGCTCACGGCTGGTGAGCACAGCAGTGGTGGCAGGGAGTGAGCCTAAGCTGTCAGTTGGACATCCCCAAGGGGCCTTGGACTGTGGGAGGGTGCAGGCCGGGCTAAGGGATTTCCCCCTCCCCCATGCACAAATTTCATGCACTGGGCCTCTAGAATATATATATATATATATATATATATATATATATATATATACACGTATGCAGTTTGAACAGGTGGAAAAGACTGTTAGAAGACCTGTAGACTAAGGGAAGCATGCAATTGTGAAAAGAAGCATGCATTTGTGAATACTGAGCACTGGTACACACATAGTTCTAGTGATGATTCTTCTAAGGAGAACAGTATTTCTCTACAAATCAATTCTGAATATATTAATTGAATGCCTCTTGGTCAACTAAAAAAAAGAAAGGAATGTCTTGTTCTTTGTCCTGTTAGGGAGATGACATATACTGGTGAAATTACTATAAAGATAGACATCTCAAAGGGTATAAGAAAGTTCCTAAATTCAGTAAATCTGAGAAGTGGACATTGATTCTAATTGAGTTGATTAGAGAAAGCATAATGAAAGAAATACAGCTGAGTGGGCTTTAATGGATTTTTTTGACTTTATGTTTCTTATTACCCCATCTAATAAAAGTAATATGCAAATTAACCATCACTCCATCACAAAGATGGTGGCGGCCACGGAGTTGGAGCAAGCAGAAAGCTTGGGTTGCCCCTGGCGATGGAAGAAGCCAAGCTTCCCGCCTACCCTGGCCGAACCTGGGCTCTGCTCAAGGCTACAAAGTTTCAATTATAGGAGATAAATAAATCCCAGATACCTGTTGGAAAAAAAAAAGAAAAAAGGACAGGCTGGGAGCTTGGGTCACCAGGGGGGGGGCGGGGGGCGTGGCCAGCCTGAAAATGGCCCTCAGCCCCTCACCCAGGCTATCCAGGCACCCCAGTGGGGACCTCCACCCTGAAGGGGGTGTGGCCAGCGTGAAAACAGCCCTCAGCCCCTCACCCAGGCCGGCCACACCCCCATGGGTTGAGGGTCCCCGCTGGGTGGCTTGGCCAGCCTACAAACATCCATCAGCCCATCACCCAGGCTGGCCAGGCACCCCAGTGGGGACCCCCAACCTGAAGGGGGTCTGGTCAGCCTGAAAACGGCCCTCAGCCCCTCACCCAGGCTGGCCAGGCACCCCAGTGGGACCCCCACCCTGATCTGGGACACCCTGCAGGTCAAACCAGCTGGACCCACCCATGCACTAGGCCTCTATCCTATATAATAAAAGGGCAATATGAAAATTGACCCTAACAGCAGAATGACTAGGAATGACTGGTCACTATGACACACACTGACCACCATGGGGCAGATGCTTAATGCAGGAGCTGCCCCCGGTGGTCAGTGTGCACCCACAGGGGGAGCTCTGTTCAGCCACAAGCCAGGCTGATGGCTGCAGCACAGTGGTGGTGGCGGGAACCTCTCCCGCCTCCTCAGCAGCGCTAAGGATATCCTACTGTAGCTTAGGCCTGCTCCCCGTTAGCAAGTAGACATCCCCTTGAGGGCTCCTGGGCTTCCAGAGGGATGTCTGACTGCCAGCTTAGGCCCAATTCCCCGGGAAGTGGCCAGCAGGTGGACATCCCCCGAGGGGTCCCAGACTGCAAGAGGGCACAGGCCAGGCTGAGGGACTCCCCCCCCCCCCAAATGCACACATTTTTGTGCACTGGGCCTCTAGTAGAAGATAGAATAATTTTTATTAATTTACTTTGGTCAGCTAACAGAAATCCTGTAGCAAAAATCCTGGGCTTAGATTATAATACAATGAAAGAAGACTCATCTGTATTAAATATTCTTGATAAATTAACCAAAGATGATGATACTGAAAGTGAGATTAAGATGAAGATTGCCATGCTACTTAAGCAACTGGATGTACACCTCCTCAATCATTCTCTGAAACATATTTCATTGTGAGTATTTAAAAAGATAAACCTCTAAACATTAGTGCAAAAAGTGCTTTCAGAGTTTTAGGAAAAAATGAGAAAAATAAAGTATGGGAATTATTGCTATTGATTTAACATTCAATTGTATTGGAATAAAATTTTAGTTTATCAAATAGATATTTCTAGTTCTAAAAATTAAAATTTGCTCTTAACAGTGCTAAACAGTCTAGTGGGGTTTCATCTAATTCTGAAGACATTAAGTGGCCTTAGAATATTTGGAGTCTCTTAATAAGGCTCAGATAAATTATTAAATTATAATGTAAATATTATGTAGAGTTTTCAGGTTTAAAACTTGTTCATTTTTCTAGTGCTTTCTAGTATTTTAGGATTATCATTAAGAAATAAAATGAATATTTAAGTGAATATATTTAATTTCAGTAATTCCTTGATGGTTTGACAGTGTTATGATATTATAACATGGCTAAAATTAACTGCAATTTTGTTATTGTTGTATAATTACCTCCAATTTTAATTATAAAAAATATTTCCCTTGACATAATGGTATGTCTTCATGTATATTTTATACAATCTGTTATAAAATATTTTAAACGAATGTCTAAACATTTATTTCAGAGAAATACTTTTAAATCCAGCGGCAGTTAAGAACGATATAGAACTGCTCAAATGTTTCTCGGGAAAAGGAGAACAAACAATCTTGGAATCTATCAAATATACCTCAGGTTTACATCTTCTCAGATTCATTTATGTTATATATGTTTTCATAATTATCATTCAAAATGCTTCAATAGCTACATTGGAATTTAATATTTAAGAAAATGAAAACAATTTAATAATATTTATTTTTGAGCCAACATATTTTACAAAACTCTAAGCTGATTGATAATTGGTTTCAGATTATGAATATTCAAATGGATGTCGAGCCCCACCTTGGAGGCAGATTCTGGGGGAAATTTGTTATGTGCTGGTGAAACTACATGATGTTGAAACTTTGTGCATTACTTGTAGTGAAGAAGGAGTGTTTTTAAATGGTGTAAGTGATTTTTAAAAAACAGAATTGACATTGGTGCTTAGGTTGGTGTCTTGAAGTGCAGACATGTCTCTAGGGTTGAACCCCAGTGAGCATAGATAATGAAACGCTGTTCTGTGGATTCCAGCAGATCCCTTTGCTGTGTGTGTTTGCTGTCTCAGAATTAGCCCCAGTGTCCCCATCACTGGCCAGTCTTCTAAGAAATGGCTTCCAACAGACTCATTCCACTCCATAAAAGAAAAACCTCTTTAACATAATCACAAGTACTAAACGAAAGAAAAGTCAAAAAAAGAGCACTGAGATTACACAGAAGCAATAACTGCAGCTTCTGCCCTCAGAGTTGAGGGATAAAGGGAAGAGGAGGAGGGATTGTCAAAATGTGGATGCCTGGAGGAGGTGCCCCATGCAGGTAGGACCCTGATGCCTGGGGGGGCTACTGCCAGGCTGTGCGAGTAACTTAGGATCTCAGAGGAGGACCCTTGCAGGGCTGAGGCTTAGACTCCTGGAGAGTAGACCCTGCTTGCCTGGGTGAAGGTCCCTTAGGAGCTCAGAGGAGGGTTCCCCACAAAACTTGGACTTAGACCTCTGAGGATTGGTCACTTCTAGGCTGTGCTAGTCCCCCCGGAGCTCATGTGGCCTCCATGACACTGGGACCCAGTCGTCTGAGGAGTGAATGCTGCCCAATTAGTGCTGGTCCCTCAGGAGCTTAGAGGATCTTGTCAGAGCAGAGACTCAAATCTTTGAAGATGGTGCCCTGGTAGGCCGATGAAGGTATTTCTCAGGGGAAGGGTGTGAAGAGCCCTGTTCTGGGACTACAGGGAGAAATACTTCTGGAAATTAGAACCAACTGTTGCTACTGGAAGCAACTGCCACTGCCAGGGGCGTGGGACCGTTGCTGGGGTGACGAACAGGAACAGGCGCCAAGTAGAAGGGAGCATGTCTCTTCTCTCACTTTCTGTTGACTGAAGCTAACCTGCCTGGCAAAGGTGAAACAGTTTTGCAGATTCCCAGCCCGAGTATCACACAGCAGAGTGTGGATAGGTGAGCTTTGAGCTGAGAGCGAAACAGCACATAGCCTTCTGAGTTTTCTAGATTAAAGAACTTTCGAGTCTCATATCTGTTCACTGAATTTAGCTAGAAGGAGCTCAGCTTTCTTCTCTGCAACACCCTGCCCTCAGTGTCTTCAATGTAGTTTTGGGTCTCGCTATAACCGGACAATCCATGGGTCCGTGCTGCCTGTTTCTACTTGAGCCGATTAAGCAGAGACAGGGTTAAATCATATGAGCGTTTATTCCAATACTGCTGGTATTTTAGGAGAGCAGCAGGTCATCCACAAAAATCTGCTCTGCACCCTACCATAAACCAGCTTATATTGGGTAGAAGGACAGAGATTACATGGGGAAGTCGGCAAAAAGGGCAAATGGGTAGTTTACAGATATGCAAAAGGACGGGGCGGGGGCGGGGGGCGTCTTCAAAGGGCTGGTTTCTGCAACAAAGTTGTTAATCTTTCCACGATAATATCCAGTTGAGCTCCCAGGTCCCCGGTACTTCCTTTAATCAGAACAAAACAATCATGGTTAACAGAGCATGGTTAATATGTCTTACAATTATAGCTGGTTCCCAATATTTTATTTCTGCCCCTATCACCACCAGGAAATTCTGCAGGGAGGACCCAAATCCCTAGTGGGTCCCCAGCTATTACAGGGGACTGCTTAGAGAGTTGTCACACCTGGGCTTGGGTTGGTGTCCAGTTACTGTGCCGTGTTCTTGATTACTTGTAGCGCCTTTCCTGACATACCTTAGGTGCTTTTCTGATCAGCATGACAATTAGCTTATTTCTGCAGTAGAGGAGGGAGATGGCCTAAATATAATTTTGCTTTTGGTTTGTTTTGATACTTTAGAAAAGTGAAATTTCCAATTAAAAAATAAGAAATTAAAAAAGGAATTATTTGTGTTGACTTTCCTGAGTGGGATAAGGAGCCTTTGCTTCTTATAAAAGGCCATTGATTCACAGACCAGTTTATTTGATATGGAAACATCTAAGTATTCCCCTTAGTTTAAAAATGAAACACAAGGAACATGAAACTATCCAGTAATTACAACAAAATGTATAATACACTACAGTTACATATATATTTAGTTAAGGGAGAATAATGGGGGCAGGAAAGAAGAGAGGGATGAGGGGAAAAAAAGACAAGAAGAGAGACAGAGGAAAAGGTGGAAGGACAGACAGATGGTTGCATAGAGACATAACCCTAGAAAATAAGCCTAGAGCAACCATGCTACACAGAACAAGAGAGCAGTGTGACAAATAGAAACACAGGCTTTCCTGTGGTGGCATTCTAATCTTGAGGCCTTTTATGACCTCAAAGGCTCTTGAAGTCATAATGTATTTCTCTTTAGAGGAGCCTAGAGGGAAGGAGGTTCTCACTCTCTTGCTGAATAGCAGAGGGCCCTGCTGCATATAGGAGGTACTCAGTAAAGGCTCGCTGAAAGAATGAGTGAATAGGTAACAGTACTTTAAGAGGGAAGGGTTTTGCCTTTACATTTCATATATAAAGACTATGGATCCCTTAGAGAAGAAAAAAAAATGTGTACTTGGGTTGTGATGTATTGATCAGTTTCTTATATTGCTATTATATTAAATAATAGCACAACTTTTTCTCCCAAAGGGCAAAACAGATGATGAGGAAATTAATTATGAGAGAAAAGGAGTGATTTATAAAGACCTTGTCACATGTTTAAAAGAAAAATCAGCAAAATTTTCAGAAAATATGTCTAAACAGGTAAGTTTTATAGTCTCTTTTGAACTTTCATAGCATTATATTACTTGACGATAACTTTCTATAGTGTAAAAAGTTAGAGTAAATGTGCCTGTTGTTGGGCACTGCTTTTAATTACTAGAGTGTTTTACACAATAATGTAAAGTAAGAAATATTCTAAGGTAGTACTTTAAGAATGTTTCTCATTTTCTTTAGGTGATAGATACAGTATTTCACTTTGTTTTCATTTTCCCTTTTGAATGCATAACACTAAGAATAAAGGACTCAAATCTGTTAGTAAAGCCTAGATGTTTTGAGTATTTTCATCCCATGATCACTACCTAACTGCACGTGCGTAGAACTGTGTCTTTTGTGTCCTCCCTGGTTTTTGAAATAGTGCTGAACAAAGAAAATAAAATGTTGACTAAAGTTGATAAGAGTAAGAACGATATGCAAGAAACACTAATATGTTGTACTTGATCTTCAGGCTGATTCTCAAGCTGGTGTCAGTTCAATAGAGTCCCCTGAGATGGTTTCTCAGGCCCATTTTTTCCTAACCTGCCACTTGGGAGTGCTGCCTTTTCTTCCTGGACTGTTCCTGCTCTTGTCATGGCACTTCTCTGTCTTCCTGTGGATTCTTTTTTATTTTCTAGTGTTTGATCACCTGTTTCCTGGACCTGAGTTTTCCTTTGTTGTTGCTATTTTTGTTATAAAATATATACATAAAATGTAAAATTTGCCACTTTAACCATTTTAAATACATTATCCAGTGCTATTAATTGCATTCACAATATTGCACAGCCATTACTACTGTCTCTTCCAAATCTTTTTCATCATCCCAAATTAAAACTTGTACCCATTAAGCAATAACTTTCCGGTCCTCCTTCCCTCAGCTCCTGGTAAACTCTAATCTACTTTCTGTGCCTGTGAATTTTTCTGTTTTAGAGATTTCATATAAGTAGATACATACAGTTGTCCTTTGTGTTTGGCTTATTTCACTTAGCAGGATGTTTTTGTTTTATGCAGGAAGCTGTCTGCTGAGACCAGATATAGTTTCATTTTTATTTTTTATTGTTGACAGTATTACAGATGTCTCCCATTTCTTCTGCCTTTCCCCGCCCTCACCCAGCTCCTACCCCACTCCCAGGTCTTCACTACCCTATTGCCTGTGTCCGTGGGCTATGCATATCCTATATAATAAAAGGGTAATGTGCAAATAGACCGAACGGCAGAATGACCGGTCACTATGGTGTGCACTGACCACCAGGGGGCAGATACTTAATGCAGGAGCTGCCTCCTGGTGGTCAGTGCACTCCCACAAGGGTAGCACCACTCAGCCAGAAGCCGGGCTGATGGCTGGCAAGCACAGTGACAGTGGCGGGAGCCTCTCCTTCCTCCGCGGCAGTACTAAGGAAGTCCAACAGCCAGGCCTAAGCCATCAGTTGGACATCCCCCAAGGGCTCCCAGACTGCGAAAGGGTACAGGATGGGCTGAGGGACCCGCCCCCCGAGCACACGAATGTCATGCACTGGGCCTCTAGTAAGTGTATAAGTTCTTTAGTTTAGCTCTCCTCATTACCCCACCCCCACATTGAGGTATGTCAGTCTGTTCTATGCCCCCATGCTTAGGGTCTTATTTTATTAATTAGTTTTGTTCATTAGATTCTACAAATAAGTGAGACCATGTGATAGTTAAATATAGTACCTGTGGGCTTTTCATGTAGGGCCTTGATCATGTTAAGGAAGCTTTTTCTGTTCAGTTTTCCTTTTCTTGGTACACCCCATAAATTTGGTAGAGCTTTCTGAGTAGCACAGGCACATAAGAGGGAAAAATTGATGGCTAACATGCCTGAAAATATCTTTATTCTTTTCTCTCAGTTGTTTCTATAATGGCAGTTTGAAAATAATTTTTACTTAGAATTTTAAAGGCATTTACTTAAGTTACCTGGTTGCTTTGCTTTGCCATCTAATAAAGTCTTTAGGATGATGTTATGGTTGGTGTCGGTTGTTAGTTTTTTCATTAATGATACATGCATAAAAATCATATGTGCATAAAAATGGAAAATATTTTTTGTGTTTTATCTTTAATCATTGTTTTCCTCTCTGTTCTTTTTTTGAAATGTACTTGTTGGATGTTGGACCTCTGAAATTGATCCTCTGATTATATTTTCTGTCACCCCCCTCACCCTTCTATAAATATTTCTTTACTTTATCTTTCAAATATTGCACATATCCTTAAAATTTAAGCTCTCTTATTTTCTTATTTTTAACATTCTGTTTATGGATATTTATTTTTACATAACATATGCTTTTATTTCTCTTGGGTAAAACCTAGGAGTTAAATGGCAAGGTCATATGATAGTTGTATGTTTAATTTTTTAAGTAACTGGAAAACTGCTTTGCAAAGTGGTTGTAATATTATACATTCACTCTGGTTGTGTATGAGAGTCCCAGTTCTTCCACATAGTCATTATAATTGACATGGTCAGTTCTTTAATTTTAGACATCCTTATAGGTGTATACTGGTACCTCAGTGAATTTTAATTACCATGTCTTGAATGCACCCTTTTATATGCTTATTTTCCATTTATATATCTTATAGGCTGAAGTGGCTATTCAGATATTTTTCATATTTTTATTGGATTGTTTGATTTCTTATTTTTTCATTGCAAGAGATATCTATATTTATATGCTTGGCTTATGTATTCTGTCAGATATATGATTTATACATATTTTCTCCCAGTTTGTGACTTATTTCATTTTCCAAATAGGGTCTTTCAAAGAGCAAATGCCCTCAACTTTGATGAAGTCCAACTTATTAATTTTTATAGTGTTATATCTAATAAAGCTTTGTGTAAACCAGTGTCACAAAAATTTTCTTCGGTGTATTCTTCTAGAAGTTTTCAAATGCTGTTTTACATTTTAGACCTGCAGTACATTTTCTATTTTATACATGATATGACTATAGATGAGAGTTCCTTTTTCCCCTTTTGCATGTAGATATATAATTATTTCATCACCATTTAAAAAAATCTATCCTTTGTCCACTGAATTACCTTTATACCTTTATCAAAAATTAGTTACCCATATGTGTGGGTGTATTTCTGTTCCTGTTTTTATACCAGTATCACACTGTCTTGATTTATTGTAGTTTGTAAGTCTTGAAGTCAGGTTGTGTCAATACTCCAATGTTATTGTTCTTTTTCAAAGTTGTTTGGCTAATCTATATCTTTTGCATGTCCAAAAAGAATATTAAAGTCAGCTGGTCAATTTATTCATAAAAAGCCTGAAGGATTTATGATTGAGGTTGTATTGAATTTGTAGATAAATTTAGGGAGGATTTATATCGTAACAACATTGAAGTTTCTAATCCATGACCACAGTATGTCTTGCCGTTTATTTAGGTCTTATTTTATTTCTCTCAGCAATGCTTTGTAACTTGCTGGGCATGGATCTTAAATCCTCTTGTGAAACCAGTCTGTGTTGGGGCTATCATTAATGCTAGTTTTAAAATTTTGATTTCTGATTATTTGTTGCTTCTATATACAAATACACTTGATTTTTGTATGTTAGTTATATATCCTGAAACCTTGCTAAAGTTACTAGTTCTAGTATCTGGTTTGTAAATTCTAGAGGATTTTTTATGTAGATGATCATGTTAGTCCTCACTTGAGGTTATTTTTCCTATTAATTTTTGGAGAGAGTGGAAGGCAGGGAGGGAGAAGAGGGGAGAGAAAGAAAGAGGGAGGCGGGGGTGAGAGAGAGAAAGAGAGAGAAAGAAGGGGAGAGAGAACAGAACATCGATTTGAGAGACATATCCATTGATTGCCTCTTGCACACACCCTGACCTGGGCAGAGGATAGAACCTACAACCCAAGTATGTGCCCTTGACAGGGTTTGAACCCTCGAACCTTTGGTGTGCTGACCGATGCTCTAACCATGGAGAACATCAGCCAGGACACCATCCTGTATTTTTCAGATGCTTAAAAAGGATGTGTATTCTGCTGTATTGGGTGGCTTGTTCTATAAATGTGGATTACATCACGTGGTTTTTGGTGATGTTCAGTTCTTCTGTAACCTTACTGATTTTCTATCAGTTGTTGAGAAAGGGGTGTTGAAGTCCTCCAACTACAATTGTGAATTTGTCTATTTCTCCTTTTACTTCTGTTTTTGTGTTTGCACCTCTGCATATGCATTTAGGAGGGTTAAATCTTTTTGATAGATTGACCATTTCATCATTGTATAAAATCAGTCTCTGTCCTTGGTAATTTTCTTTTTTCTGAAGTTTACTTAATCTTTTGGTAATGTAGCCTCTTCTGCTTTCTTTTAACTAATGTTTGCATGGTATATTTGTCCTCTCCCTTTACTTCCAAGCTACCTATCCTATATAATAAAAGGGTAATATGCAAATTGACCTTTATGGCAGAATGACAGTTCGCTATGTCATGCACTAACCACCAGAGGGGCAAACACTCAACACAGTGTGCTCCCTCAGGGAGAGCTCTGCTCAGCCACAAGCCAAGCCTCTCCCACTTCCTCAGCAGCACTAAGGATGTCTGACTGATGGCTTAGGCCCACTGTCATTAGTTGGACATCCCCCAAGGGCTCTCAGACTGCCAGAGGGATGTCTGACTGCCAGCTTAGGCCCAATCTCCCAGGGAGTGGGCCTAAGCTGGCAGGTGGACATCCCCCGAGGAGTTCTGGACTGCAAGAGGGTGCAGGCCATGCTGAAGGAGCCCCCTCGACAAGTGCACGAATTTTCATGTACCAGGCCTCTAGTATCTTTATATTTGAATTGAGTTTCTTGTAGCTAGTATGTAAGATGAGTCATTTTTAAAAATCTACTCTGTGAAACTCTAATTGGTGTGTTTAGATCATTTACATTTACTTATTGATATGTTAGGGCTTAAGTCTGCCAGTTTAGTTTGTTTTCTGTTCATAGTTTTTCTTTGGATTACTTGAATAACTTTTTTTAAAATTTCATTTTGATTTACCCATCCACAGTGTTTTCAGTGCATCTCTTTGTATGGATTGTTTTGTAGTGGCTGTTTTATTACATTATGCATACATAATAGATCATAATCTACTTATCTTTTTACCAGTTTTCATGAAGTATACAAATAATCTCACCCTTTAAATCCCTTACCTTCTCTCATCCTATCTAATAAAGAAGGAATATGCTAATTGACCTTCACACCATTGCAAAGATGGTGGCACCCACAGCCAATAAGGAGGTAATATGCTAATTGACTGACCCACCCTCAAATATGGCAGCACCCACAGTCACAAAATGGTGTTGCCCAATCCCCTCAGCCCCGCTGGGGCAGCAGTCGCATGGGAAGGCCCGGCTACTTCATGTGCCTGCCTCTGGAGTCCCCCAGTCCCCTCAGCCTCCCAGCTGCCCAGGGCTGCCCAAGGCTCAGGTAACCAGGGCCGGCCAAGGTTTGCACTGCTGGCAGTGGCAGCAGCAAAGGTGTGATGGGAGTGTCACCTTCCCCTGATTGCCGGGTCGCCTCCTGCCCCTGAGGGCTTCCAGACTGTGAGAGGGGGCAGGCTGGGCTGAGGGACCCCTCCCTCCAGTGCATGAATTTTCATGCACCGGACCTCTAGTTTATAATATAATTGTCTTTATTTCCTTTCCATACATTGAAATGAGACAATGTTAAATTTTTTACTTCAACAGTGAAGCATCATTTAGAAAGTCTTTTGTATTTACCACTGCTTTCACTGTTCTCTTCTTTTCTGATTGTGCAAGTTTCCTTCTTTTATCATATCCTCTCTGTTTAAGAACTTACTCTGTTATGGTAGGACTGTTGGTGACAAAC
This sequence comes from Myotis nattereri, assembly GCF_964212035.1. NCBI lineage: Eukaryota > Metazoa > Chordata > Mammalia > Chiroptera > Vespertilionidae > Myotis > Myotis nattereri. Next base: position 96,445,884 of record NC_138075.1, read on the forward strand.
TCTCTTAGTTCTCCTTTATCTGAGAACTTCTTGAATTCTCCTTCATTGCTGAAGAATATTTTCCCTAGATATGGTATTCTTGGTTGACAGCTCTTTACTTTTAGCACTTGAAAAATGTTATTCTAGTCATTCTGGCCTCCATGGTTTCTCATGAGAAATCTATTGTAATTGTTTTTCCCTTATAGGTAAAATATTGTTTTTCTCTTGCTGCTAAGAATTTTCCTTGTCTTTAGTTTTATGGTTTGCTTATTATGTGTCTTGGCAAGGATTTTTTGGGTTTATTGTGTTTAGGTTTTTTTTTCTCCTCTTCTTAAATATTAGATTTATGTCTTTTTCCAAGTTTGGGAAAATTTCAGACATTCTTAGAATACATTTTTCAGTCTGACCTTCTTACTCTTCTCCTTCTGGTTCTCTGGTGACATATATGTTGAATTTTTTTCTTTTTTTCTTTTGTCATGTGCACACACAGATCTGGAGGGTCTGTTCATATTTTTTTCCCAATCTATTTTCTCGTTCAGATTGGGTAATTTCTCTTGCTATATCCTCAAATTAATGGATTCTCTCCTCTATCCTCTCTATTCTCTTGCTGAACTTACCCAGTGAGTTATTTTGGTTCATAAACTTCAGTTTTGAAATTTCCATCTGGTTCTTCTTTATATCTTCTATTCATTTGTTGAGACTTTCTTGTTCATTTGTTTCAAGTTTCCGTAATTACTCATTGAAGCACTTATATGATAACTGCTTTAAAATCTTGTCAGATTATTCTAATATCTAGTTCATCTTGATATAAGCATCTATTCATCATCCTTTCTCATTCAAGTTGTGATCTTCTTGGTTCTTGATATAATGAGCGATTTTGTATTGTGACTTGGACATTTTGTCATTATGTTGTGAAACTTTGGATTTTATTTAAATCTCTTGTTTTAGCAGGTCTTCCTGATGCCTCACTGGTGGAGGTCTGTGGGTATGGTAAGGTGGGAGTGAAAGTCCAAGTTCCCCACTTAGTGTCAATTGACAACCGTGGTGATACAAGTGCTTCATTATTGCTGGGCAGGGATGGAAGTCTCCCATGGGCCTCTTCTGACACTGACTTGGGTAGAAGGGAGAGGGTGCTTTATTATCGTCTTCCCAGGAGGCCTCTACTTAAAACACTGGACATGAGCCCATCACTGCTTGGTTGTGGTGATGTTCCTGTCATTGTATTAAATTCAATGCCCTTGTACTAAGAGAAGATATTTTGTTATGATTTTAGTTCTTTTAAACATGTTGATGTTTATTTTATTGCCCAAATTATGATCTATTCTGATGAGTTTTTCCTTGTCCATTTGAGAAGAGTGTTTATTCTGCTGCTGTTGGCTGGAGTGTCCTATAAATATCAATTAAATCAAGTTGATTTATAGTGTTGCTCAGGTCTTCAATATTCTTTTTTTTCCTATATATTCTTTTTAAAAAAATCTTTATGTTCTTTTATAGGAGCAAGATTCCTAACCAGTATACAGTGATGTATTCATTAAATAGACCTATGCAGAAATTACATACTGTCCAGCTAGATATGTTTTATTACACTTTGCCTATTGATGGAATACTAGTAGTTCCACTTATAAAGTTTTATACATCAAATAGCTTTGAATTTGACCAGGTTGTCCATTAATTCATCTCTGAAAAAATTAACTGGCATTTAATTTCAGCTACTATGTTTTACAGCATTAAAAAGCTTAGGCATTAGGTAGCTCTTCAAAATGTTGTTCTATGCACAATGGCATCTAACAGACAGAGCAGAGTCCATCATCTCACCCAGATTCACACAGACGGTTCTCACTGGAGAACGATAAGCTAACTAGCTGGTATTTAAGGGACAAAAGTTCTCCTAACCTGAGTTTCTTAACCACCAACACGGACTTCTTACTCTGCAAGCCTGTCTTCTGGGCTACCTTTATAGTGCCAGTGAAGACATGCCAGCCATAGCCCCGTGTGTAACTCAGCATGAGAGCACCAGGTCTGTCTGGTGGCGGTGGCCGGCACTGTTATTATATCCAGGTAAATAGAGACCCATTTTTAAAATGCCAATTTGATATACAAAATTAAAGGTACAACTAAGTTTGATTGAGCTAAGTTTGCACAATCTGGAATTCTAAATGATTTGAAAATTTTCAGAAACTGATAGCAAATTGTACTCATGGTGTTTCCCCGACATTAATACACTGATTAATCACCCAAATTGATTCAAACCCCTTTACTCAGTCCACATAGCCCTGAGATCATCCTGCAAAGTGCGTACCAAAAAATACGGAGTTAGGTTAACAAAGTTTGACAATATGTTATACAAGTCAAACTTGAAATCTGTTCTGAGAGAAAAGCACCAAGTCCTTTATATACACATTTAGTTTTATTGTAACAAAGCAACTTGTACTCTTTTAATGTTTAAAACTGAGCATCATTTTTCCTTTCCAGTGAAACAAAAAAAAAATTTAAAAATAAACAGGAACAAAATTACAATAGAGAAATGTCAATTCTGAATAAGATCCTACAGGTTCTGCTGATTCTCCCATTGAGTGGCAGGGCTCCAGTCATCACGAGGAGAGAATTTTATTTTAAAAGTGTCATCTTAGACTGCAAAGATGTCTGTTAAACATCACAATTAAACATGCCAAAGGAGAAGCCATGTTGTCAAAATGCCCACTTAACCCACCCAAACATCTCAAACCCACCCTTTGCTGACCTTCTGTAACCCCCCCCCCCCTTTTTTAAGTTTTTCTTTTTCTTTTTTTAAACAAGAGAATCTAGACAGGTACATGTTGGCAAATGCTAACTGTCCATATTTACATAGAGACACAGTGTAATCTCTGAGCCCAATATGCAGAGAAAGGAGGAAAAAGGCTAGAGCTGGGGCTTAGCAACCTCCAGCTCCCAGCAGAGCTAAGGGAGCAGAAGGTTTTTCTTTTTTTCCCACAGAGCACGGTGGTGTTGATTCCATTAAGTTTTTCTTGAGACAGGAAGGGATAAAAATGAATTTGGACCAGAAAGGGGCAAAGATTCTTTTCCCACAGTATTCTGTTCAAGGTACATCCCCCGCCCCCAAATAAGGTGAGAACAGGGGTGTAAAGGAGAGAAAGAAAAAAGACCTCAAAAACAGGGCGATTGAGCACAAGGGGCGGGTGGGGGGGACGGGGGGGGGCGGAGAAAAAGAAAAAACAACAACAATGCAACTTGTTCCCAGGGACTGGAGAAAATTAAAAAAAGGTTGGAATCCATCAGTGTTCATTAATCATCTCCTTCATCTTCCTCTCCTACTTCCCCCTCATCATCTTCAACTTCTTCACCTTCATCCTCATCCCCTTCTTCATCAATATCTCCCAACCTTCCTCTTCCTCATTATCATCTATATAGTCTTATTAATTTTTTTGTCAGCTCATTTTATTGATTACTGAGAGAGAAGTTTTGAATTGTTCCAATTGTGGATTTATCTTATTTTTGCTTTTAGATCTGTTTTTGCATCATATATTTTGAAGTTCTCTTGTTTAGTTAATACACAATTAGAATTGTGTGTTAATTGACTCTGTTATTATGTATCTCCCTCTTTATCCTTGATAATATTATTTATTTTGAAGTCTATTTTGTCTGATTTTAATATAGCTATTCTACTTCCTTTTAATTGTTTTTAATGGAAGATTTTCTTTAGCATTTTACTTATGATAATTTATATTTTTAATACAAAGTACTTTCTTTTAGAGCACAAATAGTTGTGTTTTCCTTTTTCATCCATTTTTATTTAGCATAACTAGTGATAAAATTGAATTTAAATTTACTATCTTGCTAGTTTTTTATATTGTCCCATTTGTTCTTTTTCCTTTTTTTCCCTTTTGTTTAGGTCCTTTTGAATTGAGCTCTTAGATATGATTCAATTTTATTCATGCTATTCATTAGTCAGTTACACTTTTTAAAAAGTTTCTTAGTTGCTGCCCTAGGGCTTCATCTACACTAATAAAAGAGAAAAATGGTAATTGGCGTACGGCGCTACCCTTTTCATTGGCTAATCAGGGCTATATGCAAATTAACTGCCAACTGAGATGGCAGTTAACTGCCAACAAAGATGGTGGCTAATTTGCATATGTAGGCACAATGCAGGGAGGCGAAAGGGAAAGCAGGAAGAAGCCCCCTGCCACTGACAGTGATCGGAAACCCAGGGGGGAGCTAAGAGCTGGGGGGCAGGGCAAAGGTGGCCCTGGGGCCGCCTTTGCCCTGCCCCCCAGCCATGATCAGAGAATCAGGTGCCTTTGCCGCCCTGGCCAGTGATAGCAGGAAGTAGGGGTGGAGCCAGTGATGGGAGATGGGCACGATCGAAGCTGGCAGTCCCTGGAGCTAGGGGTCCCTTGCCTGGGCCTAAAGCGGAGCCCACGATTGCGGCGCCCCCCGCTGCCACTGTGGGTCCCCGCTGCCCGGGCCGGATGCCTAGGCCAGAGGCGTTAGGCCTGGGCAGGGGCGGAGCCTGCAACCGCGGGGAGCTGGGGATCCCCTGCCCAGGCCTGACACCTCTGCCGGAGGCCTCAGGCCTGGTCAAGGGGTCGATCCGGTGATTGGTGATCGGAGGGTGATGAGGGTCAACTCCTCTGGCCGAAGCATCAGGCCTGGGTGGGGGTCGGAGCCGGGGGTTGGAGGGATATGATGGTCCCCTTGCCCAGGCCTGAAGCCTGGGTCAGAGGCGTCAGGCTTGGGCGGGGGGTGGAGCAAGCGATCAGAGGGAGATGGGGGTCCCCTGCCCAGGCATGATTCCTGGGCCAGAGGCCTCAGGCCTGGGCGGGGGTCAGAGCCAGTGATCAGGGGGAGATGGGGGTCCCCTGTCCAAGCCTGACACCTCTGGCGGAGGCGTCAGGCCTGGGCAAGGGGCCGATCAGGCCATCGGAGAGTAATGGGGGTCTATGCCTCTGGCCGAGGCATCAGGCCTGGGCAAGGGGCAGAGCCAGCAATCGGAGGGGCCTGGGGGTCCCCTGCCCAGGCCTGACTCCTGGGCCAGAGGCATCAGGCCTGGGCTGGGGGCAGAACCAGTGATGGGGGGAAATGAGGGTCCCCTGCCCAGGCCTGACACCTCTATCAGAGGCGTCAGGCCTGGGCAAGGGGCCAATCCTGCGATTGGAGGGTGATGGGGGTCAACACCTGAGGGCTCCCAGTATGTGAGAGGGGGCAGGCTGGGCTGAGGGACACTCCCCCCCCCCCCACCCAGTGCACGAATTTCGTGTACCGGGCCCCTAGTGTGTATGTATGTATATATATATACATATATATATATGTATATACATAGAATTTATTATGTCCCACTTTAAATAATACTATACAATTTCACAAATATTTTAAGAACCTCATGATAGTGTACTTGAATGCCTCTCCCTGTCCTTTGTGCTATTGTTATCATATATTTTATTTTTATGTACTAACCCCTCAAAACAGTTACTACTTATGCTTCAGTAAATTATATTTTAGAATGATTAAAAATAATAGTTTTATATTTATTTTTTCCATTTCTATAAATATGTTTATTTTTGCCATTTCTATAGATTATTTCTCTGTATAGATCCAGTGTTTCTGACTGGTATGATATTCCTTGTGATTGAAGGATTTCACTAACATTTCTTCTAGCACAGGCCTTCTGATGGTGAATTCTCTTGGTTTTTGTTCATCTGTGAAAGCCTTTATTTTCACCTTCAAATTTGAAAGATATTTTAGGTGTCAGTATATAATTTTGAGTTGACAGGTTTTTCCTCCCCTATTAGTACTTTAAAGACATAATTTACTTTCTTCTAGCTTGCGTTGTTTCTGGTGAGAAGCCTCTTTAAACCATTATGTTTTCTCCTCTATCTATAATGTGTCTTGCATGTCTGACTCGGTAAAGATGTTCTTTTTATCCTTGGTTTTAGCAATTTGAATATGATGACTCCCAGTCAATATAGGGTTTGAATCTAATTTTTTCTAGTGGTGGTGGAGAGTGAGGAGGTTTTGCCCTGCAGTTGTCTCTGTGTGTGCTGCAGCAGAGGTGAAGTTAGGAACATCACATTACTATCAGTGTAACTCCATTCGAGGCCTTGGTGCTGAAGTTATCCTTAGTCAATTGTGTCAGTGAGCAACAGAAGATGCGTCTGAGACTGCCTTTTCTGAATTTATCACCAATGTTAATTTTCAGATAGCACTAGAAAATTCAGAAGGGATATCATTGTAAATACGGTACTTAATTTTTTCTTTAATAAAGCAAATTAAATTTAATGAAGAACTGCAAAAGGAAAAGAATCAGCCTAATGAGACACCTAAGAAGGAAGCAGCAGGTGCCTTACGTAAAGCTAATCCTGGCTCAGACAAGAGTACGTTGGAGAAGAACCAAATTAATTTTGGGAAGAATCACATGATCAAGAGATTAAAGCCAAGTTTAAACTGGAAGACCACTGTTGATTCCAAAGAGTATGTATACATTTGCATGATGGGATTGTAAAACCATCTTTAGTGACCATATTTGCCTAATTTTTCACAGAACTTTATTTCATAGTAGAAAATACAGAGTAGTATTCTTTCCTGCTCCTCTTCCTATTTCAAGCAGAGAGATTTGACAGGCAACAGGGTTTATATATGGGTTCTGGAAACGGAATGGAAGAACACAATTCACTTTCATGTAGTTGGTAAGTTGGGCAAATAACTTGAAAAAGATGATACAACACACGGAGAAATCACATGGGCTACTTGTTAAGTGGGAGGTGAATTTTTAAATTCAGCTTTTTGTATGTGCTTATTTTTTTAAATTAAGAATTTACCTAAGTGTTTAATGAAAACCAAGTAGGTGCCAAAGACTATGCTAAAGCTGGGGATACATAGAAAATCAGATACAGGCCTTTCCGTAACATTGGGTGGAGAAGGTAAAAAAAATAGACAACTACAATCAAAGCAGTAATCCACTAGATTAAAAGCTACAGAGTAAAGGCCTTTCACAATGATGGCAGCCTGTGAAGACATGTTCCTAGTACAAAGGAATACTGAACAAATTGCTTCTTCATTATAGAAAGTGCATGACTGTGCTCAAAGGAAATTCTCTGTGTCTGGAAAACACATAATTTGGGGGCATGAAAATGTTGGAATACTTGTATACATTTCTATTTTAATTTCCTATTAATCATCAAAAAGTAACTAATAAAGAACGTTTTTAGACACAGAACCTCACTTCATGAGGAAAAACATGGCGGAAGACTTGAAAAGTCAGCAACATCTGTTTCATCTGGAAAAGCACAATGGGTTCGGTATGTTTCTGTTAACCAGTTCTTTAACACCATTTCTTACATGATATGCTAACTAATCCTAACTAATGGCATTCTTACTCTTAGGGTGCCAAGATATCTATATTGCCAGTTACTAGTAATGTTTTGCACAATGATCATACTGGATTTCTTTTAGTGCAGAGCTGGAAGAAATGGCAGAAATCTCACATTAGGAAATTTTCAACTTGGGAACAAAAACAAACTTTAAGATACTCTACTACATTTATACTACTTGGGGGGGGTGTGTCAATATCATAAACACTTTAATTTGTCTGACAATTCTTCAACTTTTTATTTTTAAATAACTATAGAGTCACACAAAGTTACAGAGGTACTACAGAGAGGTCTCATCTCCCCTTCACCTAGCTTCCCCCAAAGGTGACATCTAGGGTAACTACAGCATAATATCAAAACCAGGAGGGTAGCACTGGTACAATGTATATGTATACTTCATGCCATTTTGTCACATGTAAATGGTGTGGTAATGTGGCAATCCAGAAACAGGACTATTCCATCACTACACAGAGCTCCCTCCTGCTACCCCTTATAGTCAAACCCACTCCCTTTCCCACATTATTCCCAGTCCCTGGCAACTGTTAATCTGTTTTCCATTTCTATAATTTTGTCATTTTGAGAATGTCATATAAACATAATCATAAATTTTTTGTACTGGCTGTGTTTTTCATTTAATACTCTTGACATTCATCCAAGTTGTGTCATGTATTAGTAATTTGTCTCTTTTTTTTGCTAAGTAGTATTCCATGGTATGGATGTACCATACTGTAATTTCTCACTTATTGAGGGAAATTTTCATTCCTCTCATTTTTTGGCTATTACAATTAAGGTGGTTGTAAATAATTATAGACAAATTTCTATATGGATGTAAGCTTTCATTTCTCTAGGACAGCGGTTCTCAACCTGTTGGTCGTGACCCCTTTGGCGGTCGAACGACCCTTTCACAGGGGTCGCCTAAGACCATCCTGCATATCAGATATTTACATTATGATTCATAACAGTAGCAACATTACAGTTACGAAGTAGCAACAAAAATAGTTTTATGCTTGGGTCACAACATGAGGAACTGTATTAAAGGGCCAGAAGGTTGAGAACCACTGCTCTAGGATAAATGCCTAATTGCCAACACATGTAATAATTGTGTGTTTAGCTTTGTAAGACATTGCCAGATTCTTCCAGAGTGGCTGTACCATTTTACTATCCTACTAGCAATGTATGAGACTCACTTTCTTCTTATCCTTGCCAACATTTGGTATTGCCATATTTTTTTATTTTCACTGCACTAAAAGATGTATAGTGTTGTCTTATTATGGTCTTAGCATTTCCTAAAATGGCTAGTGATATTAAACATCTTTTCATGAGCTTATTGCTCATGTATGTTCTTCAATGAAATGTCTTGTATGTCTTTTGCTTATTTTCCAATCAGATCATGTTTTGTTTTTAAATGTTGTGTTTTGAGAGTTCTTTATCTATTTTGGGTATCCTAGGTTGGATATGTAGTTTGCAAATATTTTTTCCTCTCTGTAACTTGTTTTTTTCATTCTCTTAATATAGGGTCTCTCATAAAACAACTTATTAATTTTGATAAAGCTCAATGTATAGATTTTTTCTTTCATGGATTGTGCTTTTGATGTCATGTCTAAGAAATCTTTATGATGCCTCTAGTCCTGAAGATTTTCTTTGTTTTTCTCTAAAAGTTGTGTTATTTTTACATTAAAGACTGTGATCCATTTTGAGTTAATTTTATATATAAGGTGTGAGGCTTAGTCCAAGCTTCACTTTTTTGCCTATGGATGTCTCCAGCACCATTTGATGAAAAGACTGTCTTTTCATCATTGAATTGCTTTTGCATTGTTTAAAAAAAACCAGTTGGGTGTGCTTATGTGAGTCTATTTCTGGGTCTCTATTATATTCAGTTGATTTTTATCTGTAGCCTTTCATGAATACCACACTGTCTTGATTACTGTAGCTATATAGTAAATCTTGAAATATGGTAAAGTGGTTATTCTCACCTTCTTTTAAAAATTGTTTTTGCTATTCTAGTTTCCTTCCTTTTCACACAAATTTAGGATAATCTTGCTATCTCTATTTAAAAAAATGTGCCAAGGATTTTGATGTTTTTACTATGTAGAGTAATATAATCTATAAACACTATGTGTGTCTTCATTTGGACTTTTTATTTATTTTACCAGCATTATGTAGTTTTCAGCATACAAGTCCTGTACAAAAAGTTGTTAGATTTAATATCTGGAACTAGAGAATCCAGTACAATGCTGAATAGCAGTGGTCAAAGTGGACATTCTTGTTTGTTCTCCATTTTAGGGGAAAATGTCTTTCACTATAGTAAGTACAATGATAGTGTCGGTTTTGTACATATTCTTTATCAAGTTGAGGAAGTGCCCCTCTGTTCTTGGTTTTTTTTTTTTTTTTTGAGAGTTTTTATCATTAGGTACATGTTGCTGAAATAGTAATGTTATAAGCATGTACATGCTGTAACATAAATATATTTATTATATGTTGTTGTTATTATTCTTAGTAAGAGTGCTGACAAGGTTGAGGAAATTGTTAGTGAGAGCTCCTCAGAGAGTGAAGAAGATGAAGAACCACCTGATCATCGCCAGGAAGCAAATGCAGATTTGCCATCGGAATATTGGCAGATTCAGAAGCTGGTGAAATATTTGAAGGTAAGACAGACCCTTTGTACTATGTTTGCAATGTTTATTTTTAAATCCTTGCCCCAAAATGTATATTCTGCTTCCAAGTTTATTGTGTTTCTTTCAAATAAGGGTTGTAGGAACCCTATTTTTTTTTAATATTTTTTATTGATTAAGATATTACATATGTGTACCCTCTACCCCCCCCCCCCGCTCATCCCCTCACCCCCCCCCCCCCGTTGTCCGTGTCCATTGGTTAGGCCTATATGCTTGCATATAAGTCCTTTGGTTAATCTTTCCCCCTTGCCCCCACCCTCCCCTACCTTCCCTCCAAGGCCCGACAGTCCAATCAATGCCTCTCCATCTCTGGATCAGTCCTTGTTCATCAGTTTATGTTGTTCATTATATTCCACAAATGAGTGAGATCCTGTGGTATTTATCCGCTCTCCAGTTCCATCCATGCTGTGGCAAACGGTAAGAGTTCCTTTTTCTTCTTCCTCTTCTTAAAGAATACCTTTCAGCATTTCATATAATGCTGGTTTGGTGGTGATGAACTCCTTTAGCTTTTTCTTATCCGTGAAGCTCTTTATCTGACCTTCCATTCTGAATGATAGCTTTGCTGGATAAAGTAATCTTGGTTGCAGGTTCTTGCTATTCATCTCTTTGAATATTTCTTGCCACTCCCTTCTGGCCTGCATGGTTTCTGTTGAGAAATCAGCTGACAGTCGAATGGGTACTCCCTTGTAGGTAACTGACTGTCTTTCTCTTGCTGCTTTTAAGATTCTCTCTTTATCTTTTGCTCTTGGCATTTTAATTATGATGTGTCTTGGTGTGGTCCTCTTTGGATTCCTTTTGTTTGGGATTCTCTGCGCTTCCTGGACTTGCAAGTCCATTTCTTTCACCAGGTGGGGGAAGTTTTCTGTCATTATTTCTTCAAAAAGGTTTTCAATATCTTGCCCTCTCTCTCCTTCTGGTACCCCTATAATTCTGATGTTGGTACGCTTGAAGTTGTCCCAGAGGTTCCTTACACTATCTTCGTATTTTTTGAATCTCTTTTCTTTTTTCTTTTTCGGTTGGGTATTTTTTGTTTCTTTGTATTTCAAATCTTTGACTTGATTCTTGGGATCCTCTTGTCTGCTGTTGGATCTCTGTAAATTATTCTTTATTTCAGTCAGTGTATGCTTAATTTCTAGTTGGTCCTTTTTCATGTCCTCCATGGTCTCACTATACTCCTTGAGGGATTCATTAAATTTATCGGCGGTTTCCATAAAATTCTTGAAAAACCTTATAAATGTGGCCTTGAACTCTATATCCAGTCGTTTGCTTTCCTCCGTTTCTGCCATTTGTGACCTGTTTCTTTGTCTCCGCATTTTGGCTGCTTCCCTGTGTTGATAGAGTGGCCCTGCGCTCCAGGTGTCCCGTAGGGCCCAGTGGCTCAGCCTCCCCAGTTACCTGGGGTGGACACTCTTGGTGCACTCTTGGTGCCTTGGTTGTTGTAGGATCACTGGGAGGAATTGACCTCCAGGCCAATTGGCTGTGGGAATCAGCTGTGTCTGAAGTGGGAGAATGGTCCCCCTCTGACCACTGGGTACAGTGGCTCCTGGATCTAAGGAGGTGCTAATTCAGCCCCTGCCTGAGGCCACACAGCAGGAGTCACGAAGAGGCTCAGCTGTGATGCAATGCAAGCCGCTGTGGGGCCTTGGGCCTTCTCTTGGAAGTTCTGGGTCTGGCTGGCCCGGCTGCAGTTAGGTAATTATCAGGTTGCAAAGGGCCGGGGCATTCACATGCAAAAGCCTCTGCCCCAGCCTGGGTAGGGCGGGGTCTCAGGTAGTCAAAGGGCGGAGAATGCAGCTATGGTGATTCTCCGCGCCCTGAGTCGCGCGTCTCAGTGTCCCGGTAATGGCTGCAAGCACCTCTGAGGGAAATCCGCCCTCAAGTTCGCCCGCTGCCGCCTGACAGAGCAGCTTCTCCCCATATGAGACCTGGGTCCCCAGAGACTTGCTGGAACCGGAGTTCAGAGCAGTCGGGAGCTTGTGATTCAAAAAGACAGCCGCGTCCTCAGGTGCCACCCCCTTTCCGCGCGCGCGAGCCGCCGTACCTCTGCACTCAGCCTCCGCAGCTCCTCTGGCTCTCAGCGTGCTTTTCTTTTCTTCTAGTTGTAGAAATTACACTCAGCCAGCCTTCCTGTTGTTCGGGATGATGTTTGCTCCGACCTTTGCCGTATTTTTCAATTGTTGTGTGGGATGGCGATTTCCCGGTGTTTATCTATGCCGCCATCTTAGTTTCTCTCCCTATTTTTATTTAAATGTGTACAGGGAGGAAGGTCTTCTTCCCTCTAGGATGACAAGGTTCGTCCTCCTGGAGCAGGCAGGCTGCCTAGAGCCAGCTATCTTGCTTAGAGCAACTGGGGTAGCACCAGATACTATGACTTACCACCAGTGAGGTGTGATGGAAAGAGCATTTAAATTTTTGAAGTTGGACTAATTTTTCTGCTGTACCACTTACTAGCAGTGTGGCTGTTGAAAAGTTTGGTTTGAGCCTTATTTTTCTCAACCTATGTTATAAAATAAGTATCTTATAGGATTAGTTTAAGGATTGAGAAAACATTTGAAACATGTGGCATAGTGTCTGATACATAGTAGGTACTTAAAATATTCATTGGTGTATTTTCATTATTATCTTCAGTAATAAAACATACATATGAAAACTGTTTACATAATAACTGGCCATATAATGTTGTATTTAAGTACTTGGATGGGGGTGGGGAATCAAAGAAAATGATTTGCCAAAACCCAGATTAATATTATTTTCTGATATTGGATAGCTGATATTGATAATGTCTAGGCTGTGTTTAATAATTAAAGCAAAAGTCCAGAAGTACTTGTGAAAACAACATTATGGCTTATCTCATGTTTTCCTTCTGCTTCTCCATGTCTTTGGTCAAATCAACATGGACATTTGCCAATGACTTTGCACACTTAAAGGCATTTAGGTAACTCCTAAAATGCTAATGGGTACTTTTCCTGTGCCTTTGAGGTCCTCCAGAACTGAGAGGTAAAATAGCTTATTTGTGCATATTTTTGTGAATTCTCTAAGGCCCTGCATAGATATGGCCTTGTAGGCATAAGTCAGTTGAAAAAGTTTTTCTTGCAAGAAACATATGCCCCTTCCTCTGTCAGACACAGCCTCAGCTGCAATTTATAGAAAAATAAAAGTTTTCCTGAATCCCATGGAAAGGTAGTCAAGAAATTTGGAAAATGGGGAAAGGATTCTAATTCTCTTTGGAGAATTAAAATTTAGACATTGCTGATTCAAAGGAACTTACTAACATCATTGAAAGCAAGAGCAGTTAATTATCTAAGCTTGGTAATCATTCCATAATATATCTGTATATCAAATCAGCACATTGTACACTTTAAACAGAGATAATTATATTTGTCAATTATTTCTCAATAAAGTTGAAAAAACACACAATGCTAACAGTACAATCAAAGTTGAAAGTAGGCATTTCCAAGCGTCAGGACAGAAGCAAAGTCAGGACAGAAGCAAGTAGGAGAGAAGTGATCATAATCTAATGTCAGCCTTGCTTGTAGCATTTGCCATGCTCTAAATGTGTGTCTGCTGCTAAGAGTGAGTCATTCTTGCATAACTATTAATATGTTTATATGCATAGTATACTTTATACAAATCCTATTAGTGGTGTTCCAAGAAATAACAAATTTGAAAGCAAAATAAGTCATTAAATTTTAATTGAGATTTCCACTGTAGCCTTGTCAAGCTCGCTAAGTAGATCTGAATGTTATGTTTTTTGGATGTACTACCCAATAATTTTGCTGGCATTTTTTGGTGTTTGAATATTATTACAATTTGTTCTTTCTAAGTAATTTAACAGAAGAAATTCAAAGGGAAGATTATGTGAATATGTTGTGGAACATTCCATTATAAAACCAGAAACTGGTGTTAAATCTGAATTAATAAAAACAACAAAGACTTAGATAGCCAATCCAGAATCAGGACAAAGAGATAAAATATTTTCATCATTAAAAAAGGAAATGAGCTTATGTGAAGCAAACCCTAATGCCTTCCTTGGCTATGCTTTTAGAAGCCTCTTAATAATTTGACCAATGTCAATACAAAATGAAAGAAAAATTACCTTTTTACATCTAGAATAGTAGCCAAGAAGCAAAAACCAACACTGTTGGATAGAACGATCAATGCTTTGAGTGTTTTAAAATTTAATTTTAAGAATGATATCTTATAAATGTAAATATTTTAATATCATTTTTCAATTTCTAAAGTGACTTTTATTTGGCCTTTATATTGTGTTAATGTTCCTCTCTTTTAGTGTTTTCTGGTCTCAAATATCAGGTAGAGATAATTTTTAAATGTTGTAATATATATAGCTTATTTTTTTACGGAACACCTCTGAAATTTTTAGCATTGCTACCACACAAAAAATGATACACTGTTTAACATTATTCTCTAGTATGGTCAGGATTATTATTTTTACAATGTAAATAAAGTTTCAGAAAAAGCATGGGGTAACATGATTTCTGGAATTCCTAAGAATTTCTGGGAATTCTGATTTCTTATTCCAAAATTTGAAGATTCATATCTGTTGGGAATTTGGGAATACTAGCATGGAGCACAGGCTGGAGTTCGGGCCCCATGGTCCATCCTGTACCCCTTTGACAGGTGTCTTTGTGCACAAGCCATACTTACAGTCAACACAGTGGCTTAGCTGGGCATGCACGGCAGCAATGTACAGACTCAGGAGACCTTCCTGGCAGTGATTTGATCCTTTTCTGAACTGCAGAGCTGCCCTGATCTCACCTCTACTCATAAAGAGCATATCACCCACCTGGAGAAAAGATTGGCAGTGTAGAACTTTTGTCACCCAAAACTTGGGCAGCTTGAGCCAGGCGAGCTTTGTCGATCAGACAGGGCCTTTGGAAGAGCCCTGGTGTTTATCCAAATAATTCTGGTCTATTAACTGCATTTCATTGGTGAAAGAAAATAGTCAAAGGGGTGCAAGTATCAGCAGGACCAGGAGTAGACTAATGGATTAGTAGTTAGCAGCACGATCTTCAATATCAGTTGAGTCAGGATCTGCCACTACTAGTTCTCTAGCCTTGGGAGAGCTGGTGGCTCTCTCTAGACTTCACTTTCCTCATTGGTCTAGATGGCAAAATAAAACGTCCCATATTTTAGAATTATTATGAATATTAAATGAAATCTAATGCATGTAAGGTATTGGCAATAATAATAATTTCCATTACATATTATTGCTATAAACAGTGTATAGTGTGGAGTCTTGAGATACACAAGTGATCTCTACTTTTGCTTTAAATTTTCTAGCAACCATTAAAAGGAGGGAAATGCGGTGAGTTAATATGTTGAGGGAAAGATTCTTAATCATAATAAGATAGAAATAACTCAGTTGCCCATGTGTGTAACCCATCCTGGTGCTAAGAGCAGAAGGAATTTTCTCCCTGAAGACTTAAAGGGGCAGACTGTGAGTGAGGTAGTGAACATCTGCTTCAATAATATCCTCTCAGTGAACATGGTAAGGAGGTCTTAAAATAGTCTAGTTATTGGATAACTATTTTAAGTTTTTCAACTATTTAGGATAAATACATATAATACTAGGCCAAGAAGGGATGCACTATTTCTGTCCCAGAACAGCTAAGAAAAACATTTATTGATGAAGTGCTATTTAAGCTTGCATAAGTTCTTCATCAATAAATTATGTGCAAATGTGATACTTTTGGCCAGACAGTAAATTGCTTGGAATTATTATAGTTCCCACAGGTAAATATTCTTAGCATAGCCAATAAAAGAAAAAGTATATCTACAAATGATTTCAAGGTTTTGATGCAGATAGATATTTTATATGGAGATACAAAAGGATATTAAAAGTCTTTGAAATGCAAAATTGAATGTCTCTAGGTAATCTCAAAATAAATACACTTGACATTTAATTTATAAAATTATTTCTAAATGTAGACTTAAACTAGCAGAGAAATGTTAATGTTGACCTGACTTTCTACTTAATTTTCCAAGTACAGCAATGTCTGCGATTGTTGAAAAAAAATGTTGATGAGCTCATTAATACTCAAATGGGTCAATGAACTATAGTTATTATTTATCCAGAGCTATGAGCTCAGATCTTGGCATGCAAGTAAAGGGAGTTTGTATTTAATTATTTGGCTTTGACACATGATCATTGCATCTTGCAAGTTTTATATATGTATATATTCATATAATCTGGATTTTTAGGACACAGTTTTTTCAGATGAATATTTATTCAGAATTGTGGAAAGCCATATTTTTACATAAGATTTTATGACGACAATTTTTTTTAAATTTTCTTTTTATTGTTGACACTATTACAGATGTCCTCATTTTCTCCATCTTTGCCTACCTCCACCCAGTCCCTGCTCCTCCCTTTCCTCTGGTCATCTCCACTCCGTTGTCTGTGCCTACTATGGGTTATGCATATATGTTTTTGGCTAATCCCTTCACCTTCTTTCATCCAGTCTCCTCTTTCCCCTCCCCTCTGACAGCTGTCAGTCTTTTCTGTCTATCTATGCCTCTGTTTCTATTTTGTTTGTCAGTTTATTTTGTAGAACACGATTTACTTTTTAAACTAATTAATACTTGGCTTTTTTACTCACCACATTCCAACTCCCCCCACCCCATAAAACTGATGACTCTGTACCCTGGTTCTAAATGAAGCAATAATCCCCTTTCAGCTACCTTACTGAGATGCACTTGCATTCTGCCTTCTATCGTTAAGGTTTAGCGTGTCTGTCTTATCAGCTGTCTATCCTATCAGAGGCCATATTAAATTATTTGTCTTGCAGGGGTCTTGCTAGTGAGCACAGCCTTGCCTCTCAACCCTTTGCCCAAAAGGTGTCACTGGGAGAGCGCAAGGTTCTTGAGAGGCCAGGCTGTGCCATTCTTCACACTCAGGTCCTCGAGAGCAGTTCTTCCTCCCTGCGAACCTCATCTTCCTTCTGCATTGCTGACTTTCTGCAACTTCTCTTCCTCTTCTCTCTCCTCCTTTTGCTGCCCCCTTTCTCCTTGTAGGTGTACTATTTTGTATTCTGTATTTGCTAGCTTAATAAGGATATTATTTTCTTCCCTGGCCATAAATGATCCAAAATCTTGCAGTTTTGCTATGGATCAGTTCTAGCGCCTGGGGGAGATGGTTTAATAAGGTGTATGCATCACACTAGTTCTGTGAATCTCTCTAAAAATACAGAAGTTTCACTCACTTCTAAATCATCTGTTTGATTGTTTTTTATTGTCTTTATTTGTAGTTGATATCTAATTTTATGCCATTGTGATCTGTGATCATGCTTGATATGGTTTCGAGCTTCTTGAATTTATGGAGACTTAGCCTGTGTACTAACATGTGGTCTATCTTTGAAAATGTCCCATGTGTACTTGAGAAGAATGTATATTTCTGTAGCTTTGGGGTGAAATGTTCTGAAGATGTCCATTCCATCTGATCTAGTGAGAGAAGTTTAGGATTGCTGTTTCTTTGCTGATATTTTGTGTCGAGGATTTATCTAGTGATATCAGTGGGGTATTAAAGTCCCCTACTATGATGGTATTGTCAAACTCTCCCTTGATATCTTCAAGATTTCAGTGTTCTTAATGTGAAAAATGAATCTTGGGACCTGAGGTTGAAAGCCCCTTGAAATCTATTTCTGTGGAGATTGATATGGAATTTATTACTGTGGTATCAGTAAATCCAAGAGAAAATTGAGCAGACTAAAGTGAAACCAAGAAAATGGTTGGTCAGCTTTCTGGGATCTCAGAGCCTGGGTCTAGCTGGCATCATGTTTTATACCCACTCTAGGCATTTCCCAGGGATGTGAGGTGAGGATGTACCATCCTGGCATCAGCTGCAGGCTCAGCTGGAATAATATTAGCAAGCAAGCTAGAAACTTCTGCCTGCCCCCACTCTGAAGTGCTTCATTGGGCTGACCTGTTCATGAGTACTTGCTACAATATGGAGGAATCTAGGTTAATCCTCAGGGTCATTTCCCCAGGTGCATCTTCTCCCTCTTGGATGCCTCTTTCTGCACCTGGGAAACAGCATTGATTGAGAAAGCCGAGTCCACCAGCAGGTGGCATGCCAAATGAATCTGAGTGGGAAGTGACAGGGGCTTGTGTTGATGTGGAGGTGTGTTGGGGGCTTGGAATAGGAGAGTGTCCTTGGAAGCACAAAGAAATGACTAAGAAAGAATAAAGGCCAGTTTCTGAGGAGAGTTTGGTTTAGAACAGATTAATTTTGAAGACAGTGAAATATCCAAATAGATATAGCCCATGCAACAATTGGAAATAAAAAAACTGGAACTCAAATTTTTTCATTAGAAATGAAACCACCTGTTTGGGAGCTAGGGGCAGGAATTAGACTGAGGTGAGAGAGTGGAGCCTGTGGGCCTATTTTTGTCTTTTTATTAATGAATGGATGTGCGTTCTTGATAGCTAATCAGAACATTGCTGCCTCTCACTTGGGTTAGTACAAGTAAGGCAATATTTTTGGATCAAAATTACTATACCCAAACTGGTGGTCTTTCTTTAAACATTAGTTTGCCATCTTATAAGCAGACTAGTGGCCCAGTGCACAAATTTGTGCACATTGAAAGGAATTTAATTAGAAGAAATATTTTAATATCACTATTTGCCCTTTCTCTATAATAAAAGTGTCAACCAAATTCATGATTGACAATGACAGATGGAAACACACGCATGCAATTGGCACCAGCAAATGCTTTATATGTATCATGCATGAACGAGTCAACTTAGCCTTTTCTAGATATAGAACAAACTTGCTTAATTAGACTTGCTTTCTGATTTAGCTACTTTTTCCAGCCCAGTGAAGCACTCCAACTTCTCTTTCAAGTAATTGTCAGCAACACAGCAGTAAATATCAACACGAAGCAGATTATTGTTGTAGATCACACAGGGAGAACAAAGGGTAAAATATTTAACTGCAGCAGTGTTTGACTATATTCTGTGCAGTGAGAAAACCTGAAGTCATTTTCAAGTTCCACCATTTCTTACTTCTTTTCAGTCGGGTCAGGTTTCTAAGCTTTCTAAATCTCTGCTTTCCAGCTAATGAAAAGAAAATAGGATTCCACCAGAGTCTCCTATGTACCTACTCCAGGACTTCTGTGAGGATCAAATGAGATGAGGCATGGGAAAATGCTTCACAGACATTTGGTTACAGTGTAAAGTGTTTCCACCTGGGTATAAAGCAAGTCGTGTTACTGGGCTAAAGAAACTGCAAGGAGGCTAATCGCTAGGGAGAGGAAGCCAGGTGTTGCTACTTGATGTCATTATCTTGACAGAGGGAAAAACACTTAGTATATTAGCCTTTTGTATAGGTAGATCACTGGCCTTTAAAAAATCTTAAATAAAGTAACATTTTATTTGGTAATTTCATGCAGCTAGCTCTTAGACACAAAATATTACAGGAAGGTAAATAATTGGGAAAGTTTGAAGCAAAAAGAGAAAAAAATGTCTATTTTTAAAGTAAGCTTCCATCTGATTGAAAGCTGTTACATTCTAAACTCCAAGGGGCTAGATATGAAGACTGGGGAATGATGGGCTTTTTTTCTTTCTTTCTTTTTTTTAATCCACACTTGAGGATATGATTTTAAAGATTGTCAGAGAAAGAGAGAAACATGAATCTGTTTACCCCCTGTATGCGCCCCAACCAGTAATTGAACTGCAACCTAGGTATGTGCCTTAATTGAGAACTGAACCTGCAACCTTTTGTTGTATGGGATGATGCTCCAACCAACTGAACCACCGGACCAGAGCAATGATGGGCTTTTTCTTAAATTTTTAAAAATGTTTTTCTTTATTGGTTAAGGTATTACATATGTGTCCTTATCACCCCATTGTCCCCTCACCCCCCCCCCACTCATGCCCTCACCCCCTGGTGTCTGTGTCCATTGGTTAAGCTTATACGCATGCATACAAATCCCTTGGTTGATCTCTCCCCCTTACCCCTACCCTACGCTACCTCCCCTCTAAGGTTGGATGGTCTGATCGATGCTTTTTGGCTCTGGATCTGTTTTTGTTCATCAGTTTATGTTGTTCATTATATTCCACAAATGAGTGAGATCATGTGATATTTATCTTTCTCTGACTGGTTTATTTTGCTTAGCATAATGTTCTCCAGTTTCATCCATGCAAATGGTAAGAATTCCTTCTTTTTTACCGCAGCATAGTATTCCTTTGTGTAGATGTACCACAGTTTTCTTATCCACTCATCTGCTGATGGGCACTTAGGCTGTTTCCAAATCTTAGCTATGGTAAATTGTGCTGCTATTGAACATAGGGGTGCATATATCCTTTCTGATTGGTGTTTCTGGTTTCTTGGGATATATTCTTAGAAGTGGGATCACTGGGTCAAATGGGAGTTCCATTTTCAGTTTTTTGAGGAAACCATACTGTCTTCCACAGTGGCTGAACCAGTCTGCATTCCCACCAGCAGTGAAGGAGGGTTCCTTTTTCTCTGCATCTTCTCCAGCACTTGTCCTTTGTTGATTTGTTGATGATAGCAATTCTGACAGGTGTGAGATGGTATCTCATTGTTTTGATTTGCATCTCTCGGATGATTAGTAACTTTGAGCATGTTTTCATATGTCTCTTGGCCTTCCTTCTGTCTTCTTTCGAAAAGCATCTATTTGGATCCATTGCCCATTTTTTGACTGGATTGTTTATCTTCTTTTTGTTAAGTTGTATGAGTTCCCTGTAAATGTTGGAGATTAAACCCTTATCAAAGATAACATTGGTAAATATGTTCTCCCATGCAGTGGGCTTTCTTGTTGTTTTGTTGATGGTTTCTTTTGCTGTGCAGAAGCGTTTTATTTTGATGTAGTCCCATTTGTTTATTTTCTATTTAGTTTCCATTGTCCTAGGAGCTGTATCTAAAGATACTGCTTTGGCATATGTCTGAAATTTTGCTGCCTGTGGATACCTCTAATATTTTTATGGTTTCCCATCTTACCTTTAAGTCCTTTATCCATTTTGAGTTTATTTTTGTGCATGGTGTAAGTTGGTGGTCTAGTTTCATATTTTTGCATGTATCTGTCCAATTTTCACAACACCATTTCAACACATTAAAATGACTGTCTTGACTCCATTGTATGTTCTTGCCTCCTTTCTCAAATATTAATTGAGCATAGTGGTTTGAGTCGATGTCTGTGTTTTCTATTCTATTCCATTGGTCTATATGTCTGTTCTTGTGCCAGTACCAGGCAGTTTTGAGAACAGTGGCTTTGTAATACAGTTTGATAACTGGTATTGAGATCCCTCCTACTTTGTTCTTTCTAAGGATTTCTGCAGGTATTTGGGAATGATGGGCTTTTTAATGTAAATTCACAAATGTGGTGCCAGCCTTGAATGTGCCATGGGGGCAATTTTTGTTCCTATGTTCTAGGGCAGTGGTCGGCAAACTGTGGCTCACGAGCCACATGTGGCTCTTTGGCCCTTTGAGTGTGGCTCTTCCACAAAATACCACGTGCAAGTGCACATGTACAGTGCGATTGAAACTTCATGGCCCATGTGCAGAAGTCGGTATTTTGTGGAAGAGCCACACTCAAGGGGCCAAAGAGCCGCATGTGGCTCGCAAGCCGCAGTTTGCTGACCACTGTCTAGGGCAGTGATGGTGAACCTTTTGAGCTCGGCGTGTCAGCATTTTGAAAAACCCTAACTTAACTCTGATGCCATATCATATATAGAAATTTTTTGATATTTCCAACCATAGTAAAACAAAGACTTATATTTTTGATATTTAATTTATATATTTAAATGCCATTTAACAAAGAAAAATCAACCAAAAAAATGAGTTCGCATGTCACCTCTGACACGGGTGTCATAGGTTCGCCATCACTGGGCTAGGGGAATGGTGATATTATCTGAACACATGTCACTCAGTGGAAAATGGGTGCTGTGGACTACTGAGTGACAGCTTCTGATGACAACTAACATCACCACACTTTTTTCCTCTACCCCCACCCAGGTGAGTTGATGAGCGGTAGTGCCTCATTGGTTCATTCTATATGGTCAGTTTCATAAAACACCGGTGTTGGTCTCATCTTTCACATGAGCCAGGGGTCTTGCTAGTTATTCTCTGTCATGTATCCACAAATTCAGAATTCTCAGGCCATGAAAAGTGAAGGGGTGAGGTGAGTCCCCTACTTAGCAGGGACCAAGACTCTCCTTCAGAGTGACATCTAAAAGATGATCATATAAAAAATCTCACAAGGATTCCCAAGAAACATTCAGGCTCCTTCCTTGGCATAGTCTGCATTTCCTGTCTGGAGGATGGATTCTCAGCAGTAACAGTGTCATACTTGAAAACCTTGGTTAAAGATTGCTTTTGTGGTGCTCAGTTTCTTAATGATCTCACATTAACCGATTCAACACACACATGCACACATTCCACCCCCATCCCTTAATTGGTTAAAAAGTTCTTCTAAGTTGTAATTGGCAGTTACAGGCATACCTTATTTCATGGCACTTTGTGCTTCACAGATGTTGCATTTTTTACAAATTGAAGGCAACACCAACCAGCAGAAAGATTACAACTCCCTTTATTGTGATACTCACTTTATTGTGATGGTCTGGAACCAACCCCGCAGTATCTCTGAGATATGCCTGTATATTATTTTTCATGTAGGAATTTGATGTACTTTGCAATGAATTCCAGTTAATTAAATTCCTTTCCCATTACTTGGGTTTTGGAGTGTCACTTAGTGTGATCCTTGTTTCATTGGTGGAAAAGCTGAGAAATACTTTACTCCCGGCCACACAGAAGGTGCTATGGTCCAGGACAGCATCCAGGTTTCTGTCTTTATTGCCAGTTGCCTGGTTATGCTGTCCCTCTGTCAAGAAAATCAGGCCCTGAGCCTGCTGACCTTGCTGTTGTATGTTATTATTTTCTCTTTCCTTTGTTTTTCTTTATTTGCATAAGGGGCTAATTAAACTGGGATCACTTCTTAACAAAGGAATTTAATGGTCATTTTTGGAAGACCTATGAGAGTACGCTCTTTTGCTAGGTTTTAATTAAAGAGATGGAGAAGCACATGATAGTGCAGTGTTATTATTGTTGAAAAGAATCTTTTAAAAATAAAAAATAATGATCACTGTTTATGAACCCAAACACACTCCAATAGTTTGACAAGTGAGGCAAGAACATATAAAGGCAGTCTATTCAATAAATAGTGTTGGGAAAATTGAACAGATACACGCAAAAAAATGAAACTAGACAACCAATTTATACCATACTCAGGAAAAACTCAAAATGGATTAAAGGTATACATGTAAGACCTGAAATCATAAAACTCCTAGAAGAAAACAAAGGCAGTAAAACCTTGGACATTTCTTCTAGTGATACTTTTTCTGACAAGGGAAACAAAAGAAAAAAAATAAACAAATAGGACTACATCAAACTAAAAAGTTTTGCTCAGCAAGGAAACAAAACAAAAAAACAACTTACTGAATGGGAGAACATATTTGCCAATGATACATCCAATGAGGGGTTAATATCCAGAATTTATAAATAACTCACACAACTCAACACCAAAGGAAACAAATAAACCAATTAAAAAATAGACAGAGGGCCAGAACCGGTTTGGCTCAGTGGATAGAGCGTCAGCCTGCAGACTCAAGGGTCCCGGGTTTGATTCCGGTCAAGGGCATGTACCTTGGTTGCGGGCACATCCCCAGTGCGGGGCGTGCAGGAGGCAGCTGATCAATGTTTCTCTCTCATTGATGTTTCTGGCTCTCTATCCCTCTCCCTTCCTCTCTGTAAAAAATCAATAAAATATATTAAAAAAAAAATAAAAAATAGACAGAGGACCTGAATAGATACTTCTCCAAAGAGGACATACTGATGGCCAATATGAAAGGATGCTCAACATCGCTAATCATCAGAGAAATGCAATTAAATCCACAATGAGATATCACCTCACACTTGTCAAAATGGCTGCCATCAACAAATACACAAACAACAAGTGTTGGCAAAGACGTGGAGAAAAGGAACTATTGTGCACTGTTGGTAGAAATGCAGATTCAAGCAGCCACCATATAAAATAGTTTGAAGGGTCCTCAAAAAATTAAAAATGGAACTGCCTCATGACAGATTACACTTCTGGGTTTATAGCCAGAAAAACCCAAAACACTATGCTGCCTATGTTCATTGAAGTGTTATTTACAATAGCCAAAGCTATGGCAACAGCCTAAGTGCCCATCAACAGACAAGTAGATAAAGAAGTGGTGGTACAGCCCTAGTCAGTTTGGCTCAGTGGATAGAGCATCAGCCAACGGACTGAAGGGTCTCTGGTTCTTGGTTGCAGGCTTGATCCCCGGCCCCGGTCAGGGCACATGTGGGAGGCAACCAATCCATGTGTCTCTCTCACATAGATGTTTCTCTCTCTCTATTTCTCCCCCTACCTTCCACTCGATCTCAAAATCAATTGAAAACTATCCTCAGGTGAGGATTCACAACCAAAAAAGTGGATATATATATATATATATATATATATATATATATATATGTATATGTATATATATATGTATATATATTCTACACTAATAAATGACAAAGATGGTAATTTTGCTACGCCCAAGCCATGCCCACCAGTCAATCAGAGCATAGACTATATGCAAATTAACCCAACCAAGATGGCGGCCGGCAGCCACGGAGCTGGAGCAAGCAGGAGGCTTGGTTGCCTGGGTAATGGAGGAAACCAAGATTCCCGTCTGCTCTGGCCTGCTCTGGCCTATGCAAAAGGCAACAAAGTTTCAATTATAGAAGCTAAATAAATCCCAGATACCTGCTTCCATCCAGCCTCCACTGGGAGCTTGGGTGGCTGGGGAGTGTGGCCAGCCTGCAAACAGCCATCAGCCCCTCACACAGGATGGCCACACCCTCATGGGGTGAGGGTCCCTGCTGTGGGGCTTGGCCAGCCTGCAAACAGCCATCAGCCCCTCACCCAGACTGTCCAGGGACCCCAGCGGGGACCCTCACCCTAAAGGGGGTGTGGCCAGTCTGCAAACAGCCCTCAGCCCCTCACCCAGGCTGGCCAGGCACCCCAGCAGGGTCCCCCACCCTGAAGGGGCTGTGGCCAGCCTGCAAACATCCATCAGCCACTTACCCAGGCTGGCCAGGCACCCCAGCAAGACCCCCCCTTTTTGAAGGGGGTGTGGCCATCCTGTAAATGGCCCTCAGCCCCTCACCCAGGCTGGCTAGGCACCCCAGCAGGGAGCCCCACCCTGAAGCAGGTGTGGCCAGTTTGAAAACAGCCCTCAGCCCCTCACCCAGACTGGCCAGGCACCCCAGCGAGACCCCCACTCTGATCCGGGACATCCTTCAGGGCAAACCAGTCTCCCCCACCCATGCACCAGACCTCTATCCTATATAATAAAAGGGTAATATGCAAATTGACCCTAACAGCAGAATGACTGGGAATGACTGGTCACTATGACACACACTGACCACCAGGGGGCAGACGCTCAATGTAGGAGCTGCCCCCTGGTGGTCAGTGTGCTCCCACAGGGGTAGCTCTGCTCAGCCACAAGCCAGGCTGATGGCTGCCAGTACAGCAGTGGTGGTGGGAGCCTCTCCCACCTCCTCAGCAGTGCTAGGGATGTCTGAATGCAGCTAGGCCTGCTCCCTGCTGGCAAGTGGACATCCCCCGAGGGCTCCTGGGCTGCCAGAGGGATGTCTGACTGCCAGCTTAGGCCCAATCCCCCAGGGAGCGGGCCTAAGCCAGCAGGTGGACATCCCCCAAGGGGTCCCAGACTGTGAGAGGGCACAGGCTGGGCTGAGGGACCTTCCCGAGTGCACAAATTTTTGTGCACTGGGCCTCTAGTATATATACAATGGATTATTAGTTGGCCATAAAAAAGAATGAAATCTTACCATTTTGACAACATGAATAGACCTAGAGGTTATTATGTATGCTAAGTGAAATAAGTGAGACAAAGAAAAAAAAAACATGTGATTTTACTTATATGTGTAATCTAAAGAACAAAATAAATGAACAAACAAAATAGAAACAAACTCATAGATGCAGAAAACAGACTGATGGTTGCCAGAGGGGAGGGGGTTAGGGGACTGGGTAAAAAAGGTGAGAAGCTTAAGAAGTATAAGTTGGTAGTTGCAAAATACTCATGGGGATATAAAGTACACTATAGGGAATATAGTCAATAATCTCTCCATATATATAAAAAGCCAGCGACCAGAACATCATAACGACCAGAATGACCAACCACTATGACTCCCACTGCAGCCAATGAACCGGCCCAATCTGGGGGTGGGGCCAGCTGGCCAATCTCCCGCAGCCCCTCTCCTGGCCAGCTCCACCCCTGATTCCCCCCCCCACCCCCTATTCTGATCAGGGGCAGGGCTGGCCAACCACCCATGGCCCCTCTCCCAGGCTTCTGGCTCCCAATCGGCCCCCCCCACCCCATTTGGGGGCAGGGCTGGCTGGCCAACCTCCCACAGCCCCTCCTCCAGCTGCTGACCTTCAATCGCCTCCCCCCCCCACCCGATTCAGGTGTGGGGCCAGCAGGCCCACAGCCCACAACCCCTTCCCCCAGCTGGCCCGGCCCTGATCGGACTCCGATAAGAGTGGTTTAGCTGGCCAACCTCCTGTCATCTACTCCTCCAGACAGACCCAGCCTGATCTGCCCCAATTGGAGTTGGGCCGGCAGGACCCCACCCATGAATTAGTGCACTGGGCCTCTAGTCTAATCTAATAATAGAGGGATATGCAAATTTGTCCATTACAGCGTCACGTCATGACCAGATTAGCAGGCTGTGTCCCCGCCCTCTGCTCAGGCAGCTGCAAGGCCTGGGGTAGGATAGGGCACAATAGGAGGGGAAGGAAACTGCACACAGAAGGGGGTGGCAACCACAGGAAAGCAGAGTAGGTGCACCTGGCGAGGGGCAGGGTGCAGGCGGAGCAGAGTGGGGTGGCCCACCCAGACACAGGAGGAGGACAGTGGCGGCCATTGGCAGGGAGGCACCCATGGGTCTGGAACAAAGTGGAGGATGGTCTGAGGCCTTCTGGGCAGATGCACTCCTTTGTGGCAGCAGCGTGCAGGCCATGCAGGCCTTGGCCACCCTCGCTGGGCCAGGCATTCCGGGCAGGAAATGGGAGCAGGACAGTGGCGGGGAGGCCGGGGAATGGGGGGTGGTGAACACCTGGTCAGGGTTGAGCCCTGGGCTGGGGGTTAACCCCCCCTGCAATGGAAGCTTTAAGAAGGAAAGGAGGGAGGGAAGAACTTTATAAAGGAGTCATTAGAGAGCAAAGTTAAAGAAGGAAAGAGGATGTGTGAGTGAACTGTAGGAGCTATAATGAAAATCAAGTATAGTTGTGTACTGGGGACAGATTTTAAAAGTAGGAGTCAGGAAAGAAAAAAGGATAATTAGGTAGGTAGATATTAAAACAGTGTAAGTGGAGAAGAATGTGTGGATGAGAGAAAGAGGGAGGAAATAAAAAGTTTTAAAGGGGAGCCGGTAGAGCTTAAAAGGAGAATGGGAAGAAGGAAGAAATGGTAGAGGGAGCAAAGGAGGTCTGAGGGAGGAAGATAATTTTTTTTATAATCCTTTGTATTTCTGTAGGGTCAGTTGTCACTCACCTCTTTTGTTTCTGATTTTGTTTATTTGTGTCTTCTTTGTTTCTTGATGAGTCTGGGTAGAGGTTCGTCAATCTTGTTTATCCTTTCAGAGAACAAGCTCTTGGTTTTCTTGATCTCTTGTATTTTATTTTTTTGTCTCTATGTCATTTATTTCTGCTCTGACTTTTATTATTTCTTTCCTTTTACTTACTCTGGGCTTTTCTTATTGTTCTCTTTCTAATTCTTTAAGTTGTATGGTTAAGTAACTTATTAAAAGCTTTTGTTGTGTTTTGGGGATGGGCCTGTAGTGCTATGAACTTCTCACTCAGGACTACTTTTGCTGTGTCCCATTGATTTGGGTTGTTGTGTTTTCATTTTCATTTTTTTCCAGGATATTTTTTATTTATTCTTTGGTCTCGTTGATAATCCATTTATTGTTTAATAGCATGCTATTTAGCCTCCACGTGTTGAATTTAGCTGATTTCTAATTTTATGCCATTATGATCTGAGAAGATGTTTGATATAATTTCAATCTTTTTGAACTTGTAGAGACTTAGCTTGTGTATTAACTTGTTTTCTATATTTGAAAATGTCCCGTGTGCACTTGAGAAGAATGTATATTTTGTAGCATTGGTGTGAAATGTTCTGAAAATGTCAATTCCATTTGATCTACTGTGTCTTTTAGGATTGCTGTTTCCTTGTTGATTTTTTGTCTAGAAGAGCTAACCAACTATGATTGTATTGCTGTCAATCTCTCCCTTGATATCCTCCAGACTTTTAAAAACGTATGTAGGTGCTCCTGTATTGGGAGCATATATGTTTACCAGAGTTATATCCTTATGTTGTATCGATCCCTTTAGTATTATGAAGTGGCCTTCATTATCTCTTGTTATGCCTTCACTTTGAGGTCTATTTTGTCAGATATGAGTATTGCTACCCCAGATTTTTTTTCATTTTCATTTTCCTGGAAAATTTTTTCAATCCCTTTATTTTCAGTCTGTGTGAGTCCTTTGTTCTGCAGTATGTCTCTTATAGACAGCATATATATGGGTCTTGTTTTCCTATCCATTAAGCTACCCTATGCCTTTTGATTGGAACATTTAATCCATTTATGTTTAAGGTTATTATTGACTAGAGGCCCAGTGCACGAAATTCATGCACTCAGGAGAGTCCCTCAGCCTGGCCTGTGCCCTCTCACAGTCTGGGAGTCCTCAGGAGATGTCTGCCCCATGGGGAGCGGGCCTAAGCCGTCAGTCGGACATCCTTAGCTGCTGCGGAGGTGGGAGAGACTCCCTCCACTGCCGCTGTGCTCACCAGCCGTGAGCTCGGCTCTGGCTGAGTGGCACTCCCCTTGTGGAAGTGTGCTGACCACCAGGGGGCAGTCCCTGCATTGAGCGTCTGCCTGCTTTTGGTCATTGCACATCATAGTGACTTGTCGACCAGTCGACTGTTGGCCCCCTAGTGGTCAGTGCACGTCATAGCAAGAGGTTGAGTGGCCTTAGCATTCATTAGCATATTATGCTTTGATTGGTTGAACAGACAACTGGATGACTGGACACTTAGCATATTAGGCTTTTATTATATAGGATAGGCACTTTTTGTTACCATTTTTATTCCTTATGCCTGGTTTCATCCATCTCTTTCTATTTCTTCTTCTAACAACAGTCCCTTTAGGACAGTGGTTCTCAACCTTCTGGCCCTTTAAATACAGTTCCTCATGTTGTGACCAATCCATAAAATTATTTTCGTTGCTACTTCATAACTGTAATTTTGCTACTGTTATGAATCATAGTGTAAATATCTGATATGCAGGATGGTCCTAGGCGACCCCCGTGAAAGGGTTGTTCGACCACCAAAGGGGTCTCGACCCACAGGTTGAGAACTGCTGCTTTAGGATTTCTTGCATTGCTGGTTTGGTGGCAATAAACTCTTTTAGCCTTTTTTTTTTTTTTTTTTTTTGTCTGGGAAGCTCCTGATTTCACCTTCAATTTTGAATGAAAGCCTTGGTGGATAGAGTAGTCTTGGATTCAGTTCCTTGTTTTTCATTGCTTTATATACTTCATTCCGCTCCCTTCTGGCCTGATGTGTTTCTGTTGAGAAATCAGCTGATAGGCTAATGGGAGATCCTTTCTTGGTAACTTTTTGTCTCTCTCTTGCAGCCTTTAAAATTCTCTTTGTTTTTAAAGTTTGCAATTTTAATTATTATGTGTCTTGTTATGGGTATTTTGGGGCTCATCTTGATTGGTACTCTTTGTGCTTCTTGGACTTGTGTGATTTTTTTTCTTCCCCAAGTCAGAGTAGTTTTCTGTCATTATTACTTTCAACAGGTCTTCTAGTCCTTGCTCAGCATCTTCTCCTTTTGGTACCCCTATTATGTTGATACTGTTTTCGTTTCATGTTGTCCTAAAGCTCCCTTAAACTCTCCTCCTGCTTTAATTTTTTTTCCCATTTGCTGCTCTGAATGCGTGTTTTTTCTACCTTATCTTCTAATTCACTGATTTGGTCTTCTTCTTCTTCTTCTAGTCTACTTTTGAATCCTCCAGGGTGTTTATTATCAGCTATGTCATTAATAATTTCCAATTGATTCTTATTTGTTCTTCCAACATCTCTTTTCAGTTGGTGTAGCTCTCATTAAGTTCCTTAATATTCTCCTTAATTTTCATATAATTCTCATTAAGTTGCTTGTAGTTCTCAACAAATTGTTTGAGCCCCTTAGTACCATTACTCTGAATTCTTTATCTGACAAATTGCTTGCCTGCAATTCATTTAGTTCCTTTTCTGGCAATTCCTCCTTTTTTTTTTCATTTTTGCTGTCCCTTTGTGTTTGTTTCTGTATATTGGATCAAACTGCTATGCCTCCAAGATTTTTGGGGGTGGTCTTCTGTAGTAGGTGTTTTGTGGGACCCAGTGATGCAGTCTCTTAGCTCTCCTGAGCTGGGTATTCTAGGAAAACCCTTTACTTGAGTTATTTTGGTTCTCCTATTATAGTTTGGTCTAGAATATTATTGTCCCATTCGTGAATGGAGTCTCTTCTCTCAGGCTGGCTGGCTATGTGGCTCACCCATGACCATGTTGTGCAAGCTGTTGTGGAGATGCTGACTGAACAGAATGAAATACAACAAGACAAAACATATTAGAAACAAAGCAAGAACATACACCAGACTCCTATAGCAACCACCAAAGAAGAGAGTATTAGGAAAGAGAAAAGAGGGCAAGAATGATAGATACAAAAGAAAAGGGGGGAAAAATGGGGAGAAAACAAAAGAAACAAAAAAAGCACAAACAAAAAAACAGCAAGAAGGGTGGCAGAATATGTAGATGCAGAGCTGAAATAAAGAAAATAAAATAAAGAATTAGAGGAATAGGGGAAGGAAACAGTTTACAATAAAGGAGGGGAGAATGAAATGAAAAGATAAGAAAAAATTTTGGAAAGTAAAATGGAGGAAAAAACAGATAGACCTAAAATAAGAAAAAGAAAAATGATGAGAAGGAAGGAGAAAAAAAGGGGGGGAAAGAAAAGAGAGAGAAAAAAATGAGCAATGAAAAAAAAATTGAGGAGAAGGGAAGAGGAAAATTAGATGAATGAATGAAACAACAGAGACTAGAATAATAACAAATCATTAAAGCAGATAGATAAAGAAGATAAATTTGAAAAGGGAAAAAAAGAAAGAGAAAAATGAAAAAAAGAGAAAAGGAAGGAAGAAAAAAAAGTGAAGAGGCATTAGTTTCAGCCAAGTTTAATACCCCATGGGAGTTTGCTTTGGACCCCACTCCTCTGTCTGCCAATTCTGGGCTTCCTGTTAGGTATTTAGGTGCTAACCACTGTCAGGCATTGTCCTTTGGCTTTCAGCAGCCTGCTTGAAGCTCCAAGTGATCCACTACTTTTGTCTGTCTCCACAGTCCTTGGCTGCAAAGCAGGAGGGGCTAATCTGCCCTTTAAGGTAGGTTTGTGAGCAGTACAGGGCCCAGGGCTGGGTCAGCAAACTTTCCCTGGATCCTGGACTCAGCCTCTGCCTGCCTGTGCCTGCTAGCTATCTGTCAATCATAATCACTCAAAAGTCTGTTACTTAAAGGGCATTAGGTGGGGGAGGGGAGGAGGAAGGGTGCTGTTTAGCTTTCAGGGAATATGGTGGGTATATTTTCTTGTCCCAGAGCTACTCCTCCGAGAGTGTCCCAAAATATTACTCTGCCCTTGGCTGGACAGAGAGCCTATATGGAGACCAACAGTGTTGTCTGGGAGCCTGGAGTTTTTAAGTCTGGTTCCCAGAATAGTGGGGAAGACAGCCCCCCCTCCAATCCAACCAAAAAAATGAATTTGCGTGTCACCTCTGACACGCGTGTCAAAGGTTCGCCATCACTGGCTAGCTTCTCTCAGGAAAAATGGCCATTTTGGTTTGGATGCACATAAATGACCAAATGCAGGTCTCCTGGCTACTACTTTCCCACATCTCCCTGCCCTGCTTCCCACCGCAGCCTCTCCTCAGGCACCTCAAGTCTGTGCCTCCCTCCCTGAACCAAAGCCTTGGTTGAGTAGTTGAAAATGAAACCTTCTGTGCTCTGGGTTTAGAGAAAACAAAACAAAACAAAACAAAACAAAACAAAACAAAACAAAAACCCCACCAAAACAAAACAAACAAGAACGAGACTGCAGCTTTCTCTCTGATTGGCTCCAGTCTACCTGCTCCAGACTCTGCCTCACAACTGGATGTTATGTGGGCCGTGGGTCTCGGCTCTGGTGCTTTGGGCTGCGGAGCCCGCCTGGGGTCTGGTCCTCTATTTCTGAGGGAACAGACCCTCCTGTAGCCCAGTGCTTCCTCCTCACTCTCTGCCAGCTGGCCTGTCGCCCTGGGAACTGGGTCAGCTCCTCTTGCAACCTCACCCTTCCTACCAGTCTCCAGGTGTTTTCTCTCCTTCCTTGATATGTCTCCTCCTCGGGTGGACCTCAGTTGGTAATTCCAGGTGAATGTTCTCCAATTTAGTTGTATTTCTAGTCTGGTCCTTGGGCGAGGAGCATAACAGGTCTGCCTATTCAGCTGCCATTTTTTTCGAGTAATTCATTTTTTAATGGGTCTCTTGCATCTATCCACTTTACTGAGATATTTTAATTAATTATCACAATTATTCAGTTACTCTTCTAATCTTTTTAGGAAAACAGTTATATTTGATACAAATTTTCCCTCATTGTAATGACTAGCACTTTCCAGTGGAGTGTCAATATCTATAAATGTTCCATGGCTATTTTAAAAGAATGTGTGGGGAATCCTTGCATTGTTTTTTACCAACTCCCTAATACAAATTCTTAGCAAGCTTGTAATACAACAGTCTGAGTCAAATTTCTTGTTTCTTCTGGAACAGTATTTTCTAATTTTCCTTCCTGGAGTTCTCTGGTCTCATCTCTTGAGTCTTAGGTTTATGAGGCTTGAATCATCAGTATAAACTCGGTTTGCAAATAAGCAGAAGTTAAAGCAGTATATTTTACTACCTTGACTTATGTGGTCACGTGCCACTCACTTGGAGCATTGACTTTTTACCATTTCTGATCCTGGGAGATGAAGAGCATCTGTAAGCCAAACCTCCATGCTGGGCACCAGGCCCTCTGTTGTCATTAATAAACAGTCATTGGCAGAGGCTCCCTTTTCTGGCTGAGTGGCGTGTTTGGAAGAAACAGTGCTGAGAGCATAGAAAGCTAGCTGGATGGCTGTGTGATGGTTGTGTCACCTCTCCAGGTCTCGCCTGCTGCCCCTTGATTGCAGACGGTGGGGAACAGGAAAAGAGGGCCCTTTGCTCCCAGTCCTGCCTCTTTGCCTTCTGTTTTCACTGTTGTCATATGAGGCTCTGACAGTAAGCTGAAGATTACACTGTGATTATATTGCCCATCAGAGTTTCACCTACTAGCTTTGTAGTATTTTTCCTTAAGTTACTGTATTTTCTTAAGTTACAACACATGATAGATCATGTTGGTCTCCTAATCCAAGTTATCCCCTTCTTCCTCCTTTTCTCTGCATAGCTGCTGTAACCTGAGTGGTCTCCACACATCCACACTTGGCTCCTCCAGCCGGGGGCCTCTTTAGCCAGAATGATTTCTTCAAAATATACTCAGCTCATGTTAGTCCTCCACTCCACCACCAAAACAAACAAACAAACAAAACAACAGCCTTTGAATATTTCCTATCAATCTTCAATAAAGATTAAAATTCTCAACCTGGCCTATTGGCCAGCTGGTTTTGTTGCCCACCTTGCTCATCTCCTCCCACTCCACCACCCACTCTTTGGGTCTCAGTCACACTGCCTTTCTTTAAGCCTTCAACATGCCAAGCTCCACTCCACTGTAGGACCTGTGCACATACTGTTTCCTCTGACTGACGTGCCTTTCGTCACCTCCCTCCTTCTCCAGGGAAAGCTCCTGCTCTTTGTCCAGACCTCAGTCCAGACATACATTCCTCAGGGAAACCTTCTCTGATCCCCACACCTTGTTTAAGTTCCCTATTGTGGCATCCATAGCCCCATGCCCTTCTCCCTTATAGTACTTCTCATACTTAAAGTTTTTACATATTTGAATGGGATAAAAAATTAAAATCTTTTTTCTCCACTAAATTGTGAGCTCCACGAAGGCAAATACCATCTCTGTTTTTGTTTATCTGATGTCTCAGAGGCATAGCATTGGACTTGGGGAATAATAATTGTGTCAATTGGTTGAATGAGAGAATACAAAAATGATTTGAGGCAACTTGCTTCTTTATTTGATCTTGAATACATTCCTCATCTCAACTTAGTAA
Source organism: Myotis nattereri (assembly GCF_964212035.1). Lineage (NCBI taxonomy): Eukaryota > Metazoa > Chordata > Mammalia > Chiroptera > Vespertilionidae > Myotis > Myotis nattereri. Next base: position 96,480,279 of record NC_138075.1, read on the forward strand.
ATGTTTATTTGTTCCTTATCAGCAGCAACAAGGGTGAGGGTGCATTGCTTTGTACACCAAATAGGGTAATAATACTTATTTCAAATATTTTACTTAAAACAATGAAGAACATTATTTATAAAAATGTCTTTTATTTATCTTGTCTTTCAAAAAGAAATTTTGAGAAAAATGAGAGAAAGCAATATTAATTCAACCTTTGCATGTTTGAAACTGATTGTGACAATGAACAAACGCCTCCTGGTTGTAGAAAGGAATGTGAGCTGCAAAATATCTGCAGGTGGACAGAGCCAAGAGATGCCTGACAAGAAGCAGGGGCAGGAAGACAACTGGCAAAAGAATTACATTAATTTAAGGAGTAGAAAAGCTTATTGGAAGCATTCTTCAAAACCCTTCAGAAGCTAGTAAAATAATATTTTACTATGTTTTCTCCATCTCTTAAAATTCTCACAAATGCAAATTAATGATAAATTGTGAAAATAAGGATTGGCAACTAATTAGATCCCCAGGGCAGAAATAATTAGAAAAGGAGCATATTTTCACTCCTTCTCCACAGTTAGATGTTTATGGCATTTGGTAAAGGAGAATGAACATTTGAAAATCCTTTGACATAGCTGGTATTTAAAGAATAGCAATTGGCTAACATTTGTGGCTCTGTATGTTGAATATTTTGGCTCCAATCCTCGGGTATTCATTCTGAAAGATTTATAACCCTTTGGGGAATATGGTCAGTGACAACGGTAGAACTAAATCCTGAAATGTGGAAAAACTAACTTTTCCTAATATAAAACTGTTCTAAAAAAATCCCTCAAGTCTGTGACTATGTTTCCAGATTTTCAGCAAAAGCCCTTGATTTACAGAATTTTTTTCTATAGCGATCTAACTTTTAATGATTAATGTAAAATTTCCATCCTTTGGCTTCAAAACTGGCCTAGAGATAATTCAGAAAAATATATAGTCTTGCCTTTTGGGCACCTGTTGCAATTCTCTGACTTTTAAAAAATTTATTTCATTGGTTATAGTATAAATAATGAAGTAAAGTTCAAAGGATGGAAATAGTCTAGAAGAGAATAATTGAGAGACCTTTAGATGAAATAGTAAACTACGATTGTGCTGAATGTATAAAGAGTAAAATTGCTACCAAAGAAAATATAATGCAAGGGTAGCAGTCAAGAAGGCCCTCGATCATGCACAGCTGAGAATGTCAGGACAGTACATTCTTCTTCAGGGAGCTGGGCCTGTAGTGGGGAGACTCTCTTGACTTGAATGAGGCATGACATGCTGTCTGACATCTGCTTTCCAGTCATGCTTGAGTCTGAAGCCACTGCCTACAGAACTCTCTATCTGAAGCTTTTGGTTTGCAGTTTCAGGCTTTTAATGTAGGAACCCAGCTCTGTTCCTTCAGGTACCCTAGGGGAACTTTCTGTCCCCTTTAAACCATTTAAAATCAGAAAAAGAGCCTTGTTTGATGAATTGTTTTTCTTATTTGCTTTGTGTGTTTGTTTTTTCTACATTATTTTCTTTAATATAATTATGGTTAGCATTTAGATTCTTCTTTATGGTTTACAAAATATCTGCCTTTTGTTTTTCTAAAAGAGGCACCAGAAGTGCTGGTGTGTGGTGGTCCTGTGCTCACAAACAACGGGATTTATGAAACTGACAATAGTATATAGAGGATTTATTATTTTATGTTTCAAAACCAACTTGATGGGAAACTTGGTGGTGTTAAAATTTCTGTTGATATTGAGAAAAGGACATAAGAGCTGCAAGAACAAAACTTATTAATTTAAATGTAAACAGTAAAATTAAGGCTCTTGTCATGCTGAACTTAATTTTGGATATAGAGGACAGCCTAGATTACCCAGAAGGAAAGTATTATAAAAATGTAAATAGTCAGTGGTGTCACCACAGGATAGTAGTTCATAACCTTTTTAGCAATAGAGAGAGAATTGTTTGGAAAGGACTAAGAGGAAAGGTTAAACTTTTCAACTTCACTTTTGATGCTTGCCCCCTAGTAATGCCATTTCAGTTTCTTATTTAAAAAGTAAAATATTGTGCTGAATTAATGAAAGAATTTGTGTTTGTGCATGTGTGTGATATGGAGGGGGCTGGGCAGCTTGAATATAATTTTCATTTTTTTTGCTAAGTCCATACGTTACATATATCTCTATATATAAAACCCTAATATGCAAATAGACCAAACAGTGGAACAACCTGTTGCTATGACGTGCGCTGACCACCAGGGGGCTTGCATGGAACATGGCTGGCATCAGCCGCAGCGGGATGTTGGAGCAGGTCAGTGGGGGTGCCAGACCAAGGCGGGGCACCAGTTGCTGTCATCAGGGTGAGCCTCTGGTGGTTACTGAAAATTCTTTGCTCCTGTGCACCATGGTCCTGCCCAGCACCTGCACCAGCTGCCAGCACCAGCCCTGCTTGCACCCACTACTGGTGCCGAAGCCGCTGCTCACACCCACTGCCGGCACCTGGTGCTGGCCCAATCACTCGGTGCTGTCAGCGATGCGAGTGGTGGTTGCCGGCCCCAATCGCCCCTCAGGGCTTCTCCACCTCCCCCTGCTCCTGAGGAGTGATCAGGGACAACAGCCACCTCTCACACCCACTGCCAGAGATGGCCCCACTCGCACCTGCAGCTGGCACCAGAGCTGCAGTTTGCACACACTGCCAGTGCCCGGTGCTGATCCTGATCACTCAGCACCGTCAGTGGGTGTGAGTGGCGGCTGCCAGCCCCAATTGCCCCTGAGGGCTTCTCCACCTCCCCCTGCTCCTGAGGGGTGATTGGGGCAGCAGTTGTCACTCACACCCACTGACAGCACTGGCCGCACTTGTACCTGCTGCTGGCACCGGCCCCAATCACTCCGCGCCATCAGAAGGTGCGAGTGGGGCTGGTGCTGTCAGTGTGTGGGAGCAGCAGCAATGGGAGTGGGCCTGCCAGCAGAGACAGAACCGGATGCCGTGGCGGGAGGGGCTGGGCGGGAGCATAGAGGATGGGCTGAGACCGGCCCCTGTGCCCACCACAGTCTCGTGGCCCACAGTTCCTTTCAAGGTGCACAAATTCGTGCACTGGGCCCCTAAAAAAGAATATATATATATATTATATACTAGAGGCCCAGTGCACAAAAATTTGTGCACTCAGGGGGAAGGGGGGGGGGTCGGGGGGGTCCCTCAGCCCGGCCTGTGCCCTCTCGCAGTCTGGGACCCCTCGGGATATAACGACCTGCTGGCTTAGGCCTGCTCCTGGGTGGCAGAGGGCAGGCCTAATCCCTAGGTGCAGCCCCTGGTCGGACTCAGAGCAGGGCCAATTGGGGAGTTGGGGCGCCTTCCCCTGTCATGCACAGAGCAGGGCGGATTGGGAGGTTGCGATGCCACCCTCAGTCCCGCTCAGGGTAGGGCCAATTGGGGGGTTGGGGCACCGCCCCCTGTCACACACAGAGCAGGGTGGATCAGGGGGTTGGGGCGCTGCCCTCTATCACCCACAGAGCAGGGCCGATCAGGGGGTTGGGGCGCCGCCACTCTCACACTCAGGGCAGGACCGATGGGAGATTATGGCTCTACCCTGTCACACACAGAGCAGGGCCCATGGGGGGGGGGGGGTTGGGGCACCACACCCTGTCACACACAGAGCAGGGCCGATCAGGGGGTTGGGGCGCTGCACCCTGTCACACACAGAGCTGCAGGGCAATCAGGGGGTTGGGGAGCTCCCCCCTATCAGGCACAGAGCAGGGCCGATCAGGGGATTGGGGCGCCTTCCCCTGTCACAAACAGAGCAGTGTGGATAGGGAGGTTGTGGCCCCGCCCCCTGTCACACACAGAGCCACAGGGTGATCAGGGGGCTTGGGCGCTGCCCCCTGTCACGCTGATCCCGGTGCCGGGAGGCCTCTCGGCTCTGCTGATCCCAGTGCTGGGAGGCATATTACCCTTTTACTATATAGGGTAGAGGCCTGGTGCATGGGTGGGGCTGGCTGGTTTGCCCTGAAGGGGTGTCCTGGATCAGGGTGGGGGTCCCCACTGGGATGCCTGGCCAGCCTGGTTGAGGGGATGATGGCTGTTTGCAGCTGGTCACACACCCTTCAGCGTGGGGGTCCCCACTGGGGTGCCTTGCCAGTCTGGGTGAGGGGCAGAGGGCTGAAGCTCCCAACTGCTCCTTTTTTTCTTTTTCTTTTTATTCTGGGCCAGCTTTAGCTCTGGCTCCAGCTCTGAGGCCTCTGCTGCTGAAAGCAGGTATCTGGTTTGTTTGGGTTCTATAATCGAAACAATGTATAACTCCATCTCTGAGATCCCGGCTCGCTGAAAGCAGGCATATATATATATTTATGCCTAAGCAACCTTTACAACCGAACAACTGGAATGACCAGTTGCTATGATGCACACTGACCACAGGGGGCAGATGCTCAATGCAGAAGCTGCCCCCTGCTGGTTAGTGCACTCCCACAGCCAACCTCCCTCGGCTGGGTAGCCTCCCGTGGTCCCTCCCCTTGGCTGGCCAACATCCTGTGATCCCTCACCCTGGCCAGCAGGCCCTGATCACCTGATCAGGGCTAGGCTCTGGGCTGGGATGGGGAACCAGGGGTGGGTGGCATGCTCTTTTAACTTCGTCCCACAAATGCTCAATTGAATTGAGATCTGGTGATTGTGGGGGCCACCTAAGCAAGGTAAAGTCTCCCTCATGTTCTTGAAATCACTCCTGCACAATATGAGCACCGTGGCATGGCGCATTGTCTTGTTGGAAGAAGTCATCTCCATTGGGATACGCCATCAACATGACAGGATGAACTTGATCAGCAACGATACTTTGTTGTGCTATTCAGACGTTGTTCCACACGAATTAAAGGGCCCAAATCATGCCAGGAAAACATGCCCCAAACCATAACACTGCCCCCACCAGCTTGAAGGGTTGTACTCATGCATATGGGGTGCATGCTTTCATGCTGTTTCCACCAAATTCTCACTCTGCCATCTGCATGATGCAACTGGAAATGTGATTCATCAGACCACATGACTTTTTCCAATGCTCGACTGTCCAATCCTGTGTTCCTGTGCGAATTGGAGACATTTTTTCTTGGTATCTGCAGACAGCAAAGGTGTTTGAACAGGCCATCAGCTTCCATATCCCATATAATGCAGTGTATGGCTTATTTGTCTATAAACGTCAGGTGGTCATGTGAAGTTTTGTCTTTTTCTCTTTCAGCTACCCATTACATTATCACCAGTTATTAATAGAATTGCATATAAAGAATAAACTGGCAATAAATGCATACCTATCAGTAATCACTTTAAATGTACATGGCTTTAATGCTCCAATCAAAAGACACAAGGTAGTTGAATGGATAAGAAAACAAGACCCATATATATGCTGTCTACAAGAGACCCACCTCAGACTGAAAAGTACACATGGACTAAAAGTAAAGGGATGGAAAAAGATATTTCATGGAAATGGAAAGGAAAAAAAAAAACTGTGGTAGCAATATTTATGTCAGACAAAATAGACTTTAAAACCAAGGCTATCGTAAGAGACAAAGAAGGACTCTATATAATGATAAAGGGATTATTCCAAAAAGAGGATATAACCCTTGTAAACATTCATGCAGCCAACATAGCACCTAAATATGTAAAGCAAATTTTGATGGACATAAAGGGAGAGATTGACAGTAAGAGTGTCATAGTAGTAGATTTTAACACCCCATTGACATCAATGGATAGATCTTCCAACAGAAAATCAGCAAGGAATCAATGACCTTAAATGATACACTAGGTCAAATAGATTTAACTGATACCTTCAGAGCATCTCACCCCAAAGCAGCAGAGTATACTCTGCTTCTTTCCAAGTGTAATGGAACATTTTCTAGATAGACCAATGATAGGACACAAAACAAGTCTCAATAATTTTAAGAATATTGAAATTATATCGAGCATCTTTTCTGACCACAAAGTTATGAAACTTGAAACCAAAACAAGAAAACAATACCCCAAAAAACACACGAAGACATGGAGGCTAACTAAATAACATGCTACTAAATAATAAATGGATTAACAATGAATCAAGGAAGAAATCAAGAGATTCTTTGAAACAAATGAGAATGAAACACAACAACCAAAAATCTATGGGACACAACAAAAGCAGTCCTTAGAGGGAATTTGTAACATCACAGGCCTATCTCAAAAAACAAGAAAAATCTCAAATAAAAAATGTAACTTTATGCTTAAAGGAACTTGAAAAAAGAATAAGAAACAAAGCCCAAAGTGAGTAGAAGGCAGTAAATAATAAAGATCAGAGCAGAAATAAATGAAATAGTCTAAAAAAAACCACCACATTAAAAAGGTTAACGAGATCAAGAGCTGGTTCTATGAAAAGATAAACAAGATTGACAAACCAGACTCACCAAGGAAAAAAGAGAGATAAAATAAGATAAGAAATGAAGGAGGAGCAATAATAACTGACGCCAAAGAAATACAAAGGATTGTAAGAAAATATGAACAACTATATGCCAACATATTGTACAATCTGGACAAAATTGATTAAATCTTAGAAACATACAATCTTCCAAAACTGAATCAGGAAGATTCAGAGAATCTAATTAAACAAATGACAACTAGTGAAATTGAATTAATAATCAAAAACTCCCAACAAACAAAAGTCCTGGACCAAATGGATTCATAGGTGAATTTTGCTCAACATCCAAAGAAGAACTAATACCTATCCTCAAATTGTTCCAAAACATTCAAGAGGAGAGAAGACTCCCAAGCTTATTTTACAAGTCCAGCATTATCCTAATTTCAAAAGCAGACAAAGACATGACAAAGAAAGAAAATTACAGGCCAATATTTCTAATGAACATATATGCTAAGATTCTCAACAAAATATTAACAAACCAGATCCAGTAATACATTAAAAAGATCATACACCATGATCAAGTGGGATTTATTCTAGGGATGCAAGGTTGGTTCAATAGCCACAAATAAATAAATGTGATACACCACATAAATAAAATGAAGGATAAATATCACATGATCATATCAATAGATGTAGAAAAAGCATTTGATAAAATCCAGCACCCATTTATGATAAAAACTCTCAGCAAACTGGGAATAGAAAGAATATACCTCAATGTCATAAAGGCCATATGTAACAAACCCACAGCCAACATACTCAGTGGGGAAAAACTACAAATGTTTCCCTTAAGATTGTGGATAAGACATGGATGTCTGCCTTCTTAACTCTTATTTAACATAGCGCTGGAAGTCCCAGTCACAGCAGCCACACAAGAAGAAATAAAAGGCATCCAAATTGGAAAGGAGGAAGTGAAACTGTCATTATTTGCAGATGACATGATCTGTATATAAAGAATCCTAAAAATTCTACCAATAAACTACTACAACTGATAAATGGATTTAGCAATGTAGCAGTATACAAAATAAATATCCAGAAATTGGTTGCATATTTATACACCAATAATGAACTATCAGAAAGTGAAACTAATAAAACAATCCCATTCACAATTGCTTCAAAAATAATAAAATACTTAGGAATGAATTTAACCAAGGATGTAAAAGACCTAGACTGGGGAAATTAAAAGGCACTGAAGAAGGAAATTTAAAAAGACACAAATAAGTGAAAGGTGTTCATAAACAGGAAGAATTAATATCTTTAAAATGTCCATACTACCCAAAGCCATCTATAGATTCAACACAATTCCTACCAAGAAACCAGTGGTATAAATCGCAGAACTAGAACAAATATCCTAAAAATTTATATGGAACCACTAAAGAGCCCAAATAGTCATAGCAATCTTGAAAAAGTAAAAGAAAATTGGAGGTATCACAGTACCTTATATCAAGCTATAGTACAAGGCCATAGTAGTCAAAACTGCATGGTACTGGTATAAAAACAGACATATAGATCAATGGAACAGAATAGATAGCTCAGAAATCAACCCATACCTTTATGTCAACTGGTATTTGACAAAGGAGGCAAAAACATACAATGGGGTAAAGATAGTCTATTCAATAAATGGTATTGGGAAAATTGGACAGACACACACACACACACACACACACATGCACACAAAGAAACTAGAGTACTTTCTTACATCCTACACAAAAATAAACTTAAAATGGATAAAAGACTTAAGTGTTAGACTCAAAACCATAAAAATCTTAGAAGAAAGCATTTCTTGTAGCAATATTTTATTTTATATATATCTCTTTGGGGAAGGGAAACAAAAAATAAATTTAAAAATTATTAATTTTAATCAAACTCAAAAGTTTTTGCAGAGCAAAGGAAGCCATCAACAAATAAAAAGGAGAACACACTGAATGGGAGAACATATTTGCCAATGACATGGTATCTGATAGGTTAATATCCAAACTTTATAATTTATGAAACTCAGCACCAAAAAACAAACTATCCAATTTAAAAATGTACAAAGGACCTGAATAAACACTTTTCCAAAGAGAACACACAGATAGATGTCCAATAGACATACGAAAAGATCCTCAATGTTACTAATCATCAGAGAAATGAAAATTAAAACCACAATGAGATATCATCTCACACCTGTCAGAATGGTTATCATCAATAAGTCAACAAATAAGTGTTGGTGGGGATGTGGAGAAAAGGGAATCCTTGTGCGTTGTTGGTTGGAATACAGAATGGTATAGCCACTGTGGAAAGCAGTATGGAGTTACCTCAAAAATTAATTATGGATCCAGCAATTCCACTTCTGGGAATATATCCCAAGAAACCTGAAATACTAATTTGAAGAACATATGTAAACCTTTGTTCATTGCAGCGCTATTTACAATAGCCAAGATTTGGAAGCAGCCCAAGTGCCCATCAATAGATGAGTGGATAAAAAAGCTGGTTACATTTACACAATGGAATACTAGTTGGCTGTAGAAAAGAAGGAAATCTTACCCTTTGCGACAGCATGTATGGACCTGGAGAATATTATGCTAAGTGAAATAAGCCTGTATGAGGAATATAAATATCACCTGATCTCACTTATATGTGGAACCTAAAGGAAAAAATAAACTAACAAACAAAATAGAAACAGAGAAATAAAGAGAACAGCCTGCCAGCTGTCAGATGGGAGAGGTGTTGTGGGGAGAGGTGAAAAAGATGGAGGGATTAAGCAAAGCAAAATAAAACAAAAACAAAACTCACAGACACACAGTATGGTGATTATCAGAGGGAAAGGGGGTTGGGGATGTCGAAGATGGTGCAGTGGTCAGCAAACTCATTAGTCAACAGAGCCAAATATCAACAGTACAACGATTGAAATTTCTTTTGAGAGCCAAATTTTTTAAACTTAAACTATATAGGTCGGTAAATTGTTATTAACTTAATTAGGGTACTCCTAAGGCTTAGGAAGAGCCACACTCAAGGGGCCAAAGAGCTGCATGTGGCTTGCGAGCCGCAGTTTGCCGACCACGTCTATAGGCAATACTACCCTCTATTTACCATACATAAATCATTAGCTACAAAAAAGTATAAATGGGTGATGAATGATGATAGAAGGAGACTTAACTTGAGGTGGTGAACACACAATACAATATAAGATGATATATTATAGAATTGTATACCTGAAGCCTATTAATTGTATTAACCAATGTCACCTAATAAATTCAATTTTTAAAAAATTGCTACCTCTTTCACAACCCTACTGCCCTTACTGTACCTTCTTTTGTTCTCAATATGGATTGTTCTACTGTCTCCACATGGTTTCCCTTTCTCCATGTTTTCCCAGTTGTAAGAATGTACACCCATATATAAGGCCATATGCATATTTGTAAGAATCATTTTCAGACATGGTTTGCATAGCAGAGTATACTGTTGAGAACTACAGGAATCGCCTGTTACTTCTGCATAAAACTTACATTCCTTAGTCGCTCTCTCAAGGTTTGCTCTTTGCATATTGAATACACTAATACCACCTAATGTTGTAGCTGTTTAAAACACACAGACCACCTTTAAATGTTGATGCTTAATTGGAATAATGTTTTATAACACTGAACAGCTTTTTTTGTGCTTTAGCTCTACACCGTTCATTTAACACATTATAACCTGCTCAGAGACTTTTAAAAAAAGTAATGTGCCATGTGTATGGGAGACATGTTTCCCCGTTCATGGAGTCATAACTGTATAGAGAATGATCTTATTTAACCTTTCTGTGGCATGGTGTTTTCATAGGGAGGAAATCAGACAGCTACAGTGATTGCATTGTGTTCAATGAAGGATTTCAACTTAGCGCAAGAGACCTGCCAGTTGGCAATCAGGGATGTTGGAGGCCTTGAAGTTTTAATCAATTTACTTGATACAGATGAAGTCAAATGTAAGGTGGGTGGCTTTGTTACAATGGATGAGGGACCTTTTTTATACCTTCTCATGGGTCTCTTCTTAGTGCTAGGTGTCTGCTACTCCTACTGCCTGGTTCTCGCCTTATCTGCTATTATTACTGCTAAGATAATTTGCTACTTCTACTGTTGGCTGCTCTTCTCATCTCTCTGCTTTTCTTTTTTCTATCTGGTTCTTTTCATTAGTGTCTGCTTTTTAAATGATGAGTGTTTGTTTATATAATTAAAGGGAAATATATAGGCTATGTGTAACACCTAGAAATAGAAATTTTTTTCTCTAAAAACTTAATTGGGGAAGGATTTTTGGTAGACTTGGAATTTTAAAAAATATTGCACTGGTTCTGTATTAAGCACACATTCATCTATAACCTTTTTTTTTCTCATTTAGATTGGTTCATTAAAAATCCTGAAGGAAATCAGTCATAATCCTCAAATCAGACGTAATATTGTTGACCTTGGGGGCTTACCAATTATGGTTAATATACTTGATTCTCCACATAAGAGTCTGAAATGTTTGGCAGCTGAGACAATTGCGAATGTTGCCAAGTTTAGAAGAGCCAGGTGGGCAGTGAGACACCATGGGGGCATCACTAAACTGGTGAGTACCAATGACATCATCAGCAGCAGCACAGCAGCTGGCATGGAAATGTCAGCTCCATGCTGTCCTTTCTGACCACTCCCGGACATTAGATAACCACAGGGCATGTTCTGAGAATCTTTGGATACACCAAGTCCTTGAAAATTATTTTTGTGTATTTATATTAGCAAGTGGCAAAACACATGTTCCACCTTACTTTGCAAAGAAATATAAATTTTAAAAATCGTTGTAGTTCTCACCTATCACATTCATAGGGATACATTCATGTCTGTGTGCAGTGTTGGTGAGGGGTGGTGAAAGCCTGTGCAGTAGAAAGCAGTCTGGTAGCCTTTCCCTCCAATGTGGTGATATCACCATGAAGATTGTCCCCAAGGTGACAGAGGCGCATCTTAGTGTTACACATAAGAGTGACAGTTGAAAACTCTTGTTTTTCAATGTGAGGTTAATAAAATAATTTGCAGTATATCCATAAGAAATGCCTATTTGAAGCTCTATCAGTGGTGTATTTTATTTACTTATTTTTTATTGTTTAAAGTATTACACATAGTAGTACATATATCTCCTTTTTTTCCCATCGACCTTCCCCCAGCCTCCCCTAACCTCTTCACATGCCCTCATCCCACCCCCCGCCCAGTGTCTTGTGTCCACTGGTTGTGCTTATATGCATGCATACAAGTCCTTCGGTTGATCTCTTTCCCCCACTCCCCAACACTCCCCAGCCTTCCCGCTGTAATTTGACAGTCTGTTGGATGCTTTACTGCCTCTGTATCTATCTTTTTGTTCATCACGTTATAATGTTCTTTATTTTCCATAAATGAGTGAGATCATGTGGTATTTTTCTTTAATTGCCTGGCTTATTTCACTTAGCATAATGCTCTCCAGTTCCATCCATGCTGCTGCAAATGGTAAGAATTCCTTCTTTTTTACAGCAGTGTAGTATTCCATTGTGTAGATGTACCACAGTTTTCTAATCCACTCATCTGCTGATGGGCATTTAGGCTGTTTCCAAATCTTAGCTATGGTAAATTGTGCTGCTATGAACACAGGGGTGCATATATCCCTTCTGATTGGTGTTTCTAGTTTCTTGGGATATATTCTTAGAAGTGGGATCACTGGGTCAAATGGGAGTTCCATTTTTAGTTTTTTGAGGAAATCCCATACTGTTCTCCATAGTGGCTGCACCAGTCTGCATTCCCACCAGCAGTGCAAGAGGGTTCCTTTTTCTCCACATCCTCTCCAGCACTTGTCGTTTGTTGATTTGTTGATGATTGCCATCTGACAGGTGTGAGATGGTACCACATTGTCGCTTTGATTTGCATCTCTTGAATAATTAGTGACTTTGAGCATGTTCTCATATGTCTCTTGGCCTTCCTTCTGTCTTCTTTCAAAAAGCATCTTTTTAGGTTCGTTGCCCATTTTTTTACTTGATCATTTATCTTCCTTTTATTAAGTTGTATGAGTTCCCTGTAAATGTTATCAGTGGTGTATTTTAGATGTTTATTTAGGAACAAAGGATAAATGAATATTTAATGTAATATAAGATCATAACAGGATTAAAAAACAATGGTACCTCTCACCCAATTTTTAAAGGTCTACCTAAAAATTATAGAAAAGACACTTGAAATAAACACAGAAAATTGTTCACAGGAGTTTTCTATGAAATGATTACCAAATTTTCTTCCTATTTTCAAATACATGTTAGTTTGTTATAGAAGTACTAGAGGCTCATTGCATGAAGATTCCCACAATAGGCCTTCCTTCCCCTGCCTGCTGGCACTGGTTTCCTTCCGGCACCCGGGACCCAGGCCGTTGGTCCTGCCGCAGCAAGGCTTGGCTTCTCCGCTGCGGCTGCAGCAGCGAGGCTTGGCTTCTCCACTCCGGCTGCAGCGGAGAAGCCAAGCCTCTTCAGTCTTCAGTCGTCTTCAGTCTTTGCTCTGCGCCTGCATATGCAAATTAACCACCATCTTTGTTGGTTAATTTGCATACTCATCCTGATTGGTGGGTGTAGTGGAGTGACACCAATTTGCATGTTTCTCTTTTCTTAGTGTAGATTACTTTTATAATAAAAACTAGAAGCCCAATGCACAAAAATTTTTGCACTGGCGGGGGGTGGGGGTGGTTCCTCAGCCCGGCCTGTGCCCTCTCGCAGTCTGGAACCCCTCGGGGGATGACCACTTGCTGGCTTAGGCCTGCTCCCCGGGGGATTGGGCCTAAGATGGCAATCAAACATCCCTCCGGCAGCCGGCAGCCTTCGGGGGATGTCCACTTGCCAGTGGGGAGCAGACCTAAGCTGCAGTCGGACATCCTTAGCGCTGCTGAGGAGGCAGAAGAGGCTCCTACCACCACCGCTGTACTGGCAGCCATCAGCCTGGCTTGTGGCTGAGCAGAGCTCCCCCATGTGGGAGCGACTGACCACCAGAGGGCAGCTCCTGCATTGAGCGTCTGCCCCCTGGTGGTCAATGTGTGTCATGGTGACCAGTCATTCCCAGTCTTTCTGCTACTAGGGTCAGTTTGCATATTACCCTTTTACTATATAGGATAGAGGCCTGGTGCATGGGTGGGAGCCAGCAGGTTTGCCCTGAAGGGTGTCCCGGATCAGGGTGGGGGTCCCGCTTGGGTGCCTGGCCAGCCTGGGTGAGGGGCTGATGGCTGTTTGCAGCTGGTCACACCCCCTTCAGGGTGGGGGTCCCACTGGGGTGCCTGGCCAGTCTGGATGAGGGGCTGATGGCTGTTTTCAGGATGGCCACACCCCCTTTAGGGTAGGAGTCCCCACTGGGGTGCCTGGCCAGTCTGGGTGAGGGGCTGAGGGCCATTTTCAGGCTGGCTGGGACCGAAGCTCCTAGCCTCTCCTTTTTTTCTTTTCTCTTTTTTTCTGGGATTTATTTACTTTCTATAATTAAAACATTGTTGCTGTCACTGGTGCTCCCAGCTCTGAGGCCGCGGCCGGCTGAAAGCAGGTATCTGGGGTTTGTTTAGCTTCTATAATTGAAACATTGTTGCTTTCAGGCTCAGAGCCGGGCTGCGGCAGGTGGGGAACCTTGGCTTCCTCCATCACTGGAGCAACCAAGCCTCCTGCTCGCTTCAGCTGCGTGGGTGCCGGCCGCCATCTTGGTTGGCAGTTAATTTGCATATCGCCCTGATTAGCCAATGGGAAGCATAGTGGAGGTACGGCTAATTAACCTTTTTGTCTTTTATTAGATAGGATGATTATTTCAATAACTGTCACTGAAAGATAAAGATTATCATTCTGCTCAATACCTTTGCCATGACAGGAAGACCTTAATAAAGTGCAATATGGAAATGCATTTCCACCCTCCTTAGGAATTATCGACAGATCTCGTGTCTTCCCCACAGCTTGTATTCATCGCTTCTGTAGTTTAACTTCCTCAAGATGAGAGCCAAATCTTATATATCTTAGGGTCACCCATAGCACTTAGTCCCATACCTTATACATACAAAGAGGTAATAATTATATATTGAGTTAATGTGGATTTAATGTGAATATATGCACAGTGAAAAGTGTTCTGAAATTTACTAAAAGAGATTCTGTGTTTAATTTGTAATCTCTAGAGTACTATAAATTATAATTTTTTGCTTCATAAATAAGTGGACTTATGAATGGATAGATGGATGAATAGATGTCTAGCTATGTGATAAATATGACAGAATGTTTATTAGAGAACCTAGATGATGGATATATGGATGTTGTTGTACAGTTGCTTTACAATTTTTTCATTCTTTGTGTATGTTTGAAAATTTCCATAATAAAATCTTGGGGAAGTGGTAATTATTACTATGATTATCATTATTCTACTTAACTAATGAAATTAAATGGCAGGCTGATGTGGCTTTCCACTGACACTACTCTCATTGAATTGTCAGAAAGGAAACTGTAGACTAAAACTAAAATATGTTTTTTATGGGAGTCTTATACATCACATTTTGGGGCCTGAAATTTGAACAGTGGCACTAATCTAGTCAAGATAATGACATACAATTTAATTTTAAATAATAGCTAAGTAGGTACAGGAAAAAACAATGATGAATAGGCTAATAATAAACTTGTAACTACTATGTTGAGAACACATCTGGGAAGGACTAGAATTGGGGGTCCACTTTTGGTTTGACAGCTATCGGGGTAGAGGATAGAGTCCCCAACTAAAACTGGAAATGAGGGAGATCACTAATGCAGAGATGGAACTGTAGGCTGGGTATGGCATCCCAGCAAGAGAACTGAGGTAAAGAGCAGACAGGCCACAGTGGGTTTGATTACATAGGTCAGGCTCTGGAGAGGCACACCGGATAGAAGACTGTGCAGAAGAGTCTGAGTAAGCAGGAAGAATGCATCAGGCCTGGACATATTGCAGGATTTAATGCTGTTAGCACTGTGGCTTATTTTTATGTTCCGCTGTATATATAGCACACTTGACCCTTTCCGTGAAAACCATTTTAATCATTTATTGAATTGTGTGTCAAATACAGATCTAGGTGGTGGAATTATGAATATAAATAAAGGTATTTTCCTGACCAAAGTCATATCATGCTTTCATTGTGGTGGGACAGAGGAGATATAGGCAAAAATATAAGTAGAGGGTGAGTATTAGGTATTTCAATGAAGTCAGTACTGGGAATAGAGGAGGAACAAAGGAGGGGCTAATCAATTGACTCTATTTGGAAGAGGAAGGTCAAGAAAGGCTGGAGAGGAGATATTGCCTTTGCTGAGTCTTGAAAGGTGAGTGGGTATTTGTCAGGCAGACACACCAGGAAAGATGAAGTTGTGTTGATAAAGACCCAGAGCTGGAAACAACATTGAGTGCTTGGAAACCACAAGTGGCTTAATGAGGCCAGTCCTAGGGTGAGAAGGGCTGTGTGGTAAGAGGTGAAGTTGGATGACCAGTGAGAGGTGAGCACAGTGGACATCTCACAGGGTCTTATCCAATGAGCTACAAATTTTGAACTTTATATAGATAATGAGGACTACTTCTAATAGATAGAAACTTTTAAACTGTCTGCCATGTGTTCAGTACTGCTATCTTAGAATTTCTACCCCACCTTGCTACCCTATCCCCAATAGGTGCCTGGAAGCCATGTAAATATGCTTTACCCATGTCCTTCCTTGGCCTGTACTAATTAGACCAGTGATGGCGAACCTATGACATGCGTGTCAGAGGTGACACGCGAACTCATTTTTTTGGTTGATTTTTCTTTGTTAAATGGCATTTAAATATATAAAATAAATATCAAAAATATAAGTCTTTGTTTTACTATGGTTGCAAATATCAAAAAATTTCTATATGTGACATGGCACCAGAGTTAAGTTAGGGTTTTTCAAAATGCTGACACACCGAGCTCAAAAGGTTCGCCATCACTGAATTAGACCATGGGTATCCACCTGACTCATGCTGATTCTACCGTGAACTATCTCTCCCAGGAATTTAAAATTAGAAATCAGAGACTCTTCTTTTGGTGTTCTTGATTATGTGGATAGTATCCCTGGAATTTGGTCTTCAGAGAGAGAAGAATGGAGTAGATATGAATATGATAAAGCCAGCTTTGGGAGGCCCTGTTTCACTTCTGTATGGGGCACCCTGCCATACTGCTGAATCCATATACTAGATGTATTGGTTAATAACGGCAGATTTTGTAATCAAAGAAAACACGATAATTTCCAGAGAAACATCAAAAGTGCTTTATTCAAAGTAATATTCATTGCTAGCTACACATTTCCCCCATCTTTCAAGTAATTTGTGGGTACCGTCCCAATAAAACTTTTCTTGTTTTGAGGCAAACCATTCAGAGAGCAAATTTTCCACTTCTTCATACATTTTGAAGTGCTGCTCAGAAAGTTTGTGTGCCATAGATCAGGACAAGTAGTAATCTGAAGAAGCAAGGTCTGGTGAATACAGCGGGGGGTTAATACTTCCCAAGCAAGATCTTTTAATGTGTCCTTAACTGATTTTGAAGTTGTGATGGTGTATTATCATGAAGCAAAATTACTTTGCTGTGTCTTCTGGCCCATTCTGGTCATTTTATGACCAAGGCGTGGTTTGAATTGATGATTTGTTGTTGGTAGCGATCAGCATTAATGGTTTCACCTGGTTTTAGAAGCTCATCATACACCACACCTTCCTGATCCCACCAAACACAGAGCACTGTCTTCTTTCTGAAGCGATTTGGCTTTATAGTCAATGTTGATGGTTGACCTGGATCAACCCATGATTTTGTGCATTTGGGATTCTGAAATTAAATTTACTTTTAATCGCCAGTCACAATTCGATGCAAAAAAGACTTTCATGCCATTGAAGCAAGATTTTACTGATGACTTTTTGGTTTTCCATTTGTCTTTCGTTCAGTTAATGTGGTACCCATTTTCCTTCCTTTAAAATCTTTCCCATTGCTTGTAATCGATTGGAAATGGTTTTCTGAGCAACGTTTAATCTTTCTGCGAGTTGTTTTTAGGTTTGACACGCATCTTCATCCAATAATGCTTGTAATTGTTGGTCTTCAAACTTTTTCAGTTGGCCTGGACATTCTTTGTCTTTCACATCGAAATCATCACTTTTAAAGCCTTTAAACCAGCGTCACAAGTATCTTGAGATGGAGCATGTTCACCATAAGCTTCCTGAAATATACGATAATTTTTTCTTCAAAATAAGGAAATGAATTAAAACTTCCCTCAAATGCTATTTTTTGGCACAAAATTCCACATTTTTAAGTGTAAAAATATCTATGATGTTAACACCTTCAGAAAATTTGACATATGAAGTTTTGAAGCTTGCTGTCAATACAACAAAATAGCATGCATGTCAAATCGCATATATATCAACATAGGTGTAACTCCATCTATTGAAAAAAATCCACTTTATTAACTGGTACACCTAGTAAACTGCCTGTCTTTAATGTCTTCAGTGACTTTGGTTATTGCAAAGCAAAGAGAGGGTCCTGGCAACTGTGCCATTTGTTTTGGGTTTTGGTAATGCAGGGAGAGGGCTGTGTCTCATGGTTTTAACAGTGCGTAGGCCATTCACTTTTCATGGCTATAAGGAGTCTACTTTTCTGAGATACCAGGGCTGAGTACATGGTTTACAAATCTTACTAATGTAAATGTTAGAGCCATATTAAGAAATTACTGTCTTGGTGAGATTAAATTTCTTGTGGGAAGGAACTGTAAAAGCTCCCAAATCTGAAGGAAGGTGTTTTGAAAGGTTTTGTTTCTTTGCTTTCACTGACTGCTGTGTGGTATGAGAGTCAATTTTTAAAAATATTCTTATTTTTGATGAAGGAAAGTTTGGTAGCAACCCTGTACCTATTATGGGATGCATTAAGTTTTATTGGAAAGATTCCCATCTACACTGTGTTTATCTATCTTTTAGGTCGCTCTACTCGACTGTGCACATAATTCTGCAGAACCTGCTCAGTCGAGTCTGTATGATGCCAGAGACGTGGAAGTGGCTCGCTGTGGGGCGCTGGCACTGTGGAGCTGCAGTAAGAGTTATGCGAATAAAGAAGCCATTCGTAAGGCTGGGGGCATTCCATTGTTGGCTCGGTTGCTGAAGACATCTCATGAAAACATGCTGATTCCGGTGGTGGGGACTTTACAAGAATGTGCATCAGAGGTACCTAGGCCTGCTCTGCTTCCCTTGCTCTCATTTACTATGTATTTCCATAGTTGAAAAACAATTTGTAAGGTTATCATGACTGCTAAGGATTTTTTTTTTTCAAGAAGCCAGCATTCTATTAGAAAGAGAAGATCAAACTAGTAGAACATTAATTACATTGGTATTTGTGTGGTTCATTACTTTAAAATATGTTTTTATTGATTTTTGTTTTGTTTTGTTTTTATTGATTTTTAGAGAAAGAGGAAGGGAGAGGGAAAGAGAGAGGAAAACATCGATGTGAGAGAGAAACATCGATTGGCTGCCTCCCATATGGGTCACTGACAGGGGATGAAACCGTTAACTGGGTATGTGCCCTGACCGGATTTATTTTTGAAAATGTTGACTAAGTTCTCTTATTGTTATATCAATATGTTAACCTTGGACTTGTGTATTTGCTAAGAAAGTTTATTTAGTGTAATTATTAATTTTTAATAGATACTTATGTGCATACATTATATATACATAAATATTTAAATTCCTATTACTAGGAAAACTACCGAGCTGCAATCAAAGCAGAAAGGATAATTGAAAATCTGGTAAAGAACCTAAATAGTGAGAATGAGCAGCTGCAGGAACACTGCGCCATGGCCATCTACCAGGTACAATGGGCCCTGTGGACAGGCCTGTTCTTCTCCATGTTTCTAAGCATACGGTCTCATTCTCTGGGGATGGAACTCAGAAGCCTGCATATTTAACTAGAACCCTCAGGGATTTTCATGCCCAAGAGGTCTGAAAACCACTGTCCTATGCTAATGACAGATGCCTATATAGATCAGAGAGAAAGCTTCTCTAATATGTCTGATTATTTACAATTATATAAGACACTTGCATATCTTTATCTGCTAAAATTATTTACTTAGTGTAAAATAGCTAAATATGTATATAGTACCTTTATATTGATTTTCATTATATCCCATTCAAATATAGTGGTCTTGGGAAATTTGTCTCCTCCCAAGACAATATGGATGAATGAGTGCATGTGTGCATGTGTATTTCTGTTTTATTTATTTATTTATTAACTAGAGGCCCGGTGCATGAAATTCATGCGGGGGGGGGGGGGGATGTGTCCCTCAGCCCAGCCTGCACACTGTCCAATTTGGGACCCCTCGAGGGAGGTCCGACTGCCTGTTTAGGCCCAATTATGAAACCAGGATCAGGCCTAAACGGGCAGTCGGACATCCTTCTCACAATCCAGGACTGCTGGCTCTCAACCGCTCACCTGCCTGCCTGCCTGATTGCCCCTAATCATTTCTGCCTGCAGCCTGATCACCCCCTAACCGCTCCCCTGCCAGCCTGATTGACGCCTAACTGCTCTCCCCTGCTGGCCCGGTCACCCCCAACTGCCCTCCCCTGCTGGCCATCTTGTGTCCACATGGGGGCAGCCATCTTTGACTACATGGGTGTGGCCATTTTGTTTGTTGGAGTGATGGTCAACTTGCATATTATTCTTTTATTAGCTAGGGTTTTAATCTTCATTATTTTTGGTGAGTTATACATTACATTATCTATCCTATATAATAAGAGAGAGATATGCTAATTAGCCCTAATATGCTAATTAGTCATGACCAGTATGCAAATTGACCATCACTCCAACACATAAGATGGCTGCCCCCATGTGGTCAAAGATGGCCACTCCTATGTGGACACAATTGGCCACCACAAGATGGCCTGCAGGGGAGTGTAGTTGTGGGGGATCAGGCCTGCAGGGGAGGGCAGTTGGGGGCAACCGGGCCATCAGGGGAGGGCAGTTGGGGGTGATAGGGTCAGCAAGGGAGCAGTTAGGTATCAATCAGGCTGGCAGGAGAGTGGTTAGGGGGTGGTCAGGCTGGCAGGCAGAAGTGGTTAGGGGTAATCAGGCAGGCAGGCGAGCGGTTGGGAGCCAGCAGCCCTGGATTGTGAGAGGGATGTCCGGCTGCCCATTTAGGCCCAATCCCTTGAGGGGTCCCAGATTGGAGATGGTGCAGGCTGGGCTAAGGGACACCCCACATCAGTGCACAAATTTCATCCTATCTAATAATAGACAAACATGGTAATTAACTGTACCTCTGACACGCTTCCCATTGGCTAATCAGGGCGATGTGAAAATTAACTGCCAACCAAGATGGCGGCCAGCAGCCAGGCAGCTGAAGCGAACAGGAGGCTTGGTTGCTCCAGTGATAGAGGAAGCCAAGGTTCCCTGCCTGCCACAGCCGGGATCTGAGCTGCACTCTAAGAAACAATGTTACAATTACAGAAGCTAAACAAACCCAGAAACCTGCTTTCAGCCATCAGAGCTGGAGCGAGCAGGACCGCAACAGTGTTTCAATTATAGAACCCCAAAACCCCAGGTACCTGCTTTCAGCAGCCAAGGTCTCAGAGCTGAAGCCAGGTTTCAGAGCTAAAACCGGCTCTCAGTTCCAGTGACAGGTATAGAAGGTAAATAAATCCCAGAATAAAAAAAAAAAAAGAAAAGAAAAAAAGGATAGGTTGGGAGCTTCAGTTGCAGGCTAGGCCCACCTGAAAAAGGCCCTCAGCCCCTCATCCATACTGGCCAGGCACCCCAGTGGGGATGCCCACCCTGAAGGCAGTGCGGGCAGCCTGAAAACAGCCATCAGCCCCTCATCCAGACTGGCCAGGCACCCCAGTGGGAACGCCCACCCTGAAGGTGGTGTGGGCAGTCTGAAAACAGCCATCAACCCCTCATCCCGGCTGGCCATGCACCCCAGTGGGGACCCCCCACCCTGAAAGGGGTGCAGGCAGCCTGAAAACAGCCATCAGCCCCTCAGCCAGGCTGGCCAGGCACCCCAGTTGGGACCCCCACCCTGAAGGGGGTGCGGGCAGCCTGAAAACAGCCATCAGCCCCTCATCCAGGCTGGCCAGGCACCCCAGTGGGGACCCCCACCCTGAAGGGAATGCAGGCAGCCTGACAACAGCCATCAGCCCTTTGCCCAGGCTGGCCAGGCACCCCAGTGGGGACCCCCACCCTGAAGGGGGTGTGACCAGCTGCAAACAGCCATCAGCCCCTCACCCAGGCTGGCCAGGCACCCAAGCGGGACCCCCCACCCTGATCCAGGACACCATTCAGGGCAAACCAGCCAGTCCCCACCCGTGCACCAGGCCTCTATCCTATATAGTAAAATGGTAATATGCAAACTGACCCTAACAGCAGAAAGACTGGGAATGACTGGTCACTATGACACACACTGACCACCAGGGGGCAGTTGCTCAATGAAGGAGCTGCCCTCTGGTGGTCAGTGAGCTCCCACATGGAGGAGCTCTGCTCAGCCACAAGCCAGGCTGACGCCTGCCAGTACAGCGGTGGTGGTGGGAGCCTCTCCTGCCTCCTCAGCAGCACTAAGGATGTCCAACTGCAGTTTAGGCCTGCTCCCTACTGGCAAGTGGACATTCCCCTAGGGCTGCCGGGCTGCCAGAGGGATGTCTGATTACCAGCTTAGGCCCAATTCCCTGGGGAGCAGGCCTCAGCCAGCAGATGGGCATCCCCCGAGGGGTCCCAGACTGTGAGAGGGCACAGGCCAGGCTGAGGGACCTCCCCGCCTCACCACGTGCACAAATTTTTGTGCACCAGGCCTCTAGTATACATATAAAAGCCTAATATGCAAAGTGTCCCCTCGGGAGTTCAAATGACTGGGAGTTCGATTGACTGGGAGTTTGATTGCTTCTATGACAGAATGAAGGAAGGCCCCAGCTGGCAGCTGGCAACCAGCAGCCACTTGGGACCCTACCCATGCACATATTTTGTGCACTGGGCCTCTAGTTTCATTATAATGTTGATGAGATAATGTAGTAACTTAACTCATTGATATCGATTAACCTATGGTGAAATTTTGTTAGGTCTTTTCATTTAAAGTCACAAAACCTGTTGATGATGTTAAGTGAGGACTTAATGTATGCCAAAAAACAGTTTAAAATGATTAAGGGGTAGAAAAATTAGCAGACAAATTAGTATATGGCTGGCTACTGGCCACGCCAGCTTCCCCCTAATCAGAATAGATTTCCTAGAGGAATGCATTTTAAAATGTGCAGTGAGAATGCACCCAAATAATAGAGTCGGGGAGGAGGTACATGTTGATAGAGTATTGTAATAGTTTGCTTGGGCTGCCATAACAAAGTACCACAGCACTGGGTGGCTTAAGCAACAGATAACTGTCACTGAAAGATAAAGGTTATCACATGATCTTTCCTCAGTGTCCTAATATCCTCTTCTTATAGAGTTACATGCCATATTGTATTAGAGTTCACTTCAATGACTTCATTTAATCTTAATTACTTCTTTAAAGACACTATCCTCAAATATGGTCACTTTCTGACGTATGGGGGTTAGGACTTCAACTTAGGAGTTTTGAGGACATGCAACCAGCTCATAACAAGGATATATAGCTTTGACGGAATATATGCCTCATAAGAATAAGCATTAAAGGACAGTTAGAAATAGCGATTAATTTTTAAAAGTTGCAACTGAACCAGAATGGAAAGTCACAAATAGAAGGTAAACATGGCGGTGCTTTGTGGTACCATGAGGATTTCTTCCGATGGCACTCACTGATGATGCTTTATATGTATCTGTCTCATGTGGCCTCCGTGGCCTCAGAGACTGACTGTATGCTTAGGACAATAGCAAACCATATACTGAGTTAACCATTGTTGGTTCTATAACCTGAGAAGGATGATCAGTTGAAAACATCTAGGCAACACATATTTATTTCAAAGGATGACTGGTTGCTATTGATATGACCCACTGCTCTGGGCATAGAAACTTCATTGAGGAAATTCCTCATCTCTTAGATTTGGGGCGTCATTAAAGGTTTGATTGTATCTCTTCCACTGCTCTATGTTCTCTTCTGTGTTTTTCCAAGACTCTGGGTTGCATTACTGCAGAAATGTGTGTGGCATTCTAAGTTTCTAACCAACCTTTGCCTCTGTCTTGTTGGAAACCCAGGCCACATCAGAATTGGCTTTGGAGAATTGCCAAAGTATGTAGAAACTGCTAGACATTGCCAAAACCATGTAAAGGAAGACAGACATTGTCAGATAGCTGCAAATATAGAGGAGAATTATGCTTTACTTGGAGGTGCCTTCAGAATATTATGCTCTCTGATAAGAAGTTTCATAGCTAGTACAAATGGCAGCCTCTTTCATAATCACTGAAATCTTGATATGCCTTACTCACTGCCAGCCTCTCACTTGACTTTTTGTGTAGTGTGCCGAAGATGAAGATACCCGTGACCTGGTTAGGATGCATGGAGGACTTAAACCCCTGGCCAGTCTGCTCAATAACACTGACAATAAAGAACGTCTGGCTGCTGTCACAGGGGCAATATGGAAATGTTCCATCAGCAAAGAGAATGTGACCAAGTAAGAAAAAGCATTCCATATTCTATAATAAAAATAAGGCCACCAAAACAGTCTTGTAATCTAATTCTATTTTAAGAAAGAGTCTATAGTAATGCTACTCCTGTAGGTTTTATAGATGCACATTTTGGACTAGGTTGGCAGAATTAATGAATTTTTAGAAATAAAAGACCCCTACTTCCCATGTTTTCTGTGCCTCAGTAGGGCTCAGGGGTTTGCTGACATAATCTTTCAAGGAGAGTGGGCTGTTTGGCATATGGGTAGCCACTTAAACATAAAGTATCTCTCAGATTTCCTGCAGAAATGTGCTGAGGTTGAGGGGGTGGATTTCTCACTGAATCTTTAGAGATGGAAGTGGTTCCATTCTTTCCCCTTTTATGAAGATAAATAAGATGAGTCAGCTAAATGCCAACTAACCAATTAATCTTAAAGATAATCATTTTCAAATATGATTTCATTGAATTTCAAAGTGTGTGTAAACTTTATGACCATTTGATTTAATTTAATGTTCAAATTCATCTCTTCATTTATTTTTGGAGTTCTCGCCCTCTATGAAGGATGTTCTGAAGCAACTTTTCCTTATCTCAAGCATGATGATTATCTTAAACAAAAATCACATGTCCAATTGAACACAAAATAGACTTATTTTGCTTTGTTTATGTAAAATGGTCTCTGTAATATGGGGAAACAGCCCTTAGCATAGTGGAATCATTGCCACTCAGATTTGAAGAAGTTGTAGTTGTTTCAAAGGCTGTATAGTACAGAGGTTAAGGGCACAGATGGGTGGATGTGGATGCTAGTTACGCTATTTACGAAGCTTCAGATTAACTTTCTGAAAATGGGGACTTTAATAGTATCTACATTATTGTGTTTTTGTAAGGATGGAGCAAGCATATAGTTGATGTTTATTAATATTACTATTAATTATCATCAGAGAACTTTATACCTAAAAAAATATTGTTCTCCCCTTTCTTTCCCTCCCACCTTTTTCTTGTGATGAATTTAGGTTTCGGGAATACAAAGCCATTGAAACTTTAGTGGGACTTTTAACTGACCAGCCCGAAGAAGTTCTTGTGAATGTGGTGGGCGCACTGGGAGAATGTTGTCAAGAATATGAAAACCGAGTTATTGTCCGGAAATGTAGTGGCATTCAGCCACTTGTGAACCTCCTCGTTGGAATAAACCACGCTCTTCTTGTCAATGTCACAAAAGCAGTTGGTGCATGTGCAGTAGATCCCGAAAATATGGCGTAAGTGGCCCTACAGCCTGAAAGTTTTTGTTTGAGAATGTTAGGGGAAGCACTCGGGTAATCATGGAATAGTGTCATCACTTAAAATTGAATGATGAAAAAGTAAAGAGAGTTTACATATAAATAACCACAAGGTTACAAAATCATGACTTACAGAGCCAAATTGTTCCATTGGATGAGCTGGAGGCCTGAGGCTGGGCATATTGGGAGTTCAAATACCCAGTAATTAATTTCCCATGCAGAAACTTTAATCATCAGATATTTTCTTTGTATACCAGGGAAGAATTATCTAATTACCTGAGATCCTAGATAGTTGTAGGTAGCATTTCCATTGTATCCTTCTTGCTTCAACTGAGCACCTAACAAGAGCTTTGAATAGATGAGGGGAAAAACAAAGGATATTAAGCTATGATCTTGGTCCTTGAGAAAATGTCTAATTAGGAAGACTTAAATATGGTACAATTTAAGAACAATAGCAAGATTATATATCCAGAAGATGAGAAACCCATATGAGTCAATGTTGTTGTAGTAGGGTTCCCCAGAGAATCAGAACCAACAGTGTGTGTGTGTGTGTGTGTGTGTGTAGAGAAAAAGAGTGGGGGGAGACTGAAAGATTGAGATTGATTTACTTTAAGTAATTTGCTCATGTTATTGTGGAGGCTTGGCAAGTCCAAATTCTGATGGGGTAGGCTAGCAGCAGCTGGCTGGAGAATTAGGAAAGAATTGCAGTTTGAATTCAAAGTCAGTCTTCTGGCAGAATTTCTTCTTGCTCAGGAAGGTTAGCCTTTGTTTTATTAAAGCCCTCAACTGATTAGATGAGGCCCACTGATTATGTATGATAATCTGTTTTACTCACCATCTACCAATATATTGTTAATCTGATCCCAAAAAACACCTATACAGAAATATAAAGAATAATGTTTGGCTAAATATCTGGGCATCCCTTAGCCCAGTCAAGTTGACATATAAAAATGAGCCATCTTAAATCCACCCCTTGTCAACTCGGCACCCATACACACATCTTAAATCACACTCAATTGCTATATAAATACGATAATAAGGTTATACTTCTGCCTAATTATCTTGCATACAACTAAATTTTGCTAATGATTTCCCCAGAAGAGTAAACAAAGTCCTTTGGCAATGCTTACTTTTATTGATATCCTGTAACTTAAATATTGTGATGTAAAGTTAACAATACTTAAAAACTATGATATAAAGTCAATACATCTCATGTTACATGACAAGAGGATAAGAGTGGACAGAAAACAAAGATACACACATACATAACTATAACAAAATAGGAAGGAATACTCTAATAATTACAGTCCTCGTTTCTATAACTGGTCACATGGCTGTCACTGGTATTTATAACTACCTTCTTTCACTACCCATTCTGTATTCTCTTTAGCCTCAGCTAGAACTTCAGTTCGTTGTGGTTCTTTACCTGGTGGGGTGACTTCATTCTTGAAGGCCTGGGCCATTTACTAGTCCTGCCTGGATTGGGTTTGTTGTGGTTTCCTCTTGACGTTAATCACAGGGCATGGTAATACTAAGAGATACTCTAAGGGACCTCCTGTATTCCAGATATATTCATCCTTATACCTGTTGTGGAGTAGCAGTCCAATTTCCCCTTCATAATCAGGATCAATCACCCCAGCCAGCACAGTAACTCTCTTCTTTGCCTGTTGATTTAGAGACATGAGAAGCCAAAGTGGCAGTCTTAACTTCCAGTTCAGTGGCATCATTATTGCATTTCCTGGTGAAAACATTCTTCCCTTTGGAACTAAGACCTCTAGATTAGCAAAGCATAAGGTTATAAGGACAGGAATACAAATTTTGATAGTAGGTCACTAGGGATAAAAGTAAATGCCACTCCCATTTCCACACCTTGATTTCTGGACCCATGAATTCTGACTGTGGAAGAAATAGCACCATATTTTTTACCAGTAAATAGCTCTATTGACATGACTTGTAGACTCCCAAAAGTCAACCAGCCATTCTTTACTTCATCCCATCTCTGTCCCCTTCAGTCCAAGATGGCAGTGTTTCCACTGAAGTGATTAATTAAATCCATGACTCACATCTGTAATCGCTTTGTCATATGATTGTCTAGTTATATTCTTTTTTTAAAAAAAAATAAGTTTTTATTAATTTTAGAGAGAGAAAGGGAAAGGAAGAGAGAGACAGAAACATCAATGATGAAAGAGAATCATTGGTCAGCTGCCTCTTGCAAGCCCCCTAATGGGGATGTAGCCTACAACCCAAGTATGTGCCCTGACCAGGAATCAAACCTGCTACTCTTGTTTCCTGGGTTGATGCTCAACTGCTGAGCCAAACCCACTGGGTGAAACTCTTTTAAACAGTTACATTAAGTAAACTGTTATATTTATTGATTTTTCCGTTGATTAAATTCAAGAAAAGGCCAGAGAAAATGACGCACATTTTTTTTTGAATTTTAATATTCTTTAAGGAACCTAGATTTGAATCAACAAAATGTAATGAAAGAAAAAGAATGACTCAGTGATAAACAACAGGCCTCAAGGACATTTTGATTGAGTTGGGATGACAGACAAGTAATTTTAAAATGGAGTGAAAATGAGATGGCAGTAAATATATATTTTTTGGTGAATACACAAAACTATTTTGTGGAATTTTATGAGGCTTGACTTCCGGGTAATGTATGGGGACTACAATAAAGAACAAAAGTAGAAAATAATCATTTTATCTTAAGCAAGGAAATGGCCACAACTCCAAATCTTAAATGTGAAAACATATGCAAAATGTTGTGAATTATTAGCCTGTGTGTAATATACTGACAGCTAACATCTACCTCTTCAGATTGCAAGCTTTTCCCCCAAGTAAGTGTCATGGTCATGAGGTACATAGTCGACATTTGTTTCATAGAGAGCAGAGATGAGAGGAGTGAATGGGTCTTGGAAGAGGTGAGGAGTTTTCCATCAGAGACCTAGTTTTGCATTATAAAACATCATGGCTCTGTAGTATAATTTGAAGGCAGGCAGTGTGATACCTCCAGCTAAGTTCTTTTTTCCCCCCTCAGGGTTGCTTTGTGGTTGCATAAAAATCTGGTGATTTTTTGCTCTATTTATTTAAAAAATTACATTGGAATTTTGATGGTGATTGCATTAAGTCTGTATATTGCTTTGGGTAATATGGCTATTTTAACTATGCTGATTCTTCCAATCCACGAACACAGGATATTTTTCCGGGTTATTTTGTGTGTGTGTGTGTGTGTGTGTGTGTGTGTGTGTGTGTCTTTTTCAATCTCTTTTTATAATGCTTTGTAGTTAGATTGATTTGCATATGTTGAACCATCCTTATGCCCCTAGAATGAACCCCACTTGATCATGATGTATTATTTTTTGATGTATTATTGTATTCGATTTGCTAACATTTTGTTTAGAATTTTTGCATCTATATTCATCAGAGATATTGGCCTATAGTTTTCTTGCCCAGAAAATGTGGCTCAGTGGTTGAGCATTGACCATAAACCAGGAGATCACAGTTCAATTCCCAGTGAGGGCACATGCCTGGGGAAGCTGTGTCACCAGACTTTATAGGACAACTACTACACGAGGCCACTATACTAAGTCTGGGAGACATAGCAGCTCTACTTTAGTACATAGAAACAAACTTAGGGAAGCAGACAAAATGCAGATACAAAGAAACAAGTCCCAAATGAAAGAACAGGAGAAATCTCCCCGAAAAAAGAACTAAATGAAATGGAGGCAAGCAAACTGCCACATACAAAGTTCAAAACAATGGTTATAAGAATGTTCCAGGAACTTAGTGAGAAGTTCAACAGTGAAAAAATCCATAGAAACCATAAAAATGAACCAGGCAGAAATGAAGGATACACTAACTGAAATGAAGAATAATTTATAGGGAATCAACTATAGAGTAGATGAAGCTGAGGATTAATTTAGCAATTTGGAATATCAGGAAGAAAAGATACCCAATCAGAACAGCAAAAAGAAAAAAATGATTAAAAGTAATGAGAACAGTGTAAGGAATCACTGGGACAACTTCAAGCATACCACCATTCGCATCATGGGGGTGCTAGAAGAAGAGAGAGAGCAAGAAATTAAAAACCTAGTTGGAAAACATAATGACAGAAAGACATACAAGTCTAGGAAGTGCAGTGAGTCCCAAACAAGATGAAATCAAAGGCCCATACCAAATCACATCACAATTAAAGTGCAAAAGAATAAACTCAAAGAGAGAATCTTAAAAGCATTAAGAGAAAAGCAGTTGTCTACAAGGGAGCTCCCATCAGACTGCCAGCTGATTTCTCAACAGAGACTTTGCAGGCCAGAATGGAGTGGCAAGAAATATTCAAAGTGCTGGAAAACAACAATCTACAATCAAAATTACTCTACCCAGCAAAACTATCATTTAGAGTCGAAGGACAGATAAAGAACTTCCAAGACAAGAAAATGCTAACAGATTTCATCACCACCAAACCAGTACTGCCAGAAATCTTAAAGAGTATTCCTTAAGAAGAAGAAAATAAAAGATAAAAAACACGAACAATAGCTCTGACTGGTTTGGCTCAGTGATTAGAGTGCTGGCCCGTGGACTGAAGGGTCTTGGCTTCAATTCTGGGTAAGGCTACATGCCTCAGTTGCAGGCTTGATCCCTGGCCCTGATAGGGGCATGTGCTGGAGGCAACCAGTCAATGTGTCTCACATTGATGTTTCTCTCTCTGTGTCTCTCCCCCTCCTTTCCACTCTCTCTCTAAAAAAAAAAAAAAAAAAATCAATGGAAAAATATCCTCAGATGAGGATTAAAAAACATAATAATAAAATAAAATGTGTTAACTTAAGACAAAATATGAACAATAAAATGCCAATAAATACATATCTGTAACAATTGAATCTAAAAAACAAAATAAAGCCCTGGCCAGCATTGCTCAGTGGTTAGAGCAGGGGGTCCTCAAACTTTTTAAACAGGGGGCCAGTTCACTGTCCTTCAGACCATAGGAGGGCCAGACTATAATTTAAAAAAAACTATGAACAAATTCCTATGCACACTGCACATATCTTATTTTGAAGTAAAAAAACAAAACGGGAACAAATACAATATTTGTATTTGCATGTGGCCCACGGCCATAGTTTGAGGACCCCTGGGTTAGAGTATCAGCCTGCTCCTTGGACAGTCTAGGATTTGATTCCCAGTAAAGGGCATGTATGTTGGTTGCACGTTTGATCTCCTCCCCAGGTCTGGTCAAGGAACACGTGGGAGGCAACCAGCCAATATGTCTCTCTCACATCAATGTTTCTTTCTATCTCCTTTCTGTCTTTCTTCCCTTCCACTTTTGCTAAAAATCAATGGGGAAAAAATATCCTCACTCCTTGAGTGAGGACTAAAACAAACAAACAAACAAACAAACAAAACAAACAAAATAAAGGAACAAGTAGAAAAGAAAAAGACTCATAGAGACAGAAAATATTTTGACAGTTGCCAGGTGGGAAAGGGTTTGGAAGGATGGGTGAAAAAGTTGAAGGGATTAAGAAGTACAAATTAGCCGAACCGGTTTGGCTCAGTGGATAGCGCTTCGGCCTGCGGACTCAAGGGTCCCAGGTTCGATTCTGGTCAAGGGCATGTACGTTGGTTGCGGGCACATCCCCAGTGGGGGGTGTGCAGGAGGCAGCTGATCAATCTCTCTCATTGATGTTTCTGACTTTCTATCCCTCTCCCTTCTTCTCTGTAAAAAATCAATAAAATATTTAAAAAAAAAAAAAAAGAAGTACAAATTAGTTGTTACAGAATAGTCATGGGATGTAAAGTATAGCATAGGAAACATAGCCAATAATCCTATATAATAAAGAGGTAAAATGCAAACTGACCATCATGCCATTGCACAAGATGGCCACCTCCATATGGTCACAAGATGGCCGCCCCCATAGGGATCAGGCCTAAACTGGCAGTTGGACATCCCCTGAGGGGTCCCAGATTGGAGAGGGTGCAGGCTGGGCTGAGGGACACTCCCCCCTTCCAGTGCATGAATTTCGTGCACCGGGCCTCTAGTATTCTAATAACTATGTATGGTGTCAGGTGGGTACAAAACTTATTGGGATGATCACTTAGTAAGTTATATAATGTCTACTCACTGGGGTATACACCTGAAACTAATATAATATTGTATGTCAACTGTAATTGAAAAATAAAAAATGATTAAATGGCAAAAAAGAAAAAAAAAGAGAAGATCACCTTCCAGGAAGATTCTATCTGGCAATGTATCAAACAGTCAGGAGCCCAGATTCCACAGTCTGTCAGCTTGGTTTCTAATCTTGGCTTTGCCACTTCCTGGTGCTTTGACCTTGAGTTATTTAATGTCTCTGGGCTTCAGTTTTCTTATCTTTAAAAGGAGGATAATAACTACAAAACTAATAAGGTGGTTGTTAATATTCAATGAATTAACTTAAATTGCTTAGAATAGTGCCTGACTTATGGGGAGGGCTGTCATAGTTATGAGATTTAAGATGGTATATATCATAAGACACACCATTATTTTATATGCTGCTTAAAAAATAGTATCAATTAAAATTGTAAATTAAAGACCCCAGGCCTCTGTGGAGTTCATCTGTGGGAAGAGAGCTGTCATAGATATGCTGAGGTCAGCAGAGCTAAGGATTGTCCTCATAGATGGGGTAGGCACTTAGAAGGGTAGGTCTATCCTATCATGTATGATCACATGCATTTACCAAGTGTCAAGCATTCTACTGAGCACTTTGCATGCATGCTCTAATTTAATCCTCACTAATTCCAGAGGAGATAAATGTTACTCTTATCCCATTAAACAGATGAAAAAACAGCCTAAGTAATGTTCAGCTAGCAAGAGGGGGAGCTGGAATTCCAGAGCAAAAGCTCTGTGACCTCTGTAAATCCTTGGTGAAAATATTTCGGTTCAGCTAACCTTCAGTTTTTTGTTTTTTGTTTTTCATGTTGATTGCTTTATAAGTTAGGTATAAATCCAGTTTGGGTCTGGGAGCAGATGAATATAACATCTCTGCTCTGCAGCCATCTTGGAATTCTTGCCCATTTTTTAATTCTTGTTTATTTTAATTGAGTTATATGAATTCCCTCTACATTGTGATTATTAACTCCTTGTCAGAAATATGGTTTGTGGGTATTTTCTCCCATTCCACAGATTGCCTCTTCATTTTGTCAGTTGTTTCCTTTGCTATGCAAAGGCACATGTGGATACACAGTGAAGCTATTTTTCTATAAACACTCAGAGGACAGCCTTGCTAGATATAAAATCCTTGGTTATCACTTTCTTTCATTAACTTAAAAAAAATGCTGCTTCATTGTTGCCTTGTTTTATACTTTTTTTAAAAAGTCTAATGCTAGTCTGATTCTTTTTGTCTTTGTAAAGTATTTGATTTTTACATCTGAAGGCCTTGAAGATTTTTTCTTTATTTTTATATTCTAATACTTTTATTATGTTTGTTTCAGAGTTTATTGCTAACTACTTAGTTACATGGAATTATAGTTCATAAAGGAAAGATAGGATAAATGCTTTCTTCCTCTTTTTGAAAAAAATCAATTTTAAAATATATGAGTTGTCAGGAACCCTATACCAGCTTCAATAATAAGGACTTTTTGGATTTGTTATGAACTTAGGGATCTTCATGGTTTACTTCAGTCTCTACTGTTTTTTTATACATAAATAGAGACCCAGTGCACAAATTTGTGCACATTGAAAGGAAATTAATTAGAAGCAATATTTTAATATCGCTATTCGCCTTTTCTCTATAATAGAAGTGTCAACCAAATTTATGATGGGCAATGACAGATGGAAACACACATGCGATTGGCACCAGCGAGAGCTTTATATGTATCTCGCATGAACGAGTCAACTTAGCCTTTTATAGATATAGAATAAACTTCCTTAATTAAACCTGCTTTCTGATGTAACTAAACTTTTTCCAGCCCAGTGAAGCACCCCAACTTCTCTTTCAGGTAATTGTCAGCAACACAGCAGTAAATATCAACATGAAGCAGATTATTATTGCAGATCATGCAGGGAGAATAAAGAGTAAAATATTTAACTGTAGCAGTGTTTGACTATATTCTGTGTGGTAAGAAAAGCTGAAGTCATTTTCAAGGTCCACCATTTCTTCTTTTCAGTTGGGTCAAGTTTCTAAACTTTTTAAATCTCCGTTTTCCAGCTAATGAAAAGAAAATAGGATTCTACTGAGTCTCCTATCTACCTACTCCAGGACTTCTGTGAGGATCAACTGAGATGAGGCATGTGAAAACGCTTCACAGACATTTGGTTAAACTGTGAAAAGTGTGCACCTGGCTATAAAGCAAGTCGTGTTCCTGGGCTGAAGAAACTGCAAGAGACTAGTCACTAGGGAGAGAAAGCCGGGTGTTGCTATGTGATGTCATTACCTAGCACCCAAAGAGACCATTTCAGGCTGGGCTGGGCTATGGGCTGCATTTTGCACCATGGAGTCTTGGCAGCATTGTCTGCGATTTGGCGGGGTGTTTCTCTGAGGTGGTGGCCGGGCCTGTATCCCACTTGGGGGAAGCCAAGTGTTGCTTTGTGGGTGCCAGGTCTGTGGTGCTGTTTATTGTTAAATGGCCTGTCGCTAGGGAGCGGAAGCTGGGTGTTGCTATGTGACATCATTACCCAGTGCCCACAGCCACTGTTTTCGGGCTCGGCTGGGCTGTAGGCTGCATTTTGTACCATGTGTCTTGGCAGTGTCGGCTGTGATTTGCTGGGCTATTGCTCTGGGGTGATGGTGGGGCCTGTGTCCCACTTCGGGTAAGCCAAGTGTTGCTTTGTGGGCGCCAGGTCTGTGGTGTCATTTCTCTGTATATGGACAGTGCACATCATGGCAGCTCCTGTGTTGAGTGTCTACCCCTTGGTGGTCAGTGTGTGTCATAGTGACTGGTCAGATGGACACTTAGTGTATTAACCTTTTATATATATAGATGCCTGGCATACATGATTCAAAATATGCTAACATTCTACTGCCCTAAGTTTTTCATTACTTCAAAATAATCTTAAGATCTAAAGGTCAGTTTTCAAATTTTAGTAAGTACTTGCCTATAAAATAGTAAATTTCATTTTTTTTAGAAGGTAATCAATAATAAAGTCTATTAACATTTGATAAATATCTAGGATTATAAGTAATTTTAGATAACAGTTTGCCTAAATAATGTACTAATTTCCTGCAATTTATTCTATAAAATATTTTTCTTCCACACATTGTAAAATAAACATTTGCTGAACTGATTATTACATGATCTAGTGTTATGTGATCATGTAATAAAGACTCTTTTTTTAAAACACACACAAGGATAGCATTAAAGGTTACCATGGAATCTATAACTCTAAATTTCCTTCCTGTCTTCTGTGGTTTAAATGTAATTGTGTTGCATTTACACAGTGATTTTTAAAAATATTTACATTGGGTTTATTTATTCTTTTTAAAAAGGGAAAAAAAGGAAAGCTCTGATTGTTTGTATGCAGAAGAGACTTAATCTCCTTGTGGCTGCCCAGACATTTCTTTTCCCACAGAACCCGTCTTTGTAGGCTTTATGAAAGACATAAATTAGAATATGTGCTTTACATGTTTGTACCAATAAGAACATTTTTATTTCTTTTCATTTTTTTGTGATTTATTTTTCATCTGTATACTTTTTAAACATATGGACCTAATTTAGATACCAAAATGCCAAGTGAAATATAATTATGTGAATCATTTAATCTTCTGAATCTCTTTTTTCTCGTTTTAAAACAAGATCTAGGGACTTTCAACTTGAGAATTATGTGGATTTTATTTCTCCACGTTATATATCTCATCTAGCCAGTTGTGATATGGGCTTAGTTCAATAGCTGAATAAATGGTCTGTTCACTACTATTTCCTGTTAGAGAAGAGATTATGTGTTCACAATGAAATTAAAAACATTTTAAAACTTTTAATTTGTGAAATATAACACACATGAAGTACAAATGTAAATGAACATCTTAGTAAATTATTGGAAAAGGAAGAGTCATGTAACTACCATCCAAGCCAAGAAGTAGAATATTTTCATTATTCAAAAATCTCCCCGGCAGCCCCTCCTTTCACAGCCCACCTAGTACCATCTTTTCTCATTCTAGACAGAGCCCCCCTCTTGCCTTTTATATTAATTACTCACTTGCCTTCTTTTAATAATTTTATACTTGAGAATTCATCACTATAAAGTATAGTTTAATTTTGTTTCTCTTTGGAAACAAATGGAAATGTATAGAATTGTGTTGGTTTTTGTCTGACATTTTTGTTCAAAATTTTAGCTTACTTGTTCAGTTTGATACATTTTAACAAGTGTATTCACTCATATAATCAGTATCCAAAAGAAGATATAAAATATTTTCTTTCCCTAAAAAAAGTTTACTTATGCTATTATCCAATCAATCCCCACCCATCACTATAGATTAGCTTTGGTATTCTGGGAGTGTAATTTCTGAGTCCTAGGGTAGAAGTTTAACTTCCAAATAGTGTACAAAAGTGGTTATACAGTTTTACATTCCCATCAGTGCCAATATTTAGTGTTGTTAGTTTAAAAAAATTAGGCCTTCTAATAAAAAAAATGGTATGTCATTGTAGATTTCACTTGCATTTTTGTTATAACAAATTATGTTGAGTAACTTTCCATGTGCTTATTGCCCATGTATATTACTGGTATTTTGTAGTGTATTCAAGTATTCTGTCCATTTTAAATTGGATTGTTTGTGGGTGAGTTTTTTTGTGGTTTTTTTTTGTGATTTGAAGAAGTTCTTTGCATATTCTGATACAAATCCATTGTTAGATTTATGTTCTATAGAATAATTTTTCCCTCTCTCTCTGTGTCTCTTTTTTAATCAGTCTCTGAGAGAGCTCATGGACCATTAAAAAAAAATAACATATGAGCTAAAAATAGTTTTAGAAAACAAAAACAAAACAAAGGGCCTGGCTGGTGTGGCTTCGTGATTGAGCTTCAACCCATGTACCAGGAGGTCACAGATTGATTCCTGATCAGGGCACATGCCTGGGTTTCAGGCTAGATCCCCAGTAAGGGGCGTGCAGGAAACAGATGATCAATGATTCTCTTCCATTGTTGATATTTATCTTTCTCTCCCTCCCCCTCTCCCTCTCCTTCTCTTTGAAATAAATAAAAACATTTAAAATTTTTTTAAAACAAAAAATATGCAACAGAGATCCTATATTGCCTACAAGTAAAAAATATTCATTATCTGGCCCTTTACATAAAAAGTTTCTTAACATTTGCCCAAGTGGTTTATCAGTGTTATTCATCTTGTTTTCATTTTATATACTGTACTTATTTGGGGTTCAATTTTTGCTGCTTTTTCTAGCTTAACCTCAGTGTTGTTATTGTTGATATTATAGATCTAGTCTTGTCTAGTATAAACATTTAGAGCTATACATTTTCCTCTGAACACTGTTTTAGCTCCATCACACAATTATAAATTGTGTTTTCATTTTAATTCAATTAAAAATGTTTCCTACTTTTTTTTTGAGAGTTCTCTTTGACCCGGGGCTTATTTCCAAGTATTGCTCAATTTCTAAAAATTTGAGTATTTTTTAGATACTATATTATTATTGATTTCTAGTTTAAAGCTAGATTATGTTATCTGTGATTTTATTTCTTTCATATTCAGCTCTTTGGCCCAGACATGTGGTCTGTCTTCTAAATATCCCATTTGCACGGTGGGAACAAATGCATACTCTGCAGTTGTTGTGTATAGTGTTTTAAAAATGTTGGTTAGGCCAGTTATTTAGGTGTGTTGTTCAGTCTTCTATATCTTTACATGCTTCTCCCCCCCCGCCCCCGCTATTTTTTTTTTCCTACCAACTCAAGAAAGGGCTATTGAAATCTTCCACCATAGTTGTAGATTTGTTTATATCTAGTTTTCCCTCTGTATTATCTTCATTGACAGTGAGAAACTGATTTCCATCTTTACTTATCTGCCCAGTTTCCATGTATGTAACCAATCTTCCATCTTTATCCTTATCTGGCCCCCTTTGTACACAATCTTACCAGCTTTGACTCTGGTTTACCTTGCTGGACTGACCAGGCACCTGGACACTCCTATTTAAGCTCTAGTACCTCTGCTGGGCCACCTTTCACTCATATGCCTGCACTTCTTGACCTGTTCTGCCTCTGACTTCCCATGTCAGGCTGTTCTATGTCTTGACACCTTCTCACCCTGCTTAGGCTCTGTCACCACACAAACCTAGTTCTCAGTGGGGATATCCTCCACTTGCTGCTACAGTTCTGTCTTTCCCCATTGAGTTGTGCCCCCAAATAATGCTCTAATTATTTTATTTAGAATTGAATATCCCATCTCTGGTTTCCCCTGCACATAGAGATTACCTATGGGCTCTCACACCCCATACTAGGCCACTAAACCCATCTTGCCTTCACCATAGATGCCTACATATTTCTGCCCCACAACATGAATTTAAGGGCTAAATTGTTCAGGAGGCACAGGGAAGGGGCTTTACCAACGTTTTAAAGGATATTTTCACTGGGTATAGAAATCTAGATTAATAGTTCTTTTTATTCTAGCACTTTTAAAATACCATTCTTTTACCTTCTTGCCTTAATGTTTCTTATGAGAAGTTAGCTTTCATCTACACTAATAAAAGAGAAAAATGGTAATGGCGTACGATGATACCCTTTTCATTGGCTAATCAGGGCTATATGCAAATTAACTGCCAACTATGATTGGCAGTTAACTGCCAACTAAGATTGGCAGTTAACTGCCAACAAGATGGTGGTTAATTTGCATATGTAGGCACAATGCAGGGAGGTGAAAGGGAAAGCAGGAAGAAGCCCCCTGCCACTGACAGTGATTGGAAACCCAGGGGGGAGCTAAGAGCTGGGGGGCAGGGCAAAGGCGGCCCTGGGGCCGCCTTTGCCCTGCCCCCCAGCCATGATCGGAGAATCAGGCGCCTTTGCCGCCCTGGCCAGTGATAGCAGGAAGTAGGGGTGGACCCAGCGATGGGAGCTGGACACGGTCGAAGCTGGCAGTCCCAGGAGCTATGGGTCCCTTGCCTGGGCCTAAAGCGGAGCCCACGATCACGGGGCCGCTGCAGCTGTGGGTCCCTGCTGCCCGAGCCGGACGCCTCAGCCAGAGGCATTAGGCCTGGGCAGGGGTGGAGCCTGCAACCGCGGGGAGCTGGGGGGCCCCTGCCCAGGCCTGATACCTCTGCCGGAGGCCTCAGGCCTGGTCAAGGGGTCGATCCGGTGATTGGTGATCGGAGGGTGATGAGGGTCAACTCCTCTGGCCGAGGCATCAGGCCTGGGCGGGGGGCTGAGCCGGGGATTGGGGGGATATGATGGTCCCCTTGCCCAGGCCTGAAGCCTGGGTCAGAGGCATCAGGCTTGGGCGGGGGGTGGAGCAAGCGATCAGAGGGAGATGGGGGTGCCCTGCCCAGGCATGATTCCTGGGCCAGAGGCCTCAGGCCTGGGCTGGGGGCAGAACCAGTGATGGGGGGAAATGAGGGTCCCCTGCCCAGGCCTGACGCCTCTGTCAGAGGCGTCAGGCCTGGGCAAGGGGCCGATCCTGCGATTGGAGGGTGATGGGGGTCAACGCCTGAGGGCTCCCAGTATGTGAGAGGGGGCAGGCTGGGCTGAGGGACACTCCCCCCCCACACACACCCAGTGCACGAATTTCATGCACCGGGCCCCTAGTTTGTATTATAATTCTCTATACCAAATATGTCCTTCTTTTAGCTTCTTTTAAGATTTGTTC
Source organism: Myotis nattereri (assembly GCF_964212035.1). Lineage (NCBI taxonomy): Eukaryota > Metazoa > Chordata > Mammalia > Chiroptera > Vespertilionidae > Myotis > Myotis nattereri. The sequence goes on from NC_138075.1 coordinate 96,519,282, forward strand.
TTTATCTTTTAGCAATTTGATTAAGATATGCTTAGGTGTAGTTTTCTTTGTATTTATCCCATTTGTGGGTTCATTGAACTTCTTAGACCTATGGATTAATGTCTACCATCAATTTTGGGAAGCCCTCAGTCACTGTCTTTACAAATATCCTTTGGTATTATTATCTCTTCCCTCTTCCTCCTGGAACTCCAAACATATATTGTTTTATTTATAGTATTCCACAGATATTGGACTCCACTAGGGGTTATTTTTAGTCATTTTTTTCTTTGTTTTTCAGTTTGAATACCTTTTATTTTTTTCCTCTGATGTGTCCAGTTTACTGTTAAAAAACATCTAATAAATTCTTCATTTCTTATGCCATAGTTTTCACACCTACCATTTTCATTTGATCCTTTTAAAAAATAATTTGCATGTCAGTGGTGGCAGAATTTTTTTTCTGAATCCAATTATAAACATTTTTGAAAAGTGCATAATCATAGTCAAATTATGTAAGTGCCTCTTAATCAGGAAACAACAAATACTTTTATATAATTAAAGAGTGTTTGTTTTCTGGGTTATTGTTCCGTTATTAGAGCTCATAAATGTGCTATTAAAAACAAATAATGGTTGGGTGGGTGAGAGGAGATAAAACAACTTATATGCTGATATGCAAAGTCTATGGACATGGGAAGTAGGGTAGTGAAGACCTGGAGGGGTGGGTAGGGACTGGGAGGTGGAGGGGTAAGGGCAGGAAATGGAAATATCTGTAATACTATCAATAATAAAAATATATTAAAAAATAATGGTGCAGGTACTGACAGATCAGTGGAATAATATAACAGATACACTAAATATCAATTTCTATCTCTACCTATATAACTCTCTATAAAAATTTAGGGTCACAGTATGTCTATGAAGAGGCTAAAAAGCTGGATCCCTACTTTCTTCTTATAGAAAATTCAGGTAACTAAAATATTTACATATTAACAAAGTAAGTTATAAGAGGCCAGAAGAAATATTGCAGTTTTATTATCTTGGGGTATGGATGGCTTTTCTAAGCATAAGCTAAAGTTTGAAGTCATAAAGGAAATGATTGATAGATTTAGTTACAAAACATTTCAAATGTTGAGGAAGAACAAAAAAGAAAGAGAAAAATATCTCTTTTGCTTCCAATGAAGATGATTATTATAATAACTCTTTACTCAAAAAATTGGCAATTCAAGTTAAGGATTAAACATTATTCTGCCTTTCTGGAGGATAACTAAGCCCCATTTAATGAGAGGAAGCTGTTCTTTATTGAGGAATGCAAGCTAATAAATAGATACAATCAGAAAAATCAGTGGAACTCCCAATAAAATAATTCTTTTAGGCAAGGATAATTAATGGATGCTAAAATTATAAGGAAGGGAAAAGGTTGTTGGAATAGGACCTTCTCAGAGTGACCAAGTGTGACCCCACAGATTGGTATTCAATGAAAATGGAAAAATATGTCTTTACAATGGAGAGATCTGTTGGTCATCAGTGTAATTGGTAAATGACAAAGCTTGGCATTTAAGAATTGGACAAATGGACATTACAAGCCTCTTGATGTGTTGCAATGTGTGGAATTGCAACATACCAAGCATCACTATGACATATTTTGCAAAAATCTGTAATTTGAATCAAGCTCAGACTTTAAGTCTAACTTCCTGTCTATAAAATTACTAACAATAGAGGAAAAAGTTAAATGACACCTGAGGAAGCAATCAGGCAAACTCAAATAGTGGGACTTTCTACAAGACAATAGTCTTGAACTCTTTAAAAAGTCAATGTCATAAAAATGTCCTATATTAAATTAGACTAAAAAGGCACATCAGAAATATTATGCAGGCCCCCCCTTTTTTTGAATCCAGGTCTTGTTTGTTTTTTTAAAGAGCTCTAAAGGAGTTTTTGGAAACAATTGGGAATATATGAATGTGAATTGGATATTGGATTATATTAGGGAATTATTTTTTACTTTCTCAAAGGTAATAATGGTAAAATGACTTACATTTAAAAGATGAAAATTTAAAAATTTTAGTTGTGAATTCCTATGACATCTATACCTACTTGCAAATTATTTATAAAACAATAAACACACACATTGATAAATGACACAAATATGTTAAATTTTGAGGATTGTATCTACTGGTTATTTTACTATTTAAAAAAACCTCTTAATTATGTTTGAAATTCCCATAATGAGAAGGAAGAAACAAATTAAGACAATAAATTAAAGTGTTTTACACTTGATAGACTGGAAAAATTAAGATAGTAGCTGATGCTGGCAACTGGTATTCTCATGATCTGTTTATAGAAATCAAATGGACATAATTTTTACGGAGCACAGTTTATTTATATGTATTAAAATTTAAAATACATAAAATCCTAACAAGCAATTTCATCCTATCTAATAAAAGAGCAATATGCAAATTGACCATCACTCCAACTCACAAGATGGCCACCACAAGATGGCCGGCAGGGGAGGGAAGTTAGGGGTGACCAGGCCTGCAGGGGAGACAGTTGGGGGCAACCAGGCCTGCAGGGGAGGACAATTAGGGGTGACCAGGCCAGCAGGGGAGGGCAGTTAGGGGTGACCAGGATGGAAGAAGAAAGCAGTTAGGGGCAATCGGGCTGGCAGGGGAGCAGTTAGGAGTTGATCAGGCTTGCAGGGGAGTGATTAGGGGCAATCAGGAAGGCAGACCAGCGAGGGGTTAGGAGCCAGCAGTCCGGTGGGATCGGGCCTAAATAGGCAGTTGGACATCCCTTGTGGGGTCCCTGATTGGAGAGGATGCAGGCTGGGCTGAGGGACACACACACCCCTGTGCACGAATTTCGTGCACCGGGCCTCTAGTTTCTAAATATTTGTCTTAACAAGATAATTAGTGCATTGCAAAAAAATGCAGGGTTGGCCTTTGCAATGTTATTTTTAAATTTTTAATTCAGTTATTGTGATGACGTTGGTTAATAAAATTTTATATGTTTCAAGTGTACAAGTCTAAAATACATCATCTCGCCCTGGCTGGTTTGGATCAGTGGATAGAATGTCGGCCTGTGAACTGAAGGGTCCCGGGTTCGATTCTAGTCAAGGGCACATGCCTGGGTTGTGGGCTCAACTCCTAGTAGAGGGTGTGCAGGAGACAGTCGATCAATGATTTTCTCTCATCATTGATGTTTCTATCTTGTTCTCCCTTCCCCTTCCTCTCTGAAATCTATAATATATGTACTTTATTTTTATTTTGCATTATATATGGAAGTTTCTTTAAAAATTAAGATTTTTTTTGGATATCTTGATATCTATCTGAAAAATTTGAAAACTCCTATTCATAAAGATAAATGTACCCTTATGTTCATCGCAATAATTATTTACGGTGGCCAAGATATGGAATTGTTCTTTTTATTCCATTATTATATAAGACTAGAAAAAAACTAATTTTTATCAATGAAAGACCTATTAAATGTATTATGATGCATTAATACAGTGCCATCTAGCCATGTAAAAATTATTAATATAAATCCACATTTATTGCATTCATTGATACAGAGGAAAATTCATTATATGTATTGAATTAAAAAGGCAGATTATGGCCCCGGCTAGTGTGGTTCAGTTGGTTGAAGCATATTCTGGTATACTAAAAAGTGGCAGGTTTTATCCCCAGTTAGGGAACATGTGGGAGGCAACTGATCGATGTTTCTCTGTCACATCTCTCTCTCTCTCTCTCTCTCTCTCTCTCTCTCTCTCTCTCTCTCTCTTGCTCTCTCTCTCAAATATATATATATATATATATATATATATATATATATATATATATATATACTAGTAGCCCGATGAATGAAATTCATGCACATTAAAAGGGAATTAATTGCCCTAACCGGTTTGGCTCAGTGGATAGAGCATCAGCCTGCGGACTCAAGGGTTCCGGGTTCAATTCCAGTCAGGGGCATGTACCTTCGTTGCGGGCACATCCCCAGTGGGGAGTGTGCAGGAGGCAGCTGATCAATGTTTCTCTCTCATTGGTGTTTCTAACTCCCTCTCCCTCTCCCTTCCTCTCTGTAAAAAGCAATAAAATATATATATTTTTTAAAAAGGGAATTAATTAGCGGAGATATTTTAATATTGCTATTTGCCCTTTCTCTATAGAGGAAGTGTGAGAAATGAAAGGAAATTGGTAAAATGTATATGAAAATAATATATAAATTTATTAATAAATAAACAGTAACAAAAGGATATAACAAGAGGCATGATATAAAAATGTCAAAAACATGATATGAAAACAATAAAAACATGATATGAAAACAACAAAAACATGATATAAAAACAACAGTGATGCAAACAATGACTGATAAAGTGATTAAACTTATTCTAATATCTCCCTGTACACCACATTAAGAGTGAAAACACTTTCAGAGTGCTTGACTAATTTCCCTTGTGATGAAGTATTTAGAACTTTAACTGTAACGTCACATGCTCTTTAAACTCGAGAGAAAGCAACATATAACTGACCATGTGCGAAAACGAGTTCAGGTAGGAATATTCCTTCTTTGTCTAGAGTTTGTCCTTGTAATTTATAAATAGTCATCACGAATGCTGGCATCATGAGAAACCGTTGTCGAATCAATTTAAATGGGAGGCCAGTGTCTGATGGGGACAAATTAATTCTTGGAATCAGAACAACCTCTCCCTCTGCAGATCCTGTTAGTACTTCAGTTTTGATAATGTTAGGTCGTTATCTTTTGATAATAAATCTGGTACTATTACAAAGACCCCATTTACAATTGAGATTTCTCAATAGCATGATGATTGCACCCACTTTCAATTTTAATTTATGACACGGCATTCCCGAAGGAGTAATACTATTAAGAAATTCGATGGGAAAATTTTCCTTTTCAGCATCATCTGTGGAATCAATGGAATCATCACTCAAATATGTGTGAAAATCTCCATCGAGTATATCCAAATTTTCATTTAATATTTTAACATGCTCATTTTTTGGACAAAGAATTGCATGTTTAGATATATTTTTAATATTATCTATAGCAATTGTTCTCAACCTTAGCTCCACATTAAAATCCTGATTCCTGGGCCTCGTCCTCCTGAAAGTGTTTCTTTGTTATGGGGTGGGACCACAACATGAGTAACAAAGAAACAGAATTTCTGGAGGATGAGGCCCAGGAATTAGTATTTTAAAAAGATTCCCAGGTGATTCTAATGTGCAGCCAAGGTTGAGAACCACTGATCTATAGATATAGTATTTCTGAAGGTAACTTCAATAATAGATGCATTACAAATCATTTCACTTCCACGCTCTGCTCCGAGGGTGGGTTCCTGCCTGAAACCTCGCCCTGAGGGTGGGTTTCTGCCTGAAACCTCGACCTCCAGGAAACATATTCTCTCTTCCTTGCTGTCAGGGGCCAGGGTGCAGGTGAATAGGATTCCTAGCTGGCTGGCCCCTGACAGCAAACTGGCCACCTGTTGATTCCGTGAGGAATGGGGCTCCTTCCTCCCTCCTGTCAGGGTCCAGGGTGCAGGAGAATGGGGTTCCTGGCTGGCAGGCCACTGACAGCAAACTATCCAATAGCAGATTCTGTGAGGAATGGGGCTCCCTCCTTTCTACTGTCAGGGTCTGGTTTGAAGGTTGGCCATGCCCCCTTTGGGCCAGACCCAGAGTTGTACCATGCCGTGGCCTCCACCTCAGCAACCCAGGACTACCTGCTGCTGGGCGCTCCTGGTGCTCTGAGGGTGGCTTCTTCCCTCAGGCCACATGGGAAACAGCTCGGGGAGGGCACAACCCTTGGCAAAGCGACCCAGGATTCAGTGGGTCCATGCTCTGAGGGAAGGTTCCTGCCTCAAACTCTGCCCTCACTGGAAACAGCTCCAGGAAACAGCTCGGGGGAGGGAGCAGCCGTTGACAAGACAACCCTGCAGGACTGACTTCCTTCCACTTGGTCGCGGTTCTGGCTGTGATGTTACATCCAGGGTTTTTATATAAGTAGATATTTTAAAGGAAGATTATGAAACACCACATTTATATAGGACAATCCCATAATGTGTGTATCCACATATTTGCTTTGAAAAAAGTCTAAAAAGATAATCATATTTGCTAGAAAAGTCTTTAAAAAGATGATCACAGAGACCATGGGATTGGGAAAATTTGGGTGATTTAAAAAATTCTCTTCCTTATAACTTTTGTATTACAGTTGACCCTGAAACATGTGGGGTGAGGGCCACCAACCCCCCATGTAGTCAAAAATCCACATGTAACTTTTGACTCCCAAACGTTTAACTACTCATAGCCTACTGTTGAGACGGGAAGCCTTACTGATAACGTAAAAGTATGTTAATAAATACGTATTTTGTATGTTCTATGTACAGTGTACTATGTTCTTAGAATAAAGTAAGCTAGAGAAAAGAAAATGTTATTAAGAAAATCATAAGGAAAATACATTTATGATATGTATATATACACTATAGGTTTACAGTTGTATGCAAAACAGTTTATTCTTGTATTATTATTTATTGTATTATTTTCCATACGAATAACTGTAAACATACTTTTGCTCCACCCTGTATTTATTAAAAACAATCCATGTATGAGTGGACCTGCACAGTTTAAATACTGTGTTGTTCAAGGGTCAACTGTATTTTAATTTAATTTTATTTTATTTTATTTTTTTTTATTGCTTAAAGTATTACAAAGGGTATTACATATGTGTCCATTTTATCCCCCCGCCCTAGACAGTTCCCCAGCCTCCCCTATCCCCCAGTGTCTTATGTCCATTGGTTATGCTTATACGCATGCATACAAGTCCTTTAGTTGATCTCTTACCCCCCCTACCTCCTGCCACCCAACCCTCCCCGGCCTTCCCGCTGCAGTTTGACAATCTGTTTGAGGCAGCTCTGCCTCTGTATCTATTATTGTTCAAAAGTTTATAATGGTCTCTATTATCCATGAATGAGTGAGATCATGTGGTATTTTTTCTTCATTGACTGGCTTATTTCACTTAGCATAATGCTCTCCAGTTCCATCCATGACGTTGCAAATTGTAAGAGTTCCTTCCTTTTTAGAGCAGCATAGTATTCCATCGTGTAGATGTACCACAGTTTTCTAATCCATTCATCTACTGATGGACACTTAGGCTGTTTCCAGATCTTAGCTATGGTGAATTGTGCTGCTATGAACATAGGGGTGCATATATCTTTTCTGATTGGTGTTTCTGGTTTCTTGGGATATATTCCTAGAAGTGGGATCACAGAGTCAAATGGGAGTTCCATTTTCAGTTTTTTAAGGAAACTCCATACTGTCTTCCATAGTGGCTGCACCAGTCTGCATTCCCACCAGCAGTGCACAAGTGTTCCTTTTTCTCCACATCCTCTCCAGCACTTGTCGTTTGCTGATTTGTTGATGATAGCCAGTCTGACAGGTGTGAGATGGTACCTCATTGTTGTTTTGATTTGCATCTCTCGGATGATTAGTGACTTTGAGCATGTTTTCATATGTCTCTTGGCTTTCTGAATGTCCTCTTTTGAAAGGTGTCTATTTAGGTCCTTTGCCCATTTTTTGATTGGATTGTTTATCTTCCTTTTGTTAAGTTGTATGAGTTCCCTATAGATTTTGGAGATTAGGCCCTTATCAGATATGACATTGGCAAATATGTTTTCCCACACAGTGGGTTTTCTTGTTGTTTTGTTGATGGTTTCTTTTGCTGTGCAGAAGCTTTTTATTTTGATGTAGTCCCATTTGTTCATTTTCTCTTTAGTTTCAAGTGCCCTAGGAGCTGTATCAGTGAAGAAATTGCTTCGGCATATGTCTGAGATTTTGTTGCCTTTGGATTCTTCTAGAATTTTTATGGTTTCCTGTCGTACATTTAAGTCCTTTATCCATTTTGAGTTTATTTTTGTGTATGGTGTAAGTTGGTGGTCTAGTTTCATTTTCTTGCATATATCTGTCCAATTTTCCCAACACCATTTATTGAAGAGACTATCTTGGCTCCATTGTATGTTCTTGCCTCCTTTGTCAAATATTAATTGAGCATATTGGTTCGGGCCGATTTCTGGGCTCTCTATTCTATTCCATTGATCTATATGCCTATTCTTGTGCCAGTACCAGGCAGTTTTGAGAACAGTGGCTTTGTAATACAACTTGATATCTGGTATTGAGATCCCACCTACTTTGTTCTTTTTCAGGATTGCTGCAGCTATTCGGGGTCTTTTTTTATTCCAGATGAATTTTTGGAGAGTTCGTTCTATATCTCTGAAGTATGCCGTTGGTATTTTAATGGGAAGTGCATTGAATTTATAGATTGCTTTGGGTAGTATGGACATTTTAATGATGTTGATTCTACCAATCCATGAACACGGTATGTTCTTCCATCTGTTTATGTCTTCCTCTATATCTTTTTTCAACGTCCTGTAGTTTTCTGAGTAGAGGTCTTTTACCTCTTTAATTAAGATTATTCCTAGGTAGCTTAGTTTTTTTGGTGCGATGGTAAACGGGATTGTTTTTATAATCTCTCTTTCTGAAAGTTCACTATTGGTGTATAGAAATGCCTCAGATTTCTTGGGGTTAATTTTGTATCCTGCTACATTGCCAAATTCATGTATTAAGTCTAGTAGCTTTTTGATGGAGTCTCTAGGGTTTTGTATGTATAATATCATGTCGTCTGCAAATAAGGACAGTTTTACTTCCTCTTTTCCAATTTGGATGCCTTTTATTTCTTCTTCTTGCCGAATTGCAATGGCTAACACTTCCAGTACTATGTTGAACAGGAGTGGTGAGAGGGGGCATCCCTGTCTTGTTACTGTTCTTAGGGGAAATGGTGTAAGTTTTTGTCCATTGAGTATGATGTTGGCTGTGGGCCTGTCATATATGGCTTTTATTATGTTGAGGTATGATCCTTCTACTCCCACCTTGCTGAGAGCTTTTATCAAAAATGGGTGTTGAATTTTGTCAAATGCTTTTTCTGCATCAATTGATATGACCATGTGGTTTTTTTCTTTCAATTTGTTTATGTCATGTATCACGTTTATTGATTTGCGGATATTGTACCATCCTTGCATCCCTGGGATAAATCCTACTTGGTCATGGTGTATGATCTTTCTGATGTACTGCTGAATCCGATTTGCTAAGATTTTGTTGAGGATTTTGGCATCTATGTTCATGAGGGATATTGGCCTGTAATTCTCTTTCATTGTGTTGTCTTTACCTGGTTTTGGTATTAGGGTGATGCTGGCTTCATAGAATGAGCTTGGAAGTGTTCCTTCCTCTTGAATTTTTTGTAGTAGTCTGAGGAGGATAGGTTTTAGTTCTTCCTTGAATGTTTGGTAAAACTCCCCTGTGAAGCCGTCTGGTCCTGGGCTTTTGTTTGCTGGAAGCTTTTTGATGACTGCTTCGATTTCTTCCATAGTTATTGGCCTGTTGAGATTTTTAGATTCTTCCTGATTGAGTTTTGGAATGTTGTATTTTTCTAGGAATTTGTCCATTTCCTCCAGGTTGTCTAGTTTGCTGGAGTAGAGCTGTCCATAGTATTTTTTAACAATCATTTGTATTTCTGTGGGGTCTGTTGTTATTTTGCCTCTTTCATTTCTGATTTTGTTTATTTGGGTCCTCTCTCTTTGCTTCTTGGTGAGTCTGGCTAGAGGTTTGTCAATCTTGTTTATCCTTTCGAAGAACCAGCTCTTGGTGTCATTGATTTTCTGTATTATTTTTTTGGTCTCTATGTTATTTATTTCTGCTCTAATCTTTATTATCTCCTTCCTTCTGCTCACTCTGGGGTTTTCTTGTTGCTCTCTTTCTAATTCTTTGAATTGTAGAGTTAGCTGATTTACTACCATTTTTTCTTGTTTTTTGAGATAGGCCTGTAGAGCTATAAACTTCCCTCTCAGAACTGCTTTCATTGTGTCCCATAGGTTTTGGATTGTTGTGTTTTCATTGTCATTAGTTTCCAGGATGTTTTGAATTTCTTCTTTGATTTCATTGGTAACCCAATCAATATTTAATAGCATGCTATTCAGCTTCCAGGTGTTTGAGTATTTTGGGTTGTTTTTATTGCAGTTTATTTCTAATATTATGCCATCGTGGTCTGCGAAGACGCTTTTTATGATTTCAATCTTCTTGAATTTGGGGATACTTTGCTTGTGACCCAATATATGGTCTATTTTTGAATATGTGTCATGAGCACTTGAGTAGAATGTATATTCCGTGGCACTGGGGTGAAGTGTTCTGAAGATATCTATTAAGTCCATCTGATCTAGTGAGTCATTTAGTATTGCTGTATCTTTGCTGATTGTTTGTCTAGAGGACTTATCCAGTGATGACAGTGGTGTATTAAAGTCCCCTACTATGATTGTATTGTTGTCGATCTCTCCTTTGATATCTTCCAGAAGATTTTTTATGTATTTGGGTGCTCCTGCATTGGGTGCATATATGTTTATCAGGGTTATATCTTCTTGTTGTATTGATCCTTTTAGTATTATGAAGTGGCCTTCCGTATCTCTTGTTATGGCCTTCACTTTGAGGTCTATTTTGTTTGATATAAGTATTGCTACCCCAGCTTTCTTTTCTTTTCCATTAGCCTGAAAGATATTTTTCCATCCCTTCACTTTCAGTCTGTGTGAGTCCTTTCTAATGAGGTGGGTCTCTTGTAGACAGCAAATGTATGGGTCATGATTTTTTATCCATTCAGCCACTCGATATCTTTTGGTTGGAGCATTTAGCCCGTTTACATTTAAAGTTATTATTGAAAGGTACTTGTTTGTAGCCATTTCTTTTTTTGTGTGTGTGGCTGTTTTCTTTCTGGGATTTTTATTTCTTCTTTTTACACCAGTCCCTTTAGCATTTCTTGCATTGCTGGCTTGGTGGTGATAAACTCCCTTAGCCTTTTTTTGTCTGTGAAGCTTCTTATTTCCCCTTCAATTTTGAATGATAGCCTTGCTGGATAGAGTATTCTTGGATTCAGTCCTTTGCTTTGCATCACTTTGTAAATTTCCGTCCATTCTTTTCTGGCCTGATGTGTTTCTGTTGAGAAATCATTTGATAATCTAATGGGAGATTCCTTGTATGTAAGTTTCCGTCTCTCTCTTGTAGCCTGTAAGATTCTCTCTTTGTCCTGAACATTTGCCATGGTAATTATGATGTGTCTTGGTGTGGGTCTTTTCGGGTTCACCTTGCTTGGGACTCTCTGGGCTTGTGTGACTTTTTTCTTCCCCACCTCAGGGAAGTTTTCTGATATTATTTCTTCCAATAGGTTTTCTAATCCTTGTTCCTCTTTCTGTTGTTCTGGCACCCCTATTATTCGTATGTTGTTTCGTTTCATGTTGTCCCAAAGCTCCCTTAGGCTCTCCTCCTGTCTTTTAATTTTTTTCTCCAACTGAAGTACAGTTTGGGTGTGTTTTGCTTCCCTGTCTTCTAATTCACTAATTCGGTCTTCCGCTTCTCCTAGTCTACTGTTGATACTTTCAATGGTGTTCTTTATTGCAGCTATATCGCACTTCATTTCTTCTTGGGTCTTAGTTAAGTTGTCGATTTTTTCATCTGTTTCTTCTTGCTTCTTGGATAAGTTGTCGATTTTTTCCTCCATCCGGTGTATGCACTCTAGGACCCTTATTCTGAATTCTTTTTCTGTCATGTTGTATGCCTCTGTATCACTTAGCTGCTTTTCTGGTGAGTCCTCCTTTTCTTTCCTTTGGGGATTTCTTTGTCTACCCATGTTTGATCTCACTGACGTATATAGATATTGAGTCGTTCAGTCGCTGCTCCCTAGGTGGCAGTGGCTCCTCGGGCTGTGGTTGCTCCTTGGGCGGTTGTGGTAGCAGCTGCTCCTCTGTTGTTAGCGGGTCTTCTGATGGGTGCTGTTCACAGCTGTTGTGGCTCTTCTGGCTGGTGGAGGGAGGCTTCACCCACAGCAGCTGTTCCTCAGACAGAGCGTGTGGAGATCAGGAGGCCGCTGTTGCTTGGATCTGCTGCGTTGATTTAAAGGCACAAAATACAACACAACAAGGCACAACGTACCAGGCACTGAACACAAATGAATTACGGTATTAATAACCCCAAATAAAGATGGCCACCCGAGCTAAGAGAGTTGGTGGGTAAGGAAGAAAGAAGAGAAAAAGATAGAGAGAAAAACAGAAAAAAGAGAAAAAAAAAGAAGAAAAAGAGAAAAAAAGAAAAATAGAATGAAGTAGAAGAGGGGAGGAGACTATTCATATGAGGAGAAAACTCCGATAGAACCGCCACTAATCCCAACAAATTCCAGCAACGGATCTCTGGAGTGAATACAAACTACAAACAGCCAATAATATCAAGTGAGGCAAGGGAAAGCAGAAGCACAAAAATAACTGGCCGGGGGGGGGGGGTGGGAGGTGGGGAGGGGGAATGGGAGACAGAAAAAGAAAAAGAAAAAGCAGAACAACCTCACATACAATCCTTAAAGAAAAGAAAAGAAAAAAAAAACACAATATACTCAACAATCGAGCAAGCAACAACAGAACAATAGAGAAAAGGAGAGAATAAAAAATTTGGATAGTGAAGAAAGATAAGGGAGAGGTGGATAAGGATTTATAGCAGGTGATTGGAAAAGGGATATATAGGTAGGGTGAAATTTAGACAGGGCGTATGAAGAATAGGGAAAATCTAAAGCAGGACTAGGGTAAGAGAAACAGGACAGCAAAAGGGGAAAAGTGGGGAAGAGAGTTTTAGCACAGCAGCACAATTGAGGTAGAGGAAAATGATGCTAAAGGAACGATGAAAATAGAATGGAGAACCTTAGTCCCAAAATAAAATAAAAAGAAAATAAAATGACACTTTAAAAAAAAATGGTAAAATGGCAGCAGTAATAATACTGGTTAAAAATAAAAATGTAGTAATTAAAAGGGTAAAATCAGGTGATGAAAAAAGAAAATAAATGGTTTCTTAGTTAAAAGGTGAAACAATAATTAAAAAAAATAATTAAAAAAAATGGGCTGTAATGAAGGTGCTTCAGATCTTCTGCTCCTCTTTTTGGCACACCAGGTATTCAGGAGAATGTTGAATTTTCCTCTGATACACTGTTCCTCTGTGTTGTAAGCCACAGTCCTGATTTTAAGGCAGGCTACATTGGTTTCCCAGACAGCCCTTATCTGTATTTACAGAAGAGTCAGTTCGTGGCTCTGCCTCTGGGTGGCAGTGCGTCGGGATTGACCTCCGAGGGTATAGGACCTCTCTGACCAGGTGTTCTCTATTGTACCGGAAGCTGGTTTGGGAATGTCCTCCGCCCAGAGCTGGTTTTCCAGTAGTCACTCCCCGCTCTGTTTCCCAGGCTCCCCCAAAACAGCCTTCCCTTACAAGCTCTGTGACTGACCCCAACTGGGTAGTCCCTTGCACTGGGTTCAACAATCAAACGCACAGATTTAAGAGCCTGGGAAGTTGTGCGAACTCGCAACGCTTCACCTTCCAAATCTGCGCGAAGTCTCTGCGCGCGCTCTGGCTCCTGGCACCGAGTAGCCGGCAAACTGGCGTAATCTGAGGCTGCCCGTTTGTGACCCGTCCAACTGTGTGCTTATTTATAGCGTTCCCTTCTGCCAGCAGCCCTGGGGGTGCCCTTCCACACTCGTGGGTCACGCTGGCTCCAATGGCCGCGGTCTTTGTGGGGCGCAGAGCCCCCACCCCCCTGCGCGCGTTCCACTCTCCAACCTAAACTGCAAACCGCACCTTTGGGGAAAGTCTAACCTTTCTGTGGGGAGAAGCAGAGTTCCTCTGAGTTCACGTAGTCGCGCTGCTTGAGAGCCCTTGTTGCCGGGTTAGTAGCTGGTCTCTGGATGCCGGCGACAGTCACCCAAGATGGCACGGTCTCCGCGGCTGTGCCGGCGCACCTGGAGAGGTTTCAGCCTCAGCCTCTAACCGTTCCCTTTATCTAGGATTTCTCTGTCTTTCCTGGCTGCAGACTGTCTCAGCTGAATCTCCTCTGCTTATTCGGGCTGTATGCTACCCGTTTCAGCTGCCCGCCCTTATCTGCTCCGGGACAAGGCACCGACACGTCTGTCTAAACCTCCGCCATTTTCTTCCTCTGTATTTTAATTTTATACCTGAGAATTTATTAGGTTATAATTTGAAAAAGTCTCTTATGGTGGAAGAAAGGTGCTTTTGAAAATTGATGCTTTTAAATGATATGAATAGCATTCATGATAATATGTAAATGAAAAAATCAACAAGAAACCAAATCATATTTACTATATGACCTCACTGAAGCCATTCCTTGTTAGTATTTACTGATATTGGGGAAAATTAGGAATGCAAGTTGCTTCTGTAGTTTTGTTACAAGCTGACCCCTGAAATTGTTTATACTCCTGATTTTTAAATGAATCCTGGGCGTCCAGAATAAAAATCCTTTATGTTCCATTCACCTGTTTTCACACAGAGTCTTCCAGGCATGTCCTGTATAACTCTGCACATTCATCCCTCTTCCCCAAGCACACCACCCCAGTGCTGAAATTCCACCATTCTCAGTGCAGTCCCCCATACCTGCTGACCATTTCATGATTCCATCTCAAGCTCCTCCTCAGCTTCATATACCTCTTTCCTCTGTCCATTCACCTTCCTGACTGGAAACTCCCTGTTTACTTCCCATAGACTCTACCTATATTATTTAGATATTCCTAATGAAGTTGAGATAGTGATTTAAATTGAAGATTAAACTGGATTTCTTGAAATATTCTAATCAAGAATGTATGCTAAATCTTTGTTACCTAAATTAGGACAAATCATTTCATAACCACATGGATTACCAGTGCAAGTTTACTTTATTGAATTCCAACCAAATTAACTAGATTGTCTTTTTTATCGGAACTGGTAACATGGTGCCCATACACACTCAAGTGAGACTGTATGCCTGGATAAAAATCAGAATTTTTGGTTAAATCATTTATAGTATACTTCTAATATATACTAGTAAATTTATAGTATTCTCTAAATAAAACTTGACTTAGTCTGATTCTTGGATATAGATAGAACCACAGAAGGTTATTTGTATATTTATCAACCTCTGAAATGAAACTAATATTAATTGAGTATCTCATTATTCTATTACATATCTCATTATATGATGGGTATTAATATTCTTATTTTAATGATGAGGAAACTCAAGTTTCAGGAAATGAAATATTTTTCCAATATCATGGTCATAAGTAGTAGTTCTGGGATTTGATACATGGCTATATAATTATCTAGTCTATTCTCTTTCAATAATACCAGTAGTCAGGTACTGGCTGCTCTTAAATGGATTCCTAGTCTGTTTTGTTATTTTGAAGAGTGCTCATTAAATCACAGTCATAAAGCCCCCCAATCTAGGTAAAAATGTAAAGTTACCCAATAATTTTAATTGTCTAATTATTTAGAAAGTTTATTTTACTATTACAAATATTTAGGGATGTTTATAGTGACATCAGACCATTTTTACAAAATTATTCTTCTACCTCCATAAGGAGTAGGTGCCTTATCATTGGGGTGACCATAAATATTAACATATGTGTTGGTACAGTTTGCTCTCTATTTTAGGCAAAACTTCCTCAGCTGCCTTTAATGCATTCATCAAAATCATGTGCCTTTTTTTTTTATACAGGAAAGAAAGTATAAATTATTTTTTGTTTATACAACCAACATATTATACAGAGTTGGTTAAACCACTCTACCTGCTTCCTCATTGTATAAAAAAAGTGTTAGAGTACATGTTCTCTAGGCTCCAACACTAATATTTGATGAATGTGACGTTGACCGAGCAACTTTCATTTAATGTTTATTAATAATGACTAATTTTCTGTGCCAGGGACTGCAGTAGATACTGTAATATTGTTCTTCCTAGCCTCATGGCTGGCTCTTTCACCCACAGTGTAACTGCTCAAATTTCACTGTTTCATTGACACTGTCTCCTTGCGCTTTCCACTCTCTATTCTTCATCTCTGTTATATTTTTTCTCCAATCACTTTTCAACATTTCATATAATATATAGATTTTTATTTTATATCTTTCCCCCAAATAATATTAGCTCCATGCGAATAAAAATTTCTGTTTGCATTCATGTTGGGGAAAAAAACCCTGGTGCTTCAAAAACTGCCTGGCACATAGTAGTCATTCTTAATATTTACTGTAAGACAATGATTTTTCTGAGAAAAAGGTTCTAGAGCTTTTCTAATCATATTGCTTACACAACTATAAAAGGATAAACTATCATCCTATGTTAGCAACATTGAGGAATTCTGGAACATACTTCCAGAGGCTGGCACATTCACATCTTTTCTCCAAAGTTAGCCTGCCATAGCTTCTTTAAAATAATACATCTATCTTACCTAATAATAGGCAAACATTTGAAGGTAATTGACCATACCTTCACTACACCTCCCATTGGCTAATCAGCACGATATGCAAATTAACCGCCAACAAAGATGGCAGTTAATTTGCATACTAGGTTCCAAGCGGTGGAGCGAAGTCTGATGGCCCGGGGCTGGAGCAGCGAGGCCTCACACCCTGGCGCCAGGCAAAGCAGTGAGGCCTCACAGCCCAGGATGGGCATAGCAGTGAGGCTTCACAGCCCAGGATTGGCAGAGCAGCGAGGCCACATGGCCCTGGATCAGCGGAGCAGCGAGGCCACATGGTCCCGGTGTCAGGCAGAGCAGCGAGGCCACACGGCCCTGGGATCAGTGGAGCAGCGAGGCCACATGGTCCTGGTGTCAGGCGGAGCAGCAAGGCCACACGGCCCTGGGATCAGTGGAGCAGCGAGGCCACACGGCCCTGGGATCAGTGGAGCAGCGAGGCCACACGGCCCTGGGATCGGTGGAGCAGCGAGGCCACACGGCCCTGGGATTGGTGGAGCAGCAAGGCCTCACAGCCCCGGGGCCTGCCGAACAGCGAAGCCTGATGGCTCCGGGGTGGCTCCGGCCAGAGCCCAGCCAGAGCGAAGGCCTGGGTCCCGGGTGCGGGAGGAAAACTGGTGCCAGCAGCCAAGGGAAGGGAAGGCCTATTGCGCGAATCTCTTCCTGCAACAGGCCTCTAGAATATATATAAAAGCCTAAGTGACCAGCTGACTATCTGGTAGCTATGATGGACACTGACCACCAGCAGGCAGATGCTCAAGGCAGGAGCGGAAACCACAGGCATGGAAACATGGAACACACTGAGGAATCTCAGAAGGAAGCAGGGAGGAGGAAGGGCGGGAAGAGATTAACCAAAGATGTTATATGCATACTAGAAGCTGGTGCACGGATGCGTGCACCAGTGGGGTCCCTCGGCCTGGCCTGCACCCTCTCGCAATCCGGGACCCCTCAGAGGGTGTTGGAGAGCTAGTTTCTGCCTGATCCCTTCAGGCCAGGCTGAGGGTCCCCACTGGTGCACGAATCCATGCGCCGGGCCTCTAGTAGAGATATAAACATAAAATGGTCTCTTTATCTCCCTTACTAGACTGTAGTTTCCTGAAGGACAATTAAAATCCTTATTTATTGCCCGGCTGGTGTTGCTAAGTGGTTGAGCATTAGCATATGAACCAGGAGTTCATGGGTTGATTCCTGGTCTGGGCACATGCTGGGATTGTGGACTCGATCCCCAATAGGGGTGTGCAGGAGGCAGCCAATCAGTGGTTCTCTCTCATCATTGATGTTTCTATATCTCCCTCTCCCTTCCTCTCTGAAATAAATAAAAACTATATTTTTAAAAATTATCATTACTTACAGATTCTGTATTTGTGAATTTGTATCCCTCCTCAAATTCGTTTGTTACCTACAAATCAATACTTGGAATGCTTTTGCCGTCCGTAGTGGACATGTGCAGAGCACTGAAAAATTTGAGTAGCCTAATGAGCATGCTTCCAGCTGAGGTTGAACAAAAGCATGTTCTCCCTTCCTGTTTCAGCTCATACTGTTAGCACGTATACTTTTCACAGTCTATTTAGTGTTATGCTTTTCATAGTTTTGTGCTTTAAGCTAGTGATTTTGTTTAAAATGGTCCCCGTACTGTAGGAGCTCCAACCCAGGAACCTCCATGCTGTTTTTTGCTAGTCCAAAAAAAAAACAAAAACAAAACCAAACCGTGTTGGGGGGACCAGAGTGGACAGACATAGACTTTATTACTTACATCTGGGGCAGACGCCAAGGTGACTAGTTTGGTGAGCTTCCACACTAGGCTAGGGGAGTCTAGGGGTTTATCTAGCAAAGGAGAGAGGGAGCGAGAGGGAGCCGTGCTGGGAAAGGCCTGCGTGCAGGCCAAGGACAGAGAGTCTGGTGAGGCTTGTTAGCCGTCAAGGACATGGGAACCACTCTATAAGCTGCTCTGCTCCTTGGGGCCTCTGGCCAGGCAGACACTGTTCTACTGACTGGGAGGGGGGATTGGGCTACATCTTGGCTTGATACTGTACTACAGCCCCTAAGCAGAGTGCTGCAGAGCTCTGTTTTCTAGTATTCTTAAGTGCAGGAAGGCTGTGATGTGCCTGACAGAAAACGTGTGCTCAATAAGCTTCACAGTTCTGTTGGCCATGGGTTCAATGTTAATGAATCAAACACACATATTCAATAAGGTGCTTTTAAACAGAAACACACATAAAACAAGGTTACATATTGATCAGTTGATGAAAATGTTCTGACCAGAGGCTTTCAGGAACTAAATTTTCTATTTCCCCCCAGGAGTAATAGTTCAGTCTTCACTAATTCACTGTTTGCCGTGACTTATAAAATTTAACTACCACAAATAATGAGAACTGACTGTATCTGCCATTGTGCTATGCTTAGCACTTAGTAGATGGCCCAAAAGGATTATGAACAAATGCCTGAATAGAGGGAATTGAAAGGAATAAACCAACTCATTGGAAATGTTAAATATTGGAGTTCAGGAATTGGGATTTTAATACCATGCAGGCCAATGGGAAGCTGTTGGAGTCTTTCTCCTGGAGTGATCTTTAGATGTTATTGAATGTGCTAGATGGTGTGATGAACAGAATGAATAACCCTGGGGACCTGCTCTCAAGGAGTACTGCAGAAGCTCTGAGGGGCCCTTATGAAGATGAATTTCCCAGGGATTTATAGGATGGATTAGAACTGAGAGAAATGAAAGCACAAAACCAAGTCTTGTAGCTACTGAAGCAATCCTAATATGAGGTAGTGAAGAGCAGAATTAGGGTGTTGCGGGGAGAACAGAGGAATGTGGTGTAGGTACTCAAGTTATTGTGAAGTGAACAGCAGTCAATGACTTGGTACAGAAGAAGATGGGAGTGGGACTAAAACTCAAGTTTGTTTTAATTTTGCCCCCGGCTTTGCTAGTCGCTGTGTTTGCAAATGTTTTCCTCCTCTAAGGTTATTACTCTGTAATGTGCTGAGTTCTTTTAAGACATTAGCAATGGGGTCATAGTCCTCATCTTTTATAACTAACAAGCTGATGAATTATTTGGGGTTTGGGGCTGAGAGCTGGGGATAATAGATATAATTTTATAATTAATAGTGAATTTTTATAGTTAATTGTGAAATTTTGCCTGGCAGGATGGAGAGAGTCCAGAATTGAGTTATTTATCCTTTTTGTTTTAAACTGAAAATGTGTGCCATCCAAGTGGTTTCTGCAGTCATGATAAGTTATATTCAGCATTGTATACATAAATGTCACTAATGCAAATTTCACTACTATATTCTGAGAGAGTAAGAGATCAGTCATTCATTGAGAAATGTGTGTGAAAAAATAGAGACCTGGGGATAAGCATTAATTCTGTTTTCAGTGGCATATATTAAGTAGTAAGCTTTTTAAGTTTGTAAAGTAAATCCTTCATTGTATAGTGCTCATATCTTTCTTTACAGTTTCCATAAACTGAGAATTAAAACTTTGTTTTCACTCAGCATGATATTAGAAAGCTTTAGGTTTGGAAAGCTATTTCATTAAACTTTAAATACTTTTGCAATGCACTTTTTTTTAAAATTAAAACTTATCTTTTAAAAAACAGTTTATAACTTAGTATAAATTATTTGCATTACCAGTTGTTTTATATGGTTATGCGAAAATGACTTCCTACTTGGAATCTTTGAAATAATACTTTTTTTCTGGTAAATTCATCTCAGATAATCAAGAAATGTAGATGTCTTTATGTTGATTTTCAAGAAAGAATTTGTATAGCATTTTAAACCAGTAGTATTTTTTTTATCTGTGGCTAAATACCACATGTGTTAAACACTATTTGAGATTAAAAATTAAAGGAATTTTTATGTCCTTTATTTTTTCTCATCTGCTTGTTTAGCGTATCTGTGTGAACAAAGCTATGTTTGTAAAGTATATTAAGTTTTGTTTAGCCTTCTTCTCAACTGCAAGTACTCCACAGACCTTAATTCAAGGTTCTTCTCCCTGGACTGATTGATACATAAACAGAAGACAGATGGTGTATAGATGACTCTGATGATAATTCATTTTTTAGCTAGTCATGAAGATATTTTGATTACAGAGTATTAAGTAATTATAACACAGTCTTCAATGTTAGTCTTGCCGAAAAGGGAGCACATGGAAAACAAGTTACATGTTATTCATACCCAACAAAGGATGCACTGTGGTGTAATGATTTTAATTCCCAATGCTAGATTAGGACTGCAGTTGTTTAAAATATGTCACATTGTAAGCTAAGTCAATTACACACAGACCAAATAAAAAAGGTAACTGCACAGTTTTGAGGCATAAATATTTGTTTTGGGAAGTATTTAGATGTTACTATATAAAAGAAACCAGTATTTTTACATTTAGGTAACAGTCTGTGTACAGCTAATTAAAAAATTACATGGCTTGATTTTAAGTTTATGTGAATCGTAATCACCATGGAGCTTGCTTTTCGTGTCACGAATTTAAAACTGAAATCAGAGTGCTCACAATTCAACAGCATGTTATATCCCTGCTGTTTTTAAAGTTTTGGAAAAAGAAATCCAAGCAAAATGTCAGAAGGACAAACACTAATTAGAATTGTCTGAATAAATAGGCCACTTAAATGTTCATTTACACATATTAGTTACAGTTGATGTCTCTATTTTTATTTCACAATAGGATAATTGATCGCTTAGATGGAGTTCGTTTGTTATGGTCCTTGCTGAAAAACCCCCACCCAGATGTGAAGGCCAGCGCTGCTTGGGCCCTCTGTCCCTGCATCCAAAATGCTAAGGTAATGAACTACAGATCATTCAATTCTGGGATCTCTAATACTATATTGAATAATGTCACCACAGTCCACTAATTGCTTTTGACATTTTTTGGTCAGAAAAATTTTTTGGTCTTATCTGGTGGAAAGAGTCCTGAACATTTGTGCCAAATAATTTTGGAACAATGCCTTTTCCTGGTCAGTTTTTAGATGCCAAATGAAATTAGGCTAAAATGGCACAGTGTTTACTAAGTTCTACTTGGCTGGGGCAGTTAAAACAAGTACCCCAGAAAAGTTGACCATTTTATCCTCTTGGATGATAAGAAATTTGCCTGCATTCATTGGCTACTTTCAGAAGCACACAACTGCTCTTATCTTATTTATAGCACAAAATACAACAGTGAAAGATCACTACATTGTTACCTTGAAAAAGTCACTTAATTTCACAAATCACACTTTTTTTAATCTATGAGTAAGGATTGATATTAAACCTATGAATAAAATTTTTACATGAATGAAAATACTGAATTGGAAATTTCTGAATTCTTTTAGCTCTTCATTTTAAAATTTTATTCTTTTTTGTTATTGTTAACCCTCACCAGAGGACATTTTTCTATTGATTTTTAGAGAGAGTGGAAGGGAGAGATAGAGACAGAGAGAAACATTGATCTGAGAGACGCAGTGACTGGTAGCCTCCCACATGAGCCCTGACCAGGGCCAGGGATTGAGCCTGCGACTGAGGTACATGCCCTTGAGCAGAATCTAACGCAGGACCCTTTAGTCCACAGGCTGATGTTCTATCCACTGAGCCAAACCAGCTAGGGCTAAAATTTTATTATCTTTAAAGATCTCTTTTCAGCCTTTTTCGGTTCTCTTAAATTTTTTTTGCTGTAGGTTTACAGATTTCCCTTTAAGATCTTGTTGCTAGAGATGTTTCCCTCTGTTGAATATTTTTAATTAAAAGATTTAATTTCTATAATAAAGTTAATATTATTCTAAATGTCATTCTAAATATATGTGACCATAAAACAATCTTGTGTAAAAAAGTGGATTGTGTTATATATGAATAGTAGGAGACCTATTAATTACAAACCGCAGAATAGAATAATTTTTTATAACAACTAATAAATAAATAAATAAAGCCGCTCAAATGTCAATCTACAGGAAAATGGACAACAGGATGATAGTATAGTCATGTAATATCATACAGTGCAGCAGTGAAAAATGAATGTATTTCAGCAGTGTATTCATCAATGTTGATATATTTTAAATAGATTGAATAAAATAAAAAAGTTTCCGAAGTAGATATACAATATAATTCTTATTATACGGGGTTCACAGAAAAATTTAGAATGCAAACTTTGAGTGATATTATTTAGGGAGCAGGACAGATGCCTATAGGGGAAAGATTACTACACATCGTTGAAGGGTGTCCTCATCAGTGAGATGAACAAATCAGCTTAGCCCTTTTTTCATTATATGAACAACCAAGGATCAACAAATATTTAAGGAAAACTAATGGCACTGGAGACAAGCCAAGTTTACTAAGGAGTACTAACTTCAGAGAAAACAAAGATAATGTAAAGAATAGATTATAACATTAAATTTTAAAAATGAATATTCTCAGAATGACCCAAGGGGAATACTATGCCCCAAAAGGCGGTTATAAAGAAAGACATATTCGTAGACTGAGAGATGATTTTTGGAAATTAAAAATATATTTGGCAAAAGAAATAAATTTTATTGAAGAGACAAATACTAGATTTGATATGACTGAGTAATTATCAGGAAGGTAAAGATTGGTAAATAACTAAGAATGTAAAGTCAAATTAAAAAGAAAATAGGAAAAAAGAAAAAGAAAAATAGGAACATGTATGTAATACCTTAATCAATAAAGAAAAAATAATAAATAAAAAAAAGGACTTGACACATGCAAAAAAGAAAACAATTGAAAGGAAGAAATAATCATAAAAAAAGGTGGGGGTGGGAATTTCTGTGAACTGAAGAGGCGAGGAAAGGTTATAGTCTCCAGATTGAAAAGACCCACTTAGTGCCAAACAGGGGAAACAACATTATCTATGCTAGACACAAATTCAAATTTGATGTTTCCCTAAAGGAAAGAAGAAAGTTACATAAGTACAAGAATTATATTATTAGTAGACTTAACATCATTTACAATAAATTGTAAAATATTTTTAAAGGAAAATATTTTTATCCTAGAATTACATGTCCTGCAAAACTAGCATTCAACTGAGTATAGTGTAAGGACAAAATAAAGACATTATTCTTTTAGAATTGTCAGGACTCAGGAAAATTATCCCAAATGAACCTTTTCTGAAAAAGTAATTAGTTTATAATATTTTCCAACAAAACAAAAGATTCTAAGCAAAAGAATGACATGAATATAGAAACAATAATGAAAAAATAAATCATTAGAATTATAGTTAAATATGAATTTGTGTTGATAATGTCTTTCAAATTATTAAGAAAATTACTTTAAAAGTAATGGCCTATGACAGTTCCATTTTTAATTTTTTACACAGTGGTTATATCAGTCTGCATTTCCACCAGCAGTATACTAGGGTTCCCTTTTCTCCACATCCTCACCAGCATTTGTTGTTTGTTGATTTATTGATAGTAGCCATTCTGGCAAGTGTGATGTAACACCTCATTATAGTTTTAATTTGCATCTCTCTGATGATTAGTGATGAGTAATTGTTCATGTCTCTTGGCCATTTGTCTTCTTTGGAGACATGTCTTTTCAGGTCCTCTGTCCATTTTTTAATTGGGTTGTTTGTCTTTCTTTTATTGAGTTGTATGAGTTTTTTATATATATTTTGGAAATTAACCCCTTATCAGATATATCATTGGCAAATATGTTGTCCCATGCAGTGGGTTCCCTTTTTCAATTTAATGCTGGTTTCTTTTGCTGTGCAAAAGCTTTTTATTTTGATATAGTCCTATTTGTTTATTTTTCCCCTTTGCTTCTGTTGCCCTAGGTGATGTATCAGGGAAAATTCTACTATGTGAGATGTCTGAGCTTTTGCTGCCTATGTTTTCTTTAATTATTTTTATGGTTTTATGACTTACATTAAGTCTTTTTCCATTTTGAGTTTATTCTTGTGTATGGAATAAGGTGGTGGTCTAGTTTCATTTTTTTTGCATAAATCTTCTTTCTCAAGATTGCTGCTACAATTTGTAGTCTTTTTTTTTCTAGGAATATATTCCAAGAAGCCTGAAATACTAATCAGAAAAAATATATGCACCCCTATGTTCATAGCAGCTTTATTTACAATAGCTAAGATCAAGATCTTGAAACAGCCCAAGTGTCCATCAGTAGATGACTAGATTATAAAATTGTGGTACATTTACACAATGGAATACTATGCAGCTGTAGAAAAGAAGGATCTCTTACCCTTTGAGACAGCAAGGAGGGACCTAAAGAGTATTATGCTCAGTGAAATAAGCCAGTCAGAGAAAGACAAGTATCACATGACCTCACTTATATGTGGAATCTAATGAACAAAATAAACTGATGAACGAACAAATCCAGAAACATTAAATGTGAAACAGACTGATGTATTTCAGAGAAAAGGGGGTGGGAGGAGTGAGGAGAGATTAACCAAAGAAGTTATCCTATATAATAAAAGGCTAATATGCAAATTGACACAACAGTGGAATGACCAGTCACTATGACACGCACTGACCACTGGCGAGTGCAGCGGTAGTGGCGGGAGCCTCTCTTGCCTCTGTGGTAGTGCTAAAGATGTCCAACTGCCATGGGGATGGGCTTAAGCTGTCAGTCGGACATCCCCTGAGGGCTCTCAGACTGCGAGAGGGTGCAGGCTGGGCTGAGGGACCCCCCCCCCCCGAGTGCACATTTTGTGCACTGGGCCTCTAGTATGCATATATGCATAGCCCATGGTGGGGGCCAAGGCTGAGGCAGTTAGGGGCGATCAGGCAGGCAGGCAGGCAAGCGGCTAGGAACCAGCGGTCTCAGATTGCAAGAGGGATGCCTAACTGCCAGTTTAGGCCTGATCCCTTTGGGGGATCAGGCCTAAAATGTCAGTTGGACGTCCCCTGAGGGGTCCCGGATTGCGAGAGGGTGCAGGCCAGGCTGAGCGCCTGCCCTCCATCCCCACCCCCCACCCCCCCTGTGCAAGAATTTCATGCACTGGGCCTCTAGTTATATAATAAAGTAGGTTTTCCAAGTGTGTATGTTAAAAAATTGACAAATTAGTTCTATCCATTTTTACTTACATAGACAGGTTTGTGTAATTAAAATTAAGAATGTATTAAAAGTGTTCTATATGTATGACAGTAATTTTAAATTTATACTGAACAGGTCTAGTAAAAGCGTGCATTCACTAGCAAGTAAACAAATGCACAAGGCTGGGGCGTGACTTAGTACACATTAGAATACAGGCTGACGTGTTCAAACTGCTGCAGAAATTCATGCCACACAACAACAGAACATAATTACCACAGCAATGCAGTGTGATCATATGCTAATCATTCTCAGAACATTGTTTATGAATGGTGACTCTTGAATTTATATAGACTATAGTTATAGATATGTAATATTTATTTATATCAGTGAAATTACTATAGTTAGTATTTTATCCAACATATGGCCTATTTGCTAAATTTATTAAAAATAACAGAATCCCACAAGAAAACAGGCAGTAAAATCTTACAAAGCAGAATTTTTGCCGATCCACCTCCTAGGGCAAGAGAAACAAAGGAAAAATTAAGCTAATGGGACTATACCAAACTAAAAAGCTTTTGCAGCAAAGAAACCATCCTCAAAATGCAAAGGGAACTCCCAGTATGGGAGAACATATTTGCCAGTTACATCTGGTAAGGGCTTAATTTCAAAAATATATAAAGAACTCATGCAACTCGACACAAGAAAGACAAACAATCAAAGTAAAAATGGGCAATGGATCTAACTAAACACTTCTCCATAGAGGACATACAAAAGGCCAAGACACATGAAAAATTCTCAAAGTCACTAATCATCTGAGACATGCAAATCAAAACAATAATGAGGTACCATCTCATACCTGTCAGAATGGCTATCATCAACAAATCAACAAAGAACAAGTGCTGGTGAGAATGCAGAGAAAAAGGAACCCTCTTGCACTGCTGGTGGGAATGCAGACTGGTGCAGCCACTGTGGTGAACAGTATGGTGTTTCCTCAAAATATTAAAAATGGAACTTCCATTTGACCCAGTAATCCCACTTCTAGAAATATATCCCAAGAAATCAGAAACACCAATCAGAAAGGATATATGCACCCCTATGTTCATAGCAGCACAATTTACAATAGCTAAGATTTAGAAACAGCCCTAAGTGCCCATTAGCAGATGAGTGGATTAAAAACCTGTGGTACATCTACACAATGGAATATTATGCTGCTGTAAAAAGAAAGGAACTCCTACCATTTGCCACAGCATGGATGGACCTGGAGAGCATTATGCTAAGTGAAATAAGCCAGTCGGAGAAAGATAAATATCACATGATCTCACTCATTTGTGGAATATAATGAACAACATAAACTGATGAACAAAAATAGAACCAGAGTCATAGAAACATCAAACATACTGTCCAACCTATGAGGTAAGGCGGGGGGTGAGGGGGTAAGAGATCAAACCAAAGGACTTGTATGCATGCATATGAGCATAATCAAAGGACACAGACAAGATGGGGGTGAGGGCATGTGCTGGGGTGTGGGGGTGGGCAGGGAGAGGTGAAGGGGGGGAAAAGGAGACTAATGTAATATTTTAAACAGTAAAGAATTTAAATATATATATATATATATATATATATATATATACTAGTATAAAGAGTCAATGGGGAAAAAAGGGGACAAATGTAATACTTTTAACAATAAAGATTAAAAAAAAGAATAACAGTGAATTAATAACAAAAACAATAACCTGTTAATTTAATTATAAGCAAATCTTATTTAAAATCATTTTAAAATTAACAGAGTCTTAAATATGGACCATAAATTTTGTCCATTAAAACCGAAGTCCATTAAATCTGTAGTCCGTTAAATCAAGATCCGAAAAACACCAAGGGTTTACTGCAATGGGAAAGGCTATGCATGTTTGCAGGAAGGGCTACATGGGAAATCTCAGTACCTTCTGCTCAATTTTTCTGTGAACCTAAAACTGCTCTTAAAATCTTAAAAAAATAATTTGAAAGTTTTATTATTTAACTTCCTTTTATACTTGTTCAGCTTTGGAAATTTTGAAGTAAAATTTTAACTTTAATGTTATAGTCAGTGCATGGCTCAGTGGTTGAGCATGGACCTATGGGCCAGGAGGTCACTGTTGGATACCTGGTCTGGACACACCCCCAGGTT
This sequence comes from Myotis nattereri, assembly GCF_964212035.1. Classification (NCBI taxonomy): domain Eukaryota; kingdom Metazoa; phylum Chordata; class Mammalia; order Chiroptera; family Vespertilionidae; genus Myotis; species Myotis nattereri. The sequence continues at coordinate 96,546,761 of NC_138075.1, forward strand.
GCTGGTTAGATTTCCAGTGTGGGGCATGCAGGGAGGTAGCTGATTGGTGATTCTTATCACTGATGTTTCTATCTCTCCCTCTCCCTTCCTCTTTGAAATCAATAAATATATATATTTTTTTCAGTTCTTTTTTTAAAATAAATATATATTTTTTATTGTTTAAGATATTACACATGTGTCCTTATCCCCACTTTACCCACTATTCTCCCGCTCATGCCCCCACTCCCCTGTTTTCCGTGTCCACTGGGGAGAGATCAACCAAAGGACTTATATGCAAGTAAATAAAAATATATTTTAAAAAATAAATAAAAATTAAAAATGTGTTTTCCAATATTCAGAAAACTAAACAAGTGGAAATGAGTCATAGTTGGAGTGTCATCAGTGCAGGGAAGGATTGGTTGCAAGTTCCATTCCCTGTCAGGGCACATACCCAGGTTTCGGGTTTGATCCCTTGTCAGGGTGTGTATAGGAGGCAACTGATCAATGTTTCTCCCTCCCTCCCTCCCTCCCTCCCTCCTTCCCTCCCTCCCTCCCTAAAATCAGTGAAAACATATCCTTAGGTGAGGATTAAAATAAACAAACACGTGAAAATGAAATGTATATAATTGCATTTTCAAATTTTGAAGCATTTATACTTCTGAAGTAATTACAGCATAAAACTGCACTAAGACTTTTGGGCCATGCCGTGTGTGAGTGTGTGTGTGTGTGTGTGTGTGTGTGTGTGTTTAGTAAGCTTTAAACAATATTTTATATTTTATTGATTACTTCTTTTCACACTAAACAAAATCAATATTTAAAACCCATATTTGCTTTTGATACTTATACCAAAAATTAATCACAAATCAAGAATAGGTTTTGTATTTGATTCCATTTTTAACCTATGACATAGGAATCTAAGAGTTGAATGAGCTTTTCTCTCAGTTTCTCCCATGTATTATACCCAAGGATGTACAACTTCATCTGTTACTTTCCTGGGATGCCTTTAAAGTGTGAAAGCACCAAAATATAAAATGATGCCAGAGAGGAACAATTTTTAATTGGACTGGATTTAATATTTCAGAAGCATTTACATTTAAATTTTCATTTTGCCTTGAAGAGCTTTGTAGAATACATGAATAGAGTAATATTAAAAGTTAGCAATGATTTAATTGAATCTTTAGGCATATCAAATAATTTCATAAATTCAATAACATTTATTTATTTGCCAAACCCTGTGCAAGTACATATTATATTTCATATACCTTTTTTTTGTATCTTAACATTCATGTAATTAAGCATCTAGTGTTTAAAACACAGAATGAGGTTAAATAAACTTTCATTAGAGCCTTTCTAGAATATTATTCCACTGAAGAAGAGAAAATAAAGTTACCTTTGACTTTAAAGGTAACTGATAAAAATTTGAGCTTATTTCCTCAGGGATGTGTTTTATAATTGACGTTGTGTAAGGACAATGTTTTCCTTGGTTGTATGTAAAATAATATTGCTTTTTACAATCAATTGCCTTTTAGATTAGCTGAAGTAATATGAGTAAGGATACTTATAAATGTCTATATGCATGGAGGTTGTGTATTCCTTTCCAATCTTATTTTACATCACCAGCCAAAGCTTATCCCACTTGATTATGTTCAGTTTAGCAATTTCAAGTTGCATTTTGTATATTGTTTTCAGGTGAGTTAAAATTGTTTGCTAATCTATATATGTAAAAGCCTAAGTGACTGTTTGACCGTTTGACAGTTTGACCATTTGGCTGGTAGCTATAACAGGCACTGACCACCAGGGGGCAGACGCTCAACGCACAGGCATGGAAACATGGAACAGACTGATGAAGCTCAGAGAGAAAGGGGGAGGGGGAGAACGGGCAGAGATTAACCAAAGATTGTATATGCATACTAGAGACCTGGTGCGGGTCCCGTGGCCTGGCCTGTGGGGATCGGACTGAAACTGGCTCTCTGACTTCCCCTAAGGGGTCCCAGATTGTGAGAGGGTGCAGGCCAGACCGAGGGACCCCACAGGTGCATGAATCCATGCACTGGGCCTCTAGTAAGATTGTTAGTTCTGTGGGTGAATGGAGGCAGGAAGTGTTTTTTGTTTTGTTTTGTTTTGTTTTGTTTTGTTTTGTTTTGTTTTGTTTTGTTTTGTTTTGTTTTAGTATGCTGGGCCCCCAGCTTGCAGTAAACTATTAGAAACAGAGTAGATCTTGCCACAAATGTTGGCCCATTCTTTCCTCCTCTTCCCCATCCCTCCCCCAATCAGGTAAGTTAATGACATAACTTTCTAAGAAAAATTACCTTTTATTTTTAAGAAAGCATTTCCATTTTTTACATAAGCTACTTTGTAAATCACTTTAGATGTATTAATTTATGAATCATAGGATTTGTCATCATTTGAAATAAATAACTTCTTTGTCTGGATTAGTGGCACTGACAGTAATGCTGCAGAAACCACCCTTTGTCGATTATAGCTAAGTAATACAAATGGGAGGACAGCACAAGCCATGTCTTCAGACAAGTTATTGCTCCTTCATGGTCCCACCACATCTGTCAGGCATTGTGAAACCTAAGCACACTGTGTGTCCATGTAGGATGGATATGGTGAAATGTGAACTGTTCGAAACAGATGTTATCCATTTTTTATATTGTTAACAGCATACATATTAGGACATTTTCAGATCTATCTATGAAGAAAATGAGATGTAATAATTACTTATAGTGAATTTATTGCATCTTTTCCTATTTGGAAATATTTAAAGCTACCTATCAATGAATGAGCCAGGCAACCAAGTACCAGAATCAAAGACTTCAGTAATGAATAGGGGAGTAGTTGACACAAAAAAGATTCATAATGTAAGTTTGCATTGTAATTATTTTGTTATTATGTGAATAAAAAAATAAACTGTAGGATTTTTGTAGTATACTACACTTTTATCAGCATACCAATGTCTCAAAGAGCTTTACAATGTTTCTTCATTTGGAGGTCAGTATTTTATAGTTTTTGATTGCTTATCAGGGATAAAAAAATGTACTTAGTGAAAAAGGTGTGTTTTCCCAGCTTAATAATTATCTGTCCTTTCTTCATACGCTTAGGAAATCAGAGTGTGAAATGTGAGTCTGTTTTTGGTATTGTATAAAACTTTCAAGGATATCTATGAGAGAAAATAAGCATATATAGTTTTAAAATCACTCAGTGTTCAGTCTATCAAGAACTGGAGAAGATAAAGGGTGAACTAATAACAACAACAGTCACTGCATTTTTCTTTTCAAATTTTTATTTCAAAGTGTACCATTTAAAGTGTTTTCTGGGTTAGAATTAAGGAAAGTTGATGTTGTTTTTCAGTTGTAAGATTGCTAAAAAGTACAGAGGCCCAAGATTTGACCTCTGTAGTGATCTTATTTAGTAAATTTCCTGAGCTTCAAGTCTGCTTGCAGACAAATAACTGCTTTGTGAAAAGTGTGAGAGATTTGTAAATGAAAGTGAAAAGCTGTTCCTTTCAAGCTGAATGATCAAACACATTTTTTGAGAAAAACAGTGGTTGAACAGGTGTTTAGTATTAGGGGCTTGTGATGTAAAGAATGCAACAACTGAATCTGGTGAAAATCCATGTAGTATTAAATTCTTTGTTGTTAAGAAGCAAAACTCTATGCTGCAGAAAGTCAACTCAAATTTGTGCTCCATGAACAGTAAGATATTGAAAAATGCAGAAACTCACATAAAAGAATGTATAATTGTGTTATATCACTTACAATCATTTTTATACCTTTTACCAATATTTATATAAAATTTCATTGCATTTTTATATATTGTATTTTTTTGTGAATATTGCAAGTGTTTATAGCAATTTCCTCACTTGTTTCTTTCATTAATGACTAAGATATGTTATTAAGAACAAAGTAAAAGTTAATGCTTTTTGCCCTTTCATAAGAAGTGTTTTACATAATTCATGTTAATTTATAATCACCACTTCCTTATAAATCAGATAGGAAACAGGCATTCTTATTTTAGAATAAAGATTCTGAATGTGTAAGTAGGTTGTAGAATTAGGGATAAAACTCAAATAATGTCTCTTTCAAATCAGTAATATATCTATGAGATAATTTGCCTTGTAACCTTCTTAAACTTAATTTTGCTACTTGTTTAGAAAATACTGTCTGGTTTTGAATTTTGATCTTGGAGCAGAAATGTCTCTAGTAATTTCAGAAGCAGTGGCCTAAGGATCCGCTCCAAACAGAGAAACCAAAGACATTTGAGAATGGTTACTCCAAAGAGAAGAGAACAAGTTAATGTCTGTGAGGTCCAAATACAAGCTTGGGCAATTTTAGTCAGGAATGTTGAGTGTTGAGTGTGGATGAGGCCAACTTCCTGACTACAGGTGTGACGGAACACAGCTGATCAAACAGTACAGGAATTTGACATCACTCTGTTTAACTTTAGCTGCCCAATGAGCCATGGCCAATCAGTAAGCCACAGAGAACCTGGAGAAGGCTTGCATAAGAGGGAGCAGTTTCATACTAAGAATCCTGCCGTAAACACGTTTATAAGCTTGGATTTGGTCATGTTTGGGCCTAGAATTTATAGCTGCCTGGCAATGTGTCAAAGAGTGTGCAACATTTTTGTTTCTTAATCTAAAACCTCTTTAAAATATAATATGTGTTTTTTGTTCTGCCCGCCTATTTTGGGTCTACTATCATTTTTAACTCACCAAAAAGTTCACAGTGTGTTGCTCATCTGGCCTCCAGTTCCTAAAATCATAAAATATTAAAGTGAACTACATTTCAAATGTTTTTCTGTATGCCAGATTTGCAAGTGGGGATAGGAAGGACCAAAACAAAAGTGGGGTATAAAGTAGCTTCTCTTGAGATCATAGCTGAAATGACCACTATCTACAAGTCAAATCTATAGGATGACACTCTAACCAACTGAGCTACCAGACCAGGGAGTTAATATTTTTAAATGGTAAAAGGTAAGGGTCCAACTTCATTCCTTTGCATATGAATCCAGTTTTCCCAGCATTATTTATTAAAGACTGCCCTTTTTCCTCATTGAATGTTCTTGGGAGCCTTTGGTCATGACAAAATGATTTTGTTGAAAATCATTTGAAAGAATAGCCAAGGGTTTATTTCTGGGTCTCTATTCTATTCCATTGGTCTACGTGTCTGCTTTTATGTCATTATCACACTGTTTTAATTACTGTCGCTTTGTAGTAAGTTTGAACTCTGGAAGTGTGAGGACTCCAACTTTGTTCTTCTTGTCTCTCAATTTGTTTATGTGATGTATCACATTTATTGATTTGAGGATATAGTACCATCCTTGCATCCCTGGAATAAATCCCACTTGGTCATGGTATATGATCTTTCTAATGTAATGCTGAATCCGATTTGCTAGAATTTTGTTAAGGATTTTAGCATCTATGTTCATCAAGGATATTGGCCTGTAGTTCTCTTTGTTTTCTTGTGTGTGTTTTTTTTGTGTGATGTCTTTATCTGGTTTTGGAATTAGGGTAATGCTGGCTTCATAGAAAGAGCTTGGAAGTGTGCCTTCCTCTTGAATTTTTTTGGAATAGTCTGAAGAGGATAGGTTTTAGTTCTTCTTTGAATGTTTGGTAAAACTCCCCTGTAAAGCCATCTGGTCCAGGGCTTTTGTTTTCAAGAAGATTTTTGATCACTGCTTCAATTTCTTTGGTAGTTATCGGACTATTCAGGTTTTTTTCATTCTTCCTAATTGAGTTTTGGGAGCTTGTATTTTTCTAAGAATATGTCCATTTCATCTAGGTTGTCCATTTTGTTGGAATAGAGTTGTTCATAATGTTTTTTCATAATCCTTTGTATTTCTGTGGGATCAGTTGTTACTTCACCTCTTTCATATCTGATTTTGTCTATACCACCACCATTTTCTGATTTTGTTTAATTGGGTCCTCTCTCTCTCTGCTTCTTGGTGAGCCTGGCTAGAGGTTCATCAATCATGTTTATCCTTTCAGCTCTTGGTTTTGTTGATTTTTTGTATTGTTTTTGTTTTTGGTCTCTATGTCGTTTATTTCTGCTCTGATCTTTATTATTTCCTTCCTTCTGCTTATGCTGGGCTTTTCTTGTTGTTCTCTTTCTAACCCTTTGACTTGTAGGGTTAGATAATTTATTACCATTTTTTCTTATTTGTTGAGATAGTCCTGTAGAGCTATGAACTCCCCTCTCAAGACTGCTTTCTCTGTGTCCCATAGATTTTGGATTGTTGTGTTTTCATTGTCATTTGTTACCATGATGCTTTTTATTTCTTCTTTGATCTCTTTGGTAACCCAATCATGCTATTTAGCCTCCAGGTGTTTGATTTTTTTCCATTGTTTTATTGTAGTTGATTTCTAATTTTATGCCATTGTGATCTGAGAAGATGCTTGATAGGATTTCTATCTTCTTGAATTTGAAGAGACTTTGCCTGTGTCCTAATATGTGGTCTATCTCTGAAAATGACCCATGTGCACTTGAGAAGAATGTATATTCTGTGGCTTTGGGGTGGAATGTTCTGAAGATGTCTATTAATTCCATCTGATCTAGTGAGTCATTTAGGCTTTATGTTTCTTTGCTTATTTTTTGTTTAGAGGATTTGTCCAATTGTGATAGTGGGGTATTAAAGTCCCCTGCTATGACTGTATTGGTGTCAATCTCTCCCTTGATATCTTTCAGAAGTTTTTGTGTTTTTTTAAATGTATTTGGGTGCTCCTGTATTGGGTGCATATATGTTTTCCAGAGTTATATCTTCTTGTTGAATTGCTCCCTTCAGTATTTTGAAGTGGCCTTCCTTATCTCTTATTATGGCCTTCACTTTGAGGTCTAATTTGTCAGATATAAGTATTGCTACCCTAGCTTTTTTTCATTTCCATTTGCCTGAAAAACCTTTTTCCATCCTTTCACCATCTGTGTGAGTCCTTTGTTCTGAGGTGGGTCTCCTGAAGACAGCATATATATGGGTCATGTTTTCTTATCCACTCAGCTACCCTATGTCTTTTGATTGGGGCATTTAATCCATTTACATTTAAAGTTATTATTGATAGGTACTTGTTTGTCGCCATTTTTATTCTTTATGCTGTGTTCCTTCTTCCCTTCCTATTTCTTCTTTTTATAGTAGACCCTTTAGCATTTCTTGAATTGCTGGTTTGGTGGTAATAAGCTCCCTTAGTTTTTTTTTGTCTGTGAAACTCCTGATTTCACCCTCAACTTTGATTGATAGTCTTGCCAGGTAGACTATTCTTGGATTCAGACCCTTGCTTTGCATGACTTTGTATATTTCATTCCATTCCATCTGGCCTGATGTGTTTCTGTTGTGAAATCAGTCGATAGTCTGATGGGAGATCCCTTGTAGGTAACTTTCTGTCTTTCTCTGGCAGCCTCTAAGATTCTTACTTTGTCATTGGTGTTTGCCAGTTTAATTATAATATGCCTTGGTGTCGGCTTTTTGGGGTTCATCTTGTTTGGGACTCTGTGAGCTTCTTGGACTTGTGTGAGTCTTTTCTTTCAAATAACAGGGAAGTTTTCTGTCATTATTTCTTCAAACAGGTTTTCTATTCCTTGCTCAGTTTCCTCTCCTCTGGCACCCCTATTATGCAGATGTTGTTTCATTTTGTGTTGTGCCAAAGTTCCCTTAGGTTCTCCTCCTGTTTTTTAAGTGGTTTGTTTTCCAGGTGCTGCTCTGCTTGGGTATTTTTTTCTCCCTTGTCTTCTAACTCAGTGATGCAGTCCCCTGTTTCTTCTAGTCTACTGTTGATGCTTTCTATTGTGTTCTTTATTGCAGCAATGTTATTCTTAATTTCTTCTTGGCTCTTCTTCATTTCCTCTTGGTTCTTACACATACTGTTGAATTTGCCTTCCATCCTTTTTAGCATCCTTATGATCATTGCACTGAATCCTTTCTCTGACATATCGCTTGCCTCCATTTCGTTACTTCCTTTTCTGGTGATTCCTTCTTTTCTTTCATATGGGAGCTGTTTCTTTGTTTCCCCATATTCACTCCTCTCAGAGTGTCTGGTTATGTAGTTCTCTCTCTCCTTCATTGACTAAAGGCACAAAACACAACACAACAAGACACAATACACAGGGCACCAAACACAAATGTCTTCATGATACCAATAACCCCAACTAAAGGTGACCACCAGAGAAAAGAGAATTAGGGAGAGAAAAGAGTGCAAAAATGATATTCAGAAAAGGCAAAAATGTAAGAGAGAAAAGAAATAAAAAAGAAGAGGGAAAAATATATGTATATGGAGAGAAAACTCCAAAAAAACAACAACAACTAATTCAAAAAATGCAAACAACAAACACCCAGAGGAGAATGAAAACAACAACTAATCCAAAAAATTCAAACAACAAACACCCAAACAACAAACACCCAGATGAATCTGAAGAGGCCAAGCTTATTTCCAGAAGGTAAGGTCAAGGAATTGAATGGATGGGGAAATGGCCACAATTCAGTATAGAGGAGGTAGAAAGAGAATGAATGTTTAAGAAGAAAAGTAAAAACCAAAATAAAAAAATTAAAAAGAGAAAAAAAATGTATATAATAGAAAAAATTATACACACACACACACACACACACACACACACACACACACATATATATATATATATATATATTAGAGGCCCGGTCCCTCAGCCCAGCCTGCCGCCTCTCCAATTCGGGATATCCCTCTCACAATCTGGGACCGCTGGCTCCTAACCACTTACCTGCCTGCCTACCTGATCTCCCCTAACCGCCTCTGCCTGCCTGCCTGATGCCCCTAACTGCTCCCCTGCCAGCCTGATCACCCCTAACCACTCTGCCTCAGCCCCTGCCACCACTGTGACTTTGGCAGGAAGGATACCTGGAAGACATCCAAGTCTATCTGGTCTAATTAGCAATATAATGTTTTCCCTTTCTTTAATCTATTGTGTATTCATCTATTTTTGGAAAAGGAGAATAGAGAGTAGATAGACCTGAGTTGGTGATTGAAACTAATTAAGCTATTAGTAGAAGAAAAGAACAAGTGAGGAGAGGAAAAACAGGAGCAAAATAAATCTAAAAAACAAACAAACAACAACAATAAGACAGAAAGAAAAAGGAAAAAAAATTGGCTAGTGAAGAAAGAGAAGAGAGAAGTGTGCATGGACTTGGAGTAGGGGAGAGAAAATTAGATATATGAGTAAGATCAATTTTTAACAGGGAGTAAAGAGAAAGGATAGAAAAAATCTAAAGCAGGAACAGAGTAAGAGAAACAGAACAAAAAAGGGAAAAAGTGAGGAAGAGAGTGTTGGCATAAAGGAAAAATTGAGATAGAGTAAAATAATGCTAAAATAAAAATAAAAATAGAATGTAGAACACTAATCAAAAAATAAAATAAAATAAATAAAAATAAAATAAAACTTTAAAAATAAGGTAAAATAATACTGATAATAATAATTAAAAATAAAAATATAATAATAAAAAAGTAAAATAAAATGAGAAAAAATATTAGTTTTTTTAAAAGATAAAAAAATAAAAAAGTGAAATAGTGGAGGTTGTTCACTTCAGCGGAGCTTCAATGACCTATGGGGGCTGGTTTAAGACCCCTGTCTACTGTTCTGCCTGGCACATCTGTTTACTGTCAGGTAGTCAGCACAGTGTTGAAGTTCCCTGTGATCCACCACTCCTCTGTGTCATAAGCCACAACATTGTTTTCAAGCAGGCAGGATCTCTCTGCTCACTTTGTTTCTCTGCCTGCCTTCAATTGTATTTACACAAGCGTCAATTTCTGACACAACCCCTGGGTGGCGGTGTTTCTGAGACCAAATGGTCCCTCAACCCAGTGTTTAGAATAGATTCTTCTTTCCCTGGTGCACTTAATACTGGGTTGGAGGGATGGACTGACCCAGAGCAAGTTTCCTGCTCATCTCTCCTAATTCTGATCCCAAGTTTCCACAAAAACAGCTTCCCTCTGCAGTCTCAGTGAGTGTTTTTAATCAAAAGATCCTATGCACTGGGTTTAGGAAGTAAAAGCAAGGAAGTTATAAGGACAAAGCAATCGTGCCACCTCGCGTCTTTCTCCTCCAGGCACTGCGCGGCCAGTGTAGAACTTCAGGCTGCCTTTCTAGGCACAGTATCCCATGGCTGTGGGCTTAGATCTAGAGTCCCCCTCGGCCAGCAGCCTTGTGGATCCCCTTCCACATTCCAGAGCTACACTGACCCCAAGGGCCATGGATTTGGTAGGGCACAGTTTCCCTCTGAGACTCTAGTCCCCACTGCGTGCATTTCTCCCTCCAGCCTGGATCCCAGATCTCACCTCTCTATAGGTCAGTGGTTCTCAACCTTGGCTGCACATTAGAATCACCTGGGAATCTTTTTAAAATCCTGATTTCTGGGCCTCATCCTCCGGAAATTCTGTTTCTTTGTATGGAGTGGGGCCACAACATTAGTAACAAAGAAACAGAATTTCTGGAGGATGAGGCCCAGAAATCAGGATTTTAAAAAGATTCCCAGGTGATTCTAATGTGCAGCCAAGGTTGAGAACCACTGCTCTAGGTGATCTCTGACCTTTCCATATACAGATTGCCTCACCAGCTGTGTTTAATTTGCTAATTCTGGGCGGATGTTATTCGATTCAGCTGTTCCTTCTATCTGCTCTGTGAGAAAGTGCAGGACCTGGCCATCTTGTCTCCCCCTGGACAAACATTTTAGGTGCTCGTGGCCAGGGAGGCTGGAGTCTTGGTGTTCGTAGGTTCACAGCTGAGGCAGCTGGTCCCTGGGCATTCTGGTTATAGGGTCCTGGTAAGTATCTGAGGTCTCCCCGGTTGAAGGTAAGGCTGGGCTTCCAATCATAGCCACTCTCCCCTTCAAGATGGTGGGGTCTCTGCAGCAGAGCCTGCTGCTCCAAGAGAGATTTCAGCAGTAGTAGAGGCTGCCTGGCCAGGGGAGCCTGGTCTGCCAGTCCCCAACAGTCCTGAGGAATATAACTGTCCCTCACTCACAAATACAGACACTCCCTGCACATCCATTATCTCTGTTAAAAAAATGCACTGCACTCTCCTTTCGCTCTTTCACTCACACACTATCTTGCAGCCTGCTGTCCCATTGGCTGCCATCTTGGGTCTCCAACTTTGTTGTTCTTCTTCATGATTGTTTTTGGCTATTTAGGATCCCTTGAGATTCTTTGTGAATTTTAGGATGGATATTCTATTTCTGGAAAAAAAAAATTATTGGGATTTTGATAGGTATTGTATTGAATCTATAGATCACTATAGGTAGTATTGACAATGTTAAGTCTTCCAATCCATGAACACAGGATATTTTTCCATTTATTTGTGTCTTCAGCAGTGTTTTGTATTTTTCAGTGAGCCAGTATTTTGCCTTTTTTCTAAATTATTTTCTATGCATTTTATCCTTTTTGATGCTATCATAAATGGCACTGTTTTCTTAATTTCTATTTTGGATTGTTCATTATTAGTATATAGAAATAAACTTTTCCATGTTGATTTTGTCTTCTACAACTTTGCTGAATTCATTTATTAATACTATCAATTTATTTTGGAATCTTTAAGTTTTTCTACATTTAAGATCATGTCATTTTTTAACAGAATTAATTTACTATTGTTTTCCAACCTAGAGATTTTTTTATTTCTTAGTCGTTGTCTTTCAGCAGTTTGATTATAGTATGTCTCAGTGTAGATCTCTTTAGGCTTAACCTAGGGTATGTTGAGCCTATTGGGTTAGCCCTTGCCAAAGAAGACAAAATTGTTACTTAGATTGATGTTAGAGTTCACTGCCTATGTTTTCTTCTAAGAGGTTTATGATTTCAGTTCTTACATTTAAGTCTTTGATTCATTTTGAATTTATTTTTGTAAATAGTATAAGAGAGTAATCCAGTTTCTTTTCTTTTTTTTTCTCTTGGTCAATTTTCCCAACACCACTTATTGAACAGGCTGTCATTTCCCCATTGTATGTTCTTCCATTCTTTGTCCATAGATTAATTGACCATATAAGTGAGGGTTTATTTCTGGGCTCTCTATTCAGTTCTATTGTTCTCCGTGTCTGTTTTGTGACAGTTCTGATTTGTTTTTATTATTATAGCTTTGTAGTATAGTTTGAAATTAAGAGCATGTCCTTCCAACTTTGTTCTTTTTCAAGATTGCTTTGGCTATTCAGGATTTTTATGATTCCATATAAATTTTAAGATTATGATTATTGTTCTAGTTCTAAGAAAAATGCCATTACTAGTTTGATAGAAATTGCACTGATTATGTAGATTGCTTTGGATAGTATGGACATTTTAACAATATTAATTTTTCCAATTTATGAGCATCGTATATCTTTCCATTTATTTGTGTCCTCGTCAATGTCTTACAATTCTCAGAGTACAGGTCTTTTATCCCCTTAGTTAAATTTATTCCTAGATATTTTATTCTTTTTGATGCAATAATAGTCATTTTCTTAACTTTTCCTTCTGATAGTTCATTATTAGTGTATAGAAGTGCAACAAATTTCTGTATATTAATTTTGTATCCTGCTGAATTCATTTATTCTAATAGTTTTTTGTGGAATTTTTATGATTACCTGTATATAATATATAGCAAGTAATGACAGTTTTACTTCTTCCTTTCCAATTCGAATTCCTTTATTTTTTTTTCTTATCTTATTTCTCTGGCTAGGACTTCCAATATTATGTTAAAAATATGTGGGGAGAGTGGACATTGTCTTGTTCCTGGTCTTGGAGGAAAAGCATTTTTTTTTTTCACCATTGAGTATGTTAGCTGCAGGTTTGTAGCTGTTGATCTTGATGAGGTTTCCTTGTATATGATGGGTTATGTACAGCTTTCAAGATTCTCTTTTTGTCTTTCACCTGTTTGACTATGATGTATCTAGGTATATATTTCTTAGTTTAACCTATTTGGAATTCATTAAGATATTAGATATATGGATTAAAGTTTTTCAATAAATTTAGGAAAAAATTGTCTTTATTTCTTCAAATGTTCTTTCTTCTCCTTTCTCTCTATTCTCTTCTTGCAGAACTCCCATATAGGCATATTAGTATCCTGTTGGTCCCTGAGGATATGTTCAACTTTCTTTCTTTTTTGCTCCTTAGACTATGTAATATGAATTGACCTGTCTTGTAGTTTACTGAATCTCTCTTCTGCCTGCTCAAATCTGCTATTGGGCTCATTTAGGGAATTTCCCATTTCAGTTACTGTATTTTTCAAGTCCAGTATTCCTCCTTGATTATCCTATCTAATAATAGACAAACATGGTAATTAACCATACCTCTGACACACTTCCCATTGGCTAATCAGGGCGATATGCAAATTAACTGCCAACCAAGATGGCGGCCGGCATCCAGGCAGCTGAAATGAACAGGAGACTTGCTTGCTCCATGATGGAGGAAGCCAAGGTTCCCCGCCTGCCGCTGCCGGCCTCTGAGCTGCACTCTAAGAAACAATGTTGCAATTATAGAAGCTAAACAAGCTCCAGATACCTGCTTTCACCAGCCGGGCCTCCAAGCTGGAATTGCAACAGTGTTTTAATTATAGAAGCTAAACAAAGCCCAGATACCTGCTTTCAGCCAGCCACAGCCTCAGAGCTGGAGCAGGCCTCAGAGCTAAAGCCAGCTCTCTGCTCCAGTGACAGCCATAGAAGGTAAATAAATCCCAGAATAAAAAAAAAAAAAAAAAAGGAGAGGTTGGGAGCTTCAGTTGCCCGCCAGCCTGAAAACGGCCCTCAGCCCCTCACCCAGACTGGCCAGACACCCCAGTGGGGACCCCTACCCTGAAGGGGGTGTGACCAGCTGCAAACAGCCATCATCCCCTCATCCAGGCTGGCCAGGCACCCCAGTGGGGACCCCCACCCTGAAGCAACAAGATGGCAGCTAATTTGCATACTGAAGGCCGGAGGCAGCAGGCAAGGCTCTCCGTGGTCCGAGACCCAGATCTGTGACCCTGCCAGGCGGGGGGCAGCGCTTGAGGCTGTCTGCGGGACCAAGACATAGATCTGTGTCCCTGCCGGGCGGGGGGCAGCGCTTGATGCTGTCCATCGTCCCAGGACCCGGATCCGTGACCCTTCCCGACGAGGCGGCAGCTCGCACAGAGGTGGATCGGCCGGGATTGGGCAGGGCAGGACGCCTGGCTTCCACCTAGCCCCAGTCACTCTGGGCAGGTGAGCAGTGCAGAGAGCCTCTGGATAGGGGAGGCAGGCCAGCGGAGGGCGACCTGTACTCGCCACATGGCAGTGGTGACAGCTGTGAGCGCTCCAAGCAGAGCCTGCAGGCTGAGCTGAAGTAGCGCCTGCAGGCCATCAGCGCCCAGGAGTGGCTGCGCCAGTCCAGCCTCCTGTCCCAGAAGGTGCAGGATCGCAGGGACAGCCACCATGGCAGGCCAGACTGACGTCCTCCTGGCCACGCCAGGGGTGTTTGTGGATCTGCAAAGCCAGAGGCCTCCGGTGTGCACATCCCCCCCCCCCCCGCGTGTGAACATCCTCCCCAGCACACTGTCACCCTCCCATGCCTGCAACAGTTGCAAACCAAGGCGTGCACAAGTTCCCCCTGCCTCTCCACTGCACTTCCATCAACCCAGCATGCCTAAGACCCCCACAGGATGTGCACACATCCCCTCTGATGTGCTCACGTCCTTTGGAGAGTGTCTGGGTGTTCTGGGTGCTGAGGGTGGGTGCCTGTGAGATGACAGTGAGAGGGCGGAGTGGTGATGCCCTGTTCCCACGGAGGCCAGTGCAGCTACGAGATCACCTCTGGGGGTTTAATGCAGGTGCTGAGGCGGGAGCAGATGCAGAAAGACACACCTGGTGGGCACGGGCGGCCCTCGCTGAGGTGCCTTCGGTCAGAGTTCAAGATCAAGAACCCAGAGGCGGAGAGGAATTCCGTCCTCTCAGTGAAACAGTGGGATAGTCGGGGAGACTGTAGAGGAGGAATGTGCACTTTGGGTGCCAGCACCCATGAGCGAAGGCTGCCCTGACTGAGCCTCGCTTGCTTGGGGCCTAGCGCGCTCCTGCCGGGCAGTGGGTGACAGGACGTAC
Organism: Myotis nattereri; assembly: GCF_964212035.1. Taxonomy (NCBI): domain Eukaryota; kingdom Metazoa; phylum Chordata; class Mammalia; order Chiroptera; family Vespertilionidae; genus Myotis; species Myotis nattereri. The sequence goes on from NC_138075.1 coordinate 96,561,767, forward strand.
TTTTCCGAGTTAATGAGAGAAAACGTTGATTCTCCTGCTGCCCACGAAGGTGGAAAGTGAAGTGGGGAGACATGTGGGAAGTGAGCGAGGTTCCCTGTCTGGGGGTTCCAAATCTGCTATTGGTTTCTTTCACCGCTGACTAGAGATATACAGGGTGTCCCCCCAAAATGTATACACACTTTGAATACCTACTAATTCCAATGGTTTTAAACATAAGAAAGAAACAACAATGGAGCTGTTATCTGTTAAAAGTGTGGGCACAAACAGGTAGTTGGACATTCCGTGAGGGGTCTCAGATTGGAGAGGGTGAAGGCCAGACTGAGGGGGCCCTTTCCCCCCAGCCCAGTGCACAAATTTCATGCACCAGGATACTAGTCCTATATAATAAAAGTGTAAATGACCAGTGGAATGACTGGTCACTATGACACGCACTGACCACCAGGGGCAGACGCTCAACGCAGGAGCTGCCCCCAGCCCACAGGCCCTGACCAGCAGTGGCAGTGGGGGTTGGGGCCAGCAAGCGGGTGGCACCAGGCTAGCCAAGGTAGGTGTCAATGGGGGCCGCCGATTGCCCCGCTGGTCACCCCGCAGAGTGGCCCTGATTGCCAGCCAGGCCTAGGGACCCTACCCAAGCACATATTTCATGCACTGGGCCTCTAGTTTTTTTAATATAATTTAAATCTCTTTATTAATGGCCTCTACTTCCTGATACATTGTTATCAAACTTTAATTCTTTAGGTATTGTTTCCTTTAATTCTGTGAACACATATATTTATAATATCTGATTTAAAGTATTTATCTAGTAAGTCCCACATGGTAGAGGCTTCCTTAGTTTCAGATTTCATTGACTGCCTTATTTTCCCTGGGGCATACTTTGAGGCACACTTTGCTGTTTCTTTGTAAGTCTCATAACTTTTTGTTAGATATTAATATTTTAAATAAGGTAATGTAGAAGCTCTAGAAATCACATTCCCCCTTTCTCAGGGGTTATGTTGTTGCTATTTGTTGTTGTTTTTACTATTGTTTGTTTGCTAGTGACTTTCTTGGACTAACTTTGCTACGTCTCTATTCCTTGTCAGTGTGGCCACTGAGGTCTCTGAGTTGACAGATGTCTTCTTAAATGTCTTGTAATGTTTGGTGAGGAGCTCTGTGTGCATTTTATGGTGCATATGGACTACTCCAACAGTTTACAACTCTGTGTTACCTCTCATTTAGGTTTTCATAGAGCCTCAAGGTCAGCCACTGAGCAAAGGTAGGACTCTCTCAGGTCTTTTTTGAGTATGTGCATAACCCTACACTTGCACATGGCATTAACATCTCAACACCTTTTATGTTAAATAATTGCCACTGATTGACTTTCCTCACTGAGTGAGCCCTGAGGTAAAGACATGCCTTTTGGAGTTTGTTCTAGATACTGACATTCAGGTTAAATAGTGATCATTCTGTTGGAATGGGCTCTTTGGGGAGCTCTAAATCCATTCTTCTTCTCCTGTGGCTGCTAGGCTGCTGGTTTTCCCAGATGCCATGGTTTCAGTCCTCCTGGTTTTCACTCCTCCTGCAAAGCTGGGGAGGAGGATATGGGAATAGGAAAAATTAAAATGGTGTAAAGCTCACTGTTCTTACTGAGATGCAGCCATTTTTCTTGAATAAACATTCACATTGCTTTTCATGGATTTCGACATTCTGAAAAAGTTGATTTTGCCATATTTTATCGATGTTTCCATTGTTGTTATATAGTATCAGATTATATAGGATAAGATCATAAAGGATCATGATCAGAAGCTTTACCTCTGTTTATTCTTAAACTAAATATGGACTTTTAAGTTCATCATTTTTTTACAATTATATTATGGTTTTGGAAGTAACAACAACACAATTTCATAATTATCCAGATTGGTTATTCTTTACTCTGAATACATATTACCTTCAGAGCTTTAAAATAATATTCTCATGCAAGGGCCCTATCCCTGTTCTGTATATTAAGATTGATGCCCAGACATTTATATTTCTAAAAGATCAACTCACGTGATTATTATGTGAAACCAGGGCTGAGAACAACTGATCTTGAATTTACTCATTTTGAACGCCACAACATAATACAGTACCTTACATTTCTGAGGCTTCTAATTTGCCAAAATTGATAAATGAGTGAATGTATGAATGAAAGTGGTTTTGATGATATAAATAAACATAGATTTATTATCTAATGACAAAGACGTATTTTTGTCAACTCATTCTTTTTTAGATTTTAAAACAGGATTGAATATACAGTAAAATATTTATTATTACCTGAGTTATGTTTATTGAACAGTCACAAGGGTGAATTATATGTGAAATCAAATACATTTGAGGTGATTATTAAGTTGATATTTTAGTTAGGTAAACTATTGGTAACAAATACGTTTTCAAAATAATAAGAAAATAATAATAGCTATTACCATATTCCAGACACCTTGTTATATGTTTATATGTATCCTCTGAGTAACTCTTAAGAGATAAATGCTATCACTAGTTAGTTCTGTTTTACATATGAGGAAATTGAAGTTTAGAGAGAAGTTAAATAGCTTGCTCAAAGCCATATAAAATGTAATGAATCTGGGATTTACCCCACATATTCTCACTGTATGACTTAAACTCTTAACCCAGTGGTTCTTAAACTTTGATGCACATTGCCATCACTTAGAGATCTTTACGGATGCTGGCTCTCACCATATACATTCTGATGTAATTAGTATGGGGTGCAACTTGGGCATAGGGAATGTTAAAAATTCCCTTAGGTGCTTTTCATGTGCAACAGAGTTTGAGAACTGCTGTTCAACAATATTTTCTACTTAACTAAGGAATTTATTTCAACATCAGAATGCTTGGATAAATTTTTTACTTAGTTGAATAGACTCTTATCTGTTGAACTGGGAAGCTAACCCCATATTTATACAAAAATGTGATGTAACAGACCCAACAAATTAACTTCTGCAAAGTAATTTCTTCATAATTGAAGAATCTCTGTTTTTTAAATATCTATTTCATATAGTTAAATATTTTTTCTGTCAAGATTATGGTTTTAAATGTTGTTTTTAGCACTGTTCAGAAGCATCCAGTTGGATCTTAACAGGAAATTGCTTTACTTATCTTAATCTTTGGGGTATTGAGTACAAGTAGGAAAAAGTTAAATATATATATATATACTATTTAAAAATTATGTACATATAAACATATATATACACACATATTTTTATAAATAATAGCTATTTTATAATAATGTGATTTAAATTTGTTTAGCATCTGTTCTTGTTATAAACTTCTTTCAAATACACCATTGCTTAAGAATGTCATTTAATTAACTCTATAAGCCTCTGGATACACAATAGTGCCTCACAATTTAGACCTCCCTATTAACAGAATATTGCATTAAAGCAGAATCAACACAGGACATAGTAAAGTGTAAAAATCACAGTTGTCTGATTTTTAAGAAAATTCTCTTAAATTAGGTTAGGCAAGTAGAAAAGAGTCAGACTCATTAAATTTGTTTTTCTTATTTTTCTTCTGATTTAATGGGATAAAGCTACCCTTAAAGTATATGCTATGTTAGACTATGAGGGCTGTATCATTTATTTTACCTGAAATTAATTTATTTTTTCTTCAGTTCAGAAGCAAAAGGGTAGTAATTGATGTTCTAGTTTGATTTTTGAAGAACTACTTTGGAAAGTGTAAAGTAATTCTAAATCGGCTATATGTATAATTTATTTAATGCTGTAGGACTTGTTTACTAGGAAAAGAACAAGAATCCTATTGAGATAGAGCCACACAGTTTGTTTTCCTTAAGTATACAGGCTGGGGCCAAAGTAGGTTTACAGTTATTTGAATGGAAAATAATATAATAATTGATAAATAATAATACAAGAATAAACTTTGTGTTTCACATACTCACAACTGTAAACCTACTTTTGTCCCACCTTGAATATAGGTTGTATTTAGAATTTTAAAAGCATTTAACTTATTGAATATACTTTTAGAATAAGATTTGCCTGTTTAGTTTTGGTTTCTTTATGTTATTCTGATGTGAATGTAGCATTTTTGAAATTATTTATATGCAATGTGCTATTTTAAAATCTTTTCCCAACACTATCTTATGCATTGTGTGATCTCTACCTGGCACAAAGCAGGGTTTTCTAGCCCTTATGGATAAACATTTTTGTCGTAAGTCATGCTATGCTTGCTTATATGTGTTTTAAGGTTGCATTATATTTATCTCATCTCATCAGAAAACTGCCAGTTCTTTTTGCTGAAGGCAAGAGAGGGAGTTTCATACCCATTAGTTTTAATTGCTCTGTACCAAAATATTCAGTTTTCTATTCCATTCATCAATCTTGAAATAATGTCTTAATATTTTCCTATTAGTTGAATTATAATCAAATGTATTTTTGCTACTTCATATTCTTCTTCTTCTTTGTAAATTTTGTTTAATTTTTACTTGACACCTCTTTCAACTGTTCAACCATTCAAACTTTACTTTTAATAGCAGTATGAAGGTGTTTCATACGCTTTTTCAATTACTATTTTTGTTTGTCTTGGGAAACATAATTGGCAAAATAGCTCCATCTATTTTAGAATTGTTAGTCCTCTAAATTGTGAAGAGTCTTCTCACTGTTTATAAACTAGGTTTTAATCTGATAAGTATAATTGTTGGTACTTCAAACAAGTTTAAGCCCATAGTGTGTAGAGAAAAAACATAAATGAGAAATCAGGAAATCCAAGGTTGATTTTTAGTTTTGTCACTAACTGTTTACCAACCTTGAACCTTCCTGTCTATAAAATGGGGATATTATGCCTCCTTAAGGCAGAGTTGTGAGGATGAGATGAGATATGTGTATGGAAGTCCTTTGTAAACTGCAAAAAATTTAGGTTTCTATTGTTGTTATTACTACTACTAGTAGTAAGGGTTTTTCTATTATAGATGAAAATTTGAATTGTGTATAACCCATATTGGCAGCATTGGCAGTCTAGTTTTTAAGATATGTGAGAAGGTGGAAAATGTGGTGAATTTTCCCAGTTGCTTAGCATTAGTGAAATACAGTTTTGGCAGAGTAATTACTTTTTCCATCCTCAAATATTCTGTCTCCCTTTCCATACAAACTATGTGAGGCACGATGTCATATGTTTAAAACTTTAAACCAAAAAAGAAAGAAAGAAAGAAGTCTCACCTTCAAAACAAATAAATAAACTTTGGAGAGGTCTGTAGTCTTGAGTCTTAACATTTCACTGTCCCACAGATTGTAAACATTACAAGGCCTTGGTGTGCCATGCCCATGATCTCATTGAGATTTTGGCTCCCCGTACATCACACCATGCACCTTAGGAAGTTCTTGGATCAGAGGCAGAGGCGATCACTTTTGTTTTTTTCCCCAGGATGGTGCCAGTTCTGTGATTTACTGTGTCTACTGATAAAGCAGAGAGAGAATCAGGAAAGTCCCTAGACTGTGAAGGGGGAATTGATCTTACCAATTTATATCCCATCTTACAAAGCTAATGTTCTTTTTAATGTGTGTGACTGATTACGTATCTTAACATTATAGTCCCCTTATTCCTTTCATTTTTTCAGAGTATAACAAACATTACTGAAAGTCCACTAAGTGATAGGCACCAGATTACATTCCAAGGGAGAGCCAAAGAATAAGACCAGAGGTCTCTTCTGGAAGAACTCACAGATTAATGGGGAAAGGACCCATAATAAAATAATTACAATGTAATAAAAAATGGCTATAGATAACTTTGGTATTAAATGACCAATTCAGATTTTTAGGATTAGTTTAGGATTTTAACTCAACAATGTCATCAAGGATCCAGGCTAATTTTCCCCTTTCTGTTCTGCCAGTCTTAGTGGGGCCTGTGATTATTTCTTATTACAAATAGGAAAACTGTTCCAGCAGATTCTTAGTAGACATCATCTCAGAACTCACTGGCCATAATTGGGCCATATCCAGCCCCCCCACCCCCACCCCCCCACCCCCACCAAACATGTAATTGACAAAGGGAATGAGATTTTCAAGATAGGCTTAGGCCAGTCAAGTGTAATCTCTGGGATATAGGGGCACTTTCTCTTGATGCTGTGTGTGACGGTTCGATCCAAAATAATGAAGGCTTGGCAAACACAGGCAGATGAGGAAATGGATTTTGTAGAAAAACATATACAACAATACAGAGGGAAGAGAGTGACCAGTACTGAGAAAGAGAATGGGAGGAAAAGCATGGAGGCGATGTTATTTAAACTACTATTTTTAAAATGTATTACAGAGACCTAACTAATGGTTGCCAGATGAGAGGGGTTGGGAGACTGGGTGAAAAAAGTGAAAGAGATTAAGAAGTATTAATTTCCAGTTATAAAAATAGGATGTAAAATACAGCATAAAGATTATAGTCAATAATATTCTAATTATGTATGGTGTCAGATGGGTCCTAGACTTATTGGAGTGATCACAAGGTATATAAATGTTTACTAGTAATCACTATGTTTTACACCTGAAACTAATATTATATGCTAACTGTAATTGAAAAATAATTTTAAAAAAAACATAAAAATAGTCTGGCCAGAGTGGCTCAGTTGGTTGAGAATCATCCTGTGCATTGAAAGGTTGCCCATTTGATTCCCACTGCGGTCACATGCCCGGGTTGTGGGTTTGATCCTACATACGGAAGGCATCCAATGGATGGTTCTCTCTCTCTCTCTCTCTCTCTCTCTCTCTCTCTCTCTCTCTCTCTCTTTCTCTCTCTCTCTCTCCTCTTCCTGTTTCTCTTCCTCTCTTTTTTTCTCTCTCTCCTTTTGTCTCTTTAAGCATGTCTTTAGACACAAAAAAAAAGATTAAAATTTTTTAAATATATAAATATAAAAAGAACAAGCAATGGAGAAACAGATGGTTAAATTATTCTTTTTTAAAATATATATATTTTTTTGATTTTTCACAGAGAGGAAGGGAGAGGGATAGAGAGTTAGAAACATTGATGAGAGAGAAACATCGATCAGCTGCCTCCTGCACGCCCCCTACTGGGGATGTGCCCACAACCAAGGTACATGCCCTTGGCCGGAATTGAACCTGGGACCTTTCAGTCCACAGGCCAATGCTCTATCCACTGAGCCAAACTGGTCAGGGCAGTTAAATTATTCTTGAAAGGAAGCTTATAGATATAGCTAAGATAATAGAATTCCAGGTGCCGTAATAAAGGCATGATTAAAGAGATACAGAAGCTCAGTTTAATCTACTAGGGAAAAAAGTAATTCATAGGAGTTTGGCTGAGAAAGTAACCTTTGATTTTAGTACTGCCAAATAGAATAAAGAAGAAAGATAATAATGTAAAGGTGCATTTTTATGGGCTCTAAAGTAAGTACATAAGAAAAGATGAGAGAGTTCAATTTATCCTTATATATTTCTGAAATTATCCATGCAGTACCATAGTCTACAATCCTGTAAAATTTTTAACTTTAAAGTCCAAGAACTACCAAGTTAGTCTAAAGGACAGAACAAAAGAAACTGTGCCTACATGGTCTATGCGTGAAGATGATTCTGTTTTTAAAGTTACTTCTTAAAGAAGAACACATAGAGAATTCTATTGTTTTCACTTGTCTGTAGGTTTTACTCTATCCTATCCTATATAATAAAAACCTAATATGCTAAGTGTCTGGTTGACTGGTCGGCCATTCAACCAATCAAAGTGTAATATGCTAATGATATGCTAAGGCAGCTTGCTATGACGTGCACTGACCATGAGGGAGCAGACAGTTGACTGATTGACCAATTGCTATGATGGGCACTGACCACCAGGGGGCAGATGCTCCGACCGGTAGGTTAGCTTGCTGCTGGGGTCTGGCTGATTGGGACTGAGCGAGATGGGCTGGACATGCCTTGGAGTCCTCCTATGGTCCCTCCCCAGCTAGCCAACCTCCTACATCTCTCCCCAGCCCCAATCATGCATCAGTGGGGTCCCTTGGCCTGGCCTGCACCTCTCACAATCTATAACTCTTTGGGGGATGTTGGAGAGCTGGTTTCAGCCCGATCCTGTAGGTCAGGCTGAGGGACCCCACTGATGCATGAATTCATGCACCAGGCCTCCAGTTGTAAAAGAAACCTCTATGGCAGCCGTGGGCAAATTACGGCCCGCGGGCCAGATCCAGCCCGTTTGAAATGAATAAAACTAAAAAAAAAAAAAAAGACCGTACCCTTTTATGTAATGATGTTTACTTTGAATTTATATTAGTTCACACAAACACTCCATCCATGCTTTTGTTCCGGCCCTCCGGTCCACTTTAAGAACCCATTGTGGCCCTCGAGTCAAAAAGTTTGCCCACCCCTGCCTATGGTCACTTAAAAACAGAGCTTCAAAATTTATGAAGTAAAAAATGATAGAACTAAAAAGGAGAAATAGAAAGATCTACATTTATAGTTGGAAATTTCAATACTTCTTTCTTTTCAGTCAATAGAAAATAAGTGAGGATATAGAAGACCTAAACAATTATACCAACCAACTTAAGCATTACTGATAATTATTAAACACTAGAGGCCCGGTGCATGAAATTCATGCATGGGTAGGGTCCCTAGGCCTGGCCGGCAATCAGGGCCTTCCAGCTGCCTGCCGGGGCCTTCCTTCCCTGGATGCCGGCTTCTGGCCAGGGCCTCCCTTCCCTGGCTGCCAGCTGCCTGCTGCCAGCTGGGGCCTTCCTTCATTTAGCACCACCCCCTGGTGGTCAGCGCATGTCATAGTGAGCGATCAAACTCCCAGTCTCTGGTCAAACACCCAAGGGGACACTTTGCATATTAGCCTTTTACAGATAGATAGATAGATAGATAGATAGATAGATAGATGATAGATAGATAGATAGATAGATAGATAGATAGATAGATTGATAGATAGATTGATAGATAGATAGATTCCACCCAACAACAGCAGAATACACATTCTCTTAAAGTGCATATGGGACATTCACCAAGCTGTACCATATTCTGAGCCATAAAACAAACTCTAAGAGATCATAAAAATTAAAATTATCAGTTCTTTGACCATAATAAAATTAAACTAGAGAAAGAGAAGCAAATAAATCCCAAAATAACCAGAAGAAAGGAAATAATAATTAAGATAAAATATTAATGAAATTAAAAGCAGAAAAACTAATAGAAAAAAGTAAAAGGCTGGTTCTCTGAGAAAAAAAATCAATAAAATTGATATACCTCTATTTACTTTGATTAAGAGAAAAAGAGACAAGATACAAATTACCACTACCAGGGATCAACATTATAGACCCTAGAAATACGAAAAGGATAATAAGTAGATGTATTGAACTAGATAGTAAACCACTCCTACTTACTCAAAAAAATTTATGCTCAGAAAAAAAAGCCTGTACATGAAAATTTATAGGGGATCCTATATAATAAAGAGCTAATATGCTAATTAGACCAAACAGCAGAACGACCATCCAGATGACCTTCCAGATGAAGCCGGGGCTGCAAGGACCAAGGCAGCCAGGGCTGCGAGGGCCAAGCCCCTTGCACGAATTTCGTGCATTGGGCCTCTAGTTTATTCATAATTTCAAAAATCTGGAAATAAATGAAATACTCTTCATCTAATAAATAGATAAATAATGGTACATCCATAAAATAGAATGTGATTTAGCAATAAAAATGTGTAGAATACTGATTATAGTCTTTTTCTATTGCTCATGCTACATGCAATTACATGGATTAATTTCAAATTTGTTAGAGGCCAGATACAAAAGGCTTCATACTATAATCATTCCATCTATAAGACATTCTGGAAAAGGCAAAAATATAGGGACAGAAAGCAGATAAAAACTTTCCAGGGACTGGGAATAGGAAGAAGTATTAAAAGTTCAGTCAGTTTTCAGGGCTGAGTAGGAGTTTAGAAGGGCATCCAGGTAAAGAAAATAACATAGTTAAAGATGTAAAACAATGACACATTAGGGAATAACAATAATCTAGAAGCTGGAGTATGGTTTATGCAAAAGAGTATACTGGGAAATAAGAGGATGAGGTTGGGACAAAGAGGCCAATGATTAGACCTTATCCTGAGGATCATGAAGCACCATCCATGGGTGCAGTTTCGATTCCCAGTCAGGGCACATACCGAGGTTTCGGGTTCCATCCCTGGTTGGGACACAAATGGAAAGCAACCCATCAATGTTTCTCACATTGATACTTCTTTCTGTCTCTTCCTTTCTCTCTCTCTAGAATCGATAAGCATGTCTTCAGGTGAGGAGAGGGAGAGAGAGAGAGAGAGAATGAAGCACCAGTAGAGGATTATAAGAAAGCAGCAGCCAACTTTTGTCAATGTCTTTCTAGTCTGTTTGGAGGTCTGACGCTCATTCTCAAGCAGATTCCTCAGGAAAGGCCTGGGTTAACAGCATTCCCTGAAGTCTACCATGTTTACAATAGTTTTATACTTGAAGGTTATTTTGGCTGGATGTTAGAATCTTGACTCACATTAAGTAGCTTACATACGTTATCCCTTACTGTGCATAAAATATTACTATTAAAGGTCTAAGGATAATGTAATATTATTACTTCCCTTAGAAGTAACTTGGTCTTTTTGCCTAGATCAGTGGTCGGCAAACTGCGGCTCGCGAGCCACATGCGGCTCTTTGCCCTTTGAGTGTGGCTCTTCCACAAAATACCGACTTCTGCGCATGGGCCATGAAGTTTCAATCGCACTGTACATGTGTGCCCGCACTTGGTACTTTGTGGAAGAGCCATACTAGACCACTGGCCTAGATGACCAAAATTTTTTTTCTTTTTTATCCAAATCCAGTAGTTGTACTAGAATGTCTTTAGCACATTTTGGGTCAATTTTTTCCTAGTGTATAAGGTGACTTTTCAGTGTTTTAAGGTTTTATTACTTAAGAGGAGAGAGTTTTCTTGAATTATAATTTTTAAGATTTGCTCTGTTGTATTGTTTTGTTTCCTTCTTAGAGACTCTTACTATACATATATGTTCACTCTTCTCTGCCTACTTGTTCTCTTAAATTTTTTGTTAGCTCTTTTTTCATTATTTTTACATCTGCTATTCATTTAAAGACTAGGGGCCCAGTGCATGAATTTATGCACCTTAAAAGGAACTGTGGGCTGCGAGGCTGTGGTGGGCACAGGGGCAGGTCTCGGCCCATTCTCTGCACCCCCCTGGCCCCTCCCGCTGCGGCCACTGGTTCCCTGTCTGCCTGCAACCCTGCTCCTGCCACTGTCGCTCTTACACTCTGATGGCGTTGGCCCCGCTTGCACCTGCTGACATCACAGAGCGATTGGGGCCAGCACCAGCAGTGGGTGCGAGAGACGGCTGCCAGCCCCAATCGCCCCTTAGGAGCAGGGGGAGGTGGAGAAGCCCTGAGGGGTGATTGGGGCCAGCAGCTGCTGCTTGCACCTGCGGATGGTGCCAAGCAATCAGGGCAGGTGCTGAGTGCCGGCAGCAGGTGTGAGCACTCGGTGGAACCATGGTGCATGGGAGCAAAGAATTTTCAGTAACCACCAGAGGCTTGCCCTGATGACAGCGACCCATGCCCTGCCTTGGTCTGGTGCTCCCGCTCACTGGCTCCACCATCCCACTGTGGCTGATGCCCACCATGTTCAGTGCTCTGCCACCTGCTGCTTATGCCTACCATGTTCTGCATGTGCCCCCTGGTGGTCAGCACACGTCATAGTGACTGGTTGTTCAGATATTCTGCCATTCAGTCTATTTGCATATTAGGGTTTTATATATATATACTAGAGGCCCGATGCGCAAAAATGCATGCAAGAATATGCCTTCTTTCCCCTGGCTGCCAGCACCGGCTTCACTCCAGCACCTGGGACCCGGACTTCTCTCCTCTGGCTGCCGGCAGGCAACCGGGACATGGGCTGGCTTTCCTCCAGCCACCCACAGGCACCCAGGATCCAAGCTGGCATCCCTCAGGCCACCCACAGGCACCTGGGACCCGGGCTGGCTTCCCCCCGGCCCCAGCTTAATCAGGAAGGATGTCTGGAATGACGTCTGGAAGACATCTGGACTAATTAGCATATTACCCTTTTATTACTATAGATAGATAGTGCATATGTTGTTTATTCAACCTTGTATTCCTCCTAGTTTACTGTTCATTTCCAAATGAATTTCTCTTTTATTTCTAATTCTTTATGAATGTCTTTTACCTCTCTTTAAATTCTTTTACTAATCATGCAATTTATAAACTTTAATAATTCTAATTTACATTTTTCTTTCATTGCTTCTGTGATTCTTTCGGATTTTTTTTTTTTTTTGTTATTGTTGTTAATCCTCACCCAAGGATATTTTTCCATTAAATTTAGAGAGAGTGCAAGGATGGGGTGGAGAGAGACATCAGTGTGGGAGAGACACATTGATTGGTTGCCTCCCACACATGTCTCAACCAGGACCTAGGATCAAACCTACAACCAGGATGTGCCCTTGACCAGGAATCCTACCCACAACTCCAGTGAGCAGGCCAACACTCCCACCACTGAGCAACACTGGCCAGGGCTCAGCTCATTTTTAAATTATAATAACTGTATATGGAAATTGATTATAATCTTTTTCTATTGCTCATGTTTAAGTGAAGTGAGTTTTCATGATCTTTTAGAGAGAGAGAGATGTGGGACAGAGTAGCATTTCTAATTTCATTGTTCTCAGGATATCATTTCTGTTATTTTCACAGTGATGGAGAGTGGGTTCAGACACCTTTGCTCCCCTCCTCTTTTTTTATCTGTACTCACTCATTCTTCATCCCATTGTCCTAGTCTTGCTCAATTGGGATGCAACCCTGAGTAGTTTCTCTTTAGTACAGGGCTTTGTTTTAGGAGAGGGCTTCAGTTTGTAGTTTTAAGAATTCACAGGACTCAGACCTACAGAATGTTCCAGCACCATCAAGCCAAAGTCTGAGATTTCACTCCGGGCCACTGTTGCTGCTGTGAGCTTTCTTGTGTGACCTAAAGGCAATTCCGTTTCCCTGGCTCTTGGGGCATTCTCTAAGCCTTCGCTCCGCAGGTTCTGGCGTTGTCTTAGGCATGTGAATTTTGTAGTGGTTAGTAGTTTGTCTCAACCTGCTTGTATTTGGGGGTTGGTAGAAACTCCTTGTCACCTAGTATTGTTGTATACATTGTCCCCCCCCCCCTTTTTTTGTTTTGTTTTGCTATACTAGTTGCTTTTTAGGGAGATTAAAGTACTATATCATCATAACAAAGAGTGAATGAAATCTTATCATTTGGGACAGCATGGGTGGACCTAGAAGGTATTATGAAAAGTGAAATAAATCAGTCAGAGAAAGACAAATACCATATGATTTCACTCATATGTGGAATCTAAACAACAAAACAAATGAGCAAACAAAATAGAAGCAGACCCATAGATGAAGAGAACAGACGGATGGTTGCCAGAGGGGAGGAAGTTTGGGGGGACAGGCGAAAAAGGTGAAGGGACTAAGAGGTACAAATTGGAAGTTACAGAATAGTTGTGGGGATGTAAAATACAGCAAAGGGAATATAATCAATAATATTTTAATAATTACGTATGGTGCCTGGTGGGTGCTTGAAATGTCAGGGTGATCAATTTATAAGAATATATGATTGTCTAGCCACTATTCAGTACACCTGAAACTAATAGAAAATAATATTGAATGTTAACTGTAGTTTTTAAAAATAAAAAAACTATGCCACCATTATCTTTCCAGAATTTCTCTAGTTTTCTTGAGAAAAATATTGTTCAGTAATTCCATAATTGACAAATGTATTAGATTACTGACACATAACATCTCTTAGAAAAGTTGAGCTTTTAGGCTACACTTTTAAAGTTCCCTGAAATTCTAAGAGTCATTGTTTTGCTTTTGAATTTACATGTGCATCAACTTCATTTAGACCAACTATGAGGTTAGAATTCACATAATCATAATATTGTAGAGTGGCTTTGGGATTAGACATATCTGGATTCAAATCTTCTGCCAATTATCATTTTTCTTTTTACAATAAATTGGATTAAATTACATTCTTTTGATGTGATTGCATTCTAATATGTAGAAGTGTAAAAAGGTGACAATGTAGAAAACAGTTGAAAGTATATTAATTTATTTTGCATTACAAAAAATGTACTGTGGAATTTTAGAAAAAAAATGCAATTAAATAATTGTATTAATATATTATAATTTGGAAGTGTGTCCTATCAAAAATTGTATTTAAATTTGACATTGAGAACAAGGTCAACAATATTGCTGACATCATTTCCCATAGTAATTGGGAGAAACAACAGGTTGTGGGAAAAGATTCTTTGCCCTTACACTTGGGAAGATCCTGACTTGGTTCTTCCTTTACCATTTACTGGAAGCTTAGGTTTTTTGTTGTACCCTCAGTGAAAGTTTCCTTTTATATCTGCAAATTTGTATATAATCAGATTCAATGAATGTTAATTGAGCATATGTACTTACTACCAGAAACTGGCATAGGTACTGGATATACAACAGTAAATAAGAGAGGGTTTCTACACTCCTGAAACTTAGAGTTCAAGGTAAAAGCAAACAATCAAGCCACTATTGCATATACTGGTAAGTGCTAGTATAATATAGAAGAATCAGGTAGGAACAGCTTAACCCAGACTTGAGGTTCAGGAAAGACTTCCTGAAGAAAATGGTACCTTAGTAGCTGAAGCTGTGTAGGAATTCCCAAGCTAATGGGAGAGTAGCCAAAAAGGGCATGTGCAAAGCATGGAGACATGTGCAAGAAGCACATTTGAGGACATGAATGCACAAGCAGTGTTCCCAATGCAAGCTGCGGTTCAGGCTCACCAGGAGAGTTTTTAGGAATCCAGATGTTTTTTATGGGCCCCACCCCAGACTTAATAAATTACATTCTTTGGGAATGAGTGCCAGGTTTCTGGTTATTAATTCCTGTGGGGAGCCACTGGCAGAGGGTGTGTGAAGGGCATTGGAGAAGGGGAATCAAGGTAGGTAAAGCAAGGCAGGGAAGCCTGGGGCACACTATGAAGGGCTGGGAAGCTATGTGTGGGCTGGAGTTTTATCCTTAGGGCAATGGGGAGCTGTGGAAAGATCAGACAGCTATGGGATTAGATGATCAGATTTATGATGTAGAAAGATCACTAAGTTTACAAAAACATGGCCCCAGCGTTGATGAAGGACACAATCCGGTTTATGAGGTTCAACATCTTTGAACCTCAGTTTTAAAATGTGAAATGGAAATAATATCTACTTAGCATGTTATTTTGAGGTTTAGCTGAGATAATTTATGTAAAGTGCCTGATATATATTTAGAACTCAAAAGATATTAATTTCTATAATTTGAGAAATAATTAGTGCACATTACACAGCCACCATCATACATCAGAGGAAGTGGATTTCTGTTCAACCATTTGTTTTCAGGTTCCTCTGCAAAATTCTTTTTCTCTGCCCACACCTTGAACACTGGGTCAGTGCCACTTCTCTCTCACTCTTCACTCTTTCACATTCTTAACTTCAGTTACAATCTTTAAGCGGATGACTTCCAAGTCTACAGATCCAGCCATGGTTTTCTTTCCTGAGCCCCAACCCCATATATCCACTTGACTCTTGGATGTCTCCACGTAAATACTCTTGGGCACCTGATCCAAATTAGATGTTTTTCCACCAACTATCACCCTTCCCTGCTCCAGAAAACAAAATAAAACCCTGCCTGTCCAACATTAGCACCACTAGGTCAACCCAGAAATGTGGGAATCATAATTGAACCACTTGTCTTTATCTTCTCTAATCAGTCCTTACAAATCCACACCCTTTTCTCCAGGCTTAGACCTTTACCTTCATCTAAACCAGGGGTGGGAAACCTTTTTCTGCCAAGAGCCATTTGGATATTTAAAACATCATTCACAGGCCATAGAAAATTATCAACTTAAAAATTAGCCTTCTATACTTAGTCAAACATTTAATTAACTCACCCCTAATGCCTTGGCAGGGCCAGATCAAATGATTTCCCAGGCCTGAAATGGCCCATGGGCCAGACGTTCCCTACCCCTGATCTAAACTATTCCTACCTTTTACATGAATCAGTGAAACAGTCTCTGAATTCCCAGCACCACTCTTTGCCCCACCTTGCAATCCCGAGAGAGCTTCCAAGAAACAAAATTGATAAAATCTCCTCCCACCTCACATTCCTCCACACGTAAACCTCATTACTGGCTTTCACATGCTCAGAAAAGGAACTCCAAACTCTCTAACAAGGCTTATAAGACCTGTCAAGATCCCACCTCTTAAGTCTCATCCCCTCCATTCTTTCTTTCCTATTTTATGCTCTTACCATTGTGAACTAGAGAAAAGTCATCTCTCTCACTCTTAGATCTATATTTCATGATGATTCCTCCATCCAGAATCCCCCTCAGGTGTCAGGCTTTAGCTTAACAAACGTCTTCTTGGGAGGCAGTCCTCAAATCTTCACACCAGTCGAGATTCCCTTGTTAGATGTATTTGCAGTCTCTTTACCTCTTCTCCCTTAGGGCTATTCATTAAACTTGTAATTTCTTAATGCCTGTGTTCCCCACAGATTGTAAGCAACATGATGGCAAAAGGGTATACATAGTCAATCCATATTATTCACAGATTTGAATTACTCAGGAATTCACCTACTTGCTAAACTTTTTGTGTGACTGCAAAATCAATATTCATGCCAGTTTCTTGGTCATTCGTGGAGAAATTTGAGTTGCCCAATATGCATGTTCTCAGCTGAGGTCAAACAAGATGATGCTCTGCCATCTTGTTTCAGCTTTTATAGTAAGCATCCATTTTGTAGTCTACTTAGTGTCACATTTTTTTTTATGACTTTACTGTTTTAAATGGCCCACAAGAATAGTTCTAAATTACTCTCTAGTGTTTCTAAGCACAGGAAGGCTGTCATGTGCATTACAGAGAAAATATGTGTGCTAGATAAGCTTTTTATTCAAACATAGGCTATAGTGTGTTTCAATGTCAATGAATTAAGTCAAACCTCTGTCCATCACCATTTATCAGCATTTATACCCTCCTTAACTACCCCCCCCCCCCGCCACCCCTCCTCCTGGCAATCACCACACTGTTTTCTGTGTCTATGAGGGTTTTTTTTATTTTTTTACTCAATCCCTCCACACAAATGAGCACCCCCGCAATAGCTGTCAGCCTGCTCCCTATGAATCTGTCTCTATTTTGCTTGTTAGTTCACTTTGTTTAATACAGTGTACAGATGATGTGTTGTACAATTGTGTACCTGAAACCTGTATAATTTTGTTAACCAGTGTCACCCTGATAAATTCAATAAAAAGGAAAAAAAATATGAAATATGCCTTTAAAGAGAAACACAGAGACCGGCAGGAACCTAACGCTGTATTTCCCTTAGGAGCACTGGTTCAGTATTCACTAATTCCACTTTGTGGTGATTTTAAAGAACATAACTATTGCAAATTATAAGATTCAACTGTATTTTGTTAACATCTAACTCATATGAGTTGTTCAATAAATATTCATTGAAACTAATTTATGTGTATGTATGTTTATATACACACATAATTTATATATAAATACATAGAAATTAGGTATAATATAGAAATAAATTAAACTGAATTTGTTTTTTAATGGCATGGGTGTACTTCACAGCTTTATCATTACTTTTTGCTTTAAAAAAGGCTAAATATTAGTTTACTATTGACTAGAGGCCCAGTGCATGAATTCATGCATGGGTGGGGTCCCTTGGCCTGGCTGGTGATTGGGGCCAATTGGGGCTGACTGGCAGGGGGGTGGGTAGGGGCCACAGGAGGTTGGCCAGCTGAGGAAGGGAGGTTGGCTGGCCAGGGGGAGGGGCTACAGGAGGTTGGCCAGCTGCGGGGAGGGGCCATGGGAGGTTGGCCAGTGAGGGAAAGGGACCACAGGAGGTTGGCCAGCCATGGGAGGTTGACTGTGGGAGCACACTGACCACCAGGAGGAAGCTCCTGCATTGAGCATCTGCCCCCTGGTGGTCAGTGTGCATCATAGCGACTGGTTGACTGGTTGTTCCGGTCATTTGTTTGCAATGGTCACTTAGGCTTTTATATATATAGATTAGAGGCCTGATGCATGAAATTCGTGTATGGGGGGGTGTCCCTCAGCCCAGCCTGCACCCTCTCCAATCTGGGACCCCTCAGACATCCCTCTTGCAATCCAGGACCACTGACTCCTAATCACTCACCTGCCTGCATGCCTAATGCCCCCAACTGCCCTCCCCTGGCAGCCTGGTTGCCCCTAATGGCCCTCCCCTGCCAGCCTGGACCCCCACAATGGCCCTCCCCTGCAGGCCAGTTCACCCCCAACTGCCCTCCCCTGCCGGCCTGGTTGCCCCCAATGGCCCTCCCCTGCCGGCCTGGTTGCCCCTAACCCCCTGCCAGCCTGGTCTCGCCCCTAACTGCTCTCCCCTGCCAGCATGGTCTTGCTCCCTAACTGCCTCTGCCTCGCCCCCCCACCACCATGGCTTTGTTCAGAAGGAAATCGGATGTCTGGAAGATGGCCAGTTGACCAAGTCTAATTAGCATGTTACCCTTTTATTAGTATATATATCTATTTTTTTTATTTTCTAGGATGCTGGAGAAATGGTTCGTTCTTTTGTTGGTGGTTTGGAACTTGTTGTCAATTTACTGAAATCAGATAATAAAGAAGTTTTGGCAAGTGTATGTGCTGCTATTACCAATATAGCAAAAGATCAAGAAAATTTAGCTGTCATTACAGATCATGGAGTTGTCCCTTTATTGTCCAAACTAGCCAATACAGTAAGTAACATCTTTTTATTTTAAGTGCATATTGTCATAAGATGTCATGGTATAGAGGCAAAAGCAATGTGCTTTATGGTCAGACACCTGGGTTTAATATCCATCACTTATAGGTATGAGATTTGGGTTAATTCATTTAATTTCTGAGACTACTACAGTGTTAAAAATCCTTGTAAAATAAAGGCTGTTGTCACTGGCAAGTAAAATGGTAACAAATGTATTCTTGTAGAAATAGGAACTATCATTTTTGCATCATTAGTAATATACCTAAGATAATTATTCATGCTAACTTTAGAAATTAAATGTGCCTCCCCAGCTTAGCAAGCTTGGATCAGTGACGTTCTTGAGCTAGCAGACTTTGGCAGTCACTGTACTAGTTATTCAGAGCTGTGTCAGATAGAATAAACAGCCTTGAGAGGTAATGACTTCACCATGACCAGAAGTATTTGAGCATAGCTTGGACTACCACTTGGCAGAAAGTCATGGAGATGAAATTCAATCATTGGAAAGATGCTGGGTCTAGAGGGCCTAATTCTGAGTTCCTAAAAATATCCACCAGATTCAGGTAAGGACACCAAGTTGTTGCTTGAACAAGCAAACATTAAAATCAATAAAAAGAAAATTGTATCCTTATTCAGTTATATTATACCTACACAATTAATTAGACATTGAATATAATGGCATAAAGAATACAGAAAGGAAATGGCAGACTCAAAATACGTCATTGTATGCTACACTGTCTTCTCCCTCTTGGGATCCAAGGTATATTACTGATGAAGCAGTAATCCTAGGATGATAAAGTATAATTAACCCACTTATCCCAGTTAAGCAAAATGCTCTCTTGAGAATGTCCTATATTCTTTAATTATATTTATTACTAAACCACTTGTGGATCTGTAATTCTGTGTTGAGAATATTTACTCAAAAGGAAATTGAGCCTGGAGTAAATAATAATAATAATATCAGGTAAATACCAGTAACTAATACCAGGTGAGCAGGGAGGATCACTTTTGAGTTCACTGAGAATGTTCAGTTCATAAAATGAGAATTTAGGATTGAAACTGGTCCATTGGTGACCCATCAAAATACGAGTTCCCTTCAAGACAGCACCTGAGTATCTAGCTAGCTGTTCTCTCCTGACTCATTGGCATCTTAATGGGTAATAAACATTTAGTGCATAAACATGATCTCTCGGGATCATACCACCATTCATTTCCTTTATGCAGAATAACGATAAACTCAGGCGTCATCTAGCAGAAGCCATTTCATGCTGCTGTATGTGGGGCAGAAACAGAGTGGCCTTTGGTGAAAACAAGGCAGTGGCTCCATTGGTGCGTTACCTGAAGTCGAATGACGCCAATGTGCATCGAGCAACAGCTCAGGCCTTGTACCAACTCTCAGAAGATGCCGATAACTGCATCACCATGCATGAGAACGGCGCAGTCAAGGTACAGTTGGTTGGCTTTGTGGTTTCATACAAGTTAGGCAAATGTAGTCTGAAAAGAAACTTAAGTAACATTAAGGTTTTACCGAAGGGGGTATTTGGACAAATAAAACTGTCTCCTTGTTGGATCATAGCTGCTGTTGAATATCATGGACTATGCTGCAGAAGAGTTGCATGGAGAATTTTCTAGTCAAATATAAAATGTATTCAGTAAAATAAATAATCATCCTGTAATTTGAACTTTATTAAAGAAAATATACAGTGTATGAACCATCAGTGGCATTCATAATTGGATTTAATATGTTACTTATTTAACACTTAAATAATGAAATATAGGCACCAACTAAATGGCAATGGAGCTGACTGAAACGGCAACCAGTCTGCAGTTTGACAGTCTGAACCGTAATAGGAAAGGACAATTCAAAGACATGCTTCTTTCAAAAATATATCTGGGTTTCAAATTCTCTTTTGCCTTTAACCAATATGCAAGTAGGAGAGTTTCTGCACATAGATTGTAATGTATCTATGTGTTACATAGAAAATGCCTAGAGCTTCTGACGGGAATCTTTTGATGACACTAAATATAAAAATACTTAAGAGTTCATGAACAGCTTACATGTATTAAGAAAAATTGATTTTAAGTATTAGTTATTTTATATAGCTTGTTTCCTTATACAATATACTATTTATTATCTCAATTGGAGGCTATGACAACTTATTTAAATTTTGAAATACTTGCCCAAAGTGGCCTTAATCTTTCAAACAAGAGTTAATAAAATTTCCAGTTAATCATATCTGGTCAAGTTTACACATGCCAAACATGAAACATCTTAGGAGGATTAGACTCTTACAATAACAATTGATAATTTTTGAAGAAATTATTTTAATTTATCCTTCAAATATATTGTAGTTTAACATGATGGTAATTTTTCTAATATTAACCCCAATTTACATATAAGTATGTCAAAATTTCCAGTATATGTCTGACCATATAGCACATAAGTCAAATTAATTCAAGCAAAAAACTGGCATAAAAAGCCCCTTTTAAACTAAGTACCAATTTTTCAAAGTAAATTATTACTAATTCCAAGTTGCTACCGAGTTATAAATGCTCTCACTTTTATATGATAATGGTCTTCATTATCACTTTAAAAATAAAGACATTTCTAGTTTAAAAATTACTGTATGCATTCAATTCTCTTTTTTTCTTTATTGATTAAGGTATTACATATGTGTCCTTATTCCCTCATTGCTTCCTTACCTCCCTCCCCCGCTCATGCCCTCACCCCACTGGTGTCTGTGTCCATTGGTTAGGCTTATATGCATGCATACAAGTCTCTTGGTTAATCTCATCCCCTAACTCCCATCCTACCCTGCCTTCCCTCTGAGGTTTGACAGTCTGATTGATGCTTCTCTATCTCTGGATCTGTTTTTGTTCATCAGTTTATGTTGTTCATTATATAGTCCACAAATGAGTGAGATCATGTGATATTTATCTTTCTCTGACTGGTTTATTTTGCTTAGCATAGTGCACTCCAGTTCCATCCATGCTGTTGCAAATGGTAAGAATTCCTTCTTTTTTACAGCAGCGTAGTATTCCATTGTGTAGATGTACCACTAGTTTTAATCCACTCATCTGCTGATGGGCACTTAGGCTGTTTCCAAATCTTAGCTATGGTAAATTGTGCTGCTATGAACATATATCCTTTCTGATTGGTGTTTCTAGTTTCTTGGGATATATTCCTAGAAGTGGAAACACTGGGTCAAATGGGAGTTTAGTTTTTTGAGGAAACTCTATACTGTTCACCACAGTGGCTGCACCAGTCTGCATTCCTACCAGCAGTGAAGGAGGGTTCCTTTTTCTCCACATCCTCTCCAGCACTTGTCGTTTGTGGATTTGTTGATGATAGCCATTCTGACAGGTGTGTGATGGTACCTCATTGTTGTTTTGATTTGCATGTCTCAGATGATTAGTGACTTTGAGCATGTTTTCATATGTCTCTTGGCCATCCTTATGTCCTCTTTCAAAAAGTATCTATTTAGGTCCATTGCCCATTTTTTGATTGGATTGTCCTTTGTTAAGTTGTATGAGTTCCCTGTAAATGTTGGAAATTAAACCCTTATCGGAGATAATATTGGCAAATATGTTCTCACATACAGTGGGCTTTCTTGTTTTATTGTGTTGTGTGTGTTTTTATGGTTTCTTTTGCTGTGCAGAAGTTTTTTTATTTTGATGTAGTCCCATTTGTTTATTTTATCTTTAATTTCTATTGCCCTAGGAGTTTTATCGGTGAAGATATTGCTTCAGCATATGTCTGAGATTTTTCTGCCTGTGGATTCCTCTAATATTTTTCTGGTTTCCTGTCTTACGTTTAAGTCCTTTATCCATTTTGAGTTTATTTTTGTGTATGGTGTAAGTTGGTCGTCTAGTTTCATTTTTTTGCATGTAGCTGTCCAATTTTCCCAACACCATTTATTGAAGAGACTGTCTTGACTTCGTTGTATGCTGTTGCCTTATTTGTCAAATATTAATTGAGCGTAGTGGTTTCGGTTGATTTCTGGGTTCTCTGTTCTATTCCATTAGTCTATATGTCTGTTGTTGTGCCAGTATCAGGCAGTTTTGAGAACAGTGGCTTTGTAATACAGCTGATATCTGGTATTGAAATCCCTCCTACTTTGTTCTTCTTTCTCAAGATTGCTGCAGCTACTCAGGGTCTTTTTTTGTTCCAGATGAATTTTTGGAGAGTTCGTTCTCGGTCTGTGAAATCGGTATTTTAATGGGAAGTGCATTGAATCTATAGATTGCTATGGGTAGTATGGACATTTTGATGATGTTGATTCTACCAATCCATGAACATGGTATATTCTTCCATCTATTTATGTCTTCCTCTATCTCTTTTTTCAGTGTCCTATAGTTTTCATAGTACAGATCTGTTACCTCCTTAGTTAAGTTTATTCCTAGGTATCTTAAATTTTTTGGTACAATGGTAAATGGAATTTTTTTTAAATCTCTCTTTCTGTAAGTTCACTATTGGTGTATAAAAATGCCATAGATTTCTGGGCATTAATTTTGTATCCTGCTACATTGCCAAATTCATTTATTAAGTCTAATAATTTTTTAAATTAAATCTTTATTTTTCAGATTATTACAGTTGTTCTTTTTTCACCCCCATTGCTTCCCTCCACCTGGTTCCCACCCCACCCTCTGACCTTACCCGCCCCCCACTGTCCTCATCCATAGGTGTACGATTTTTGTCCAGTCACTTCCCACACCCCTCACAACCCTTTCCCCCTGATAATTGTCAGTCCACTCCCTTTCTATGCCCCTGATCCTATTATATTCACCAGTTTATTCTGTTCATCGGATTATTTATTCACTTGATTTTTAGATTCACTTGTTGATAAATATGTATTTGTTGTTCATAATTTGTATCTTTACCTTTTTCTTCCTCTTCCTCTTCTTAAAGGATACCTTTCAGTATTTCATATAATACTGGTTTGGTGGTGATGAACTCTTTTAGCCTTTTCTTATATGTGAAGCTCTTTATCTGACCTTCAATTCTGAATGATAGCTTTGCTGGGTAAAGTAATCTTGGTTGTAGGTTCTTGCTATTCATCACTTTGAATATTTCTTGCCACTCCCTTCTGGCCTGCATAGTTTCTGTTGAGAAGTCAGCTGACAGTTGTATGGGTACTCCTTTGTAGGTAACTAACTGTTTTTCTCTTGCTGCTTTTAAGATTCTCTCTTTGTCTTTTGCTCTTGGCATTTTAATTATGATGTGTCTTGGTGTGGTCCTCTTTGGATTCCTTTTGTTTGGGGTTCTCTGTGCATCCGGGACTTGTAAGTCTATTTCTTTCACCAGGTAGGGGTATTTTTCTGTCATTACTTCTTCAAATAGGTTTTCAATATCTTTCACTCTCTCTTCTTCTGGCACCCCTATAATTCGGATGTTGGTACGTTTGAAGTTGTCCCTGAGGCTCCTTATGCTATCTTCATATTTTTGGATTTTTTTTTCTTTTTGCTTTTCTGGTTGGGTGTTTTTTGCTTCTTTGTATTTCAAATCTTTGACTTGATACTTGCGATCCTCTAGTCTGCTGTGGGATCTCTGTATAATATTCTTTATTTCAGTCAGTGTATGCTTCATTTCTAGTTGGTCCTTTTTCATATCCTTGAGGGTCTCACTAGATTTATTGAGGGTCTCACTAAATTTATTGGTGGTTTCTAGAAAATTCATGCAAAACCTAAAAACCGTGGTTTTGAACTCTATATCCAGTAGTTTGCTTTCCTCCATTTCTGTCATTTGTGACCTGTTTCTTTGTCTCTGCATTTTGGCTGCTTCCCTGTGTCGATAGAGTAGCTTTCTGTGCTAGGTGTCCTATAGAGCCCAGTGGCACAGCCTTCCCAATTACCTGAGGTGGACACTCTTGGTGCACCCCTTTGTGGGCTTTGTGCACAGTCTTGTTGTAGTTAAGCCTTGATTGTAGTTGGTATCACTGGGAGGAATTGACCTCCAGGCCACTTGGCTGTGAGGATCAGCTGTGTCTATGGTGGGAGGACTTCTGTGCTGGAGACACCCTTCTGGGGCAATACTTGCTTCAGTGGGGCTTTGGTGCTCACTGAGTCTGCCCCCTGAGTGTGCCCTTATGGATCTGAGGAGTTGTAATCTGGATGGTCCCACTCTGACCACTGGGTACACTGGCTCTTGGATCTCTAAGGAGGTGCTAATTTAGCCTCTGCATGAGGCTACCCAGCAGGAGCTACGGAGAGATCTGCAGATTCCTCTTCCTTGTTTGGGGTTTGGAGTTGCCCAGGTGAGGCCCAGCTGTGAAGCAATGAATGCTGCTGTGGGGCCTTGGGCCTTCTTTTGGATGTTCTGGGTCTCTCTGACCCAGCTGCAGTTTGTTTAGTAATTTTAGATTGCAAAGGGCCAGGCCATTCATATGCAAAAGCCTCTGCACACAGCTTGCATGGGGCGGGTTCTCAGGGAGTCAACAGGGTGGAGCAAACAGCTATGGCAGATCCTTAGCCCTGCCCTAAGAGGACCCGGGTCTCAGTGTCCTGCAGTAATTGCTGCAAGCACCTCTGAGAGAAAGCCGCCCTTGAGTTCCGCCTGATGCCAGACAGTCCAGTTTCTCCCCATATGAGTCTGGGTCCCCAGAGACTTGCCCTGAACTGGAGTACAGAGCTGTCGGGAGCTTGTGTCTCTGTCTTGATTGAAAAAGAACCACATCCTCAGTTGCCAACTCTTTCCGCACATGCCTCCGTACCTCTGCACTTTACTTCCACACCTCCTCTGAGTCTCAGTGTGCTTTTCTCTTTTCTTCTAGTTGTAGAATTTCCACTCAGCCAGCCTTCCTGTGGTTCTGGATGATGTCCATTTTGTCTTTTAGTTGTATTTTTGAAGTTGTTATGTGAGGCAGCAATTTCAGGTGTTTACCTATGCTGCCATCTTGGTTTCTTCTAAGTTTAATAATTTTTTTTATGGAGTCCTTAGGGTTTTCTATGTAAAGTATGTCATCTGTGAATAATGACAGTTTTACATTTTCTTTTCCAATTTGGATACCTTCTATTTCTTCTTCTGGTCTAATTATTATGGCTAACACTTCCAGTACTATGTTGAACAGGAGTGGTGAAAGTGGGCATCCCTGTCTCGTTCCTGTTGTTAGGTGAAATGGTTTTAGTTTTTGGTCATTGAGTATGATGTTGGCTGTAGATTTGTCATATAAGGCTTTTATCATGTTGAGGTATGATCCCTCTATTCTCACTTTGCTGAGGGTTTTTATCAAGAAAGGGTGTTGGATTTTTCCAAATGCTTTTTCTGTATCAATTGATATGACTATGTGATTTTAATCTCTAAATTTGTTTATGTGATGTATCACGTTTATTGATTTGCAGATATTGTACCATCTTTGCATCCCTGGGATAAATCCCACTTGGTCATGGTGTAAGATCTTTCTAATGTACTCCTGGATCCGATTTGCTAGAATTTTGTTGAGTATTTTGGCATCTATGTTCATGAGGGATATTGGTCTGTAATTCCCCTTCTTTGTATTATCTTTATCTCGTTTTTGTATTAGGGTAATGCTAGCTTCATAGAAAGAGCTTGGAAGTGTTCCTTCCTCTTGAATTTTTTGGAATAGTCTGAGGAGGATTGGTTTTAGTTCTTCTTTGAATGTTTGGTAAAATTCTGCTGTGAAGCCATCTGGTCCAGGGCTTTTGTTTGCTGGAAGCTTGTTGATGACTGCTTCAATTTCCTCCATAGTTATCGGTCTATTGAAATTTTTAGATTCTTCCTGATTGAGTTTTGGAAGGTTTTATTTTTTTAGGAATATGTCCATTTCCTCTAGGTTGTCTAGTTTGTAGGAATAGAATTGTTCATAGTATTTTTTACAACCCTTTGTATTTCTGTGGGGTCTGTTGTTTTTTCACCTCTTTCATTTCTGATTTTGTTTACTTGGGTCCTCTCTCTTTGCTTCTTGGTGAGCCTGACTAGAGGTTCATTAATATTTTTCATCTTTTCAAAGAACCAGCTCTTAGTTTCTTTTTCTTCTTCTCCCCCCATTTATTGATTAAGATATTACAAATATGTCTTTACCCCCCCAATGTCCTCTCATTCCCCCAATCCTGCCCTCACCCTCACCCCCTGTTGTCCACATCTATTGCTTACGCTTATATGCATGCATACACCAGCTCTTAGTCTCATTGATCTTTTGTATTGTCTTTTTAGTCTCTATGCTATTTATTTCTGCTCTCATCTTTATTATTATCTTCCTTCTGCTCACTCTGGGCTTTTCTTGTTGCTCTCTTTCTAATTCTTTAAGTTGTAGAGTTAGATAATTTATTACCATTTTTTCTTATTTTTTGAGGTAGGCCTGTAATGCTTTGAACTTCCCTCTCAGGACTGCTTTTACTATGTCCCATATATTTTGGATTGTTTTGTTTTCATGGTCATTTGTTTCCAGGATGTTTTTAAATTCTTCTTTGATCTCTTTGGTAACCCAATCATTGTTTAATAGCATGCTATTCAGCTTCCAAGTGTTTGAATTTTTTTATTGTTTTGATTGTAGTTTATTTCTAATATTATGCCATTGTGATCTGAGAAGATGCTTGATATGATTTCAATCTTCTTGAATTTGGAGAGACTTTGTCTGTGACCCAATATGTGGTCTATCTTTGAAAATGTCCCATGTACACTTGAAAAGAATGTATATTCCATGGCTTTGGTGCGAAATGTTCTGAAGATGTCAATTAAGTCCATATGATCTAGTGCAGCAGTTCTCAACCTGTGGGTCGTGACCCTTTTGGGGTCAAACCACCCTTTCACAGGGGTCACCTAAGACCATCAGAAAACACATATATAATTACATATTGTTTTTGTGATTAATCACTATGCTTTAATTATGTTCAATTTGTAACAATGAAAATACACCCTGCATATCAGATATTTACATTACGATTCATAACAGTAGCAAAATTACAATTATGAAGTAGCAATGAAAATAATTTTATGGTTGGGGTCTCCACAACATGAGGAACTGATTTAAAGGGTCGCAGCATTAGGAAGGTTGAGAACCACTGATCTAGTGAGTCATTTAGGATTGCTGTTTCTTTGCAGATTTTTTTGTCTAGAGGATTTATCCAGTGATGTCAGTGGGGTATTAAAGTCCCCTTCTATGATGGTATAGTTGTTTATCTCTCCCTTGATATCTTGCCTTCAATTCTTGAATAGGATATGCACAACCTAATATAAGTATACAGTTTGAAAAATGAAGCTATAAAATTAGTTTGATAAAGTATCTGACATATAACACATGCTTAGACAATTGCGAGTTACTTTTAAAAAGAGAATATCTCAGAAAAGTTTTAAATGTAATAAGGTTTGCATGTTCCCATTCAATTGACATATATGCCAGGTGTATGTGCGACTCTCGGTTATTTCTTCTAATGCAAGCCAGTAGATAGTCTAAATCATTTATGAATTGTAGTATGCTATGAAAAATGTTGAAACTGTGTTCAGACACAGCTTATATGTATTAGAAAAAGAAAAAGAATGATTAGGGTGAGGGGAAGGAAACAGAAAAGCAAAGAAAGTGTTTGTTATGCTCCAGACCCTTTTCTGGGTCATTTTGTGGTGTCTTGAAGGCCTTTCTGTCTGGACTATTTGCATTCCTAACTGCCTGCTATTTCTACTGGAGGATAACTGTAAATAAAAGGACTTCTTTTTTTCTTTTTTACTGTAACTTAGTGGAGGCAGGCCCTACAATGGGCTCTCCCTCTTGGGGTCATGGGAAAAACATAAGGACCTGTGTTTCCCTTTTCTGGTTTTCTTTTTTTTTAAATATATTTTATTGATTTTTTACAGAGAGGAAGGGAGAGGGATAGAGAGTTAGAAACATCGATGAGAGAGAAACATCGACCAGCCGCCTCCTGCACACCTCCCACTGGGGATGTGCCTGCAACCAAGGTACATGCCCTTGACCGGAATCGAATCCGGTACCTCTCAGTCCACAGGCTGATGCTCTATCCACTGAGCCAAACCAGTTTGGCTCTGGTTTTCTTTAAGGTAGAAAAAATAATGTGGCATACTGGGTTTAGGTAGAAAAAATGAGATTTGGTAGTTGCTTGGATCTGCAGAATAAAGGAAAAGGTTGAATCAAAAATGACTCCAGATTATGGGCTAGACAAAGAGAGAGATTTTTTAGCCAAGATAATGCAAGAAAATAGCACAGTAGGGTGGTTAAAATACCTGCCGTGAATGTGTCACATTTCTGACACCAAATGCATATACACTTTATCCATTATTTTGGCAAATCCCTGTCTGTTTTTATTCCTGATTGCTACTGAACCTTTCTAGTCAAATGCTTATGGTGTTATTTCCCAGGTCTGCAAACATTCCTGCTGCAGCTGCTCATGAGCAATGTTGACAGGCTCTTTGACAATTACCAGACTCGTCTTATCGCCCTGTTCATAAGTAATTTATTCCAGAGGTTGCTTCCTTCATTGTTCAATTTCCTCAACAGCAGTGGTGATGTCATGCAATGTATCGGTCTCATGCCAACTTATGTTTATTCTATCATAACAATGAAGCAGCCTTGAGGGTCTGGAATAGATTGAGTTCAGTTTCTAATGTGTTCAATTTAAATAGTCAGTTTGAGTTTTTGGTCAGAGCAGTGCTGTCCAGTAAGAATGTATTAAATTTTGTAGTAGCCAAAATTTAAGATAAAAAGAAACAGGTGAAATTCATTTTAGTAATGTATTTCATTTAATCCAATATATCGAAAATATTATCTCAACATATAGTTAATATGAAAAATATGAACATTTTACTTTTTGTGTCTATATTAAGTCTTCAAAGAGTGTGTTTTATAATACATCTCAATTTGGAGCATCCATATTTCAAGTTCTCACCATTGGCTAGTGGTTTTTTTTTATTGGACAGCAAAAACCCAGGGACAAGAGAGGGGGCAATTCAGGAAGTATCAGTGAAGAGGTATGAAGCCACGAGTGAGGGTGGATAAGATGTTTTTGGCACAGAGTTTAGAGAAGCCTGGGAAATCTCAAAATTTTTACTCACAGAGCATGTAAATTAGGAATAAGAGCTGTCAGAGTAAACTCAGGAAGTTCCTAGGTTAACCAGGTGTTCTAGAAAGGAAGAGTGAGTTTCCAAAGGTTTTGTGTTCAAAAGCTGCTAAGCAGTCAACAAGGATTTCCTGACTCAGTTATGTTGAAAAATAATCCTTGTGTTTGAGCCTTGGCTAGTGAGAATCTCTTCTTGATGAACTAACAAATCCCCTGCTCTAGTAAATACAATGTGAAAGTAATAATTCAGTCCTTATTTCCTTTTTGATTATACACAGACCTCCTCAAAAGTATCAGCACAGGGTCTTGTATCACTACAAAACCTTGTGAATGTGAAAGCAGAGCTATTGGTAACTTTACTGAAAATATGAGAAGTCTAGGAAATGTATCAAAGTTATTTGCTAATCATAACAAAACTGTAACATAGGAAAGTAATATTGGACGGGAATAAGTTGCAGGAAAAACTGAGCAAGACAAACCCTGTCCTAAGACAAAAAAAAAAAAAATTTGGTCAAATAGAAAGATGATGAGCACCTATAGAAGACATTAAGCTCCCTTCCCCATGGTGACACTGGATTTGTTTTTGCAAATGTCTATACTGGGCAAATGAAAGCTATGTTATGGCCTATAACTTTCTGAAAGGCAGGAAATTTAAGAAACTGCAGAAAATATAATCAGAAGTGGGTCCAGGAGTGGCAGAGTGAGGGGAGAGCATTTCCATTTGGGTGGAACTGAAATGGTTGCGTTGGCTGCCTCACAGACTCAGCACATGGAGTGGCATTCCAGAGAACCAGGAAGATGACCCCAGGAGCAAACACACCCCATAGTTTTTGAAGTCTGGTATAGGAAAAGAAAATATCACTCAGATTTTAGAGACTGAGATCACCCAGGATTTCAGTGTCTATATGCAGTCAACATGCGTACTTAATGTTTGCTTGAGCTATAATGTTTTCTATTAATTGGAACTCTTAATGTGCCTTTGTGGTTTTCAGTATTTTCTTCACATGTCAGATATTTCCTGGAGAGCTGGGATATGTCCACTTGGTGGGAATTAAATTACTTCATAGGGCTATTAGGAATCAGTGACTATATAATACCACATAGAGTCATATACAGACTTGTTTCTGATTGACTTTTTTCTTATTATTTGAGTTTTTCTTTAAAGTGAGAAAGAAACTTATGATTACTTAAGGGTTTCATTAAGTTAGATTTCAGTTTAACATGTTTAACTTAATATCAATACATATATCAAATAGTTTCCTTATTTCATTTTTATTTTTAACTTAAAATGTAATAGTTTTATTAATATATGATTGACATACACATGCACATATTTAAAAGGTAAAATTTGATAACTTTTCACACACACATCCAGTAAAACCTTCTTCTTGCCCCTCTCTGTCGCTGAGCAACTACTGTCAATATAGATTAGTTTGAATTTTCTAGAATTGATTATAAATTGGACCATATAGTATGTACTTCTTTTTGTTTGTCTTCTTTCACTCAGCTTATTTTCATATTCATTCATGTTCTTACATGTATCAATAGTGCACACTTCTGTTTCCAAGCAGCATTCCATCACAGTTTGTTTATACTTTCATTATTGATGGACATTTGAGTTATTTCCAATTTTGGATTATTACATATAAAGCTATGAACCTTCATGCACAATTTTTGGTGTGGACATATGCTTTCACTCCTCTTGGCTAAACACCTAGGTGTGCATGGCTGGGTCGTATACTTGATATGTTCATTCTTTGTTATTTTAGACATTCTAGTAGGTGTGTAAAGATGATTTAGAACATCTTTTTAAGTGCTTATATGTCCACTTTGGTGCTGTACAAATTTTTTGATCATTTTTCAGTTGGGTAAAATGTCATAGTGAGAGTAGAAGACTTTAGGATTTTCTTGTTTAAATGGTGATTTGGAATAATAATATGAAATATATAAGGACTTAGAAAAGTTATAATGATCACATTTTCTGATTCCAAATCAGGAATTTTAGCTATTTATATAAAAAGTTTCTAAGGGTATAAAAATTAAATCACATTTATACATTTAACATATCTACTTATATAAAAACCATGGGTGGTGTTCATCATGACCACAAATGCCACGACCAAGCGGAAGGAAGTCAGTCCTGCAGGGGTTGTCTTAGCAATGGTTGCACCCTCCCCCAAGCTGTTTCCCAGAGCTGTTTCCTGTAAGGGCGGGGTTTGAGGCAGGAACCCGCCCTGGGAGTGTGGAGGCAGATCTTTCTAAAGTGTGCTGCACCAGCACAGCCAGGGGTGAACCTGAGTGGGGGTGGCTGAAAGGCTTAGAAAAGACAGACAAGAGAATGAAAGTCGGGTCTTGGTGGTACGCTGCTTCTCTGAGAGACAGTGACCATGCCCACAGCCATGCCTTTATTTTATAGCAGGTGCTACCAGGCAAAGTAAGGGTATGACCAAAATGTTTACAACATTCTCCTGGGTTTCAATCCTACTCAACTACATGCACCTGAACTCTATCAAGCCCACATCACTCAGGCACGTGGGGCCACTTGTTCAGACCATAGTTTCAAGCTTACAACTACAGCTGTTGGCTGTAATTGTGCTGGGAGGGCCCTGCCCTCCAAGCTGGAACTTGCACATGGCAATGAGAGGACTGTGCCCTCTCATCAGTCCAAGGCTTGAACCTGTCCAAAACACTGTAGCGGCTCCCCACAATAAAGTTTTAATTCTGTGTCTTTGTTACTAATGTTGTGGCCCCACCCCATAACAAAGAAATAATTTCCAGAGGATGAGGCCCAGGAATCAGGATTTTAAAAAGACTCCCAGGTGATTCTAATGTGCAGCCAAGGTTGAGAACCACTGCTATAGATAATGTTAAAAATTTATCTAAAAGTGCAATTCTTTGTCCAAAAAAATGAGCATGTTCAAAAATTAAATGAAGAAAATTTGGATATACTTGATGGAGATTTTCACACATATTTGAGTGATGATTCCATTGATTCCACAGATGATGCTGAAAAGGAAAATTTTCTTATTAGTATTACTCCTTTAGGAATGCCGTGTCATAAATTAAAATTGGAAGTGGGTGCAATCATCATGCTATTGAGAAATATCAATAGTAAATGGGGTCTTTGTAATGGTACCAGATTTATTATCAAAAGATTACAACCTAACATTATCAAAGCTGAAGTATTAATAGGATCTGCAGAGGGAGAGACTGTTCTGATTCCAAGAATTAATTTGTCCCCATCTGACACTGGCCTCCCATTTAAATTGATTTGACGACGGTTTCCCACGATGCCAGCATTTGTGATGACTATTGATAAATCACAAGGACAAACTCTAGACAAAGTAGGAATATTCCTACCTGAACCCGTTCTTGCACATGGTCAGTTATATGTTGCTTTCTCTCGAGTTTGAATAGCATGTGATGTTACAGTTAAAGTTCTAAGTACTTCATCACAGGGGAAATTAGTCAAGCACTCTGAAAATGTTTTCACTCTTAATATGGTGTACAGGGAGATATTAGAATAAATATAATCACTTTTTCAGTCATTGTTTACATCACTGTTGTTTTTATATCATGTTTTTGTCATTTTTATATCATGCCTCTGTTGTTGTTATATCCTTTCATTACTGTTTATTAATAAGTGTATATATTATTTTCATATACATTTTACTAATTTCCTTTCATCTCTCACACTTCCGTTAATAGAGAAAGGGCAAATAGCAATATTAAAATATCTCTGCTAATTAATTCCCTTTTTAAAATATATATTTTATTGATTTTTTACAGAGAGGAAGGTAGAGGGATAGAGAGAAACATCAATGAGAGAAACATTGATCAGCTGCCTCCTGCACACTCCCCACTGGGGATGTGCCCGCAACCAAGGTGCATGCCCTTGACTGGAATCAAACCTGGGACCCTTGAGTCCGCAGGCCGACTCTCTATCCACTGAGCCAAACCGGTTAGGGCAATTAATTCCCTTTTTATGTGCATGAATTTCGTGCACTGGGCTACTAGTACTTAATATACATCTAAATCAATTTTGTAGAAAATCTTAAAACTATCAAATTTGAATGGCTAATGCAGGCAATCATGGAAGGAATATTTCAGTATTGTTTGATTCCTTTTTCTAAGTGTTTATGTTAGAGTCTATTCCTTATCCAACACTCCTCACACTTTACCTCAGGTAGGAGTCATGTGGGAATCTTGTTAAAATTCAGATTCTGAGCCAGTAGGTCTAGTGTCAGGACTGAGATTCTGCATTTCTCACAAACAATGAGGTGCTGTGCTGCCTTCTGTCTGCAATCACACTGACTGCTAGCAAGTCCTTAGCCCTGGGGAACCTGAGAACAAGGAAAGGCCTTAGCCCACTTGCCTCCAGGCCACAAGCAGCTTTCTCCCATTTACAAGCATTGGCTGTTTTTCTGCTGACAGGAAATAGCAGTTAGGAAGCACTGTTCTAGGAGACATAGAGTACATTCTTTCAAAGGCAACAAAATGAATTGCATTGGCTTACAGCTTTGAAGATAGTATTTTAGATAGGACATTTGTCTCTGGGCGTGCTGGCTCTGCCTCACTGCAGTGAATTAATTCACCTTGCTTCTGCTAAGTTTCCACCACCCCACTCCCAGCAACATAAACGTCCCTCCGCTTCTTAAAAGCTAAAGGGGAGTAAAGATGAAAGAGAGAGTTGCATGTAAGTGTACCAAAAGAACTAGATAATAATGAAATTCCCATCTTTTTCATTTATTTAGCTTCCTAGGTGGCAGATACTATTCTAAAAGCACATTTATACATGGTCTTTCATTGAATCTTTTCCATTATCCAATGAGATGGGTATTATTATCTTCATTTTACAGATAAAGAAACTGAGTTTCATAGAGATTAAGTGACTTGTCCTAGGTCACCCAGATCACAAGGTAAGGACCCAAGAAATATAGTTTCAGGGTCTGTTCTCTCAACTCCCATTGCCGGGTAAACCTGAAGTGCCCCGAGACACAAGTGTGTGGATGGACATGGGTGTTTAAGGATATGTTTGAAGGACTACACCTGGTTGATAAACTACTTTAGGAGGAACTTTAGCTGTTGGGGAAGGCACAAAGGAGAATGGGACTTGGTGGAGAACATGCCTTTTTATATAGAATGGTTCCTGTCCTTGTTGTTACAGCCTCCCATCCTTTAAATGCGCTATTTCTCTCCTTAGTTTTCATGATTTTCTAACCTCTCTTACTGCCCTTGAAGCTTTTTCATAGACTTAACTTATGCCAATTAAATATTATTACTAATACTGGTTATAGAATATGAAGTTAAAGCCAAATGTTTTTGTGATTTTTTTGAAAAAGAATTATTTATATTTCTATCGTCACATAGACTTTAATAAGGGTAGCTATATTTCCCAAAGGCAAGTTTAGACACTTGTTATAGGTAAGTGGAACAGGTTGAAATTAAGTCCAAAGCTCATGTATTCAGGTTTTTTAGTTCTAACATTCTTAATTCTAAAAATGTCAAGTATATACACATACCCACACCCACAGAGAAAGCATAAAATACCACTAATATTAACTAAATTAACTAATATTAACCTTTATATATTATTTCATTTCCTAATGGCTTCAGCACACATTTTCTGCCTGCAAACCCTTCTCTCTTTATCCTTAGGTTCGATGCACCTGTTCCAAGATGCTTTCTCAGACTTTCTGTGCTAAAGTAGGTTATCCCCCTGTTAATTCTTCATTCAGCACTATTTGTTTCCTTCATTGCATTCAGCACACTTGATAATTATTTTGTCCATTTACTTGTTTTTGATCAGGCCCTTCTTTTTTTATTTTAAAAAAAATCTTTATTGTTGAAGGTATTATGTACGTCCCCCTTTTTCCCCCATTGACCCATTCTAGCCCACTCCTGCCCCCCACCCTAGGCCTTCACCACACTATTCACCATTGCCCATGTCCGTGGGTTATCCTATATAATAAAAGCGTAATATGCAAATCAACTGAACCATGGAACAACTGGTTGCTATGATGCACACTGACCACCAGGGGCAGATGCTCAATGCAGGAGCTGCTCCCTGGTGGCACTGTGCTCCCACAGCAGGAGTGCCGCACAGCCAGAAGCCAGGCTCAGCTGGCAAGTGCACTGGCAGTGGTGGGATCCACTCCCGCCTCTGCTGCAGGTGGGCGATAAGGAGCAAGGGATCCTGGACTGTGAGAGCCCCGGATGGCGAGAAGGATGTCTGACTACTGGCAGACATCCCCCGAGGGGTCCCGGACTGCAAGAGGGCACAGGCCAGGCGGAGGGGGACCCCTCCCCCCGCAGTGCATGAATCTCATGCACTGAGCCTCTAGTGTGTGTGTGTGTATATATATATATACAAGTTCTTTGGTTGATCTCTGCGAGGGCTATGAGATTCTTGGTCCTACTCTCTCTTGAACTCTGGGAATGATACATAGAAGGGCAAGTCCTGCCTGTGAGGAGAATTCATGTACCATATATTTATTCCATTCCTCTATTTTAAA
This sequence comes from Myotis nattereri, assembly GCF_964212035.1. Taxonomy (NCBI): domain Eukaryota; kingdom Metazoa; phylum Chordata; class Mammalia; order Chiroptera; family Vespertilionidae; genus Myotis; species Myotis nattereri. The sequence continues at coordinate 96,598,086 of NC_138075.1, forward strand.
TTTCACCAAATAAATTGGAGTCACCCATTAAATAAATAATTAACAAATATTAGAATAGTGAGCTGAGTTATGAGATACTTTTCTTAGACTAACAAATCCTATCTAATAAAAGAGAAACATGGTAATTGGCGTACGACCACTATCCTTCCCATTGGCTAATCAGGGAGATATGCAAATTAACTGCCAGCCAAGACGGCGGCCGGCAGCCAGGCAGCTTAAACTGAACATGAGGCTTGCTTGCTTCAGTGATGGAGGACTCCAATGTTCCCCGCCTGCCTTGCCGGCCTCTGAGCTTGCAGTTTGAAACATAGTAACAAATATAGACGCTAACAAAACCCCAGAAACCAGCTTTCAGCGAGCTGGGATCTCAGAGCTGGAGTTGATACAGAGTTTCGATTATAGAACCGAAACAAACCAGATACCTGTTTTTAGCAGCTGAGGCCTCAGAGCTGGAGCCAGGCTACAGCTGGCCCAGAATAAAATTAAAAAAAGAAAAAAAGGAGCAGTTGGGAGCTTCAGTCCCAGCCTGAATACAGCCCTTAGCCCCTCACCCAGACTGGCCAGGCACCCCAGTGGGGACCCGCACCCTGAAGGGTGTGTGACCAGCTGCAAACAGCCATCATCCCCTCATCCAGGATGGCCAGGCACCCCAGTGGGGACCCCCACCCTGATCCAGGACACCCTTCAGGGCAAACCAGCTGGCCCCAACCCATGCACCAGGCCTCTATTCTATATAGTAAAAGGGTAATATGCCTCCCAGCACCAGGATCAACGGAGCTGAGAGGCCTCCCGGCACCAGGATCAGCATGACAGGGGGCAGCGCCCAAACCCCCTGATCACCCTGCGACTCTGTGTGTGACGGGCGTGGGGCCACAACCTCCCTATTGGCCCTGCTCTGTTCCTGACAGGGGAAGGTGCCCCAACCCCCTGATTGTCCCTGCTCTGTGCCTGATAGGGGGGAGCTCCCCAACCCCTGATCACCCTGTGGCTCTGTGTGTGACAGGGTGTGGCGCCCCAACCCCCCCACCCCACGTGCCCTGCTCTGTGTGTGATGGGGTAGAGCCATAACCTCCCCATCGGCCCTGCCATTAGTGTGACAGTGGCGGTGCCCCAACTCCCTGATCCGCCCTGCTCTGTGTGTGACGGGGGCGGTGCCCCAACTCCCCTATTGGCCCTACTCTGTGAGTGACAGGGAGGAGCTCCCCAACCCCCTGATGGGCCCTGCTCTGTGCGTGACAGGGGGGAGCTCCCCAACCCCCTGATCGACCCTGCTCTGTGCATGACAGGGTATGGAGCCCTAACCCCCCTGATGGGCCCTGCTCTGTTCGTGACAGGGGGTAGCGCCCCAACCCCCGGATTGGCCCTGCTCTGTGCGTGACAGGGGGTGGCGCTGCAACCTCCCCATCGACCCTGCCTTGAGTGTGACAGGGGGCGGTGTCCCAACCCCCCAATCGGCCCTACCCTGAGCATGACTGAGGGTGGCATCGCAACCTCCCAATCCGCCCTGCTCTGTGCATGACAGGGGGCGGCGCCCCAACTCCCCAATCGGCCCTGCTCTGAGCCCGACCAGGGGCTGCACCTAGGGATTGGGCCTGCCCTCTGCCACCCGGGAGCAGGCCTAAGCCAGCAGGGTGTTATCTCCTGAGGGGTCCCAGACTGCGAGAGGGCACAGGCCAGGCTGAGGGGCCCCCTCTTCCCCCCAAGTGCACAAATTTTTGTGCACCGGGCCTCTAGTAGTTAATATAAATAGCTATATATATTTTATAGAATGTATATTATAGGACAATCTCTTTTTAAAATAGCAGCCAACCACTGAGTGTCCGCTGCTGGATTAGGTCCTTTATTCATTATCTCATTTAGTCTTCACAATAATCCTATGATGTAGGCATTACTGTCCCCATTTGAAAGAATGAGAAGCTTTAGCTCAACAGTATAAGAGATGTGTCCAAAATCCCATAGAGAGAATGCAGGATCCTTAAGGATGCAGAATATTGCAAGCAACACAAATAACTCAAAATATCTTAGGTGTCAAATAAGATAATGGATATTTGACAGATTTCATGGCCAAGAAAGTAGCAGAGTCTAAAGAAGATACAGACAAGGGAATCCAAGGTTTTTATCAGCTTTTCTTTAATCTGTCATCTCTCTGCCTTTCTGTGTCATTTTCATTTTATTCTTTCCCTGTGAGTTGGCTCTCTCTGTTTCTCCACATTTTCTCAGCTGTTTCTGCAAGATTTATTCCCCAGTCATCCAAGGAGACCAGATATTTTTCTCACTTTCAATTAGAGAAATCTTAGAGAATGGAATCTGATTGGCCCAGTTTGGGAAAAGTATTCACCTCAGTCCAATCAACTGTGGACAAGAAAATAGTGTGATATTTTATAAAATGGCTTCCAAGGTTTAAAATTGATGGTACAAGGGCATTTAAGAGCATTCCTGGTGAGCTGAGAAGACACTGAACATGGTGCACACAAATGTGAAGAGCCATGATTTATAAAGAAATATAAATCAGGACCAACTGACATGAGAAATGTTTAGATCAGTTGGCATTCATTATCATGCTATTATTTAGTATGTTTTTGAGTTATATATACTTTTATTGTGAGTTATCATTCCAGATCTTTCAAAGATGTACAGAGGGCCTTTTACCCAATACTTCTAAAATGTTGTGACTTGTTTGTTAAAAGTGTAAGTCCTTGCCCTAACTGGTTTGGCTCAGTGGATAGAGCGTCAGCCTGCGGACTGAAGGGTCCCAGGTTTGATTCTGGTCAAGGGCATGTACCTTGGTTGTGGGCACATCCCCAGTAGGGGGTGTATAGGAGGCAGCTGATGGATGTTTCTCTCTGATTGATGTTTCTAACTCTCTATCCCTCTCCTTTCCTCTCTGTAAAAAATCAATAAAATATATTTTAAAAATTAAAATTAAAATTTTTTTTAAAAAGTGTAAGTCCTTGCCAACAGCTTTGGCTCACTTTATTATTATTTTATTTTTATTAAATAACTTTTTAAATTTGTTTTATTTATTTTTTAAGTACAGTTTACATTCAATATTACTTTGTATTAGTTTCAGGTGTACAGCATAGTGGTTAGACAATCTTACTTTACAAAGTATTTCCCCTGATATATCCAGTAATCACCTGGCAACATAATAGTTATTGCAATGTTATTGACTATATTTCCTATGCTGTACTTTACATTCTGATGACTGTTTTGTAACTGCCAATCTATAAATCTGAATCCCTTCACCGTTTTCACTCAGCCCCGCAAATGCCTTTCCTTTTGGCAACCATCAGCCTGTTTTCTGTATCTGTGAGTCTGTTTCTGTTTTGTTTTTTCATTTATGTTGTTCTTTAGATCCCACATATATGTGAAATCATATGGTATTTGTCTTTCTCTTACTAACTTACTTTGCGTAGCATAATATACTCTAAGTCCATCTATACTGTCACAAATGGCAAGATTTCATTCCTTTTTATGGCTGAGTAATATTCCATTGTATATATGTACCACAGCTTTTTTTAATCCATTCATCTATTGATAGACACATGGGTTGCTTTCATAGCTTGGCTGTTATAAATAACTAGTGGCCCGTTGCACAAAGATTCGCGCTATAGGCCTTCCTTCCCCTGGCTGCCAGCACCAATTTTCCTCCGGCACCCAGGACCCAGGCCTTTCGTCCGGCTGCAGCAGTGAGGCTTGGCTTCTCCACTCCGGCTGCTCCCAGTCCCTCCTCTTTTTTCTTTTCCAGCTCCTTGAGCAGAGGCCAGGGCTGGCTTGAGCAGAGCCCAGGTCCCCCAGCCCCTCCTTGAGCGGAGTACCGGGCCAGTGGGAAGCTTGGCTTCCTCTGTTTCCAGGAGCAACCCAAGCCTCCATGCTCACTCCAGCTCCGTGGCCACCGCTATTTTCAGTCATCTTCAGTCTTCTCTCCATGCCTGCGTATGCAAGTTAGCTACCATCTTTGTTGGGTTAATTTGCATAGTCACTCTGATTGGCTGGTGGGTGTAGTGGAGCAGTGGAGTGACAGAGTGATGGTTAATTTGCATGTTTCTCTTTTATTAGTATAGATGCTGCAGTCAACACAGGGATGCACATATTCTTTTGAATTACTGTTTTGGGTTTCTTCATATATATACCCAGAGGTGGAATCACTGGGTCATAAGGCAGTTCCATTTTTAATTTTTTGAGGAAACTCCATACTGTTTTTCATAATGGCTGCACCAATCAGCATTCCTAGCCAAAAGTGCACAGGGATTCCCTTTTCCCACCATTAGTTGATTGTTGATTTATTGATAATAGCCATTCTGGTGGGTATGAGGTAATATCTCATTGTGGTTTTAATTTGCATTTATCCAATGATTAGTGACATTGAGCATCTTTTCATATATCTATTGGCCATTTGTATATACTCTTTGGAGAAGTGTCTATTCAAGTCCTTTGCCCATTTTTAAATTGGATTATTTGTTGTTGTTTTCGTTGGTTGCATTAATTTATATCTTTATAAATTTTTGATATTCACTTCTTATAAGATCTATCATTGGCGAATATGTTCTCCCATTCAGTGGGTTGTCTTTTCATTTTGTTGATGGTTTCCTTTGCTGTGCAAAAACTCTTTCATTTGATATAGTTTCATTTGTTTATTTTCACTTTTGTTTCCTTTACCAGGGAGATATATCAGAAAAAATATCAGTAGGAGAATGTTGAAGATTTTACTGTTCATATTTTCTTCTAGGAGTTTTATGTTTTTAGATCTTACATTTAAGCCCATTTTGAGTGTATTCTTGTATATGGTATAAGAAAATGGTCTAGTTTCATTTTTTCCCAATTTTCCCAACACCATTTATTGAATAGACTATCTTTACCCCATTGTATGTTCTTCCTTCCTTTGTCAAATATTACTTGACCATACAGGTGTGGGTTTATTTCTGGGCTCTCTGTTCTGTCCCACAATCTACATGTTTGTTTTTTATCCCAGTACCATGCTGTTTTGAGTACTATGGACTTGTAATATAGTTCGATATCAGATAGCATAATTTCTCAAACTTTGTTTTTCTTTCTCAAGGTTGCCGTGGCTATTTGGGGACCTTTGTGGTTCCATATAAATTTTTAGATCATTTTTTTCTAGTTCTGCAAATACATCACTGATATTTTCATAGGAATAGTATTGAATTATAGATTGCTTTGGGTAGTATGGACATTTTAACAATGTTAATTCTCCTATCCAGGATCACAGTCTATGCTTCTATTTATTTGTATCTTCTTCAATTTCTTTCTTCAATTTCTTATAATTTTCTAAGTACAGGTCTTTTACCTCCTTAGTTAAAAATATTACTAGGTATTTTATTTTTTGATGCAATTGTTAATGGGATTGTTTTCTTGTTTCCCTTTCTGATCATTATTGGTATATAAAAATGCAACCAATTTCTGGATATTTATTTTGTATTCTGCTACTTTACTGAATTTATCAGTTCCAGTAGGTTTTTTTGGTGAGATATTTAGAGCTCTCTATATACAGTATCATGTCATCCACAAATAATTACAGTTTTACTTTTTTCTTTCCAGTTTGGATGCCTTTTATTTCTTCTTCTTGTCTGATTGCTGTGGATAGGATTTCCAGTATTATGTTGAATGAGAGTAGACATCCTTGCCTTGTTCCGAATCTTAAGGGAAATGCTTTTAATTTTCCCCACTGAGTATGATGTTAGTTATGAGTTTGTCATATATATTTTTTAAATCTTTACTGTTGAAAGTATTACATATGTCCTCTTTTTTCTCTCATTGACCCCCTTATAGCCGACCCTGGCCCCAAGTGTCCACCACCCTATTGTCAGTGTCCATTGGTTATGCATATATGCATACAAGTTCTTTGGTTGAGATATGTTTCCTCTATTCCCACTTTCCTGAGAGTTTTTATCTTAAATGGATGCTGGATTTTGCGAAGTGCTTTTCTGCATCTATTGATATGACCATATAATTTTTATCCTTCATTTTGTTCATATGATGTATGACATTAATTAATTTGAAGATATTATACCAACCTTGCATCCCAGGAATAAATCACCCTTGATCATGGTCTATGATCTTTTTAATGTATTGCTAAATTTTTTTGCTAATATTTTGTCGAGGATTTTTGCCTATAATTTCTTTCTTTGCCATGTCTATCTGATTTTGGAATTAGGATAAGGGTGGCCTCATAAAGTGAGCTTGGGAGGCTTCCCTTCTCTTAATTTTTTTTGAACTTGTTTGAGAAGTATAAGTGTTAGTTCTTTGAATGTTTGGTAAAATTCACCCGTGAAGCCATCTGGTACAGAACTTAATGTTTGTTGGAATTTTTTATTACAGTTTCAGTTTAATTCATGGAAATTAGTGTGTTAAGATTGTCTATTTCTTCTTGATCCAGTTTTGGGAGATTTTATGTTTCTAGAAATTCATCTATTTCTTCTATATTGTCCAATTAGTCAACATATAGTTGTTTGTAGTATTGTTGTATTATATGTTTTTGTTAATCCTCACCTGAGGATATTTTTTCCATTGATTTTTGGAAAGACAGGAAGGCAGGGAGGGAGGGAGAAAGAGAAAGGAAGAGAAACATCAATGTGAGAGACACAACGCTTAGTTGCCTTCTTCATGTGCCCTGACTGGGGCCTGCGATTGAACCCATAACCCTAGTATGTGCCCTTGACCAGAAATTGAACCCTCAACCCTTTCATGTGTGGGCCGACACCTTATCCACTGATCCACAATGGCCAGTGCCGTAGTATTTTTTTTTTTAATCCTTGGTATTGCTGTGGTGTCAGTTGTAACTTGTTCTCTTTCATTTCTGATTTTATTTATTGGGGTCTTCTTTTTGTTTTTCTTAATGAGTCTTATTTCTGGTTAAAGGTTTATCAATCTTGTTTATCTTTTCAAAGAACCAGTTCTTAGTTTCATTGATCTTTAGTATTGTTTTTTCAGACCACATATATTGGTCTTGTTTTTCAGACTCTATGTTGTTTATTTCTCCTCTGATCTTTATATGTCCCTCCTTCTACTCAATTCAGGCTTTGTTGTTCTATCTCTAGTTCCTTTAAGTGTAAGGTTAGACTGTTTATTTGAGATGTTTTTTTGTTTCTTGAAGTAGGCCTGAGTGCTATACATTTCCCTCTTCAAACTGTTTTCACTATGTCCTGTAGATTTTGGGTAATTGTGTTGTCATTTTCATTTATTTCAAGGTATATTTTGATTTATTCCTTGATGTCATTGTTAACTCATTTATTATTTAGTAACATGTTGTTGTTTTTTAAATCCTTACCCAAGGACATGTTTTTATTGATTTTAGAGTGTGAGGAAGGAAGAGGGAGAGAGAGAGAAACCTCAATGTGAAAGAGAAACATCAGCCAGTTCCTTCTATACATACCCCAACCGGGGATTGAACCTGTGGTTTGGGTATGTGCCCTGGCTGGGAATCAAATCCACAACTAGAAAATGCTCCACACTGGCCAGGGCTTAGTAATATGTTTTTAGCGTCTATGTCTTTGTGTGTTTTTCAGTTGTTTCCTTGTAAGTAATTGATTTCCAGTTTCATGCCATTGTTATTAGAGAAGATGCTTGATATGATTTCAATGTTTTTAAATTTATTTAAAGTAGTTCTATGTCCTAACATGGTCTATCCTATAAAATGTTTCATATGCAATTGAAAAGAATGTTCATTCTGCTGCTTTGGGGTAAATACTCTAAAGATATCATTGAAATTCATCTTATCTAGTGTTTCTTTTAAAACTGCTCTTTCTTTGTTGATATTTTGTCTGGAAGAGCTATCTATTGATGTCAATGTAAAATCCCCTATGACTGTATTACTGTTGATCTCACCCATTTTGTTTATCAAGATTTTCTTTATATACTTAAGTACTCCTATGTTGGGTGCATACATGCTTATAAGGGTTGTATCCTTGTGTTGGATTGATCCCTTTATCATGATGTAGTGTCCTTCTTTGTCTTTAAAGCCTATTTTGCCTGATATAAGTATTGCTGCCCCAGCGTTTTTTGTTTTCATTTCCATTTGCATGAAATGTCTTTTTCCATCTCTTTACTTTTAGTCTATGTGTCTTCTGTTCTGAGATGGGTCTCTTGTAGACAGCATATCTATTGGCCTTGTTTTCTCAAACATTTAGCTATCCTATGTCTTTTTTTTTTTTAACCCTCGCCTAAGGATATTTATTCCATTGATTTTTAGACAGAGTGGAAGGGAGGGAGGAGGGGGAAGAGAGAGAGAAATATCTATGTGAGAGAGACATATCGATTGGCTGCCCCTGAACATGCCCCGGCAGGAGCTGGAATCAAACCTGCAACCAAGGTACATTGCCCTTAACTGGAAATTGAACCCATGACCATTCAATGCATGGGTTGATGCTCTAACCACTGAGAAAACTGGTCAGGGCTACCCTATGTCTTTTGCTTGGACCATTTAAGCCATTTACATTAAATTGATTATAGATAGGTATTTATTGCCATATTTTTTCTTTATAACTATGTTCCTCCTTTTTTGTTTTATTTTACCTTCTTAAAGAAGACCATTAAACATTTCTTATAATACTGGTTTGGTGGTAATGAACTTCTTATTTTTTGTTATCTGGGAAAGTCTTTATTTCGCCTTCAATTTTAAATGATAGCCTTGCTGGAAAAAGTATTCTTGGTTTTAGGTGATTGCTTTTTGTCATTTTGAATATTTTTTGCCCATCTTTTCTGGACTGAAAAGTTTCTATTGAGAAATCAGCTGATAGTCTTATGGGTGCTACCTTGTAGGTAGCTCACTGTCTTTCTATTGCTGCTTTTAAGATTCTCTATTTATCTTTAGCTTTTTCCATTTAATTATGATGTGTCTTGGTGTGGGTCTCTTTGGGTTCATTGGGATTATGTGCTTTCTTGATTTATGTATACTTTTCCTTCACCAGAAAAGGGAACTTTTCAGTCATTATTACTTCAAATAGGTTCTCAATTATTTGTTTTTGCTCATTTCTTTCTGGTATCCTTATGATGTTGTCCCAAAGGTCCCTTAAACTATCCCCATTTTGTAAAAAATGTTATTCTTTTTGCTGCTCTGCTTGGGTGTTTTCTGTTACCATGTCTGTTACTCTTTATGTTTTATCTAATTTACTGTTTATTTCTTCTAGTATTTTCTTCATTTAAGATATTGTCTTCTTCATTTTTTACTGTTTTTTTTTCATGGTCTCTATATCCTTCCTTGAGAATCCTTATCACCATTGTTTTGAAGTCTGTATCTGGTAGAGTTCTTGCATCCATTTCATTTAGTTATTTTTTTTAATCCTCACCCAAAGATATGAGTTTTTAAAAAATTGATTTGGGGGGAGAGGGAGAGGGAGAGGGGTAAGAAGAGGGAGAGGGAGAAGGGAGAAGGGAGAGAGAGAGAGAGAGAGAGAGAGAGAGAGAGAGAGAGAGAGAGAGATGTGAGAAAGAAACATCAATCGGTTGCCTCTGGTATGTGCCCTGACCAAGGATTGAACTCAAAACCTAGGTATGTGCCCTGACTGAAAATCAAACCCACAACTTTTTGGTGTATGGGACAGAGCTCCAACCAACTTAGACACATGGCCAGGGCTCATTCAGTTCTTTATCTGGAGACTTCTTTATTCTCTCATTTAAGGCATGTTTCTTTTTTCCCCCATTTTGGCTGCCTCACTGTTTCTGTATATTAGGTAGATCTTTTATCCCAATCTCGGTAGGATGGCCTATTTTAGTAGGTGTCCTGTGGGACCCAGTAGCACAGTCTCCTTGGTCACTTGAGCTGAGTACTGGAGGAACGTTTCTTGCATAGGTTATGTGAGTCTTCCTGTTGTAGTTGAATCTTGATTGCTGTTGGCTTGTCTATGCATGTGGTCAACCCTCAAGCTACTGAGTATGAGGATTAAACCTGATCATAATGTACAAGCTCCTATGCAGGCGTTAGCCACACAAAGCAGAATTTGCCTGAGCATGGTCTGGAGCCTGACGAGCTCTCCCTTTGGATTTGCTACTTGTGAAGCTAATTGGATCCTGCTCTGATGTTGTTTGAATCTCACCACAGGGTATGTTGTTTCTGGTACTGCTTGTGAGGGACTGGTGTAGGGCAGTATCAGATGTTGTTTGTGACTGACCCTGGGCAATCTGTTTGGAGCTACAAAGCAATCCATAGTGTGTACCTGCCTCTGCTGGGGCTAGGCATGCATGGGAAGGACCAAGCCTTTCACCAAGGCCAGCTTCCCACAGCTTAAAGCCTAGGGGAAGGTCAGGAAAAGGCCCACGGCACCCTGATCCTCTGGCCTCCTGCAGCCACCTACTGGATGCCTGTTAGGCTCAGTCACTGAAAATGTCTCTGGCAGTAACTAGAGTTATGTGAGATCGGTTCTCATGCGTCACCAGGTAGGGGTGAGGAGTGTTCACCAGATCAATATGGATTCAAAATCGGTGCCACTGCTGGATCTGAGGCCACTCAGCGAAAGTCCCAGGATGCACCAAGGCTAGCTGCCACCTGCCATGTGCCCACAGACGTTTGTGGTGGGGTGGAGTCTCAGGGAGTCGTCAGGGGGAAGCCAACAGAGATTATCCGGTCCAAACAGACCAAAATTTGGCTGTGCGTAGGGAGGGTTCTGCATCAGTCAGGTGTGCAAGGCAAAAATAGCCCTGTCCTAGAACCACACAACTCAGTTTGTCATTGATTCTACTCAGACTTCCTAGAAAGTCCAAGCTAGGCAGTGCAGGACCCCCAGGAATTTGGAGGTGGGGCTATTGGATCTCCCATGAGGGGTTGTTGCTGGTCAGGCTTGCAGGAAGGTGAGGGAAATGGCCTCTTTCCCAGAATCACACAACTCAGTCTCTAGCACCCCTTGAGTCTTCCCAGACCTCACCCAGGCATCAGACTCCCCTGTATTGTATGTTTCACAGAGTGAGGCAACAGGGATTTGGGCGAGTGAAGTTACTGCAATCTCCCAAGCAGATCTTGTATGGATGGGAGTGCTTGACCCAAGAAGATGGTAACTGCAGTATGGGAGAGGGACTTAGCCCAGTAACCAAGGTAGCTCTCCCCAGAGCCACACAACTCAGTCTCTTCTCACACACTATTCCACTCCCAGCCATCCTCCCTCCCCTGGAGCTCAGGATGAGTGGCTGTGAATGAGATTTTGTGCACTGGCCTGTTAAGAGGGTGCCTGGTGTTTTAGCAGACTCCTTTCTCCCTGGATGATAGAACCCCTGCTGATTTTCACAGCCAGCTGTTATGTGGGCTCCTCTTCTGGACTCTGGTCCCCTGGGTTTGGGAGTTAGGTATGGAGTTGAGACCCCACATTCCTTAGGGGGAGCCTTTGCAGCTGAGCTATCGCTACAGGCACCACATGTGGGTGCGTAGATCATTTTTTCATTGTCTGTCCCCTTCCTACCAGTATCGAAGTGGCTTCTTCTGTAAATCCTGGTTATAAGACTTCTTTTTAGCTAGTCTTCAGTTGGTTATTCGGGTTGATTGTCCTATATTAGCTGTAATTCCAGCTTGGTCCAGGGCGGAGGTAAATGTAACTTCCACCTACTTGAACGCCATCCTGGATCCTCCACACAGCTAAAGAACTTGTTCATAATGCAAGGTGTGTTAGTTAAATGAATGTAAATTATAAAATGTGAAAGGTAATTATTTATAGTTTTTATTGAAAAATTTCCAGACCTAGCTATTGCCAATTGCTGGTATGGATTTACAATTCTGAAATTTAAACAATAACTTTTAGCTTTGGTCAAATGCTTTGTCCTTAAATGCAGTGTGTTATTATATTGTCAAGCTAAGTTTTAGAAAAGATACTCCATCATTTTAAATGTATGCAAAACAGTTTTCATTTTATGCACATATAAACTTGTGAAGCATTCACATGTTGGTTTTGGGATTTAAAACTTGGCAAATTACAGATTCTCATTTTTGTATCTGGCACTATTAGTTCCAAACTTTAAATTGAAACCACAGGTTTTATCTGGCACTCACACTAAGCTAATGTTTTTCCCTCACATTAAATTAGCTGCTACTTAATGATTAAGAGTTCAACTAGATGGCCAATAACATTAGCACAATAATATATCCAAGTCACTGTCAACTCTGCAAAGGCTGCTTGAATTTGGGGCTGTTTAAAACTAAAACCCTGTCCATCGTGTTGCATTAAAAAGTTCATAGCAACAGGTGAATGCCCCAATCTTTTATTTTTGTTTAGTTTAGAGGAAACCAATGAAAGGTAAAATTAAAAAGCCATTTCCATCCAAGTTGTGTAACAGACCTCTGAGGTATGAACCTTCATTCCTGAGTTGGATGACACTGAAAATCATGACCTTGATACTTGCTCCTGAGTATCGTATATTTAGAGATTGTTACTTACATGTGGTAATAAGTTTTCTATAGAATCACTGCTGGATAAAAGAAATATTTTAGGGTTAGGGGTGTTGGGGTCCATGAAACTTAGATTTGAGGCTGGAGAGTTTTTCTGTTTCTTAATATAATCATGTTACCAATTTTAGGCATATCAGGCTACATTATAGTTTTTCTGGTCACAAAGAAAATGACATGACTGGGAGTTTATCTTGCTAAACTGTACAGTCCAGGATTTCTTAAATTTAAATAAGTTTGGATATCAAGGAATTAGGTTGGCATCGATGCTGCTGGCACCGGTTAAAGCATCTTTTGGTCTCAGAAAAAGACACTTTTTCTGCCAAGCTGTAGGTCTGTTGGCACTGTTCTACAGTACCTATGTCCCACAGCTTCTTTGGTGATAAATGATCCATTTCAAATAAATGATATGGCAGCCAACTTTGCAGAAAGAATCACTTTCTAAAAATGAGAGATAGTTTTGTAGGGTCAAAAATGCACAAACAGTATGGTAAAATAAAGTATATGCTGCTCTTTTTCATGGAAAAGATTGCTACTGCTACATTTGCCAGATTCAATCAGTATGCCAAAAAGTCGAGGAATCTGGCAGGGGCTAGAGAGTGCAGTTCCATCTTTCATCTGTTTCTTCTCTGTATTTATCTTGCTTCAGAAAATGCCGGGAATGTCTTTTCCTTCCGACTTGGCTCTTTAGCGCAACCACAGAAATACACCAGGCAGTTTCTCATAATTGTTTGGTTACTTATGGTGCAGTCAGTCTTTAAACTTGTGAGAAATATATATTTTTTATTGGAAATTTATGAAAAGCACCAAGAACTGTTTGTTTTCATTTTCTGAAAATGATTTCAGAAACAAAACAAAATCACTTTTATTAATTGGCAGCTACTTGACTCAATACGCAAAGGCAGGAGGCCAGCTCATTATTTTTAGCCTTCAGCTGACCCAGAATGGTTTTCCTGTATAAAAAGCTATTCACAGATGCTAGACATAAAAATTAATAATAATAATAATGATGGTATTTCAGACTTCATGAATAAGTAATTTTTGGCACTGAGAATATATCTTCTCTTTTCCCCTTGAAAACAGCAATCCTGTTATATACAAAAAGTAAACAGTGCTTGAATTAGCACATTGGAATCTTTAATGTGCCAGAAATATGCATGCATTAATGTTCCCTCCTAAGGCACTTTTTTTTTCACACTTCCTTTAGGATCAATCAGTTTTTGTTATTTTTTAAAAAAATACAAAAATTTTAGGTTCTTAAGGTTTGTGTTCTCTATTTTTCGACCCATTGCCATAGTGTAAGATGTCTCTTTGAAATGTCTTTGGACACAAATTTAAACATATAGGTACGAAACAAAGGTTAAGTTTTAAAACCAAGTTAATTATAGCTTATGCAAATTAGAATCAGAGTAACTATGTCTGTGGTTCAGGAGTGATTGAAGATAATGGCTTATCCGTATGGTTAAAAAGTCAGGACTTGTTTATAATATCCTAGTTTACAGAGAGCTTTTAGGGAAAAAGCTTCCCTCCTCTAGGTCTTTGTTTACCCAGGAATAAAAGTAAGAAAAATATTTCTAAAGTTTAAGCTATCATTCTTTATAACCCAAATTTAAAACTTGAATTCCCAAAGAAGAACAAAATCAGAAAAGCATCCCGAATGCTCTGTTTACAGCAACTAAAATGGCATATAGTTTGAAGGGGTCTCTTTACAATATGGGGCTTAGTATTTATACCTCTGTTTATTGTAAGAAGTAACATAAAATACACACACTAACTATTGCAGATGTTGATATTTTCACTAGACCATGATTTTCTGATTGGGGGAAATCTGATCAAATTTCTGTGAAAATGAATTTCTAAGGGCCAGTTGCTCAGTGGTTAGAGCATCAGCCCACAGACTTAAGGGTTTTGGGTTTGATTCCCCATTAAGGGCACATACCTGGGTTGCAGACTCGATCCCTGACCCAGGTCAGAGCACAGGCAGAAAGGCGACCAATCGATGTGTCTCTCTCACACCAATGTTTTTCTCTCTTTCTCTCCCTCCGCCCTCCCTTCCATTCTCTCTAAAAATCAATGGAAAAATGTCCTTGGGTGAAGATTTAAAAAAAAACAGTAAAATTTTTCTATTTTTTCTTAGATGGTCACTTGACAATGAACCTACTTGTCAGGATATCTACCTGATCTTTTCATTCTAATTTGTATGAAGAGAAGTAAAAATGGGAACCTCTTTGAAAATTGTCATTTTTGCTGAAGAAGAGTAGAAACACTTATCTATGATATGTTTATCTAAGATATGTTTCATGGCACCCAGAGACAGTAGTGCCGCTGGGGCCATCGATGCCGTGTGGTCAGGGGACAGCAATGATGGAAGTGACTCCCTATGATTTGGAGAGGCAGCAAAGGTGCAGATTTATTTTACAGGGAAATTATGTGTTGACAACAAATTATCACATATCTTGATATAGTATATCTGGATGACAAACCTTTCTAGTGCCAAAATGTGCCTGAAATTGTGCTTGTACAAGTTGCAGAAATCCTTGCAGTGGGGTAGTTTGGGAGCTGGAAGAGGTGTACTCAAGAGCCTGACTTAAGCAACACAGAAGCTCTTTTCTGAAAAGCCAGGGCAAGTCTCCATTTTTATACCTATCTGACAAAGGATGTGTATATGATTCAAATTACATAAAGAATTATTATAACTCAGTAGGAGAAGATAAATAACTCAATTAAAAATTTACAAAATATTTAAATAGACATTTCAGCAAAGATATCGGATAGCATACAAGTACATGAAGAGATATTCAATACCACTAGTTATCAGGGAAATGCAAACTGAAACTTCATGGTACACCACCACACATCTAGCAGAATGGCTAAAATTCACACTGACAATACAAGTGCTCACAAGGGTGTGGAGGAACCAGAACCCTCATACACTGCTGATGAGAATGCAAAATGATACAACCACCTTGGAAAACAGTTTGCCAGTGTCTTACAAAGTTAAACACATACCATATAACCCAACAGAGATCTGCCCAAGAGAAATGGACACATATGTGCACACAAAGACTGTATGTTAACAGATGTAGTAGCATTATTCCTAATCATCCAAATATAGAAACAATAAAAATGTCCCTCAACTGATAAATGGATAAACAACCAAAGCTACATCCACACATTGGAATATTGCCCAGCAACAAGAAGGAACAAACCACTAACACATGAAGCAACATAAACACATCTCGTAAACACTATGTTAAATGAAAAGAGCCCCATATGTATTTTTTAAAATATATTTTATTGATTTTCTACAGAGAGGAAGGGAGAGGAATAGAGAGTTAGAAACATTGATGAGTAAGAAATATCTATCAGCTGCCTCCTGCACACTCCCCACTGGGGATGTGCCCGCAACCAAGGTACATGCCCTTGGCCGGAATCGAACCTGGGAACCTTGAGTCCGCAGGCCAACGCTCTATCCACTGAGCCAAACCGATCAGGGCCTCATTTGTATTTTTGAGGCTTAATCGTGACTCTCTTAATTATCCTCATTAAGCTTGATTTTTATTAAATTAATTGTCCATACTTTAGCACCATTTCAAGTATTAGGTGATAATTGTTTAATAGTAATTATTAACCAAAACATAATTATTAATCAATTTATAACACTTACCTTTAATAATTAAATCAAAACCACCAATATGGCTTACCTGTATTTTTCTTATTCACTGAAATCCTAAAAGAAATAATGTCCTAGCACAAAAAAAAAAAAAAAAGATTCAGTAATGAAACATTTAGACAAGGATCCTGTCAACTTGTAGGCACTCAAGCATCCACAGCCATTTTTTAAAATTAAGATCTTCAGAATTCTCTGATGTGTTTCTTATAAGATATAGCCAAGGATTTGCATGTAAATTTAGGTAGATTTTGAAAAATCATTTTAGATGTTATAGATTAATATAATATATGTAAGTATAATTTAGACAAATGTCCCCAAAGCTAGCTCATTTATTCAATTTAGAAACTGGATAAATCTGAGGGAGAAACCTACTAATTAAATAAATAGCACAGGGTGCAGGAAAATGAGCATGCATTTTGTGCCAAACAGAACTGCATTGAATCATGGCTGCTTCATCGTGGATGCTGCTCTTTGTATCAGGAGTTAGAATTCTGCCAAGTCCAGGCTATGGGTGTGAGATAGGTAGTAAAGTGGTCCTCCCTGAGTTCAGTCTCAGTCCTGTACATTGAACCAATTCAGTAGCTATCAAGTCCTCAGTCTCAATGTTTTCAGTGTGGGCAGATTTAAAGGGCTGACTCACAGCAGCATGTCTCCTAACTGGGCCTGGCTGCTCATGGATGAGCCCTGTATTTGTGGTGGGCCTGGTGCTCTTCAGACAGGCTGCAGGTAGCACTGCGCCACCCTTGGGTGTGGTTCCCCTGTGGCATGGCCAGGATGCAGAAGTCTCATTAGTATCTAAGATCTGAATGTTCTGGTATAGCCACCTCTGCACCTTAAGTTGTATATTTTGTTGGGACCTGTGTGCCTATGTAAACTCACAGCACATCCTAAAGTATCTGACAATTGAAATCTGCATCATACAGCATATTCAGGTTTCTGTCTCTATCTACAAAATCTTTTTATTAAAATGTAAGCTCTCAGGCAATTTCTTCAGAGACTATGTGAGTCAGATTATGTGTCATCTGAATGCAAAATTTGGATGGTTGGTAAACAAGTACATACAATCCTATATAATAAAGAGGTAATATGCAAATTACCATCACTCCAACACAAAAGATGGCCATCCCCATGTGGTCAAAGATGGCCTGCAGGGGAGGGCAGTTGGGAGAAACCAGGCCTGCAGGGGAGGACAGTTGGGGGGGACCCAGGCCTGCAGGGGAGGGCAATTGAGGGGGACCAGGCCTGCAGGGGAAGGTAGTTGGGGGGAACCAGGCCTGCAGGGGAGGGCAGTGGGGGGCAACCAGGCCTGCAGGGGAGGACAGTTGGGGGAAATCTGGCCAGCAGGGGAGGGCAGTTTGGGGTGACCAGGCTGGCAAGGGAGGGAAGTTAGGGGTGACCAGGCTGGCAAGGGAGGGCAGTTAGGGACAATCGGGCCGGCGGGGGAGCAGTTAGGTGTCGATCAGGCTGGCAGGGGAGTGGTTAGGGGATGATCAGGCTGGCAGGCAGAAGCAGTTAAGGGCAATCAGGCAGGCAAGCAGGCAAGCAGTTGGGAGCCAGCAGTCCCAGATTGGAGAGGGTGCAGGTTGGGCTGAGGGACACACAACCTCCCCTGAATGAATTTCGTGCACTGGGCCTCTAGTCTATAATAATAAAAGTGTAATATGCTAATTAGACCAGGCATCCTTCTGGACGTCATTTTGGACGTCCTTCTGGACAACCTTCCAGACGAAGCCAGGGCTGCGAGGGCTGAGGTGGCCTCTGGTGGTGGTGGTGGGGGGGGGCAAGCCCCTTGCATGAATTTTGTGCATTGGGCCTCTAGTAATTAAATAAATGGGAAGCCTTGGCTTGAGTATACCCTGATCAGGCTTTTTCTGTAAACACCTTTTCTGGGAGCAAAAACTACTAAGACTACCATTGTACCTTTAAAAACACTAACACCGTTTCCTGTGCTTTGAACAAGGCCTTGTGTGATCTGGCTGCTGTCTGGCTCTCTGCCATCATCTTGATTCTCTTTCCCTATCCTCCCTTATGGCATGAACTGCTGCATCCACCCTCCCCTCTTTGATGATAGTTTTAACACAGAACAGGGCTGCCAGCCACAGAATATACATCTCAGCCTCCCCGAATCTCAGTGTGACCATATGAATAAGTTCTCACAAATAAGAAGTGAGAAGTGATGCATGCTACTTGTGTTTCTTACCCTGCATAAAAGGATGCATGCATACTCCTTGGCCTTCCTCTGTTTCCAAAGGCTGAGGGATAGAAACCACTGCAGCAAGTTTGGACTCAGAGACTGACCAGCACGTTAAAGGTGACAGAGCCCTGCTACCAGCCTGGACCACTTTCACTGTTACATGAAAGAAAACAACACATCTATGGCTGTTTAAACCAATAAATTTGGGATTCTTTATGTGAAAACAGTTTATCCTGGACTCAACCTAATATAGTCATGGTTCATGGCTTAGCAAGCATTGGCTACTTTGATGTAAAAAATACTATGCTCTTGGGTGGGGGCAGCTATGCGCCAGGATGTACTAGTAGAGAGCAGAGCAGGGCTGGATGCCCCTCATAGCCTCTGCTGGCACCTCTGTGCCCTGAACAAACTGCAAATCCATATAAGTGGTCCCACTGCTCTGCCTGGAATGTGCTGCCAACCCTACCCCACATGTTGTGTTGCTCACGTCCATCTTTCAGGTTTCAGATTCATTCTTGTTCTTCAGAGACGTCTACACTTAGCCCCTACCCCCATCTGTGGTCTCCTAAGACTTGCATGTCTCTCCCTCTGTGTTGTGTTGATGTAATTGTTTGTCTCAGGAGACTATAAGATTCCTGAGGTCAGAAGCCATGCCTGTCTTGTCCACTTCCACTTTCCCAGGCACAGTTCATGCCATGAAGCAGAACGTAGTAAATATTTGTTGAGTGAAGCAGTGAATTTCCTCCCATTTTTAGTCGTGCCACATCACCACACCATTCCAATATCAAAATACTTTGCAAATGTGAGAACCAAAAAAAAAAGATTTGAGAAGGGAAACATATTGCCATTATTTTTCTATGTAGTCACATAAGCCCCAGAACTTAGATTATTTTATTTTGCGAGCAATACAGAAAGGGGCTGAGTTCCTTTCATGTATTTTATTTTCAGCTCCATATTTTCCCTGCTGCTAGATAAGTTTAATTCCTTTCCGTTTTTTCCTTTCAGTTTGTGCCCTGGAAAACTAAGGTGATAAATATAGGCAATCATTGCAAAATATGACTATTGCCGGGTGCTAATGTTTTCAAATTGCTGATGATTTTTAGGGACACCACAAACTGGCCGCACTGTCAGGAGCATTTGGCAGTCATCACTGGCAGCAGAAAATCAGACTGTAAATTTAGAAAGCATTGCACCATATTCAGGAATGCACCTCCAAGTTACCTCCAAATATGTCATGGTCATGTAGCTGGGGTTCAGAGTGTTTTTAACTACCCTTTACTATGTATTTTGTGGTGCACACAAACTTCAGAAAGCACGCTGTCAAAGGAGAGAGCCAGCCTGTTTCATGAAAGTAAAAATTTCATCACAGATTCCACCTGCCACTGCCAAGTTTGGAACACCATTTTGCACTGAGACTTTACTATATTCTTCAACTTTACTGAAATTTTAAAAATTATTTTTCTTACCTCTTTAATGCTCATTAAGATAATTTCTCAGTAACTGCTATATCAGATGATTTGATAGGGTGAAAAAGTGATGTTACATGAGGGCTTTAACATCCTGGAGAATAAGATTTGCTTAATAACTGAAGATGGCGACGGCAAGAAGGCAGGGAGGGAGAATGTGTGAGAGGGTGAGGGAGCAATAGAGGAGTGTGTGGACATGTGTGGTGTGTGTGTGTGAGCTAGGGACAGTTATATCCTGTGGGTCTTCCAGGGGGCTGCCAGACTGGCAGTCTTAAAATGCGAAACCCCACTGCCACCATGGACACTCCAGGGTGACCAGTGTGGGCACAGAGACCATGCCATCTTGAAGAACAGGACTGCTTGTGACTAGGACCCTAGCCTCACCACCACCCAATCTGGTCTCAGACACAAGCTGGGACCCTACAACCACTTGGGACAGAGACCTTCAGACCATGGACACCAAGACTCCAGACATCCAGGCTGCAGATTACTGTGAGTCACAGAGCCCATCCCCCTCCCTGCTGCCCGCTGCTGTGGCATAGGACCTGCCAGACCCACTCCACATGAGCAGTCTCCCTACAGACACAGGGCGGCTGTGCTGCCTGACTTTGACTCTGGGCATGTGGACATGGGGAGTCTGTTTCCCATGGCACAGGGTGGGCCTCCTGCCGACACAGGGCGGCTGTGCAACCCAGCCACCAAAGCAGACCGGGGACCCTGATTCTCCATGCAAGAGGCAGCACTGAGCACCAGTGACTTGACTCTCGGTGCACACACGTGGGGAGTCTGTTTCTCATGCTGTGCACACGGGATCCCTGATTCTCAGTGCATGCACACTGAGTGCCTATGACTCCAATTCTTGGCGCGCACACACACAGGGTCCCTGATTCATGGTGCAAGGCCACACAAAGCGACAGAGACTCAGATACTCAATTCTTGGCACATGCACATGGGGTCTTTGACTCCTGGGGCATGCTAGGGGATGCTGATTTTTGGCGTACACCTGCAAGGACTTTTTTTCAGCACAGCGCATGCGGGGTTCCTGATTCTAGGTGCATGCACAAGGCTGCACTGAGCACTGGTGACTCTGATTCTCAGCATGCGTGGCTCCCACTGACCCACAGCAGCCACACGTCTTGGTGTCAGAGCTTTTCAGTGACACTTGGGTGGCATGATGCTCCCACTTCACACGGCTCAGGCCCCTGCAACTCGGTATTTGGACCTCCTGATGATAGTTAAAATGGGGGAGACAATGAAACAATCCCCAGAAGAAAGAAAAAGAGGAATCACCAAGAAAAGATATAAGTGAAACTGAGGCATGCAATATGACAGAAAAAGAATTCAGAGTAATGGTCATACAGTTCATAAACCGTATGGACAAGAAAATTAACGACGTATGCAAAAATCAGGAATAAATCAAAAGTGATAAAGCTACAATCAAAAATGCTATGGAAGGTTTCAACAATAGACTAGAAGAAGGGGAGGACCAAATTAGTGAGTTAGAAGATAAGGTAGAGAAACAAGCCCAATCTGAACACCAACTGGAGAAAAAAATTAAAAAGCAGGAGGAGAGCCTAAATGGAGCTTTGGGACAACACAGAATGAAGTAACATGTGTATAATAGGGATGCCAGGAGGGCAAGAAGAGCAGCAAGGATTAGAAAATCTATTTGAAGAAATAATGACAGAAAACTCCCTGATATGGGGAAGAAAAAAGCCGCACTAGTACAGAGAGTCCCAAGCAAGATGAATCCCAAAAGACCCCCACCAAGACACATCATAATGATGTGTTATGACAAATGTTAACAACAAA
This sequence comes from Myotis nattereri, assembly GCF_964212035.1. Taxonomy (NCBI): domain Eukaryota; kingdom Metazoa; phylum Chordata; class Mammalia; order Chiroptera; family Vespertilionidae; genus Myotis; species Myotis nattereri. The sequence continues at coordinate 96,619,613 of NC_138075.1, forward strand.
GAGAGAATCTTAAAGGCTTTAAGAAAGAGACAGAGAGTTACCTACAAAGAATCCCCCATCAGATTATCAAATGATTTCTCAACAGAAACATATCAAGCTAGAAGGGAATGGAATGAAGTATACAAAGTAATGCTAAGCAAAGGACCGAATCCAAGAATACTCTATCCAGCAAGACTATCAATCAAAATTGAAGCGGAAATCAGGAGCTTCGTAGACAAAAAAAAAAAAAAAAAATCCTAAGGGAGTTTATCATTAGCAAGCCAGAAATGCTAGAAATGCTAAAGGGACTGCTATAAAAAGAAGAAATAGAAAGGGTGGAAGGAACACAGGCATAAAGCACAGAAATGGCTACAAACAAGTACTTATCAATAATAACATTAAACATAAATGGATTAAATGCTCCAATCAAAAAATATCAAGTGACTGAATGGATAAGAAAACATGACCCATATATATGCTGTATACAGGGGACCCACATCAGAACAAGGGACTCACACAGACTGAAAGTGAAGGGATGGAAAAATATGTATCAGGCAAATGGAAATGAAAAATGACTGGGGTAGCAATACTTACATCAGACAAAATAGACCTCAAAGTGAAGACCATATCAAGAGATGAGAAAGGCCGCTTCATAATTCTAAAGGGATCAATACTACAAGAGGATATAACTCTGTTAAACATATATGCACTCAATGCAGGAGCACCCAAATGCATAAAAAAAAACTTCTGGAAGACATCAGGGGAGAAATTGACAGCAATACAATGACAGTAGGAGACTTTAATACCCCACTAACACCATTGGATAAATCCTCTAAACAGAAAATTAGCAAAGAAACAACAATCCTAAATGACTCACTAGATCAGATGGACTTAACATCTTTAGAACATTTCACCCCAAAACTACAGAATATACATTCTTCTCAAGCATACATGGGACATTCTCAAAGGTAGACCATATATTGGGACAGAGGCAAAGTCTCTCCAAATTCAAGAAGATTGAAATCATATCAAGCATCTTCTCAGATCACAATGGCATAAAAAAAAAGACATAAACTACAATAAAAACAATCAAAAAAATTCAAACTCTTGGAGGTTGAATAGCATACTATTAAACAATGAGTGGGTTACCAAAGAGATCAAAGAAGAAATAAAAAAAATCCTGAAAACAAACGACAATGAAAACACAATCCAAAATCTTTGGGACACAGTGAAAGCAGTCCTGAGAGAGAAATTCATAACATTACAGGCCTACCTAAAAAAAAAAAAAAAAAAAAAAAAAAAAACAAGAAAAACTGGTAATAAACAATCTAAATCTGCATCTTGAAGAATTAGAAAGAGCGCGACAAGAAAATCCCAGAGTGAGCAGAAGGAAGGAAATAATAAAGATCAGAGCAGAAATAAATGACATAAAGACCAAAATAAATAAATAAATAAATAAATAATAAAAAAGATCAATGAAACCAAGAGCTGGTTCTTTGAAAGGATAAATAAGATTGATGAACCTCTAGCCAGGCTCACCAAGAAGCAAAGAGAGAGGACCCAAATAAGCAAAATTAGAAATGAAAGAGGCTAAATAACAACAGACCCCACAGAAATAAGAAGAATCTTAAAAAAATACTACAAGCAACTCTATTCCAACAAATTGGTCAACCTAGAAGAAATGGACATATTCCTAGAAAAACACGACCTTCCAAAACCCAACCAGGAGGAATAAAAAAATCTGAATAGGCCGATATCTATGGAGGAAATTGAAGCAGTCATCAAAAAACTTCCAACAAACAAAAGCCCTGGACCAGATGGCTTCACAGCGGAGTTTTATCAAACATTCAAAAAATAAATGAAACCTATCTTCCTCAGACTGTTCCAAAAATTTCAAGAGGAAGGAGCACTTCCAAGCCCTTTCTATGAAGCCAGCATTACCCTAATCCCAAAACCAGGTAAAGACAATACAATAAAAGAGAATTACAGGCCAATATCCATCATAAACATAGACGCCAAAATTCTCAACAAAATTCTAGAAAATCGAATCCAGCATGACATTAGAAAGATCATACACCATGACCAAGTGGGATTTATTCTGGAAATGCAAGGATGGTACAATATGCGCAAATCAATAAATGTGATATACCCCATAAGCAAACTGATAGGTAAAAACCATATAATCATATCCATTGATGCAGAAAAAGCATTTGACAAAACCCAACACCCTTTCTTGATAAAAAACCCTCAGCAAAGTGGGAATAGAGGGATCATACCTTAACATAATAAAAGTCATATATGACAAACCCACTCAATGGGCAAAAACTAAAACCATTTCCCCTAAGAACTGGAACAAGACAGGGATGCCCACTCTCACCACTCCTGTTCAACATAGCACTGGAAGTAGTAGCCATTGCGATCAGACACGAAGAAGAAATAAAAGGCATCCAAATTGGAAAAGAAGAAGTAAAACTGTCCTTACTTGAAGACAACATGATATTGTACATAGAAAACCCAAAGACTCCATCCAAAAACTACTAGGTTTAATAAATGAATTCGGCAATGTAACAGGATACAAAATTAACACCCAGACGTCTATGGCTTTTCTATACACCAATAATGAACTCACAGAAAGAGAAACTAAAAAAGCAATCTCATTTACCATTGCAACAAAAAAAATTAAGATACCTAGGAATAAACTTAACCAAGGAGATAAAGGACCTGTACTCAGAAAATTTCAGGACGCTGAAAAAAGAGATAGAAGAAGACTGGAACAAATGGAAGAATATAACATGTTCATGGATTGGTAGACTCAACATCATTAAAATGTCCATACTACACAAAGCAACCTATAAATTCAATGCAATCCCCATTAAAATACCAACGGCATACTTCAAAGACCTATAACAAACTCTCCAAAAATTCATCTGGAATAAAAAAAGACACCGAATAGCTAAAGCAATCTAGAGAAAGAAGAAAAATGTTGGAGGGATCTCAATACCAGATATCAAGCTATACTACAAAGACACTATTCTCAAAACTGCTTGGTACTGGCACAAGAATAGAAATATAGGCCAGTGGAACAAAATAGAGAACCCAGAAATCTACACAAGCCATTATGCTCACTATTTGACAAAGGAGGCAAGAGCATACAATGGAGTCAAGACAGTCTTTTCAATAAATGGTGTTGGGGAAACTGAACAGATACTTGCAAAAAAAGGAAACTAGACGACCAACTTACACCATACACAAAAATAAACTCAAAATGGATAAAGGACTTAAATGTAAGACGGGAAACCATACAAATCTTAGAAGACGCCAAAGACAGCAAAATAGCAAACATTTGTCGTAGTAATATCTTTACCGATACAGCTTCTAGGGCAATGGAAACTAAAGAGAAAATAAACAAATGGGACTACATCAAATACAAAGCTTCTGCACATCAAAAGAAACCATCAACAAAACAATAAGAAAGCCCACTGCATGGGAGAACATATTTGCCAATGTTATCTCCAATAAGGATTTAATCTCCAAAATTTACAGGTTACTCAAACAACTTAACAAAAGGAAGATAAACAACCCAATCAAAAGATAGGCAAAGGACCTAAATAGACACTTTTTGAAAGAGGACATAAGGAAGGCCAAGAGACATATGAAAACATGCTCAAGTCACTAATCATCCAAGAGATGCAAATCAAAACAACAATGAGGTATGATCTCACACCTGTCATAATGGCTATCATCAACAAATCAAGAAAAGACAAGTGCTGGCAAGGATGCGGAGTAAAAGGAACCCTTGTGCACTGCTGGTGGGAATACAGACTGGTGCAGCCACTGTGGAAGACAGTATGGAGTTTCCTCAAAAAATTAAAAATGGAACTCCCATTTGACCCAGTAATCCCATTTCTAGGAATATAACCCAAGAAACTAGAAACACCAATCAGAAAGGATATATGCACCCCTATGTTCATAGCACCACAATTTCCAATTGCTAAGATTTGGAAACAGCCTAAGTGCCCATCAACCAATGAGTGGATTAAAAAACTGTGTTATATCTACACAATGGAATACTATGCTGTGGTAAAAAAGAAGGAATTCTTACCATTTGCAATAGCATGGATGCAACTGGAGAACATTATGCTAAGTGAAATAAGCCAGTCAGTGAAAGAAAAATACCACATGATCTCACTCATTTATGGAATATAAAGATCGTTATAAACTAATGAACAAAAATACAGATGCAAAGAAGCATTGAACAGACTGTCAAACTATAGCGGGAAGGCTGGGGAGGGTAGTGCGGGGAGGAGGTAAGAGATCAACCAAGGGACTTGTATGCATGCATATAAGCATAACCAATGGACGCAAGAACCTGGGGGGTAGGAGGGTTGAGTTCATGTGCCAGATGGTAGGTGAGACCAGAGGAAGATCATTGGGAAAAAAGGGAGACATATGTACTACTATTTGTAATGCTTTAAACAATAAAATAAAAATTTTAAAAACTTTTGCATTGTAAATGTACTCTGTTGAAAGGTAACATCAAATCCTTTTGCCCTATGTGTTAAGCAATGAAGTGTGAAGGAAAAATAGCCTTGCTGGTTATGTATACTCTGGCAATTCATAAAATGTGTGAAGAGCTGATGGACTCCTTTCCCGTGACAGTCCCAAAAGGAGCCAGCTGGTCATTGTGTAGATTTCCACGTGGGTTCTTAACAAAGTCTATACCAAAGCAATTAAAAGGAAATGTTTGTATATCTGTGTGTTTATGAACTGTAATAGAACTAAGGAATTAGAAGTAAGATTTGCTATGGTTAGGGGCACCTGACACTGGAAAGGGGACAAGAGGCAGAGTAGATAGAGGAGGTGACTCTTCCTCGGCAACATACTTCAAGGGCCAGTATCAGGAATAACTTTAATGAACAATTTGAAAAACAACAAGCACAATGAATTTCAGTCTCTGAATACATGTCCAGAGTCATTGTGTTCAGACAAAAGAGTGATAAGTTGTATTGTGTACCAGAGAAAAATAATTCAAATACTTGTATTTGAGTTGAAATGAATGAAAGGATTTGAGGAGTACTTTTAAATCTTCTCAACCTCATTTGTTCCTGGAGCTGAAATATGCCAAAGATCCTACCTTCAAATTAGCATTTATTTTCTCAGGCCTGTGTTGGCTTCTGAGGACATAAAGATGAATGCAAGAGGCTCAGCCTTTAGGAGAAACCCTAAGTGTGTTTGAGTTCAATTCCAATGTGGTGTTAGAGCAATGGTGCACCATTGGTGGAGACAGGCATCCAGAAGGGTCTGCCACAGGTGGGTCCTGGTCCCCACAGAGTGCATATGGTATGTAGGGGAACCACACACTCCCATGGGACTCACAGGGAGGATTTGCAGAAACAAAGAAGCCCATTGAGTGGAACCGTTGCAAATGGAGGCAGTTGACTAGAACAGATTTCAGCATCAGGCAATGGCATAATGGCCCAAAGGCCAGGGGTGCCAGCTAGGCCTCAGAAAGTGGTGATTAAGGTGTCCAGGGACCAGGCCAGACCAGCTTGGTGGGCACCTATGCCAAGGGAGGCAGTGTGCATGATGCATCAGAGCATGGATCTGGAGCTTGCATTCAAATCCTGGCTTTCCCAACCTCTGTAACCTTGGACAAGTAACAATCTTTCTATGCTGTAGTTTCCTCATCTATAACACTGGACTGGTAATAACAACATTAACTCTGGGTTTGATGAGAGCATTAAATGAATTAGTATATAGTTTGATTAGTGCCTGATACATGGCACTATTGTTGAAATGTTAAAATATTTATTTTCAAATACAGTTGACATACAATATTAGTTTCAGGTGTACAACATAGTGATTAGACACATATAACTTATGAAGTGATAACTCTGATAAGTCTAGTACCCAGCTGATATCATATGTAGTTATTACAATATTAGAGGCCCGGTGCACAAAATTTGTGCACTGGAGGGGGGAGGAGTGTCTCTCAGCCCAGCCTGCACCCTCTCCAATCTGGAACCCCTTGGACATCCTTCTCACAATCTGGTTCTGCTGACTCCCAACTGCTCGCCTGCCTGCCAGCCTGATCACCCCCAACCACTCCCCTGCCAGCCTGATCGATGCCTAACTGCTCCCCGGCTGGCCTGATTGCCCCCGACTGCCCTCCCCTGCTGGCTGATTGCCCCCAACTGCCCTCTCCTGCCAGCCATCTTGTGGCAGCCATCTTGTGACCACATGGGGGTGGCCATCTTATGTGAGGGCATGATGGTCAATTTGCATATTACCTCTTTATTATATAGGATTATTGACTGTGTTCCCTATCCTGTACTTTACAGCCCCATGATTATTTTGTAACTGCCAATTTGTACTTCTTAATTCCTTTACCTTTCCCACCCAGTCCCCAACTTCCTCTCATCTGGCAACCATCAAAATGTTCTCTCTATAAATGAATCTATTTCTGTTTTGTTTGTTGTTTATTTTGAAATGTTAGGTATTGCTATTATTATCCTCTTGTTTCTCAAATGATACCTACCCTCCCTGCCCTTCCTGGAACTTTAATGGTGCACTGGGTGGGGATGCCATTTCTAGTGGAGATTGGGTGATGATGAACTGAGAAAAACCTGCCTGAGCTTTAGCTTGTCCTCCCTAGAGACCTCCCCCTACCTCCTCCCTGAGTCTAGGAACACTGGGAACACTGGGCATGTAACAAGCAGAGAGTGGGGCAGCCATCTGTCTCTATCTCCTGGGTCCTTCTCAGAGAAGCACAGGGTACCACATGCTTGGTCACTGGCTGCCACATGTTTCACTCCTCACCTTTTACACAATTTGAGGGCTACATGTGCCTTCCTCATAGTGCCTTTCACATCACATGGCAGGTGATCAGCAACCTCTTTACCTGATTGAACAAAGGAAACCAAGACTCGCCTACCTGCTTATTATACCCAAAAAGGTTTAATAGAGGGAGGAAGTGATTTAAAAGGAAAATCTTGCTAGAAGTGTAAGATATGCATTGAAGAAAGCTAGATGAACACAAAATAAGTAATGGCATAAATAAGCTATGTTAGCACCAGATCTAAATTGATTTTAAAGGAAGATCAATAGTGAAGGAGTGACTTCATTAAAATGTTTAATCAGTAACTCAGTTGGTCTTGGAACAGGCTTACAGGTATGATTCATTCCAGTTCTCTTAAGAGGAAACTCGGGTTGGTGTAACACATAACAGTCTTCTACACGTATCATTTTATGGGGACCCCAAAAACCTTCCCAAATAGAACTATTTCACTCCTGCTGCCTAAAACATATCACTTTGGCATATAATTTGAAATTTCATAAACCAGATATTCAGCTTAAATTTATCTTCTCTAAAATTTGTAAGCACAAATTGGGAAGAGTAAACAAGGTTATCACCCTTTTAAAACTCGGTAGGAGTGTACTTAAACTGAATTTTTCCAAATGGCTGAGACTATCAGACTGAGGGAATGAGAGTGTTCAGGATTATGGGGCCGGTAGCGGTTTGGGGTAACTGCTGGAAGAGTCAGTGCGGACTGAGCAGATCTGTGTGGGACGAGTGAGCAGGCTGATATCACTAGTTGAGGAATGAGCCTCAAGGGGAGGTGCTCTAGAGTGAGAAAGAAATTCTAGGAATAAAGAACCGAGGAGACCAAAGGTTAGCCCTCCTCTTATTATGAAAACAAGAGGTTTCTTGTGTTTCATGGAATTGGAGAAGGTACCCGAAGGGCCCACAGGGGGACAAGAAGAAACAAGCAGAGTTCAAGGACCCCATGTTCTACTTTCTCTTCAGATGTCCCATTTTATCTTACAGGGTGGGGCAAAACTGGGTTTACAGTTGTTCCTATACAAAATAATACAATAATTAATAAATAATAATACAAAATAAACTGTGTTTTGTAAACCTACTTTTGCCCCATCCTGTATGCACATTTAACTTATGCTTGTGTGTATGTGAGTTTCATAAAAAAGTTAAGGTGTTGTTTTGGGAGGGAAAGGGAAAAAAAAATGACTGGCCTAAATACCATGCTTAGAAACAACCCTGCTATTCTGAAGAGCTAACTTGTCAAAAATCATGAAAGATGGGATCTTAAATGAACATGGTCTTTGCCAGAACAAGAAGAAGAATCATTCCGTTTTAAAATTTAATCACTTTCTTTCACTGAAATGTGGATTTTGTATATAGATGACAATAAGTAGTATCATTTTATATAATTTTAACCAAAAAAAACCACAACTGAAATTGATAATTTAGTTATATATGAAAAACTTTGAAGGGGTTATCAGATTTCTTTTCAGAGTTAGTAGAAACATTACTTTGTGAAATTTTGCAATAAATTTTTTCAGGTTCCAATTTAAAAGCTCTTAGATGTTAAAAAAGGTTTTTAAAAGAGAATTTAAGAAAGAACAATCACAGTTAACTTATTCCTTCCAATAAATTGTATCAGAGAAGGAAAACATTTCCCAAATGGGTAGCAAATGATGAAGCAGGCTTTGAAGATACACTTGATAACCAGCAGGGTGCAATGAAAGGAAGGGCAGGAGAGCCCTTGAAAATGAGGTTAAGTCAACTGGAGTTTAAGAAAAGCAATTATTGGGCTAAAAGAATCTTTCACTTAAGGTTATTTCCCAAGGAATTAGTAATTTATTTTCATCTTATGAGCTTAGTTCCAATTTAGTAGAAACAGGGAAAGCTATTTCTTTGACATTGAAGAAGAAAAATTGTGGCTCTTTTATCCAGTCTTGTGTTCCGTTTTTTCTATGCTAATCTGCTTTTGAAAGTTGAAAAAATAATCAAAATAAAATTGGGAGAGTTGTTTAAAGGTTTTTTAAAAATATATATGTTTTTATTGATTTCAGGGGGAGGGAGTGAAAAGGAGGGAGAGGGAGAGAGAGTCAGAAACATCAATGATGCAAGAGAATCATCAGCCGAAACCGGTTTGGCTCAGTGGATAGAGCGTCGGCCTGCGGACTGAAGGGTCCCAAGTTCAATTCCGGTCAAGGGCATGTACCTGGGTTGTGGGCACATCCCCAGTGGGAGATGTGCAGGAGGCAGCTTATCGATGTTCCTCTCTCATCGATGTTTCTAACTCTCTATCTCTCTCCCTTCCTCTCTGTAAAAAATCAATAAAATATATTTAAAAAAAAAAAAGAGAGAGAGAGAGAATCATCAATTGGCTGCCTCCTACAAGCCCCTCATCGGGTATCGATCTGGTAACCCGGCATGTGCTCTGACCAAGAATGGAACTGTGACTTCCTGGTTCATGGGTTGATGCTCAACCACTGAACTACACAGTCTGGACTAAGTGAAGGTTTGCCCCCCCCCCCCTTTTCAAATCATTGGCTTCATTTCCTCTGGATATATTTTCATTTTTACCTTCATGAGGAATGAATTCTATGTCCAATAAGGTAATTTAAATATTAACATCTGTTTAGTTTTTAATGCCTTCTAATAATGTGCAATGTTTGGAGATAAATATAAATGTAAACAATATAACATTAAGAATTTAAACTGATTCTAATATTGAATAATACTATGGAAATTGCTATCCCATGTTAGATAATTCTTGGCTTAGACTTATTAACAATTTAAATTTTTTTTCTTAACTCGATAAGGTATAATTTTACATCAGATTTTTATAAATTCTTAGCATCACCATAACCATAGTTGAAAACCAAAATAAAATTCCTCCATGGACACATGGAACAGACTGATGGATCTCAGAGGGAAGGGGGGACAGGAAGAGATTAACCAAAGAACTTATATGCATACTAGAGGCCTGGTGCACAAAAATTTGTGCACTCGGGGGGAAGGGGGGGTCCCTCAGCCCGGCCTGTGCCCTCTCGCATTCTGGGACCCATTGGGAGATAACGACCTACTGGCTTAGGCCTGCTCCCGGGTGGCAGAGGGCAGGCCCAATCCCTAGGTGCAGCCCCTGGTCAGGCTTAGAGCAGGGCCGATTGGGGAGTTGGGGTGCCGCCCCCTGTCATGCACAGAGCAGGGCGGATTGGGAGGTTGCGATGCCACCCTCAGTCACGCTCAGAGTAGGGCCCATCAGGGGGGTTGGGGCTCCTTACCCTGTCATGCACAGAGCAGGGTTGATCAGGGGGTTGAGGAGCTCCCCCCTGTCACACACAGAGCAGGGCCCGTTGTGCGGGGGGGGGGGGGGGGGGGGGTGGGCGCTGCACCCTGTCACACACAGAGCAGGGCCGATCAGGGGGTTGGGGTGCCGCACCCTGTCACACACAGAGCCGCAGGGCAATCAGGGGATTAGGGAGCTCCCCCGTATCAGGCACAGAGTAGGGCTGATCAGGAGGTTGGGGTGCCTTCCCCTGTCACGAACAGAGCAGGGCTGATACGGAGGTTGTGGCCCCGACCCCTGTCACACACAGAGCTGCAGGGTGATCAGGGGGTTTGGGCGCTGCCCCCTGTCACGCTGATCCCGGTGCTGGGAGGCATATTACCCTTTTACTATATAGGATAGAGGCCTGGTGAATGGGTCGGGCTGGCTGGTTTGCCCTGAAGGGTGTCCTGGATCAGGGTGGGCGTCCCCACTGGGGTGCCTGGCCAGCCTGGGTGATGGGATGATGGCTGTTTGCAGCTGGTCACACACCCTTCAGGGTCGGGGTCCCCACTGGGGCGCCTGGCCAGCCTGTGTGAGGGACTGAGGGCTGTTTTCAGGCTGGCGGGTGACGGAAGCTCCCAACCGCTCCTTTTTTTCTTTTTTTTTTTTTTATTCTGGGCCAGCTTTAGCTCTGGCTCCAGCTCTGAGGTCTCTGCTGCTGAAAGCAGGTATCTGGTTTGTTTGGGTTCTATAATTGAAACAATGTATAACTCCAGCTCTGAGATCCCGACTCGCTGAGAGCAGGTTTCTGGGGTTTTGTTTAGCTTCTATATTTGTTACAATGTTTCAAACTGCAGCCTAAGAGGCCGGCAAGGCAGGCAGGGAACGTTTGTTTCCTCTGTCACTGAAGCAAGCAAGCCTCCTGTTAGTTTCAAGCTGCCTGGCTGCCGGCCGCCATCTTGGCTGGCAGTTAATTTGCATATCACCCTGATTAGCCAATGGGAAGGGTAGCGGTCATAAGCTAATTACCATGTTTCTCTTTTATTAGATAGGATATGCATAGCCCATGGACACAGACAATAGTGCCGTGAAGGCCTGGAGGGAGGTATTGAGGGGGTAAATGAGGGGACAACTGTAATACTTTCAATAATAAAGATAACATTTTAAAAAATCCTCTATACACAACTTCTTTATATAATTAAGGTAATTGTTAGCTAATAAATGGAGTATTTTTAGTTGTTTTAAAATATTTCTATGTTAAATTATCAATTGTAAACCTGTCTTTATTAAGTATAGATATCACTCATATGAATTTGTTTCAATATTAAAAAGAAAATTGAGGTTATAGGCAGAAAATACCTTAAATTCTTATCTCACAGCTACAAACATATCTGTAGCTACTAGTACATTCAGTGTAAACATCTTCTCTCTGGTCTTTGAGTATTTCTTCTCCTGGATATTTCTACCTACTGTACTCATGATCCCATCTTATCTCTCCAAAGCTGGAAATTCTAACATTGGCTATTCCCTCTAACTTATGCATGTTCCCTCTTAATCTCACTTTGCCTCCTTGCTCATTTCTTAATGCCCTGTCAGTTGATCACATCCACCATGGATTTCCAAATGTCCAAATCCAATGGACTCTTTTCAGTTCTCAATTTACTTAATCTCTCCAAGGCAAATTATAGTGTTGACCTCACCCTTTCCTTAAAATGCCACCCTTCCTTTGTTCCTGTGATCCCACAGTCCTCTGGTCCTCCTACTACCTTTCAATCACTCATTTCCTTTGCAGGCCTTACTTCTTTCTGTTGTAGCTTTTCTAAAAATCCATACCCAAGGATATGTTTATTGATTTGAGGGAGAGAGGGAGAGAAACATCAATATGAGAGAGAAACATTGATTGGTTGCTTCTCATATGTGCCCTGACTGGGGCTCAAATCCACAACCTAGGTGTGTGCCCTGACTGGGAATCGAACCTGCAACCTTCTAGTATATGGGATGATGCTCCAAACAACTGAGCCACCCAGCCAGGGGCTTGTTATAATTTTTTAAGTGAAACAGGTAATATATGTTCACTGAAAAAAAAGAAAAGCTAAAGATAACAGAGGGGAAATGTCAACTGCCACCTGCTGAGAACCCATTTGGAAAACTAGATTTTTATGTCTGGGGCATTGGGGAGCCATTGACATATTTTGAGTAGGGGAGTCAGTTGGTCCCAAAATGCCTTTCAGAAGTTATTCTAGTTTCAGAGTAGATGGGGACAGGGATAGAAGAAGAGTTGGGCAGCAGTTCAGAAAGAGACAACGATGGCTTCCACTAAGGCCATAAGCACTGAAAATAGAGAGAAATGGGTGGATCTAAGAGATATTTGGGAGTTAAAAACAATAGGACTTGGTGATCTTTTTGGATGAGAAGAACACAGAAGAGGGTAGAGAGAAGACACTTAAATGTCTAGGTTGGATGACTGGATTATAGAAGCAATCTGCTTGTAGAGGAAAATGAGAGAGATTTTATTTGGGACACATTGTCTTTGAACATCTTGGAAAATACAAAGCGGAGACATGATATATCTTTATAATATCACATATATATATAGCTTGATAAGTATATGAAGCCTTGAAGATACAGATCTGAGGGCCATGGTTCATGAAATAATGTGAGAGGATGACATTTCTCTTTGAGGGTGTACAGAGCAACAAAAAAAGGGATAGGGCTGATGGACATGCCATTTTATCCTGAGCCAAAACCTCCATGATGGGCAAAGAAAGAGGATTCCACAAAAAAAGAGTATTAAAGGGAAAATATCCAAACAAATCAGGGCAAATCTAAAGTCAAGAGAAAAGTAACACAAGAACCGAAAGTGCACACTGGATTCATACAAAAGTGATTCCTGATAAGCATGAAACTGATGTAAAGAAATTGAGGCAGCAGGTGGAGGCCACTCGTTGAAAAAGTTTAGCCAAGAAAAAAAAATGGAGATGATAGCTGGAAGGGAAGAGAACTTTGGTGGTTTTCACTTTTGTCTCTGTTTTCTGTGTGAGCATGTTTAAATGCTAATTGGCATGAGCAGGATGAAAGGGGAGGCAGTGAAGATACTGGAAGGAGTGGCCATAAGGAAGTGAGCACCCGGAGGAGATAGGAGGTAGGTAAATACAGAGCTTGAGGCAAAGAACTGAATTTAGGCTGGAGGAGAATCACTTCTTGTATAAGACAGATGGCAAAGAGGAAAGGGTGGATACATTTGCGATGGAAATTGGTGAGTGTGATGGCTGGGAGCTGGGTGATTTCCCTTTCTGCGATTTCTATTTTCCCCATCAAGTAGGAGGCAAAAACACAAGCTGAGAGTGAGAGAACTGAAGTTGGGGGGTGGGGGGGGGGGCGGATGGTTGGCAATTTGAGGAGAGTAGAGAAGGTTTTAAATAGCTGATGTGGAGAATGAAAGTTGAGAAAGACACCTAGATGGATTGTCAGGCAGAATTGGGAGCCAGTAGAAATGTCAGATTGTGAACATGTGTGCCTTTGCATCAATTTGTGAGCATGATTCAGAAGTCCAACTGAGGTCCTAGATTTCAATTTGTAATATTGGTATGACAGAAAAATAGTAGAGAGAAGAGAGCTAAACCTAGTGACCTAACACAGTTGACATGATAGACCATGGAGTGTAAGCCCACAGCAAGGAGGGTATAAATAGTATAGATAAGTACCTCCCAGTTCTTGATCTCATTCCATCTCTTTCAGAGAATGGAATTTCTTGTTTTTAATTGAGCTGTAATTAGCATGTAACATTATATTCTTTTCATATATAGAACATTATGATTATATATTTTTATATATTATGAGATGATCACCACAATAGTCCTAGTTAACATCCTGGAATTTCTGAAAGAGGGCTATTAGAGGCAGAGATGGAACAGTATTAATAAGGTCCAGGTGTAACCATGAGAATGGTTGACTAATGAATGTGGAGCAGAGGTAAAGATTGACAGAATTTAGGAGGTCAAGGTCTGAGGCTGAGGAGAGGTAACTGTCTGGGTCAAACTGCTTTTTGTTGTGTATTTTTGTAGGAGATGTCATTTTAAGTCACAGTTTTATTCACATTACCAAAAAGTATTCAGTAGCCCAGATGTTAGCTAAGGCTGCCATTCCTCTTATCATATAAGAAATATTGGCTGAACCCCTCCCCCTCTGCTTTCCATGCCCTAGGCAAAGTCTAATTGCGGGGGATTCTATACATCATCACAGTCATCTCCAGCTTCTGATCATTTGCTTCGGGTTACATATTGTTTTGCTCTTGTAAGCATGCTGTTCCTAGCTTGCGTGGAGTTGGCCTAAATTTGGAACTCAACCCTTTTTTCTTCCCCTCCCTTCTAACTTCTACAGCAATCAAACAAAACCAAAACAAGAACATTCTTATAAGGTCATTGTGTAAAAAAAAAAAAAAATGAGGGTTGGAGTGATGGAAAGGAATATACATTACAGCAATGGCAACAACTTTCAGGTCAAGTACTACATTTGTCAGTTCTTAGAAAGTGCCATGTTGATTCTGAACTAGGCTTTCATTTTCCCAGTAAATCACTTAGCAGTCTTTTCTCTTCTCTGCCTTTTCTCCTTAAAAAGAAAGATTATTCTATATTCCCAGTCTGAATGATTTAGTTTTCTCTAGGCTGTACCTTCAATATCAGCTTCAGATCTTTTGGGAATATAACAAATTTAGCCTAATCATTAAATTCAGGCAAGAGATGATAGTGAATCTGATCATGGCAGTGGAGGCTATGAGAAGAGGTCAGTTTCTGGATACATTTTGAAGGCAGAGCCAACAGGTTTTGTTCATGGCTTGGATAAGGGCTATGAGAGAAAGAGAGAAGTCAAGGATACTGAAAAGTTTTTGGCCCAAGAACTGGAAAGATGAGTTGATCTTAGTTGAGATAGGGGGCCTGTGGAAAAAGCAGGTTTTTGCATGGAGGATAAGGAGTTCAGCTTTGTCCGTGTGAAATTTTAGGTGCAGTTTTATATCTAAGTGGAGATGTCAAGCAGGCAGTCAAATGATCTGAGTTTAGGTCAGAACTGAAAACATATTTTGGATGAGTCACAAATAAATCTACCTAATTCCACTCTGTTTGTCACTTGATAAGCTCTGTGACTTAAAGTGAAATGTCACAAAACAACTTTAATTGGTTAAACAATAGTTAAGTTCCTACAGCATCTCATCAGCATTTTAACAAAATGGCATTATTCCAGGACCTGCCGGATAAGACATGGACTGCATAAGATAAAGTTGCTGACTACTCTATTTCCTAGACCACTTTACCCCACAGAAGTGTTCTTTGACCTGCCACTAAGAACCAGAGGCAAGTCTTAGTAAAACCCAAAGCAGAAAACATAAAGCAGTCTGTTCCTGATACTGTATTTCCACAAGACCTGCAGCACCCAGTGCATAGCATCGCCTGCCGGAGGCCCCGACTGCTATGAGCCCTGTCTCTTGGGGCTCACTCATTTCTCCAGAAGGGCCTCCTGGAACATATCACAAAAGCAGGACTTGATCCGGGCTCAGAGGCCCAGGCCTGCAGAGCTTCCCCTCAGGGCCTCTTGGCCTTCTTTATACAGAGGTGCCCATCCACATGACCCCCAGCCTCCACTGAGTAGCAGCAACCTGACTTCTTCACGAGAAGGTCAATCATGCCAGTTAATACTCAATACATTTTGGCACTTGGCACTTGTTGCAGGCGTCAGGTTTAGTGTACAGTGCCTGAAGTGTGTTTTTCACTCGACTAATAATGGCTAACAACTGGAAAGCAGTTACTGTGTGCCAGGCCTCGTTCTGAGAACTTTAAAATACAGTAAGTTTAAAAGCAACTTGAAGCCATTCCAAATGATACTATGAGCTTCTGCCCAGGGCATGCAGAGACTTCCTCTAATGTAAAGTCAATTGCAGAGCCCCTTAATCTTCCCATCCAGCCAGTAATCAAGTCATTCTCCATTTCTAGCATTCTTTAGAAGAAGGTTGTTAGAGCTCTGTTATATATTCTCTTCATACCACCCAGTACTCTAGATCCAACACTCCAATATGTGTGGGACTGGGGTGGGGGGGTGGGGGGGCAAGGGGCGGAGGGCACACAAAAGCTCTCTAGTGGAAGGCTCATGAAAAGACAACATGGACGAAAGACAAGAGGACAAACTTACTCAGGTGTGAGCTAACATCTGCACAGACTGGCACTCCATGGGACAAGTAGAACCCCCTTCAAGCATTGCGGAGGTGGACCTGGGATCACGCAGACAGGCAGGCACTCCTGTCACCAGAGGCAGACACCCCTGAAAGGCAAGCCCCTTGATTCACTTCACTGACCAATCGAAGGCTTTGCTTCAGTCAGCAAATGTAAAATGTGCTGAGGCCCATGGCTCTGGTGAGCTGTCATATGAAATGAATTACCAAGGCTCAGAGTCAGGATGTGAAAGTATAACTGCTGTGTAGTTCCCACTGCCACAGCAGCCCAGCCCAGCTGTGGGCAGCAGGGCAGCCACTGTGCAGGCAGACGGGAGTCCAAGTGCATTCCTTGTTCCCCGGCTGTGCACAAGTGCTGCAGCCACACCGCAGGGCCGTGCAAACTGGAAAACAGCAAATGCACTCACAGTTTGAATCATCTCCAAGGAATGCAAGATCTTTCTGGAAAACCCCCTAAGTTCTCTGTGCAGGCATGTATTTCTGGCTCTAATTAAAACTCTCATTTCTAGTCTGTATTCACCCAAACAATGTTGAGTCAAACCACTAGAATATCTGTTATCACTCAAGTTGGTACATATTTCTCATGTAACTGAAATATTACATAATATCAGAAACTGTTAGATATAAAAGTAAGAACTGAATGCAGACAGCGAGCTTCATGCTACCATGGGTCTCACCTTCCAGGGACTCAATCAGGGATCACAGCGAATACTGGGGGCATGGGCCTTGAGATCAAAGCCTTTGACAATGGAGGAAGTATAGAGTCAGCCCAATCCACAAACCACGCTGTGTGCCCCTCCCATGTCCTCATTCATGCCAACGTTGTAAAAAGTTATGTGTTTGAATGATGGTTTAAAGTGCCCTATGCAATTAAGTTTTAAAGCAAGAGGGCTAGTTTCTCTCCAGTGTATATATGAAACTCCCAATAAAGTTAAAGTCCTCGGGTGCACTTGGGGGAGAGGACGGATTAAAAAAAGAAAGGTTTTTGAAAGGAACAAATATGTCAAAAAGTTAAACCTGAGGTGTTTCCCCCCCTTATAATATTAATAATGTATTAATAGTTGGAAAAAGTCTACAGATAAAAAAATATATACCAAACAATGTGTATCAATTCCATAATCACTTGTTCCTAATTTGCATCTCACTTTCCAAAGAAAAGTACTCCTTTTCCCCTTGCCCGGGTGTTAGTGATTTGAAACATGTGCTGCTCTTTACTTTCTGTTCGCTGCCTATCCAGTGCAGGATTCTGTACTATGTTTCTGTTATGTGATGTGTGTATTTGTCTTAAAAGCATTCTTCTGAGAGCTCTAGTTTGCTTGTGATGCTTTTAAGAAAAACAAAAGCACATATTCCTTAGCCTAATTCTAAACCAAGACACATACTGCATAGTACCTGTTGTTCAGATGGTGGTTTGGGAAAATATTATGCTCTTATTCAGTTTATAAAGAAACATTAGCTACCTAGCCTCTCAATGTATAAAGAAGCAATAAGTAACATTCATTGACAACAAAATAAAATTCAGGAAAAACAATTAATTCAAATAACAGCATAACCAAAGAGGATCCTGGGAGTGCTTCTCAAATATAGAGCCATTCATACCCTGAACACGCAAATATTCTATACTTCCAACACTGTATTAGTTGAGAATGTTCCTTGCTAGGGAAAATGGGCAGAGCAGGATAAATTAACCAGTAAAGATTAAATCACAGTGCCCAGAATGTAGTAAGTTTGGTTGCTAATAAAATAATTTCACGTTGTGCAAACATCAGGTAACCTGTGTGCCTAATGCTAATAAGTCACTTGAGGCACACTTAAGGAAGCAACTCTGACTGCCTACCACATGTACCATTCTATGCCCTAATTTTCTCCTTTTACCTATTTTCTTTTAAATCTCCCTCTTGCCTATACTTTAGACCTTTAAAATACTAGACTGCTGGGCTCCACTGGACAAGTTTTTAGGCTGTATACATTCGTTCACTCACCACCATATGAAATATAAAGGCTATGGTTCATGTAAGAAATGTAGGCAAAATTACTTTCTCAAAGAGTAGTAGCCCTTTTATTGCATTCCGGACTAGAAATTAGATAATAGAAAACGTCATTTATAGATTAGAGTCATTAAAAGGGTCCTGCATTGCTTAAACATTGTATTCGAACATCAAACATGTGAGTGCACAGTATATGCTCCCCTCAGCAACCCTTGTCTAGCTGCTTCCTGAAATAGCCAACATGCTGCAGGCTCTCTGTGAAACACCGAGAGGTCAACAACTAGCCAAATGCTATGACTAGCACATTTCGCACTCACACTTTATTGGTTTGTGTAACATGAAATTATGTAACGAGCATCGAGGGTTTGGGAATAAATGCAACTGGCTTGGAAAGTCAGAGGGGATCCCCAAACAATTATATATGAAGGAGTATAAGCAAAATACAGGCATTTGGGCAGGCATCTGGCCAAGGGGCTGCTTTCTAAGGGAGCTGTGCAAGGTGGTGGTAGCAATCGCTGATGCCAAGTGAAACCTGGGTCATTGGTACCCATTGAGGTCAACCAGAAATGAGGTAGGGCCTGGAGTAAATGCTGCCAGGTGCTACACTGACCTCTGAGCCAAAATTTCGGCTTCCTCATTCTTCCAAAACTAACCAGGGCTGGGCTCCAGGGAGTAAATGCCAGAATCAGACTTCAGAACTGGTGAAATAATCACCATGATAATGAACACCATTTATGGAGCACTTACTTTGTTCTGGGTCCTGGGTTTATGAGATTCAAATGCATAACCTGTATGTAGCCAAGCTATGTCATGGTTCAGTCATGACATGGAAATGCAGTCAGACACACAAAAGCCCAGCAACCAAGTAGCAATTGAAATAACTTTAGTCCTAGTTTCACTCTCTTGAAAATAGAGAGCAAAACAACACACTATTAAACTTTTTAAAAATCCTCCACCAACAGGAGAGAGGTGGGTTTTTATAGAGAAGACGCAGAGGCATAGTATAGAAATTATTTGATTAGTGATAGCTTAAATGGTTGCCCTATTTGGGAAAGCCTAGTTGGCTGTTGGTGATTGGTTGTCTTTAGGTTTCATTTTCTCAGATTGCATGTGTTGACTCTAGTTTAGATTTTGGGTTGCTTACATAGCCTACCAAGGCACTGACTAGAGCCACTTCGTCTAATGGCCGCCTTGTTTAATTACATTAACAATGCAAAATTCACAAGGCATGAGGTTCTCTGAATGGCCCTGTTTCCCTCATGCAGAAGAGACTATTTCTTTCTCTTGTATCTCAGAAGAATGGTTATGTCTCATTTTTTTAATCTCTAGAATTTTTCCCCTTATTGATGAACTTCACAATTTAGGAAGTTAGTCTGGAAGCAGTATAAATAAATGGCCAGTTACAGGGGGGCAAGGAAGAATAGAAAGACAGTGAAAAGCTGTGGTAAGCTTTCCAGGGATGATGAGTGGCAGTGACAGTAGAGAGAAGCAATATAGAGCAATAGAGAGAAGTGAATGACTTTGAAAAGTGAATATGGTAATTTGTTTGATGGAATGCAAAGAAGATAAGAGTGGGGGTTAAGTATGAGGCAGGGAGATTGGCTAAGTGATGATATTTATTACTGATATGGGATTCAAGTTTAGAGAGAAAACATTTAAAACTTCATTTGGAATATGAAGTTTGAGATAACTGTGAGACTTCCAAATAGAGATATCTAAGAAGCATTAAAAAGAAGCTTCTGAAGTGGAGATATAAATTTAGAAAATGATTCCACCTGAATGGTATTCAAAGTCAGGCAGTGAAAGAAACCACCTAGGAAGGGAGAACAGAATGAAGACAGAAAAGGAATTTGTTCTAAGAAACTTTAAAGATTTATGGTTGGGAGAAAGATAAAGAGCCATCGATGAATTGTGGTAAGATGAGGGCAAATGGAGACAGAGAAAACCAAGAGACTATGGTAATAAGAAGCAGAGACAATTTCAGAAAGGAGAAAGTCAATTATATTAAACTCTGTTAAGGGGCCAAATAAGAGAAGGACTCGAAAATATCTATTGCTCTTTGCAACATGGAAGTTATTGATAACCTTCGAGAGGACTGTTTCAATGGAGAGGTGAAAGCAGAAGCAAACCTAGAGTGAGTTAAATGGAGCTTAAGACCAGAGACAGTTAGTTCAGACAACTCTCTAAAGAAATTTGACTATGAAGGGAAGAAAATGAGTCAAATGGTAGGTTCTTTTTGCAGGTGGTGGTGGTGCGGGGCGGGGGGGGGGGGGTGTTGTTTTTTTAAGATATGGAAACCTGCTTTTAAATGATGATGGGAAGGAATCTGTAGAAGGGAGAGGTTAAAGAAAAGGTAATAAGAGGCGGAATACATGGTGGTAAAATGTCCCAAGGAGAAGGAGACTGGATGATACAAGTGGAATAATGGACCTTGGGTAGAAGGAAAGAGTCATCAGGAAGGAGGTTGTGGGGAGCTGGGTTAAGATGCAGGTAGATTTGCAGATTTGGCTAAAGTAGTTCCCGTCTAAAGGCTTCTATCAAGTTTATGAAGAAGTCCTTACAGGTTATCTGCTGAGAATGGGGACTATAAGGAGGAGTTGGAGAATGGAAAAGAATGAAGAAGATTTGAAGTAGGCATTGAAAAGAGCGGGGAAGTAATGTATGAAAGAGAGACATATTTAGATTACTGGGCAGTGGTTAGAATTCATTTGAGATTGGATTTGCCTTGCTGTATACATATTGCCTCCATTAGGGATCAGCTATTAGTGAGGGCATTAGAAAGACAGAGTTGATTATGGTTGTATTGGATGAATGTCAAGGAATGGTAAGAGAATGATTGAAAAGATGTACTGTAAAATCTAAACTGGTTGTAGAGGAAGTGAATACAGGAGATGGTTAAAAACAAAACAAAAAACATATATAAGCCAATGGACTAGAGTTTGTGATGAGAATAAGCAAGTAAGTTCAATGACCAAATCATAGGAGTAAAAATTGTGATTAGAGATTTTGAAGGTGAGACTGTGGAGAGTGATGAAAAATAAAAACCAGGGTGTGACCCTGGAAGTGGGGGACTAGAATGTGGTAAAGATCATTGACAATGAGGAAGTCAAGGAACTGAGAAACCAGACATCCTCCCAGACCCCTTGATCAAGGTTTTCTCACACACAACCTTCAAAATGTTTTATATTTTTCCTTTCTTATTTAAATTATTAATCCACCTGGAATTGATGTTTGTGTATCATATGAGATTATAATTTTTATGTTCTTCTATTTGGATAACCAACTGTCCTGGGGCCATTTGTTGAATAGTTTAGTCTCTGAATACTCCTTGAATTCCTTCCTCCCAATGCTATTCCTGATTCCTGTAGCTTGAAGTATTATAGTACCCATCAGTCTCTCCTCTCTACATATTCTTTAAGTTGCCATAAAAGACATCTTTTAAAAATACAAATTTGACCATGCCAACTCTCTTGATTAAAGTGCTTAAAATTTTTTCTGTGTTACATTTAGAATAAAAGCCAAACTCCTAATCTGGCCATATTTAAGCTGTTTCACAGTATTTCTCCTTACAGTATTTCGTTTCTTTCAAATCACCCTTATTTTCTAACATTATCCACACTTTTACTCAAATATTACTGTTTAGGTAATACATGATTCAATTAAATGTTAAATCTTCATCAGAACTACTAATTATGTTAATGAATGACACATTTAAAAAGTTCTAATTCATTTATTTGAAATTTATTGGACATCTACTATGCATAAGGCACTATATGGTACTCTAAGTTTCAGAGTTTGCAATCTAAAGAACAGAAAGAATAAATCCCAATATCTTTGAAGAATGGAGGAATTTAAGTATAGCAACATACATTTAAGCCAATTGCTATGAGAGAGAAATGGCATTTTGTTTGATGGAAATCTGGAAGTTTTGTCAAAAAGTTAGGTCGTGAAAGATGGTTAAAATTTAGAAAGACAGAGGAGAAGATGGAAGTGCATTTTAGGTAGAGGGGTTGCATCAATCGAGGCAAGAGAAGTGGGGAAGTGTGACCTTGGAGTACAATATAGAGCAGGAGAAAGACAAATGACTAGAAGGGTAAACTGAGGCCAGAGTACAAAAATACTTTAAGGTTAATAGACTGGCCTCTAGCTAGCAGTGTGAGTCAATGATAATCTCCATGAAGGGACTGATATAATTACGTTGTGACATGATCAGGTGGAATTGAATGCAGAGATTAAATCTAAGAGGATGCACTCATAGTCTAGGCATATGTTGGCTTATCGTAGGAAGTGGGGAAGCCAAAAAGAATGCAAGAGAAATTTTAAAGTAGAATCAATAGCAATTAGATGACCAAAGAAAGGAGAAACTTGTCTAGCTCAGCTCCAGAAAAGAAAAAGGTAAGAATTTCATGAGAATTTCCTGCATCTGACTAAACATCATCTATATTTGTATTTGCTCAAACAGACTTTCTTTTACCTCTTTTTGGTGACTTTAAAAAATATTTAATATTTAAAAGTATTCCATAGCCTAACTTTATGTCTCTAGATTAACAGTTTTATTCTTATTTTCCTTCTCTCCTCCTCATGTGTGACAGCTTCTACTGCACATGGTTGGGTCCCCTGATCAGGACCTCCAGGAAGCTGCAGCTGGTTGCATATCTAACATCCGCAGGCTGGCTCTTGCTACAGAAAAGGCAAGATACACTTGAAATTTGAACAGACATTTCAAGCTATCAAATTTTACATGACACAGATCATATCACTCCCATGGCCAGGAAGCTGAAATTAGGAAACATTAGCAGACCCTTTACAAGCAGACAAATGCCTGAATGAAAACATATGGATGAAAAATATGAAGAATATTGTTCATGCAAAAACTGCATGGATATTTTTGTTCTATTTAATGTTTTAAGGATTTGTATGTAATGAAATGTAAAGCCAATAAATTTTTGATGATTTTCCAGGAATCTGAGAATATATATATCCAGTATTTTTTTTTAGTGATGCTTTTGTATTTGTGAAAATTTTAATAAAAGATATGGTCTTCCAGTGTGCAGTACTATAGTGGATGAGTTTTTAGAATCCCCTTTCTGTTAAACCTATCTAACAGTCTTGTCATTATGGTTTTGTCGTTTTGATCACTTGCAACCCATGGGAGAGTTCTGAAGAGATGTGCTGATTTCACAAACTGTTATTAAATAGAATTCAGAATTAAGCAGCTGGACTTGAGAGATCATCCCGAGGTCATTCCAACTTCCCCCTAAATCTATTAAACATCTGAGAAGATAATGTGCAACTGTCACTTGACCAGATCATGCAAATCACAAAAACATAAGCAATGCATGAGTTGTGTGTTTTTTAACTTTTGCGTTTACACAGCATAAACAATGATACATTTTATTTCCCTCACAGGATTCACCAACACTTTTATTGAAAGAATGAACTTGTGCTGTGGTGTCAGGATAATATTACTTCACATAAAATTGCTTTGAATTTCTGTATTTGTTTTCAGCACACAAAGTACTGTTTAAAAAGTGGCTACAAAGGATTAATAGCATTTTATCAGGTTATAGAAACATTAGAAGCCACTTAAAAGAATCACATATGTAACCTCAGTGTACTGAAATGTTTGGGAACTAACTGTGCACGCATCACCAGGAAAATAACTTTGCATGCATCAGCTCTGTAAACAGACAGTCTAGGTTAGTGCTTTAAAAAGCAGGCAAGGAGGTTTTATGGAAAAATATTAAGTACTGTGTATGTTTGTCATAACTTGCAAATGATTAACTAAATTAAGCTGAATGTAAATAATGTGTATGAAATGAAAAGCCTGTACAGAATGAAATTACCAATGATAGTTTCTATGATTAAAAAGCTAAGGAATTTCTGAGAATTTTAAGGTTTTGTAAAACACCAATTCATCATCATTGGTTTTAAAAGGAGGTTATAGAAGAGAATAATAGAAACAAGGAGATGATGTGAATACTAAGAATTAAATTTAAATAATAGTGTAAATCCTTTAACTGTCAACAGTGTATATTTCTAACATTAAAGTTACCATGTGACTGTGTTTCACTAACATTAAAAACACATCTAGAGAGATCCAGGGTGGCAGTGGAGTAGGTGGAAGTTACACTGACCTACTCCCAGGATCAAACTGGAATTACAGTTAATAAAGAACAGTCAACCTGAATCACAAACTGAAGACTAGCTAAAAAGAAATCTTATAAGGGAGGATTTACAGAAGAACCACTTTGCTACTGTTAGGGAAGGGGAGATGGTTAAAGGTCTAGCCGCGTACCCACATGCAGTGCCTAAGAATCCAGAGGAATATCAGCTGTAAAGGCTCCCCTTAGGAGTGTGGGGTCTCAACCCCATCCCTGGCCCCCAAGCCCAGAGGACCAGAGCCCAGCAGAGGAGACCACATAACATCTGGCTGTGAAAATCAGCAGGGATTCTGCCCACCAGGGACAGACAGGAGTCAGATTCCCTTTTAAAAGGCCAGCAAAAAATCTCATTCATAGCCACTCACCTTGAGCTCCAATGGAGGGAGGGTGGCTGGGAATAGAATAGTGTTGTGCGAGGAGAGACTGGGTTGTGCGGCTCTAGGGAGAGAGCTGAAGGAGACAGCCCTCAAGGTCCCTGTGCTGAGTCCCTCCGTTGCAGACATCATCTTTCTTGGGTCTAGCACTCCCTTCCATATGGTATCAGCCTCGGGAATGCAATAGCTCCACCCTTCCTCCTCCTTGTACCCTCCCCTAAGGAGTTCACACCCTGTGGAAGAGTCAGCTGCCTGGGGTATAGAGGTACAGGCAAACTCAGGGGTATCAGAGACTGAGTTGTGTGGCTCTGGGGTGGGAGACATTCCCTATACCTTCCCATGAGCCTGACCAATGACAACCCTTCATGGGAGATCTAATAGTCCCATTCTCCAGACTCCTGGGGGCCCCATCCTCTTGAGCTCAGGATTTCCACAAGGTTTCCACTCCAGACTTGAGTTCTGTGGCTCTAGGAATGGCCCACTTTTCCCTCGCACACCTGACTGGCACAGAGACCTCCATCACATAGCCAAATCTTGGTCTGTTTGGGCCTGATGAACTCTTCTTGCCTCTTCCTGATGACACCCTGAGGCTCCACCCCACTACAAAGGTCTGTGGACTTGTGTTGAGTGGCCTCAGATCCAACAGTGGCACCAAGTTTAAATCTGTATCAGCCTGGTGAACACTGCCCCTACCTGGTAACTCACTGAAAGCCTGCTTTACACAACTCTAGTATTGCCAAAGGCTCTTTCAGTAACAGCTGAACAGGCAGCCAACAGGTGAAGAGGCAGCTGGCAGTGGATCTAAGGTGCCTTAGGCCTTTGGCTGACCAACACCCAGGTTTGGTGCTGGTGGAAGCCGGCCTTGGTGTAAAACTTGGTCCTTCCCATGCGCACCCAGCCTCAGCAGAGGTAGCTATACATTGTGGATCACTTTGTAGCTCCAAAAAGATTGCCCAGGATCAATCACAGGCAGAATCTGATATTGACCTGCACCAGAGTCCCAAGAGGCCCCAAAACCAACAACCTGGGGGCCAGCTTCAGAAAACATCAGAGCAGGATCCAATTAGCTTCATGAGTGGCATATGTAAAGGGAGATCTCAGCAGGCATGAGAATTAGCTGAGGCAAATTCTGCTTCATGGGGTCGGTACCAGCACAGCAGGTCATACATTGTGATCAGGGTCAATCCGCACAGTCACCAGCCTCAGGGTCAGCCCCATGCACAGACAGGCCAACAGAAATTCAGACTCAGCTACAACAGGAGGGCTCACATAACCCACCAAGGGACATCCCTGGAACAACCAGCTCAGGTGATCAGAGAGACTGCATCACTGGGTCCCACTGGACACCTACTACATAAGGCCACTCTACCAAGATGGGGAGACATTGCAGATCACCTAATACACAGAAACAAACACAGAGGCAGTCAAAATGAGGAGAAAAACATGCCCCAACTCAATGGGCAAAAACTAAAACCATTTCCCCTAAGAACAGGAATAAGACAGGAATGCCCACTCTCACCTCTCCTGTTCGATATAGTATAGGAGTGGTGAGAGAGGGCATCCCTGCCTTATTTATAGCCATAGCAATGAAGATGAAATAAAAGGCATAGACAAGAAGATGAAATAAAAGGCATCCAAATTGGAAAAGAAGAAATAAAACTGTCATTATTTGTAGATGACGTGATATTGTACATAGAAAACCCTATGAACTCCATCAAAAATCTACTAGAACTAATAAATGAATTCGGCAATGTAGCAGGATACAAAATTAACACCCAGAAATCTATGGCTTTTTATACACCAATAATGAACTCACAGAAAGAGAAATTAAAAACAAAAACTAAAAACAAAAAAACAATAACAAAAAAAAAACACAATTCAATTTACCATTGCAACAAAAAAAATTAAGATACCTAGGAATAATTTTAACCAAGGAGGTAAAGGACCTATACTCAGAAAATTACAGGATGCTGAAAAAAGAGATAGAAAGGAAGACATAAACAAATGGAAGAGTATATTGTGTTCATGGATTGGAAGAATCAACATCATTAAAATGTCCATACTACAATCTATAGATTCGATGCAATCCATATTAAAATACCAATGACATATTTCACAAACCTAGAAAAAACTCTCCAAAAATTCATCTGGAATAAAAAGGACCCCGAATAGCTCCAGCAATCTTGAGAAAGAAAAACAAAGTTGGAGGGATCACAATACCAGATATTAAGCTATACTACAAAGCCACTGTTCTCAAAACTGCTTGGTACTGGCACAACAACAGACATACCATAGACCGATGGAGCAGAACAGAGAACCCAGAGTCCAACTCAAGCCATTATGCTCAATTAATATTTGACAAAGGAGGCAAGAGTATACAATGGAGTCAAGACAGTCTCTTTAATAAATGGTATTGGGAAAATTGGACAGATTACATGCAAAAAAATGAAACTAGACCACCAACTTACACCATACACAAAAATAAACTCAAAATGGGTAAAGGACTTAAACGTAAGACAGGAAACCATAAAAATCCTAGAAGAAGCCATACGTAGCAAAATAGCAGACATTTGTCATAGCAATATCTTTACCGACACAACTCCTAGGGCAATGGAAACTAAGGAGAAAATAAACAAATGAGACTGCATCAAAATAAAAAGCTTCTGCACAGCAAAAGAAACCATCAATAAAACAACAAGAAAGCGCACTGCATGGGAGAACATATTTGCCAATGTTATCTTCGATAAGGTTTAATCTCCAAAATTTATAGGGAACTCATACACCTTAACAAAAGGAAGATAAACAATCCAATCAAAAATGAGCAAAGGACCTAAATAGACACTTTTTGAAGGAAGACATAAGGAAGGCCAAAAGACATATGAAAACATGCTCAAAGTCACTAATAATCCAAGATATGAAAATCAAAACAATAATGAGGTACCATCTCACACCTGTCAGAATGGCTATCATCAACAAATCAACAAATGATAAGTGCTGGCGAGGATGTGGAGAAAAAGGAACCCTCATGCACTGCTGGAGGGAATGCAGACTGGTGCAGCCACTGTGGAGAACAGTATGGCATTTCCTCAAAAAATTAAAAATGGAACTTTTAAATTTGACCCAGTAATCTCACTTCTAGGAATATATCCCAAGAAACACCAATCAAAAAGGATATATGCACCCCTATGTTCATAGCAGCACAATTTAAAATAGCTAAGATTTGGAAACAGCCTAAGTGCCCATCAGCAAATGAGTGGATTAAAAAACTGTGGTACATCTACACAATGGAATACTACACTCCTGTAAAAAAAGAAGGAATTCTTACCATTTGCAACAGCATAGATGGAACTGGAGAGCATTATGCTAAGTGAAATAAGCCAGTCAGTGAAAGATAAATATCACATGATCTCACTCATTTGTGGAATATAATGAACAACATAAACTGATGAACAAAAACAGAACCAGAGTCATAGAACCATTGAATAGACTGCCCAACCTATCAGGGAAGGCAGGGGGTGAGTAGGTAAGAGATCAACCAAAGGACTTGTATGCATGCATATGAGCAAACCCAGTGGACACAGAGCAAAAAGAGCTTTCTAGGAAAGAAAAAGCTAAATGGGGTCATTACCACAAACCAGTATTACAGGAAATGTTAAAAGGTCTTCATTAGGAGGAAGAAAGGAAAAAAAAATGCACCAATCTGCATTCTCACCAGCAATGAACTAGTGTTCCCTTTTTTCCACATCCCGCCAGCATTTGTTGTTTGTTAATTTTTTTATGATAGCCATTCTGATAGGTGTGTGGTGATATCTCACTATGGTTTTAATTTGCATTCCTCTGATAATTAGTGACTTTGAGCATTTTTTCGTATGTCCTCTTTGGAGAAATGTCTATTCAGGACATCAGCCTATTTTTTAATTACATTGTTTTTCTTTCTTTTGTAAAGTTGTATGAGTTCCTTATATATTTTGGGTATTAAATCTATATCAGATGCATCATTGGTAAATATGTTCTCCCAAAGAGTGGGTTCCCTTTTCATTTTGATGGTAGTTTCTTTTGCTATACAGAAGCTTTTTTTTTTTTTTATGTAGTCCCATTTGTTTATTTTCTCCTTAGTTTCCATTGTCCTAGAAGATGTATGCATTAACATATTGTTACTAGAGATGTATGAGATTTTGCTACCGATGGTTTCTTTTAGGATTTTTATGGTTTCACAACTTACATTGAAGTATTTTATCCATTTTTGTTTATTTTTTAGTTCAATGTAAGTTGACGGTTTAGTTTCATTTTCTTGCATGTAATCTGTCCAACTTTTTCAACACCATTTATTGAAAAGACTCTCTTGACTCCATTGTATGCTCTTGCCTTCGTTGTCAAATATTAATTGAGCATAATGGCTTGGGTCAATTTCTGGGTTCTCTGGCCAGTTCCATTGATCTATATGCCTGTTCTTGTACCAATATCAGGCTGTTTTGATTATGGTGGCTTTGTAGTATAACTTGATATCTGATATTGTGATTCCTACAACTTTGTTCTTTCTCAAGATTGCTGTGGCTATTTGGGGTTCTTTTTGGTTCCATATACATTTTTGGAGAGTTTGTTTTAGATCTGTGAAATATGCTGTGGGTATTTTAATAGGGATTGCATTGAATCTGTAGGTTGCTTTGGGTAGTAGGGACATTTTAATGATGTTAATTCTACCAATCCATGAACACATTATATTCTTCCACTTGTTTATATCTTCCTCTATCTCTTTTTTCAAAGTCCTGTAGTTTATTGAATACAAGTCTTTTATCTCCTTGTTTAAGTTTATTCCTAAGTATCTTAATTGTTTTGTTGCAATGGTAAATGGGATTGTTTGTTTAGTTTCTCTTTTAATAATTCATTATTGATGTATAAAAAAGCCATTGATTTCTGGATGTTGATTTTGTGTCCTACTACATTACCAAGTTCATTCATTAAATCTAGTAGCTTTTTGGTGGAGTCTTTAGGGTCTTATATTTATAATATCATGTCATCTGAAAATGAGAGTTTATTTCCTCCTTTCCAATTTGGATGGCTTTTATTTCTTCTTCTTGTCTGATCACTGTGGCCAGGACTTCCAGTACTGTGTTGAATAAGAGTGGTGAAAGCGGACATCCCTATCTTGTCCTGTTCTTAGTGGAAATAGTTTTAGTTTTTGCCAATTGAATATGATGTTTACTGTAGGTTTGTCACATATGAACTTTATTATGTTGAGATATGCTCCCCCTATTCCCACGTTGCTGAAAGTTTTTATCAAAAATGGGTGTTAAATTTTGTCTAATGCTTTTTCTGTGTCTATTGATATGATCATGTGATATTTGTCTTTCAACTTGTTTATGTGATATATCACATTTATGGATTTGTGAATATTGTGCCAATCTTGCATCCTGTAACAAATGCCACTTGGTCATGGTGTATGATCTTTTTAATATATTGCTGAATCAGATTTGCTAAAGTTTTGTGGAGCAGTTTAGCATCTATGTTCATCAGGGATATTGGTCTGTAATACTCTTTCTTTGTAATGTCTTTGTCTAGTTTTGGAATTAGGATGATGCCTCATAAAAAAAACTTGGGAGTATTCCTCCTCTTGGATTTTTTGCAATAGTTTGAGTATAGGTGTTAATTCTTCTTTGAATGCTTGGTAAAACTCCCCTGTGAGAGCCATCTGGACCTGGGCTTTTGTTTGTTGGGAGTTTTTTTGTTTGTTTTTTGTGTGTGTGTTTTTTTTGTTTGTTTGTTTTTTGTTTTTTGTTTTTTTGTTTTGTTTTGTTTTTAATACTGCTTCTATTTCCTGAGTTGTTATTGGCCTATTCGGGTTTTCTGATTCTTTCTGATTCAGTTTTGGGATGTTGTATTTTTCTAGGAATTTGTCCATTTTGTCAAGATTGTCCAGCTTGTTGGCATATAGTTGTTCATAGTATTTTCTTACAATTCTTTATATTTCTGTAATGTCAGTTGTTACTTCATCACTTTTGTTTCTGATTTTATTTATTTGGGTCCTCTCTCTTTGTTTCTTTTTTTAAAATACATTTTATTGATTTTTTACAGGGAAGAAGGGAAAGGGATAGAGAGTCAGAAACATCAATGAGAGAGAAACATCGATCAACCGCCTCCTGCACACTTCCGACTGGTATGTGCCCACAATCAAGGTACATGCCCTTGACCAGAATCAAACCTGGGACCCCTGAGTCTGCAGGCTGACGCTCTATCCACTGAGCCAAACCCGTTAGGGCTCTCTTTGTTTCTTGATGAGTCTGGTTAGGGGTTCATCAATTTTATTTATCTTTTCAAAGAATCAGCTCTTGGTTTCATTGATTTTTTATATTGTTTTTATAGTTTTAATGTCACTTATTTCTGCTCTGATTTTTATTATTTCCTTCTTTCTACCTACTCTGGGATTTTCTTGTTGTTCTCTTTCTAATCCTTTAAGTTATAGGGTTGAGTAATTTATTGTTAATTTTTCTTTTGTGTGTGTTTTTGTTTTTTGTTTTTTTTAGGTAAGTCTGTAATTCTGTGAACTTCCCTCTCAGAACTGCTTTTGCTGTGTCCCAGAGATTTGGGATTGTTTTGTATTCATTTTCATTTGTTTCCAACAAATTTTTTATTACTTTCTTTATCTCATTGGTAACCCAATCATTGCTTAATAGCATGCTATTCAGCCTCCAAGTGTTTGCTTTTTTTTTATTGTAGTTGATTTCTAATATTATGCCATTGTGGTCTGAGAAGATGCTTGATATGATTTCAATCTTCTTGAACTTGTAGAGACTTGTTTTGTGACCTAACATGTGGTCTTCTCTTTGTGACTGACTTAAGTGCCCTTGAGAAGAATGTATATTCAGCAGCTTTGGAGTGAAGTGTTCTGTAAATGTCAACTAAATCCATCTGATCCAGTGTGTCCTTCAAAGTCACTGTTTCCTGGGTAAGTTTTTAGCAGGGTGTTAAAATACCCTACTATGACTATTGTTATAGATTTCTTCCTTAAAGTCCTCTAAAAGTTTTTTTATATATTTATGTGCTCTTATATTGTTTGCATATTATGTTTACCAGGGTTATATCCTCTTGTTGGCTTGATTCATATAGTATTATGTAGTGTCCTTTGTTGTCTCTTGTGATGGCCTTCATTTTGAAGTCTATTTTTCAGATATGAATATTGTTACCCCAACTTTTTTTATGTTTCCATTTGAATGGACAATTTTTTTTCATCACTTTACTATTACCCTATGTGAGTCTTTTGTTCTGAGGTGGATCTCTTATAGATAGCATATGGCTGGGTCATTTTTTTTTTATCTGTCCAGCTACCCTATGTCTTTTGATTAGAGTATTTAATGAATTTATATTTAAGGTTATTTTTGATAAGTACTTATTTATTGCCATTTTAATTCTGTATGCCTATGTTTCTGTCTCTCTTTATTTCTTCTTATTACAGCAGTCCCTTTAGCATTTCTTGCAATGATGACTTGGTAGTGATAAACTCCTTTAGCCTTTTTTTTCCTGGGAAGCTCTTTATTTTAATGATAGCCTTGCTGGATATAGTAATTTTGGTTTCAGATCCTTGCTTTTCATTACCTTGAGTACTTTATGCTATTCCCTTCTGGCTTGTAGAGTCTTTTATGAGAAATCAGTTGACAGCCTTATAGGAGCACCTTTGTAGTTAACAAATTGCTTTTTTCTTGCTGCCTTTAAGATTCTCTCTTTGTCTTTAGTTTTTATAATTTTAATTATGATGTGTCAGGGCATGGGCCTGTTTGGGTTCTTCTTGCTTGGGACTCTCTATGCCTCCTGAATTTTTGTGACTTTTCCCTCCACCAGGTTAGGGACGGTTTCTGCCATTATTTCTTCCTAGACATTCTCTATCCCTTGCTCACTTTCTTCCCCTTCTGGCACACCATTTATGCAAATATTGTTACATTCCATGTTGTCCCACAGCTCCCTTAAGCTGTCCTCCTGTTTTTCTATTTTTTTCTTTTTGATTTAGTGATTGAGTGATTTTTTTCTATCCAGTCTTCAAATTCACTGATCCGATTTTCAGCTTCCCCTAATATGCTGTGTATTCCTTCCAATGTGTTCTTTATTAGTACTATGCCATTCTTTATTTCCTACTGTTCTTTTTTCATAGTTACTACATCTTCTCTCATGCTGTTGAGCATTTTACCATCATTATTCTGAACTCTATCTATATCAGATAAATTTCTTATCTCCATTTCATTTATCTCTTCTTCTGGATAATTCTCTTGTTCTTTCATTTGGGAATTGTTTTTTTTTTGTTTGTTTGTTTTTTTGTCTCCCTATTCTGGCTGCCTCTTTGGGTTTGTGACTATGGTATTAAGTAGATATGCTATACCTCCCAATTTCTAACGCAGAACAGTGTCAAATACTGTTTCTGACTAATTAGATCAGGCAAAGGCTCAAAGCTTCCGGAGACCTGTCTCTGCCTGCAGACTTATTGGATTCAGTCTTGAGTAGCTCTCAGGCAATCGTCCATAAGTGTGAGGAGAGGTTTTCCAACAGGGTGGGGCAAGTGCTTATGTCAGGAGGCTAATTGTTATTCTCAGTCTCTTAATAGGCCTCAGAAACTCAACACTGTGGATCTAGGAGTTTTCCCATAGGGTAGATCAACTATATTCCCCCAGGCAAAACCCACCTGGATAGCAAAGGTCTTCTTGAAAAATATGTCCTCCACAGAATGAGGGAATCATTCAGCACAGGAAACCATGGTGTCTGCTTTCTGAGATCTAACCCCAGAGCTCCCAACCCTGGCTTCTGCTCACACTGTTCCAGTCCACTCTACCTTTCCTCTGCTGGAGCACATGGTGAGTGGCTACACACGAATTTTGTGTATTGACCTCTTAAGAGGGTGCCTGCATTTCCAGCAGTCACTCCCTGGAAGACAGCAACCCTGCTGCTTTTCACAGCCAGATGTTATGTGGGCACCTTTCTCTGTTTTTGTGCTGTCTACTGGAGGAGCCCAGCTTGGGGATTAGACCACAAAGTTCTCAATGGCAACCCCCACACCTGAGATATCTCTCTGGAACTTCCGCTGCTGTCTGTGGGAGCCAGGCCAACCCTTTAACATCTCCACACTTCTTACAAATCTCTGTGTGGTCTTAACTTTCAGTCCTTGGTTATCAGGGTTCTCTCCAGCTAGTCTTCAGTTGATTATTCAGGATATTGGTGTTTTCCTTTGTATTCTAATAGTAATTCCAGTTTGGTCCTTGGACCTTATCTGTGTAGCATACACTTGCAGATATGTCTCCTTAGACAAGAAAAACAAAGGGCAAAAATAAACAAATGGGAGTACATCAAACTAAAATTCTTGTGCACAGCACAAGAAACCATCAACAAAATAAAATGGAATGCACTGATTTGGAGAACATATTTGCCAATGATACATCTGACAAGGCCTTAATCCCCCAAATATAGAAAGAACTCATGAAACTGATGACCAGGAAGACAAACTATCCTATTAAAAAATGGGCAAAGAACCTGAATAGACACTTTCCTAAAGAGGACAATACAGATGACCAATAGATATATGAAAAGATGCTCAAACATCTGAGAAATTCAAATTAAAACCACAATGAGATATCACCTCACACCTGCCAGATTGGCTACCATCAATAAGTCAACAAACAACAAGTGCTGGTGAGGATGTGGAGAAAAGAGAACTCTTGTGCACTGGTGGTAGGAATGTAGACTGGTGCAACCACTGTGAAAAACAATACGGAGTTTCTGCAAAAAATTAAAAATGGAACTGCCTTTTGACCCAGCAATTCCACTTCTGGGAATATATCCAAGAATCCCAAAACACTAATTTGAAAGAATATATGCACCCCTATGTTCATTGCAGTGTTCTTTACTATAACCAAGATCTAAAAACAGCCCAAGTATCAATGAGTAGATGAGAGCATTTAAAAAGCTGTGGTACAGCTGACTTTATCTGTGCCTGTGGCTCTGGAAGTTTCTCCATGGCCTCTCCTTAAGTCTGAGGAATTGCTAGTTAAAACACCAGGAAATTATGAAAGTAAGCGTCAGAGAAAACCAACTAAGGAACCTCTTGAATCAAATGATTTAGACCCTGGATTTATGCCTAAGAAGATCTTGGCCTTTCTAAAAAGTGTTATGAAGCTGGTCACTTGGAGAATAACATTACTGGATCATGTGCTGCATCTCATTCTAAAAAGTTTGGTGGAGGCAATACCATGATATTTGATAAACCAAGGAGGAAAAAACAACAAAGGCATGCTATAGCTAAGATGCAAAAATGCTATAGCTAAGATGTTTTGTAAAAGAGTGTAAAATGAAGACTCATCAAGAGAAACTCCAGGCTCAGAGTGAGACCTGATGACACACAGGATACTGCAAGTCTCAAGGAGGCTATTGAAGAGGGCACAGAAAATGACCACGGGATACCTGTATCTAAAAAAATGCAAGGTGAACGAGGTGGAGGAGATGCACGCAAGGGAAAGTTTGCCAGAACTGTGAGAAACTGGATGAGCTACTGTTATGTGAGGCTCAGTTCTGTGGGGCTTTCCACCTGGAGTGCCTTGGATTAACTAAGATGCCCAGAGGAAAATTTATCTGCAATGAATGTTGCACAGGAATCTATACCTGTTTTGTAAGTAAACAGGGTGGAGAAGATGTTAAAAGGTTCCCTCTGCCCTTGCGTGGAAAGTTTTACCATGAAGAGTGTGTCCAGAAGTACCCACCCACTGTCATGCAGAACAAGGGCTTTTGGTGCTCCCTCCACATGCGTATAACCTGCCATGTTGCTAATCCAGCCAGTGTTTCTGCATCTAAAGGTTGTTTGATGAAATGTGTCTGCTGTTCTGTGGCATCCCTTGCCAATGACTTTTGTCTAGCTGTTTGGTCAAAAATACTTGCATCTAGTAGTATCATCTGTCCAAATCACTTTACACCCAGGCAGGGCTGCCGAAATCATGAGTGTGTTAACCTTAGCTGGTGTTTTGTATGCTCAGAACGAGGCAGCCTTCTGTGCTGTGATTCTTGTCCTCTGCTTTTCATTGGGAATGCCTGAACATTGATATCCCTGAAGAAAACTAGTATTGCAATGACTGTAAGGCAGACAGAAAGCCACATTACAGCGAAATTGTCTGGGTAAAAGTTGGATGGTACAGGTGCTGGCCAGCTGAGATCTGCCATCCTTGAGCTGTACCTTCCAACATCGATAAGATGAGACATGCTGTGGGTGAGTTCCATGTGCTCTTCTTTGGGTCTAATGACTATATGTGGATTCACCAGGCCAGACTCTTTCCCTACATGGAGGGGGATGTAAGAGCAAGGATACGATGGGCGAAGGAGTGGATTGGACATATAAAAAAGCTCTTCTGGAAGCTGCAGCAAGGTTTGAGGAGGTAAAGGCCCAAAAAGAACTAAGATAGTTGCAGGAAGACCAAAAGAACTATAAGAAACCACTGCCTTATCTAACAAAGAGGTAATATGCTAATTGACCCTCACACTGTCACAAAGATAGCAGCACCCACAGCCAATAAGGAGAGAATATGCTAATTGACTGTCACACCCTCAAAGATGGCAGTGCCCACAGCCAATAAGGAGGGAATATGCTAATTGATTGCCCCACTCTCAAAGATGGCAGCACCCACAGCCAATAAGGAGAGAATATGCTAATTGACTGTCACACCCTCAAAGATGGCAGTGCCCACAGACAATAAAGAGGGAATATGCTAATTGATTGCTCCACTCTCAAAGATGGCAGCACCCAGTCCCCTCTGCCCCACTGGGGTGGCAGGTGTGTGGCAAGGCCGGGCACATCACGGGCCCAGCCACTCTGCACACCTGCCTCCAGAGTCCCCCAGTCCCCTCTGCCCCCCCAACCTCCCAGGGCCAGCCCAAGGAGCAGGCAAGCTTCATATGGCAGCTGCCCAGCCATCTAGGGCTGCTCTAGGATCAGGTAACCAGGGCCGGCCAAGGCTTGCACTGCCAGCAGTGGCAGCAGCAGAGGTGTGATGGGGGCATTGCCTTTCCCTGATAGCTGGGTCACCTCCTGCCCCTAAGTGTTCTAGACTGTAAGAAGGGGCTGGCCGGGCTGAGGGACGCCCCCTCCAGTGCATGAATTTTCATGCACCGAGCCTCTAGTAAACATATAAAGGTGAACCGTCCTATTGGTCAGGTACAGATCTTCACTGCAAACTTTTCTGAAATTCCCCATTACAACTGTAAAGCTACTGATGATAATCCCTGTGGGTTAGGCTCTGGGTGCATCAACCACATGCTGTTCCATGAATGCCACCCCATGGTATATCCTGCCAGAGGACGCTGCCTAAACCAGTGCTTTACTAAGTGCCAGTACCCAGAAGTGGAGTTTATTCGCACTTTATAAAGGGGCTGAGATCTTTGAACAAAAACAGATATTAAAAAGGGTGAAGTTGTGAATGAGTATGTGGGTGAGCTAATAGATGAAGAAGAATGCAGAGCTCGAGTCCGTTACGCCCAAGAACATGATATCACTAATTTCTATATGCTCACCCTAGACAAAGATTGGATCATTGATGCTGGTCCCAAAGGAAACTATGCTCGGTTCATGAATCATTGCTGCCAGCCCAACTGTGAAGCATAGACGTGGTCTTTGAATAGAGATAACCGTGTTGGCCTTTTTGCCCTGAGTGACATGAAAGCAGATGCTGAACTTACCTTCAACTACAACCTAGAATGTCTTGGGAATGGAAAGACTGTTTGCAACTGTGGAGCCCCAGACTGCAGAGGCTTTCGGGTGTAAGGCCAAAGGGACCTTCTAAACATTTGCATCGGGAATAGTGGTGTGGTCCTCCTGCCCTATCCAGGGCAGGGCTGAGTCTTTATTTTAAGACGATGTCTCTTTGAAATAATGACAGAGAATAGTTATGGCCACTGGCAATTTGCTAAGTAAGCATTCTGATGATCAGTTTGGTGACACAGGAGAGTATCTTTGAGTACTGTTGGAGTGTTTTAAACAATCTGACTTATAACTGGGGATACCTTTCTAGCTAAGAAACCTGTAAATAGGAATCTGTAAAGTGGATTATTTGCCACATTTTTATTGGTCTCAGCTGATCTTACTCATATCTCCTAATAAGCTGCTTATATAACACTATCAATAAACATAGGATCCTAATCTTAAAAAAAAAAAAATGTGGTACAGAATGGAATATTATGTGGCCATAAAAAAATGGAATTCTTACCTTTGGGACAGCATGGATGGACCTGGAAATTATTATGCTAAGTGAAATAAGCCAGTCAGAGAAAGACAAATAATATATGATCTCAGTTACATGTAGAATCTAATGGATAAAATAAAATAATGAACAAAATAGAAACAGAAGTATAGATATACTAGAGGCCTGGTGCACGAATTTGTGCACCAGTGGGTCACTTGGCCTGGCCTGCAGGTTCGGGCCAAAACCAGCTCTCTAACATCCTCCAAGGGGTCCTTGAGAGGGTGCAAGGCAGGCTGAGGTACCCATCTGGCGCATAATCAGGGCTGGGGAGGGATGCGGGAGGGTGGCCAGCTGGGGAGGGACCATGAAAGGGCTCCAGGGTGTGTCTGGCCTGTCTCACTCAGTCCAGATTGTCTGGACCCCAGCAGCAAGCTAACCTACCAGTTGGAGCGTCTGCCCCCAGGTGGTCAGTGCATGTCACAGTGACTGGTTGACTGGTTGACTGCCTGCCCCCTGGTGGTCAGTGCACATCATAGCAAGAGGTTGAGTGGCTTTGGCATATCATTAGCATATTATGCTTTGATTGGTTGAACAGATGACCAGACACTTAGCATATTAGGCCTTTATTATATAGTATGGAACAGACTGATAGTTGCCAGAGGCATGTGGGGAGGAGAGTACTGGATGAAAGAAGGTGAAGAGAATAGCCAAAGAGCATTAGACACTGACAACAGTGTGGTGATGGCCAGAGGAAAGTGGGGGTAGGCGTTAGGTGAAGATGGGCAAGGCGGCGGGGGGGGGGGGGTGGTAATAGTGTCAACAATTAAAATAAAGTAAAAAATTTTATCTTCCACTCTCTTAGTTTGCAAGGTTTCCTTTTAGAAATTCTTGCCATGATCATTCTGCCATTCCTAGTCAATGTTCTTTGGCTACTCTCAGGATAACTTGAGCTAAAAACAAGTTGTTTCTTTTTAAAACTTTTCTAGGTTCTGGAAGCGAATGGAAGGTTACATTTCTTAGGGGATGGCATTGAAAATTCAATTATTTTGATAGATTTTGCAGTTACCATTCTGTATCTCTAAGGCATTTACATAGAATTGAAAAACAACGATCCAAATATTTGGAAAATGTATTTCCACTTAGGAAAATGAGATGCTCAATTGTTGGTAAACAGACAACCAAGAGCCCTTGGTAAATATTTTCTTTTCTTTTTTTATTTAACAGGATTAAGTTAAAAAGATAAAGAAAATTTTGCAGTCTAAAATAAGTGAAGATTATTTAATCTCTTTCAATGGAAGACTTGAGAATGGAATAGGTTATATCCATGCCTACAATCAGTGAAAATAATAAGAAAACCCACTTATTTAAGAACCTCACACCCTCAGAGGCATTAATTGCCCCCCCCACACACACACACACAAGCCCTATGTTCTTCTTGTACTTATATGTAGAAAGTGGAATTCTCTTCATTAATGAGAATGGACTAGAAAGGGAACCACATTTTATATACTGATACTAAATGCAGGTTACTAGGTACTTCCTGGGCATGATCTCATTTAAAATACAGAAGAATTGGTCAAATAGATAATCTCATGTAATAATAGGGTCTATCTAAATGGGCACCATTATACTGCAAGGACAATTTGGCAATTCATATCAAAAGCTTTATAATTTTGTGTGCTCTTTGGATTATGTCAAACAAGAATGTTTGGGAAAATCTTAGGAAAATTTTTGGTTAATTTAGTTACGGTTCAATCACACAATAAAACATGTTATAGAATAATGGTTAATGATAGAAAACTGTTCATAAGATTTTGTTAAATTGGAAAACAGGTTCTGAAGCACTATATACAGTGTGAGCACATTTTTTAAAATTATGAACACATAGCTTGCCACAATGAAAGATGACCAAACTTATACACACAAAATTATGATTGTTCCAACAAGTGATTACTTCTGAATGGCGGAATAAGAATGATTTTTCTTGTCTCTATTGCTCATCTGTGTTTTCTACTCGATGTCACAATGAACATGAATTACTTTTTAAAAACAAAAACTAAGTGAAATAAGCCAGTCAGTGAAAGAAAAATACCACATGATCCACTCATTTATGGATAATAAAGAACATTATAAACTGATGAACAAAAATAGATACAGAGGCAGAGAAGCATCGAACAGACTGTCAAACGACAGCGGGAAGGCTGGGAAGGGTTGGGGGGTGGGGGGAGGTAAGAGATCAACCGAAGGACTTGTGTGCATGCATATAAGCATAACCAATGGATGCAAGACACTGGGAAGGGGGTGAGGGCATGTGCAGGGAGGGGGAGGGGTAAGGGAGGCTGGGGGAAGGTCAATTGGGGAAAAAAAAGGAGACATGTACTACTATTTGTAATACTTTGAACAATTTTTAAAAAAGAAAATGCAAAAAATAAAAATTAAAAAAATAATAAAAACGCTCCCAATTAATTTTATTTTTTTATTATTTGGAAACTTCTAAGGCAGACATTCTTCCTTAATACTAACTTTGAAAGAGAGATCCTCAGTTTATGAATGTGATACACAACCAATACATAAAATAAACTAGTATTTTTGACAAAATAAGAATCTTAGCTTCAACATCTAAAACACTATAAAATATTTTTAATCTACAAAATATACATTTATAATAGCTTTCAACTATAACTAATAATAGTACAGTTTAATTAAAACATACTGAAGTGGTTCATATGTAAATTCTGAACATTTCCTTATCTGATTTTAATCAGTTAAACAACCAAATTCTATTTCAAAAGCATGGAAAGCAGATAAATGAAATAACTCAGAAGGTCATTGAGATTGCTTCATACAAAATTGTTGTTTTGAAAAGAAAGAAATGATTTTGATCCATTCATTTGTTTATTCTGTTTTAGGTACCTAATATACACAATATTGTGATTTACTGTCTCTTTACATATTTTGCCTGAATTGATTTAATAGAAATATACTCCCAACCAAAATGTGTCAACTAATAAGTAAATATAGTACAGTTTCATAGACTTCTGTTCTTCTCTAAGGTATGGTATTTTTCTTCTTTGTGCTATTCCTTTACATTCTAATTGTTATGTTAATTTCCCCTAATTACAGCAATTAATTTCCTTTTATCCCCCTCCATTCTAATTTGTTTCCAGCTTCTGCTCCCATTTTCTCTGACAAATTGCTGTTACATTTTCTGGTTCTTAAAAATGTTTTATGCTTTAATTTTTATAAATGCAAGATGTAAAGCTAATATTTCCATCTGTTCCTGATGCACAACTGTCATGGCTGGCTTGGAATCATGTAAGAGATGTAATGCTTATTCTCCCAATCCATTATTTTCAATTCTTTAAGGAAAAGTAAATTATTCTTTATTTGTATCTATCAAGACAAAAGAGAGCTTTCCTTTTGCCAGCTCATGCCACCCTGATTTATTAGTTGATAAAAGACATCCTTTGCGAATTACCTAATTGACCCATGAT
This sequence comes from Myotis nattereri, assembly GCF_964212035.1. NCBI lineage: Eukaryota > Metazoa > Chordata > Mammalia > Chiroptera > Vespertilionidae > Myotis > Myotis nattereri. The sequence goes on from NC_138075.1 coordinate 96,661,107, forward strand.
GTTCAGCATTACGATTTGTCAATGCAGTTTAGATTTATGTCCCAATTTATTTCTATGATTGAAGGCTGTATTAGTGTCTATCAGTATGGCTCATATATGCCTGAAAAATCTGTAACTGGTTGGCTTGCTCATAAAGGAAGACTATATATCACAAAGGGAATACAGACAAAAGAGTGTGCATAGTTAATGCAAATCCTTTTCCACTATGGGAAAGAAAATTTACCTTTGTCAGTAGATTAGTTACATTAGCAATTAAAAACCTAAATGTACAAGGTCAGGCAAATAATGTATTTGAGTGAAAAGAGCTAGAATTTTTTTTTTAAGTAATATGATACAATTGCAATTGACCTTTAGCCTCCATATTTGGGAGACAAAGAGCAGTGGTTGAAACTGTGGAGAACTGTAGAGTACAAATTGCTCCTCATCTCTTCCCATTTCCCCTTCTCCCATTTCCCCCAGCTCCTGTTAACCACTGTTCTACTTTCTGTGTTTATGAATTTGACCACTCCAGGAACCTCATGTAAGTGGAATTATGCAATATTTGTCCTTTTGTGACTGGTTTATTTCATTCAGCATAATGTGTTTAAGGTTCATCATGTTGTAGAATAGGTCAGAATTTCCTTCCATTTTTATGGCTGAATAATATTTCATTGTATATACATACATCACTTTGTGTTTGTCCATTCATCCATTGATTGACACACGTTATTTCCATGTTTTGGCTGTTGCAAACAATGCTGCTATGAACATGGGTGCACAAATATCCGTTTGAGCCCCTGCTTTCAATTCTTTGGGGCATATACCCAAAAGTAGAATTGCCGGATTTGGGTTGTTATTTTTAAAAGTTATTCAAATCCTATATAATAAAAGGCTAATATGCAAATCGACTGAATGGCAGAATAACAGGATGCTATGATGCGTACTGACCACCAGGGGACAGATGCTCAATGCAGGAGCTGCCCCCTGGTGATCAGTGCATTCCCACAGGGGGAGTGCTGCTCAGCCAGAAGCTGGGCTCATGGCTGGTGAGCGCAGCGCCAGTGGCGGGAGCCTCTCCTGCCTCCGCAGCAGCACTAAGGATATCAGGCTGATGGCTTAGGCCAGTGATGGCAAATTTATGACACTGGTGTCAGAGGTGACACGCAAACTCATTTTTTTTTTGTTGATTTTTCTTTGTTAAATGGCATTTAAATATATAAAATAAATATAAAAAATAGAAGTCTTTGTTTTACTATGGTTGCAAATATCAAAAAATTTCTATATGTGACAGGGCACCAGAGTTAAGTTAGGGTTTTTCAAAATGCTGACACACCGAGCTCAAAAGGTTAGCCATCACTGGCTTAGGCCCATCTCCCCAGAGGGCTCCCAGACTGTGAGAGGGCACAGGCTGGGCTGAGGGACCTCCCACCCCTGAGTGCATGAACATCGTGCACTGGGCCTCTAGTCTATAATAAGAAGAGGTGGTTTGGGGCATTCTTACCAGCAGGACCAGTGGACTGAAGATACCCTCACACAGCGGCTCTCTAGAAGGGACTCTGTAAAGCATTTCAACAGTTTCACAGTTATGACTCATAGACAAAGAATCCCCTCAACTTACTTCAGTCAGTTCAGTATATTTTTAATTCTGAATGAGCCAACTTCTCCCAATGTGTGATTCAGTGAGTGCAAATTAGGCATTTCAGAAGGCATAGTCATGCTTTTGGAAAAAATAGTAAGGTCTTACAACTGTGCCACTAATGGTACCAAAATGGCCTTTAAAATGCACATAACTCTCCTAAGTTCCCCTGTGTGATGTTTCGGTTGTGCTAAAAGGCAACTGTGAGTTTTCTGCAACTCCTGTGTACAATTCAGCACCTTTAGAAAGAAAAGAGGCTGACGGCCTCTGGAAAGTTTATGCTGGAGCTGTGAGAACTATTTCTTTGGTGGGAGCTGCCATGATAATCTGCTCAGTTTGTGTTGTGGACATAATCCAAACTTCCATATAAATAGGCCCATAAGGATGGCGAGACTGGTTCCCTGACGGCTTGCAAACGCCGCTTTCTGCTCGGCACAGTCTTCCGTAATTGCAGAGGGAAAATAGTCCCAACCAACCTCGTCCGGCTTGAATGTCGTGCACACGTAGGGAGGATCTCATGGTTTTGCTTTGAAGAAAATGTGTTGCTTTTTAAAGCTTTGATGGTCCTTCCTAAATCTTCACTTGCAAGGTGTAAAACATTAAGGGATCACCTTAATTATTTTGTCCTGTTTGAAGCAATAAACAGCTGCTGACACTGATGTAAAACAGAAGACAAGCTCACACGTATTCTCTGTGGACAATTTATTTGGATTATTCTCTTAAACTGAACTAATTATGAGCTAAAACAACAAATTTGAAGGTGCAAAGGAAAGGAGAGGCTTTCTTCCCTGGGTCTGTGAGCACCGTGAATGTGCAAGACAGATGTGCTCAGCCAGGCCTTGTGGTCTCTCTTCTCAGAGTTCTGCAGAATCTGCTCAAATGGACGTTCCTGCAACGCTGGCTGTGTGAGATTTTCATTTTTGGGTAATACTGTTAATAATTTCTTCAAAAAGGATATTTCTTATTTATGCCCTTTAAAATCAAAGGCCATTCTTTCTGTTTCAAAGAAGGAATGAGAAATTCTTTATTAGCATTGCAAAACCCTCAATTTATTATTTAAAAAAATCGTTTTATTGAGATTTAATTAATATACAAATAACTGCACATATTTATTGTGTGCAATTTCATGAAATTGTACATATGTAAACACCCATGTTATTATCACCACAATCAAGATAACAAATATATCCAACATCTTCCAAAGTTTCCTTGTGTGGTGTGTGCGTGTGTGTGTGTAAGAACACAACATAAGAGCTATCCTCTTAACAAATCTAAAGTGCACAATATAGTATTATGAACTATAAGCAATAAAACGTACTCACACGGCATAGTGAAATGTTATACCCACTGAACATCTCCCCAGCCCCACCCCCAACCCCTGACAACCACTATTGGTTTCTCTACTTCTGTGAATTTGGCTATTTTAGATACCTCATATAAGTGGAATGAGATAGTATTTGTCCTTCTGTGATTGGCTTATTTCACTCAGCATAACGTCATCCAGGAGAGAAACCTTCAATTTATTCTTAGATTATTAGATGTAGTCCTAGACCTTTTATTCAGAGATCAGGGGGATTAACGTGAATGTCTTTGATTTCCCTTCCCTAAAAGAAAACCTTAGTGTTCTAATTTCAAACTCCTTTCTCTGTCTTCTCTCTCACTATTCTTCAAATATATTCTACATATACCCTGGTCAAAAAAAAAAAAACAAAAAATCACAACTCAGATGTGCAAACATCTATGTAATTTCCTTTCATCTTTACATGCCTTTCCACTGATGGTTGAAAGTTTGACTTTGCAATTGAAAGTGTCTAGCCAGCCTCTCTTGGTTTACAATAGCTCCCTTGGGTTAACTGCCACAGCTTTCAGCGTCTCCCCCTGGTGAAGTGGCAGGGGGGGTTCTGGGAGACTGAGGAACCTCCACCTAAGTGATGTTGTCTTGTTTGCTCTCCCACCACCAGCTTCCTCTGCCCTGGGGCCCTGCAGGGAGTGTGGCTTCTCCTGGTCCCTGGGTGTCCGTGCGGGAGGCCGCTGCTACGTGGCTGGTGCTTGAGTGTTGTGCTGGCACCTGTGTTGATGCCTGTTGTCTACCGGGGATTCTGGTCACAAGGCCCCATCTCAGCAGCTTCACTTAGGAACCCCACCTCTTTGGCATTTGCGTCTTTTCAGGGTGGCTGGGCCCTCCCAGAGGGCTGGGGCCTGCTGGCTGCTTTCCCAGCACCCAAGAGCTATGTGTAGGGACTTGTGAGGCTGCCCTGAGCTTACCAGCTTCGACATCTTCAGCCGGGTCAGGCATGGTGCTTTATAGACACTGGAATTCTCTCTCTAGACCAGCGGTTCTCAACCTGTGGGTCGCGACCCCTTTGGAAGTCGAACGACCCTTTCACAGGAGTCGCCTAAGACCATTGGAAAACACATATATAATTACATATTGTTTTTGTGATTAATCACTATGTTTTAATTATGTTCAATTTGTAACAATGAAATTGGGGTCACCACAACATGAAGAACTGTATTAAAGGGTCGCGGCATTAGGAAGGTTGAGAACCACTGCTCTAGATGCTTGACCTCCTTTCTTATTTTTGTATTTGCCTCAGATTCCCAAGTAGGCCAAGCATTCACCAGCAACCTCTTTCCCTTTGTTGTAATGTACCCCGTGAATCACACAAAAACGCCTCAAGAAGTCGAATTAAGAATTCACATTTATTTTGAAGCTGGTACTACAAGGGGGCTATGCTCTCCAAATCTCGTAGTGATAAAATGGCCATAACACCACAGATTTATATAGGCAAAAATCACAAAGGTATTGATTACATCTCGGGGTTTGGAATGAGGAACCTGGTTTGCAAAAAAACAGTTTGTTACAGAAGCTAGATTGAGCCGATTAGTTATCTACAAAGATTAATTATAGTTTTGGGTCTTGGGACCACTGAGTTGACAGGAACACATTATCTGGAGCCATCGAGGCAATTTAGAGTAATCGAGCAGTCCTGGTCTGCAGGTACAGAGGAATGTGTTTTCTAAAACCAGTATGACCACAACCAATGGGGTATTCAAATTACAATCAATAGGGTATTCAATCGAATGGGATGATTTATATAATTCAGAAAATCAAAATAACTTTTCTATTATTTTAGCAAGCAAATAATGACAGAAGCCAAGTCAGCAGGATTAAAATATTAAACATTTACCCAAACATGGTTGCTACCATGCTTCACCTTCTCTTCCTCACACTCCCCTACATTCCTCCCCAAACAGGAGGGTTTCACTCTCCTCTGTGTGGCAGGAACTTTTCAAATCCTCTTTTCCATCCTGCTCTGAGGCCAACACTCCAAGCTTTGGTTCTTTATGCAAAAACTCTGATCCAAGAGACCTGAGAAAACTTCCTACTCCTGCTTGAAAGTCTAATTTTTTGAGACTATTATTTATCTACAGACCAGATTCAGATTTAAAAAAACCTGATTTGAAACTCAAAGCTGAGCAAGGACTTCTTTGTTCTAGGGAGGTTCCAACTCCCTTTCCCTGTAAAAAATCATCTTCAGCCTCTTGGCTTAATGGAGAGAAGGCTGCAGGGTTTTAAAAATAACCAACTAACCAACCAGCCAAACAACCAAACAAACAAAAAAACAACTCTGGTCATAGTAAGGAGGAAAAAAATACCTAATATGGTATTTCAAAGTATTGCCCATTGTGATTAGCCAAACTGAACTGTTTCTCTTCCCCCAACATGCTGGATTGCCCTGCTTCCACATCTTGCCTGCATTGCTCCTTCCATCTCAAATACATCCAGGAATTCAGTTTTAATTTCATACTTGCTTTGCTGTTGCCTGGCTTTTTAAATTGTTTGATGAGCAGATTTCTCCTTTGATTCCAGATGTTTTGAAAGAGAAATTAGCGATGAAAATGACTTCTGACTGATTCCAGAGCTGAACTGGGGTACCACACACTTTCTTCAGCAGCCACATTACACTTTCAAAACAAATGAAAATCCACCATACATGTGTGGTAGATAGGCACTCTGTAGAATAACCCGATATCCACTTCTAGCGGCTGAAGATTCTCTGGCTTGTGGGAGTGACCTTATCCACTACCATTTAGATAAAATTGGCTTGAACCTACATAGAGTGAAATATTCAAGAAATTCTCCAGTGGAACATATTTTTCCAAGTTACCTCATGAATCTGGTCATGGCTTGCTTCCTCTAAATTTTTAATTTTTTCAAGTCTTGCTACTCTCAGCTACTCCTCTTTCTTTGTTTCATCCTCTTGTGACCTCAGATATCCAACAGGCCTCTTTTCTTTGATTTTGGAACAATGTCACTATCCAGAGCAAATATGAGTAGGAGACACTTGTAGAAGACTGGGGGTAGGGACAGACTGAAGAAAGCATTACTTTGTCATACCAACTCAGTTCTGTCTCCCGGCCATTCTCACAATGAAGAGCCTTGGACTCCTCTTCCCTTGCCACCTATTTTTCTTTCCCACAGCCCTGCCCCATTCCCAGCACTTACTCCCCCCCCACCCCCACCCCATAATGCTATCCTCACAAACATAAATATTTCTATATCAATAATTTTTTGTGTGAAGCATTTTTTATTTACTTTATTTTTTATTAAATCTTATTGGGATAACATTGGTTAATAGGATCACAGTTTCAAGTGTAGATTTCCATGATACATGATCTATAGATTGTATTGTGTGCCCAGCATTCACTCAAGTCATCTTCCATCACCACATATTTGCCTCCCTTTACCCTTTACTATGCCCCACCCCCTTCCCTCTGGTAACCACCATACTGTTGTCTGTGTCTATGAGTTTCAGTTTTATAACCCACATATGAGTGAAATCATATGGTTCTTAGCTTTTTCTGACTGACTTATTTCACTTAGCATAGTATTCCCAAGGCCCACCCATGTTGTCGCAAATGGCAGTATTCATCTTTTCTCATGGCTGAGCAGTATTCCATTGTGTATATAGCACATATCACCTCCTCTTTATCCAGTCCTCTGTTGGAGGACACTTTGGTTGTACCCATGCCTTGGCTAATGTGAGTAATGCTGCAATGGACGTAGGGGTGTAAATATCTTTGTGAACAAATATTTTTCAAATTTTTTCAGGTAGATACCCAGAAGAGAGTTTGCTGGGTCATATGGTAATTCTGTTATTAATTTTTTTTAGGAAACGCCATATTGTTTCCATAGTGCTCAATTAGCTTTTGTTGCTTCACAAACCATTCCAAACAACCATTTCTTTAGCTCATGATTCTTCTGTTTAGCAATTTAAACTGGACTCAGCTGGGGACCCTCATGAGTCTGCAATCAGTGACAAGTTGGTTGTTTCTGCTTTTCATGGCTGGGCTCTCATGAGTCTGGGCCTCAGTTGGGACAAATGGGCTAACTTCACTCGGCTCCCAGTAGGATAACCTGAGCTTGTTCACATGGAGGTTGGGCTGTGCTCCACAAAAACAAGCAGCAGCACCCAAAACTTCTTAGGGACAATTGGCACGCCATGTCTTCGGCACTCTTCTATTGGTCAAAGCAAGACAGCAGTCTCCATTTGATGGAATGAGCAACAGAGTCACATCTAATAAGTGCACACACACCAGGGTAGGAGAGGGATGGTGAATAATAGCCATGTTGGCAAATAACTTACTACAGTTTCTTACTTCTCTTATACGGAGCTACTTAATCCTTACCTCACTCTGAACTCAGCCGGCACAACTCCTGAGGACTAGCTTTCCACAATCAAAATAATTCTTAAATTGTTTTTACTACAAAGACATTTCTCTACCCTCAGATTTTTACAACCACCTGTTAAACTTCCTTTTTTCCGTCCCAAGAACACATGGAAATAATGCTAGTATGTGTGTGTGTGGGGGGGGGGGGGTGTATGGGTTGGGGGAGGTTGTAAAAAATAAGTTATTGTTTGGCTCCTGGGATTATGCTGATAATTTAATTTTTAAAATTCAAAATGTGTTATAGTGACTTTAAGCAAGCACTAGAAAACATATTTACATATGCTTTATTTTATTTTATTTTATTTTATTTTATCCAACACAGAATTATGTAAGGGCAGGAATCCTAATACCCCATTATGGTGATCAGACAGGTTTCTAACCCTGACATTTGCTGTAGAAAATGGGTCAACCACAAACCGTGAGATAGATTTCAAATACACTGGAGATAATTACTTGTTAAAAAATGTATCATAAGACAAAGATCCTTTCTATAATTTAATTTTAAATAATGGTACAGTTAATAAAGAACCAAAAGAGAATTGAAACTTCTGTGAAAGTAATAAAAAAAAAATGAAAGAAGCTGATGAGGAAAAAAGAATCAATTCTGGGAAAGCAAATTCAACAAGTTAAGGACACTAGCAGAAAAAGGACTTGATGAGAAGAAAGGAGTCAAGAAGAGCTGGATGCTCTTTAAACAAACAATTTTGGCAGGTGACCCAACTCTATGGGAAGTGTAGGACAGGGGACAGCTGACCAAACTGGCAAAGCAGAACTGTGCAGAGTTCTGAAAGGCAGATTAGAGAACCGAGGAAAGTTGTCCAGCCAGATCACCAAGGATGAACAAAAAGAAGGATCACAATGGTATAGGGACCACATCAAAAGTGAGAAAGATAATAGTGTAGGGTGGACATAAAAGACATCAGGAAGCAGTTAATTAGCTGCATTTATAAAACGCAGGTTGTTATTGACTATGTTACCATTTGGTTAAGTAATCAGCCTGGCACCACAATCAGCATCAACTAAGACATGTTCAGTTGCAAATAGCAGAAACCTTAACTCAAAATCTTTTTTTAAAATGAAGGGGATTTATTGGTTTCTGTAAATGTAAAGTCCAAAGGTAAAGTAATCTTCAGGTAAAGTTTCACCAGGGTTTGAATTCTACTTTTCTGAAATTATCTTGGCTGTGCCCTCTTCTGAATGTGACTTTATTGTCAGATGCATTCCCTCATGGTTGCAAAATTGCTGCAGCATTTCCAAATCTCACCTCCTCACACCACACAGTTCAGAGAACTTTGTCTTCAGCCAGCCACTAAGCAATCTGTCTGTGCTTCATGCTGATGGAGTTGATAACACAGATTAGCTTAGGCCAGCGGTTCTCAACCTGTGGGTCGAGACCCCTTTGGGGGTCGAACGACCCTTTCACAGGGGTCACCTAAGACCATTGGAAAACACATATATGATTACATATTGTTTTTGTGATTAATCACTATACTTTAATTATGTTCAATTTGTAACAATGAAAATACATCCTGCATATCAGATATTTACATTACGATTCATAACAGCAGCAAAATTACAGTTATGAAGTAGCAACGAAAATAATTTTATGGTTGGGTCACATCATGAGGAACTGTATATTAAAGGGTCGCGGCATTAGGAAGGTTGAGAACCACTGGCTTCGGCCTAGGTGTGTCCATCCCTGAAGAACCAAGTAAAGGGATGGATTTATGCTGATGTTCTTGGGTCATACAGAGACTGGAACAAGGGGGCTGCCTCTCACCCAAACCACACTGGTTCTCAGTGGGGGAGTGGAGAGTGGAGGGAGGCAGCCATTAAATGCCTGCATTGGGTAGTTTGGGCTGTGAACGAGTAGCAGAGATAGATATTCCTTCACCGGTCTGCTCTGGTTTGGATGAATGAGAAGACAAGTGATCAGAAACAAGGCTTTCATGTAGCAAACCACAGCAGGTTAGAGAATCATCTCAGGGATGAACCTTAGCCTAGTTCTCTCCCTTGATTCTGCCCTAAAGAAAAGAAACAGTTCCACGTAATAAAAAGTGTGAATAGCTGCTGTGCAGCCACCTACCTTCTAAGTTATTGTAATCACTAGATTTGTGGGGTGTAAATGCCATCTTTCACACTGGATCTTTGAAAAGTTTAAACATTCTTGTGCTTACGGCTCATTTCATAATAAAGCTAAAAACATTTCAATGTAAATTCGGCTGTCCTATATGTCATTATTGCCTGAATAAATTCTATTTTAATTACAATGACATTTAATTGGTGAGAATAAATGTGTGTGATACACTTTTATGTCTTAAATTAACAGTGAATTTTGCTCTGTAAATGATAATTGCAGTTTTTTCCCTACAATTATGAGTCTTGAGGTTCTTGCAATTTCTAGAAAAAATTTTATTCTTAAATAAAATGTTTAGAGCCAGCCTCTAAGCTTCATCTGCAAAATAAGAATAATTACACCTACTTCTTAGGGTGTCATGAGGATTAATATTACCACTTCAATTGGTTATAAACATTGCATTATTTGTATGTATGATGATTTATTTAATTCTTGCTAACATTTAGATTGCATTAAATTTTGCTTTTACAAAACTGGTATTGAACATCAAGAAGCTTTTTTAAAAATATATCTTTATTGATTTCAGAGAGGAAGGGAGAGGGAGAGAGATAGAAACATCATTGATGAGAAAGAATCATTGATCGGCTGCCTCCTGCATGCCCCCTACTGGGGATCGAGCCCACAACCTAGGCATGTGCCCTTGACCGGAATTGAACCCGGGACCCTTCAGTCCCCAGGCCAGATGCTCTATCCACTGAGCCAAATCAGCTAGGGCATCAAGAAGTTTTCTTACTTTTAAAGGCAAGTGCTCACAGGAAAAAAACAAAAAAAAAAAACAAAAAACAAACACTATTATAACTTTCAAAAAAATATAAGGGAAAAAGCAAATAAAACCAAGTATATAAAACAAAATATTAAAAAGCTAAAGAAATTACATAGAAACTGAAAACAGCAAAATAAAATGAAATAAAAGCAAATATATTATTAACTTAATGTAATGGATGAATGTACCTTTTAAGAGGTTAAAACCCTGTGTTTGGGTTCAAAGAAACTCAACTTTATTCAGTTTATATAACGCACCAAAAGAAAAGTCTCACATAAAAATTAAAAAGATATGCAAACAGGAATTAGGCAAACAGTTACATGAAGGGCCTGGATTCTTTCCGTCTCTCTGCTCTGACATCCTCTGTGATGATTTTTAGGCTTATAGCAAGATGGTGGTAGCAGTTTCAGGTGCCATACCAGAAATAGCAATATTCAGGCAGAGACTGGAGACCATGGCTCTTGCTCAGGAGAAGGAAACTTCCCCAGCAGCTCCCCACCTGCCAGCACACTTCATTTTGGCCAGCATTGGATCTCTTGCGCAATAGCTAATCAACTAAAACACGAATGGACTCATCCTTCACTTAGCTGCATGGGAAAGAGGTGGTTACCTGAACAAAATTGAGGTTCTATTAGAAATAGGAGGGATAAATAAATTCAGGTTGGGCAACCAGTGATGATTACAACACCAGATAAATATTTACCAAAGCAAAGCTGAAATATACTAAGGGCAAAAAAAAGCTTTATTGAAGATTAAGAGTGGCTTTACTTAATGATAAATTCACCAGGAAGCCTCATTGTTCTGATTCCATAGTGACTTAAAAAAATAGCCTCAAAAATACTTTCAGCAAAGAATTAGCAGATATAGAAGGTGAAAATTTTACAATCTACAATGATAGATCATAGTGAAAAAATTTAAATATATCTTTCTCAAAGACAGATTCAGCAAATCAAATTTAGTAAGAATTAAGAAAAAACATTAGAATTATTAACCTTGACATTATTGAAATAAGCAGGTAAATATACATACACTTTATATGTTTACAGTCCTACAAATATAGTAGATACATTTTCATTTCAAGCACACGTTGAAACATCTTCAAAAATTGACCATATATTTGACCACAAAGCATAACTCAACAAAAAAAAAACCAATGAAATAAAATTATAAATGAAATCAATAGCTAAAGGTAGACAAGAAACCGATAAATTTCGGAATTAAAAAACCCACTTCAAAATAACACATGAGTTGAAAAGAAACATCTTGAAAATTACCATATAGAAATGATTTACAACATAAATCTGACATATTAAAAACACACAGAATTATTTGCAAGGAAGATTCTTTCTGAGAAAACTGGAGCTAATCTTTCTTCCTCGGCATATTTCTATCCAAAATGTTGAAACTTACAGAAAAATTTAGGAAAACACTTTACTTCTTCCATGTACATTGGGAAGACTGGTCTTTGTTCTTTCTTTCTCTGGGTGTTTTCATGAAGTCTCAGCTAGAATCCATCTGCTGTTCATTTTCTCTTTATTAAGCATTTTTATGGTAATTTTATGGAAATGGACAGTCTAGTAATGGTCAACCTTTCTGCACATTGGAATGCTTTTGTTATTCTATCAGGTGGCTATCAGAAGAGTGCCCTGCTTTCCCTTTGTGCACTCCACAAAGAAACCTAAATGCCCAGGTATTGCCCATCGGACCACCTCCTTGTAGACTCCACCATTGTCTTCACAGCTCTGCTCATTGGTAGCCTCTTCTTCCTAGAGTATCCACATATGTGAATTTAAAAACCCTATAGAAATGCAACATTTTTCTTCTAGCAATAACGCAAATGAATTTGGTGATCAAGCTGATACAGGGAAGGAGAAGAAAGAAATTAGCATTTCAGTGTTTGTCTTGTTATAAAGAGGGATTGAAAACTCTTTCACTTGATTTGTCTAATGGGGATGACAGTAAACTCCCAAAAAGAAGATAAATATAATAATTTCAGCTTTCAGGGTATATTATAAAAATAATGCTTTATTCTTTTGTTGAAAATGAATTTCTTTTCATGGATACTTAAAATGCACAAATATTTTTACAGAGCATCTGTTATAGTAAAGAGTGATTTTGCACATGGTTGCATTAAGGAAAACCCATTTTAGTTTTCTTTGACTTCATTCTAAGATCACAAATGTTGGCACTCTTAACTGAACAAAGGATAGACTTCCTTAAGTATGTTTCATGATAATAGCTTTCATTTTATTTTGGTTGGCTAGATGTACATTGCCTCTCCAAGACCTCAATTATATAACCTAGGATTTCCATATTGTTTTTGACAGAAAAGTAGAACAAAAATAAGTTATGCAGACCAAATTTGAAACACATGATATGGAATTGAAAGGACTTAGCGATGAAAACGTTGTCTGAGTTAGTGGTAATCAAATCTTGAAATAGATTTCTTCTTAAACAAGCAAACAGCTCGAAGTATTTGGCTTTGCATCACTATTTTTTCAAGCTTGAAAAGATTACATTGCTCCATCTCTCAACTATAGTATATTTACAGCTGGACTTTGAAATTGGTGCAGTAAACATCAAACTCTTATTCCAATCTTGAATTATACTCTCCATTAAGCAGCCTCTGCAGGGCTCTGGCTTCAGTATCTTAGAGCAAGCAAGGCTTTGTACACTTGAGGGAAAATAGCAAGGTTTTGAAAACCATGGACTGCTGCAACAGATGTTCTGCTTTTGTCATTCCAAAGAATTAGCTGCTTTAATGTTCTAATATTGTTAAGCCAGGTTATATTCAACTCTTATTTCGTATCTATCATTCAATGCTTTATAGGTGCTTAATCTATTTTGGAGTCATAGATGCTTTTGTGCATCTGCTGACAGTTATGGAACTATGTCCTCAAAATTTTAACTCTAGTTTCAGTGGACTTGTGGACTCACAAATTCACTCATGGACCTCAGTTAAGAATCCTGACCCTAAAGAATCTGAGAAAGTAAACTCTGGGAAAAAAAGAAGTAGTTTTTCTTTAGCTTTCAGAGTAAAAGACCCACTTATTGAACACTGGATATACATAGAGACGTTCCATTTTAGGTAAATTTTTTAAAAAAGAATTCAGGAGGATTTTTAAAGAAAAAGCATATGCAATTGTTAGAAGGATTTTAACATTTGCAATATTTTTTTTACCAAAAATCTACATCAACCTCAAAAATAAATACTTAGTTTAGATTAACCCAATTGGCTAATTTCTTCCATGCCCAAATTGTTTTAACATTACCTCTTTATTGTGTTAGATAAAACTCTAACTCACAATCATAGGTCATCAGAACTGGCAGAACATGTTTTATGGCTCTGACAAATGGTTCTGGATATTTAGATGGAAATTATGGAGAAATTTCCAACTGAGGACTACTTCAGCATTCTGCAAAGGCGAAGTCGAGGAACATATCACACTCCAAAGATGGACTATTGTATGCTTTGAGTTGGGAGCTAGGACAAATGGTTTCCATTCTTTGGTTGCATTAGACTCTGGGAAGCATTCCCACTTCTGTTACAGCATATGGGTGTGATTTTACATTATGCCCAATATGATGTCATTTTTTTTCTCTAAAAATGGAAGAAAATTGAACATTTGGTCTTTGAAAAGAGTCATACACACAGTGATAGAGTTGTTTGCACTAGTTTGATTTTCTCAAAAAATTTATTTTATTTTCAACATTAAAAAGTTAAGTTATTGAGAAACCAATATGGCGGCATAGGTAAACACCGGAAATTGCTGCCTCCCACAACAACTTCAAAAATACAACTAAAAGACAAAACAGACATCATCAAGAACTACAGGAAGTCTGGCTGAGTGGAAATTCTACAACTAAAAGGAAAGAGAAGAGCACACTGAGACTCAGAGGAGGTGTGGAAGTAAAGTGCAGAGGTAGGGAGGCGCACGTGGCAAGGGCTGGCAACTGAAGACGTGGCTGTCTTTTTGAATCGGGAGGGAGTCACAATCCCCCAACTGCTCTGAACTCCAGTTCCAGGTGAGTCTCTGGGGACCCAAACTCATACGGGGAGAAACTGGACTGTCTGGCATCGGTCGGAACTCGGAACTCAAGGGCGGCTTTCTCTCAGAGGTACTTGCAGCGATTACTGGGACACTGAGACGTGGGGCCTCTTAGGGCAGGGCTGAGGATCAGCCATAGCTGCTTGCTCTGCCCTGTTGATCCCCTGAGACCCCGCCCCACCCAACCTGAGGCAGAGGCTTTTGCATATGAATGCCCTGGCCCTTTGCAATCTGAAAATTACCTAACAAACTGCAGCTGGGCCAGACAGACCCAGAACTTCCAAGAGAAGGCCCAAGGCTCCACAGCAGCTTGCATTGCTTCACAGCTGGGCCTCATCTGGGCACCTCCAAACCCCAAACAAAGAAGGGGAATCTGCAGATCTCTTCGTAGCTCCTGCTGGGTAGCCTCATGCAGAGGCTAAATTAGCACCTCCTTAGATCCAAGAGCCAGTGTACCCAGGGGTCAGAGTGGGACCATCCAGATTACAACTCCTCAGATCCATAAGGGACACACTCAGGGGGCAGACTCAGAACAAAGCCCCACTGAAGCAAGTCTTGCCCCATAAGAGTTTCTTCAGCACAGAAGTTCTCCCACCATAGACACAGCTGATTCTCATAGCCAATTGGCCTGGAGGTCAATTCCTCCCAGTGATACCTACAACAATCAAGGCTTAACTACAACAATGCTGTGCACAAAGCCCACAAAGGGGTGCACCAAGAGTATCCACCTCAAGTAACTGGGGAGGCTGAGCCACTGGGCCCTATAGGACACCTAGAACACAAAGCCACTCTACCAACACAGGGAAGCATAAAAAATGCAGAGACAAAGAAACAGGTCACAAATGACAGAAATGGAGGAAAGCAAACTACTGGATATAAAGTTCAAAACCACACTTTTAAGGTTTTTCAAGAACTTTCTAGAAACCGCCGATAAATTTAATGAGACCCTGGAGGATATGAAAAAAGACCAACTAGAAATTAAGCATACACTGACTGAAATAAAGAATAATATACAGAGATCCAACAGCAGACAAGAGGATCCCAAGAATCAAGTCAAAGTTTTGAAATACGAAGAAGCAAAAAAATACCCAACCAGAAAAGCAAAAAGAAAAAAGAATCCAAAAATATGAAGATAGTGTAAGGAGCCTCTGGGACAACTTCAAGCATACCAACATCCAAATTATAAGGGTGCCAGAAGAAGAGAGAGAGCAAGATATTGAAAACCTATTTGATGAAATAATGACAAAACTTCCCCTACCTGGTGAAAGAAATAGACTTACAAGTCCAGGATGCACAGAGAACCCCAAACAAAAGAAATCCAAAGAGGACCACACCAAGACACATCATAATTAAAATGCCAAGGGCAAAAGACAAAGAGAGAATCTTAAAAGCAGCAAGAGAAAAAGTTAGTTACCTACAAGGGAGTACCCATACGACCCTGTCAGCTGATTTCTCAACAGAAACTATGCAGGCCAGAAGGGAGTGGCAAGAAATATTCAAAGTGATGAATGCCAAGAACCTACAACCAAGATTACTTTATCCAGCAAAGCTATCATTCAGAATTGAAGGTCAGATAAAGAGCTTCACAGATAAGAAAAAGCTAAAGGAGTTCATCACCACCAAACCAGCATTATATGAAATGCTGAAAGGTATTCTTTAAGAAGAGGAAGAAGAAAAAGGTAAAGATAAAAATTATGAACAGCAAATACATATCTATCAATAAGTGAATCTAAAAATCAAGTGAATAAAAAATCTGATGAACAGAGTAAACTGGTGAATATAATAGAACCAGAGGCATAGAAAGGGAATGGACTGACAATTCTTGGGGGGGAAGGGGTGTGGGGGTGTGGGAAGAGAATGGACAAAAATCGTACACCTATGGATGAGGACAGTGGGAGGGGTAAGGGCAGAGGGTGGGGTGGGAACTGGGTGGAGGAGAGCTATAGGGGGAAAAAAGAGGAACAACTGTAATAATCTAAACAATAAAGATTTAATTAAAAGAAAACAAATGAAAAAAAAAGTTAAGTTATTTTGAGCTCTGAAGTGACAGAATTGGGCTATTAACAAAACTAGTAGACTGCAATACATGCTACTTTAGCTAACCATTTGAAATCAGGGAAACAGTTTATACTGGCAATTTTATTTTTATTTTTTTAAATATATTTTATTGATTTTTTACAGAGAGGAAGGGAGAGGGATAGAGATTTAGAAACATCGATGAGAGAGAAACATTGATCAGCTGTCTCCTGCACACTCCCCACTGGGGATATGCCCGCAACCAAGGTACATGCCCTTAACCGGAATCAAACCCGGGACCCTTGAGTCCGCAGGCTGATGCTCTATCCACTGAGCCAAACTGGTCAGGGCAATATACTGGCAATTTTAAAAGAAATTGAAATGTAATTTAACAGTTCTTTTTGAAATTGAGGCCTTTCCTCTCACTTTAATGTGTGATAAAGCTGAATATCATACATATTGTTCATTTGTTCACTGAGCATACTGCTTATAAATTACGACCAATGGATATAATTATAGCCCCATTTCCACTATTACACTGACATATAATCAAGAGTAGGAAGTATATTTATGGCTACCATATCAGTTAGGACATAGACACTGCTGAGGGTCAAAACAAAATACAGACTCCAAAACAAAGAAGAAGCTTATTTTTCTCTACCATACAAATATCCACACTGGTACCAAGGGTCTGTCCCATAAAATCATTAGATGCCCCTGCTACTCTCTTGGCATACTGTTGTTCTGGAGAATTACCCTTGTCTGCATAATCCAAGAAAGCTCACCAGATCCGTAAGTAGTGCATGGCAAGGAACAGAAGGGAAGGGCAGGTACAGGTCTTAGAAGTTGCACATCCCATTTATGCACCTATCCCATCCAATAGAGGACAGTCATATGCCCACCCGTGGCTGCTAGAGAGGCTGGACAATGTCACCTTCATTCTGGGTGGCCATGTGCCCAGCTAAAATAGTCTAAACCATTTTTTAAAAGGGAAAACAAACATTGAGTACAATTGGCAGTCTCTGCAATAGCCTGTGAATTAAGCATTATGGGTTTGACTTTCAGTTGTAACCTTTTATTCTCAAGCCACACTGGTCTTTCACACAGAACTTGTGCTGCATTGGAACTGTTCTAACTCAACTTTTTTCTGGTCTTCATTATGGATTGTAATAGTTAACTAAACAAACATATTTTGTCTCTAATAAAGATTTTTTGTGATAAAAAGAATATAAAAAACCATTGAGCAATTTCTCCTAGTTTTTTCAAAGCACATATTTTTAATATTAACATTAAGCATATAAATAATTTAAACCAATTGTAAAGCAAAATATCTGCAGACACGTACACACACACACACACACAATTAGAGCAGTTTTTTAGGCCCAACTCAAATTGAGAACTTGTTGGTTCTGGTCATAAGGACTTCCAAGGGATGATGCTGGCTTCCAGCAACAGTTGTCTAGAGTCTGCATTTGGGGAACAGACTTAGGGAATGTATTAGTTAAGGTTTTGTATTGCAAATAATAGAGATTATCTCTGGCTAGCTTAAAGGGATAAAGAAAGGAATTTTTCACAACAATACAGAGATTGCACCTAGAAGAGAAAGCAAAAGGATCAGGTTTCATGAAGCACAGAAACCAAGGCAGGGCAACCCTGGAGATCAAATGGAAAGACCCTTCATGACACACATGACATAGTAAATCCCTTGCCATGTTCTCCTCCATCACTGTGCTCTGGTTTCAAACTCCTGGGAGAAGACTCTGAAGCTCAGTGATATGGTCTGACTTGTGTGTGTCATCCTCCCACCCCAAACTCATATGTTGAAGTCCTAACTCCCAGTACCTCAGAATGTGACTATATTTGGAAAAGGGTCTTTAAAGAGGTAATTGAGTTAAAATGAGGTCATTAAGGTGAACCCTAATAAAATAACTGGTGTCCTTATAAGAAGAGGAAAGTTAGACATAGACACTTACAAAGGGAGAACGCCATGTAAGCATGAGCATGGCCATCTGCAAGACAAGGAGAGAGGCCTTAGAAGAAACCCTGCTGGCACCTTGATCGTGGATTTCTAGCCCCCAGAACTGTTAAAAGTCAATTTCTGTTGTTTAAGCCGCACCGCTGTGATGCTTTGTTATGGCAGCCGTGCCAGACTAATTCATTTTGATTATCTCTTTCTTAAGACTGCATGTAATGCAACAGAGGTAGCCTAACCAGAGAAGGGGAGAGAAGAAAGGAAAAAATGTCCAAAATAGAAAACATGATATATAGATCTTCAAATAGTTGAAGGTTCTTCATGTGGTAGAGAGATTAAATTTATTCTGTGTTACTCCATAAAGGAAAATTAATGTAAAAAAGAGAGAAATGAATGTCATTGAGAGTTGTGAGAAAATATATAATGGTCTAAGTATTATAAAGAATTGCCCAATAGAATAGAATAAAATCAATTCCTTTGTAATACAATAGTAATTAAAACAGCTATTATCACTTTTATAGGTAACATTGATTGAATACTACTAATGCTAAAACTGCGGGGGGTACTTTTCTGCATTATGTTATCTAACACACCAAACAACATCTTGACCAAGTGACCATTATTATTCTCATTTATAAAATGATAAAACAAATTACTAAGCAATAAAGATGATGTTCAAATAAAGATGAATAAGATGTTCAACCCAGACCTATCTGGATTTGGAGCTAGAATTCTTATCCTAGCAAGCAATGCTACCATTGAAAACATTAAAACAGTACCTCAACTTGTTAAGGAGGCAGAAATTATAATTGCCATTTTCCAAATCTGTGATCTTTGCTCCAGCTCTTGATTTCAGGATACGATGTACTTTTCTTTGTTTCAGCCCTGGTTGGTACATTCTGAGGGAAGCAGAGATTTAGAGGCTAAAAAAGCAGTAGTTAATGAGAAGCTTTGGGAGGTTAAGAGATTGTCTAACTACATGCGGTACTGTGTAAGATAAATAGAAATTGCCAGATGAAAACAAATGCTGGGGGTGTTCCCAAGATGTTTAACTCCTACCTGGGTTAAAGAAAAGGACCCTCAGTCAGTGTTCCTATGTTTCATGTCTTCTAATCATTCTATTTCAAATCTTGTAACCATAGATGTGACTCAGTGCTATTTTTTTTTTTGTAAGAAGCCTACTTTTTGAGGTCAGACTGAAATGTTTAGGGGTATCTCCTCTGTCATGTATAATTCCTGTGAGGGTAGCACCTGCCAGCCTAGGCTGTGCATTAGAAAACCTGAGAGAGCTGTGAAACAATATATTAGCCTGGGCTTCATTCACAGAAATGGTAATTCAGTTGGTCTGGGAGGGGGCCCTGGCATGGGTGTTGTTGGAACTTGTCCCCAGTGCTTCTAATATGTGGTCAGAGTTGAGAACACTGTCTAAGAATTGTGCAATCTAACTGGACTTCAAACTAACAATGAAATTCCATTTTTCTATAAGAAACCTACCTGAATTTTTTCTAAGTCAGAAAAGCATCATACTCTGTCTCTGGCTTTTATCCTTCCTAATAAAAGGTTTGGTAGTATTAATAAATCCATTTTGTCAAACAATGTGGGCATGAAACTTTTTTTCACTCACTATCAGTGCAGGTGATTTGTGATAGAGTTGCAAAATTTGAGAAAATGTCTATACCTTTTTGTTTTAGATTGTTATACTTTTGTGTTCTGTTTTAGTTTTTAAAAATTATGTACATGAAAGGAAGTTGCTTAGAGATGGAACTTAGTTGTTTGCTTACTTATTGTGACATAACTGCATAACAAACAGCCACAAGCCTCACTGTTAGAGAATGTTAAGTGTTCACAGCTCATGCCTCTGGGGTAACTTGAGGATGGCTTAGCAGTTCTGCTGATCTTGGCTGGACTAGTTCACAACATGGGGGTCAGCTGGCCATTTCAGGTGACTGGACATGACTTGGGTGGCGTGGCTCTGTCCACATTTCTCACTTCCTCCAGCAAACGCACCCAAAGATATTCTCACAGTAATGGTGGAGGTGGCAGAGAGCAAGTCACAGATGCCCTTTTCAAGACTTTGCTTGTCTCTGGTCAGCAAACATCCTATTAGACAAAGCAAGTCGTCTGACTGGACCCATCATTAAAGGATGGATAGTTACTCCACCCATTTACACTCCAGAACAAAAGGTATGAATCCAGGAAGGGAGAATTGAAGCTATTATTGCAATTCTACAGCTTCTGGCAAAACAAGTCCAATAACATCAAGCTCAGAAATGAAGTATGGAAACTAAAGAAATATGATGATATGTTGAAATAAATGGTTGGAAATATGATTTTTAAGCAAAAATAGGAGACCAATGATGTAACTTTATCAGCTTTCAATCTGCTAAATTACAGAGACTATGAAGGAAGAAATTGGCTCCTACTCTCTACTATCTCTCTTCTATTTTATATATATGACTATTAAACTCTATGGTATGGATACATTATAATGTATTCAAGGAAACTTGAAAACAAACATGTCCCTGTGTGGACATTTCAAATCAAACAGCTAAACTGTATCATAATAGCCAGCCGGTGTGATTCAGTGGTTGAGCATCAACCTATGAACCAGAAGGTCATGGTTTGATTCCTAGTCAGGGCATATGCCCAGGTTGCAGGCTGGATTCCCAGTAGGGGGCATGCAGGAGGCAGCCAATCAATGATTCTCTCTGATAATTGATGTTTCTATCTCTCTCTCTCCACACTCCCTTCCTCTCTAAAATCAATAAAAAAAAATAAACTGTATCATAAAATATCCATGGCCCAAGGTTAGCCTGGATCTTTATCTGAATAACCAAATATAGTTTTTTTAAACTTTACAAAAATACTTTGGACTGACTGCATAATATTTAGTAAAATTATCACATTATTTTGAAATTTTGTAATACAGAAGTTGAGTTTCTGTGTTAATGCTAAAATTGCTTTCTCACCCTAACTGGTTTGGCTCAGTGGATAGAGCGTTGGCCTGCGGAATGAAGGGTCTCAGGTTCGATTCCGGTCAAGGGCATGTACCTTGGTTGCAGGCACAACCCCAGTAAGGGGTGTGCAGGAGGCAGCTGATCGATGTTTCTCTCTCATCGATGTTTCTAACTCTCTATCCTTCTCCCTTCCTCTCTGTAAAAATAAGTAAGTAAGTAAATAAATAAATAAATAAAATAAAATTGCTTTCTCTCTGGATCAGATTAGTTGCAGACACAAAGGAAGGACATATTACCTCAACATAATACACACAAAAGTAGAAATCTGTGGCAGAATTTTTAAATCTGGCATAGCTAAGATAATAAGAAATTACAAAGTACATATGGTTTTTTTAATGTTTAGCTATCATTTTTTCCACATTAAGGAGTACTTTTCCATAAATGTGTTATATATATGTGGTATTGGAACATCAGTACTGAATTTTTTAGACAAGAACATTTTTGTACTTGAAGAAAACTTAGAGGTCACCTTATTTGGCCTCTCAATATATGCAGCTGGAAAGTAATCCTCAAATAAGTTGAAGTGATTTGCCAAAAATCATGCAGCAATTTAACCATCATCATAATATCTAATACTTACGCAGTTTACAAAGTATGTCCGTTAATTTTGATAACACCTTTGTTAAAGTATGTAGGACAGTTCTCATCATCTTTATTTTTTTATGAGTAAACCAAGGCACGGAGATATATAATTTATCCAACATCACAGAACGATAAAGGGACTCAACAGCTCCAATATATTACCCAGCCTCCTTACAGCATCAGAGTAGCCCACTTGGAAATGCAAGTTAAAAACACAAGGAGATGTGTAATCCTACACACCATTAGCATTACAGTGTTTAACTCAAAAAGACTGACCATACCATTTGACAGTGATGATGTGGAAGGAATGGAACTCTCATATCCTGCCGGCAGGATGTGACATGGCATAGCCACTTTAGATAATAATTTGGCAGTGTCTATAGAAGTTAAGCATACCCATGCCATACTGACTCGGCCTTTCCTCTCTTAGGTATTTACCTGAGAGAAGAGAAAGGCTTGAATACAAATGTTGATAGTAACTTTTTTTATAATAGCCATAAACTGGAAATGTGACAGTATTGATGACTGTCAAAACAGTTATATACTGATTGAAAGAAGCCAGACCACCACCCCCCCCCCGAAAAAGTACATAATTGATTATTTCATTTATTTAAAACTCTACAAATTTTAAAGTAATCTTCAGTGACACAAGTAGTGGGAGGGCAGGAAGGATCTGAAAAAAAATAGAAAGTGACAAGAGAGAATTTGGGGGTGATGAAAATGTCCATTATGCTGATTGTGGTGATGGTTTCATGGTATATATATGTCAAAATTGATCAAATAGTACACTTTAAAATATGCAGTATGTTATATGTATCAATATGTAAAAACAAAAGGGTTAAAAACAAAAAGTGGCTCAGCTGAAGTCAAGATTCTGAAAAATTTGTTTAATTATACCTAAACTTGCTAGATAATACTGATCTGAAAAGTGTTTTTCTACTCTTGACTGAATAAACCATAGTAATAAAAAGTACACAGATATAGAAAACAAAATAACAATAGCATTGTCACACCTTTATGCCTTCTGCTATAAATTCTAACAAGACATAAGTGGTGTGTTTTGTTGATTTGTTTTGTAAAAACAAGGATTCAATGAGAAAGGCATGGTTAGCCTATACTGGTGGGAGTGCAAATTAGAACAATCTTTTGGGGACATAATTTGGCATAGCTGTTTCAAGACCTTAAAAAGCATCTTATTCTTTGGTCAGGTAATTACACATTTAATCTAAGAAAGTGATCTCAAAACAAAAAGATTTGTGCAAAAAATTGCTCCTCCAAGCATTATTTATACTAGCCAAAAATGGAAACAAATTTAATGTCCAGAAATAAGGGAATTTTAAATAAACCATGGTACAGTCACTCAATGGGCTATTCTATAGCAATTAAATAAATAACTAGTGATGGTTTTTAGAGGATCACCTGTAGACTTCCCTGGAAAAAAAGTGAAGCTAAATTGCAAAATATCCCTCCTCTTAAAACTAATGAAATGAGAAAAAATAGGTAAAAACAAAAGAAAAAAACAGCACTCTGAGAGAAGGCCAACTTCTTATAATAATACCTGAAAAGTGGGAGTCAAGTCATACTTAAAAAGAGAAAAATCAACCAGTTATGTTATTTATTAGAACTCCTAATTCTCCATTCCTGAGCATTGGGGAAGTGAGAGGGAGATAAAAGGTGAGTATACAAAATCCTAAACATCCTTATGAATCCTACTCAGTTTGGGGAAAGCTTATCTGGGACAGAGGAGAAAAAGAAGCCCAGCAAACTATTGTGGCAGAGAAAGAGAGCCCTTTCACCCATGTCAGTATCTTACCAGTGATAAGGAAAAGTGTCCTATCTCACCATTATTGTCTTTGTTGACTAGAAGACATGGAGGGCACTGTCGAGTCATTAATAGTAAAATACAGACAAGCAGCTCAGCAATAAATAAGAATGTACCAGAAGAGAAAGCAAAGGAGAAAGAACACAGGACGGGGTGGAGCAGCCATGGGGAATTTCTACCATTCCTTGGCTTCCCACACCCTGGCACCAAACCCTTCCATTTTCTCACTAAAACTCCTGAGGCATGGTAGCATTATTCACAATAGCCAATAAGTAGAAACAACCCAAATGACCATTATCTAATGATGAATAAACAAAAAATGTGGTACATTCATAAATGGGATATTATTTGGAAATAAAAAGAAATAAAGTACTGAAACACATAGGAACTTCATTTCTTTAATATGACCTTTTCTTCTTTCTTTCCTTTTGATTCAAATTGGCCTCATCCAGCACTCTGACTCACCTGCCTCCCTTGAAAGCCCACTCCCTCAATCATTAAGCCCTCAGGACACTGAGGCTCTGATTAGCACCAAATAATCTTAGGAGCAAAGCCTCAGGCATGTTGAACACAGAGACAGAGTTTCAGTCAAACTAGACTAGAGGTAACATCTAGGTGTGGTTCAGCTCCAGACCAAGAAAAGCAGCAAAACCAGGCAAAGCAACACCATGGCTGATGCCAGGATCAGACACACTGATCAACTACCCCCTACCCTAGCACCACCCAATCAGTAATGACCATGACCCTAACTCTTTTAATCAGAATGATTAATGATTTTTCCCTTATGTAACCCATTCCCTGGAAGCCATCAGACAACAAGGTCTTTAAGCATTAGCTCACCCCTGTGTCTGGGTGTGGACTGCTTCCTAGAAATAAGCCCTTACTTCCTTTGCTGCATGTCTTATTGGGCTTTACTGTGTACAGGCAAATGGACTCCTTTAATCCAGTAACAGCACTGATACATGCTACAACTTGGATAATAAAAATGTGGTATATACATACAATGGAAGATTTTTCAGTATTAAGACAAAAAAAGGGGGGGTTGAGGGGAGAACACATGCCCCAACCAAGGATGTGGATCAATCCTGCAACCAAGAATACAGAACCTGAGATTAAATATGGCAGTGGAGTAAGTGGATGCTACACTAATACACTCCCAGAAAAAAATTGGAATTACAACTAAAATATATCTTTTAAAAAACACCAATCCTGAATAATCAACTGAAGACTAACCGGAGAGAACCCTGATAACCAAGGATGGAAAGTGGAGACCGCATAGACTGGTAGAAAGGGTGGAGGCGGGAAAGGGCTGGCCAGGCTCCCACAGACAGCAGCTGAAGTTCTGGAGAGATATCTCAGTTGTGGGGGGTTGCCACTAGAACTCTGGGGTCCCTAAGCAGAGCCCCCTAGCCCAGAGTTCCAGAACTGAGAAACGTGCCCATTTATCATCTGGCTGTGAAAAGCAGCAGGGTTGCTGTCTGTCAAGGAGTGGAGGCTGGAAATGCAGGCACTTTTTTAAAAAAAATATATTGTTGAGAGTATTACAGATGTTTCCATCCCCCGCTCCTTCCCTCCCCCCGCCCCCACCCGGCTGCAATGACCACCTCCACCCGAGGCCTTCACCACCCTACTGTTTCCAGAAGTAAGATCTTTGGTTATTCTCCCCCCACTCCCCACCTTCCTCTGAGATTCGTCAGTTTGTTCCATGCTTCCATGCCTCTGATTCTATTTTATTTACCAGTTTAGTTTATTCTTTATATTTCTTATTTGTTTATTTTTATTTTTAGATTTAATTATTAATAGACATGTATTTGTTGCATTTTTATTATTCATATTTCTTCTTCTTCTTCTTCTTCTTCTTCTTCTTCTTCTTCTTCTTCTTCTTCTTCCTCCTCCTCCTCCTCCTCCTCCTCCTCCTCCTCCTCCTTCCCCTCTCCCTTCTTCTTTTCCTCCTCCTCTTCTTAAAGAATAACCTTCAACATTTCATATAATACTGGCTTGTTGGTGATGAACTTCCAGCTTTTTCTTGTTTGTAAAGCCCTTTATCTGACCCTCAATTCTAAATGATAGCTTTGCTGGGTAAAGTAATCTTAGTTGTAGATCTGTACTATTCATCACTTTGAATTTTTCTTGCTAGTCCCTTCTGGTCTTCAAAGTTTCTGTTGAGAAATCAACTAACAGTTGTATGGGCCCTCCCTTGTAGGTAACTAACTGCTTTTCTCTTGCTGCTTTTAAGCTTCTCTCTTTTTCTTTAAGCATTGGTATTATTTTAATTATGATGTGTCTTGGTGTGGGCCTCTTTGGGATCCTCTTGTATGGAACTCTCTGGGCTTCCTGAACATATAAGTCTATTTCTTTCACCAGGTAGGGGAAGTTTTCTGTCATTATTTCTTCAAATAGGTTTTCAATATCTTGCTTTCTCTCATCTTCTTCTTGTACCCCATAATGTGAATGTAGATATGCTTGAAGTTGTCCCAGAGGCTCCTTACACTATCTTCATATTTTAGGATTATTTTCTCTTTTCTGCTTGGTTTGTTTTTTTTCTTCCTCATATTCCAAATCATTGATTTGATTCTCAGAATCCTCTACTCTACAGTTGAATCGCTGTAAATTATTCTTTATTTAAATTAGTGTGTGCTTAATTTCTGACTGGTCCTTCTTTATGTCTTTGACATTCTCACTAAGCTCCTTGAAAGTCTCATGAAAATCCTTGAGTAACCTTATAACCATGGTGTTGAACTTTGCATCCAGTAGTTCATTTTCTTCCATTTCTTTCATTTGTGACATGTTTCTCTGTCTCATATTTATTTGTGACATGATTTTGGCTTCTTCCCTGTTTGTTTCTGTGTATTAGGTAGAGTTGCTATGTCTCCTGGAATTGGTAGAGTGGCCGTGTATAGTAGGTGTCCTGTAGGACCCAATGGCTCAGCCTCCCCAGTCACTTGAGCTGAGCACTCTAGGTGTGTCCCTGTGTGGGCTGAATGCACAGTCTTGTAGTTGAGCCTTGATTGCTGTTGCCATCAGTGAGAGGACTTGACTTCCAGGCCAGTTGGCTGTGAAGACCAGCTGCAGCTACAGTGGAAGAGCTGCTGTGCAGGAAACACCCCTATGGAGCAGGACTTGCTTCACTGGGGCTTTGGTGCCCACTGAGGCTGCCTCTTGAGTATGTTGCTTGTGGATATGTAGAGTTGTAATGTGGTATTGTCTGAAATTGTCCACCAGGTTTACTGGCTCTAGGGCAGTGGTTCTCAACCTTGGCTGCACATTAGAATCACCTGGGAATCTTTTTAAAATCCTGATTTCTGGGCCTCATCCTCCAGAAATTCTGTTTCTTTGTTACTAATGTTGTGGCCCCACCCCACAAGGCCTAGGGTGTGGGGGCAGGCTAAAAGAGGTCATTAGTGTCAAAAGAGGGCATGTAATAATTTTGCCTATAAAGATTTAATTTTAAAAAAAATAGTATCATATTTTCTGATAAAACTATAGAAAGTTTCATTGAAGATATAATCAAGACCAGGATGCTTGATTACTACTTCCATTCAACATTCAATTGAAAGTCCTAGTAAATGAAATGAGAGAAAAAAATGTGTAAGAACTGGAAAGGAAACATGTTTGAAATGTCCTTCTTTTGGTTAATGATCTATATATATATAAAGATCCAGGGGCCGTCATGTCCAAAACAACCAAACAGACGACCGAACAGGCTGAGTGGGGCAACAAGGCCAGCAGGGCAGTTAGTGAGGGATGACCAAATGACTGAGTAACAGGCTGCGTGGTGCGACCAGGCCAGCCAAGGGGGGCTTTTGGGTGTGACCAGGCCAACGGGGGGGGGGGGGACAGAAAGGGGTGGCCATGCTGGCGGGGGGAGGGCAGTTAGGGGTGACCAGGCAGGCGGGGCGGGGGGGAGTTGGAGGTGACCAGGTTGGCAGGCAGAGGCAGTTAGGGGTGATCAGGCAGGCAGGCAGGTGAGCAGTTAGAAGCCAGTGGTCCTGGATTCTGAGAGGGCTATCCAACTGCCGGTTTAGGCCCGATCCTGGGGATTGGGCCTAAACCGGCAGTTGGACATTCCCCAAAGGGTCCCGGATTGGAGAGGTTCAGGCTGGGCTGAGGGACACCCTCCCATGCACAAATTTCATGTACTGGGCCTCTAATATGATTATAAAATTCAAAGGAATTTTGTAAATATTTTTATCTGTTTTTCATATAAACTGGTAAAGTTTTGTGGAATATAATTAGATAGCACCTATTAAAATTTTAAATGTGCAAAATCTAATCAACTATACCACATCCAGGAGTTTTTCCTACAGAAAATTTCAAAATGAGTAAAAAAAAAAAAATGTATATATATATATATATATATATATATATATATATATATATATATATATATATCTCCTATCTAATAATAGACAAACATGGTAATTAACCGTACCTCCGACACACTTCCCATTGGCTAATCAGGGCGATATACAAATTAACTGCCAACCAAGATGGTGGTTAATTTGCATACATAGGCGCAATCATGGGAAGCGATTGGGATCGGAAACCCACATGGCAGGCAAGAGCTGGGGGGCGGGCTAAGGTGGCCCTGCTGGCTGCCCCCCAGCAGGTGATTGCCATTGGAAAGCCTGGCAGCAGGCGAGGCACAACCCCAGGCCGGGGGTGCAGGCTGCCTGCAGCCGGTGATCACATTGTGGATCAGAGGGAGAGAGAGCCCGGGCGCAGGCCAGCTGCCACCCCCAGACCCCTGGGTCGGGGGTGCCACCTGGCCTGCTTCCCCATGATTGCCATGGCGATCGGAGGGAGAGAGAGCCCAGGCGCAGGCCAGCCCGCAATCCTGGACCCCCAGGGGGCCGGGGGCGCAGGCTGGCCTGCTTCCTCATGATCGCCATGGCACCCCCGCCACCTCCGCACCTGAGATGCAAAGGGTGGGGATGAAATGACTTTTCCCAACCACATCTGCAAATATCCTGGGGAAGGCATCACTGAAGAATTCACAGCAACTCTCTCTCCATGTTTCTAACTCTCTATTCCTCTCCCTTCCTCTCTGTAAAAAAACAATAAAATATATTTTTTTAAAAAAGAGAAAGAAACATCAATGATGAGAGAGAATCATTGATCGGCTGCCTCCTACATGCCCTGTACTGAGGATCAAGCCCACAACCGGGGCATGTGGCCTGACCTGGAATGAAACTGTGACTTCCTGGTTCATAGGTCGATGCTAAACCACTGAGTCACACTGGCTGGGCTCAATTCTAACTTATAAATTCATTCCAAGGACATATACAGCTTGAAAAGCTTTGGAAGTAGTTTCAAAAAAACTAGCTGTTAAGTAACAAGAAAACAGTTATAGAAGAAAGTTTAAATTAAAAGAAAAAAATGTTTTGATTTATTCAAGAGTGGGAACATCCTCCATGAAAATGTGTACCTTGACTGTGGGTGGCTGGGTGGCCTTATCACACCTTAGGAATTCAAATGCTTTTCACAATGAAAAGAAAGAGAGTTTCATCTCAGTTCTCTCCCAGGGTAGATGTCTGTCAATAGAAGGTGGACATCAATAAAAGGAGGGCTTGCACAATCAATCCAGAAAGTCAGCAATCTATGAATAATCCAGAACCCAGTATTTATCTCCTCTGCCACACACCCTCCCTCCCAGCCAGTGAGCAAGATAATTACTCTCAAGTCAAGCTAAGTGCCCCCCAGTCACAGTGGCCCAATGCTGACATACAAAGCATACAAATAATTCTCACTCTGGCATAAAAGTGACAACTTTCTTGGAAGAAAAGCAGATACTGTAAATTTCTCAAAGTCTTCCTGAAACATTTTTTAAAGTAATTTTTACTTCTTTAGAAAAAATGCCATGGGAAACCATCTGTAATAAAATGCCCATTCTATAAAATAATTCATCTATACTAATAAAAGGGTAATATGCTAATTAGACTGGGAGACCTTCCAGATGTTCTTCTGGACAAAGCCATGGTGGCGGGGCCAAGGTAGAGGCGGTTAGAGGCCAAGAGGGGAGGGCAGTTGTGGGTGATCAGGCTGGTGGGGGGCAGGGCCGTTGGGGGTAAGCAGACCAGCAGGGAGCCCAGTTGGGGACAAGCAGGCCATCAGTGGGGGTCAGTTGGAGGTGATCAGGACAGCGGGGGCAGGCAGTTTGGAGTGAGCAGGCCAGCAAGGGTACAGTTGGGGATGAGCAGGCCAGTGGGGAGGGAAGATAGGGGTGAGCAGGACAGCAGGGGGTGGCAGTTTGGGGTGATCAGGCTGGCAGGGGGGCATTTGGGGGCAAGCAGGCTGGCAGCGGGGGGGGGGGCAGTTGGGAGCAAGCAGATCGGCAGGCAGAGTGGTTAGAGGCAATCAGGCAGGCAGGCAGGCAGGTGAGTGGTTAGGAGCCAGCAGTCCTGGATTGCGAGAGGGATGTCCGACTGCTGGTTTAGGCCCGATCCCTGTAAACTGGCAGTCGGACATCCTTCGAGGGGTCCCAAATTGAAGAGGGTGCAGGCCAGGCTGATGAACATACCCTTCCCCGTGCATGAATTTCATGCATCGGTCCACTACTATATATATATATATATGCCTAAGCAACCGAACAACGGAATGACTGGTCACTATGATGTGCACTGATCATCAGGGGGCAGATGCTCAATGCAGGAGCTGCCCTATGGTGGTCAGTG
Organism: Myotis nattereri; assembly: GCF_964212035.1. Classification (NCBI taxonomy): domain Eukaryota; kingdom Metazoa; phylum Chordata; class Mammalia; order Chiroptera; family Vespertilionidae; genus Myotis; species Myotis nattereri. The sequence goes on from NC_138075.1 coordinate 96,691,490, forward strand.
CACTCCCACAGCCAACCTCCCGGGGCCCCTCCCCACAGCCAGCCATCCCCAATGACCATAATGGGGTCAGCCGGCCAACCTCCATGACCCCTATTGGACCTGATCACCTGCCAGGCCAAGGGACCCCACTCGTACACAAATTTGTGCACCAGGCCTCTAGTGTAATATAAAATTACTTGCAACATACATTTAATTGGAAATTATCTAAATGTCTAATGATATAGAAATGGTTAAATAAATTCTAGGACATATAATACTATATAATTATTTAGAAAATGAAGTATATTTCATATACTGACAGAAAAAAAAATCAATGAAAAGTAGGGGGGGAAAGCTTGTTAAAAATTCATTTATATGTGTGTATGTATAATGTCTTAAAGAATATACACAGTGGGGCAAAGTGGGTTTACATTTGTATCAAGACAGAGTTTATTCTTGCATTATTATTTATTCACTAGAGGCCCTGTGCATGAAATTCATGCATGGGTGTGCTCCATAGGCCTGGCCAGCGATCGAAGCGCGAGTGTATGGCACTGAAGGGCAGGTCCCTGCTGACCTCTGGGCCCTGGGCAGCACCTGGACCACCCAGTGGCACTGCACAGAAGCCAGGTGGGCAGCCCACTCCCTCCTGGCCAGCCTCACAGACTGGCTCCTGCATAAACCCCCAGGGAGCCCAACCGACCCCTGCAGTCCTGGTAGATGTGGCCCAGCTCACCTGAAAGAGGCCGTGCAAATGCGAGGTGGGCTCCTCATGAGCACCCGGCACCTGAGTGTGGGGGCTCCCCTGGCATGAGCCCTGGCGTCCCAGGGGAGGGTAGCAGGGGGAGTGAGAGCGAGTTCAGCGGACACCCTGCATTCTCACCACACCTCCGACCCTGTCACCCCCAACCTCAGGAAGTCGGTGAAGGGTCTCAGCCCTCCACCATGGTGCTGCAGGAGCTTGGTCATTGCCACCCACCCCAAGTTCCCTGTCCCAACCTGGGGCCCGGCCCCAATCAGGCGATCAGGGACTGCCAGCCTCTGGTCACTGTCTGCAGGGCAATCGGTTGGGACAGGGCCCCCTGCCTGGCTCCCTCAGCACCTGGGAGTCGGGTGGTGGCCCTGCCCCCTGCCGCCACCATGGGTCACTGTCTGCAGGGTGATCGGCAGGGCAATTGGGCCCCCGCTCACACCCGCCTTGGCATGGTGCCACCCGCTCACCTGTCCACCATCCTGCCACGGTCCCACTCTCGTCCACGCCCATTGGGGCTAGCAGCACCTCCACTGCCAGCACCAAGTCACTGACACCCACCATGTTCCGTGCAGCCCCCTGGTGGTCAGTGCATGTCATAGTGAGCAGTCAAACTCCTGGTCAAAGGGATAATTTGCATATTAGGCTTTTATTATATAGGATAATTGTATTATTTTCCATATAAACAACTGTAAACCTTTTTTCTCTCCACCCTGTATACCAAAGTGTTAAACTATTATAAGGAAGATTTGAATATTTTGTATGTACTCTGAATAATTTGAAATTTTCAATAAGAAAGTTTTAGTTTCCTATAAAAATAAATTTGTTAAAATACTTGATAAAGAATAATTTTCCCAATTTTAAAAGAAATTTTAAATAAATAGAATCTAATATACCTGCCCAAAATGAATTAATAAAGATATGGATATGTGTAGTGCCCTACATAAGTCATAACTATATCAAATTTCAATGTTAATTTCAGACTGGTCAAAACTCAACAGAGCAGCATTAACAATGTGATATTGCCTTGCTTATACCAAATCATAGTTTAAAATACTAATACAACACTGCAATGAAGCACCCTTTAGAATATGACTTGACTACCATGGGTCAGGTGATGACTCAAATCTCTGAACTGGCACTTCCGCAAAGCCATCATTCATTTCATTTGATATGTCCTCTACTTGGCATATATGTGTCATTTACATATGTGTCTGCCTTTGTGCCTTTCTCATTAATCATCTCAATTAAAGTAGCACCATGAGATATGTTGTGACTCTTGGGTTATAAGTAGTATATGATTATAAGGTAATCCTCCTGATAATACAGAGTATGCTCAAGTGTTTCCTGTCTTCTCAGCCCAGGATAGTGATGGTACTGGCTAAGAGAGCCTGAGGGCACTCACCTGGGCTGTATTACTTATATGAGCCTCCATGCACATTTTCCCAAACCAGAGCCAATGTGGCTGGACCAGCTCTTATGGTTGTTACTATGTTTGCAAGACACAATGCACCTCAGCAAAATCATCAGGGAACTTTAAAAAAAGGCTTATTATTCACAAGTCCTAGAGGGTACACAGCACACCAGAGGGCCACACACTGAGGTAGTGGGTAGAGAGAGAAGGAGGGAGCCTGGACTTGGGGCTCTAACTTTATTGGGTCCAATGTGGGATACCTAGGGTTTTGTGGGTTCACTTTTTATTGGTAAATTTAAAACATAAGAGCAGGAATTAGGGCTTGGGAAGGGAAAAGCAGGGTCACTCAAGTGGTCAGTTATGCCAATTACCAAGAGTTTTTAAAATGGGAACTTCGCGCCCATGTAACACACAGGTTCATTTGAGATGGATGTCTTTGAAATGGATGCTTCTGCCATCAGAAGCTTATTGTCAGGCACTACATTGTGGTGAAATTTTAATATTATTTTTGATGTGAAAGCACAGCATTTTTAAATCTCATCACCTGTGTACTAGTGAGAATATAGTCTCTAGATCCCCAAGCTGAGAACACTGATCTGAAGGATCATTAGGGGTTTTAAATGACATGACATTGTTTAAAGAGCTTAACACAATACTTGAGTAAGTGCTCAATAATTTTCAGTTTTCTTCCCTTCCCTTTTCACTTTATAGATTAGAGTTTCTTAGTCCACTGTGAGCATTAATTTGTTCAGCTCTGCCTTCAGGTGGAACATCTGTATAAATCCAGTTTTGTGAATATTTTTAAACTGAGAGCTTTTCCATCTGTTCTGGAGTTATAGCCATCCACATTATCCTCACTTGAGCTCTTAATGATATATGTGTGATGGAATCAAGACGTTTTAATGTGTAAGTATTCATAGCCTCCCCATTCCTGTCTGTTCAGATTCTACCATTTCCCACCATCTGAGGCATTCTTTCTTTGCCAGTCTAGTTCTTGGTATTTTTGTGATACAAAATTAGGAGACAGGGAGAGTTACCAGGCCAGAGATGCATGAAGAAAGGGGAAAGGATTTTGGATTTCTGGGTCAGCCCTGGGCTCGTTCTTGTATAGAATCCAGGTAATGAGCAAAGCAGAAATAAAACTGTAAAAAACACACAAAACTCTCAATTCTAAACTGGTCTAAAGAAAAAAGCGTGAAGTAGAGGCAGGAGGAAGAAGACAGGCGAATCTTAAAAGGTGGATGTCAGGAGAATAGGGGAGTTCAGGAAGACTCTGGAACAAACATAGAATATGAAAGATGTGTGGAAGAGAGGTGTTATTTTTAAGGTATTGTTGTGGGTTATAACATAAATCTCCACAAAATTTCTTGAGAAATGCACATAGAATATTTAAATTCCTTGTAAATTACTTTGGACTGCTGGAGTATATATTTCTTCAAATGGAATGCTATGTTAAAACTAATTCATCTGAACCCCATGCGCACACGTACATTTGGGTCACATGCAGTCCTTCCTAATGAAACAGCTAGCATCAGGATTCCATACTCTCTTTAAAGCTCAGCAAAATTCTGTGTATTTCATGTAAGATTTTCATTTGAACATTCTCTCAAGAGAAAGTTACTAATATTGATCTTTCTTGTAAACACAGGTGGTTCTGTCAGACTTCAAAATCCATTTTAAAACTTACAAGTAGGGTGATTTTATGCACACACATAGAGTCACAGAGTGTGAAGATAGCTAAGTGATCCTCAGTCCATCCTCCCTCATCAAACACACAGTCGAGACCGGATTCTCCAGCTTCCCTGGCAGCTAATTGGCCATTGGACTGTGAGCAGTGGAAAGTGCAGAGGTGATTAGGCAAGTTCCATATTAGACACTTACAAGGAAATAGCTTGCTGTCTAGATTCCCTTCCGCAGGCTAAATTGTGGACAAGGAGCTGAATCAGTTTAACCACTTGGGTAGAACAAGACCATAGTAACAACAACACAGAAAGAACCCAGCCTCTCCATGATCTTTTGCCCACCCAGCCAGGGCAACCAGTCCTTCCTAGACTGTTAGCATGAGAAAGAGGTACACTTCTATATGTTTAAACCAGTGACTGATGATAGTATCTGTTAGTATAGCTTAGCCTATACTATAATCAATACATTTAGAATATGTTGCTTTCAGTTAGGGAATTATTGACTAACATGTAATATAACATATACACTAATGTCTGTATTATGCAAATAATCTGTTGTAGTAAAAACTACAATCATTGAGGTCATCATCAGGTTTGAAGATGATGCACTGGTATGAAGATTCATCTTCCTGTACAATTATGTTGTGATTGATTAAGACAGAGTTCAGATGTGCAAAACTAGAGCAAACAATTGTAGTGAACCAGCTGATAGCTGCACATTCTTATAGCATCCATTCACTCAATAATAAAAATATCAAAGGATTTCTAGTTTCCAGTCCAGCATGCCATCTCTCCCATCCACACAAAAGGAAAAAGCTGGACTAACTGAAAGTCAACAACTCCTCTTAGTTCCATCAGAGAGAACAGAGGCCACAGGGCAAACCTCTGCCCCCAAATTGTAGAGATAGACAGGGGATCCCACCAGGAGAAAGCTCCTCAGGAACCAGTGCCAGAGGAGAAAAACCCAAACTGTAATTGACAAGTTGTTGGAGGCTCCATGTGAATAAGTTTGAAAATTAAAAACTCCAGGGAAAATTTGGCCTTAGGGGTATGGGGGGCACTTTTATAAGTTTTAGTTCCTGGAGCCCTACCAAGGTCTCATAGTAAGATAAGAGAAAAGTACCCTCCCGTTTCTGGCGGGGGGGGCGGGGGGGGGGGAGGAGGGGGAAATAGTCATTCTAAATACTCGCAGAGCACTCTGTTGTTCTTACAAGGCCTGCCTTCAAGAGAAACTGTTTCTCGAGAGCCTAATCTACTGGAGTTATACCAGAGCCTAACTGGCCTGGAGGAAGGGACATACCAACTTGATCCCATTCTAGCCATCCTGTCCCACCTAAGGTTGGGGAGGGGGTAATAAACAGAGAGGACACTGAGAAGGACATGTGAAGGTCACAGCCCTGGGGCACTGGTTTACTGAAAGATTGAGCCCTATAGGACTATAGAATGCTTTCCTCTCCTACACCTCACCACATCAATAGTGCTCCTGTGTAATAACAGAGGAATACAGCTGAAAGAGCTGTGTCTCAGATGACATCTATGTATATAAAAGCCTAATATGCAAAGTGTCCCCTTGGGAGTTCGACTGGGAGACCAGGAGTTCAATTGTTCACTATGACATGCACTGACCACCGGGGGGTGACTCGGAATGAAGGAAGGCCCCAGCCGGCAGCTGGAAAGCCCTGATTGCCAGCCAGGCCTAGGGACCCTATCCATGTGCCAGGCCTCTAGTGTAAGAATAAGTCTTTACACTGGGGGGTGGGGGAGGTGAGAGTATGTGCTGGGGGGGAGGAGGGGGGCGGGGAGTGTGGCCGGGGAGAGGCCAATGGGTAGAAAAGGAGACATATGTAATACTTTAAATTTTTTAAATTTAAATTAAAAAAAAATAAGTCTCTAGCCCTAGCCAGTTTTGCTCAGTGGATAGAGCATCAGGGGTCCTGGATTTGATTCTGGTCAAGGACACACATACTGCAGGCTCCTCCCTGGCCTGGACCCTGGTCAGGGCGCATGCAGGAGGCAACCAATTGATGTGTTTCTCTCACATTGATGTTTCTCTCTGGCTTTCCCTCTCTCTTCCACTCTCTCTAAAATCAATGGAAAAATATCCTCAGGTAAGGATTAAAAAGAAAAAGAAAAAGAAAAGAATAAGTCTTTAGGCACACCTAAAAAATATTGTCTACTATGTACCAGGCAATACATTTGTTGAAGATATAGTGATGTTAAATAAAAGCTCTCCCTTCATGGAGCTTATATGCTAATATAGAAATAGGACAATAAACCACATAATTGCAATTAATGATAAGTGACATGAAGAAAATAAGGAAAGTCGTGGCTGGGTGGCTTGGTTGTTTGGAGCGTCATCCCATACTCCAAAAGGTTTTGGGTTCCATTCCCAGTCAAGGCACATACCTAAGTTGTGGATTCCAACCCCAGTTGGAGTGTGTATGGCAGGCAAACAAAACAAAACAAAAACAACAAAAAAAGAAGAAAAAATAAAAGAGAAGAAAAAGCAAAGGCTGGAAGTGATGGGGAGGGAGGACACACTATGATCAGGGAAGATCTCCCTGAGCTGAGGCCTAAATGGATGAGAAGTTCATTTTATAAAAGCAGAGAGATCCACATTCGGTCCATTCAGATTTTGGTTCCTGACCCTCTAGACCAGTGAAGGCGAACCTTTTGAGTTTGGCGTGTCAGCATTTTGAAAAACCCTAACAACTCTGGTGCCGTGTCACATATAGAAATTTTTTGATATTTGCAACCATAGTAAAACAAAGACTTATATTTTTGATATTTATTTTATATATTTAAATGCCATTTAACAAAGAAAAATCAACCAAAAAAATGAGTTTGCATGTCACCTCTGACATGCGTGTCATAGGTTTGCCATCACTGCTCTAGACATACATGAACACTGTAGATCCCAGAGAAGTTGATGGAAACAAAGACCAACCTCCAATGTATCGGGAAGATCAACTGCTTGATCCCTGAGGCCTGAGCTTCCTATGGGGCAGTGTTTGATGAGAAAAAGAAATTCATAAAATCTCTGAGTGAGTCATGTGATAAGTTTGTGACCAAAATTCCCCCCGAAAACCTGTCAAACTTTCAGAGAAGCACTTCTGAATTTCATGACCTATTTATTGAAATTGCTTTTCATAGGTTGATTGGTTAGTCACAGTGTACTATGATAATGTTCTGTATTAAATAAATGTTCTGTGATTGGTTAATACATCTTCCCATTTATTAGAATAACTTTATTTCTATATGCTAATCAAATATACTATTTCTGGCTGTTAAATATAGTATTTGTAGTAACTTTTATTTCAGAAATTAGGTGTTTAGTTTCACCTATTTTAACATTATTTCTATAAAAAGTCTGTAGATCTAGACCAGTGGTCGGCAAACCGCGGCTCGCGAGCCACATGCGGCTTTGGCCCCTTGAGTGTGGCTCTTCCACTAAATACCATGTGCGGGCCCGCACGTACAGTGCTATTGAAACTTCGCGGCCCATACGCAGAAGTCGGTTTTCGGCCTGGGCAAGTCTATTTTGAAGAAGTGGCGTTAGAAGAAGTGGGGGTACATTCACTGATGTCAACCCCTCAGATTGAGGACATTTTTAGCAAAGGCCAGCTTAGGAGTACCCTAATTAAGTTAATAACGATGTACCTACCTATATAGTTTAAGTTTAAAAAATTTGGCTCTCTAAAGAAATTTCAGTCGTTGTACTGTTGATATTTGGCTCTGTTGACTAATGAGTTTGCCAACCACTGATCTAGAAAAACCATTATTGAAGTCTGATACCAATACTTTATATAGATAACCAGCTGTGCATTGAACACTAGCATTGCAAATAATTGTCTTTGTATAAAACATTTTTAATTAATTTTCAAAAAATTAAAAAGATTTAAGGTTTTTAAAAAATCTTATATTCATTCATTATAATTTTTCTTTTCGATTATAACTATGTATAATTTTAGTATTTTTGAAGAAAATAGTATTTTATAAACAATATATATTAAAATAAGCTTAACTTTAAAATTTTGTTTTAATGATGAAAATATATTCAAATTGTGGACACTTTTAGTAGAATTACATTTTATTTGTATATTTCAGAACACAGACTATGACAGAATATTGATTATAATAACACAATTAGTGATTTTGCTGAAATGAAGACAAATAAACTTAACAGAATAAAATGCATGACAATTTATGAATTATGTCTCTTTCATTTTATTACTCATCTAAACATTGCCAGTCCAACAACAAAACATCCAGACATGTGCAATAACAATTAAACTTACTTATCTTTGATATTTTCCCAACAAAAAATCCTAACTTTACACAGTTTTTAATTTCTCATTGTGATGGTATATTTGTCAAGATAGAAGAACGGGACATATTTTATTTGTTTTGATTTATAGAGAATGATAGACAATTACAAACGATTAACAATTTGATTTGTAACTTTTAAATATTTAGACATATGGTATGTGGGCATTCATTTGTACTCGTGCCTAGAGGCAGGCCTAACAACTATAATAAATGGAAACAGACAAAACCAAACAAAACAGAGACAAAACAGCAAGAAGAAGATTGTGAACTTGTAGAGGCCATTACCATCTTCTTAGGCTCCTTAATCAAAGCTACTGAGTTTCTCCCCACCAGCAAGATATGCCACATATAATCATGCTGTGCCTACTCTTACAATAAAGCAACATTTCAGGATTCCCGAGGCTACTCCAAAGCATGTTGTGTTTCATTGCCCGATGGGAAGGAAGGCCTCACAGAAGACTCAGCAGTTACTGGCTTTTTAGTGTGAGTTCACATGAACATTAACATAACATACAGCTAAAGCTGCGCGAAGACATCACATTCCAGGTGACACTGAGATTGCATTTGCTCCCTACCTACGAAAAAGATCACAAACAGAAGTGAAAATGAACACGTTGGCACTGACTTTCCTGCTGTTGAGTGAGGAGCCGACAGGTATGCAACTGCATAGTTACCTGTGCCTACAGTTATACAGTCAAGTGTTCAAAGCTCTTCCTCTCTGTCCTTCCTGTGCGCCTTCAAAGAGGCAGTGTAATCTGATTCATCACAAAAGCTCTGGTGCCCGCCTGACTCCATTCAAATACAGGCTCCATCAGTTTATCAACTTGTGTTGACAGCAATTCTATGCCTAGGTACCCTCTTCTACCATGTGGGTACTAATGACTATTTACCCCGAAGGGTGGCTGTAAGAATTATATGGGTTAAGTGCCAAGAATAGTGCATGGGCACTCAGTAAGTGCTATGTGTATATTATTCGAATTTTTTACATGTCCTTAATTATGTTCCCACCTATAAGAGTCTGGAAGAGCAGTATCAGGACATGTGTTTTGCACTGACTGCTAACATGTGTTTTGCACTGACTGTTTTGCACTTGACTTGCAGGTCCAAGTGGCACTTGGATATTGCGAGGCTCCCTTTGACCTAGACCTTGGGCCATTTACATTGTACAGCTAATTGACATACATCTTTTCCCTTCTCCCTTCTTCTTAGCCCAAACTCTCTTCTACATTAGAATCTGTGGTAGCTACAACAAGACAGCCCCTTTAAGAAAAATCAGTGAAAGGGATGACTGATTACTGATGGTCACTACATAGTCTCAGGTGCAGACCGGACCTCTCCCTCCCCACCAGCTGCCTGCTGGCTGGTCAGTGACCCAGACACTGGAGCAAGAATTAGTCTCCTTGTGCTGGGGAGCAGGGGAGGTGTCTCCATAGAGGCCTCAAGAATCAATACAGCACCCCACGTGACAAGTTTATTCTTGACTCCTCTCCTCCAACCCCCCTTTCCCTTTTGCACTTTTCAACAGCAGGAGCATGAAAGTAGGCGACCCAAGGAAGGCCTGGACAAGGAAAGGAGGAAGGGGAGATCTCAAGCAAACCTCGGCGTGTTGACTCTTACTGTATATTTTTTTCAACGGAAGTCCTAAAAATCTCTCTTGAAACCCAGAGGCTTTTGGCATAGAACATGAAAAAGTCTGATGTAAGAGGTGAAAATGCTGTTTTCCAATCAGGCTCAGGTTTCTGAAATAAGGATCTCTTTTTGCATGTTTCAGGAAAGATGTCGGTAATGTGGTTACAAAATTTTTAGCAGACACATAAAATGGCCCTTCTATCATCTTTAAGCTCCCTCATGCGTTTCTACAGATGATTTACAGATTTACTGGGTTCAACAATCTTTATATCAGACATCCTAAAACATGAGATGAGGTATATTTGTTTCCATGGGCTTTCTTAACAGACTTATAAGTTACGCAAAAATTGTGTTTTTTTAAATAAAATTTGATGCCGTTCTTGGCACAGGGTTTTGCATGCAGGTGCTCCATAAATATTTATTCTTGATTATTAAAAAAAAAAAACACTGAAGAGTAGTTCCAATTGCGTGAGGGTTTTTTGGAAGGGAGGGAGTAAGCCAGAAAATAGTAATTCTTAAAAATTATTCTCCATTTTCTGTGATTACAAAAAGCATAAGCCTCAAAACCCAAACACCAATCACATATCTAAAGGTATATTAGCACCTTTTAAAAAGTGGCTAAAATAAAAGAACATAGTATCAAAAATATTGTAAAAATAATTAGGCTGAATCTCTAAACACATGCAACACGTTTTTAGGAGGAGAAGAAAGAAAAAATACTTTTTATTCCATCTTTTTTCCAATTCTCCCTGGTTATGGCAGTCCCTAGTCATCGAAAAAGCACTTTTCTTTAGCCAGCCTGTGGTAACCAAGATCATCTTTGTGTAAATGTGCATTATGTAGGGTGTAGGCTGAGTTCCTTTAGCCAGGATACACCAAAAATACAGTGACACAAACAAGGGGAAGCTTCTTTGCTCCCCATAACAGTCCAGAACTGAGAAATCTAGGTCTAGGGCCAGCAAACATAGCCTCTGGTCAAATCTAGCCTGTTCTTGTTTCTGTTTCTGAGGTAAGAATAGTTTTCACATTTTTAAATGGCTAAAAAGAATCAAAGAAAAGATAATGTTCCGTGGCACATGAAAATTATTATCAAATACAATCTTCAGTCCACTGAATAAAGTTTTATTGGAACATAGCAACACTCATTCATGGATTCGTTCAAAGTCAAGTCATTAGGGCTACTTTTACACTACAATGGTAGAGTCGAAGAATTGCAACAGAGACAGTATGCCCCACAAAGTCTGAAACACTGATTGCTATTTAGCCCTCTACAGAAAACGTTTGCTCAGCCCAAGCTAGGGAGCTCTCACTCCTGTGGTCCATTCAAGACCCCAGGTTCCTTCCATCTTGCAGTTCTTCTGTTCTTAACACATCCATGTTTCAGCTATTGGTTACAGGGAAGAATTAAGAAGGAGGGCAAGCAATTTTTTTGAGCATGTGAAGAAGAAATTGCACCATCACTTTTGCTCACATGGATTCCTTTGGTGAATTTATTAAAATATCATACACATAATGAAAGCAAGGAGGGTGGATTTGGGGCAGGGGTTGTCAGCCAAAAGTTTGACACTGCATGAAGTACAGAGAATAATGAAATCTTTAAAAATCTTTTGAGTACCTGAAGTCCATTAAATTCAAAATATAGTCATACTAGTGGCTAGCCTATGGTCAGAAGTCTTCACTCTATTTATTAAAAGGGCCACTTTTGTTGTAAGGTAAGCTGATGTTCAAGCTAGAATAATCTACTAGAAGGAAATCTAGTATTTCAATGCATGTTTTGAAGATGAAATATTCCTCAGGGTTCCCTCAGGACCCCAGTAAATAGAGCATTTTCATGTGTGTAACGCAATGAAGACTCAGTAATTGTTGCAGGTTACTGAAGATACTTTGATATCAAGGGATGTTGGGGTGTTGGAGCTCCTGGTTTACTTCAGGTCCTGTCTCAAGATCTGTGAAGTAGCACAAGACATTAGCCCACCTGTATCTCAGCTCTACTAACTGGTTATTGTTTGTATCTTCTGCACTTATATCTAGTTCATGTTTTTTTAGAAATGGAGGTGATAAAGTATTTGTGTTTTTGTCCCGAGTGAATTTGACAACTGTACAACCATATTGAAGGTTCTCATCTTGACTGGCTACTTTGTGAAAAAAAATTAATTCCCATTCCATAAAAAAATGGAATAAAGAGATAGATGCAGTTTACTTCTTCAAATCATGGGTGCAGGGGCTCATCACTTTTGTGAATTAATCTTATATTGCTTGGGGTCGGTTATCACCTCATCATGTGATATATTTGAAAATCCCTGTGCAGCCATACTCTACTCTGAAGACCATGGCTGCCTGAAACTGCTCTCCTGCTTCTGAACAGGTTAATGACGGAATAAACGGCAGTTTCATCCTGAAACAGTGTTGAATTAGCCTTCTAAATTAGAGCCATTACCAGGCAGTGCACATAACTATTTCAATACTTAACATGTTCTGAAATTAGGACAGAATAATATTGAAAGTCTTTAGAGTGCAAGATGTTTTTTAAATTGTGAGATTTATTGTAAATTTGCTACAGTCTATTGGTGTTTTGCAGCATCTCTCAAAGCCTTTTTATTCTTATTGATTTCAGAGAGGAAGGGAGAATCATTGATCAGATGCCTCCTGCATGCCCCCTACTGGGAATCAAGCCTGCAACCAGGGCATGTGCCCTGACCGGGAATAGAACCATGAGCTCCTGGTTCATGGGTTAACGCTCAGCAACTAGCCACACCAGCCGGGCTCAAAGCCTTTTTGGACCAACCTACACATGGAAAGGAATTCACCACGTTTATGAGAAAAATTGTTTCTAATCAATGGGGAAAAAAGTCTTTAATAAGTGCCATAGGAATAATTGCCCACACAATTGGAGAGAAAAAAATCAAATTAGATTTCTACCTCACAACACATACAAATTAATTTTAGGAGGATTAAGCAGCCAAGTGAAAACAGTTATTTTAAACTATTAGGAGAAAATATAGGAAAAAATCTTTGTAGGAAAGTCACAAAACCCAGAATTCATAAACGAAAAGATAGAATTATTGACCTATATTCACATTTAAACATTTAGTAAAGCAAAAGAGAAAGTAGGTAAAAGGCAGATGTTAGACCAGGTAACATATTTGCAATATATAAAGCATATACATATGGAAAAATTATTTACAAAAAACCTTTATAAAGTATAATAAGAATGCAACTAATAAGAATGTAAGCAATAGTCCTGGCCTGTGTTGCTCAGTAGTTGGAGCATCTGCCCACACAGTGAAGGGTCTCAGGTTCGATTCCTGGACAAGGGCACATACCTGGGTTGCAGGTTGACCAGTGGCCCCAGCTGAGGCACAAGCCGGAGGCAACCAATCATATAGGTATCTCTCTGTCATCTATTAATATGTTTCTCTTTACTCTCCTTCCCATCCTCCTTCCACTCTCTTTTAAAAGTCAATGGAAAAATATCCTCTGGTGAGGATTAACAGCAACAAAAAGAATGTAAGCAATGGCCATAAGCAAATGTCTTCAATTAAAAAAATAAAATGATATAAATAAGTGAAAAGGCTCTCAAACAATGACATTATTTTACTCATCATGTAGGCAAACTTTATAAAGACTGAACATATACAATGGTGTATAAGCATGTGAGGCAATGGGGACATTCATGTGTTAGTGGGAGTGTAGGTTGAAGAGAAATTTGGAAATATCTATCAAAATTTTTAAAATCATGTTTCCTTCAACCCAGTAATTCTAGTCTGTGTAGCTATCCCTATAGAAATATTTACACATGTGCAGAAAGGATCATATACAAAAATGTTTGATGTTCATAATTGTGAAAATTGGAAAGACAAAGACTTTCATAGGGAAATGGCTAAATGGATTATATAACAGTTAAAAGGCATTATATTTATATATACTATTATGAACATTCTCTATGAAATTATTGAGTGAAAAAGCAAGCTTTAGTTTAATACATCTCTTTGTGTGTATACACTTATGTAAAGTATGGTATCATTTATTTTTAAAACGAATACAACAAAACTATAATGTTTTGTCTGTATTCCGATATGTGACTGCATAGAGAAAGGTAGAATTGATGCACATCAGACCAGCAATGGCCACCTCTTGGTGGCTGCCTCTGAGAATGTGATTGGGTGGCGCTAGCTGAAGAGGAACTTCCACTTGTACTCTAATCTTTGGTTGCTAGAGAGTGAATTTATGGAAAAGACCCTCTGTGAGAAAACTTACTTTGTATTATTTATTTGATTAAAGTATAAATAAAGCAAAAATACCTGTGAGGTACTTGCGGACCACCCATTCTACTAGTTTGCTCACAATGTTTCTGCAGCTGTGTCTTGCTGTGTTGTTCCAATATGTATCTCTACAGGTCTGACTATCCAAGTGTGAGGTGGACCTATTTGTCCATAAATTTATTATTTTATGCCATTGGGACAGGAATAGACAGTCATTCCATGCTTTGTAATTTATTTAATTGCCTATAAGTAATAATTGGAAAAGAGGGTTTAAAAGCAATCATTATTTTCAAAAATTATGACCAATATTTGTTCTGAAATGTCAAGTACCTTGGTAAAATATCAACATGCCAAAAATGAAGGCTTCTTTTCCCCCTTCATTAGAAAGCAAAATTATATTTATAACCACTCAAAGTCCAATAGAATGAATTTAGATTTCTACTAAATGTTTTTACTTAACATTTTTCTAGCTTTAGCAATAAGTACCTTTCACATTTAAAAAATATCTTGATGAGAGCATAAGACAAGTTTATGGAAAACTCAATCATCTTCATTTTACACTTCGGTAAATTCAGGTTAAACCAGCATCAAATTAACTAGAATTAAGATTAGGGATCAAGTTTTCTAACTCTGGCCTAAGTTTCTCCCCCTGCTACATATAGCAATCTCCCACAAACTACATATACTTTCTTAAGTCTTTCTAAAACTGAAAGCTTGACTTCTGAAGGTTATAATACAGCATTTCATAAACTGAGATTGGAATATAGCATAAGAAGTGGAGTAATTTTAGGAAAATGTGACATTTAAAATAATGATAAATGTATCTAAACAGTGGATTAAAATACACAAAGGATGAAATGCAAAAATAAAATTTTGGTCTGTCACAAAATACGTGCTCATTGTATATTAGAGAGGGATTCTCCACGTAATTCCACTTTAAAATAGATCCTCCAATATTCTTTCATTTTTAAATGAATTCTAATGACTAAACTATACTCTAAAGTAATTATCATATATTAATTTTCAGTGACTTAACCTGAGACTGAGGTGTATATTACTCCTCTACTACATTAAAAAATAATTGCTGAAAGATATTTTGCTATATAGTTTATATCAGAGTTTAAGAAAACAAATTTTACATGTGAGTCTATACATGTAAATATGTCTTCAACCAAAATTCCCTAAATGCATTTAAAATTGTGTAAATAAGGTAAGACTAAAACAACAAAATTAATTTGCTCTGTACTAGCCTATATTGCAGCATACAGCTCTATAAGTCAGGAGAGTAGGTACTGAGAAATGCAAGCCACTGCACACAGGCCTGTTGCTTTACCTAGCACAGCTGACCAATATATGTCAGAGGGCAGTGTTACAGCTGATTTCATTGTCACGTCTGGTGGCCACAGCACAGTCACGGAGACCACAGCAGGAGGAACAGGTTTCTTTCCCTCCTATAAATTACCGATTAGGACTACTTTTGTTGTGCCAGTTACTCACAGCAAGTCTGGGGCTGAAACTTTATGATGTGTCCTTGATTTAACTCCCTCCAGCGAGGTCAAAGCCCTTCTCTGCCCTGAACCCGCACCACAGCTAGTCAAGTGCAGCTCCAATGGCAAGACGCCTGCGCTACAACAGCAAGTTATATCATAAAAGAGAACTAGGACACAGTGGTCAAATGATGCTATTTATACACCTGATGTTCAAAAATGTGAACCTACATCCTCTTCCGCTTTAGATTGCTCCACTGCCCGGTTTGCTGCCAGGTAGTTTGGGGAGGGGGTAACATATGGAAAATTCAGGGGTCTGATTAGTCTTGGGGGAAATAGCTCTAGTATATAAAAGGAAGATGCTTAGGTGAGCCGCTGCCCAACCACCTCTAGAGAAGAAAAGGACAAATGATGCCATGACTTCCAGGTGCGGGTAAATCTACTTTCGACCTTAAAAACGGATAAAAGGTGTCCCTACAGCGACGAGGCCGGCTGCGAGAACGCGGGCGTCTAGGTGCTCAGAGTCCTGGGGATCTTCCAGGCTGACAGAAGCTCTGAGCCTCCAGTTGCACCCAACCCAGGGTTTCGCTGCTCTTTCACTTGCGGCGACGGCGGGAAGTCAAATATGACCAGTACGAGAATCTGATAACCGTTCTCTCGTTCCTAGCACTGGTCCCCACTCGGATTCTTCTCAATTCCATTCGCTTGGCTTCGCACAGAGCCCTGGCCTTGGGCTCGCCCTCTCTTCCACCCCTAGGCAACGGGCTCTCCTAGCCCCAGCCCGGCCCCTTTCCCCAGGCCCCGAGGCGAGCTCAGTCACTCCAGCGCGAGCCCCGGAAGGTGAATGTGTGCTCGGTTTTGAGACAGCCAGGACCCCAAAACCTAGTGACACCGGAACAGAGGCTCCCAGAGTCCAAGCGGCTCTGGAAGTACGCTCGCGCCCCACAGGCGCAAACCGAGGTCTAAGTTCACTTAGGCTAATCGAGAGGAACATGAAGGGCGCGCGGTACGCAGTGGTCTCTCCCGCCCAGCCATTCGTGGTGAAGTTTCCGACACTCGAGCCAGCTAAGACACGGGATTTGCACCGCAGCCGCTCAGCTTCCAGAGCTACTTGCGGCCCCTCTGAGAATTTCTCCCCGAAGGGCGAAGGAAGCGGCCCCTTATGCCCCGCGCCTGCGAGGCCGGCCGGGCTGGGAGGGCTCGGCGCTGGGGGCTCCCCGTGGCGCCCGCCGTGGCATCCTCTCTTCGAGGGTTAACTGCCTTCCCCGCAGACGGGCGGGCGCTGGGGCTTTCTCCCGCCGGCCCTGGAACGTGGATGCCGCGCCCGCAGGATGTTCGCTGCCTGGGCCAGGCAGCCGGGAAACATGAGACGGCCTTGGTATCCCTGTTCCCGGGCCGCGCGCGCCTGTCTGCGTAAATAAAGCCGAGACGACGGCGGTGGCGGCGGTGAGCGCCTGGGATCCCGCGCGGAAAACATGCGGCGGTCATGGGAGTGCGCCTAGCCTCGACGCGGGAGAGCCAGCAGCCCTGCCGCCGGCCCCACGATCCCAGGTACAGCTTTGGGGTCGCCGAGTCCTTGCCCCGAGGCCTCCGATGGGAGGTGCGCTCCGGCCCCGGCCCCCTGGTGCTCCACGCCCTTCCCCTACCTCTCTCCTCCGTCCGGAGGGGACGGGCCCGGGTGGCCCCCAAGGCTGGCCGGAGGGTCTGCTGGAGACGGGAGCCCACCTGGGCGCCCCTCCTCTGCTTTAACTTTGCTGGCGGGCGTTGGGCGGGGCGGTTCCCCGGAGAGGGAGCTCCACGCGTGGCAGTTTGGAGTGAATCAGGGTAAGTGTGCGCACGGGAGCCGAGAGGGGGTGTGGGGGGACCGCGCGTGGCTCCCCGGGAGGATGGGAGCTGCGGTTCCCACGCCCCTAGGACCCCTTGCCTGAGCACCCAGCTCTCGGACTTCTCCCGCCAGCTCCCACCACGCCTGCTGCCCGTGGCCCCAGCCCCTGGGCGGCTGGAGGCAGCTGGAGAAGGCCCCGTGGTGCCAAACCTCGGGCGGATGCGCCGGGCAAAACACGCCCACAAATAGGAGGACGGGGCTGGGGAGGGGGAAGACCTGCGGCTGGGAAAGGCTGTATTTTACAAATGGAGCAGCGTAAACGCAAAGCATGGAGCGCACGGATTTAAGTCCTGACCTCGGAACCGGGGCTGCGAGCACGGAAATTTGCTTGCACACTTCTCGCCTGGTGTCCAAACCCCAGACACCTACCTGTCTGTGCGGGAGGACTCAGTCTTAAGGGACGCGGGACTGCCAGCAGAGGTCCGACTTCACCTCCCCACGACGCGGGCCTTCGTTTAATCGCTGTGGTTACGATCCCACAGGTCTCGTGTTGCCGCTTCTGTGGAGAGTGTGGACATTCGGCGAGGCACAGGATCGGTGCATGGCTGTGGGGGGGTGGGGGAGGGAGGGTGCCGGCAGCCCACGCCGCGGCGGGGCGGGGAGAGGGGCGCCGGCAGCAAAAGGAAGGAGAGCTGTTCGGTGGCGGGAGGCAGGGAGGTGGGGCGGGCTGGGGCGGCTGGGCTCCTCGGGACGGGCGCTCGGCTGAGCCACGGCAGCGCGGACTTGCCCCTGAGACTGCTGGCGGCTGGCAGAGGCTTCCGGCCGCCGGGACCCGGGAGGTGAGCTGGAGGTTTTGTCCGACGGTGCAAGGGCCGCGATTCCTCCTTCCTCTCCAAACACCTTGCAGCCTCTGAAGCGGTTCCTTGAAACCCCGGAAAGGGGCGGCCGTGGAAGGGCTCGGAGCTCCAGGGTCGCACCGCACTGTGGGAGAGGACCACACTGACAGTGGGCCCTGGGGGGCTGGGACTCCCCGGGCCACGGGCTCCGGCGCTCTGAACTGTCCCCACCCTGCACGTCCTGGAGCGGGAGGAAGGTCTGGGGGGAAGGGGGAGTATGTGGTGCATTTGTCCCTGACACCACTTAACTTTCTAGCTCTGAGTCTGCTAACTTTCCCAGCCCTCACCCCCACCCCAGGGACGGACGCAGGAGGTTCAGCCAAACCATCCCAGATCTAGAGAACATGAAAATTCCCGAAATCCCGGTACGACCTGAGACTCATTAACTGGGGCTTGCGCACGCAGTCGTTCATGTTCCACCCAATTTCCCTCCCTCCCAACCCCTCTTTACGACCCGAGTGGAACCTCCGAGAGGCGTTAGTCTTCCGCTGTGACGGAAGGCTACGCGAGGCCCCGCGCAGATCCCCTCCGCTCTCAGGAGTGTGCTTCTTCCAGATTAAAACCGAGGCAGAAAGGCTCTTTCAGGAGTTAACTTTCCTTTGCCGCCGCGGGTACACACTCCTGGTTGAAGCGCGTTGAGAGCTCCATCGCCCGGTCAAGGACGAGGGCAGGGACTTGTCCCCGGACTGTGCGGGGGCGAAGGGGACGGGTTAGCCAGGTACCGAGAGGTGCGGATTCCCTAGTTCGGATGCGGCGGTGTAGCCCCTGCCACGAACTCCGCAGCCGCTCGCCTTGGCTTCATTTGGGGCTCGGGTCGCTCAGGGTGTGAGCGCTCTCAGCGAGTAACCTGCTGCACCTTCATCTCCTAGAACCCGAGCCCTGAGGAGCTCCCGGTGGCCCGGCTCCTAGGCGCTGTGGCCGCGCGGGGCGCCCCTGCCCGCCCGCACCATGAACACCATCGTCTTCGATAAGCTCAACGGCGCCGTGCTTTTTGAGGACCGCAGCGCTCCGGAGCGGGAGCGGGGCGGGCGCCCCTATGGCGGCGTCCTGGACAGTCCCCACGCCCGCCCCGAGGTGGGCATTCCGGACTGCCCGCCCCTCAAAGACAACCTCGGCCTGAGACACCGGAGGACCGGGTAGGCGCATCCTCCCTGGGCCCCGGGCCACCCGCAGCCCAGAGGGGTGGGGGCCGTGAGCGGAGGAGGCGTGCGAGTGGCCACCAGAGCGAGAGGGTTAGCGGCTCGGAGTATCCTAGGAGGGCAGGTCTCTGCCTCCTGGTTTTGCGCATTCTCATTTCAAGGTAGTAGTTTCTGAAAATATCGGGGAATCGATTGGTGAGGACAGCTCAAAAGAGGCTTATTGGAAACTGAGGACACCTGGAACTGGCCCCGCAATCCTCCCATACTTGGACCTCAGGATAGTGGGTGACCCCAGGCCCGCTCCGAACCTCGGGTGCAGACGCGCGACTGAGAGCCAAATATAAAGGATTGCGCAGGAAGAGCAGGAACAGGGAGGGCCAAGCTGTTGGGGCTTTTCAGGTCAGGCCGGCCCCGTGGGCTTCCTCCGTTGTGTCAAACAAGGCTTCGCCACAGCCTCGCGGCTCGCCTAGCCTCTGCCAGGGAGTTGGGAAGGTCGGCTTTGCCCTGGGCGCCCTAATCGCACGCGGCCGGGCCCGCTGCCAGCCGGGAGGGGAAGGCCGGGAGCTTGCGTTGCCGGGTTTCGGTTTAGCAGCGTGAGGAGGTGACCCCAGCAGCTCAGGCTGCAGACCTGTGGACAACCGTCCCTAGCCCGGCCTCCTCCGAGAGGCTGCCGGAGCGCGGGGTGAGGCCGAGGGAGAGGGGGCGGCCGCCCCGGCCGTCTCCACCTGGAAGATTGCATCAGCTGCTTGTTCTGCGGCGCTGCTGGTTAGTTAAATAGAGATTAGGTTTCCTCAAAACGTTACTACCAGTCCTTTCGGGTGGAATTGCATTTCAAAGTGTTTGAAGAGGCAAAAGCCCCAGAGGCTGCGGCACTAGCACGGGAGCCTCCTGGAGTCGCCGGGCGCGCGGGCGTTGGCGCGGCGACACCTCCCGGAGCCTCCTGGGAACGCAACGCCCAAGGCCGGCTCCAGGCTGCTAGTCTTTCTCCTAGGAATATGCTTTTCAAGAGGTTTTTTTTCTCTTTTCCTTCGTGGAACAGAGCTTTCAAAACTTCGTAATTCTCCTTATACAGGGAAAGACCCCTATAGTGGTTTCCTCGTACCCTTCCTTGGGAAAGTTTCTCCTTTTCCCCAAAGGATCAAAAGAAACTGGAGAGAGCTCGAAGGGAGCGAGGACAGCAGGACGGCGGCCATCCCTTGCTTTCTTCCCGCCGTCCAGTGGGCGACCTTTCCTTTGACTACAGGCTGCTCGAAGCCCTGAGCGGCGGGCATGCGTTAACTTTGAAGAGCCTGCAGCACCCTCCACGCAGCCCACCAGGCCAGAACCGCTAGAGGAGGGCGCAGTGCAGGCGGGCAAGGGAAGGGTGACACAGCCCTGCCGCACAGATCTGTAACTTGAATAACATTTTTCTTCAGGTCACTTAGCCATCATCACCTAAACCTCTAACTTGGGTTACTGGCTTCAAGATGTCCCCCTTTTTAAGACAAACCTAGGGTCCTTCACTGCCACATGACCCCTGTGCGACAAACAGGCCACTTCAAAGAGACAAGCCAAGGAAAGGATATTAGCTCCCAGAAATTGTGTGGCTCCCTCGCCTCAACCTCGGGACGCACGGGGCGGGTTACCAAGGCTGGGCTGGGTGCCTGGGGGTGCCCTGCGGGGCGGAGGGGGGGAGTAGGGGGGGAGGGAGAGGGAGGGAGGAGGGGGGATCGGGCAGGGGGCCTCGGCAACAGTTGAAATCCTTCCCCGCCTGAGGGATCCCGGCGGGCAACACCCAGAGAGCGCCGCTCACTAGGGCCTTCTCCTCTCCTGGTGTCCCAGGGCCCGGCAGAACAGCGGGAAGGTGAGGCACAAGCGACAGGCTCTGCAAGACATGGCACGGCCCCTCAAGCAGTGGCTTTACAAGCACCGTGACAATCCGTACCCCACCAAGACCGAGAAGATTCTCTTGGCGCTGGGCTCGCAGATGACCCTAGTGCAGGTAACCCGGGCCCACCGGACCCTTCTCCTGGCGAGGGGGGAGGAGCGGGCACGCGTCCTGTTTGTGCGGCTCTCCACCTGGCGCTTCGCCCCGCAGAAGGACAGAGCAGAGAAAGGCCAGGGAGTTACTTTGCTGCTGAGGATGATCATGGGGTTGGCCCAGGGGCAGAGCTGTGTTCTGGGAAGAGTTTCTGGGTCTCCTCTCAATCCTCTCAGTTCAGTGTTAATGCTCGTTCGAGGAGGGATCGCATGGTGTTCTGTTAGGGAGGACAGTGACAAGTCAACTGAAAAGTTATAAGAAGTTGTCTGGGGATCTGGACTCAGGGACCTTATATAGCTGGATTCAGATGGACTGCTTGCAGTCATTTTCAGACTGGAGCCTGCATCAGAATCGCCTGGAGGACTTGAGAAAACTCAAACCAGAGCTTCTGATTCAGTAGTAGGTCTGCGGTGGGCCCGTGATTTGCATTTCTAACTAGCTCTTGGGGTGATGCTAAAGGTGCTGGCGCTGGGCCACACTTTGAGAACCAAGTACAGGATAACTTTCAAAATTAGCATTACTGACAGATCTAGGAGGTGGGTTGAAAGGGCAAGAAATGGGTTTGGATTGCTTTTTTGTTTAAGTAGAAGCATCCTGGGTATTGGCTAGAATCCACAAATTTCCCTGATGGCACCTTTCCACTGGGGTAAGAGGAGGCAAATTTCAAATAGTTGGGATACTCGTCAAGTATAGAAATGGTACAAGTTTATTTACTCTAGTGAACAACACTACTATACATTTGATTTGCTTATTTTCCTACAAATCTTACTTGATATTCACAAAAACATGGTGAAATATGGAAGTTATTGTCAGTATTTTACAGATGATGTAACCAAGGCATATAGAGGTTATGTGTTAGTAAGGATAGATTTAGGCCTGGAAATGATGCAATTCCAGATCAAATGCTCTTTCCATCACACCACAGTTTTCTCTAATAAATAGGGTGATAGGAACTTTTATAAAAGCAAACAGAACACAAGTATCTAAAAGAGTAGGAGATGCTAAATGAGCTGAGAAGTTTCATACATTGTAATAGCACTACATCACTGCTGTGAAATTTGGTCATCCCATTAGCTATATGTTAAGGGAAAATCCCCAAATGAAAAAACAAAGAAACAATATTTAACTATTAGATAAAAATGGAAATTGCTTTCCAGAGTAATTAAGATAATCATTTAGGAATTACTGGAAAATTTGACAAAGCACGGAAGTTGATTTGTATTCAAGCATATTAAAACTATAATATGCACTTGTCTGGTTATTTTCAGAATACTATTATAGAGGAAAACATCTGTTTTGCTTCATATTGACAAGCAATAGTAGTAATAGTGATTTGCTGCAGCACTGGAGGGGAAAATTAATTTAGTGTTCTTGGCTTAATATCTGTTTAACATAAAACTATGTAACTTTCAGTGATTTACAAAAGTAGTTTCTAAATAAATTATTCCACTCAGAAAAACTTGACTTTTGAAAATAAATGCATATAGTCAAATTTCAATTTAAGCAGGTATGCTATTTATTTTGAAAATACATTAATTTATAAAGTTATTTGAATATTTCACAATGGTGTTAGCAATAAAATACTAGATTATTTTGATTGATTATATAGTTCCACATTTAATGCTTACCATTCTTTTATATAAAAGCAAAAACCCCTTATGACATATTTAGAACATTTTTTAATTATAAAAAGTGACCTTTGCCATTAGCAGACATTTACATTTTCATGTGCAGTAGTTTAATAAGATGCAATATAAGTAGTTTTCACTTTAATACAGAATCAAATCATTTCCTATCTGTAATGATAGTGCAAATACAAATAATAATTCTTTTTGCCATAAGGTCTTGGTAAGGCTATTGCATTTTTCTAATTTACATGGAGTTTTCATTCATGTAATGAAAACTTTTCTTACTACAGTTTCTTTCTCTTACACTAGTCCTCAGAAAATAAAAATGCACAAAATTATGTGATTTTAAATAGGGCAAATATATTTATAGCAATAAGTGATATTCGTTTAATAAATTTTAATTTTATAGTATGTGAAGTTGGTTTCTGGAACTTTAAAATAAACAAACAAACAAACAAACAAACTATGATCAAGGGACCTTATATATAATCCAATTTTATTTCAGTTACTTTCAATTAGGCATAAGGGATATCTATGTAAGAAAAAAATATATGAATATACACATATCTACTACCTACCTATATGTTTATATATATGAGAGGTTTGTAAAAGTCAAGCATATATTAAGAGCCAAATCAAATTCTAACACTACGGGAAACCAAATAAATTATGTAAATACATTACACTTCTGGGTGAAAAAATACAAAGCCATGATCTGAATAAAGCTTTTGATCCCTGCAAATTAGACCCTGATTTAATGAGTCAGGTTCTCCCACTGAATAAGTTTCTCCTGTGGAGTCAGGCTTCTTGAGAAGAGTAATCATGTCTTATTCATTTTCATACCCCCGTACCACCCCAGTACAGTACTTTCCATATAGTAAACCAGCTCAACATTTTAAAAGAGTGAATAGATTCTAATGGGGGAATACCACTATAATCACCATCTAGATTTCCAAAACATGTTTTTGAAAGCTAAAGAATGTCTTGAAATCTAATTAAAATAGTTTTAAAATTCATTCAATTGTAGAGAATACACAGAGGGCAGCTCTCTATTTTTAATGCTATATGATGGTTCAACAGAACAAGTAAGCGTATAGCCAATTTTGTTATTTTCGATATATCTGGAAATGTGTCCTATTTTTATGTCTACAGATACATATGGAACATTCTTCTTATTTCTGGTTTCAAACTCCTATTTCTTGTTTATTGCAACACCTATCTCTGTTTTTCATGATTTATATTAATAAGCTGTTGGCATAACTTTTATTCCTTAACAACAAGACTCTCTTATATTTTGATAATTTCTTTTACACTTAACATTTTCCTTTTGGTTGTGTGTCAAACTTTTCATAAGAAGTATTTTTGACTTATTTTGTTACTCTTAAATTAATAAAAAGGGGTATAAAACCTGGTCAGCAATCTCCATTAAGCCCAGAAACAAAAAGTTGAAACTGTAGTGGAGAGAATATCTTTAGGACCACAAAAAAGGTGCTTTTTCTGATAAATAGAATCTCTGAGAATATGAATAGACACCTATTTTATTTACCCCTGAAAATGAAGCAGAAAGAATTATTTACAAAACTTTCACTACTAGACTTGGCAACTTGTCTTAATGTGCTATAACTATGTTTGACTCTCATTTACACTATTAATCTGGCATCTTACTTCCTAATGAGATATAAGCATTTTTATAAAATTAACAGAGAGGTTGTGTGTGTTTTGACTCTAATCAACCAAATTTTCCATTGTACATGGTTCCTATGGCTGACCATTATTGAAATATGAAAATATACTCTGCACTCTCGAAATATAAACAGCTATATTGTGGAATAATGTAAACTGGTATACAATTAAGGTTTTGTATTATTGTAAGAAATGGATCTTACCAAAGAATAATTGCTTTTAGAGAGTTTCTAAAAAGGCAGATGGAGGCTGTATCTGGTTTTAACATTTTCCATAGTTTATGTGTGTATATTTTAAAATACTTTTTTTTTTCTGGATTATAGGAGTGGAATGTCTCCTTGGGATGGCTTCTTTCATGATCATAATACAGGGGGCAGGGCAAGAGGAGTTTGAGATTACAGTTTAACAATTGGATGTTAATGCTTCCTCCTCTTATAGTAGAACTTTCAAATTTCTAGGATATGCCCATACAATATGTGGTTAAAACTATGTTGCAAAATTTTGCCTCCTATATTGACATAGCTCTACTTTTGCTTGGTATGATGCCTCTGCTGAGACATGTAGTTATGAACTGCAAGGATTATAGCAACTGCTAATTATTCAACAAAGTCTCAGAAAGGTCCTTCTACATTATTCCAAGTATCATACAACGTGGTGTGGAAGTGAGGTGCTCAATATTTCAGTTCAATAACCCAGAATAAGTTTATTAATTCTTTATGTTCACAAGTGGGCAGATGCCAGCATATCCCTTTGGCCTTACTGTAATGCTTGCTCAGTCAATATGATGAACATAAACACCTCAGTTAGAGTAGGATGAAAATTACTTCGTTTTCCCTTCCAGCATCTAGATATGTGGTTCTCTGTGTATTTACTGTAAAATAGTGTTTTTAAAGCTCTGAATTTGACATTAAAATACCATTCCTCCAGAACCTACAGGTAAGGAGGCTGTTTCAAGTAAAAGAGAATTTGAATAATAATCCAAATGAACCTACTGTAAGTGAAAGGGAGAAAACTTGAACTGCTATTTTTACCTTCAGTGAAACAGATAGGGCTTGCATTAATTCATCAGAAAAAAAATTGAAAAATAATATTTATGCAGATTTGTTAACCATTTATTTGTCTGCTGTTGCACAACTTAATGTAAGTAGATATTAAAGTCTCACTGTATCCAGTCCTTTGGCTCTACTATAAATTTCTGGTAATAAAATACTGTCAGAGTAAATATATTAGCAGATTGAGTGTTCATCAAACTTATAAAATTAATTTAGAAACAGCCTTTATTAGATATCAGCAAATCTTTCTAGAAAATCTAATATATAATTAATATGCTATGGGTATATAAAACATAAAAAAGGACATGACCCCTATGTATGAAAAGCTGGTTAATTCCACCATGGCATTGAAAGGTCCCCATTTTTCTATTTTAAAATTATAATATATTAATATTTTTGAAATTAGGCCATTGCATTTTAATAAAACTATGAGTAGTTTATAAGAACTGGATTTTACACTGTACTGGGTGGTGGTTGTGTTACAATTAAGGTTAGTTAAGAATTAAGGTTTGTCTTAATTATATGATATTTAGTAAAGAAAAGTTTTGGACTTGGATTCTACTAGATATGTGACTTAGGCCTAGGGGAAGCTGCATTCTGTCCTCCGTGTATGAGAGGGGCAGAGAAGGACAGAAACACACATATCTGATTTCTAGGGAGAGAAGTGGTTGAGAGCAGAGGGTAGGTTAGTTGCAACTATGAAGGGAATTAACACTGTTGTATGACAGGGTGGGCTGTATTCCAAGATCTTAGTTCTGAGAGTTGACAAAGATGTTAGGAATCATCTAATTCATTTTATAGATGAAGGGTTTGAAGTTCAGAAAAGTGGGTGACTTATTTCAACTCACACAGCATGTTTTTGGCAAATACAGGACAAGATACCCGGTCTTTTTTCATTATACCTCAGTGACAGGATAATGGGACATTCATGAGCATTTAAAGAAGTTAAGTAATCTACACTAATAAAAGAGAAACATGGTAATTGGCGTACAACCGCTACCCTTTTCATTGGCTAATCAGCAAGATATGCAAATTAACTGTCAGCCAAGATGGCTGCCGGCAGCCAGGCAGCTTGAAACTAACATGAGGCTTGCTTGCTTCAGTGACGGAGGAAACCAACGTTCCCTGCCTACAGCTGCAGGCCTCTGAGCAGGCAGTTTGAAACATTTTAACAAATACAGCAGGACTTCAGCCAGCAGATTCGCAACATTGTATGCAAAGGCCAGAAACCTACTTTCAGGAGTGGAGGCCTAAGAGCTGGAGCTAAGCCTCAAGCTAAAGCTGGCCCAGAATAAAAAAAAAAAAAAAAAAAAAAAAAAAAAAAGGAAAAAAGGAGCGTTTGGGAGTTCAGTCACCCCCAGCCTGAAAACAGCCCTCAGCCCCTTACCCAGACTGGCCAGGCACCCCAGTGGGGACCCCCACCCTGAAGGGTGTGTGACCAGCTGCAAACAGCCATCATCCCCTCATCCAGGCTGGCCAGGCACCCCAGTGGGGACCCCCACCCTGATCCAGGACACCCTTCAGGGCAAATGAGCTGGCCCCCACCCATTCACCAGGCCTCTACCCTATATAGTAAAGGGTAATATGCCTCCCAGCACCGGGATCAGCGAAGCCGTGAGGCCTCCTGGCACCGGGATCAGCATGACAAGGGGCAGCGCCCAAACACCCTGATCGGCCCTGTGGCTCTGTGTGTGACAGGGGGTGGGGCCACAACCCCTGCCCCCCGGGCCCTGCTCTGTGTGTGTGACGGGGTAGAGCCATAACCTCCCCATCGGCCCCAACCCACTGATCCCCCCTGCTCTGTGTGTGACAGGGGACGGTGCCCCAACTCCCCTATCGGACCTACTCTGTGAGTGACTGGGGGGAGCTCCCCAACCCCCTGATGGGCTCTGCTCTGTGCATGACAGGGTACAGAGCCCCAACCCCCCTGATGGGCCCTGCTCTGTGTGTGACAGGGGGCAGTGCCCCAACCCCCGGATTGGCCCTGCTCTGTGCATGACAGGGGGTCGCGCCGCAATCTCCCCATCGACCCTGCCTTGAGTGTGACAGGGGGTGGTGCCCCAACCCCCCAATCGGCCCTGCTCTGAGCCCGACCAGGGGCTGCACCTAGGGATTGGGCCTGCCCTCTACCACCCGGGAGCAGGCCTAAGCCAGCAGGTCGTTATCTCCCAAGGGGTCCCAGACTGCGAGAGGGCACAGGCCGGGCTGAGGGACACCCCTCCCTCCCCAAGTGCACAAATTTTTGTGCACCAGGCCTCTAGTTAAATCATTATGGTGCATCAACACAAATTTGAAGGTGGTTGTTAAGATCTATTCAATTGGACAGAATGGAAGTTCAGGAAAAGAATGTTCTAAAATTCCTAGTCAGTAGTAAGAAAGACTGGGACAAACACATTGGCTATGATTTGGACAATAGAAAGAGATTTGAGAAATGTAGTGAAGAAATGGACCAGGCATTTTGTGCTTCCGTAGCAGTAACCTGTGTATCACAATTAATCATTGGAAGTTTTTCACTGCTGGTCCTTCTGTGTGTGCATGGGACACAATTTATCCATTCCTAGAACTTAATACCATGGCTAAAGCACAAGAGCATCTTGATACATGTTTATTGAATGAGAAGTCCCAGAAATTGTCTGTCTATAGAGGTTGGGAAAGACTGAGAATTTGAAGTCAGATTGAATTGTAGTAATAATAGCATAGCTTGGGAGGAAGGAGGGTTGATGAAGACTAAGACATCTGAGATGCCATGGTGAGATGTTACCTTATTACATATAAGTTTAAGAGAACAATTGCTTAAGACAAAAGGCAGTAATATGAATTTATATAAAACATATGATGTATTTTATGCAGACAAGTATTTAAGTAAATGGGGGAAACTACCATGTTCTACCCATGGAAACAAAGAGAGAGAAAAATTGCAGCTGTGTTGTTTTGTTGATTTTTTTTTAAGTAGGAATCACCACAGGTCTACTCTCAACAATTAGGGCTTGAGCAATATGCAAAAATGGCGTTATTTATATTATAAATCTAAAATAAGGAGAAAAAAAGCTTTCAGTGCAATCATTGCCACACAAACCATGTTGGTAATGTGGGGCCGTGGTCTGGAACAAATTGACAGAAAGATATATTTCTCTTTCCACATTTCATTCTTTAAGGGTAAAAATCAGTCCCTCAGGTTTTTCATAAATATATTCTGATGATAACCTGATGTTTTAAAAGAAACCTCAAGTACCATTGTAGCTTCTAGAAATTCAGTAGCATCCTATAAAAAAAAAGCAATGGAAGTAACTGTACTTTGTTTTGTGGTGTTTTTTTTCTTTGAGAGCACTTGACTTCTAGCTTAAAGCTGGGTGTTATTTGGTCTTTTCTTCCTCCACTTGTCTTTATCTCTGGCTGTTTTGCCAGTTCCTCTTTTATATTCCTACTAGAGGCCCGATGCACAAAAGTCATTCAAGAGTAGGCCTTCCTTCCCCCAGCTGCGGGCACCGGCTTCCCTCTGGCACCTGGGACCCCCACTTCCCTCGCAGCCCTGGCTTCGTCCAGAAGGATGTCTGGTCTAATTAGCATATTATGCTTTTATTATTATAAACATCCTTAATCACTGGAGGTTTCTATTGGTCCTTGACCATCTTTTCGTTCTCTTTACTCTCACAATTTCAGCTACCACCTCTGCACATTTGATCCAAATCTGCTCTTCCTCTCCCTTAAGTGTCAGGTACCATTATATTTTCTTGCTGCGCATCTCACCCGTATACTCTTCTGTTGCCTTCAACTAAACATGCCCCAAAACAAACATATCATTCTGTCTTTAAACAGTTCTACTTTCTTTCTCAAAATGGTACTATCCTCCTCTTGGTTACACAGATTTGATGATTCAAAGTCATCTTTAACTCTCTCTTCTTACCACACTCTTTCTGCAATGTGACTTATCTTTGTTCCAATGTCCTCTTCATTGGGAACACACTTCCCTACCCGTTATACCTGACATTTTCCTTCAAAGCCTACCTTAAATTTCTCATGAAGTCTTGAGTCACATGTATCCCCTCTTTCCTTTGGAATCCCGTGTTGTTTTCTTTTCTTTTTAATTTTAATTTTCTTGTTAATCCTCACCGGAGGATATTTTTTTCTGGTTTTAGAGAGAGTTGAGGGAGGGAAGGAGGAGGGGGTAGGAGGAGAGAGATTAATGTAAAAGAGACTCATCGATTGGTTGCCTCCTGCACTTGCACCTACCAAGGCCAGGGATGGGACCTACAATCCAGTTATGTGCCCTTGATGGGAATCAAACTGGAGACACTTTGGTGTAGCTGGCAACACTCTAACCATCTAGCAGCACCAATCAGAGCCTGTATCATTTTATTTTAATGCATCTTAAGCTATTCTTCCCATTCTTTCCTATGATTAGACTTATTTGTATACTCTTCTACCTCTTTGATTAGACTGAAAATTTGATGGCAAGGCATCTGCATTTTTTAAATTCCCAGAATACAATTAGTGCTCAATCTCTGTAGTTAGTGCTCAGCATATTTGTTGAACGCATGAATGAGTGAGTGGAAGGAGTATCTGATACTGCAACACCCTGAGGATATGTAGTGATCAGAGATACTGAGAGAGGCTTAGGTGCTTTATGGGAAAGTAATTGTATGATGGGTAATTTTTTGTTTTGTTAATTGAGAAATAATACTTTCTTAGGTGTCAAATTGGTTTGCTAATGCAAGACGTCGACTTAAGAATACTGTTCGACAGCCAGATTTAAGCTGGGCTTTAAGAATAAAGTTGTACAACAAGTATGTTCAAGGAAATGCTGAGCGGCTTAGTGTAAGCAGCGATGATTCATGTTCTGAAGGTTTGTTCATATTTTTATTTTGCTTCATTGGCTTTGCCTTTGTAATAAGTTTACCTCAATTGCTATTTTTAAGGTCAATCCTACAAAATATGATGGTGCCATAATGGTTCCTTTTCACTTTTATAATACTAGAAATGACAATGGCTGTTTCCTCTTGTTTATAATTCATTGTGTGTCAGAATAACATTTTCTGTGAAAATTATTAAAATTAAAATACCATAGGGACAGATCACATAGACTCCTCCTTTTTTGCCTAAAAATTAATCTTGAATATAAAAGATAATTTTATACACTTTAAATATTCTTCCTTTACATATATTTTTAATGATTAAGCATAACAGTTGGGTGGCTGGGGAAAAGTGCATACAAGTCCTACGTAGTGATATTTTTCCCTTTTAGATGGAGAAAACCCTCCAAGAAGCCACATGAACGAAGGGGGCTATAATAATCCCATTCACCATCCTGTGATTAAAAGTGAGAGCTCAGTCATAAAGGCAGGAGTGAGGCCAGAGTCACGGACCAATGAGGACTACGTGTCACCCCCAAAATACAAGAGCAGCTTATTGAACCGTTACCTTAACGACTCTTTGAGACATGTCATGGCCACAAACGCTGCCATGATGGGAAAAACAAGGCAAAGAAACCATTCGGGATCTTTTAGTTCCAATGAATTTGAGGAAGAATTAGTGTCTCCTTCGTCATCAGAAACCGAAGGCAACTTTGTCTATCGCACGGGTAAGTCTCTGCTTTTTGTACCTTGTTTAAAACCATTAAAACGGCAGCAGAGGCATTTATTTCAGCAGGTATAAAGCCATGGTTTTTATTGCTTTTGCAATAGGTTATTCATTGATTATCCATAATAAGGTTTTAATGTTTTTGCTTTGTTTTTAATTAGTAGAGATTCTCGTAATAGATGATGGGAAATTTTCATTCTTAATAACAATGATAAGAATTTTTATTCTTAATAATAATTTTTAATCTTAATGATAAACATTCCTAGATGAAATATATTTTGGCCTTTGTCAATAAATTTTAATGGAGGAATGTTCTGGATTCCATAGTCAGACATGCTAATACTCTGTATTCCATGTTTTCTCTTAAATTCTTTGTTTGCTAATAATAGTGGAAAATAAACACAAATTATCATAGGTACCAAGACTTCAGACTTCTGTGATGGAGTAGTATCTGGCTTAAATTGCTTTGGAAATTTTACTTGTATTTCAGAAACAATGAATCAATTCTTACTTGTTCAAAACATTCAGATGGAGTAGTGAGTTTGGTAAAATTTTCTATCTTGACTTCAGTTCCCTGAGAACTTTGATCACACAGTGTTTCAGAATAAAGGACATGTGCAGCCTATATCTGGTGGAAATAGAGTTTGGGTCCTGAAGATAACTTCAGAAAGCATCTAGTCCAGCCAAATTATGTCCTAAATAAGAAAATCCAGCCCTAGAACACACTACTAGTTTATTCTTCTCCAGATCTATAGTACAGCTAAGCCAGCACAACAGGTAGGAGGGATGTAACTACTACTTAGACTGCCATTACTGTTACTATTACACATACTAACGTAACCACAACTCACCTTTACTGTTATGATTACACACACAGCCACCGTCATTTTATTGAGTAGTTATGATATGCTAGGCTCTATGCTAAATGCTATACAAATGTTACTACATTTGGTTCTTAGCATATCAAGGAGGCTGATATGTGACCCATATGACTTTATAAAGGAATTTAAATTTGGCTTGTTAAATATACCCTTCAGCTTATCTAGCCAGAAATCTGATTTTTCAAGTGCCTATAAATGTGTACAAGATACATTATCTCTGAGGATTCAGAGAAAAATCTTAATATACTTTTAAAGACTTAATATCATTTTTGTTTGCATCTCCAATTCCAACAATGAAAATAACTCCAAACATTTTGAAATACAAAAATAGTCTTATAAATAATGATTGGGTGTAGGAAGAAGTAAAAAATGCAATAAAAGACTATTTAGCTAATAACAAAAAATTTAAAACTACATATTAACATCTAACTAATATGATTAGAGCAGAACTTGGAAGTAATTTAGAGCTTTATGAATGTTAATTTACAGAGAAAGGAAAATAACTTATTCAAGTACAGATAATTGAAAAGAATTTTTTTTTTAAAAAAGGTAAAATGGAAAGCTGAAAAATAGATAAATGAATCAAGAGGTAACTCTTTGAAAGCAATAGTAAAAGAGATAAGCAAAAATTTGCACTAGTTAAAGTTAGAAATGAGAAAGGAGATATAGCAAAGCAATCATATAAGTATTAAGCAATATTATTAAAATTATGATGAAATACTATGAATAATTATTGACAAAATGTTGTATATGAATATGTAAGTGAAATGAGTTGCTATTATCCACATAGATTAAATTATAAACTTATAATAAGAAAAGTTTTAAATCACTACTAATTCAGGAAAAATTAAGGTTTTAGTAAATCTGCTTCCCTAAACACATGATTTGATAGACTCATTGGATTTCTTTCAAACTTTGAAGAAATAATTAATTTCCATGCTCATACATTTTCTCTGAAACATATACAATTATGGGAATTATCTCAGTTTTTAAAAAAATGTGAATGTCATCCAAATCCCAAACTAGATTAAAATAGCATAAAAGTCAAAATTGTTATTTATGATACTTATATTGACTGTGAAACAACATGAGAAATATTGGCCGAAACCGGTTTGGCTCAGTGGATAGAGCGTCAGCCTGCGGACTGAAAGGTCCCAGGTTCGATTCCGGTCAAGGGCATGTACCTGGGTTGCGGGCACATCCCCAGTAGGAGATGTGCAGGAGGCAGCTGATCGATATTTCTCTCTCATCGATGTTTCTGACTATCTCTCTCCCTTCCTCTCTGTGAAAAATCAATAAAAAAAATATATTTAAAGAAATATTGATAATGTGATGCTAAGTGAAAAACAATTTAAAATTGTGGGAACACTGAATACAATTATAACAATACAAGTGTGTATAGACAAAAAAAAAGATTTTTGGAAATAATAAAAATTAATTTTGATTAGGTAATTGAAAGTCTACTATTTTTTTTAAATTCCTTATAAATTTCTTTTTGTTGCCCAGTAAAAACAAGGTCATATTTTTATGAAATTTACCCAGTGTACTGAACCTTCTGAAATGCATGCTTTTTCAGAGGAAACAAAATAAAAAATTAAAGCAGGAATAGCATGCCTGTATATTTGATGCTTTTCAAAGTTAAATATCTTCACCATTTATTTCTATTAAAACATTCCATGGCCAAGTTCTATTTTTACATAAAAACGTATTTTTTAGTTGCTCAAGCAATGAGAAAGCAGCCTAGACACGTAAACTTCTGGGTTTTTATGCATGTTTATAAACTTTAAAAGAACAGAACACAATTTTTTGGTTCTGTGGATGGAGAATGAAGAAAGACTGGTGCTTTAACACTGGTTGGCTAAATTCTGACCAAAACAATAAATGGCTGTCGTCTTCTATGGGAACTGAGTGACAGCAGAGCTGCGGCTGGGTTAGCACTCTTGCATAAGGAGTAGAACAGGGGATTTTAATAAATACTTTCTGAACAACTGCTATGGTTTTCTCTGGCATACAGACTTACTTTGAATTCCTTTAATTCCTTCTGGTTATATCTTTTTTTTTCCTCACCTAAAGAGAAATCTTCTAAGTCTGCTATTAACACTACCCCCTTCCCAGTTCTATAGTAGTACAAATATTTCGAATTTTAAATTCTTTTCAAGAATTGATCACTTTAAATACAATTTATTAGTTTATCCGTGCTAAAAAATGTATCTATTTTTTCATCCATTTTTTTTTGTAAAAGAGTTGCTATCTCATGGTGCATTTTAAAGGAGTTGGTGTATGGAAGGATAATGTATTACTGTGTTTAATTTCACTGGTTTTTGTTAAGTTTTATCAGGGAGAAGCCAGGAAGGTTATAAAGTAGTAATCCTAATTGAAGATATTACTAGATACCATCAAAGTAGATACATTTTCATTGATTTTATGTAGGCATTAAATATTTCTCTGTAATTTGCAGTCTTCCACAACATGCAGAAAAAAAAATGTTCTTTTTTTTTTGAGGGGGATAATAAATATTGGTTATTTATCTAACTCAATAAATATTGGTTAAACATTTCTGACAGCAGCAATTATAACATGAGAAATTATCAGAATTATTAAGGTCATTGATTTTAAATACAGTTAAGTAATACTCAAGAAAATTTAGTCACTCAGTGCTATCAGCTGAATTACGTCATCCAAATTAAAATTACAACTCGTTTTCATCATGTTGGGGTAACAGATGACAGTTTTCAGGTATTTGATAGAGTGAATTCCCATTACAAGCTGACTTCCAGGACTCAGTATCAGGGAAAAATCAGGCAAGTCTTGAAATAAAATGTGTGACTTCCCCCTCTTCTTTTGCTTGGCTTGAGGACAATTCCCTATTCTGTTCTTTCTTTTTGCAGCTCACAAATGATCAACTTTTAAGTGGCTAGTACATTCTGAGCCCTACTGCTCTGCTGGTGTATAATTCATAAATTTAACCTCTCCCATGAGACTTCATCTTGTTAAACTGTCTAAAATCCCTCTTAATAATACACACCTGGTGTCTACTTGACTGAAGTGAATATCCCTGAAGAAACAGATTTTTATTGAGAGGTGGGGGGGTGGGAGGGAAGGTCATTTATTTGGTACATGGAACACTTTGGGAGGTAGATAGAATCCATTTGGATGGCTTGCCACAGTTGGAGCAAAATAAGAACATGAGGCTTTTGGTGACTGAGGAGAGGAACTAGGAAGTAGAAAGAAATTTGGGAGAATGACAAAAGCTAAATACCATTTCCAAACATTTTTTCTTGGCTAATGATGACTCACAAAGGAAGAGATGTTTCTTTTTCCCTCTCTTCCTGTATGTCATATACTTTAGAATTTAAGCTGGTATCAATGGGAGCAAAACTTAGGTATGCTCATGACTTCATGAACCATTGAATTAGTCTGAAATGTAACCATAGTTTGGAGAATTACATTCTCAGTTCTAAACAACTGAGTTAACAGATAGTTTTCAGAAACACAATCCATTCATATACGAGGTGCTCTTTTGTGTATTCATTCAACACAAAAAAAGTTTATTGAGACTCAGTCCCTACAGGCCCTGTTGTAGGCTCACTGAAGCCCTAGGTTTTGTGTTAGCCTGCTCATCACAGAAATTGTAGCTGAATGAAGCAGAAGAAAGATTTAAAGAGATGCTTTGGCAAATGTTTTTGAACAGTGAATAATCACTCCTAGTTTATGTTTCATCAATTTTAGGTTTTCTGTAGCCTAAAGAAAGTCACATGGCATTTGAGAGAAGACTTCCTCAAAAGCCAGATGTTAACGATGGTATGTTTCTGTGTGCCGATGACCTTGAGCAACATGGGTTTGAACTGCACAGGTCCATCCTTACAACTCAGTAATTTTAGGATTTTTTTCAATAAGCACTGTAAATATACTTTCTCTTTTGTATGGTTTTCTTAATAACATTTTATTTCCTCTACCTCATTTTATTGCAAGAATACAGTATATAATACACATGACATAAAAATTATGTATTAATCAACTGTTTATGTTATCGGTAAGGGTTCTAGTCAACGGTAGACTGCTAATAGTGAAGTTTTGGGGGAGTTACAAGTCATATGTGGATTTTCGACTGCATGGGGCTTTGGCGACCCTAACCTCCATGTTGTTCAAGGGTCAACTGTATATCCTAGGTTTTTCTTTGGGGTTTTGTTGATCAGGAAGTCTACTTTCTACACTTTTTATTTTTTTTAATTTTTATTTCCCTTTTTGTGCTTGTCACTTCCTTATTTTTAGTGAAAGAATTGTGCTTTGGATTATTCCAGATATTCTTTCCCTAGCGTGCAAATACATGACTGTCGAGCTACTCCAGCAGAGAACCCTAAAACCCTCTATCAGCGGCCCAGCTAGAGTACTTGAAAGGTTATCCAATTTCTTGTATCTTTACTACAAAAACACAGTTACCTCCTTTCAAACATCATCTATGAATGAGGCATTCCACATAAATGAAATTTCTAGATAGAAATGTAAGTACCGATTTTTTAAATGTAGGATTTCTGCTCTCCTAAACTTACAGTATCAAACATGGCATGTGGCATGTGCATCAATGTCTCTCTTCTCTAATCTCCTTCCTATTGCTTTTTATATGTTGTTCCATCCTTTCAACTCAGTAATTTTAGGATGACCATAACCCTAAACTTGCCTCTAATTCCTTTGTATATAAAAATGGTGACTTTCTGATTGCCTTTTAAAAAGGGATCTTTTCTAATTACTTATTTTAAAGCAGTAATCTTTTAAATGAGATTTCAAGAAATTCTAACCATTGGATAGGCCTGGGGTTACTATGGAATTATAAAAACTTAAGCATTGTTCTAAATACCAGAGCGTCTTCAATATTTATCAGTGATGGTGATGGGAAAACACATTCACATAGATTATTTCTGAAATTAAAATTAACTTGATTTTTGAAAAGTAAGTCTTTTTATGCATTTACTTGTACAACTTAAATGAAACGTTTATTTTTTCCACCTACTATTAAAAACTGAGAGATTAGTGGCAAACAAAAATAGAAAATATTAGCATGAGCAGTTTGCTGGCTCCTCCTGGGGTTTTTGTTGTTTGGTATCATGTGAGAGCCTGACAAAACGTAATTGTAGACGCTGAAACTCACAGCCCCTTTTAACAACGTGACTTACAAACAAACTGAAAGTATATGGCAGCTCAGTTGACAAAATGTCCACGTTTTTTTAGGTCTGTGTTTGACCCTGACAGTGTTGGTCCTTTTATGTTGTATTTCCTCCCAGGGCCACCTCCCATGATGTAACACTAATTTCACATTTGTGTCAATTAGACAAATTGCTTTCTGAAATGCAACTGCATCTTCTTTCTCCTGTTGTGCTGATTCCACTGCCATGTACATATGAAAGCTTGTTGAGGTGCTGAAACGGCGTTTTATTCATTTTTATAGTCCCACTAGCCCTTAGTGCAGCATCTTTCAGGTATTTGCTCCATAACTGTTTCTTAAATGAATGAGTTAGTGTGTTATTGATTTAGCCGGTACATTTTAATGTACATATGTTTATCTCTGTGAACATAGTAAGAGAAAGAAAATGATCCTAAATAACTTTAAGTGGGTCAAGAAGAAAAGGCAAATACAAAAAGTTAAAACCAGAGGGGAAAAATTAAATAAAATGTAGTTTAAAATCATGAGATGTTTAAGAGATTAAAAAGTTTTTGCCAAAACCGGTTTGGCTCAGTGGATAGAGCGTTGGCCTGCGGATTGAAGGGTCCCAGGTTCGATTCCGGTCGGGGGCATGTATCTGGGTTGCGGGCACATCCCCAGTGGGAGATGTGCAGGAGGCAGCTGATCGATGTTTCTCTCTCATCGATGTTTCTAGCTCTCCCTTCCTCTCTGTAAAAAAATCAATAAAATATATTTTAAAAAAAAAGTTTTAAAATTTAGAAAACATAAAATAAAATTAAACAGATTTTTAAGTAAAAGAGTGACTTTCAAGAAAATGCAAGGGTGATAAAATCCACCAAAGAATAAAAAGTACAGCAGATAGACAAAAATAAGTGGAGCCTTAGTGTTTTGGACTTCACTAAGTAATATCTTTGTGCACATCGAGTGCACAGCCTTGCACGTGAGGCTTAAGAAACAAAGCACAGATTTAGATCTACTGATTTTACACTTCTTCACATTCACTCTCAGTGTTAGCATGACAGCTTTAACTTTTTCAGAATCAGTATTTTTATTATTTTTTAAAGCCCTTTAATTGAGTTTTAGAGAGAGAGAAAGGGAGAGAGAAACATTGATGTGAGAGCAACATCAATCAGCTGCGTCCTGCACGCCCCCTCTCCTCCCACTGAGGATCGAGTCCCCAACCCAGCATGTGCCCTGACTAGCAATCAAACCGGAAACATTTCCGTACACAGGACTATGCTTAACCAACTGAGCCACACCAGCCAGGGCAAGCATTTTTAATCATATAATAGAACTGGGGAGAGTCTACACAGAAATTTTACATTTTCTCTTTCCTCCTCTCGTGAGAATAAAGATCCCACACATTTTACACATATTCCTGTAAAAAAAAAAAAACCCAACAAATTTATCAATATGAAATTTTGATTCTGCAGTGTATTCACTATATTTTGGCATTACTGTCTACTGGCATTAAATCAATTGCAATTGATTTTCTTATACTCCATGAATTTCAAACTTACTGGGGTTGTCAGTCCATCCTGGTACAATTTCATAGAAGTGCTTGTTCATGTTATTATATTTAAGACTGTGTCAGTATTTCCATTCAGAGAGGTTTTTTTCATTCCCGAGGGCCTCTAAGTAAATTATAAAACATCAAGCCAAACTCAAGGTTGGCATAAAGGGCCCCTTTTTCTCCTTCTCCTATGTATAATGAATATAGGTGCATAACTCTCACTAAATCTATATTTAGTCAGGTTTGTAAACTCTTTACACACCGACAAGACCAAATAAGAACTGTTGACACCTCTCCAGTCCAGTACTAAAAAGGATGTAAAAGGTTTTACTGTCTGTGAAAATAACAAGGCAATCTATTTAATGAATACGGAAGTGGTTTCTTTCCTTTCTTTCTTTTTTGGTTCAAAAGTGGTTAGTTTTTCCTTTCTGCCTCCCTACTTTGTTTCTAAAATTAAACAGATACTTTTCCAGGTCAAAATTTGTCTTGTTGATGTAATAGAATTTTTACTCAGGTAAATATTGGTTTCTTCCAGTTCAGAATTTTTGTACTTTTCAATTTGGGAAATTTGTGTTCTTGTTTTCTATTAGAAATTATATAATTTATAATTGTGCTTTGAGAAGTCAATGTAATAATAATGATAATTTTGTTCCCTTTGCCCAATTTCTTTGAATTTTTTAGTTTTCAGGTTAGATGAAGCATGGCATGTTTAAATAGCTCCTGCATAATAACCTTTTCCTCCCTTTCTTCTTTGTTATCCAATTTCTCTACTTTTCGTTGTACTAAAAAGAGAAATAGCCAAGGATTTTATAAATCCAGCCCTGAATTTTAAAGGGTCCTCTACTTCAGCCTTTAATTTGCAGATTAGAAAATTGCTTTGGACTCTTCACTAAGCAACAGAATTGTTGGGTCTTTGAATATGAGCTGTTTGGTCTGGTGTAGCTGTGCCTGATCCCGGTACAGTAAGTCTAATTGCTTTTGGCAATTTCAGGTGTTTAATTGACTTTTACTTAAAAAATACTTAAATCACCATTGTTGAACTTTTAAGAATTTAGGCAAGGTGTGAGTGCATTTTAAAAAATGTCTCTCTTTAATGGCTGCAATAGAAAGATCTTCACACAGTTGATAAGTGGTAGGTTGTAATAGACATACACCTGGGAATCATCCTAAGGGGAACTGGCATGGTTTGCTGAAGATCCCAGTTAATACTCCTGTGGGGTGTGTGTGTGTGTGTGTGTGTGTGTGTGTGTGTGTGTGTGTGTGATTGAGTCGCGGGGTAGGAGGAAGTAATAGAAATTGAACATAGCTGGGGAAAGCAGCTTTTGAAAATGACCAGTGGTATCTTCCCTCTGCCTTGTGCATACACTAGAGACATTGAGGCGTTACCTGAAGGTGGTCAGAAAAAATGTGGGGATAATGACAACCCACTTGGAAAGTGGTGCTGGGAAGATAGATTAGTCTCAGCCTTAAGTAATAACACCAGTCATCCACTTTTAACAATTTTGACTCTGCCCAGTCAGAAAAGCCAGTTGTGAAGCATTTTTTGTGCCCAGTAGGAGATCATGGTGCAGGATACACTGATGTGTTTCAGTGTTAACGTCACCTTTAACATTTCCTCAGGTGAGGCACGTCACTAAATGTACCAAGGAAAAACTTACTCTGGCACAGATTGGGGTGATGCCTTATCGATGGCACTGTGGCCAGGGTGTTCTCAAGTGCATGCTGTGCCTTCCACAATCACCAAACTGCAGGTCGGGTCAAAACAGCCTCTTGCCTGCTGACTTAAGTGCTTTGAAGCATTTTTTCCACAGTGACCAAGATGGACATTTGTGACAGAAAGAATGTGTTTCCTGTTCAGTACCATTATATATGAATATATATCTGAATATATATCTGAATATATATATATAATCAGTGTATATATACCGTACCCAAAGGCAATTTTGCCTTTGATCAAGTTTCATTTAGATAAAAAATAATAAAATTTCTCAAAATACTAATTTTAAGAATATTTTGTTAAAATAAAATTAAACCATAACAATGAAAATGAAACCTTTTAAAGCGCTGAAAGGTGGTCCGAGACAACCGTTCATAAAGTGTGATTTCCAAGAAACAGTTTGTTCTTTGAGTTTTCACATCGTTGCCTGTATATTTAAAATTTTGGGCTACTGGTCCCTTTGATTGAGCCAGACTCAGGTTATGGTGGACAAAGCTCTCAGTATGGCAGAGACATTTCAAGTAAGAATGCCCTGTTCTGCCAAGACTGTCATTATGAAACTAAAATGTACCCTTTTGCTAAGGGCCAAAATTCAGTGTTTGTCCTTCCAGTTTCTACACTGATTTAGACAACAGATGCTGAAAAGGCAAAGTGGTATTTAGGATCATTTGTCACATGGCTTTAGTACAAGAGGATGGCTACCTGGCAAGAGCAAGAATTCCTTAAATGTTACTGGGTCTTACATTTCTAAGTGTAAAATCTCTGGCCAAAAGTTGCTTGGTGCCATGTGCCTTTGCTGTGATGTCTTTGCCCAGCACAAAGCTGGGTGGTTGCAACACTGTGACTGCTTGAGAATCCACATAACCTTTACTTGTTTGCAGCTGAGGTTGAGTGCTATTGTTGTGCATTTTCTTCTCCCATTGTCTCAGTTGCATTTATTCTTGCTGTACATTTTTCTCCTTTAATTGTCTTCTAAGCTGCTAAATCTATCCAGCTAGATCAAGGGTTTTTTTCACAACCTGTCCAGTGCAATTGGTCTTGTTTTCACTTTTATTGTGTCTTCCGGGTTTTTTATTTAAGATCTTTTCAGAAATATGGCACTACTTCAGATTTACTCATAATCCATGGGGCCTCCAGTTGATCTAACCTGTGTACTTTTGTCTTTCAGAACATAATTTTTAATTTATTTTTTCGTAAAATGTACTTTTAAAGGAATAAACATAAATTATCTGGAATAGTAATTCTCAACTATCTTGAAAGGTGTTTGAGGACTATTTCATAGTTACTATGATTCAAGCAGTAAAATTTAGTTTATAGTTACAATAATTTTCCTTTCATTAGGAAAATATTAAAAGGCTCAACTTTACGATTTCATGACATATTATCAATCCCCAAATACCATTCCTAATCCCCACCCCCTAACACACATACTCAGTGAAATATTATTAGGAAGCTCAGAGAAAAAGCAAAAAGACAAATGATCTATGTTCTGTTTGACCTCAGCCTCTCTCTAGGGTGCTTTAATTAAAATGATAGTATAAAGGTCTGGGTAGAGGATCAATTAGAGCAATACAAGTTTAATCTATATTTTGATAACATAATTAAATTTTGTTGAATTTCTGCTGCTTTATCTGCGGTTTACTGGGCCCAGATTTTCTCTCCAGTCAGTCTCCTTGTCTGACCTGAAATTGCCCACATGTAGATGAGGCCACAGGAAGTTATAATGTGCAAAAGCAGGGAGGATTGCCTTAGAAAGCAGGAGGTTGGGATCCAGCCACAACTGCTAACAATTGGGTGTGTATTCTAAGGCAAGTACCTTTATTAACAAGGACTTCAGTTCCTTTAGCTATAGAATGAGGGCAGGTGACAAGATAATCCACAAATACCTTATCACCCCTGATAATCTGAGATTCTGTGAAATGCACAGGAGGAGAAGGAAGCCCACAGTTTACAGAAAGTCATAGTTAAATGCATACCTTATTATCTCTATTGGAAACAGAATCTGGGCTCTGAGTAACAGGACAGGGACGTTTCCAAGGAGCATGTGGAGCATAGCAACAGTGTTGGCAGATAAGGATCCTGGGTTAGAAGCTAAGAAGGGAGAGGGCTCGTGGGAACACCTGTCAATGTGTTCCCCCCAAAATTGATAGTCAGTTGTCCTAACACAATTTATTGAGTACGCCCACCTTTCCTTACTGATTTGAAGTTCTACCTTTATTATATACTAACTTTCTTTGTGTGTGTCTATTTCTATGCTCTAATGTATTCCATCAAACTTTTAAAATATTTCCATATCAAATAGTACACTGTTCCCATGACTGTAGCTTTATTGTGCATTTTGACATATAGGGTATGTTTACTTTTACTTTAAAAAATATTCTCATGTAGGTTCTTGAATTTACTTTTTTAGTTGAACTTTTGAATAAGTTTGACAAGTTTTTAAAAATTCTTGGAAATTA
The DNA here is from genome assembly GCF_964212035.1 of Myotis nattereri. Classification (NCBI taxonomy): domain Eukaryota; kingdom Metazoa; phylum Chordata; class Mammalia; order Chiroptera; family Vespertilionidae; genus Myotis; species Myotis nattereri. The sequence continues at coordinate 96,734,592 of NC_138075.1, forward strand.
ATTTGGGATTGCATTGAATGCATATATTATTTTTTATCCTTATTATATCAGGTCTTCTCACTCAGGAACATGGCCTATTTCTCCACTTATTCTGATCATCTTTCCTGATACAATACATTTTTACAGTTTTCTGTACATAGGATTTACATATTTCTCATTGTTAATTACTAGATATTTTATTTTGTTGTTCTTATTGTTTCTATTGTAGATGACTTCTTGTCTGTTACATTTATAATAGTCAGCACTGACATATGGGAAATCTGTTGAGTTTTGTATATTTTTCTTATATCCAGTTGGATTGTCAAAGAACACACAAGCATTTAACCTTCAAATAGTAATGGTTTTATGTACTTAGCTCTTTCTCCCTTTTTCCTTTTCTCTCTCCCTCCAGTTATAACGTTGCAAGAGGATTTCCAAAACAGTGTTGAGTATTAGAAGTGATGACAGACATTAAAGGAAATTTTTCTTATATTTTACCATTAAGCATAATGTTTGCAGTATGTTACTGATATAATCGCTTTATTAAGTGAAGGGATTCTCCTTCCATTCCTAGATTATTTAATAGGAGATTTTTTTCCACTCCCAAACACACACATAACTAAATAAGCTATTGCATTTATCAAATTCTTTTTCCACAATTTTAAGGCTATCATCTAATTGTCCTCTTTTAATCTGTTATATAGAGTACATTTCCTAGTGTTTGTCATTGAGTTTTTGGAAAAAATCTATTCCATCACAATATATTATTCTTTTAATATATTTTTGAATTCAATTTATTAACGTTTTCTTTTAGTAATTTTTTGTCAAAATTCTCAAGTGAGATTTGTCTATGATTTTCTTTCTTTTTTCTAATGCTCTTCTTGCACAATTTTGATATTAGAGTTATCCTGTCTTGTGGAATGATCTAGAAAGTATTTAATCTTTTTCTACTCTGGCAAAGTTTAAATAAAGTATGGATGAGCTCTTCCTGATATCTTGAAGGTTTGAAATTATCTTGGCTTAGGATTTCTTGGTTCTCTACTTTTTCTTTCACATTTTTCTTCCCCCACCCCACCCCCTTCCTTCTATGTTATGAACACATTTCTCAACTTTATCCTTCCAGATTATTAATTTAGTCTTCAATTTTGCCCCTTCCATTTTAGTTTTGCTATCTTGTTTTCACTTTCCAAGAATATCTTGTTTTCTTATGGCTCCTTTTTCATAGCATCTATGACCGCTGTAGAGATTAGAATTTACCTGAATCTTGACTCTGCACCTCTTAATGGTCTCACTGCCTTTGCTGGAAGCTGTCTTTAGATGGGTCCCCTAACTTGCTTTAAAAATCTGTAGAAACTGTGTCCTGGGGTCAGATGACTCAGTGACACTCACTCAGGAGGGAAGGCATGACCTAGGTCTTCTAATGTCTGTCCCTTAATGGTAACCTTCATGATTCTCTTCATGGGCCACTTACTGTCTATGAACTGCTGACTCGGAATACCTTCTGTGCCCTATTGGGAGAAGCAGCTCACACTCTACCATGGTCTTGCTGTCCATCTATTTTGAGTTCTCTGCTCCAATTTCTTCACTAACTTGATGCCATATGCATTTCATCTTTCAAGAATTTCTCAACTTTTCTGATTTGGTGATGGTACCCTATATTGTTTTCAAGCATTGCTAGGTATTTATTTGTTTTTAAATTTTCATTCTGTAATTTTAATGGGATTTTGACAGAAGTAAATAAAGCTTATTTAGTGTACCAGCTTAAAAGGTATGCTGTAATATACACTTTTAGTAAATTATTTCCTTTGTTTCTAAGAGTTTTTAGTGTTAACTTGCACACATTCAGAGCTATGTACAGATTCTGAATATCAGAATAATTAATTTATAGTAATTATCTATAGAATGGAGCATGGGAACTCCTAAAAATTCCTGATAGGTTTCGTGTACATAAACATGGCACATTATGATGGGTAAGATTTTCTAAAGTATAGTGCTTGAAATAAATATGTCCGCAATTATCCTATATAATAAAAGGGTAATATGCAAATTGACCCTAACAGCAGAATGATTGGGAATGACTGGTCACTATGACACACACTGACCACCAGGGGGCAGACACTCAATGCAGGAGCTGCCCCCTGGTGGTCAGCGCGCTCCCACAGGGAGAGCTCTGCTCAGCCACAAGCCAGGCTGATGGCTGCCAGTACAGCGGTGGTGGTGGGAGCCTCTCCAGCCTCCTCAGCAGCGCTAAGGATGTCTGACTGCAGCTTAGGCCTGCTCCCTGCTGGCAAGTGGACATCCCCCAAGGGCTCCCAGGCTGCCAGAAGGAGGTCTCACTGCCATCTTAGGCCCAATCCCCTGGGGAGCGGGCCTAAACCAGCAGGTGATCATCCCCCCAGGGGTCCCAGACTGTGATAGGGCACAGGCCGGGCTGAGTGACCCCCCTGAGTGCACAAATTTTTATGCACCGGGCCTCTAGTCTATATAATAAAAGCCTAACAGACTGTTACAGCAGAACGACCAGAACGACCTGTCGCTATCATGTGCACTGACCATCAGGGGGCAGACACTCACTGCAGGAGCTGCCCCCTGGTGGTCAGTGCGCTCCCACAGCGGGAGCGTCGCTCGGCCAGAAGCCGGGCTCACGGCTGGTGAGCACAGTGGTGGTGGTGGGAGCCTCTCCTGACTCTGTGGCAGCACCAAGAAGCAGCAAGCTGAGCAGTAAGAAGCAGTGAACAGGCAGGTGGTAAGGAGCAAGGGGTCCCAGACATGCCCTGAGGGGTCCCAGACTTTGAGAGGGCACAGGCCTGGCTGAGGGACACCCCCCCCCTCCAGTGCAAGAATTTCATGCACTGGGCCTCTAGTAGTAATATAATACTGTATAGTGGTACTTGGCAGCCGTGCACCCAATAAATACTATACTTTTGAAATGTGACTAGAATCCAAATGAATACTGTTTTATTCTGTAGTTAAGCATGTGGCAGGGCATGCTAGAAGTGACATTTCTTTCTTCCTTCTGGTGGAAAATTTAAGTTCTTTGTTTGAGTGAATAGTGTTGGGAATTTTTAAGTAAAAACAAGGAGCTAGGAATTTTATTTCTTTTTGCCAATCTTTCCTTAAAGCAAAATTATCAGTTAATGGAGAATTAAATAATAATATGCTTTATATATGTTTTACCTTTTCATACTTAGATTATTTTAATAATTTTAATTAGTGCTACAAATGTACTTAATTAAACTTAAACATCAAAATAAAATGATACAATGGAAAGGAAAGGGTTATCATGTTTCAAAACATTACATCAATAAAGTACATATTAAAATTTGCATATTAAATTTATTTCAAAGATGTCAAAATATCTTGGTTTCCTTTTCATTTCTCTCTCTCCTTCTCTTCCTCTCTCCCTCTTTCTTCCTTTTTTTTTTAATCAATAAAGTGCATTGTCTTTGTTCAAGGCTTTGTTGTCCAGATTCTTCCTTGGTTTGTTCCACTGCAGATGAGCTGACTGAATATTTTGCAGTATTTCTATGTTTCTGGAACTGGTGGACTGACCACAGAGTACTTTTCTATGAGTTTTTCTTTCTTCCCTCAGGGATATGCTTGATTGTCCAGCTGTCAACATGTGGAAACTGTGCTGTTTACATTGCAATGAATTTAAAATGGGTCACTGTTCCCAATATCTTTCTGAGAGCAGCACCCACTTTTATTGGAGCACCAAACATTTCCAGAGCCAGCACAATGACCTTATTGTCAATGTATTAGGCAGTGCTATACTGGCTGGGTCTGTCCCTGAATTGTGTAGCTATGCCTTTGTACATCCTTTGAATGACTAGAATCATTTTGATGAGGCCAAGAGCTTTTCATGTTATCACTACTTGAACTTCCCATTGGGCAACCAGCTAAACAGCAGATATCCAAACCTAATTCTTAGCCAGTCAAGGCTTTTCCTAGAATATATAGATTTGAAGGGTATCCTTTTTTGATGATCCCATACATCCTCTGTTGGAGATGCTAATGAGCAGCAGCATATCCAAAACTTACTTTAATAAAATATTAAGTGAGGCCCTGAAACTCAGGAGGACAAGAGAAATGCCAGAAGGCCAGCTTGAGATAGTGGCACATGCATTGCCAGGAATGGACAGCTTGTATGCCATAGTCAGGAATGGAGTATGTTGTTTTATAGTTAATTAACCATGACAGGTTCAAAAGTGATGGCTGTGTTTATACATCAAAGAATGGTTTTTATGCCTACGTATTGATTTTCTATTGGTGCAAAACAAATTGCCACACAGGAGTGATAGGAGAGGGAGAGATTGGAGGACATCTGTAATACTGTCAACAATAAAATTAAAATTGAAAAGCATATTACCACACATTTAGCAACTTATAACAACACCATTTATTACCTCAGGTCAGAAGGCTGGCACAGCATGACTGGATTCTCTACTCAGAGTCTCACTAGGCTGACATCGAAGTGTCCCTCACACTGGGCTCTTAGCTGGCAGCACCGGGAAAGAACCCACTCACTGGCTCATTTAGGCTGCTGGCATAATCCATTTCCTGTGGCTGTAGGACTGGCTTCCTTGCCTTTCAGCTTCTGGAGGCTGCCCTGTGCCTTCTCTCTGGTCCCTGCATTTTCAAACTGGCAACAGCATGTTGCGTCCTTTTCACACTTGAGTCTCTCTGACTTCTCCCTGCGCTTCCAACCAGGAGAAATCTCTGCATTTAGAGGCTCGTGTGCTTACACTGAGCCACCCGATTATCCAGGATAATCCCCCTATTTTAAGGTCAACTGATTGGTCATCTTAACTACATCTGCAATGTCACTTTTAAGGTATAACATATTCACAGGGAGTCGTGGAGGAAAATTCTCCCTATCCCACCAGATATCACTTGGCAGGGGAATTTTTAGATAAGATTTGCCCTTTCAAGCTCCAATGTTTGGACACTAAGCATCATCATTATTAGTGTGATCTTTTCATTATAAAGTGTAAAAAATATACAGCTTTACATGCTTTTTGTATGGATAGTCGGATAAACAGTAATCAAAACTTGTCTAAATATGTTAGTTGAAATTTACATAATTATTTACATATGAGTCCCCCAAACCCACACATATGTATTTTCTTTATATATTCAGTTAATCTTGCTTTCCTTAAAAATACAGATATTTTGTCTCATAGTATAAAGCAGACATCTTATGCAGGCCAGCATCAGACAATGTATTGCTAAGGTTAATTGCTAGAAGGTTCCCAGTGGTATGATGAATGTTTACTACACATGGTAACAGCAGCTGTCATTTACTGAGTATTTACTATGTGCCTGGCACTGTGCTTTACCTATATGTGTTATATCATTTAGTCCCCACAGTAACATTTTGATGTAGGTATTACTATCCTTATTTTGAGGATGAGAGAATAGACTTCAGTGGCAGAATTTGCCCACATAAACTGTGATGCTGCAGAGCCAGGATTCAGACTCAGATCTGTTTGACTCTAAAACCTTGCTCTTGACATCTATCTACCTTTTGTTTTTGCTTTTGTGTTAATCCTCACCTGAGGATACCTTTTCATTGGTTTTTAGAGAGAGTGGAAGGCAGGGGGAGAGACAGAGAGAGAAACATCGATCTGAGAGAGAGACACATCAATTGTTTGCCTCCCGCACGTGCCCCGACCAGAGCCAGGGATCAAGCCTGCAATGGAGGTATGCACCCTCGATCGGAATTGAACCCGGGACCCTTCAGTTTGCTGGCTGATGCTCTATCCACTGAACCAAACTGGCCAGGGTGACATCTACCTTTTACTTTGTCTCAAACCTGGGGAAAGTGACAAAGATGGTAGTTTATTTGAAAGAGCCTTCCACCTCCTTTTCTAAGTTTCTTCTACCTCCAAAAGCACCTATGTCCTATGCTGTGTTCAATCCCCAGCCCTGTCCAGGAGGTATTCTGCCTGACCCTTCAATCCTCCAGAGTTAATGGTTATCCATGTCTCAATCAAACACTGCGGGACAGCTGATACCTGTGAGGTGATACACAAGGGCATAATAATAACAATAATAATACCTGTCATAGTAATCACACAATAATAGTAGTCATTGAGCATTCATCAAGCACCAGGCACTGTGGTAAGCAATTGACTTGCATTTTCTTAGACCTCTTAACAACCCTGTAAAGCTACTCTCATTACTCCCATATCCCACAGGGTATTTTGAAAGCAGAACTAGTAAATATTTAAGAGATTAAATGTGCTAGAGAGTTTAAAGAGAGCTTCTCTACCTCCTCTGGGCCATTCTAATCCTCCCCCCAGTCTAGAAGATTAGGATCAGCCACGTGCCACCTTCAGTCCAGAATCTATTTCATCGCCTCCATTTTCTTACTGCAGACCCTGTCTTTCAGAGTCCTGGTGTGGGCATTTGAGATGATGCCATTAGGATGGGGCCTTCTTTTCAGGAGAGGCCAGGGCATTCCAGCCTTGGCTTCCCAGGAGGGAGCATGGAGCATCTGTGTAGAGAGGAGGGGAACCCAGTAGTCAGAGGGAGACCAGCTGCCGGAAGCAACCCTCCTTAGAGTTATGGAGTTTAAAAATGTGGTGAAGGAGGAGAAAGGAATCTCACAGAACAAAAGCTATAGGTCCCTTTATCAGGGGGAAGCTGTTCCTTTGGAAGGGACAGCAAATCTGTAGAGAAAACAAGCAGAACTGTAGTCAGAATCCTTCCTGTAGTTTCCCGTGGCCCCAGAGTGCTGAGGGCAGGAGAGGAGGCAGCACCCGCCCCGATCCTGGCGTCCAAGCCTCCACTTACTGCCTTACCCATGGTGCATTTTATTGAAGGCTTCTACTTCAGGCTACCCTAAATCCACAGAAAATAAAGTTGTGCCTTGAATTTCAGGATAGATACATTCCCAAAACTTGAGATTTAAATAGAATCATGTTTTAAGGACAGTACAGACACTTTTAAAATAATCCTGTCATGTACCCTTTAATTGTATGAACAATATAACTCAACTTCTGGGTTTTGTAAGTTTAGATTCTAAGATAGAGGGGTTTTCTTAAATTTAAGGTTAAACAATATCAACTGCCTTTTTTTCTTTTTACATCTGTCCTTGTGTCAGCAGTAATGCCTATTAAAATATTGTATCCTGGTCATAAAATGGAACTGAAATAACTGGAAAATATAATACTGAGTGTATGAACTGTGACTATCATAGTTTTAAAACCACAAAAATGTTGTCTTTATGTGTGAGTGTATGCACTCAGGTTTTTTTTTATTTTCCTGTAACAATGAAGATTGATACTTGAGGAGAAGAATTAATATTTTTAAATTTCAAATGCTTACTCCAAAAATGGGACTCAACAGCATTCCTTAAAAAAAAAAAAAAAAGTAAATAAACTTTGACTTTTAATCTATAATTAAAGCCAAAGTTTCTTTTAATTTTCAAAGCTTGTCCTTGAACTAAAATAACATGGAACATTTTAAAACATGGCTCCGGGCTGCTGTAGATACATTTTATTTAAACCACAGAGACTGTGGTTAGATTTCTTAGTGCCAGACAAACTGCAAATTATAACTAGCTGAAGTGACTGCGTCTCTGGATGTTGTAGTAACAACAAGGCTGGTTGTTTTTTGGGCACTGTTCTCTCTCTGGGCTCTTCTCATGAATGACTTAATCCCTATGTAAGATCAAATTTCATGCCAGTTGCCATGCATAGAAAAAGCAAGTAAAGCCTCTTTTGCCTTCCACAAATTTGATGCGCTCGCTTACGAGGAGTGAGGCAGTCGGCAGGAATAGACACAAAACAGGCATTGTAAAGTGAGGCCAGAACACAGTGAAACTACAAAGGTTAGATGAATGATAAAAATATCCTTTAAAGTGGAATGCCATTGTTTATTATGGCAAGAAAAGGGGGTAATATCCATGATTGAATTGTAAAAATATTTTTACTAAGGTCATTTTTGTGCTTACTATTCTGGTATTGGATTAGCAAATCTCATGCCAGATTAGACATAAAAATATATTGTGTTGCTCTATGTACTCTAGAAAGTGCATGAACATCTGTTATTTTTATTTGATCTTCATTACAACACTGTAAGGGAAAAAAATAAAGATAATTTTCCCACTTTCAATTATTCCCACTTTCTCTCGATTGGGAGGGAATTATCCACTGATGATCGTCCAGAAAGAGGAGTTGAGTCTCTAGCTCCTCATTCAGGCTCTTTCCACTGGGTTTTTACTGAGTTTTCCACCCTGGTTAAGTGTACTCCAAATAAAAAATCATTTATGGGGAACTCTCCAAAACTTCCTTTTGTATACATAGTGCTTTGAAAATTGGATGAAATGCTTTGGATCTCTCTCCAGGGAAATGGTACCCACTCATTTCACCACCACATTTTTATTTCTTTAAATTCTAATCTGAGAATATGTTGTTTCTTTTAATTGATTTTAGAGAAAGAGAGGAAGAAGGAGGAGGAAAGAGAGAGAGAAAACATTGATCAGTTGCCTTCCATACAAGCCCTGACTGCAATCTAGGTATGTGCCCTGACCAGGAATCGAACTCAAAACCTTTTGGTGTACGGGATGAAGCTCCAACCAACTGAGCCACCTGGCCAGGGCACTGCCACACTCTTTTGGAAGCCAGATGACAGCAGGGATATCTCTGATTTTTTATTTATTTAATTGGTTGCTTGTTTATTTAAAATGTATTGATTTTAGAAAGACAAAGGGGGGGGGAGAGAGAAATTGATTTGTTGTTCTACTTATTTATGCATTCATTGGTTGATTCTTGTATGTGCCCTGACTGGGGATCGAACCCACGACCTTGGCGTATTGGGACAATACTCTAACCAACTGTGCTACCTGCCAGGGCTTCTGATATTTTAGATTATCAACATAAAGTCGTCTCCACCAATCTAGTGGCAGCAGGAATCCCTAATCTGGTGCTATAAAAGGAGAAAATTTAGTCAGGTAGAGAATTTGCCAACTGGGGAGACACAGCCTCTGATGGAAACCCAAACTACATTACACAGAGACAAAGGGGAGGCCCACTGACATAGAGAAAGTGCCCGCCCTAGTCACGGATTGGTCCATTTCTGTGCCAATGAAGCATCCAATTTTGCACAGTCTGATTGGTTCAAATAACACTATTTTGATTGGTCAGAATCACAAGTCCTAATTGGTCATTATGAAGCTTCTCTGATTAGTCAGTAAAGATGCAAATGAGACTATAGCTGCCCAACTCCTATAGGACAGGGCAAGTTTCAGCTCACTGGTCGAAACAGGATTCCAGGAACTGCTCTGTAAGGTTCAGCTCAGATGGCAGGCATGAAGTGCAGGAGACTTGGCAGCTCAGTCGGTGACTTTTCCCTGAAGTTCATGAGAGGCACCTGCAAATAAAAGCTGCTAGACTGATTATGAATCTGGGCCCAGTTAACCACAAGGAGACCTTTTGGCAGGTATATTCCTTTTTGGGGTCAACAAAATCTACATAGGATTTTCTTGAGCACTTTATTCACAGTGTGAAAAGTCAGTCCCATCTGAAGAGTATTGCTGATACCCGAGGGTTCTGTCTTTAAAGCATATGTCACCGTGTACTTTACAAGGTGCTTTTAGTTTGTGGGTTTCATCACAATTCCACATATGTGGTCCCTGTACTGTATCATGTTGATTCAGATATGACATGTACTCCCTTCTGAAATGCCAGAAGATTCCCCCGCTCTCAGAAGGTGTGTATGTGTAGCAGCCTTAATGGGAAATTTGAAGGGAATGAAGAAAGATCACACACCATGCAGTTCACCTAACTTCACGTGCAACACCATGCTTCCTTGTTCTGAAGTGTCCTTTAGCCATTGCATATGAGACTCTTCCCTGCCTGCTCTGCCCCAAGTGGTCCCCAGCCTCAAAGCATCTCACTAGCTCCATGATTCCCCTCTTTCACCTTTCCTAATCACCCCCTAGTTCCTCAGTTGCCTCAAAATCTCAAGGTTCTTTTCACACAGTATAGTCCAGTGATGGCGAACCTATGACACGTGTGTCAGAGGTGACAGGCGAACTCATTTTTTTGGTTCATTTTTCTTTGTTAAATGGCATTTCAATATGTAAAATAAATATCAAAAATATACATCTTTGTTTTACTATGGTTGCAAATATTAAAAAAAATTTCTATATGTGACACCGCACCAGAGTTAAGTTAGGGTTTTTCAAAATGCTGACACGCCGAGCTCAAAAGGTTCGCCATCACTGGTCTAATCCATATCTCTCCAGCTTCAGTTCCCAAACTCTGTCTCAAGCCTACCTTTCAAACTCACACATCCAGATATTAAACAGATTGAAGGTTCCTTGTAGTTCATAACCTTCACCTTCCTTATAAAGCATTTGTGATGTTTGATGGCAATTTATTTCACAGTTATACCTGATTATAATTTTAGGGGTTTCAAGGATTTCCTAAAACTCAATCACCATCCTTACCAGATTTGGAACCCCATTTGGAAATAGCTTTGGGGGTTTCTTGTCTTTTAAGGAGTGGGTTTAGAACTTCCTTGGGGTTCATCTTTGCAGCAGAGTCGGAAATGAGTCTCGGGCTCTCTCATGACCTCTTCAGGGCTGCATCCAGGACAGGGCAGCTGGCTTGGAAGTGATATCCGGGCTGAGGAGCTCACCCCATTTACCTGCCCGTCCAGAAACTGAGGGCAGTATTGAAGCTTCTGGGAGAAAAAGAAAAGAAATCAATTAGTCCAACAAAACCTACTTTGGTTCATGCTTATGTGTGTGTGTGTGTGTGTGTGTGTGTGTGTGTGTGTGTGTGTGTGTTTAGAGAAAATGATATATGTACTATTAGGAAAAGTGAAGAAAATGATACAGGAACAGAAAATGGCATAAAATGGTATTTGAAAAGTGGATAGTGATTTTAGGAAAGGAATCTTTTAGATAATTTATTTCATTTAATTTAAATTTGAAACTATGTTATTCTAAGAGATGCATACTTCTTCCCAGAGATGCAACGTCCCTCATTGGTGATGGTCTGATTTCAGAGCACTGCTGCTTGGATTCTACATCTGTTTCCAGGGTATTCTGGCATGTATAGTTTTCTTACCTGTGATGGGCAGTACACAAGAATTTATCACATTTCTGACGGAAACTTTTTATTCAGTGCCATAATGTGATTTAGAAATATCATTGGTAAACACAAACATTAAGAAATTGGCAGAGGTGTGGAGTTAAGGGTAAACCAGAAATATTATATACCCACTGCAATTCTGAAGTTGTGTTGAAAATTGGATGTTAGGCCCTGTCCAGGTTTCCCTCTAGCTTGGAGACCTTCTGTGGTTCCTGATGCCTTAGCTCACTTTCTGATTGATCAGCCAGAGGAAGGCTGGAGGGTGCTGTAGCAGAATGTTAAAGCAGGTGCATTTTCTGTTTTCTGACCAGTTTATTATTAGACTGGTCTCCCAAGTTCTTTCTGCCTTTATAAAAAACCTCAGCCAAGGTCAAAGGGCACTTGATTTACCTTTTTATTTTAATCTTTTTGGGTGCTGGAAACAAATTATATATAATTTTTTTCTGGGGAGGAAGGGGTGTCTTAATATTTGATGATATATCAAATAAGTCTCTTTTAATAAAGAATTAGAAAATCTGCTTTTGACAGAGAATAATCCAGAGCAAAGATAGAAAATACAAATATGATGATATGCCACATATAAAAAATAATGATATCAGAGAGAAAGAAAAACAGAAGAAACAATAAGTAATGGAAAAGAAAATCTAAAAGAGAAAAATCTAAGAAAAACCAAAAACTTCATTTGAGGTGGGGAAAGGATATTGGAAAAGTTGATTAACTTGAGAAATGAAAGAGCTTGAGGAAAAAGGGAAAATAAGAATTTCAGAGGACATGACTCTTATTTCTGGATCAGATTGGGCATTCTGAGAACCAAGGAACCTTTATATGCCAAGAATTATTGACAAGTTAGGCTTGAATGGACTCTTGAAGGAATTTGTGGAGATATATGATATACCCGCTGATAAAATGTTACTTCTGGTTCCATATTGCTTTATTCCTTAGATATAATTAAGGCTATAATAAGCAACATTCACAACAATTTTAGAGCCATAAAAATATTTTAGTCCAACCTATTTACTTTAAAAAACTAAGGAGATAAGGACCTGAGGTAACTTAACCAATAGTGCACACTTAAAAAATACTTAACTTTTAATATACCCTTATAAATTCTTTATATGTTTTCGAGAAAATATTGAATGTAAATTATTATTTTCCCCTTTTATATAAAAGATAGACTATTGACTCCAACAACAAAAATGACACAATTTGAAAAAATGGGCAAAGGACTTCAATAGACATTTCACATGTAAAGATGTTCAACGAATCATTAGAGAAATGCAAATAAAAAACACAATAAGATACCCCTTACAAGTGTTGGTGACAATGTGGAAACAGAATACCCTGGAAACAGGGACTGGAACAGATATTTTATACTCACATTCATAGCAGAATTATATATAATATCTAAAAGGTAGGAGCGATCCATGTATCTGTCAACAGATGAATGGATAAACAAAATATGGTACATACATATAAAGGGATAGTATTTAACCTTAAAAAGGAAGGAGATTCTGACATATACTACAAAATGGATGAATCTTGAAGACATTATTCTAAGTAAAATAAGCCAGTGATAAAAGTCCATTTGTTCTCTATGTATATATTCATATTCTTTTCACTATGGACACTTTTTTATTTATAATATTTCATTAATTTGAAGAGGACTTCATAGAATAGAGAGATTGGCTTGTGATAGTCATGAGTAACAAATATTTTGTTTCAATTAGTTATACATGCTTTGATTTATCTTTTGATTTTTTTTCTCCAAGTAGCCTTTAAAAATGTAATAACATTTATTAAACAGAAATACCAATTAGAGCCAAAACCGGTTTGGCTCAGTGGATAGAGCGTCGGCTTGCGGACTGAAAGGTCCCAGGTTCGATTCCGGTCAAGGGCATGTACCTGGGTTGCGGGCACATCCCCAGTAGATGTGCAGGAGGCAGCTGATCGATGTTTCTCTCTCATCGATGTTTCTAACTCTCTATCTCTCTCCCTTCCTCTCTGTAAAAAATCAATAAAATATATTTAAAAAAAAAAAAAAAAAAAAAAGAAATACCAATTAGAAAGGATATATAAACCCCTATGTTCATAGCAGCACAATTTACAATAACTAAGATTTGGAAACAGCCTAAGTGCCCATCAGCAGATGAGTGGATTAGAAAACTGTGGTACATCTACACAATGGAATACTATGCTGCTGTAAAAAGAAGGAACTCTTACCATTTGCAACAATTGGGTGGAACTGGAGAGCATTATGCTAAGAGAAAAAAGCCAGACAGAGAAAGATAAATATCACATGATCTCACTCATTTGTAGAATATAATGAACAACATAAACTAATGAACAAAAACAGAACCAGAGTAATAGGAGCATGGAATAAACTGTCCAAGCTATGAGGGAAGGTGGGGTGGTGAGGGGGTAAGACATCAACCAAAGGACTTGTATGCATGTATATGAGCATAACCAATGGACAAAGACAGGAGAAAGGGAGGAGGGAATGTACTGGGGGTTGGGGGCGGCTAGGGAGAAGTCAATGGGGGAAAAAGGAGACTCATGTAATGCATTAAACAATAAAGAACTTAAATTAAAAATATATATATTCTTACACCCTTAAAATGTAATAACATTTATTAATCTTTTTATGGCTTCTAGATTTTAAGTGATATAATTTTCTCACTTCAAAACTTTAAAAGGAGTGTCCCAAGTTTTCTTCCAGTATTTCTATGGGCCTCAATTTTTCCTTAAATCTTTTAACTATGTGGAATGTATCTTAGTTTGAGACATGATATAATATGGTGTGAAGAAAATATCTAATTTGTCCTAACTGATATTGCTCAGTGGTTAGAGCATTGAGCATTGACCTGTGAAGGGTCAAGGGTTTGATTCCCAGTCAAGTGCATGTACCTGGGTTGCAGGTTTGATCCCTGGCTTCCAGCCCGGTCGAGGCATGTGAAGGAAGCAGCCAATCAATGTGTCTCTCTCACATCGATGTTTTTCTCTCTCTCTTTCTCCCCTCTCTTTCTCTCTCTCTACCTCCCTTGCACTCTCTCTAAAAAAAGAAAAAACATCAATGGGAAAATATCCTTCGGTGAGGATTAACCAAAAAAAGAGAAAATATCCAAATTAATTTTTTTTTCAATATAACTGTCCAGTTATCCTAATGCTACTTATTGAACATCTGTTTTTCTCCTCCCTTTCTAGTTGGGAATACCACTTTTAAAATGGAATTTATCTTATCTCTCTATTATCCTTTATTTATTTTTCTTTTTACTCATGGACCCACAGTTTTAATTATTGACTTTAAAATATGTTGAATATCTGTCTTTGCTTATTCTTCTTTTTCATAGTTTTCTAGCTATTACTGCTTGTTTATTTTTCCATATTAACTTTAGGATCAACTTATCTACTAAAAAAGCCCATTTGTTATTTTTATCCTGATTGTTTTACATTTATGTATGCAGATTTATGTATTGAGATTGTTAACTTTATGAATTAGTTATTTAAAAAATTGATATTTTTAGGGTGCAAAATCATGTTGTTTCTGTCTCTATTTGTGACCATTAGTAGTAGTCTTTTTAAATGTTCTAAATAGATCTTTCACATTTCTTGTTAAATTTATGTCTAGATATTTTATATTTTTGTTGTTTTGTTGTTGTAAATAGAATCCTCCCTTCCATCACATATTTCTAACTGGTTGTTTTTTATTCAAGAAAGTAAATAATTCCCAAAAATTAATACTGTATTCTGCTATGGCCATAAAATTACTTACATTTTTCAGTAGTTTTTCAGTAGACTTTCTTGTACAGTATACAATTATATTATTCATAAATAGTGATGGTTTTTACCTCCTTTCTGAAATTTTTGCCATGGGTTTCTTTCTCTGGCTTATTACATTGAATTGTGCTTCTATCATAGTGTTAAATAATAGTGGTAATAAATGCAAATTTTATTTTGTTTTGGCCCTTTGTGGCAATATTTCCAATAGTTTCCCATTAACTATGATGCTGGATTTTGGGTTTCAATCAATGCCTTCAGATTATGGTTTTGGACTTTGAACATCTAGGTTCAGATTTTATTTTTCTCTACCACTAACTGAGAAACATTAGGTAAATTGTCTAACTTTTTAAAATTTATTCCTATATTTATAAAATGAGGAAAAGAAAAATCCATGCCTCACAGAACTGTTGATAATGATTATGAAATCACCTGATGAGCTGTGCTCTATACATGTTTCTTGTTATTCCTGTTTCCTCCAGGACAGAACACTTTCCTACAGAACTCTCATAAAGATTGGAAAATGGATTTCCCTTTGTGGCTCTGAGCCGTTTTGTAATTCCATTCACAATACAGTTTCTATATATATTCAAAGGTTGGAAAGAAAAAATGCTTTTTGAATGATGAGCAAATTCCTTTGCAGACATTTAATCAAAACGTGTTCCAAACCTGGAGCTTTCTGGAATGCTAAAAAAAAATATTGGTCACCTTCTTGTAAAAAAGTGAAATAAAAAATGTTTATGTGCCTCAGCACTTCCTGACTGAGCTAGAAGTGAGTGCACTGAAGTGGTGTTATTTTGTGGTGTTTCAATTCTGGGGAAAATGAAACCAGAAAACATAGGAAAATTTTCAAGATTTTTGCTTGTGAAAGCTTTTTTTCCTCCCTCCTCCCCCACTTTGGTAGCATTGCGAGGGCCACATAAGTTTGACTCAACTGCAGATCTTCTGCAAATGAATTCCGTTCAGTGAGCTGCAACTGATGTTTTCTTCTGTGTTAAGTTCTGTTTTAGAAAATGAACTGTGTGTCTGCAGAAAGCAGTGGCTGTGCTCACTTTCTTAGACATAACACACCTCCTGACAGCCTTGCTGGGGCTTCCATACTAGTTCCTGCGCAGAGGTCTGTCTTGGTCCATCCTTCTGTGACTTAAATGGCCTGCCTTTTCCTTTGTGAGAAGTCACCCCCACATAGCTCCACTTCTAAAAGGGTTTATGCTACTTGAAGTTTGAAATGTCAGCCGCCTCCTCCCTCCATGCTTGAAAAGGAAAATGTGTGGTCATTATATGCCCAGTGTTTTCTGACACCACTGACCCTGCTCTTCCGGATGCTGACTTGGGTCTCGGGGTTAGGCGGTGGGAGTTGTTTTGGAGCAGCAGCCTTCTGCACTTGCCCTGCTGTTACATCAGTGGCTCTGGAGATGCCTCTGGCTTCATCATGAGGCTGGGCTTCAGGGAAAATGGCTAAAACTCATTTCCCTGGATTTATTTCTCTACACTTTGAATTTGAGGAAGCCTTCCTTTCTAGGAAGATTGTGGATGCAGCTTTGCATTAAAAGCTGGTGAGGCCTTAATGTCTTCTTTCACAGAGACTGATCTGAGGAGGCTACTCTACCTCCGGCACGTGTTATGAATTTATTTTCTGACCTTAAAGGCGCCACACATTGGAAAACATACTCCTTTTATTTATGTATCAACTCATCTTTTGTGAATCTCAAAGCAAAAGCATAATGAGAAAACAGTGGGGGAATGTGCCAGAGGTACCTCGAAAGATTCAGTTCTTTCTAAGGAAAAGCTCTTGGAAACCTTTGTTTATTAGACCCAAGTGGCAGTTGTTCCAACAATAGCAGTACCATCGTTTACACTCCTCCACTTTACAGAGCGCTTGTCAAAGCAAATTTAGTAAGTTGAAATAAAAGCCAAAATAGGAGGCATTAAATGAATCAGTCAAAAACTAACCCTCTACAGACATAGCCTGAATGGCTAGCAGTGGTTCTCAACCTTCCTAATGCCGCGACCCTTTAATACAGTTCCTCATGTTGTGGGGACCCCCAATTTCATTGTTACAAATTGAACATAATTAAAGCATAGTGATTAACCACAAAAACAATATGTAATTATATATGTTTTCCATGGTCTTAGGCGACCCCTGTGAAAGGGTCGTTCGACCCCCAAAGAGGTCGCGACCCACAGGTTGAGAACCGCTGGGCTAGAGGCAGCATGCCCAGAGAACATTCACGGCTCCCTGAACACACTGATTCCAAGCGAAGGGCTCCATCGCTGTTAATTCAAAAATAAAACAGGAGCCAGGGAACAAAATGTATTCCTCTCGGTGGTGAAGGGGGACTCTTCATAACTGTAGGAATTAAAATGAGCAAGCTAGAAAACGACAGTAAGTGTTCAATTTATCATTTTTGCCACCAGGTAAACTTCAGAGGACAAAGAGTATCCTCCTCTGGCTCAGGACTGCATTACCAGTTGTTAGCAAAGTGCAGTCAAGATCTGTTGAATGACTGGTTCATTGATTGATCTCTGGGAATATAAAAATACTTCCACCTTTGAAGCAATCTTAGTTTGGAGAGGAAAGTATGTATATCTTTTGTTATGTAAATATAACATCAAGCAAAGTAAATACGATGGGCCGGAATCCATTCTTGGGTAATTGGGAACAGACTCTGTGCCATGCAAATGGTTTACATTACTCCAAAAGCAAAATTTTGCATTTAATGTAAGATATAGTGGTAAAATATTGAGCTTTTGCTTTCTACTGATAGTGTAAACATTACTCCAAGATACAGTCTCTGGAGGTAATTTAGGGTAACTCCTATTTTTATATGCATGTTCTGTTCTGGAGACTTGCTGCAAAAATTGACGGCAAGTTATTTTCTTTAAGTGACAGTTAGTTTACAGAAATTCCTTGAAGTCTTGATGGTTATTGAAAAGACTGAAATAAATGTTCCCTGAAACTGCCTGTTGCTGAGCTACTCCACACCTTCCAAAGTAGTACCATACTTTGTTAGTAAATCACCTAAAATCTATAAAGGTCATGGAGGCTGCTCCCTCTGTTAAATGAAATATTTATGTTTCAACTCCAGAAACATATTGTGGATCATTTTGGTGTTTTAAGTTAAGGGTACAGAGTAAATTATTCCAAAATTATGGAGGCCAAATGTCATTTTCTCCAAAAGTTTGTGTAATATCTATTTATCTGTGGGCAGATGACTGTTCAGTATAATCAGAGGCAGACTTTGTCAAGTTAAGTCTAAGTAAACACAGCTGAACATAAGCAAGTTGGACTACAAGGTTTTCTTGAGCTTTGCCAACAGCATATGACCTTGGAGAATGCTGCTTTTTTTACTATAATCTGCTTTCAACGGAAAAAGGAATTCTTCTTGTTTCACATTAACAAGTGATGATTAGAAGCTTGTTATGTTCTAGTTTTTAGAGGCAAGACAAATGAACATCATGCACGCACCCAGCAATAAGCCACCTTCCTGAGGGAAGCTCCCCCTGCCAGGGAGCTGAATATAAACTTTGAGTGTGGAAGCCAGTTAAAGGGAGTTTCTTTCTAAAAGAAAACAGTTTTTGTTTGCTTCCTTATATGTATTTTTTTGTCTCTGTGCCATTTCAACAGATTGAAATGATGGTTTCGAATGCCACTAGAAAATGAACTTTATTGATTTATCCATTCGTTAGGCAGCATCTGTCCTCAATCGGAAACTTTGTGTTGTCATTAACTTTCCGTTTTCAATAGAAATTCTCATTAACTGCTTTATGCTTTCCACAAGTCTTTTCTTCTTCTTTTTAAAAAGTACATATTTCTTTTCAGTCACCTAATGCTGTTTTCTTTTGACGTGGTATGAAATCCAATATTTAAAAATGTTAAGGTCACTTCGTGGCTCAAATGAAGGATCTATTAAATATTTGAAGAGGTGGACTTTGAGTGAGAACTTAGGTAAAAGATGGATTCATAGAGATTTGCCTTGAAACTGCTGGCTTTTCAATACTGTCTGACTGGCTAGCAGCCAGATCCTCCAATCTTTCCCTTTTCTCACTTAAGGAAACAATTTCTTTTCCCTTCCCCCTTCGGGGTACATTTTCTTCTGAGAGGAAATGCAGAAAGTATTAAGGGTGTGTGACTAATAAGATTTTTAAAATAATTCATCTTTCAAGATTTTGGTATTTTACACTTTTATTTTTTTAAATCACGTGTTGAATAACATTACCTAAGAATATGTGACAATTTTAGATCTATGTGCTAAAATAATCTGTAGTTAGATTTGTTAAGACTCTTTCTTATTTATGTATTTATTTGTATACCTCTTTTCCCTATATGCTCATGTGTTTCCATGTTAAAATAAATGCTTTGAGGAGAAAATACAAAATCATTTCTAAATATATTGCTAAGTAATCTGGCAGTGAAGCTTCCTCTTTTCTGTTAAGGGCGGCATCACACCTCTCTAAGAATGTCAGCATCCACTCAAAATCAAACCCATGATGACCTACTCCTCCAACGTAGAAGTTGCTCTTCCTCCTTTCTCCCTTAACTCAGAGAATGCTGTTTCCATCCACCCAGTCATCCAAGGCAGAAATCCGGGCGATATCACTGACTCCTGCCTCCCTCTTCCAAACCCCATCTAGTCATTCAGCAAGTCTGCCCCCTCCATCTCTCTCACAGCTTGTCTTTCCCATCCATCCCCCTGCTACGTCCTTAACCCCCAGACTCCTCACTCTGTCTTTGGTTCCTGCCATGATTCTACCTAGCTCCTCCAATCCAGTCTTTCACTAAGGCTAGAGGGATCTTTCTGAAATCCACGCCAGATCAGATCACTGTTAAACATCCTTGGGCATTCCCCATACCTTTCAGGATAGAGTTCATACTCTTTCTCTTAGAACCCAAAACCATTAACCCCTCAATGCCTGGCTCTGCTCATCTCTCTTGGTTCATTTCCCAATGACTCCTTTATACACCTCATTCATTTCAGCTTCACCAGAAAGAATTCCCAGAGGAGAGGTGCAGTGCCGTGACATTGGCTTTCAGACAGCTATTCCCTTTCCTTTGAATGCTTTTCCCATCCTCACCGCGGTGACTCCTGCTCATCTTTACCCCAGGCCTATGCTTTCCCATCTTTTCCAGGTCTAGACATCCAGATCATGGTAAGGTGGTTGGGCACTCTGGCAGGAATGGAGCCGGATGCTTGCTGCTGGAAGCAATTTCCCAGGGTCTCTTCTCTGTGTCCCAAACATATATGATCTCTTCTCTCCTTTGGAGCTCCTTTCAGGACACCCCCCTCCCGTACCCCCCGCTCCACTGCCATTGCTCCCTTTCCATATGCTCCACAGCACTTACCACAATGAGCTGTTGTCATCTATTTACCAAACTGTGAGTTGCTTGGTGAGAAATCCATTTGTAATTTGTATTTCTAGTGCCTATCACAGTGCCTACCATATAGCATGTATTCAATAAACGTTTGTGCTGTGAACCCATGAACCTGTGAATAAGTCAATGAAGACAACATGAAAAAGAACAAATTAGATTCCACTTAAAGCATGGAGATCTGGCTTCTAGTACCAGCCCCATTGTTTACTGACAGTTTAGCTTTGGACTTGTCAGTCTGCTTTTCTGAGTCTCAATTTTCACATTATAAAGTGGAGAAATGATACAAGTGTGCATAAAAAGGAAGTGAGATTAATTGCACATTCATAATTTGCAATATACTCCATAAATATTATCATTTCCATGAATTAAGTTGACCTGGTCCTTAACTATGCCCCCAAATTTAGGATGGGGTGGGATAAAATGCTGTGTACAAAGTAGTTTTGCATTTGACACTTACAAAAAGATAATCTGATTTTTCACTTGGATAAGCTCAGATTCACTGCAATATATTTGCCCATTCTCTATCAAAGTACCAGGCATCCAAAGATAGCAAAAACTACTCCAAAGGAAATTGAGTATTCCTCCCATTCTGCTATGCAGTGGGGAAAATCTTTAATAATCGTCAGTCTTTTTGTAAGGTATCAGGATTTGAAATAATCTATATATTCTTGCTTCAGTCAATCTAAGACGTTAAGTACAGTTGTTTACAAAGCAGTGATACAATTAAGGTCTTTTAAGTAATGTATGTTCTAAGTAGTTATTTACTCCTTGTGAAAAGTAGGTATACCAGTTAGACTTTTATAGAAAATTCTTAATAACAAGGATTATTTGACCCAGTGATCCCACTTCTAGGAATATATACTAAGAAACTCAAAACACCAATCAGAAAGAATATATGCACCCCCTATATTCATAGCAGTGCAATTTACAATAGCTAATATTTGGAAACAGCACAAGTGCCCATCAGCAGATGAGTGGATAAAAAAGCTGTGGTACATCTACACAATGGAATACTATGTGGCAGTTAAAAAGAAAAAACTCTTACCACTTTCAACAGCATGGATGAACTTAGAGAGTATCATGCTAAGTGAAATAAAGCCATCAGAGAAAGATAAGTATCACATGATCTCACTCATATGTGGAATCTAATGCACAAAATAAACTGATGAACAAAATAGATCCAGGGACATCAAAGCATGGAACAGACTGATGAATCTCAGTGGGAAGGCGGGGGTGGGAGGTTGGTGATGGGAAAAGATTAACCATAGGACTTACATGCACAGCCCATGGCCACAGACAATAGTGTGATGAAGGCCCAGGAGGGGCTGGGGCAGGGTTGAGGGAGTCAATGGAGAAAAAAAACAAATGATGTGTGTAATCTTTCAACAATAAAGATAAATTTTTACAAAAATAACAAGGATTAGAGAAGTAGCTTTTAAGCATTGGGAATTTCCAAAGCTGCTTCCCTAGATTTAAATGATATATCCTATATTTTTGAGAAAGGGTCTTCACATTTAAAACTTTCTCTAAGCAATTAAGAGAAAACACTCTAACATCTATATGACTGCATGGGTAGCATGTGTAAACCTCAAGTCCAATAACTGTTATATGGCCCAACTCCAAAAATGAACAGCAGATCAATTGCTGGAATTTGCCTTGGTAAGCTCATAGCAGATGCCACCCTAATGTTTTGCATGTTATGGCTGCTAAGCAATTTAAGTGACCTTCTCCAAGCCATTGTAAACTAATGCCTCCGTAATATGCAGTCTTGCTCTTTTGAGACTTTCTCACACCAGAGCACCACAGACATAACATAGCTGACCTTGAACTCGCTTAGACAATTCAAATACAAAAACCATTTTGAATTGTTGTGTTACCTGTTATCTGTTCCATTCCAAGGTTCAGCATTCATCAAAGTTTGCTGCCACTACAAAAATAGTATATGCAATTCTGGAATAATCAGAGTTGCTATTTATTTACTATTACTGGATGCCTGGTGTTTTACAGTGACTATTACTAACTTTTACAGCAGTACTTATTGTACAGTATTTTTGTACTTTACAAATGAGAGAGAGAGAGAGAGAGACTCAGAGAGATTAAGTAATTTGTCCCAAATCCCATGCTAATAAGCAATAGAACTGAAATTCAGACCTCAAACTCTGGTTCCAAATCTGGCCTCTTTCCAGTGCACCTGACTGTTGGAGGACTCTAGTGCAGTGGTTCTCAACCTTGGCTGCACATTAGAATCACCTGGGAATCTTTTTAAAATCCTGATTCCCGGGCCTTATCCAAACTGGTTTCGGCCAGAAATCAGGATTTTAAAAAGATTCCCAGGTGATTCTAATGTGCAGCCAAGGTTGAGAACCACTGCACTAGTGTGATGAAGTTAGCCCGCCCTTCACAGTTAGAGCTGATTCGTAGTAAACAGGTGCAATAATTTCTCAATTCAAGAGAAACCAAAATAGCAGCTATAGGAATTTGAGCCATTAATTGGTTCTTCTCTCTCTGTCTTAAAAACTACTGAAGTTATCATGAAATTCTATTTGAATAATTCTTCAATTAATCATAAATTCTGACTCCTGTTTCTAAAGCAACCTTTGAATAGATGCTTCCAACTCTGGGTTACTTTCTGGTTTTCTTAGCCCTGCCAATTATTTTTATTATGAATAGTCATGTAAATAATTAACAAATGTATTTTCATACATTCACCTTCATTATCACTCATCTTTTATTTCTTTATTCTCCCACTAGGGGCCCAGTGCACAAATTTGTGCACCTTGAAAGGAACTGTGGGCCGCAAAGCTGCAGTAGGCACAGGGGCAGGTCTCAGCCCATCCTTCAAGCCCCCTCCCGGTCCCTCCCGCTGTGGTCCCTGGTCCCCTGTCTGTCTGCAGCCCTGCTCCTGCCAACCCAGATCTCACACACTGACAGCGCCAGCCCCTCTCACATCTGCTGAAGGCGCGGATCAACTGGGGCTGGCGCCAGCAGGGGGTGCAAGTGGGGCCAGTGCCATGAGTGGGTGCAAGCAGCAGTTGCTGCCCCAGTTGCCCCTCAGGAGCAGGGGGAGGCAGCCACCACTCACACTCACTGATGGCGCCGAGCAATCAGGACCAGCACCAGGCACCGGCAGTGGGTGCGAGTGGTGGCTCCGGTGCAAGCTGCAGGTGTGAGTGGGGCTGGCGCTGGCAGTGGGTGCAAGCGCCGGCTCTAGCACCGGCAGCGGGTGCAAGTGGGGTCATCACCAGCAGCAGGTGCAAACATCGGGCAGCACCGTGGCACACGGGAGCTAAGA
Organism: Myotis nattereri; assembly: GCF_964212035.1. Classification (NCBI taxonomy): domain Eukaryota; kingdom Metazoa; phylum Chordata; class Mammalia; order Chiroptera; family Vespertilionidae; genus Myotis; species Myotis nattereri. The sequence continues at coordinate 96,758,119 of NC_138075.1, forward strand.
ATTTTCAGTAACCACCCAAGGCTAGCCCCAATGACAGCAATCGGTGCCCTGCCTTGGTCTGGTGCCCACACTCACCTGCTCCACTATCCTGCGGCAGCCAACACCCCCATGTTCCACACACGCCCCCTGGTGGTCAGTGCACATCATAGCGACCAGTTGTTTGGTTCAGTTCCAGTTGTTCCGCCGTTTGGTCTATTTGCCTATTAGCCTTTTATTATATAGGATGAGCTCATATAAGTAGCACGCATACAGATTCCTTGTTTCTTGCACTTTGAGGATATTTTTCTACATCACCTTGTCCAAGTAAGAGTCTATATATTACATTTTCTAATAAACTCTATTATAGGATGACTTTTATAAACCTGTTTAAGTAAGCTGAAAATCAGCTAGATAATGTATACACTTGCTTAGAGTTTAGAACAGAAAAGAAATACTTTTTCTAAAAAACCTTCCTGACCAACTCCACCTTCCCACCTCCTATTCTTGTGCTGAGGCTGTGTAATTGAATGCTGCCCTGAGACTTGAGACATGTGTTTGGTAATGTCTTGTACGAGGCAACCATTGTGGGTGGCCTTGGAAAGATGGTTTCTCCTCCCATGACAGGAGGATGGTTTCTCCTCCTTGTGTTCCCTTGGCCTTGGACCCATGAGCAAATGGTATGCATAATAGAGAGTGGGCACTCATGCTAGACATGAACTGGGTATGTGTCTAACTGGATAGACATCTGAAATAATAGAGGGCATCATGACCAATGGTGCTGTGGTGTATTTCTAGCTTGAGGGACCCTCACATCTCTTGGTTTCTTGTGAGAAACTATTCTGCCCATCAATCTATGACTGAGCTATACCAACCTCTCTTGCTTTCATCCACCTTCTGAGTGTGAAAAAGTGACCAGAACTACCTCGTCCTATTAGGGGTAAGAGAAGGCTTTGTGCCTGTGAGAGTAGGGAATCTTGCAAGGGATGTATGATTTTTCTGGCTGTTATCCACCCCCCACCAAAGAAAAAAAAGAGAAAAAAAGGCAACTTTTTTGTGCTCCCATGATGAAAATACATATGTAGTTTGTTTACTCTTGTCCATGATAGCCAGGCTCTTGTGTACAAAACTTTGATTCAAGGCAATAACTACTACCCTCTTCTTGTTACTCATTCACCATCTATTTCTGGGTGTCTGGAGAGAATTTGGAATTGGAGGATTTGATTTTTAAATCACTCTTCAGTATGTATAGTATATCCCATCATCAAATACGTTGATAAGTGGATCTGGTTTGTTCTGGAACTGTAATTTTTTCTTTTTTTCTTTTCTTTTCTTTTTTTGCACAGCTTACTACCTCTCTACTCCTTTTGTTTATTTTTAATTGGTTTGTATTATTAATTGTTAAAATATTACATTTCTCTCTGAAATCATCAGTAAGTAAGGAATAGGGTAGAAAATATAAGAAATAGTAGAGGATTGCATTTAGTAAAAATAAATAATTAGGTTCATTGTCTCTTTCTCTAAATCAATAATTTTTAATAACAAAACCAAATGTTTTTATTTTAAGGTATCTTATTTACTTATAAAAACATGGCATTTATATGACAATATGTATGGCAGATGTTTGGCAGTTAAATACAGTTAATTCATGTGAACATGCCACTCTTTTGTGTTTAAATGTCCATGAAATAACTTTGCAAGAACTTTTCTATATATTATTCTTGTTCTTTTTTGTAGTCATTGAGCTCTGGCTTTTTTGTTTTGTCTAAGATTATAAGGGTGCCTGCTCTCTTTTTATAATTTCTCTGATTCATGTTTAAGTACTACATTTTTAATATCTTGTGATGCCTACAAAAATACCCCTCCTGAATATTACATTTCTAAGGCTGTGGCTGTGGAGCCTTATTATTTCAGATTCACAATATCTAGTTTGGTGGCCACTACAGCAGTGGTCCCAGCACAGGATGATGCCACGTGCTTCAGGGAGAGAACCGGCTCAGCTCACTCCCAGAGACACCCAACCAAGAGTCATTTTCAGTTCTCAGTCTGTCCCTGGACCGTTGGGTGGCTTCGAGATGACTACCATTAGCATTTTGGTTCTCTTCAGCCATTTAGTCCCAGATGGTTTGACATTCCACTGCTGTTCAAAAGCAAAGCCTCCAGCAGACCCAGACAGGACCCTCTCGATCCTCCTTGGCAACTAGATTCATTATCATGACCAGTGCGCTCTGTTTTAGCAATTCCGCTATTGGTGGTGGCCAAATTGTTTGCATTGTGGTTCTTTCTTACAACCCCTTATCCCTGTTCCTCTTTAGAGATCATATAGCTCCATCTACCTCTCAGGGCTGCTGTAAAAATAACAGGGTAAAAATAACCAAAAACTGTTTGGAAAGCCTCATCACTCTGTTGATGCACAATAAGACAATGCCCTGTTCTTTCTGAGGCAGGCCTGAGTGAAATATTCTACTGAGGGCAGCAGAAACAAAGTTTACTTTAGTTTATAAAAGCCTATTATGCTACCCTGGAAAAAAACTTCTGTGAGGTTGAATAATTCGTTTTTGATAACTCTGTGTGGATTAATATTTGTCACCCTATTTTCCCAAAGGAAAGATTAAAAGAAAATACAAGACTTACAAAAATAAAAGGCCCCACAATTACAGCAATATAGAACTGAGCCAATGTGTTTATTTTCAAAACAGAAAACAGATCTTATAACAGTATATTATTGTCATAGCTGTTCCAATTAGAAGGAGGGTGATTTGATTATTCTGAAGAAGCCTATAATATGTCACAATGAAAATTTTGGGTTCCTTTATTCTCAACTTTCTTTGTAATGACTGTCTCCAAATTATATGTCATAGCATAGGAAAAATGATAATAACTGGGGAAAATAATGGAAGTAAAGTGAAGTATTTTATTTAAAAAATGTGTTTTTAGTGATATTATATTCATGTTTAAGCAAAAATAGATAATAAAAAGTATTTTTGAAGCTACAATCTGAACAATATTTCCTTATAAAAATGATATATCTGCTATTCACATGAAGGGAAAATCAAAATTTTTTTCCATTAAATACAGACCTAAGACTGTTACTTGACCCTTGTTGGAATACGAGGGATCCACGTGTTTTTTAAGGAGCAAAGAAATGCTGTCGGTGCTGCTACCCTTGAGTGAGCCCCCAGGACTTCCAGCTTTCTGGAACTCTTTACTGAAAGCAGTCCCCTTCTATGCTCCACAATAGTTCTGTTCATGGGTGGCCCCTCTTCCGTCTACACAGAACAGTGGGTAGCTTGCTCCTCATGTGTCTGTGACCTTCATAATCAAGATCTCAGAGATGGGACAGCAACCTGCCCTTTTGAGACATTCCCCTGTATATTTTTTTCTCTTTTCTACAGCATCCTAAGATGGGTTAGAGACTAGGTGTGTTAGTAGAAACCTATGTGGAGGGCTTAGCACCTCCATGGGACTTGGAGTGGCCCCATGACTACTAGTAATCACTTTGAAGAAGAATGAATGAATGTCACTTCTTCACTTTAGGAATTGTAGCACCATAGCCCGTACTATGGACCACGCACAATACCAAGAACTTGACACTTAATATAAAGTTGATCCTTGAATAACATTGTTCCATTCAATGTTGTTTTCTTATAACACTGATGAGAAAAAAAAATCAGTTCTGTCTGGGCCACTGTCTGTGTGGAGTTGGCATGTTCTCCACGTGTCTGTGTGGGTTTTCTCCGGGTGCTCTAGTTTCCTCCCTTGTCCCAAAGATGTGCATGTGAGGTTAGTTGGCATCTCCATTGTCCCAGTCTCTGTGAATGTGGGTGTGGAGGTGTTGGGGGGTGTGAGTGCACCCTTTGATGGTCAGGTCCCACCTTGTACCTTAAGCTACCAGGACAGCTCTGACCACCCAAAATTCTGAACCTGAATAAGCAGGTTGGACAAGAATTCTCTTACTTGTTTTAATTCATCTTATTTATTTATTTAATTTATTTTGGTCTGGACAAAATATTTAATATTAAAACCAGTTTAAGTTTGATTAATGTCTTTTAGAGGTATTGCCATAAAGTATATATTGTTACCTAGATTTACAAAGAGTTTATGATATAATCTTTTGGTTAAGTATATTTGACAACCTTCCCAAAGTTTAAATTTTTAACTGAGAAATGAATTTTTAAAAAAATATTTATTGTTGAGAATATTACAGATGCCCCTTTTTTTCCCCTTTGTCCCCCTTCCACCCAGTTCCTACCTTGCCCCACCCCAGGCCTTTACCACACTACAGTCTGTGTCCATAAGTAAGATCTTTGGTTAACCTCTTTCTGCCCCCTTTCCCTGTTTCCCTCTGAGATTTGTCAGTCTGTTCCATGTTTCCATGCCTCTGTTAGGTTGAATATTTTATTCACAAGTTTATTTGTTCATTAGATTTCTTGTTCATTTACTTTGACTTTTAGATTCAATTGTTGGTAGATATGTATTTATTGCCATTTTATTGGTCAGATTCTTCTTCTTTTCCTCCTTCTCCTCCTGTTCCTCCTCCTCCTCCTCCTCCTCCTCCTCCTTCTCCTTCTCCTTCTTCTTCTTATTCTTCTTCTCCCTCTTCTTAAAGAATACCCTTCACCATTTCATGTAATACTGGTTTGGTGGTGATGAACTCCTTTAGCTTTTTCTTGTCTGTGAAGCTCTTTATCTGACTTCAATTCTAAATGATAGCTTTGCTGGGTAGAGTAATCTTGGTTGTAGGTCCTTGCTATGTATCACTTTGAATATTTCTTGCCACTCCCTTCTGGCCTGCATAGTTTCTGTTGAGAAATCAGCTGACAGTCATATGGACACTCCCTTGTAGATAACTAACTGCTTTCCTCTTGCTGTTCTTAAGATTCTTTCTTTGTCTTTTTTAAAATTTTATTTATTAAATTGTTTGGGGTGACAATGGTCAACATGAACACGGGGATTTCTATGTTTCAAAGACTTGTATATTGCATCATGTGCCCACCACCCAAAGTTAAACCTTTTCCTGTCTCCCTCGTCCCTCTGGCAACCATCACTCTGCTGTTTGTGTTCATAAGTTTCAGTATTATATCCCACATATACCAGTAAGTGAAATCATATGGTTCTTAGCTTTTCCTGACTGACTTATTTCACTTATTTCTATTTCATCCATTCTTATGGATGAGTAGTATTTCATTGTGTATATTTACCACAACTTCTTTATCCAGTCCTCTATTGTAGGACACTTTGGTGGTTTGCATGTCTTGGCAACTGTGAATAATCCTGCAATGAACATAGGGTGCATATATCTTTGCAAATACATGATTTCAAGATTTTTTAGTATATACCCAGGAGTGGAGTTGCTAGGTCATATGGTCGCTCTATTTTTAATTTTTTGAGGAATCGCCAGACTGCTATTCATAGTGGTTTTACCAGTCTACATTCCCACCAGCAGTGAATGAGAGTTCCCTTTTTTCCACAAGCTCTTCCACACTTGTTATTGCTTGTCTTGTTGATAACGGCCACTCTAACAGGTGTGAGGTGGTATCCCATTATAACTTTGATTCGCATTTCCCTATCAGTGGTCAGCAAACTCATTAGTCAACAGAGCCAAATATCAACAGTACAACCATTGAAATTTCTTTTGAGAGCCAAATTTTTTAAACTTAAACTATATAGGTAGGTACATTGTTATTAACTTAATTAGGTTACTCCTAAGGCTTAGGAAGAGCCACACTCAAGGGGCCAAAGAGCCGCATGTGGCTCGCGAGCCGCACTTTGCCGACCACTGCGAGAACATCTTTTCATATATCTATTGGCTATTTGTATGTCTTCTTGGGAAAGGTGTATTTTCAGATCCTCTGCCCATTTTTTTTTTATTGGATACTTTGTTTGGTGTTGAGTTTTATAAGTTCTTTATATATTTTGGAAATTAAACCTTTGTTGGAGCTACTGTGTGCAAATATCATCTCCCATCTGGTTAGCTGCCTGTTTGTTTTGTTGTCCATTTCTTTTGCTCTACAGAAGCTTTTAGTTTGATATAGTCCCATTCATTTATTTTTTCCTTTACCTCCCTTGCTTTTACAGTCAAGTCCATAAAATGTTCTCTACGACCCAGGTCTATAAGTTTGCTACCTATAGTATCTTCAATGTAACTTATTGTTTCCGGTCTTGTGTTTAGGTCTTCGATTTAATTTTTATACATGGGGACAAACTGCAATCCAGTGTCATTCCTTTGCATGTGGCTTTTCCAATTTCCCCAGCACCATTTATTGAAGAGACTATCTTTACTCCAATGTGCATTTCTGGCTCCTTTGTCAAAAATTATCTGTCCATATACATGTGGTTTTATAGCTGCACTCTCTATTCTGTCCCACTGATCTGTGTGTCTGTTTCTCTGCCAATACCATGCTGTTTTGATTATCATAGCTCTGTAGTATAATTTGAAGTCAGATAACATGATGCCTCCAACTTTGTTCTTTTCCCTTTTTTTTTTTTTTTTTCAGGATTGCTTTGGCTGGTCTTTTGTGGCTCTGTACAAATCTGATGACTTTTTGTTCTATTTGTTTAAAAAATGACATTGGGGTTTTGATGGGGAATGCATTAAATCTGTATATTGCTTTGAGTAATATGGCCATTTTAACTATGCTGATTCTTCCAATCCATGAACACGGGGATATTTTTTCATTTTGTTGTGTCTTTTTCTATCTGTTTTAATAATGCTTTGTAATTTTCAGTATATAGGTCTTTCTTTTTTAATTTTATTCCTAGGTATTTTATTCTTTTGGTTGCTATTACAAAAGGAATTGTTTTTTCCATTTCTTTTTCTGAAGTGTTGCTGTTAGTATACAGGAAGGCAATGGATTTTTGCACATTGGTTTAGTATCCTGCAACTTGACTGTATTTGTTTATTGTTTCTAAGAGGTTTTTGGTGGAGTCTTTAGGGTTTTCTATATGCAGCATCATATCATCCACAAAAAGTGAGTTTGAGTTCTTCCTTCCATATCTGGATGCCTTTTATTTCTTTCTCTTGCCATATTGCTCTGGCCAGGACTTTCAGCACTATGTTGAATAAGAGTGGTGATGGGGTGGGACACCCAACACTTCTTTCCATTTCTGAGGAAAACTCAAATGTCCAAAAAAAGAAAAAAAGAATTAAAGCACATCAAAAGGTTTATTTGGATAAGTTTCCCATAGTGAGTTTTCCCCCAGGAAGAGGGCAGGAACAAGTAGATAGACATTTCTGTTTGAATAGAAGCGGGAAGGCGGGAAATTTTGTGCAATGTCACCATGAGTGCCTCAAAGCTGTATTAGTGCCATTGGAATAACAAATTTAGTTATGGTGGTGGGGAAAAATAAAAGAGTGGTGAGAGTAAACATCCTTTTCTTGTTCCTGATCTTAGGAGAAAAGCTTTCAGTTTTTTGCCATTGAGTATGATATTAGTTGAGTGTTTATCATATACTAGGGTCCCAGTGCATGAATTTGTGCACCTTGAAAGGAATTGCAGGCCACGAGACTGTGGTGGGCACAGGGGTGGGTCTCAGCCCATCCTCCTCGTCCCCACCCAGCCCCTCCAGCCACAGCCCCTGGTCCCCTGTCTGGCGGCAGCCCCCGCCACCACTGTTCCCATGTGCTGACAGCACTGGCCCTGCTCACACCCACTGACAGCATGGAGCGATTGGGTCTGGCGCCAGCAGTGGGTGCGAGAAGGGCCATTGCCATCAGCAAGTGTGAGGGGCAGTTGCTGTCCTGATTGCCCCTCAGGAGCAGGGGAGGTGGAGAAGCCCTCAAGGACAATCGGGGCCAGCAGCCACCATTCACACCCGCTGAGGGTGCCAAGCAATCAAGAGGGGCAATCAGAGCTAGCAGCCACTGCTTGCACCTGCTGACAGCACCGAGTGATCAGGGCCAGCACTGGGCACCGGCAGCAGGTGCAAGAGGCAGCTCCGGTGCCAGCAGCAGGTGCGAGTGGGGCCAGCACCGGCAGCAGGTGCAGGTGCTGGCAGCAGGTGTGAGCACCCGGTGGGACTGTGGCAGGTGGGAGCAAAGAATTTTCAATAACCACCAGCGGCTCGCCCGATGACAGCAACCAGTGCCCTGATGACAGCAACCAGGACCCCGCCTTGGTGTGGCACCCCCACTCACCTACTCCACCATCCTGCCGTGGTTGATGCCTGCCATGTACCGTGCGTGCCCCAGGTGGTCAGCACATGTCATAGCGACCGGTTGTTTGGTTGTTCAGGTGTTCCGCTGTTCGGTCTATTTGCATATTAAGGTTTTATATATATAGACTAGAGGCCCGGTGCAAAAAAATTTGTGCACTCGGGGGGGTGGGGGGGGGCGGGAGGGTCCCTCAGTCCGGCCTGTGCCCTCTCGCAGGCTGGGACCCCTCGGGAGATAACGACCTGCTGGCTTAGGCCTGCTCCCGGGTGGCAGAGGGCAGGCCCAATCCCTAGGTGCAGCCCCTGGTCGGGCTCAGAGCAGGGCTGATTGGGGAGTTGGGGCACTGCCCCATCATACACAGAGCAGGGCGGATTGGGAGGTTGCGATGCCACCCTCAGTCACGCTCAGAGTAGGGCCGATTGGGGGGTTGGGGCACCGCGCCCTGTCACACTCAAGGCAGGGTCGATGGGGAGGTTGCGGCGCCACCCCCTGTCACGCACAGAGCAGGGCCCATCAGGGGGTTGGGGAGCTCCCCCCTGTCACTCACAGAGCAGAGCCCATCAGGAGGTTGAGGAGCTCCCCCCTGTCACTCACAGAGTAGGGCCGATCAGGGGGTTGGAGCGCCGCCCTCTATCACCCACAGAGCAGGGCTGATCAGGTGGTTGGGGCGCCGCCACTCTCACACTCAGGGCAGGGCCGATGGGGAGGTTATGGCTCTACCCCGTCACACACAGAGCAGGGCCCATGGGGTGGGGGGGTTGGGGCGCCACATGCTGTCACACACTCACTGGGGTGCCTGGCCAGCCTGGATGAGGGGATGATGGCTGTTTGCAGCTGGTCACACACCCTTCAGGGTGGGGGTCCCCACTGGGGTGCCTGGCCAGCCTGGGTGAGGGGATGATGGCTGTTAGCAGCTGGTCACACACCCTTCAGGGTGGGGGTCCCCACTGGGGTGCCTGGCCCGTCTGGGTGAGGGGCTGAGGGCTGTTTTCAGGCTGGGACTGAAGCTCCCAACTGCTCCTTTTTTTCTTTTTCTTTTTTTTATTCTGGGCCAGATTTAGCCTGTCTCCAGCTCTGAGGCCTCAGCTGCTGAAAGCAGGTATGTGGTTTGTTTAGGTTCTATAATTGAAACTCTGTATCAACTCCAGCTCTGTGATCCCAGCTTGCTGAAAGCTGGTTTCTGGGGTTTTGTTTAGCTTCTATATTTGTAACTATGTTTCAAACTGCAGGCTCAGAGTCCGGCAAGGCAGGTGGGGAACGTTGCAGTCCTCCGTCACTGAAGCAAGCAAGCCTCATGTTCAGTTTAAGCTGCCTGGCTGCCTGGCTGCCTGTCGCCATCTTGGCTGGCAGTTAATTTGCATATCGCCCTGATTAGCCAATGGGAAGGGTAGCGGTCGTACGCCAATTACCATGTTTCTCTTTTATTAGATAGGATGGCCTTTATTATGTTGAGGTACTTTCCTTCTATTCCTATAATGTTTTAATCATAAATGGATGCTGTGTCTTATCAAAGGCTTTTTCGGCCTCTATTGATAAGATCATATGATTTTTATCCTTTCTCTTTTTTAAGGTGGTGATTATGTTGATTGATTTGCAAATGCTGAACCATCCTTGTGCCCCTGGAATGAGCCCCACTTGACCATGATGTATTATTTTTGAATGTACTGTTGTATTTGATTAGCTAGTAATTTGTTTAGGACTTTTGCATCTGTATTCATCAGGGATATTGGTCTGTAGTTTTCTTTTTTAGTGTTATCTTTGCCAGGTTTTGGTATCAGGGTTTTATTGGTTTTGTAGAATGTGTTAAAAAGTATTGCCTCTTCTATTTTTTGGAAGAATTTGAAAAGAATAGGTTTTAGTTCTTCTTCGAAGATTTGTTAGGTTAGAATTCACTAGTGAAATCATCTGGTTTTGGACTTTGCTTTTGGGGGGAGGTTTTTGATGTTTGTTTCAATTTTCTCACTGCTTATTGGTCTACCTAGATTTTCCAATTCTTTATGATTTAGTCTAAGAAGTTTATATATTTCTAGGAACTTATCCATTTCTTCTAGGTTATTAATTTTGGTGGCATAAAGTCTTTCATAATATTCTAGTATGATTCTTTGTATATCTGTTATGTCTGTGGTGACTTGCTGGCGGCAAAGACCAACAGTAATTAACATATAAATGTGAGAAGTCCATCAGAAAGCTGATGGACTTTGATATTCAGCAAGTGCTGAAAATCTGAATATTATTACCTACTGCTGGCTGAATGGCTGAGGGCAATCCCCTAACCTGATAAACCTTTATTGTTTACCGGATCTTACCATTGATGTCTGTTTGCTTTGCTAAAGGGAAAATGTATATTCTAGTAAATAAAAAGCTATGGGTCCAGAGATTCGGAGAACCATTCCACTAGAGAAGGGCCTCCACCTGGTTCCCCCAGTGCCTTCCAAATTTATATTTCTTACCTAGTGTAACCATTTGTGCATGGCCCCTTCTCTAGATTATGAATCCCTGCTGCAAAAAGTTGTGGCAGTGACTTCTCCTCTCTCATTTCTGATTTCATTTATATGGGTATTTTCCCCTTTTTCCTTAGTGAGTTTAGGAAGGGGTTAGTCAATTTTATTAATCTTTAAAAAAAACAGCTCTTTGGTTTTTTTATACAGTCTTTTTGTTCTCTATTTCATTTACTTCTGCTCTAATTTTTATTATTTCCTTTCTTCTGTTGCTTCTGTTCTTCTTTTTCTAGTATTTTAAGGTGTGATGTTAGGTTGTGTAGTTGGGATTTCTCTTGTTTCCAGAGATAGGCCTGTAATATACAAATGTCCCTCTTATTACTGCTTTTGCTGTATCCCAGATGTTTTTGATATGTTGTGTTATCAATCTCATTTGTCTCTATATATCTTTTGATCTCATCTTTTATTTATTCTTTGACCTAGTCATTATTTAGTAGTATGTTTTTTAATATCCATGTATTTATGGGGTTTTTTACTTCCTTTTTGCAGTTGATTTCTAAAAATATATGCTTGATATAATTTCAATCATCTTGAATTTGTGGATGCTAGTTTTGTGACCAACATATGGTCTAACCTTGAGAAAGTTCCATGTGCGCTGGAACAGAATGCATAATCTGATATTCTGAGATGAAATGTTCTGTAAATGTCAATTATGTCCATTTGGTTTAGTGTTTCATTTAAGTCTGATATTTCTTTATTGATTTTTTTATTTGGTTGATCCGTCTAGAGCTGTCAATGGAGTGTTAAGGTCTCCAACTATGATTGTGTTTTAATCTGTTTCTCCCTTTAGTTCTGTGAGTAGCTGTATAATATATTTCAGTGCTCCCTGATTGGGTGCATATATATTAAGAAGTGTTATGTTTTCTTGTTGTAGTATTCCCTTTATCATTATAAAGTGTCCATTTTGTCTCTTGTTATCTTTATTATCTTGAGATCTATTTTGTTAGATGTAAGTATGGCAACACCTACTTTTTTGTGGACATTATTTGCTTGGAGAAACATTTTTCACCCTTTTACTTTGAATCCACCTTTGTTTGTGCTATTTAGATGTGTCTCTTGTAGGCAGCATATGGTTGGGTTTTGTTTTTTGATCCACTCCGTTACTCTGTGCCTCTATACTGGTGCATTCAAATCATTTTATATTTAGGGTAATTACTGATGCATGAGGATTTCCTGTAGCCATTTTATCTTTTGTTTTCTGGTAGCTCTGTGCCTCCTTTGGTTATTTTCCTTTATGCTTCTGAGTGTTGTTTTTGTTTGATGGTATTCCATACTTCTTTCCTCCATTTCCTCTTTTTTTTTAAGCTATATGTCCTGTTTGGGGGACTTTTGTGTAGGCTTATAAAAAGTGAAGTTGCAAATATATTGTAGTTTTTTTCCCTTTTGAGTGCATCTGATATTTATCTTCCTTTGCCAGTTCATACCTTTCCACCTCCCCCTTGTATGTTTTTGTTGTCACAAATTATCCCTGCTTATGCTACATATTTTTTGGCAATCTCACTCATAGTGTTGTGACCTTATATTCTTCGTTTCAGGTAGAATAACTCCCTTGAGTATTTCCTGCAATTTAGGTTTTCTAGTGATAAAATCCTCAGCTACTATATGTCTTCGAATGTCCTTATTTCTCCTTCATATTTAAAGGATAATTTTGCTGGATATATTATACGTGGCTGGTCATTTCTCTCTGTCAGATGGTTGAATATTTGGTTCCACTCTCTTCTGGCTTGTAGAGTTTCTCTGAGAAGTCGAATAAAATTCTGATGGGTTTTCTTTTGTAGGTCACTTCCTTCTTTTCCCTGGGTGCTTTCAGAATTTTTTCTTTGTCATTAATTTTTTACAGCTTTGTTACCAAGTGCCTTGGAGAGAGTCTCTTTGGGTTGATGTAACTAAATGTTCTGTTTGCTTCTTGGATCTGAGTGTCTAGTTCTTTCCATAAATTTGGGAAGTTCTCATCCACTATTTCTTTTAATAGACTCTCCATTCCATGCTTCCTCTCTTCCTCCTCCACAATGCCTTTGATTCTCATGTTACTTTTTCTGATGGAATCAGAGAGGTCTCATAGAACTCCGATTTTTCTTTATTTTCCCTCTGCGTCATTTCGTGATTACTATTTTCAGTATCACTAGTTCTGTCCTTTAACTGGCTGGTACTGTTTTCTATTCTCAATAGCTCACTCTTTTTTTTTTCTTTCTGTCTTTATTGATTAAGGTATTACATATGTGTCCTTATCCTCTCATTGCCCCCCCCCCGCCCCCACCACGCTCATGCCCTCACCCCCCTGGTGTCTGTGTCCATTGGTTATGCTTATATGCATGCATACAAGTCCTTTGGTTGATCTCTTCCCCTTACCCCCCACTTTCCCCTACCTTCCGTCTGAGGTATGAACATCTGATTGATGCTTCTCTGTCTCTGGATCTGTTTTTGTTCATCAGTTTATGTTGTTCATTATATTCCACAAGTGAGTGAGATCATGTAATATTTATCTTTCCCTGGCTGACTTATTTTGCTTAGCATAATGCTCTCCAGGACCATCCATGTCAACAGCTCACTCTTGACCTTCTTAATTGCATGCTTTATTTCCAGGATTTCTGATTGATTCTTTTTTAAAGTTTCTATTTCCTTGAATAAAATACTCATTTTGTTCATTGATTTGTTTTTTGAGTGCACTAAATTGCCTGTCAGAATTTTCTCATATTTCGTTGAGTATTTTCAAAACTGCAGTCTTGAAATCTCTGTCATTTATATCACACTAGAGGCCCGGTGCATGAATTTGTGCATCAGTGGGGTTCCCTCGGCCTGGCCTGTGGGATTGGGCCAAAACTGACTCTCTGACATCCCCCAAGTGGTCTCAGATTGCAAGAGGGTGCAGGCCAGGCCGAGCGACCCCACCAGTGCATGATCGGGGCCAGGGAGTGATGCAGGAGGTTGGCCAGCCAGGGAAGGACTGTGGGAAGGCTCCAGGGCATGTCCGGCCCATCTCACTCAGTCCCGATCGGCCAGACCCCAGCAGCAAGCTAACCTACCGGTTGGAGCGTCTGCCCCCTAGTGGTTAGTGCACGTCATAGCGAGTGGTTGAGTGGCCTTAGCATATCATTAGCATATTATGCTTTGATTGTTTGAATGGGCAACTGGATGACCAGACACTATTAGGCTTTTATTATATAGGATAATTCCATGTGTTCCAGCCTATCTGGGGATTTTTCATTATCTTTCTGGTCATCGTCATTATTGTGGTTGTTCATGGTATTTGTTGTCCTCCTTTGTTTTCCCAAAGGTCTTTCTACTCTATTCCAGTAGATGGCACTGAATCGCAAGATTTTTACCTCTGTGGCCTCACAGTTTTGAGCCTCTGCAGTTTCTGTAAGGCAGTACTGCCTCTGCTGCTTGGGAGTGGGGTTTGTTTTTCCTCACTGTAATGGCAACCCCTGACCTCCGTGGGTCCAGCCCAAGCACCCCTCCTGGGGCTTAGAGGAAAACAGTGATTCTACTGCAACAGCTCTTGGTTCACAAATAATATCCTCCTGGAGTCAACTCCAAGGGCAACAAGAGGCAAGTTCTGGGAGTCTAATCAAGGGCAGGGCTCTGATTTACTTTTCTTTTTTCTTAATAGATTTTTATTGATTTCAGAGAGGAAGGGAGAGGGGGAAGGAGAGATAGAAACATCAATAATGAAAGAGAATCATTGATCAGCTGCCTCCTGCACGCCCCCTATGGGGGATTGAGCCTACAACCCCACAACCTAGGCATGTGCCCTTGACCTGAATCAAACCTGTGATCCTTCAGTCTGCAGGCTGACACTCTATCCACTGAGCCAAACCCGCGAGGGCTCTGATTTACTTTCTTTGTCTGAAAGACCACCACCAGGCCCAGTATTGGGGATCCACTTGGCAGCACCCAGTGCTCTGTAGGGAAGGCATCTGCTGACTCAGTGTTTGCTCCTGCTGCTCATATGCACAACTCGGACCCTCTTCCCAACACACCGTGATTCAAACACTGCACTCTCACTGCTTGTGCACCTAACCACACAACTCAGACAGACAATGTCTTCTCCTGTTGCTGGCAGCTCACCCCTTGCCACTCACAGATTACCTTGCTGGGCTGCCCCCCACCCACCACCACCAACTTTCTGTTCCTCCTGGCCAGCCTGGCTTTCTCCCCTTTCCTGGCCAGTTCCCAACTGCGCTACAGATGTACTGCCTTGTAGGGCTGCTGCATCCATGGCTAGCCATGTTCATGCTTCCCTCTCTTCTCATCTCCCCACATATTCCAGGAAGCCCACCTTAGGTGTTTCAGAGGTGGGTCTCTCAGGCATGCATTTGTGTTGAGCAGGAACTTCTTTGATTAATTACAGATTGTTAACTTGTTGAAATGTCAGGGTGAGAGGAAAAGACGTGCCCTTTAGCCACTATTCCTCTGATGTCACTTCCCTTTCTCTTTAACCCATGGCATTTTAATTATGATGTATCTTGATTTGGGCCTTTTGGGGTTCCTCTTGTTTGAGACTCTGTGCTTCCTGGACTTGTAAGTCTATTTCTTTCACCAGGTAAGGCAAATTTTCTGTCATTATTTCTTCAAATAGGTTTTCCATATCTTGCTCTCTCTCTTTTCTCCTTCTGGCAAAATGCGAATGTTGGTACACTTCAAGTTGTCCCACAGCTCCTTATAGTATCTTCATATTTTAGGATTCTTTTTTCTTTTTGCTCTTTTGCTTGGGTGTTTTTTGCTTCCTCATATTCCAACTTGTTGATTTGATTCTCGAAATCCTCTGCCAGACTGTTGAATCCTTGTAAATTATTCTTTATTTCAATTCGTGTATACTTAATTTTTGACTGATCCTTTTTCATGTCTTTGATATTCTCACTAAGATCCTTGAAAGTTTCACTAAGTCTCTCAAAGCTCTCATCAAGATCCTTGAGTAACCTTATAACTGTGGTTTTGGAACTCTGTATCTAGTAGTTTGCTTGCTTCTGTTTCTTTCATTTGTGACATGTTTCTTAGTCTCCACATGTTGGTTGCTTCCTTGTGTTTGTTTCTGTGTATTATGTAGAGCTTCTATGTCTCCTGGAATTGGTAGAGTGGACTTGTGTAGTAAGTGTACTGTAAAGCCCAGTGGCTCAGCCTCCCCTGTCACCTGAGCTGGGCACTGTAGGTGCACCCCTGTGTGGGCTAAGTGCACAGTCTTGTAGTTGAGCCTTGATTGCTATTGGCGTCACTGGGAGGAGTTGACCTCCAGGCCAATTGGCTGTGAGGACCAGCTGCAACTACAGTGGGAGAGCTGCTGTGCAGGAAACACTCCTATGGAGCAGGACTTGCTTCAGTGGGACTTTAGTAATTGTAAATTGCTATGGTCTAAAGCTGTCCACCGGGTGCACTGGCTCTAGGGCCTCCAGAAAGATGCAAAGTCAGCCACTTCCTGGGGCCACCCAGCAGGAGCTACAGAGGGATATGCAGACAGCTGCTATTTGCTATTTGTATTGGGCTTGGAGGTGCCCAGGCGAGGCCCAGCTGTGAAGCAAGGCAGGCTGTTGCTAGTGCCGGGTCTTGGGCCTTTTACTGAGAGGTTTGGGGCATGCTGACACCAGCTGCAACTTGTTTGAGAGATTTTAGCAGTCTGAAAGCTGAGCCAGGACAGGCCATTCATATGGAAAAGTTGCTGCAAACAGCTTGGGTGGGGCTGCAAATTGGATGGGCCAGGATCTCAGGGAATCACCAGGGCATAGCAGTGTGAGCCAGGCTGATGGAGACTCAGAATGGCCACTGCCAGTCAGTCCTGCAACAGGGGAGGTCCCAGCAGAGAAACAATAATCCCTGCAAGCACCCCCATCTGGGAGGAAGCCGCCCCTGAGTTCCCACCCTGATACCAGACAATCCAGTTTCTCCCTGTATGTGTCTGGGTCCCCCAAAGCTACCTGCACTGGAGCCCAGAGGGATCGAGTTTGAGTAAGTTCATGCACTAGCCCTTTAAAAGGAGCACCTGGGCTTCCAGCAGCCCCCCTGTCACTCAGCCACAGTCTCTGCTGGTTTTTACAGCACATAGTTAGGGCGACTTCTCTTCCCAGCTTTGGAGCCCTGGGCTGAGGCTGGTGTGGGACTGGGACCCTTGCTCCTCACAGGAGGCCTCCAAAGAGAAGGTCTCCCTCCTAATTAAAAAAAACAGCACACGTGGTTGTCAAATGAGCCCATTCCCTACCTCTGCTCTTCCTACCAGTCTCAATGTGCTTTCTTCTTTACTTCTCTAGTTGTAGGACTTCTATTCAGCCAGCTTTCAGGTGGTTCTGAATGATGGTTGTTCTGTATTTCAGTTGTAATTTTGATGTGGTTATGGGAGGTGGCATGTAGGGACGATTACCTATGCTGCCATTTTCTTGAGAGATTTTATTCATCTTTTTAAAATGTATGTTTAGCTCATATTTATTTTAATGTTTAATATTAGAAGTAATTTGGGTCTTTACTTAGAAGTTTGGTGATATTTTTGTTTTCAGAACATGCCATAGAAACTTAACTCTTGTTTCTATTGATTAGCCCCGTGATTTTCAACCTGTGTGCTGCAAGAGTTTTTAAAACATGCAAGACCTGACTATTTACTAGTATTCTTTTCCCTTAGAAGGTCAAGTAAAAAACTGACAACAGCCAACACAACAATAGCCACTTGGCATGAATGAATCAAAATTATACCTTTTTTTCTTTATCAGATCGGCAAAAAAGTGTAATATATTTTTTGATGTGCTGCAGAATTTCAGTAATTAGGTTATGTATGCCATTAAATGAAAACAGTTGAAAATCACTGAATTAGCCTATGGTAAAACTTGTTTCCTCACATGCTGTTTCACTTAAAGTCGCAGTTTCCAAGAACCTATCCAGGAGAACTTCCTGTATGTCATTTAATCCTCACAGCAACCTGGGGAAGTATATGTAATCATTATCCCCACTTTATAGCTAAAGACTTAGATACAGTGTGCATAAATAATTTCCCAAGGTCATATAATTAGCAAGTCAGCTAACTATTGTTCTATGGTCCTAAGACACATCTGTGCCTTATACAAATTATTGTACAAAAAGGTGGTTTTGAGCTATAAAATGTGTTTTGTTTTCTCCCTAAACATATCATCTTGTTAGGTTTAAGGAAATTATCTCCCACTTTTTTTCTAGATCTTTTGTATTTTAAATTTAGGTGATGATAGTGGAATAGTTTAACAAATGGTGTGGGATGTAGATCCCTTGGCAAAATTTAGAGTGCATCCCTCTGGCAAGATTTGAAGTAGAGAGGGGTTATTTGGTAATCTCTTGGTCAAAACAGGTCATCAGAAATTTCTTGACTAAGTATTCTTGGACCTCCACCCACAGCCAAGACAAGTCAAGGCACTTACATCTTTATGCCTAGTTCCTTTTTAACTTATCCTGCCCTTCAGAGCCATAAACTTTCCGAATTTTATTTCAAAGGCTCTCTCCTCCCCAGTTTAGACTTTAAATGACTGTTTCTGAAATTAAAAACAGAAAATCACAGAACCTTTAAATGTAGAAATGTGTGAACATAGAACAGCAACATTCCAAGTACAATTTTAACATTTTAAGTGTATTAAGAAATTGAAATGCATTTAAACTGTAGAAGAAGGCCTGGTAATACCATGCATCTTATGTATAAAATGTGTTTTTTTCTATTAATAAATGCAGCAAATGAACTGTGAGTAGGAAAACTGCCATTTGCTACTCTTTGGAAAGATCCAAGAAAGTTGTGAACATCATCTCTTTTTTTAAAAAAAAAAAATGTTTTTATTGATTTCAGAGAGGAAGGGATGGGGGAGAGAGACGGAAACATCAATGATCAGAGAAAATCATGGATCGGCTTCCTCCCGCACACCCCCTACTGGGGATCGGGCCCGCAACCCAAGCACGTGCCCCGACTGGAACCGAACCCGGGACTCCTCAGTCCACTGAGCCAAATTGGCTTGGGCCATCATCTCTTATTGTGTCATTTTTAGTGATTATGCAATCAGGCAGGTTTAACATTAAGATCTCCTAGTCTGAAGAGTCATTTATAGAGATGCTAATTTGAGGAATTTGAAAAGAATGGCAATAATGTGAGCCAGTTTAAAGATGCCCAGCAGTTCATATACAGAAAGATGGTTTTTCAGAGATACCGAAGACCTTGTCAAATACATGGATGGAGCCAGACTTTCCAGCTAATTTCTAGATTGTTAAAAATGCCTTTTTTTTCTTTATTTCAATGGTCTTTTTGCTGAATAAAGTCATATTAGTATTTTGTAATTTAACACTATTCAACTGTATATTTATTAAATAAGTCAACCTTCTAGAACTGCAGTGTAGCTGTTAGAAGTTGATCTCAAGAAAAATAGCCCTCATTAAGCTTCAGCTAAGAATCAGAGTAAGTCCATTCAATTTTCAGAATAATGGGCCAACTTGCATGTAAAAAGGAATGCTTTTATAAACAATTAATGCCCCTTGCAACACAGGCACACAGAAGTTATTCATGCATAGTTAAGAAGTCATTTTTCTGAAACTTTGGCTAAAAACTGAGCTTTCATGGATGAAACATTTTGAGGAACATCTCCAATATTCTCCTTGAGAAAATGAAGTAACAAAATCTATTAGATACTTAAAATTAGAAGATATTCTTTAAAGTGGCTCCAGTGCATTTTGTCTTGGCATGTTGTGGTGCTTTGGCACAAAATAGTGCCAGAAAGCTTTTTTTATCTTTGAAGATGATAGATTCTGCACATTTAATTCATTGTTCTGAGCTGATGGGTTGAAATATTTCATCTTTACATAATGGTTTTCATATTAAATCTCTGGACAATACAAAATTTTCTGGTGACTGAAATCGACCCCATATTCTAAATATAAAAAAAAGTAAGAGAGAAGGCTAACTTTCTTTCATTTTACAGGATTTATATAGTACTAAATATATGTGCTCAAACTGTCTTTTACAAAAGATTAAATCAGATGGTCTTCATAACAAGCCTATAGGCTTACTATTATTAGCCCCATTTTACTAGGATAGGGGGGAAAGTCAAGCAGCTGGCCAGCTATTACACAGACAGTGTGTGGTAAAGCAAGAGTTCAACTCCTGCTGTCTGGTACCAGGGTCTGGGCTCCAACCACTGTACTATACTGCCTCGTGCCTCACACCAGACCACACTCATAGTTCGTAATGATGAGCTAATAATGGAAACAAGAATATTTAATATTCCAGACCTCCTTTTGATCACTCACCGATAATTGCCTCCCCATAGACCTCATTCTAATCTTCAAAGTGAAGTTTCAGACTGAAAATGTTAGACTTTGGAAAGGTAGAGCCTTTGAGATCACAGAGGGACAATCTTTGTAGATGGAGTATGGAGAGTAACTTAACATCAAGAATATTTACAAACTGTCGAATCTCAGAGGGAAGGCAGGGGTGGGTGGGTGGGTAGGAAGAGATCAACCAAAGAACTTGTATGCAAATATGCATAACCCATGGACACAGACAATAGGGTGGTGAAGGCTGGGAAGGGTGAGGGGACAGGATCAGGGGCTAAAAGAAGTTAATGGGGGGGATAGGAATATATGTAATAATTTTAACAATAAAGGTTTTTTTTAAAAGAACCTATAAAAGCCTAAGTGACTGTTCGACTGTTCGACCATTCAACTATTTGACCAGTAGCTATGATGCGCACTGACCACCAGGGGGCAGACACTCAACACACAGGCATGGAAACATGGAACAGACTGATAAATCTCAGAGGGAAAGGGCGAAAGGGGAGGGCAGGAAGAGATTAACCAAAAATCTTATATGCATACTAGAGGCCCGGTGCACGAATTTGTGCACTAGTGGGGTCCTTTGTCCTGGCCTGTGGGGACTGGGCTGAAACTGGCAGTCCGACATCCCCCGAGGGGTCCCACATTGCGAGAGGGCACAGGCCAGGCTGAAGAACACCCCCCCCCCAGGTGCACGAATCTGTGCACCAGGCCTCTAGTATTTAATATATTTTGTGAAAAAGCTTGAAAGTAAAGTTGAGACATTACAATTGGTTGGTACTCTACTTATTTGAAAAGTTTCTTTAACTTATAAATGCCATTGCCTATACCTTAAGTCCTCCAGCCCAGGCAGATGAGGTCAGAATCAGTGTGCATTTTATCAGAACAAAGGTGCAGCTGGGGCTTAATAAGAAGCCACCAGCCTCCAGCTCTTATGTTCTGCATAATGAGGAAAGCCATCAAAGCCATAACTCCCTAACTGACAAGGAACCAAGCAGCACTCTCACAGGCTTACCCACAGACATGGGTGCTCCTGGAACAATAAAGATGTTCTGCTGTTGGTGGTATTGATGGAAATATGATCTATCCTGGAGGCTTTCAGATGTCAATTTACCCCCATCCTGACCAGGGACTCTTCACTATTGGTCCAAAATAGAAAAGTGTAGTTCTTATTTTTATTTTGTAGCAGGAGATAGAGGGGATGGTGCATTGACAGAAAGGCAGCTAAAGGTGGGCATCCTGTAGACCCTGGACATCTGGGCATCATTAGCTGTGGAGGGGCCAGCCCACAGGAGAGGTAGTAGAAAGGAAAAGAATCTTTGGCCAGAGTGGGGAAGTCATGGCTGGAGGAAAAACTGGCTTAATTTTTGGAAAAGATTTTTCTTTGAAATGATTTTGGAAGCCATTCATTCTTTAAGTGCCCAGGATAAATAGTTTAGCTAGTATGTTACAGAAGGGAAAAAATACTAGATCCATCCATGAAGATGAGAAGGATTTCATTATATAATTCTCACTATTCAGAAAGCTTGCAAAGATCCCCCATCTCAAGGCTCACAGAACTCAGGCTCCAATAACTCTTCTGAAAGCAGTAACCCTGACATTCCCTAAGCTTTAGTTGCAACCTCTTCCTGTCATGTGAAGATTTCAAGTGGAACTTATTTTTTAGTCAGTGGAATTGGAAGAAGCAGTTTAGTCATCAATAGGTAAGTGTTATGGATTATTGGGGTTTTTTCCCTTCCTTTTTGGGAAAAATCACTTAGAATGATTTATCTTTACTCATTCAAAAGCTCTAACTACTTAAAGAGAGGGTAACCACAAAAATGTCCTTTAAAAGTGTTGCAGCAACAGCTGTCTAGAAGTTATTTAGAAGTAATTCACTGCTAAGAAAAGAATGATTATACAGATATCACATCTGTTAAAATGTCACTCTAACTAAAGTGTGAAAAGGACCTCAAGAGAGCTTATTTAGAGTCCCAATTCTGTGATTTCGACAGATATTTTGATATTAAAGGTTAAATTATAAGGAGAAAAAAAAAGTCGTTTTGTATCTCTAGAGTCTAAAATACTAGTAAAAAGAACAAAAAAGGTGTTTAATAAGTTTTTGATAGGTTATCATTCCATAGACTTTCTATGTAAACAATGTATTGGGCTTTGTCAGGGTCCTTGAAAGTGACTTTAGCAACTGAGATCACTTGGATAAAGGAATGCAGCAGTGAAAACATGGCCTTCAGAGTCTGATGACTGGGAGTGAGTCTCACAACTCCTATTGCCTACAACTGAGTCCTTTGCAAGTTTCTGGACTCCTCTAAACTACAGTGTCATCCTATATAATAAAAGGGTGATATGCAAAATGACCTTAATGGCGGAACGACCGGGAATGACCGGTCGCTATAATATGCATTGACCACTAGGGGGAAGACACTCAATGCAGGAGCTGCCCCCTGGTCGTCAGTGTGCTCCCACAGCGGGAGCTCCACTCAGCCACAAGCCGGGTGAATTTGGAGCCATCAGTATTTCAAAATCTCCCGCATCCTCAGCAGCGCTAAGGATGTTTGACTGTGGCTTAGGCCCACTCCCCATCAGTTGGACATCCCCCAAGGGTTCCCGGGCTGCCAGAGGGATGTCTGACTGCCAGCTTAGGCCAAATCCCCCAGGGAACAGGCCTAAACTGGCAGGTGGACATCCCCTGAGGGGTCCCAGACTGCAAGAGGGTGCAGGCTGAGGGACCCCCTGAGTGCCCAAATTTTCATGCACCGGGCCTCTAGTTTATAAATAAGGACCATGATGCTCTCTTGCAGGGTTATTGTAAGCATTTAACCAGAGATAACAGTTGTAGAATGCCTGGCATGAGAATAAGCATTCAATCAATATTAGTAATTGTTGTTTTAAAGATAACCCCTTTTTGTAACATTGGAGTCTCTCAGTATTCACGTTTACATTAGATGATGCTGGACTTTGAATTTTTTCAAGCTGTTTTTATTTTACAGGCAAAAACCACTGTCACATCAAGGAAGGCCAAATGGTAGATTATTATCTTATCCTAATATATAAAAAGCCAGGGGCCTTCACGACCAGAATATCCAGACGGACAACAGAACAGCAGGCTGTGTGGGGCGACCAGGCTGGCAGGGGGGTTAGTGAGGGACGACCAAACAACAGAACAACAGACTGCATGGGGGCAACAAGGCCAGCAGGGAGAGCAGTTGGGGGTGACCAGGCTGGCAAGGGGGGCAATTAGGGGCAACCAGGCTGGTAGGGGGCAGTTGGGGGCAACCAGGCTGGTGGCAGGGCAGTTGAGGGAGACCAGGCTGGTGGGGGGCAGTTGGGGGCAACCGGGCCTGCAGGGATGGGCAGCAGTAAGGGGTGACCAGGCCGGGGGGGAGTTAGGGTGACCAGGCCAGCAGAGGGGGGCAGTTGGAGGTGACTAGGCCCTCTGGGGGTGGGGGGACAGCAAGGGACAACCAGGCAGGCAGGCAGGTGAGCAGTTAGGGGCCAGCAGCCTGGATTGTGAGAGGGATGTCCCAGGGATTGGGCCTAAACCAGCAGTGGGACATCCTCTGAGGGGTCCCGGATTGGAGAGAGTGCAGGCTGGGCTGAGGGGACCCCCCACGCATGAATTTCATGCACTGGGACTCTAGTTTATTAATAAAGAGTAAGGCTAAAATAGCTCAGTGAATAAAGCTAATTATAAAACATATTCAGAATCACTCCATTTAAAAAATGTATATAAACTTGCTTGAAAGGCCATATATCTAAATATTAATATGTTATCCCTAAAATGTCCTTTATTTTCTCTTTTACATTTTCCCCCAGATTTTCTGAAGTGAACCTGTCTTTTCTTATTAGAGAAAAACAACATATGGTATTTTTAAAAGGAATGGAAGGTAGAGTCACAATGGATCCAATCTGTAGTTGTGTGCAAGCCCAGGCTGGATCTACTGTGTGTGGAAGTAGAGAGAGACCCTAGTGATAGGCAGCAGGGAGCCCGCAATTGCTCAGTCCATTTGGTGTAAGGTTCTATGAATTTGGAGCCATCGGTATTTCAAAATCTTCAGCGAGGTTTTCTATCTGCTCTATTCATCAGAGCCTGGTGTTTTATCTCACTTGTTCCAAGTATGTAACTATTCCAGAAACTGATCTGGTGTCTTGGGGGCTCTTGGGACATCTGAGATCAGAAACACACTAAACTCTGGCTGTCCACACCTGCTGTCACCAGTCATGGCCCCTGAACTGACCCAAATGCAAGGTAACACAGTTGTCAAACATCTGGAGCTCTGACTTGTTCTATTTTAATTTAGGAAAACATATTGTATGATTTTTAGATTATTTAATTAAAAATACTCATATTCTCACCCTGACCAGTTTGGATAGGTGATTAGAGCATCGACCCTGGGACTGAAGGTTTGCAGGTTGGATTCTGGGCAAGGGCATGTACCTCAGTTGCAATCCCCAACCCCAGTAAGGATGGGTGGGGAGGCAACCAATCGATGTGTCTCTCTCATATCAATGTTTCTCTCTGTCTCTCTTTCTCCCTTCTACTCTCTCTAAAAATCCATGGGGAAAAAATATCCTCAGGTGAATATTAACAAAAAAATAAAAATAAATAAAAAATACACATATTCTTAATCATATTTAATTTTATTTACATTTTAGTGGGTGTAATATTTTGTGGAACATTTAAAAACTTCCCAACTTTAGAGCTTATTGATTAAATTGGGGAAAAAATGGCCATATTTTTGTCTCTTTTTATGCCTATAACTCCTATTTCAGGAATATATACCAGAATTAATGTGTTTCTAAATTGGCATTTATCAAAATGTGCCGGGAGCCGGTCCATCCTTGCTGTTTCAAAGGACCTGGCATATATGGCATACTGTTCTTAAAATGTTTGCTCACCTTCTTGGCACTATGTGTTTTAACCAAGGTCTCTGAGAAAGGTTGTTTCCCCAGGTAGGGATTTTCCCCTGAAGTTAGGGAGGGAATAAAACCTCTTAACTAAGTGCCAGGCGGATAATTAATCACTTTAACTATGAACAATCATACTTAAGCTACATAATCTTTACTCCCTGGAATGGAGATAAGAAACGCCCTAACCTTTGTAATAGAGATTGATAGGATTGGAATCAACTGGTATAAATACAGATGTAAGAACACAGAACAAGAGAGAGACAGAAATTGGCATAGAACCTACACAGAACATTCTCTAGAGACAGAAGAACTTCGCTGGAGAGAACATGGCAAAAGATCCTGGACAGAAACTGGCCTCAGAACCTAGAGACAGAACCTAGCAAGAGAACATGGCAAAAGATCCTGGACTGAACCTGACTACAGAAATTGGCAAGAGAACCTGACTAGAACCTGGTGACTGAACCTGGCTGGAGAACCTGGACAGAACCTGGCTGGAGAACCTAGCGAGGGAACATGGCTACAGAACCTGGCTGGAGAACCTGGAGAACCTGGCTGGAGAACCTAGCAAGAGACCATGGACACAGAACCTGGCTGGAGATCCTAAGCAGAACCTCTCTGGAGATCGAAACCAGAACTTGGCTGGAGATCCTGGCTAGGCTGCTGATCAACTGAACGCTGTCTCCGTGTCATTCCTTCTTCGCCGACTCCGTCTACACCTTTGGGAAACCCTGGACCTTCTGGTGCTGGACCCCGGCAAAAATGAATGAACACTTTGCCCACAGAGTTGCAGTAGACCTGGATTTTCTGTATAATTCTTTCTCTACTTAACTTTATAAGGAAACACATGTCCAAACCAAGGATGGCCCCACTTTACTAGTAAGTTTCAACATGGTTTGGGTTTTACAATGTTCAAGATTTTCCTAACAACGCACCTCTTTTTTTTTCCTTTCCTTTTCATTTTTTGGTCTTAAAACACGCTCTTTTGGCTGGTTGAATAAGTTGTTACTGCCAACCAGTTGCTTTTATGGTAATTGACAGCATAGCTGATTTTTGGAACCTTAGAATCTGAAAAGGCATTTTAGCCCAGACTTTGGAGAGGCTGAGCCAAGCTACTTGCAGAGTGAAAGCTGCAGCTGAGCAGAGGGTAGGGGGCAGTCAGACAGAAGTCTGTGCATGTTAATTAGCAGCAGCGAAACGTCTGCTCTAGCTCAGACTGATGGGTGCCCTCTTTTCAGCAGCATTCAGAATCCTTCCTTCTCCTGTCAGATTGAGCTACTGGGTGCCACTTCTGGAGAGGAGGCGGTGAGACCACATGTCTGCAGTGGGCAGAAGTGACATGAGCCCCTGAGCACTGGTGATGGGTCAACACCCACCACTCCTTAAATACTGACAATTGACTAAAAGGGCGCAAAATACTTGAACCTGATGAGAGCCAGCAAAAGTTTAAACTGCAAAGGAAAAGAGCATAAGAAAAAAAAACTTTATATTTAATATAATTATTTAATGTGATAGTGAATTGTGTATTTCCTGAGTTCTCCATAAGTGATACCAGTTCTCTAAAATTCCTGGGGCATTTCCCCAGATTGTACCTCAGCATAACAAATAGAAAAAAAAAATTCCCCAAACTCCCAGGTCTTTATAGTTCTTTGTTTACCTACGAAAGGACAAATGTTTCTGAGTGAAAGGGACCCTGTTTTCTATCTTTCTTCTGAAAGCACTGGAAACTAGAAACACTGCACTGCAGGAGGAGGCTCTCAGATGCATAATATCCTAGTGACAACGGGCAGTCCCCCAGTAACAGTAGCAGGAAAGCATGCCCTTTTAACACCAATTTAGGTTTTGAAACAAAACCACTCTGGACACAGAGATGACCCCGTTTTGCCCCCACGCACCAACCCACCCCCACCCCCACCCCCACCCTGCCCTCCAAAGCTGTGGTAGTCAGCTTTTTCTTATTGGTTTGAAATGTTTGACATAGAGCCTTGTTACATGCTGTTTAGTATTAACTATTGATGAAGAATCAAAATGTTTCTTCTATACATTACTTTTTATGAAGATTTTTCTTCTGTTTCTGGAAACCCGATTCCATACCTAAGGATACTGCCGATATCGTCTGCCTTAGAAATGAAATACAGGATTCAGTCTTTGAAATTCTGCCGAGTACATTGTTGAAATTTGTGAAACTAATTAGGAATACCCGAGTGGGGATTGGAGTCTGTGTTTTTACACTTCAAAGGTATTTTCATAGGCACCAAACTGTAAAACACATATACCCAAAGAGTAAGCAGAATTTTATAATCTCACAGTTGGCTGTAGTAAACTTGTTTCTCAGTGGCACAAGTTCAAGGAGGCAGTCACAGGGAGTACAGACGTTCAGGGGACTGCGGGACCTACGGCTTCACTCTTTTTCTCAACTAGAAGCTCTCCTTGAAGCTTAACAGTGAATTACATGCTCCCTTTCCATAGACAGCCTCCATTCCGACATTTCTGGGCTCTGTAACCCATTACCTATTTGATAGCTACAGGCATCCTTCTCGTCTGTGCAAGAAGTGCTCTCAAGGTTGGCCATTCAGGTGGGGAGCCTGATTCTGGCCCTTCGTGCATGCGAGACTGCTTGGTTTGTGAGCCAGAACATCAATTACATGGTCTTTTCTAAGTTATGTTTTGTTATTTCCCTAATGTTATTTAAGCTTCACGGAACTTATTCCGCATTTGCCAGGTCTTTCCAGTGAATAAATATCTCCACAACCTATCGCTTCACTCTGGCAATAGAATTGTTGCAATTTGTGGGCAAAATTGAGCAAAGGCCTGACTTCCCCCCGCCCGCCCCGCCCCATAAAATGTCCAATGTGCTGGCCTTCTTCCTCTTACACAAAGGCCTTGACTTGTTCTGTGTATGGTAGCGCCTTGCCTCTGTCAGTACTGAGGAAAGATTTAAAGAGAACAGTACTAAGCAAAGAATGGTTCAGCGGACGTAACAGGGACATGCTGTCCACACACAGAGTCATTAATACTAAATAAATTAAGATACAAGGTACTTAGAATAGTGCCTGGCACATAGGAAGTCATCTTGAACTAGGATTATCAGTTGTGGAAATTGAAACTTGTCATTCTTTTCCTCCATTTACATGAGTAATTTTGTAATTCCAAAAGCAGCACAAGTATAGCTAATCATTCAGGTCTGCCTAAGCCAGAAGATTCAGAGGCTGAGCATCCAATGGCTCACGGATCCAATTATTTCCCCAAAGGATCTCTAAAACGGAAGGAGACCAAAGGAACTAACAACAATTCTTATTCCATTTTGGGCCAGACATGCATTATCTCATTTATTCTTCCTAACAACCTTATCGTTTATTCACTAAAAGCTTTTGTTTTGTTTGTTTGTTTGTTTGTTTGTTTTAAGCTCCCAGAGTGAAAGATTGCACAAAGAGCTCACAGTGACCCAGAATTGTCTCCCGGTCTACACCATGAGGCCTGACTTACGATATGTTAATAGGCTTTCCCCATTTTTTCCTTCATGGAGGGCATCAAAGTTTAGCTGCCCTAGCTACATGGCTTTGTGATTATATTCTCTTGACCACATCTTCTCTTGGAATTTTTGCCCTGGTTGGACTATATTATGATCATGTTGATGTTTTTCCGCATGGCCAATCTAGCCTGAAGCATTGCCAGGGGAATAAATTACCTTCAGAAGTATTGGGTTGGAGCTGGTAAAACAAAAGGAAAGGCTTAGGAAGAGACAGCTTTCCAAAGGCTCTCGAGCTAGAAGAGGGCCCTGAGCAAACACTGTGTTTTTCGGTCTCCTGTGTGCGGCACAGCGCCTCATTCTGTAGCTGCTTGGTCACGTGGTTGTTGATAGCGCTGACTTAACCGCTGTCTAGTTTTGGAGTCTCATAGGCTGAGGGGGAGTCCCAACCCCACTCCTTTGTCCCTTCTTCCCTGTCATGCTGGTAGCCTCTCTTTCCCTCTACCTGTCCACTTTGTGTTGCCAATTCGTTTAGCCAGAGGAGTGACCCAGAGATCAAGATCAGGATCAAGAACCTGCTTTGTCTCTGGCAGCGGTTCTCAACCTGTGGGTCGCGACCCCTTTGGCGGTCGACCGACCCTTTCACAGGGGTCGCCTAAGACCATCCTGCATATCGGATATTTACATTACGATTCATAACAGTAGCAACGAAAATAATTTTATGGTTGGGTCACAACATGAGGAACTGTATTTAAAGGGCCAGAAGGTTGAGAACCACTGGTTTATAGTGATGTGGCACCGGTTGACATTAGTGTTCTGAGTGAGGGAGCAGCAGAAGAGGCGTTCTTTTGGAGACTGGTGCCTGCTGATCTGAATATGACAGGGACTCCTGTGTTGCTGTCAGCGCTGGGTCTGTTACTCTTTTGCATACAGCCTGAGGGAACCAGCTGCCAGTGCTTTTTCAAAGATGGAGGTTTGATTCCTTTGAAATCTTAGAATATTGAGCCAGTGGCACCCATTTTATAGTTGAGGAACTTTCACCCTAGATGTTGTGGGGCACCATGATCTGGCCAAAAGTACATGGCAGCTTAGTGTGGGGTGGAACCAGCACCAGGACCAGAACCTCGCTATATCGTTCTCCTCCTTGTGAAAAGGCCCAATTTCTCCAAATAAATTAACCTTAGACTACTTTATGTCTGTGAGAGCTACTTTTTGTTCTTTATTACTTGTCCTTATCATGTGCCTGCTTCTTTGTGAAGATTATTTTTTTCATTTTAATTTAAACTACTTTATCTTTGTTAAAAAAACAAAACAAAAAACCTACCACCTTTTTTTGTTGTTGTTGTTAATCCTCATCAAAGGGTATGTCTTCCATTTATTTTCACAGAGTGGAAGTGAGGGATAGAAGGAGGAGAGAAGAGAGAGAGAGAGAGAGAGAGAGAGAGAGAGAGAGAGAGAGAGAGAGAGAAATGTGAGCAACCATATTTTCTGATGAACTTTTATTCCTGGTAATTCATGATGAAACTCCTGAGATTAAAAGAGAAAGAAAAGTAATTGAATTTCTGTTTTTCTTTACAGACACTCTGGAAAATGGATCCAATAAGAGGTGAGCAATAGGTTTTGATGTGCTGTTTGTGCTTTCCAGTGTTGCCATTTTCTGTGTAGCTGCAGTGAGTTTGACCGTTTTCTTTTTGTTTTGTTTCAATCCAGTGCAGCTAACAGGAAGGGGTTGAGCAAGGATGACACATATTGGAAGGAGATCAATGCTGCTATGGCCTTAACGAATCTCGCACAAGGAAAAGACAGACTGCAGGGAACCGCCAGCTGCATCATCCAGAAGTCGTCACATATAGCAGAAGTGAAGACAGTCAAAGTGCCCCTGGCCCAGCAGTTCTGACAGTCTGCGCGTTGCAGACCAGTGGCTGTCCTTCACACAGAGTTTTCTCACAAATCCTCATCTTGAGAGCTGAAGCAGGAGTGATAATGGCTCCCTTTGAAATGTCTTCTTATTTTTAAATATCCTAAATATTTCATGTAGTTGCTTCTATAAAAGACATATAAATTATAAAAACCCTCACTTTAATCAAAAGTATTAACTTATTTTATGTTATTCAAACTATGCATACAATGTCTGCATTGCCCTCACAGTAAGTGCCTTGCTTCCTGAAAATCAGCTACAACGTGGGCACAGCAGAGCAGCTATGCCTCAAAATGACAACGCCATAATGCTTATTACTCTCTGTGTGTCGTTCCAGATGGACCTGACCATTCCAAGACTGAAACCATAATTGCCAAAAGCCCTTGAAATATATTCAATAATTCACATGTGAAAACTTGGAAATCCATTCTGCCCAAAGGAAATGTTCCTTTAAGAAAAATTTCTGCCGTACTTAAAATTGTTCGGTGTTCTTTGCAGAGTGACAGTAAGACGTTTATGCATGTATCTTGCTTGCATATCTAATACATTACAAACTTTCAAAATGAAAGGTGCAGTGATCACATAGTGTGTAAAATTAAGAAGAATCGCAATGAATACGTTGTGATCAAAAAAGCTTTTTCCAAGCACTGCTAGAAAATACATGCCCTTTAGAGTTAATTTGGATTTTCTTTTTCTCAAGTTTTGCTGAAGTTTTTTTAAAAAAATTATTATATAGATAACTCGAAATTTTTCTGTGTAGAAGTAAACTTATTGCTTAGTTTTAAAATATAAACTTGTTTGCTATTTTTGTAATGGAAATTGCTTTTCTTAAGGAATGGCTAAAAACCTTTTATTTGGTTCATTTCAAATTACAATTGCTGATGGGCAATTTATTTTGCAATGAGAACAAGATAATTAAAGAAATGAATCTCTGTGTGTGTGTATATGTATATATATATATATATATATATATATATATATACACACATAAAATTGATTTTTAAATTTAAAACATATGGACAATAAAACAAACAGTCTCTAAAGTTTGCCAAGTAAGACTTTAAGTAAAAATTAAATGAAATTGTGCATTAAAAGAAAGAACATTTTGTTTCTAAATTAGGCTATCATTGAGTGAGAATAATCAATATGAAGAAAGAAGAATATCTTTTATAATCAAACAATAATACTCAAATCAGCTTGAAACTTGAATAAAAGTGGAGACACCAAATATAACAGTGTGTATGTGCCACAGAGATGTAAAAAGGATTTCACTCTTTCATGGGGGAAGTTTTTATGTGTATGTAATATATTTTGTAATTTTTTTAAACTGGAAAGCGTTTTTGTGAGTGTGAATGAGAGCCAGTAGTGCAGCCATATGGTGACATTTTTTATTTTATTTTGCAAAATGCTTTTAAAACCAAAGGCTGCTCTAGTCCATATGTGGACAATATCAATCTTGACGTAAATTGTAGGACACTTTTTCATGTAACATAGCATTTGGGGATTGGGTTTATTTAGTGTATGAAAATAATTTGATATAAAAATATTTTGTACATATTTTTACTTTGTTTTCTAAATTGCTGTTTTCAGTAAAAACAAGTGCAACGCAAGGTATGTAAGTTATGACTGTATGAGCAGATGAAGTATGCGTTCTTTTGGTTTCCATCCTTAAGTAGTTACAAATCATTATAAAAAGCTTTTCAGTCTTTGTAAAACAATTTTGTCAAAATGGGATCATATCAATGAAAACTAAAGACAAGTACTTCACTCTTTTTCATACTATTATAAGTTATTCTGGTATTAAATATTTTAATAAATTGTTTTGTTTTGACATATTCCAGTTAGAAGAATGGATGCTGGTTGTTTTTATTTGAATTGGTTATAACTCATTGTTGGCATTTTTAAAAAAAGAAATCAGCAAATGTGTTCGATGTTATAAAGTGTGGATGACAAGCCAATATAGGATGGCTACTCATATGTGTGTGTTTTTTACATACCAAAGCTTGGAGTCTGGCCTATAAACATATCAAGAAGGTTCTATAATTAGCACATCCTTGGCAATATCTCCAATTGCAAGTACTTTTAACTTCTTTCTCCTGCTGCTTAACATTTTCTGGAAACCAAAGTCCCCCTAATCCTATAAAAGAATCTTGAACAATGCTGAGCCAGCAGCTAAAAATCTAACTCATAATTTATGTTGCAGAGAAATAGAATTACCTCTATGCTTTGTTTTGCCATGTGTAATCATTTTAATAAAATTAATAACTGCCAAGAGTTCTTGACAGATTTAAAATAAAAGTTAATTTCTAGACCTCAGTGATCATATGAATTTTGTTTTCCTTTGAGAGTTGACCAGGTGGAGAAAGAAGTAGAACAGAAGGGCCCATTATATGCTGTAACTTTCCTTCAGTTACTAAGGGATATGATATGGGAGCACCGCATTGGTGTTACGTTTGGTTTCATCACCTCAGAGCACCAACCCACCTTTTCAGAGCTGAGGAAAAGAGTGTGCTTCTGTTAAAATACATGTAAAATGAACGTTTTCATTAAATGCCTTCTTTCGGTAGCTAATACAACAAGCATTATTTCTGTGTGCTTTGTCCTGGCAAGAACCTGGGCCTTGAGGCCAGACAGGTCTATGTTGAATCCCAGCACTGCCACTCATTACTGTGAGATCCAGACTCAGTCCCTCTTGGCTTCAGTTTCTTTATCTGCAAAGTGTAGAATTTGCTACAAACTTTAGAGATAATATAGAATATATAAAGTGCCTGCCACAGTACCTGGAATTTTTAAATAGGTGCTCAATAAATGGTATTATTACATAATTATAATTCCTCAATACAGGGTTTAGATCCAAGAAAATAGAAATATAAATGGCACATGAGATGTGGGCAGTTTAATAAAGAGCCTTGGAAAAGGAAAGATATCTGACATGAGAGACTGCAACGAAACAGTGAAAGTTGGTATCAGAGTTAGAAAAACCTGCAAGGAAGATCATTTTATCATTAGTTTGAACTTTCTGGAAAAAGCATAAACTAGGACAAAGAGAAGAACAGACATGCAATAGAAAACACAGCATGTGCAAGAGCTTCCTTCATTCAGATCAACAAGAACTGCTTTTCCCTCTAATCATCTTGCTCAATCCTCCTGTTTAAGATGACTGAGAACTCAAGCCACTATCTGTATTCTCTGCCCACTGCAAATAGCGATGTTTAATAAACAGTGGCAACAGCCATGGTCTCCTTTTAAACTCAGCCAGCTCAATGCCATAATATCATGCAAACAAACACAGAAAATAAGAGCAAGTCAATCAGACTCTTCCGTCTGGGGCGCTTAGGGTGGCCATGCCTTGGAAGGCAGTGTAGAGTGGTGGTCAGGACTTGGCTGGCATAGCCTGGCATTGCCGCTGTACTCCTTAGTGACTTTGGGGCATAAACATAACTCTCCTGTACCTACAGTTTACATCTATAAAATTTGATCTATGAAACCACCTCTCCAAAGATGTGCAGATTAAGTAAGACAGATATAAAAGTGTTCTGCACACTGCATGGTACTGTACAAATGTTAACAATTATTAATGTATTCCAGATGCTCTGAAAGGTCTAATATCCCATAATTTTTGGCAATATAAATTGTGGTTTCCATGAAGCATATAGGACCCCTCGATTTTGTCAAAAACATGTTATGATCTACCATTTTGGGCCTTTTTGAGCATAAGGCGTCTTTGGTCCTGTACTTCTTTGAAACAGTTATGATCAGAATTAGATAACTGATCATCACACTGCAGGTAAAATATCTTAACTTCACCACTTTCTAGCTTCGAGACGTATCTTAGAGATGGACTAAACATTTGGTTTGGGAGGTGTATATATTGCCCATAATAAATTTTTTTTTAAGATGAGAAAACCAGATTTCTGAGTTTGGAAAAACATGCTCATGTGTTTTTACATCTTTACACAAATGACTCCATGGAAATTCATGTAAAGATTGTCTCAATAAGTCTTCTGAAATAAATTTCACCCCAAAGCCAGTTTCTGGAAATTTGATCTGCAGTGAGTCCAATTTGACTTGTATTCATTACTTTTAAACAAAATTTTAAATTTTAATTTATGGTTTTAAAAAGTATTAATGTAACTTATGCTAGATTGTATAAAAGTGTAAGCAGTATAACAGAGCACAAGATAAAAATCTCTATGCCCTGTCTTTCCCTGATCCAAGTTCCATAGCCCAAAGATAACCATGGCAAACAATGTCTTGTGTATACTTCCAAAAACCCTATGCATATGCAAACTCATACTTTTTCATCTTGCACTTTTAACTATATTTATAATTCTCTGCAATATTTTCCCATTCTGTCATGATTATATAAAAGTGGTATATATATGTAGATATGCATATCTCATTATTAAATGAATGCATATGATTTTATTTGTTTTTATGTATTTGCTAGAGGCCCGGTGCATGAAATTCGTGCACAGGTAGGGTCCCTAGACCTGGCCAGAGATCAGGGCCAATAGGGGTCTTCTGGCTGCCAGCCGGGGCCTTCCTTCATTCTGCACTGCCCCCTGATTATCAGCGCATATCATAGCAAGTGATTGAACTCCCGGTCGAACTCCTGAGGGAACACTTTGCATATTAGCCTTTTATATATATCGATTTTTAAATCTTTATTGTTGAAAGTATTACATATGTCTCCTTCTTTCCCCCACTGATCCCTTCTAATCCACACTGCCCTGCCCCCTCCATCCCCAGGCCTTCACCACCCTATTATCTGTGTCCATGGATTAGGCATATATGCATAAGAATTCTTTGGTTGATCTCTTTCCATCCACCCACCCACCCACCCACCACTTTCCTTCTGAGATTTGGCAGCCTGCTCCATGCTTCTATGTCTCTGGATATATTTTGTTCAATTTATTTTGTTCATTAGATTCCACATATGAGTGAGAGCATAGGATTTTATTTTTAATCTATTTTAATTTTTTAGTAGATACCCACTTGATAGACTTTTGGGTTATTTCCAATTATTAGTTATTGTAAACTATGCTATTCAAAGTGTTGTTTCACACTGAGATAAGGAGCTTGCACCGGAATATAAATCAATATACTACTTTCTTTAAAAAAAAAATTCTATTAATATTTAGAGAGAGAAAGAAAGGAGAGAAGGGGAGATAAACATTGATGTGAGAGCAGAATTTAGATCAGCTGCCTCCTGCATGCCCTGTACCAGGGATCAAACCCGAAACCTGGACATGTGACTGGGAATCAAATCAGCAACCTTTCAGTGCACAGGATGACACACAGCCAACTGAGCCACCAGCCAGGACAACATACTGCTTCTTAATCAGGAAAGTCTTCTATGAAAAAAAATTGCTACTTGAACTCACTGTGCTCTTAGAAGTGTAGTTGATTTACATTCTGGCCCTTTAACTCCTCACAGACTAATAACAAGCAATTGGTGAACTGTTATCCTTGTGCATTCCATATTTGAATAGCACTGCTATAGTGAACAATCATTGCTGTAGTGAACAATCTTGTGCATACGTGTTTCAGGCTATTTATAGCCTGGGAAATAAATACCTAGCAGTGGAATTAATGGCTCAAATGATAGGTACATTAATGTTTTTGATGGACACTGCTAAATTACTGTTTAAAAGTTCTTCCAATTTAGCTTTTGCCAGTTTAGCTCAGGGGTAGAGCATTGTCTCTCATACCTAAAAGTCAAGGGTTCAATTCCTGGTCAAGGGCATGTACCTGGGTTGCAGTTTGATCATCCTAGGCCCCAGATAGGCAAGTACGGGAGTGATATGTCTCTCTCACATTGCTGTTTCTCTCTCTCTCTCTCTCTCTCTCTCTCTCTCTCTCTCTCTCTCTCTCTCTCCTCACTTCCACTCTCTCTAAAAAGCAATAGAAAAAATATCCTTGGGTGAGGATTAATAAACAACAACAAAAAGTTCTACCAATTTACACTTCCAACAGTAGGGCATGAATGTCTGTTTTTTTCATAACTTGGTCAAAACACTGAGTATTACTAAACTTTTTAATACTTAACAATATACTAGGTAAAAAATAATGTATCATTGTTTTAAGTAGTATTGGTGTAATTTTAAAGTGAGTGACATTGTGCATAAGCTTATTGGCCACTGGTATTTCTCTTCAGTGAACTATTTGTTTGTGTCCTTCTTTCTTTCCTTCCTTCCTTCCTTTTCCTTCCTTCCTTCCTTCCCTCCTTCCTTTATTCTTTCTTTCCCTCCTTTCATCCATTTCTTAGTGATTTTTATGATCTATTTGTATATTTAAAAATTCAGTACCTTGTCTATAAAATATGTTTCAAATATCTTCCTGGTTGTATTTTATATATTTTTTACTTCTTCTATAATATTTTTAAACTTGGAAGCTTAAATAGTATCTGTGCATCTACACAGGGTATATTGAAGGGGGTTGCATATATTTGGTCAGCATAGAAGTAGTAAAGCTCAGAGCACGAAGTCTGGAGCCAAACTGCTGAGATTCCAATCTTATCTCTTCTGCTTACTAGATCTGCAATCTTGAAGAAGACACTTAACCTATCTAACTTCAGTTTCATCTCTGTAAATTATAATAGATACTGATCATTATAATAACCTATTTCTTAGTGTTGTTGGAAGATTAAAATAGTTATCCTGCTGAAACCGGTTTGGCTCAGTGGATAGAGCGTAGGACTGAGGACTGAAAGGTCCCAGGTTCAATTACGGTCAAGGGCATGTACCTGGGTTGCGGGCATATCCCCAGTAGGAGATGTGCAGGAGGCAGCTGATTGATGTTTCTCTCTCATTGATGTTTCTAACTCTCTATCTCTCTCCCTTCCTCTCTGTAAAAAATCAATAAAATATATTTAAAAAATAAATAAATAAAATAAAATAAAATAGTTATCCTATATAATAAAGAGGTAATATGCAAATTGACCATCATACCCTCACACAAGATGGCCACCCCCATGTGATCAGGATGTGCACAGTGCACAGGATGACACACAGCCAACTGAGCCACCAGCCAGGACAACATACTGCTTCTTAATCAGGAAAGTCTTTTATGAAAAAAAATCAAAACATGGTCACCACAAGATGGCCGGCAGGGGAGGGCAGTTTGGGGTGACCAGGCCAGCAGGGGAGGGCAATTAGGGGTAACCAGGACTGCAGGGGAGGGCAGTTGGGGGTGACTGGGCCTGCAGTGGAGGGAGGGCAGTTGATGGGAGGGGGAACCAGGCCTACAGGGGAGGACAGTTAGGGAAGACCAGGCCAGTAGGGGAGGGCAGTTGGGGGCGATCGGGCCAGCAGGGGAGCAGTTAGGTGGTGATCAGGCTGGCAGAGAGTGGTTAGGGCAGGGGTGGGCAAACTTTTTGACTCGAGGGCCACAGTGGGTTCTCAAACTGGACCGGAGGGCCGGAACAAAAGCATGGATGGAGTGTTTGTGTGAACTAATATAAATTCAAAGTAAACATCATTACATAAAAGGGTACGGTCTTTTTTTTCAATAGTTTTATTCATTTCAAATGGGCCGGATCCGGCCCACGGGCCGTAGTTTGCCCACGGGTGGGTTAGGGCATCATCAGACTGGCATGCAGAAGCAGTTAGGGGCAATCAGGCAGGCAGGCAGATGAGTGGTTGGGAGCCAGCAGTCCTGGATTGTGAGAGGAATGTCCAACTGCCGGTTTACGCCCAATCCCTGTGGGATCATCCCAGTCGGACATCCCTCGAGGAGTCCAAGATTGGAGAGGGTGCAGGTTGGGCTGAGGGACACTCATGTCTGCCCTCCCTTTACTCTGGTAATGAACTCTAACTGTCATGAAGGTGGAGACCTTGAGGGCTTCTGTTCTTTTGTTCACCTTTGTCTCCCCAGTGCACGCATTTCATACACTGGGCCTCTAGTTATATATAAAGCACTTGCAATAATAGTACCTGGTACATAGATAGTGAAAAAATTGTAAAGAGATTCATCCATCTCTTTGGCTATTAGTATTACAGTATTATTCTGCTATTAGCATTTTTTGTATGTTTAACTCTTGTATCCATTGGCACTTTATTTTGGCATAAAAATTAGCTAGGAACTCCCCCCAAAAAGAAATATTTATGTATAAATCTAACAAAATATGTACAAGATCAATATATGAAAATTACAAAACTCTGATGAAAGAACTAAATAAATGGAGAGATTTTCTATACTCCTGGATGGAAAGACTCAATATTGTTAAGATCTCAGTTATTCCCAACTTTATCTACAGATTCAACACAATCTCAATCAAAATCCCAGCAAGTTAATTTGTGGATCTCAACAAACTGATTCCAAATATTGGGAGAGAAAAAAGGTCCTGAATAGCCAGTACAATCTGGAAGAACAAAATTAGAGTTCTGGTACTCCCAACTTCAAGACTTACTTTAAAGCCACAGTAATTAAGACAGAGTGGTGTTGAAGAAGAATATGCAAATTCAACAATGGTAGAGAATAGACTCACACAGATAAAGCCAACTGATATTTGACAAAGTAGCAATACAATGTAGAAAAGAAACTCTTTAAAAAAAAATGGTACTGGAACAAGTGGACATTGATATGCAAAAAAAAAAAAACCAAAAAAGTGAAGTTAGACATAGACCTTACATCCCTCATAAAAATTAATTAAAAATGGGTCATATGCCTAAATGTAAAACTTTTATCTATAAAACTATTAGAAGATTACATAGGAAAAAACCTAGATGACCTTGAGGTATGGCAATAACTTTTTAGATATGTCACCAAGGCATGATGAATGCAACAACTGACAAACTATACTTCATTAAAGTTTAAAAAAACTTCTAAGCGACTGGGAGAAACTATTTGCAAAATACACATCTGATAAAGAACTGTTATTCAAAGCATACAAAGAACTCATAAAAATTAACAATAAGAGAACAACCTGATTTACAACATGGGTCAAAGACCTTAAGAATCCCCTCACCAAAGAAGATATACAGATGGAAAATAAGTATATGAAAAGATGCTCGGCATCATCTGTCATCAGGGGAATTAAAATTAAAACAACAATGAGATACCACTACACACTAATTAGAATGGCCAAAATCCAGAACACTGACAACACCAAATGCTGACAAGGATGTGGAGCAATAGAAATTGTCTTTACAATAGCTAAGATTTGGAAACAGCCTAAGTGCCCATCAGCAGATGAGTGGATTAAAAAGCTGTGGTACATCTACACAATGGAATACTACACTACTGTAAAAAAAGAATGAACCTTTACCATTTGCAACAGCATGGATAGACCTAGAGAACATTTTGCTAAGTGAAATAAGCCAGTCGGAGAAAGAGAAATATCACATGCTGTCACTCATTTGTGGAATTTAATGAACAACATAAACTGATGAAAAAAATTAGATCCAGAGACAGAGAAGCATCAAACAGACTATCCAACCTCAGAGGGAAGGTGGGGGATAGGAGGGAGACAAGAGAGCAACCACAGGACTTGTATGCATACATATAAGCATAACCCATGGACACAGACAGTAGGGGGTTGAGGGCATGTGCTGGGCAGTGGGAACAGCTGGGAAGAAGTCAGTGGGGGGAAAGGAGACATATGTAATACTTTAAACAATAAAGAATTTTTTAAAAAGCTTTGTAAGAAATTATATTTCCTAGCATTTAATTCTATTTTTATTAAGTGTTTCTATGTGTATTTCAAAGAAAACTCAGTATAGTTGAAATCATCTCTCCAGTAACTAACACACATGAAAGAAGAGAAATATGTTTACAAATATTAACATGACAAAACTGAGTTCACAGTGTCAATATACATTGTAAATTGCAATAAAACTCACTCATCACTTTGAAAAAAAGAAATT
Source organism: Myotis nattereri (assembly GCF_964212035.1). Taxonomy (NCBI): domain Eukaryota; kingdom Metazoa; phylum Chordata; class Mammalia; order Chiroptera; family Vespertilionidae; genus Myotis; species Myotis nattereri. The sequence continues at coordinate 96,798,164 of NC_138075.1, forward strand.
GTCATCATTGCTGGTGAGGATGCAAAATAGAAACTTCAAGGGGTCGGCTGATGCCTTATTTGGAATGGCATTGCAGATCAACTTCTCTCTCTGCTCAATTTTTATTTATTTATTTATTTATCCTCACCCAAAGATATTTTCTCCATTGCTTTTAGTGAGAGTGGAAGGGAAGGAGGGAGCAGAAGAGAGGAGGAGGAGGAGGAGGAGGAGGAGGAGGAGGAGGAGGAGGAGGAGGAGGAGAAGTAGGAGGAGGAGGAGGAGAGAGAGAGAGACCAGAGACCGATGTGACAGAAACACATTGATTGGTTGTCTCCTGCAGGTGCCTTGATCAGAGCTGGCATCACACCTGCAACCCAGGTATGTGCCTTTGACCCGGAATTGAGACCCACTCTAATCATTGAACCACATGAGCCAGGGCTAAGATTCAAGTTTGAAAATTAATTATCCATATGTATCACTTGGATTTCCAGGTATACAATTATTATTTCCAAATAATGGAAATTCACTGACCCCTTTCTGATATTATATTTTATTTATTTCTCTTACCTTATAACACTGACTGACATTTCCAGAACAGTTTTTAATGACAAAGGTGATAGTGATCTCTCTTGTATTTTCCATGGTAATGAGCTCACTTTTAGTGTTTAAATATTATATGTAATAACTAGAGGCCTGGTGCACAAATTCGTGCATAGGTGAGTCTGGCCAGCCTGCCCCGATGAGGGCTGATCAGGCCAGGCCAGTTGAGGGGAGGGGTCACAGGAGGTTGGCCAGATGGCCCCGCCCAAAATCAGGGTGTGGAGGGCCAATCAGGGGCAGGGCCAGCCAGCGAGAGGGGCTGCAGGCAGTTGGCCAGCCAGCCCCACCCCCAATTGGGAGGGGGTGATTGGGAGCAGGGCAGGGCCAGAGGGAGGGGCTGCAGGAGGTTGGCCAGCTGGCCCTCAATTGGGCTGTTGGCCGGCTGCAGTGCACATCATAGCGACCAGTTACTCTGGTTGTTCCAGTCATTCCAGTGTTCTGGTCACTTAGCTTTTATATATGTAGATGGGTGGAGTTTGAGATAGTTATTCTTTTTCATATTTTAACAATATTCTTTTATTCTTGTATAAAAGATTTTATTATAAATGGATGTTGTTTTTTCTAAATATTTTTATCTATAATAATAAAAGCATAATATGCTAATTAGACCTGATGTCCTTCCGGACGACTTTCTGGATGAATCTGGGATGCAAGTGAAGCCCGGGTCCTGGGTGCCAGAGGGAAGTCGGTGCCGACAGCCGGGGGGAAGGAAGGCCTATTCTTGCACGAATTTCGTGCATCAGGTCTCTAGTTAAAATATAACAGAAAATTTCATAAATCATAGATATGGAATTCAACAAACATTTACAAAGGAAATGTAATTGTGTAACCAACACTCTGATCAAGACAAAAAATATATACGTATTAAAGGAGACCTAAAGATAAACATTCTTCTGATTTCTGCCTATTTTTGAAATTTAAATAAATGGAATCATAGTTACACAGTTGTTTTTGTTGTTGTTCAATATTGTGTTTGTGAGATTCATCCATCCTGCTACATATAGCAGCACCTGATTCTTTTTTATTGCTATGTATCACTATTGCATCATTATAGTCAATCCTACTGTTGGTGAACATTTGGATTGTTTTCCATTTGGGGGCTATGACGAATAATGCTACTATAAACATTCGTGTAGATTTATTTTGGTAAATTTAGGTACATATTTCTATTAGGTAGGAGTGAACTTGTTATGTTCGGCTTTAGGGATATTATCAGATAATTTTCCTTAGTGTAACACCAGTTTACAACACCACAAGGAGGGTCTGAGAGATCCAGTTGCTCCCCAAACTTGCCAGTTTTTAACATTTTAGTCATTATGGTAGATTTGTAGAAGCATCCAATTATGGTTTGAATTTGTTTTTAATATTAAAATAAAATTAAACACATTGATATTTAATATTAATATTTAATTTTTTGTTTTAATATGCATTGACTATTTAAATATTGTGGAGTGCTCATTTAAGTTTTTTGCCCATTTTTGAATTGGATTGTCTGTTCTTTTCTTATTGATTTTAAGGTATTTCTTAATACATTCAGGATATGAGTCCTTTGATCAGATGTACATGCAAGTGCACATATGTGTGTGTGTGTGTGTGTGTGTGTGTGTGTGTGTGTAACAAGTATCTTCCTGAAAAACATCTTGTAAATATCTTGACTCTCCTGTGATGCATTTTTTATTATCTAGTTATAATAGCTCTTCTCAGACAATCATCTCAGTAGAAACTGCTGTTCTGGATATTGTGTTTGTCATTCCTCTCTCTGGATGCTTAATGCCATTTCCATTGTGTGTTCAAAACTTGCCTCATTTGAAGCCCAGTCCGTCTTAAGCAGTGGAAATTCTATGAGTAGGGGGAGGGGCAGAGACTCTCGGCCCTTGTGGTCAGGAGACATGCCAGCTGCTTGCTATACTCCCCATCTCCCCGGTCCCCCTTAAGGTACCAGGAGGCATCCCATCTGCGCACCAACTTCTCAGCAATTTGAGGGGCAGAACCTCTGCTACCTTCTTCTCAGAGGTCTCTGTGTTTTCACAAACCAGACTTTCTCCAAGAACTTAGAGCTTGGTGCACACCTTGGGGTTCTCCTTTACAACTCCACAAGTTCTAGTCTCCACAGAGGGAAACAAATTATCTCCTCACTCCTACCCTTTTCCCTTCTCCTCCTGTTCCTATGCCCCTTCTCCCTGCTGCCCTCTCCCTCCCTCTCATTTTCTTTTTAATTTTACATTATCAATATTTATGCTACAGTACTTACATTTTCTCTAAAAGCCTAACACCCACAGCTACTGAAATGGGTGTAATGCTTACTCAGAGCCTTTTCATATACTACTTCCCCTTCCTGCTATATTTAGATTTATCTTTTGATTCAATGGTTTTTGTCATTTTTTTAAGATGAGCTCATACATGCTGTAATCCCTCAGGTTGAAACTATCTTTGCCCTTTTATACATTCATGATAACCTAAATAGTTCTGGGGTCTTACTTTCATCCTCAGAATTCTTGTTATTGCTGTCCTACTAATTGACTAGTTGAACAGTGTTGTGGGAAACTTTGATGCCAGCCTTGTATTCCCGCCAATACATTACTTTTTTTTTTTTTGCCTGAATTCCATTCAATTTTTTATTTAAAATTCAGCAACTTAACCAAATGCGTCTAAGGGTTATTCTGGAGCATTCTGTGTCTTCTGCATCTACAGATTAAAATCTAATTTATTACAGGAAAAAAATTCTTATATCTAAGTTATTTAAGTTCCCCTTTTATGTTCTCTTCCTCAATATTGTTTATATGCCATGTACATTTATTCGATTATTACTTGTTCTGTACCTATACTATGCCAGGCACTTTGTGAGGCATTGGGTATTGTAATATATAATGACAGAGCATAGCAGAATTCTAGTTAAATCTTCTGTCTTAGTCAGTCTTTTATAGTCACTTTTAGCAGTATCAAGTTTTCCTTTTGTTTTTGTTTTTTACATTTATATGTTTCATTCTATTTTTTAAATTATCTTCCATTTTTTTCTTGCCCGTAAGAGGTTCACTTTCACTTCCTTATCATTCTCTACTCTGCGATAGTGATGTCATCTATATCCACTTTGAGCTCACTTTTCAAGCTGTAATTCCTCTTTAACTTCTTTGAATAGATAGAATATTTGTCAGAGATGTTATTTTTTCGTGGAGATTATTTTTATGCAGGTTCTTCATTTGCTTTTTGCTTACTGTATGTTTGCTTTTCTCCTTTTTGAGAATTACATTCAGGCCCCATTTTTTTGTCCTTTATCCTTACTATTACTCTTTGCTCAAGAAGAGGTGGAGAAGGGAATGGAAAGGGCACAGTGTCCCTGCAGCTCTAGTCCACGTATGTGCTTCAGAATAACACCATGCTCACATTCCTTCCCCAAGCGGCTCTGTGTCTGTGTGGGAGCAGAACTCCTGTCTCCAGCATGGGCAGTTCTCCCAGGCTGGAACTGAAGAGGCTCATAGTAAAATATGGTAACTCTCAGAGATTACTTCTTTGTTCAACTGACTCAGGTCAGCAATTATAAACTAGATCATTATTTTCTCTTCTTTTCCAGGTCTGGCTCACTTCTAGACCATTTCTTGATAAGAGAAGATCAGTCTTGCAGCCCCGTTTCCCTTCTAGTTCTATGTTATAAAATGAACTGCCATTAGGATTGACGCCCCTCTCCCTTCCTGTGGTCTGCTCATGACCCAAGCGCTTGTCCTTTCAGGTAAGGGACGATGGTTTTGCTGTTTTAGAAAACTGCTTCACTCACTTGGAGAGCAATCTCTATCCTCTTTGAGATGTAGAGAGGTATGCATCAACTTTTATATTAACCCTGGATTTGGTGAAAATGTCACTGCATACAACAGATATTCTTCATATTCTGTGGCTGGGTCCAAGCCAAGATTCATCAAAGATGGAACTTTGCCCTCTGTTTTTCTTCTTCTTAGTACTGGTGGCGGGAGCTAACAAAGAGAGTAGAGTAAGTATAACTTTGGGCTATCATCTTCCACCAGGAGTCTTAAGAAATTACATTCTTAATATTTTCTTTATTGTGATTTTAAATTTTTTCTTTTCTGATATTTCATTTTTTAAACTTTCTCTTTTGTACCTTTGCTGGGTTTTCACAACTCTCTAACCCCGCCTCTACCTGACAGTATCATGTTACCTAGAAATGATTTCCTCCTTTAAACAGGCGCAGTCTTGCCTTTCCTAGTTTGTCATAAGACCCCCTAGAGTCAATAATGAATGGAGTGGCTATGAAGAAGTGATAACCTCTATTTCCTGTTCACTTTCTCACAAGCGGTTAAGCTTAAATGTGTGCTATAAAATCGTTCCAACCAACAAGCCCAACCATTTATCACTATAGTCTTAACTACCTCTGCTTTTTGGATATCTTAATTCCCCAAAGGACTGTCAATTTAACCATAACTACCTAACAACTGCCAAGCCTCACTTTATGAGCTGCTATTGAAAGTTTAGCTATTTAAGGCTGATTTTTAAAAAACTTTATTGGTACTTCATGGCATTTGCTTGATTTACAATGCTTGCTGTAAATAACCACAAATTGGGAAAATTTCTATCCCTTTAAGGTGTAGGAAAATATTAAAATGGGTACTGAATTGTCTTTCTCCATATTTTTATAAATATCTTTTAATTGAGCTTTAGAGAGAGAAGGGCAGGGAGAGGGAGAGAGAAACATCAATGTGAGAGCAGAACATTGAACGGCTGCCTCCTACATGCCTGCTACCTGGGATTAAGTCCACAATCCAGGCATATGCTCTGACCAGGAATCAAACCAGCAGCCTTTCTGTGCACAGGACAGCACCCAATCAACTGAGCCACATGGGCCAGGGCCTCCATACATTTAACTCCTTGTCAGTTCATTCTTCCAAGTTCACCCAACTCGTAAGGTTGAATGTGGTCAGAATTTGATGTGGATGAGACCTCTGTGCAACGTGCCTTCATGCATCTCATCAAGAACTCTGTTTTTGCAAAGGTTTCCAAAGTGGGAAAAATCGGTAGTTAAAAAGATATTGAATATTTTTCAGCCATAAGAAGGAATGAAATTCTGACACATGCTACAACACAGATAAACTTGAAGACATTGTGCTAAGAAACATAAGCCAAACACTAAATGGCAAATATTACATGATTAAACTTAAGTGAGGAACCTAGAATAGGTGAATTCATAGAGACAGAAAGCAGATTAAAGGTCACCAGAGTTAGGAGAGGAGCCATGGGGAGCAGTTGCTTAGTGGGTAGAGAGTTTCTTTTGGAAGTAGACAGTGGTGATGCTTGAACATTGTGGATGTAGTTAATGCCACTTATTTGTAACTTAAAAATGGTTTACATGATTTTTAAAATATTTATATATTACTTTACATTTAAAAAAAAAAAAAACATGTTCGGAAGTAACTTCAGGACTTTTATTTCTTCCACTCTTCCCTCCTCTGAGGGTTCCGCGAGTAAATGCTGTCCTTAGTCCTGCCCAGGGTTCTTTCTCCTCACTTAGGTGCCGGGACCCTTTGCCTGTGTCTCGGTGGATTCTCTCTCCATCACCTCCTGTCTCTCCATTTCTGATCCTCTCCCCTGGAAGGGCCACACTTGATACCTCTCCCCGCCCTTCCCCTCTCTGACAGTCTGACCCCTAGTCCCTCTGCCTCATTTTTGAGACTGTGTGACACTCCCTTCAGCAGTATTCCACGCTATGAAATTAGAGCATACCCTTTGCTAAATTCTGTGCTGAGCAAAGACTTTCTGGGCAGAGACGCCACAGCTCCTCTCCCTCTGCAGCCCCTCATGAGCAACAGACGAGCTCTCAGAGAGAGTAGTTGGCTCACTGAGTGATCATGACCATGAAGAGCCACAGCCTTGTCCCTGCTGTCTGCTCAGGACGAGGGTGAGATGCCTGGAACCAGGGTTCCAAATCACCATGTAGGGGCTAGTGAGCAGTTTGACCTCTGTCCATGCCCTAAATTCTCAAGCCAGGTGGCCAGGTTGCTGGGGTTTCACTGCCAGAAACCAGGGGCAAGACACAGGCACGTGGCAGAGGAGGGCCACCAGAGCAGCTGCATGGCACAAATCAGCACAAATGGAGAAGGCCCTAAACAGGGTTTAAAGAAGGATTGCTTCTCTTTCCAAAAAAACTATAGAGGCAAGGGCAGAGGCTGTTGAAAAAGCAAATACCAGGCCAGGGGCTAAATCTGACAGAGTAGAAAAGATAGTGAGCTGTCGTGTGTGGTGACAGGAAAGCCTCCAATTTGTACAGTCACTCCTCTGTATCTATGGGTTCATGTCTTCAATTCAATCAACAGTGATTTGATCCAGGGTTGGTTGAATCCATGGATGCAGAATCCAAGCATATGAAGGGTTGGCTAAGGGACTTGAACACCCTGGGATTTTGGTATCTGAGGGAGTCCGAGAGTCAATTCCCCAGGGACTCACAGGGAATACTGTATAAAAAAACAGCAGTGACAGCACAGAAGGAGGCAGGGTTGGAGACCTGTGCAGAAGCTAAGGGGAAACCAAAATGTGGGAGAAATCCTCATTATTACAGGAAATTGGTAATTAAGTGAATTGATATTTACTGAATTTCCTTTCAGGTAGAATGTGTAGTCCTGCGACTCAGTTACAACTGACTCTGGTTTATCTAAAGCTTATTTTCAGATTTCTCAGGAAATTGTATTTGTTACAGAGTGGGAGAGAGATAACATGCCCTAACATAAGTATATAAATAGTCTTTATTTTACCTAGTCATAACAAATAATTCCAGGTTCCAGAAAACATAGGAAGTAGAGATAAATTGTATTTATCTGCTTAAATTTGTTAAGAATCATCAGAGGAACATTTGCATAAGCAGGTGAAGGTGGCAAGAAGAGGTGTGTCAGAGCTTCTGAGGCAGTGTGGGCCACGGGGCCACAAGTGTGCAGGCGCATGAAGGGGACTGCCTTATTAGCCTAAGAAAAACATCATTAGGAAGGAAATCTGCTACTGAAAATTCTACCATCGTATATCATTCACCCCAAAGCCAAATACAGTGGAAGGTTTTTGTTTATCCACTGTCTGGAATTTTCCATACTTGTGTCCTTGACCAATAGCGAAACAGCCTCAGCGTTGGGCTGGCTCATTAAGGCCTGTCAGAAAGGAGCCAGTGGACTTAGCATGTCATCCCAGAGGGAAGGCTCCCGATCATGTTAAACCAGAATGGTGCTGACTGCTTCCTGCACTGCACTCTTAGTTCAAAGCGTAGCAGCACTAAAATATCTAGAATTACATTCGCTCTCTTTTTTGCCACTGTTGTCCCCAGAAATAGCCTACACAAGCATGTGATTTCTCTGACAAGGCCCCACATTTTTGTTTTACTTTCTTCTCTTCAATTCTTTACCCAAATCTTCCTTCTTTTCCCCCTTTTCTCTCTCTTTTTTCCTCTTTACATAGCTGTTTGGCTGTTTCCTTCTGAGTTGAAGTTAGCACTCTGTTGATAAAAACAAACATAAATCACATACAAACACAAATCCAACAGCTCAGGTGTGGAAACTTTTTGGAAACGTCTCTTTACTATATTGCATACCTTATAGAATAAAAATGACAGGATGATGTTTTTTCAATACTGTTTTGCTATTGAATCTGTAAGCATTGGATTAAGCCTCCATTGGTAGGTAGAGTCTCACTGGAAACATGACTTGATTCAGGGACCAGCTTCTTTGAGAAAGAAGTTTGTGCCTCAGAAAGGAAATTAGAACCAAGAGCATGGACCAGGCTGGGCATGAAAAAGTGTTCAGCTTTTCTTGGCCTGGGCAGTACAAGGTCCAATGTCTAGGGCCTGGTCCTGAACGTGGTTGTGAAATGCGGCGTTTTCAAACTGACACCTAGAAAAGAAAGTCTCAGAAGAAGGGGGTTTGATAGCAGGTGTCCCACCCACATGGGCTGTCACCTTTGGGTGGCAAGCTCTACCTTATAAGGGAAACTGCCTCTATTTCCTATATGTAGAAAACATGTACTTCCCTGTGGTTATTCCCATTTATGATTAAAGAATTTTACTTAGGGAGCTAAGGAAAGCATTTTTTGCCAGTTTTTAGGCTCTGGGTGTCTTAAGGATGCAATGGGTTCCTAAGGCCATCATGACCCTACAGAGGAGAATCTAATGCAGAGAAAAATATGGCGTTGAGAGAGAGAGAGAGAGAGAGAGAGAGAGAGAGAGAGAGATACCCTTTATAACACTACTTTGACAGTGTCTTGCCCTTAATTCATATGGATGTTGGTATTTCTTTTGCCTTGTTCCAGCTAATTCACTTAATGATCTCCTTCTTTATTCCCAAAACATTTGTAGCCAGTTACTAATTTTTGCTGAATAGAATTAACTCAGTTCAAAGAAATTATGTTCTGTTCTAGCCAACAACCACCCTCCCCCGCTCGCTCCTGCCCAGAATCTGCAATTAGGATATGCTGCCATCAGGTGGTGCAGTACTGGAAAATATAAAAGGGAAAACCTCATTTAAATAGAGTTGGAAACCCTGAAGGAGGAGATGTCTTCCATATATCTGCTGCAGACCCTGGCAAGAAGAAGCTTAGTTTATGTACCCCAGAAGGAGGAAGGAAGATTTACTTCTTGCCCAGCAACAAGCCAGCCAATGATTATCTATCACATCTCAGCCAATGAGAAGTCACCACAACCCTGAACAGAAACAAATTCATAGATACAGAGAAAAATTTGATGGTTGCCAGATGGAAGGGAGTTGGGGGCAAGGGGGTGGGGGGAATGAGAAGAAATTAAGAAGTACAAATTGGTTGTTATAGAATAGTCATGGGGATGTAAAGTACAGCATAGGGAATACACTCAAAAATATTTCAATAACTATGTATGGTGTCAGAGGGGTCCTAGATTTATTGGGGTGATCACTTAGTAAACTATATGAAGTCTAATCACTGGGTTGTACACCTAAAACTAATATAATATTGTATTAACTATAAGTTAAAAATAACAATTTATTCAAAATGAAAAATAAAACAAAGCAGCCTTATCCAACTTCCACTTTTCCTCTATAAAAGAAATCTCTTGTCTTTTGTTCTCTGGACTTGCCTGTGGCTTCCAACAGTTTGCATGATATAAACTATGACACACATTTATATTTTGTTTAAAATCTAACTTAAAAACATTAAACAAAGGTCCATCAGCTTTATAATAAATGTTTCCATCTTGTATTTACCAAAACATAGGACTCAGTCTTACTAAGTTTACATAGTTGGTCTCCCAAACTATCTTCTTTTCTCAGAATATTTTTCCTCCTTTTCTCTTCATTTTGGGAAATTTCTTTAAAAAAAAAAAAAAATATATATATATATACATATATATATATATATTATTGATTTTTTACAGAGAGGAAGGGAGAGGAATAGAGAGTTAGAAACATCGATGAGAGAGAAACATCTCTCAGCTGCCTCCTGCACACCCCCTACTGGGGATGTGACTGCAACCAAGGTACATGCCCTTGACCAGAATCGAACCTGGGACCCTTCAGTCCACAGGCCAACGCTCCATCCACTGAGCCAAACCAGTTAGGGCCATTTTGGGAAATTTCTTAAGCTTGTCTTTCAATTACTAATCTGGCATTAATCAAGGTGGCAATTCAAATATTTTATTTTATCTTATTTTTCATAGCATTCCTTTCTTTACCCACTTAGCTTTTTAAAGAAAAACTTAGCTTGATGACTAATTTCAATCTATTTCATAGAGTCTGTTTTCTTAAACTTCATTGAGTTCATAGCAAATGCTATTCAAATGTATTTCCTTTTCAGCAATAAATCTTTTCTAAATGTTCCATCTGCCTTTTGAATATATGTTTTCCTTCTTATATTAGAGAATTTCTTCCGAGGCCTGTACGTGCCATACTTCAATCTGGAAAACACTCTGGATATTTTAAAGAAGCAGGTCATACACAGAGAATTGGCTAGAGGTGACTAGAGCAATGAGAGCAGTGGTAGTGGTGGAGCCCAGGAGCCAGGTTACCTGGTGGGAGCTGAACCTCCGCGGCCTGCTTGGGGGTGGGGGAGCAGGGACTGGGACCTCAAGAGGGAGCGGTTATCCTGTCTGGTGTGAGCTGGAGCCACAGGGGAGATGAGGCCATGCCGAGAGGCCTTCTGAAGCAGAGAGAACATCCTGACTTTTCCCCTCCTCTCACCCTCCAGCCTCTCTGAGCCTCCAGAGAGTAAAGCAGCCTTTGATTCAGAGCAGTATTATAATGCGAGGATCTGAGAGCAAGCAGAAAAAACCCCAACCTCATGCTGTTGGCCGTTTTTGTTTCCTTTCTATACTTTTTTGAACAATGAGGATTCTATACAGGCTTTGTATTTGTGCCAAAAGGATTCCTCGTGGAAGGCCTCTTACATCCTACACAGGCGCAATCCGGCACGGGAAAGGATTGGGGCCTCTCCTGGCAGGAGAGCTCCTGCCTGCTCTTGGTGATGCTGCCCGCACAGGCTCCAGCTGCCCGGTGTCTCAGCCTCCTCCTGAGTCTGCAGCCACTGCATCAGGGCACGGCTCTGCCTCTCCCGGAGCAGCCTCCCCTCACAGCGGCTCTGGCTCCTGCATGGTGTGGCCACCTCGCAGCCACTCAGCCCAGCCAGACTCTTTTTGTTTGGCCTTCTGCCTGATGCCGGTGCCTGAGAAGCTTTAAAATGCTCACCACTGACCATAGCTTGGCAGGGTTCCCGGAGCCACATACTCTCTCTTGACCCAGATCCTAAAGATAGAATGTTGACAGAAGACCCTTAGTACTAACGCAGAGACCTCGTCCCCCCAGCTGCTGCCCAGGTTCCCACGCCCTGGCTACGGCTGCCTGTGTCTGGGGCTGTGGGCGGAGTCTCCATTATACTGGCCAAAAGGACTGCAAGTCTGGCCATCTTTCCTTGCCTTTGGACTCAGAGGATATTTATGGAGTTTGAGATCCTCTCTAGGTACTTCCTGCAAGGCCACCACAACTAGAGACTCCATGAGGCACCAAGGACACAAACTGAACAAGACACAGTCTCTGCTCCACTAGGAAGACAGGCAAATAATAGGAGGAGGAAGGGCCAGACAGGGAAGGGCAGAGCTTGCAAAGGATGCAGGTAGGAGAGGCATCTTGACTAGCATGGAGGTGAGGGTGGTTGAGGAAGGCTCCCTGTGTGGGCACCTCTGAGGGGAGACCAGAGAGAAACAGCAAACGTGGGCAAGGCTGCTGTTGGACATGTGAGGCACAGGGTGGGGAGAGGGGGGCTTCTTAGGTAGAGAGAAGAGCATGGCCAGAGGTCTGAAAGTGGAAGAAAGCCAGGTGCAACCATGGGCCAGCAAGTGGGGAGAGTTGAAGAGCAAGGATGGGGGCCATGTTGACGGATCTGGCACCGATGGTAGAAGGCCTTACATGCTGACGTGTTCAGTCGTTATGCTGAGGAAAATGGGCATCCAAGAATATGTGTGCAGCATCACATGTGTGTTTAAGCAAGAAAACTCTCTTGCTACAGTATGTAAAATGGTTTAGTGCAGTGGTTCTTAACCTTCTGGCCCTTTAAATACAGTTCCTCATGTTGTGACCCAAACAAAAAATTATTTTTGTTGCTATTTCATAACTGTAATGTTGCTACTGTTATGAATCATAGTGTAAATACCTGATATGCAGGATGGTCTTAGGCGACCCTTGTGAAAGGGTCATTCGACCACCAAAGGGGTCGCGACCCACAGGTTGAGAACCACTGGTTTAGTGGGAGATTGGGAGACCAGTTAGGAGGCCAAGGTTAGAGATAAAAGCACCCCAAAACGGGAGTGGCAAAGGGATGGAGAGAAATGGATGGTTCAGGAGAAACTGTAGCAGCTCATGGCTGATTGGGTGTGGGGTGTCAGGGAGAGAAGCAACGAGGGCAATACTGAGGCCTTCCTGGCTTGGGTGGCTTAAACAATGAAAGAAGGCCTAAGGTAGTGAACACTGAATGAAAGCCAGGTTGCTGGGGTTCAGAGGAAAGATTTGATTTTTTTTTTCATTTGATGAGTTTGAGACACTTGTGGGATATCTGCTTAAACTGTATGTTAGGCAGGCAGATGCTGCCCACAAATTGTAAGAATGCTTGTAGATCTAGATAATAGAGATGTTCCAACAAGCAATATTACATTACTCTACTGATACAAGTGGCAAAGAATACTGAAAATGCTCTATTTGGAAATGATTCCAGATGTTTCCAAGATTGTGACAGGGATACAGATCAGTTTGGAAGATGACAATTTTTATTAGAGTGTGTCTTGTAGTGATATCTACGCAGTTTTACAGGTCAGCAGACCCAGGTAGAGTCAGAAGACAGATTTAAAACACCTTGCAGGGGCAACAGGAGCCTCAGCCGGCATGCACGGGAGTCCTCCATGGAACTGGCTGGTCCCTTAGGAAGCTCTGCCTCACAATTACCGAGCAGGACAAACAGGAGTGTCTCCCTGAGCAAACAGGGCCAAGTCAGGAACTTGGTGAAATTTGGTCTCTATCAAAACGTCCCCAGAGAGCCTGAAACTCATTTAGAGCTGTTTCATAGAGAACCCATTTGAGGAACATGACTGGCCTCGTATAGCACCTTTAAAATAACAACTTTCCATTAAGCTGTGAACACCAAGGAAAACATTTCTCACAAATATTTTTTAACCCACTTCCAACAGAAGGTTGCCTTATACAGCCACCCTGGCTGAAACACTGCTCTCGTTCTGTGAGGAGCCATAGGACCTCCTGCAGCCCTGAGCATGCCTGGGCAGGGCTCTTTGCAGCTTTCCTAGGAGCAAAACGGAGTGAGAATTCTCCACATCATTTGTAATGTGAAAGAGTCTTTGGCTCTGTTTCATAAAACACGTACTAGAATGAAGGTAATTGTAAGGTGAATATGGATTTACTATTGAAATTCCACTATTACTTTAAGAAATAATTATGAACACTTAGCAGATTCCAGGTACTGCAATAGGTGCTGAAGATAAGAAGTTAAATTATAAGAGCTCACTGGCTCACATCCTTGTGCTGAGTGGTATGAAGTTCTACCAACTGGGGGAGAGGTATGGAAGATTGTGAGGAGTTGGCAGGGTGTGCAATTAGAAGAGAAGTGAGAATGGTTTAGTTCAAACATTTCCTGAGGAGGATAATATTTCGTGACATGTGAAAATTACATAAAATTCAGATTTTGGCATCTATTAATAAAGTTTTCTTATAACATAGCCGTGCCGTGTGTGTATTGTCTATCGCTACTTTGTGCTATGACGGCAAAGTTGAGTCATTGCAACAGAGACAGTATGGCCTGCAAAGCCAAAACTTTACAGAAGTCATTTTCTGATCTGGTCTAGATTCAAGAAAATGAAAGGAAATATTAAAAATGCATATTCTTAAATGTTAAAATTAAGAATGTTGTGTCTTTTAGTGTTACCATATAAATAGCAAAAACAATTGAGAAAACATTCTCCAGAATTCAAAAACTAGTATCCAATTCAACAAAGAAATGTCTCACATTATTACCAAACAAATGAAGTTCTGGTCCACCTCTATGTTGCTTTATTTTCTTTTTAAATCAAAATAAACAAAATTATCGCCAAAACCGGTTTGGCTCAGTGGATAGAGCGTCAGCCTGCGGACTGAAAGGTCCCGGGTTCGATTCCAGTCAAGGGCATGTACCTGGGTTGCGGGCATATCCCCAGTGGGAGATGTGCAGGAGGCAGCTGATCGATGTTTCTCTCTCATCGATGTTTCTAACTCTCTATCTCTCTCCCTTCCTCTCTGTAAAAAATCAATAAAATATATTTTAAAAAAAAATTATCGACTGATATTCATGATGCCAGTGATGGAAAAAATATTCCATGCCAATAGTAACTAAAAGAGATCTGGGGTGGCCATACCAATATCAGACAAAATATCATTTATATTAAGAAAGGTTACAAAAAATAACGAAGGGTATTATATATTAATAAAAGTTTAAATAAAACAAGATTTATAAACATGTATGCACCTAAATCATAGATCCTCAAGAAATATGAAGCAAAATATAGTGAAGGGAGAAACAGTTCTACAATAACAGTTAGAGATTTCAATATTCCATGCTCAAAATGGAAAGAACAACCAGACAGAAGATAAGTAAGGAAATAGAGGACTTAGCACGGTAACCTAACAGACATATGCAGAATAATTCACTCAAAAACAACAGAATGCACATTCTTTCAAGTGCACATGGGACATTGCTCAGGATAGCCCTTATGTTAGTCCACAAAAAGTCTCAATAGATTTAAAAAGATAATATTATACAAATTATCTTCTCTGACAACAATGACATGAAGTTAGAAATCAATGACAGAAGAAAAACTAGAATATTTACAAATAGGTGAAATTAAAGAATACATTCTTAAACAACCAATGGATCAAAAAAGAAATCACCAGGGAAATTAGAAAATATCTACATATATAAAAGGCTAAATGAATATCCGACCGACTGACTGTCCAACCAGCTGGTAGGTATGATGCGGACTGACCACCAGGGGGCAGATGCTCAACGCAGGAGCTGCCAAGCTACAGCAACTTTTCAGTGTCCTCTCACACTCTGGGACACCTCAGCAGATGTCAGAGAGCCGGTTTTGGCCCAATCCCTGCAGGTCAGGCTGAGGAACCCCACCTGCTGGAGGGATCCCGCTAACTCTGCAGGTGCCCTTCAAGCCACAGGTGCGGCTGGCTGGGGAGGGACTGCAGGAGATTGACTCCAGGGAGTGTCCAGCCCATCTCGCCCAGTCCCGCCCTGCCGGCCACCTTCCAATTAATTGCCTTTCAATGTGCACGAATCCATGCACCAGGACACTAATTTAGAGATAAAGAAAAACAAAAGTACAATACTAGTATAGCAAAACTTATTAGACATAGCAAAAACAGTGCTAAGAGAGAAATATATCGCTGTAACCACTTACATTAAAAAAGAAGATTTCAAATCAACAACCTAACTTTATACCTTAAGCAACTAGGAAAGAAGAACAAAGTAAATCCAAAGAAAGTGGAAGGAAAAAAATAATAGAGTTTAGAGCAAAGATAAATAAAATAGAGACTAGAAAATAAATAATAGAGAAAATCAACATAACCAAAAATTGTTTCTTTGAAAAGATTAACAAAATTGAGAAAGCTTTAACTTAGACAACTAAGAAAAAAGGCTCAAATTGCTAAAACAAAAAATGAAAGCATGGACATTACTACTGATTCAACAAAAATAAAAAGGATTATAAGAGAGTACTATAAGTAATCATCTGCCAAAAATTGGATAACCTAGATGAAATGGACAGATTCTTAGAAACCTACCAAGATTAACTCATGAGAAATAGAAACTCTGAATAGAGCTATAACTAATATGGAAATAGAATTAGTAATCAAAGACTCTCAACAAAGAAAAGCCATACACTAGATGACTTCACTAATGAATTATTCCAAACATTTAAAGAATAACTAACAGTAGTCCTTCTCAAATGTTTCCAAAAATTGAAGAGGAAGAAACACCCTCACTCATTCTATAAGGCCAGTATTCTCTGATAGCAAAGCCAGACAAAGACACTATAAGAAAAACAACAACAACAAAACCCACAGACCTATATCTCTGATGAATATTGATTCAAAAATATATTGAATCAAAAACACACTAGCAAAACAAATCTAGAAACATATTAAGTGGATTATACACCATGACCAAGTGGGATCTATTCCTGGGATATAAGACTGGTTAAATGTACAAAAATCAGTGCAGTTGCCCCATTAACAGAATGAAGGACAAAATTCACATAATCATCTCCATTGATGCAGGAAAATTTTTTGAAAAAAACAAACCTTTAATAATGAAAACACTCAACAAACTAAGACTGAAAGGAAAATACCTCCCGGATACATCCTGTACCTAAACGATCAGCAAATCACATCAGCTTCCCTAAAAAATAAATCAGAATTCAATTTCTCGCCACATCCACTACTACTACCCCAATACAAACCTCCATCCTCTCTCATATAGATTCCTACAAAGCTTCAACACTGATCTCCTTGTTTTTTCCCTTGTCTTCAGTCCATTATCAAAACAGAAGCCAAATGATCCTGTTAAAATTTAAGTTACATCATGTCCGTTCTCTTCTCAAAATTCCTCCACTGGCTTCCCATCTCACATAAAGTAAAAGCTTGAGCCCTAGCCAGTTTGGCTCAGTGGATAGAGCATTGGCTTGCAGACCCAAAGGGTCCCAGGTTCTATTTCAGTCAAGGGCACAGACCTTGGTTGCAGGCTCTTCCCCAGCCCAGACCCTGGTTAAGGCTTGTGGAGGAGGCAACCAGTCAATGTGTTTCTCTCACATTGATGTTTCTTTCTGTCTTTCCCTTTCTCTTCCACTCTCCCTAAAAATCAGTAGAAAAATATCCTCGAGTGAAAAATTAACAAAAAATAAAAATAAATAAAATCTTGAGTCCTCACAAGGCCCTCCATGATTTTCTCCTCCCCATAACTTCTCTGAAATCATCTCCTATGGCTCTCCCCTCACTCAGTCTACTCCAACCACTCTGGCCAGGCACCTTCCTGCCTCCCAGCTTCCCCTAGTGGTTCCCTCTATTGAAACGTTCCCCTTCTCAAATATCACCTTCTCAGTGAAACCTCCCTTAGCCACCCCATCTAAAATTTCAACTACCTCCATTCATTCTGATAGTTCCTATTCTTATTCCTGCTCCAGTTGTAAGTCTCAGCATTCACTAGTATCTATCCTACTAGTGTGTGTGTGTGTGTATGTATAATGCACTAATACTATAATACTAATGTACTAATACTATACTATAATATAGTATCCTATCTAATAAAAGACAAAGATGCTAATTGACCGTACCTTCACTATGACCATCAGCCAATCAGAGTGATATGCAAATTAACTGCCAACAAAAATGGTGGCTAATTTGTATACTGCAGGCAGGGCTGGCCAGCGCGAGCCACCATCCGGGCCCCCGTGTGCCACCTAAACCCCGCCCCCAGCCAGGACCCCCGTGTGCTGCCTAACCCCTGCGCCACCTAAACCCTGCCCCCAACAGGGATCCCATGACCATCCGAGAGCAGGAAAGTGCGGCCGCAGGTAGCACCCAGCAGGGCCTGCACCCGGATCGCCATGGCGATCCGGCGATCCGTGAGCAGGAAAGTGCGGCCTGCAGGTAGCCCCCAGGTGGGCCTGCTCCTGGGTCGCCATGGTGATCCCAGAGCAGGAAAGTTCTGCACAGGCAGCACCCAGCAGGGCCTGCCCCCAGGTCTCCACGGCAATCCAGAGATCCGTGAGCAGGAAAGTGCAGCCTGCAGGCAGCACCCCACCCTGGCCACAGCTCAAGGGAGAGAACAACATGCAGTGGAGGCCAGGAGCCTGAGAGATCAACACAGAGGGGCACCTGCTCCAAGCCTCCATGGTGTGGCTGGGGGCAGGCTCTCAGCAGACACACACACACACACACACACAGCGCCTGCTCTGAGCCTCCAATGCAGCTGGGGGCAGGCCTCCAGCAGGGACACACACACACACACACACACACACACACACACACACACAACACCTGCTCTGAGCCTCTGCTGCCAGACTGTGGCCGTCAGTAGGACATCTACTGAGGGCTTCCAGACTGTGAGAGGGGCAGGCTGGGCTAAGGGAACCCCACCCCCCAGTGCATGAATATGCACCGGGCCTCTAGTACAGTATATAATACTATATCTATCTCTATATATACTATATATCTCTACTAATACTATACTATAATATACTATATACTATATAATATATATTACTATTCCTATAAATATTAGTGTATATTATAGTATACTATAATTAGTATACATAGTATAGACAGTATAGGAATACAGATGATCTGCACTGTACTACAAACTCCAAGAAGGCAGGCATTTTTTTTTGTCTGTTTTGTTATATCTTTTGTATTGCTATATCCTCAGCATTTGAGTAGTGCCTGGCACAAAGGCACTCAATGACTATTCGTTGAGTGAATGCATGAGTATAATATACATGCTTGTGTATTTGAAGGCAGGGGAAGGATACGTGAGGAAGCAAGGATCCAACATTGAACATTTCCTTGGGTTTTGTTCTTCAAAATAATATCATCATGTCTATGGATAGTCAGTTGGTAGGAAATATCCTGCAATTATTTTTTAAAGGAATGATCATTTCCAAGCTCAAACTTTCTTCAGAGGCTGCAGATGAGAACAAAGATGAGATGGCATTGCTGGTATTTGACACTGATATTTTATAAACGTATTTTTACCTGTATTGGGATTAGAGGAATCAGTTAAAGGGCAGCCAGCAGACAAGAGAAGGCTAGTGAACAGGGAGAAGAATGCTTATGTGGGGCAAAAAGATGGGGCAAGGCAAGGAAAAAGAGAGAGAGAAGGGCCAAGATACACCCTTTGGCTTTTGTGGCATAACTCAAATATAACTGGAACACACTTGGCCTCCTTTGGCGCATACGTTTTGATTCAAAGAGCAACACTCTGCTGAAAAACAAATGAAATCAGTTCCAACTCTTACTTAGGGAAAAATTGCCAAGATACGTGGAGAGAACTACACTTTTCGTGCAAAGCCAATCATCCTGAGTCCTCTTTCTGAGACTCCTCCACTCTCAATATTCACCACAGAAATTGCAACTGATCCCAGAAACCTCTTTCTCCCTCCCTCTTCACCTCCCAATCCAAATCTCCTCCAAGGCCCAAGTCCTGCTACTCTCCATTCTCCCTCTGTCTGTCCTCCCTTTCATCTCCAGTTTTCTCTCTCATGAATAAGCTTGTCCTTTCCAATGTAAACGCCATGTCCTCACTCATCCAGTGTGTCTGTCTCTGCCATCGCCTCAATTCTGTATCATAAACCCAGACTCTAAGCTGACAAAGCTAGAATTCTCTTGATGAGAGGGGCCGAGGGGGTCCTGGAAAGGCTGTGTCCACAAACATTAATAATGTTCTTCCCCATCACAGTAGACTAAAGTCTCTCTTCCCTCCCTTGGATTTCAAGTGTCTTAAAATATCTGATTTCAAAAGGAGGAGGAGGAAGAAGTCCTTGGAAAGACAGAAGTACTAGGAAAAGAGAAATCCCTCTCTTTGAGTAAGGATTTCAGCCAAGTGAGCTAAAAGGCCAGGATTCTTTTTAACCATCCATGCCACAAGATGTAAACGAATCTATTTACTCAGCAAAATATTTCCTTATTACATTTTGAGTAATTTCCCATTGAAAACAAACAGTGCATGTCAAAAAGCTCCGCAAGTCCCTGAGGCCTTGGAGGCTGGATGGGCCCATCTCAGTCATCTTTCTTCTTCTTTCAAGAGAGAAAGCCAGACAAGTTTATTTTTACTTTTGTCTTTCTATTTTGATTTGCCAAATGCCACTGCTCAATTGAGCTTTGAAAAAGACAGTCAAAAGCAGCAACCATCTTAGTTTAGATCGACTACAGAACATTGGAGCTGAGAGGGATCTTAGCGGGCAGCTAATTCGACAATGTTTTATTTACTGGTTAGGGAAACTGAGAGCGGTCAAGGTTATCAACTTTGACATGGGTCGCCCAGCTCTCGTGCACTCTTCCGTAATAAAGCATTGAAACAGAAATAAAATCATTTCCCTTTTCTTTACCAGTATCTAGTGATTATCAATACAACTCATTGGACAATCTGCTCCTTCCACACTAATGTAAAATGCCACATTTGTCATAGGTTGATGTCTCATATTTAATCCTGTTCTGTGATATTGAGCTGTACGTCTGGAAGCAGAGTTCAACACTTTATTCCTGTAAATTTCTGAGTACTTTTAATACCTTATGTAAGTCCACTTTTTTGCCCTTTAAATATTATTATCATTTATTTATTACTAGAGGCCCAGTGCACAAAATTCAGTCCCTGAGTCTGGCCTGTGCCCTCTCGCAGTCGAAGACCACTCAGGCGATGTTTGCCTGTCGGCTTAGGCCTGATCTTGGGGCGATTGGGCCTAAGCCAACAGTAGGACATCCCTCTTGCAATCCGGGATCCCTCGCTCCTTACCGCCCACCTGCTCACTCCTTACTGCTCAGCTCACTGCTCCTTAGCACTGCCAGGGAGGCGGGAGAGGCTCTTGCCACCGCCACTGCGTTTGCCAGCCGTGAGCCTGGCTTTGGCTGAGAAGCACTCCCCCTGTGGATGCACACTGACCACCAGGGGGTAGCTCCTGCATTGAGCGTCTGCTCCTGGTGGTCAGTGCGCATCATAGCGACCGGTTGTTCTGGCGGTTCCACCATAACGGTCACTTAAGCTTTGATTATGTAGATTCTGGGTGAATTTATAATCATTTGACAGATTTTGTAAAAAAAAACAAAAAACCCTCTACTAAGATTTTATTTTTTAAGTTGGAGTACACTTATCATTGTAATTTTATTTATTTAAAAATATTCTCTTTAAATTCTTTTCTGTTTTCTTCATATAGGTTTAATCCAGATACTGACTTTGTACATTTTTTTAACATGCAAATCAAATTGTCTTGAATCTCCCTCAAATGCAGTGGGAAACCCACAGTAGGTAAACTCTCAAGGTCTGGTTGGCATATTGGTGATGTGCAGAATGTTTAGAACCAATATCCTAGACTCTTCAGCTGACTGAAGCCATTCCTGCTGAAAATCAGTTGTTTGGGCTTCAAGAATACAGGGCTCAAAAAAAAGAAAAAAAGAATACAAGGCTCTTGCAAGGAAGGATGAGAGCAATCTTTTCATTTGGGCTGGGTGGTTTCCTCAAAAAGGAATCAACTAGTCTGCTAAAGCGTTCACGCTGGCTGTTAGTTTTCTGGGACCCAAGTGAAGGAAGAGGGCCAGAGGTCTCACCGTTGAGGATGTCAACTTGCATTGGTCGTCTGTTTTCGATATGGCACCTTCCTCTCATTTTTCCGCTATGCTGGGTATGCCCCAATCCAGCACCTGTCAGAATTGCCCCCTCAAAAGATGAAAACTCCAATAGTCTGCTGAAAATAGGGAGACACAGTGATGGATCAGAGAAGGGATCCAGGAGTCTAACTGCTCAATATAAGGACTTTTAACCAGCCTTCCTGATCTTGGCCACACCTTACACTCTGTCTCCCAGAGCTTTATGGACCATCTGTAGAACCTACCTTACTTTGTGGTGGGTTTCTTCATCCGTGGGCTTAGATCTCAACTTTCTTCTGCTTCCAAAATGTTGATATATCTTACTTGCTATTGTTTTCTGTTCTATTATTCTTGTCTTTGTGGATTTATGTCTTTTGAATATTTTTTACAGTCATTTTAGTGGGGTTTCTGGAGAGAGTGGGAATAAGCTCATGTGTTCAAAACACTATGTTTTCACTATTTATTTTTTAAACTTCTCTTATTATTTTGAGGTATGTCTTTTGAAAACAACAAATAGTTGCATTTTAAAACTCAATTTGAGTCTTTTCTTTTTTTGAGGTGTGATTTATACACAGTAAGGTGCACACATCTTAAATGTGCAATTAGATGAGTATTTACATATGCATACACTTGGGTATTCAACCCCCAAATCAACTTATAGACCATTTTCATCAACCCTGCAGGCTCCCTGCTGCCCCCATGTTACAGTTTGGGTTCTCTGAGACAGAGTGTTTAGGCTATTTATTAAGGACTTTCAGGATCCATACCTATGGAAGAGAGGGAAGGAAGCAGGATTGTGTAGAAGATGTCATGGTGTGATGCAGGACCCTCAGCCTCAGCCACACCCACAGAAACTCTAGAACTGAAAGAACCCATCAGAATTGCCCTGAACTGGGCCAAAATGGACAGCCCTTGGCCCTTATCAATGATTGAATGTGAGTTGCCTCTGGAAGAGTATGACCTTGTATGAGGAAGCTCTCTGCAGCTGAGGCAATCCCCGAAGCAACTGACAGCCAGAGCTGTTCACGGACAGCTTTCCCAGTGGCTGAGCAGCTTCAAAGTCCTTCCTTGAAGGTGGAACCCAGGCAGTGCCTCCTCATGTCCACCTACCCTCCTTGTCAATACCCTTCAAGTCATTCTAACTTCTATTAAGTTAGGATACACAGATAAGTTTTGCTAAATTTTGAATTTCATTTAACTGGAATCACATGGCATTTACTCTTCATTCTATGTCGTTTATTTCGTTCAGCACTATGTCTGTGAGGTTCATCATCCTGAATATATCATAATTTACTTACCCATTCTTTCATTGAAGGACATTTGGGTTGTTTCTATTTTGGGGCTATTATGAATAACCAGAGTCCCAGTGCACGAATTTGTGCAGGGGAGGGGGGAGTGGGGGAGAGAACAGCAGGGGGTTGGCCAGCTGGTGGGGTCAGGTGAGGAGGTGACAGTCACTGGGCTGGGTGTGGAAGAAATAGACGCTGAACGCCGATGCCACTGTCAGCACCCCGCCACCACACAGTTTCCCGCCTCCCCCCTGCTTCCCTAGCTGCTGCGCCACCACCACACAGGCAGGTGGCCCCCGGGGAAGAGAGAGGACGGGAGTGAGACAAACCCTTGTGTCGAGGGCTGACTTTCAATAGATCGCAGTGAGGGAGCTGCCCTGCTACATACAAAACCCTGACCCAGAAGCAGGTCTCTACGAATGGTTTAGCACCAGGAGCCAATGGGGGCTGGCCGAGGGGAGAGAGGGGCTGCAGAGGTTGGCTGTGGGAGCACACTGACCACCAGGGGGCAGCTCCTGTGTTAAGCATCTGCCCCCTGTTGGTCAGTGCACATGATAGAGACTGGTTGACCAGTTGTTCCAGACATTCAGTTGTAACAGTCGCTTAGGCTTATATTTATATAGATGTTACTATTAACATCCTTACACATGTCTAGTCCATGCCTTATATATATTTTATCTTGGAGGACATAAAAACTCATTTTTTCTTGGTATGTGTCCTAGGAGGGGAATTTCTAGATCATAGGATATATACGTGTTTAGCTTTAATAGATATTGCTAAGTAGTGTTCTTAAGTAGTTTGTACTTTCAATTTGTTGATTTCATTTCCATTATATCTTTGCTATCTATGTCATCAACTTCTGTTTGAGCTATATTTTTGCTTCATATACTTAGTATTTATTTTGCTTTTTATTTTTTAACTAGGGGCCCAGTGCACGAATTTGTGCACCTTGAAAGGAACTGTGGGCTGTGAGGCTGTGGTAAGCACAGGGGCGGGTCTCAACCCATCCTCCGTGCCTCTGCCTGGCCCCTGCTGCTGTGGCCTTTGGTCCCCTGTCTTCTGGAAGCCCCGCTCCCACAGCCACTCCCACATGCTGATGGCACCAGCCCCGCTAGCATCTGCTGCCAGTGCGAAGAGAATGGGGCCGGTGCCAGCAGCGGATGTGAGTGGGGCTGCTGCCCCAGTTGACCCTCAGGGGCAGGGGAAAATGGAGAAGCCCTCAGGGGCGATTGGGGCCAGGGGCTGCCACTTGCACCTGCTGACGGTGCCAAGCAATCGGGACCAGCGCCGGGCACTGGCAGTGGGTGCGAGTGGCGGATACAGCGCCAACAGCAGGTGTAAACACCGTCTCCAGCACCAGCAGTGGGTGTGAGCAGTGGCTGCTGGCCCCAATTGCCCCTCAGGAGCAGAGGGAGGTGGAGAAGCCCTGAGGGGTGATCGGGGCCGGTAGCCGCCACTCGCACCCACTAATGGCACTGAGCAATCAGGGCTGGTGCCAGGCACCGGCAGTGGATGCATGCAGCGGCTCTGGCGCCAGCAGTGGGTGCGAGTGGGGCCAGCGCTGGTATCGGATGCATGCGCCCAGCAGGACCATGGCGTGCGAGAGCAAAAATTTTCAGTAACCACCAGAGGCTCGCCCTGATGACAGCAACTGGCGCCCTACCTTGGTCTGGCGCCCCCGCTCACCTGTTCCACCATCCTGCTGTAGCCAATGCTCACCATGTTCCGCGTACATCCCCTGGTGGTCAGCACACATCATAGCGACTGGTTGTTCGGTTGTTCTGCCATTTGGTCTATTTGCATATTAGTGTTTTATATAGAGAGATTTCCTGAGGGGACTTAAATAATTGAGTTTCAACTTTTCTTTTTCTAATATATTCATTTAAAACTATAAATTTCTCTTTAGTCAGAAATGGCATTCTCAAGTTTGATATGCCAAATTTTTACTACAATTGAGTTCAAAATATCTCATGACTACTATTTCTTTTTTTATACATGTGTTATTATAATTTCTTTTTTATACATGTGTTATTAAAGTTCCAACTTTATCTACTTTTGTACTTATCTTTCTGTTACTGATTTCAAGTTTAATTCTACTGGGGTCAAAGAACATTTTCTACATGCTCTTAGTCCTTTGAAATTTTGTGAGACTTACTCTATGACCCATCATATAGTCTATTTGGGTAAATGTTTCTTATAAACTTAAAAAGAATGTGTGTTCTACAGTTGTTGGGTGTGATGTTCTATACGTATTAAGTAGGTTCAGATCTTCCATGTTTTTATTGATTATTTTCTCTACATGTTATTAGCAATTATGATCAGTTACTGAGAATGGTGTATTAAAATCCCCAACTATAACTGTGGATTTCAATTTCTACTTTTAGTTCTATGAACTCTTGTTTTATATCTTTTATAACTATTAAATATATAAAAATTTTAAATAATTATGTCTCCAATATGTCTAATCTCTTTTATCATTATGGAAATTCCTCTCTCTATTAACATTTTTGCCTTAAATTTTATTGTTTGCTATTAATATAGTTATATCAGCTATAGCTTGGTTGTTGTTTATAATGCATATTTTTTCTTCCTATTTTTCTATTTTCTTGTATCTCCTACAAACAATATTTTATTCAAGTGTATCTTTTGCAAATAGCATATAGTCAGTTAAAAAAAATCCACATTGGCAAATGGGCTCAGCAAAGAAAATTGCCAGATCCCTTCAGAAATGGAATTCCAACTCATCAAGTTCTGTCTCCACAACTCTCGTATGTCTTTAAATATATAATTTTGGAAAATGTTTCTAGTTATTGCAGTGAGAACACTGGATTACTATGACCACTATATCCTGCCATGAAATGCAAATCTCTGACTCTTTGTTATTTAATAGCAAATTTAACTATTCACCATTAATGTGATAGCTGCTTTAAGTGATCTAACTTCTTATATCTTATTTAAGGTTTATTGCTTTGTGGTTATTTTTCACTTTACTTTTTGATAGATTTACCTTTTTAACTCTAATAATGTAGAAACTGTATACCTCAGGTGTCACATGGCTCCTTGATATCTGAAACCAAACCAAACCACTGGTCCCCTCACTACCACATTCAACAAGAAATCTAACATCCTCTCCAAGATTTTGGCAAACTTATAGACACTTACATTTCCCTGGTGAATTTTGTTTCTGATTGCCTGTGTCTTCCACCCTCAATACCTCCATGGCAGTTCCCATAGCTCTGCAATCCCCACAGCTTTATTCTAACCTAAATGTGCTCTCTGTTCTCTTTAGTCCCTCTCAACTTCCTCATCACTTCCAACTTTATACTAAGCCTTGAATTACTTCCAAACCTTCTGCAAAGCTTTCACTGAAGACTTGAGATGATGACGGGACAGTAAATTATAGCAGCACAAGAAAGAGAATATTGGATGAAACAAATCTCCTTTAAAATTCCTTTGTTCATCCTGACATTAAAGATTTCTTATAACCACCACAGAAATAGTCAGGACTATTTCTCTCACTGGGTAACATTGACTTCTTTTTCTCATTACACTTTTACTTTTGAATAGATAATATTTTAGTTCTTTACTCCTATTCAAGTCTATCTACCTTTATAGGTCCCCAAATCTCATTAATATACTGCACCAGAAAAGGGGCATATTTTCCAGATCTTATGCTTATCAGCTCCAACGTATGTGCATGTGACTTTAAATTTCAGTCTTTCACCAAAACTTTCTCTATATGTTGAAAGAACCAATATAAAGACTTCCTTTTTCCTTTTGACATGGCATGCTATAATTATTTTATTTCTCTATATTTCTATGTTTGTTCTATAGGAGGTTGCTTTTCAATAATATTTGAACCTAAATTCTTGATCACAGTCAAGCAAAGAATCAAATCTATTCATTGTCCCTCTCTAAAATTTAACAGCCTTTTACTTTATATCCCCAAGTCCAAATTACTGTTAAATAATCTAAGCTTTTTAGATCCAAATGACTCATATTACTTTTAAAATATTATGTTTATTACATTTCAAGTCACTTTTATCAATCTTCTCAGGAGTAATAGCCTAAAAGCATCAGGATGAGCCCTCCCTCCCCTCACTCCTTACTGCTGTTCTGAGAAGGATTATAGGGGGCAACCTGGGGAGGAGGGGGGCTAGCAATCTGAATCTGTGCCAGTGACCAGTGTCCTAGTGCACACTCCTGTTGGCCTATATTTAACTCACTGTCCCTTCCTAAGTCTGTTTTCCTGGGTGCTCCCAGTTTGCAGGGGCCATGGGCTGGGAATTTGGCAGCTTGGCCAGAGGGGGGTTGCTGGTGCCATGCAGGCCAGGCATTTAAGTACAATCTAATTTCCCCATTCTAACGGACTCAGTAGGGACTGTGAAAGCCCGCTACAAAAGCCCGGAAGTAAGGAAACAAAGAATTTAGAAATATATGTATAGGGGGTGATCTCATTGTATTGGTTGTTCAGGCTTTGGATCTTCGAATCCCTGAGCCAGCAGTGCTGCTTTAAAAAGGGATTTTCCTGAATCTCTGAGTACTCCTTGTGTATTTCCCAGTTGCCTGGTAAATTCTGTAACAGTTCTAATCCTCAAACTTGCTTTTGAAGAAACCAGGTAAATTCTGATGCAGATTTCTCTGTTATATATTTATTTGGTTCTTTCTTTCTTTTTAAGGAAATGTGAGTGAACATGTTAGAATAGTTGAAGTGGAGAAAGACATTTTTTAAAAAATTTTTTTATTGATTTCTGAGAGGAAGGGAGAGAGAGAGATGGAAACATCAATGATGAGAGAGAATCATTGATCGCTGCCTCCTGCACGCCCCCTACTAAGGATCAAGCCCACAACCTGGACATGTGCCCTTGACCAGAATTGAACCTGGGACCCTTCAATCTACAGGTCAACATTCTATCCACTGAGTAAAACCTGCTAGAGCTTATTTGGTTATTTCAACAGGAATTTGGGAGGGGAAATTACCTACTACTCAAATGCAGAGGAGGTTGTCTGCATCTTGAACTAGGAATCCATTCATTTACTTTTACAGAAGCGAGGTCTTATATTAAAACTCATTACTGAAATTATTTCATGTCCAATTTTTAAATATAAGTCCATGTTCTTTCCCCTAATCCTACCTAATTTACTTCTTCAACTTTCTCCCTTCACACTGACGTTCCCATTACACTCTCAAATACCACACAATACTTGCCTACTTTATTCAGGGAATCCAAATTTATTTTAATGCTCACCCCAGTCTGTTTTAATTTTAAAAGGCCTATTCCATTTCCATTGCATAACACAAAATTTATTCTAAAAATTCTGTTTAAAATAGGTTTCTTTTGGGGTTTTTTGGTTGGGGTTTTGTTTTGTTTTTTGGGTGTTTTTTGTTGTTGTTGTTGTTTTGTAAATTAAATGCACCAGAAGAGCTGGGGGTTTTTTTAAACATTTTCTTTCATATATTTTATTGATTTTTTACAGAGAGGAAGGGAGAGGGATAGAGGGTTAGAAACATTGATCAGCTGCCTCCTGCACGCCCCCCACTGGGGATGTGCCCGCAACCAAGGCACATGCCCTTGACCGGAATCGAACCCGGGACCCTTGCGACCGCAGGCCGATGCTCTATCCACTGAGCCAAACTGGTTAGGGCCAGCGGAGCTGTTTTTTAAAGGAAGACTTCAGTGAATCATTTTGCAAAATAAAGAATTTTTATGCAATGTGAATAAACTCCTATCCCAATCAATTTCCACCTCCTCATCCCACTAACAACAATAACAAAAATTCTGTTTTATAAATTAGGATTTCTGAATAGTAAAGAGGCTTACCATATTTCATTTAAAAACCAATTGTAAACATTTACATAGCTCTCTCATCTGCATAAATAAGTATTCATTCTCTCTAGTTGAGAACTTACTATTCTTTTCACTACTTTTGCTTTCTCTTTTCTTTATTTTTTACCCCCAGACTGTGCAGATGCTTAAAGTGAGCTGAAATGAGAGATTAAAAAGATTAAAGAGAAATCATGTTTTTCTTTGTAAATATTACAAACCTCTTAATTGTTCTTTTCTTTGGCTCAAATCTCCTTTAACTTTTTTTCTATCATCATTATAATTGGTCTCTCTGAGATCAAACAAATGTGCTAAATAGCCTGTACACACTGGCAGACTTTTATGTTTGCTGCTCTCTCAGGTAATGAAGTAGCAGCCTAGAAAAATCAATTTATTTGCTGGCAAAAACCTCCACTCCAACACGAATGTGCGTCCCCATGTCAGGAATTTCTTTGCATGGTGCTTTTCCTAGCACTGCACTCTTGCTGTAGTTAGTAATAGTGACTACTATGGGGATGAAGGTTCCAAAACTGAGAAAGCCTTGTAGTGAAAGATAAGCTTTTGCAGTTGTCCAAGAAACACAATAAAGTGGTGTTATGGAGCCACAGTGCTCACTAATAGGACCTGTTTCTGATGATTAAGGGAGAGGGCTCAGTAAGCTTCATGGTGAAGTAATTAGCAGAATTTTTTATTATATTCTGACAAGTTCAATAAAGAGTTGTTTGGTTACTTTCTACAGTTGCAACACACATGGAAAACACATGTGGTATGGACTGGATTACGTTCTACTTTAGAGGTGTTGATAAAATATTTTTTAAAATGTAATTCACAGGCCTGTAACATTCCTCAACCCTACACAATGTCAACCTGCCTCCCAGTTGAAGTTAGAGTCTGTGCAGAGAACCCCATTGCTATCAAGCTGTCTGCACCACCCCAAACCAGCACCATCCTGCCCAGCCCTGACCCTGGCCTCAACCCAGACCACCACTGGGACCCAGCTCTGTATTCCAGAGAAAGAAGACTCCAGGCGGGGAACAGCTCTCCCTTTCTTCATTTTTCAGCTCTTCCAATGGTTTTGTGATCCTGGAACCCAAGCACCAGGTTACCAGCAGAATCCAGTTTTAAATCTTAAGGCAGCACATGTATAACTAATGAACATAGAGAGAATAAAATCATCATGTCCCTGTGATTCCTTCCTCTCCACGTTTCTCATATGTCTTGAATTCATCCATTAACATTATCAATCTCTTAACCCTGGCCACCATCATCTCTACCTTTTGGATTAATGCAAAAATCCCTAAAACATCTGCCTCTAGTACTCTTTTCTTCAAAACATTCTACTACTACAGCCAAAGTAATATTTCTAAAATGCAAAGATGATGTTTCTTTCTTCCTTCCCTCCTTGGGCCTTCAGGGTTGAGATAGAGTTTCTTGGCATGGCTTGAATGGGGTGATCATACCATTCTTATTTGTCCAAATCAATCACTGCTGAGAGTGAAGGAAGGGTGGGGGTAATGGTTATGCTGGAACAGCAGGTACAAATAGAGACTATTCCAGGGTAAACTGGGACATTAGTGCAACCAGAGCACAGAGGACCTTCATGAGCGGATCCCTGATCATCTCTCTTAACTCACCTCCCACCTCTTTGCCATTTTTGCACATGTTGTTCTCACTGCCTTGAATTTCATTCCCCTTACCACGCACTCTTTCACCTGGATGGCTCTGATTGATCCTCTAGGCCCTTGCTTAGACTCCTCTTCTTCTAGGAACCCTTTCCTGACTTCTTAAGACCACGGTAAGTGCTTCCTTTTGGGTACCCTCCCTTCCCTTGTGCTGACTAGCCTTAGCAGTGACCACACCCTATTGTCTCTTTGTCACTCTGCCCCCATAGATTGCTAAACTCATTGAAAACAGAGATCCTGGTATTGTTTGTGTCCTCCCAAAATTCTATGTTGAAATCCTAACCCCAAGGTGATTGTATTAAAAAGTGGGGCCTTTGGGAGGTGATTAGATTCTGAGAATAAAACCCTTATGAATGGGATAGTACTCTTATAATAGAGACCTTTCGCTTCTTCCACTGTGTGAGGAAACACCAAATCTGCCGATGACTGTGAAAATACATTTCTGTTGTTTATAAGCCACCGAGTCTATGGTATTCTGTTATAGCAGCCTTAAATAACCAAGATAACAAACACAATGAGTGAATTTACAAATCCAACAGCCACTAGAATTGAGGAGGTAAAGATCTAAGAGATTTCTGGGAGATGATATTTGAGAGATGATGGAGATGACAGCTGGACTCTGGGTGGCATTAGGAAGCCTGGGGGGTGGGGATGGAGGCACAGTCAGAGGAGCCTGAGGACAGCTCTGGGGTGCACAGCATGCCCTCATTGAAAACTTCTGACACAAGATAAATTATTATCTTTAGTGGCTGACAAGAAAAACATAATTTAAGATATAATTAATAAAGGGGAGAGAGCAGGGACTCGAAGAGAGCTGAGTGAGGCTTATGGGGTGTTGTTGATGTTCTTTTCTGTGATTTAGGGATGTTTTCTGTTTGAGAAAATTCATTGAGCTGAGAGATGCACTCTTCTGTATGTATATTATAAAAAGTTTAAGAATAAGAGGAATGCTTTCTAAATCCCTTTTCCAAACTTGGGAATCATAGGGTGTTAAGTATAAAATGTCCAGTTTCCATCCTGTCTCCCTCTGTCCACTCCCACCCCTACCCTCAAGAGCCATAGCACGAATCTGGAACGCCTTCCATAGGGTTAAGTGCACCTGGAACCTTCTAGGCTTCCACCACCACAGCATTAGGGTTTGGTGATTTGGGTCCCGCAATCGAGCAAATCAAAATGAACCAGCCTGCTAATTGCTTAAATGCAAGTTCAACGTTTCTAAGATATGCTTTCCTTTTTGTTCACTGTGCATGTGTTTCCAATGAAAATTCCAAACGTGTATTTGAGTGCTCCACCCATTTGGGGATGTTCACAAACATGCTCCAGTATACCCTGTGTCTAGGCATGAATGTTCAATTTGAAACACAAACTGCCCAGACATGCATATTTATGACTGGGCCTCTCTTTTCCCACTGCCCTAGCCTCCTCTCTAGCCAGTCCTCCCTCTCACCCCCATTTCCACTTTTGTTTTCCTGGAGGCTGACTTGTCTAAGGATCCTTGGGTTTTTGTTGGCCCATCCCTGTGGCCAAAAATGACACGGGCTGCTGACATCCAGTGGCTGTGTGGCTTCATTACAGATGTATATTCTGTCCAGTTGTGCTGGGGCCTGTTCTTGCTGAAGGGAGTCCTGCCCAGAGCTGCACAGATGGCCCTACCACAGGCAGAAGACAGAGCTGCTCTTTTGTCGTGAGCGTAGGCTCGGCCTGCTTGGCCTGTTCCATCCTGTCAGACTTTGAGGAGCAAGCCGAGGCCTGAAGACCCCAGCCTGTCTCAGGGCAGAGGACAGGGCACGCCCCTTATTTTCTGCCTTCTCTGTATCCCTCCCCTCCTACTCCCCTTCTCCCCGCTCCACCTCACCTCTCCCTTCCTCCACCTTTAAGGCCTAATGGGTAATCATTTCCTGACAGAAAACTCAACTTGAATTGTGAAACAGAAGTCATTTTAAAAGAAACCGGCTCCACATTTTATTATTTTTCCAGGGAAAACAGGTTTCGCCTTTCCCCAGGCCTCCATACCATGGTAGGATATGAGTTGTGACAGGCCTAAAACACATTCAGAACAGTAAACCCAAACCCGCCCGCCGCAGCACCCTAATTTAAACCGGGGCATTCGAGGCAGGCAGTGTTTACCACGGCACTTTGAGCACAAGTGGCTTTATTTCAGAGGAAATCATTCCTTTTGAATCTGAGACTGAGAAAGAGAATATAAGAAGGAAAAAAGTTTGGTTTCAATATGTGAAATTCATTCCCCTGGAGGGAACTTTAATTCTTGTCAAATGTTTAGGGAGAATGCAAAAGGGAATTTTCCACGTTTGCAGATGCATTCCACAGGGCTCCAACTCCCAGTGTCTGTGTGAAGCCTCTCACTCCCATTCCAGGGGCTTCTGGAGGGAAAGAGCCCTGGGCCTGGGAAAGGGGAATGAAGGGACGTCTGGCAAAATGACCAAGTGGCTGTGCAGCCACAGCCAGCGAGATGTGCCTTGTCTGTTAGGAGGAGGGGACTGAGGCTGGGGCAAGACTGGGCAGAGACTGGCTCTGAGGAGTGCAGTGGCCCCTTCCCAAGATGGACATAGCTGAGAAAACTCTTCCCATAAAATTGCCTTCTCCTTCCTCTGGCTGGGCAGGCTCTGCAAGTCTGTGTGCCAGGAGATGGGCCAGGCAGGAGACCTTGACATCCCCAGAAAAAGGGTTAGAAGACAGTGTCCTCCACGGATGCAGCTGGGCCATATTGACGGAGCCATGGTTATAGTAGTAAAAAGCACATTTCCCAACCCTAGCATCTAAAATCCGATGCCCTTGTGATACAGGAGGTCCGGGGTCCAGGGATCCAAGGGTCTGAGACCCACTGGAGGTTCTTGGCTTTGTGCAGCATAGAGTTTAAAATGAAAGTGAGTTTATTAGTGAAGCAGTTAGAGAATGGGCCACTCCATGGACAGAGCAGCTTCCCTTTCGCAGGATTTGCTTCTAGTATTGAGGTCCATTATTGAGGGTATTCAATGAAGGGGAAGAATATTCAGGATCTTTTTAGGGGAAGAGGTGGCGATTTCTCAGAGGAGCTCCAATGACGATTTGGTGTCTTTATATGGGTTTTCCGTTTTTTGAGCATGTGGCTCTGGGTGTGTCAAGCCAAAAGAGTTTGGGGGACATAAATCTGGGTGTGGTCTCCTAGGACAGCTGGCTTCACTTAGCTTTTAGGTGCACTCAAGTGATCACCGTTTGTATGTCACTGCCCACATCATTGCCCTGCCCTTTAGACTGAGGTAGGCCCTTGTCTTTCCCATATCCCCTTCTCACACTGCTGTTTATATGTTTAAAACATGTCATCCTAGTTGGACTGGCCACGCCTTGAGGGCAGGGCTCTGCTGCGTTGTTCACCTCTGAAGACCCAGTGCTTACCTCAGACAGGCGCATAGTAAGTGCTTAAAGACTCTGCTTAACGAATGAATAAATGAGCCCTCCTGCTTGCTGCTAATGAAGAGTATTGGGCAAAGAAATAAAGAAAAAGAAGAAATGGAGGTTTTTAAAACCCCAACAGGTCTAATTTAGCTTAGCATGATTTTGAAGAGCTTTAAAGACAAAATCCCTTGAGGCCATTTTTACTACTGGCTAAAAGAAACCTGGCCTGTGGCATATGGATTCCCATTGTGCAACTGAAGGCCAGTTGCCTGTAGGGAGTGGGGTTGGGGGAGTTGGTTGCAGGCGGAAAGTTGCCAGAGGCACAAACAAGGAGAATGTGGAAGGGTCAGCTTCACACAGGAAGCAGTCTCCCAGGAGATGTGGCTACAACAGTCACCGCTATCACCTCAAATTCCTCTTCTTCACTCTTTAGGGTTGAGGCACAGAGGGCTGCTATTAAAATGCAGGTATTATTTTGTAGGGCAACCTAGCAGGAACTTTGGAAATTAGATAAATTCTTTAATAGTCAACTAAAGACATCTTGGTACTCTGAACGGAAAAAAAAAAAAAAAAAAAAAAAAAAAAATAGGGCCCCTTAAAGGGCCCAAATAGGTTCATGAGAAGAGTATTTAGAAATGAAAGGCGCTATTGTACTGCCAATAGAGGCTCCTATGCAATATTTAGTTCCATTGTTTTAAAATATATTTTTATTTATTTCAGAGAGGAAGGAGAAAGATAGAAACATCAATAATGAAAAAGAATCATTGATCAGCTGCCTCCTGCATGCTACCTAATGGGGATAGAGCCCACAACTCAGACATATGCCCTGACCCAGAAACCAACTGTGACCTCCTGGTCAATAGGTCAATGCTCAACCACTGAACCACACTGGCTTGGCTAGTTCCATTTTTAACAGCATCTCCAAGTTGACAGATGAGGACACTCTGTGCAATGATTTCAGTAAAACATGTGACAAAACATCCAATAATATTTTATAGATAGTATGGTGAAATACAGGCTAGATGGTAACAAGGGTAGATGAATTTGAAATTGGTGAAGATGGAATCTGAAGAGTGATTCATGGCCTGGTAACTAGAGAGTTGTTCCTGAACTTTAACTTTTTTACCAATGACTTTTATGACAAGAGAAAATTATCGATGTTGCAATGAGGGGGAAAATCAAATCAAAAGAGGCCGCCAGTACCACACATGACAGACTCAAGATTTAAAATATCATCAACAATCTCAACTATTGCCTAAATGTAGATGGGATGAACCTTAACACAGAAGAAAGGGAAAGTCTTAACAGTCTCCAAAAATAAATCACAGAAGAACAGGATGGAGGAGACTTAGGTTGGCATAAATTCATAAGAAAAAGGTTAGAGGATTAAGAACAACTAGCAGGTAATCAGAGGACAAAGGCTGATTTAGGAGAATTCTGAAAAACATGACAAAAGTCTGAAAGGATAGAATGTGTTGCTTGGAAAAGAAAGTTTAGAGCAGTGTGAGTGCTCTTGAAAGAACTATCTATTGCCCTAGCTGGTTTGGCTCAGGGGATAGAGCGTCGGCCTGTAGACTGAAAGGTCCTGGATTTGATTCCGGTCAAGGACACATGCCGGGTTGTGGGCTTGATCCCCAGTAGGGGGCATGCAGGAGGCAACCGATCAATGATTCTCTCTCATCATTAATGTTTCTATCTCTCTCTTTACCTTCCTTTCTGAAACATATATATATATATATATATATATATATATATATATATATATATATATATAACTATCTATCAAGAAGAAGAAGTTGTTGCAGAAGTCAGAAGTGACAGGGAGACAGACATCCAAGTTCACTGTTGGGAGTTCTTGGTGGAAAGGTGACTTCAGGGACTTCTAAAGCTCCTCTCAGCCTTTTGATTCTGGGTCACTTTTTGTAATTCCTTTCCCTGCCTTGGTCTTGGCAAAGACACACATCATTAGGTCGCTGAGTGTTCTTTGTGAATTGCTTACAGAACAAGCAGTGGCTCTGCCATGTCACATAATAGCTTTCCCCTTATGGACACAAGAATCTGCTGTGAACACAGAGAACCCTGCCATGCTGTCCTCTTGCCAGCAGTCCCAGAATCGTCTGAAAGAAAAAGAGTCGCAGGAGGTGGAGAGAGAGGGGTGTTTCCATACCCTTCACACAAAAGGCTCCTCTGGGCAGGTCTTATTCAATCCATCTGGCTCATGAAACATTCTACTTTGTACCTTCTGTGGCTGCTGAAGAGGCAGAGTAGAGATTTATAACAACAATTGCTCATTCCAGCCCAACTGGTTTGGCACAGGGGGGAGCTATGTTTTTCAGAACAGCTTTTTGACATTCCTACATAAGCTGAAATGCATGAAAATCTCAGTGTTGAAACAACCAGATGTTTTTGTCAGGGAAGAAATAGATGACCTAAAGGAGACAGGGAAGATAAACTTGGGGCTCAGGGAAGAAAACGGTAGTGTAGGCAGCTCATGTCTCTCTCACAACTCCGACCAACCACTCATGATTGTCCTATTTGTACCAAAGCCAGACCCCACTCAGCATTTTCCATCCCAAGGTTCCCACCTGGGCTGCAAGGCTGCTAAAGGGAGTTAAGAAGTTCATTGTCTTCCACTGCAGACACTGTGAGTGGGGAGGGCAGACCACCAGGGACAGAACCCTTCAAGGCAGAACTGGCCCAGCTGAAGCAGAAACAGAATGGGCTGTAGGGAGTAGTAGAAATAATAGTGCCCTGGGTTTCTTAGCCATGAAATTTGCCATTTATTTGAGACCCAGTCATATCACTTGTAAAACAAGTGATAATCCCTTGGAACAGATAATCCCTAACATCTTTTTAGCCCCCTGATTCACTGTAGTTCTGATTCTTACCTACCTTAAAACAGATAATACAGCCCTGTCCAGTGTTTCTCAGTGGTTAGAGTGTTGGCCCCCACACTGGAGAGTTGTGGGTTTGATTCCCAATCAAAGGCATTGTACCTGGATTGTAGGCTCCATCCCTGGCCTTGGTCAGGACCCATGCTGCAAACAACCAATCAATGTGTCTCATTCACTTCTCTCTTTCTCTCTCTCTCCCTCCTTCCTTCTTTCTCTCCCTTCCACTCTAAAAAATCAATGAGGTGAGGATTAACAAAATATCCTGAGGTGAGGATTAACAAAAACAAACAAAAAGAAACCAGATAATACATTTAAGTTGATCATAAGGAAATAACTCTTCATGGTCAGTTATCAGGTAAAAGATAGAAAGGTGTGTTTTTTTCCAATAAAGGTGGCATCTTTTCAATTTGAAAAGTGCAAGTACTTCAATAGATTCATTGAATTACATTACTTCACTAATTCATTGAGGGAGAAACCAAGATGGCGGCATAGGTAAACACCGGAGTTTGCTGCCTCGAACAACCACTTCAAAAATACAACTAAAAGACAGAACGGACATCATCCAGAACCACAGGAAGGCTGGCTGAGTGGAAGTTCTACAACAAGGAGGAAAGAGAAAAACATACCAAGACTCAGAGGAGGCGCAGTGCTGAAGTAAAATACTAAGGTGCAGAGTGCATGCAGAGCAGGCTGGCGGCTGAGGGTGCAGTTGTCGTTTTCAATCGGGAGGGAGTCTCAGGCTCTGAGCTCCAGTTCCGGGCGAGTCTCTAGGGACCCAGATTCATACGGGAGAAGCGGGACTGTCTGGCATCGCTCAGAACCCTAGCAGCTTTCTCTCCGTGGGGCTTGCAGCGATTACTGGGACACTGAGAAGCAGAGCCTCTGAGAGCAGCCATAATTGCTAACCACGCCCTGTTGATCCTGTGGGACCCGCCCTGCCCAAGTCCTGCAGGGAGACTTTTGCTGGATAGCCTCAGGCAAAGGCTAGATTAGCACCTCCCTAGAGATCCAGGAGCCAGGAAGCCCAGAGGTCAGAGTGGGACCATCCAGTTTGCAGCTCCGTGGAACCATAAAAGACACACTCAGGGGGCAGACTCAGTGAGCACCAAAGCCCCATCGAAGCAAGTCTAGCCCCAGAGGGGTGTCTCCAGCACAGAAGTTCTCCCACTGCAGACACAGCTGATTCTCACAGCCAATTGGCCTGGAGGTCAATTCCTCACAGTGATAACTACAACAATCAAGGCTTACCTACAACAAGACTGTGCACAAAGTCCACAAGGGGGTGCACCAAGAGTGTCTACATCAGGTAATTGGGACACTTGGCACAGAAAGGCACTCTATCAACACAGCGAAGCATAAAAAATGCTGAGACAAAGAAACAGAACACAAACAACAGAATTGGAGGAAAGCAAACTGTTGGATATAGAGTTCAAAACCACACTTTTAAGGTCTTTAAAGAACTGTCTAGAAGCCACCGATAAATTTAATAAGGCCTCGAAAAGACTGGTGAGATCGCCGATAAATGTAGTGAGATCCTCAAGAAATCTAATGAGACCCTTGATGTTGTGATAAAGAACCAACTAGAAATTAAGCATACACTGACTGAAATAAAGAATATTATACAGACTCCCAACAGCAGACCAGAGGGTCGCAAGAATCAAGTCAAAGATTTGAAATGCGAAGAAGCAAAAAACACCCAACCGGAAAAGGAAAATGAAAAAAGAATCTGAAAATACGAAGATAGTGTAAGGAGCCTCTGGGACAGCTTCAAGCGTACCAACATCAGAATTATAGGGGTGCCAGAAGATGAGAGAGAGCAAGATATTGAAAACCTATTTGAAGAAATAATGACAGAAAACTTCTCCTACCTGGTGAAAGAAATAGACTTCCAAGTCCAGGAAGCGCAGAGAACCCCAAACAAAAGGAATCCAAAGAGGACCACACCAAGACACATCATCATTAAAATGCCAAGAGCAAAAGACAAAGAGAGAATCCTAAAAGCAGCAAGAGAAAGAAACTCAGTTACCTACAAGGGAATACCCATACGACTGTCAGCTGATTTCTCAACAGAAACTTTGCAGGCCAGAAGGGAGTGGCAAGAAATATTCAAAGTGATGAATACCAAGAACCTACAACCAAGACCACTTTATCCAGCAAAGCTATCATTCAGAAGTGAAGGCCAGATAAAGAGCTTCACAGATAAGAAAAAGCTAAAGGAGTTCATCACCACCAAACCAGCATTATATGAAATGCTGAAAGGTATCCTTTAAGAAGAGAAAGAAGAAGAAAAAGGTAAAGATACAAATTATGAACAACAAATACACATCTATCAACAAGTGAATCTAAAAATCAAGTGAATGAATAATCTGATGAACAGTATGAACTGGTGATTGTAATAGAATCAGGGACATAGAAAGGGAATGGACTGACTATTCTTGGGGGAGGAAAGGGGTGTGGGGGTGAGGGAAGAGATTGGACAATAATCGTGCACCTATGGATGAGGACAGTGGGTGGGGAGTGAGGGCGGAGGGTGGGGTGGGAACTGGGTGGAGGGGAGTTATGGTGGGAAAAAAGAGTAACTAATGTAATAATCTGAACAATAAAGATTTAATTGAAAAAAAAATAATAATTCATTGAACTATATTACTAGTATACAGTGACTATAGTCACAGATTTTTCAAAATTGTCTTGATTTTGGATTTCCTGCTATCACACCATGAGTTCTAGTTTTCAGTTAAGAGAATATAGTCAGGTACTTATAAATAATGGTGGGAAAAATGGAGAGATGCTAGAGGGCATAGCGTTATGATTTCATATTATTGTTTTTATCCCAAATATAAAGTTTTCTTCTCAGTTTTTTATGTCTTTCTGGATAAGACTTGCTAAAAATTCTTGAGCAAGAGAAGCCCAGGAATCACATAGCTCCTCCCCTTGGTCTCAGGAGTTCTCACTTTTCTGATGCAGCTGAAACCTTGAGCTACACTAAGTATCTATCTGCTGCTACAGCCAAGAGCCCAGAGGCCTGGGCATCCTCAGTGATGCTCCTTGGCGCTCTGGCACCTGCCACCATTTCCACTCTTGCTACGTCTTTCCTCTGCTTTACAGAATCTTGTTTGGTTACAAGAGGGAAAGGGATTTTGAAAAGTGGTGCAACCAAGAAGGATTTGGACAGCGAGCATTGAAAGTGCCTACCTTCAGTTGTACCTGTCATCTGCCCTACTGGTTTGACTTCCAGAGCCACACATCAAACTCCAGCGCTGCCCTTTGCCTGACGAGCTCCGGCTTCCTGTGCTTTCCAAGTGCTACCAGCACCTGGGTGATTTGTTTAACATTACTCTTGTAAAGTGGCTGCTTCTCCTAGAGCCGCGTCAGCATGCCTCCCTCTTCTTCAGAGAGAGCCAAGAGAAACTATTAAAAATGTGTTTGAAATTACACATTCCCCGCTCTCCTTGACAGAGGAGCTTTGCAAAGCTCGTTAAGAGAGCTGGAGAAAATTCCACAGCACATTTCTGGGTTTATGGTTATTATTTTGCATGTGCTGCTGAGCTAATAGAATGTGACTTTGGACATCCATGATCCAAGGGAAAACGGCTGCGTAGGTTTGAGGCTTTACACCAGAGCAGCAGAGATGGTTACCATTTTGGCTACTCACCCCATCTGCTCTACTCGCAGACTCTTGAAAAGATGAGAGCCAAGGAGGCAGAGACAAAGAAGAAAGGAATAAATTAAGCCGATTTTGAAATGAGATTTTTCTCTCTCTCCTCCCTTGCCCTTTCGAATGCTGGATGGGCTGATTTAAGCTTATTTTACAGCTTTTCTCCGACTCTGAAACTGAGCTCTACCAGAGCCGAACTCTGACACTTGTAAATAATCTCCTGGAGGAGCTCGCTAAGTGGAAGCAGCCTGTTCAGTTCAATTTTCTCCTCAAGTTACCATCGATGACCTCCAGACATCTCAGTTTCTTACATAATCCCCGAGCAAACAAAGCCACCCCTCCATTGCCTCTGTTGGAAAAAATGTCACGCCTGCCCTTCTCCCTGCTGGTGTGTGAGCACGACAACGTGCGAACCAGCCCAGCTCAGATCAGGAACCACCGCATTAAAACTTCAGATACGGCTTCGTGGTTTTATACCTTCTCCAGGAGATTGAACGCCTGGTGAATGTATTGCTAAACAGACACATTAGAAGTGAAGTTCTCTACCACCTCATTGAAACTGATCCTTTACTATAAAAACAATGGAGCCCAGTGAGGTTTGTGTCAAGCAAAATGCGAAACACCACCAGTTGACCTCAGGCCATGTAAA
This sequence comes from Myotis nattereri, assembly GCF_964212035.1. NCBI lineage: Eukaryota > Metazoa > Chordata > Mammalia > Chiroptera > Vespertilionidae > Myotis > Myotis nattereri. The sequence continues at coordinate 96,839,021 of NC_138075.1, forward strand.
TAACTTTAACAAGCAAAAGCTAAAACACACTGAGCCCATCTAACAAGAAACATATATTGAGAAGTCTAGCATGTGGGAGAATTTCGGCAGAATTTTAAAAATCCATTAGAAATGGGAACTGAAGAGCTCAGAGATACCTGTTTCCAGTGTCTTATAAATTTCTGAAGCAAAGAACACAAGACATTCCTAGCGCTATGAGTGACTATAACCTTAATGTTAAAACAGGAGTTTAGAGGAGAACAGGTATCATTTCTATGTGCCTGTACCCTTAGTTCTTGATTTGAAATAGCATTCGTTATAGTTATGATTGTATTAGTATCTAGTAACCCCCATATTTCCATATTAAGTTGTAACCCTGTTGAGACCCACAAAACCCAAATGTACTTTCCCAAACGAGTGAACGCCCAGAACTTGTACCCTAGACCATATCGCACCAATACCGCAACCACAGCCGGCAGCCACCGGTAAGGACCGTCGTGTTTACTCGACCACATAGCAACCCCGGACTTTTGACACTCGGTGTCTCCTGCCCCGAGAGAGAAGGCTTCCACGTCGCTCTGCGAGACGACCCCGAGACGCTCCACCGAGACCGAGCCGCGGCCGCTCCTGTTTTCGTCTTCGCGGGTGGCCGCGCTGGTGCTAGGATCCACCAGGAACCGGCAATAAAGCCCTGTGGGATGGCACAGTACCGTCTGTCTCTGTGCGTTGATGTTTATGACTTGGCTCGGTTGCCTTAGGCCTTACAGATCCGAGGGGGTCGTTGTTATCGCGCACCCTGGGACACCTGCGCTCCTCCCGACCAGGTTAAGGCAGAATAAGTAGTAAATAGAATTTGGGGTCAGCTGGGACAGCATTGTTAAACAAGCCGGCTGTCCCTGACTGAGGAACACAGTTTTTTTTTTCATTCAGATTGCATTTAGATGATTTCAGTCTGGAAAAACTGGAAGAGAAAGAAAATATTCTTATCCCATTGGATCAAATATATTTCTTGATAAAATAAATGCTGAATTCTTAACAGGACAGTATATAACCAACACCTAAAGAATTCTTGCCCTAGCCAGTTTGGCTCAGTGGGTAGAGCTCTGGCCTGCCGACCAAGGGTCCTGAGTTCCATTCTGATTGAGAGCACATCACTGGGTGGACTTAATCCCCAGTGGGGGGGGTCATGCAGGAGACAGCCAATCAATGATTCTCTCTCATCATTGATGTTTCTATCTCTCTCCCTCTCCCTTCCTCTCTGAACACAATAAAAAATATATATATTTTTAAAAATAATTCTTTATTCTTCAAATTTTAAGCACAATTTTATCTCAACAAGTTAAAAAACAGTTTCCAGAAAACAATTCCAAAAATTATATCCATCCGTCTAAAAAGACCTCATTTCCAAAATGCTGCTGTAAGTTTTTTGTTTTCCTGGATATGTGTTTTTTTTTCCATCTCAACTTTTATCTAAAGCAAGGACCAATCTTTACTCATAAAAATATTTCAGGAAAAAATGTAGTACCAGAATATTTCCTCTTCTGGATTTCTAAGAACCCTTACCCACAAAGCAGGATCTTTTTGTTTGTGATAATCATTGCCTACAAAGATATGACCCTTTTAGCTGAGACTGTGTGTTTTAGATTAACATCCACTTTATATTCAACTAATTTTTCAAAGTTCACAGGCTTTGAACAATCAATCACCTTCATCTATCCATTGCTTCCATGGAGGACGAAGGGCCTAGCATGCAACCCCAGAGCCCCCAAAAGAGACATTTTCTCTTTGAATTTAGGAGGCACGTGGGGCACTTGGTGTCCTGAGAGCTCGCCACCATTCCATACAGGGCACATAGCACATTCCTCAGACGCCAGATTCTAGTGTGCCATCCTCTGTCAACTGGAGGGTGGCACTTGGCAAAAGAGGAATTTACAGATCAGTCTTGTTGCCCGAACTTGAACTGAAGAGCTCAGGGATACCTGATTTGGAGAACTAGCGTTTTCTAACTGGCCATAACTGAAGTTTCTCTCAGAATTGGGACAGGCATGGAGGGCAGGACTGAGTTTCCTGGGCGCTTCATTCACTTAGAGGTAGAGACCGGCCCCCAAAGTCTCAGAGCCTGAGAATGAGGTCAGGGCCATTTCCCAGGTGGAAGCATCTGCAATCCCAAGCAGCTCTTCAATCTCTAGGCCCCACTTAACTTTGTTTCCATGTGACTAAGCTCTCTGAAAGGTACAAAGGGGCAGAGAAATTTGCTGAGCTTTAAAGGACTTTTACAACCACCATTGTTAAGAGCTAATTTAAATAAAGAGGAAACCTGAAGTAGAAATTTTCTTTGAAGTGCACACAATGTAAGGAGTGACAAAAATGTACCTGGCAGAGCCGGGCTCCTGCGCACTGGCCTCAGCCCAGATGACAGACGCTGAGGGTCCATGCGCCCTCCAGCCTGTCTGTGGCGAGGCTGCATGTATGGGGCCCCAGAACAGGTTGGCCAAAGCCGAGCTCTGCTCCAATCACACACACCTGGGAACATCGCCATCTGACAAATAGAAACATCGCCATCTGACAAATAGAAAAGGTCAAAACGACTGGGAAAAGACATTTTTAAAAAATGTTTCTTTATTGATTTCAGAGAGGAAGGGAGAGAGAGAGAGAGAGAGAGAGAGAGAGAGAGAGAGAGAGAGAGAGAAACATCAATGATGAGAATCATCCATCAGCTGCTTCCTGCACTCAAAATTGAACCCAGACCCTTCAGTCTGCAGGCTGACACTCTATCCACTGAGCCAAACCGGCTAGGGTAGAAAAGACATTTTTAAAGTATTTGTGTTGGAAACAAATTATTATGAGCATGGGGGGGGGGGGGCGGAGGGGCGGGGAGGGCGGAGTGCACAAATGTAGTTTGAAAATGTCAGTTTATTTGGTGAAGAGAATTTGAAAAAAAATCAGTTTATTTGGTGAGGAGAGTTTCTTAACAGAAAGGAAGGAAAGAAAAGGGGAAAAGCCAATGAATTCAAGTATGAAAAGAGTGGAAAAAGTCCTCTGGGTTTGGGGAGACTCAGCAGCTGTTCTGGGGGCTTCTCACTCCCATGTGACGCCCCTTTCTCACTGTTATCCTTAGATCCAGGCTAATCACCAAATTATCAAGTAGACAATTCTCTCATGCTTCAGTTGGTATCTTATCCCTCCTTGAACCCCTCCACTAAACCAGTTCCTTAAAAAACTCTCCAACACCATTTCCTGTCTCCTCCACTGTCCTCAAGCCACATGGGAGAGGGGTGTCCGCTACCAGTGCCTGGCTCATTCATTCATTCATTCATTCCACAAATGCTCACGATGCTCCTTCCATGTAATCTGTGCCAAGCACTAAGATACTGTGAGGCACAAGGCAGATAAAGCCTTCTTTGCTCTCAATGGGTTTAAATTCAGGGGTGGGGACCAAGGGATGGGTGAAATGAGTGAAGGGGGTCAAAAGGTGAAACTTCCTGTTACAGAATAAGTAAGTAATGGGGATATAACGTCCAACATGGCAACTTAGTTAACAATATTGTATTGCATATTTGAAAGTTGCTAAGAGAATAGAACTTAAAAGTCCTCATCACAAGACAAAAAGGAAAAATTGTTACAATGTATGGTGACAGATGTTAACTACACTTATTGTGGTGATCATTTCAAAATATCTACAAATATCGAATCACTATGTTATAGATCTGAAACTAAAATAATGTCAATTATATCTCAATTAAAAATAAGTAAATTCAGGGGTGAGGTGAGGATGGGAGAAGAGAGGCCAATATATAAGCAAACAAATGAACAAGAGAACTTCAGGTAGCTGTTCAGTTCCTTGAAGAAAATAAAAGAGGGTGACATGTTTTTGACGGCAGCCCTGGGCCGACAGGGTGGGGGTAGGTTGTCAGAGAGGTGATGTTTCAGTGACAGAATGAGGTCAGTTCTGCAAAGATCTTGGTGACAGAAGATTCCACACCGTGCATACTCCCTCAAGTAACAGTGAGCTGGGCACATTCGTGGAAGAGAGAGAGTCACTGTGGCTGAAGCTTAGTGAGACCTGAGGAGAGAGGTGAGAGATGGGGTGGGAAGAAAGGCACGGAGATCATTGGGTTATGTAGGTACATGGCAGGGAGTATGCATTTTGTTCTGAGGTCATGGGAAATCTCAGGAGAGATATAAGGAAGCAAGACACCAGCATAATTTTAGAGGCAGTTTCTTTGTTTGTTTTAAATCACTGCCTGTTGCATAAGAGTTTTGTGGGCAGTGTAATGAAAACTAGGGATATCCTAGGACCTAGTTGAAAGAGCACAACATCAAGGTCCTTGGTATGGTTAGTAAAAAGTCTTCAAACAACTCTTCATGATGACTGCTTCCTTTTGGGGGAATCTTTGGAGCAAGTTAGGCAGAAATACTGATACTTAGAGCAATCCTGCAGAAACCTGGAACCCAGACGTTGTGACTCTGCCCAGGCATTTGAGGACAACTCCACTGCGACTTGCCAGAAAATGCCAGGGAGGAGGAGGGAGAAGGTAGCTTCTTTAGTTGGGTTTGTTTGATTTGCCCCCTTTCTGCAAGGCTGAATTTACCAGTGAAATCTAGTTGTTTTCTTCAGCAAGGAAATATATTTCAACCCTGTTCACCTAACAGGGTTGGGGTGGGGAAACACAATAGCTAATGTTATAGATCAGGGGTGGACAAACTTTTTTACTTGAGGGCCACAATGGGTTCTTAAACTGGACCGGAGGGCCGGAACAAAAGCATGGATGGAGTGTTTGTGTGAACTAATATAAATTCAAAGTAAACATCATTAGATAAAAGGGTACGGTCTTTTTTTTCAATAGTTTTATTCATTTCAAACGGGCCGGATCCGGCCCGCGGGCCGTAGTTTGCCCACGGCTGTTATAGATCATTGCTTCTAAAGTTAGCCCCTAGCATCTAGGGGTGCATGCGGGAGACCCTGTAGAAAACCAGTCTGTTCATTGAAGGCTAAGACTGTTAAGTGTTACGTTGATTTAGCTTCCTATTTCATAATATATTTAGGTTTGAAAATTTAGAGATTATTATGCTTTAAAATATTTTATTTATTCAGTTATTTTGCTTTTCCCTTGCAATTTTCTGGTTTAAAAAAATTTCCAACTCTCTAGAACAGCGGTTCTCAACCTGTGGGTCGCGACCCCTTTGGGGGTGGAATGACCCTTTCACAGGGGTCGCCTAAGTCCATCGGAAAACACATATATAATTTACATATTGTTTTTGTGATTAATCACTATGCTTTAATTATGTTCAATTTGTAACAATGAAAATACATCCTGCATATCAGTTATTTACATTATGATTCATAACAGTAGCAAAATTACAGTTATGAAGTAGCAACAAAAATAATTTTATGGTTGGGGGCCACCACAACATGAGGAACTGTATTAAAGGGTCGCGGCATTAGGAAGGTTGAGAACCACTGCTGTAGAAGGTCTTGGATGACCTGATATATCGCTGCCAACCCCAGGGGTGCCTGCTCTCCTGTTTGAGAGGTGAGGGTCTAGGTCCAGCACCATTGCCACCCTGCACCTGAAGAATTAGGTGCCCCACCAGAAAGGTGGTAAATGAAGGCTGAGCCTGAGGTGGGGAAGCAGGAAGGGAGGAGATAAGAATCTCCCCGGGTTCCAGAATATGTCTGATTTTTAGCTGATGCCCAATTCCGTATGACACCTCTCTCCAGGGTGAACCAGCTGCCAGACACTTGGGCTCTGTGCTAATTCCATGACTGCCCCACCCATCAGACCAACCTCTCTTCTTGTTTACTGCTGATGAAATGCTGCAAGCTAAGGGTTAATAGAAGAAACCCAAAGGATCCCACACCTTTTTATGGCAGTTTGGATGAATCGTCCAAGAAGTTCACATCAGTTTTTCTGTTTTGCAGAATCAGTGCAATTTCTGACTTGCAGAGCCAACGCATGATCCCAGCCAAATCAGCCACCAACTGTTATCTTTTTCAACTAATGAAGTAACTAATCTTGTTTTCCCAAAATATCTTGAAAAGGTTATTTCCATGCTGACACCCTGCTTGCCAGATTTTATTTAGAAACACATTTTTAAATATAGTCACTCCGATTCTCAGAGAGAAAAGGGCCAAGAAAGAGTCAATAAAGCGGGGGCTGAGGTTACTACCCCTGCGTTAATCCCTGGGCTCTGATTAAACTTCAGCCCTGCGAACACAGACCCTCTTTCAAAAGGGACCCTTGTTGCCCTGGAGGGTTTAGAGTTGAAAAGGAAAGCTTTTCAAAGCCATCAGAAAATGAACATCAATCTGAGTGCATCTATGTCGCTCAAGAGTGTCAGGATCCATAATTAGGATTCAGAAATTTCTTTGCAACAGAGCAAAAATAAATAAACTCACACGAGCACAAATCTAAAGGCAGCAGATGTACATATTCCAAGTATCAGCTTGAATTTATTTCTCCACTTGGAAAGGGGAGTCTTTGAAAGCTGCTGTCAGTGTGGAGGGAGCCTCCTCAACTCTTCCAGCCAGGCAAAGCTTTGAATGTTGTAGCGAGAAATCCAAAGAATAGCACAAGAAGCTTTGGACTTCTTACTTTGAAAAAGAGTTCTTTTTTTTTTAATTACAGTTTACATTCATTATTATTCTGTATTAATTTCAGGTGAACAGCATAGTGGTTAGACAATCATATACTTTACAGTGTTTCCCCTGATATATCCAGTCCCAACCTGGCACCATACATAATTATTATAATATTATTGATTATTCTCAATGCTGTAATTTACATCCCCATGACTGTTCTGTACCTACTAATTTGTACTTCTTAAATCCTTCACCTTTTTTGCCCAACCCCCAAACCCCCTCCCTTCTGGCAACCATCAGTCTGTTCTCTGTATTTATGAGTCTGTTGAAAGAGTTCTTTAAAAGAGGGGAAGGAAAGAAGAAAAAGAGAAAGATAACAAACCTCTTTTATAGTAATCTCCTTGGTATAATAGTCCAAAATGCTTGGCACATTAAAACCAAATACCAACAAACAAACAAAAGTAAAGGCTGATTTCCAGTATGCTGTTTAACACATCTGGAAGGGGTTTAGCAAAGACACTGACATACCATTTTAACTGCATTGAGAATTTTGCTAGGACAACAACAAATACACACACACACACACACATATGTAGTCACATAATTCAGAGTGTAGAAATCTGAGTACATAACCATTTCTCTTGTGAATGGAAAAATCATCATTATAGCATTTAAACTGGAGGGGATCAATAGTAATGGAATTTCCTGAGAGTGCCATGTGGAAAAAGGGTCACGGAAAACAATACCTGTGGAACTGATTACTTGTCATTAGATTTAGTGGCATGAAAATAAAATTTTTTCCTCTTCTGTTGTCATTAACTTTCAGGCATCCAAACAGGAAGCTCCAAATTAGCAAAGTAAAAGAGCCACTCCAAGAAGATGCTGGTGCTTTGGGAAAACGTCTTCTGCAGCAATCTTTTTTAAAAATTTATCTTTGTTGTTGAAAGTATTACAGATGCCTCCCTTTTCCCCCCATTGACCCCCTCCACTCCGCACCCTCCCCCCAGGCCTTCACCACACTATTGTCTGTGTCCATGAGCTATGCATATATGTATATAATTTCTTTGGTTAATCTCTCCCCACCCAACTACCCACCCTTGCCTTCCCTCTCTGTAGCAATCTGTTGACATTGCAAGCCAGGGTTAGAAGTTTGTGAACTGAGTCAGCGTCACCCGTACAAGCTGGCTGTCAGCTGGGTCACACAGGAATTGGGCTGAGGGTTACTCACCAGGCTCCTGGAGTTATCCATGAGCTTTTGTGTCTCAGTTCCCCTCATCTATGAAATAAGAAGGCCTATCTTTCCTCCTGAATCATTTTTTATGTTTAAGATGAAGTTGTTAAGATATAAAAAGCATTTTTAAAGCATGAATACCTTTAATACACAAAAAATGTATTGTTCCAAAATTACTCAAAAAAACCTGAGCAAAAGGTACATGACAGGGGGCAGGTAATTCCCTACACAGGCTGTTCCAGCTTCTCTTGAGGCTGGATGGAAGGTGGAACATAGAAAAAGGAGCAGGTGCCTCTGCTCTGGGCTCTATGCAGCCGCTGGACTGAAAGGACTGGAAGGACCAGAGTTTGGGGGCATCAGTGGGCTTGCCTAATACGTCCAGTCAGGCTTGCCTAACACATCCAGAGTCACTTCCATGTAGGAAACTCAGAGGAAGCCTGACCGGCTAGAATTGCAACCTCACTTTTCAGACCCAAATGTCTCCTATTGTCAAAAAGAGCTAGAGAAGTTGACCGGGTTCTATCAAGATGGTGGCATAGGCAAATGCGATACTCAAACCCTCCCACAAACACATCAAAATTACAACTAAACTACAGAACAACTATCATTTAGAACAGCGGTTCTCAACCTGTGGGTCGTGACCTTTTTGGGGGTCGAACAACCCTTTCACAGGGGTCGCCTAAGACCATCGGAAAACACATATATAATTACATATTGTTTTTGTGATTAATCACTATGCTTTAATTATGTTCACTTTGTAACAATGAAAATACATCTTGCATATCAGATATTTACATTACGATTCATAACAGTAGCAAAATTACAGTTATGAAGTAGCAACGAAAATAATTTTGTGGTTGGGGGTCACCACAACATGAGGAACTGTATTAAAGGGTCGTGGCATCAGGAAGGTTGAGAACCACTGGGTTAGAACCACCTAAAATCTAGCTCAACAGAAGTTCTACAACTAAGGGTATAAAGAAGAAGCCACACTGAGACTGTTAGGAGGGGCAGAGATTTGGAAGGGGCTGGTCCCATAACTATGTGTGACAGATAAAAATCAGGAGGGATATCTCAGCTGCAGAGGATCCCCCTGAGGAGCAAGGAGTCCCAGTCCCACACCAGGACCCCTAGCCCAGTGTTCCAGTGCCAGGAAGAAATGTCCCCATAACTTCTGGCTTAAAAACCAGCGGGGATTGTGGCAAGGAGACAGAAGGCTTCTGCAGCCCCAGGCATCATCTGAAGAGCTCATCTATGTACTTACTTGGACTCACTCTCTCTGAGCCCCATTGCTGGGGCAGCAGCTTGAAAGGAATGAGGGACATACAGGAAGGAAGTGAAGTGTCTGGCATTAGGGTGAGAGCTGGAGGGACAGCATTGTCCCAGAGAGAAGTGATAACAGAGGCCATTGTTCTTTTTCTGAGCCCTTCCCTCACAGAGCCTAAAGGCAGGTGCCCTGAGACTCCTTCAACCTGGCTCACACTGTTTTCCCCATCCTGGTGATTCCTGGAGGCCCTGTCCCGCACAATTTGTGGCCCCACCCAAACTCTTTCCAATGGCTTTTCCATAGGAATGGCCTGTCTTGGCTCATGCTTCAGACTTTTCCAAAATCTCTCAAACAAGCAGCATCTGGCCTCAGTGTGCCCCATACCTCTCACTAAGTGGCCCCAGGCCTGGCATTAGCAGCTTGGCCTCTCCTTGGCACCTCTAAGCCCAGCACAAGGAGCAGCCATATGCAGATTGCTTTGTAGCTCATGTTGGTTGGCCCCTGGCAAGACACAGGCAGCCAGATAAACTTGGCCTATACTTCCTAGGAGACCTCCAAGTCAGTGCACCTGGTAGATAGCTACAGACCACATTAAAGCACACCAAACCTACTCCACAAGGGACACACTCAAGGGACAGACTCAGCGGGTACCAGACCCCTGCTGAAGTAAGACCTGCTCTGTGAGGTGGGCTCCTGTACAGCTATCCTCTATTGTGGTCAAAGCCAGTCCGTGTAGCCATCGGCTTGGGGTTAAATCACTCCTGTTGTGGTGCCAACAGCAATTAAGGCTCAACTAAAATAGGAGGGTATACACACCGTACACTGGTGGCTGCACCTGGAGTTCAAGCTGAGGTGATATGGAGGCTGTGCCACAGGACCCTGCAGGGCGCCTACTGCCTTATGTAACTCTACCAAGCATGGGAGACATATCAGCTCTACCTAATACATAGAAACAAACTCAAGGAGGCAGCCAAAGTGAAGAGACAAAGAGACAATGAAAGAACAGAACTCCAGAAAAAGAATTAAACAAAACGGACACAAGCAACCTACTAGATGCAAAGTTCAAAACACTAGTTATAGGGATGCTTAGTGAACTTAGAGGAAGAGTTAATGAACTTGGTGAGAATTTCAACAAAGAGACATAAAAATGGAGATAGAAAACATAAAAAAGAACTAGTCAGAAATGAATGCAATAACTGAAATGAAGAACACATTATAGGGAATCAACAGTGGAGTAGATTAAGCAGAGGATCAAATCAAAGATTTCAAAAATAAGGAAGTAGAAAACACCCAATCAGAACAGGAAAAAGAAAAAAGAATTTTAAAGAATGAGGATAGTACAAGGAGCCTATGTCTGGGACAACTTCAAGAGTACCAACATTCCCATCATGGGTGTGCCAGAAGGAGAAGAGAGCGAGAAATTGAAAACCTATGTGGCCCGGCCGATGTGGCTCAGTGGTTGAGCATCGACCTATGAATCGGGAGGTCATGGTTTGACTCCAGTCAGGGCACATGCCCGGGTTGTGGGCTCAATCCCCAGTAGGGGGCATGCAGGAGGCAGCTGATTAATGATTCTCTCTCATATAAATGTTTCTATCTCTCTATCTCCCTTGCTCTTTCTGAAATCAATGAAAGCAAAAAGAAAGAAAGAAAGAAAGAGAGAGAGAGAGAGAGAGAGAGAGAGAGAGAGAGAGAGAAAGAAAGAAAGAAAGAAAGAAAGAAAGAAAGAAAGAAAGAAAGAAAGAAAGAAAGAAAGAAAGAAAATCTATGTGAAAAAATAATGATGGAAAACTTTCCCAACCTGGTGAAGGAAATAGACACACAAGTATAGGAAATGCAGAGAGTCCCAAAAAAAGATGAACCCAAAGAGGCCCTCACCAGGACATGTCATAATTAAAATGCCAAATGTTAAAGACAAAGAGAGAATCTTAAAAGCAGCAAGAGAAAAGAAGTTATCTACAAGGGTGCTCCCATAAGATTATCAGCTGATTTCTCAAAGCAACTTTGCAGGCCAGAAGGGATTGGCAAGAAACGCTCAAAGTGACGAAAAGCAAGGACCTACAACCAAAATTATTCTACCCAGCAAAGCTATCATTTGGGATAAAAGGACAGATAGAGATTTCCAGAGAAGAAGAAGAAGAGGAAGAAGAAGAAGAAGAAGAAGAAGAAGAAGAAGAAGAAGAAGAAGAAGGAGGAGGAGGAGGAGGAGGAGGAGGAGGAGGAGGAGGAGGAGGAGGAGGAGAAAGAGGAGAGGAGAAGGAGAATACAGTGGCAATAAATACATGTCTATTAATAATTGAATCTAAAAAAAAACCAAAATAAACAAAGAAGCAGAACAGAAACAGAGTCATAGATACAGAGAATATTTTGATGGTTGCCAGATGGGAAGGGGGTTGAGGGGATGTTGAAAAAGGTGAAGGGATTAAGAAGTACAGTTGTGGGGATATAAAGTATAGCATAGGGACTATAGTCAATATCATAATAACTATGTATGGTGTCAGACAGGTACAAGATTTATCAGATGATCACTTAGTAAATTATATAATGTCTGATCACTGGGTTGTTCACCTGAAATTAATATAACATTATATGCCAACTGTAATTGAAAAATAAAAAATTATTTAAGTAAAAGAAAAAAAAATGAGAAGTTGACTTACATTTAGAATGATTCTCTGGGAAGGAAAATACCTGAGCCTTTGACTATACTGCCTATCATTTCAGAAGACAAAGCCCATCAACTTAATACCAAACACTATATACAGTACACTGTTTTGTTCCCATATATACATACCTTTTCAATTAAAGGAAGCACTTTATGGCTTCTCTTTGGCATATCTGAATTGCCAATTGCCAGCATCATTACTCTTGTGCTTTGGGGCCATTATTGAGTAAAATAAGTAGACTTGAATACAAGCATTGCGATATGGCGGTGGTCAATCTAATAACCCAGAGAGCTATTAAGTGACTAATGGGGATAGTCTATAGTGTAGAGATGTTGGACAAATAGGAGGTTTACGTCACAGGCAGGATGAAAGAGGACAGCAAGATTTAAAACAGGAATTGTTTGGTTCTAGAATTTTCCATTTAATATTGTTAAAACTGTGGGTGACCATGGGTAACTGAAACCACAGAAAATGAAACCGTGGATAAAGGGGCCTACAGTATTAGCAACATAATGCAAGCAGAGGTTTGCTCTCTTGAGATGATGTCATGAGAAGAACATGTCCAGAGAAGCTCAACAATCCCAAGAAAATGAGAAACACCTGGAACATACTTGAACTTCTGAGATGAAGGGTGAAATCATCAGAGGTTCCCCAGTTAGCCAGCTGTTTGAAGCCAGCTGGCCCCAACTGACCAGCAGACAAGTGATCCAGAATAAAAGTTTATTTTTTTTATGCCACCATGTTTGGGGATGGATGGCTTGTTATGCAGCCATTTGTGGCAATAGATGACTGATATTGGTCCCCATGGAAAGTAGAACAGATTATAAATTAAAGTGGAAGCCAGATATTTGGTGTGTAATACAGAATTTTTTTACAACTGCAAAATTTGGAAATTGTATTTTAGCAATGTGACTTGATTGATTCTCATTGACATCCAGTTGGCATCCCAGATTCCCTCAATGACTGAAACACTAAATGTAAATTGGATAAAGGAAGCCTAGATATTTAACATTTTCCCCCATTTTTACTACAGAAATGTTCAACCCAGAAGAAAGCAGGTTAAAACCCAGCTTTAACAATTATCAGCGTTTTACAAAATGTATTGCTCCTAGCCTAGACACTGTTTCCTTGAAAATTCAATCTTTTAAATTACAGATCTGCTAGAGCATAACTTTTTTTAGTTCCTGTCATCAAAGTAGAGATATCCTCTAGCAGGGCCTCCTAAATTTGAGTTCAAGGGGTCCATGTATCTTCAGATATTTATTAAAAAGTTTATGTATGTAAATTTTCTGTGGAGGAGGTCCATGGTTTCTACCAAATTCAGAAGTAAGATCTACATAACTACACACAAAAAACATCAGCCATTTTGGCCTATTCTTGCCATGCCAGATGACAGCATCTTACACCCTCTGCAGACAGCAGAAAGCACATCCATATGAGGGATCAGATCACCTCAGCCCAAGGAGAACCACAAATTCTCCAGATGGCAGATCACTGGCTTGCTTATGGAGGCAAAGAAATAAGACGAAGTGTCAGCTTTAATTTTACAAGTACTAGAAGTCACAATCTTCTATACTAATAAAAGCGTAATACACAAAACGGCTGAATGACCGAACAGCAGAACGACCGTCTAGATGACCTTCCTGACAACCACGCTATGACGCCCACTGGTGCCAGGCCAGCTGAGGCGGGTGCAATGTAATTGGTCAGGGCCTGGCCATCACCCTGCAGAGGGAGGCCCAGGCTACCCAGCTGGCAGTGCTGCAGCAGGTAGCCTGGGCCTCCCTCTGTGGGTGCGACCCATCGCGGAACCCCAGCCAGGTGGGCAGGGCCTACCTCTTTGGGGCAATCAATCACAGGGCTCCTGGACTGTGAGAGGGCACAGGCCGGGCTGAGCTCCCTGCTCCCCCCAAGTGCATGAATTTCATGCACCAGGCCTCTATCCTTTAAATAATCAGGAAGAACAACTCTGTGTTTCAGTGAAAATGTCTTGGGTGGCTTAAGGGCTCAATTTCTAGACCTTAGTCGTCTAATACCTCGGATGCCCTGCCTGTCCCCTTCATCAGCAGAGAGGAAGTACCTCAGGATGGGTAGACTGAGTCTAGTTCAGTGATTCTTACATTTTTGAGAATATGTGCATCGCCTGGAAGATTTTAAAATCCCTATTTCTGGGTCCATTTCCAGACCTACTGAATTGGAGTCTCTGGGAAATCTGCATTTTTAACAAGTTCCACAGACCACATGCCAAGAAGTACTAGCTGAGGGTTGCCCAGGTCTAGAACAACCATCTGAAGCTTAAAGTAAGTTTTCTTTTCTTGAATTTATATTTCCTTTTAGTCTGCAAATGAGGCAGATTTTTTTTTTTTAATGCACCTTTAAACTCTCTACCAGCCTAGAAATCTGTGATTCCTAAGATTTCCAATTTCCTTTAAGGCCTGTGTACCTCTACTAATTTGTAGGACTCCTGTTCTACTGGGCTGGTTTGAAAGGTTTTAGGGGAATTCCCATCAATCCAAACTGGGGAGAACCAACCAAAGTCAGGGCCCCCCCACCCCCAAAGTTATTCAAACTATACAGGTGGCAGTGGCAGGCAGGGAGCATAGAGTCAAGCAAAGTCAAATTTGAATTTCACATCCAGTTCTTCCCAGGAGAAAGTCACATAAGCAATGGGAGCTCCAGAAGTTCCTTCCCTTCAAGTACAAAAGGGAACAAGAATGTGATGAGAAGTACAGAGCTAAAGGACAGTAAATGCAGCCCCCCTCCCCACCCCGTGTTCAACATCAAGGCCACTGGTACAATGTGGGTTTCATTAATGGCTCAGAGACAATATTTCACAGAGTTATAAGTTCAAGATGTTATTGAAAAACCCATATTGTGGCTTTTTAAAGTCTGCCCTTTCGCCTCCCCCAGGGTTTTCTAAAAAACTTTTAAGGTGGTTCCACCCCAGTGGTCAAATTTCTAAGGGTTTGGGGCAAACCTCACCGGAGCCAGTGAAATCCAAAACGATTTGGTAGAAGGATGATGCTATTTCCTCTGCTTCTCAGAGGGATAAGGGGAAAGCTGTGAACCCTTTAAGTACATAAGCAGGATCGTGTGGGTGGCCCCAGAGAGGGACACCTGTTTTGCTACTAAAGGCGAGATTACAAACACAATTTTTCCATAATACTATCCTATCTGAAGCTCAGCCAGCACTGCAAAACCAAGGGGATTTCTAGAGAAATTGAGAGCAAGATCTCACAAGGTCTTAAAGGTATAATCTTGGAAAATTAAAAGAAAAAGAATTATGGACATTATTTTTCATAGATGCAGACTATTCCACGATATGGCTATACTAGTTATTGGTGGACATTCAGGTTGTTTATACTTTTCTCTGTTATAAACAATGCCGCAATGGATAAATAAATGTATGTTAATATATATTACATGTATTTCTGGAGAATGGATTTCACAATTAATGTTGAGGGATTAAGAATATTTAACCAGCATGAACATTGAACATTTAATAAATATTGCCATACAGGTTGGGGCAAAAGTAAGTTTACAGTTGTTCATATGGGAAATACTACAATAACTAATCCTATCTAATAATAGACAAACATGGTAATTGACCATACCTTCGCTACGCCTTCCATTGGCTAATCAGCGTGATATGCAAATTAACCACCAACAAACATGGCGGCTAATTTGCATACTGCATGCAGGGTGGGACGCAGGCTGGCCCCAGAAGCCCCAGCAGCTGGCCTGCCTTGCCACCTTGCCCCAGAAGCCCCAGCAGCCGGCCTGCCTTGCCACCCCGGGACCCAATCGGCAGGTCCCAGGGTGGCAAGGCAGGCCCACCCTAGAAGCCCCAGAAGCCACCTGATATGGCAGTAACTCTATCAGTAAGCACTCTGAAAGTCAGTGGCATAAATGCACCAATTAAAAGACTGATTATGAGGGTGAATCAAAAACAAAACCCACTTTAAATATAAAGACACATATAGATTAAAAGTAAATGAATTAAGCTGCAGCCTGTTTTGCTCAGTGGATAGAGCATTACCCTATGGACTGAAGGGTCCCAGGTTTGATTCCAGTCAAGGGCATGTACCTCAGTTGCTGGCTTGATCCCCAGTCCCTATCAAAGCATGTGCAGGAGGCAACCAATCAATGTGTCTCTCCCTTTCCCTTCACTCTCTCTAAAATTCAATGGAAAAATATCCTTGGGTGAAGATTAACAAAAAAAAGTAAATGGATTAAGTAACATTAAAGAGATTATAAGAAAAATATATTCCAAATTTTGTTAGTTGTATAATGGTTATTTTTAAATTATTAACACCTAAGAAATTGGGTGAAGGGTACATATAATGTACTATAGTATTTTATAGGGTTTTTTTACATGTATGAGATTATTTCAAATTAAAATATTAAAAATTAATAAAATATTAATTGAAATGTGTATGCATTACATGAAAAATCTTCTAATTGCTTCTAGCATAATTTATTAAATTGTGCTAAAATTTACAAGGGTCAATTAAAAATCTTAATTTTAAATGATATAATAGAAAATATATAATAGTGCAGTTATAAGCACTTATCTGAAAATAAAAATTTAAAGAAGTGAATTTAAAGAAGAGATTAGCCAAAGAAAATATATGCACATCCCATGGACACAGAGGACAGTATGGTGATGGACAGAGAGATGTGGGGGGCAAGAGCTGGGTAGAGGGGGCAGAAGGGGGGGAAATAGGGACATCCTATATAATAATAATAATAATAAAAGGCTAATATGCACATTGACTGAACGGCAGAATGACCAGTTGCTATGATGCGCACTGGCCACCAGGGGGCAGATGCTCAATGCAGGAGCTGCCCCCTGGTGGTCAGTGCACTTCCATATGGGGAGTGCCACTCAGCCAGAAGCTGGCTCATGGCTGGCCAGCACAGTGGTGGTGGCAGGAGCCTCTCCCACCTCCATGGCAGCACTAAGAATGTCCAACTAACAGTTTAGACCTGATCCCTTGGGGCCTAAGCCTTTAGTCAGACATCCCCCGAGGGCTCCCTGGCTGCCAGAAGGATGTCTGACTGCAAGCTTAGGCCTGATCCCCCAGGGAGTGGGCCTAAGTCAACAGGTGGACATCCCTCAGGGGTCCTGGACTGTGAATGGGCACAGGCCGGGCTGAGGGACCCCCCCTGAGTGCACAAATTTTTGTGCACCGGGTCTCTAGTATATAATAATACAAGAATAAACGGTTTCACATTCTCACAATTGTAAACATACTTTTTAAAAATTTCCCTCCAAATGATACTAACGAGTCTTATTCCCATCAGAAGTAGGGGAAAGTATCTGTTTTCTCACACGACACCATTGCTTCTTTTTCCCCCATTCTGATGGGCATAAAATGATCTTTTTATTTGCGTTCCTGTGAGTTAGGTTGAGCATATTTGTATATGTTTATTGGTCACATAAACATTTTCTCTTCTGTGCATGCCTGTTCTTTTTCTTATGAATTTGCAGAAGCTGAATAACATTAACACTTGGTCTTTCACATATGTTAATTATGTTTTTCCCCAGACTTGTTTATTTTTTAACTTTGTTCCTAATCTTGTTCTTAAACATAGAGATTTTAAATTTTAAGTACTCACCCTAGCCGGTTTGGCTCAGTGGATAGAGTGTTGGCCTGCAGACTGAGGGGTCCCAGGTTCAATTCCGGTCAAGGGCATGTACCTGGGTTGCGGGCACATCCCCGGTGGGAGGTGTGCAGAAGGTGGCTGATTAATGTTTCTCTCTCATCGATGTTTTAACTCTCTATTCCTCTCCCTTCCTCTCTGTAAAAAAATCAATAAAATATATTTTAAAAAAATTTAAGTAATCAACTATTTATAGATTCTCTTTTCTAAAGGCTTAACTGACCCAAGGTTGTAAAATATATATCTTAAATTTTCTTCTAAAATACTTAAAGCTAAAAAGAACAAGAATTTTGAATCATGTATCTTAAATTTGTTTTTGTGTTTATTAAGTGAGGATCAGGTCCCAGTTTAGGTTCTTCTGATATATGAAGCCAATCATGACAATGCCATCTAGAAGATGTCACCTTATCTTCTGGTGAATTGAAATGCCATGTGGTCACATATTACACCTCCATGAGAGTCTGTTTCTGAACTCTCTTTTTAAAAGTCCTATGATTGTGCTACACTCTTTTATTTATAATACATTCACAGTAAATTTTAATTTTCTCTATTTTTTCTAAAAAATTTTAGGCAATTCTTACACATCTTTTTTTATACCAAAACTTTACAATACTTTGTCTATTAAAAAACTACTCACTGGAATTCTGATCGGATTATTGCATCTTATGTAATTAAACTTTTGCATCTAGAAACATGGTAGTCTTTCCATTTATTCAACTCTTGTGTATATTCCTATAACCTGTTTTGTTTTCATTCCACAATTAGAACTGTGTTGCTAATATGAATGAAATTTTGCCATGCAGGCAGTCTTCATTATTCTCAATGACATCTACTTGCTAAAATGTGTTTGTAATTCACAGAACCTTCACGATCTTTCACAGACATGTGCAATGTGGCAAAAATTTGATCACCTGATGTTCAGATTATCAGCCGAGGTTGAAAAAGGAGATGCTCTGCTTTTTTGTTTCAGCTTTTCTACTGTGAACATGGCATATGTAGTGCCGTGTTGTTCACATTTTTGTGCTTTTTGTTGGTGATTTCACTCTTTCATATGGCGCTCAAGCATAGTGCTGAAGTGCTGCCCAGTGTGCCTAGGTGTAAAAAGACTGTAATGCCTAAGGGAGAAAATATGTGTATTAGAAAAGTTTTATTTAGGCAGGAGTTAACTGTTAGTTCTGTCTTAGTGAATCAACACTATATATTAAACAAGGTGTCTCTAAACAGAAACACACATAAAACAAGGTTATGTATTGATTGAGTGATGAAAATATTATGACCAGAGGCTTACAGTAACCTAACCACGTATTTATTCCCCCTAGGAGCAATGTTTCAGTATTTGCTAATTCATTGTTTGTGGGAACTTTACAGAACATAATTACTGCAAAGAACAAGAACTGTTATATAACTTTATCTGCTATCTTTATATCAGATCTTAATATTATGCTAAATTTATAAAATTAATTAGTAAACTTTTCATTCTTTAATATGATCTGGAACAGTTTAAATACAAAAATTCCTTTTTCTGGGCCAACCTATACTCAAGGCTGAACATGCACTCTATCCTATTCTCCAACCCAATTACATCCCACCACTTGGTCATTGAGATTATTCAATAATGTGTTTGCATTAATCTTTTACTATTTATATAGTAAAATTCTAATATATAAAATTACTTCAAATTTGCATATAAACCCCCTCCCATTATGAATTTTCTCCTGAGAAATTAAAATCTAAAGATTAACTCCCCAAAAGATCAAAATCCAAATATTATTAAGTTAAAGTCTAAAAGATATAATTTCCAAAAGCTCTTGCTCTTGTGAGCTAAATATCCAAAGAAACTGAAGTTTAATGTTCCTCCTTCATCCTAATGTATGAGTTTGCCCAGCATCACTAGACAGTCCTCCATGCTTGGGTAGGGGGAGTGTTGCTAAGTGCTGCAGACAGGGCTATCTGCTGGAAGGTGTAGTTAATTCCGGACCACAGAAGTTGCATTAGCCCCTCATATACGCTGCCATTTAAAAGTCCAGCATGTGAAGAGAAGGGTGAGACCATCACAACATTGGCTTTACAGCTACCAAACTTGTGAAGTAAAGCAGTTTGCAGATCTTAAGTGCAATTATCCCAGATAAAATTGTATCCTCGGACCTAGTACTTACAGTTACTAGAGTCCAAAGCAAAAATTCACTGGTGCCTGAAAGAAGGAGAATGGTAAAAATCTCGATTCATTTCTCCAGGATAATGGTTAGTCTACATCAGTTGTCCAGAGTCCACATCCTGGGAATTTGAACTCTATCAGGAGAAATCTCCATCAAGAGGTTAGATGTGGCACCTGCATTAACATAACGGGGGAGACAGCTACCTATATGTTCTGTGTCTCCTTTCAGGAAGCGGCATTTTTGAAAGTGCTACATTCTTACTAATATTTCTGAAATAATGCACGTCTAGGCATTAAGTCTTATTTTAGGAGTCTTCATTTTTCATCCAGCATATTCAGTCATCTTGATTTCTCATTTTCCTGTTGGGTAACTCAATGGGACGATGAGCTGAGCATGGCTCGGTCCAGGATGTACTTCAAATTGTCGTGTGAACAGGCATTTTCAATGCTGTGCTTCAGTGGCTCTTCTACTGAAGCCTGAAACCTGCCTGCCAGGGATGTTTTCTCTTTCACTCCCACATCCATTTCAAATGGAAGATCAAAGCTGCTCTTAATAATTGTGTTTGGTGTCCTAGAACCCTAGTGAACCCTATCATGGGCTGTCATTCTATATAATGCACTGTATGCTTACTTGAACTCTCTAGGATGGGGTAGCTATATGAAATGCAGCATGCTCAGTTAAGTATGAATTTTGGATCAACACCTAAACCTTTTTAGTATATCCCAAATATTACATGGGATATAAGCTAAATATGAAAATAATTTATCTGAAATTCAAATTTAACAAGCATCCTATATTTTTAATTTTTTTCAATTACAATTGATATTCCATATTATTTTATACTAGAGGCTCAATGCACAAAATTTGTTCAAGGGGCTCAGCCCTCGCAGCCCCAGCTTCGTCCGGAAGGTCATCCAGAAGGATGTTCGGTTGTCTGGTCTAATTAGCATATTATACTTTCATTATTATAGACTAGAGGCCCAGTGCACAAAATTCGTGCACTGGAGGGAGTCCCTGAGCCTGGTCTGTGCCCTCTCACAGTCCGGGACCCCTTAGGGGATGTCCGACTGCAGACTTAGGCCTGATCCCCTGGGGATCTCGCAGTCTGGGGCTCTCACAGACTGGGAGCCCTCACTTCTGACAACCCTCTTGCAGTGGAGGTGGGCGAGGCTCCCATCACTGCCACTGCTCTCGCCAGCCATGAACCCGGCTTCTGGCTGAGCAGCACTCCTGCTGTGGGACCGCACTAACCACCAGGGGGAAGGTCCTGCATTGAGCGTCTGCCCCCTGGTGGTCAGTGCACATCATAGTGAGCAGACATTCTGCTGGTAGTTCTGCAGTTTGGTCTATATTGTGTGTATGCTCCAATTTCAGGTTTTAAATTATCTGGCTTATAGACAACTAGATAGATTGATAGATATTTGTATCCCAAATGGCCGCTGAGTTACCTAGAGTAATGAGGAAAGTAAAACTATTCTTTTCCAAATTTGAACCAAGTAAGTGGTGACTTCCAAGCCAGTTTCTTATAATAAAACTAGTGACCCAGTGCACAAATTTGTGCACACTAAAAGGAAATTAGTTAGAAGGTGGCCAGCAGGGTGGGACTGGGCGAGATGGTACAAGACACGCCCTAAAGCCAACCTCCTGTGGTCCCTCCCTGGCCGGCCGGCCACACCTGGGGTGGCACCATGTCTTGAAGGGCATCTGCGGAGTGAGCAGGGTCCCTCCAACAGGTGGGGTCCCTCAGCCTGGCCTGTTGGGATCAGGCCAAAATCGGCTCTCCGACATCCCCCAAGGGGTCCCAGAGTGTGAGAAGGCACTCTGCAAAGTTGTTGTCACTCAGCAGCTCTTGCGTTGAGCATCTGCTCCCTGGTGGTCAGTTCATGTCATAACTACCAGTCGGATGGACACTTAGCATATTAGCCTTTTATATAAATACGAGTAGCCTGGTGCACGAAATTCGTGCACTGGGGTGGGGGGGGGAAGGGCCCCTCAGTCTGGCCTTCACCCTCTCCAATCTGAGACCCCTCAGGGAATGTCCAACTGCCTGTTTGTGCCCACACTTTTAACAGATAACAGCTCCATTGTTGTTTCTTTCTTATGCTTAAAACCATTGGAATTAGTAGGTATTCAAAGTGTGTATACATTTTGGGGGGACACCCTGTATATCTCTAGTCAGCGGTGAAAGAAACCAAGAGCAGATTTGGAACCCCCAGACAGGGAACCTCGCTCACACTCCACATGTCTCCCCACTTCACTTTCCACCTTCATGGGCAGCAGGAGAATCAACGTTTTCTCTCATTAATTCGGAAAAGCACGTCCTGTCACCCGCTGCCTGGCAGGAGTGTGCTAGGCCCCAAGCAAGCGAGGCTCAGTCAGGGCAGCCTTCGCTCATGGGTGCTGACACCCAAAGTGCACATTCCTCCTCTACAGTCACCCCGACTATCCCACTGTTTTACTGAGAGGGCGAAATTCCTCTCTGCCTCTGGGTTCTTGATCTTGAACGCTGACCGAAGGCACCTCAGCGAGGGCCGCCCGTGCCCACCAGGTGTGTCTATCTGCACCTGCTCCTGCCTCAGCACCTGCATTAACCCCCAGAGGTGATCTCATAGCTGCACTGGCCTCCGTGGGAACAGGGCATCACCACTCCGCCCTCTCACTGTCATCTCACAGGCGCCCACCCTCAGCACCCAGAACACCCAGACACTCTCCAAAGGACGTGAGCGCATCAGAGGGGATATGTGCACATCCTGTGGGGGTGTTAGGCATGCTGGGTTCATGGAAGTGCGGTGGAGAGGCGGGGGGAACTTGTGCACGCCTTGGTTTGCAACTGTTGCAGGCATGGGAGGGAGACAGTGTGCTGGGGGATGTTCGCATGCCAGGGGGGAGTTGTGCACACCATAGGCCTCTGGCTTTGCAGATCCGCAAACCCCCATGGCGCGGCCAGGAGGACAGCAGTCTGACCCGCCACGGTGGCTGTCCCTGCGATCCTGCACCTTCTGGGCCAGGAGGCGGATCTTGCGCAGCCACTCCTGGGTGCTGATGGCCTGCAGGCGCTACTTCAGCTCAGCCTGCAGGCTCCACTTGGCGCACTCACAGCTGTCACCACTGCCATGTGGGGGGTACAGGCCGCCCTCCGCCGGCCTGCCTCCCCTGTCCAGAGGCTCTCTGCGCTGCTCACCTGCCCAGAGTGACTGGGGCTGGGTGGAAGCCAGGTGTCCTGCCCTGCCCAGCCCCGGCCGATCCACCCCTGTGCGAGCTGCCACCCCTCCAGGAAGGGTCACAGATCCGGGTCCCAGGACCACGGACAGCCTTGCCCACTGCCTCCCGCCCAGCAGGGTCACAGATCCGGGTCCCAGGACCGCGGACAGCCTCAAGCACTGCCCCCCACCCAGCAGGGTCACAGATTCGGGTCCCAGGACCACAGACAGCCTTGCCCACTGCCGCCCACCTTCAGTATGCAAATTAGCCGCCATCTTGTTGCTTTAGGATGGGGGTCCCCACTGAGGTGCCAGGACAGCCTGGATGAGGGGATGATGGCTGTTTGCAGCTGGTCACACCCCCTTCAGGGTGGGGGTCCCCACTGGGGTGCCTGGCCAGTCTGGGTGAGGGGCAGAGGGCCGTTTTCAGGCTGGCGGGTGACTGAAGCTCCTAACCTCTCCTTTTTTTCTTTTTTTTTTTTATTCTGGGATTTATTTACCTTCTATGGCTGTCACTGGAGCTGAAAGCTGGCTTTAGCTCTGAGGCTCGACTCCAGATCTGAGACCTTGGCTGCTGAAAGCAGGTATCTGGGTTTGTTTGGCTTCTATAATTGAAACACTGTTGCAACTCCAGCTCTGAGGCCCTGCTGGCTGAAAGCAGGTTTCTGGAGCTTGTTTAGGTTCTATAATTGCAACATAGTTGCTTAGAGTGCAGCTCAGAGCTGGGCGGCCGCAGGCGGGGAACCTTAGCTTCCTCTGTCACTGGAGCAAGCAAGCCTCCTGTTCGCTTCAGCTGCCTGGCTGCCAGCCGCCATCTTGGTTGGCAGTTAATTTGCATATCGCCCTTATTAGCCAATGGGGAAGCGTGTTGGAGGTACCGTTAATTACCATGTTTGTCTATTATTAGATAGGATAGATAGACAATTGCGGGGGGGGGGCACTCATCCTATTTTAATCTCTTATCCTTGGTCTGCCTTGAATTATCAGAGGTCAATTCACTTTGAGTCTGAGTAGTTTCCCTCAGAAGATGGGGTAAGCAGGTTTTGTGGGGCCTAACCATAAATAATTTGAGGTTCCCTTTAATAAAAACATTTTTAATATCTTACTTGTGCATATGTTAAAATCATTTGACCAGGTAAATCCACTACTAGGGCACCTCCCAGGGCCAAGCAGTCAGAGGCCCAGAGCTCAAGCTCAGCTGAATGTGGCTGATACTTAGTCACAGAGGTAAGGTTAAGTGGGGAGCCCAGTCCCAATGCACCCTGCAAGTGTGCAGCTAGGTGAGGGTGGTTGGTGACTAGCACTCGACTTTACTGCCCCTCCATGGGGAAGGAGTGAGGTTGTTTTCCTAACCCATGCCAGGTGAGGGTGATTCCATGTGGAAAAACAATGTCTGCTTCCCAACTGGAAGATTCTGAAGGCAGGGGCATTCTGTATCAACCTACATAGCACATAGAGGATAGGCTGCAGGGGGCAGTAGTCTGTAGTCTTCACTTTCATTGTGTGTGCGTGTGTATGTGTGTGCGTGTGTGTGTGTCGGGGGTGGGGGGATTCCCATGAGCAAAGGGAGGCTATGGCAAGCAACTACACATAAAAGATCTTGAAGGGACCCCAGCCAAGGGGGCTTCCAATCTAGATGAAGAAATTACAGAAAGAAGCTGGGGTGCCATGACAGGGAAGCAGGAACTACTTTAAAAATGGAAGGGGTTAGCCAAAGAGCATCATAGTGTGGGCAGAGGACCCCCAAAGAGCTAGCATTTGGAGGCTTACAGACAGAGGGCTGCAGAGAGAATTATAAACAATATCATCTATGTGAAAAGAGCTTTACTCCTCTCATCCCTTCTCATTCCTTGTCCCACTTCCACTTAGGAAAACATTTGCGGATGAGAAGTGAAAGAGCATGGTGGAGCATGAATGAGAACACAGACCCCACTCCCCTCTACCAGTGGCAGATTCCTGAACCATGGCTTAAGGGGCAAAGAGGAAGGAGAGAAGCTGGGCATTGGAGATGAGGTTGAAGTTTTGTGTTATACTTCACTGAACTTTTAATACCTGAAAATGTAATAGTTCTCAAAGCCAAAAGTGGACTGAAG
Source organism: Myotis nattereri (assembly GCF_964212035.1). Lineage (NCBI taxonomy): Eukaryota > Metazoa > Chordata > Mammalia > Chiroptera > Vespertilionidae > Myotis > Myotis nattereri. Next base: position 96,863,860 of record NC_138075.1, read on the forward strand.
GTGATGAAAACTCCCAGAATTGCCATCAATGAGCACAGAAGAGAGATCAGAAAGAGCTTGTTCAAAGGCAGTGGTGAGATGCCCAGCCAGTGTAGCTCAGTGGTTGAGCATCGACCCATGAACCAGGAGGTCACGGTTTGATTCCCTGTCAGGGCACATGCTTGGCTTGTAGGCTCAATCCCCAGTAGGGGATGTGAAGGAGGCAGCCAATCAATGATTCTCTCTCATCGTTGATGTTTCTATCTCTCTCTCCATCTCCCTTCCTCTAAAATCAATAAAAACATATAAAAAGTAAATAAAAAAATAAAGGCAGTAGTGAGAGAAAAGTAATGACTGTTCAGATCATGAAATACATCAGTTATACAAAATATATTTCTCCTTTGTACTTTGTAAGGCCGCTTACAATGGAGGACCTACCTACTTCATCATGGTAACACTGTGCCCTAAAACATTCTCATTCATCCTACACTTGGGTTTCTACCCCTTCCATTTCTTCCTAGTAGAGGCAACCAAAATGCATAATCATATTTGACACTGATTTCTTTGTAGGTTGCTTTCAGCTGAATGACATGGGCAAGTCTGAGAATCTCTAGGGCAACAAACACAAAATTGAAGACTTCAGCACTAGCCAAACCTTCTGTATAAGAGCCTCAAATTTTTCTATTAACACATATAATTTTAAAATATCTATAAACAATATTTAAAACTCATGAATAGTCACCCAAGTTGATGCTGTTTTCTCAAGCTGACATATTTGTCCTGTTCAGCGCCATCCCCAAAACATCTAAATGCATCACTGCTTCCCCTAGCAAGATAAGTTCATTCAGCAAACAACTGTTTGCACAATTATTAAGGGCCAATCTGGACATTGGAAATATAATAACAAGCAAGACAAAGTCCTTGACTTCATGGGACTTTCATTACGTTGGGGAATTAGTCAACTACTTGAGAGATAGAGTAGTTGGAATTCTCCAGAGAATCAGAATCCACAGAACAGGTAGGTAGGTAGATAGGGAATTGGCTCAGACAGCTTTGGAGGCTGACAAATCTAAAATCTGCTGAGCTGATGCTCCAGTTTCAGTCCAAAGACAACAGGCCACTGTATAGCTAGGAAGAACCAATGTCCCACGTTGAAGGCCACCAGGCAGGGGATTTTCCCTCACTTGGGGAACAGTCAGCCTTTTGTTCTCTTCAGGCCCGCAACTGATTGGATGAGGCCCACCACATTATGGAAAGCAATCTTTACTCAAGTCTACCAATTGAAATGTTAATCTCATCCAAAAACAATTTAACAGAAACATCAGAATAATGTTTGACCAAATATGTAAGCACCTCATGGCCCAGTCAGGTTGACACATAAAATTAAATACCACAAGACATAAAAAACACAAATGTTTTATGATTGTTAGCTACAGAAAAAAATAAGCCTGGTAATCTCATCACAGGGTGAAATGAGAGAATGTGACCAGGGGAGGGAAGAGGTTAATATAGGCATGTATCTAAGTTATAATGCTGTCTCAAACTTTAAAAACATCAGTATCCAAATGCCATGTTGTGGCTGGCTATTCACCTTAAGTTTCATTTATTTGGTGCCATTCATCTCACATCTGTTAAAATATGTTTGTTTGGAATCAATGGAATTGCCTTCAGAAGGCTCTAGGTTTGTGCTCCTGTATCACTTGTATTATCAGTAGCAATTCCATATTTGAATTGTTCAGGATACTAGCAGCCATACCAGTTTCACATCATGTTCAAATGCCTTCTTTGCTTATAATGGATTTATTTCAAGCACACCATAAAATAAAATATTCGTGGTCAGTGTACATAAGGATGCCATAATAGAAATATTTACACATTTAAACTAACATACACAATCACTTTACAACCCTTATGTTTGGTGTAACAATAACATCATTACACAGAATAAACAGGACTGAATTATTTTCCCAATCCAGGCTTCCATAAATAGTAGTCTGCATTCTTGGCCCAATGATGTAATCTTTGCTTGGTAACTTTATGCAATCTAATAAAACACTTATTTTAAAAAGGTCTTGGGCATGGCCCATAATCAATGATTTATCTTGAAGACATATTATAATAATAGGTCAAATCTTTACATTCTTTTCACACATCACCACCACTACCACCAACACCACTCTTTATATCTGCATTGTTCAGAAGGCCCATTGAAGTCAAGAAAATTGCTGGCTTCCTCTTTAAAAAATAAATGTATCAAATCAACATACTGTACATCTTAAACTTACACAATGTTATATATTAATTATACCTCCATAAAATAAAAATTTTAAAATATTTTACAAAGCAAAAAATGTTTACTAAACACTAAAGAATATTTATAACATATGTAAAAGGCACAACTACAATAATTTAAATACCCATGGTGCTCGCTTCACAGCACATATACTCAAATTGGAACAATACAGAGAAGCTAAGTATAGCCCCTCTGCAAGAATAAGATGCAAATTTGCGAAATGTAAAACATAAATAAATAAATGCCTGTGTACATTAGTTTCCTATTGCTCTGTAGCACATTACTACAAAATTAGCCGCTTAAAACAACAACCATTTATAGGCTCACAGTTCTCTATTAGTATGTCAGAAGTCCAGCACGGTGGGACAGAGTTCTCTGCTGAGGTTATCACAAGGCTGGAATCAAGGTATCGGCCAGGTTGAATTTTCATTGGAGGCTCATTTTTGTTGGCAGAATTTAGTTCCTTGGAGTGATAAGATTTAAGTCCTCCTTCCCTTGACATGTGAGCCCCTCTATCTTCAAGCCAGAAATGACATGTCAATCAAATTCTTCTAATGCTTTGAATCTATCTCTGACTTCCTAATTTGCAACCCTGGAAAAAACTCTCTGTTTTTAGAGAGCTCATGTGATCAGATTAGGCCCACCCAGACAAAGCTTCCCTTTGATGAACTCAGAATCAACTGAGAGACATTACGTGATATAATCACAAATGTAACACAAAAGGACAGAGATCATTAGGGTCTTCTTAGAATTCTTCTGACCACATATTGTATCCAGCATCCATCTAACAAGATGGAAATATTACCTATCCTCTGTGGGTACCTCCCATGTCTTACCCCTTCTTACTATGCTGAATTCTGGGTTCTGGCCTTCCCTTACTTTTCTTTACCCTTTAGCACATGTGCACGTAACACTAAGCAATATATCATTCCAGAATATATAATTTCAAACTAAGTCTAGATGAAATAATATGAAAACAATCTTTGTAGTAAAGGATGGTCTTTTCAACAATGGTGCTAGAATTACTGGATATCCACAGGCAAAAACAAACAAAAATAACAACTTTGTCCCATACCTCGCACAATGTACCTAAATTAATTCAAAAATGGATCAGAGATCTAAATGTAAAGTCTAAAATTACAAATCTTTTAGGAAAGAAGCATAAGAGAAAATGTATGTGGTCTTAAGTGAGGACAAAAATACCTTTTTTAAAAAAGGCATTTTTAAAAATATATATATATATTTTTTTTATATAAAACCATTTATTTAAGAGCCATTTATTTGTCAAATCACATACACAAGCAGATACACAACTACCAAAGTGGCCCTGTAATAGACACCAGTGGGGCGTTCACCACACAGTACCTGAAAAATACAGCTAAAAACGAGGAGTCTGTTGAGTAATTCAGATTCCTAATGGACTCCTGGTTGAATGGTTTTAAGTTAGCATATAGTGAGTGAGAAGTAGAGTCCCAAGTATAATAGCTGATGCCTCAGGGCTCCATTTAAAAACAAAACAAAAACAAAAACCATTTGCCCCCTCTGCACAAAGGAAACCTATCCTATTCCTTTTTTTCCTTTGTGAAAACAAGCCAAGTTTCTCTTCTCAAATGGTTCAGCATTCCCAATCCAAGTGTTGTGTGATGACCTAGGCATTGTGCTTCTCCGCCATCTAATTGTCCTCACCTTCTGATTCAGATTCTTCTTCTGCATTTTGCAACCACTCAACAAATGTCTTCATCTGGTCAAGAAAAACATGATACCAAAAGTATAATCCACACAAGTAAAAGTTGACAAATTGGGCTTCTTCAAAATCAAAAACTTCTGCTTTTTAAAATAAACTATTAAGAGCATAAAAAGACATGCTATAGAGTAGGAGAAAATACTTGCAAATCATATATCTGATAAAGGACTTGTACCTAGAATATATAAAGAACTATCAAAACTCAATAATAATTTTTTAAAATATGAAAATCAAAAAAACCTCAAAAGATCCCAATAGATACATCACCAAAGAAGACATATAGATGGCAAATAAACACATAAAAATATATTCATCCTTATTCATTATTAAAAAATGCAAATTAAAGTACAAAATACCTTTTTAAAAAATATATTTTTTTATTGATTTCAGAGAGGAAGGGAGAGAGAGAAACATCAATGATGAGAGAGAATCATTGATTGGCTGCCTCCTGCACACCCCCTACTGGGGATCAAGCCTGAAACCTGGGCATGTGCCCTAACTGGGAATTGAACCATAACCTCCTGGTTCATAGGTTGACACTCAACCACTGAGCCACACCAGCTGGGCTATGTTTGTTATCTTGATTGTGTGTTGGTTTCAAGATGTATAAATATGTCAAAACTGATCAAAATGTTTATACATGTGCAACTTATTGTATAACAATTACACTGAATAAAGCCATTTAAAAGACAATAGAAAACAATTTACTCTGAATTTTATATATTAAAAACTAAGCTGAACAAATTATTTGCCAGCTGCTTGAGCACACGCAAATAGAAACACAACAAAGAGTAGAGTCACCCACAATTGTTTTTCTAATGAGTCTCAGGTAAACAAATAAATTGAAAAAATAAAAATCTTTGGTGTATGATACACTATCATCATTGGTTCATTCATAATCTTTTTTTATTTGTTTCCATTTTAATCATAATATGATGAAGAGTCATGAGTACCTGGCCAAATAAATAACTCTAATCATCACTTCTACCCATTTAATTGCCTGGCCTTCAAAAACCCTGCCTAAAATTACCAACTACCTTGAATTTCTATTTATATTTATATCTATTTATTTCTCTTGATATCTCAGAATATTTTGTCTGACATGACAAAAGTTGTTTAGTAAGAAAAAGACAAGTATCACATGATCTCACTTACATGTGGAAACTAATGAACAAAATAAACTGAGAAAAAAAATAGATCCAGGGACATGGAAGCATGGGACAGACTGATGAATCTCAGAGAGAAAGGTGGGTAGGGTGGGAAGAGATTAACCAGAGAACTTATAGGCATGAATACATTACCCAGGGTCATAGACAATAGACAATAGTGTGGAGAAGGCCGGCAGTGAGGGTGATGGGAGCAGGAGCAGGGTGGAGGAGGTTAGTGGGGGGAAAAATGGGAGGACATCTGTAATACTTTCAACAATAAAGATACCTTTAAAAAAAGTTTGTTTAGTTCTGAATGTCCTTTGAACTTTTATTGAAAAGGGTATCATGTTCACAGCAGCATTATTCACAACTAGTGGTCTGGTGCAAGAAATTTGTACATGGGGGCGGGGGGGAGGGGGTGTTCCTCAGCCCAGCTTGCACCCTCTCCAATCAGGAGATGTCTGACTGCCGGTTGGGATCGGGCCTAAACCGGCAGTCGGACATCCTTCTCACAATCTGGAACTGCTGGCTCCTAACTGATCACCCTTAACTCCCCCCCACCCTGCTGCCCTGCTCACCCCCAACTGCCCCCCTGCTGGCCTGATCGCCCCCAACTGTCCCCCCTGCCAGCCTGCTCACCCCAACTGTCCCCCTGCCAGCCTGCTCGCCCCCAACTGCACCCCCTTCCAGCCTGCTTGCTCCTAACTGCCTCTGCCTTGGCCCCTCCACCATGGCTTTGTCCGGAAGGATGTCCAGTCTCCCGGAAGGTCTTCTGGTCTAATTAGCATATTACCCTTTTATTAGTATAGATCAGTGGTCTGCAAACTCATTAGTCAACAGAGCCATATATCAACAGTACAACGATTGAAATTTCTTTTGAGATCCAAATTTTTAAAACTTTAACTATATAGGTAAGTACATTGTTATTAACTTAATTAGGGTACTCCTAAGGCTTAGGAAGAGCCACACTCAAGGGGTCAAAGAGCTGCATGTGGTTCGCGAGCCGCAGTTTGCCGACCACTGGTATAGATGGTCAGAAATGAAAGCAACCCGAGTGTCCATTGATAAATGAATGGATACACAAAACGTAATGTGTACATACAGTGGAATATTATTCAGCTTTAAGGAAGAAGGAAATATGGCCCTAGCCAATTTTTCTCAGTGGTTAAGAGCATCAGCCCACAGACTGAATGGTTGCAGGTTCGATCTGGTCAAGGGCACATACCTGTGTTATAGGCTTAATCCCTGGCCCAGTTGGGGCATGTGCAGGAGGCAACCAACCAATGTGTCTCTCTCACATTGATGTTTCTCTCTCTCTCTCTCTCCTTTCCCTTCCACTCTCTCTAAAAATCAATGGAAAAAAATATCCTTGGGTGAGAATTAACAAAAACAAACAAAAAAAGAAGGAAATTTGGACACATACCAGAACATGCATGAACCCTGAGGACATTGTTAGATGAAATAAACCAATCACAAAAAAGACAAATACTGTATGATACCTCCATGTATATGAGGTGTCTAAGGTAGGCAAATTCATAGAAATAGAAAGTGTAATGGTAGTTATCAAGGACTGGAAAGAAGGAGACAGAGGTATAGATTTAATGGGTATAGATGTTAAGATTTACAAGATGAAAAAGTTTTTGTTCCACGATACACTTAAAAATGTATTGAACTATACACTTAAAAATGGTTAAGATGGTAAATTTCATTATTATTTATCATGTAAACCATTACTAAACACAAATGCTAAATGTATTCTTTTTTACTAACATTAGTAAATTATTATTCATATTATTGTGAGTAACTGTAGTTATTCTCATGGTTGTAAAATTTTATTTTTCTTCTTTCTACTTTCTTTGGTTTATTTTGTCTGATATTAATTTTCAGCATTTATTTTTTTAATTTATGCATTAATGGCTATAATTTTTCCATAATATATGTTTTAATGTAGTAAAGATCATATGTTTTAAAATGAGGTATTTTTGTCATTTAGAACATTTTCTGATTTTCATTATGTTTCATCTTTGACACATGGGGTATTAAAAAGGATAATTTAAAAATTCTGCCTGGCCGGCATGGCTCAGTGGTTGAGCGTTGCCCTATGAACCAGGAGGTCATGGTTTGATTCCTGGTCAGGTCACAAGCCCAAGTTGCAGGCTCGATCCCCGATGTGGGGCAGGCAGGAGGCAGCCAATCAATTATTCTCATCATTGATGTTGCTATGTATCTATCCCTCTCCCTTCCTCTATGAAATCAATATAAATATATTTTTTAAAAGTAAAAAATAAAAAAGTTTTTTAAAATTCCAATTACATTAGGATTTCTAGTTACTTTTTTTGTTTATAGCTTACTTCATACTGTTCAGAGAACCACAATATATGGTTGTGTTTGTTTGTTTTTAATCCTCACCTGAAGATATGTTTTTCATTGATTCTAGAGATAGAGAAAGGGAGAGGGAGAGAAAGAAAGAGAGAGAGAAACCTCAATGTGAGGGAAAAACATCGGTTGGTTGCCTCTGTATGAACCCTGACCGGAGATTGAACCCACAAGCTGGGTATGTGCCCTGACTGGGAATTGAACCTTCAACCTTTCGATGCACAGGATAATGTTCTAAACAGAGCCACACTAGTCTGAGCCACAATTATATGGATATTTAAAAATGTTCATGTGCTTGAAAAGAATGTCATTCAATTTTAAGTATTTTCAAATTTTGTTCATGAGTGTTTGGTAGAAGTGTAGGTTGTTTAAATCTCCAAATGGAAAATTTTAATACCTTATTTTTGTCATCATATTCAGATTTAATAATGTTTTTGTCAGTATTATACCTATTCATATATATATATGTGTGTGTAAATATATATATATATATATATATATATATATATATATATATTAGAGGCCCAGTGCACAAAAATTTGTGCACTCAGCGGGGGCATCCCTCAGCCCGGCCTGTGCCCTCCTGCTGTCTGGGGCTCCTCAGGGGATAACCACGTGCTGGCTTAGGCCCGCTCCCTGGGGAATTGGGCCTAAGCTGGCAGTCAGACATCCCTCTGGCAGCCCGGGAGCCCTTGGGGGATGTCCACTTGCCAGTGGGGAGCAGGTCTAAGCTGCAGTCAGACATCCTTAGTGCTGCAGAGGAGGCAGGAGAGGCTCCCACCACTACCGCTGTACTGGCAGCCATCAGCCTGGCTTGTGGCTGAGCAGAGCTCCCCCTGTGGGAGCACACTGACCACCAGGGGGCAGCTTCTGCATTGAGCGCCTGCCTCCTGGTGGTCAGTGTGTGTCATAGTGACCAATCATTCACAGTTGTTCTGCTGTTAGGGTCAATTTGCATATTACCCTTTTATTATATAGGATAGAGGCCTGGTGCACAGGTGGGGGCTGGCTGGTTTTCCCTGAAGGGTGTCCCAGATCAGGGTGGGGGTCCTGCTGAGGTGCATGGCCAGCCTGGGTGAGGGGCTGATGGCTGTTTGCAAGCTGGCCACAGCCCCTTCAGTGTGGGGGTCTCCACTGAGGTGCCTGGCCAGCCTGGGTGAGGGGCTGAGGACCGTTTTTAGGCTGGCCACACCCCCTTCAGGCTTGTGGTCCCCCCTGGGGTGCCTGGCCAGCCTGGGTGAAGGGCTGATGGCCGTTTGCAGGCTGGCCATGGTCCCCAGCCACCCAAGCTCCCAGTGGAGGCTGGCTGGAAGCAGGGATTTATTTATCTTCTATAACTGAAACTTTGTTGCCTTCAGCGGAGGCCTCAGCCAGCCAGTGCAGGCAGGAAGCTTGGCTTCCTCCATCGCCAGAGCAACCAAGCCTCCTCCTTGCTCCAGCTCTGTGGCTGCCCGCCACCATCTTGGTTGGGTTAATTTGCATATAGTCGCTCTGATTGGCTGGTGTATAATATATGTGTCTAATCTAATAAAAGAGAAACATGCAAATTGACCGTACCTCTGCTAGGCCCTAAGCCACGCCCACCAGTCAATCAGAGCAACTATACCCAAATTAACCCAACCAAGATGGCGGCCGGCAGCTATAGAGCTGGAGCAAGGAGGAGGCTTGGTTGCCCCGGCGATGGAGGAAGCCAAGCTTCCTGCCTGCCCTGGTAGGCTCTGGCTTCCGCTAAAGGCAACAAAGTTTCAGTTATAGAAGATAAATAAATCCCAGATACCTGCTTCCAGCCAGCCTCCACTGGGAGCTTGGGTGGCTGGGGGTCTGTGGCCAGCCTGCAAACTGCCATCAGCCCTTCACCCAGGCTGGCCAGGCACCCCAGGGGGGACCACAAGCCTGAAGGGGCTGGGGCCAGACTGAAAACAGCCATCAGCACCTCATCCAGGCTGGCCAGGCACCCCAGCAGGACCCCCACCCTGATCCGGGACACCCTTCAGGGCAAATCAGCCAACCCCCACCCAGGCACCAGGCCTCTATCCTATATAATAAATGTGTAATATGCAAATTGACCCTAACAGCAGAATGACTGTGAATGACTGGTCACTATGACACACACTGACCACCAGGAGGCAGACGCTCAATGCAGGAGCTGCCCCCTGGTGGTCAGTGTGCTCCCACAGGGGGAGCTCTGCTCAGCCCCAAGCCAGGCTGATGGCTGCCCGAACAGCGGTGGTGGTGGAAGTCTCTCTTGCCTCCTCATCAGTACTAAGGATGTCCGACTGCACTCGGGGGACATCTCTCAGCCCAGCCTGCCCCCTCTAACAGTCTGGGAGCCCTCACAGGATGTCCTACTGATATCCCTGTGGGGAGCGGGCCTAAGCCGCAATCTGGCCTCTCCTGTGGAAGGCAACTGGCTGATCAGGTATGTAGATACTTTCTGGAGGCAGCACAGACTCCTTCCTTATTTCTTTCCTCTGCGGTTGGAGAATAGGGGACTAAAAGGTGGAGACAGAGCTGTGGCCGGGCCTGGGGCTCTTGTAGGCAGCAGAAGGAAGGAGAGGGCTGGGGAAAGCCTAGACTCAGTTTTCTTCGATTGTCCTCCCCTCACTCTGTTCTTTCCTTGTCGTGGTGGACGCTTGGGCCTTGGACTGACAGGAGCCCAGCGACAGTGGAGTTCAGCCCCTCACTTCTCAGCTGAACATACAACCGCCTCACATTCCAAGTGGAGCTGTTTTCAAGTGGCTAAAGTGCTGGCAATTCATGCCTCCCGGCCTTTCCCCTCTCGGGTTTCCTCCTTGGGTCAGTTGCAGACTTCACCGAGACACCAAAGCAACTCTGCCTTGGTAGTTCTGCACAGGCCCTTGCCAGGCCCAGCCGGGCACTCTTCCTTGAGATCTCTGGGTCCACAGTCTGAGCTCAGGGAGGTCACCCAGAGCCCATTCCCCCGGACAGGTGGGGTAGGGGGGCTAGCTTGAAGAGCTGGAGGAAGATGGCAGAGTAAGAGTTGGTATGAACCTGCGCCTGCTTAACCAGACTTCCTAAGCTCCCCACTGGGCCCAGGCTGGGCCCCTTCCCCACACCAGGAGGATCCCAGCTGAGGTCCCCTCCCTGAACCCAGTGCTCTCCTCCCTGTTCTACCACTGGGGGAAGGGAGCAGCTCACCTGCTCTGAACCCTGCCAACCTGGCAGGCTGAGGCACAGGCGGTGCAGTCTAGGGTGCTGGTGGCTGCGAGCCTTCTCCCCCTCCCTGAAGCGTGGGGTGGGGTTGCAGCAGCTCACAGCCGCCCCTGGGCACCATGCATGGAGACACCACTCTCCACTGAGCCACTGTCTGCCCGGGATCTGTGGGTGTTGGGGTGGCCTCGGGCTCCCACTGGCCCCACTGAAGCCAGGCTTGGCTTGGCCGGCCACCCCCGCCACCTGAGGGCTGCGTATGCCCCATGGGCCTCATCGCCCTCATGAATCGCCATGGTCCAGCCGTCCCATCCCAGGAAGTGTCCATCCTGATCGCCATGGCTCACTCCCCGGTGCAGTTGGGCCTGCCCAGCAAGCATGTAGGCAGGAGCTGGGCCTCTGAGGGGAAGGAGGAGGGATGTGCAGGCCAGGGAAGAAGTGGGGAACTTGGCGGTGTAAACATAGCCCCCCCCCCACGTTGTGTCGGCCCCTCGTGCTGCATTCCCAAACCCCTGGGTGTCCCTGCCCAGCACTGTGCTCTCGGGCCTGGGGTGGGGGTGAGGGACCTGGAGCTGCGGCCTGAAGGCAGCCCTCGCTGGCTTGGAATCGCAGTGGTCAATCAGGGAGGGATGTGGGGTGCCAAATTCTTCCTCTCTCTCTCTCTCTCTCTCTCTCTCTCTCTCTCTCTCTCAGCGAGGGCCCCATGTCTCCAGTGGGCAGGCGAGGGCTCAGGCGAGGCTATCGGCATCACTTGCCTTCTCCTGAGAAACCGCCCACCCCCGGATCGCACATGGGAGTGGGCCCCATGTCCCTGGCAGGCAGTCGGGGCTCAAGCTAAGGCAAGCAATGCCAATCGCCTCGCCTGAGCCCTCACCCACCCCCGAGTCGCACACAGGGTCCTGGATGGCGGCTCGTGCTGTCCCGCCCTGCCTGCAGTATGCAAATTAGCCACCATCTTTGTTGGCATATCGCTCTGATCAGCCAATGGCGGGCATAGTGAAGGTATGGTCAATTACCATGTTTGTCTATTATTAATGTAGATATATATAATTGATATCAGAGAGGAAGGGAGAGGGAGAGAAAGATAGAAACATCAATGATAAGAATCATTGATCAGCTGCCTCCTGCATGTCCCCTATTGGGGATTGAGCCCACAACCCAGGCATGTGCCCTTGACCAGAATCGAGCTCCAGACCATTCAGTCTGCAGGCTGATGCTCTATCCACTGAGCCAAACCAGCTAGGGCAATATCTATTCTTTTAAGTTTGTTGAGATTTGCTTTATGGCTTAGAGAATGATGAATTCTTATCACTGTTAAACTTGTCCATTAAAACAACTTTCCTAATTGTGCCATTCAAATATATATAAATATACATATATTTTAAAAATATTTTTATTGATTTCAGAGAGAGAATCATTGATTGGCTGCTTCCTGAACACCCTACACTGGGGATCAAGCCTGCAACCCAGGCAAGTGCCCTGACCGGTAACTGAACCGTGACCTCCTGCTTCATAGGTAGATGCTCAACCACTGATACACGCTGACCACACTCAAATCTGTATTTTTGACTGGATATTTTTCTTTTTAACATATCAACCATTAGCAATTTGTTAAATTCTCTACTATGACATTGAATTTGTCAATTTATTCTTTAGTTTTGTCAATTTTATATATTTAAATTAATTTATTAGACTTTAATGTTTAGAATTTTAAATGTAATTTTTACATCTTTTTGGTGAATTGAGCATTTATTATTATGTACAAACCTTCTATATCCCTAATAATGCTTTTTTAAAGTACATATTTTCATATTGTTTTATATTAGTATGTTATACCACCTTTCTCTTTTTATTTTTTTATTTTATTAAATCTTTATTGTTCAGATTATTACATTTGTTCCTCTTTTTTCCCCCCATAGCTCCCCTCCACCCAGTTCCCACCCCACCCTCTGCCCTTACCGCCCACCCCCCCCCCCCACTGTCCTCATCCTTAGGTGCACAATTTTTGTCCAGTCTCTTCCCGCATTTCCCACACCCCTTCCTCCACCCCCACCAAGAATAGTGAGTCCATTCTCCACCTTTCTTTTAATTAGCATTTACCTAGCATATATTTCATATTCTTTTACTTTCTACCTCTATATAGCCTTATGTGTTTAGGCTATCTTATAAATCAACATATAACTGGATTTTTAAAATCCATTCCATTAATCTCTTATTTTTTGATTTACAAGTTTAATTCATTCATATTGATCATGATTATTTATATATTTGTATTTGTTTGAAATCATCTTTTTATTCAATTTTCTTGCTTTTCTTTATTCTTTTTTTTAAATCTTTATTGTTCAGATTATTACATTTGTTCCTCTTTTTCCCCTCCCATAACTCCCCTCCTCCCAGTTCCCGCCCCACCCTCTGCCCTCACTCCCCACCCACTGTCCTCATCCATAGGTGCACGATTTTTGTCCAGTCTCTTCCCGCATCTCCCACACCCCTTTTCCCCCCCAAGAATAGTCAGTCCATTCCCTTTCTATGTCCCTGATTCTATTATGATCACCAGATTATTTATTCACTTGATTCTTAGATTCACTTGTTGATAGATGCATATTTGTTGTTCATAATTTGTATCTTTACCTTTTTCTTCTTCTTACTCTTCTTAAAGGATACCTTTCAGCATTTCATATAATCCTGGTTTGGTGGTGATGAACTCCTTTAGCTTTTCCTTATCTGTGAAGCTCTTTATCTGACCTTCAATTCTGAATGATAACTTTGCTGGATAAAGTAATCTTGGTTGTAGGTTCTTGGCATTCATCACTTTGAATATTTCTTGCCACTCCCTTCTGGCCTGCAAAGTTTCTGTTGAGAAATCAGCTGACAGTCGTATGGGTATTCCCTTGTAGGTAACTGAGTTTCTTTCTCTTGCTGCTTTTAAGATTCTCTCTTTGTCTTTTGCTCTTGGCATTTTAATGATGATGTGTCTTGGTGTGGTCCTCTTTGGATTCCTTTAGTTTGGGGTTCTCTGCACTTCTTGGACCTGTAACTCTGTTCCTTTCACCAGGTGGGGGAAGTTTTCTGTCATTATTTCTTCAAATAGGTTTTCAATATCTTGGTCTCTCTCATCTTCTGGCACCCCTATAATTCGGATGCTAGTACGCTTAAAGCTGTCCCAGAGGCTCCTTACACTATCTTCGCATTTTTGGATTCTTTTTTCATTTTGCTTTTCTGGTTGGGTGTTTTTTGCTTCTTCGCATTTCAAATCTTTGCCTTGATTCTTGCGCTCCTCTGGTCTGCTGTTGGGAGTCTGTATAGTGTTCGTTATTTCAGTCCGTGTATGCTTAATTTCTAGTTGGTTCTTTATCATAACATCGAGGGTCTCATTAGATTTCTTGAGGATCTCACTACATTTATCGATGGCTTCTAGACAGTTCTTAAGAGACCTTAAAATTGTGGTTCTGAACTCAATATCCTCCATTGACAGTTTTGTCCTGTTTCTTTGTCTCCGCATTTTTTATGCTTTCTTGGTGCACCCCCTAGTGGTCTTTGTGCGCAGTCTTGTTGTAGTTAAGCCTTGATTGTTGTCGGCAATACCGGGGGTGATTTGACCTCCAGGCTAACTGGCTATGAGAGTCCGCTGTGTCTGCAGTGGGAGAGCTTCTGTGCTGGATCTCTAGGGCGGTGCTAATCTAGCCTTTTCCTGAGGCTATCCGGCAAATGGCTCTGCGCAGGGCTTGGGCGGGGCGGTTCCCCCGGGGATCTACAGGGTGGCCGGAGCGAGCAGTTATGGCTGCTCTCAGTTCCGTCCCTAGGGGCTCTGCCTCACAGAGTCCCAGCAACCGCTGCAAACCTCGGAGAGAAAGCTGCCTTCGAGTTCCGACCGAAGCCAGACAGTCCTGTTTCTCCCATTTGAGTCTGGATCCCTAGAGACTCGCCCGGATCTGGAGCTCAGAGTCTGAAACTCCCTCCTGATTGAAAACAACAACCGCGCCCTCCGCCTCCAGCCCGCTCCGCGTGCACTCCGCACCTTAGTATTTCACTTCAGCACTGTGCCTCCTCTGAGTCTGGGTATGATATTCTCTTTCCTCCTAGTTGTAGAATTTCCACTCAGCCAGCCTTCCTGTGGTTCTGGATGATGTCCATTCTGTCTTTTAGTTGTTTTTTGAAGTGGTTGTTCGAGGCAGCAATCTCTGGCATTAACCTATGCCACCATCTTGTTTTCTCCTCTTTATTCTTTTTCATTTCTTATTTGTTTCTCTGCAGCAGTGTTAACGAGCCATATTATCAAGACGTTTTAAAATATTAGTGAGCAGTCCCAACTTGCTTGGTTCAGTGGATAGAACATCAGCCTGCGGACTGAAGGGTCCCAGGTTCGGTTCCGGTCAAGGGCATGTACCTCAGTTGCAGGCTCCTCCCCGGCCTGAGCCCTGGTCAGGGCTTGTACACGAGGCAACCAATCAATGTGTTCCTCTCACATCTATGTTCTTCTCTGTCTTTCCCTCTCTCTTTCACTCTCTCTAAAAATCAATGGAAAAAAATATCCTCGGGTGAGTACTTAAAAACAAATAGTTAGCAAAAAGAGGTAGAAGATATAAACTAATGGAAGAATATTCCATGTTCATGGATTGGTAGAATTGACATCAGTAAAATGTACATACTATCCAAGGCAATCTATAGATTCAATGCAATCCCTATTAAAATACACAACAACATATTTCACAGATCTAAAACAAATATTTCTTGGAATATATCCTAAAATTCATATAAAACCAAAAAAGACCCTGAATAGCTACAGCAATCTTGAGAAAGTTGAACAAAGTTGGAGGAATCACAAGACCAGATATCAAGTTATACTACAAAGCCACCATAATCAAAACAGCCTGCTACTGGCACAAGAACAGCCATATAGACCAATGGAACAGAACAGAGACCCCAGAAATTGACCCAAGCCATTACACTCAGTTAATATTTGATAAAGGAGGCATGAGTATACAGTGGAGTAAAGACAGTCTCTTCAATAAATGGTGTTGGGAAAATTGGTCAGATACATGCAAAAACATGTAATTAGACCACCAACTTACACCATACACAAGAATAAACTCAAAATGGATAAAAGACCTAAATGTAGGTAAGAAACCATAAAAATCCTAAAAGAAACCATAGGCAGCAAAATCTCAGACATCTCTCATAGCAGTATGTTTATGGATACATCTCCTAGGGGAAAGGAAACTAAGGAGAAAATAAACAAATGGGACTACATCAAAATAAAAAGCTTCTGCACAGCAAGGAAACCATCAATAAAACAGAAAGGGAGCCCACTGTATAGGACAGTGATGGTGAACCTATGACACGCGTGTCAGAGGTGACACGCGAACTCATTTTGGGTGACACGCATCGACAGAGACAAAAAGTTGCATAATTCAAATATTTGTCTTTCGCAACGGCCAGAGTTGGGCATCACTAGAGTAATACTATTACTCACGTTACTCATGATCCATAATGCAATTCTAAAACCGTATGTAAACATGTACATCAGTGTTGTGTAGCAAAGATACATAGTGAAAACATCCAAGATACATTGTTCCAATATTGACATTAATATAAAAAGGTTAAGAATTGCACTATAAAGAGATTAATCTTTACTCATGACATTTTACTTTTACTCGAGTGACAAAATGCCCAATTCTGGAAACGGCCTCGTTATTGTCAACATGTGCCTCGGGTAAGCTTCCCATGCGTTCAGGTGCATTCAGCAAACGGACGCACTTGATCGCCATGTTCGTTAGGAGACAGGAGTGGGAGGGTTAGAAGAAAAAGATATACAGTTCAACAGTGCTCGACAAGACATTCTGCGTGTCAGATAATTGATTACACCACCATATATTTGTTGGTTATACATACTATCTTTGAATTGTTTTGCACCAGGAGTCAGTGCAACAACACTGCAAAAAGTTAATAGGTAAGAAACCTATCAACCTTTTATAAAAAATGCCGTGATTTATATTTATTTATTTTTGCAGCCTTGTGATGGATAATCAAAAAAATAAAAAAGCAAGATTGAATGATAAAGGAAGTGGAAGTAGCAGTAGCCGACCCTTTCAAGACATATGGACCGAGATGTACGGGATTGTTGACAGAAACAATAGATCATTGTGCATACTGTGTAATGAAACGGTAGTAAGCAGAATGAGGAATGTAAAGAGACATTTTGAAACTAATCATTGTCAGCTCTTGAAAAAAAGTATCCATGAAAGGAAGGAATACATTTCTAGGCAGCTACACCTCTATAAAAATCAATCAAATCCCATCACTAAATTTGTAAGATGCTCTACAAATTTAACATCAGCAAGTTACCTTATTGCTCACTCCATAGCTCAGCATGGAAAAGCTCTCAGTGACGGAGCATTTATTAAGGAAACATTTCTAAGATGTGCACCAACTCTATTTCACGAAATGAAAAATAAAGATGATATTATTAAAAGAATTTCTGAGTTACCACTCAGTAGAAATACTATCAAAGACAGAATAACAGATCTTAACAAAAACGTACAACATCAATTAAAAAAAGACTTAAATAGTTGTAAATATTTTTCGATTTCTCTTGATGAAACTACTGATGTCACATCAAATGCTCGGTTGGCCATTATTGCTAGATATTCTGATGGTCTCACAATGAGAGAAGAGTTGATAAAGTTAGAATCCGTGCCAATAAGTACATCAGGAAACAAAATATGTAAGGTTGTTATAAAAACATTCAGTGACCTAAACATTGATATATCTAAAATTGTGTCAGTCACGACAGATGGGGCACCAACTATGGTGTGAAAAAATGTGGGATTCCTGAAATTGTTTATGGAAGCTATTAGACATCCACTTGTACCTTTTCATTGCATTATCCATCAGGAGGTGTTGTGTGCCAAGTCAGGATTCTCAGAATTGAATGATTTAATGTCCATTGTAACAAAAATTGTGAATTTTATAGCTTCTCGACCCCTTCACATGCGAGAATTTTCTGCATTTTTACAGGAAGTTGATTCAACCTACAGTGGACTACTGATGTTCAATAATGTGAGATGGCTGAGTCGAGGTAAAGTACTTGAGCAATTTGTGGAATGCTTTGAAGAAATTACGGTATTTATTGAGAATAAGGATCTGGCAAACTTTCCTCAGATCAATGATCATAAGTGGGTCAGCAATTTGATGTTTTTTACAGCTCTCTCTGTTCATGTGAATGAACTGAACTTAAAATGACAAGGTTTTGGCAAAAGTATTGACGTTATGTTTGGATACATCAAATCTTTTGAAAGTAAACTTAAAATTTTCAAGCGAGATATTGAAACTAAAACTTATAAGTATTTTCCTCGGATAAAAAAGTATTTCGAGAAGGCCACTACAACGCGTGTAATGGAGTCCATACTTATGTACCAGAATATAGTAAACTCGTTATTTGAACAGTTCAGCGAAAGATTCGACCCATTTAGAAGCCTAGAACAGACCATTAAAATAATTAAGTATCCGGATGTAGCTGTTTACAGTACTTTGGAATTAAAGGATTTCCAATGGATGCAAATTGACGATTTAGAGATGCAACTTGCAGATTTTCAAGGTAGCATTTGGACTCATGTGTTTGTCCACTTTAGGTCGAAACTTGAAAATCTGGAACCAAATCATTTGAATAATGAAGAAGAGTGCAACTACGAACAAGACATTTTGAGTGCTTGGAACAGAGTACCTGACACTTTTAGTGACATAAAAAATCTAGCAATGGCTTTGCTAACAATTTTTTCATCAACATATTTTTGTGAGACTTTGTTCTCAGCATTAAATAATATTAAAACGAACAAAAGAAACCGGCTAACAGATGAAGTTAGTGGTGCTTGTTTGGCCTTGAAGTGCACCAAGTATGAACCTGCAATCAAAGAATTAGCAGACAAACTTCAGCACCAAAAAAGTCACTAATTTCTAGTTTTCTTACCATTTGATTATTATTGTTTTTATTATTATTTTTTCCTAAATGTACATTGCTTTTCTGTTTTTGTTCATTTTAGACATATTTTTTGGTTGATTTTTCTTTGTTAAATGGCATTTAAATATATAAAATAAATATCAAAAATATAAATCTTTTTTTTACTATGGTTGCAAATATCCAAAAAAAAATTATGAATATTTCTATATGTGACATGGCACCAGAGTTAAGTTTGAGTTTTTCAAAATTTTGACACGCCGAGCTCAAAAGGTTCGCCATCACTGGTATAGGAGAACAAATTTGATACATCTGGTAAAGGGTTAATATCCAAAATATATAAGTAACTGATGCAACTTAACAAAAAGGAAGATAATTCAATTAAAAAAATGGGCACAGGACTTAAGTAGACATTTCTCCAAAGTGGGCATACAGATGGCCAAGAGATGTGAAAAAATGCTCAAAGTCACTGATCCTCAGAGAGATGCAAATTAAAACGACAATGAGGTATCACATCACACCTGTCAGAATGGCTACCATCAACAAATCAACAAATGATAAGTGCTGGAGAAGATGTGGAGAAAAGGGAACCCTAGTACACTGCTGGTGGGAATGCAGACTGGTACAGCCATTATGGAAAACAATATGGATTTTCCTCAGAAAATTAAATATGGAACTCCCATTTGACCCATTGATCCCACTTCTAGGAATATATCCTAAGAAACCTGAAACACCAATCAGAAAGAATGTATGCACCCTTATGTTCATAGCAGCATTATTTACTAATTGCTAAGATCTGGAAATAGCCCAAGTGCCCATCAGTAGATGAGTGGATAAAAAAGCTGTGGTACATTTATACCATGGAATACTATGCAGCAGTAAAGAAAAGAAAAGAAAAAAAAAAGGACCTCTTATCCTTTGAGACAGCATAGGCAGCGGTTCTCAACCTGTGGGTCGCGACCCCTTTGGCGGTCCAACGACCCTTTCACAGGAGTCGCCTAAGACCATTCTGCATATCAGATATTTACATTATGATTCATAACAGTAGCAACATTAGTTATGAAGTGGCAAAGAAAATAATTTTGTGGTTGGGTCACAACATGAAAAACTGTATTTAAAGGGCCAGAAAGAGAACCACTGGAGAGTATCATGCTAAGTGAAGTAAGTCAGTCAGACTCACTCATGTATGGAATCTAATTAACAAAGTAAACTGATGAACAGAGAGGATCCAGAGACATGGAACAGAGTGCAGAATCTCGGAGGGAAGGTGGGGGAGGGTGGGTGGGTGGGAGGTAATCAACTAAAGACCTTGTATGCATATATGCATGGATTCAGATAGTGGGGTGGTGAAGACCTGGGGTGGAGGGTGGAGGTGGGCTGGAGGGGGTTGATGGGGGACAAAAGGAGACATATGGTACTTTCAACAATAAAGATTAAATAAAAAGAAAAACAAGCAAACAAAAAATTAGTGAGCATTACCTTTCTGTTTGGTGAGGGTATTTATAGTTCTTCAGTCTTTTTGCTACTATTGATCCAAAGCTGTGGAAATAACCCCAAGTAAATTTGACCCAGTTTCTTCCTGGGCCTATTTTTCATCCTAAGAACCCAACTCCTGAATTGGGAAAATCCCCAAGTGGTAAGGAGCCCTTTGAAGAAGCCAGCAGATGATAACTTCCTTTTCCTTCCATTGCCACCGTTTATAGACTTTAGCTTCTCCCTGACCTGCAGCAGGAAGGGGGGACCACAGGTGCCAGCCTCTCTAATGATCCATCAATGCTTCCAGACCTGTCCCTTACAGTATTGTCCCACCACCACAATCACACCACCAGAATGTCATTTTATTACTTCCCAAAGTACTGCACTGCTTTCTCAGAAAAAGAAGGGACCCATGTACTCCATGTCTTCCTCCACTTGGTCAGAACTGTAATTTATGCAGCGGAATGCCATGCTGTTTGTAAAAGGGGCCGGCATCTTCCTGAATTCAGGATGTCTTTACTTTACACCCCAAATTTTATTTCTTTGGTCTTTCCTTTGTGAGTGGTTTGGGGGGAAGAGGGTCAAGAATCAGAAACAGTGCCATGTAAGCTTGCTCTTATATGTTCATATTCCTTGGTTATCTACATTTTCTAATTTTCCTAAAATGTATACTGGTTGTGCAACTTAAATATGTTACCTACATTTATTTAAAAATAAATGTCATTAAATCTCCTCTTATATTTTTCAGTCAATCAATTAATTCTGGTAACAAATATTTGAGCTTATAAAATGTTCTAGGATGACATTAGCAAACTTGTAATTGTCTGTTTAAATAGAGCCCTTTATTCCTTTTACTAATAGTATGTCAATTATATGAGCCAAGCAGAATGCACCTCTGCTCAGATGACTATTTGTGAAAATGATACAATTAAGTTTTTATTTTAACCTGAGGCATTCTCTTTGAGTCTTTTCAATCCCAAAGCTATTATAAACAGGATAAAAACATCAGCATTTAGATTAACAGCTGGATTTTAAAATATTTCCTTAATTATAATCTATTTAATTTGTTTTGCAGTTTAAGGGATTTTTGTTATTGTTATTGGTTTCCAGAGAAAATCTCTTACTTGTGTTTCTTATATGACAATTTTGTGTTTTGGGGATGCAGAACTGAAAAAATATTATGGCAGTTGTCCTGAAAAGCTGTCTTTTTACTTTGCTCTTTTTAAGTTTTGCACCCAAGCAATAATTCCCTATTAGGAATAGGTCTTCAAAAAAAGAGTCATATCTCACTAAATCATGCAGAATAGAAACTGCCAAAACTGGAGGAAGCTCCGTAAATCGTGGGGGAGTGGGGTGGAGAACACAAGTAAATCCTGCTAGTTGGTGTATTTATTCCCTCTGGAAACTCAGAAAGACCTGAGCAACAGAAGCGCTAAATGAAGCCAGGACGCTGGTTTTTCCACCTTCCTGCTTTTAGAGGGACTGAGACAAAGCCCACCTGTAACTACCACAGCGGGAGCTCTCGGGAGCCACGGTGGAACTTTATCATGCCGTCCAGCAGAGACCGATTTTAAGTTTAGGGCTCCACACATGACTCAGACTTAAAATCTTCAAACTGTACAGACTGAAAATGCATCTTTGACAAAAAAAAAAAAAAAAGTGGAAGAAATAAACTAAGTATCAAGATACGATGCCAATGGTAAGGTGACTCTGGTGCCCATGCAATGTAAATGAAGAGAAGGAAGTAGAATAACTGGAACATCATGGTGTCAGGAAACTGGGTCCATTCTGTCTGTTCTTTTGCTTGTCTGCCTTTTCTTGGGAGCACAGTGTTGTGGAATGAACATTGGCCAGATCAACAAAAACAAAAAAACCTTCTGTTTTCAATGTAGAAAATGGATGGCATCCTTAGCTAATAAGTGTTTGAGTCTATCAACAGCTCTTGTTAAATATATTAAATATGGTCTCTGTCATCAGATTTCACTGTTTCAGAAAGATGCATCTGTTATATACACAGAAAAGCAGGCCATCCGTGAAACATGAAAGCTACGCAGGACGCATAGCGCAGCAGAAGGCCTACCCATCCTACACCTAAGTGGCAAAGCTCTGCCATATGGTTCTAATCAAAGACCTCAAAAGTACACTTCATATTAAAATCTAGAGAGACAACTCTAGATTAAATGCAGGCTCAACAGATATTCATTGCAGGATTCGGTAGAAGTATTTTGATTGTATAACATATATGGTCATTTCTGGTAAATAAACTGAATTTGTACAGGCCCTTACAGAATCTATAAAGAAAGCCTACCTACTTTTATAGTCTTTCTGACAATATTTTGTATAAATGTTGACAGTTATCCTTTAAATTGTGTTAACTGGGTATTATGGCTTCTGCTACAGGATGACTTTAAGATATTAGTGTTGAAGAGCAGCAAGAAGCAAGAAAAGGAATAAATGGGCTCAGTAGGGATAGTGGGAGTGGTGAGAATGTATCAGTGATAGAAGTTGGAATAACAACAGGGAAAGTGCAGAGGGACAATTAGAGAATCTACCCCAAACCTAGGATGCCTCCTTCTTACTCTTTAAGATCACCTACTGCTGTGCCTCACCAGCCCAAAGAGAGACACAAATCTCAGCTTCCTAAGAGAGACAGAATAATGGTCCTTTAAAGGTGCCCACATTCTAATTCTCAAATCCAGTGAATACATCACCTTATATGGCAAGAGGAACTTTGTAGAACTTAGTTTTAAGGATCTTGAGGTGGAGAGATAATCCTAAATTATCTTAGTTGGCTCAATGTAATCACAATTGTCCTTATAAGAGAGAGGAAGAGGAATCTAATAAAAAGAAATTCATAAAAACAAAAGAGATTGGTGGTTGCCAGAGGTGGGGGTCAGGGAATTGGGTGAAGGTGGTTAAAAGGTACAAACTGACAGTTATAAGGTAAGTAAATTCTGGGGATGTAATATATATCATGGGTGACTACAGTTAACAATATTATATTGTGTATTTAAAAGTTGCTAACAGAATAGATCTTAAAACTTCTCATCACAAAAAATTTTTAACTGTGTGAGGTGATGAATGTTAACTAGATATAGATGTGTTGTGCAATATACATTTTGCAATATGCAAATATCAAACATCTTATACACCTTAAACTAATACGATGTTACATGTCAATTACATCTCAATAAAACTAGGGTGAGAGAATGAAAAAATTGTTTTCAAAATGGTTGTACGAATCTTATATTCTCAAATTTGTCCCAGTAGTAGTAGAAGACCCTTAATATTCTTATAATCTCTGTAGGATCCAGTAATGCTCCCTCTTTCATTCCTGATATTAATAATTTGTGTTTTCTCTCTTTTTTTTATCAGTCTTGCTAAGAGTTTACCAATTTTATTAATTTTTTTAAGTTTCATTCTAAGAATTAAAAATAGTATTTGATCATTTTCTCTAGGTTTTTCTCTTTCCTATTTCATTTAGATTTTTTATTATTATTCCTTTCCTTCTACTCACTTTTATTTTTCTAACTGAAATGGAAACTTGATTGCTGATTTTAAACATTTCTTCTTTACTACTCATTTAAAGCTATAAATTTCCATCTAAGCTAAATAAGGTATATCCCACAAATTTTGATATATTGTGTTTTCATTATCATGCAGTTTGAAATATTTTCCAGTTTTTCTTGTAATTTATTTTTGACTCATGGACTCTATAAAATGTACTATTTAAATTCCAGGAAGCTGGACATTTTCTAGAAATTTTCTTGTTACTGATTTTTAAAAATTCTACTGAGGTCTAAGAATATACCCTAAGATTTCATTCTTATGAAATGTACTGAAACTTGTTTCATGGCTCAGGATATCATCTCTTTTGGTGAATATTCCATGTGCTTTTTACAAGAATGTGTATTCTTTAGTTGTTGACAGTGATTTTTATAAAAAGACTTAATATTGCTATTCAAATTTTATGTCATTCTTATTTTTTAAATACTTAAAACTAGTGGCCTGGTGCATGGATTCATGCACATTGGAAGGAGATTAATTAGGAGAAATATTTTAATATTGCTGTTCACCCTTTCTCTATAACAAAAGTGTCAGAGGTGAGAGAGCACTCTGCAAAGTTGCTGTCGTACAGGTTGTGGATGGCAAACGCAAGCGTACAGCAAACCAGATTCAGAGACAACAGTGCCCCAGCAGCAACATAACCCACAGCCAAAGGTGGAATCGCGCGGCCCTGTAAGCAATCGGGCTCCCTCCTCTCTGGTTCCGGGGTGCATCACCTGAGAACCGCTGCTGCCAAGTCACTGCAGCTTGGCAGCTCCTGTGTTGAGCATCTTCTCCCTGGTGGTCAGTGCACGTCATACCTACCGGCCAGTTGGATGGTCAGACAGTCGCTTAGCCTTTTATATATATATAGATTTTTAATTTCTGAGAGAGGGGTGTTAAAATCTCAAGTTATGGTTGTATAATTCTATATTCCTCTTTAGTTTTTTTACTTTTAGCTTCGGGTATTTTGAAAGTCTGTTTTAGATGCATATACATTTATGATTCTTATGCTTCCTAACTGGCCATCTTATCATAATGAAGTTTTCCTCTTTACCTGTTATATTGATCTGCTTTGTTTTGAAGTCTACTGTTCTTATATTAATACTAGAGGCCCGTTGCACAAAGATTCCTGCAATAGGCCTTCCTTCCTCTGGCTGGCGGCACCAGTTTTCCTCCGGCACCTGGGACCCAGGCCTTTGGTCCGGCCACAGCAGAGAAGCCAAGCCTCTGGGCTTCTCCCCTCCGGCCACAGTGAGGCTTGACTTCTCCCCTCTGGCCGCAGCGGGGAAGCCAAGCCTCTTCAGTCTTCAGTCTTCAGTCGTCACTCCAGCCGGAGCCTTCAGTCTTTGCTCCGTGCCTGCATATGCAAATTAACCGCCATCTTTGTTGGGTTAATTTGCACACTCATCTGATTGGCTGGTGGGCATAGCAAAGTGACACCAATTTGCATGTTTCTCTTTTATTAGTGTAAATAGATCACCAGCTTTTTTACCTATTTAAATGGTATACGATTTACTTTCAATCTATCTATCTCTTTCTATATTTAATGTTTATATACAGATATCATTAAGAATTGCTTATTAATCTAGACCAGCCGCGGGCAAACTACGGCCCGCAGGCCGGATCCGGCCCATTTGAAATGAATAAAACTAAAAAAAAAAAAAAGACCGTACCCTTTTATGTAACGATGTTTACTTCGAATTTATATTAGTTCACACAAACACTCCATCCATGCTTTTGTTCCGGCCCTCCGGTCCAGTTTAAGAACCCATTGTGGCCCTCGAGTCAAAAAGTTTGCCCACCCCTGATCTAGACTGACAATCTCTGCTTTTTAATTTAGTCTATTTACTTTTAAAGTAGTTATTGATATAATTAGCTTTTGGTCTACTTGATCATGAATTGTTTTCTATTTTGGCACCTGCTCTTTGTTCATTTCTTCCTCTCCTAGATTAATCATATATTTTGAATATGCTACTTTAATCCCTCTATTGCCTTCTTAGTTCTTTCTATTTATCTATTGATTTTAGTTTTATGAGATACAAAGAGTTGTGGTGATGGATGGTGGTACCACTGAACTGTACACTTAAACATGGTTATGATGGAAAATTTTTATGCCTTTTACCACAAAAATTTAGAAAAAGGAGAAAAGAACTGTTTAACTTCCCTTATAATTAATCAAATAAAAATTAATAAAAACCTCAAGATCAAAAACACTAACAGAAATGAATAAGGCACTTCCAGTCAAGATGTCAGAGTAGATCAATGTAGTACTGGCATCCTCCATGAGAACTTCAAAATTACAACTAAACTACAGAATAAATGTCATTGAGAACCACCTGAAATCCAGCTGACCAAAATCCTATAACTAAGGATATATAGAAGCCATTTTAAGACTGGTAGGAGGGCCTAAGATGTGGAATGAGCTAGTCCCACACCCATTGGTGGTGGTTAAAAATCAGAGGGATATCTCAGCTGTGGAGAGAGGAGTCCTAGCCCCATATTAGGCCTCCAGCACAGGGTTCAAGTGCTAAGAGAGAAGTCCTCAGAACTTCTGGCTGTGAAATCCAGCGGGCATAGTGGCTGAATGAGACAGAGGGCTGCTCGAGTCCTAGGCATTCCTTTAAAAGGGACCATGCACTAACTTAGTCTTCCATTCACTCTGAGTTGCAACTGAGGCAGCAGCTCAAAATGTACCAGGGACAAATGTAGAGGATCTAAATTGTCTGGCTTCAAGGAGAGAGCTCGAGGGGCAACTATGTCCCAGACAAAAGTGCTGGCAGAGGCCATTGTTCCTTTGCTGAGCCACCCAACTGCAGGTGGAGGCTGGCACCATATCTGAGTCTCTATCAACCTGGCTAACACTGTGTACCATTCCCTGGTGATTCAGAGAGACCACGCCCTACCCAACTTTTGGGCCTACCCAAGCCACTTCCAGGGGCTTTTCCATACAAAAGATGTGGAATGAGCTAGTCCCACACCCATTGGTGGTGGTTAAAAATCAGAGGGATATCTCAGCTGTGGAGAGAGGAGTCCTAGCCCCATACTAGGCCTCCAGCACAGGGTTCCAGTGCTAAGAGAGAAGTCCTCAGAACTTCTGGCTGTGAAATCCAGCGGCCATAGTGGCTGGATTTTGTCTGGGACATAGTTGCCCCTCCAGCTCTCTCCTTGAAGCCAGACAACTTAGGTCCTCTACATTTGTCCCTGGTACTTTTTGAGCTGCTGCCTCAGTTGCAGCTCAGAGTGAATGGAAGACTAAGTTAGTGTACGGCTTGTCTTGGCTCATGCTGCAAACTTTCTGAAAAAAAAATCTCTCAAAGGTTCACAAACCCCAAACAAGCAGCTTCTGGCCTCAAATCTTTTGTTAAGTGACTCTAGGCTTGGCAGTAGTGGCCACAGGACTTGGTTCACAGCTTGGCCTCTCCTCAGCACCTGCAAGCCCAGCACAAGTAGCAGCCATCTGTAGTTTGCTTTGTAGTTCATGCTAGGTGGCTCTGGGCATAGGCAATAAATGACCTTGCCCTGCACCTCCCAACAGGCCCAAAAGCCAGAAAACCCAGTACATAGCTTCAGACCACGTAGGAGCACCAGCCAAACACTTCCATGAGTGACACACTCAAGGGGCAGACTCATCAGGTAACAGAATTCCACTGAAGTGAGTCCTTTTATAGGGTGGTCGGCCCCAGTACAGCAGCTCCTCTACTGTGGCCATAGCTGATTCTCATAGTCAACCAGTATGGGGGTCAATCCTTCCCACTGAGATTCCAACAGCAATCAAGACTAAACTGCCGAAACTGGTTTGGCTCAGTGGATAGAGCGTCGGCCTGCGGATTGAGAGGTCCCGGGTTCGATTCCGGTCAAGGGCATGTACCTGGGTTGCGGGCACATCCCCGGTGGGAGATGTGCAGGAGGCAGCTGATCGATGTTTCTCTCTCATCGATGTTTCTAACTCTCTATCTCTCTCCCTTCCTCTCTGTAAAAAATCAATAAAATATACTAAAAAAAAAAAAAAAGACTAAACTATAACAGGGAAGTATACAAACTCACATGGGGGTTGGGTTGCACCTTGAGTGCTTGGCTCACATTATCAAAGAGGCTGCACAACTGGGCCCTACAGGAGACCTACTACATAAAACCACCCTATTAAAATGTGATCTACCCAACACAGAGAAACATCAAAAATGGGGAGACACAAAAACATGTCCCAAATGAAAAAAGAGAAATCTTAAAAATAAATAAATAAATAAATAAGTAAATAAATAAATAAATAAATAAATGGAGGCAAGCAAATTACCAGATTTAGAGTTCAAAAGAGTGGTTATAAAGAGCTCAAGGGCCCTAACCGGTTTGGCTCAATGGATAGAGTGTCAGCCTGTGGACTGAAAGGTCCCAGGTTGGATTCCAGTCAAGGGCATGTACCTTGGTTGTGGGCACATCCCCAGTAGCAGGTGTGCAGGAGGCAGCTGATCAATGTTTCTCTCTCATTGATGTTTCTAACTCTCTATCCCTCTCCCTTCCTCTCTGTAAAAAATCAATAAAATATATTTTTTTAAAATTTTTAAAAAAGATGCTCAAAGAACTTAGCAAGAACTTCAACAGCATACAAAAGGACATCATAAAACAAACCAGTCAGAAATGACGATTATAATAACTGAAATGAATACACTAGAAAAAATGAACAGCAGATTAGATAAAGCAGAGGATTGAATCAGCAATTTGGAAGACAATGTAGCAGAAAACACAAAATCAGAATAAAAATAATTTGTAAAAAATGAGGCACATTTAAGGGCAACATCAGGCATAACAACATCCACATAGTAGTGGTACCAGAAGGAGAAGAAAGAAAGGGATTGAGAACCCGTTTAAAAAAATAATGCCTGAAAAGTTCCCTAACCTAGTGAAGAAAAAACACACAAGGTCAGGAAGCAAAGTTCCAAACAAGATGAACCCAAAGAGGCCTGCACCAAGACACATAATAATTAAAATGGCAAAGATTAAAAACAAAATCTTAAAATCAGCAAGGGAGCTCCCATAAGACTCTCAACAGAAACATTTCAGGCCAGAAGGGATTGGCACAAAATATTCTAAGTGTTGAAAAGGACCTACAACCAAGATTAGCAAAGCTCTCATTTAGAATCAAAGAACAGATAAGAACTTCCTAGGCAAGGAAAAGCTAACAGAAATCATCATCACCAAACCAGTATTACAAGAAATGTTAAAGGGTCATCTTTAAGAAGAAAAAAAAAGAGAGATTAAAAAATAAGAATAATAAAATGGCAATAAACATATATCTATCAACTAGAGGCCTGGTGCATGAAATGCGTGCACTCAGGAGGGGGTGGTCCCTCAGCCCAGCCTGTGCCCTCTCGCAATCCAGGAGCCCTCGGGGGATGTCTCACTGACAGATTAGGCTCTCTTTCCCCTAAGCCATCAGTCGGACATTCTTAACACTGCTGTGGAGACAAGAGAGGCTCCCATCAAGCCCTGCCAGACGGGGTATACAACCTGAGGTCCCCCGTCAAGCCCTGCTAGGTGGGGGGAGTGGCCTGAGGTCCCCCAGCCTGGCACCAGGGTAGGGGGGGGCATGGCCTGAGGTCCCTGTCAATCTCCACCGGGAGGGGGATGTGGCCTGAGGTCCCCCATCAAGCCCTGCCACAAGGGGAACATTATCTGAGGTCCTCCAGCCTGGCACCAGGGCGGGGGGGCATGGCCTGAGGTCCCCTGTCAAGCCCCACCAGGCGGGGGGGCGCAGCCTCAGGTCCCCTGCCCCGGCCCAGCACCACAAGTCTCAGGTCCCTGCTGATTGCTCATTAAGGTTCATTATAGGAACTCAGCCTCCGCTGTGGGCACAGCTATCTTGTGTTACAGAATCCCCTGCCCCCGCTGTGCGTGCAGCCATCTTTGATTTTTATGGTGTGATGGTCAATTTGCATATTAACTCTTTATTAGATAATATAATATTGTTAATAACTATGTATGGTGTCAGATGGATATTAAATTTTACTGGGTGATCACTTCATAAGTTATATCACTGGGTTGTACACCTGAAACTAATATAATATTGTGTGTCAACTGTAATTGAAAACTAAAAAATTACTTTTTAAAATGGTTTGTGCAATTAACTTTATATTCCTGGTGTATTCTTTAGAGTAATCTAGAGAGCAGATGTTCAAATTTTGCTAATTAAATTCTTTGTTAGAGAGAGTGAAGGAACTGAATAATGCCTTTGATGTGCTCATTAGTAGAATGGATATAGCTGAGAAAAGAATCACTCAGCTTGAGGATATGTAGATAGAAACGTCCTGAACACAAAAGTGAAGAGTGAAAAAAAGGAAGAGAATATCCAGGAACTGTGGGACAAATACAAAAGGTACAGCATACATGTGATAGGAATACTAAAAGGAGAAGAGAGGAAGGTACTGAACAGAAGAAATATTTGAAATAATAATGACTGAGAATTTCCCCCAAATTAGTCAAAGATCAAATTATAGGCCCTGGAAGTTCAGAGAATTTCAAGCAGGATAAAAGCAAACAAAAGAAAAACAAACAAACAAACAAAAACCTACACTTAGGCATATCATTTCCAAACTGTAAAAAAATCAAAGATAAAGAAAAAAATTTGAAAGGTACCAGAGGGGGGAACAACCTATATACAGAAGAGCAAAGATAAGAATTATATCAAACTTCTCAGAAACCATGCAAGAAGAGTGTAGAGTAAAATATTTAAAGTACTAAGAGAAGAAAACAATCAACCCTGAAATCTGTTTCCTGCAAAATTGTCCTTTAGAAGTGAAGGAGAAATAACCTTTCAGACAAACAAAGAGAATTAGCTGCAAGTAAACCCCCCTTGTAAGAAAAGTTAAAATACTAAGTTCTTTAGAGAAAAGGAAAATAATATGGGTCAAAAACTCAATGTACATAAAGAAAGGAAGAGCACTGGAGAATGAATAAGTGAAGATAAAATAAATGCTTTTAATTTTATTTTCTTATTTAGTCTAACAAATAACAGTTTGTTCAAAATAACAATAGCAACAGTGCTTTTGATTATGTATGCTTTTTTGTATGCTTATGTGTAACTGAAATGAATCATACCTATGATACAAGGGTTGAGGGGGAAGAATTAGGAATATTTTGTTTTTATGTGGAACTTATACTACCCAAGAAGCAGTATAGTGTTATTCAAAAGTGGACTTGGATTAGTGGTAACTGCAAATTGCAAAGGCTAGGGTGATCACTTAAAAAAAAAAGTTTAAAAATAAGTATAATTGATAAGCTAAAAAAGAAGAGAACATTGAATCATAAATGTTCAATTAAACCCATGAAAGACAAAAGAAAGGTGGGGGTAGAAGACAAAAAAAAAGAAAACACAAAGAACAAGGACAACAAATAGAAAACAGTAACAAATATGGTAGAATTAATTAAATTACATATCAGTAATCACTTTGAACATCAATTATCTAAATGTACCCATTATAAACAGAGGTTGTCAGAGTGGATCAAAACAAGACCCAACTTGTAAATTGTCTACAAGTAACCCTCCTTAAATATAAAGACACATATAGATTAAAAGTAAAGCGATGATAAAAGATATACCATGTTAGCACTAATCAAAAGCAAGAGTAATAGTACCTATATTAATTTCAGACAGAACAGACTTCAAATCAAAGAGTTATCATGGATAAACAGGGGCATTACCTAATGATAAAAGGATGAATTCTCTAAGACATAACAAACCTTACAGTATATGTACCTAAAAACAGCATCAAAATGCGTAGGCAAAAACTGATAGAACTGCAAGGAGAAATAGATGAATCCACTATTACAGTTGGAGATTTCAACGTTCTAGTAATCAGCAATAAACAGACCCAGCAGGCAGAATATCAGTAAGGAAATAGTTGAACTCAAAAGCACCATCAATCAACTGAATATAATTGACATCTCTAGACTATTTCATCCAATAACAGCCAAACATACATTCTTCTCAAACTTACCAGGACCATTCACCAACACAGACCACATTCCAGGCCATAAAACATAACAAATTTGAAAGAATAGGAACCATGCATGCTCTAAGACAACATTGGGATTAAGCTAAAAATCAATAACAGAAAAGGAGTTGGAAACGTAGCTGGTGTGGGATGTTGATATTGGGAAAGGCTTGTGCATATGTGGGGTATGGGGTGAGTGGGAACTCCGTTCTGTTTGCTCAGTTTTGCTGTGAAATTAAAACTTCTTTTAAAAAGTAAAGTTTAAAAAGTAGAGGAACAAATAAATCAATAAAAACAAAAATTAAAGAAATAGAAACATTACCAATAAAAATGTGTTACAATGAAGCCAATATTTTTAAAGTGGCAGGTGTGATCAAGAACATTACCTGAAACGACTTTCTGAACCTCCTAAAAATGACTCTATATTTATATCAAGCATGTC
The DNA here is from genome assembly GCF_964212035.1 of Myotis nattereri. Lineage (NCBI taxonomy): Eukaryota > Metazoa > Chordata > Mammalia > Chiroptera > Vespertilionidae > Myotis > Myotis nattereri. The sequence goes on from NC_138075.1 coordinate 96,895,977, forward strand.
TGCCATTACTCAGTCCAAAAATAGTGTCATTTAAGCAAAGAAAGAGAGGTAGTATCAGATTCTGAGAAAGAATACAATGACAGAATTGTCTTATAATTTGAAACATTTGGATACAAAAGACTATTAGAATATAATATATTCAATATATTGGAGTCAAAATCACCGAACAATTTAATTTTAAAAGTTTGGTGGAAAATGAAGTGCAATTTCAAATCCTTTAACTGTTTCCAGAGAACAGTTTTTCTCTCCTCACAAAAAGAAGCCTAATATAATCTCATCTCTAAGCTCTAAAATTATTTTAAAGCAAAAATATTAAAATAAATAATCATATTAAAGCCTTAAATTAACTCAAATATTGGTGACATCTTCATTTCATCTGTAATGCCTCTACTTAATCCCCCTGAAAAGTCTCTTTAAAAAATAAAGGCATACCATAGGAAGAAAGCAATCATTCTCTTCTGAAATGCATGATCTCTTATGCTTCCATTGTCTCCACCTTCAACCAAGCAAACCTGCTGATCTGTAATTTGGCCCTGAGGACTGTTGTGAAGTCTATTGACTTCAGCATAAACAGGCATTTCAGAACAGAAAGACTTGGATTTAATAAAAGGTGATCTGTTGAACCTTGCTTCCAAAAAAGAAAAAAAGAGAGAAAGAGGAAGAGGCAGAAGAGGGGGACAGGGAAAGAGGAAGAAAGAGAAGAAATGTGGCGCGTGCACACACACACACACACACACACACAACTACACAGTACACAAAGTACAGTCTGTAAAAATTCTCAAATGGACAGTTTCTAAGGCTTTGAATGTGATCTTCACTGAAGGATTTCTCAGATAAATGAAGAGCTGCTGCCACCTCATGGAGAAATGAAAGATCTCATTTAGAAGTACTATTCTGCAATCACAAATTTACATCTGTCTTTTCTCTTCTATTGGATCATTACAAAGAAAGTAACCACAAATGTTTCTTATAGAAAATGCCCATTCTTCTTGGTATATCATTTTCCTTTAAAAATGACTAATTCAATTTTGATGACCATAGTATTATATAGCACATGCATAAGAAAAGAATAAAATAGAGTCTGACTTTATTATTACTTAGATGTAGGTATACCATCACTCAAATTCTCTTCCCCAAACATGACTGTGCAGAGATGCAGTCTGACGTGACAGGCTACTGTGCCCTGAACACACACTTTACAAAACTAATAGCTAAATTTCAAAATTTAGAGAATAGCATCATTGAAGTTGATCTTAATGCTCCATGTCCACCTTCCCTGTAACATCCTAACTGAAAATAAAAAATATTTTGCTTTTTGTACTGCTCTCTTTCCAATTTCAGCTCTTATGTCAAGCCATGTGATCATAGCAATAGAAATGGGCAAGCAAAGAACTAAAATACAATAATAAATTCACTTCCAAGGAACGTTTGTATCTTAATGATCGAACAAAACAATGTGCCTCTCTCTGCAGAAGGAGAATATTCTAGTGTGGATATGATCCAGAAAAATATAACTTCAAAGTCAGAATGTAATTTCTTTTATTGTCTGTCTCATCTCACTACAATATAAATTCCATGAAAGTCGGGTACTTGTCTGTCTAGTTCTAGGTTGTAAACAATTACAATGATTTATTTTGTAAATAAGAAAATTAACATTGGTTTACACGCTGATAACCACTATATTTTCACTAGCAACTGTATCTTCATTGCATTCCCATGTTTATGAAAACACTAGAGGTCTAGTGCATGAAATTCATGCACGGGGGTGGGGGGGGGGGGAGGTGTCCCTCAGCCCGGCCTGCACCCTCTCCAATCTGGGACCCCTGGGGAAATGTCTGACTACCGGTTTTGGCCCGATCCCTGTGGAATCAGGCCGAAACCGGCAGTTGAACATGCTTCTCACAATCTGGGACTACTGGCTCCTAACTGCTCACCTGCCTGCCTGCTTGATTGCCCCTAACTGCTTCTGCCTGCCAGCCTGATCGCCCCCTAACCACTCCTCTGCTGGCCTGATTGATACCTAACTGCTCCCCTGCCGGCCTGATCGCCCCCAACTGCCCTCCCCTGCTGGCCCAATCATCCCCAATTGCCCTCCCCTGCTGGCCATCTTGTGGTGGCCATCTTGTAATGATATCATGCATGACGCCACCTAGGCTTTTATTATATAGGATTTGATGCCGCTCATCCACAAAATAAGACTGGTTTTCTTTTAAATTTGATTCAAAGCAGATCTAAAATTCAATATAAGTTTAGAAACTACTAAATTTACTTCAATCTCTGTTTTCAAATACTAATCTAGGAACTGTAATACTTATCCTTTATGAGTTAAGTACCATTTTTGAAAGAAAAAAAAAGCTTTTATCCCCCCAGCACTACTGAGGTACAATTGACAAATATAATCCTAAGATATTTAAAGTGTACGTTGTATACATATGCATTGTGAAAGAATTCCTCCCATTTAGTTAACTGACACATCTGGGATATAATTTATACAAATGATATTTATCACTGGAGCTTGAAATGGGATTTCCATTTAAATAATTTGCAACTAAGTGAATTTTGATATTTCCATATCCTTCCCTTTGAATGCTTCAACCAGGCCTTCTTCAATATCAAATTTGTGTTTAAAGGTAAGGTTTTTACAATTCTGTTTACCTTCTATTGACCCTACTCCAGCCCTTAATTCAATTTGAAAATAAATCTAAAATTCTTGTATTTTGCATATTCTTATTCAGGTTTTTCCAAAGTTGGAAGAATCTAAAGATAAGTCTGCTTTTAATTTCATCACCAAGTCTGGTTTATATAGAAATCTCCAAAAATATATTTTACACATATACACACACAGTAGGACTTCAATTGGTATTTGTTATATTATTATTTACAACATATCTACATTATCTATATTCTTTTAAAAATGAAAAAACAATGAAATAAAAACAAAAGAATACATGGTTGCAATATTATTATCAGACCAGAGGCCAGATGCACAAAATTTGTACAAGAGTAGACCTTACTTTTCCCGGCTGCCAGCTGCCTGCACTGGCTTCCCTCTGGCACCCAGGACATGGGTTTCCCTCACAGCCCCGGCTTTGTCCAGAAGGTCATCCGGAAGAACGCCTGGAAGGATGTCTGATCTACTTAGAGTATTATGTTTTTATTATTATAGATTAAGCAAAATTCAAGGCCTAAACTAATTAAATAAGACAAAAAAAGAAATATTATATAGTAGGAATTTTTCCTATTCAATGGATTGTTGTGACAGCATAATAATTTTTCCTAGCACTCATGGAAATATATCTAATACATATGCCTTTAAGTAGTGTATTCCATGAAGCAGTGTGATAAATGCATTTGAAGGTTTAACGATTAATACAGATGAAAGCTAAGCACAGGATCTGGCACCTATGAAACAGTAAATAATGAGTATTTTTTCTTTGTAATTATATTTCTTCTTGGTTTCCATCTTCCCTGACTTGAGTGCTAAGTACTTCTTAGACTGTCTTTGTATCACAGTTCTCTTCTACTTAGAAAAACGTTAGATGCTCCAAATTGGTCAACCCCAACATATTGCAATATAACATATCAGATGAATTTCTCTTGCCTTGGCTGCCCTCAGCTATCCAAATGTAAATCTAAAATAAGAAATGATAAAACATAAATCAACCAACCAGAAAAAAAAATCAAATTATGGCCACCAAGAAAACCTTAATGAATTCCAAAAAGTACAGAGATTTTATGTTCCATTCTCTAACCATAACTTAATTGTAAACCAGAAGTCTATAAGAAAAATTAACCTAAAAGGAAAAAAGAAAAAACAAAGTCCATACAATAAAGACCTACTCATCCAAGAAGTTCCTATATAAAAACAATTAAGATGCATTATAAATAAAAAGAATACTTGATATCAAAATCTCTGGACATAGCTAAACTATGTGCAGTAGAAAATAGTATAAATGCTTCTATTACTTTAAAAAAACTGACAATAAACTAAGGATGCAACTAAAAATCATTTTTTAAAATTATAATAAATCAAAAGAAACTCATAGAGAATTAAGAATCAAGGTTGATGACTCAGCAGTCCCCCACTTTAAAAAATCCTCACCCAATTATATATTTTTATTGATTTTTAGAGAGAGAAAAAGGGAGAGAGAAACTTCTATGTGAGAGAGAAACATGGATTGCCTCCCATATGAGCCCAGACTGCAGATCAAACCAGCAACCTAGGTATGTGCCCTGACCAGGAATCAATCCTGCAACTTTTTGGTGTACGGGACAATGTCTAATCAACTGAGCCACCTGGCCAGTCCCTTCCCCCAAATTTCTTTTTATCTTTTATTATTTTTCCAAATAGATTTTTAAAAATCCTCACCCAAGGATATGTTTTTATTGATTTTAGAGAGAGAAGAAGAGAGAGAGAAACATCTATGTGAGAGAGAAACATGGACTGGTTGCCTCCCATATGAGCCCTGACTGTGGAGCAAACCAGCAACCCAGATATGTTCCTGACCAGGAATCAAACCTGCAACCTTTTGGTGCATGGAACAATGCTCCAACCAACTGGGTCACCCGGTCAGGGCCACCCCCACTCCTTACACTTCTGTATACACACAACCTGTACACAACTGGTCATAGCAGCTTTACAATAGCCCCAAACTGCAAACAATTAGCATGTCCTACAACAGGTGAATGAGTGAATAAACGATATACATCACATCATTACTACTCAGCAATAAAATGAAAGAACTGTTAATACAACAATTTGGATGCATCTGAAGGGAATTATGTTAACACATTGCATACCGCATAGAAATCTCTAAGACATACGCCAGGCACCGCACGTTTTTGGGCAAATTGCACGTTATTTAAATCATCATAATGCACTTTAGGTGTTGTTTTTCAATAATTATAACATTTTTATTTACAAAAACAATTAAACAATTAAAGTTCCTAGTACTTTTTTAATGTATGGTACTGCGTAAAACATTTTCCTCTATGAAGGGGGACCCGCTGTGAGCCCGGTTTCTGGCTGAGTAGCGCTCCCGCTGTGGGAGCACACTGACCACCAGGGGGCAGCTCCTGTGTCGAGTGTCTGCCCCCTGCTGGTTAGTGCACATCACAGCAACTGGTCAATTGGTTGTTCCAGTCTTAACAGTTGTTTAGGCTCTTGTATGTGTATATATATATATATATATATATATATATATATATATATATTCTTGAACTAACAAGATTATATGGATAGAGAATAAATTGGTTGCTGAAAGTTAGGGATGGTGAGAAAAATGGGGAGACATGACTATAAAGGGATAGAACAAGAGAGATATTTGTGATAATGGAAGTGTTCTGTATCTTGAATGTGATGGAAGTTACACTAATCATTAAAATGATAAAATAGCATAGAAATTTACACACACATTGGACCAATGTCAACCTCCTAGTTTTAATTTCTACTATAGTTGAAATTAAATTGTAACTTCTTGTGTTGAATTCCTAGTCAATGGCACACACTTGGGTTAAGGGTTCGCTCCCTGCCCTCAGTAGGGGCAAGTGCAGGAGGCAACCAGTCCATGTGTCTCTCACATCGATGTTTCTCTCTTTCTCTCTCTCCCCTGACCCTTCTACTCTGAAAAGTAACGGGAAAAATATCTTCAGGTAAGGATTAAAATAAAAGTAAAAACAAACAAACAAACAAAAACAAACGAATGGGACTATATCAAAGTAAAAAGTTTTGCACGGTAAAGGAAACAATCAACAAAATGAAAAGACAACCCACTAAATGGGAAAATCTATTCTGCAATGATATATCTGATAAGGGGTTAATATCCAAAATTTATAAAGAACTTATAAAACTCAACACCCCCCAAAAAAAACAAGCAATCCAATTTAAAATTGGGCAAGAGAAGTGAATAGACACTTCTCCAAAGAGGTCAAACAGATGGCTAACAGACACATGAAAAGATGTTCACTGTCATTAATCATCAGAAATTCAAATTAAAACCACAAAAAGGTATCAGCTCACACCTGTCAGAATAGTTATCATCAATAAATCAATAAACAACAAGTGCTGGCAAAGAAGTGGAGAAAAGGAACCCACATTCCCTGTTGGTGTGAATTCAGATTGGTGTAGTCACTGTAGAGAAAACAGTATGGTTGTTCCTCAAAAAATTAAAAATAGAACTGTCTTAAAACCCAGTGATTCCACTTCTGGGTATATATTCAAAGAAACTCAAAACACTAATTGGAAAGAATATATGCACCCCTTGTTTATTGCGCTGTTACTTAAAATACCCAAGCTATGGAAACAACCCAAGTGCCCATCAATATACAAGTTGATAAAAAAAAAAAAAAAACCTGGTACATTTACTGGAATATTACTCAATCATAAATAAGAATGAAATCTTACCATTTGTGATAGCATAGATACACCTAGAAGGTATTATGTTAAGTGAAATAAGTTAGTCATGATTGCACTTATATGTGGAATCTAAAAACAATATAAACGAAGAAATAGAACTCATAGATACATAGAACAGACTGATAGTTGCCAGAGGGGTGGGGAGTTGGGCAACTGGGTAAAAATGGTGAAGGGATTGAGAAGTAAGATTGGTATTTATAAAACAGTCATGGGATGTAAAGTACAGCATAGGAAATATAGTCAATAATCCTATATAATAAATGGCTAATATGCAAATGACCAAATGGTGGAATAACTGGTCACTATGATGTGCACTGACCACCAGGGGGCAGACACTCAGCGCAGGAGCTGCCCCCTGGTGGTCAGTGTGCTCCCACAGGGGGAGCCCAGCTCAGCCAGAAGCCGGGCTCACGGCTGGCGAGCACGGGTGGCAGTGGTGGGAGCCTCTCCCGCCTCGGTAGCAATGCTAAGGATGGGCCTAAGCCAGTGGTCGGCAAACCGCGGCTCAGGAGCCCATGCCGCTCTTGAGCCACATGCGGCTCTTTGGCCCCTTGAATGAGGCTCTTCCACAAAATACCACGTGCGGTATTTTAAATATGAGGGAAGCTTTTCTCAACAGGTTTCAGGAATTCAGAAACAGCAAAGCGACGTTAGCCTTTGTTAAAAAACCTCTCAATGCTACTGTAACAGAATTAAATTTTTCTCCCTTTAATATTGACATTGGCAACTTTGAAATGCAATTGCTGGATTTAAAAAACAAAGAACTGTGGAGCTCAAAATTTGAACGTCTTTGTGCTGATATATAAATATTGGAGAAAAATAAATGTGAACTTAGTTCACAGCACAAGTGGTCTGCTTTGAAAGACCTGGAGAAAGAAGATACGTTGATTTTTAACACCTGGAATAGAATTCCTGACCCATATAATCAACTGAAAAAACTAGCGTTTGCTGTTCTTTCCTTATTCGGGTCTACATATTTATGCGAACAATCATTTTCAAGCATGAACCTTATCAAGAGTAAATTGAGAAGTCGTCTTATTGATGAGAACCTGGAATCGTGCCTAAAATTCAGAAACAGCAAAACAACAAACAAACCTGACTTACCCAAACTTTCCAAGGAGATGCAAGGCCATTGTTCACATTAGTGTTTGTCAGTCATTGTCATGATTTAACTTTATGGATATTGTAAGGTAAATTGTAAGGAATTTAATTTTATCAATAGATAATATCATTATTAAGTATGATATCAAGTTTTATTCAACGTACCTATAGTTTAACTAAGACTTAAAACTTTAAGTAAAGTTTATTAGGTTAATTTTAGGGAATGTTGTGGAGTGAAAGAAGATGTAGTGTCGAGGATTGAGAAAGGTATGTTGAGATGGTTTGGACATATAGAGAGGATGAACAAAAGGAGATAGACAAACCAAGTATACAAGACGAGTGTGGATAGGAGAGTTGGAAGGGGTTGACCTCAGCAAACGTACCTCAATCAGATTGAGGACATTTTTAGCAAAGGCCAGATTAGGAGTACCCTAATTAAGTTAATAACAATGTACCTATCTATATAGTTTAAGTTTAAAAAATTTGGCTCTCAAAAGAAATTTCAATTGTTGTACTGTTGATATTTGGCTCTGTTGACTAATGAGTTTGCTGACCACTGGCCTAAGCCATCAGTCAGACATCCCCCCAGGGCTCCTGGACTGCAAGAGAGCGCTGGCCAGGCTGAGGGACCCATCCCACAAGTGAATGAATTTCATGCACCGGGCCTCTAGTATTGTAATAACTATGTATGGTGCCAGGTGGGTACAGGAAATATCAGGGTGAACACTTTGACACGTATATAATTGTCTAGCACTATGCTATATACCTGAAACTAATACAAAATAATAATGAATGAAACACTGATTGGAAAAAAAAATAAACAGGAAAAACACACACTTTATACTAATAAGATATACTCCAAGAATGTAAGAATGGTTTGGCAATGGGAAATGTTCAACATAATTCATTATATTAAACCAAGCAACAAAACCATTTGCTTATACTAATACATAGGAAAAAAAAACAAAAATACATAATGAAATGAAAAAATCCAGCTGCCATTCCTAGTTAGATTTAAGTCACACATTAGAAGAATAATGCTAAACCAACTTTCTAAAATATTAAAGACTATTTCTTAAAATTAAAAAAGCAAATAGTATATTAAAAGGCAAAATACTAAAACTATTGTCATAAACTCAGATCAGACAAAATTATCTTTACTCACACATATTACTTTGAACCTAGAAAATAAGAAACACTAAAAAGAGATTGGCATTAATAATAAATTTGGTAAGGTGCAGTTTGTGAAAATATAAACAAGCTAATTTTTCTCTTTTACAAAGAAAAAAATAGAAAAATTTTAAAATCTTGATACTCTATAGTAACAAAAATGATAAAATGCCTAGGAATACATTAACAAATATAGCTAGAGGGTAGACCTAAAGGAAATTCTAAAATTTTATTGAAGGATATAAATCAAAACTGAATGAATGCAAAGATATGCCATGTTTCTGGGCAGAAAGACTTTTTAGAATGTCAGTTTATAATCTAACTAGTGTTTCGGTGCACAAAATTTGTGCACATTAAAAGGGAATTAGAGGAAATATTTTAATATTGCTATTTGCCCCTTCTCTATAATAGAAGTGTCAGAGATGAAAGAAAATTAGTAAAATGTATATGAAAATCTCCCTCCTATCAGAGTCTGGGGTGCACTGTGTGACCCAGAGTCAAGTCCACACCCACCAACTCATGCCTCAAAATATCATGAGACCCAGACCTGGCCGGCCCCATCCCTATCAAGCCCTGCCAGGAGGGGGGGCACAGCCTCAAGTCCCCCAGCCCTGGCGCCGGGGTGGGGATGAGGCCTCAGGTCCCCCAGCCCAGCCTCAGGTCCCCGGGCCCCAGCGCCAGGGAGGGGGACGTGGCCTCAGATCCCCCATCAAGCTCCACTGGGGGGGGGAGGGGGCGTGCAGTCTCAGGTCCCCCATCAAGCCCTGCTGGGCAGGGGACATGGCCTCAGGTCCCCTGGCCCCAGCGCCGGGGCTGGGGGCATGGCCTCAGGCGCGAGGGCATGATGTCCATTTGCATATTAGCTCTTTATTATATAGGATATATACTAGTAAATTTAATACAGCTCCTGTCACAATTCCAAAGGATTTTATTTTATAACTGGATAAAGTGATTGCCAAAATAAGTTTAAAAAATAGTACAGGAAAGAACTTGACATACACACACATACTATAAATCAAAATGGTCATATATTGGCAGAGGGAGGACTATATTGGTAGAACAGAATAGAATCTAGAAATAATTCAACTGTATTATCTATTAATTGAAAAAAACCATGATCCACCTAGCAGCTTGGTGTCTTCACTTTCAACTATCTTTTCTTCCGCTCAACCTCAGGCACCCACACGTTTATAATTTCTCTCTACTCCCAAAATCTCAGTCAAGAATCTCTCCAGCATTGCCTATTTTTCCAGCTCTCTTGCCTTGGTATGTACATTACAAAATATTTGACCATATTAGGAACCCTCATCCTTTGGTTCTACCATATTATTTTGGCTATAAAAAATTTCCTGCTGAACTCACTAGTTAAAAGACCAATGACGGTTCTGGCTTAGGAATGGACATCTAAGCATGAGTTTGTTTCTAGGCCCTCACAAGTACATGATAAAAATATATTAAGGAATTAACAGTTCTTAACAGCAAAGAACATTCTATGAGGTATTTCTAAATTTAAGCAAAACGGAGAAAACATGGATGTGTCTCATGGACAAAAGAGGAGATAAAGCAAGTCTGGAATATGCATGTAGAGCCTGCAACAGAGGCCAGAGCCCATCTGCCTGCGGGCCACAGAGAAAGCCCCAGGCAGCATCAGATATAGAGGAAGTGATGGTACCAAGTGAACCAAACATTATATACAAGCAAACTTTTTGGTAATAGAAATGTTCCAGATCTTAATTGTTATAATGGTTACATAAAGGCATATGTTTATTAAAACTCATCCTGGATAAAATGATTGCCAAAATAATTATAGTCAAAATATAATTCTAAAATCAATGCATTTTATTTTATGTAAAATATACTTCAATAAAGATATTTTTAATTGCTCTAGAAACTTATCCTCCACAAATATTTAACAACACAAAGTTATTCACTGACAATTCATGGGCAACTGTTTGAATAAACTGTGTAGTCCACAATGGAGGACTTGCAAAAGAATGAGGGATAGCTCCATGAACTAAAGATGTATAAAGAGTTTTTTCAGGTCATATTGTTAAGTTAAAAAAAAAAAAAAAAAGATGATCCCAAAGAATGTACATAGTACACTACATTTTGTGTAAGAAATGGAAAAAAATAATATTGCATGGTTTTTGCAAAAAGAAAAGAGAAGGGGAGGGCGCCTGGCCAACATGGCTCAGTGGTTGAGCATCGACCTATGAACCAAGAGGTCATAGTTTGATTCCCGGTCAGGGCACATCTCTCTCCCTCTCCCTTCCTCTCTAATATCAAGAAAAATATATTTAAAAAAAAGGGGGGGGGGGTGTTAGATCAGGATGGAATCAATAGGTGTAGGAACATGACTTCTCTGATTTAGCTTTCAATACAGTATTAACTTTTATTTAAGAGATTAAAGGGTTTTTAAAAATCTTAAAATTGAATACAAGCAGAAACAAATGAACTTATGTCAAACAGATAATAAAACCACATAGAAAAAAAGAATTTATTCACCAGGACATTCCCCTACCACTGCCCTACTCATTCCTGTGTCTCATAAAAAATGCTTTATAGGCCAGCATGGCTCAGTGGTTGAGAATTGACCTATGACCCAGAAGATCACAGTTAGATTCCCAATGAGGGCACATACATGGATGGATTGCGGGCTCAATCCCCAGTAGGAGGCATGCAGGAGGCAGCTGAACAATGATTCTCTCTTATCATTGGCATTTCTCTCTCTCTCCTCTCCCTTCCTATTAAACCTTTTCCTTGGAATTTCCATTTTCTTTCTTCAAAGAACTATAAAATCTCATTGATTAATTTGTGAACACAGGGACAGAAAGGTGGAGAAAGAGCAAATGAACTGACATTTATGTTCTTCTGCCCTAGGACATCAGTGCTCCTGGCATTTGGACTCAGGACAGGACTTACAACATCACTTCCGTTATCAGGCTTTTGGACTTGGGCTAAACTACATCACCCGTTTTTGTGGTTCTCCAGCTTGCAGATGGCATATTATGGGACTTCTTGGCCTCCATAACTGAGGTCAGACTGGAAATACAAACTAAATTAAGGAACATTCACCCGGAATTACCAACTGAGGTGCAGCTGAGAAGGAAACTTATATCAAGGAAGGACGGAAAACACCTGGAGACTGGTAGGAAGGGTGAAGTCAAGAGAAACTGACCCAGCTTCCATGCGTGGCAGGCCAAGAGTGAAGAGGGATCTCTCGGCTACCAGAAGGTCTCTTCCCTCAGAAGATCAAGGCCCAGAACCCAGGCTGGGCTCCACAGCCTGGGGCACCAGAGCCAAGAAGAGTAGCCCACATAAATCCAGCCAGGAAAGGGGGCAGGACTTTCTGATTAGGGGAGTCTGGAGCCGGTTAGAGATAAACAATAAATAAGGCTACCAACAATAAAAAATATATTTTAAAAAATGTATTATAAGAACAGCAACATGCAGAGATGAATATACAGATGATCCCATTAAAAAAACAAGAGTAAAATAATATATATACACTAGAAATTCATGCACTGGGGTGGGGAGAAACCTCAGCACGGCCTGTGCCCTCTTGCAGCTCAGGACCCTTGGGGGATGTCTGCCTGCCTGCTTGCTGCTCCTTACCACTCAGCTCGCTGCTCCTTAGAGCTATCGCTGAAGGGGGAGAGGCTCCTACCACCACCACTGCGCTTGCCAGCCATGAGCCCGGCTTCTGGCTGAGTGGCACTCTCTCTGTGGGAGCACACTGACCACCAGGGGGCAGCTCCTGCATTGATAGTCTTCCTCCTGGTGGTCAGTGTGCATTATAGCAACTAGTTGTTCTGGTCGTTCCACCATAACAGTAGCTTAGGCTTTTATTATATAGACCAGAGGTCCTCAAACTATTTAAACAGGGGGCCAGTTCACTGTCCCTCAGACATTCCACACATGCGCACTGCGGGCCCGGGACGAGTCGGCTGCTAAGCAGGACAGGCAGCGGCAGCAAAAACACCCGGTGGGCCGGATAAATGTGGCCCGCGGGCCATAGTTTGAGGACCCCTGATATAGACTATAGCCCGATGCACAAAATGCATGCACATTAAAAGGGAATTAATTAGTAGAGCTATTTTAATATTGCTATTTGCCCTTTCTCTATAATAGAAGTGTGAGAGATAAAAGGAAATTAGTAAAATGTATATGAAAATAATATATACATTTATTAATAAATAAACAGTAACAAAAGGATATAACAACAGAGGCATGATATAAAAACGGCAAAAACATGATATGAAAACAAAATCATGATATAAAAACAACAGTGATGCAAACAATGACTGATAAAGTGATTAAACTTATTCTAATATCTCCTGTACACCACATTAAGAGTGAAAACACTTTCAGAGTGCTTGACTAATTTCCCTTGTGATGAAGTACTTAGAACTTTAACTGTAACGTCACATGCTCTTCAAACTCGAGAGAAAGCAACATGTAACTGACCATGTGCAAAAACGAGTTCAGGTAGGAATATGCCTACTCTGTCTAGAGTTTGTCCTTGTGATTTATTAATAGTCAAAACAAATGCTGGTATCACGGGAAACTGTCGTCGAATCAATTTAAAAGGGAGACCAGTGTCAGATGGAGACAAATTAATTCTTGGAATCAGAACAACCTCTCCCTCTGCAGATCCTGTTATTACTTTAGCTTTGATAATGTTAGGTCGTAATCTTTTGATAATAAATCTGGTACCATTACAAAGACACCATTTACTATTGAGATTTCTCAATAGCATAATGATTGCACCCACTTTCAATTTTAATTTATGACACAGCATTCCCAAAGGAGTAATACTATTAAGAAATTCGATTGGAAAATTTTCCTTTTCAGCATCATCTGTGGAATCAATGGAATCATCACTCAAATATGTGTGAAAATTCCATCGAGTATATCCAAAATTTCTTCATTTAATTTTTGGACATGCTCATTTTTTGGACAAAGAATTGCATGTTTAGATATATTTTTAATATTATCTATAGATATAGTATTTCCAATGGTAGCTTCAATAATAGATGCATTACAAATCATTTCATAGGGGATTTCAATAATATCCATTCCTAAATGAAAACTGCTATCAAGTTTGCCATCTTCAAGTTTTACTAACCATTCACTATAAGCAGAATCCTCTGATCTCATATTTGTTTTAAGAGACAACTTTCTGAAACATCCCCAAATATTACAGTACTTTAAACTCGTTTGTACTATGACCGATCACACAGCATGTGGTACAATACTGACACATTGTCGAAAATCCCCTCCAAGAAGGAGAACTTTCCCACCAAATATAACATTCAGACTCATAATTTCTCTTAGTAATCTGTCTATGGCGTTTATAGTATGACTGGATGCCATGGTGCATTCATCAATAATGAGAAGTTGGGCCTTTTTAATGGTTTTAGCAACTTCACTCTTTATATTGAGTCTAGAAATTGAAGTTTCATTTAATGGAATCGGTAATTTATATTGAGAATGAAAGGTGATTCCACCAAGAAGTAAATTTGCAGCAATTCCTGTTGACGCTGTGGGTAAAACAGTACTACCATGACCTCTAATATAATGTACTAGAACTTTATATAGATATGCAGGTGAATAGGATTCCTAGCTGGCAGGCCCCTGAAGGCAAGCTGGCTACCTGTTGATTCCGTGAGGAATGGGGCTCCCTCCTCCCTCCTGTCAGGGTCCAGGGTGCAGGTGAATGGGGTTCCTGGCTGGCAGGCAACTGACAGCAAGCTATCCAACAGCAGATTCTGTGAGGAATGGGGCTGCCTCCTCCCTACTGTTAGGGTCTTGTTTGAAGGCCGGACTCAGTACTTCCACACTCTGCTCCAAGGGCGGGTTCCTGCCTTAAACCTTGCCCTGATGGCAGGTTCCTGCCTGAAACCTCGCCCTGCAGGAAACAGCTGGGGGAAGGCGCAGCCGTTTCCAAGATGACCCCTGCAGGACTGACTTCCTTCCAGTTGGTCGAGCTTCTGGACATGATGTTATACCCAGGGTTTTTATATAAGTAGATATTTACATAGGATTATAGAGGCATGGAACAATGCAGAAAGGGTACACATGCCAGGCTGTAACACTAATGACCTCAGGGAGAACAAGGGAAGAGTGCATTTTCCCATGACAAAGAAAATTAAATAAAAAACCATGAGACCCTATAAAACAATAGGTCTTTAAAATCACATGTATGAAGTTAACTCATTTATATGTATATATTCACAAATATATGAAGATACCTCACTAAAATATTAAGTTACTTAACAATATTGGCTTTCATCAACACATTGAGCCTAATGGATAAAGAGCCCCTACATATGCATTTACACAGTATACATTTGGTTGTAAGAAAAAAATGAAACTCCAACTCAAACTGGCTTCAACAAAAAAGGAATTTATTGGCTCTCATAAGTAAAAAGTGCAGAAATAATCTGACTTCTGTTCCAATTTGATGGAGGTTCCAAATTGCTTCAGGGTTCCAAGTTAGAATCCCTCTCCTTTTCTTGGTACTGCCCTCAGGCTGGCTCCTTTATGTTAGAAAATGAGCTGCAGCAAGGTCAGACGTGAATCCTCATACCACACCATCTCCAAGACAGTGTCTTCATCAGCAGTTCCTGAAAAAGCCTCAGCAAACATCCTATCTCATAAAGCGGTAATATGCAAATTAACCATCACTCGAACACACAAGATGGCCGCCCCCATGTGGTCACAAGATGGCTGGCAGGGGAGGGCAGTTGGGGGGGACCAGGCCTGCAGAGAAGGGCAGTTAGGCATCGATCAGGCTGGCAGGGAGTGGTTAGGGGGTAATCAGGCTGGTAGGCAAAAGCGGTTAGGGGCAATCAGGCAGGCAAGTGATTGGGTGCCAGCAGTCCTGGATTGTGAGAGCGAGGGATGTCCGACTGCTGGGATCGGGCCTAAAAGTGCAGTCAGACATCCTCGAGGGGTCCCAGGGGAGAGGGTGCAGGCTGGGCTGAGGGACCCTCCCCCCCCCCCCCCCCAATGCACGAATTTCATGCACTGGGCCTCTAGTCTTTTAATAAGGAGCATGATCTGGGTAAGGTGCCTATCCCTGAACCATTTACTTTGAGTGTGTGGGGGGGCACAGGGGAAGCTGGGAGAGGAGGCAGCATGGCACTGTTTAAAATTAACTGGGTTAACTCTAGAGCTGAAGGCATGGCAATGCCATCCAAACCACATGCTCAATAATGGGATAATGGAGGGAAGGGGGAGTGGGGAAGGGGCAATAGTTATACAAAGAAAAAGTGGGTGGTATTGTGAGAGAAGGAAGTGGATACTGGATGGGCAACCACAACATACACAAACAAGGAAGTTATGCAATAAAATATTAAAAGTACTCAATCTAATTAGTTATCAAAGAAATATAAATAAAATTACATAATTTGTTGCTTATCAGATTGATAAAAAAGAAATATTTCTTATGTGTGTGAGAGAGATGGTAAAGGCAAGACTGAAAATTGGAGCTCACACTGCTATTGGAAAGGTGCTTGTGTACAAAGCTGTTTTAACTAGAAGGCACTTAAGCAAATTTCACACCACAATTAGAAACATTACTGGTTTCTAAATATGAAACAAAAAGCTAACAACAAATAGTAAAATTTAGAGTCCCATAACGTAACAGAAGTTGATTACCTTTTCCCCCGCTCCAATCTGATAGATGTTTCCATTTTGGAAAAAATAAAGATCAGATTTCCTGGGTAAATCTATATTCTTTAGCTCCAAGTCTTGACTTGGCCTATTTCTTTCTAGTCTCTTCTTTCAACATTCCTGGACAAAACCCAGAATGAAGCCTATAGTTGGCTAATCTTGGCATAGCTGGGGTCAGAACTAGTAAAATGTCTTCTGAAAACTAATTAAAGCTTTTACCCCATCCCAACTCGGGAAAATACATGAGGAACAAGAAATTCCTTAAGTGTGATTGTTGAAATAGACCTCAATACATAGAAGCATAATGCTTGAATACTGAGACTTACAGTCTAGAGTACCTACAGGATTATTCTGATAACTTGATAATCAGAAAAAATATACACTAAACTGTATTTAAAGATATTACGGCTATGAGGTAGGTCTGTGCCATCCCACAGGTAGAATAAGTAGTGGCATAAGAAGGATGCTCTTATGAGCTATGGGGTCAGTCCCACACTTTGTACAGAATCATGTATATTTAAGTAAGCAAACTACAATGAATCAAAATGAAGTCCAATTCCAGTGCACTCAATTAGAAAATCAACACCAAGTGTGAATTTAGATGACAATTAAGTACTTGAAGTGAAAATACCTCTCCCCACCGACCCCCAAAATTTGATTTTGAACAAGACTGTTCCTGGATTTTTCTCAAATCCAGTTACAAATAGGAAGTTAAGGTGCCATAAATCCCCTGACATTGTACTATTCTAAGTCAGAGATTTTCATTCCACCCTGAGAAGATAAAATAACTGAGAGAAAACCTACTCCACTACCTTAACTTTTTGGTTAAATGACTTGTACATGGCTGGTTTACATCAATGGGATTTATTCTATAACCCAAAAATCTGAAATATTTCTATTATATGTAAAAAATAACAATAAGAAATAGGAAAACTCTTTCAACCCTATTGAAACTAGTCACAGCAAAGGGAGCAGTGGTCAAGAACATGGACTCAGCAGTGAAGATGCCTTAACTGGAATCCAACTCCATCACTGATTAGCTATGTGATCTTTGGGAGGTTACCTAACAAAATTGTGGTTTCATTATCCTCATCTTTAAAATGGAGTACCAACCAATCTCTTAAGGTTGCTGTGAGGTTTCTTGAGATAATTCAGCACTTAGAACAGCACTTCACACAAAGGAAACTTTCAATAAATGCTATTACTCCATCTTAAGAGTAATTGAGTATATGTTTGTTTAAGTCTATTTCTGTATTCTGAGAACTCAAACACTACATCCTAATTGTTCTAATTTGCACCGTCTGCATAAAGCACTTTAAAACTACTTCAAATGCTTGGAAAATAAAAATTAACGAATTCCTTTCAGTGGCTAATTTTAGATATTACAACTACTTCACTTAGAAAAACTCCACTATGAAACAATAAGCTTGCAACAAAATAGTAAAGGGAAAGCCACAGAATACAATAGAACTTGAATAACACTATATTCAGAGGTTCTTCAGTTGATGAGAGTAATCAGGAAATGGATAATACTTCCTGAACAAATTCATCTAGGGAAAGCAGGCTATATTTATTCAAAAACTATAAAAGATTACAATATAAATCAAACAAAATTAGTTTTTAAAAGTTAAGTGATTAATGTATCCAAATTCTGACCAATTCAAGGCAATAATACAATGTACAGAAAGATTATTACATAGCCCAAAGAGCAAAAAACAATAAACAGAAATGCCTTATCAATACAGACACTACATGAATATAGAAATCTACAGTTTCAATGTAACAAAGAAATCCTAAGTACATGTGTTGGCTACCTTTTTTCAAATTAAAGTAGTAAATGTTTTATACTTGGTAAAAACATATATACTGTACACAACTTTTAATCACATGTAATGAGGTCTAACAAGTGTGAATAAAGTAGAATGTAAGGTTTCATGTGGAGGTGGACATTTCAGAAAGAACCCAACTTCAGGTAAATCCATTATCACATATATTGCAAAGATAACCCACAAAAGTGCTTATCCTTTGCAACTGCATACAGAGAACAAAATGCCCAGAAATTAGTATCAGAATCTTACTGTGAAGGGTATTAGAGTGACTGACTTATCTGAAAAGACACATTACTTATTTGGGGGCTTAAACAGCAGAGGTCAATGTGAATTAAATAACATGAGTAAAAAAAAACCATACAATGTACAATAGCTAGAGGTTAGAAAACTGAATATTGTGGGAAAGATTTATTAGTCTGTACAAGTTGGTTTTAATAAAATATTGACTACATGTTACAATAAATTACCAAGATTTTCATTGCAACACTATTTCCCCACACACATCAAAATCTGGAAGCAATATGTCTTTCTCAAATTGTCATTTAGTGTTTTTTATCCCAACCCTCAAAATACAGACATAGGTTTTTTAATATTAACATGCCATTTATGGAAGTCATTAGATACAGCTATTCATAAACATTACACAGCTACAATGGAGGTACCTGGACGAACACCATCAACATTTATAGAAAAAGGTGTTGGTTTCAAAGTGTAAGTACAACATGAGCCACAAAAACACTCTATTCGTGTCTTTCCGAAACCAAAATGGGGAAAACCTTATTGCCATTCTGCCAAACACCCACTAAAAATGCTGCATTAAGGGTCATGAATCCAATGTACATATCACAGAATTAAAACTCCAGTTAAGCAACTGAGCTACTCATTGAAGTAAATTAAAAAGATCAAACTTCTTTAACATATCAATGCTATTTTAGAAGCATCATCAGAACAGAAATTTAATTATAAATTGGCCTGGACTGCATTCTATAAAAAGAATTTTGCTTAATACCACAAGAGAATCTGTCAGCAGACATCCTAGGGAAAGCTGTGGAATCATGCTTTTTGTTATTCTTGAAGAAACTCAACAGGTTGAATACCTGTAATCTCTCAGCAGTTCTAGGAGTTCTACATATCAATTAATTCAGTAATTGATAGGAGTATTTAAGCAAAAAAAAAAGACCAAAAGTAGACCTTGTTCTCACATATATTAGATAGGTGGATTTTTAAAAATCACATGATAAATGTAAATCATAAAATCAAGTGTACTTATAAAAGGTACACCAATTTTATGTTACATAAAAACTGTAAACTGCAAACTGTGCATGCTTACCATAACATTTTACCTGGGAAAGCCAATGAATGAGATTTCTTGTAAATACTTATGCCATGATACAAAACAAATATGTGCAAACTGCAAGGTCCCTAAAATAGCAGTTAAAGAGTTTATATACAGAAAGATGTCACTATCTGATCAAATATGGCATTTCCCAGAGTTTATAACACAGAACAATAACCTCCACAGGCTCCTCCTCCATGGCCTTCTTCCCTGTGTGACAGTTTGACTCCTTTATTCTGGTTCTCACTTTCCCACAGTCCAGGCGTCTGAATGATCTTTTCAACAAGTTCTTCAAAGGCACACTGTACACCATCACAGGTTTTTGCACTTGCCTCTGAAATTCAAGGGAAAATGTCACAGTATATTCCTTCTGATCATAGGCCTATGCTTTTATGGGAAACTATTATGGCATATATATCAGCCTACAATATGTAAAGACCCAAATCAACAATTTCCCCCCACAGGTTTAGTATTAGTGAATTTCCTCAAAGTCTCAGTGCCTATCAGCTTTACCATTAACGCATCTCCCAGATTAGCTAACTTTCCACCACCTGCCAAAAGCTACAGTCAAAGCCACCAGCTTCATTCATCTGGGCCAGTGGTTCTCAACCTTCCTAATGCCGCGACCCTTTAATACAGTTCCTCATGTTGTGGTGACCCTCAAACATAAAATTATTTTCGTTGCTACTTCATAACTGTAATTTTGCTACTGTTATGAATCGTAATGTAAATATCTGATATGCAGGATGTATTTAGGCAACCCCTGTGAAAGGGTCGTTCGACCCCCAAAGGGGTCGCGACCCACAGGTTGAGAACCGCTGATCTGGGCTATCTACACTAAAAAGAGAAAAATGGTAATTGGCATACGGCGATACCTTTTTCATTGGCTAATCAGGGCTATATGCAAATTAACTGCCAACTAAGATTGGCAGTTAACTGCCAACAAGATGGCGGCTAATTTGCATATGTAGGCACAATGCAGGGAGGCGAAAGGGAAAGCAGGAAGAAGCCCCCTGCCACTGACAGTGATCTGAAACCCAGGGGGGAGCTAAGAGCTGGGGGGCAGGGCAAAGGCGGCCCTGGGGCCGCCTTTGCCCTGCCCCCCAGCCATGATCAGAGAATCAGGCGCCTTTGCCGCCCTGGCCAGTGATAGCAGGAAGTAGGGGTGGACCCAGCGATGGGAGCTGGGCAAGGTCGAAGCTGGCAGTCCCAGGAGCTAGGGGTCCCTTGCCTGGGCCTAAAGCGAAGTCCACGATCGCGGCGCCCCCCCGCTGCCACTGCAGGTCCCCGCTGCCCGGGCCGGACGCCTAGGCCAGAGGTGTTAGGCCTGGGCAGGGGCGGAGACTGCAACCGAGGGGAGCTGGGGGTCCCCTGCCCAGGCCTGACACCTCTGCCGGAGGCCTCAGGCCTGGTCAAGGGGCCGATCCGGTGATTGGTGATCGGAGGGTGATGAGGGTCAACTCCTCTGGCCAAGGCATCAGGCCTGGGTGGGGGGCGGAGCCGGGGATTGGGGGGATATGATGGTCCCCTTGCCCAGGCTTGAACCCTGGGTCAGAGGCGTCAGGTTTGGGCGGGGGGTGGAGCAAGCGATCAGAGGGAGATGGGGGTCCCCTGCCCAGGCATGATTCCTGGGCCAGAGGCCTCAGGCCTGGGCGGGGGCCAGAGCCAGTGATCGGGGGGAGATGGGGGTCCCCTGTCCAAGCCTGACACCTCTGGCGGAGGCGTCAGGCCTGGGCAAGGGGCCGATCAGGTGATCGGAGGGTGATGGGGGTCAATGCCTGAGGGCTCCCAGTATGTGAGAGGGGGCAGGCTGGGCTGAGGGACACTCTCCCCCCCCCCCCCCCACACACACACACACACCCAGTGCACGAATTTCATGCACCGGGCCCCTAGTTGTATTATAAGAGAATAACTAGCCTCTTGCTTCTGCTTCTCATAGTCCATTTTCTACACAAATGGGTCCTTTTTAAAAAAAGTATCAGATCACAGCACTATTCCCTTGCTTTCTACCACACTTAGAATTAAAATCTATTTCTTTACCATATCCAGTGAGGTCCAACATGACCTTTTTAAATCCCAGCTCCCATTATCACCAATCTTTCCCCAACACACACTGCTCCAGCCACAGCTTTCTTCCTGTTTCTTAAATACACTAAACTGGCTTCTACCTACCTCAGGAAATATCTGGTATTCTCTCAGCCTGAAATGCTCTCCCTCTAGGTTTTCATATGAGTGATTCTTGTTTAAATGTCATTGCTTTACAGAACTCTCCCTAATCAGTTCTCACACCGGTCATCCTCTCTTTTCTTACAATGTTTTATTTCTTTCAGAGGATTATTCACTTATTTGTTTCCTATACTAGAACATAGGCTCCATGAAAACAGGGAGTTCGCTCTATTCACTATTATATCCTCAGTAGCCAATCAATATTTATTAAATAAACAAATATTGAAATGAAGGACACCCAGCAAGTAAGCTGTAGAGATAGTACTCAGTTCCTTTCTAAAACTCCCTATACCTTCCACTTACAGCACCCTGCTTCTACCTATATATGATGTGTTCCCATATTAATTTATTGATTACTAGTCAATTCTAACACTATGGACTAAATTGGTAATTCCTAAAGCTGGCTTCGCATTAGAATTAACTAGGATGTTTTTTATATATCGCCTTCTAGGCCTTCTTTCAAACCCATAATACGGACCAGGGGCCTATAATTTTGAAAAGCTCTGCAGGTGCTTCTGATATAGGCGGTCCACTTTTCTAGGTGAGGGGGTCAGCAAACTTTTTTTGTAAAGGGCCAGATAGTAAATATTTTAGGCTTTGTAGGCTGTATGGTTTCTATTGTAACTGAACTCTACCATGAATCCAAAAGCAACCGTAGACAATATGTAGGTAACTGAAGGTGGCTGTATTCCAATACAAATGATGGGGCCAAATTTGGCCCCAACTGTAGTTTGCCAAACCTTGCTCTACCATGCTTCTGAAATATTAATCTGCATGCAAATCACATGAAGATTTTATTAAACTGCAGATTCTAATTCAGAAAATCTGGTTATAGCTTGAGATGAAGCATTTCTAGCAAGCTTCCAGGTGGTGCCACTGTTGCCACATGAACCAGCAAGGTACAACTTTAGCACTAGGAGCGTGGCTTTATTGAATGGCATAACATCCTGAGAGAAATAATTTGATTGTGTTCTGTATGACTTCATATAATGAGATCCTATTTTTTATTACAGAAGGAAAAATAAAGAATCTGATTCTATAGTTAGATGCTATAGCATGAGACAACTATGAACTAAATACCTCTATCTATAATAATAAAAGCATAATATGCTAATTAGACCGGGTGATCTTCCAGACGAAGCTAGGGCTGCACGGGAAGCCCGGCAGCCGGAGGGAAGCCCGGGTCCGGGGAGCCAGAGGGAAGCTGGTGCCGTCAGCCGGGGGAAGGAAGGCCTACTCTTGCACAGATTTTGTGCATCAGGCCTCTAGTATCATTTATAATTCATTGAGAAAAATTTAACAGAAATTCCATTTTTAAATTGCTCATTAACAATGAAATGATAAATATTCACACACCTACCTATAAATAACATGGAATGCTTTCGTGCAAATTTCAGGCCTTCATTTCTATCAACTTCACGATTTTCCTAAAAGATGGATGCAAAGATTTTAAAAAGCTACCAAGACACAGAGAAAAAATGCCAAGTGTCTAACTTCTTACCTTATCGATTTTATTTCCAACTAGCATGTCTACTATGTCATTTCTTGTGCAGTATGTTTCCAATTCATTTAACCAATTATCCAGCTTAACAAAGGTGTCTCTTCGTGTGACATCATAAACTGAAATAAAGAGTCATTAGTAAATAAGAATTTAAAAATAAGAGCAATGATATCATATTTTTGATATGAAAATTAAAACTAACATTACCAATAGAAAAATCTGTTTTTTAAGTCTTTGATGCTTAACAATCAGTATTCAATTTTATTAACATACACTGTTAAGAAGAATTAAGTTATATCCTGTGTGATAACTGAAAATTAATTGAAGCAAAACAACTGCTGCCCCCATTCATAATAAGAAAATGAAATCTGTATAAAAACCAAGTGTTAAAAAAAAAAAAAAAAAAAAAAAAAAAAAACCAAGTGTTTTGGTTCAAATCTGTGGCAAAATACCAAAAATTTTACATGAATTTAAACATCTATAACCCTGTTGATTTGTTTCTTACAAAAAACAGAATTTGAAAACCCAAGTAAAATTAGTACATGGGATCCTGACTGTCTTCCTCTGTTATCACTTTCACATTATCTGCATTATAGTAAGTAAAGAGCTTTATTAATTTACAGTATTTTCTAAACTTAGGAGGTGCTAAAACCAAAACAGTAAGACTCACTGTCAAATAGAAGTAAAACCAAAGCCTCACAAGTCACAATTTGAAAGAATTCTCCCTACAACTGGTCAATATTCATTTTAAACCATTTCCCAGGAGCATTAAAAACACTTTTAATGCAAGCCTGTAAGATAGAGCAGCATCTGAGGTGTGAGGTGTAGGCTCTGCTGCTCCAGAGCCTGGCCTCCAAGCCTCCCAGCCCAGGAGAGCATCTGTCAGCTCTGGCCGGCTCTATCACAGGAATGTCATTGATCAAGATGAAAATCCCAGAAATGTGGAGTTTCTTGACAAGACATCTAAAAATGTTGGAGGATCTGTGGGGGCTCCAGCATGTAGTAATGTAATGAAATTATAGATTCAAGTGGATGGAAAGGGGAAGATCGTGGATACCAAGTATAAAACATTTGGCTAGCCGAAACCGGTTTGGCTCAGTGGATAGGGCGTCAGCCTGCGGACTGAAGGGTCGCGGGTTCGATTCTGGTCAAGGGCATGTACCTTGGTTGCGGGCACATCCCCAGTGGGAGATGTGCAGGAGGCAGCTGATCGATGTTTCTGGCTCTCTATCTCTCTCCCTTCCTCTCTGTAGAAAGTCAATAAAATATATTAAAAATAAATAAATAAATAATAAAATAAAATATATATTAAAAAAAAAAAAAAAAAACATTTGGCTATGGTTCTGCAACTGCCTCCAGCTCGTTGGCCACTGAACAGCTAAAAAGGAAGACAGTGAAGGAAGCCTTGACCATCAAAAACACAAATATCATCAAGGAGCTCTGCTTTCTCCCTGTGGAACTGCACTATACCACATTGGCTGAAGATACAATCAAGGTCACCCTGGCTAATTAAAAACTGAAACAAGAATCCAGGAAAGGCAAGGTGAAGAAGAAATGAGCCCTTGGCAAAGCTTCCAGCAGGACACATCAGCTGCTAGCCCACCAGCCATGCAGTCACCATAGATTCCAAAAGCCCCTCGCATACTATAATAAAAGAGCTATGTGATACCCACATTTGTGGTTCTACTGCAAGCAAAATACAGTTTAGTTGTTCTGAATCCTGTGGTTTCTTTCAGCCCACTTTTATTACTTTAACCCAATTTGTGTATATTTTGTATTGTGTGTATGGCCTTAAAAGTGAAATCAGTAAGTCTCAAGTTTTGATAGTACATGAAATGCACAAAGATTTATTTTACCTAAATCTACTTTGGGGAACATTACCAATAGAACTCCTTAGTATGGTTATTTGATAGAACTAAGTATTATACATAATATATATCTGCATATATATAATAAAAGAATGTAAGAACAAAAAATAAAGGACAAGCACTTTTCAATAAGTTACAATGGAATCCACATTTGGTTTTTAAATTTTGTGTGATTATAAATCAACAGTGTTAAGGGCTTTGTGCTATTTTTTTAATGACTAATAAAATGCCACTAACTGAAGATCAGTTTTTAGTAATACTCTGAGACCAACTATATGTGGATTAATCCTCAATTATTTCCTTAGTAACATGTACTTTTAAGTCTAATAAATTAGTCTGATCTTTATTTTTTAATTGCTAGACAAAGGGTTGAAAACAAATTTTGAAAGTTCTGTTACCACTGTAATTAGCTGATATTAGTAACAGGAAAGGAGCAAAGGGAAGGCCAGACATTATGAGCATAGTCATCTGGGCAGCTTCACCAGAAGGCTGCAACTTTACACTTCCCAGGAAACCACCATTCCCCACAGATCACCATGGTAAGGGGTCCAACAAAGGGGAAGATACAGGCAAGCACCCTCCCTACGTCAGGGTGATGTAGGGAAGGTGCTTGTCTGTCAGCCTAACCTGGGAACAAAAATAATTGGCCAGAGGGGAGGAGCCAATGCAAGCCCACAAAAATTTGGGAATACATAATCCGAAAACAAATAATTATCTCTCTTTCTTGTGCCTCTGGCTTTGCTCCTGCTTCCTTCCATTCACCCATGTTCCCTCCCTAGCCATGTGGCCCTAGAAGCCACATGGCCCATAGCCATGTGAACCCCACATGCAATGAACTGCAGCTGGGAACACAAGCTAAACTAGCCAGATGCTGGACTGGACTTGCAAATATAGAATGGAGATTCTGGGTATTGGCTTTAATCCTAGCATTGCTGAAGATAAGACTGGACTTTTACCATGGCAAGATGAAACGAGATGAGACCTTGGAAACACAGGGGTTTAATTCCACAGAAATAAAACTTTCCACAAAACTTCATCCTCCCATGGAGAGCTCTGAAAATTCTTATCCCAGAATCACCCCCGTCCTAGCCAGTTTGGCTCAGTGGATAACAGCCTGTGGTCTGAAGGGTCCCACGTTAGATCCTAGGCAAGGGCACATGCCCAGGTTGCGGGCTCGATCCCCAATAGGGAGAGTGTGCAGGAGGCAGCCGATCAATGATTCTCTCTCATCATTGATGTTTCTGTCTCTCTCTCCCTCTCCCTTCTTCTCTGAAATAAAAATAGGGGCAATGGGTGGAGACATAGGGAGCACTTCACCAATAACCATTTCAATATTTATTAATATTAAATGAAGTTAGTACAATGTCAAGTTACACAAAAGTAGCCCTAAAGAAAAATAAAAACATATTGATGTTCACAGATAAGGAAAATCAGAAATTACTATAATAAACAACATTTTAAAAATAGTATATTAAAGTAAAAACTTACCTAATATAACACCCTGTGCACCTCTATAATAGCTGGGAGTTAATGTTCTGAACCTCTCTTGACCAGCAGTATCCTAAAAGTGACAATCAATTACTATTAAATTAAAAAGTATAAATAACAGACATTCAAAACACTAAGAGTAAAAAGTAAACAGCATTATTAAAAATATCAATGCACAAGTTGATTTAAAATTTGAAATTTAAATGAGTTCTCTTGACCATTATAAACTTTTGAACAATAATAGATACAGAGGCAGAGCTGCCTCAAACAGATTGTCAAACTGCAGCGGGAAGGCCGGGGAGGGTTGGGGGGCAGGAGGTAGGGGGGTAAGAGATCAACTAAAGGACTTGTATGCATGCATATAAGCATAACCAATGGACATAAGACACTGGGGGATAGGGGAGGCTAGGGGACTGTCTAGGGCGGGGAGATAAAATGGACACATATGTAATACCCTTTGTAATACTTTAAGCAATAAATAAAAAATAAATAAATAAATAAATAAATAAATGAGTTCTCTTAATGACAAGTGTTATCTATAGATATAAAAGCCTAAGCAACAGTTACGACCAGATGACCAGAAGACCAGAAGACCAGCTGGTAGCTATGACGTGCACTGACCACCAGGGGGCAGATGCTCAATGCAAGCTGCCCCCTGGTGGTCAGTGTGCTCCCACAACCAAGCTCCCTCAGCCAGCCAACCTCCCACGGTCTCTCCTCCCGGATGGCTGGGTGGTCAGTGCACTCCCACAGCCAACCTCCCGTGGCTGGCCAACCTCCTGCGGTCCCTCCCCCTGGCTGGCTGGCCCCCATCGGCCCAATCACCGGCCAGTCCGAGGGACCCCACCCATGCATGAATTTGTGCACCAGGCCTCTAGTATTAAATACTAGTAAAATTAAATGCTGACTCGTCTCTCAAAAATGCACCTAAGTAAAGGTGTTCTACCACTTTGGATTTCAGATTTTTATCAGACACAAAACCTATTTCATTGAAAGCTATGATTCTCAACTCTGGCTATGCAATGAAATTTCCTGGATAACAGGTTCCAACCTACAAACATTCTAACTTGATTGGTCTAGTCTAGGGACTGAGGGAAGTTTTTAAGATCTTCCCAGGTGATTCTAACATAAAATCAAGGTTGAGAACCACTGATTTAAAGAGAATTACAGGGGTGTCTTATTTTAGGTAAGCAACTTTTAGGTTGGACTTTTTAAAGTGTCTTCTTTACCAGTATATCTTCTTTTAGGAAAATGCATAAACCGAACCACTCCTTATTTCTGACTCATGCTGGGTGTAATAAACATAAACTGTACACTAGCAGAAAATTAAGATTTCATGAGGAAGGAACCTCATCTGCTTAAGCACCAGGTTAACTCCAGTGCCTAGAGAAAGTCCTGCCATTGGATAGCTGCTCAACTTCTGTTGTGGGAAAACAAAATGAAAAAACTAACAAGTCTCTACTTCCAGGATGGTTCCTTCTACCTTCTTTCTACTATCCTTGGGCTGTGGCTTCAAGGTATCTAAGATTATGCAAAGCAGCAGTTGGCAATTTGCTGCCTCAGCTCACCATGTATTTTATTATATAAGGTTTTATTAAAGTTTTATTGGAACATAGCCAGGCCCATTTACTCATGTACTGCCATATGGCCCACTTTAGAATTGAATTAAATATTTACTATTCACCCTTTTATGGAAAAGTTTATACCAGAGAAGACAAGGGTTGGGGGACTGTGTGAAGAGGGTTAAAGGATCAAAAAGTACAAATTGGTAGTCACAAAACTGTCACGGGGATGTAAAGTACAGCATTGGGAATATAATCAATAATATTGTAATAACTATGTATGGTGTCAGGTGGGTACTAGAAAACAGTGTGGAACACTATATAAAGTTTATGATTGTCTAACTACAATAATGTACACCTGAAACTAATATAAAATAACTAGAGGCCCGGTGCACAGATTCATGCACCAGTGGGGTCCCTTGGCATAGCCTGCGGGGATTGGGCTAAAACCGGCAGTCCAACGCCGCCTGCCCCTCCTGCTCATCCCGGCCCCGCTGTGCCTGCTGCCGCCGCTGCTCAGTAGGCTCACTGCCACTCCGCTGCGGTCTCCGGAATGCAGTGGCCAGCCGTGAGCCCTGCGTCTAGCGCCCGTTGGCCAGCTGAACAGCACTCCCACTGTGGAAGCACACCGACCACCAGGGGGCAACTCCCGAGTTGAGTGTCTGCCCCCTGGTGGTCAGTGTGTGTCATAGCGACCGGCTGACCAGTCGTTCAGTTGCTTAGGCTTTTATATATATAGAATAGAGCATGCAGGGTCTGTGCACCAGTGGGGTTCCTCGGCCTGACCTGCGGGATTGGGCTGAAACCGGCTCTCCGACATCCCCCGAGGGGTCCCAGATTGTGAGAGGGTGCAGGCCAGGCTGAGGGACTCCACCGGTGCATGATCAGGGCCGAGGAGGCACTGCGGGAGGGCTCCAAGGCGTGTCTGGCCCGTCTCGCTCAGTCCCGTTCAGCCAGACCCCAGCAGCAAGCTAACCTACTACTCGGGGCGTCTACATCCTGGTGGTCATTGCACGTCATAGTGAGCAGTTGAGTGGCCTTAGCATATCATTAGCATATTACACTTTGATTAGTTGAACAGATGACCAGATGACCGAACACTTAGCATATTAGGCTTTTATTATATAAGGTAATTAATGTAAACTAATTGAAAAATATAATTAAAAAACAAAAGAGTTTATAGACTGTTAACGTAAAGTATCCTGAAAAAAAGGAAAGCTGTATATATCAAATGTCAACTTAGCTACCATCCCCATGGTTGTAAATTTGAATTTAGCCATGGAGCAAACAAAAGCTAGCTCCTTTACATATAAAACATGCTAATAACCTCCAAGAGGTTTAGAAGGTTGGAGAAAAATTTTAAACCAGCAGTGACAGGCTCCAGCAGTAACAAGTTTCTTTCCCTCGCCACAGTAGACAATGCTTTAAGAAAATAACAATAAGGTAAAGTGTGGTTTGAGGTAATTTATAGCCTAGAAGAGAAACTTAGGAAAATAACTTTGATGTAAGCCACTCTGCACATTCATTGCTCTGCCACAGAACAATTTACATAAATGTAGAATGTCTTTGGCTTCCAGATTCTCACCACTATAGAAACTGCCCCCACCCCAACCCCTGCAATGTTAAAGTAAAAAAAGTATTAAACTTTCTAGCTCTGGCCATGTGGCTCAGTTGGTTGGAGTGTCATCCCATAACCCAAAAGGTGAAAGGTTTGATTCCCAGTTAGGGCACATACTCAGATTGTGGGTCAGTACAGGAGGCAACCGATATTTCTCACATTGATGTTTCTCTGTTTCTCCCTCTCCCTTTCTCTCTCTCTAAAATCAATAAAAACATATCCTCAAGTGAGGATTTTAAAAAAAAATTAAACTTTCTAAAGAAATAAATTTATGATGAAAAAATAATTTCTCTTTACAGAAGTTCTCCTTACTTCAAAGTTTCTTATAAAACCTGCCTCTGATATTTAAAATTATTCAATTTGCATGTTTACTCTCAAAACAATATTGAATTAAAAGCTGCATAAAGTGAAGTGGATTTACTATCCAACACAGTTTATAATATTGACAATGTGATATAGATCAGGGCAAGGACCAAGCATGAAATATTTTTGTCCAAAGACTTTTTGTTATAACAGGAAAAAAGTCATTCTACTTGCATAGTGAAAATATCCACAATTTAATAATTAATTTTTAGAACTAGGAGAAAACCATTTGAATATTAATTTTGTTCCCTTTGGTCTTCACTGAGATCAACTTCAGTAACTGCCTTAATAACACACAATATAAAAATCAGAACTTCAATTCCTGTAAAATTTGCATGAAGTCCAATGTTTTAAAAATAAAGACTGTAGCAAAAAAATATTTTAGTGTTAAAATATTACACATGATTTTGACACTTTAAATGTGCACATTTAATTAGGTCAGATGTTTGAGTCTTAACATTTTTTATTCACCGTAAAAAATATTTATATAGCCCTAGCTAGTTTGGCTCAGTAGATAGAGCATCAGCCTGTGTGCAGACTAAAGGGTCCCAGGGTCAATTCGGGTAAAGGGTACATGCCGGGGTTGCAGGACAGTAGGGGCTGTGCCGGAGGCAGCTGATCACTGATTCTCTCATCATTGATGTTTCCATCTCTCTCTCCCTCTCCCTTCCTCTCTGAAATCAATAAATATATATATTTTTAAAATGTTTATGTAGATATGATAATTTGAGCAAAAAACCCTGTGCCATAGTATTGGATCAGGATTTATAACAACTATAAAATTTGTATGTGTAAATAGAAAATTCTTGCTTGTGTTTGTTTTCAAAACAAAAATATGCAGTAAGGGGGAATGAGGACACATTTGTAATTCCTTAACTAATAAAGAATTTAAAGATAAAAAAAATGCAGTAAGTGTGAATGACATCTTTGTAAGAGAAACACAGCAGGGCTTATTATCTTGATCCTATGATTTTATTTTCTGATGGAAGATGAGAGAAGAGATTATTGAAGATGAGATGTATAAAGAAGCTAGAAAGTATCTAGAAAGGCTAAATAACAGAATGTGAGATACAGAAGTGAAGAAAGAATATAGAGAAAAATAACCATAGAGTAGGTCAGCCGTGGGCAAACTACGGCCCGCGGGCCGGATCCGGCCCGTTTGAAATGAATAAAACTAAAAAAATAAAAGACCGTACCCTTTCATGTAATGATGTTTACTTTGAATGTATATTAGTTCACACAAACACTCCATCCATGCTTTTGTTCCGGCCCTCCAGTCCAGTTTAAGAACCCATTGTGGCCCTCGAGTCAGAAAGTTTGCCCACCCCTGGAGTAGGTCATAATACATACACAGCATTTTCAGGAGGCAGTGGGGGCAAGGCTATGTTTGATTACTCTATTTGATCCTAGAAGGAGCTTCCAAATGGGAGAGAAACTAATTATACAAATAAAAGCATAAAGGAATTGGAGGAAACTACAGATTCATATATTTCTAATACTGAGTGAGAAGGTCTTCCTAAATATGACATAGCATCCAGTTGCCATGAGAAAATAACTGATCTGACCACATATATACTAAAACTTTGGTATGGCAACAACAGCTCTCCCCTGACCCCCTCCACTCCCTAGACACACATTCTCACCCTAAACAAGACCTGAAGGTAAATGACAGACTAGAAAAAAAACAAATCTTATATTTGTTACAGAGTTAGTATTACACACACATACAAGAACATTAACATATATTCATCTTAAATAAGTTTTAAAGACAAATGACAGTGGAAAAAATCAGCATTTGACAAAAACTAGTATTTTTAATATATAAAAACTTAATCATGAAAAAGATGAATGCTAATATAAAATGGGCAAAGTATATAAAAAGAAAATTCATTTAAGATATAATCAATAAATATGAGATAAAAAATTCACTAATCAAAAGAAATGCAAGTATAAGAGAAAAATTACTCAGGCAAAAATGAAAAAAAAAGTTAATATATAGTACAGAAAACCTGTTTCATATGTACCAATGTTAAGTCTTCACATTCTCTTAAGTCAATAATTCTATTTCTAGGTATACATCCTAAAATAACTGGACAAGGACACACGGATGTATAAATTAGGATGCTCATTAGATCATTGCATATTACACTGCAATTAATGAAAAATTAATAACAATGTAAATATCTTTCACTAGGGTTGACTAAATTAAGGTATAGCCATAAGATGGAATACGGGTAGCCACCTGAACTGATGTACCTCTATATTCACTGACAGAGAAAAATGTACAGAATGTAAAGTGTGTGTGTTGCCCAGGGGGTAGGGGGAGGTAGTGGCGGTTGGGGGAGAGACAAAAACATGGAGGAAAAAGAAAAAAAAAAGATATAATCCTTTCTTTTGGAAAATTGCATACAATATGTGTAACAGTATGTGCATGCCTAGGTAGTTTAAAAGATGTTAGCTAAAATGTAGAAATTGGTTAAAGATTAATTTTCTTCTCTATTTCTTATTGCTTCAATTATCCTTTTTAGAATGAGCCTATATTATCCTAATAGTCAGGGGGAAACTGTTCTTTAAAAACTACTTATATGCCTATGATAAAGATGTCACTTCAATAATACCTATCAACTTATTTATTAGAGAGGAACTAGTGAGTAAATTAAAAACAAACAAAAAGCCTCTTATATGAAAGATCTCGTGGCAACCATCAACCCTCAGATCCTACTCTGATCTGTGCCTTTCACAAAATAGTAGCAGGGGCAGAAAGAGGTGACAAATCAACACATGAAAAATAAGGATCCTACTTTAGTAAAGAAAGCAGCCAGCATTCTTAAACTGTTAAATATATTTTTACTACCCTCTAATTCAACATCTTTCAAATTGTTTTCTGTAGGCATTACTGTTCTGATTGACATTAAATATATTTTTGGGGAAGGGGCAAATAGGCCACCAATCATGTAAATTATTGTATGTTAGAAAAAAATCAATAGGAATTAGCCACACTTACACAGTTATTTGATATTTGGGATAGAATGTTTCTTAGGAATAGTGTGTCATTCAAAGAATGCCAGGAAGATGAGGTCATAAAATCCATTAATACTTACAGTAGTTTCAATCTGTAGTTGATGCCCAGATAGCACTTAAAATTTAACCACAATGTTGATGTCTTAATTTGGTGATTGTTGACCACTTCTAACATTATTTACAATATATTACAAATAAGTACATGGAGAAATTAGATATGCAAAATACTACATTTCTATAACTCCCATATGTAGTATCTATTAGCAATCACATTTAAATAGAGATAGACATGAATAGATAGGTAAGTAGGTAGGTAAATAGGAGCAAGGGAGAGATAGGAAGACAGACATAGACAATAAACATTTTTGGTGTTTCTTTTTTTAAAATTCTTTATTGTTTAAAGTATTACATGTGTCTCCTTTTTCCCCCCATTGACCTCTCCCCGGCTACTCCCACCCCCCCCAGCACATTCCCTCACCCCCCTACTGTCTGTGTCCATGGGTTATGCTTATATGCATGCATACAAGTCCTGTGGTTGATCTCTTACCCTCCCTCCCCCGCCTTCCCTCAGAGGTTAGATGGTCTGTTCCATGCTTCTATGTCTCTGGTGTTTCTGAGAATAAAAGCTACCTATTTAAAATGAGGATACTTGAAGGGACCTCTGGGACAACATGAAGGGTAACTACATATGCATCATATGGGTACCAGAAGAATGACAGAGAAAGGGATTGAGAATTTATTTTAAAAAATAATGGCTGAAAACTTTCCTAACCTGGTGAAGGAAAAAGACAAACAAGTCCAGGAAGCACAGAGAGTCCCAAACAAGATGAACTCAAAGAGGCACACACCAAGACACTTCATAATTAAAATGCCAAAAGGTAAAGACAAAAAGAGAATGTTAAAAGCAGCAAGAAAAAGACAGTTATTACCTATGAGGTAGCTCCATTAAGACTGTCAGCAAATTTCTCAACTGAAACATTTCAGGCCAGAAGGGATTGCCATGAAATATTCAAAGTGATGAAAAGCAAGGACCTACAACCAAGACTTCTTTACCTAGCAATACTATCATTTAAAACTGAAGGAGAAATAAAGAGTTTCCCATAATAGAAAAGCTAAAGGAGTTGATTACCACCACACCAGTATTACAAGAAATGTTAAAGGGTCTTGTTTAAGAAGAAGGGAAAACAACAAAAACACAGGAACACTGTAATAAAGATAAAATGGCAATAAATATGTACCTGTCAATAATCATTTTAAACATAAATGGCTTAAATGCTCCAGTCAAAAGACAGAGTAGCTGAATGGATAAGAATATAAGGCCCATATATATGCCTTCTATAAGAGACCCACCTCAGAACAAAAGATACACATAGACAGAAA
Source organism: Myotis nattereri (assembly GCF_964212035.1). NCBI lineage: Eukaryota > Metazoa > Chordata > Mammalia > Chiroptera > Vespertilionidae > Myotis > Myotis nattereri. The sequence goes on from NC_138075.1 coordinate 96,930,535, forward strand.
GTAAAGGAATGGGGGAAAAATTTCATGCAAATGGAATTAAAAAATAGGTGGGCTAGCAATACTTACAGCAGACATAATGACTTTAAAGGCTATAACAAGAGACAAAAAATGACTCTACATGATGATAAACGGAGCAATCAAACAAGAGGATATAAACCTTGTAACATTTATGAACCCAACACAGAACCCCCAAATACATAAAGCAAATCTTGATGGACATAAAGGGAGAGATCAACAATAATACAGTCATAGTAGGGGATTTTAACACCCCACTGACATCAATGGATAGATCTTCCGGACAGAAAATCAACAAGGAAACAGCCACCTCAAATGACACATTACACCAGATGGATTTAATTGATAACTTCAGAGCATTTTATCTCAAAGCAGCAGAATATACATTCTTTTCAAGTGCCATGGAATATTTTCAAGGATAGATGACATGTCAAGACATAATACAAGTCTCAATTAATTTAGGAAGACTAAAACTATATCAAGCATTTTCTCTGACTAAATGGTATGAGATTAGAAATCAATAACAAGAAAAAAAAACTAAAAAACACACAAACATTTGGAGACCACATAGCATGTTACTAAGCAATAACTGGGTAATAAATGAGATCAAGGAATAAATCAAAACATGCCTTGAAACAAATGAAAATAAGAACACAACAACCCAAAAATTTATGCGATACAACAAACATAGTCCTAAGAAGGAAATTCATAGCATTACAGAAAACAAGAAACAGAATAATTCCAAATAAACAATCTAACATTACACTTAAAGGTACTGAAAAAAGAACAACAAACAAAGCCCAAAGTGAGTAGAAGAGAATAATAAAAATCAGAGCAGAAATAAACAAAATAGAGTCTAAAAAAAATCTAAAGATCAATGAAACCAAGAGCTGTTCCTTTGAAAAGATAAACAAGGTTGATAAACTCTTAAGTAGACTCATCAAGAAAAAAGGAGAAAGGCCTGGCTGGTGTGGCTCAGTGGTTGAGTGTTGACCTATAAACCAGAAGGTCAGGGTTGAATTTCTGGTTAGGGCACAGGCCTGGGTTGCAGGCTCCATCCCCAGTAGGGGGCATGCAGGAGGCAGCCAATCACGATGTTCTCTCATCACTGATGTTTCTATCTCTCTCCCTGTCCCTTCCTCTCTGAAATCAAAATTTAAAAAAAAAAAGAGAACACAAAGTCAGAAATGAAAGAGAAGTAACTGACACCATAGAAATTTATAAAAATAAATATTACAAACAAGTATATGCCATCAAATTGGACAATCTGGACAAAATGGATAAATTCCTAGAAACATACAGTCTTCCAAACTGTATCATGATAATCAGCGAATCTGAATAGACAGATTACAGCTAGTGAAATTGAAGCAGCAATCAAAAAATTTCCAACAAACAAAAGTCCTGGACTAGATGGCTTCACAGATGGATTTTACCAAACATTCAAAAAAGAACCAACACATTGCTTTATCAAACTACTAGAGGCCCAGTGCACAAAAATTCGTGCACGGGGGGGGGGGGGGGGAATGTCCCTCAGACCAGCCTGCACCCTTCCAATCTGGGACCCCTTGGGGGATGTCCAACTGCCGGTTTAAACTGGCAGTCGAACATTCCTCTCACAATTCAGGACTGCTGGCTCCCAACTGCTCGCCTGCCTGCCTGCCTGATTGCCCCTAACTGATTCTGCCTACCAGCCTGATCACCTCCTAACCACTCCTCTGCCAGCCTGATCGATGCCTAACTGCTCCCGTGCTGGCCAAATCACCCCCAACTGTCCTCCCCTGCCAGCCTAGTTGCTCCAACTGCCCTCCCCTACAGGCCTGATCTCCCTCCAACTGCCCTCCCCTGCTGGCCCGGTCGCCCCTAACTTCCCACCCCTGCCAGCCTAGTCACCTCTAACTACCCTCCCGTGCAGGCCTGGTCACCCCAACTGCCCTCCCCTGCTGACCTAGTCTCCCTCCAACTGCCCTCCCCTGCTGGCCTGGTCACCCCCAACTGCCCTCCTTTGCGGCCTGGTCACCCCTAACTGCCCACCCCTGCCAGCCTGGATAGCCCCACCTGCCCTCCCCTGCTGGTCTGGTCGCCCCTAACTGCCCTCCCCTGCTGGCCATCTTGTTGCGGCCATCTTTTGACCACATGGAGGCAGCCATCTCTGACCACAAGGGGGCAGCCAGATTGTGAGGGCGTGGCAGTTAATTAGCATATCCCCTCCTTATTGGCTGTGGGCACTGCCATCTTTGATGGCGGGGCAATCAGCATATTCCCTCCTTATTGGCTGTGGGTGCCACCATCTTTGTGATGGAGTGAGGGTCAATTAGCATATTCCTTCTTTATTAGAAAGGATTCCAGAAAAATTCAAGAGAAGGGCAGACCCACAAACTTAGTTTATAAGGCCAGCATTATCCTGATTCCAAATCCAGACAGAGACAATACAAAAAAAGAAAATTATAGGCCAATTCTCTGATGAACATAGATGCTAAAATCCTCTACAAAATATTAGCACACTATCCAGCAATAAATTAAAAATATCATACACCATGATCAAATGTGATTTATTCTGAGGATGCAAGGTTGGTACATTAGCTGCAAATCACTAAACGTGATATACCACATAAACAAAATGAAAGATAAAAATCACATGATCATATCAAGAGATAAAGAAAAAGCATTTTATAAAATCCAGCACCCATTTATGATAGAAACTCCCAGCAAAGTGTGAATAGAAGGAACAAACCTCAACATAATAAAGGCCATATATGACAAACACACAGACAACATCATATGCAATGGGAAAAACTAAAGTGTTTCCCTTAAGATCAGGAACAAGATAGGGATGTCTGCTTTCATCATTCTTATGCAACACTAGAGGCCTGGTGCACAACATTCATGCACTGGGGGTGGGGGTGTCCCTCAGACCGGTCTGCACCCTCTCACAGTCCTCTCACAGTCCGGGACCCCTTGCTCCTTACCACCCACCTGCAGTGGAGGCAGGAAAGGCTTCCACCACCACTGCTGAGCTCGCCAGCCATAAGCCCAGCATATGGCTAAGCAGCACTCCCCCTGTGGGAGCACACTGACCACCAGGGGGCAGCTCCTGCATTAAGCATCTGCCTCCTGGTGGTCAGTGCGTGTCATAGTGACCGGGCATTCTGCCGTTCGGTTGATTTGCATATTAGAATTTTATTATATAGGACTAGTGGCCCGGTGCACGAAATTTGTGCACATTAAAAGGGGATTAGAGGAAATATTTTAATATTGCTATTTGCCGTTTCTCTATAATAGCAGTGTGAGAGATGAAAGAAAATTAATAAAATGTATATGAAAATCTTCATCCTGTCAGAGTCTGGGGTGCACCATGGGACCCAGAGTCAAGTCCCCACACACCCACGTGTGCCTCAAAATTGCACGAGACCTAGACCCAGCCTCCCTACGCCCCCATTGGGTTAGATCCAGACCCAGCCGGTCCCACCCTTGTCAAACCCCGCCGGGTCGGGGGTGCAGCCTCAGGTCCCCTGGCCTGGCACCACGGTGGGGGGGCGGTGGCCCGAGGTCCCCCATCAAGCACCGCTGGGCGGGGGGCATGGCCTGAGGTCCCCAGGCCTGGCACTGGGGTGGGGGGCACGGCCTGAAGTCCCCCGGCCCAGCACCAGGGTGGGGTCGCACCTTGAGGTCCCCTGTCAAGTCCCGCTGGGTGGGGGGGGGGAGGCGCGGACTCAGGTCCCCTGGTCTGCTGCCGGGGCGGGGGGCATGGCCTGAGGTCCCCTGTCAAGCTCCACGAAGGGAGGGGGCATGCAGTCTCAGGTCCCTGCTGATTGCTCCTTAAGGCTCATTATGGGAACTTGGCCTCAGCTGTGGATGCAGCCATCTTTGTGGCAGAGTGACAGTCAATTTGCATATTCCCTCTTTATTATATAGGATAGTACTGGCAATCAAACAAGAAGGAATAGAAGACATCCAAATGGAAAAGGAGTAAAATTGTCATTATTTGCAAATGACATGATACTGTATATAGAGAAGCCTAAAGACCCTACCAAAAAAAAAAAAAAAAAATACTAGGCTGACACATGAATTCAGTAAACTAGCAGGATACAAAATAAATATTTAGAAATCAGTTGCATTTTTATGCACCAATTATAAACTAACAGAAAGGAAAACTAAGAAAAAAATTCCATTTACAATTGCATAATAAAACACACCTAGAAATAAATTTAATGAAGGGTGTTAAAAGACCTGTACTCAAAAAATTATAAAACACTGAAAAAAGCATCTAAATAAGATACAAATAAGTGAAAGCATATACCATGTTCATGGATCGGAAGAATTAACATCAGTAAAATGTCCATGTTGCCCTGGATGACTTGGCTTAGTGGACAAAGCGTCAGCCTGTGGACTGAAGAGTCCTGGGTTCGATTCCAGTCAAGGGCACCGACCTCAGTTGCAGGCTCCTCCCTGGTCCGGGCCCTGGTCGGGACGTGGGCAGGAGGCAACCAATTGATGTGTTTCACTCACATCAATATTTCTCTCCATCTTTCCATCTCTCTTCCACTCTCCCTAAAAATCAATGGAAAAATATCCTCAGGTGAGGACTGAGGGGGAAAAAAGTCCATGCTAACTAAAGCAATCTATAGATTCAACACAATTCTATCAAGATACCAATGGCATATTTCAAGAACTAAAACAAATATACAAAAATATTTACATGGAACCACAAAAGACCCTGAATAACAGTAATCTTGAAAAAGAAGAACAAAGTTGGAAAAATCATGCTACCTCACATCAAACTAAACCACAAAGCCCTAATCAAAACAGCATGGGACTGGCATAAAATATAGATCAATGGAACAGAATAGAGAGCCTAGAAATAAACCCACTCCTTATGGTTAATTAACATTTGATAAAGGAGACAAGAATGTAAAGTAGAATAAAGATGTATATTTAATAAATGGTGTTAAGAAAATTGGACGGGGGGCAAGGGTCGGCTGGAAGGGGTCAACGAGGGTGGGGGGAAGGGTATGTAATACTTTCAACAATAAAGATTTTTAAAAAAAGAAAGATGGACAAATAACATGCAAAAAATGTTAGACCACCTTCATACACCATACACAAGAATAAACTCAAAATGGATTAAGGACTTAAATGTAAGACTCAAAACTATAAAAATCCTAACAGAAAACATAGGCAGTAAAGTCTCAGACATTTTTCTTAGTAATATTTTTTTCTGATATATTTCCTTGGGCAAGGGAAACAAAATAAAAATGTAAAAAAAGAAACTATATCAAACTGAAATGTTTTTGTACAGCAAAAAAAGAAACCATCAACAAAGTGAAAAGGCAACTTAATGAGTGGGAGAACTTATACACCACCACCAAAAAAATGAACAATACAATTTTTTAAATGGGTAAAAGACTTGAATAGACCTTTCTCCAAAAAAGACATACAGATGGTCAACAGACACGTGAAAAGGTACTCAACATCTCTAATCATCAGAGAAATGCAAATTAAAATGACAAAGACATATCACCTCACACCTGTCAGAATGGCTATCATCAATAAATCATTAAACAACTGTTGGCAACAATGTGGAGAAAAGGGAACCTACATTCCCTGTTGGTGTGAATGCAGATCGGTATAGCCACAGTAGAAAACAGTGTGAAGTTTCCTCAAAGAGTTAAAAATGGAACTGCCTTAAGAGCCAGGGATTCCACTTCTGGGAATATATCCAAAGAAACCTGAAACACTAATTCAAAAGAGTATATGCACCTGTGTTCATTGTAGCGTTATTTACAACTAGTGTCCTGGTGCATGAATTCATGCACATTGAAAGGAAATTAACTAGAAGAAATATTTTAATATCATTATTCACCCTTTCTCTATAATAGAAGGGTCAACCAAATTCACGATCGACAATGACACGCATGCAATTGGCGCCACTCAGAGCTTTATATGTATCGCACATGCGCGAGTCAACTTAGCCTTTTATATATATAGATAGCTAAGACTTGGAAGCAGCCCATCAGTAGATGCGTGAAAAAAAAGCAGGGGACATTTATACAATGGAATACTACTCAGTCATAAAAAAGAAGGAAGTCTTACCTTTTGTGACAGCATGAGTGGACCTGAAGAGTATTATGCTAAGTGAAATAAGCCACTTAGAGAAAGACAAATACCATATGATTTCACTTATATGTGGAATCTAATGAACAAAATAAACTAGCAAACAAAATAGAAACAAACTCATAGATACAGAGAACACTCTGACAGCTGTCACATGGGGAGGCTGTTTGTGGTGGGGGCCCAGTCAAAAAGATGAAAAGATTAAGAAAAAAGAAAAACTCATAGACACAGACAATAATATGGTGATTACCAGAGGAAAAAGGGGGTTGGGGGGAGAGGAGATAGAAGATAAAAGGGGGATAAATGGTGATGGAAAGAGGCTTGATTTTGGGTGGGGAACACACTATACAATATACAGATGTATAGAATTGTACATCTGAAACCTACATAACATTATTAATTAATGTCATCCCAATAAATTCAGTAAAAATTTTTTAAAAAAAAAGGATTCAGCAATACCATGAAGAAGGTTTTCAGCAGAGCAATGTGATCAGAATAGTTTGGTGCACAGGCAAATGAAAAAAAGAGCCAGTACGTAAAGACTGGGCATCAGTATGAAAAAATAAACCCAGCCCTGGCCAGTGTGGCTCAGTTGGTTGGAGCATCATCCTGAAAAGTTGCCAGTTTGACTCCTGGTCAGGACACATACCTAGGTGGCAGATTTGGTCCCCGGTAGGGGCGACTACTGGTGGCAACTGATTGATATTTCTCTCATACATCAATGTCAATGTCTCTGTCTCTCTCTCTCTCTCTCTCTCTCTCTCTCTCTCTCTCTCTCTCCCCCCCTCTTCCCATATCTCTAGATCAACAAAACATATCTTCAGGTAAAAAGAAAGAAAAAAGATAAAAGAAAGATGGACAGACATAACAAACAAACCCAAAGTTGGCAAATTCAAATTTTATAAATATTTATACTAACAAACATGAAAAATTATGACTCCATTCCCCTTCACCCCAGTAATTGCCTTTATGTTGTGTTAGTTTAGTCTAAGCTGCCTTTTCAGAACTTTAAAGAAATACATTCAATAACAATAATTCTGACAGGCAAGATGATTTTTTAAATATTTTGTTCTGTTTTTTGATATTCAGAAGGGACTATATATTTTAAAATTTTAAGTAAAATAATCCTCTACCTAATTACCCAATTATAACTATTTATTGCTTACTTTTAATCAACATATTTCCCAAAAGTTATATAATACAAGACCTCAAGAACACTACATACATCAATATCTGCTTCTTTAAAAAGTACAGTTTAATATTCATAGAAATACATTTTAAAAACTCTTACCCATATTGCAAGTTTAGCCTTATTTCCATCCACTGAAATTGTTTTCACCTTAAAGTCAACACCTTGAAAAAAATAAAAATTTTGGTAAGAATCCCAGTAAAATATATTTTTAAAATAAATTACCTATAAAAAGTCACTTTATCAAATGCCCTAATTTACACCCAAAGTGCTTAGAGTTATGGACGTAAAGATAAAAGTGTCACTAAATTTCAGCACCTTATGATTTAGTTAGGATAAATGAAAACCAGATGCTTGAAGAATTCAAACATTCACCTACCTGTACTTCTTAAAAAAATAAAAATGTTATTGAAAAAATAAAATTCAATGTAAGGTGGGCATTAAATATGCACATTAATAGCCAAGAGTTGGAATATTCACAGTGCTAATGTAGAAAAGACTTATCTACGGCTGACTGTGGAGCCGGGCAATTTTCAGAGGCTCCCAAAGCATCCACACACTATATTAAGAGTACTGTTCATAGCTGACCAACCCCAAACTCGGATTCTGACTGTAAGCAACTTGAAGGACTGTAAAAATATAAAGAAGCCATTCACACTCCTTGTCTTGTAAATTCTTTCTTTGTTTTTATCCTATAAAACAGTATTAGTTTTATATAACCTTATCAATGATTACTTCCTACTGCACAATTTCCAAAAGAGAATTTACACACCAAAACATTTGTGCCCAACCCATTAAGAATCTTCATTCATGCAAGAGGGATGTTCAAAGTTCTGTAAAAATCTTCTATTGGTATTAATTTATGTAATAAGAAAAGCTTCATAAAAAGTCACATGAGATTTTACTACAGCAACCCAAAAAAAACCTCCTTTTCAGGAAAAGGAATTGTCACATGCCATCTGGTTTAAATGAACAGTATCCATATATCTTTAAATAGGACCAAAAATAATATGCTGTCTACCCAACCGGCCAGAGGGAAACCATTAGCTCAAGAGGCTTGGGAAAAAACTTACAAAAGATCTTACTTATTTGCTTGTCACAATTAATTCAGAAAGCCACAGCTAAGATGAATAGGACCCTCATATACTAAATGCTTAATAGAACACCTGTCATCAATAAAAAAAATATATAGTAGTAATTCTTGGATGATTTCCGGTAATTCACTACATATACAAATAAGGTACTAAAAATGCATTTCAAAATGTGTTCTATACCAGGTTTTTCTGTGTGTCAAAGATTAAGAAAAGAAAGTTTGGTGTTTTGGGCTAGAGTGATAAAGCAGTGGATAAAGTCATGCCTAGAATGATGTGCAACCATTAGTTAAAGGATAGTGCCAATTACATAGTCCAAGGAAAACCTTAGTTTCTTTGCAGTCAAAAACAACAACAACAAAAAACAAAGAAAAAAATCCCATGTTAAATAATGTGGTATTCACCAGGTTCTAGGTTAAAAAAAAAAAGAAAAAGAAATTACGCCACACCATCTACATAAAAAATATAAAATTACTTACATTTTATTCATATCACTTTAAAAAATAAAACAAAACCTAGGAAAATCCATGACAGAAAGGGTTCTGACTTGGTGCAGGTACTAAATGAAGGCCATTGGTAGACACTAGGGAGAGATAGCCTGTCATACATATTCTACAGTTAAATTCTCAAGGTTTTTCAGAGAGTCAAGAACTTTTGTTTTCCTCCTTAATATCCTGACAGAATGATCAGGGGAATGCTGGCCTTTCTGCTAACTACTGGTTAAAAGAAACTCATTGTTCCCAGAATGTTTGTTTTCCTCCTCCCCAATCTCCTTCCTATTTTATAATTTCCTGTTCTTGCACGTTTGTGGAAAGCCTAATTCCTTTCTCTATAATGTGTAATTTGCATGTTGATAATTATCTCCAAGATATTCTTCTAACATATTAGTTATGAAAGTTACAGAGAACACCTTTCAGGAAACTGCCCACTTAAATCCTACCATCAAAGTCAACAGACACTATTAGCCTGACAGAGCACCTCATCTGGATTCAGACCCAAGTCCCCCATTCATCTTCCCTTGTCTCCTCTGGTGATTCTCATGTGCTGACATTGAGCTCCTTAGCTCTCATATGTTTAAATTGTTTCTTCATCAAGGCTGTTTTCCAAGTAGCTGTTAATTAGTTTTCATTGGTGGCAGCGGTAGGAATCTTTTTGATAAATTTGACTTTGCCGACTTCTAACTAGATTTGATTAAACTGTCTTTCCAACCTCTTCAGGTGGATAACAAGGAGCTCATAATAGAAGCAGAATTTCTAGGGAAAAAACACTCCCGTGTTTCTCCTCTAGTACAATAATGAACATTTACAGATATGTGCGCTGTAAGAAGCAATTCTCGAACTCTCCAGGGACACCAGTGGGGTGTCCTACAATTCAATCCAGCTCTGATTCTACCTAACTGGAATTAGAGTCAGATCCTACAGAGCAAAGGCTCAGTTCCACAAGACTGCTATACTCATCATTTCAGATGCCAATCGCAAATCCAAGTTATCTGTGCTTCTGACCAATTGGCTATAAATCAGAGCGTCCCATGATCCCCTCTTCAATTTGATTAATTTGTGATAGTAGCTCACAGAACTCAGGAAAACTGTTTGCTTACTAGATTATCATCTATATATATAAAAGGCTAATATGCTAAGTGTCTGACCGTCCAACCGGTCACTATGACACGCACTGACCACCAGGGGGCAGATGCTCAACATAGGAGCTGCCGAGCTGCAGTGAGTTGGAAGCAGCGGTTCTCAGGTGACGCACCCCGAAACCAGAGAAGAGGGAGCCTGATTCCTCGCGGACCGCGATTCCACCTTCGGCCGTGGGTTATGTTGTTGCTGGGGCACTGTTGGCCCCAAATCTGGTTTACTCCACACTTGCATTTGTGTTCCACACCCTGTACAACAGCAACTTTGCAGAGTACCCTCTCGCACTCCAGGACCACTTGGGGGATGTTGAAGAGCCAGTTTCAGCCCAATCCCTGCAGGCCAGGCTGAAGGACCCCATCTGCCAGAGGGACCACATTCACTCCGCAGATGCCAGGGAGAGACTGTGGGAGGTTGGCTCCAGGGCGTTTCCGGCCCATCTCGCCCAGTCCTACCCCGCCGGCCACCTTCTAATTAATTTTCTTTCCATGTACACAAATCTGTGCACTGGGTCACTAATCCTATCTAATAAAAGAGAAACATGGTAATTAGCGTACGACCGCTGCCCTTCCCATTGGCTAATCAGGGTGATAAGCAAATTAACTGCCAGCCAAGATGGTGGCCGGCAGCCAGGCAGCTTAAAGCGAACATGAGGCTTGCTTGCTTCAGTGACGGAGGACTCCAACGTTCCCTGCCTGCAGCTGCAGGCCTCTGAGCTGCAACTCTAAGCAACTATGTTACAAATATAAAAGCTAAACAGGAGAACCAAGATGGCGGCATAGGTTAACGCCGGAGATTGCTGCCTTGAACAACCAAATCAAAACACACCTAAAAGACGGAACGGACATCATCCAGAACCACAGGAAGGCTGGCTGAGTGGAAATTCTACAACTAGGAGGAAAGAGAATATCATACCCAGACTCAGAGGAGGCACAGTGCTGAAGTGAAATACTCAGGTACGGAGTGCGCGCGGAGCGGGCTGGCGGTGGAGGGCGCGGTTGGTGCTTTCAATCGGGAGGGAGTCTCAGATTCTGAGCTCCAGATCCGGGCGAGTCTCTAGGGACCATACTCAAACGGGAGAAGCGGGACTGTCTGGCTTCAGTCGGAACTCGAAGGCAGCTTTCTCTCCGAGGTTTGCAGCGGTTGCTGGGACTCTGTGAGGCAGAGCCACTAGGGACAGAACTGAGAGCCGCCATAACTGCTCTCCGGCCCACCCTGTTGATCCCGAGCCTGAGCGACCCACCCGCCCCGCCCAAGCCCTGCGCAGAGCCATTTCCCAGATAGCCTCAGGCAAAGGCTAGATTAGCACCTCCCTAGAGGACAGAAGTTTTCTCACTGCAGACAGCTGATTCTCACAGCCAGCTGGCCTGGAGGTCAAATCCCCCTAGTATTAACTACAACAATCAAGGCTTACCTACAGGAGGACTGCACACAAAGACCACTAGGGGGTGCACCAAGAAAGCATAAAAAATGTGGAGACAAAGAAACAGGACAAAACTGTCAATGGAGGATATTCAGTTCAGAACCACACTTTTAAGGTCTCTCAAGAACTGTCTAGAAGCCGCTGATAAACTTAATGAGATCCTCAACAAATCTAATGAGACCCTCAATGTTATGATAAAGAACCAACTAGAAATTAAACATACACGGACTAAAATAACGAATATTATACAGACTCCCAACAGCAGACCAGAGGACCGCAAGAATCAAGGCAAAGATTTGAAATGCGAAGAAGCTAAAAACACCCAACCGGAAAAGCAAAATGAAAAAAGAATCCGAAAATACGAAGATAGGGTAAGGAGCCTCTGGGACAGCTTCAAGCGTACCAACATCAGAATTATAGGGGTGCCAAAAGATGAGAGAGACCAAGATATTGAAAACCTATTTGAAGAAATAATGACAGAAAACTTCCCCCACCTGGTGAAAGAAATAGACTTACAAGTCCAGGAAGCACGGAGAACCCCAAACAAAAGGAATCCAAAGAGGACCACACCAGGACACATCATAATTAAAATGCCAAGAGCAAAAGACAAAGAGAGAATCTTAAGAGCAGCAAGAGAAAGAAACTCAGTTACCTACAAGGGAGTACCCATACAACTGTCAGCTGATTTCTCAACAGAAACTTTGCAGGCCAGAAGGGAGTGGCAAGACGTATTCAAAGTGATGAATACCAAGAACCTACAACCAAGATTATTTTATCCAGCAAAGCTATCATTCAGAACTGAAGGTCAGATAAAGAGCTTCACAGATAAGGAAAAGCTAAAGGAGTTCATCACCACCAAACCAGTATTATATGAAATGCTGAAAGGTATCCTTTAAGAAGAGGAAGAAGAAGAAAAAGGTAAAGATACAAATTATGAACAACAAACATGCATCTATCAACAAGTGAATCTAAGAATCAAGTGAATAAATAATCTGGTGATCATAACAGAATCAGGGACATAGAAAGGGAATGGACTGACTATTCTTGGGCGGGGAAAGGGGTGTGGGAGATGCGGGAAGAGACTGGACAAAAATCGTGCACCTATGGATGAGGACAGTGGGTAGGGAGTGAGGGCGGATGGTGGGGCGGGAACTGGGAGGAGGGGAGTTATGGGGGGAAAAAAGAGGAACAAATGTAATAATCTGAACAATAAAGATTTAATTAAGAAAAAAAAAAAGAAACTTCACGAAGACACCTCGTCATGCTGTGTGTCCACGTGTCCCTGCCACACTTTCAGTGCTGTTCAAAAGTAAGAAAAAATAAAGATATATTCTTTATCTTGCATGAAAAAAAAAAAAAAACTAAACAAAACCCCAGAAACCTGCTTTAGTCCCCTGGGCTTCAGCCAGCAGGATCGCAACATTGTTTCAAATACATAAGGTAAACAAAGGCCAGAAACCTGCTTTCAGCAGCGGAGGCCTAAGAGCTGGAGCCAAGCCTCAAAGCTAAAGCTGGCCCAGAATAAAAAAAAAAGAAAAAAAGGAGCAGTTGGGAGCTTCAGTCACCCGCCAGCCTGAAAACGGCCCTCAGCCCCTCACCCAAACTGGCCAGGCACCCCAGTGGAGACCCCCACCCTGAAGGGTGTGTAACCAGCTGCAAACAGCCATCATCCCCTCACCCAGGCTGGCCAGGCACCCCAGTTGGGACCCCCACCCTGATCCAGGACACCCTTCAGGGCAAACCAGCCAGCCCCCACCCATGCACCAGGCCTCTATCCTATATAGTAAAAGGGTAATATGCCTCCCAGCACCAGGATCAGCGGAGCCGAGGCCTCCTGGCAGTGGGATCAGTGTGACAGGGGGCAGCGCCCAAACCCCTGATCACCCTGCGGTTCTGTGTGTGACAGGGGGCGGGGCCACAACCTCCCTATCCGCCCTGCTCTGTTCGGGACAGGGGAAGGCGCCAAACCCGCGGATCAGCCCTGCTCTGTGCCTGATAGGGGGGAGTTCCCCAACCCCCTGATCGCCCTGTGGCTCTGTGTGTGACAGGGTGTGGCGCCCCAACCCCCTGATCGGCCCTGCTCTGTGTGTGACGGGGTAGAGCCATAACCTCCCCATCGGCCCTGCCCTGAGTGTGAGAATGGAGGCGCCCCAACCCCCTGATCGGCCTGCTCTGTGGGTGATAGAGGGCGGCACCCCAACCCCCACCCCACGGGCCCTGCTCTGTGTGTGATGGGGTAGAGCCATAACCTCCCCATTGGCCCTGACCTGAGTGTGACAGTGGCAGCGTCCCAACCCCCTGAGCGGCCCTGCTCTGTGGGTGACAGGGGGCGGTGCCCCAACTCCCCTATCGGCCCTACTCTGTGAGTGACAGGGGGGAGCTCCTCAACCCCCTGATCGGCCCTGCTCTGTGCGTGACAGGGGGCAGCGCCCCAACCCCCTGATTGGCCCTGCTCTGTGCATGACAGGGGGTGGCGCCGCAACCTCCCCATCGATCCTGCCTTGAGTGTGACAGGGGGCGGTGCCCAACCCCCAAAATGGCCCTACCCTGAGCGTGACTGAGAGTGGCATCACAACCTCCCAATCCGCCCTGCTCTGCGCATGACAGGGGGCGGCGCCCCAACTCCCCAATCAGTCCTGCTCTGAGCCCGACCAGGGGCTGCACCTAGGGATTAGGCCTGCCCTCTGCAACCCGGGAGCAGGCCTAAGCCAGCAGGTCGTTATCTCACAAGGGGTCCCAGACTACGAGAGGGCACAGGCCGGGCTGAGGGACCCCCTCTTCCCCCGCCCCCCCCCCCCCGAGTGCACAAATATTTGTGCACTGGGCCTCAAGTTTTATTATAAAAGGATACAACCCAGGAACAGCAAAATGGAAGAGATGCATAGGAAAAGGCATGGTGGGAAGGGGCAAAGGGCTTCCATGCCATGCCCTCCTCCAAGCTCACCATCCTCCCAGCCCCTCCAAATGTTCACTAACATGGAAGCTTGCCCTGTCAGCTCACCACTTCTACAAGAGTACTGGAAATTCTAGCCAGACCATTAAGAAAGAAAAAGGAAATAAAAGACATTCAAATTGGAAAGGAAAAAGTAAAATTATCTTTGTTCACAGACAACATACTCATAATACGTAGAAAATTGTAATGATTCTATTCCACATGTACACAAAAAAGGAACTAATAAATGAATACAGCAAAGTTGTAGAATACAAAATCAACACACAAAAATCAGCTGCATAGCCCTAGCTCAGGGGTGGGCAAACTTTTTGACTCGAGGGCCACAATGGGTTCTTAAACTGGACCGGAGGGCCGGAACAAAAGCATGGATGGAGTGTTTGTGTGAACTAATATAAATGCAAAGTAAACATCATTACATAAAAGGGTACGGTCTTTTTTTTTTTTAGTTTTATTCATTTCAAACGGGCCGGATCCGGCCCGTGGGCCGTAGTTTGCCCAAGGCTGCCCTAGCTGGTTTGGCTCAGTGAGTAAAGCGTCAGCCTGTGGACTGAAGGGTCCCGGGTTCAATTCCGGCCAAGGACACATGCCTGGGTTGTGGGCTCGATCCCCAGTGTGGGGCATGCAGGAGGCAGCCAATCAATGGTTCTCTCTCATCATTGATGTTTCTGTCTCTCTCCCCCTCTCCCTTCCTCTCTGAAATCTTTAAACTATATATAGTTTTTTTTAAATCAGCTGCATTTCCATATACTAGCAATGAGCAATCCAAAAAGAATATTTTTTTAATTCCATTTACAATAACATCAAAGAGAATAAAATATTTAGGAATTAATTTAACCAAGGAGGTTAAATTACACATGCACACCTACAAACACTGCTGAAAGAAATTAAAGAAGACATGAGATATAAATAAGTGGAAAGACATGTTGTGTTCATGATTGAAAGACTTAACATTGTTAAGATGACAACACTACCCAAAGCAATTTACAGATTCAATACAAGCTCTATAAAAATTCCCAAAGCTTTGCCCTGGCCAGTGTGGCTCAGTTGGTTGGGCATCACCCAGTACATCAAAAGGGCACTGGTTTGATTCCCAGTCTGGGCACATGCCCAGGTTGCAGGCTCTATCCCTAGTTGGGGTATATGTGGGAGGCAGGGAGTCGATGTTTTTCTCTCTCCCTCTCCCTTCCTCTCTCTCTAAAATAAATCTTTAAAAAAAAATTCTAAAGCTTCTTTGCAGAAATGTTTATGAAGAGGATTTTAGACTCTACCTAAGGATGGGGGCTGGTTTCCAGGGGACCCAACCTTGTGATTAGAAGACTGGAACATTCAGACCTACCCCTGACCTCTGGGGAGGAAGATAAGGGCTGGAGGTTAAATCACTCACTAATTGTCAATGATTTAAACAATGTTGCCTATGTAATAAAGCCTCCATAAAAACCCAAAAGGTGGGAAGTTCAAAGAGCTTCGGCGGGGGGGGGGCGGGGGGGGCCTGACCAGTTTGGCTCAGTGGATAGAGTGTCGGCCTACAGACTCAGGTTCGATTCCGGTCAAGGGCATGTACCTTGGATGCGGGCACATCCCCAGTAGGGGGTGTGCAGGAGGCAGCTGATCGATGTTTCTCTCTCATCGAAGTATCTAACTCTCTATCCCTTTCCCTTCCTCTCTGTAAAAAATCAATAAAGTATATTAAAAAAAAAAAAAAAGAGCTTCCAGGTTGGTGAACACATAGATTTGGGAAGAGTGGTGCATGGAAGCTCTGTAACCCCTTCCCACACATCTTTCCCTATGCATCTCTTCCATCTGCCTTTTCCTTGTATAATGAACCAGTGATCTAATAAGTAAAATGTTTCTCTGACCTGCTCTAGCAATTTAATTGAACCTGAGGAGGGACTCCAGGGAAACTCTGATTTAAAGCCAATCAGTCATAAGTACAGGTGACAACTTGAACTTGTGACTGACACCTTAAGACCAAGGAGGGGGTTGTAGGAACACCCCATGTATAGCGGGTCAGTCAGAAGCATAGGTGACAACCTGGGATTTCCACTGGCATCTGAAGTGGTGGCGAGGAGGGAGTGGGCATATGAAGTGGGAATAGGGGAAGTGAGCAGTCCCATAGGGCTGAACCCTTAATCTGTGGGATCTGACGCTATCTCAGTTACATAATAGCAATAATCTTCTTCTATATATAAAAGGCTAATATGCAAAGTGTCCTTGGGTCAGGACTCGTGTGGAAGACAATCAATTGATGTATCTCTCTCACATCGATGTCTCTTTCCTCTCTCTCTCTCACCCGTCACCCCTTCCCTTCCTTCTACTCTCTCTAAAAAAATCAATGGAAAAATATCTTTGGGATTAAAAAATAACAATTAAAAATAAACAGACACACAATAAATGAAAACAAATGAAGCCAGTTCAGAGAAACCATTTTCTCTAACAACAATGCTAGGATCATCCTTACTACATTCTATTCATTAGATCATGAAATTTTAGAGCTGAAAGAAAAATGTACTCTCTCTCACCAAAACTTCTCCATTTACAGATGAAGGCAATGAAGTTAAATGCCTTGCTCAAGATCACAACTATTTCAAGTCAGAGCCCAGACTACTATCTTGCTCTAACACAGCTCTTTCAACTATGACAAGCTATTTCTTGATATCATTATATTGTCATCTACCCCCTAAACATATGATACCAAAATATTTAGCTCTATCTTTTCATATATTCTAAGAAGCTCATGCGACAAGTCACTCTCAGACAATCTAAATTTCATTTTAAAAAGGCATTCAGGTATCACTGTTCCTAACAATCTTTAATAACTAATATTGGTAAGTATGTTGAGTTCAGAATTCATGCCAGATACTGTAGTAATGCTAAAAATACCAAATTACTGTAAGGTGACACTGTTAGGTCTATGATGATAGAGACCAACTTTGTATTATTCATCATTATAACCCCACCTCTTAGGATAGTGCCTGGCATACAATAAATATTCTAATAATTGACTGCTGCTGAATAAAAGACCATCTACAGTACAGGAATGAAACTGTGTTTGCAGATAAGCATATTATACACAATGTTAATAAAGTGTCATGAGACAATAGATTAGAAAGTTATTTTTACTTGGTGAGAGCTACAAAGGCTTCAGAAATTTAATGACATCAAAGTTAAGCTTTGGAAGACAAATAAGATTTCAACAGACATAGAAGTAATGGGGTAGAGGAAGAAGGGTAGGGTGAGTTAAATTAAACAGCCTGAAGGCAAGATATTTGGCATTTCTACTGAATTTTTAAACACAGGCTTACCTATTGTTGCTGCAAGTTCTGGATCAAAAGTATCATCTGTGAACCTCAAGAGCAGGCTAAAAGAGATGTTAAAAAGACAGATTAAAAATTTGACTTTTCTTTCTAATCATTTGATAAATGTGCTCATGGTTGTTATATTTAGTCACAAATAGATGCATATGAGAATAGCTGATGTAGGTCTGCTCCCAAAATATTACCTCAGTGCAGGTATACACAGGTGAATTAAATTATTGGAAAGGTAATTAAAGAATCCCCATGCTTTCAAAGAATACAAAGTAGTTCGTATTAGAAAACATTCCCATGCTTCCTTATATAATTCCCCAAGTGTGAAAAGGTTTGTTGTAACTTTCCTGGTATAAACTTCTGAGAAAATGATATAACAACATATGATGCTTTAACTGACATGGACAAAAGGGAGAAAAATAAGTCTCTCTAAATACAACAAATTAATTTTTTAAAAAATACGATGTGTAATCCACTCTGAATTTAAATAAAAACAGAAAGGTGTGAATGTCTAGCATTTTGTAATACATAGTATGACTACTACCTAAGTGGGATAAAAGGATATACTAGTAAAAAGTGAGGGCATATGTCCAGAGTACATATATTCTGGCAAATGATATGCAGGGTATGTGAAATCAAGTAGGCAATAGGGAGCTACTGAAGAGTTTTTTAAAAAGGAAAGGCAAAAACTGCTCTACATCTTGAAAAGTTATGCCAGAAAAAAAAAAGGTAGAAAAATCAACAGAAGACAACTGCCATGGTTATGGTAAGAGATTAATGAAGAACTAAGCTAGGAAATGGTAAAGAAACTAAAAAGGAAGGGGTGAAATGAAAGCAAAAAATACCAGTGTAGAAGAATATTCTAAGATTTTACATCGCCTAAGATTATTTTATTTAATACTAGAGGCCCAGTGCACAGATTCGTGCACTGGTGGGGGGTCCCTTAGCCTGGCCTGCGCCCTCTCGCAGCCTGGGACCTCGGGGGATGTCTACCTAAGCCGGCAGTAAGACTCTCACAGTCTGGGGCTCTCGCAGTCCCGGACCCCTTGCTCCTTACCACCCGCCTGCAGCAGAGGCAGGAGAGGCTCCCGCCACTGCGGCTGCACTCACCAGCCATGAGCCTAGCTTCTGGCTGAGCAGCACTTCCCCTGTGGGAGCGCACTGCCACCAGGGGACAGCTCCTGCATGTCATAGCGACCAGTCATTCCACCATTTGGTCTATTTGCATATTAGGGTTTTATTATATAGGATGAGGCAGAAGGGTCAGTTATTAGAAGCTCTTCAAAAATAAAGCCTAAGCTTTTGTTAAAGCCCTAGATTTATAGTTAATCAATCTTCCCTCACATTACCTCCTAAAGTAGGACAAGACTGTTCTATTGACCTGCTTGCATTAATAAAATCAAGGCAGCAGATATCAGATGTCTTGAGTTGTACAAAAATATTTCTATAGGCTGCAATTACTGCTGTTAGAGATTTTTTTCTTTTTTTTTTTGGTCCACAGAGTATATTGCAAAACACAGTGGCCTCCTGAGAATTCCTAAGCCCAGTAACATTGATTGTATTTGAAGGATTAACTGTCCTTTTCTTAATTTTGCTTTCTTGTGTTTACCATAAAAATCAGCACCTAAAAAGCAAAGAAGAGTCAAATTGTAGATTTTTCTACTTAACATTGAGCCCACTTGACTATAACTAATTTTACTTACTTTCAACATGACTTAGGTGAGAGCAGTAATTAAGAATCTTAAAATAGTTACAAAAATTTTCTTCTCTCTGCAACATTAAACTTTAATAAAAGTGAAAATGTCATTAAAAATTTCAGTTATCCATAATTTAAGATTAAAAAAGGCATGTATCTATACTTGGTCACCACAGAAAATATTACAAAAACATAGGTTAACATAACCTTTTAGAGCAGCAGCAGTAATAATAATGACAATACCTGAATAATATAAATAACAATGCACTGGCTATTATTTACTGAACATAGACAATGTGCCAGACAAGGAGCTAGGGGTTGTTCTTACGTTAATTGCTAATTCTTACAATATCCCTTGTCTTCAATGATATTTTGTCAGGAAAGGCAAGGAATTAGTATGGTGCAAAGTAATAAATTTCAAAACAGGTTCTTAATATAAATCAGCAGATCTTAGCCAGGGATACACTGGTAGCTCAAAATGCATCCAAAATTCTATGCATGCATTCTTGTAGGCAGAGAGTCCATGTCTCTATTGGATTCTGAAAGGAATCCACAACTTGAAAATGATTAAGAACCAGTGCTTTGAAAAAGAAGAAGCAAAACACTCCCCATGCAGAGCTAAAGATGGAAGGAGTAACTACCACCACTCCACTAAGAGATCAAATTTATAATAAACTAGAGGCCCAGTGCACGAAATTCGTGCAAGAGTAGGCCTTCCTTCCCCCGGCTGCTGGCACCAGCTTCCCTCCGGCCACAGGCAGGCACCCAGGACCCAGGCTTCCCTGGCAGCCCCAGCTTCGTCTGGAAGGTTATCTGGAAGGACATCTGGAAGGTTGTCCGGAGGGACATCTGGAAGGATGTCTGGTCTAATTAGCATATTACCCTTTTATTATTATAGTGAGATTATAAATAATCTGCATTTCTCAACTTACAAGTTAAATCAGCCAAAAAGAATGGGGATACAAGGGACATAGGAGAGGCAGCAACTTGGATAATAGATCTCTAGAATCCATTCTAGTCTCTGAAACACTTTTCAATGTCTTTATTTCACCCTGGCTAGCCCTAGATCAAAGAATCTTATACATTTAACATTAAATAGGGTTTGAGAGATTTCTATTCCAACTTCATTTTTCAAATGAAGAAAGTCTAAAGTGTTCAAGTATCACACATGAGGTCACACCAAGTGGCAGCACTAGTTTCTTAATCCTAATCTCCTGGTTGCTAACAGACATGTTTATTACACTGCAAGAGTCTGAAATAAACTGAAAATTTAACCCACTAATTTGAATTAGTTAAGATATCCTTTGTTGTGCAATGATTTCTCAACAACACAAGTGATATCTCATTTCCACTAACTCTAAATCTCTAAAGAAATATAAATGAACTACTGATTAGAAGAAGCCTTTAAGATTATACCCATGACATATGTTTTGTACTAACTCACCTTAAAAAGCACAGGCTCCCATTTTAGTAGAGTTATTTATTCTCATCTTATCCAGAAAGATAAGTGTTGTTTTCCATTACACATTACATATACAATAATGTATATCTAGCTAGAAAAAATAAGCCAGCTTTCTTCCTAAATGCAATTCTCCCTTGAAAGAGACAGTTAAAAGTGTTAAAACTTTGTAGTGAGCAATTGATAACTCACCATGAAGTACTGAGAAAAATTTTGGGAGCAGATTAGATCCAAATAAGTTTGTATGAGAGAAGGGAACTAAAGAAGCCAATAATTACACTTAACAAATTTTACTCTAGAGAGGAAGAACCACAATTAGGTAAATACTGTACTTCCAGTTAACCTTCCAGAAAATTATAACACAGCTTAACTAGTCATCTATCTAACACATTTAGAAGAAGTGCCAACCAACCATGTATTAGGTCAGATCACATGAAATGACATTCAACTATTAATGACTTCAAAATCAGCAATTTCAGAGGCCTTAACTTAAATGAGAGTCAGATCTCAAAAAAAAAAGAAAGGTTACAAGGCTATGGAATTCCTATTAAGACAATATTCAATATGTTAACTAACTTTTTAAAGTGCAAACATAATAGATGGTGATCATAAAATTATTTTATTCAGCCCTAAACACACACACACACACACACACACACACACACACACACACACCATACTTTTTGGGTAGCCCATAGTGTTTCAGTAATTTATTCCTTATGTGCAAGTCCCTTAGTCCAATATATACAGAGTACATTAAATGAGGAAAACTATGAAAATGTGTTGTCATGTTTTAAAAACATATAAAATTTCAGAATGTACTACAGAATAAGATGTCAAACTTAGGTATCTAAAAAAGTAAGACTTTATGAAGTAACTTCAAAGATAAGTTTACCAGGAGGTATTGCTAAACTGTGAAATTGCTTACAACTCCTGAAGTTTGAATATTGTTCAAAGATCAAGGCACCCCAGAATATAACCTACTCACAATCAAATGGCAAGAAGAACTTCACGGGGAGAACTTTGTTCTAAGACCTGGATGAAATCACTTCCCTCTTGTAATACCCACCCAGCTCCACATCTTACTTTATACTCAACTCTAACAACTGTCAATGTTATTTCCCCAAGAAAGTGTCAAGGAAGAAAAGGCACACACTAACTTGTTCTTCTACCTCTATATGATGCGGCAGAATGAGAACTAACGATTACCCTTTATTTTCAATGGTGGCCTACACCTTAGGCTCTCTCATCTTAGACCAACGGGATTGACTCAAGTAGTCAGAAGACCAAAGAGTTCTTTCACAGCTCACTCATTTTACACATACTCACACACACACACACACACACACACACGCAATGGGGTGCACCAAAATAGGCCAAGAGTATGACCTAAGGTGCCACGAAACTTCCTGCGAAGAACATTACATATTTAGACAAAGGCCAGAGAAATCCCAAAGTGATCACATTACAATGCTTAACTCGCGGGGTGACAGGTCCCCTGAACTCGAGGGGCCTAGACAAGGGCTCGCGCTCGGCAGGACTCGGGCCTAAACTCGGCCGGACTCGGGCCCAAACCTGCCCGCCACGCCCTGCGCTCCTCGCCAGCAACCCGGCCGGCCCTGGGAACTGTTTTCGTGGTGAGCCAGACGGGAAAGCCGTCCACGGGACTCGGGCCTGGCGGAGGCCCTGAGCCAGGGCGGCGCGGGGCGCGGGGCCTCCGGACCGCGAGCTTCGGAGAGAGCCCGCAGGGCGCGAGCGGAGCGGCCGCCGCCGGTTACCGTTCCCGTCGCCGAGAGACAGCGGCCACGGAGGCAGAAAGGCCCCGCCGCCCCCGGCACGGCCCGCAGTCCCGCCTCACCTAGACTTGCCCACGCCACTCTCGCCGATGATGAGGATCTTCAGGGTGGTCAGCACGTCCTCATCCATCCTGACCCTCGTCGGCTCCGAGCTCAGCCGCCCCTCTCTGGCCCTCAACCCTTCACCAGGGAAAGCTGCCCGTGCAGGCGCACTGCTCCGCGGCCGCCACCTTCTTTCCCCAGGGGTTATTTAGATTGCTGAAGCCCTACTTCCGCCCTGAGGTAGTTCTGCGCCTGCGCAAACCTAGATAGTTCCCCCTTGGCATCCCTTGCGCAAGCGCAGATGGGGAGAGCCGTGTGTGAGTCCACAGACTGCCCAGGCTCTTCCTGCTCCCCAACCCTAACCTAACGCTGCTTCCCTGGGGTACTTGAGAAACCGCTGAGTTGGGGGAGTAGAATACTCTTTAAAATTTCAGCCCTAGCTGGTCTGGCTCTGTGGGTAGGGCGTTTTCCTGCGGACTGAAGGATCCCTGGTCTGATTCCTGTCAAGGGCACATGCCCAGGTTGCAGGCTCCATCCAGGAAGGGGGCGTACAGGAGGCAGCGGATCAATGATTCTCTCATTATTGATCTTTCTATCTCTCTCTCCCTCTCCCTTCCTCTCTGAAATCAATAAATTTTTTAATAAAAATAAAGAAAAGAAAATAATTATTTTCAGAAATACATAATTCAACTAGTAATAGGTCTATTTTTTAAATGAATTAATACATATATTTAAATTTTGGAATAAATATTAACAATATAGCCACATACCAGCTCTTTAGAGTCCTCAATATTTGTAAAAGTATCCAATAATTTGTACAACAAAAAAGTTTGAGAACTGTTGCATGGTACTATTCACAACAAGATTAAAAAATTAAAAATAAAATTTTAAGAACCAGGCCTGGATTTATTGATGATGCATGGGACATCATCGACTTACTTTGGCAACACTATATTCTCTTAAATTTTTTACTACTTCTTGGCCACTTCTCGGTTTTTTGTAAGATTCTCTTGTTCACCTTTTTTTTTTTTAAATCCTCACCCAAGGTTATTTATTTTATTTTATTAATATATTTTTATTGTTTATAATATTACAGACATCTCCCTTTACCTCCCTCCTCCCAGCCCCTACCACCCCCCAGATCTTCACCACCCTATTGCCCATGTCCATGGGCTATGTATATAAGTATACAAGTTCATTGGTGATATTTCTATTTTACTTGTTTGGTAGAATATATTAATAAAAGTATTTGAGGCTAGCTATTTCTATTTCAGAAATTTATAAACTGGGTATTAGTTATGTAAAATAGTTATAGAATCATTCAGGTTATCTATTTCATCATGGGTTAGTTTTAGTAGTTTGTGTTTTTTGAGGAATTAGTCCGTTTAAGCTCTTGAATTTATGTGAGCAATTATCCTTATAATGTATCCAGGGTATATAGTGTGTTCTCCTCTTTTTTCCCCTGATAGATGGTAATTTGTGACTTCAAACTTGTTTTTATTTGTCACTCTTGCTAGAGGTTTATCACATTTATTAATTTTTTCAAAGAAACAGCTTTTAGCTTCATTGATCTTTCTCTAATTTTTGTTATTACTTTCATTTATATCTCTTCTTATCTTTATTATTTCCCTCATTCTGCTTACTTTAGATTTATTTTTCTTGTTTTTCTGGTTTCACATAAGGAAGTTTAGGTTAGTGATTTGTTATCTCCCTTCTAAATATAAGTATTTAATACTGGAAAATTCCTACTAAGCACTGATTTAGCAGCATCCCAGAAATTTAGATGTGCTATACTCTTCTTTTGTTTCATTTGAAAACATTTCATTTCCCTTGAGACTTTCTCTTTGACCCACGAATTATGTAAATGTTTGTGGCTTAATTCCCATGTATTAGGAGATCATCCTGTTATTTTCCCATTATTGATTTCTAGTTTGGTGTCATTGTGGTCAGACAACCATTTCTATGATTTCAACTATTCTAAATTTAAGATTTGTTTTGTGACTGAGGATGTGGTTTATCCTGTTAAAGGTTCCATGTACAACTGAAATTGAATGAATATTCTACTGGTTTGGGGTGGTGTGTTTTATTGCCGGAAGCTTGTCCATCCTTGCTGCTTGACACAGTTGCTGCAGGGAAGAAACATCTGCACAGCATATGTTTCAAGGGACCTGGCGTATATGGTGTACTGTTCTTAACACATTGTTTGCGGGTAGTTTTTATTGCGCACTAACAGGTGCCGCGGGCCATTTTTGCTAATTTTTTGCGCAAATGGCAACGTTCAGTAAAATTACGATAACTTTAGTTTACGTATTTATACATTACCTGCATTCTACCACTAGTCTATAAAAAACGTATTAATACGTGTCCCGTGCTCTACTACACTGGTAGAATGTATAAATACGTAAAACGTGTAAACACGTTTCCCGCATACAATGTGTTAATATGTTTGCTCCCCTTCTTAGCACTATGTGTTTTAACCAAGGTCACCTCTTCAAGAAAGGTTGTTTCCCCAGGTAGGGATTTTTCCCTGAAGTTAGGGAGGGAATAAACCCCTTAACTAAGTGCCAGGCGGGTAGTTAATCACTTCAACTATGAACACTTAATCTACATAATCTTTATCACGCTTAAGCTTAATCACGCTTAAGCTACATAATCTTTACTCCCTGGAATGGAGATAAGAAAGGCCCTAACCTTTGGAATAGAAATTGATAGGATTAAAATCAACTGGTATAAAGACAGATGTAACAAGACAATAAACACAGAACCTGGCTAGAGAACCTGGCTAGGCTGCTGATCAACTGAACACTGTCTCCATGTCATTCCTTCTTCGCCGACTCCGTCCACACCTTTGGGAACCCCTGGACCTGCTGGGGTTGGACCCCAACATTTTATAAATGTCAATTAACAACAATGATAGTGTTGTTCAATTTTTTAATGTGCTGGCTGATTTTCTATCTACTGTCAGAGAAGAATAATGATCTATTTCTCCTTTTTTCTTCTATCAGTTTTGCTTCATGTATTTTGAAGCTTCATTGCTAGATGTGTAAAAAATAATAAAGGGAACCACTTTAAAATGGAGCCAGAGCTTCCAATCCACAGAAAATGCCTACACATCTTTTTAAAAAATTTTTTTATTGATTTTTGAGAGAAAGGAAGGGCGATGGATAGAGAGATAGAAACATCGATGAGATAGAAACATCGATGAGAGAGGGACATAATTGATCTGCTGCCTCCTGCATGCCCCCTAACTGGGGATTGAGCCCACAACCCAGGCATGTTCCCTGACCAGGAATTGGTTCCTGGGTTGACAATCAATCATTGAGCAATACTGGCTGGGCTACACATTTTTTTTTTAATTTATTGACTGATGAGAGAGAGAGAGAAAAACATTGATTTGTTGTTCCACTTACTAGTATTTATTAGTTGCTTCTTGTATGTGCCCTGACCAGGTATTGACCCACAATCTTGGCATATTAGAACATGGCTCTAACCAACTGAGCTACCTGTCCAGGGCTTACTTTATACATCTTATGTCTCAAACCTTTGGAATGTTAAAACAGGGCAAGTCACTCTCCAATGTTATTGCACATGAAATATCTCATAGTTGGACAGGAAATCTAGTGACCAACAAAACTTGGGATCACTTTTGGTTAAATGAAGGACATACGCTGTACTTGGAATGCCACATTTGCGGACAGTTGTTTGGTGAAAAGTTCAGACATTTTCATGCTTGGGAGGATGGGGAGAACTATAGAATTCGATAAAGACTTTTGGGGATACACATCCTTTCACCAAACTTGTGGTTGACCTGGAGAATGTAGACCCTGATATCACATATTCTTCAGTTCCTATGAAAAGGGCTTTACTTTACTCTTTTACCTTGAGCAGCTTCTTGGAGGACCAGAGGTTTTCCTAGGATTCCTGAAGGCTGATGTTGAGAAATTTTCCTACCAGAGCATAACCACTGATGACTGGAAGGACTTCCTGTATTCTCACTTTAAAGATAAGGTTGATATTCTCAACCACGTCGACTGGAACACCTGGCTCTACTCTCCTGGACTGCCTCCTGTAAAACCCAATTATGATATGACCCTGACAAATGCTTGTATTGCCTTAAGTCAAAGATGGATTACTGCCAAAGAAGATGATTTAAGTTCATTCAACTCAGCAGACCTGAAAGATCTCTCTGCTCATCAGTTGAATGAATTTGTAGCACAGATGCTTCAGAAAGCACATCTTCCATGGGGACACATAAAGCAAATGTGAGGGGTGTACAACTTAAATGCCATTAACAATTCTGAAATACGATTCAGATGGTTGCAACTCTGCATTCAATTGAAATGGGAAAAATGGTGACTAAACAAGGAAGAATGAAGTTCACATGATCCTTATTCAAGGACCTGGCTGCCTTTGACAAGTCCCATGATCAAGCCCTCCATACCTACCAAGAGCACAAAGCAAGTATGCACCCTGTGACTGCCATGCTGGTGGGCAAGGATTTAAACGTGGATTAAGTACCTGTTTGATGCTCATGAATTCATAAAGAAATATGAAACTTCAGCTCATATTGTAACAAAAAATGAAAAGAAATCATCAACAAATTGAAAGGGGATACCACTGTGTGGAAGAACATATTTGCCAATAATACATCTAATAAGGTGTATATAAATATATAAATATGTAAAGAACTCATACAACTTAACAAAATGAAGACAAACAATCCAATTGAAAAATGGGCAAAGGACCTAAATAGACACTTCTCCAAAAATTATATACAGATGGCCAAGAGATACAATAAAAAATGCTCAAAGTCACTGATCATCAAAGAGATGAAAATTAAAATGTCAATGAGATATTGCCTCACACCTGTCAGAATGGCTACTATCAAATCAACAAATGACAAGTGCTGGCAAGGATGTGGAGAAAAGGGAACCATAATGCTGGTGGGAATGCAGACTGGTGCAGCCCCACTGTGGAAAACAGTATGGAGTTTCTTCAAACAATTAAAAAATGGAACTCCCATTTGACCCAGTCATCCCACTTCTAGAAATATATCCTAAGATTTCTAAAACACCAATCAGAAAGAATAGATGAACCGCTATGTTCATAGCAGTGCTATTTACAATAGCTAAGTTCTGGAAACAGCCTAAGTGCCCATCAGTAGATGAGTAGGTAAAAAAGCTGTGGAACATTTACACCATGGAATACTATGCAGCTATAAAAAAGAAGGATCTGCCCTAACCGGTTTGGCTCAGTGGATGGAGCATTGGCCTGTGGACTCAAGGGTTCCAGGTTCAATTCCGGTCAAGGGCATGTACCTTGATTGTGGGCACATACCCTGTGGGGAGTGTGCAGGAGGAAGCTGATCGATGTTTCTCTCTCATTGATGTTTCTAGCTCTCTATTCCTCTCCTTTCCTCTCTGTAAAAAATCAATAAAATATATTTTAAAAAATAAATTAAAAAATAAAAAAGAAGGATCTCTTACCCTTTGAGACAGCATGCAGGAACCTGGGGAATATTATGCTAAGTGAAATAAGCCAGTCAGAGAAAGAAAATGCCACATGATTTCACTCATTTGTGGAATATAGAGAACAACATAGACTGATGCCCAAAATAGATGCAGAGACATTGAAGCATGCAACAGACTGATGAATTTTAGAGGGCAAGTGTGGGGAGGAGGAAGAGATTAACCAAAGAACTAATATGCATAACCCATGGAAAGAAAATTGTGTGCTGAAGGCCTGGGGAGCGGGCAGGAGCAAGTTAAAGGGAGCTAGTGGGGGGAAAAGGGTGTCATCTATAATACCTTCAACAATAAAGTTAAATAAAAATAAAATGAAAAAAATAAATTGAAAATTGAAAAAAATAAATTTAATAAGTTCGCTGAGATCTTTACTTCCATGTTTGCTAGTGAGACAAAAGAATAAAGCCAAGACTTTCACTTTCTGCACAGTAAAACAAATAAACAACAACAACAAAACATCAACAATTAGCTAAAACTTCCTTCTCTTCCCTTTCTCCAAGACAGCTGACTTCTTTGTTTAGTGGGTGAGATAAAACTCTCCCTTCTCTCCTCCCGCCCCCCAAACCCTTGCCTTAGCAGTTCCAGGGTAATTTAAGCTGTGTATTCTCTAGTTAGGGAAGAGAGACATTAACCATTTCTTCTCAACTTCCTTGGTTGGAGGGGATAGGGCTTGCTGTTTACAAGCTGGCTGCAAGCTGCCTAAATTGTTTGTCCTTCTTTAATTTTCCTGTCTCAGTTTCCCTATTCCTCCTGTCCAAGAATTTTCCTAGCTTCTTACTATCCTGTTACACTTGTCAGTGGCTACTTTTCTTGCCACAGGACTATTTGGAGGCTAGGACACAAAAGAACAAAAACAAATTAAAAAGAAGGGGCTAGAGTTCCACATTCTCTCTGAGTTCAAAGTTACGTTTTCCACTCTTAAGTCACTACGAGAAGACTTCTTCCGGAGCTCTTTTTGTGCTCCATTTCCCACTTCCAGTGCATTGAGCTGAGATAGCAGATATAAGAGGGGGAAAATGGTAAACTCCCTACTGATTTTGTGGTATTTCAAATTCTGTCCTTCTTCCGCAAGCCATGTGACACTATCTACTTTTCAGAGTCTTCAAATAGTGGCTCCATACATTCTTTGCAAATTTTATACCTTCATTCAGTGGGAGAGAAAGGGTGGAGGATATTTACTTCCTCTTCCCTGAAACTTGACCCTTTGATCAGTGGCTTTTCAATTTTGGAATTTCTGGCCCTGTAGTTTACTCACATGGCTAGATCTATTGAGTAACAAAGGACAATCTACCATGGCAAAAGCTCACACTTCAACAGAATATCTTTTATTAATGTATTTAAAACATAATAATTTACTTTATGATATGCCATTTATAATCCTTGGTATACATGGAGGGAATTGTCAGGGTTTGTCCCACACCATTTCTTAACCCAGTTATATTGTCAGAGAGTATCCATTTAGGAATGGACTACCTACCCTCTCCAACCCTGAACCTATGATTGGCTAGCCCAGCACCACATCAAATTTACTTATCCTGCTGCTCTCACCTACGTGTGCTTATGTTAAGTATGTCTACAGTTCCAGTACCAAAAAGTATTGAAAAATACACAACTTGGCAAGTCTGGGCCCATATCTATCTATCTATCTTCTATCTAGAGTACCTGAGAACTCCGTGTCCTATGGTACACCAAGCCAGCTGGCGGAAACCTGCTTCCAGCTTCATTCCTGCCAGCCTCTTTTCCGGGGGGGCTGGGTCTTGTTCTTCTTTTTCTCTAGTTCTGAGATAATTCTTAGAACTGCCTGGCTCCGTAACTAACCTTCCCACTATCCTGTTCCAAAGCAAGTCTGTGTCCTCATTCTTTAGATTAGGTTTTCCTTGTTGATAAACTAGACTGAGCCTGTCAGCTTTTCCTATTTTGGTCTTTTATTGGTAGAACTATTCTCCCACTTTCTATTTATGATAACTTTAATAAATATGATAACTTTAATAACTTTAAGTATCGGCTTTCTCCTTTGATGCATTAACTAGCTAAGAAAAAATAGTAAATAATAATGAGCATCATTTTTTCTAGTTCCTAATTTAAATGAGAATAACTATAGCATCACCTACTATTTGTTATTTTTTATAATTTATTAATGTAATATATTATACTAATAGATTTTGTTATATTATTCTATGCTAAGATATATCTTGATTGATTCTGGTAAATTATTCCTTTATATACTGTCCAGTTCTATTTTCTGACACTACATTTGTGAGTTTATATATATATAAATATATTCCTAAATGAGGCTTATTTATATTTTCCTATAGTTACTTTTACTTACAGATAGAGCACAGCAGACACTGTTCTAAGATAATCATAGATAAAGCATACAGGCACTTCTTTGTGAAAGGGCTCATTGTGATATATACCTGTTGTTTCTAATTTCCCCAAATCTATTTCCTCTTCTTAGCATGCACCTAATTTCCTTGGGAAACACTTTCCTTAATGTCATTTTGGAAAAACTGATACCTTTCACAGCAATTCCAAGAGGTCGCACATAACCATGGCCTAGCTAATGAACTCATTCCCTCAATTAAAAGGATTTAATTCATGGATGGGCACATGATTCAATGGGATGAAATTACAGAATTCTTACTAAAACTGTCAGGAGAAGTGCATGTTATAAGAGATGCTGAAAGGTTAGGACATGGGCCTAGAACTATTGGGAGCCCTCTAGCTATCATCAGTAAGGAACCTGAACAAGAACATAATCTAGAGAAAAAAGTAGAGCCAACATATGGACAAAGAGAACTGACAAAATGCTCCTCTGGATAGAGCTAGTTGCTCTCAGATTTTTATGTTCGATGAGCCAATAAATTCCCTTTTGAAAATTTCAATGTAAGAAACATTCAAACCTGTAGAGAATTTTTCTGAGTTTATTTGAGTCAAACTGTAGACAATTGCCAGGAAGCAAAATCTCAATGTATTGAGATTATGCTCCGGAGAATGGCAGTTTTGCATCTTATTTTATACATCATAATCAAAAGAAAAGATGTAAGTGGGTTACATGAAATCCATTGGTGATAGGTTGGATAGATGGGAGAAAGCTAAGTGGGGAAAGCTCTGATATTGGATAAAAAGTAAAATTACATATATATATCAATAAGTGGGATAGTTAACAGTCAATAATTAATTCAATAACAACGAGGGGATTTGTGGTCTCTGTTCTGTTGCAGTACCTATGCTTTGAGGGTTTGAGAAAAAAAAACTACTTTGACATTCCTAAAGTATATCATTGTAGAAGCAAAAAAAACAACAGACAGATTTAATTAAGGTAAAGACTAACTTTACTCAGGGAAGATTTTAGCCTAAGACAGCGGTTCTCAACCTGTGGGTTGCGAGCCCTTTGGCGGTCGAATGACCCTTTCACAGGGGTCGCCTAGACCATCCTGCATATCAGATATTTACATTACAATTCATAACAGTAGCAACATTACAGTTATGAAGTAGCAACGAAAATAATTTTATGGTTGGGTCACAACATGAGGAACTGTATTTAAAGGGCCAGAAGGTTGAGAACCACTGGCCTAAGACATGACTACCTGCCTTAAATTGATTTTAGTTAATAAGTTTAAGACCATTCTTTTTCTTTTTAATATATTTTATTGATTTTTTTACAGAGAGGAAGGGAGAGGGATAGAGAGTCAGAAACACCGGTGAGAGAGAAACATTGATCAGCTGCCTCCTGCACACTCCCCACTGGGGATGTGCCCGCAACCAAGGTCCAGCCCTTGACCAGAATCGAACCTGGGACCCTTGAGTCTGCAGGCTGACGCTCTATCTTCTGAGCCAAACTGGTCAGGGCAATTTTCAGACCATTCTTTATGTTACTTTAAGTTTATGCGCTTGTAAGGCCGCCATGCAGGTCTCTCCCGAGATTATTAGCATATGGCCCCTTTTGGTCCACAAAAAAAAAAAACATGAAATATTTGAAACATACAGGTCAGAATAGAGAATAATAATATGATGAACACTTAGTTTTGTCAAATATGTCAAGGATCACACTGTAGATGTTTTTAATATAAAGCATTAAACATTAAAGACAGATTTGAGACACCCTGTGTCCTCCTGCCTGATATCTCCTCACCCCAGAGATGGTCAGAATTCAAGGTTTGCCATGCCCATATATGACATTACATATATTTTTTATATCCTATTGTGTATCCTTAAGCTCCTTTTATAGATTTTTGAATTTTATAATTTTATCAAATTACACAGATACTTCTGAAACTTGACATGTTTATTCAGTTTTATATTTTGGAGATTTAACTATGGTATGAGATATAGCTGTAGTTCATTTAAAGTACTATATTCTAACTTCCATAAAGCTTTGTATTCATCATTCTTTCTCTGATGTTTTCCATATTTTGCCAGTATATCTTCTTTTCCCTTAAGCCAGGTTGAGTTTGAGTTTCCCTTACTCGCCAACTAAAGACCCATTCAGCAAACCTCTAAAAACAACCTATGTATCTCTCCCTCTCTTCAAGGTGCCTATAATCCTAACCATCAGCATCAATCTCGGGTAAGGCACTGCTTTTGTATGTCCCTCATAAAATAAAGATATCCAAGAAGAGCCCAAAACCAACGCATCACATGCTCCGGTAGCTATCTCCTAAAAGAGAACAGGGTCCTGGGTAGAGAGCAGTAAATAACTCTCTTCATGTGAGACCTTGAAGGAGAACTGGCCTGAGCTGGGTTGTAAAAGCTGGGTCAACTTTGTTTATGAAAGAAAGCAAGATCTAATCAGACAGACTTGGTTTCAAAGCTTTATCCAGTCATTTACTGTCTTTGTGACCTGAAGCAAGCCATTTGAGTTTCTGAGCCTTCATAGCTTCATTTGTAAAATGAGATGAGTTTTACCTGCCTTGAAGTGTTGATTGCATTATATGATGTGATGAATATACAGTGTCAGGTGACCCGCAGATCCTCACTGATGATGGCTATTAATATTATTAATTCAGCCAGCCTCATCAGTCAGGTTGGTGATTCCCTAGGGATTTTACTATGGAAAGATGCCTTGAGAATGGTTTGCCTTGGGCCAGGTTGCAAAGCTGGGTTTAAAGAGAAGCTTATCAGAGGGTTACTTTTTTCTTCCAGCAAGAATATCTCTTAGAAGCCTGGAGATTTAAAGTAAATTACCTAATGTGACATCCATTCTCCTAGCCTTTAACACAGGAAAATATTAGGTTAAAAGGAACTTGATGAGCAACTAAAAGGAGGGAACAAGCAGCATGAAGAGAAGGGGCAGAAAGAAAAGGTGGAATTTCCAATTCCTTTATTTGAAACTTGTGGAAAGGATATTACAGGGGTCAAATATATTTGGGGCTAATTTCATATTTGTGTATGAGCCTCAGGCCAGGTGACGTGTGGCCTCTGGGGCACCTTCTCAAGCTGTTGCCCATCCTTCAGTTACTACATCATTCAGGTGCTGAAGACAGATCTCTTGGAACACAACACTTCCTGATAATAGAGAAAGCCAGAGAATATGGGCACATGATGACATGAAAGGAAACAGGAACAGATATTTTCATAAGAAAAGCCCTCCACAACCCTGCCAATACCTCCACCTCTCTCTAGACTCTTTCTGAACCTAACTTCTGGGATACCCCCTGTCCCTGCCAGCCACCTTGTGCAGCCCCAGGCTTTTCACCTCACTCACCCCCTCACATCACCACTGCAGTTCACAAGCTACCAAAACATAGCTGGTGAGTCACTGATGATTGTTGACAGTAAAACTGTCTTCAGAGACAAGAGGGCACTTGTTTATGCGGCTCTGTTTAGGTAGCCCACATGTCCTGGAGTGAATGCAACCAGATGATGACACAGTTTAGTGTTGAAGAAGATTCAGCTTCCTCTGGAAGTGGGCTCTAGTGATCACATCTTCATTGTAGGGATCTCAGGTGATCTCACCATTCCTGCCCAGCGCTCATTGGAAGGAAATTAGGAGATGGTGGATAGTCCCTTCATTGTGTGTGTATGGGGGGGGAGGGGGAGAGAAAATGTCCTTCCCTATGTTTAAAAGGCAGTTGGTAATCAAATTTGGGCTACATTTTCAGTCACCTTGAGAATGTACTTAGAGTTGCTGATATGCTTAAAATCAAAGTGGAAGTGAGCTCCAAGAAAAGGTTGAAAGTCGCAATGTTCTTCAACCCTTTAGAAATACATGAAACTTTAAAATTATCAATGCTGGCTCCCCTCAAGAGATTCTGATGTCATTGGTTTAGGGTGGGCATAAGCTTCTTAAAAAAATTATTGTAATTTTTCAGATGATTGCAATGCACTACCAGGGATAAGATCCACTGAGACAGGGAATTCTACCACTTCAGTGTCTCATATATGTTGAGACAGTTACAGTGTAAAATGGCAGTACTGGTGATTATGGGAGTAAGTTTCACATGCTTTGCTGAGAGCATTATAATCACTTAGAATAGATAATACCCATGGAACCCAATGGAAATTGGGCTCTTGTGTGACTAGGAGAGAACCCCACCTAGGAAAGATTGATGGGCTCTGAGAAGTCCCAGGAACAGGACCTAGGAGGTTTCTCTTCCTCTTCAAACCCCTAAATCACAACACTAACATAATCACTACGTTTTCAATGGTATGTATACAAATAATATAAGCAAGTGTGCCTTGTGTGTGCCTTGTGATTGAATGCAACACAGTAATAAAAACAAATAACTCACTGCATTGCTCCTAGTTACAGAGCATATGCTGGCCTGTACAACTCTTTGTCATGAGAAATTATTACACTGATTGGCGGAGGGAGCAAAGAGGCTTCTGGAATGCTTGTAATGTTCTTTCTTGTTCTGGATACCGGTTACACAGGCGTGTCCAGTTTATAAAAGTTCATAGAGATGTACACTTGTAAATTTGCACTTTCAGTATCTGTTTTATCTTTCAATACAAAGTATTTAAAAAATCAAGAACTGACTAACCACTGCTTCCTTTTGAGATGTGTGTGGCAATTGGCTAGATAGCACTTATTCATGGAAAAATGAGTGTCGATGTTGAACTCTTCCACTTACAGAGCTTGGGAGGAGGAAAACAGGGACAGAGTGGGGACTGAAGAAGAACTGAAATTGCCAAGTCTGCCAGTTCTTTAGTGTTGCACAGGGCAGAGCTCCTGAGGAGATGCCTTTTGTTTAGCAAAGTGACACCTATTTTCAAATATGCAGAGGTGGAGCCGAACCTGAGGAGGGAGTGGAGAGCTAATTGTTCTGCCCTGTGCGTGAAGAGAATTCCATTCCCAGAAGAGCTAAAGGTAAAGGGATCTAGAGAACCAGGGAGTGAAAGGGGCTAACTGGGGAAGGGAGAAGACTAAGCTGTGCGATAGCAGGTTGGAGCCGGAGGAAAAGATGGCTGGGGAAAGAAGAGATGCATTCTGGAGATGCAGTGGGAGAAGGACTTTTAAGAAAGGGGTATCTAATATTTAATTTCAAATATTTTATGTGGGAGCAGTGAAAACCAGCTCCATCCCTCCAAATCCCCAGTAACATCTGCTGCTCTCGCTACCCTGCTAATCACCTGCCATATATTACAAATCAGCTGATGGAAGGGTAATGTAACTTAATAACCTAGAGAGAGTTTGGGTTGGTTTGAATATTTTAACTGGCTGTTGCATAAGACTGAATTGAATTTTCTTTTAATGGTGATACATGCCTGCAACTTGGTTATTTGAGGCCAATCTCTCAAATTGTAAAATGGAAAAGTGTAAAAACTAACCTGGGCCCTTTGTGAGATAGCTTAATTCTGACACGTAGATTATAACTGCTATTTTCATCATCGAGGATAAATGATCAGCGTCTCACTGACAGCTGTGATGTGGGACAAAGTGTAGTACAACTTGAGCCCTGGCCAGTGTGGCTCATTTGGTTGGAGCGTTGTCCCGTACACCAAAAGGCCTGGGTTCAATTCCCAGTCAGGGCACATAACTAGGTTATGGGTTCGATCCTTGGTCGGGTCGTGTGTGGGAGACAACAGATGGATGTTTCACTCTCACATCGATGTTTCTCTCTCTCTCTCTCTCTTTCTCTCTCTCTCTCTCTCTCTCTCTTCTCTTCTCTTCTCTTCTCTTCTCTTTCCCTCTCTCTAAAATCGATAAAAGCATGTCATCAAAAAACAAAAAAAACCACAAACAAACAACAACAACAAATGCAAAAAACTTGAAGTTAGAAGATTATCTACATTTCTTGGGAAAGTTGCTTAATATCTCTAAATTTGTTTCCTCATCTATAAAATGGAGGAAAATAATTCCCAAAGTAGAGATACTCTGAGACTTAACTAGAAGAGTGTGTTTGAAGCAAGTCCTTTAGAAGATGGCATATAGAGAATAATAAATATTAACACCTTTCCTTCTTTCACTTATATAATATTGCATGTAGAAGTACTTTGTAAATTGCAAAGCCCCAAAATAATTGTTAGTAAAATTAGAACTAAAATTTGTTGATTATTTGAAAAGCATGTCCTTTATAAGAGCAAATTTCTAGAAGCAAAAAAATATATATATTTTTATGCAGCAAATTTAATTAATGGTTTTAGTGCAGTGATTTTTAACTGAGATTGATTTTGGCCCCAAGGGGACATTTGGCAAGACCTGGAGACATTTTTGGTTGTCACTACTGGCATCTAGTGAGTAGAAGCCACAGATGCTGCTAAATATCACACAGTGCACAGAACAGTCTCCTACAATAAAGAAGTGTCCAGCTCAGAATATCAATGGTACTGTTGTTGAGAAACTGGTGGTAAGGCAAGTTAGTCTGGTTAGTCTTGGTTTCCAACTTGGTTGATGCCTATGCACATATTAACATACCCTTAACTTTAAAGTATTCCTTTCTTAGCCTGTGAACGCTCATAAAAAAATGGAAATTTTCATTCTAAAGTGATTATATGTTCAAGCCTATATAAATCACACAACTTTAATATCAAAACAAAGCTTTTGTTCAGCCCCAGAAAAGTCTAGAAAACACCATCACCACACATTCTTCTCCTCACCCCATTAAAAGATGTATATTTTGTAAAATATTACCATTTTGAAACCTGTACAGTTCTGCTTATCTCAAGCAATACTTGGTAAACAAAATTCCACTGTACTTAAGTCATTTCATAATTCAACAATGTGGATGGAGCTCTTTCCAGTGGAGGTGATTGCTTCAGAGTAAGAGCTCTCCTTCATGCCACTTCTAAATTTTAATTTTAGAGATCAGAATGAGAAAACTCAGAGCCAGAAAAAAAACCTGTTCAGAAACATTTGTGTTATTGCATAATAATTGTCAGAAATGTTCTTCCCAGCTGCGAATTTAATGGACGAAGTAGTTGGTAACCTGGAGCAGCTGAGCTATTAGTACTGTTGTTCAGTTCTTCATCTCCCATTGTCCACACCACTGCTGCTACAATCCAATCACTAGCTCCATGACAGAGCCTAACTGGCCATAGCTGAGTCAGGTGCAAAGGATGCTGGGAAAGTGGGGTGGACCAAGCAGCACGAGTTGTAGAGTGCAGTAATAATGATCCTATAACTTATTTTTGTATTTTCACAGCACATTATTTGATCATTTTAACAACCCAATGCTGCGAGCAAGATATGTAATTTTATCCCTATCTTGTGTGTTTGTTACATGCTGTTGAGTCAGCTCCAACTCTTGGTGATCCTTTGAAAGAGTGATGTCCACAATGATCTATCCTAATAACCCTGCTCAGCTCCTGTAGATGCATGCCTGTGGCTTCTTTTATGAAGTCAATCAATCCCATAGTTGATTTTCCTCTTTTCCTGCAGCCTTCTGTTTTCCCCACCATTATTATCTCTTGCAAAGAACCCTGCCTTCTCATGATGTGCCTGAAAAAAAAAAGACAAAAAAAAACTACAAACAGATCTATGAAGTTGGACTTTCTTGCTCTAAATCATGCAGTGTCTAGGATCCAGATCTCTGATCTTTTAACTTAGAGATCTGCACACTATAGGACACAAAAATACAAAGCCTACCTTATGGTCCTTTCCTTTGAGCTCTCTCTTTTTTAAAAAAGCACTTTTATTGATTTTTAGAGAGAGAGGGGAGAGGAGAGAGAGAAACATCGACATCAGCTGCCTCCTGCATGCCTCCTATTGGGTCGAGCTGGGCATGTGCCCAGACCAGAATCGAACCAGCAACCTTTTAGTGTAGGGGACAACACCCAACCAACTGAGCCACACTGAACAGGTCTCCTTTGAGTTCTCTTGGTTTGCTTTGCTTGTCTTAGTTGCCGGAGTGCAAAGGAGAACTGGAGATATTGACTTGATGTAGTGGGTCAGCAGACTGCAGAAAAGGGACAGAAATTCTTCATTGGAACAAAGAGATTTGAGCTCATAGGCATTCTCTAAACCAAAAAGGAACAACCATTAAAAAAATCTTTGGGAAATGATTTTTTTCCTAAAACGTCATTTTCAGATCATAATCAATCATCCTGGAAGTATTTTTCAAAATTAGCCTTAATAGAAAATAATAAATAGTTTAGTTCATGCCTAATTTTACCCCATTACTCTAATTCAACCATATTACTGTGATTTAATGTGCTTTTCCTTAGGGTGATTATTTTAAATATTTGAAGGCAGCTTGTTCCAAATTGGCAATGCCATGATCTGAGTGTATATATTTATTTCCTTCAGTAACTTTTTTAGCTATTCATTGTCCCTTGAAAGGATTTTTTCAGTTCCTTAACTTCCTCTTACTTGAACACTCAGTGTAATTGTTTTCATACAGAGCATACAGGGTGTGTGTTTTTTGTTTTTTTTATTTCTGAGAATGTGAAGCCACACTTGTCCATTTATAGGAAATCATTTTGATGAGGGTTTTTGTGCAGGTATGTACAGGATGTAATTTTAGTTTTGTTTTTGTTTGTTTTCAGAGGAGTTAAACATTTCACAACAAACTTTTAGTACTATTTAGAGTCAGGAATTTTTAAAATATATAGCCACAAAATTATAGGTTGTCTTTATAACTATAAATGACAAAACCAGGAGTGAAGTATTTCTGCAGCAGTGTAGAAGTCCTGAATTAACAACATGTACTTTCTAACTTCTACAAACAAAACTGTTATTCCTTTCTGCTACTGAATTTGAAATTCATACCTTCAAAGACATAGCAAAACTCTGAGTGAATAGATGTGAGTCATTCACTTCCTTCATAGTGAGAGAGGCTTTAGTTGGAAAATATAGAACTATTCTGTTCTGGTCTCATCTACTTCTAGGAGAAAACAGAGAGACAGTAATTTAAAGAGTCACTACGAACACTTCAGCACAGATCAAGAGAGGCAAGAATGTCATTGGATTTGCTTCAGCTCACCAGTTCTTTAGCATTTCAATCCCTGTCTGTCTCTGAATGATACAATAATGATTTCTTGTAACTAAACAGTTATTTTCTCATCTTCACTCCACTTTTTTAAGAGACAAATTTTTTTAAGCAAAAATTTTATCATTGATGACAAATGCCTGTTTCAGGGAACAATAAGTTTATTGGGACCATATAAATCAGACTAAGAATAAATCTCTCTCTCTCTCTCTTTCTCTCTCTCTCTCTCTCTCTCTCTCTCACACACACACACACACACACACACACACACACACAGACATATTACCCACATATAAAACATACCTGTATAATTTAACAAATATGCCCATGCCACCATGCCAATGTAGGTCACAAGGTAGAAATTTTCTAGCACAGCAGCCACCCATATGTGCAGTGTTTTCTACTTCCAATCCCACCTCTCTATTAGAGGTCATTGTTTATTCCAACGTTTGCGCTAATCATTTCCTGCTTTCCATTATATTTTTACCATATACTCATGCATCCATAAGTAATATGTTTAGTTTTGCTTGTTTTTAAATTTTTAAGTGGAATAATATATTTCGCCTTTTTAAAATTTGTTTATAAGATGAAGTTATATTGTGTATAGCTATAGTTAATGCAATTTTGTTGTTGTATAAGATTCAACTTTATAAAAATACCACAGTTTCTCCTTTTTGCAGATGATGAACATTTGGGTCTTTTCCAGTTTTTTGTAATTGTATCGACAACACTGCTATGAATATTATTGTACATGTATTTAGAATATAGTCAGAGTGAAATTTCTGAAACATAGAGTAGGTATAGCTTGAGCATTATCATATAATTTTAAACCATCCCCCAAAAGTCATTGTACCAATGTAAGCACTCATTCATTCTACATGTGAGCTCTTGTAGTTCACATCCTTGCCAGTTTTGGTATTGTGAAAATAGGAGCCCGAGAGAAGAATTCAGAATGCAGTTTTCTGGGAGTAAATATTATTTACCTCCCCCTTCATTGTTCTTTTATGCACAATGCCTGATTTAATATTAAGAATTATGACACATTCAGCCCTAACTGGTTTGGCTCAGTGGATAGAGCATTGGCCTGCGGACTGAAAGGACCCAGGTTCAATTCCGGTCAAGGGCATGCACCTTGGTTGCGGTCACATCCCCAGTAGGAGGTGTGCAGGAGGCAGCTGATTGATGTTTCTCTCTCATCGATGTTTCTAACTCTCCATCTCTCTCCCTTCCTCTCTGTAACAAATCATTAAAATATATATTTTTTTAAAAAGAATTATGATACATTCAAAGAAAGAAGACAATATGAACTATTATTTAAAAAAAGAAGCAGTTAATAAAAGCAAACCCAGGCCCTGCTGTTGGGCTTGTTAGACAAGGACTTTAAACAAACTATAATAAATATGTTAAAAGATGTAGTGAAAAGATAAGGGTTTAATCTCCAAAATTTACAGGGAATTCATACAACTTAACAAAAGGAAGATAAACAATCCAATCAAAAAACGGGAAAAGGACCTAAATAGACACTTTTCGAAAGAGGACATACAGAAGGCAAATGAAAACGTGTTCAAAATCACTAATCATCCGAGAGACACAAATCAAAACAACAATGAGGTACCACCTCACACCTGTCAGAATGGCTATCATCAACAAATCAACAAACAACAAGTGCAGGAGAAGATGTGGAGAAAAAGGAACCCTCGTGCACTGCTGGTGGGAATGCAGACTGGTGCAGCCACTATGGAAGACAGTATGGAGTTTCCTCAAAAAATTAAAAATAGAACTCCCATTTGACCCAGTAATCTCACTTCTAGGAATATACCCCAAGAAAACAGAAACACCAATCAGAAAGGATATATGCTCCCCTATGTTTATAGCAGCACAATTTACAATAGCTAAGATTTGGAAACAGCCTAAGTGCCTATCAGCAGATGAGTGGATTAAAAAACGTTGGTACATCTACACAATAGAATACTATGCTGCTGTAAAAAAGAAGGAACTCTTACCATTTCCAACAGCATGGATGGACCTGGAGAAAATAATGCTAAGCGAAATAAGCCAGTCAGAGAAAGATAAATATCACATGATCTCACTCATTTATGGAATATAGTGAACAACATAAACTGGTGAGCAAAAATAGAGCCAGAGGGGGAAAAATATTAGAATATAATAGAAGTAATCCTGTTATTTGCAGAGTTTTAATATTTCCTGAAATGTTTGTGATATTATACTATGTTAGTACAGTATTGGTAATACTATATTTAAAAAATTTTTCCTTAAATATTAATGTTTATTGCATGTAACATATTTAAAATCATTTTTCTTGAAATATTAATGTTTATTGCATATAACATTATATTTAAAATAGTTTTTCTTGAAATAGTAAAAGATTATTTAATTTAAATATAAAAATAAATAAATAAAACAAACAAAAAAATGCTCAATGTAATTCTTCTCTGTGAAAATTTATATTAAAACCACAATGACAAAATAATATAGGAGAGGGGCATGAGAACTATACAAATCAACTAAAGTCAAACAAAGTTAAGTAAGGGGATCGACATGAAAGTCAGCTTACCTGAGATGCAAGCAGACCAAGAGGAGACTCTTGACAAATAAAATTCCTGCAAAGATTGATTAATAGCTACTCATCCATACCTTATTGTTCACCCATATTATAAAGGGGAAACAGACCACAAAATATACCTTGTAAATGTTATAGTTAATCCCACTGTCTATTGCCCATACCAGCAATTTTACATAGAAACTAAGAACAGATATAAGCTCAAACTCTCCAGAGAATTGGGGTCTCTCTTCTTTCATGAGGAGAATTGGCCATTTGCCTGTGGAGTGACTTTACTTGCTTATCCTCCCTGCTTAATAAAACCTGCTTTGCCTCTTTAACTTCTAAAAAATAAATAATAATAATAAATAATAATAATCTACACTAATAAAAGAGAGACATGGTAATTGGCATACGACCGCTACCCTTCCCATTGGCTAATCAGGGCAATATACAAATTAACTGTCAGCCAAGATGGCGGCCAGCAGCCAGGCAGCTTGAAACTAACATGAGGCTTGCTTGCTTCAGTGACAGAGGACTCCAACGTTCCCCGCCGGCCACTGCAGGCCTCAAACATTGTAACAAATATAGATGCTAAACAAAACCTCAGAAACCAGCTTTCAGCCGGCTGGGATCTCAGAGCTGGAGTTGATACAGAGTTTCAAGAACC
The DNA here is from genome assembly GCF_964212035.1 of Myotis nattereri. Classification (NCBI taxonomy): domain Eukaryota; kingdom Metazoa; phylum Chordata; class Mammalia; order Chiroptera; family Vespertilionidae; genus Myotis; species Myotis nattereri. Next base: position 96,973,376 of record NC_138075.1, read on the forward strand.
AAAACAAACCAGATACCTGCTTTCAGGAGCGAAGGCCTAAGAGCTGGAGCCTCAGAGCTAAAGCTGGCCCAGAATAAAAAAAAAAAAAAGAAAAAAAGGAGCAGTTGGGAGCTTCAGTCCCAGCCTGAAAACAGCCCTCAGCCCCTCACCCAGACTGGCCAGGCACCCCAGTGGGGACCGCCACCCTGAAGGGTGAGTGACCAGCTGCAAACAGCCATCATCCCCTCATCCAGGCTGGCCAGGCACCCCAGTTGGGACCCCCACCCTGATCCAGGACACCCTTCAGGGCAAACCAGCCGGCCCCCACCCGTGCACCAGGCCTCTATCCTATACAGTAAAAGGGTAATATGCCTCCCAGCACTGGGATCAGCGGAGCTGAAAGGCCTCCCGGCACCGGGATCAGTGTGACAGGGGGCAGCGCCCAAACCCCCTGATTGCCCTGCAGCTCTGTGTGTGACAGGGGGCAGGGCCACAACCTCCCTATCAGCCCTGCTCTGTTTGTGACAGGTGAAGGCGCCCCAACCCCCTGATCGGCCCTGCTCTGTGGGTGATAGAGGGCGGCGCCCCAACACCCCCCCCCCCCCCACACACACACACACAGGCCCTGCTCTGTGTGTGATGGGGTAGAGCCATAACCTCACCATTGGCCCTGCCCTGAGCGTGACAGTGGCGGCGCCCCAACCCCCTGATTGCCCTGCGGCTCTGTGTGTGACAGGGGGCAGGGCCACAACCTCCCTATCGGCCCTGCTCTGTTCATGACAGGTGAAGGCGCCCCAACCCCCTGATCCGCCCTGCTCTGTGTGTGACAGGGGGCAGTGTGCCAACTCCCCTATCAGCCCTACTCTGTGAGTGACAGGGGGGAGCTCCCCAACCCCTTGATGGGCCCTGCTCTGTGCGTGACAGGGGGTGGTGCCACAACCTCCCCATCCACTCTGCCTTGAGTGTGACAGGGGGCGGTGCCCCAACCCCCCAATCAGCCCTACCCTGAGTGTGACTGAGGGGGGTGGCATCACAACCTCCCAATCCGCCCTGCTCTGTGCATGACAGGGGGCGGCGCCCCAACTCCCCAATCGGCCCTGCTCTGAGCCCAACCAGGGGCTGCACCTAGGGATTGGGCCTGCCCTCTGCCACCCAGGAGCAGGCCTAAGCCAGCAGGTCGTTATCTCCCAAGGAGTCCCAGACTGGGAGAGAGCACAGGCCGGGCTGAGAGACCCCCCCTCCCTCCCGAGTGCACAAATTTTTGTGCACCGGGCCTCTAGTAATATAATAAAAATCAATGGAGAAAATGTCCTCGGGTGAGGATTAACAACAAAACACACAAAAAAAGGAGAATTGAAGTAGTCATTCTAACAACTCATGTTTTAAGATTTTTTGTGTGTTATCATTAATTGAATAATGTTTTACAACTATACACCTCACTCCATAGATAAAAATTGACCAATTGAAGGGAAAGAAGAAATAAGTGACGTTGATATCAATTTGTGTTCTTGTTGTACCAAGTAAAATTTTACCTGAGATATAAATCAATCTTAAACATCAAGAGATCTCCTTTTGTAAATAATTTTTAAAGAATATGATATAGTCATATAGTCTCATGCCAGATGAGGAGCACAAGAATGAGAAAATTCTTCTTGGTTTTGTGATTCATCACTTCCCAATACCTTCACGATTTGGGAAAAGACAAGAGCAGCATCAGCAAGTGGCTTGACTTATTGAGAAACCAAAGGATGGCTTCAAAGTCCTTTAAAAGGAGTACTTAAACTCCAATTTCCTTTAAAAGGGTGTTTTATTCCAAAACCTTGATTGTGATATTCCCCCACTTTACATTTTCCCCTTGTAATACAGCATTTTTAACATCCCAACCAAGGGACCATAAAGCAATCTGACTGTTATATAACAAGTCTCTGCATGTTATTATTATTTTTTTAAATTGCATTTCTCTGGAACACATAACAAATAATTTTTTTCTACAGATCAAAACCAAAAGCTTGGACTACGCCAATGTTAGTTTCAACTTGAATCACCACCCACCTGGGCCTGACTCAGGCTGGCAGTCCACAGGGAAAATCCTGCCTAAGTGCATTACCGCCTCTGGGTCTGTCCCCTGCTCAGGTGCACAGACCAGATTAGCCAGGAGACACAACAAGGCAAATTTGACTGGAGTAGAATTCTGGGAAGCAGGAGGGTTTAAGGTACCACAAACATTTGCAAGGCCAAAGTAGAAATGACTTTTGAGGGAAACAGTTTGAGCAAGAACAAGGTTATTCATGATTCTAAGCTGATGCCAGGGCTTGCTGAAGCTTTTTAGCTAGAAATGCTTTCAGAATAAGACTTTTCCTTTGGAGAAGCTTAAAGCCTGAAAAACCAGCCATCTTTTGTTGTTATAAAACTTCAAAGTATATAAAATTTTAAAACAAAGACTCATTCATGTTCAAGAATTTACTTAAAATAAAATTAAAATAGAATAATCTGTTCTTTGCTTCTAAGGTCCCTTTCAACACTAGGTTTTTACATACTAAAAGTAGAATCCTTTTTCAAATTAACTTGCAGGGAAATAAAGCGTAGTTTTATTAGACAACTAGAGGCCCATTGCACAAATTCATACACAGATGGGGTCCAGCTGGCCCGGCCCTAATTGGGGAGGATTGGCTGGGCCTGTCGGGAAGAGGAGATGGTGTCAAGGTGACCGGCCACCCCAACTGGGGCCCTATCAGGGTCGAGCCAGTTGGGGGGATGAGCCGTGGGCAATTGGCCAATTGGGGTGGGGGTGCCAATTGGGGATCAGGCCAGGGGGAGGGTCCATGGGTGGTTGGCCTGCCAGCCATGTCCCTGATTGTTGGGGGGACAATTGGGGGCAGGGCCAACTGGGGGGAGGGGCTGCGGGCTGATTGGGGTGGTGGAGGCCCATTGGGGGTGGGGCCAGCCAGAGGGAGGGGCTGTGGGCCGATTGGGGTAGTGGGAGCCCATCGGGGGTAGGGCCGGCTGGAGGGAGGGCCCACGGGAGTTTGGCCAACCGGCCCCACCCCCAATTGAGCCAGTTCTCTGGGTGCAGTGAGCATCATAGCAGTCAGTCATTCTAGTCATTCCAGCATTCCAGTTGCTGGCTTTTTATATAAATAGACTAGAGGCCCGGTGCACAAAAATTTGTGCACTCAGGGGGGAGGAGGGGTCCCTCAGCCCAGCCTGTGCCCTCTTGCAGTCTGGGACCCCTCGGGAGATAACGACCTGCGGGCTTAGGCCTGCTCCCGGGTGGCAGAGGGCAGGCCCAATCCCTAGGTGCAGCCCCTGGTTGGGCTCAGAGCAGGGCCGATTGGGGAGTTGGGGCGCCGCCCCCTGTCATGCACAGAGCAGGGTGGATTGGGAGGTGGCGATGCCACCCTCAGTCACGCTCAGGGTAGGGCCGATGGGGAGGTTATGGCTCTACCCCGTCACACACAGAGCAGGGCCGATCAGGGGGTTGAGGCACTGCCCCCTGTCACACACAGAGCAGGGCTGATCAGGGGTTTAGGGTGCCGCACCCTGTCACACACAGAGCCGCAGGGCGATCATGGAGTTGGGGAGCTCCCCCTATCAGGCACAGAGCAGGGCTGATCAGGGGGTTGGGGCGCCTTCCCCTGTCATGAACAGAGCAGGGCGGATAGGGAGGTTGTGGCACCGCCCCTTGTCACACACAGAGCCACAGGGTGATCAGGGGGTTTGGGCGCTGCCCCCATCATGCCGATCCTGGTGCCAGGAGGCCTCTCGGCTCCGCTGATCCTGGTGCTGGGAGGCATATTACCCTTTTACTATATAGGATAGAGGCCTGGTGCACGGGTGGGGGCCGGCTGGTTTGCCCTGAAGGGTGTCCTGGATCAGGGTGGGGGTCCCAACTGGGGTGCCTGCCCAGCCTGGGTGAGGGGATGATGGCTGTTTGCAGCTGGTCACACACCCTTCAGGGTGGGGGACCCCACTGGGGTGCCTGGCCAGTCTGGGTGAGGGGCTGAGGGCTGTTTTCAGGCTGGCAGGTGACTGAAGCTTCCAACCGCTCTGTTTTTTCTTTTCTTTTTTATTCTGGGCCAGCTTTAGCTTTGAGGCTTGGCTCCAGCTCTTAGACCTCCGCTGCTGAAAGCAGGTTTCTGGCCTTTGTTCACCTTCTTTATTTGAAACAATGTTGCGATCCTGCTGGCTGAAGCCCGAGGGACTAAAGCAGGTTTCTGGAATTTTGTTTAACTTCTATATTTGTAACATAGTTGCTTAGAGTTGCAGCTCAGAGGCCTGCAGTGGCACGTTCCTCCGTCACTGAAGTAAGCAAGCCTCATGTTTACTTTAAGCTGCCTGGCTGCTGGCCGCCATCTTGGCTGGCAGTTAATTTGCATATTGCCCTTATTAATTAGCCAATGGGAAGGGTAGCGGTCGTACACCAATTACCATGTTTCTCTTTTATTAGATAGGATTATTACTTTTTTCTTTTACCCATTGACCAGATTTTGCCAGATGAGTAACAGTGTTAGTTGGCTGAGTCTTTCTAGCTTTAAAATCCATTAGCTCTCTTAAGCCTCTAAAATATTTATTTTTAAAGACAGGCATTAATTACTCTCTACTTAAGGGCCTAGCAATGTAGTGGGTCTCCTGTAAAGTAGGTGAGGAGGAGGTTTTGTGTGCCTATCTGAGGTTAGTCAAAAGCCCAGAAGCCTGGGAGACTATGGTGGCTGCTCTTGGAGGTTTTACTGATGTGAATGCTTAGAACCATGATAGTGTTTACAGCTGGTCCATTTCATGGCTGGATAGATTAGGACAAGTTACTTAATCACTAAGGCCCATTTCCTTATCTGTAAAATGGGCCTAATTGTAATGCCTACATTATATCACTCTTTTAATAATTAAATGATATAGAGGGAGCACAAAGTAAATGTTGACACATGTTAGCCATTACTACCAAATGTCTGTGCATGTGGCTCATGTAACTACATTAAGACCAATTTTTCTTTGTGCTCGTAGGATTTCATTGTCAAATTTTGTCAGAAATATGATGTTTCTAAATTTTTTTAATGACTGTGAAAGATCACAAAAAAGAAGCAGTGAGCTGAGAGCTGAGGCAGAGAGAGAACAGGGGTGTCCTGAAATTGTTGCTTTCAGTGTCCTTTCCAGTTCTCATCACCATTGAAAGCTACTCTTTTGAACCAAGATAAAGCACTCTTGGGAGTCTCTATGAAACAAATACACTGAATTCTGGTTTGGGGATACAAGTCATAGATCCACAAAGAGAAATCTGTAGAAGGAAATGTTATGGACCTAAAAAGCATCATAGGGATTTCACTAATGCTTGGTTATTTACACTGTCTATATTTATAAAGAAACCCTTAAAATTACCCATTTAGATGACCCAAGTAGGCTCAAAGTGAACATGTTTTTGATATGGCTACAGTTTAGTTTCAAATAAATTCATGATAAATAAAATTACAAAATGCAGTTGCTGTCTTTAAGGGTGATTTTACTGCTTTTGCATTATTTTTGCAAAGTACATTTTCAAGTAGAAGCTTGTATACCTAGTAAATAAAACCACTGGATATTAAGAAATGAACTTCATTGAAATATATTCAGATTATTGGAAATTTTAGATTTTTCTTTCATATTTTATTTTTTCTAAAAGAAAAATATTAGTTTTTCCTTTTATTGCCAGAGAAATGTGGAAGGACTCATCATTTCATTTTTATTTAAAAGATGTTATAATATCACATTCTGGATTCTGACACCTGTTTAGAGTGAGCCACAGGGGAACGCTGCTCACAAATATTCAAATTTACAATGTGACTGCTGACCTTACAGGGAATTATTATATTATTTCATTGGACAGATAAAAGGGAAAATTCAAACATTCTATATGACTCTGCTAAATACTAACAACATCTCTCAGCATTTAAAACACACTGTACTCTGGTATCACCCATGGTACTGAAAAAAAAAAGATTTTTATCGAGATTACATAAATTCTTGAATTCATCTTTGGAGATGTTAATGAATATAGGTGTCTCATGAAATCACAGGTGTCTTAATTTTACTGACAGAAAGTGGCATGAAGTGGAAAGTATTTGGTCCAGCCACTGCTGTGAATTTATGCCTATGTAAAGCCCCAATCTTATCCTATATAAAAAGAGGTAATATGCAAATTGACCGTCATGCCTTTGCACAAGATGGTCACACCATGTGGTCACAATATGGCCACCACAAGATAGCCAGCAGGGGAGGGTAGTTGTGGGCAATCAGGCCAGCAGGGGGGGGCAGTTAGGGGCGACGAGGCCAGCAGAGTAGGGCAGTTGGGGGCAACCGGGCCAGCAGCGGCGGGAGGGCAGTTGGGGGCAATCAGGCAGGCAGGCAGGTGAGCGGTTAGGAGCCAGCAGTCCCATATTGTGAGAGGGATGTCCGACTGCCTGTGGGATTGGGCCTAAACCAGCAGTCGGACATCCCCCAAGGGTCCCAAATTGGAGAGGGTACAGGCTGGGCTGAGGGACACCACCCCAGTGCACTAATTTTGTGCACCGAGTCTCTAGTATTAGACTAATGTTTTAATTCTGTCATAATGTAGCTAGTTCAGGGAAACGATAAACATCAGGAACATTTGACTTCAACAATCTAATTGGTGAAAGATAGTTAATTTCTTAAAAAAGGAAATCCTCCAATTTGATTTAGGCACTAGAGGCCCGGTGCATGAAAATTCATGCACTGGAGGGGGCCTTCCTCAGTCTGGCCTGCCCCTTCTCACAGCCTGGGAGCCCTCAGGGGTGGGAGGCGACCCGGCCATAAGGGGAAGGCAACGTCCCCATCACACCTCTGCTGCTGCCACTGCCGCAGCGCAAGTCTTGGCCAACCCTGGTTGCCTGAGCCTCGGGCGGCCCTAGGCGGCTGGGCAGCTGACATTCGAGGCTTGCCTATGCCTCAGGCCAGCCCTAGGCGGGTGGGCAGCCAACATCTGAGGCTTGCTGTGCCTCAGGTGTTGGCTGGTCAGCCACCATCCAAGGCTTGCCTGCGTCTTGGGTTGGCCCTGGGCAGCAGGGGGGCTGAGGGCAGGTCCAGCCACACCGTGCGCCTGCTGCCCTCTGTGCCTGCCGCCCCCCCCCCCAGCTGGGCTGAAAGGACTGGGGGACTCTGGATGGGCTGAGGGGACTGGGTGCCGCCATCTTTGTGACAGTGTGATGGTCAATTTGCATATTCTCTCTTTATTAGATAGGATATTTACCAAGAAATATTTATAAACACTAATACATCTCCTAATCATGAGCTACAACAGGAAGTCACTGTTTTAAAATATTTATGCAATGGTAATACTTTTTTTTTTAATATATTTTATTGATTTTTTATAGAGAGGAAGGGAGAGAGATAGAGAGTTAGAAACATCGATGAGAGAGAAACATTGATCAGCTGCCTCCAGCACATCTCCTACTGGGGATGTGCCCGCAACCCAGGTACATGCCCTTGACCAAAATCGAACCTGGGACCTTTCAGTACGCAGGCTGATGCTCTATCCACTGAGCCAAACCGGTTTTGGCAACAATGGTAATACTTTTAAATTAAGGGACTACTGTTACCAACTCTTTGTCGATTGAGGATATTAACAACAACATCCTCTCATCTCAAACACAATATATTGAAAAACAAAATACTTCATCTCTCCCTTCCAACATAAATCTGTTGCTTTGGTGTAATCAGCTTAGTAAATGGCACCACCAGTCACCAAAAAATGTTTGCTCAAACCAAAGACTTCAGAGTCACTCTTGAGTTCTTTATTTCTCTCACACTGAACATCCAATTAGTAGCAATTGTTTTTGGCTCTCCCTTCCCCAATTATTCCAATCCAGCCACTTCTTACCACTTTGATCTCCTAACACCCTAATATAACCCACCATTATCTCTAACCTGATCTACATGTTAGGTTCCTTGAGCATATCCCAAGTAGAGGAGCAAGGCTTTCTTTAAAAAAATCCTCACCCAAGGACATGCTTAAAGTAAGAGAAAGGGCGGGGGGGAAGGGGAGAGGAACATCAATTTGTTTCTCAAAGATACATGCCCCAACCAGGGATTGAACCTGCAACCCAGGAATGTACCCTGAGCAGGGAATCAAACCAGCAACATTTTGGTGCACAGGACAACACCCAACCAACTGAGCCACTCCACTGAATAAGCCATTTTTTGGTAACTAGATAATCTCTCTATCTAGGTTCTATGTAGGGGAGAGAAATTATTTAACAATTTATCTCTTCTCAGTACCTAAGGTACTTATAGGAGAGGTAAGCTAATTTACCTCGCAAAAGCAAAAACCAGTCCAGAAAGTTCTTTCCACCATATTATGTACGTTGCATGTATTTTAACTAGCAACACAAACTACAACCTTATTTTAAAATTTCAAGCTACATAAAATTAAAATGTAAAAATCTCCCAATTCTATATTATCCCTTACTCTTCACAGGCCACTACTAATGATGGTTTGAGTGAATCCTTCTAGATATTTTCTATACATATATCACACACATGCTCATACACAATAATTTTCTCCATTCTAGGATTCTATTAAATGTAATTAAATTGCTACCATTTCTCCAGGCTACAGTCCTCTTCCATTGACCCTTTGCCCCAAGTGTAGGCACAGGTAATCCATTAATTCTCTTCGCCAAGACTGAGGCTCAAAGGCAATTGTTTACTGAGCAATGCTGAGGTCTGAGGGATAACTGGCAGAAATTACATCATGAAACAGGTAAAAAATTAAACTAAAACTAGATATTGCACATTATCTCCCTAGAATTAGACAGCCCAGGTTCATAGCTTAGCTCTTCTATTCACTAATGATAGTACCTTGGGAAAATCACCTAGGTCTTTCAATATCTCATTTGTGAAAAGGAGGTAAATCACAGAATTTTATATATCTACACTAATAAAGGACAAAGATGCTAATTGACCAAAACTTTGCTACACCCCCAAGCCACGCCTGCCAGCCAATCAGAGTGACTATATGCAAATTAACCCAACCTAGATGGCGGCCAGCAGCCATGGAGCTGGAGCAAGCAGGAGGCTTGGTTGCCCAGGCAATGGAGAAAGCCAAGCTTCCCGCCTGCCATGAGCTGGCTGTGGCCTCCACTCATGGCAACAAAGTATCAATTATAGAAGACAAATAAATCCCAGATACCTGCTTCCAGCCAGCCTCCACTGGGAGCTTGGGTGGCTGGGGGCTGTGGCCAGCCTGAAAACAGCCATCAGCCCCTCACCCAGGCAGGCCACACCCTCATGGGGTGAGGGTCCCTGCTGGGGGGCTTAGCCAGCCTGAAAACAGCCCTCAGCCCCTCACCCAGACTGGCCAGGCACCCTAGCAGGACCCCACACCCTGAAGTAGCTGTGGCCAGCCTGCAAACAGCCCTCAGCACCTCATCCAGCATGGCCAGGCACCCCAGTGGGGACCCCGACACTGAAGGTGCTGTGGCCAGCCTGCAAACAGCCATCAGCCACTCACCCAGACTGGCCAGGCACCCCAGCAGGACCCTCCCACCCTCAAGGGGCTGTGGCCAGCCTACAAAGAGCCATCAGCCTCTCATCCAGGCTGGCCAGGCACTCCTATATACTAAAAGGGTATATGCAAATTGACCCAAACAGCACAACCACTGGGAATGACTGGTTACTAGGACACACACTGATCACCAGGGGGCAGATGCTCAAAGCAGGAGCTTCCCCCTGGTGGTCAGTGCACTCCCACAGGTGGAGCTCTGCTCAGCCACAAGCCAGGCTGATGGCTGCCAGTACAGCGGTGATGGTGGGAGCCTCTCCCGCCTCCTCAACAGCGCTAAGGATGTCTGACTGCAGCTTAGGCCTGCTCCCTGCTGGCAAGTGGACATCCTCCGAGGGCTCTCGGGATGCCAGAGGGATGTCTGATTGCCAGCTTAGTCCCAATCCCCAGGGGAGTGGGCCTAAGCCAGCAGGTGGTCATCCCCCGAGAGGTCCCAGATTGCGAGAGGGCACAGGCCGGCCTGAGGGACCCCCCCCCCCCGAGTGCACAAATTTTTGTGCACTGGGCCTCTAGTGTGTGTGTGTGTGTGTATATATATATATATATATATATATATATATATATATATATATGGCTAATATGCAAAGTTTCCCCTTGGGAGTTCAACCAGAAGACCAACAGTTTGATCACTCACTATGATGTGCATTGACCACCAGGGGGCAGCACAGAACATGGCGGGCAACCAGAGGTGGCAGCGGGGTGCTGAGGGAGCGAGGGAAGGAGGAGGCCGGGATGTGGGGAGGTGGGGAACCTGATCAGCCCTGATCTCCAGGCAAGCCTAGGGACCCTACCCATGCACAAATTTCGTGCACTAAGCCTCTAGTCCTATATAATAAAGTGGTAATATGCAAATTGACTCTTACGCCCTCACGTCATCACATAATGGCCTCCCTCATGTCTTCACAAGATGGCCACCCCCATGTGGTCACAAAATGACTGCCCCATGTCATCACAAGATGGCCATCCCCACATCATCACAAGATGACTGCCACAAGATGTTTGCTCCACATCATCACAAGATGGCTGCCACAAGATGGCCGCCCCCACGTTGTCACAAGATGGCCAGCAGGGGAGGGCAGGTAGGGGGGTCCAGGCCTGCAGGGGAGGGCAGTTGGGGGTGATCGGGCCAGTAGGGGAGCAGTTAGGTGTCAATCAGGCCAGTAGGGGAGCGGTTAGGGGCAATCAGGCAGGCAGGCGAGCGGTTAGGTCATGCATTCACAGGTGTTTATTTCTGTTCTTCTTAATTGACATTAGTGTTGCATATGACCTTTCATACAAATCATCTATTGTACAATTAAAGCTATAAAAAATCCTAATACTGGTGTAAAGATGTGGGAGTAAAATCTAAAGATTGCTTTAAAATTTTTAACCTATTTCTGCAGGGCTAGGGAAATGAGGGATTGGAATGATGATTTAGGAACCCAGGGAGAGCACATATCAAGTTTGTAAACACAATGGCCTCAGAGCAATTGTTTGTCTGGCATTCTTCTAGGAACTGCTTTTTCCCAAAAATTCCTGGTTATAGTAGAAGACACTATGGCTCCATTTCCTGTATACAGTTGATTGGACCAAGAATGGCCACCTGAACCAAGATATTGTTACTACGATAATTCATTTCCTGGCCTCAGTCGATTGGCCTATGAGCAACACCTGTCTCAGGCTAAGCCAATCAGAGTCCTTTTCCTAGAATTTTAGAACTGGAATTGGGCAACTATTTTTTCTTAATTTTATTTTATTTTTTCAATTACAGTTTACATTCAATTGAAAAACTGTTAAGATTCAAACTCAGATCGGCCAGTAGACTCCTGGAGAAAAATTCATTTAATTCAAAGGGAAAGAAGCCAAGGCAGACAGAAAAACAGATGAGTCACTGGGAGTCTTGATGGCATTTAAGGCTTGGTTCCACATGTTCCCACTCCTTGCAGAAACTAAGTTTCTTTGTAAGAGTCCAGTGTATACATTTAATAAATTAATTTCTAAAAATATATTTTTTATTGATTTTAGAGAGGAAAGAAGAAGGGGAGAGAGATAGAAACATCAATGATGAGAGAGAATCATTGATTGGCTGTCTCCTGCATGCCTCCTACTGTGAATCAAGCCAGCAACCCAGGCATGTGCCCTAACCGGGAATCGAACTTTGACCTCCTATTTCATAGGTTGACACTCAACCACTGGGCCACACCAGCTGGGCAATAAATCACTTATTTTTATATAAAAAAAACTTTATTGTTGAGTGTATTACAAATGTCATTCTTTCCCCCCCCCCACCCCCCAGTAGCTACCTCCACCTGGTTATCCCTCTTTTTCCCCCACATTGGCTCCCTCTATCCGGTTACTTCATTGCCCCAGGACTTCACCACCCTATAGTCTGTGTCCATTGCTAATGCATATATGCATATAAGATATTTGGTTAATCTCTGCCTGCTCTCCAGCTTCCTTTCCTCTGAGATTCATCAGTCTGTTCCATATTTCCATGGATCTGATTCTATTTTATTTATCAGTTTATTTTGTGCATTAGATTTCTTATTTGGTTATTTTGATTTTTAGATTCATTGTTAATAGATATATATTTCTTGCCATTTTATCATTCCTATTTTTTTATCTTTTTCTTCTTCTTCTTCTCCTCCTCCTCCTCCTCCTCCTCCTCCTCCTCCTCCTCTTCCTCTTAAAGAACACCCCTTAACATTTCATGTATTACTGGTTTGGTGGTGATGAACTTCTTTAGCTTTCTCTTGTCTGTGAAGCTCTTTATCTGACTTAAATGATAGCTTTGCTTGATAATCTTGGTTGTAGATCATTGCTTTGAATATTTCTTGACACTCCCATCTGGCCTGAAAAGTTTCTGTTGAGAAATCAGCTGACAGTTGTATGGGCCCTTTCTTGTAGGTAATAACTGCTTTTCTCTTGCTGCTTTTAAGATTTTCTCTTTGTCTTTAATCCTTAGCATTTTAATTATGATGTGTCTTGGTGTGGGCCTCTTTGGGTTCCTCTTGTTTGGGACTCTCTGTGTTTCTTGAACTTCACCAGGTAGGGAAAGTTTTCAGTCATTATTTTTTCAAATAGGTTTTCAATATCTTGCTCTCTCACTTCTGCTTCTGGCACCCCCATAATGGGAATGTTGCTAAACTTAAAGTTGTCCCAGAGGCTCCTTACACTATCTTCATATTATTTTATTCTTTCTTTTTTTCTCTTCTGATTGGGTGGTTTTGATTCCTCATATTTCAAATGGTTGATTTGATTTTCAGAATTCTCTACTCTACTGTTGAATCCCTATAAATTATTCTTTATTTCAGTTAGTGTATGCTTAATTTCTAACTGGTCCTTTTTCATGTCTTTGACATTCTCATTGAGATCCTTGAAAGTTTCATTAAATCCCTTGAAGCTCTCACTAAGATCCTTGAGTAACCTTATAACCATTGTATTGTTTCTAGTAGTTTGCTTGCTACCATTTCTTTTATTTGTAACATGTTTCTTTGTCTCCACATTTTGGCTACTTCCCTGTTTTGTTTCTATGTATTAGGTAGTGCTGCTATGTTTCCTATAATTGGTAGAGTAGCCCTGTGTAATAGGTGTCCTGCAGGGCCCAGTGGCTCCGCCACCCAGTCATCTGAGCTGGGCCCTCTAGGCACACCCCTGTGTGGTCTGTGTACACTGTCCAGTTGTAGTTGAGCCTTGATTGCTCTTGGCATCACTGGGAGGAATTGACCCCCAGGCCAATTGGCTGTGAAGACCAGCTGTGACTACAGTGAAAGAGCTCCTGTACAGGAGACCCCCCTATGGAGCAGGACTTGCTTCAGTGGGGCTTCGGTGCTCACCAAGTCTGCCCTTGAGTGTTGCTCATGGATGTGGTATAGTTGTAATATATCATGGTCTGAAGCTATCCACCAGGTGCACTGTCTCTAGGACCTCCTGGGAGGTGCAAAGTCAACCACTGCCTGTGCCCTGCCTGGGACCACCCGTTATGAGCTACAGAGTGATTTTCAGATGGCTGCTATTTCTGTTGGGCTTGGAAATGTGCAGGAGAGGCCAAGCTGTGAACCTTGGAAAGCTGCTGCTAGTGATGGGTCTTAGGCCTTTTATTGATAGGTTTGGGTCAGGCTGACTCCAGCTGCTGCTTCTTTAAGAGATTTTAGGAAAATCTGAAGCCCTAGCCAGGACAGGCCACTCATATGAAAAAACTGCTACAAGCAGCTTGGGTGGCGCTGCAAATTGGATGAGGAGGGTCTCAGGGAATCACCAGGCAGAGCCAACAGTGTGAGCCATGCTGATGGAAACTCAGATATGGCTGCCAGCTCTGCATTGGGGGAGGTCTTTGCACAGGAAGAATGACCCCTGTGAGCACCCCTGTCTGGGAGAAAGACACCCCCAAGTTCCTGCCCTGATGCCAGACAGTCCAGTTCTTCCCCATATGTCCCTGGATCCCCCCAAAGCCACCACTTGACACTGGAGCTTAGAGGAAGTGGGACCTTGTAAGTTCGTGCATGAGCTCTTTAAGAGAAACACCTGGGACTCCAGCGGCCTCTATGTCACTCAGCCACAATCCCCACTGGTTTTTACAGCCCAAAATTATGAGGACTTCTCTTCCCAGCTCTGGAACCCTGTGCTTGGGGTCCAGTGTGCAACTGGGACCCCTTGCATTTCACAGGAGGCCTTGGAGATATACCTCCTGATTTAAAAAAATGCCACATGTGGGTGTTAGACCAGCCTGTTTCGTGCCCCTTCCCTTCCTACCAATCTCAATGTGTTTTCTCTACTTCTCTAGTTGTAAGACTTCCATTCAGTCAGATTTCAAGCGGTTCTGAATGATGGTTGTTCTGTATTTTAGTTATAATTTTTATGTGGTTGTGGGAGGCAGCGAGTACAGACATTTACCTACAGTGCCATCTTGTTTCCGCTCTATGTCTTCAGTCTTATTGCCACAAATCACTTTTGAAAAGTGTTTTTTTAAACAAGAGTTTCTTTCACTTTAACTGAGAGAGTTCTAACTTCTTTAAGTCAATTAATCAGCAAGTGGGGCTGAAAAGTTATAAATAGAGAGCTATCAGGATAATGAGGACTATTTCTGTGATGGCCACTAAGTGTTTAATAGCTTTAAGTTGAATCCTAAGTCAACTATTTCTATGAAACAGTCAACAATAGTACAGTTAACAAACCAAGAAACATATTCTATTAGTTATCATATAAAAACAGACAAAAGTAAAGTTGTCAGAGCTGCAGAACTTCCCTTATTAAAAATAAAGAAGAGAGCCCTGGCTGGTTTGGCTCAGTGGATAATGCATCAGCCTGCAGACTGAAGGGTCCCAGGTTCGATTCTGGTCAGGGGCACATGCCTAGGTTGTGGGCTTGATCCCCAGTGGAGGACGTGCAGGAGGCAGCCAACCAATGATCCTCTCTCATCATTGATGTTTCTATCTCTCTTTCCCTCTCCCTTCCTCTCTGAAATCAATAAAGATATATATATTTTAAAAAATAATAAAATAAAGAAGAGAAAAATATTGAGAGGCAGGAGAAATAATGGATCCCTTTCAATAGGAATAAACCATTTAAAAGCTTCTCTTTGTTGCTGACACCGTTTTGTGTAAAATAAAGTAGGTGAACCAGGTAACTGCCTAGCTCCTTAGTAGCTCAAAAATTCTGTAGCTGTGATGTTAAAAAACATCAATAGTAATTCCTAAATTTGTTAAAGTCCTGAACATATGACAAAGATTATTTCATATTGGACATAACTGTCAAAAGTGCAGGTCTTGGGCCCAAGCCAGTTTGGCTCAGCAGGTTAGAGTGTCTTCCCTCAGACAGAAGGATCTTAGATTCGATTCCTGGCCAAGGGCATGTACCTCGGTTGTAGGTTCATCCCAGCCCCTGATGGGAGTCATGTGGGAGGCAACTAATTGATGTGTCTCTCTCATATTGATGTTTCTCTCACACATCAATGTTCTTCTCTCTCTTCCCCCTCCTCTCCATCCCTTCCCCTCTCTCTAAAAAAATCAATGGAAAAAAATCTCCTCAGGTGAGGATTAAAAAAAAAAAAGTGCAGGTCTCCAGATGGGTGGAGGAACCAAGATAATGGCGTAGGTAAATGTGGTACTCATATTCTTCCACAACCACATCAAAATTACAAATAAAATAGAGAAGAACTATCATTCATAACCACCTGAAATCTGACTGAATCGAAGCCCTACAACTAGATAATTAAAGAAGAAACCATATTGAGACTGATAGGAGGGTTGGAGGTGTGGAATGGCTTGTCTGAAATCCACATGTGGCATGTTTTTAATTGGGAGGGATACATTGGCTGAGGAGCGAGAAGTCACAGCCCCACACCAGAACTGTCAGTCCAGGGTTCCAGTGACAGGGCTGTAAAAACCAGTGGACATATGTAATACCTTATTTAATTAATAAATATAAAAAATAAATAAAAATAGCAAGGAAAGTATATTAAAAATAATAATAAAAAAATAAAAACCAGTGGGGATTCTGGCTGAGTGACATGGAGGCAACTGGAGACCCAGGCAGTTCCTCTTAAAGGGCCCATGTGTTGACTTATTTGAACTCACTCCCACTGATCTTCAGTTCTGGGGCAACAGCTTAAAAGGATCCAGGGACATATAGGAAGGAACTAAATTGTCTGATATCAGGGAAAGAACTAGGGTCAGGTTTCTCCTAAACAAAAGTGGTGGCAGAGGTCATTGTTCCTATGCTGAGACTCTACACACACACACACACACACACACACACACACACACACACATAGCTGACTGACAGGTGCAATATTTGAGTCTCCATCAACCTGGCGCACACTGTTTCCCCTGGTGATTCCCTGAGATCCCACCCCACCCAATTTGCAGCCCTACACAAGCTGTTTGCAGTGGGTTTTCCATATGAATGGCCTGTCCTGGCTCAGCCTTCAGATTTTTCTAAAATCTCTCAAAAATAAGTAGAAGGTGTCTTCAGCATGCCCCATACCTCTCAATAAGTGGCCCCAGATCTGGCACTAGTAATAGCTTGCCAAGGTTCACAGTTTGGCCTCTCTTGCACACCTCCAAGCCCAACAGAATTAGAAGCCATCTGAAAATCACTCTGTAGCTCATAACAGGTGGCCCCAAGCAGGGCATAAGCAGTGGATGACTTTGCATCTCCCAGGAAGCCCCAGAGACAGTGCACCTGGTGGATAGCTTCAGACCACAATATCTACCACATTCATGAGCAACACACTCATGGGACAGACTTAGTGAGCACCAAAGCCCCACTAAAGCAAGTCCTTCTCCATAGGGGTGTCTCCTGTATAGGAACTCTTTCACTGTAGTCACAGCTGATCCTCACAGCCAATTGGCTTGGGGGGTCAATTCCTCCCAGTGATGCCAAGAGCAATCAAGGCTCAACTACAACAGGACAGCACACACAGACCACACAGGGGCACACTTAGAGTGCCCAACTCAAATGACTGGGGAGGAGGAGCCACTGGGCCCTGCAGGACACCTATTACACAGGGCCACTCTACCAATTCTAGGAGACATAGCAGCTCTACCTAATGCATTGAAACAAACACAGGGAAGCAGCCAAAATGTGGAGACAAAGAAACATGTCACAAAGGAAAGAACAGAAGGACTCTCCAGAAAAAGAACTAAATGAAATGAATGTAAGCAAACTACTAGATAGAGAGTTCAAAACAATGGTTACAAGGATGCTCAAGAACTTAATATCAGCGTTAAGGAACTCAGTGAGAATGTCAAGGAATTTCAAGGAACTTAGTGAGAACCTTAAAGACATGAAAAAGGACCAGTCAGAAATGAATGATTCATGAACTGAAATTAAAAATAATTTACAGGGAATCAACAGTAGAGTGGAAAATGCTGAGAATCAAATTAGCAAATTGGAATATGAGTAAGGGGAAAACATCTAATCATAAAAGCAAAAAGAATTTAAAAATATGAAGATAGTGTAAGGAGTTTCTGGTACAACTTCAAGCATACCAACATTCACATCATGGGGGTGCCAGAAGATTAAGAGAAGGAGCAAGAAATTAAAAACCTATTTAAAGAAATAATGACTGAAAACTTCCCCTACTTGGTGAAAGAAATAGACTTACTCAAAGAGGACCACATCAAGACACATCATAATTAAAGGTTAAAGAGAAAGAGAGAATCCTAAAAGCAGCAAGAGAAAAGCAGTTAGTTACCTACAAGGGAGTGCCCATACAATTGTCAGCTTATTTCTGAACAGAAAGTTTGCAGGTCAGAAGGGAGGGGCAAGAAATATTCAAAGTGGTGAAAAGCAAGGACTTACAACCAAGATTACTCTACCTAGCAACGCTATCACTTAGAATTGAAGGTCAGATAGATAAAGAACTTCACAGACAAGAAAAAGCTAAAGGAGTTCATCACCACCAAATACCAGTATTATATGAAATGTTGAAGGGTTTTCTAGAAGAAGAGGGAGGAGAAGGAGAAGAAGAAGAAGAAGAAGAAGAAGAAGAAGAAGAAGGAGGAGGAGGAGGAGGAGGAGGAGGAGGAGGAGGAGGAGGAGGAAGAAGAGGAGGAAGAGGAGGAGGAAAAGGAGAAGAAGAAGAAATAAAAATCTGAACAATAGGAGGCATGCTGGGAACCACACTTCCTCCTAGGAGCTTCCAGAAAAACCATAGGGCTCTCGGTCAGGGCCGCTGCCCCCAGGGAACCAACAGGATGGCTTAGGGAAAGGCTGGTGGTGCTGCTGGCCTCTTCGCCAAGCAAGTACAGAAGCTCAGCAGGGCCCTGGAGAAGGTACTGTAGAAGTTGGGGAAAACTGTGGAAACCAAAGATGAATGGTTTGAACAATGAGCCAACAACTTTTACCATCAAAAGGCAGAGGGCCTTGAACTATACAAAGAGCTGAAGAACTTCCTTAGTGCAAAGTGATGCATGAAAGCTCAAAGAGAGTGTCAGAAACCCTTCAGGAGATCTATAGTAGCGAGTGGAACGGTCTTGAGGAGCTGAAGGCCATTGTAGAAAATAATGATTCTCTTTGAGAAGACTATGAAGAGAAACTAGCTGACCAGGACTTGAGGATCGTGGAAAACTATGTAGCCCAGTTTGGTGAGATTAAGGAAAGAATCACCAAGTGGGGTCAGAAACTCATGGACTATGACAGTGCCTGACACCACCTGGAGGTGGTGCAGAATGCCAAGAAGAAAGATGAGGTCAAGATTGCCAAGGCAGATGAAGAGTTCAACAAGGCCCAGCTTGTGTTTGAAGATCTGAACCAGGAACTACTAAAGGAGCTACCTGTTCTTTATAATAGTCATCTAGGCTGTTCTGTGACCATCTTTCAAAACATTTCCAACTTGAAGGATGTCTTCTACAGGGAAATGAGCAAGCTGAACCATAATCCCTATGAAGTGATGAGCAAACTGGAGAAGCAACATTCCAACAAAGTCTTTGTGGTGAAGGGACTATCAAGCAGCAGCAGACACTCTTCAGAGTCATCTCTTCCCCTGTTCAAACATCTACAGTCTCTAGCCCTCCTACCTCACCTACCAGTCCCTCTACACTTTCCTTGATAAGTGAGAGGGACTCCATCTCAGCAAGTGAAGAAGAGCTAACATCAGATCCAGCTCAGGAAGAAGATAACTCTGAGATTAAAGAAGAGCCATTGAAAGAAAAGGAAATAGAAAAAGAGGCTGAAGCAAACTCCTCTGAGGGAAGAGCCTCTACCAGCCTGCAATGGCCTTACCC
Source organism: Myotis nattereri (assembly GCF_964212035.1). Lineage (NCBI taxonomy): Eukaryota > Metazoa > Chordata > Mammalia > Chiroptera > Vespertilionidae > Myotis > Myotis nattereri. The sequence continues at coordinate 96,992,609 of NC_138075.1, forward strand.
AAGCCCAGCCCTCTACTACCCACCCCACTGAGGGTGGCGAGTTCCAGGAGGAAGTTTTCCCTGGTTCCCCAGCTCCATCCCCAGGCAGAGCCCTAATTCCTTCAGAACAGCCTGCATCTCTCCCAGAAGTTGTCCTCTGCACCCGAACCTCAAGTGAAGGGTCTGAACAACCAAAAAAAAGAGCCCCTGTCTAGAGGACCTCAGCACCCTTTTATTAGGCCTCCTCCACCCAAAGCTACTCCCAGTTCTAGGATCTCCTCAGGGAACATACCCTCCAGTCCTACAGCCTCTGAACATGGTTCACCCACCAGCCCTAGGGACTCCTTGGAGGCTGGGACTCCAAGTCTTAGTTCCAGAGCCACATTTGAGGTTTCTCTTGATCCACAGCCACCACAGAAGCCAGTAAGAACTTCTGAGGACAGAGAAAAGGAAAACACCGACAATCTGAACCCAGATCTTTGTACTTCCTTCACCTCGATGATCCCTCAGGTTTTTTCAGAATCTGACAAGGCAAGTAAGATGGAAGACAAAGAAGAGAACAATAAGCTTATATTGACTGACTTCCCTGAGAGCCAAGGTCTCCAGCTTCATGCCTCTGTGGTTCCAGAAGCAACATCACAACACCTGAGCTTCAAGAAGAGGTATCTACAATTCAAAGTGCACAACTCTGAAGAGTAACTGCCAAGACCTCCCACATCTATACAGCTCCCAGAGAAACTCTTCAGCTAGAGGGTACATTAGTCACAGGGACTTAAGGTCTAACATTCATTTCTAGATTCTCAATGTGGATGCTGGTTGTCTCTGAAGACCTAGCATTAATGGAGGCTGAGGAGCAGACTTAGAGGGGGGAGGGGGGCAGGCAGGTTTGGGAGAAGAGGTTGTTAGACTCAGGGAATGTTTAATTCAGATTTTAGCATTGTTAGAATAATAAGACTTTATATATTAAATAAAGTGGGGCTAAAATGACTATAACAAGCAAAAGCATCTATAGATGCATATATACAACCACACATACTCATAGAACAGGAAACAAATCTTTGATTTACCACTCATTTTTCAAGACTTAAAGCCAAAAGACCATAGTTTAAGATTGTTAAATAAAGCATTATTCTATGAAAAAAAATTTTGAGCAATAAAATGGCAAAAAATACATATCTATCAACAATTGAATCTAAAAATCAGAATAAATGAGCAAGGAATCTAATGAATAACATAAACTGATTAATAAAATAGAACCAGAGACATGGAAACATGGAACAGACTGACAAATCTCAGAGGGAAGAGATTAACCAAAGAATTAATGTGCATATTTGCATTACCCATGGTCACAGACATTAGGGTGGTGAAGGCCTGGGACAGGGCGGGATCTAGGTGTAGGAGACAATGGGGAGAAAAAGAGAGTGGGGGGACATCTGTAATACTCTCAACAATAAAGATTGTTTTTTAAGTGGAGGTCTTGGCTGACTTAGTTCCAATGATAAAATCAGACCAATAGCCTCAAAATATTCTTTATTGATTAATTAACAAATTTGTGTTGACAAATTTTTACCAGCTCTCAGAGATGACTTGTGAAGTATAAGATACAGCTTGTGCTTTTTAGATGCTAAAAATATATAGAATTGTTGCATAAAGATTTAAGAAAGCAAAATCAAAACCCTACCATTTTACTTCTCTACTAAAGGCTCAATGCACAAAATTCTTGCAAGAGCAGGCCTTCCTTCCCCCGCTTGCCATCACTGGCTTCCCTCTGGCACCCGGGACCCAGGCTTCCCTCACAGCCCCGGCTTCATACGGAAAGTCATCTGGAAGGACGGCCGGTTTAATTAGCATATTACTCTTTTATTATTATTGATGGCTTTTAATTTAAAATTGTTACTCAGCTCAAGATCTGATTCATATTTATTTTCATTTTAAAGCTTATTTTTCATTTAACACCAATGGTTCGCTTTATTATTTTTTTAAATATATTTTATTGATTTTTTACAGAGAAGAAGGGAGAGGGATAGAGAGTTTGAAACATCGATGAGAGAGAAACATCAATTAGCTGCCTCCTGCACACCCCCATCTGGGATGTGCCCACAACCAAGGTGCATGCCCTTGACCGGAATCGAACCTGGGACCCTGCAGTCCACAGGCCGATGCTTTATCCACTGAGCCAAACCGACCAGGGCTCACTTTATTATTAATATTTTCTTTTCTGTGACTTAATAGAGTATGTGTAAGTAATTAAAGTAATGATTACAAAACTTTTTTGACAAGTATGGAAAATAGTAGTTAATGTTTTCCATCTGCTACATGGTGTGTCACCAAAAGAATGATTGATCCTGCAGAATAAGGAAACACCTATGCAAGAACATGACAGAAATACAAATGTCTAATGAATTAATTTGATCATTATATATTTTCATAAATGCTACCATATATTGTTTATACTATCCATTATCAAAATTAGTGCCTGAATGTTGTCACTTCCAAAGCTTCACTCTGGAAAGTTTTAAAAATTGTATTTAATTTGTCTAAAATACATTGTTATTTATTTCTAAATATATAATTTCTAAAATTAAAGTTAGAGTTCTGAAGTCTCTTCCTTTTAACAGCTTTGGTGGTGCTATTGCAAAGTCTTTTGTTTGTTTGGTAGTCTTAAGTTCTCCAAAGAGTCAAAACCAAGGACTATATCTATTGACCTCAAATTCAAACTACAAATTGTGGAAAAGGAATGCAGAATGCTTCACAGTTTCAAGCTACATGCTTGGGAAGCATTGCCCATGTTCTAGGAAGTTGCCACAGCATGGCTCTATGTTGGAACCCTCTGTCTCCATCCCGCCCCACCCCAGCTCATGTTTACCAGGGATTGTGCTGTAGGAAGAGAGCTTAATCAGGATGACACAGAAAAGCCTAAGAAACTCTTTCTAGATTAGTCTATTTCACTGAATTGGTACAAAAATAGAGATCAGAAAGGCTTCCCAAAAATCAAAATAATTGTTCTAAATATTATAATATTGGCAGGTATTTTGCTGTTTATTGAGTTCTTTAAAAGTGCTAGTGCTGTTCTAAACTGCTTAGAGCAGAGGTTCTCAACCTGTGGGTCGCGACCCCTTTGAGGGTCGAACGACCCTTTCACAGGGGTTGCCTAAGACCATCGGAAAACAAATATATAATTACATATTGTTTTTGTGATTAATCACTATGCTTTAATTATGTCCAATTTGTAACAATGAAATTGGGGGTCACCACAACATGAGGAACTGTATTAAAGGGTCGCGGCATTAGGAAGGTTGAGAACCACTGGCTTAGAGGTATACATGCTATGTTTCTCATTTAACTTGTTCAACATTACACACCAAAGACATTGTGCAGCTGAGGTGTGAACACAGGCTCCTGATTACAGAGGCTGTGGGCCTAACCAATACACAATCCCATCTCCAAATGACCAAATGCCCGGGACTAGATTTATTGGTGCAAATGATACAAACATAACTTTCTGTCTTCTTGTTCTAGAGATGCAACTAAGCAGGTTTTCTTGCTTGATATTCTTTTAGTGTTCTATTAAATTCTACCTTAATTAGTATTGCACATGCAAATTTCACAGTGAAAAATTAAAGAAAAAAAATAGGACTTAAACCACATAGATCTCCCATTTGCAGTACAAGCAGAATAGATATCAAAAAATCTGCTCTGTTTTTCCCCCACCAAACCACTAAGTCTAGGATGAACTCCAGGGGACCCATGGACTCTAAAAATAGGCAAAACCTTGAACATATGCACACATATACATTTTGCCTGAGAGAGGTCTCGTGGTTTTTATCAGATATCCACACCCCAAATCATGAAGAACCATGGTATTAAAATCTGTTAAAATGTAAAATTGCAACTTCGTACATAACTTTATTCTATAGAAAGAAAGTTAATCCATGAAAGAAAACCTGGCCCGCTTGTTCTATTCTTGTGGTAAAGTAATAAATTGGTATTGTGATTTATTCAAAAGCAAAGTTAGATAAAAATTGGAAATATTTGCACTAAAGCTTATAATGCACACATAGTACAACTATGTTAAAAGAAAAGGCAACATTAAATTGACATAAAGTCAATTGTTTCATCAATAATACATGTGCTGCAGTCTCTGAGAAATCTTTCCTTCACTCATTCCCAAGGGGAAAAAAGAAACTCCTTATAAGAGTCTCAGCACCAAGTTAACATGTTAGAAATTATCCTTTTTTAGCATCCATGTTCAAGTTCAAATGCATTGTTACAACAGGATTTAAACACATCAATCGTGCATTTATAATGTGGTACCATCATTTGAGATCTTTGATTTAAAAGCATTTAGTGTGGCCCTAGCTGGTTTGAAACAAACTGTATAGCGTGTCAGCCTGTGGACTGAAGGGTCCCAGGTTTGATTCCAGTCAAGGGCATATGCCCGGGGTTGCAGGCTCAATCCCCCATGTGGGGCGTGCAAGAGCAGCCAATCAATGATTCTCTCATCATTGATGCTTCTATCTCTCTCTCTCCTTCGCCCTTCCTCTCTGAAAATAAAAATATATTTTTTAAATCTTTTTCAAAAAGCACTTAATGTGTATTTTATTGCTGAAAAATACAGAGATGCAACTAAAAATGACTTAAGTCTTCAATACTAGGTCTCAGAATGAGAAAAAATGCAAAGTTGATATAGAATGAGATAAATTAAAAAAAAACTAAAGGTTATTCACATAACTATGTTTCCTTTTAGTATAAACACACATTACAGCAAAGAAATATAATACTCTTACATCCTACCAATTATCATTTCTCTTCTCTTATACATAGCAAATGAGTACATATCATCTTTAGTGTAATAGAAACATTGCTGTTGAACCATGTAACGTGTGCTCTCACTGATTTTTATGTTAGAGAGAGTCAAGAATATATTTTGTTCTAAGAATTAATGAATATAAGGATTTCACCTTTCAGGATGCTGGAAACAAAACAGATCATCTATAATCCTGTTATATTATCAGTGTACAATTGAAGTGTTTGAATCTAGGCCTGTCATACACTCAAGAAAATTGAATAATGTTCATGTGCTATCCAGTAATTGTTGGACTTCCTTTTGTAAGTGTGCTTTAATCTTAATACTGAATATGAGACAAAAAGAAAGGAACTCTATGGCAATCTATACAAGGAATGTTATTTCCACACAGGACAGTAATACTGTGTTCCAAATGTATATTTAATGTTTGTAGAGGATTGGCGTGGAAAGGGACAGAATTACACATCCTATATAATAAAGGCATAGTATGCAAATTTTCCCCTCTACTGAAGTTCTTCCAAGAGTTCAACTAGGGGGCGGGCGGGCTGGGGGAAGGGAGGGAGGCCCTGGCTGGCAGCTGCCAGCTGCTAGGGACCCTACCAGTGCACAAATTTGGTGCACTGGGCCTCTAGTATTTATAACACATCCCTTGAGACATCATTGATGACCATATTTTGGACACTTATTCCAGATGTCCAGAAACATTATTAGGGGATTAAAATGACATTGATGAACAGTCTAAGATTTTTCTTTTTCTTTCTTTTTATAAAATTGTATTTATTGGGGTGACATTGGTTAATAAAATTATACAGGTGTCAAGTATACAATTATGCAATACCTAATCTGTATATTGTATTGTGTGTTTACCACCCCAATTTCCATCACCATTTACTCCCCTCTTTACTTATTCTACCTCTCACCACCCCACCTTCCCTATGGTGATCACCATACTATTGTCTGTCTCCAGGAGTCTTTCTTTCTTTCTTTCCTTCTTTCTTTCCTTCTTTCTTTCTTTCTTTCTTTCTTTCTTTCTTTCTTTCTTTCTTTCTTTCTTTCTATTTCTTTCTTAATCCGTTCACCCTTCTCACCCAGCCTCCAACCCCCTCCCCTCTAACAGCTGTCAGTCTGTTCCTGTATCCATGAGTCTACCTGCACTTTTTTGTTAGTTTATTTTTTTCATTAGATTCCACATACAAGTGAAGTAATAGGTACTTCTGTTTCTCTGACTGACTTATTTCACTTAGCATAATACTCTCCACTTGCATCCATGCTGATGCAAAAGGTAAAATTTCCTTCTTTCTTATGGCTAAGTCGTATTCCATTGTGTAAATGTACCACAGCTTTTTAAAAAATATGTTTTTATTGTTTGGAGAGAGAGAGAGGAAGGGAGAGGGAGAGAGAAATAGAATCACCAATTTGTTTGGCTGTCTCCTACAGGCCCACAACCTGGGTATGAAGCCTGACTGGGAATTGAACTGGGGATCTCTTGGTGCATGGATCAACACTCAACCACTGACACTGGCTTCAAATTGGTGTTTGGGGTTTCTTTGGATCTATTCCCAAAAGTAGAATCACTGGGTCATAAGGCCATTTTATTTTTAATTTTTTGAGGTAACTCCATACTAATTTCCACAGTGGCTACACCTATCTGCATTCCCACCAAAAGAGCACAAGGTTTCCATTTTCTTCACATCCTCACCAACACTTGTTGTATTTTTACTTATTGATGACTAGGGGCCCAGTGCATGAATTCGTGCATCTTGAAAGAAACTGCAGGCTGTGAGGCTGGGGAGTGGAGGGAGAGGCAGGTCTTGGCCCATCTTCCATGCCCTGCCTGGTTCCTCCCACTGCAACAATGGGTCCCCTGTCTGCTGGTAGCCCTGCTCCTATCGCCGCGGCTCCCATACGCTGGTGGCGCCGGCCCTGCTCGCACCCACTAACAGCGCAGAGTGATTGGGGCCAGCGCCAGCAGCGGATGCAAGAGGTGGCTGCCACCCTGATCACCCTTCAGGAGCAGGGGGAGGTTGAGAAGCCCTCAGGAGCGATCGGGGCTGGCAGCTGCCACTTGCACCCACCGACAGCGCCGAGCAATTGGGGCCAGTGCTGGGTGCCGGCAGTGAGCAGCAGCTCCAGGGCCAGCAGTGGGTGTGAGCACCAGGCAGTGCTGCAGCATGTGGGAACAAAGAATTTTCAGTAACCATCAGAGGCTCTCCCCAATGACAGCGACCAGCACCCCACCTTGGTCTGGAGCCCCCGCTCACCTGCTTCACCATCCCTCCACGGCCAACGCCCGCCATGTTCCCTGCTCTGCCACCTGCTGCTAACACCTGCCATGTTCCGCTTGTGCCTCCTGGTGGTCAGCACACATCATAGTGACCAGTTGTTCAGTTGTTCGGTTGTTCTATTTGCATATTAGGGTTTTACTAGTATATATATAAATAGCCATTCTGATAGGTATGAAGTGATATCTCATTGTGGTTTTAATTTGCATTTCTCTGATGATAGTAACTATGAGCATCTTTTCACATGTCTGTATGCCCCCTTTGGAGAAGTGTCTATTCAGGTGCTTTGTTCTTTTTTTAATTGTATTGTTTGGTTATTTGCTGTTGAGTTTTATAAGTTACTAATAAATTTAAGCCCTTATCACATGTATGGACAAATATGCTCTTCCATTTAGTGGATTGTCTTTTCATTTTGTTGATGGTTTCCTTTGCTGTGCAAAAATTTTTCAGTTTGAAATAGTTCTATTTGTTTATTTTTTCTTTTGTTTCCCTTGCCCAATGAGATATATCAGAAAAAAATATTGCTATGAGAAATGTACCAGATTTTTAAAGTATATATATTTTATTGATTTCAGAGAGGAAGATGAGGAGAGAGATAGAAACATCAATGATGAGAGAGAATCATTGATTGGCTGCCTCCTACACACCCCCTACTGGGGATCAAGCCTGCAACCCAGGCATGTGCCCTGACCAGAAATCAAATCTTGACCTCTTGTTTCATAGGTCAGCACTCAACCACTGAGCATAGTGGTCTGACAGAAATGTGTGAGACTTTACTGCAACTATTTTCTTCTAGGATTTTTATTGTTTCAAGTCTAACATTTAAGGTTTTAACCCATTTGGAGTTTATTCTTGGTATAGTATAAGGTGGTCTAGTTTCATTTTATTGCACATATCTGTCCAATATTTCCAACATCACTTATTGACTAGATTATCTTTACCTACTTGTATGTTCATGTCTCCCTTATCAAATAGTGATTGACTATAACAGTTAGGGTTTATTTCTGGGCAAGGTACTATAAAAGTTAGGGTTTATTTCAGTTCCATTGATCTGTATGTACCTACTGTTATTATTACTACGGCCTTGTGGTATATATAATTTGATATCAGGTAAAGTGATTCCTCTGACTTTGTTCTTCTTTTTCCAGATTGCTGTGATTATTTGGGTCATTTTGTGATTCCATATAAATTTTTGGAATATTTGTTTTAGTTCTGTGAAACACAACATTGGTTTCTTGACAGGCATTTTTTAATCTATAGATTGCTTTGGGTAGTATGGACATTTTAATGATGTTACTCTTCCTATCCACAAACATGGTATATGCTTCCACTTATTTGTACTTTCTCTATTATACTGGTTTTTTGTTCAGTGTCCTTTAATTTTACTAGAGGCCCGGTGCACAAAAATTTGTGCACTGGCGGGGGTGGTGATGTCCCTCAGCCCGACCTGTGCCCACTCAAAGTCTGGGACCCCTCGGGAGATAACCACCTGCTGGCTTAGGCCCATTCCCCCGGTGGCAGATGGCAGGCCCAGATCCCATGCTGGGTCACAGATGGCAGGCCCGGATGGCAGCGGGGTGGGCGGCGGATTGCGCTGTCCCACTCTGCCTGCAGTATGCAAATTTAATGCCATATTTGTTGGGTTAATTTGCATACTATTCTGATTGGCTGATGGGCGCAGCGAAGGTATGGTCAATTAGCATATTTGTCTTTCATTAGTGTAGATAAATACAGCTCTTTTACATCCTTGATTAAATTTATTTGTAATTATTTTACTTTTTTTGAAGTAATTGTAAATGGAATTGTGTTTTTTTTTTCAGGTCATTTCTTACTGGTATATAAAAATAGATCTTATTTCTGGATATTTATTTTGTATACTGCTACTTTACTAAATTCATTTATGAGTTCTAGTATTTTTTGGTGGAATCTTTAGGATTCTCTAAATAGAGTATCATGCTATCTGCTAATAAGGACAGTTTTACTTCTTTCTTTTCAATTTGAATGCCTTTTATTTCTTCTTTTTGTCTGATTGCTTTGGATAGGACTTCCATTACTGTTGAATGAGAGTGGTAAAAGCAGACATCCCTGTCTTATTCCCAATATTAATGAAAGTATTTTTTGGTTTTGCCCATTGAGCATGATATTGGCTATGGGTTTGTCATATATGGCCTTTATTATGTTGAGATATATTCCCTCTATTCCCACTTTGGTGAGAGTTTTGATCATAAATGGGTGCTGGATTTTATCAAATGCTTATTCTGCATTTATTGATATAATCATGTGGGTTTATCTTTCATTTTGTTATTATGGTGTATCATGGTTATTGATTTGCAGATATTGTACCAAGCTTGCATGTCCAGAATAAATACCACTTTATCATGGTGTATGAACTTTTTAATGTATTGCTGGATCTAGTTTGCTAATATTTTGTTGAGAATTTGAACATTTGTTGGTCAGGGATATCAGCCTATAATTTTTTAGCTATGTAGTGTCGTTAACTGGTTTTGGAAATAGAATTATGATGGCTTCATAAAATGAGCTTGGGAGTCTTCCCTCCTCTTGAATTTTTTGGAATAGTTTGAGAAGGATAGGTGGTAGTTCTTTGAATATTCTGTAAAATTTATCTGTGAAGCTGTCCAGACTAGAAATTTTAGTTGTTGGGAGATTTTTATGACTTCTTCAATTTCACTAGTTGTAATCTGTCTATTCAAATTCTCTGATTATCCTGATTCAGTTTGGGAAGACTATTTCTAGGAATTTATCCATTTCTTCCAAATTATTCAATTTGTTGGCATATAATTATTCATAATATTTTCTTCCAATGCTTTGTATTTCTGTGGTGTCAGTTGTTACTTCTCCTTTTTTATTTCTGGTTTTATTTATTTGGGTCCTCTTTTTTCTTGATGAGTCTGATTAAAGGTTTTTGAATCTTTTCAGAGAAGTAGATCTTGGTTTCAGTGATTGTATTGTGTGCTTTTTTACTCTATTTTCTTTATTTCTGCTCTGATCTTTATGATCTTTATTATTTCCTCCTTTCTAATTATTTTGGGCTTTGTTTTTATTCTTTTCACAGCTTTTTAAACTGTAAACTTAGTTTATTTGAGATTTTTCTTGTTTCTTGAGGTAGGCCTGTAATACTACGAATTTCCCTCTTAGGACTGTTTTTGCTGTGTCCCATAGATTTTTGAGTTGTTATGTCCTCATTCTTATTAGTTTCAAGGTATCTTTTGATTTCTTCCCTGATCTCATTGTTAAACCATTCATTCTTCAGTAACATGTTATTTACCCTGTTTCTTTGTGTGTGTTTTCATTTTGTGTGTGTATGTGATTGATTTCTAGTTTTATACCACTGTGGTCATAGGAAATGCTTGATATGATTTCAATCTTTGTAAATTTATTGAGACTTTTTTTTTTGTTTTTGGGGGGGTTTTTGCCCTAACATGTGGTCTATCCTAGAAAATATTCCATGGGCACTTGAAATGCCCAGAATGAATATTCTGCTGCCTTGGGGTAAAATGCTCTGAAGATATCAATTAATTCCATTTGATTTAGTGTGTTATTAAAGGCCACACATGGCTGTTAGACGAGTCCATTCTATGCCTCTGCCTCTGCTACCAGCCTCAATGTACTTTCTTCTTTAATTTTCTAGTGGCAGGGCTGCCATTCAGCTAAATTTCAGGTGGTTCTATATTTTATTTGTAATTTTGATGTGGTTGTGGGAGGAGGCAAGTAAAGTGTTAACCTAGGCAGCCTTCTTGGTTCCTCCCCCATAAGGCTGCTGGGCCATTCTTTGTCTCTTATTATAGCCTTTGTTTTAAAGTCTATTTTGTCTGGTATAAGTGTGGTTACCCAAGGTTGTTGTTTTTGTTTTTGTTTTTTTCTGTTTCTATTTTCATGAAATATTTCCTGCCATACCTTTATTTTCAGTCAATGAATGTCTTTCAATCTGGAATGAGTCTCTTGTAGGCAACATAGGTAAGGGTCTTGTTTTCTTATCAATTCAGCCATCAGATGTCATTTAAAGTAACCTTGAATAGATATTCAGTTATTGCCATTTTATTATTCATATTTTTTAAACTTTTTCACCCTCCTTCTTCTTAAAGACCCTTTAAAATTTCTTGTAATACTGGCTTGGTGGTAATGAACTCCTTTAGATTATTCTTGTCTGGGAAGCTCTTTCTATGTCCTTCAATTCTAAATAATACCTTTGCTGCTTTGAGCAATATAGGTTGTAAATTCTTGCTTTTAATCACTTGGACTATTTTGTGCCAATCCCTTTGGTCCTGAAATGTTTCTGTTGAGAAATCACCTGATAATATTATGGGAGCTCCTTTGTAGGTAACTACTTTTCTCTTGCTACTTTTAAAGGTCTCTGTTTGTCTCTAACCTTCGCAATTTTAATTATCTGTCTTGGTGTGAGCCTCTTTGAGTTCATCTTGTTTGGGACTCTGCACTTTATCTTCTTCAGTCATTATTTCTTCAAATGAGTTCTCATACCCTTGCTCACTTTCTTTTCCTTCTGGTGTCATTATGGAATGTATGTTGTTATGCTGTATGTTGTCCCAAAGGTTCCGTTTCTTTGTTCACCTGAGCTAGATGTTCTAGGAATGTCCCTTGTGTGCATTGTTTGGGCTTTCCTGTTGTAACTGGGACTTGATTCTTGATGTCCTATTCGTGGGAGGGATATCCCCTCTGACTTACTGCCAGTGAGGTTCAACCTCAACATTGTGCAAACTGTTATACAGCTACTGACAGAACAGAATAAGACACAACAGGACCAAACTAAAAACACCATTATTATCAAGCTACTCAATGCAACTACAACAGGAAAAACTAAGAAGGAAAAAGAAGAGGAAGCAAAGCAAAAAAATAAAAATAAAAAGTATACTAAATGCCATGGCCGGCTTGGCTCAGTGGATAGAGCATCGGCCTGTGGACTGAAGGGTCCCGGGTTCGATTCCGGCCAAGGGCACATGTCTGGGTTGCAGGCTCCATCCTCAGTGTGGGGTGTGCAGGAGGCAGCCAATCGATGATTCTCTCTCATCATTGATGTTTCTATCTCTCTCCTTCTCCCTTCCTCTCTGAAATCAATAAAGAAATATATTTTTTTTAAAAAAGTATATTAAATGATATGTGACCAAAGACTTAAAGGTGACATAAAGAAAAATGGAGATAGAAGAACACACACACACACACAAATGGCTATATGGAAGCAAGGAAGAAGCTAAAAGAACTAGTAGAGGAGGAAAAAAATAAAAGGAAACAGAAAATAAATGAAATAATAATGATGAATTTAAAATGTAGTGATAATGGATATAAGATATAGATAGAAAAAGTAAAACGGGAAAAAATGAGAAAAACAAAATATAATAAGAAAAATTATAACAATAAGACTAGACTTAAAGGGAAGAGAAAAATTAGAGATATGCAAGAAAACAGAGATGAGAAAAAATAGATCCAGAGACATAGAAGCATCGAAGACTGTCAAACCTCAGATGGAAGGCAGGGGAGGGTGTGAAGAAAACAATCAATTAACTTATATGCATATATGCATAATACATGAACACAGACAATGGGATGGTGAAGGCCTTGGGTGGGGTGCTGGGAGAGCTCAATGGGGGAAAAGGGGACATATGTAATACTTTCAACAATAAAGGTTTTTTAGAAAAAGAGAAAAAAACAAACAACAACAAAAAATGCACTGACTGCACACACAGACCAAAAACCAAAACCACACATACTCACACACTAAAAAATCTTTGGGTCCACTATTTGTGGACCTCGCCAGGTTTTTATGTGATTTTGTTCAATATGGCCCCTTGGTGTGTCTATCCAGGGCCCCTGGGAGTTCCTCTTGTGCAGGTCAATGTGAGTCACTGTACTTTCTGGTCCTGGGTAACCTGATTGAGGTCCCAAAGGTTGAATTTCCTAGTAGTCCAGTGGGTGGGGACTCTTTAGCCCAGAGGCGGGGTCTGCCTCCAATCTCACACCTTGATTATCCCTGTTCTGAGCTCTACTCCCTTCCTTCACAGAGCTGGGCTCTGCAGGGGTATCCTGGTCTTGGCTAGAATGGTTTGATCACACTCATGTTGGGGGTAGTGCCAGTAGCTTGTAGGAGGGGGTTGTGAGCCCTTTATCTCCTTCTATTTTTTTTCCCCTTTATCTCCTTCTAATGCCTCAACTCGGTCTGGTTTGCTGGCACTTCCTCTCTGTCACCCTCAGGAGTACATATTTCCTGCCCTGGGCAGTTCCCCCTTGTCTCAAGTCATTGCAGGTCAGGTAAGAAGCAGCTGTTTTGCAGAGGAGGAAGAGGGAACTTTCCCCATGTCATAGGTGGGCAGGACTGATCTCCTTCCTGGACCTACTGTCCAGCCCCCTTACTGCTCACCAGCACAAGTTCCTCCAAGAAATATCGGGGCCCCCAGATTCAATGTTAAGTGTGTCCTTCAGACCCCTCCCATGTAGGTTGGCCCTGAGCTCCACTGCATGACCCTTCCCACTGGTCAAAGGAGCTTCCCAGGCTGCATGATGGGACTTCAGCCCCGAGCTTCCACTGCTGCACCCACTCCACAGCCTCCACAGCCAGTCCCCTCTTGGCCTCCTCTCTCAGTCCCAGGCCCTCCTGTCTCACAGATCTGTAGCCCCTTCAGTCTCCTCAGGTCCTCAGCTCAGTAGGTCCAGGTCAGGGGAGGTTACATCCACCTCCCAGCCTTTAGTGCAGTTCCTGCCTCCGAACCCCAGCGGTGGAGCCGAGCAGCTGGGCTCTAGGGCAGCAGTGGCAACACAGTAGCAGTGGCAGTGGTTGAGTACTGCCGGGTCAGTGGTGGTTGCGTGGTGGTGATACAGTGCCCAGGCTGGGTCCCGTTGGGTGCATGGGTTCAGGCTGGGCACGTGCCAGGCACACAGAGGACCTGCAGTGTCTGTTGCAGGCGTGTGGGTCTGGGTTGTGACCTCTCTGGGCGCACAGGGACCATAGCAGGTGCACATGGGCCATGGTGAGTCCCGGTGGTGGCAAGGCTTGACGCCTAGCCACTGCTGCTCCCTGCAGCTTCCTCCCAAAGAGGGCCTTGTAAACCTTTTATGATTTCTATGTCTTTTTCATTGTGTTGAAGTTTTTACTAAGTTCCTTGAGCTTCCTTATAACCATTGTTTTGAACTGTATATCTGGTCAATTGATTGTCTCAATTTCATTTCGTTCCCTTTTTTTGTGATTTTGCCTGTTCTTTCATTTGGGGCATGTTTCTTTGTCTCCCCATTTTGGCAGCCTCTCTGTGTGTGTTTCTGTGTATTGGGTCAATCTGCTATGTCTCCAGTCTTGGTAGAGTGACCTTATGCACCAGGTATTCTGTGGGACCCAGTGGTGCAGTCTCCCTTGTCACCTGAGCTCCAGATGTGTCCCTTGTTGACACATCAATGAAAGGGATTGACTCTAGGGCTGATTGGTTGTGAGGACTGGCCATGACTACAGTGGATGAGCTGTTATGAAGGATTTGCTTCAGAGAGGCTTTTGTGCCCACCACATTTGCCCTTTGGATACATTCTTTGTAGAAGTGGTTAGGTTGTGTCTAGTGTGGTCTGAAGCTGGCCATCAGGTGTGTTGGTTCTGAAGCTCTTGGGAGGGGCTCTGGTGCAAACCAAGTTCTGTCCTTTCCTGTGCCTTGTTAGGGGCCTGTTTAGATATGAGCTACAAAGTGATCTGCAGATGCTGGCTTGTGGACACCTGGGAGAGGCTAAGTTGCAAACTGAGGTGGATGAAACTAATGCTGGGCCTGAAATCATTTAGTTAGAGGTACGGGGCATGCTGAGGCCAGATACTGTTTGTTTGGTGTTTGTGAACCTTTGAGAAATTTTAGGAAAGTCCATAGCATGATCCAAGACAGGCCATTTCTGTGGAAAAGCCATTTAAAATGGTCTAAAAATTGGGTGGGGCAGGGTCTCAGGGAATCACCAGGGCTAGGCAAACAATGTTAGCCAGGTTGATGGAGACTCAGATATGGCCCTCACCTGCTGGCTCTGTGGGAGGAGGGTTCAGCAAAGGAAATATGCCATCTGCTAGCTCTTTGTGGCCTCTGCTAGAGGGAAGCGAGCTGCCCCTCTAGCCCTTGCTGGACAATTCAGTTCCTCCCTGTATGTCCCTGGAGCCTTCTAAGTTGCTGTCTTAGAGCTAGAGCTCAGAGCCAGTGAGTCAGAGTAAGTTCATTCATGGGCCCTTCAAGAGGAATGCCTGGGACCCCAACAGCCTTTCATCTCTCTCAGCTATAATTTCTGCTTCCTGGTACTGGAACTCAGGGTTGGGGATCGTGGTATGGGACTGGGACTCTGCCACTCAGGGAGGAACTCCACACCCAAGATATCCCTCCCAATTTTTAAAAAATATATTTCTATTGATTTCAGAGAAGGGAAGGGAAGAGAGATAGAAAAATCAATGATGAGAGAGAATCCTTGATCAGCTAGCTGTGTCCTGCACGCCCCCTACTGAGGATCAAGCCTGCAACTCAGGCATGTATCCTGACCAGGAATCAAACCCTGACCTCCTTGTTCATGGTTTGACACTAAACCACTGAGCAACACCGGCCTGGCATCCCTCCCAATTTTTAACCACAACACATGGGTGTGGGAAAGCCATTCTCTGCCTTTGCTACCCGTCTTCATGTGGTTTCCTCCGTATATCCTTCGTTATAGGACTTCTGTTCATAGACTATAGGCAGTTCTCAGTTATGGTTGTTCTATACTAGTAGCTTAGTTGTAAGGTTTTTTTGGGGGGTGGGGGGTTGTTGTTGTTGTTTTTGCTTGTTTGTTGTTGTTGTTTTTGCTTAGTTGTAATTTTTTTAATATATATTTTAATTGATTTTTTACAGAGAGGAAGGGGAAGGGATAGAGAGTTAGAAACATCGATGAGAGAGAAACATCGATCAGCTGCCTCCTGCACACCCCCTACTGGGGATATGCCCGCAGCCAAGGTAAATGCCCTTGACCAGAATCGAACCTGGGACCCTTGAGTCTGCAGGCCGACGCTCTATCCACTGAGCCAAACAGGTTAGGGCCTTAGTTGTAATTTTGATGTGGTCATGGGAGGAGGCAAGTACAGTGTTTACCTAGGCCGTCATCTTGACCTGAAGCTCCACTCCAGAATTTCTTCTTCAGGGAAGACCTTTCAAATAATTGAATCATGCACACCCAGAATATCTAGGATAGTCTCCCTTCCTCAGAGTCAGCTGGTTATGGACTTTAATCACATTGTCCAAAAATGCCTTCACAACAACTGGATAAGTGTTTGATTGACTAACTGGGAACTATAGTCTAGTCGAGTTGACACATAAAACTGACCATCGAGCCCTAGCCAACTTGGCTCAGTGGATGGAGCATCGGCCTGTGGACTGAAGGGTCCCAGGTTTGATTCTGGTCAGGGGCACATGCCTGGGTTGTGGGCTCCATCCCCAGTGTGAGGTGTGCAGGAGGCAGCCAATCAATGATTCTCTCTCATCATTGATGTATCTATCTCTCTCCTTCTCCCTTCCTCTCTGAAATCAATAAAGAAATATATTTTTTTAAAAAACTGACCATCGCAATCACATGTATATAAATGTATACATGCATTAGTATTATGATCCAGATGCACTGTTGCGTGCGTGTGTGTGTGTGTGTGTGTGTGTGTGTGTAGACATAGAGGTCAGGAATCACTTTTGTCCTCCTTGGTTCCTTTTAGTGTTTCTTCTCTTCATGTGCTTCTTTGAGGAGATTTAACTAGAAATTCTTGGTCTCCTAAGGGCCCAGGAAATACATGAATATTTAAGTAACTTCATCACCTCCAAATTTACATATAATTATTTATGAAATAGTTTAAGCTAATTGCCCAAGTTCTCAACTTAAAAGTCTAATTAGATTTTCTTTAACCACTTTGAATGGCTTTCCTTTTCTTCAAGGGAACATCTCCAATGCACCCTCAGGGAACATTACTCCAGTTTTCTCTGTTAGATGTTTTTTATATTCTCTCTCTGCCCTATTAATTATTAAAATATTTCCCCCTTTTTAATGTCCTATCTCAATAAACTATAGGGTCTGGCTTTTATTTTTCCTCTTTGTATGTTGAGTGTGGCCTTAAGATTTTATTTCTCCTTCTTTTCTAATATGATTCTCCCCAATTCCAACACCTTTATTAAGGAAATCTCTATTTTTATTTTTCTTAAGCAGTCTCCAGTTTGTCTTCTGCTGTTTCCCAAGCCAGCTTTTTTGGTATCACTGCTCTACAGGAAATGAGAAATTTACTTCATTGTATAAAAAGAAATGTAATGAAGGTCAATGATAAAGTAACTAGTACTTCAAAGAGCTTTACTGTCAGCATTGTGAACTTTACCACAATCAGTAGAAACCTGCACTCTCTTGCTTTCAAGTAAGCAGACCCAAAATGCATGGAATTTATCAACCCTTTGCTTGTATCACAGTTGCTATTGTGCCAATGAACCAAGTAAGTTACATGGCTAAATGCAGAAGGGTACCATGAAAAGTCACAAATACTGATTCATTGGAGGCCATCAACATAAAATTCTACCACCCCACCATACTATTTACATGCATTTTAAAAATATGTTTTCCCTCCCCAATACTGTGTTTATGGTTAGTTCTTGCTGACACTTTTAATCCCTCCCTCAGTTTCTTAATTATTCATGTTTCATTTTAGAGCCTGTTCTCAATGCCTGATGCAATTTATTAAATCTTTAGATTTTAACTTAGGAAAGGAAAACTGAATGACTTCATAATGCTCTATGAATTATTATACTAGTACAAGTCAGGAGGAACAAGTGTACTGTTTCAATTCACAACAAGGAAGAAAGGAAAAGGGGAAAAGCTTAAATAGGGCAGATGAGGAGATGCAAAATGATATCTCATATCTCAGAACACTCAGTTTGGCATCTGAACAGACCCTAAAGGATCTACAGAATACATTTTAGCCATTATGTCTGCTATCTTTTAATTATATGATTTCTGGAGCTATAGAAAAGCAAGCAGGGCCACCTAAGCAGTGAGAATAGTCAGATACATAGTTCAGTAGAAAGTTCCTTATTTTTGCCACCAATGTCTCTATTCTCAACCCCTTTCAACTAAAATTAGCATATTGAGTAACAAATGCAGGGATGAATAAGACACAGTCCTTGTCTCTGAAGAGCTCATAGCCAACCGCAAGAAACAGATGATCATATTACTGAAGTACAGTTAAAACAGAGACATCTTATAAATAATAATGGGCTACTTCACTTTATTTATACCAAACTCAGTTTAGCTAACCTGTGAGAATAGGACTTAGGAAAGGAAGAAGAGAAGAGGAAAAAATGGGGCACAGAGGCAACTTGAGAAAGAGTAGGTAACAGACGGAAAGTGGAATCTACATAGTGACAGGAGATAAAAGGTAGATGATTGAGCACCAAATAATGCTTGGCCTGCTTAATTTTATCTAAACTGAATGTGGGTAAAATGTACACTAGATAAAATTTTAAGTTTTACATTATATTATTAAATTCCCCAATACTCTTCCCCTTCTCATACAGAAGGCATTTTCTAAAGTATGGAGAATCCTATCCTGAGAAAGTGGACATCATTCTCAATTTAAAAACCAGAATGACTGTCTAAACTGAAAGGAAGAACCTTAAGCCCTAGCTGATTTGGCTCAGTGGATAGAGCATCGGTCTGCGGACTGAAGGGTCCCGGGTTCAATTCAGGTCAAGGGCACATGCCTGGGTTGCAGGCTTGATCCCCAGTAGGGGACGTGCAGAAGGCAGCCAATCAATGATTCTTATCATTGATGTTTTTACCTCTCCCTCTCCCCATCCCTTCCTCTCAGAAATCAACTTTTAAAAAAAAGACATTAAAAAAAACTTGTTTAGACAGAAACCATGTCACTTCTAGACCATGTTACAGCTGCACTTGAACTCTGAAACCGATATGAAATGGTTTCACAACTCAAAAATAGCAGATGAGCTCATAGAATATTTTGCCTGATTTCATTTTTTAGGCATTTTAAAAACAGCAAATTCTTTTTATGGAATGATACAGAAAACAGGCAGAGAATAATTAATGGCAATTTTTAAAAAATATATTTTTATTGATTTCAGAGAGAGGAAGGGAGAGGAAGAGATAGAAACACCAAAATGAGAGAGATCATTGATTAGCTGCTTCCTGCACGCTCCCTACTGGGTTCAAACCTGCAATATGGGTATGTGCCCTGACCAGAATCATACTGTGACTTCCTGGTTCATGGATCAATGTTCAACCACTGAGCAACACTGGCCGGACTGGCAATCTTTTTTGATTGACCCACACAAACATGAGTAATCTAGGTAACTAGATTAATTAATAAAATAATCTAGACTCAATGATTTAAAATAAGGAGAGTAGATAAAGGCTGGTCCTGACGTACACATGTTTTTTCCATAGAATTTAGCACTTTGTAGTGACTGATTTGTGAGCAATTGTAGACATTCCGTGGTTGTGTGTTTTTTGGCGGGGATATGCTGATGTTGTGCTCAAAAAAATACCATGAAGATGGGCAGTAAGAAGCCCTGTGTTTGGATTTGCTTCCTTAGAGAGTACTTGTGAACCCCCTCACTTTGACATTTCATCTTAAATGTCCAAGAGACCAGATGAGCCATTCTCCCATAATTCAATATGTTCAACAAGTGAAATTCCCAAACCAGTTACCCTATCTACAGATTTTAAATGTAATACAAATATCACTAGATTTATAGGAAATACATGAAAAGCTCAAGAGGTAGCTATAACTAAGACTTTGCAAACTGCAAATGAAGGAGAAAAGGAATTCTTAGCCCTAGTTACTGTGATTTTTAAAATAGGAAACGGATGCCACCTTGTGGTTATTTTAACAAGATCACTCTTTAAACAATGACTTCTGGAAAGTGATAATACAAAAAAACTAATTTCTTTCTTCTTTAAAATATTGTTAAAGATATTTTCCCTAAACTCTTAGACTCAGTGCTCTTACAATATGGAGGTTTCATAAAAATGCTATATCTACCCACATAAAAACACAATTATTATTAATGCTAAGTGATTGCCAACAGTGAAAAAAGTACCCAGCAATTTTCAAAATTCTAGGAACTGCATACAACCTGCCTTTCAAGAGCTCAACAATGTGCATGTTAAAAGTTAGGTGAGGGGCCGAAACCGGTTTGGCTCAGTGGATAGAGCGTCGGCCTGCAGACTGAAAGGTCCCAGGTTCGATTCCGGTCAAGGGCATGTACCTGGGTTGTGAGCACATCCCCGGTGGGGGATGTGCAGGAGGCAGCTGATCGATGTTTCTCTCTCATCGATGTTTCTAACTCTCTATCTCTCTCTCTTCCTCTCTGTAAAAAATCAATAAAATATATTTAAAAAAAAAAAAGTTAGGTGAGGGTTTTCATTAAAATGGCGATATCAACACAGGGTCACTCTACCTGGAAACTGGAATAGACCAAGAAATATAAGAAAAAGAGACAAGCTTACAAAATCTCTGGAGACTGGTACCATCCATACCTCACACTGGAGAATTTCACACAGGAGAATTTCTTTGAGATAGAATGGAGAGGAAAGGAGGGTCTCTCATCATTGAAAAATGATTCCATGTACTACTCATAATTAATTGCTAAGAAAAATGACTCAGGCAAGTCTTAACTTCCAGTTCAATGGAATCATTGTGTCTCCAAGTGGAAGC
Source organism: Myotis nattereri (assembly GCF_964212035.1). NCBI lineage: Eukaryota > Metazoa > Chordata > Mammalia > Chiroptera > Vespertilionidae > Myotis > Myotis nattereri. The sequence continues at coordinate 97,013,379 of NC_138075.1, forward strand.
ATAATTAACTTTAGAACAAAGAGCTCCAGACAAGCAAAGCATAACATCATAGACAGGAAGGAAAAATTTTCCTAGTGGATCACTAGAGGTGATTCCTGGACCTGTGAATCCTGGCTATGGGAGAAACGGCATCACATACCGGATACTGATTTATAGCACATATATTATCCAGAAGAACATTGCCCCAGCCCTGCAAGGTATTGCCACCTAACTGTAACCCAATGTTCAAAAAGATATTTCACCATTATATCAGCCAGCGACTTTCTGGATGATGGGGAACATGGTAAAACCAGCAAATATAATAAGGTTTTGACCGATAGGTGACACACATCACTTTCCCTTATGCTATGTAGTTGATTACTTCATGTCTGCTATCCTGGGTAGGGGTGGGGGAAGTAGAAGAACATCATGGACAGTTCAAGCTTCTATAATATCAAGTTTGTGCCCCTAGAAGAAGGAGATAGCTGCTCTCTCCCAGCATCCTATCTAATAATAGACAAACATGGTAATTAACCATACCTCTGACACACTTCCCATTGGCTTATCAGGGTGATATGCAAATTAACCGCCAACCAAGATGGCGGCCGGCAGCCAGGCAGTTGAAGCGAACAGGAGGCTTGCTTGCTCCAGTGATGGAGGAAGCCAAGGTTCCCCACCTGCCACTGCCGGCCTCTGAGCTGCACTCTAAGAAACAATGTTGCAATTATAGAAGCTAAACAAACCCCAGAAACCTGCTTTCAGCAGCTGAGGTCTCAGAGCTGGAGCTGCAACAGTGTTTCAATTATAGAAGCCAAACAAACCCAGATACCTGCTTTCAGCAGCCAAGGTCTCAGAGCTGGAGCCTAGCCTCAGAGCTAAAGCTGGCTCTCAGCTCCAGTGACAGCGATAGAAGGTAAATAAATCCCAGAATTTAAAAAAAGAAAAAAAGAAAAAAAGGAGAGGTTGGGAGCTTCAGTCACCCACCAGCCTGAAAATGGCCCTCAGCCTCTCACCCAGATTGGCCAGGCACCCCAGTGGAGACCCCCACCCTGAAGGGGGTGTGACCAGCTGCAAACAGCCATCAGCCCATCATCCAGGCTGGCCAGGCACCCAAGCCGGACCCCCACCCTGATCCAGGACACCCTTCAGGGAAAACCAGCTGGCCCCCACCTGTGCACCAGGCCTCTATCCTATATAGTAAAAGGGTAATATGCAAACTGATGCTAACAGCAGAAAGACTGGGAATGACTGGTCGCTATGACACACACTGACCACCAGGGGGCAGACACTCAATGCAGGAGCTGCTCTCTGGTGGTCAGGGTGCTCTCACATGGGAGGAGCTCTGCTCAGCCACAAGCCAGGCTGATGGCTGCCAGTATAGCAGTGGTGGTGGGAGCCTCTCCTGCCTCTTCAGCAGTGTTAAGGATGTCCGACTACAGTTTAGGCCTGCTCTCCGCTGGCAAGTGAACACCCCCCGAGGACTGCCGGGCTGCCGGGCTGCCAGAGGGATGTCTGATTGCCATCTTAGGCCCAATCCCCTGGGGAGAGGGCCTAAGCCAGCAGGTGGTCATCCCCTGAGGGGTCCCAGACTGCGAGAGGGCACAGGCCGGGCTGAGGGATCCCCCTCCCCCTAGTGCACAAATTTTTGTGTACCGGGCCTCTAGTCTATACTAATAAAAGGGTAATATGCTAATTAGACCAGACATCCTTCCAGACGACCTTCCAGACAAAGCCAGGGCTACGAGGGAAGCCCGGGTCCTGAGTGCCAGAAGGAAGCCAGTGCCAGCAGCTGAGGGAAGGAAGGCCTACTCTTGCATGAATTTTGTGCATCAGGCCTCTAGTTAACATATAAAATCCCAGAGAAGAAGTGGCCAAGTTTGGGTCACATGGAGGAGTAATGGCAGTTTCCCAAAGGTATGGTGGTGGTATTACCAGAAGAAGAGCAAAAGGATGCTGACACAGGAAAACAGCATCTGTGAAGAGTGGAGGCCAGTGACAGGGACTATCACCTCCCTTATTTGTGTTTTGTTGTCCTGTGTACCTCTCCCAAACAAACCAAGCACTTGAGGCAATTGGTTCTTAAATAAATTGTTACTATAATGCTCCCAAGGTTTGAGGACTTCCTGGAGTAGGTATTGCATAGAACTTGTAAGTAAAATGGAGACTCTGAAAACATTCTTTTACATTTTGTTGAACTAATGGGTCTGGCAATAAGTAAAAGGTATCTACTTGTTTGTTTGTTTGTTTGTTTGTTTGTTTTTTCAGTCTTTCAGGATGATTTCAGCTGTGGGGTCCCAGATTGGCAGGGTTCCATTCTACTCCTTATGATGATGTAACTACAATTATACATCTGAGAAAATTCATACTTGAAGAACTAAACAGTAAGATGTATGTGACAAGAGGTCAAGAAGGTTTTCCTCTACCTCCATGCCTTATCTCCAATCATAGTAATTCAAATTAATCTAATTAAAACTCACATCACTGCTTCTTTTAACATTTTTATATTTAGGGAGTTCAATTGGAATTTCGATTTTTCAAAACAAAAACAAACAAGTAAAACCTCACAGGATCAGAGAAAATAGTTGTAATCATTCATGTTCTTCTTCTGAACAGCCAGCAGAGGGCAAATGAAACAAGTGGAACCTGCAAGGCTGACAAGAGGTGCTTTCCCAACTCTTGTCCAAGTTCACACAGAACCTAAAAAAATGATCCCTAACTCAATAACTTTGCATGCTTGTAGCAACTAGAACATAACTTCCCCTGCACGCTTACTTTAAAAGAAAGGAAACCAAGAGAAGTAAATTATATTCTTTTATACTCTAGATTTAAAATGAAGGCACATAGAATCATTATGGTAAGAAAAGATGAGAATATCATAAATCTGATGTTAAAGGTGAGAACATTCTATTAAAATTTAAAAATATATAATTTACTAGGGGCCCGGTGCACAAAATTCATGCACTGGGGGGGGGGGGTCCCTCAGCCCAGCCTGCCCCCTCTCACATACTGGGAGCCCTCAGGGGATGTCTGACTGACGGCTTAGGCCAGCTCCCTGCTCCCCTTGGGGAGCAGGCCTAAGCTGCAATCTGGCCTCCCTTTGTGGGAGGCGACCGGGCTGATCAGGGGAAGGCGCCAGCCCCATCACCCCATTGCTGCAGCCACTGCCAGTCACCGCAGCCACCAAGGTGTTTTCATCAACATGGACTCCAGTCCCTTCACCATGAAAAAATGACAACTTTCTTTAGGCATTTTTAAGATGTGTCTTTCATAGGATATAACATTTCTTTATTATTTTTTTTTTATCCTCACCTGAGGATATGTTTCTATTGACTTTTAGAGAATGTGGAAGAGAAAGGGAAAGAGAGAAGCATCAAAGTGAGAGGGACACTTTGATTGGTTGCCTCCTGCATGAGCCCTGACCTGGGCCCTCGCCAGCGAAGAGCCTGCAACCTAGGTACATGCCCTTAGTCGGAATTGAACCCAGAACTTGCAGTGGGCAGGCTGAGGAATTATCTACTGAGCCAAACTAGCTAGGGCAGGATATAACATTTCTTAGCCCTCCAGCAGTGGACCTTCATTTTATTCTCCAGGAGTGAGGTGGAAAAACCTTACATCACCTTCTTGGATTCTTATTACCCAAGTTACTAAGAATATTACCAGTGGCATACAGGGAGCTTAACTAATGAGCATTCAGAAAAGGTGCTTCCTCTGTAGTTCACACCAATCCCCAGCTCCGCCACTGCCCAGGCCTCAGGCCTCTGGCCGGGGCATTAGGCCTGGGCAGGGAACCCCCAGCCTGCTCCGATGTCAGGCTCCACCCCTGCCCAGGCCTCAGACCTCTGGCCGGGGCATTAGGCCTGGGCAGAGAACCCCCAGCCTGCTCCGATCACAGGCTCTGCCCCTGCCCAGGCCTCAGGCCTCTGGCCGGGGCATTAGGCCTGGGCAGGGGACCCCCAGCCCCTTGCGATCGCAGGCTCCACCCCTGCTCAGGCCTCTGGCCAGGGCATTTGGCCTGAACAGGGGACCCCAGCCTGTTCTGATTGCCTACCCAGGCTTTAAGCCTCTGGAGGAGCCTTAGGCCTGGGCAGGTGCCCCCTCAGCTCTGATTGCAGGCTCAGGCCCTTCCTAGGCTGCTCAGGGCCCACACAGGGCCTACCTCGGAGTGACTTGGATGCCCTGTGATGTTTCCCGGACCCAGGCCACTGGTGCCTAGTATGCAAATTAACCGCCATCTTAGTTGGGCTAATTTGCATATTTGCTCCTGATTGGCTGGTGGGTGTAGCAGAGGTATGGTCAATTTGCATGTTTCTCTTTTATTAGATTAGTCTAGAGGCCCAGTGCACAAAAAATTTGTGCACTCGGGGGGTGGGGGGTCCCTCAGCCCAGCCTGTGCCCTCTTGCAGTCTGGGACCCCTCGGGGGATGACCACCTGCTGACTTAGGCCCGCTCCCTGGGGGATTAGGCTTAAGCTGGCAGTCAGACATCCCTCTGGCATCCCGGGAACCCTCAGGGGATGTCCACTTGCCAGCGGGGAGCAGGCCTAAGTTGCAGTTGGACATCCTTAGCACTGCTGAGGAGGCGGGAGAGGCTCCCACCACCACTGCTGTAGATGGCAGCCATCAGCCTGGCTTGTGGCTGAGCAGAGTTCCCCCTGTGGGAGTGCACTGACCACGGGGGGAAGCTCCTGCATTGAGCATCTGCCCCCTGGTGGTCAGTGTGTGTCCTAGTGACCAGTCATTCCCAGTGTTTGTGCTTTTAGGGTCAATTTGCATATTACCCTTTAGAGTATTATATAGGAGTGCCTGGCCAGCCTGGGTGAGGGGCTGATGGCTGTTTGCAGGCTGGCCACAGCCCCTTGAGGGTGGGGATCCCCCCTGGCGTGCCTGGCCAACCTACGTGAGGGGCTGAAGGCCGTTTTCAGGATGGCCACAACCCCTTCAGGGTGAGAGGGTCCTGCTGGGGTGCCTGGCCAATCTGGGTGAGGGGTTGATGGCTGTTTGCAGGCTGGCCAAGCCCCCAGCAGGGACCCCCAGCCCCTGAGGGTGTGGCCACCCTGAGTGAGTGGCTGATGGCTGATTGCAGGTTGGCCACAGGCCCTTCAGGGTGGGATCCCTCTGGGGTGCCTGGCCAGCCTGGATGAGGGGCTGATGGCTGTTTGCAGGCTGGCCATAGCCCTTCCATGGTAGGGGTCCCCCTTGGGGTGCCTGGCAAGCCTGGGTGAGGGGGTAATGGCCGTTTGCCGGCTAGCCACAGCCCCTTCAGTGCGGGGGTCCTCACTGGGGTTCCTGGCCAGTCTGGGTGAGGGTCTGAGGGCCATTTTCAGGCTGGCTAAACCCCCCAGCAGGGACCCTCACCCCATAAGGGGGTGGTCAGCCTGTGTGAGGGGCTGATGGCTGTTTGCAGGCTGGCCACGGCCCCCAGCCACCCAAGCTCCCAGTGGAGGCTGGCTGGAAGCAGGTATCTGGGATTTATTTGTCTTCTATAATTGAAACTTTGTTGCCATGAGCGGAGGCCACAGCCAGCTCAGGGCAGGTGGGAAGCTTGGCTTCCTCCACTCCCCCGGGCAGCCAAGCCTCCTGCTTGCTCCAGTTCCGTGGCTGCCAGCCACCATCTTGGTTGGGTTAATTTGCATATAATTGCTCTGATTGGCTGGTGGGTGTGGCTTAGGGCTTAGCAAAAGTACAGTCAATTAGCATCTTTATCTTTTATTAGTGTAGATGGTCTCTGCCCTTGTGAGCCTTTGGGGTAGACACTCAATACCATAATTCAATGTGTCAAATATTAATTATATTCACCTATTATATGGAAATAAATGTTTTTAAATTTGAAATACACTTGGGGCTAAAGTTTGGGGAAATGAACTGTCATGTACACTGTTGGCTGGAGTGTAAACTGATACAACTTTTGGAGACCAGTTAGGCCAATCATAATTTTACATGACTATCTTACATGATCACTCATTCTCACTTCTTCTGTCCTATAAAAACATTAGCAAAAGTAATTTAAAAATATGTGTATAAGAATATTTATCACAGTTAACTGAAAAAATCAATTTGTTGAGTAATATGTGTATAAAAAGTATAATCATATAAAAACTCTCAATATATATGTTACATGATTGGAGGTGTTTTGTTCTGGGAAGAGAGACTGGTGAAGGAAAGGGAAAGATATGCACATTCACTTTTTACATGGAGGTATGTATTTTTTACATACACAAGCACAAAGTTCTTTATAAGGATTCTTAAGTATCAAATTGAACACTTAGGTTTATAGCAGTTCCACACAGGGACACCTAAGTTAGAGTTCCCCCTAGGGAGTAGAGAGTCACTTAGAATGCTAGGTCTAGAAGATCAAAGGATGCAAAAGCTAGTTGTCCACAGAACTGCAGTTGATAGGCTAAAAATTTTGACTTAGTGACTCTTCAGATCTAAATTTAAATGAGAAATAGAGTTAATTATTGACCTAACAATCCCTGGAATCAACCAATTCTATATCCAAACACTGATTCTCAACCAGATCGTTTGGGTCGTATCAACGTGTAATTGCTGAAAAATGCAAAGGATATAATTCCAATCTAATTGAGTAAATTATGCAACCCATGTAGTTTGATTTCTAAATGACAATGGAATTCCTTAATGAATATACATTTTAAAGAAACATTCTACACTCATAACAATCTTTTCCTTTTCCCCCCTTTTCCACATTAATGTGGCCATTGTGATGATGTCAATTGCCATTTTGAAAAATTCTATTTGCTACAGCATGTAAGATGGTGGCTTTAGTAAATTGATCATTTATAGAAAGGGGTAGCTTTGGCAAGATGAAGGTCTGGCCTGCCCTTTGTTGGGCAGCCTTCTCAATAGCAGTTCTTTCTTCTTATGTGGTATACTTGAAGTAAAGCCGTTTCTTTTGCATTTTATATATTTACCTCTTACTTTTCAGCTTTAATCTGGTTTTCCACCCAGCATGTTCCTCCAATCTGGTTTTATTTTGTCTTAGCCTCTCTACATATTTAATCTGACAATAACCCATGGAAGTAGGGGAAAGAGAGCCAACAATAATGGGTATGTATCAGTCTGTGTGAGGTGCTTCTCATACATTTGTCACTTAATTCTCCTAACAACACTGCAAGATAGGTCCTATAACTGTCACTTTCCCAGTAAAAGAACAGGTTCAGAAAACCTAAAAGCTAGCCTCAGATCATGCCACTTCTAAGTAACAGAGTCTGTTGGGCTCCAAAGGCTAAACTCTTTCCAATTAGCCACACTTAATCCAAAAATGTATGTATAGTTCTCATTTTTATCATGTGCTGTCTAAATCTTTCTGTAGTAAATACTGTGAAGGAAAGGAAAAAAGACAGAGGATTAGGAGGATGTTGACCTGAGCAACTGAGTGACTGGCAGTGCCATTTAGTGCAGAGAGGAATTCTGGGGAGGAGCCAGCTAACAGGTGGCATGCTGATTACATTGGGCCTATTCCATCAGGGTAGGTGCCAAAATTTTTCTCTTTGGAACAGGCACTTATTCCGGATTTGGATTTGTTTCCCTGGCTGTCGTCATGCTGCCACCAGAACTCTCCCTATGGACTTGCTGGGTGCCTTACACTTTTATCATGGTCTCCTACATAATACTACTTCTGACCAAGGAATTCCTTTTATAGGAAATAAGTAAGCCAGGAGACGAATGCCCACGAGATTCCCCAATCCTAGTATGTGTCCCAGCACCAGAAGCAGGTAGCTCAGTAGAAAAGAACGGTCTGTTGGCAGCCAGTTCCGCGCCAGCTGGAGAAGGGCCTCACAGTGACGAAGCATGTGCTCTCACCAGCATTGTGCTCCTCCCCTGGCCAGGGCACACTTGGCCAGGAATCCAAGGCATAGAAGCAGTGGTGGAGCCCTAGCCGGCCTGGCTCAGTGGATAGAGCATCGGCCTGCGGGCTGAAGGGTCCCAGGTTCGATTCTGGCCAAGGGCACATGCCTGGGTTGCGGGCTCAATCCCCAGTGGGGGTGTGCAGGAGGCAGCCGATCAATGATTCTCTCTCATCATTGATGTTTCTATCTCTCTCTCCTTCTCCCTTCCTCTCTGAAACTAATAAAGAAATATATTTAAAAAACAAAAAAAGCAGTGGTGGAGGGGACTTCTCAAAATTATACCAACCGCCTTACCCCAAACCATTTGCCTTTTTACTCAAGATTCTATTTGTGAGATTCGGGTATCTGAAGGAAATGCTGGAGGCACAACCTTCCATAAATGACTGATCAGGATAGCCTTGTAGCAAACCAATGACCATTAAGCCAGATTTTATTTCAGATAGAAAAGTAAAGAAATTGGATGTTCTTTTTATTATTATTATTGATTTCAGAGAGGAATGGAGAGAGAGATAGAAACATCAATGATGAGAGAGAATCATTGATCAGCTGTCTCCTGCACACCCACTACTGGGGATTGAGCCTGCAACTCGGGCATGTGCCCTTGACCAGAATCGAACCCGGGACCCCTTAGTCCTCAGGCTGACGCTCTATTCACTGAGCCAGACTGGCTAGGGTCAAACTGGATGTTCTTACAGCCAAATATGGAGCTCTTCACACCTATTACATGTAATGCAGATTTCCAGCTCTCAGTGTCTTCCATTCTTACCTTTCGTAGCCTCCAGGGCCAAGTCTTCCTGCTGTCATGTTCTCCTTCCCATGCTCCTCACTCCAGTTGGGTATCTGCTGCCTGAAGGAGACTGTCTGCTGCTCTTGCACAAAATTGTCAGCATCTCTGCCAACAGTCCTTTACCCAAAGGGCTCTCTCAGCGTCTTGTTCAAAAGCAGACACTTCTGTCTTTTCTCTTTGTTTCTTGCCTGCAAACAACAAGCAAAATGCTAGTAAAAATTCTTGACCAAGGAACCAGCATTGCCTTCATTCACAGAAAGCCAAGACTCTCCCACCCCTCACACCCCAAATCAAGAAGAATGCAGTCGCTTGAATGCACAAGGCACTAGCAAACCAGAACACTTCTCATCTGCCTTCCAGCTCAGGGTGACTTCCCAGTTCCTTCTAGAATAACATGTTCTCCTCTCATGGCACCAACAGGCCTATTCTAGAAAACTTCCTCAGATCAACAGAGTGGGTACCAATTACTCAGGCCTGAAACTCAGGTGTACAAGAAATGTAACTTTACTTCATTTTTTGTAACAGTGATAGATATAGATAGATGATATAGATAGATGATATAGATATAGATATAGATATAGATATAGATATAGATATAGATATAGATATAGATATGGATATATAGAGTCTCAGACCATCACCACTTATTTCTGCAAGATGAGAAAATAAAATCTTAACCAATTAGATTAAGATTTAATAACAGTTGAGGCTTCCCCCTCTCTTTCCTGGTGCTGCATCTAAACTCTGGGGACGGGGGTGTGGAACTTTCAACATCCACAGAAGAAGCCTGACTTTGCTGGCCTCTGGAGAGGCCTCCCTTGGCTCTGGTTCAGCACCCTCTTGCCGTCCTCTGGCTCTCTATGCTGGGTGCACACTGACTGCTCTCAGCCACACAGGAAAATGCTCAGCTGCTCCTGTGCCTCACTGGATGCAGGAGATACTGAAGATGCCCCAGGCCCATGAGCCCAGGCACCCTTTGGGGTCTTCTCTCCTGCATTGCCTTTTCTCCTCTAAGGAGGCCCATTTGAGAGCTGTGCTGCATCACTTACCTGGGGTTATTATTAGTGAATTGGGAGTGTGGAGCTACAAGTGGCTGCCTCTCCACAAAGGGAGCATGTGATGCAAGTAGATTCCTCACCCTGTGGGTCCAGCCATGCCTTCTCCCCCTCCGCATTTCCCACTGTGCCTTGGCCAAGAAAGGGGGGGCAAGCTGAGCCCTTTTGGATCAACTACTTAACACTCTTGCAGTTTTCAAAGTCCTTCCAACTTGCTAAGTCCCCATACTCACCTTTAATCCTGTGTGACAGTTCACTGCCAAATATTCCATTTCCCACTGACCCAATCAGAAGCCAAGTAGGCACTTATTCTTCCAGAAATGTTTAGAGGTTGTTTCAAAAACTAAACAAAACAAAAATTTCATCCTTTATAGGATTGAGAATGCTTTGCCCTCCAGCTTTGAAAACTGGAATCTTCTGCCCATGCGCAGCTTGTCTGCAGTGGCTTCAGGAAATCAAAGCAGGTCAAGAGGGTGCCAGTCTGCCTGCAGCCTGGGGTCCTCTACCTGGTGGTCAGAGCTGGAGTCCAGGGTGTGAAGCTCTGAGCTACCAGCTACAAAGCTTGTCTGTCCCCAGGACAATGTTCAGGGCACTTAGGAATTCACAGAAGAGCTTTTAAATTCTCCTTTTCTTACTCCAAAATTCCTTCCTTTTGCTGGCTGTCCTGCATAGATTCTCAGACTATTGCATTTTTTTCTAATGAAGTCTCATCTTGGCCCACTACTGCTTCTAAATCAACAATTTCTAAGAAGTTTGCCTCATCTCTGCACACCAGTTTTCTCATGTCCTGGAGTGACCTACTCTAAATCCATCCTAGGGTTTATCAGCCTATAGAGCAGATGTGTACTTTGACCTACGACAATTTTTTAAAGCCTGTGACTCAATTTTCTTCTGTAAAATTGGGCAACTTATAGTATCTACAGCATAACATATAAGGTCCTTAGAACAGAGCCTTGTGCAGAGTAAGCAGTCAATAAATATTACAGTTGTCCTTTGATATTCATGGGGGCTTGGTTCCAGGACCCACCTCAGATACCAAAATCCGTGGGTGCTCAAGTACCTTATATAAAATGGGGTACTAATTTGCATATGATGTACATACATCCTCCCATATACTTCAAATCATCTCTAGATTACTTATAAATAGTTGTCATACTTATTGTTTATGGAATAAGGGCAAGAAAAAAGTTTGTACATGCTCAGTATAGACATAATCATCCTAGGCCTGCCTACGTAGTTGACGTCAGCAAAAATGTAACTTTTTTTGCTGCATATTTGCAATCTATGATTGGTTGAATCTGAGAATATGGAACCCATGGATATGAAGAGCAGACTGTATTATTGTTGTTGTTGTTGTTATTATTATTATTATTATTATTATTATTATTATTATAAATCCCACATGAACCCCTATATGCAGTAGGGTCAGTGAGGCTTGGACCATACCTCAAATATGCAAAAAATGTAACTTTACTTTTTCACAAGTCTACTTAGTTTCTATTCTGTGGTCCCATTCCACTGGATTGGAAAAACGTCACTCCAGTTATTTCAGGGTAGTCCCACTCCATTCAGAGTCTCCCTCTCCCCAGGGTTGAGTCTAACTCCTGGGCCTTTGCAGGGTGCTAATGATCAGAACGAGCCTCTGTCCCCTGTGTGGTTAAAGTCACCCTAGATGGCCCTAGCCCAGCAGCCCAGCCGGTTCCCTGCAGTGGAACTGACTCCCCAGAGAACCCGGTTTAGGTCCAGTTCGTATGCCCTGGGGAATGTGGTAGAAGAGAACACCTCTAACAAGAAGTCAACTTTCTTTGTAGGTTTGGGGGATTACAAGAGAGAGGGGGGATGTGGTAAGGTAAGGTTTTAGAATCCTATACAATGTGTCTTTCATTACTGGTAATTTATTTTTACCCTGTGGCCCTTTCCCAAAGTAGAGTGTGAGGCCTCCATTGTACATTCCAGGGAAGGGTCATTACATCTGAGAAGCAGAGGAAATGCTTTTAGGAGGTTCAAACATCTGGACTTTTCAGAATCAAAAGCCAGCCTTGAAAGAGTCACAGCATTAATTTTAGGCCATAAACACTAGATTTGAAAGAATACGATGTGACGGTGAAGGTCAGGTTTCCCAAGCCGAAATGAGATACAGATTCTCTAGGTTGGAGGGGAGGAGAGATGGAAAGGGAGCAGGTGTCTTAGATTCTGTGTGGGAGGAGGGCCATATAGTTTAATGTGCTGGACACTGTTAAGTGTGAAAGGGAGTTCTAACACTAATTATGCTGGGAACACAGGCACACACCAGGACTGGCCCAGGCGAATCAGAGGGATGTATGTTCCCCCTACACATGGGTCTCACTCCCCACTTCCCACCCTCGCCCAGGACCAGGTGAAGGTGAGGGTTTCTAGAAACCACAGCTATGCCTGGGAACTGAGAGGAGAGCTCCTACTCCTACTTGCTTAGCAGAAAGCTCCCAGGGCGCCCCAAGGAGGTGTGGGAGCGCAGCCACAACGCATGCTGTGCAGAGCGGTGGACAAGCCTGATGCAGTTGCCCACGCCCAGCTGGCAAGGAGCGTGGCCAAATGTTTCTCTGCCCCCAAGAGGTCAGCGAGAGCTGGGAAACAGCCAGGCCTGGCGAGGCCTTGGGGCAGAGCTGGGCACAGTTCCACAAGGGCCAGATGGGAGGGCGGGCACCCCTGCAGGGGCCCAAGAGAGTAAAGGACAGCGCGGGAGACCCGCACCTCTCCCAGCCCACTCCCTCCAGCGCCCCCTGCATTCCCCCAGAAACCAGCAACCCACCCTCAGGGAGGGGACCCCATGCTAAGCAAGCATCACAGGGACTAGATGGAGAGCCCTCACTTGATTGCGTTTCAGGTGCCCGGCAGATGGCACTTGATACAGAAATGAAACGGTTATGAATCTGATGACATGTCTGCACATCTGAGTTGGTGGCCTGAGATTCACACTCACTTTACAATGAAACAGAGAGCCCAAAGTTAGAGCTTCAATTCCCAGAGACAGACTATTTCTTGAAATTTTTAAAATAAAAGCCCCCTCTCTTAAAAATATTGCCTTAGTGTCTAGTCTTCCAGGGCATCCCATCACATATACATGTGAATCTACGCAGAAAAACGTCTGGACCTTTGGGAGGAACTTCGAGAGTACCTGCTAAAATAAAAGACAAAAATGCACTTCGCCTTCAGCCCGGGTTTTATTTCTCAGCCTCTGCCTTCGAGGAGTGATTGCCCATGAACATTAAAAGGGAAGTATGAGCATTTTCAGAGTTATGTTGTTTATGATAGTGAAAAATGGGAAATACTCTAAATGCCAGTCAATAGGGGAGTGCTTAAATAAAGTTATATCTCCACACTACAATGTACTAAGCAATTTAAGAAAAAGTGTTAGGTTTTATATTGTTCTGAAGTGGGAAATTCCTTAAGACATAAATTTTAAAAGCAAGTTATGGAACAATATGTACAGTGTGATACCATGGATGTAAACACACATATACACACACCCCACCAATAAATACATGAAAACCTGTATTTAGCTATACACTCATGTGTAAGTATAAGAAATAAAGATCTGGAAAGATATCCACCAAATTGAAAACAATAGTTATCTCTGAGGCAAGAACCACAATTGGGAAATTGAAGATTAAGGTAGATGTTTTCACTTTATGGGCATTGTTCAAATATTTTACATCAAGAATAATTTTTAATTACTCTCGTAACAACCAGGAACCAGACAGGAGAAATTAGGATGATCCGAGGGGAGTTTAACTAAGGAAAGCTTATAGAGCTATGGGTAGGGTTCAGGTGAACCACTTAGGACAGTGAGGTACCGCAGTGATGTACCAGGGGAGCTGTTACCACTCCGAGACCCAAACGGGAAAGGGAGAGGGCAGCCACAGGAGCCCAGAAGGAGAGCTGTGCAGTGAGGTTTCCTGGAGGATCCCTGGAACCTGCTGACATGGTCCACAGGGCAGCTCCCAGGCAGAGAGCAGAGGGCAAGGTGGTGGAGGGTGGATTTGGAGGAGCCAAAGGAAGACAACAGGGACATAGCCATCTTCCTTTAAAAACTATGGGAAAAAAGGGAAAATATCTAAAATAATATATACGACATGGTTATTCCTGAGAGTTGGGATAATAGAGGTTTCAAATTTCTTCCCTTTGCTTATTTTCTAATTTTTAAAAAAATACTTATTGCTTTGAGTTTTAAAAGTTATGGCCACTTCAGAAATGTAAAGAAGTCAGGTGATACCTGCAAATATGAGAGACAAGGGCTAAGGTGGAGGTGACTGATTAACTGAAGGATGTGGAAAAGGGCACAGTTAATGAGTTGAGAGGGGAGATCTTAAATTTGAGGCTCTTGTTGGGCCTTAAACACAGATATTTGATAGGGAAAGATTGGTTTTTAAAAGAAATTGTGCTGGCATAATTGGCTATCCATTTGGACCCCCCATTGAAATTATATGCACAAATAAGTCTTAGATGTATTAAATATCAAAATATAAGCATTAAAATACTAGGAGAAAATTTAGAAGAATTTATCTAACATCTGAATGGGAGATTCCCAAAAGAAAAGACAATCATAATTGAATACATAAAAATTAGACACATATAAAGGGAGAAAAACCATTAACAAAGTCTTAAGACAATATACTCTGCAGTACATTAGATAGAGTGATAGTACTTACACCTAATATACAAAGGGCTAGCCTAACTGATAAAAGAGAGAAACAGCTCATTAAATGCTGAGATGTTTAACAAATGTCACCTCACTCCTTTGTGACCTGAATTCTGAACAGATTGAGATATTTGAAAGACAGTATGGCAGATGGGAGCCAAAACCACGTTTAGTATTAAATAGAGGCTGGGATGGAAAACACATTCTAGTGTGAGAGAAAATATCTTCCTAACACTGAGTATGAGAAGTAGACAATGTGTCCCCTGTGAGAGCAGCGCAGCCATAGAGCAGACCCTCCCCACAGGAAAGCGAGAAGATGAGCTGAGCAGGACCCACTAAAGTTTCTCCATTTCACCATCAGACAGGTCACACGGCCTCTGCCAGGGTAGAGCAGGTGAAGGGGAGGAGAGTTCCCATGTGGACTGACCATCAGGAGAGGGAGGGTGTACTTTGGGTAACAACTGACAGGAAAACCAAGCAGAGGATAGGAACAAGAAATTGACACCAAATGAGAGGAAGATGACAAGGGAAGGGGAGGAGTTAGAAGGGGAGAAAAGAAGAGAAACCCCTCTCCTGTGTGTGTTTGTGGGTGGAGACCTTGTAGAAGATCCCTTACATGGGAAGATGGAAAGCCAGGAGAGGGAGGGTGCTCACTTTTTCTTAATAGATTTATGTGCTGTTTCATTTGTTATGTGAAGCATCTGTAATTTCTTAAAAATCCCAATAAGTGAAAAAGCAATAGAGTTTCTTTTCTAGAAAGAAAAGAGGGAGTGTTAATACTACCCAATGCAAATGCCATGCAGAGATTAGACAGAAGAACTGAACCTTGACTTTTCTATTGGACCATGGAGGTTCTAAGAGACATCAACAGGGCATTGGGGGCATGGCTGTGGCCCCTAATCTGGTTTTGGTGAGATGAGGGAATATAGGTAATGAATGAACATGACACTTAGAGAATGGGCTATGGAGGGGGAAAAAAGATGACATGGTAGCTGGAAAGAAACAAAGGGTTGTGAATAGATTTTGTTTTATAATAGCAGAGATGAGAGCATAGTTATATGCAGCAGAGAAGGCAACATCACCGAGGGCAAGAGAAGATATTCCATGAGCTAAGACAGATGAGACAGGCAGAGGGAAATCTTGACTTCTAAAATAGGTGGGAATGAAGTAAGGTGAGTGTAGTTGCAGGTAAGAAGGGAAACATGCAGGTAAGAAGGGAAAACAGTTACTGGTCAGACAGGTGGCAAGGGCACCTCCTGGTGGGGCAGTATGGGAAATTTGAGGAGAAAGTTCCATTTTCAGAATAGTAGTCGACAATACAGTTGAAATGGGACACCAGCAATTTGGGAGTACCAGCCATAAGATTAGCACATATTAATCTAAGTTTAGTGGTTTGCATGGCAAGTGTATAAAAAATTAAGAGAGCTGTGGGAGTGAGGAATCCTTGGGAAAAAAACATGGTTCAATTGGAATCTGTTCTGGATGAAAAAAAATACGACTTAATATATAGAGCACCCTATACTACCACAATAACTGCCTATTTATTTTCTGCCACTGGCCCCCATCTATAATAATAAAAGTGTAATATGCTAATTAGACCAAACGTCCTTCCAGACATCCTTCTGGATGAAGCAGGGGCTGCGAGAGCTGGGGCTGTGACGACCTGCGGGCTGCAGCGGTGGGTGGGGCCTCCCTCTGCAAGGGAAGCCAAGTTCCGGGTGCCTGGGGGCGGCTGGAGGGAAGTCTGGGTCCCAGGTGCCAGAGGGAAGCCAGTGCCCACAGCTAGAGGAATGAAGGCCTACTCTTGCACGAATTTCATGCATCGGGCCTCTATTTAAGGTATAAAGAATCATCTCCATCCTCTGTCTCTGAGAGTAAGGACTATATAGCATAGGGTAAATATTTGGCAAATAACTGTCCACTGAATAACTAAGGAAAAAAGAAGGATTGAGAGAATATATGACTTAATGAGATTGAGAAGAAAGTATAGTAGGATTCAGAAAATATGGGCATCTCTTCTCTACCCTAGGCGCCAGGCATACCACAGCACACAAGCAGAGGCAGCCCTGACCCAACAGAGCCTTGGGGAGGAAGACCATGAAGGACATGGAGGCTGTGATCAGAATCGAGCCTAGAGACTATGGAATTTAAGATTTGGAGGTGGGGCTGCTTTAGGTGACAACTCCATCCAACTATCTTTTGATTAATGGTCAGAATTGCCCAAGCCAGATGGGGAAAGGAAGAAATTTCCAAGCTAAGTTTATGGATGGGGGAAGAGAACAGTGTATCCTTTTGGGGGAATTGTAAATTGGTGCAGCCACTGTGGAAACAATATGGAGGATCCTCAAAAAATTAAAAATGAGCAAGCGATTCCACTTCTGGGTATTTATCCAAAGAAATTCAAAAGACTAGTTCAGAAAGGGATATGTGCCCTATGTTCACTGCAACATTATTTACAACAGCCAAGACATGGAAGCAGCCTAAGGATTAAAAAGTACAAACTGGCCCTGACCGGTTTGGCTCAGTGGATAGAGCATTGGCCTGCGAACTTAAGGATCCCAGGTTCTATTCCAGGCAAGGGCATGTACCTTGGTTGTGGGCACATCCCCAGTAGGGAGTGTGCAGAAGGCAGCTAACCGATGTTTCTAACTCTCTATCCCTCTCCTTTCCTCTCTGTAAAAAGTCAATAAAATATATTTAAAAAAAAGAAGTACAAACTGGCAGTTATGTAAACAGTCATGGGGATGTAAATACAGCATAGGAAATATAGTCAATAATATTGGAATAACTATTTTTGGTGTCATATGAATATACTGGGCTTACTGGGTTGATCCCTTCTTAAGGTATATAAATGCCTAATCACTATGTTGTACACCTGAATCTAATGTAATATTGTATGTCAACCATTATTGAAAAATAAATAAATAAAGAGTACAGTGTGCCTGGGGCCAGGGAGGAGTACAGGAGGTGAAGGTGAGGTAAAACAGTTGCAGCACTTAATGGTTAAAAGCATAGCTTTGATTCAAGCCTGAATTCAAAATCTGATCCCTCTACCATGAGACTTGGATAAGTTCTTTTTTAAAATATATTTTTATTGATTTCAGAGAGGAAGGAAGAGGTAGAGAGAGAGAGAGAAACATCAATGATGAGAGAGAATCATTGATTGGCTACCTCCTGTATGCCCCCTATTGGGGATTGAGCCCGCAATCCTGGCATGTGTTGTTGACCGGAATCGAATCCAAGACCCTTCAACCTGCAGGCCACGCTCTATCCACTGAGCCAAACTGACTAGGGTTGGATAAGTTCTTAACCTCCAAGACAATTGTTCTCAACTGGAAGAGATTTTGCCTCTCCCTCACCCGCCGCTGGGAATATTGGGCAATGTCTGGAGATATGTTCAGTAGTCTCAACTGAGTGGGGAAAGAGTGGAGTGCTACTGACATCTACTGGGTTGAGGTCAGGGGATGCTGCTAAACCTGCTACAATGCACAGGATTGCCCCCTAACAAGGGAGTATCCAGTCCCAAATGTTAGTACTACTAAGGTTGAGAAACTGCTCCAAGAATTAGCTGTAAAATAGTTCTAGAGGTTTAATGAGGATAAAATGATCTAATGTATACCAAACTCCTGCCATATGATAAGAATGAGAATAAGAACAACAGTAAGGAGGAATACTAAAATGGAGAGAGAAAGAAGTTATCGGCAAATTTCCCACTGCAATTTTGAATCAAGCATTTATTTGCAGGGCATGGAAAGCCATTGTTTGTTTTGATTGTTGACCAGGCACTCAATTTGCTGCAGATCTGAAGTAGAATCCTTTAGAAGTAAACTGATATCAGCTAAGATCCTAAAACTATCAGTGTTGGGAGGTTTCGCCCCATGTGAAGAAAAAGGAAACTTGGAAGAGCTGTGGGGAAGCCAAGTGTACCTAACTCCAACAAAATGGTAGAGTTTGTATTTAAGGCTTTGGTTGGGAGAAAAGGTGGTGCCTCCAGTTATTTTTTCCTCTGATTTTAATAGTTGCAAAATATTATAAACTCAAATATAAGAGGAAATATATTGAAATCATTTGCTGGTCAAATCAAAGTGTTTCAATTTTCATTTAAATTTTTACTTATTTTTAAAATTTTCATGTAAGCCAATCCATGTTCATTATCGGGATCAACAAATAGACAAAAAAGAGAAAAATTAAATACAACATGACTATTCAAAAGTAATCACAAGCTGGCTGGTGTTGCTCAGTGGTTAGAATGCCAGTACACTGAAGGGTCTTGGGTTCAATTCCTTGTCAAGGGCATGCATTTGGGTTGTAGGTTTGATCCAGGTCCCGATTGGTATGCATGCAGGAGGCAACCAATCCATGTGTCTCTGTCACTTTGATGTTTCTCTCTCTCCCCTCACTCTCTCTCCTCCTCCCCCACTCCCTTCCACTCTCTCTAAAAAATCAATGAAAACAATATCCTTAGGTGAGGATTAACAAAACAAAACAAAGCAAAAAAATAATAATTGTGATTATTTTAGCACACATTCCTTCAGATTTTTTCCTATGCATATATAGCATTATGTATATATTTTTAAATAAAATTTGAATCATCTCATTCAAAAACTTTGTAACCTTTTTTTTTTTTAATCCTCACCAGAGCACATGCTTAGAGAGAGAGAGGAAAGGAGAGAGAGAGAAACATTGATCAGTTGCCTTACGAAAGTACCCCAACTGGGCATCAAGCCCACGACACAAGTATGTGACCTCATCAAGAATCAAATCGGCAACCTTTTGGTGCACAGGACCATTCTCAACCAACTGAGCCACTCTGGATGGGTAGTTTGTAATCTACTTTTAAATTTAATAATACATCTTAAATAGTTTTCAATATCTTTAAGTATCCTCGGTATTAACTTGTCAAAATAAAAATAACTTTTTTCTTATTACAAGAAGAATAACCACTAACTATAAAAGAAATCCAAGCAATATGGAAGTGTATAAAAAAAGAAAGAAAAAAGCCACCGTGTTTAATTTAGAAAACCATGACTATACTTAGCATAAACAACTAAACAACAGGAAGTTCAGGGGTAGAGTGGGCTCTGCAGTGTCATCAAGGTGCCAGGTTCTTTCTGTCTCTCTCCTCTGCTATTTTTGGTGGCCTCATCTACAAGCTTGTGGTCACAAGATGACTTCCAGTGGCAACCAAGGCAGGACTATATACATCCCCATGCATATTCTTCCTGCCTAATTCCATCAACTTGTGTCACATGCCTTTCATGACTAATAACAGTCACCAGGGCAATCCCACTCACTGATAAACTGGGACTGGTCAGCACACAGAGCCCAGAGGTGAGGTCACCTTGTTCTAAAGTGCTCAGCTATGTGGAGAGATGTGCACCTAAACCCAGTAGGAATTCTGTCAGAAAGAGAGAGGGAGAATGTGCGGTTAGATAAGCAATCGCACTGTTCACTGCAGCACACCTCTCGGGTTATCCAACGTGCCTATCCCCTTTCCATTCTATGGATTTTTATACGGTATTCGTAGCTTTATAAAATGCACTTAGTTCCTTCCTAAAGTGAGGCAATGAGGAGTCTTACAATTACTGTGTACATTGCTAAGTCCTGGGTCTCTGGGAGGTCTGTGGTCCTCTCCAATCTATTATTATGATCATGTTTCTTTTTAATTTACTTAAGAGGAAAAGCAATTTCCTGAAATTTTCTTCTGAAGTGAGCTCTTTCTTTTCCTTATGCACTTTGAGCTGCTTTCCTCCTCTTCCTT
The DNA here is from genome assembly GCF_964212035.1 of Myotis nattereri. Lineage (NCBI taxonomy): Eukaryota > Metazoa > Chordata > Mammalia > Chiroptera > Vespertilionidae > Myotis > Myotis nattereri. The sequence continues at coordinate 97,033,506 of NC_138075.1, forward strand.
TTTTTTTTTTTTTTTTTTTTTTTTTGGTGTGTTGTAGTGGGGCAGAATTATCGCACAGACCCCAAGCTGGGTTTCTTCTTGCTTAGTCATTTTGAAATAGTGGCAGTTCTACACAGACCTGCTATTCACCCTATATAGTCATGTGGTCTTTTTGAAATCTCCCTGTTTACCTGAGCATAATTTGCATCTTCCCTGTGACATGTGAGTGGGCTGGGGATTTGGATCAGCACTACTTATATGTGTTGGTCCCAAAGCTGCCTGAGAAGAGTGGGGAGGGGAGATGTTCTAGGAGCCATCAAAGCTGGGGACTATTTTCATACTCATTTTTATTTTGTTGAAACTCTTGCCTAGAGGCCCAGTCCAATGAATAGAGAGCCGATGCTGTGCCATGGATGGCAAAACTGGAGTTAGAACACAGCCATGCAATGTGAAGGTCTTGCCTGGGGTGGCCAAGAGCACTGTCCTCCACTCAGCTTGCTCTGTGCACAGCTACCAGCTCCTCAGAGGCCATTGCTGCTGGAAGTTTATTTCTGGACTCTCATGGCCTTCAACTGATCATTGGTTTCACAGTGAGGAAAAGGTGTCCCAGCGCAACATTTTAGGTCTTTTCTTATTCCAGATCCTTTGCCATATTGTAGAACATTTTCACACCTTCTCTTTCCACCAGACGATGTATTGACCCAGATAAACAGATCCCCACTCCTGAGGGTGTTCATTATCTTCATTTCCACTCTTCTTCTGCACCCTCCCATGGTCTCCCAACTTTCAAATCTCTCACAATGGACTTTCTACTTACTGTCTTTCATTTTCAGCTGTTTTTATTCACGTACATCTGAGATTTGAGGATCGACTGCTACCAAGGCTTTCATTTGTGAAGATCAATGAGACAGAAGGAACAGCCCTCTGCTTCTTAGCACCCTACTCCTTCCTCCAAATAAGATGCCACACACACACTCTCTCACATATGATGAAACCCTTATTATTATGGTCAGAAGGCAGGAACTAATAATCTTGTGTTTATCAAACCCTGAAGACCACCAGTATGTAAACCCTCAAAAATGCTTGTTAAAATCCAAAGTCCTACACCTTGAGTTTACTAGATTAAAATTTCCAGGGGACAGGCACCAGGAATCTGTATTGCATTGAGCTTTTTAATGATTTGATACTCATTAGGATGTGAAAATTTCTTTGATTTATGAAAATTCACACATCACAGCTCAATTCTGCATGACACTGCAACTCCCTTCCTATCAGGACATTTTAGTAAAAATCCTTTAATTGTGTTTCTAAATTGATGGTAGCACTGACACAATCTACACAAATCCAAAGAACATAGTGTGGTAGAGATTACAAGAATCACCATACCTTGTACTCTTCTTCACCACAGGTTTTTACTATTAGTTTAGGGCCATGTGATTGGTTTTGGCCACTGGGTTGTGATTAGGATTTACTTGGGTCTGTCTTCCTGTGCCTTTGGAAACATGCTGAGATGACAGTCTGACAAGATAGGGGAGCAAGTGTCAGTTTGAGTTTCTCATGGTCTGTGGAACAAAAACCCCTGCCAACCTTCAATGGATGTGTGACATGAGCTAGAAATAAGTCACTGCCACATAACTTTTATTTCTTGTTCATGCATCAGTAAATCTGTGTCTTATGTTCATTTAAAATTAAGTTATAATAAGATGTCTCCAGTTCTATAGATATGAGCTTTTTAGAATATTGACCTCCTAAAATCAAATACTATCTTTATAACTAATTTTACCATATTTGACTTTGGGCAAATGAAAGAAAAAACTTTCTGTGGTAAAAGAAGGAATTTAGGAAACTTTGTGACTTGGAAAAAGTAAATGAGGTAAAACCTCAAAAATCAGTGATTGATCTAGAGAAAGAACACAGAACTCACTCTGTGACCTGGTTTGATAATCCACCTTTTGCTTATTCATATCCCTTAACCATTAACCATAACAGGAAACCTTAAATTTCTCTTAAATCCAAAAAGCATATGTGTAATCCTATATAATAAAAGGGTAATATGCAAATTGACCCTAATGACGAACAACTGGTAACGACCGGTTGCTATGATGGGCACTGACCACCAGGGGGCAGATGCTCAATGCAGGAGCTGCCCCCTGCTGGTCAGTGAGCTTTCACAGGGGGAGCACCACTCAGCCAGAAGCCGGCTCATGGCTAGCCAGCACAGCGGTGGTGGCAGGAGCCTCTCCCGCCTCCGCAGCAGTGATAAAGATGTCTGACTGGAGAAACTAAGATGGCGGCATAGATAAACACCGGGAAATTGCTGCCTCCCACAACAATTGAAAAATCTTCTGGGAACACAAAACGGACATCATCCAGAACTACAGGAAGGCTGGCTGAGAGTAAATTCTACAACTAGAAGGAAAGAAAAGCACACTGAGAGCCAGAGGAGCTGCGGAAGTAAAGTGCAGAGGTACGGGGGCTCGCACGCGCAGAAAGGGGCTGGCACCTGAGGACGTGGCTGTCTTTTTTAATCCGGAGGGAGTCACAAGCTCCCGACGGCTCTGAACTCCAGTTCCGGGAAGTCTCTGGGGACCCAGGACTCATATGGGGAGAAACTGGACTGTCTGGAAGCGGGAGAACTTGAGGGCGGCTTTCCCTCAGAGGTGCTTGCAGCTGTTACCAGGACACTGAGACGCCGACTCCTTAGGGCAGGGCTGAGAATCCGCCATAGCTGCTTGTTCCGCCCTTTGATTCCTTGAGACCCCGCCCCACCCAGGCTGCGGCAGAGGCTTTTGCATATGAATGCCCCGGCCCTTTGCAACCTGATAATTACCTAACTGCAGCCAGGCCAGACAGACCCAGAACTTCCAAGAGAAGGCCCAAGGCCCCACAGCAGCTTGCATTGCTTCACAGCTGAGCCTCATCAGGGCACCTCCAAACTCCAAAAAAGGAAGGGGAATCTGCAGTTCTCTTCATAGCTCCTGCTGTGTAACCTCAGGCAGAGGCTAAATTAGCACCTCCTTAGATCCAGGAGCCAGTGTACCCAGTGGTCAGAGTGGGACCATCCAGATTACAACTCCTCAGATCCATAAGGGACACACTCAGGGTGCAGACTCAGTGAGCACCAAAACCCCACTGAAGTAAGTCTTGCCCCAGAAGGGTGTCTCCAGCACAGAAGTTCTCCCACTGCAGACACAGCTGATTCTCACTGCCAATTGACCTGGAGGTCAATTCCTCCCAGTGATCCTACAACAACCAAGGCATAACTACAACAAGACTGTGCACAAAGCCCACAAGGGGGTGCACCAAGAGTGTCCACCTCAGGTAACTGGGGAGGCTGAGACACTGGGCCCTACAGGACACCTAGCACACAAAGCCACTCTATCAACACAGGGAAGCAGCCAAAATGCGGAGACAAAGAAACAGGTCACAAATGGCAGAAATGGAGGAAAGCAAATGACTGGATATAGAGTTCAAGGCCACGTTTATAAGGTTTTTCAAGAATTTTATGGAAACCGCCGATAAATTTAGTGAGTCCCTCAATAAGTATAGTGAGCCCTGGAGGACATGAAAAAGGACCAACTAGAAATTAAGCATACACTGACTGAAATAAAGAATAATTTACAGAGATACCAACAGCAGACAAGAGGATCCCAAGAATCAAGTCAAAGATTTGAAATACAAAAAATACCCAACCGAAAAAGAAAAAAGAAAAGAGATTCCAAAAATATGAAGATAGTGTAAGGAGCCTCTGGGACAACTTCAAGCGTACCAACATCAGAATTATAGAGGTACCAGAAGATGAGAGAGACCAAGATATTGAAAACCTATTTGAAGAAATAATGACAGAAAACTTCCCCTACCTGGTGAAAGAAATAGACTTACAAGTCCAGGAAGCGCAGAGAACCCCAAACAAAAGGAATCCAAAGAGGACCACACCAAGACACATCATCATTAAAATGCCAAGAGCAAAAGACAAAGAGAGAATCTTAAAAGCAGCAAGAGAAAGACAGTCAGTTACCTACAAGGGAGTACCCATACGACTGTCAGCTGATTTCTCAACAGAAACCATGCAGGCCAGAAGAGAGTGGCAAGAAATATTCAAAGTGATGAATAGCAAGAACCTGCAACCAAGATTACTTTATCCAGCAAAGCTATCATTCAGAATAGAAGGTCAGATAAAGAGCTTCACGGATAAGAAAAAGCTAAAGGAGTTCATCACCACCAAACCAGCATCATATGAAATGCTGAAAGGTATTCTTTAAGAAGAGGAAGAAGAAAAAGGAACTCTTACCATTGGCCACAGCATGGATGGAACTGGGGAGCGGATAAATACCACATGATCTCACTCATTTGTGGAATATAATGAACAACATAAACTGATGAACAAGGACTGATCCAGAGACGGAGAGGCATTGATTGGACTGTCGGGTCTTGGAGGGAAGGTAGGGGAGGGTGGGGGTAAGGGGGAAAGATCAACCAAAGGACTTACATGCAAGCATATAGGCCTAACCAATGGACACGGACAACGGGGGGGCGAGGGCATGAGGGGGGGGGTAGAGGAGGGTAACGTGGGGACAAGGACACATATGTAATATCTTAATCAATAAAAAATATATTAAAAAAAAAGATGTCTGACTAATGACTTAGGCCCACTCCCCAGGCGAAGCGGGCCTAAGCCGTTAGTTGAACATCCCCCGAGGGCTCCTGGGCTGGGGATGTCTGACTGCCAGCTTAGCCCCGATCCCCTGGAGAGCAGACCTAAACCAGCAGGTTGACATTCCCCGAGGGCTCCCAGGCAGCCAGAGGGATGTCTGACTGCCAGCTTAGGCTCGATCCCCCAGAGAGAGGGACACCCCACAAAGGCGCAATTTTCATGTACCGGGCCTCTAGTTACTATATAACTATATATACTACAATATGTATTATAGCTAATATAATCTATATATATAAAAGTCTAAGTGACTGTTCGACCGTTCGACCGTTCGACCAGAAGCTATGACGTACACTGACCACCAGGGGGCAGGCGCTCAATGCACAGGCATGGAAACATGGAACAGACTGATGAATCTCGGAGGGATGGAAGGACGGGGGAGGGCAGGAAGAGATTAACCAAAGATCTTATATGCATAATAGAGGCCAATGATCACCCACCTGGTTGCCTGCTGCTAAGGGAGGCAGCAGCAGCGGTGGGGTGATAGGGGTGGCACCATCCCCTGATTGGCCCACCGAGTCACCTCCCGCAGAGGGAGGCCAGACTGCAGCTTAAGCTGTCAGTAGGACATCCCCTGAGGGCTCCCAGGCTGTGAGAGGGCACAGGATGGGTTGTGGGACCCCCAAGTGCACGAATTTTCATGCACCAGGCCTCTAGTATAATATAATCCTATATAATAAAAGCCTAGGTGGCGTCACGCCCTCATGTCACACCCTCGCGCAACATCATCACAAGATGGCCACCACAAGATGGCCACCACAAGATAGCTACATACAGAGCGGAGGTGGGGCCTGGTGGCTGCTCCAGGTGAGGCTGGGGGTCCCATGGCTTGCATGGTGCAGAGGAAGCCGGTCCCAGCATTTCTGCCACCTTGCGCGGAGAAGGCGGGTCGTGGCAAGGGAGGGCAGTTGTGGGTGATCAGGCAGCAGGGAGGGTAGTTGGGGGCAATCAGGCCAGCAGGGAGCACTTAGGCGTCAATCAGGCCAGCAGGGGAGCGGTTAGGTGGCGATCAGGCTGGCAGGCAGAAGCGGTTAGGGACAATGAGGCAGGCAGGCATGCGAGCAGTTAGGAGCCAGCGGTCCCGAATTGTGAGACGGATGTTGGACAGCCCCTGAGGGGTCCCAGATTAGAGAGGATGCAGGCCAGGTTGAGGGAGACCCCCCTGCATGAATTTCGTGCACTGGGCCTCTAGTATAACATAACATAACATAACATAACATAACATAACATAACATAACATAACAAACATAACATAACATAAGATAACATAACACAACATAACTAGAGGCCCAATGCACAAAAATTCATGCAAGAGTAGTCCTTCCGCCCTAACCGGTTTGGCTCAGTGGCTAGAGCGTCGGCTTGCAGTCTTAAGGGTACCAGGTTCAATTCCAGCCAAGGGCATGTACCTTAGTTGTGGGCACATACCCAGTAGGGAGTGTGCAGGAGGCAGCTGATCGATGTTTCTCTCTCTTCGATGTTTCTAACTCTCTATCCCTCTCCCTTCCTCTCTGTAAAAAATCAATAAAATATATTTTAAAAAAAAAAGAGTAGGCCTTCCTTCCCTTGGCTGCTGGCACCGGCTTCCCTCTGGCACCCGAGGCCCAGGCTTCCCTCCTCCAGCCAATGGCAGGCACCTGGGACACAGCTGGCTTCCCTCTGGCCCCAGCTTCATCAGGAAGCCCATCCAGAATGACGTCTGGTCTAATTAGCATATTACCCTTATAATAATAATATAGATATCATATAATATAATCCTATATAATAAAAGCCTAATATGCTAAGTGTCCAGTCATCCGGTCATCCATTTAGCCAAAGTGTAATATGCTAATGATATGCTAAGGCCATGCAACCACTCGATATGACATGCACTGACCACCAGAGGGCAGACAGTTGACCGGTCAACCAGTCGCTATGACGTGCACTGACCACCAGGGGGCAGACGCTCTGACTGGTAGGTTAGCTTGTTGCTGGAGTCTGGCAAATTGGGACTGAGTGAGACGGGCTGGACACGCCCTGGAGCCCTCCCACAGTCCCTCCCCAGTTGGCAAACCTCTGGGGTCCCTCCCCAGCCCCAATCATGCACCGGTGGGGTCCTTTGGCCTGGCCTGTGCCCTTTCACAATCCAGGACTTCTTGGGGGATGTCGGAGAGCCAGTTTTGGCCCAATCCCGCAGGCCAGGCTGAGGGACCCCGCTGGTCCCCAAATTCGTGTACTGGACCTCTAGTAGAATAGAATAGAATATAAAAGAATAGAATGGAATGGAATGGAATGGAATGGAATGGAATGGAATGGAATGGAATAGAATAGAATAGAATAGAATAGAATAGAATAGAATAGAATAGAATAGTATAGAAAAGAAACATGCAAATTGACCGTACCTCTGCTACACCCACAAGCCACACCCACCAGCCAGCCCACCAGCCAATCAGGAGCGAATATGCAAATTAACCCAACAAAGATGGCGGCGGCCATGGACCTGGAGTGAGCAGGAGCTTGGGTTGCCCCCGGCAATGGAGGAAGCCAAGCTTCCCACCTGCCCTGCCAGCCGTGAGCTCCGCTCAAGGCTACAAAGTTTCAATTATAGAAGATAAATAAATCCAAGATACCTGCTTCCCGCCTGTGGCTGTGGCCAGCCTGAAAATGGCCATCAGCCCCTCACCCAGGCTAGCCAAGCAACCCAGTGGGGACACTCACCCTGAAGGGGCTGTGGCCAGCCTGAAAACAGCCCTCAGCCCCTTACCCAGGCTGGCCAAAGCCCATGGGGTGAGGGTCCCCGCTGGGTGGCTTGGCCAGCCTGAAAATGGCCCTCAGCCCCTCACCCAGACTGGCCAGGCACCCCAGTGGGGACCCCCAACCTGAAGGGGGTATGACCAGCCTGCAAACACCCATTAGCCCCTCACCCAGGCTGGCCAGGCACCCCAGCGGGACCCCCACCCTGATCCGGGACACCCTTCAGGGAAAACCAGCTGGCCCCCACCCGTGCACCAGGCCTCTATCCTATATAATAAAAGGATATTATGCAAACTGACCCTAACAGCAGAACGACTGGGAATGACTGGTCACTATGACACACACTGACCACCAGGGGCCAGACGCTCAATTCAGGAGCTGCCCCCTGGTGGTCAGTGAGCTCCCACAGGGGGAGCTCTGCTGAGCCACAAGTCAGGCTGCCGGCTATCAGTACAGCGGTGGTGGTGGGAGCCTTCCTGCCTCCTCAACAGCGCTAAGTATGTCTGACTGCAGCTTAGGCCCGCTCCTAGCTGGCAAGTGGACCTCCCTCTAGGGCTGCCAGGCTGCCAGAGTGATGTCTGACTGCCAGCTTGGGCCTGATCCCCCAAGGAGCGGGCCTAAGCCAGCAGGTAGACATCCTCCGATTGGTTCCCAGACTGCAAGAGGGCATAGGCCGGGCTGAGGGACCGCCCCCAAGTGCACAAATTTTTGTGCACCGGGCCTCTAGTATAATATAATATAATATAATATAATATAATATAATATAATATAATATAATATATATAATTTATATATAATATAATATAGATTTAGCTTGCTACATCATTTATTGTTGAGTCAGAATCCATTTTTAATTTCTGATTATCTTAACTCTGGCTGTGGCTCAGTTCAACCATATCTGCTGATATATTAACTCAAGGCCACTCTTAAAAATGATGCCAACATTTCTACTTTCCAAGGGTAGAGGTATCCTTCCTAACCTCCTAGCCCTATCCCCATGTCTCTAGGACAGAGGAAAGAAGGATCTTGTTTTTTTCACCTCTTGCTATTAGTTATTTGAATCTCAAGGACAGCATTTGTTCCTCAGCAGCTAACAAAAGTATAGGCAAAGAAAGGTAGGGAGAAAGGTGGCAATACTTCTTTAATCCACTCTGCTCCTTTTCTTCCTTTTTTTCTGTTGCTTTTTTTTTTTTTCTATTTGTCTTCCTTCTTTTCTGTTAACATAATCTCTGGTTTCTACTTTTGTCTTCACCTTACATGCCTAATTATTTAGCATGTAAATTATTTAAATGTTTTTTGTGTCATAGGCATCTTTCAGAATCTGATGCAATCTATGACGCTCTCCTGGGAAAATTGCACATATATTATATTTAGAATCTCAAATTAAGTAAATCCTATAAGATCCAGATATTCTGTCCTCAGGTAAAAATCTCTAGTCTCTCCGAAAGTATTTTTCTGAAATCCATTTGTATCATAAGAATATGGCCCTGGCATTTTCTTGAAGTATTTCAATTCCACTTTTTCAGTAACAGGTTCTTGGTTTAGTCAGAAAGCTTTTCCAAGAATCTTGGTGGTGTAGTGGAAAGAGCATAATTTTAGAATAACCTGTGCCTGGATTAAATAGTGGCTTCATGCTTATTAGCTACCAGAGGCCCGGTGCACGAAATTCATGCACTGGGGTGGGGGAGTGTCCCTCACCCCAACCTGCACCCTCTCCAATCTGGGACCCCTCAGGGGATGTCTGACTGTTTCTCTCACAATCCGAGATGACTAGCTCCCAACTGCTCATCTGCCTGCCTGCCTGATTGCCCCTAACCACTTCTGCCTGCCAACCTGGTCACCCCCTAACCACTCCCCTGCCAGTCTGATCGATGCCTAACTGCTCCCCTGCCAGCCCAATCATCCCCAACTGCCCTCCCCTGCCAGCCCGGTCGCCCCCAACTGCCCTCCCCTGCATATTAGATAGGGTTTTTTCTTTAACATATTGGACAGCCCTAACCAGTTTGGCTCAGTGGATGGAGCATTGGCCTGCGGACTCAAGGGCTCCAGGTTCGATTCGGGTCAAGGGCATGTACCTTGGTTGTGGGCACATCCCCAGTGGAGAGTGTGCAGGAGGCAGCTGATCGATGTTTCTCTCTCATTGATGTGTCTAGCTCTCTATCCCTCTCTCTTCCTCTCTGTAAAAAATCAATAAAATATATTTTTAAGAAAAAACATATTGGACAGTGTACCTGCCGTAATCTCAACAAACCCGTAAAAATGTAAACCCAAACCAAAAGTGTCATAAAATAAACTCCTTAAATAGAAATTTCATGAGACCTTGGGAAGGTGATACCATGTGGTTGTTTCTTTTTTCCTTCTCTTTCTTTTTCTTGATGTTTCATCTTTTGTCCTCTTTCTTTTCTCCTTTTATTCCTTTTCTGTCCTCTCTTTCTCTTAACTTTCCCATTGGTAGAATCGTCAGTACTTGAATCATTCTCGCTTCCAGAAGACGAAGAAGGGGGAAACACACCGTCATCTGAAGAAAAAGATGATCTATGTAGGGATCGGTGGTGTTTCTGGTTTTGCTCTTTTCCCGGTTTGTTTGTCATTTCTGCCGGCCCGGCATCTTCAGGACTTGTGCATGGGCACTTCTTATTCATGTCTACAAAACCTGCCTGTCTTGGTGAAAACTGTAGGGGAAAGGCCTTCCTGGGTGGGCTCAAGCCCGCTGGAGGTGCTGAGGAACCAGGGCAGGGAGCGCCCACCACCGCCGCTGCAGAGCCCAACCTCCGGACCACGAGGTACTCTCCAGTAACGTAACTGCAATGTAGCAGTTTGCCTACAGAAATTAGTTGTAATTACTTCTGATGTGAAACCCTACCTGAGACATTTGCTTTGCGGTTTGTAAAGATTTGAAACAAGACCCATTTACCTCCCTAACCCAGTCAGAAGTTTCTACCCAATGGGAGAGGTTTGCTGGGCAGCCTCGTCTAGATACCCCGCACTCCCCACCCCAATCACTCGGTTGGGGGTAAGGGAAGTTCCGAGGTGAACTCCCTGAGGTTGCCAGTGGGGCAGTATCACTTGCCCGGGTCTTGGGCGCTTCTGAGGCAATAGGTGTGTGTGTGTGTGTGTGTGTGTGTGTGTGTGTGTGTGTGTGTGTGATCACTCGGTGGGGGAGTAGGCGCTTCTGAGGCTGCACAATGTTCCGAGGCTGAGACCCCAAGGCTGCGGCTGGGAGGGGATTGATCCGTGGGGGCTTGGGTGCTTCAGGCTGAGACCCTGAGGCTGCAGGTGTGTGTGGGGTTGATCACTCTGTGGGGAGTGAATTTGCTTTGTTTTTTATAAAGGGTCAGGAGGGCCTCTGGGCAGCATTCCACCAGGCCGCTCACGCTGCAAGCTCTCTGCGGCCGCCTTCCCCAGGACTGGGGAACTCCAGCAAGGCTGAGAGGACTGGGCACTGCCATCTTGTGGCAGAGTGACAGTTAATTTGCATATTACTCTTTTATTAGATAGGAGGATGTGACAATGGAAACATATAGAGTCCCTTGAGGGTCCCTCGTCTCATCTTTCCATTGCTTCTCGTTGTCAGAAAAGGTACAGTATGAAGTAAGGATTTTAAAAGTACTTTTAGCTTGTGGATATACCTAGCACTCTCTTTAGTGGGCTCTTAGCACTCATTGTCACCAGCATGAAAATTAGTGTAAACCCCTAAACAACAACACCAACAAATAGGTCCTCTCATAAGCAATACAGAAATTCAAATCACACACATTACAATTTAGAATTAAGAGATTAATCTGATGCCTCCAAAGGATTTGTTCTTTTCCTCTTTTCCTTGACAGAGCCCTTTGCATAACTTACTGATTTTCTTTAATTTATTTCTTCTTCATATACCATATAGTACCTGCTCTCCATTATTTTTCTGCCTCAATTAGTTGGGCATTGTCCCATGCACCAAAAGGTTGCTGATTCAATTCCCAGTCAGGGCACATGCCCAGGTTTCAGGCTTGATCCCCAGTGGCATGCAGGAAGCAGCTGATTGATGTTATGCTGTCACATCAATGTTTCTCTCTCTCTCTCCCTAAAAATCAATAAAAAATATTTTTAAAAATTTTAAATAGAAGAAAGTCTTGACTTCTACAGTTTACTTTTTATTTCATCAATGGTCTATCAACTCCTCTAAATTTACTACTTATCTAAGAAGATATAAGAGAATCCGACTCATGCCACCTCATCCTTACATACTCACACCTACTATTTTTGAATTGTACATATATTAAGTCCTATTTAATACTAGTTAGACTAAAATGACTGCTCATGATATATTATTGTTCAGTATTCAAATCAAAATTTTCAAATAAGATAGAAAGTAAACATTTCTTCTGTAAATATAAGTCATAGAATCTCTAATATGTTGTAGTATGTCTCTTTACTAAGTTAAAATCCAAAAGAAAACTCTGAGGGGAAATATGATTACATTGTGTCTAAGATGAAAGAGTGATTTCTCATGGTAAAGAAAGGATCTGTCTTATAGATAGAGAGTAGGCAGAGAGCTGGGGGGTGTTGGGGGGACATGGAGGGATTGAGCAAAAAAGAAAAGAGAGAGAATTCATGGACAACAGTGTGGTGATTGGGGGTGAAAGAGGGTATAAATGGTGATGAAAAAATAAATTCAATTTAATTTTTTTTTAAAAAGAAAGGATTCTGTCTTATTCTTCTATTTATCTTTGTGAATTTAACCCAAATCATTTCAGAATGTCAGACAGTGGTACCCGTTTTTTATACACCTTCTCCAAAATGGCATTAGACTTTGTGCAGGAGGGTTCCTGCCAAGCATAGAGGGGAAGCTCACCCCCCACTGAAAGGGTGTTGGGCTCAAAGTTAACTAGATGGAAAGGGGAGGGGGAAATGTAGTGAGGAAATTATAGCTCCAGAAGAATCACCCCTTCCTCACCTTGGGTCATATTTTCAGGTTTTCACAAAAGGACAGTAAGGAGGACTTTAATACAGAAAGGCGATTTGGGGGGTTGAAATTTAAGAGCAGGAATAAGATTGGAGGAGGTGTAAATGCAGGCCTGTCTGAGACCCAGCTGGAAAGCCAATTCTTCTCATGCCCTGAGGGTTTTAAGAAGCAAGGTTTTAAGTAGGGAGGTCATCCATCTAAGTCAGAACAATGGAGGAGACTTGAGAGATGGAGTGTGAGCATGAACTTCCTTTTCTACTTTTCATTCTCTGATGGTTAAGGTCAGAGCTTGCCTGGTATCCATGGACCAATCCTGAGGCACAGAAGCTTCTGTCTACACCATGGAAATGTATCATAGGTTTATGTGACTCCTCCACTTTTAGACTCACAATATGGTGTGTTTTTGCAGAAGGACACCCTGACTGTCCTGAACACTGTAATGTATCACCCAGATCCTCCTTCAGGAATGAAGACCTTAGTACCCAGTTGTAGGAGGGCTGCCAGCAGAGAGCTTTCAGATGTTGACCTCCTTGGGAATTGCTTCAGCTAAAAAGAAGTGCCTTGCCCAAAGTTATTCAGCCTTTTCAGAGTGGCCTACATCCAATGACTCACTCAGGTGGGAGAGTTTCTGATGGCAATCCAGGTAGAGAGTTCTCTGTGGGGTAACTGGAGCTTTTATGAAGACTTCATCACAGCCACCTTTGCATTTGCCCAATTCTGGTTCTTTCTATTCCTATACTTCCTCAGGTCAGATACAGGAGCACTGGATCAGAAGTGTCCTACATACTTTTCTCCAACTCAGAGTCAGCTTCCTGAGGGAAACCCAAATCTAAATATTGATACTTCTCTCACTATACTGAAACCTTTTCTAAAAAACTCTGTCTTAGATATGGCAAAATTTCTTGAGAAATTTCTGATTGTTGGTTGTTGTTATTGAGCTAATGTAATAAAATAAGAGATTAACTGGTAATTATTATTACTTTTATTTTGAAAATAACCACCTTTAAGAAATAAAGGCTTAACAATACAGGAAAGGGAACCAGGAGCATAAGGGGCTAAGTCAGTTGTATCGTACAAGTCTCTCATGTGCTATCGGAGAACAGCGCTGGTTACTTGAGCCCTAACTCATTGCCAGTAATTTTTAAAATTTTCAGTTGTTTCTTAGTCTAACTCCTGTTTTCTCCTCCACTGTCAGGAGAGTGGAAAATACCCATTAGCAAACTTCTCTAAAATAAAACACCTCCTGCTGGAAGCGAAGATCAACAGTAATTAATATACAAATGCAAGAAGTCTGGTCAAAAGGGTGAATGGACTTTGATATTCAGACGGCTGAATATCTGCATGTTATTACCTGCTGCTTAACGAATGGCGGAAGGCAAGCCCCCCAACCTGATGGTCTTTTACTGTTTACTAAACATTACCTTTGATATGCCTGTTTGCATTCCTAAAGGGCAATTGTGTATTCTAGTAAATGAAAAGGAGATGGGTTTGGAGATTCAGTGGAGCTTGGTCACTAGAACTAAGCTTTCTCTGGCTTCCCCGTAATTTTCTAAATTTATATTTTTTGTCTTGTGTATTAATTTGCGCATCAGCTCTTTCTCCAGGCTTCTGAACCCAAGCCATGTGGGTGGTGGCTTCATAACCTCTCAGCTGTCCCCAGCCCCACTGCCCCTCCCCCCACAAAAAGAAAAAAATCTCCCAACCTACAGGCACCTATGCTTGTACAGTAATGGAAGGGAAGATAAATTATGTAATTACTGAGCAGTAGAGGTAACCTTTGGGGTAGAACTGTTGGTGCTCACCAAAAATGAAAATAAAATTATCTCCTTTACCCCATTAGAGAAACCAAGTGGTAGGGGAGGAGAAGGAGATGTGAGAGTGAGGGGAGGAATTTTTTAAAAGCAATGAAAAATAAGTAAAATAAATAAAAAAGAAATGGTTTGGGGAAAGTATGAAATAGCAGAAAGCCCCTGATACGTAGAAACCTTAGTGGGTAAAAACTGGCTGTAATTTATGTATAACTCCTTTGATAAATGTTGATGTCTCCTGAAGGAGTGTAATCACAGGCATGTCAAGTAACAAAACAAAAAGTCAGAGAGAAAGTGCTGGTACCTCCCCCGCAACTCCCCACCCCCTCAACACACACACACACACACACACACACACACACACACACACACACACACTTATTTATGCATTCATTGGTTGATTCTTATATGTGCCCTGACCGGAAATCAAAACCCCAGTCTTGGCTTATTGGGAGAACATTCTAACCAACTGAGCTACCTGGCCAGGGCTGATCCTTTTTTTTTTTTAAAGTTTATTCTCTTGCTGATACGTTTCTCCAGAAAGCAACTGTTTAAAATTGAGAAATAGTTACAACTCTTCTGTAATGTACTCTGGGGGAAGAAAAAGAAGAGGAAGGAAAACATATATAATATTGCAAAAAAGCCTGTGTAGTTGTAGATCAAATTAGAAACTGTTTTGTCTCTCATCAGAAGGGTAAATATGTGTAGGAAGACATAGATGAATAAACAGAGAAAAAAAGTGAAATTCTCATTATACACAGGGCAAATTAAGCTAGTTGTTCAAAGTGTGCATGTTAAATAAGAAAAAAACAAACAGAGAAAAAAAGAAGAAAAGCACATATTGGAAAGAAGTAGAAAACACTGTCCTTCGAATATTCTCTATTAGATTATGATCTGGCACAGAATTTTAAGACATTAGTAAAACACCTGGCAATTGAGTCTGCTGGCTGTGCTTCTCATCAGCCACACCCCTCCTAGGACCTCCAGGCCTATGACCACCCCCATTTTATTCTGTGCCTGAGGGGCCAGGGTGTTAATGTTGGAGATCACAGGGGTACCATTAAGAAGCCTCTTGAATATGTCTTCTATATATTGCTAGCAATTAAACAAAAATGTAGATGACAAATTTTGTATTTTGTGTGGCTACAACTTTAAATTCAGTCCTTGACATGATGCAAGCATTCTGTAGGTCTGGGGACTCAAAGTTCTAAAACCCACTGTGGATTCTTGGCCATATTTTTCCTAATATGGACTTTTACTTATCATGGTAGCATGGGGTGTGTCACTTAGTATGCTAATGTATTGCAAGGGGTGTATAATGAGACTAGGAATTACCACAAGGTGAAAGTAGTCACAAAGTTTGATTGAGCTGGTCTTTTGCCTTTTCCAAGCCATATATTTGTTGGGAGTTTGTCTCATTTCTCCCTGATAACCTTGTAGCCTTTATCGGTTAGAGCCATTTTGCCACATACCCTATCTCATTAAGCATATAGGTACTTATATACAGGATGTCCCCCTGAAATATATGCACAGAGTTTGAATAATTATAAAGGCAGTATTTATTAAAATACATTTCATTTTCAAAGTTGAGTTATAAGCTGCTAAAGTGTGTGTGTGTGTGTGTGTGTGTGTGTGTGTGTGTATAAAATCTATTTTGTTTTCCCTCCAATCTTCACCAGAGGATATGTTTAGAGAGAGGAAGGTAGGGAGAGAGAAAAAAACATTGATTGGTTGCCTCCCATACATGTCCTGACCAGGGATTGAACCCACAAACTAGGTATGTGGCCTGACTGGGAATCGAACCTGAACCTTTTGGTGTATGGGACGAAAATGCTCTGACCAAGTGAGCAACCTGGCCAGGGCATAGATATTTATATATGATTGAAATAATTAAAGGTCAAATTTTCTTTCTAAAAATATCATAACTCACTGAGTTTGGCTACCATGTTTCATACACATCCCCTGGGTGGTCAGTGCACATCATTGCGACCGGTTGTTCGGTTGTTTGCTTGTTCCGGTTGTTCTGCCATTTGTTCTATTTCCATATTAGCCTTTTATTATGTAGGATTACCAAAACTGTACTAACACAGTATAATATCACAAAAGTTGTAGGAAATATTGAAAACCTGCAAATAAAGGATTACTTCTATTATATTCTAAAATATTTTTTTCCTCAGGCCCTATTTTTGTTCATCAGTTTATGTTGTTCATTATATTCCAAATGAGTGAAATCATGTGATATTTATATTCTCTGACTGTCTTTTTTTGCTTAGCACAATACTATCCAGGTCCATCCATGATGTTGCAAATGGTAAGAGTTCTTTCTTTTTTACAGCAGTGTAGTATTCCATTGTATAAATGTACCACAGTTTTTTAATCCACTCATCTGCTGATGGGTACTTAGGCTGTTTCCAAATCTTAGCTATTGTAAATTGTGCTACTATGAACATAGAGGGGTGCATGTATTCTTTCTGATTGGTGTTTCTGATTTCTTGGGATATATTCCTAGAAGTGGGATCACTGGGTCAGATGGGAGCTCCATTTTTAATTTTTTTGAGGAAACGCCATACTGTTTGCCAAAGTGGCTGCACCAGTCTGCATTCCCACCAGCAGTGCAAGAGGGTTCCTTTTCTCCACGTCCTTCTCGCCAGCACTTGTCCTTTGCTGATTTGTTGACAATAGCCATTCTGACAGGTGTGAGATGGTACCTTATTGTTGTTTTGATTTGCATCTCTCAGATGATTAGTGACTTTGAGCATGTTTTCATATGTCCCTTGACCTTCTGTATGTCCTCTTGAAAAAGTGTCTATTTAGGTCCTTTGCCCATTTTTTGATTGGATTGTTTATCTTCCTTTAGTTAAGTTGTAAGTTCCTTGTAAATTTTGGAGATTAAACCCTTATCAGAGATAACATTGCCAAATATGTTCTCCCATGCAGTGGGCTTTCTTGTTTTTTTTGTTGATAGTTTCCTTTGCTGTGCAGAAGCCTTTTATTTTGATGTAGTCCCATTTGTTTATTTTCTTCTTAGTTTCCATTGCCTTAGGAGCTGTCTCAATAAAGATATAGCTATTATAGATGTCTTCTATTTTGCTGTCTATGGATTCTTCTAAGATTTTTATGGTTTCCTGTCTTACATTTAAGTCTTTTATCCATTTTGAGTTTATTTTTGTGTATGATGTAAGTTGGTAGTCTAGTTTCATTTTTTTTCATCTATCTGTCCAATTTTCCCAACATCATTTATTGAAGAGACTATCTTGACTCAATTGTATGCTCTCACCTCCTTTGTCAAATATTAATTGAGCATTATGGCTGGGGTCAATTTCTGGGCCCTCTGTTTGGTTCCAGTGGTCTATATGTCCGTTCTTATGCCAGTACCTGGCAGTTTTGAGAACAAAGGCTCTGTAATATAGGTTGATATCTGGTATCGTGATCCCTCCAACTTTGTTTTTCTTTCTCAGGATTGCTACAGCTATCCGGGGTCTATTTTTATTCCATATGAATTTTTGGATAGTTTGTTCTACGTCTGTGAAATATTCTGTTGGTTTCTTAATGGGAATTGCATTGAATCTATAGATTGCTTTGAGTAGTATGGACATTTTGATGATGTTGATTCTACTCATCCATGAACATGGTATGTTCTTCCATCTGTTTATGTCTTCCTCTATCTCTTTTTTCAATGTCCTGTAGTTTTCTGGGTAGAGGTCTTTTACCTCCTTGGTTAAGTTTATTCCTAGGTATCTTAATTTTTTTGGTGCAATGGTAAATGGGATTGTTTTTTTAATTTCTCTTTCTGTAAGTTCACTGTTGGCATATAAAAATGCCATAGACTTCCTGGCGTTAATTTTGAATCCTACTACATTGCCAAATTCATTTATTACGTCTAATAATTTTTTGATGGAGTCTTTGGGGTTTTCTATGTACAATTTCATGTCACCTGTGAATAATGAGAGTTTTACTTCCTCCTTTCCAATTTGGATACCTTTTACTTCTTCTTCTTGTCTAATTGCTATGGCTAGCACTTCCAGTACTATGTCTGACAGGAGTCGTGAGAGTGGGCATCCCTGTCTTATTCCTGTTCTTAGGGGAAATGGTTTTAGTTTTTGCCCATTGAGTATGAGGTTGGCTGTAGGTTAGTTATATATGGCCTTTATCATGTTGAGATATGGTCTCTCTGTACCCACTTTGCTGAGAGTTTTTATAAAAAAATGGGTGTTGGATTTTGTTGAATGCTTTTTCTGCATATATTGATATGATCATGTGATTTTTGTCTTTCAATTTGTTTATTTGATATATCCCATTTATTGATTTGCGGATATTACACCAGCCCTGCATCCCTGGAATAAATCCCACTTGATCATGGCATATGATCTTTTAAATATATTGCTGGATGCAATTTGCTAATATTTAGTTGAGGATTTTAGCGTCTATGTTCATCAGGGATATTGACCTGTTATTGTCTTTCTTTGTATTGTCTTTATCTGGTTTTGGAATTAGGATAATACTCAGCTCATAAAAAGAGTTTGGAGTGTTCCTTCCTCATGGATTTTCTGAAATCTTTTGGGGATTATAGGTGTTAGTTCTTTTTTGAATGTTTGGTAAAACTCCCCTGTGAAGCCATTCGGACCTGAGTTGTTGTTTGATGGGAGTTTTTTTGTTTTTTGTTTTTTATTACTGCCTCTATTTCATTGGTTGTTATTGGCCTATTCCGGTTTTTTAATTCTTTCTGGTTCAATTTTGGGAGATTGCATTTTTTCTAGGAATGTTTCTAGTTCATCCACATTGTCCAGATTGTTGGCATATAGTTGTTCATAGTATTTTCTTATAGTCTTTTGTATTTCTGTGGTGTCTGTGGTTACTTCTCAACTTTCATTTCTGAATATAGTTACTTGGGTCCTCTCTCATTGTTTCTTGATTAGTCTGGCTAATGGTTCATCAATTTTGTTTCTCCTTTCAAAGAACCAGATCTTGATTTTTTTTTTTTTTTAGTCTCTATGTTATTTATTTCTGTGCTAATCTTTATCATTTCCTTCCTTCTACTTCCTCCAGGCTTTTCTTGTTGTTCTCTTTCTAGTTCTTTAAATTGTAGGGTTAAATGTTTACTGTTGGTTTTCCTTGTTTTTTGAGGTATGCCTTTAGGGTTATGAACTTCTCTTCAGGCCTGCTTTTTCAGTGTCCTAGAGATTTTGGGTGGTTGTGTGTTCATTTTCATTTGTTTTTAGGAAGTTTTTTGTTTCTTTTTTGATCTCATTAGTAACCCAGTCTGTAGAGAGCACCTGGGAGAGCACCTGAGCAAAGGTCGTCCACTGAGTCCAGCGGTGTTGGCAAAGCCATATCCTGGAAACATACCTTGCCAAAGGCAAGAATGTTGTCATTCCTGACCTATAGCTCAGACACCAGGGGATGAGTGCCATTATATAAGTTCAGGCAGGTGCCCGGGGCAGACGCAATTATTAGGGCTCAGTCAGGCCTGACAATTATGAGAAGCCACAAGAATGAAGAATTGCAGCTTGATCTTTAAGCATGATTTCACATAATTCCCTTTGACCTAAACTCTAGTAAACTCCCTGGTATATGCTGTATATAATAAACATGCTGCACCAGCTCAGGGTCACCGTCTCTCCATCTGAGAACAGTGTCCCACCTCCTCCCAGCTTTACCTACTGTCTCTGTGTCTGTATTTTTCTTTTTCTCAATCCCCAGTCGCCCCTACTCAGGACTTGTTCACTCTCAAGCCGTGCTGGTTGCGGCCTGAGAACCCCCATTCCAGTCATTGTTTAATAACATGCTATTTAGCTTCCATGTGTTTAAATGTTTTGGGGTGTTTTTACTGTAGTTGATTTCTAATTTCATTCCACTGTGATCTGAGAAGATGCTTGATGTGATTTCAATCTTCTTGAACTTGTAGAGACTTGTTTTGTGTTCAAACATGTGGTCTATCTTTGTGAATGATCCATGTGCACTTGCAAAGAATGTATATTCTGCTGCTTTGGGATGAAATGTTCTATAAATGTCAATTAAATCTATCTTATCTATTGTGTCCTTTAGAATCACTGTTTCCTTTTAGTTTTTTGGCTGGAAGATCTACTCAGTGAAGTCAGCGGGGTGTTAAAGTCCCGGGTTCAATTCTGGTCAAGGGCATGTACCTTGGTTGTGGGCACATCTCCAGTAGGGTTGTGCAGGAGGCAGCTAATCGGTGTTTCTCTCCTCGATGTTTCTGACTCTCTGTCCCTCTCCCTTCCTCTCTGTAAAAAATCAATAAAATATATTTAAAAAAAAACACACATAAAAACAACAAAAAAAGCAACTGTATGTGCTTTGGTCCAGGCATACCAGAGCTTCTTTTACTATGCTGTATTTTTTAATGAAAATTTATCTTACTATCTTACTGCAACTTAAAAATAATCTGATCTAGCTATCTTTTTCTAGCCTTTTTTACAAAAGATTAGAGGTGGATACATAAATTTTTTTGTTAATCCTCACCAGAGAATAATTTTTCCACTGACTTTTTTTTTTTTAGAGAAAGTGGGAGGAATAGAGACAAACATCAATGTGAGAGAGACTCCTCAATTATTTGCCTTCCACACTTACCCCGACCAGGGCTGGGGATCGAGCCTGCAACCAAGGTACAAGCCCTTGACCGGAAACGAACCTGCGAACCTTCAATCTGTGGGGCAATGCTCTAACCACTGAGCAAAAATGGCTAGGGCGAGGTGGTTATATTTTAACTACATCTCAAAGGGTTTTGCTCATGTATATGTTATACTGTATATAAAAAGACTGATAACTTTCTGGACTTATATTTGGTAAAAATTTATTAAACAAAGTAATATTGGGAAATTACTAACAATATAGATTTTGTATTTTACTTTTGTCAAAAGCAGAATATTTGCTTCAAAATAAGTGAAAGAGTAACCACACAGAAGCTTCATTTCTTTTTTTAAAATATATTTTTATTGATTTCAGAGAGGAAGAGAGAGGGAGAGAAAAATTGAAATATCATTGATCCATTGCCTCCTGCACGCCCCCATTGGAGATCAAACTTGTCACCTGGGCATGTGCCCTGACAGGGAATTGAACAGTGACCTCCTGTTTCATAGGTTGGTACTCAACCACTAAGCCAAGATATTGAAAACCTATTTGAAGAAATAATGACAGAAAACTACCTGGTGAAAGAAATAGACTTACAAGTCCAGGAAGCACAGAGAGTCCCAAACAAAAGGAACCCAAAGAGGCCCACACCAAGGCCCACATCATAATTAAAATGTCAAGGCTTAAAGACAAAGCGAATCTTTAAAGCAGCAAGAGAAAAGCAGTTTGTTACCTACAAGGGAGCATCCATACAACTGTCAGCTTATTTCTCAACAGAAACTTTGCAGGCCAGAAGGACATGGCAAGAAATATTCAAAGTGATGAATAGTAAGGACCTACAACCAAGATTACTCTACCCAGTAAAACTATTGTTTAGAATTGAAGGTCAGATAAAGAGCTTCACAGACAAGAAAAAGCTAAAGGAGTTCATCATCACCAAACCAGTATTACATGAAATGTTTGAAGTGTAGTCTTTCTCCTCCTCTTCCTTCTCCTCCTCCTCACCTTCCTCCTTGTTCTTCCTCCCCCTCTTCTTAAAAAAGAAGAGAAGGGGAAAAAGATAAAAAATATGAAATTAAAATGGAAAATACATATCTATCAACAATTGTATCTATAAATCAAAATAAATGAACAAGAAATCTAACGAACAAAATAAACTACTGAATAAAATAGAATCAGAGGTATGGAAAAATGGAACAGACTGACGAATCTCAGAGGAAAGGGGGGGTGGTTGGAGGAGTTTAGCCAAAGATCTTACATGCATATAAGCATTACCTATGGACACAGACAATAGGGTGGTGAAGGCCTGGGGCAGGGTAGGAACTGGATGGAGGGTGGTGTTGTGGAAGGGGGTGGGGGGGAGAAGGGGGACATCTATAATACCCTCAACAATAAAGATTTTAAAAAACAAAAAAAAAAACCTATTCTACATTTTATTTTAGTATTTTATTCTTTAATTTTTAATATTTAGAGATGTGATTCACTAAGAATTTATTTTTAAGTATGATGTAAAGAGGGGATCTAATTTTGTCTTTACAACTGGTGGCTGGTTATTTCAACATCACTTCTTAAATATTCCATGAATTTACTAACTTAGAATATCTCCTTGAAAACACAGTGATTTGTTATAACTGACTTTTATACTCTTTAATGAAGTCCATATATTATTTGTTCCTTCCAATATCCATAATATACATTTTAAATTAGTTTAGGTTTATAGTAAATTTTAATGTATGGGATTAGCTCCCCTTTATTATTATCTGTATTCATAATTTCATGTACTTGTAATTTCTTAGGTCGACACCATGCATTTTCATATTTTCAAGTGTTCTAGTTTTCCAATTTGTAATCTCAACTTTGTGCTATGATCCAATAAGTATACAGTAGTGTCAATATAAGAAACACCCAAATATGTAAATAATTTTTAGAAGAGTTTATTTGATCCACTCATCTACTGATGGGTACTTGGGCTGTTTCTTAAGTATTGTAAATTATATCCTATGAACATAGGGGTGCACATATTCTTTCTGAATTGTGTTTCGCCTTTCTTAGGATATATTCCTAGAAGTGGGATCACTGGGTCAGATGGGAGCTCCATTTTTAATTTTTTGAGGAAACTCCATACAGTTTTCCACAGTGGCTGCACCAGTCTGCATTCCCACCAGCAATGTACTAGGGTTCCCTTTCTCCACATCCTTGCCAGCACTTGTTGTTTGTTGATCACACCATTCTGAAAGGTGTGAGGAGATACCTCATTGTCATTCTAATTTGCAACTCTTGGATGATTAGTGACTGAGCTTTTCATATGTCTCTTGGCCTTCTGTATGTCCACTTTGGAGAAGAGTCTTTTTAATCCTTTCCTCATTTTTTAATTGAACTGTTTGTCTTTCTTTTGTTGTTTTTCTTATATATTTTGGAAATTAATACCTTATCAGATTTATCATTGGCAAATATTTTTCCCTATGCATTGGGCTCCTTTTCATTTGGTTAATGGTTTTGTGTTGTGTGGTGTTTTGTTTTTTTGCTGCGCAGAAGCTTTTTATTTTGATGTAGTCCCATTTGTTTATTTTCTCCTCAGTTTCCTTTGCCCTATGAGATGTAATGATGAATGGATAAAAAATCTGTGGTATATTTACACCATGGAATACAATGCAGCTATAAAAAAAGAAGGGTTTCTTACCATTTGAGACAGCATGTAGGGTCCTGGAGAGTATTATGCTAAGCAAAATAAGCCAGTCAGAGAAAGAAAAGTATCATAGGATCTCACTCATATGTGGAATCTAATGAATAAAAAAAACTAATGAACAAAACAGATCCAGAGACATAGAAGCATGGAACAGACTGACAAATTCCAGAGGGAAAGTAGGGGTGGGTGGTGGGTGGGGAGAGATTAAATCAGGGGACTTATATGCATATATGCATAGCCCATGAACCCAGACAATAGTGTGGTGAAGGCCTGGGAGGGGCAGGTATAGAGTAGAAGGGATCAATGGGGAAGAAAAAGGGACATCTGTAATACTTTCAACAATAAAAATAAACTTAAAAAAACACACAAAGAAAAAGAGCTTATTTGAGACAAACTGACAACAATGCTGGGATGTAAGATTTCAAATGTTCCAAAAAATGACAGTTATACAGTTTCTTTTATAAGTGTGGAATTAAGGAAGGAAGAAAAAAAATTAAACGAAGGTGGGAGAAAGCAAGGTACAGGAAAGTTACGTTATATGCTCCCTTGGTGGTCCTTTGCCCATTTGAGGGGTCTGGAAAAGAGAATTACTGATGGCATTGCAAGGTGTGTTAGCCTAGAGCAGTGGTTGGCAAACTGCGGCTCACGAGCCATATGCGGCTCTTTGGCCCCTTGAGTGTGGCTCTTCCACAAAATACAATGTGCGGGTGCGCACATAAAGTGCGATTCAAACTTCGTGGCCCATGCACAGAAGTCGGTTTTTGGCCCAGGCAAGTCTATTTTGAAGAAGTGGCGTTAGAAGAAGTGGGGGGTGTCCGTTGGTCAGGAGATGGGAGACGCGGTGCAGGTGGGCCGCGGGATACGCAGCGTGGGGTAGGCGTGTAAATTGTAAGGAATTTAATTTTTTTATATATATTTTATTGATTTTTTTTTTTTACAGAGAGGAAGAGAGAGGGATAGAGAATTAGAAACATCGATCAGCTGCCTCCTGCACACTCCCCACTGGGTATGTGCCCGCAACCAAGGTACATGCCCTTGACTGGAATCGAACCTGGGACCCTTGAATCCGCAGGCCGACGCTCTATCCACTGAGCCAAACCAGTTAGGGCAGGGATTTAATTTTATCAATAAATAATATCATTATTAAGTATGATATCAAGTTTTATTCAACGTACCTATAGTTTAACTAAGACTTAAAACTTTAAGTAAAGTTTATTAAGTTAATTTTAGGGAATGCTGTGAAGTGAAAGAAGATGTAGTGTCGAGGACTGAGAAAGGTATGTTGAGATGGTTTGGACATATAGAGAGGATGAAAAGAGATGGACAAACCAAGTATACAAGACGAGTGTGGATGGAAGAGTTGGAAGGGATTGACCTCAGCTAACATACCTCAATCAGATTGAGGACATTTTTAGCAAAGGCCAGCTTAGGAGTACTCTAATTAAGTTAATAACAATGTACCTACCTATATAGTTTAAGTTTAAAAAATTTGGCTCTCAAAAGAAATTTCAATCGTTGTACTGTTGATATTTGGCTCTGTTGACTAATGACTTTGCCGACCACTGGCCTAGATGCACAAAAACAATGGGCACCACTTGCTTAAAAACTTTTTACTAAAGTTACAGGCCTGGGGTGTGACTACCCACCATGGCCTGCCCAGTTAGGAATTATAATCAGAGTAGAGGCCCAGAGCATGAGCTTCATGCACTGAGGGGGGGGGGGGATAGGGGTAGCGGGGGAATGAGCCCAGCCTGCGCCCTCTTGCAGTCCGGGACCCCTCGCTCCTTACCACCTGCCTGCAGTGTTGGCGGGAGAGGCTCCTATCACCACTGCTATGCTCGTTAGTCAGAAGCCAGGCTCGCTGCTCCTTAGCGCTGCCTCGGAGGTGGGAGAGGCTCCCGCCACTGCCGCTGTGCTTGCCAGCCGTGACCCTGGCTTCTGAGTGGCACTCACCCTGTGGGAGCGCACTGACCACCAGGGGGCAGCTCCTGGGTTGAGCATCTGGCCCCTGGTGGTCAGTGTGCATCATAGTGACCAGTCATTCTGCCGTTTGGTCAATTTGCATATTAGTGTTTTATTATATAGAATCACTTTGTCACATTTGGTCACTGGACTATCGTATATCCCCCCCTTTCATCCACAAGTGTTTTAAAAGATAGCAAGTTGTTCATTTTTTGATTCATCTGTTCATTCATTCATCAAATATTTATCAAGCATCAACTATGAGCCACATACTTGAGATATATCAGTGAGCAAAAGAAAGAATCCTGCTGTAAACGGTTTGGCTCAGTGGATAGAGCCTGCGGACTGGGGACTGGGGGGAGGGGGGGTCCCAGGTTCGATTCCGGTCAGGGGCATGTACCTTGGTTGTGGGCACATCCCCGGTGGGGGGGGGGGGGGTGTGCAGGACGCAGCTGATCGATGTTTCTAACTCTCTATCCCTCTTCCTTCCTCTCTGTAAAAAAAATCAATAATTTTTTTTTAAAAAAAGAAAGAATCCTAACTTTGTGAAACTTACATTAGTAAGTAGCAAGCAATAGACACAATCAGTAAGATAAACAGTATGCTAGAAGGTGACAAGTATTAATAGGTAAAATAAAACAGACAATAAGGGGAATCATAGGTAAAGGTGGAAGGGCTTCAATTTTAAATATGGTGATTTTAAA
Source organism: Myotis nattereri (assembly GCF_964212035.1). Taxonomy (NCBI): domain Eukaryota; kingdom Metazoa; phylum Chordata; class Mammalia; order Chiroptera; family Vespertilionidae; genus Myotis; species Myotis nattereri. The sequence continues at coordinate 97,059,625 of NC_138075.1, forward strand.
AAAAACCTGAGAAAGTGAAATCTGAGCAAGAACTTAAAAGAAATAAGGGAGTTAGCCAAATGGGCACATAGCAGAATGAAGAATAAACAGCTTGTGCAAAAGCCCTCCAGTGGTAGCATGCCAAGATCATTTGAAGGGTAAGGAGGCCATTAGAGAAAGCAAGGACAGAGAATTGAAGATGAGGTCAGAGAGGAAGGAGTGGGAGCAAAGGCTTTAGGTTATGACCGTAGGTTTCACTACGAGTGATAAAAGGAGTCATTGTAAACTTCTAAGCAGACCACACAGGGATATTTATATTTTAAAAGCAACACTGGCTATTATGTTGAGCATAGACTATAGGGAGCAAGGGTAGAACCAGAGAGATCCAATAGTAGGTAACTAAGCAGTAATCTAGGTGAGGGATGATACTAGCTTGGATAAGAGTGGCAGTCATAGAGGAACTGAGAAGTAGTCTAGTTCTACTTCAAAGGTACAGTCAACAGAATTCCTTGATAGAATGTGTGGTGTAAAAGAGAAAAATCAAGCCTCAGCAACATGAAGGACGGAATTAGCATCAGTAAAACTATAGAATGACTCCTGAACAGGATAAGGGTTGAAAATCAGGAATTTGCTTTTGAATGTTAAGTTTCAGATGTCCATTTGACCTCCAAATGGAGATATCAATAGAGAATATAGAATTTCAGGAAAGAAGGCTAGATATAAACTAGAAAGTTGTCAGTAAACAGATGGTTTTAGGTCATGAAACTAGTTAAGATCACTAAGATGTATATACGGAGAAAGAACTGAGCCCAGGGCACTCTAACATGAGATTAGGAAGAAGCATCAGATCAGTAAAGGAGACATCCGTAATGTAGGGAGAAATTGTGCTGTTCTGGAAATGAAGGCAGGGGTGGTGGGGGGAGTATATTATGGAGGAAGGAGTAAATCCACCGTGCCAAATGTCGCTGTAGGTCAAATAATCATAGAATTAATGATTAACCTTTGGAACTACCTTATGGAGGGTATTAGTGATTTGACAAAAGCTTTTTTGGTGAAGGGGTGAAATTCTGACAGGACTAACTAAGTTCAGGTGAGAATGACAAGGGAGGTATTTGAGACAAACATAGACTATTATTTCAAGAAACTGTGTTGCAAAAAGGAATAAGGAAATGGGACAGTTTCATTAGTAAAAAATTTACCATTTCACTAATAAAAATTTTTTCTCCTAGGCTTCATCTCTCTCTCATGTTATTGCAAATTACATCTTTATACTTTGTGTGCCCAATGACACAGATTTATAACTATTGTTTTTGTAGTTATCTTTCAAATCACAAAAAAGAGTTACTAACAAAAAATACATTAACCCTGACTTTTTTTATCTACCTATACAGTTACCATTAACAGTGTTGATTTCTTCATGGTACTGCCCAGTGTCCCTTCATTTCAGGCTGAAGGACTCCATTTGGTATTTTTTGTATGGCAGATCTTATAGTGACAAACAAATCATTTTTGTTTATCTGAGAACTAGAGGACCGATGTATGAAAATTCGTGCAAGAATAGGCCTTCCTTCCCCCGGCTGCTGGTACTGGCTTCCCTCCTCCGGCTGCCAGCAGGCACCCAGGACCCGGGCTGGCTTCCCTTGGGCCGCACGCAGGCATCTGGGACCCGGGCTGGCTTCTCTCTGGCCCTGGCTTCGTCAGGAAGGACGTCCGGAATGACATCCAGTCTAATTAGCATATTACCCTTTTATTATTACAGATCTCTTGTATGTAAGGACTTGCTTCTCTCAAAATTCTTTGTCAGCCCTAGCCCGTTTGGCTCGGTGGATAGAGCATCGGCCCATGGACTGAAGAGTCCTGGGTTTGATTCCAGTCAAGGGCACATGCCTGGGTTGCAGGCTCAATCCCCAGTAGGGGGTGTGCAAGAGGCAGTCGATCAATGATTCTCTCTCATCATTGATATTTCTCTCTCTCTCTCTCCCCCTCCTCTCTGATATCAATAAAAAATATTTTTAAAAAATTGTCAATGACTTTTGACAGTTTGTTTGTAATGTGTCTTGGTGTAGGTCTCTGAATTTAACATACTTGGAGATGGTTGAGCTTCTTAAACACATGGACTCATGTCTTTTATCAAATTTGGGAAGTTTTTGACAATTATTTCTTCAAATTGTCTTTTTCTTCCCCTATCTCTCCCCTCCTCCTTGGACACCCATCATGCAAAAATTAGTATGCTTAATATTTTCCCACAGGTCTCTTAAGCTCTGTTCACTTTTTTTCCTTTCTGCATCTCAGATTGGGTGATCTTAATTGACTTATCTTAAACTCTGCTGATTCTTTCTTCTCACTGCTTTTGTTGAACCCCTCCAGTTAATTTTTAGTTTCAGTTATCGTATTTTTCAACTGCAGAATTTCTATTTGGTTCCTTTTTACAATTTCAATCTCTTTACTGAGATTCCCTTATTTAGTGAGACATTGTTTTTCTGATATCCTTTAGTTCTTTGTCCATGATTTCACTTAACTCTTGCAACATCTTTAAAAGGGTTCATGGTAAATCTTTGTCTAATAAGGCCAATATATGTGTTCTTCATTAGAGTTTCTACTAATTTATTTTCTGTGTATGGGCCATACTTTCTTCTTTTTATGCCTGACTTGTAATTTTTTTGTTGAAAACTAGACATTTAAATTATTATACTGTGGCAAGTCTGGAAATAAGATTTTCATGCTCCCTAGTTTGTTGCTGCTCATTATGGTTGCTGTTGTCTATTTTTTTTACTAAATTTTCTAAAATAATTTTATAAACTCTCTATTACTGTGTGTGGCTATTTAAGTCTGTTTTGTTGGCATAGTGGCCAGCTAGTGATTCATCAGAGATTACCTTAAATACCTAGGACCAAAAAATAAAAACTCGAGTCTTTGACAGTGGGTTCTATGTATGTATTGGGCAAGCTACAAATCTACCTTACTTCCTATTTGAGCAGAGCCTGAAAGTTAGCCAGAGGTGAGTGTGTAGGGCTTTTTCAGGTCCTTTCTGAACATTTGCCCCATCCTGGGCATGCATGTGGCCTTTCAGATTCCCAGGAATATGTAAGAATTTTTATTCTTACATATTTTTATTCTCCAAAGTCCCTCATACTTCAGTCTTTCCTCCAAGGCTTTTTGTTGTGTCTTTTGTTTGCTCCAATTGTTATTTCTCTCCACAGGTGGCAGCAGTTAATAACTTCCCTATAAAAATGTTTTTTTACAAATGCCCCCTGGGTAGTTGCCTCTGTGTCTTAGGGAAGTTCTGAGTTAGGCAAAATAAGAACAAGCTCTTTGCACCAGTCCTTCAGAGAGCCACCAGACATGTCAAAACAAACTACCATAATTCTTTGAGGACAAGATCCATTCTGCTCTATCTGGCACCAAGAATCTACATTAGAAATGCAGATTGTGGTCTTCAAAATTGTCACTGAACGGGGGATCATGAAATGGGGCCACAATAAGTTTAAATCGGGCCACAAAGCTCTTCTATGGAGATTCAACAAACTTTTTCTTCATTGTTTGTCTGGTTACCGTAATGTTTGATTAGTTTCTAGAGTTCACATAATCTTGATTCTAAATAAGTTCTGAAATTTATTTGCTCTTTATGTAGAGGGATATGTCCTTGGAGTTCCCAACTCACCATTTTTGTTAATATCACCTTCAAGGGACTGATTTTTAAGAACCTCAACATATGGTAGTGAAGTAGAGGAGGATGGGTCTATAAAAAGAATTGAGGGGAGTTTTTAGAGAGGTAGGATGTAAACAAGGAATGTAATGTATTACAGAAGCCAAGAGAGAGGGATAATACAAAGAGAGTAACTACTGCTGTAAAATGTTCTAAGAGCAAGCAGGAGAAAGACTGAAAAATATTGTGGATAATAGGTACATAGAAGTCAAAGAGTGACATTAAGACTATTTTTCAATGGGGTGAAATTGGTATTTTAATCAGAACAATTCTTAAATGTGAGGAATGCGTCCTACACATTGCAGTATGTTAGGTATCCTTGACTTTTGACAACTAAACACCAGTAGCACACCTCACTCTGTTATAACTAAAAATATATAACTCAAAACCAAAAATACACTGCCACACATTTCCAAATGCTCTGTGGAGAATCAGCACGGAAGAATTACTACCTTAGGAGCATCTATTTTGACAAAATATGAATAGAGGAGTGAATGAAACTAGAGTTGTCAGAGATGAGCCTTATTGGAAATTTGGCTGAAATGAAGAATGTGACAGCAGTAATGGGGTCAAGGAAGGTCTTTCTTTTTTCTTTTTTTTGTCACAGGATTCAGACATGTTTAGAAACAAATGAAAATGATCCAGATGAAAGGGATAGTTTGAGTATACTACTATCAGTAGTAAAGTAATTGAAGGAGTGGGAGAAAAGCGTAAGTGAAGGAAATAGCCTTATAGAGGCTTACCTCCTGTTTTGAAATAGTGACCTTAGGACAATGCAAATGTATTCTAGTTTCTCTGCTTCCTTCCTTGTCATATAGACTACTCTAACCCCAGTAGCCAGTATCACTTCTCTGCTCAGAATTCCATGGTTTCGCATCTCACTCAGAATAAAATCCAACTTTCTTTTGACCTTTCCTATTATTTTCCACTATATTTCACCCATATAGCTTTGTGTTATTCTTTTTTATTTTATTTGTAATATATTTTATTGATTTCAAAGAGAAGGGAGAGGGAGACGGATAGGAACAATGATGAGAGAGAATCATTGATTGGCTGCCTCCTGTATGGCCCCTTCTGGGGATGGAGCCTGGAATCCAGGCATGTGCCCTGACTGGGAATTGAACTGTGTGGCTTCCTGGGTCATGGGTCGAAGCTCAATCACTGAGCCACATCAGCCGGGCTCCTTATTACATATTCTTGAACGTACCAACACACTCCTACCTCCGGACATTTGCTTTTGCTGGTCCCTTTTGCAAGGAACCCTCCTCTCCAGACACCCATATAGCATGCTCCTTCATCACATTTCAATCCTTTGCTTAAATGTCCCTTGCTTAATGTCCATATTACTCTGTAATCCGCTACTTCCTATCACCTTCTATTCTTCTCCACAGCACTTAGTACTTTCTAAGTTACTACCACACCACTTATGCATATTATGCTTGTCTTTTCCCACTAGTATATAAACTCCAGGAGGGTAGAGATTTTTTTGTTTGCATTGTTCGTTAATGTATCCCCAGCACATCCTAATTTATTTACTCAATAAACTGTTGAGTAAATAGAGAGAAGGATAAGTTGGGTGTAAGTAAATTTCATATTTGGAAGCAGGAATAAATTTCCATTTGGTGGCTTTAGTTTAGGAGAAAGGGGGTGAAGTTAACTGCTGACAAAAAAGGGGAAGTAGTCAAATAAGGGGGATAGGTTCAACAAAAGTGGACATTTGAAAAACTTGCTGAGTGGGTGAGAAAGTTGAGCAGTGGGTAACTTGCCTGGTTGTTCTGAGGTGAGGGTTAATTTGATTTAGGTGATCATATTTTAGTGGAATCCATCCATTCTATTGTTAAACAGTCTTCAGCAGTGTGTAGCTGCTCAGAGATACTAAAAAAGTGAATAGTTGGGTTAATTCTGGCTGGTTTTGCCAGACAGAGTCAAAGGGTTTAGGACAGCGATTTTTCAACCCTTTTTATCTCATGACACACATAAACTAATTACTAAAATTCTGTGGCACACCAAAAAATGCATTATATTTTTTGCCAACCTGACAAAAAAAAATTATTGTTTTTCTTTCTTTTTTTTTTCTATCACTATTTATCCTCCCTATACCTTCTTCTTCTACCTCCACACACTCCCAGGTATAATACTTATTCATTCACACCAGATGGCTATTGTGTTGGCTGTTGTCATTTTTTAATTTGACAATCTAAAAGAGGTCAGTGCCCCTGAGTAAATAGTCAGGTATTGCATATTTTAAAATTTTTGTGGCACACCAGTTGAAAATTGATAGTTTAGCGTATTATATTACTCTTTCTTGGCTGCACTTTAGTGTCTATCACTTGGAGGAACCTTATATTGATACTAGAGACCCAGTGCACAAAATTCATGCACAGGTAGGGTCCCTAGGCCTGTCTGGCAATCAGGGCCGATCAGGTTCCCCGCCTCCCCCTTCCCTTGCTGCCTGTGTTCCGCCACCGCGCTCCCCCCCGCCTCCCTACCTGCCCCTTCCCTTGCCATCTGCATGCTGCCGCCACATGGTTCCCCGCCTCCACCTTCCCTCGCTCCCTTGGCATCCTGATGCCACAGCTGGTAGCCCGGCATGTTCCACGCCACCCCGATGGTCAGCGCATGTCATAGCGAGTGATCAAACTCCCGGTCTCCTGGTCGAACTCCCGAGGGAACACTTTGCATATTAGCCTTTTATATATATAGATGGTGCTTTATTCCCCTATAGGACTTTATTCCCCTTTTCTAAATAGTGATTTCTGTTGCAGTTTTCCTATTTTTCCCACATAGTGAATGAAAGCGTCACATTATAAATCTGAGAACAACAAGGTCTTCTTTCAGTTATGTATTGTAGTTAAAATATAAACTCCAGAAGAACAGAGACCAAGTGAATTTGATTAATACTAGGATCCTAAGACATGATACAGAGAAGTTCAATGCTTTTTTTGAATGAATGATAACCACCAGTAGTGAAACATACATGTGCCAGGTGCTAAAATATTTATATAATTTATTATTTACAGACAGCCCTATGTCCTATCAAGCCAATTTTAGATACAAGGAAGCACAATTTCTTTTTTTTTTTCTTTTTTTTAAAATATATTTTATTGATTTTTTTCAAAGAGGAAGGGAGAGAGATAGAGAGTTAGAAACATCGATGAGAGAGAAACATCAATCAGCTGCCTCCTACACATCTCCCACTGGGGATATGCCCGCAACCAAGGTACGTGACCCCGACCGGAATCGAACCTGGGACCCTTCAGTCCGCAGGCCGACGCTCTATCCACTGAGCCAAACCAGTTTCGGCCACAATTTCTGAGATTTTAGTAATTTGCTTGTCAATGATGTAGCCAAAGCTCTACATTATGTAATTCTGATTCCAAAATTCATGATTTTATTTTATTTTATTTTTTTAAATATATTTTATTGATTTTTTACAGAGAGGAAGGGAGAGAGATAGAGAGTTAGAAACATCGATGAGAGAGAAACATCAATCAGCTGCCTCCTGCACATCTCCTACTGGGGATATGCCCGCAACCCAGGTACATGCCCTTGACCGGAATCGAACCTGGGACCTTTCAGTCCGCAGGCCGATGCTCTATCCACTGAGCCAAACCGGTTTTGGCATCCAAAATTCATGATTTTAATTAGTATGCTATGCCGAGTTTTAGAGGAGGTGAAGGACAAGGAAAAAAGAGACAGAAATAAAAAGAGGCAGGTAAAATTTTCAGGGAATACATCCTTATTCTTTACCCTTTTGAAATTCCAGCAAAACCTTTTTAAGTACCTTTTACAACTAGAGGTTGAAGACTTCACTTTTTGATTCTTCTTCCAACAATAGGATCATGTTAAAATCAGGATCACCTACAAACTATGGGCTAAAAGTCCCCGCCCCACAACCCCCATTGGTTGATATGTGTTAATCTATTGGTAGAAATATGTGTCTTTTGCTCATTTACAAACCTGATTTCACTCTTTAGAAATAAAAATGGTCTCCTTAAGATGTTATATATATGCAAATTTATGTACTTTTTTCAAATGTTATCTGATACAATATATTTTCATCTGTATTAGGAATAACCCAGCTTTCCCCCATTGTATTTGTGACAGCAGGACTGGATTTATAGTTCTATTCTTTTAGAAAGCAAGCAGAAATAGAACCATATACTTTTTTTTCTCATAAGCATTACAATATTTGTTATTTTCTTTGTATATATTTTTGTAGGCAAATATCCTTTCATTCAACAAATATTTAACTGATATGTCACACAGAGCTTTTATTCTAGGGGCAGATAACCGATAAGCCATATACATAACATGTTATGTAGCAAACTGTATAAGAAAGATAGAGCAGGGTAAAGGAGAGAGGGTAGTCAGGTTCCATTTATAGAGTCCTCAGAGGAAACACCTGATCAGGATTGGTTTGAGGGGAAAAAAATTAAGAGTTTGGTTTTGGATATATTAAGTCTGTGATGCCAGTGTTTAGGGCAAAGATGTGGTCTGGAAATTCAAATGGGGATTTCAGTTAGCCAAAGATCTGGATGGATTGCCTAGGAAGAGAGAACAGAGAGAGAGGAGAAGCAGTCCAAATTGTAAGATTTGAATTCTGGGGCATTCCAGCATTTAGAGCAGTGGTTCTCAACCTGTTGGTCGCGACCCCTTTGGGGGTCAAACGACCCTTTCACAGGGGTCACCTAAGACCATCCTGCATATCAGATATTTACATTACAATTCATAACAGTAGCAAAATTACAGTTATGAAGTAGCAACAAAAATAATTTTATGGTTGAGTCACAACATAAGGAACTGTATTTAAAGGGCCAGAAGGTTGAGAACCACTGATTTAGAGGCTAGAAAATGAGGAAGAACCAGCAAGGAAACTAAGAAATATGAAGAGAAGCAAGAGGAAAGGCTGCTGTTGATCTTATGCAGTTTCAATGGAGTGTGAGTTCAAGAGAGTAGTAGAAGCAGAGATGAAGTTTTTCTGTAGAGGAGAGCAGATCACAGCAATGGGATAATATCTGAAGGGAGATACAGGTCAAGATTTTTTTTTAAACAAAAGGTAATTATTAAAATACTAATAACACCAGGGTGGTGGCCCGGTGCATAGATTCGTGAACATTGAAAAGAAATTAATTAGAAGAGATATTTTAATATCGCTATTCGCCCTTTTTCTATAATAGAAGTGTCAACCAAACTCACGATCGACAATGACAGATGGAAATACACGCATGTGATTGGCGCCAGCGAGAGCTTTATATGTATCGTGCATAGGATAGTCAAGTTAGCCTTTTATATATAGAATAAACTTGCTTAATTAGACCTGCTTTCTGATGTAGCTAAACTTTTTCCAGCCCAGTGAAGCACCCCAACTTCTCTTTCAGGTAATTGTCAGCAACACAGTGGTAAATAACAACATGAAGCAGATTATTATTGTAGATCACACAGGGAAAACAAAGGATAAAATATTTAACTGCAGCAGTGTTTTGACTATATTCTGCACAGTGAGAAAACCTGAAGTCATTTTCAAGGTCCACCATTTCTTACTTCTTTTTCAGTCGGGTCAAGTTTCTAAACTTTCTAAATCTCCTCTTTCCGGCTAATGAAAATAGGATTCTACCGAGCCTCCTATCTACCTATTCCAGGACTTCTGTGAGGATCAAATGAGATGAGGCATGGGAAAATGCTTCACAGGCATTTGGTTAAAGTGTAAAATGTTTGCACCTGGCTATAAAGCAAGTCCTGTTCCTAGGCTGAAGAAACTGCAAGGAGGCTAGTGGCTAGGGAGAGGAAGCTGTGTGTTGCTACGTGATGTCATTACCGGGCTGGGCTGGGCTATGGGCCACATTTTGCGCCATGGGGTCTCGGCAGCATCAGCTATGACTTGGTGGAGTGTCGCTCAGGGGCGATGGCAGGGCCTGTGTCCCACTTGGAGGAAGCTGAGTGTTGCTTTGTGGGTGCTAGGTTTGTAGTGCCACTTATTGTTAAATGGCCTGTTGCTAGGGAGAGGAAACCAGGTGTTGCTACATGACATCATTACCACAGCCACTGGTTCTAGGCTGGGCTGGGCTGTAGGGCACATTTTGCACCACAGGGTCTTGGCAGCATTGGCTGCGATTTGGTGGGGTATCACCCAGGGTGGTGGCGGTGGGGGGGGGGGGGGGAGGAGGAGCCGAGTGTTGCTTTGTTGGTGCATGGTCTGCGGTGCCGTTTCTCTGTAAATGGCCAGTATGTGTCACAGAAGCTCCTGTGTTGAGTGTCTGCCCCCTGGTGGTCAGTGTGCATCATAGCAACCAATTGGATGGCTGGACACTTAGCATATTGGCCTTTTATATATATAGCCTAGAGGCCCGGTGCACAAAAATTTGTGCACTCGTGGGGGAGGAAGGGTCCCTCAGCCCGGCCTGTGCCCTCTCGCAGTCTGGGACCCCTCAGGAGATAACGACCTGCTGGCTTAGGCCTGCTCCCGGGTTGCAGAGGGCAGGCCCAATCCCTAGGTGCAGCCCCTGGACGGGCTCAGAGCAGGGCCGATTGGGGAGTTGGGGCGCTGCCCCATCATGCACAGAGCACGGCGGATGGGGAAGTTGCGATGCCACCCTCAGTCATGCTCAGGGTAGGGCCAATAGGGGGGTTGGGGCACCGCCCCCTGTTACACTCAAGGCAGGGTCGATGGGGAGGTTGCGGCGCCACCCTGTCATGCACAGAGCAGGGCCCATCAGGGGGATTGGGGCTCCGTACCCTGTCACGCACAGAGCAGGGCCCATCAGGGGGGTTGGGGCGCTGCCCTGTCACGCACAGAGCAGGGCCCATCAGGGGGGTTGGGGCTCTGTACCCTGTCATGCACAGAGCAGGGCCCATCAGGGGGTTGGGGAGCTCTCCCCTGTCACACACAGAGCAGGGCGGATCAGGGGGTTGGGGCGCCGCTCTCTATCACCCACAGAGCAGGGCCGATCAGGGGGTTGGGGCGCCGCCACTGTCACACTCAGGGCAGGGCCGATGGGGAGGTTATGGCTCTACCCCATCACACACAAAGCAGGGCCCGTGGGGTGGGGGGGTTGGGACGCCGCACTGTCACACACAGAGCCGCAGGGCAATCAGGAGGTTGGGGAGCTCCCCCCTGTCAGGCACAGAGCAGGGCCGATCAGGGGGTTGGGGAGCTCCCCCGTATCAGGAACAAAGCAGGGCTGATCAGGGGGTTGGGGCGCCTTCCTCTGTCACGAACAAAGCAGGGCGGATAGGTAGGTTGTGGCCCCGCCCCCTGTCACACACAGAGCCGCAGGGCCATCAGGGGGTTTGGGCGCTGCCTCCTGTCACACTGATTCTGGTGCTGGGAGGCCTCTCAGCTCTACTGATCCCTGTGCTGGGAGGCCTCGCGGCTCTGCTGATCCCGGTGCTGGGAGGCATATTACCCTTTTACTATATAGGATAGAGGCCTGGTGCACGGGTGGGGGCCGGCTGGTTTGCCCTGAAGGATGTCCTGGATCAGGGTGGGGGTCCCCACTGGGGTGCCTGGCCAGCCTGGGTGAGGGGATGATGCCTGTTTGCAGCTGGTCACACACCCTTCAGGGTGGGGGTCCCCACTGGGGTGCCTGGCCAGTCTGGGTGAGGGGCTGAGGGCTGTTTTCAGGCTGGGACTGAAGCTTCCAACTGCTCCTTCTTTTCTTTTTTATTCTGGGCCAGCTTTAGCTCTGGCTCCAGCTCTGAGGCCACTGCTGCTGAAAGCAGGTATCTAGTTTGTTTGAGTTCTATAATCGAAACATAGTATCAACTCCAGCTCTGAGATCCCGGTGGGCTGAAAGCAGGTTTCTGGGGTTTTGTTTAACTTCTATATTTGTTACAATGTTTCAAACTGCAAGCTCAGAGGCTGGCAAGGCAGGCGGGGAACGTTGGAGTCCTCCGTCACTGAAGCAAGCAAGCCTCATGTTAGCTTCAAGCTGCCTGGCTGCCGGCCGCCATCTTGGCTGGCAGTTAATTTGCATATCGCCCTGCTTAGCCAATGGGAAGGGTAGCGGACGTACAGCTAATTACCATGTTTCTCTTTTATTAGATAGGATGTTTATAAGCCAACAGAGGTGATCCAGTTCAGAGAGAAAAAAATTCATAAGGAAAGCAGACAATTCCAACATTAAAATTGAACTCAGTGCAAAAGTGGAAAGTTTGATCTTAGGAAATTTGACAGTTTACCCAATTACTGTAGAGCATAGTAATGTATTTAATGTAAGAAGGCATGGAGTCAGGGCTGTTATTTCTTCTATTTTCTAGAGAGATAAGCAAGATAATGACTTATGATTGAGGAGAAGGCATGTATAGTCAGGAAAATGTTAAACAGCTGCCTAAGAGGGCAGGGGAAGTGGACTAGGGAAATTAGGCTGAGGGTGGTGAAAATACAAGGAGTTCACTTCAGAGTTAGCATGACCATGTGTTTTTCCTCCAGCCAAGTTAACTGCTCTGAAGCAAGCATACAATGAATTAACCAGGACTGTGGTTTAGGCAGGTAAAATGGAGGAAAGAGAGAATTGAAGGTATTTGCAAAGGAGGATTTAAAACAGATAATGGAATCTAAGGTAGGCAATGAGATGAGTTTTTAAAAATGGGTGTAACATTTAAATGTCTACTTTAGTAAACAGTCAATTCTCATAATGTGAGGTAATCTATACTAATAATAGAGGAATATGCAAATTGTTTGGGATGCTGTCACAGTAACAGTAACGAATGAACAGCAGGCTGCATGGGGTGACCAGGCCAGCAGGGGGGTTAGTGAGGGACGACCAAATGATTGGACAGCAGGCTGCATAGGGCGACCAGCTGGCAGGGGGGCAGTGAGGGGCAACCAGGCTGGGGGGGGCAGTTGGGGGTGACCAGGCCAGCAAAGGGGGACAGTTGGAGGCGATCAGGCTGGTGGGGAGAGTAGTAAGGGGCGACCAGGCTGGTGCGGGGGGACAGTGGGGTGAGCAGGCTGGCAGGCAGAGGCAGTTAAGGGTGATCAGGCTGGCAGGGGGGGCAGTTAGGGGCAATCAGGCAGACAGGCAGGTGAGCAGTTAGGAGCCAGCGGTCCCGGTTTGTGAGAGGGATGTCCAATTGCCGGTTGACATCCCCCAAGGTGTCCTGGATTAGAGAGGGTGCAGGCTGGGCTAAGAGGACCCCCCCCCCCCCCCTGCACAAATTTCATGCACTGGGCCTCTAGTATTCCATAAAGCCACAATAGAAACTGAATTGCTCTTAGGGGAAATACAGGATTAGTTACCTGACTCTAGTCACATTTTTATCAGCAATTAGTACATAATCTTGTTTTATGTGTTTCTGCTTAGACAGCTTATTTTACATATATTGTTGATTTGTTAACATTGAATTCATTGTTAAGAGCACTAGTAAGCACTGAAGGGAGCTTATCTACAATGTGTTTTCTCCACAAGGCACAGCACACACAGCCTTCCTGTGTTTAGGAATGAATACCAAACATCACTTTAGCACTATGCTGAAGGGGTGGAGGGGCATTTAAAACAACAAAATCACCAATAAAAAGCACAAAAAAATGTGAAAAACATGGCACTATATATACTGTAAAAAGCACATTTGTTTTCAGTATGAGAGGTGAAACAATAAGGCTGTGTAGCCTTGTGCAACCTCATCTGAAAATGTGTCAGGCAAGTTAAATTTTTTGCTGCTCTGCACATATCTATGAATGCTGCATGTACTGATTTTGGGTTTCCAAACAAATGTTAGTGAGTAGTTGAACTCGCAAACAGAGAATCTGTGAATAATGAGGAACTGTTTCCTCCATAGCTTAGCCCAGTTTTGCTGCTTTTGATCAAATGGTATGTATCAATGTCAGCAGACATCTGATTATCAAACAAGAAACACATTTTGCTGCCAGTTTTCTTTTATCTTTTTTTGCTGCCAGTTTTCAAAAAGTTTCTGCATAAGGTTTATATATACATTACTTTTTATGCTCCTATAATCTCCTCTCCTGTCTTCAATGTATTTGTTAAAAATTACACATAAGACTCTTGGTTTTTCTCATTTCAGTCATTGGCAGTTTTTTCTTTACTGACAGCTTAAGTGGGCATTTACTAGTACTCACAAACAGCAATTATCTTAACATTTGGTTGGTGGATGTGACAAAGTTATGTATCTTATTCAATACATGGTGATCTCAGAGTCCTTTGCTCATATCATTCTATCTCTTCATTAGGTCCTGTAATAATGTAACTTGTTGGAACCCAAAAAAATCAGTTACTTTTTTATATTGTTTTTTGAAGGGGTCTTGTTTCCTCTGATTTGTTTACTATCTTGCTTTTTTCTTCTATGAAAATAGTTGTATATTTACTTCATGTGTATTGCAATTCTTTTAAAAACAATATTTTTTTTATTGATTCCAGAGGAAAGGAGACGGGGAGAGTGATAGAAACATGAGAGAATCATTGATTGGCTGCCTCCCGAACGCCCCCTACTGGGGATCAAGGCCGCCACCCAGGCATGATCTCCCGTTCATAGGTCATGCTCAAACACCGAGCCACACTGGGAGGGCTGACAATCCTTTTTAAAATTACAGTTGCAAAAGGAGTTTAAGAGCAGAAAAAAATCACCTGAATACCACCACCCTCAAATAAAACTTAACTTTTTGGTATACTTGACTTTTCCCCTCCCTATAGCGTTGCCAGTGTTGCTATTGTGACTGTAACAATCTGTAAAATTCAATTTGTAACCATTTCATTTAACCCAACCTACGCTTTGATTCACACCCTGAACCTCCAAATGACCTAGGAAAAATGGGAATAAAGAAAAGGGTGGATTGGGCACGGCTGGGGCTGAAAAACCTTAACCAAGTATGATTGGGCTCAACACTTTTCGCCCCTAAAGCTCCAGGCTCATCCACGTTTTAATTCACTGCCCCAGCGGCGGCTCCTGCTCCGTCTCAGAACCTTACGTCTCGCAGGCACGCGGCCATGTCGTCTGCACAATAGCCCTAAATCCTTCACCCCTGTCGCTCCTCACTTGGAAAGCTCGCTTCTGAGGACGTGACTTACTGCTAACCAGCGGCGCGGAGCTCCAAGCGGCCCCGGCCCGTCGCAGGCCGGTGGCGCGCGAAGCATCCGGTTTGAGGCGGATGCCCAGGTCCGGTTCCGGGCACAGGGCCCAAGGGAGCAGTCGCGCGCTGCCCACCACCCCGAGGGCAGCTCCGGTCGCTGCTCGCTGAGGAAGCTCCAGGGTCACGGTCCGCCCGTCGCCCACTGAGGGCTTGGCGACCACCCCGCCCAGCCCGCCCGGCCCGGAGGGGCGGGAGCCGGCGGCCCGAACGCTCCCCCAGGGCGCCCTCCCCCCTCCTCCGCCCCCGTCTCGGCGCACGCGCAGTAGCCCAGCCTCCCGTACTTAGTCCGAGATGGCTTCTCTCGCGCCCCACCGTCCTCCTTCCGAAGACGGCTCCCTCCCCACGCACCCCGGGGCCTCCAGAACCAGCCTCAAGCGGGTCCCCAGGCAGGACTCTCCTTAAGCTAGGATAGCAGTGGCCGGACGTGAGCGTGAGGAAAAGCAGCGGCAACCGGAAAGAACTGAGAGCTCTCCAGGCGGCGAGCCAGGCCTCAGAGGAAGAGGAAAACCCGAGCGAGCCGAGGTTTGCCGAAGGCGGCCTTCCGGAACTGCGCGGGGAAGGGAGGAGGGCTGAGGGCGGCAGAGGAGGGGCGCGGCGGAAACTGCCGAGGTTTGCCGAAGGCCGCAGCCTCGGAGTTGCCCGGATGTAGTTGGTGGAGCGGCGGCGGCGGCGGCGGCGGCGGCACCGGTGGCGGCGGCAGGCGAAGGAGAAGGGAAAGGCGGCGGCAGGGGGAGAGGAGGGCAAGAGGCAGCGGAGCAAGAGGAGGTGAAGGCGGAGGAGGCAGTCGCTCTCCGCGGGGCTGTGCAGGACGCGTCTTGTTGCCCCCCTCCCCCCGGTTTGCCGCTTCCGCCGTGTAGGTGGCGCCTCTCCCCGGGCTGAGAGTGAGCGTGGTGCTGTCGGAGGGAGATGGCCCGGGAGCGCCGGCGCCAGTAACGGGGAGGTGCACAGAGTCGCCTAGGGCGCGCCGGACTCCGGTGCCGGTGCTGCCGCCCGCCCGCCTCTCGCGGCTGCTTCCCCCCTCCCCCGACACACACTCACAGGTCGTGCATTGATGGTAATGTATGCGAGGAAACAGCAGAGACTCAGTGATGGGTAAATTGGCTTTTCGTTTCAGTCTGGGCCGCGGCGGAGGCGGGGGTGGCGGCGGGGGGGGCTGTTCCTCCTTATCTGCTGCTGGCTGGGCCGCCATTTTTGTTGTTAACCCTGCTCCGGATCGGGCCGGGGAGGAGGCGCGGCCGCGCGAGCCGGCGAGGCCGGAGGGAGTGTGGAGGGAGCGCCGGCCGGTTCGCGGCGTTTGGCCCTCGTCACCGCCTTTAAAAGGGCGAGTGTGCGTGTGCGGGCTCACCGCCGGTCCCTTCGGTAGGTCTCCTGCGGGGAGGGGTCGGGGGGGGGGGGACACCCGTTTTCTTCCTTCTCCTCGAGATGCTTCATGTCGCCGACTCTCTTCCTGTTTTTCAGCTGTCACGACCGGAGGGGGGACTCGCAGCCTTACCAGGTACCAGCCGAGGCCGGGGAGGAGGGCCGGGTGCGGGGACGGAGGGGGAAGGGAGGACTTGGTACTCGAGCTCAGGCTTCAGAAGTCGCTACAGGCCCTTCGGTGCAACACATCCGAAAGTAGCACCGCGGGCCCCCTTAAAATGTTGTGTTTGGGTCCATTGGGCTTTCCAGCAAGGTTTAGTGACTTATTTTGACAGGTGAGTTAAGGAAGTTCAGTTTTTTAGGGAAAATAACATTCTCAGCCAGAAAGGACCTGACTCGATTATTTGCATGTGAAAGAATCGGTGGGTTGAGGTGATGGGTGTCTTCTCAACCACATGTACTTATTGTAGTGCATTGGGGAAATAAAAGGTAATGTTAAGGTATTAAAAGTAGATGAAAGGGCTGGGAAGAAACAAGTAATTGTTTTGCAACTCTTAATTGTGTTGTAAACCACTGTCCCTTCACATTTTAATTGTTTTTGGTGCAAATAGTTGCCTTACTAATGAAAGATAGTGCTTTTGTTTCTGTAGGAATTGAGATCTTTGGATACTTGAATAACTTATTCTAATTTGATAGTTCTAGGTATGTAGGTTCCTATTTGTTATTGCAGTTGCATGTAAAGTTTTAAAAAATTATGATACAGGTGGTGCCTGTTTTCTGAGGGGGAAAAAAAATCTCATAAATTGTTAACCATCAGATGATACTGGAAGTGCCTTTTTAAGTCTAATCACTTCAGGGATAGAAGAGCAGTTTTCTAAGCTGATAGTTGTGCTAACTGGCTGTCACCAGTTAAAGCTCAAGTTAAAAACCCGGAGTCCCCTGATGTGTAAACATTCATTGTCCATTACATGTGGATATCAAAGTTTAAAGCCTACTGCGTCTGCTTCTCTAAAACATAATTACACCTTGTAAAAGACTGGTCTATCATGGTTGTCTTAAATATGCATTAGGATAAAATTAAACCATTATTTTGAAGGAGTTCCATTAATTTTCATTATGTTAGAAATATCAGCCAACTTCTTTATTTTTTTACCTTAAAATTGTTTCCCACACCTGTCATAGAGTAGGTAAGGTAGGATTGAAATGCTTTTTTGAGTCAGAATTGGAGAAAGTGATGCTTTTTTTTTTTTTGTAGCTTTGCAGAAACATGTTTAAGCTCCTTATACTTTCATCTTTGCATCAGTTATCCCGCAGAAATAGATTATAATAGTTTCTACTTTTCTTTAACTTCTTAATTCCCAGAAAAATTTGTTGAGGAATTAATTTGTCAAGGTGTATGATTTCGTTTATTTACAAGGTACTTTATAGAATAGAGTTTTCTCTTTTTTTAGCATAAGGTATGATTTGTATGAGGAGCTTTATAATAACTCTTAAGCATATATATAGGCGTGGTCAGAATAACTTAAGAACATAATTGAAGATGGAAATTTTAATTTTATTGATATGAATTACTAAAACTTAGTGAAGTTAAAACACCAGGTTTTATAATAAAATGAATTTAGGAAGCTATGTTTAAAATTTCAACTTTTTGTCTCTTTTTTGGGGGGTGATGTTTTACAGGCACTTAAGTATTCATCGAAGAGTCACCCCAGTAGCGGTGATCACAGACATGAGAAAATGCGAGACGCCGCAGATCCTTCACCACCAAATAAAATGTTACGGAGATCTGATAGTCCTGAAAACAAATACAGTGACAACACAGGTCACAATAAGGCCAAAAATGTGCATATTCACAGAGTTAGAGAGAGGGATGGTGGTAAGTAGCTTTTTTGTTGAAACTTTCACATATTTATTTTTAACAATTGCTCTGTGTAAAATAATATGTGGCAATATTTCTAGCTTACAGACATTGCTGTCTGGATGTCATGAAAATTTTTTATTTCTATTTATTTGGTTCCTGAACTGATTACATAGAAATGAGATGCTGACGGGCATCTAAAAATGGGTTCCAGCAGCTGATAATAAGAGAATGCATTTATGAATATAGTCTACCTAATGCATTATTAACTGTGAGGGAAATTCAAGACATTTTCCCAAGAAAGAAACTTTAACCTTTTTTAAAAAATATATTTTATTGATTTTTTACAGAGGGGAAGGCAGAGGGATAGAGTTAGAAACATCGATCAGCTGCCTCCTGCACACCTCCTACTGGGGATGTGCCGGCAACCAAGGTACATGCCCTTGACCGGAATCGAACCTGGGACCCTTCAGTCCGCAGGCCGACGCTCTATCCACTGAGCCAAACTGGTCAGGGTGACTTTAACCTTTTTTAAGTAAAGATTCTTGTTGCTGCTTGAATCCCTATTTTAAAGGCTTCAAATGTGTTTCCTAATGATAAATTATGAATTTAAAACAGGTGTTTGGGGACAGTTCACAGGTTTAAAAAACCACACATTTCTGATTCTCAGAATTACTTTTGGTTTTTTGTTGTAAACATTTAAAATATTCCATATTTTCCTGGGTCTTATTAATGTCTTTGCTATACTGTGTTCATTCAACTAGTCAAGTTTTTTAAAACCTCGTTTCTTTTGTATAAAGGTAGTACCCTTCAGTTTTTACCTTGTCTCCAGCTCTTTGTGGTAGGAGGTTGAGAAAAAGTAAAACTCAATAACTATTTTCAGACTTAATTTTCCTAAATTTACCAAAATACAGGTTTCATGTCTAAAGCATGGATTGAGGAATAAACCAATTTCACTAAGATAATTAAGACCTCTATATTTTCCCCACTATAAGATCTTATGTCACTTAATAAATAATGTTTGAGATGAATATACAATATTGATTGTGCTTTTAAAAGCTTCTAAGGAAACTCAGTAAGTAGAGTGCCCTATGCCTTTCTGCCTTTGACTGTCAACTAGCTTCTCATACTTTGCTTACTTTTAAAAAATGTCCTGGCCCTAGCCTGTTTGGCTCAGTGGATAGAGCGTCAGCCTGAGGACTGAAGGGTTCCGGACCCAGTTCTGGTCAAGGGCATGTACCTCAGTTGCAGGTTTGATCCCTGGCCCTGGTCGGATGTGCAGGAGGCAACCAGTCGATGTGTCTCTCTCAGATCAATGTTTCTCTCTATTTCTCACCCTCCCTTCCACTCTCTAAAACTCAATGGAAAAATACCCTCAGGTGAGCATTAACAAAAATATTCTGCATCTTCTGGTTCTCTCTTATGTCTCCTAGGATAGGAATCAGTTTTACTCGGTGTGATCAAATATTGAGAAACATTGGTCTTCTCTGTACATAATTACTGGGTTGAGGAAATTAATGATATGGAATAGAAAGTATAGATCTCTGTTGAATATAGCTATAGCTTTGTGCTACTTACGCAGATAAGCCGTATTTTTGTTTGAAAGTAACATAAGGTGAGTTCGGTTATTAAAGTATTAAGAGTTCTTTGATGTCAAAATTACTTTTACACTATATTTTCAGTTTTGTGGGTAAAGTTTCTATAGTGTTTTGTATAGTTAGATACTATTATAAATCACTCTTCTATAGCAGTTTTCATTTCAAACTTTGGCTCTTGGAAAGCATGTACTATTTGTACTGTATTGTGCTTCATGTTTAAAATTTGGTGACTGATAAAATAGGATGTAGGTTTTCTTTTAGTGATTCTTATCTGGTTATTCTGTCATCCTCAAATTGAGGAAGAAGCCAGTTTAGGTGCTCTAGGGAACTTGATGTACATTTACAGTGAATCATGCTTGATAGATTCTTTTACAGGTTAAAAACATTCTGTTGCTTATTTATTCAGCAACCATTGGGCATCCACTGTGAGCCAGTAATGGTGTGGTTTTCCTGGAAGTTAAAGATAAGATGTGATCCTGCCCTTGAAGCTATTCTTAAAGGCTTTACTTGAGAGTTAGTGGTGTAGCTGCTTGCTTTTTCTTTATTCCTGTTTTTATTTTAATTTTACTTCCTATGTGAACTCCAGATACCTCTTATTGGCTTTTAGTTTCCTTTTTATTTGTATCTGTTTACTGATTTTTCTTAGTTTCATTTGTAAGAAACTTCTTTCTTATTTTTCCGATTTAGTCATTTGCTGCGTTAGGCTTCACCTTCTAACTTGCTTTTTAGTTGCTTGCCTGTCTTCCTGTGGAGCCTGTTAACTAATACTGTAACTCCATCCCTATTTGTGCAATCTCTGATATCCTTGGCTGCCATATTCCTTTAAATTTTGTAGTAATAATGAATACCATAAAATAGATCTTCATTCAAGAGTTCAGAGTGCATCTTTCATGTTAATTCTGTCTTTTAAAGATGTAAAGTGGTGACTTTTCTCTCATATAATACTTAGTCATTATAGTTTAGATTCCAGATGTTTTCTTTTATTGCTAATATGTGTTTGAAACTACACTTTTTAAAGTGCATATGTCTAATTTTATTACAGGCATTTCTATTTTCATAGGTTTTTATCTTTAAATATGAAGTGGAATGTTTATATATACTTACATATATATATGTATATATATTCATTTATATAAAGTCAAAGCCATTATCCTAAGGCAAATGCCAATATGTTGGATTATCTGTGCTCTCAGCCTATATAAGTAACAATGTAAGAATAGGTTACTGTTTTGTTGATGTGATTTCAAATTTGTTACTTTTTTAATTTTAGGAATTAAAAAATCTAATGACTTTAGTACTGTAATAATTTAAGAGCCTATGTGCTATGATTTGTAACTTGGATTTTACAAAGCGAGTTAAACAAATGCATCTTTTTTTGTTCCATTTTGTTAATCCTCACTCAGATATTTTTTCCATTGCTTTTTACCCCCCCCTTTATTTTCTTTATTTTTTAATATAGTTTCATTGATTTCAGAGAGGAAGGGGGAGGGAGAGAGAGAGAAAAATCAGTTATGAAAGAGAATCATTGATTGGCTGCCTCCTGCACGCCCCCTACTGGGGATCCAGCCCACAACCCCGGGCATGTGCTCTTGACCATAATCGAACCTGGGACCCTTTAGTCCCCAGGCCAACTCTTTATCCACTGAGCCAAACCGACTAGGGCTCCATTGCTTTTTCTTTTTTTAAGAGAGAAAAACACCAGTGTGTCTGATGTGAGAGAGACACATCGATTGGTTGCCTGCACACCCTCCCTGACCTCATCAGTATGGAACCTGCAACCCAGGTACATGCCCTTGACTGGGAATTGAACCTGCAATCCTTCAGTGCATGAGCTGAGACTCTAACTTTTAGCCACACCAACTAGGGCTGTATCTGCTGTTTTTCATGGCACCTTGGATTTCTTTGAAAAGTGACAATTTAGAAGTAATGCACAGAAAGGACTTTAAGGTATACAATAAAAAGTTCGAAAGCAGGGATTGAGAAGGATTGTCACTCCTAGGAATCTTTAAAGACTTATTGCAACATAGTATGCACGTATCAAAGATTTAGAGATTTTAATCCCTTAGGATTATTAAAGGGGATGTAGGCCATCTGTTGTAAATTAGGGGGAAATAAATTTTTATATATTCTCTAATCTATCTGCAAATCATACAATCTAATGTTTAAAATGATCAAAAGCAAGAATCTTATGGTACAATTAGATTTGTTTTTTTGTAGCTGAGATGTTTTTAAAGGTGCAGCTAACATCAAAACCTCAGAAGAGGGAATATACAATACAGATTGAATTTATATTGAGTTTTAAACCCTTTTCAGTTGGTTTAAGTATGTGTTTAGTGGTGTGTGTGTGCTTTGTTGTTTTTTTAGAGCTAGCTCTATTTTACCAAGTAATTTTAAATTTAATGATAATAGTACAAATGGGGTTAGGAATGAAGGGTATGTTTACAGAGATTCTTGGAAGCTGTTCCATAAAACTTCAGCCTCTTGAGGCTCATTCTATTTTTCACATCTTTCCTCTTAGAGTTAACTGTAAGAAACATATAAGACATATTTGGACTACTTGTTAGAAACATCTTTTTAGGACAGACAGCTTAGTTCAGTTGGTTAATTGAAAAATATTCTTTATTGGTACTTTGGTTTGTGGGAATTTAGTGAATTTGCATAGCTCTTAGGTTGGCATTCAAGTATCTTTTTAGTACAAAGGAAAATTGCCCTTGGTGGTTTGGTAACCATTGTTTCTAAAGATTTTAAAATTTTTACCTGCATAGTGGGAAGTTTTTATCTTGTTTTGTGATTAGCCATATCTGGTAAAATTTGGAAATGTATTTTCATCTAATTTTCAAACAAAGATTACTATAATTAGTATTTGAAGGAATTGTTTAGTGGGACCATTTGGGGATAATTGGTGTTTTTATATATAATTTAGTAATGTTTGAATCTTTTCATATTGGATAATAGACTGGTATTTGTCTGACATGGCCTTGTGGTTATTCTAATAACTAAGTTTTGAATAAAATGAAAGATGCTTGCATTTGTAATGTTAGACAGTACTATGAAAAAAGTCTCTTTTGATCCTCATTTTGATCTTGGAAGGCAGATAGAACCGTTAATATCTATTTTACAGTTTTACAAATGAGGGTAAATTTACTTATGTAAAATTGAACAAATAGTGACAACTGAGTCTAGAAATTAGTTCCTTCTGATAATTGTATATGCTGTCAGAGATGAAACATTAAGCATATTGAAAGCTCATTTAGTTGGTATTTACTATAGCACAAGTTAGTTTAAAGGTGAGTTTGCTTAATGTTTAGGCCTAACTTCTTTCAGTGGCTACATTTTACCTAATTATAGTACAGTATCAAAGCCTGGGCATTGATATTGATACAGTGTATGTGTATAGACTAAACTGTCACATGTCAGAGTTTCCCTTTTAAAAATAAATTTTAATGTGAAAGCTTGCCAACATTTTTAGTAGGAAGAAGCCATTTTTCTCAAGTTCAGCTCTGACATTTCGAGACTTGTTTTCAAAGCAACTTAGAAATGTTATACAGAATCTAAAATTTGGATTTTCATACCATTAACTATGTTAAGTTTTTTTCTAATGCACATCAGAGATAGATATTACCTATTTTATTGATTGATGCTTTATAGAAAGACTAGAGGCCCGGTGCACAAAAATTTGTGCACTGGGGGTGGGGGGGTGGGGGGGCGTCCCTCAGCCCAGCCTGTGCCCTCTCACAGTCTGGGACCCCTCAGGAGATAACGACCTGCTGGCTTAGGCCTGCTCCCGGGTTGCAGAGGGCAGGCCCAATCCCTAGGTGCACCCCCTGGACGGGCTCAGAGCAGGGCTGATTGGGGAGTTGGGGCGCTGCCCCCTGTCATGCACAGAGCAGAGCGGATCGGGAGGTTGCAATGCCACCCTCAGTCACGCTCAGGGTAGGGCCGATAGGGGGGTTGGGGCACCGCCCCCTGTCACACTCAAGGCAGGGTCGATGGGGAGGTTGCGGTGCCACCCCCTGTCACTCACAGAGCAGGGCCCATCAGGGGGGTTGGGGCTCTGTACCCTGTCACGCACAGAGCAGGGCCAATCAGGGGTTTGGGGCGCTGCCTCCTGTCACACACAGAGCAGGGCCCATCAGGGGGTTGGGGCGCCGCCACTCTCACACTCAGGGCAGAGCCGATGGGGAGGTTATGGCTATACCCCATCACACACAGAGCAGGGCCCGTGGGGGGGAGGGGGGGTTGGGGCGCCGCACCCTGTCACACACAGAGCAGGGCCCATCAGGGGGTTGGGGCGCCGCACCCTGTCACACACACAGCCGCAGGGCGATCAGGGGGCTGGGGAGCTCCCCACTATCAGGCACAGAACAGGGCTGATCAGCGGGTTGGGGTGCCTTCCCCTGTCACGAACAGAGCAGGGCCGATAGGGAGGTTGTGGCCCCGCCCCCTGTCACACACAGAGCCGCAGGGCGATCAGGGGGTTTGGGCGCTGCCCCCTGTCACACTGATCCTGGTGCCGGGAGGCCTCGTGGCTCCGCTGATCCTGTTGCTGGGAGGCATATTACCCTTTTGCTATATAGGGTAGAGGCCTGGTGCACGGGTGGGTGCCAGCCGGTTTGCCCTGAAGGGTGTCCTGGATCAGGGTGGGGGTCCCCACTGGGGTGCCTGGCCAGCCTGGGTGAGGGGATGATGACTATTTGCAGCTGGTCACACATTCTTCAGGGTGGGGGTCCCCACTGGGGTGCCTGGCCAGTCTTGGTGAGGGGCTGAGGGCTGTTTTCAGGCTGGCGGGTGATTGAATCTCCCAACCGCTCCTTTTTTTTTTTCTTTCTTTTTTTATTCTGGGCCAGCTTTAGCTTTGAGGCTTGGCTCCAGCTCTTAGGCCTCTGCTGCTGAAAGTAGGTTTCTGGCCTTTGCTTACAATGTTGCGATCCTGCTGGCTGAAGCCGGGTGGACTAAAGCAGGTTTCTGGGGTTTTGTTTAGCTTCTATGTTTGTTACATAGTTGCTTAAAGTTGCAGCTCAAAGGCCGGCAGCAGCAGGCGGGGAACGTTGGAGTCCTCGGTCACTGAAGCAAGCAAGCCTCATGTTAGTTTCAAGCTGCCTGGCTGCGGGCCGCCATCTTGGCTGGCAGTTAATTTGCATATCGCCCTGATTAGCCAATGGGAAGGGTAGCAGTCGTATGCTAATTACCGTGTTTCTCTTTTATTAGATAGGATAGTAAACTAGGCAGATAATTTGGATTTCCAGAAATTAGTTTAAACGGATCACAGGAAACAGTTATCCCATTAAAAGAAATACAATAAGATTGCCACATTAGCAGCATTAATATTTTTTGCTTTTCAGCTTTTTTTTCCTTAATTAAAAAAATGCGCCGTAACCGGTTTGGCTCAGTGGATGGAGGGTAGGCCTGCGGACTGGAAGGTCCCAGGTTCGATTCCGGTCGAGGGCATGTACCTGGGTTGTGGGCACATCCCCAGTGGGAGATGTGCAGGAGGCAGCTGATCGGTGTTTCTTTCTCATCAATGTTTCTGACTCTCTATCTCTCTCCCTTCCTCTCTATAAAAACAAAAAAATCAATAAAATATATTTAAAAAAAAAACACGCTTTAAATATTTGTGTATATATTTCAGCGGTTCTCAACCTGTGGGTCGCGACCCCTTTGGGGGTCGAACGACCCTTTCACAGGGGTCGCCTAAGACCATCGGTAAATACATATATAATTACATATTGTTTTTGTGATTAATCACTATGCTTTAATTATGTTCAATTTGTAACAATGAAAATACATCCTGCATATCAGATATTTACATTACGATTCATAACAGTAGCAAAATTACAGTTATGAAGTAGCAACGAAAATTTTTTTTTAAATGTATTTTATTGATTTTTTTTTTTTTTTTTTTTTTTTTTTTACAGAGAGGAAGGGAGAGGGATAGAGAGTTAGAAACATCGATGAGAGAGAAACATGGATCAGCTGCCTCCTGCACACTCCCCACTGGGGTCGTGTCCGCAACCAAGGTACGTGCCCTTGTCCGGAATCGAACATAGGACCCTTGAGTCCGCAGACTGACGCTCTATCCACTGAGCCAAACCGGCTAGGGTGCAATGAAAATAATGTTATGGTTGGGGGTCGCCACAACATGAGGAACTGTATTAAAGGGTCGCGTTATTAGGAAGGTTGAGAACTACTGATATATTTGAACACATACATCATTTGTTTTAGTCATCACGTTTTTAATATTTTTTTGTTATTTTTAAAGATATGGTTTTAATATATTGTTTATGATGTGGTATGTCTATTTCACAATCAAAATATTTTGGCATGGTATACTTTGCTCTTTTAAGGCAGTCTTAATTGAACTGTTTTTGAGTTGTGTAAGTTGTATTTTATAGTTCTTGGTGTATATACTTAGGATTTTGGTGCATAAGTCACAGAAAATTTATGTATTCTGGATTGCCCCTCTGTTAAACATGCTCATTGTCTTATTTTGTTGTAGAGAATAGTTTTGTATGTAGTGTATCAATTTGTTAGGATGCTGGAAAGAGTGAAGATAGCAATGAGCTGGGGCATCTTATACAGGGATTCTTTTTTAAAATCTCTACCTGAGGATATGTTTTTCTTGATTTTAGAGGGAGGGAGGGGGAGAGAGAGATAGACAGACACAGACATCAATGTGAGAGAAACATTGATTGGTTGCCTCTCGTACTTGCCCTGACTGGGAGTTGAATCTGCAACCTTTTTGGTGTATGGGACGATGCTTCAACCAACTTAGTCACCCAGCCATGGCTTTACAGGAATTCTGTAACTGGGACCATATCTGTGACTGGATTCTGCTTTTGGGACTTTATGATTTATATAATATTTCCTAATTTTCAGAGCCCTTTTACATTGTCATCTGATTCATTTGAAGTAGGTTAATCAGTTTATTCCCATTTCACTGATGAAAGTATAATCCAATTAAAGTATTCAGTATTGTTGAAACTGGAAAGCAAGTTTCTTTGCTATACTTAAAACCTTATCTCTACCTTCAAATTATACTCCAAGTGTAACCACTTGTTAGTACTTAAAATATAACCATTGTAGTCTTGGCTACCACATTCTCTTACCAGGACTCTGCAAGAGCCTTCTGAATGGTGTTCCTGCATCCTTTTTGTTTCACACAATTATTTCCCTGTGCAGAATGGTCCAGTTAAAATGTTCCTTAGCTCACATCACTCTCATACTTGGAACACTCCAATTAATGTTGCTTACGAAGGCCTATAAAATACCCTGTATAACCTGGTGTCTGGGTGTTTTTTCAGCCTTTTCAACCACTTTTCCCCTCGTTTGTGCTCTTCTGTCCATACTCACCCCACAGGAAGAAATCTATTCTTGTTTAGGGTTTCTGCACATTATGCTCCTTTCTGGGATGTTGTTCTTTCTGTATGTCCTCGTGGTATGCACTCTCTCACTTCAGTAATGTAATGTGTCTGCTTAAATATCACCCTCTCACAGAGGCCTTCTCTCCCTTCTTGGTCACTCTGAAACAGGCATCCCCATCATTGTCTGTCCTGTCCACTCCTTTGTTCTTTCCTTGTGCTTAACATGACCTGATGTTACTTACGCATAGTCATTCTGTTATAACATGGCATAATGTGTTCCTGAAAGTTACCATACTATGCAAAATTGTAGAAAGGGGTTTATGGGCAAAATAGGTTTAACGGGATCAATGTTCAAAAATGTGATGCATTAAAAAAGCATACTAACCTAACAAAAATCATAGCATAACATATTAAATGGTTAAAGAGTGCATGAACAATATAATACATATGATATTTTACCTTGACAAAGATCTGAAATAGGCTTGTGGAAGTGGACATCTGTTGAAAGGGTTGCGGCTTGTAAGTTACTGTGACGTGATGGAAGGAGGGTTATCTGAAATAAACCTCTGAAAGTTGTAACACCAATCGTGGATGAATATGACAAGTCATACAGTGAACTGAAGTAGTTGGCAGATGTTTGAGGTGTGTGTGTGTGAGTGAGAGTGTTGCTTTGTGAATTCCTGTGAAGCTTGGTTCAGCTGGGTGCAACTATTGTTTCCCAAGGTGAAATCACTTGTAAGTAGATGGGAAATTTGTGTTCTCAAATTTCCTGGTACATCAGTAGCACTCAAGCAAATTTGTGTTTTCATAACAAGTATTATAGCAGAACTGCTGTAATTTATTAGTTAACTAGAGCCCGGTGCACGAAATTTGTGCACTGGGCGAGGTGGGAGTGTGTGTGTCCCCTCAGCCCAGCCTGCACCCTCTCCAATCCGGGACCCCTTGGGGGATGTCCGACTGCCGGTTTAGGCCTGATCCTGGGGATTGGGTCTAAACTGGCAGTTGGATATCCCTCTCACAGTCCTGGACTGCTGGCTCCTAATCACTCACCTGCCTGCCGGCCTGGTCACCCCAACTGCCCCCCCCCCACCCCCCCCACTAGCCTGGTCGGCTCTTACTGACCCCCCTGCTGGCGTGGTTGCCCCACGCAGCCTGCTGTTCAGTCGTTTGGTCGTCCCTCACTAACCCCCCTGCCGGCCTGGTTGTAGGCAGCCATCTTGTGAGGGTATGAGGGTTAATTTGCATATATAGGATGTTTGCATGTCTTTTGTGGAATATAAACCACGAGAACAGGTAGTGCATTTGTTTTGTTAATGATTTTATCCCTGTATATCACAGTTGTCTACAACAATCTTAACAGCTTGTAATATTTTTATATATGGGTGGACAAAAGAATATTGGAATTGTCATAATTTAAGGGAAATGATTGCAGTTTTCTTGAACGGTGATTCTCAGATTTGAAGGTGTATACTATCACCTGGGAATCTTGCTAAAATGCATATTCTAGTTCAGCAGTTCTGGGGTGGGGCCCAAGGGTCTGCCTCGTTATTTTTTTAAAAGAGAGTGGGAGGGAAGGAGAGAGAAGCGTTGATTTGAAAGAGACACATCAATTGGTTTGCCTCCTGCACACACCTCAACTGGGGCCAGAAATTGAATCCCCTACCCTCTGGTGCTTGGGCTAGTGCTCTAACCACTGAGAACACTGGCCAGGGTGGGTGTGCCTCTTTTTAACAAGATCCCAGATGGTGCCCACTTTTTTGGCTGCATGTGAATAATGAGGTTCTAGAATCAGCACTGTCCAATGAAAGTATAATGTAGGCCACAAATGCAAATCACACATAATTTTTAGTAGCCATATTGAAGTAAAAGTGAAGTGAAATTAAATTGAGTATATTTTATATAACCCAATATATCTAAAGTATTATTTCAACATGTGCTTGATATTTTAAAAACGATTCTCTACAATCTTATTGTGCAAGGTCTTTGAAATCCTGTATTTTAGTTTGTTACTAGCAACATCCCATGTGCCTACTTGCTACATGTGTGATCAGTGACTACTGAATTGGACAGCACAGTTCTGGAGAATATAATCACCCTTTTCTGTCCAGCTTTACACATATTCTTGTTTCTCTAAAGAAAAATTTTATGTGCTTTATTTTTGAAACATTTATTCAAGGCAAGGTTGGAATTAATAGATTCTTGAACTACAGGCATACTTGGGACATTCTGCTGGTAGGGGGCCTTGCCTTTGATTTGTGTTTAAAAAAAAACATCTGGAAAGTACAATAAAATGAGGTGTGACTGTACATAGTGCTTGTTGTAGTAAAATTTTTCTTTGTTAACACATTTATTATAGAAAATTTAGAAAATGGCAGAAATGGGGAAAATAAAATTGCCTCAAATCCTATCATTTTGAAGTTAAATCATTAGTTTCATAGGACTCATTCTTAAGCCATAAAATGTCTGAAGGATTTTATAAATAGTCTTTCCAGGATTTTTATTAAAATGCTTTCATATTGTGTTACAGCTTTTTTCATCTGTCACTTAATATTTGCATAGTGGACTTAACAGATACTTGGTGTTAGCAGTAACAATCTAAGAGGACCAACTAGGAATACTTTTTAGTTAGTGCTTCGAGAATATTAATACTTGCCTTATCTCTTATGCTTAACTAATGACTAAAATCTTCTTTCAGTTAGTTTTGTTTTAAATCCAGGCTCTGATACTTGTAACTAAGTAACCTTAGACACACTACGTCATCCACTCCCGAAGATTGTTGTGAGGTTAAATGAAATTAAGTACATAAAACACTAATAAAGCATTTAGCTAATAGCCTGGACTGTGACCAGTGTATTATTAGGTTTACTCTTATTTGACTAATGAAGAGTTAGTATCAGATCAGTTTTAGGTCTCAAGCCCCTGCTTCCTTCTTCCTTTAGAGTTAGGAAGGAAAATACTGGTAGTTTGGCAAGAGCAATTTTAACTTGGTACCTGCTCTGACCCAGGACGTTGCAGTTCAGGGACTTGTAGGATAGATGAAGTAGTTTAAAAAAACTGCAGATCTAGGAGAATACACACAGGAGGAGGAAGAACTCTGAACTGGAAATTAGGAAATGTGAATTTTATCGTTAGGAATCTAGAAGTTAGAGTGCCGTGTGTGTGTGTGTGTGTATAAAAATTTTCCAAATCAGATGTTTATGTTTTCTTGAGTCTTAAAGAATTTCCTTGATTCACAGATTTGTGTGCATTACAATTTGTACAATTTGTACACATTAAATATTAAAATTAAACATTAAATAGCTAACTTAGTATTCTGTGGTATGGACATCTAATACCCCAGATCATAGCTAATGCCAGATAGTGGAGAAATTTCTAAGCATATTTGCAACTGGACAGGTAAGATATATATGGGTAGTATCTGGAGCCACCATTATTGCTTTAGATCAGCGGTTCTCAACCTGTGGGCCGCGACCCCTTTGGGGGTCGAACGACCCTTTCACAGGGGTTGCCTAAGACCATCGGAAAACACATATATAATTACATATGAATTCGTGCACCGGTGGGGTCCCTAGGCCTGGCCGCGGATCGGGGCCTTCTCACCCAGTCCCTGTTCGGGGCCTGCCTGCAAGGGGAAGGACCATCGGAGGTTGGCTGGCTGCCAGAGGTTGGCTGATTGCTGGAGGTTGGCTGTGGGAATGCACTGACCACCAGGGAGCAGCTCTTGCATTGAGAGTCTGCCCCCTGGTGGTCAGTGCGCATCATAGCGACTGGTCAACCGGTCATTCCTGGTTGTTTGGTTGTAATGGTCACTTAGGATTTGGATATATAGATATTGTTTTTGTGATTAATCACTATGCTTTAATTATGTTCATTTTGTAAAAATGAAATTGGGGGTCACCACAACATGAGGAGCTGAATTAAAGGGTCGCGGCATTAGGAAGGTTGAGAACCACTGCTTTAGATAAAGTCTTTGGCACTCATATTCTCCCACCTCACCACCATCCCCCAGTCCCTGAGTCATCAAACTGTCCTGAGACAGTTAAGTGGTAAACTTCATTTAGCTTTCTATCTGTTTGAGAAATAGTCTTCACCTGAGTTATTATACTCAGTGACTTCAGGTGTTAGCGAATAGTTTTCTTGAAATGACCCTTAGGAACAATTGCATTTTAAAAGAAATTTATGTTTAATTTATGTTGATATATTTAGGTAGTGCTAGCCTTTTGATTTAATCTTTGATTACTTCTGAATTGTGTGACAGTATGTTAGAAAAGCATGACATAATGTTGGCATCTTCTGAAAAGTTTTGACCTGTACTATACTCACAGGAGTAATCCTTTCTGATAGCCAAAAAGCAATACTACTAAAATGTGAATTTGGAATATTTTGGCTTGAATGAGGAGAGGATTGCAATACTAGTAAAGTGTTTTGCATTTAACACTTGATTGTGAAGAAAAATTTTGCAGACTCTTCCAACTTCATAAAAATGTGCTGGTTGATCATAAAAACATTCATTGCAATAGGGAAAAGCTAGGGAAGTTGGAATACAGTATGATGGGCTGTTAGAAGTAGTTTTCTTCTAAAAGACTGCCTGCAGGTTTTGCTATGATAGGTCAGGTTTCTGTTTCTGCTACCCTATTGGCTCTTTATCAGGGTTTTAAAACATTCATGTTTAATTTTGTATGTATGGATAATGAGCCTCATCATGGGACCTTTAAATTACAAAGAATATTAAGGGTTAAGTCACAAGGCTGTACTTAATTTCATATTTTTGTGTAATTATGTTCTGTCCTTGTTGCTTTCATTCTTCAGACCCTATTCTTTGATTTTCAATCCTATCTATCTATCTGGTTATTAGACATGCTTCATTATAAATGGCCCATAGATAGCTTCCTAAAATCTTCCTAGCTTGAATATTCTCTGTCCTTGTTAGTGCTTGGGAAGTCATCCTGAGGTGTGTGTTATGTGTCTTCAGTCACCTCTGACTTTTGGTGACCCTGTGAGTGATGTCCACAATGTCTTGTCCTCACCAGCCCTACTCAGCCCCTGTGGACTCATGCGGATAACTTCTATGGAGTCAATCTAGCACATACTTGGTCTTCCTTTTTCCTGCTGCCTTGTTTTTCCCAGCGTTACTGTCTTTTCCAAAGAATCCTTTCTTATGATGTGCCTAGGACAACTTAAGTTTTGTCATATTTGCTTCCAGTGATATTTCAGGGTTAATTTGTTCTAGGACCCACTTTTCTAGGACCCACTTGGCTGTATTTCTAGCGGCACAGAGTATCCGTAGAGCTCTCCTCCAGCAACATACTTGAAATCTATTTTTTTCCTATCAGCCGCCTTCATTGTCCAACTTTTGTAATTGGAAATACAGGGGTGTAGATGATCTTAGCCTTGGTCTCTAATAACATGTCTTTGCTCTTCGTGATCTTTCCTAATTCTTACATTGCGCCCTTCTGAGTCTCAGCCTTCTCTTCATTTCTTCTCTTCATTGATGTTCAAATGCAGCCCTGCTTTGGCACTTTTTTTTAAAAAAATATATTTTTGTTGATGTCAGAGAGGAAGAAAGAGGGAGAATGAGATAGAAACATCAGTGATGAGAGAGAATCCTGAATGCCCACTACTGGGGATCGAGCCCGCAGTCCGGGCATGTGCCCTGACTGGGAATTGAACTATGACCTCCTGGTTCATAGGTTGACGCTCAACCACTGAGCCATGCTGGCCTGGTTGCTTTAGCACTTTCTTGTTTCAGTTTCATCAGAAGTCATTTCAGATCATTGCTACTTTCCACCAGTAAGATGGTGCTATCGCATACCTTAAATTACTGCTATTCTCCCAATTTTTACTTCTTCCTGAGTCTAGCCTAGTTTTTCCTATGATATGTTCTATGTACAGATTAAACAGATAGGGAGATAAAATGTGCCCTTATCTGACACCTTTGTCTATAGGAAACCATTCTGTGTCTTGATATTCTGTGACAGTGACTTCCTGTCCACAGTAGAGGTTACACATCAGGACAATCAAGTGCAGAAGCACCCGCATTTCTTTCAGAGCAACTCATAATTTTTCATGATCCACTCAAAGGTTTTACTGTAGTCTTATAACCTAGTCTAACTTTGTGAAATTCTTTGAAGCACTGCAGTATCTCTGTAATCTTTTCAGTATCATTTAGATTGTTAATGGAGAAAAGCAGAGAATCTTGTAGAGAGCTGATTAGTGCAGTGTTACTTAAAAGACCCTTATTGGTTGACCTCTGGGTATCTAATATACGGTCAAAGCATCCTGTTAAGGAACTACTACCAAATAAAATTTAAAACCTAAAAAAAAGTCAAATTATAGAGCCAGAACTCTTTTCATATCGACTGTATTCTGATTATAAGAAAGTTTCTGCTAGAGATACATTGTTAACTTGATAACAAGTATTAAGGTAAAAAAATGTAAAGTGGAAAGAGCACCAGTCTTGAGATCTGGATGTTTTAGTTTTTGTTTTGCTGGTTATTAGCTTTTTGACTATGGGCAAGTCATATAACGTCTTGGCTGCTGCTTTTATTATTTTTCCCCCCTTTTTAAAGCAAGGTTGAATTGATAATTTCCAAGGTCCTTTCCAAATAAATGGCTTGAGAGGTGTGCAGGAAAACTTTCTGATTCTGCTTTAATTTATGCTTTCAGGTATTAGCTGTGTGTCCTGCCATTTCATGGTAACTAAAACTCTCCCTTCCAAAGATATAATACAGTATGTTTGGCTGCTTATGATTGTGTGGGAATCTTTGGAATATTTCCCACCAGTGTTCATTTTGCATTTCTTTCATGTTTATATAGAGAAGAGTAGAACAGCATGATAGTTTTCTTCACATTTATTAATTTAAATTGAGAAATAAAGTTGAACAATTTCAAGACTATTTTAAGCAGAAGTCCTAAAGTTTTTGCTATATGTACTATATATGCTGTAAAAATCACTTTTGTTTATATAAAGTGTTTAGTTTGTAACCTTGTAATACAGCTTTCCAATTTATTGTCTTAAGTTGCCCACCAAATACAGTATTCATTTTGTTTAAGGTTGAGAAATACTGACTTTGACTTTTAAAATACTGAGTATTAAAATTTTTAAACTTAATTTATTGCTGAAATACCAGTTTCTGGTGGGTTTACTTTAAAAATATTAAAGAACCCTGGACAGTATGCTAAGTGGTTAGAGTGCTGGCTTCACGACACACCACAGATTTGATGATTCCCAGTCAAGGGCATGTGCCTGGGTTGCAGGTTCGATCCCTGGCTCTGGTCAGCATATGCAGGAGGCAACCAATTGATGTGTCTCTCACATTGATATGTCTATCTCTCTTATCCCTCCCTTCCCACCCTCCCACTCTCTCTAAGAATCAATGGAAGAAATATCCTTGGGCGAGGATGAATGAAAAAAAGAGAGAGAGAAAGAGAAAGGAACTAATTTACATTCCAGAAATTCTTTTGTATCTGTACTTTAAATACAGCCTTTTCTGTTTTTTTACTTCACAGATGAGATACATAGGGTATTATAAGATAAAGGCATGCAATTATCTAGTGCCATTTAAGATTGTGATTTAAACTGGCTTTAAGTTTAAAGTACCTAAGCATACTGTAAGTTTTTTTTATTGTGAATCTTTATTTAATCATTTTTGTTTACAACTGTAATTCTGTGAATTCAGTATTAACATCCTTGCCCATGAGCTTCTCTTAGACACCAGAAAAAATTTCAACCTTTTGTTTTACCTTGTTCTGGGCTTTATCCAAATGAACCTTCATGAGCCCACTGCCATGCCATTCTGTGGGGATTCTTTTGCCCACAATCAAGAACTCTTGGATCACGTCATACACAGCAGTCAGAGTGCAGCTTCTGGGACACTTTTGCTTATTTTTTGTATGGCTTTTTAGAGTTAGCTTGGGTAGAATTCTCCTCTGAGTGATAAAGACAATGTGCTTCCCACTCAGCTTTTTCTCCAACTCATATAACCAGCTAGACTTGGATTTTCTGGAAATATTTCAGTTAAAGAATAGGAACAAAGATTTTAATGGTTCTCCAACAGTCACCAACTTCAGTTTCCTTGGCTGGTGTGTCAGACTTAAACTCCTCCAGCTTCTTGCCATTGGGCTTCACGATGTTGTTGCTGAAACTGAACATGGCCTCCTTGGTGAGCACTGGCCTGGGAAAAAATAGTGTAAATGTTAATTCCTAAGTTGGTGTTTTATTTTTGGTGAAAATGGAATTTTCAAAATGCAGCTATCAAGCAATTAATATTTATAAAGTGTAGGTTTTTATAGCTATGGAATGAGCACTGAGGTTTGGGTGAAACACTCTGGTTTTCCACTTACTAGTTGAATGAGCTTAGATTCTCCTTTCATCTTGGTTTTCTTCACTTTGCTTAGTTTTTAACTTTCTTAATGCCATTCATTATCTTCCCTTGTATCCAGTATCCACTTATGAGTCTCTTAGATCTTGCCTCTGAAGTAGTCCTTTAATCTCTTCATTTTTTTCTCAGACTATTATCCTCTTTTGCCTGAATTAAAGCATTAGCATACTGTTTTTTCCTTCCTCCCAGTTTATTCACTGCGTCAGAATTAACTTTTTTTTTTTTTTTTTTAATCCTCACCCGAGGATATTTTTCC
Source organism: Myotis nattereri (assembly GCF_964212035.1). Classification (NCBI taxonomy): domain Eukaryota; kingdom Metazoa; phylum Chordata; class Mammalia; order Chiroptera; family Vespertilionidae; genus Myotis; species Myotis nattereri. Next base: position 97,095,209 of record NC_138075.1, read on the forward strand.
ATTAGGGAGTGAAAGAGAGAGAGAGAGAAATATTGATGTGAGAGAAACACATTGATTGGTTGCCTCCTGCAAGTAACCCCAACCAGGGCCTGGGCTAAGGAGGAGCCAGCAACCAAGGTACATGCCCTTGCAGGCCAATGCTCTATCCACTGAGCCAAACCAGCTAGGGCCAGAATCATCTATTAAGAAAAGCATAGTTGCTCATTCTTTGTATAAAAATCTTCTTGTCTTCCAACTGCCCTTAAGATAAAGTATAAATGTTTCAATAAACAGTTTGCTACATCTCTTTGTATTTTTCTAGCCTTCCTATATGCTTCAGTTCTTTGAAGATAATAAAAGTTCTTTCACACATAATGACTTCCACACATGATGTTTTCTTTTAGAGTAATATCTGTCTTCCAGCCCCTTTTGCCTAGTTAATTCCTATTTTTCAGGCTTCAATTTAGAAGTAAATTACCTCCTTTAACCTCCCAACCCCCAGTCTAGGTTAGCACATCTGTATTGCATATAATCCTTTATGGTGACTGTCTTGTAGTGTCCAAAAATGAGCTTCTTGTTTTTCTCTATCAAACCTGCTCTTCCCATAGTCTTGCATTTTGTGTAAATAGAAACTACAGTAGGTCCTCAGTTACATCGGAGATCCGTTCCTAAGGCGCGTTGTAATTCACAAGTCGGAACCTATCTACATAAGCACCTACATCACTCACATGGAGCACATACACAGCAGTAATGAAGTGAAACAGTAAAAAAAATTTAGAAGAAATATAACAATTTCTGACCTTTACTTGTGGTAAATAAATAACAACATAAAGCACATATGTACATACTTAGGAATGATGAAACTTTTTTTTTTTTTTTTTTTAATATATTTTATTGAGTTTTTACAGAGAGGAAAGGAGAAAGATAGAGAGTTAGAAACATCGATGAGAGAGAAACATCGACCAGCTGCCTCCCGCACACTCCCCACTGGGGATGTGCCCGCAACCCAGGTACATGCCCTTGACCGGAATCGAACCTGGGACCCTTCAGTCCCCAGGCCGACGCTCTATCCACTGAGCCAAACCGGTTTCGGCTTTTTTTAAATAAATAAATGGGAGATGGCGATGGAACCACAAAAACGTACATCAAGTCCGACGTAACCCGAGGACTGTCTGTATATAGCCTCTCAGTTGCTCAGACCAATAATCTCAAGTCTCTTAACTGGTCTTTCTGCTTTCCTATTTTCAAACTCTAGTCTCAATGCAGCAATTGTATCAAGTCACTCCTTTGCTCAAAAGTCTATACAAAGGCCCGTAGGCCCTATGTGGTTTTTTTACTCCCTCTGTTATCTCTGTGACCTTAAGCCTCTTGATTCTACTCTTGCACTTCAGACACACTGACCTCTTTGTAGTTCCTCAAGCATTACGGGCACATTCTTGCCTCACAGTCTCTGTCTTTGCTCTTCCTTCTCACTAGATGTCTTAGATATTTTCTGTCATTTAGGTAGTTTGAAAATTATACATAAAATGGGTGATTGCGGCTAATTACCAGGGAGTATCAACATTGAATGAATTGAAATGGTACAAGCAAAGGGGATTTCTGTGACACTATGGTTCTTACTTAGGGCAGTAACAGATTGTTCAGATGCTTGGTTTCTCATAAATCTTTTCTCTTGCCAGAAGACTAAATACCTAATCTTAAAGGCTAAATCCAGTGCAGTTATTTAGGGTCTATAGAGGGCTGTTTGTTTTGTACTGTTTTTTATCAACAAAAAGTTAAAACATACTATGAACTGTACTGCCAGCAACCTTTTTATTATTGATATACTTACTTTTAAAATTAGTTTACATTCAGTATTATTTTATATTAATTTTAAATGTACAGCGCAGTGGTTAGAAAATTATGTACTTTACAGAGTGTTCCCCATTGCTTCAAATACTGACCTGGCCCCATAAGTGCTTATGAAGATACTAGAGGCCCCGTGCATGGATTCGTGCACTGGTGGGGAGCATGGCCTGCAAGGATCAGCCTGCTGTGGGAGCGCCCCTCATCCTGGTCAGCTGAGCGGCACTCCTACTGTGGGAACACACTGACCACCAGGGGGCAGCTCCTGCGTTGAGAGTCTGCCCCCTGGTGGTCAGTGTGCATCATAGCGACTGGTCAACTGGTCGTTCTGGTCGTTCACCATTTGGTCGCTGGGCTTTTATATATATAAATTATTCATTATATTCCCTATGCTGTAATCTACATTTATGTCTCTGTTCTGCAACTACCAATTTGCACTGCTTAATCCGTTCACCTTGTAAACCGAGCCCCCAATCCTTCTGTCAGTCTGTTCTCTGAATCTATGAGTCTGTTTATATTTTGTTCATTGGATTCCACATATAAGTAAAATCATATGGTATTTGTCTTTATCTGACTTATTTCACTTAGCATAAGCATAATATACTCTAAGTCCATCTATGCTGTCACAAAAGATTTCATTCTTTTTTACAGTTGAGTAGTAATTGTATATACGTACCACAGCTTTTTATCCACTCCTCTGTTGATGGGAACTTGGGTTGCTTTAATGTCTTGTATTGCCACTAATCTTAATTTGTAAAATTTTCAGCGTTCTTTAAAACATGTTTCAGCATATTTCAGTGAAATCTATATTTGTTATATTTTAGAGAAACATTCTGACTTTTTTTTTTTCATGGTCAGAAACATATACCATTGTTTCTCAAACTATTATTCATGGACCACTTGTCCCAGAATCATTGCGGTGTTTTAAAAATACCACTCAGTCCCACTTAAGAACGATTGAATCAGAACCTCACATTTAACATGATCCAAGTCATGTTGATGTGCATAAAATTTTGACAAACACTGCTTTGTGCTATATCAGTGGTAAAATTATAATGGAGCGGAGGAACTAAGAATCCTCTGGCATGACTAGTGGCAGAAAATCTGAGATAAATTTTAATTTCAATTTTTTAAAACTTGTTTTAATTTAAATATATATAAAACTTTAAAAAGACTATAACTTGCCCTGGCCAGTATGGCTCAGTTGGTAGGAGTATTGTCCTGTACACCAAAAGGTTGTGGGTTCAATTTCTGGTCAAGGCACACAGGTTTTGGGGTTCAATCCCTGGTTGGGCTGTGTACAGAAGATAACTGACTGATGTTTCTTTCACACGTCAGTGTTTCTCCTCTCCCCCTTCCTCTCTCTAAAATCAATATTTTTAAAAAAGAGATTATAACTTAAAACTTTGATGCTAAGTTAACCTGGACCTTTTAAATCTGCAGAAGTATCCATTATTTTTTTCTGGAAGTAAATAATACATATTTTGAGTTTAAGTAGAATCCAATTGGAGTTTTTAGTATTCAAGCACCTTCTTAGTGACATTTTGTTACTTAAGGAATTACTAGAGAATATTGGGAATATTTTTTGGTTCAAACCATAGGAATACAATATTGTAAAGCTTTTTTACAAACCTGTACTTTCTAAGTAGATGTCTCTTATCTTAATGCTTTGGTTGCATCAAAAAAATTTAAGGCCCGGCCAGCGTGGCTCAGTGGTTGAGCATCAGTCTGTGAACCAAGAGGTCATGGGTTTGATTCCCAGTCAAGGCATATGCCCAGGTTGCAGGCTTGATCCCCGGTAGGGGGTGTACAGGAGGCAGCAGATCAATGACTCTTTCATCATTGATTTTTCTATCACTCTGTCCCTCTCACTTCCTCTCTAAAATCAATAAAAATATATTTTAAAAAATTTAAGTATTTTTTACAATAATTGTGAACTGTTTAACTGTTTTACATTAGCACTCAGGTTTTACCTTAAATGTGAATGGGTTATTTTTGGTTGAGGAAGGCTGTTTTTCCTTCCTACTAGTGAGAACTTTGCCACCACTTTAAACCATTTAATGTATAACAGTTTTAAGAGGTTGTCCTAAATGTTTGGGACTAGTAATTGTTGCATATTTTGGTTATACTTCTGAAGTGGCTATATAAGTCAAGATTATTTAATGTGAAACAGTCTTTTTCTAATAAAAATGGGTGTTACACCCTGAGGTGTTTAGAAATTAACTCATCAGGCATAATTTAGTGCATTTTTATTTTGTAAATTAAATTTATTGGGTAATAAGATTATATTGATTGCAAGTATACATTTCTGTGATAGTTGATCTGTATATTGCATTATGTGCCCACCATCCAAAGTCAAATCATCTTTTATTACCATATATTTGCCCCCTTTTACCCTTTACTGTCCCCCTCCCCCCCACCCCCCAAATTCCCTCTGGTAACCACTATACTGTTAAATCTGTGTCTATAAGTTTCAGTTTTATATCCCACACATGAATGAATTCATATGGTTCTTAGCTTTTTCTGACTGACTTATTTTGCTTAGTATAATGTTCTCAAGGTCCATCCATGTTGTCACAAATGGCTGTATCTCATCTTTTTAATGGCTGAATAGTATTCCAGTGTGTGTGTGTGTGTGTGTGTGTGTGTGTGTGTGTGTGTATCATATCTTCTTTATCCAATCTATCAAAGGACACTTTGGTTGTTTCCATGTCTTTGCCACTGTGAATAATGCTAGAATGAACATAGGAGTGCATATATCTTTGTGAATAAAGGTTTTCAAATATTTAGGGTAGATACCCAGAAGAGGAATTGCTGAGTCATATGTTAACTCTGTTCTTAATTTTTTGAGGAACTTCCATACTGTTTCCATAGCAGCTGTACCAGTTTACATTCCCACCAACAGTGAATGAGGATTCCTTTTTCTCCACAACTTCTCCAAGACTTGTTACTACTTGCCTTGTTGATAATAGCCATTCTAATAGATGTGAGGTACTATCTCATTGCAGTTTTGATTTGCATTTCCCTAATTGCTGGTGAAGTTGAGCATGTTTTTATATATCTGTTGGCCATTTGTATCTCTTTTTGGGAGAAGTGTCTGTTCAGAGCCTCTGCTCATTTTTTGATTGGGTTGTTTGTTTGGTGTTGAGTTTTATGAGTTCTTTATATATTTTGGATATTCACCCCTTGTGGGAACTGTTGTGTGCAAAGATCTTCATCCATTTGGTTGGTTGCCTTTTTGTTGTGTTGTTGGGTTCTTTTGCTGTGCAGAAGCTTTTTAGTTTGATACAGTCCCATTCAGTTATTTTTGCCTTTACTTCCTTTGCCTTTGGGATCACATTCATAAAATGTTCTCTACGACCAAAGTTCCTAAGTTTAATACTTACTATGTTTTCCTCTATGAAATTTATTTTGTTTTAGGTCTTATATTTATGTCTTTGGTCCATTCTGAATTACTTTTTGTACATGGGACAAACTGTAATCTAGTTTCATACTTTTCCAAGTAGCTTTCTAATTTTCCCAGTACCATTTTCATTAAAGAAGCTTTCTTTTCTTCATTGTATGTTTTTACCTCCTTTGTCAAAAGTTATTTGCCTGTGTAGAAGTGGTTGGGCTCTCAATTCTTTTCTATTGGTCTGTGTCTGTTCTTCCAGTACCACGCTGATTTGATTACCATAGCTCTGTAGTATAATTTGAAGTCAGGTAATGTGATACCTGCGACTTCATTCTTTTTTCTCAGGATTACTTTAGCTATTCAGGGTCTCCATACAAATGTGGTGAGTGATTGTTCTAGTTCTTCAAAAAATGACATTGGGATTTTGATGAGGATTGCATTAAATCTGTATTATTGCTTTGGGTAATATGACCATTTTAACTATGTTGATTCTTCCAGTCCGTCAACATGAAATGTCTTTCCATTTCATGTGTCTTTTTCAATCTCTCTTAATAATGCTTTGTACTTATTAGTAGATAGGTCTTTCACATGCTTTCTTAAGTTTATTCCTAGCTATTTTATTCTTTTTGTTGCAGTTGCAAATGGAGTTTTGTTTTTCATTTCTTTTTTTTTGAAATTTCATTGTTAGTATATGCCATATGTGCAATATGGGAATGCAGTATATTTTTGCACATTGGTTTTGTATTCTGCAACTTTACTGTATTTACTTATTGTTCCTAATAGTTTTTTGGTGAGATCTTTAGGGTTTTCTATATAAAGAGTCATGCCATTTGCAATAAGTGACACCTTTATTTCTTCATTCCCAGTTTGGATGTCTTATATTTCTTTCTCTTGCCTATTTGCTCTGACTAGGATTTTCAGTACAGTATTGGCTGAAGGTTTGTCATATGTGGCTTTTATTATGTTGAGGCACTTTCCTTCTGAACGTATTTTATTGAGTGTTTTAATCATAAATGGATGTTGCATCTTTTTGTTAATTCTCATCCTAGGATATTTTTTCCATTGATTTTTAGAGAGGGGGGAGGGAGAAGACAGAGAAACATTGATGTAAGAGAGACAAATCGATTTCTTGCCTCCTGCACGTGCCCTGACTGGGGTCGGTGTTGAACATGCAACCCAGGAATCAAATCCATGACCCTATGGTGTTCTGGCCAACGCTCTAACCATTGACTCACACTGGCCAAGGCTTGATGTTGTATCTTATGAAGAGCTTTTTCTCCATCTTTTGATATGATCATATAATTTTTATCCTTTGATTTGTTAATGTGGTGTATTACATTGATCAATTTGCACCATTATTGTTTTGATCCATTCTTGTACCCTTAAAATAAACCCTACTTGTTTGTGACATATAATATTTTTTTAATGTTTTGCTGTATTCACTGTGCTAGTATGTTGTTTAAGATCTTTATATCTGTATTCATCAAAGATATTGGTCTGTAGTGTGTGTGTGTGTGTGTGTGTGTGTGTGTTGTCGTTGTCAATTTTTGGTTATCAGGGTTATGTTGGCCTCATATCTTGTGTTAGGAAGAGTTTGAGAAGGATAGGTACCAAATCTTAGGATGTAGAATTCAGTATAATGAAGTCATCTGGTCCTAGATTTTTATTTTTTGGGGATGTATTTGTTTGTTGTTTCAATTTTCTCATTGTTGATTGGTTTATTTAGATTTTCTAATGACTCAGTCTAGGATGGCTATATATTTCTAAGTTATTGAATTTGGTGTCACATAATGTTTCATATTATTCTCTAGGATGTTTCTTTGTATTTCTGTGATATCTGTGGTAACTTCTCTTTCATTTCTGATTTTGATTAAATGAGTGTTTTTTCTTTTTTCTTTAGTAAGTCTAGCCAGGGATTTGTCACTTTCATTAATCTTTTCATAGAACCAATTCTTTGTGTATTAATTTTTTGTATAGTCTCTTTGTTCTCTATTCAATTCTGCCCTTATTTTTATTACTTTCTTCTGCTGACTTTGGTCTGTTTTTGTTCTTCTTTTTCTGGTTCCTTTTGATGTAGTGTTAGGTTGTTTACTTGAGATTTTTCTTATTTCTTGAGATAGGCCTGTAATGATATAAACTACTCTCTTATTACTGCTTTCACTGCATCCCAGAAGTTTTGTATGTTGTATTTTCATTCTCATTTGTCTCTATATATCTTTTTTGTTGTTGTTATTGTTGATTTCAGAGAGGAAGGGAGAGGGAGAGAGAGATAGAAACATCAATGATGAGAGAGTATCATTGATTGGCTATCTCCTGCACGCCCCCACTGGGGTTGGGGCCTACAACCTGGCATGTGCTCTTGACTGCAATTGAACCTGGGACCCTTCAGTCTGCAGGCCGACACTCTATCCCCTGAGCCAAACCAGCTAGGGCTATATATCTTTTGATCTCACCTTTTATTTTGTCATTTTTTACAAAATTTTTAATGGTATATTATTTAACTCAACATATTTGTGAGGTTTCTTTCTTTCACTTTGCAGTTGATTTCTAATTTCAAAGTATAGTGGTCGGAGAATATGCTTGCTATAACTTCAGTTTTAAATTTGTTGAGGTTAGTTTTGTGACCCACTATATGGTCCATTTTTGAGGATGTTCCATGTGCATGGGAAAAGAATGTATAATCTGATGTACTGGGAGGAAAGGCTCTGTAAATGCCAATTATGTGCATTTAGTCTAATGTGTTATTTAGGGCTGATATTTTTTATTGATTTTCTGTTTGGATGATCTATCTGTGGCTGTTAGTGGGGTATTTAGGTCCCCTGTTGTGATTGTGTTTTGATCTGTTTCTCCCATTAGTTTGTTGCTCCCTGGCTCAGTGCATATATTTTGAGAAGTGTTATGTCTTCTTAATTTAGTGTCCCCTTTATCATTATAAAATGTCCATCTCTGTCTTTTGTTACTGCAGTTATCTTGAAATCTATTTTGTCAGATATGAGTATGGCTACACCTGCTTTTCTGTGGATGTTATTTGCTTGGAGAATCATTTTCTATCTTCACTTTGAGTCTATCTTTGTCTTTGCAGCTTAGATGTGTCTCCTGAAGGCAGCATGTGGTTGGCTTTTGTTTTTTGATCCAGTCTGATACTCTGTGCCTTTATATTTAGGGTAATTATTGAAGTATGAGGATTTTCTATAGCCATTTTATCTTTTGTTTTCTGAGCTCTTTGTCTCTGTTGGTTCTTTTCCTTTGTGTTTCTGTCTGTCGTTTTTGTTTGGTGGTATTCCATATGTTTTTCCTCTGTTTCTATTTTTAAGTGTCTCAGTTTTGGGTGTTTTTTTTTTTTGTTTGTTTGTTTTTGTATGTGGTTACCATTATGTTTATGAAAAAGAAATTTTCATATATACAGTAATCCTTTTTCTTTTGAATGTATCTGATCTCCATCCTCCATTGAAAATTCAGGCCTTTTCCCCCCCCTCACCTTTTATGTTTTCCTTTTCACAAATTATCCCTGTTTATGCTGTTTGTTGATGATCTTATTGGTAGTTTTGTAAACTTTTGTTTTTTGTTTCAGGTGGAGTAACCTCCTTGAGTATTTCCTATAATGGAGGTCTTCTGTTGATAAATTTACTCAGTTTCTGTATGTCTGAAAAAGTCTTTCTTTCTCTTTCATATCTAAAGGATAACTTTGCTGGATATATTTTTCTTGGCTGGTACTTTCTTTCAGTGGTTTCAATATTTGGTTTCATTCTCTTCTAGCTTGTAGAGTTTCTGCTGAGAAGTCTGATGATAACCTAATGGGCTTTCCTACATAGGTTATTTTCTTCTTTTCCCTGGCTGCCTCAAGAATTTTTTTGTTTTTTTATGTGTGTTGGAGAAGGCCTTTTGAATTGAAGTATTTAGGTGTTTAGGTTTTATTCTTGGATTTGAGAATCTAGCTCTTTCCATAGGTTTGGAAATTCTCATCAAACTATCTGTTTGAATAGGCTCTCCATTCCCTTCTCTCTCTTTTTCTTTTGGGATGCCTATTATATTGCTTTTTTTCTGATGGAGTCAAATAGTTATCATAGACCTTTCAGGTTTTTTGCTGTTTTTTTTTTAATGCTCAAATCTGTGTCTTCTTCCCTCTGCATCATTTCGAGATTTCTGTCTTTGATATCACTAATTCTTTCCTCTATCTGAGGTTCAGCTGTATTTCCTGTGCTCACTAGTTTATTCTTGTTATCTTTTTATTGAGTGTTTGATCACCAGAATTATTTTTAAAGTTCCAAAACTCCCCCCCCCCCAGAACTGCAATCTTGAATTTTCTATTGTTTAAATCATATATTTTCATGTCTTTAAGTTTATTTTCTGTAGATTTTTCATTCTCTTTCTGAGCTGCTTCATTACCTCGGTTATTCATGGTGTTGATGGATTCCTTCTATCAAGGCATGTATGTATGAGTGGCAATTCTCTACGAGATTGATAAGTAGTCTTTCCTATATGGGAAAGCCCATTTTCAGTAGGTGGCGCTGAATCTAAAGTTTTTTAGCTCTCTTGCACTTCTCTGGCTTTTCCGATTTCTGCAATGTGGTGGAGAATGGCCTGTGTTTCCTGGGAAGGTGGATGCCTTCCCTATGATCTGGTCATTCTGGTCCTAGGGGAACCCCTCAGGAAAAATGCAATGGACAATGGGGCTCCAAATCCATGAAATCCCAGTGCTGTCCTCACAGCCAGGCACCACTGGCAGTGGGTATGGGGTTAACTGAGGGACCCCTGCTGCCTCCTTTGTTGCTTTGCCTGCCCCCTGCTTCCACCCCCCATACCCACTCTTTTACCTGATGCTGGGATTAGTTGTAGTGTATGCCCTTTTCTCAGGGTGGAAGTGCTTCTGTAGCATCAGTTCTTGGGTTTGCAGATAATGTGCTCTACAATCACAGGGTGAAGGGAGGCGAGCTCTGGGAGGTTAATAAGGGAAGGTGGCCAGGCTCTGGCTTCATGGCTTTGTGTGTCTGTCTGGAATGCTGATTGGCAGACAACCCTGGCTACACCTCTTTTTTTTGTCACTGCCCTGGTCACTGGGCTCAGCTGAAGCTCACACTGCTCACTCCTGCAGGAATGCTAACTGCTTTTGCTCCTTCTGGCTGAAGGGAGTGCCATCCACAACCCGAATTTTCCCCTCTTAGCCCCACAGTGAGCTCTGAGCTGCAGGGCTGTGTCTAGCTTCTTTGAGTTCCTTTTTCTTTCACCTCCTTGGTTTGCTCCTTTAGATGTTTTAATGCATGGATCTCTCAGATGTGTTTGTGCATTGAGCAGGGAATCCTGTGTTGAATTATAGCTGTTCAAATTGTTGAAACTTCAAGGGGATCTGTCACGCTGCCATTCCTTTGATATCACTCTATATTTAATGCATTTTCAAACTGTATTAATGTCATACAGTATTATCATTACCTATATAAAGTATCTGAGATTTTGCAAGCTCAGTCCTTAGAAATGATTTTTTTTCAGTTTTATGTAAGCAAACCAACTTGTGTTGAGTTCACAATTTTTCATTTTCTCCTTGGTCCTTGTTGTACTTCATTGTGTCTAAGATTACAATTATTGATATTAATGAAAGCCAGTAAAATAATACTGAGTTTGCTTCAGAATTAATAAAATGTGGTATACTCAACAACTTCAAGGTGGAACTGTCCTGGGAAGTAAAGACACTTTGCAAAGAGTGGAACATAATTTTTATGCACTGTAGACTTTTTAGTTGATATAATTGGCAGACACCTAGAAGTCAATGGTTGATTGGAAGTGAAAGGTTAGAAAATGTCAGAAAATTGTAATGAAGAATCTGTAGTAGTGGATTGGTACAAATCAATCAAGATGAATTTGTTGATATATAACAGATGGGCTGTGTAAAGTAAGAAAACATTAGGGGAAGCATGAGAGATTAGTATGGCATACCCAGTGGTTCTCAACCTTCCTAATGCCGCGACCCTAATACAGTTCCTCATGTTGTGGTGACCCCCAATTTCATTGTTACAAATTGAACATAATTAAAGCATAGTGATTAACCACAAAAACAATATGTAATTATATATGTGTTTTCCGATGGTCTTAGGCGACCCCTGTGAAAGGGTCGTTCGACCCCCAAAGGGGTCGCGACCCACAGGTTGAGAACCGCTGGCATACACAAATATATTGAGTACCTATTGTGTGCCAGGCACTTGGGATTTTGCAGATGAGACAATTAAGACTGTCCTCAAATTGATAGTCTCTTAGGGGGAGATACATAATAAACTAATATATGAGTTAAGTGCTGCCTTATAGAAAAATAGAGCTGGATAAAAGGAAATAAGATAATTTTGGGACATATGGGTTGCTATATAGAAGTAGGTGTTGCTACATAGAAGTGAGGAAAGTAGGCATGAATAGGGGGTATAGGAGGAATATTCCAGGTAGAAAACAGTAAGTGTCAAGGCCTTCTGATAAGACTGTGCTTTGTATGTTGGAATAAGGCAGCAGCAGTGTAGCACCAAGTGTTTTTAGAGTTGGAAAGTGTTTAAAAATAATATCAGAGAGGTAGCAAGGGCCAGATCATGAAGGACCTTGTTGGCTTTGAAACCGAAAGTATCAACTAGTGAACTGGAAGTTCAGAATGACTCTAAAAATTTTTATCCTAAGCATTTGTAAGCTGAAGTTGTCATGTATTGAGATGAAGGCTATAGAACAGAAGGTTTGGGGTCTGAGGAGAATCAAGAGTTTTGTGTTTTGTTTTAGATCTGTAAGAATCCTGTTTATGGCACCAAATGATGTGGAGTAGGCAGATGGCTATGAATCTGGAGTTTTAGGAAGAGATTGGGCTGGAATCATCAGCACTTAGAGTGAATTTAAAACCATGAGACTAGATTTTATTTAGACTCTGGAAATTGAGTCAAGATCAGACTTTCTGTTGAAAGGAGTGGGTGTGTTCATATTTCACCAGCCGGAAGTTTGTCCACCCTTGCTATAAGATAGCTTTGGATTGATCCTGTAGTACTATGATGTTTAGAAATCAGGAACTAGCAAAGGAAATTGGGAAGGACCAGCCAGTGGAGTAGAAGAAGCTGTCATGGAAATAAATGAAGAAGTGTTTACATTGACCTTGTTGAAAGCAGTTTCAGTTGACTTGGAGGAGTGAAGACCTGATTGGGATGGATTTCAGAAAGTAGGAGGTGGAAAGGTGAAGACAGTGACTAACAAACTATCCTATATAATAAAAGCCTAATATGCAAATTGACTGAATGGTAGAACTACCAGTTGCTATGACGTGCACTGACCACCAGCAGGCAGACGCTCAACGCAGGAGCTGCCCCCAGCCCGCAGGCCCCAACTGGCAGCAGGGGGCAGGGCAGGCAAGTGGGGGGTGCCAGGCCAGCCAAGGCGGGTGCCATCAGTGGCTCCCGATCTTCTTGCCGGTCACCCTGCAGAGAGAGGTGACCAGCGGCAGGGGGCAGGCAGTGCCAGGCTGGCCAAGGTGGGTACCAGTAGGGGCCCCCCAATCACCTTGCCAGTTGCCCCACAGATTGGCCCTAGGGACCCTACCCTTGCATACATTTTGTGTACCGGGCCTCTAGTTTGTAATAAAAGGGAGATAAAGAACAAAACTGGCTGGATAGGATCTGGGTTAAAGGAAAGGGTTCTTTTTTTTCTTTCTTTTTAGCAGATGGGAGCCCCTGAAGCATATTGGTATGCTGATGAAACCTGTTCAGTAGAGTAAAAAACTAGAGGCAATTGCTAGAGCAATGTTGAGATTTAGTGTGAGAATTAAAGGATTGGTCCTAGATTGGAGATTGCAGTTCATTGGATATAAAAAGGCAGCTTATTACTTTTGTAGTATATATACTGATTAGTATTGGCTGTTTAATTATAGCTGTAGAGATCACTGGCACCAGGTGTGTGTGTGTGTGTGTGTGTGTGTGTGTGTGTGTGTGTTTTGTTCTTTTAGAATCAATTTAAGGGAAATGGGGAGGAGAGAGAAACATCAATGTGAGAAACATTGATCTGTTGCCTACTGTATGTGCCTCAACTGGGGCTTGAAACTGCAACCTGGATTTATACCCTGACCGGGAAGCAAAACCCCACCACCTTTTGGTGTACGGGGCAATGCTCCAACCAACTGAACCACATTGGCCAGAGCTGTAGCACCAATTTTTAAGTTACACATGGGAAGGTTTATTTGGACTATACAGCAGGTTCTCTAATGATGTTTTTGTTCAGTGTTGCTTCATTATAAATACCAAGTTGATGATATGCCATAGGAACTTAACTTTTGTTTATATCAATTATCCTATTGTAAAATTTGTTTCGTTACTTGTTTTACTTAAAGTCTCAGAATTAACTATGATGTTGAGTGAGGACTTCTGTAGTTGTTTAATGGGTCTCCTTAATGATTTCAAAATGCAGTCTTTGGTGCCATGCATGCTCTGCAGAAGTGCCTTGCAGGTCACTGTTAGGAGCACGAGAAGAGAGACCCAATTTCACTTCTGTTTTAAATATCTGTTCTGGGTAAGATTCATTTGGAGTTTCTTTTCTAAAGGTTTTATTGAATACCACTTTTCAAAATATTTTAATTTGTATTCTGTAAATATGAAACGATACATGTTATAATTAAAAGAATTGTAATGCTAGGTGATGATCTGCTATAGCACTCCAGAATTGTGTATTACCCTTTCTCAGTCACATTATCCTCTAGACAGCCCAACCCCACTCCCTCTCCTTTCCCAGAATTGTCCTGATAAATGCACATTTATAGGTTTTCTTTTGATAAATATTTAACCAGAAATGAAAAGTTCATTTTAAATGGTGTCCTTTAGAAAAGGATATCTTTTTTAAAAAAAATATATTTTATTGATTTTTTACAGAGAGGAAGGGGGAGGGATAGAGAGAGCTAGAAACATTGATGAGAGAAACATTGATCAGCTGCCTCTTGCACACTGCCCACTGGGGATGTGCCCGCAACCAAGGTACATACCCTTGACCAGAATCGAACCCAGGACCCTGGAGTCCGCAGGCTGACGCTCTATCCACTGAGCCAAACCGGCTAGGGCAGAAAAGGATATCTTTAAAAACTTTACATGGGGGTATGTGCTCAGGTCTCTCCTTGGCATCATTTCTAGATTCCTATTTTCAGTATCACTAATCACTAATTCTTCCCTCCTTCTGGTTGGCTTTTTCCTATGCTCAATAGTTCACTTCTAATTTTCTTAATTGCATGCTTCATTTCCAGGATTTCTGATTGGTTTTTGTTTTAAAGTTTTAATCTCTTTGGTAAAGTACTCGTTTTGGTCATTAATTTGTTTTCTGAGTGCACTGAATTGCCTATCTATAGATTCTCACATCTCTTTGAGTATTTTCAGTAGTGTTGTCAGTAGAAAGCAAAATGATTTCTTTGGAGAAAGTTTTAATGCTGACTGGAGTCCTGGTGTTGACATAAAAGAAAAGCCATGGAGATTAGACGAGTTTGTAGGAGTGGTTAAATATACATTTGTGGAAATACCAAGTTTAGTGGCTATAGTGAGGAGCCATGATGAAAGCACCTTAAGCAAAATGGACTTCATGATTAGGGTCAGTGAGAGAACAAAACCACATCACCTATGCTTGTTAATAGGCAGGAGAATAAAAGGAGTAGTCACACTCAGGTTTAAATCACAACTACTTTTTTAACCTGGTTTACTATTTATTTGTTTATATTGATTTTAGAGAGGAAAGATAGATAGAAACATCCATAATGAGAGAATCATTGATTGGCTGCCTCCTGCACACTACCTAGTGGGGATCAAGCCTGCAACCCAGCAGGTGCCCTTGACCAGAATCAAACCTGGGACCCTTCGGTCCACAGGCTGATGTTCTGTCCACTGAGCCAAACTGGCTAGGGCACCTGGTTTACTTTTTAAAACTCTTTTTATTTTGATATAATTGTAGATTTGCTAGCAACTGTAAAAAAAACCTACAGAGAGATCCAGTATATCCTTTATTCAGTTTGTCACAGTGGTAACATCTTGCATAATCTTCTCTCTATATGTAAAAGCCTAATATGCAAAGTGTCCCCTTGGGAGTTTGACCAGGAGACCAGGAGTTCAATTGCTCACTATGACATGAGCTGACCACCAAGGGGGGTAGCGCAGAATGAAGGCAGGCCCCAGCAGGCAGCCGGGGAAGGGAGGTCCCGATCGGCAGCCAGCAGCCGGGGAAGGGAGGCCCTGGCTGGCAGCCAGAAGGCCTAGATCGCCGGCCAGGCCTGGGGACCCTACCCGTGCATGAATTTCATGGGCCTCTAGTAATAGTATATTATACAACCAGCAAATCAATATTGATACAACCCACTTATCCTACTCAGAGTTCACCAAATTTACATGCCCTTATGTGTGTGTGGATTCAGTTCCATGCAGTTTTATCATGAGTAGATAATCATGATTACTGCCACTGCCAAGTTACAGAATAGTTCTTCATAATGTCTTGTGCTTCTGTTTTATAGCCACAGCCACCTCATTCCATTCCTCTCTAGCAAACACTAATCGGTTTTCAGTCTCTATAATTTTGTCATTTCAAGAATATTATATAAATAGAATCACAGTATGTAACTTCTTGAGATTAATTTTTTTAACTCAGCATAATTCCCCTGAGAAACCAAGTAAATAGGTATTAATAATGCATTTCTACTTTATTGTTGAGTGGTGCTCTATGGTGTGATATATCTCAGTTTGTTTAACCATTCACAGTTGACATTTGGATTGTTTCCAGTTTTTGGTTATTACCAATTTAGTTGTAAATTGATGTACACATTTATGTATGAAATAATTTTAATTTCTCTGTTACAAATGCCTGAGTATGATTGCTGGATTATATAGTAGGCTAGCTGCTTAACTTTTTAAGCAGGAATCTTCACTTGCTGTTGTCAGTCTTCAGACTACATTATAAATTACTAGAGGCCCGGTGCACAAAATTCATGCACAGGTAGGGTCCCTGGGCCTGGCCAGTGATCTGGGGTGACTGGTGGGATGATCGGAGGGGCCCCCACTGGCACCCACCTTGACTGACCTGGGGTTTGCAGGCTGGGCACAGCTCCTGTGTTGAATGTCTGCCCTCTGGTGGTCAGAGCACATCATAGCAACCAGTCATTCCGCCTGTTACTCCGCCATTCAGTCAGATTGCATATTAGGCTTTTATTATATAAGACCAGTGGCCTGGTGCATGAAATTAGAGCACGGGGGTGGGTGTTTCCCTCAAGCTCAGCCTGCACCCTCTCCAGGTGGACATCCCTCTCGCAATCTGGGACCACTAGCTCCTAACTGCCTCTGCCTGCCTGCCTGATTGACCCTAACCCCTCTGCCTGCCTGCCAGATCTCCCCTAACCTCTCTGCCTGCCTGATCGCCCCTAACTGCCTCTGCCTGCCTGATCTTGCCCCTAACTGCCCTCCCCTGCAGGCCTGATCTTGCCCCCAACTGCCCTCCCCTGCAGGCCTGATCTTGCCCCCAACTGCCCACCCCTGCCAGCCTGACCTCGCCTACCACAGCCCTCTTCTGCTGGCCTGATATCTCCCCCAACTGCCCTCCACATCAATCTGGCCCGCCATGGTGGCTATCCTTGCGATCGCGCACCTTCTGTCTGGGCCAGGAGGCTGCTCCCAAGATCAGCCAGCAGTGAGGGCAAGAGCGAGGGCGGCCAGCTGAGAGAGGACTGCCGGGCCAGTGCTCCCTCTGTCCCTCTGTCCCTCCCAGGCCCTCACACAGGGAGCCAGGCATGCTCGGAGGGCGGGATCTTCACAGAGTCCTCACAGGAAACAGCCCAGGGAGGGCACCTCAGGGCCAGTGGGACTGAGGGAAGTGCGGTGGAGGGGCTACCTCTGTCGGTTTGGTTGAGCCTTCGGTCGTTGTGGATGTTACGGACCCTGGGTTTTTATATATACTAGTAGATTACTCTTGCCAGAATTTAATCTTCATGTACAGTCCTCGCTCCAATCACATACTTCTGTAAGTCATTACACAAATACCCGAATTTTTTTAAGGAAAGGCATTTTACTGGATGCTAATTTAATGTTTAAGTATTTGTATCTAATGTGGCATGATTAGTAGATGTACCATACTTGCTTTTCATTATGCTCAGAAAAGAATATAAACAACTCTTCTGGATAACCTATACTTTTATATTTGGTTGTTATATTCAATGGAACAAATACACTATTTATTCAGTATATTATGGCAATTTATTTTTAACCCACAAAAGTCAAGCATATTTTTACAGAGGTACATTTTGCTGCTATTCTTTTTCACACATAAAAATTAGAGTGCTATCCTGGCTAGTGTGGCTCAGTTGGTTGAGTGTGTCCCCATGCACCAAAAGGTTGTGGGTTCAATTCCAGGTCGGGGCACATGCTCAGGCTGCAGGTTGGGTCCCTGGTATGTAGGGAAGGCAACTGATTAATGTTTCTAACGCACATTGATTTTTTTCTCTCTCCCTCTTCTTCCCGCTTTCTCTAAAATCAATAAAAACATACTTTAGAAAATTATTGAGTGTTCAAAAAGTAGTGACAATCTAGAATCTGAAATTTATAGCAAAGTGGCATAATGTACTATATGTACCGCCATTGTCAAAAAGTTAGAATAAAATACAAACAATGGTAAATTACTGGGTGTTATTTAATCTACCTTAGAAGATTTAAGATACGTACAAAGTTGCAATATGTTGTAGTTATGGTAGACCTCTAGTTCTAAACCTGGCTTTCAGAATTATCTGGGAAATTCAAACATACTTGAAAATCCTCAGATTATTAAAAGTAGTGTGGTATGGGGCTACGCATCTTAATTGTTTATAAAACATCTCAGTTTGGCACATAGTTAACTTTGGGAAACTAAGTTCCAGGGAAGAATGATTTCTATCTCATGCGGTTAGTGTCTTGCTCTATCTTTGGCATACAGAAAATGTTTAGTGAATTAAATGTTTGCCAAATGAGTGTGTGGGGGGTGATGGTGGAGTGTTATTGACTGCTTTTATAAAATAAAATTACACAGAAGGAAAAGTTTAGTGTATAGTTTGGGTAAACTAATGTTTCTATATCATGTCAGTCATTTGGCACAAAACAAACAGTTATCAAAATAAACACTTGGTAATCATAAGTGGCTATTGATCTCAGATATTAAACAGATGCATTTAGCTGCATTAAGTCTGAAAAGACTGCCATCTGCCAGTCTTTTATTTATGAATTTATTTTTATTTTTCTTGTGATTGTTTTAGTCCTCTTGTTAGTCATGAATGACATATTGGTTGGAAAAATAATTCTTTGACTCACATTCATTTTATTCTCTTAGCATAAGACTACATTATCTTTTGGCATTTCGTGTTTCTATGAAGAAATCTGAGATCAGCCATTTGTTTGTTTTATAAGTGATATGCTTCTGCTACCTAGATTTAGGATTCTTATTTATGCTTAAAACTCAGCAACTTCACCAAGATATGAAGATAATGTCCATTTTTATTGATTTTTTTTTTAGGACTTTTTTCTGGTGAGCCCCCTTCGGCCTCCAGGTTGAGATCTTTAAATAAAGTTTCTTTTATTATACTAGTGCAGTGATGGCGAACCTTTTGAGCTCGGCATGTCAGCATTTTGAAAAACCCTAACTTAACTCTGGTGTCGTGTCACATATAGAAATTTTTTGATATTTGCAACCATAGTAAAACAAAGACTTATATTTTTGATATTTATTTTATATATTTAAATGCCATTTAACAAAGAAAAATCAACCAAAAAGATGAGTTCACGTGTCACCTCTGACATGCGTGTCATAGGTTCGCCATCACTGTACTAGTGTGTGTCCTTCCTGTGTTCTGTTCCCTTCTTCAGAACCTCCAATTTTCCGTATGTTGGCTTCATATTTCATATCTGGCATCTTATTTCTAAGTGCTGTCATTTCTGTCCTTTTATCCTGTACTAGAGGCCTGGTGCACAAAATTTGTGCAAGGGTGTTGGTCCCGGCTGCCACTGCTGCAGCTGGGGGGGGTCTCTGCCGCCTCTGCCTAGGTTCCCGCCCACTGCCGCTGCAGCTAGGGGCCTCTGCTGCCTCTGCATCGGCCCCCGCCCACTGTGGCTTTGCCTGAAAGGACATCTGGTCTAATTAGCATATTATGCCTTTATTATTATAGATGCTTTGTGATATTTCTCAGGTCTGTGTTCCTTATGGTTGACATTATTACTTTAAGCAGTGTTGATTTTCTTATTACTTCAAATGTAGTTTTTGTCTTTAATGATTTCTTTTTTAAAAATATATTTTTATTGATTTTAGAGAGGAAAGGAAAGGGAGAGATTGAAACATCAGTGATGAGAGAGAATCATTGATTGGCTGTCTCCTGTATGTGCCCCACTGGGGATCCAGCCCACAATCTGGGCATGTGGCCTGATCTGGAATTGAACTGTGACCTCCTGGTTCATAGGTTGACCCTCAACGACTGAGCCCCGCCAGTTGGCAATGATTTATTTCATTAGGTTCCTCCTCCTATTCAAGTTCTCTCTACTCTTTGACATAGAATAAATAGTATTTGTCTAAAAAGTTACTGGTTTTCTGAGATATCTTTCAAAGTATTTTCCCCACCTGTTTATGTTATAGACTTTCACTTTGGTCTTTGCACAAACTGTGTGTGATGGTTTCTGTGTACCTGTCTTGAGTGAAGATATTCTGTTGATATATACAAGGGTGGGCAAAAATAGGCTTAAAGTTGTGAGTAGAAGAAACGGAGTTTATTCTTATAGTAATGGGCTGGTGCACGGATTCATGCATATTGAAAGTAAATTAAGTAGAAGAAATATTTTAATATTGCTGTTCGCCCTTTCTCTATATTAGAAGTGTCAGAGATGAAAGAAAATTAGTAAAATGTACTAGTATATAAAAATAATATATAAATTGATTAACAAATAATAGCATGATATAACAACAAATTTATTGATTAATAAATAATAACATGATATAACACATAAAAACAACAAAAACATGATGTAAAAACAAAACATAAAAATAACATTGATAAAAACATTGACTGATAAATTGATTAAACTTATTCTAATATCTCCCTGTATACCATATTAAGAGTGAAAACACTCACCCTGGCTGGTTTGGCTCAGTGGATAGAGTGTTGGCCTGTGGACTGGAGGGACCCTGGGTTCGATTCCAGTCAAGGGCACATGCCCAGGTTGCATGCTCGATCCCCAGTAGGAGGTGTGCAGGAGGCAGCTGATCAATGATTCTCTCTCATCCTGGATGTTTCTATCTCTCCCTCTCTCTTTCTCTCTGAAATCAATAAAAATATATATATATTTTTAAAGTTGCTCTTTAAAAAAAAAAAAAAAGAGTAAGAATACTTTCAGTGTGCTTGACTGATTTCCCTTGTGATGAAGTATTTAAACTTTAATGTCACACGCTCTTCGAACTCGAGAGAAAGCAACATAAAACTGACCATGTCCAAAAACAGGTTCAGGTAGGAATACTCCTACTCTGTCTAGAGTTTGTCCTTGTGATTTATTAATAGTCATCCCAAATGCTGGCATTATGGGACACTGTCTTCAAATTAATTTAAATGGGAGGCCAGTGATAGGGACAAATACTGTGTGTGCATGCCAGAGTCAATATTTATTTTTAAATTGCCAGTGCACCTCATGTGTACTGGCCAGTCAGATGGACAGACAGTTGGTCACTTAGCCTTTTATATATATAGACTAGTGGCCCGATGCACGAAATTTGTGTAAGAGTAGGCCTTCCTTCCCCCCGCTGCTGTCACCGGCTTCCCTCCGGCACTCGGGACCTGGGCTTCCTTCTGGCCGCAGGCACCCAGGACCTGGGCTTCCCTTGCAGAGGGAGGCCCTGCGCACCCACCATAGCCCCCCGGTTGGTGGCCTGGGCCCCTCTCTCTTTGGGGAGATTGTGGAGCACCCCAATTGATCGCCCTGGTGGCTTGGGCCTCCCTCTGCAGGATGATCATGAGGCAATAGCCAGGCCCCCGACCAATCACATTGCACCCACTTCGGCTGGCCTGGCACCAGTGGGTGTCAGCGTGGTGCCGGTTGGTCGTCCCGCTGTTCAGCCATTCGGTCGATTTGCATATTATGCTTTTATTATATAGGATTATCTTGTATTATTAAATTATTTAATGTACAACTCTACACCTATGTTTGCCCACCCCTGTATAGTATTATTGTATTCTCTTTGATTTTGTTTTTTATTCACTTGGACACTTTTAGTTATATCCTTAGAAGTTGGAGGTTCGTATCTGGGTCTAGCTCAGGCAAAGAAGTGTGGGAGGTGTCTGTTAGGAGGAGAGTGATAATACAGAAAAGTAGCAGTTGATTCTGTTTTCTCTGTACTTTTTCTGTATGTGATTAATTTTCTCATCTGGGAGTCCAGGCGAAGGTTTAGAATAGCAGGACTCTCCTGATTCAGGTAGTTTTCTTCTTAATTTGGTCCAAAAAAGTAAAATTTTTGGGCCTATCTACCCTTTTCTCCTCTTTTCTGCCTGCCATAGTTTTCAAAATGTATATCCTAACAGACTTGGGATTGGATGTTGTCCTTCAGTCTTATTTTGACTTGAGTGTGGATTTAGTTGTCTCTCAAAACCACTTGCTAGAACAGTGATGGCGAACCTTTTGAGCTCGGCGTGTCAGCATTTTGAAAAACCCTAACTTAACTCTGGTGCCGTGTCACATATAGAAATTTTTTGATATTTGCAACCATAGTAAAACAAAGACTTATATTTTTGATATTTATTTTATATATTTAAATGCCATTAAACAAAGAAAAATCAACCAAAAAAATGAGTTCGCGTGTCACCTCTGACATGCATGTCATAGGTTCGCTATCACTGTGCTAGAACCAGTTAGTTTGATTGTGTTGATATTCCCTTTTTGGATTTGATTAATTTTTTGTTTGCTTGTTTTGATGTTTCTTTATTTACCCTCTATAAAACCTATTCTCATGCTTTCATCTTCTGCTTTTAATTTAATTTTCATTATCAAATTTTTTGCTTTTTGATTGATTCGTTAAGATATACTTATCATTTCAATCATTGAATGGCTTTGAAAATCAATTCAGAAATAGTTTCTCTCTTTTTTAAAAATGTTTTTATTGATTTTAAAGAGAGTAAGGGAGAGAGAGATAGAAACATCAATGATGACAGAGAATCATGGATCAGCTGCCTCCTGCATGCCCCTCACTGGTGATCGAGCCTGCAACCCAGGCATGTGCCTTGATCGGGAATCGAACCAGTGACCTCCTGGTTCATAGGTTGACGCTCAACCACTGAACCACGCCGGCCAGGCAGAAATAGTCTCTTAAGGTGACTTTTGCATGGTTCTTTTTGGTGTTAGATATTGCTAATAACATTTTTATGAGGGTTAGGAATTCCAACATCTAGATAAATAATAGATAACATAAATGTGCTGCTGATTACATATTATAATGTCTGCATCCAATGTGGAGTATAATGTTGCCATTAAAAATAATAGTGAGGCCCTGGCCAGTGTGCTCAGTGGTTAGGAGCGTCGTGCCTATGTACCAGGGTGTTGCTGGTTCAAGGGCACAAACCCGGGTTGCAGGTCTGATCCCCACCCCCAGTCAGTATGCATGTGGGAGACAACCAATCTATCACATCAATGTGTCCCCCCACCACCTGTCACCCCACTCCTCTTTCCCCCTTCTCCTCCCTCTCACTCTCTAGAATCACTGGGGGGAAATAGCATCACTCCTTGGGTGAGGATTTAAAAAAAAAAAAAAAAAAAGATAGAATCACATTTGTTAATGAGTGAGGATGTTCCTGGATTTTAAGTAAAAAATCCACATATAAAGTAGCATAATTCTGTCTTTGGGTATTATATGTATGTTTAGAAAAAAGCCAGTGAGGATAGAATTTCTCCTAATGTTTTTCTGTAGCTTCTAATAATAGTAACTAGAGGACCGTTGCACAAAAATTTATGCACTCGGGGGGGTCCCTCAGGCTGGCCTGTGCCCTCTCACAGTCTGGGACCCCTTGGGGGATGACCACCTGCTGGTTTAGGCCCGCTCTCTAGGGAATTGGGCCTAAGCTGGCAGTCAGACGTCAATCTGGCAGCCCAGGAGCCCTCGGGGGGATGTCCACTTGCCAGCGGGGAGCAGGCCTAAGCTGCAGTCAGACATCCTTAGCGCTGCTGAGGAGGCGGGAGAGGCTCCTACCACCACCGCTGTACTGGCAGCCGTCAGCCTGGCTTGTGGCTGAGCAGAGCTCCCCCTGTGGGAGCGCACTGACCACCAGGAGACAGTTCCTGCATTGAGCGTCTGGCCCCTGGTGGTTGGTGTGTGTCATAGTGACCAGTCATTCTGCTGTTAGGGTCAGTTTGCATATTACCCTTTTATTATATAGGATAGAGGCCTGGTGCATGGGTCAGGGCCGGCTGGTTTGCCCTGAAATGTGTCCCGGATCAGGGTGGGGGTCCCGCTGGAGTGCCTGGCCACCCTGGGGGAGGGGCTAATGGCTGTTTGCAGCTCGTCACACCCCCTTCAGGGTGGGGGTCCCCACTGGGGTACCTGGCCAGTCCGGGTGAGGGGCTGAGGGCTGTTTTCAGGCTGGGACTGAAGCTCCCAACTACTCCTTTTTTTCTTTTTTCTTTTTTTTATTCTTGCCCAGCTTTAGCTCTGAGGCTCCAGCTCTTAGGCATCAGCTCCTGAAAGCAGGTATCTGGTTTGTTTACGTTCTATAATTAAAACTCTGTATCAATTCCAGCTCTGAGATCCCTGCTTGCCGAAAGCAGGTTTCTGGGGTTTTGTTTAGCATCTATACTCATTACAATGTTTTTTAAACTTCCGGCTCAGAGGCCGGCAAGGCAGGCGGGGAACATTGGTTTCCTCCGTCACTGAAGCAAGCAAGCCTCATGTTAGTTTCAAGCTGCCTGGCTGCCAGCCCCATCTTGGCTGGCAGTTAATTTGCATATCGCCCTGATTAGCCAATGGGAAGGGTAGCGGACATACGCCAAATACCATGTTTCTCTTTTATTAGATAGGATACTTGTTCTTTATTTTAGAAAATCGGGTAAGTTATTGCAATTTCAAAAAATTGATGAAGGCTTTTAATTGTGAATCTTGGTAATAAAAGGTATCTTGGTGATAGATGGTCATTATGTAAAGATCATCTCCATTTGAAATTTATCTTTTTCATAATCAGGAAACATCCATCTTTACTACATTTAGTTTTTAATGCTTTGTTAGTGGTCTGAATTGTATCAGCTGTCTTCTCTATCTGTTGATAGCATTATTTTTTTAAAAATTAAATTCAAGATTTATATTCAATATTCAGCCATTATGCATTACCAGACTAAGCTGTATATAGTTGTGAATTCCCATAATTTTGTTATTGTTCTATGGTTCTTGTCATCTTTGTCAGGATTTTGTAGTTGGTTACTTTTATGATTGAGCCTTTCTGGAACAGATTATACATTACCGGAATTATTTTTTCCTTGAGTGTTTGAAGCAGTTCCTCAATCAATCTATATAATCTAAGTCTGGCTAACATTGCGAATTGGACAAGAAGGGTTCTAAGTGAAAGATTGAGACTGAAGGGAGAGCACTGAAGTGTGTAACACTTGTCCAAAACATGTTGCCATAATTGTTATTTAGGTTTTATCAGCAAATATGATCTGTTGGTGCTTTCCCCCTAATTATTCTGAGCTTCTGTTTTTATTTTTCAAGTACCTTGTTCTAAGTAACATTTGCATCTGCCACTTAATGTGTATAAAATTAGTTTAGTGGTTCTCAACCTTCCTAATGCTGCGATCCTTTAATACAGTTCCTCATGTTGTGGTGACCCCCAACCATAAAATTATTTTCGTTGTTACTTCATAACTGTAATTTTGCTACTGTTATGAATCGTAATGTAAATATTTGATATGCAGGGTGTATATATCTTATCTGTAAGAGAAACTAATGCTTTGAGGTAACTCTGCTGTAATAGGTTTTTTGTTTCTAATCTCACAATTTTGGGAGAAGCACTCTTTCCATTTATATTATGTTGTACAGCTGATAGCATGATGAGAGTAGAGCATTTTTTCCTCTTAATAAATATTGTTTTACATTTACAGTGTGTTGGAGGTAATGGGTGTCTTAGAAAACTTTTTTTGCTGTGTCATATTATTTAAACAGGTGAACTTTATATACCTACATATGACACACAGGATTCCTAATACTACTGGCCTTTTGGACAACTAATCTCTAGAGACTGTATCATTCTTTATTGTTGTTAATCATCACCCGAGGACATTTTTTTGCCATTGATTTTTAGAGAGTGGAGGAGAGAGAGAGAGAGAGAGAGAGAGAGAGAGAGAGAGAGAGAGAGAGAGAGAGAGAGAGAGAGAAGAACAAGGGGGGGGGAGGGGGAGGAAGAAAAAAGAAAATTAGACATGCGAGAGAGATATATTGATTGGTTGCTTCCTGCCAGGGCCGGAGATCGAACCTGCAACCCAGGTATGTGCCCTTGAATGGGAATTGAGCCCATGACCCTTCAGTGCTAAGGTTGATGCTCCAACCATTGAGCACACAGGCTAGGGCTGTATCATTTGTGTGTTTGTGTTTTTTTATTTTCATTGTTGAAATGATTACATTGTTGAAATGATGTCCCCTTTATTTGCTTTTCCCCCCCCATTGACCCCCTCAACCCCACACCTGCCCTTACCAGTCCTTCACCACTCTATTGTCTGTGTTAGTCATTTTTTTAAAAAATTCTTTTGTGTGTGTGTGTGTGTGTGATTCATTTTTAAATGATGCTTTATAGAGCCAAGATGTTCCAAGATTGTGACTGGGCTAGTAATCCTTATTCCTATACTGCCCACATTGCAATAAGAGCAGCTCCTGTTTTAAGTATTGGGCCTTCGTTCATTTGTGTATTTTATTTTAGCATCTTACGGCAGATTCAAGCACTGTTGTAATTACAGGGATTATAGTCATCATGTGAAGGGCAAGGTCCCTGTGCTCAGAGAATTTCTTCATGGAAGGAGACCGACAATATACACTAGACAAACAGGATGACTTCATACTATGATTTGTGCTATAAAGAAAATTGTGATGGCAAAGAGGTAGGCAGAGAGTAGGAGGTGGTACATACTTTTAATCTGCTTTTTCATGATTTACCCAGTACAGTTCAGAAGCATCAAAAAATACTCAAAAGCAAAAATTAGGCTCTTAATTGTTTACTTTGAGAGTTCCTCGTAAAGAAAAGTAAAATCTATTTTTTTCTTAGTTTGGTTTCTGAGGCCATTGTGTAGTCTTTAGTTTAACTTAAATTTACTCTTCTATTTCACATAGGAATCCTCATATTCTTGTTAAACTGGTTTTACTCACTGCCCTCAGAACTCTTGCCATCCTGTGCTTTCCTACTTTCGTGCCATTGCTCATACTATTTCCCTTGACTGAAGTTTATTCTTTACTTAATTGTACCCAGTTAAATCTCTTCTTGTGTTAGATGAGCTTTGTATTATTACTATCTTAATGTAACTGAGAATTTAAGTGTATGAAACATGAAGGCATTGTACATACTTACTTGAAGATTCCTTTGCATTCGTTTTTCACCCGTTCTTAGATTGAGGC
The DNA here is from genome assembly GCF_964212035.1 of Myotis nattereri. Classification (NCBI taxonomy): domain Eukaryota; kingdom Metazoa; phylum Chordata; class Mammalia; order Chiroptera; family Vespertilionidae; genus Myotis; species Myotis nattereri. Next base: position 97,122,018 of record NC_138075.1, read on the forward strand.
GTGCCATGATGCTTCCAAAGTTGAAATCAGCTAATTCTTGCTCCATTAGACTCAGAAGTTTAAATTACTTGGAGAGCCCTACAGGCATTTCAGGACCTGCCTCTCTTTGTTTGCTGTACTGTGTCTCTGAAGTCGTCATCTTGGGAAAGGATAATACTGTTTTTCAATATTGTCCATTACTCACCCTTTCAGAATCTTAAAATTTGATAACTTTTTCTAAAACTGCTTCTGTTATTTTTCATACTAGCCTATTTTTTCTTAAAGGAATGCTTTCATTAGACTAGCCACTTAACTAATTTAAAAACAAGAAAGCATGGAGTAGGTTAGATGTACTATAATTACACTGCTTTAAAATAGATATTAAGGAGAGGTGTGTGCTATGATAGGGGACTTATTTTAGATTGGGGGTCAGGGAGGGTTTTTATTTTTCTAAAGAGTGGCATTTAAGCTGGAAGGATGGCCAAAAAAAATAGGCAAAGCATGAAAGATAGGAGAGGTAAGGGGATAGAAGGATCTACGGTAGGAAAGAACTGGGTATGTACTCAAAGAACTCAGAACAGCTAGCATGCTCACTGCTGGAGGATGAGGCTGGAAAGGTAAGAAGGGCCAGAGGAACTTGAATTGCTTCCCTCTGTACTCATTAAAATTGAAAACACATGACATGATCTGAGTTACCCTTTAAAAGATTACTTTGACTATTCTGTAGAGTGTTTTGAAATGTAGGTGAGAATGAGTGGGCGAGTAGTTAGAATATTAGGGTGAACCCAGTGAATTTACTGGAATCAGTAAGAATGAGGACACCTTTACTCTTTCTTCAAAGCCTTGTAATGCTATTTGTTCTGAATAAAGTGCCTATTAGATGACTGGAGAGTCAAGTCATGTGTTGATAATTTGTCTAAGCAAATAGAAGTAGTAAAAGCCACTGAATCTTCAGGGTATAGGCAGTTAGAAGGTGCTAGACTTTTATTGTTACTTTGTTAATAAAGCCTTCACCAGAGTTCTAATAGAAGGGAGGATAAAAGTCTTAGTCTAAAATATTCTCGAATTCCTTAGTGATAAAACGTCAGGTGGCAGACCTCAGAGAGGTTAGTAAACATTCATAAGTCTAGCATTTCAGATGTAATTGTGATCTTTGCAGTTCTACACACTGTCAACCGTATCTTTTGACAAATAAAGGTAACCAAAGAGGTTAGATGGCCCCATTTTTATTTAGTAAGAGGCAAAATACTGTATAGTATGTAGCAGTACTCTTTTTCTTTTTTTTTTTTGCTGAATAATTCCATTGTATAGATATACCATGTTTTATTTATCCATTAGTCAGTTTAATGGACATTTGGTTTGTTTCCAGCGTTTGGTTAAGGATAGTGTGCAATGAACATTTGTGGACGTATGTTTTCATTTCCTAGACATATATCTAGAGTAGAATTGCTGGGTTACATGGTAAGTTGTGTTTAACCTTTTCAGGAACTGTCAAACTGTTTCTGTTTCAAAGCAACTGAGTATTTTACATTGACAGCAGCAAGTTGTATGAGGGTTCCAGTTTCTCTGTGTTATCATTATATAGTCTGTCTTTTTTACTATAGCTATGCTAATGGGTATGAAGTGGTATCTCACTGCAGATTTGATTTGTATTTCCCTAATGGTTTAATGTGTTGAGCATCTTTTCATGTCTTTTTTGGCCACTTGTATGTCTTCTTTGGAAAAATATTTGTTGAGATCTTTCACTTATTTTAAAATTGGTTTATTGATCTCTTTTATTGAGTTGTAAGAATTTTTACTAGTGGAACTAGATAAAAGTTCTTTGCATATGACTTGCAAATATGTTCTCCCATTCTGTGTATTATCTTCTTGATGGTGTCTTTTGGAGCACAAAAGTTAAATTTTGACAAAGTTTAATTTATCAAATTTTTCTTTTTTTCTGTTTGTACTTTTGGTGATAATGTATGCCTATATATTTTTAGCTCTTACATTTAGGTCTATGATTCGTTTTGACTTAGTTTTGTATATGGTGTGAGGAAAGGGGGTCCAACTCAACTTCATTCTTCTGCATATGCACTTTCCCTTAAGTATTTTTGTAAAATCTCCATTTCTAGCCTGTAGATCGGTGGTCGGGAACATTTTTTTTTTTTTTTTTTTTGCCAAGGGCCATTTGGATATTTATAACATCATTTGTGGGCTTTACAAAATTAGCCTTCTATATTTGGTCAAACATCTAATTAACTCACTCCTAATGCATTGGCAGGGCCAGACCAAATGATTTCTCTGGTCTTATACAGCCTGCGGGCTAGACTGCTGTAGATGACCAGTATATACTACCTACACCTGTAAGAGTAGGGATGATATGTGTGGCTCCAAAGGAAATGATGTAATAATGTACATTTCACAAAGATGTTTTTATCACTATAAATATTTAGCATATTTATTTGGGATAAACATAGGATAGCAGTACTGTTTTTAAAACAAGTTTTATTAATGAAATCCAGTGAAAGCTGCTGCATCTCTCATTTATCTGTTAGTCGGAAAATTTTTGGTCCTAGCTATTAACAAAGGACTTGCCTTGATATTATTTGTAATAGATACAAGTGCAGATGTATTGTTGGTTAATGACATTGTTCCAAGTGGTAAACATCTTGGTGAAAGTTTGAAACAAAAACTAAGAACTCTGCAGTACAATTCGTACAACGGTTAAATTCCTAGAAAATTCAGCATATTGTATTAAGCAGAATTAGGTCCTAGGCTTAGCTGAATTATGAGCTGATTTTTCAGACAGGGTACAGTTCTTTGAGAAATGTCCTATGCACAGTAGGAACCCCTAGCCCCCTTTCATTTTCTTTATTTTTTTTAATCCTCACCTGAGGATATTTTTCCATTGATTTTTTTTTTTTTTTGAGAGAGAGAGAATGGAAGGGAGAGAGAGAAACATCAATGTGAGAGACACATCATTTTGTTGCCTTTGCACATACTCCGACCAGGGCTAGAGTCAAGCTTGCAACCGAGATACATGCCCTTGACCAGAATCGAACCCAGGGGCCCTCAGTCCCCAGGCTGCTCTCTTTCCATTGAGCCCAACTAACTCCCTAGCCCCCTTTCACTAATTGTCAGTGTACACTTTCATCTAGAGTAGTGCTGTTCACTGAGCTATGTATGCAATTTTAAATTTTCTAGTAACCAACATCTGGAATTAATTTTAATAATATATACTATTTAACCCATTATATAAAAAATAGTTCATATCTATATCATAAAAGGCCTGAGGTCGTGACACCGTGACAGTGTCACAACCAACTACCGGACTTACCAGGAGGTGCACTGATAGGTCCCATGGAGGGCAGGACTTCTGTGTCTCGCAGCGGCTGTGGTGGGCGGGACTTCTGGAGCATTGTGGGCGCCCACAGCGTCTGCGGAGGGTGCCGTCTGCGGAGGGTGCCGAGGGTGCGAGACTTCCGGGGGCGGCGGCCATGGCCCTGATGGCAGGTTGGGCCTAGGAGACCCTACACGCACACAATTTAATCGTGCAGTGGGCCTCTAGTAATCAGTATAAAATATTAATGTGCTATTTTAGTTCTTTTTGTACTGAGTTTTTTAATTTAGTTTGTATTTTGCACTTTATAGCAAATCTCAATTTAGAGTAGCCACATTTCAAGTGCTCTATGGCTATATGTGCTTAGTGGCTATCATTGGGATAGCACAGAACTAGATTAATTCAGTTACAAGGGACTGTCAGATACAAGCTTGTTGTTAACGCATCATTTTATCCACCCCCTCCCTTCCATTCCCCCTTCCCAAGAGACATAGTCTGGTTACCACAACATTTTCTGTTTACCCCACCATTAGCTCATATACAATTGGTAAATTGGAGAATGGTATCAGTATAAACTGAAGTTGTGTTGGTTTACATGTGAATTTTTTTCCCTCAGCAGAGGATCAGAATAGCAGGATTAGGGTTAAACCTTCAAATAGAAAGGAAAAAGCTTCAACCAGCTGCTGCATAGGCAAAGTGCCTAAAGAAAAAAAAAATTTTTTTTAATCTTCACCCAAGGAGGATTTTTTCCCATTGACTTTTTGAGTGAGAGGGGGAAGGAGAGAAGGGAGAGACACATGGTTGGTGTGCTTCCTGCACAACCCCCTGATTGGGGCCGGGGATCTAACCTGCAACCCAGGTACCTGCCCTTGACCAGGAATCTAACCCTTGACCCTTCAGTGTGAGGGCTGACTCTCTTAACTGCTGAGCCAAACCCATCAATGCTGCTGCGCAACTTTTTGTTTAGTGTTCTGGTTATAATAAATTTGCATAATTTTGAGTAATATGCTCCTACTCTTTTTCCTATACGGCTTTATTTTTAGTGTGCAATTTTGCAGAATTCAAAGTTTTTCAAGAAAACATGTTATGGCAAAATACCCATTTCAGACATATGGCTTTCTTTGTGAAATCCCCTGATTTAAGTGTTTGTGGTCTCTGGTTTTGGAGAGATGAGAGGAGGACCAAAGACAATGGGAAACAATGCATTACTTAGAATAAAGTGTGGCTAAGATACCACACCAAACCATCTTGAGAGTGCTTATTAAAAATTCAGTTTTTGGAATCCCATCCCATTTACTGTGAATTAGAATCTGTAAGATTTAACCTTGAAATCTTTTTTTTTTTTTAATAGTGGAGTGTGAGATCCCTGCTGAACCTTATTCAGCCATACCTGTTAACTGCTTTTTAGTTTGAAAAGTGGTTTGGGGTGGTAGAGGTTCTTGAATTTTTCTTTTTAATTTATTGGAATGACTGGTTACTAAAATTATATGTGTTTCAGGTGTACAATTCTATACTACATCATCTATATGTTGTACTAGTGACCCGATGCATGACATTTGAGCACGGTGGGGTGTGGGGGGGTTGTCCTTCAGCCCGGCCTGCACCCTCTCCAATCTGGACACCTCGGGGGATGTCCGACTGCCCTCTCGCAATCCGGGACCACTGGCTCCTAACCGCTCACCTATCTGCCTGCCTGATAGTCCCTAATCACTCTGCTTGCTGGCCTGTTCTTCCTCAACTTCCCCTCCAGCCGGCCTTCTCGTCCTCAACTGCCCCCCCCCCCCACCTCCCGCTGGCCTGCTTGCCCCCATTGACAGCCTGCTTGCGCCACCTTCTCCCCCCCCCCCCCGCCCCTCCCCCGCGCCAGCCTGCTCGCCCACAACTGGCCCTCCCCAAACTGCCCCCCCTTGCCGGCCTGACCACCCCCAACTGCCCTCCCCTCCTGGCCTGATCACCCCTAACCGCCTCTGCCCGGGCCCTGCCACCATGGCTTTGTCCGGAAGGATATCCGGTAGGTCTCCCGGAAGGTCTCCTAGTCTAATTAGAATATTACTCTTTTATTAGTATAGAATTAGCATATTACTCTTTTATTAGTATAGACTAGAGGCCCGGTGCACAAAAATTTGTGCACTCGGGAGGGAGGGGGGTGCCTCAGCCCAGCCTGTGCCCTCTCGCAGCCTGGGACCCCTTGGGAGATAACGACCTGCTGGCTTAGGCCTGCTCCCTGGTGGCAGAGGGCAGGCCCGGTCCCTAGGTGCAGCCCCTGGTCGGGCTCAGAGCAGGGCTGATTGGGGAGTTGGGGCGCCGCCCCCTGTCACTCACAGAGCAGGGCCCATCAGGGGGGTTGGGGCTCCGTACCCTGTCACGCACAGAGTAGGGCCGATCAGGGGGTTGAGGAGCTCCCCCCTGTCACTCACAGAGTAGGGCAGATAGGGGAGTTGGGGCACCGCCCCCTGTCACACACACAGCAAGGCAGATCAGGGGGTTGGGGCGCCTCACCCTGTCACACTCAGGGCAGGGCCGATGGGGAGGTTATGGCTCTACCCCATCACACACAGAGCAGGGCCTGTGGGGGGCGGTTGGGGTGTCGCCCTCTATCACCCATAGAGCAGGGCCAATCGGGGTTGGGGCGCTGCCACTGTCATACTCAGGGCAGGGCCGATGGGGAGGTTATGGCTCTCCCCCGTCACAGCAGGGCCTGTGGCGGGGGGTTGGGGCGCCGCACCCTGTCACACACAGAGCAGGGCCCATCAGGGGGTTGGGGCGCCGCACCCTGTCACACACACAGCCGCAGGGCGATCAGGGGCCTGGGGAGCTCCCCCCTATCAGGCACAGAGCAGGGCTGATCAGGGAATTGGGGCGCCTTTCCCTGTCACGAACAAAGCAGGGCCGATAGGGAGGTTGTGGCCCCGCCCCCTGTCACACACAGAGCCGCAGGGCGATCAGGGGGTTTGGGCGCTTGCCCCCGTCACGCTGATCCCGGTGCCGAGAGGCCTCTCGGCTCTGCTGATCCCGGTCCTGGGAGGCATATTACCCTTTTACTATATAGGATAGAGGCCTGGTGCATGGGTGGGGCTGGCTGGTTTTCCCTGAAGGGTGTCCTTGATCAGGGTGGGGGTCCCCACTGGGGTGCCTGGCCAGCCTGGGTGAGGGGATGATGGCTGTTTGCAGCTGGTCACACACCCTTCAGGATGGGGGTCCCCACTGGGGTGCCTGGCCAGTCTGGGTGAGGGGCTGAGGGGCTATTTTCAGGCTGGCGGGTGACTGAAGCTCCCAACCGCCCCTTTTTTTCTTTTTTCTTTTTTTTTTTTCTTCTGGGCTAGCTTTAGCTCTGAGACTTGGTTCCAGCTCTTAGGCCTCCGCTGCTGAAAGCAGGTATCTGGTTTGTTTGAGTTCTATAATCGAAACACTGTTTCAACTCCAGCTCTGAGATCCCAGCCTGCTGAAAGCAGGTTTCTGGGGTTTTGTTTAGCTTCTACATTTGTAACAATGTTTCAAACTGCAAGCTCAGAGGCCGGCAGTGGCAGGCGGGGAACGTTGGAGTCCTCCGTCACTGAAGCAAGCAAGCCTCATGTTCGCTTCAAGCTGCCTGACTGCCGGCCGCCATCTTGGCTGGCAGTTAATTTGCATATCACCCTGATTAGCCAAAGGGAAGGGTAGCGGACGTACAGCTAATTACCATGTTTCTCTTTTATTACATAGGATGATTAGCCATGGGAAGGGTAGCGGATGTATGGCTAATTACCATGTTTCTCCTTTATTAGATAGGTTTGTGTGTTCACCACCCCATCAAGTCTCCTTCCATCCCTATTTACCTCCTACCGATACTGTCTTCTACCTCCACTCTTCCACCTTTCCCTCTGGTCATCTCCACTGTTGTCAGTGTCTGTGAGATGTGTATTGTTTTGTTTCTTAATGCCTTCAACTTTTATCATCTAGTGCAACCCCTCCTCCTCTCTGAGAGTTGACTGTCTATTGTCTGTTTCAATGAGTCTGTTTCTATTTTGTTAGTATATTTTGTTCATTGGATTCCAAATATAAGTGAAATCATATGGTACTTGTATTTCTCTGACTAGCATATTTCACTTAGCATTATGTTCTCTAGCTCCATCCATGCTGTCTCAAAGAGTAAGAGATCCTTCTTTTTTACAGCTGCATAGCATTCCATTGTGTAAATGTACTACAGTTTCTTTATCTACTCATCTATTCATGGGCACTTGGGCTGCTTCCAAGTCTTAGTGATTGTAAATAACGCTGCTATAAACATAGGAGTGCATATATTCATTCAAATTAGTGTTATGAGTTTTTTTTAATGTATTCCCAGATATGGAATTGCTTTCCACATTGACTATATCAGTCTGCATTCCCACCAACAGTGCTTGAGGGTTCCCTCTTCTCCACATCTTCCACAACACTTACTGTTTGTTGATTATTGGTGAAAGCCATTCTGACAGGTGTAAGGAGATATCTCATATGGTTTTAAATTGCATTTCTCTGATGATTAGTGACATTGAGCATCTTTTCATATCTCTATTGGCCATCTGTCCTCCTGGGAGAACTGTCTATTCAAGTTCGTCGCCCATTTTTAATTGGATTGTTTTGGGGCCTGGGGATCAGGGTGTGTTGACCTACCAGTCTCCGGGTGTTTTCTGACCTTCCTTGATATATGTCTCCTCCTCAGGTGGCCCTCAGTCTGGCCCTGGGACGAGGTGCAAGACAGGTCTGCCTATTCGTCTGCCATGTTAATGTGGTACTTTTATTTCATAGATTTAAGCTATTTCATAGAATGTTTTACTCAAGAATATATGCAAATAAATGTCAGGGCATCTAACCCAGGCTTCTGAATGGATCACTCTGGTTTTCGTTTCACTCAATAAAATTGGCCTTTCCTCCCCCCCCATTATTGATGAGATATTTATGGAAATTTTCATGACAACCTCAACTATAATAAGTGTATTTGTACGATATTCTAGTAGTTCATATTACTAGTTCTGTTTCTTTTGTATTCAACTATAAACCTGATTTTTAATAATTTTTATGAGTTACATCTGAAAAGTATAAATTTTGCATAATTTTTTTTAAAACTGCTAGTATTCATCTTTTCTTTGTAACTGAGTGTGTTGGGTCCTTAGACAATCACTGAACCTGACTGCCCCCAGGTTCAGTGATTGTCTAAGTGGACTCACAGAACCCAGTATATAGTCATTATCATTGCTATGATTTATTATCATGAGAGGATGCAGAGCATAATTAAAGGTAAAGTGCATGTGGGGCAAAATCTGGAGGGAACCAGATACAACCTTCCAAGAATCTTCTCCCAGTAGAGTTATACAGGACAGGTTTCATTCCCCCAGGCATGAATTGTGACAGCACTTGCAAAATGTTGTGTACCAGGGAAGCTTATTAGAAATTTAGTACCCAAGGCTTTCATTGAATTTGAGTTATTATGTAGCCACCTCTGCCTAGCGTGTACAAAAGTCTGGATTCTCAGTGGGAAAAGCAGGTATGCAGCATAAATCATTGGCACAGTGAGTAGCTCTTAGAATTATTGTTGTGGGAATGCTCCTGAAATCTTGGTTCCCACATGCCAGTCAAGGGCAAGCTGTGCAAGCAAGCCTTTCTAAGGATAACAGCCTTAAGCTTGCTATGTTAACTTTTCTGCTCACTAACCTTATTTTTGACCGATTTCTTCTTGATTTTGTTCATTCACACAATGTTTATTGAAGAATTTATAGTCTACTTTGTGAATAGTTTCGTGTTTTACATAAATACATAGTGTTCAGCAAGATAAAATTAAAAACAAGTAGATGAAGAAAACATCAGGCATCTCAAGATGCAGGCTTGTTGAGGAATTTCCTCTTTGAACCACCTACATTGTGCTCAGTACCTAGGTAACCCTCTTATCACTGGCTTTATTGGGTCTTTGAATCTGCTTTAAGCTGGCCCCTATCCGAGGTTAAATTTTGGCTATCCTTTTCTCTTGTCATACTCTTACTTCATTCTGAGTGTCCAGTCTTACTTATTATATGCAAGGCAAAGTTATTGAATCCCTTACTTTTCACTTCTAATGGAAGAGACTTCCAACTCCACTTCAGAATTCCTAGTTCTACATAGATCTGCTCACCATTTCTATTTAATATCTAAAACCTTATAGTCATCTTCTGTCTGTCCCAGTTCACTCTTTTAAATCTTCTTAGTTTTTTCTGTTGACTGAAATAGTTAAATGAGTTCTTACTCGTTTCTACTCATAACAACTGGTTCCTACTGCTAACTAATTTCTGAACCATTTAAATTGTTCTTCCCTCTTCCAGTTTTTGTTCAAACAGTTGAATTATTTTTAACCTGATGCTGAAAAATAAATATGTGGAATGAATTGAAATACTAACGGTTAAATCTTTTTGTGTCATTAATCAATGTTTTTGCAAGTCTGGATTTTTATACCTTAGCTTTTCTTAAGACAAGAAAAACTGTCATTCCTGATGATCTCTGTGATGTGTAGGGTTATTCATGAAACTTATGAGTTACATTTAAACATTTTTTAGGTAGAGTTGATCCTGTTACTAGAAAACTTGACATTTTTTATCATCTTAAAAGCTAGCACCTTCCAAGAGACTTAACTTTTTAAAAACTTGATACTGTTTTAGTTGGGAAATTGGTGAAGGTATTTAAGAAACTGAGAAATAATTACAAAAACACATTGGATAGTTGTGATTTTCAGGTCTGTATTATTGAATTTTTGTACCTCTTTTCCTCTATATATGTTGTGTTTCTGTCATTCCCTAATAACACTTTTATTTTTAAAAAACCCAGAAGTTGTTAGAAATGATATGGATGAGGTTTTGCTCTTCTATACTAATAAAAGGGTAATATGCTAACTAGACTGGACGTCCTTCTGCACAAAGCCACAGTGGCAGAGGCCAAGGCAGAGGTGGTTAGGGGCTATCAGGCCGTCAGGGGGCCAGCTAGGGGCAATCAGGCAGGCAGGCAGGTGAGTGGTTAGGAGCCAGCAGTCCCGGATTGTGAGAGAGGTATCCGACTGCCAGTTTAGGCCCTATCCCGAGGGCCTATACCGGCATTAAGACATCCCCTGAGTGGTCCCAGATTGGAGAGAGTGCAGGCCCGACTGAGGAACCCCTGCCCCGTGCACCAATTTCGTGCACCGGACCTCTAGTCTAATTATAATAACACTAGATGCCCGATGCACGAAATTTGTGTTGGGGCGTGGGGCCCCTCAGCCTGGCAGTCGGACATCCCTCTTGCAATCCGGGTCCCCTTCCTTCTAACCACCCGTCTGCTCGCTCCCTAGCACTGCTGTAGAGGCGGGAGAGGCTCCCGCCACTGCTGCTGCACTCTCCAGCCATGAGCCTGGCTTCTGGCTGAGCGGCGCTCCTGCTGTGGGAGCACACTGACCACCATGGGGCAGCTCCTGCATTGAGCGTCTGCCCCCTGGTGGTCAGTGCATATCATAGCAACCAGTCATTCTGGTTGTTCCATCATAAGGGCTGCTGGGCTTTTATTGTATAGATTGATTGTTCCTTATTAGCCATGTAGTATACTGGTTTGTACTGATTAACCCACATTTTTAGTAGGCTCACAAATACTGTATGTATTAATAAAGAGCATGAATGTGTATGTATTCCTGATCTTATGTAAAATGGTTTAGGGATATATAATGATTATATTAATATATGTGACATGATAGAAGCCAGTTTAAATTAAATATGAAGTAAAACTTATACTTTACTTTTCTTTTTTTAAGGGACCAGTTACTCTCCACAAGAAAATTCACACAACCACAGTAGTCTTCATAGTTCAAATTCACATTCTTCTAATCCAAGCAATAATCCAAGCAAAACTTCAGATGCAGTAAGTATATAAACACACTTAATTTTGTTTGTTTTTTATTTCATTGCAAAACCCAAAACCCCTCACACCAAGTCTTAAGTCTATATGTCCTAAAAAAAATTTTTTTCCATCTAGCTTTTTCTTAATGTTTCTTAAGATTACTGAGATAATCTTATTAGAATTGAGGATTGTCCAAGAACCATCATGATACTATTTATCAGTATTCTTTTAAAGATCAAGATTTTACCATTGAGATATAAAGAACCTCAGATTGTGAATCTTCTGTAGTTAAAATGTTTAACTTGAGCTGCTCTTTCCATAATATATAAACTTCGTATTGATTTCAGAGAGGAAGGGAGAGGGTAAGAAAGATAGAAACATCAATGACGAGAGAGAATCATTGATTGGCTGCCTCCTGCATGCCCCACAGAGGGGATCAATTCTGCAACCAGGGTATGTACCCTGACGGGGAATTGAACCGTGACCTTCTGAGCCACACTGTTGGGGCTATTCAGCAAAAATTTAATAAGGTTTTAATTTGCCAAGCATATGCTAGGCTGTAGTTATGTAGAACTAAGAAAATATGGCTCATCTGAAAGGAACTTTCAGATCTGTAGGGGGGGACCGAAAAATGAACAATTAAAACAGTGCATGTTAACGTTGCTTTGGGAGCACTCAAGATGAGCATGGACTCCCAGATTGATGAGGGAGGTATTAAAGTGTATGTAATGCTACCCAATAGATTGAATGTACTTTAGCCAGTTAAGAGTTCTAGAATTTGTAATAAGCAAAGGGACAGCACGTACAAGAAAAGTGTGAAATAGTGTTGCATTTTGGAGAACTACAGGATTTTGATAATATGGTACGTTGGGAACAGTTCAGGTTACAGAGATGAGTGGGTGTCACTTACAAAGAGTTATGTATCTTGCAAAGAATGTGAATTTTATATAAAGACACTGGAGACCTAGTGAAGGATAAAATTGGTGAAGTAACATCATATTTGCAGCTTAAAACATATCAGATAGCTATTTGTAAAATACATTATAGAAAAGAAAGAACAACAAGAAAGCTATAGAAATGTAGGTTGAGTCCAGCAGATTTTTGTCTTAATTTTCTGGGTGATCATCAGACTTTTATTGGCATTGAAAGACCCTGTAAACTCGCAGCGGTTCTCAACCTGTGGGTCGCGAACAATAAAAATACATCCTGCATATCAGATATTTACATTACGATTCATAACAGTAGCAAAATTACAGTTACGAAGTAGCAACGAAAATAATTTTATGGTTGGGGGTCACCACAACATGAGGAAATGTATTAAAGGGTCGCGGCATTAGGAAGGTTGAGAACCACTGCAAGGGTCTTTACCTAGTTGAAGCAGTGCGGATAGTACATTTTTATGGAAAATTGAGAGCAATGATCCTATCTAATAAAAGAGAAACATGGTAATTAGCGTACGACCGCTACCCTTCCCATTGGCTAATCAGGGCGATATGCAAATTAACTGCCAGCCAAGATGGCGGCCGGCAGCTGGAAGCGAACATGAGGCTTGCTTGCTTCAGTGACCAAGGACTCCAATGTTCCCCGCCTGCCGCTGCTGGCCTCTGAGCTGCAACTCTAAGCAACTGTGTTACAAATAAAGAAGCTAAACAAAACCCCAGAAACCTGTTTTAGTCGGCCAGGCTTCAGCCAGCAGGATCGCAACATTGTTTCAAATACAGAAGGTAAACAAAGGCCAGAAACCTGCTTTCAGCAGGGAAGGCCTAAGAGTTGGAGCCTCAGAACTAAAGCTGGCCCAGAATAAAAAAAAAAAAAAAAAAAAAAGAAAGAAAAAGGAGCGGATGGGAGCTTCAGTCACCCGCCAGCCTGAAAACAGCCCTCAGCCCCTCACCCAGACTGGCCATGCACCCCAATGGGGACCCCCACCCTGATCCAGGACACCCTCAGGGCAAACCAGTCGGCCCCCACCTGTGCACCAGGCCTCTATATAGTAAAAGGGTAATATGCCTCCCAGCACCGGGATCAGCGTGACAGGGGACAGTGCCCAAACCCCGTGATCGCCCTGGGGCTCTGTGTGTGACAGGGGGCGGGGCCACAACCTTCCTATCCGCCCTGCTCTGTTCATGACAGGGGAGGGCACCCCAACCCCCTGATCAGCCCTGCTCTGTGCCTGATGGGTGGAGCTCCCCAACCCCCTGATTGCCCTGCGGCTCTGTGTGTGACAGGCTGCGGTGCCCCAACCCCCTGATCAGCCCTGCTCTGTGTGTGACAGGGTGCGGCGCCCCAACCCCCTGATCAGCCCTGCTCTGTGTGTGACAGCATGCGGCGCCCCAAGTCCCCCTCCCCCCCCCCCCCCCAACAGGCCCTGCTGTGTGTGTGACGGGGGAGAGCCATAACCTCCCCATCGGCCCTGCCCTGAGTGTGACAGGGTGCGGCGCCCCAACCCCCTGATCCGCCCTGCTCTGTGTGTGACAGGGGGCGGTGCCCCAACTCCCCTATGGGCCCTACTCTGTGAATGACAGGGGGGAGCTCCCCAACCTCCTGATGGGCCCTGCTCTGTGTGTGACAGGGGGTGGCGCCGCAACCTCCCCATTGACCCTGCCTTGAGTGTGACAGGGGGCGGTGCCCCAACCCCCCAATCGGCCCTACCCTGAGCGTGACTGAGGGTGGCATCGCAACCTCCCGATCCGCCCTGCTCTGTGCATGACAGGGGGTGGCGCCGCAACCTCCCCATTGACCCTGCCTTGAGTGTGACAGGGGGCGGTGCCCCAACCCCCCAATCGGCCCTACCCTGAGCGTGACTGAGGGTGGCATCGCAACCTCCCGATCCGCCCTGCTCTGTGCATGACGGGGTGGCGCCGCAACCTCCCCATTGACCCTGCCTTGAGTGTGACAGGGGGCGGTGCCCCAACCCCCCAATCAGCCCTACCCTGAGCGTGACTGAGGGTGGCATCGCAACCTCCCGATCTGCCCTGCTCTGTGCATGACAGGGGGCGCTCCAACTCCCCAATCAGCCCTGCTCTGAGCCCGTCCAGGGGCTGCACCTAGGGATTGGGCCTGCCTTCTGCCACCCGGCAACAGGCTTAAGCCAGCAGGTGGTTATCTCCCGAGGGGTCCCAGGCTGCGAGAGGGCACAGGCCGTGCTGAGGGACCCCCCCCCCCCTTCCCCTCGAGTGCACAAATTTTTGTGCACCGGGCCTCTAGTAATTTCATAAAAATAAATGTAGAATAGTTTTAAATATTGTGCTGATCAGGGTCTAGTTGGGAAAACAGAAGTCATGCTTATTATGTTTAGCACAGTTTAATAACTATATGTAGGATTGATTAAGCAGATATTGCAGGTATTGAGGACTGAATTAAACAAAAAGGGACATTGACTGAACACATAGTGATTACCCCTTTGGGCCGAGGAGCAATAGGAAAAAGTTGGAATTACCAGAACTGAATAGCTTAGAAGGAGGTTCCCTGCAGAGCTGGTGATAGTACCTTTCTTTCAGTGTTGTGATGAAGCTAATTCAGGTTTGGAACAGATAGCTGGAAACTAGAACTGTGGCTGCTAGGCTTCTCTTTTGTCCTCCCTTTTAGTCTTCCTCTAATGGCAGAATCTAACACGATTTATGGCTAAATAGAATGTAATTTGCATTATTCCGACCCTAGCATCACAGAACAGAATATAGAAGGGTGGTATTAAGGCAGGGATAAGAGCTTGATAAACTGTCACAGGTGTTATCAAATTGTTTGTAATGGGTTATTGTCAATGAGACATACACAGGATTTTAGAGTGAATAGCTCTGTGTGTGTGTGTGTGTGTGTGTGTGTGTGAGAGAGAGAGAGACAGAGAGAGAGAGAGCGAGACAGAGACAGAGAGAGAGAGAAATGGCTTTACTAATTTACAAAGTTACACCTCTAAAGTTCTGCTGTTAGGAGCGAAGGCAGGCCCTAAAAACATTATTCAGGGAAGACAAATTCTGATTATTTTGATTTTCAAGAAATGGATTAACAGTGAAACCAGAAAGGTTAAATAATGGGCATCATATAGTCTTGAAAGACCCAAATCATAAAGGATGTCAGGGAATTTCATTATAGGAGTGGAAACTGAAGACCATTACTAGATGGATTTAATATTATGTGTTTTCAGGATCAGGGTTTCTCCTTGCTGTAGATTTTAACTGTTGGTATATAATTAACTTGCAATTAGTGGTCTTTTACATTATAATGTACCCAGCTGTTATGACACATGTATCAGTTAGAGACTGTAAATTTAATGTTACCTGAGAAGAGGGCTTTTGAACATTTCTGAAGGTTTCTTAAAAATTGACTTACTTTCTTAAAATCACTTCAAATGGAAGTTTTTGACGAGTGAATAAAACAAAATCACCTTTCATTTAATATTTTCATAATGAAAGAATAAATGAACAGATGGACATTATTTTAACCTTCTTTAAAAAAAAAGTCTTTTCCCATTTTTGAGGTTTTCAAGTTGTAATTCTATCTTTGAAAATCAGTAAGAATATTATTTAGATTACTACATAGACATCTGATTGTATAGTGACTTATATTTATTAAGTTAACTATTGAAAGTCAAGTCGAAATTACCTTATATTTTTAGTGTTAGAGTAAGATTCACATGTAGTTTCCTTCTAAGTACTCAATAAACATTTATTATATCTAACACAGAGCCTACCTAGCCCATAGTTAATATTTAGGAAAAGCTTTATCGAATGCCTCCTGCATTATCTAAATCATGATAGAACTTACAGGTATTATGTAGACTATTTAGATAAGCTATGCATATTTGTGGCTTTTATAAAAAGAAGCCTCTGGATTTCTTTATTTAGAAAAGTTTTTAATTCCCATTTTAAAGACATTATAATTGAAATCTTCCCTTCTGAGTATCCTTCACCAATTTTGATGTGTTGGGAAACATTTTAAATTCAATCTTAGAGGACTGCAGTATCTTCCAACTTCTTATTAGTTAAATACCCTTTGCATATTTTGGAGCTTTTAAGTTTGAAGTTCTCGAGATCTGTTCTCTGTAACCAATCTTGCTTAAAGATATTCCACTTGCCGAAACCGGTTTGGCTCAGTGGATAGAGCGTCGGCCTGCGGACTGAAGGGTCCCGGGTTCGATTCCGGTCAAGGGCATGTACCAGGGTTGCGGGCACATCCCCAATAGGAGATGTGCAGGAGGCAGCTGGTCGATGTTTCTCTCTCATCGATGTTTCTAACTCTCTATCTCTCTCCTTTCCTCTCTGTAAAAAATCAATAAAATATATTTAAAAAAAAAGATATTCCACTTAATTAAAAAAGAAAAGAAATTTATTAGAGAACTCTAAGGTCTCCATGAAAATCTTCGTTACGATGAGTGTCATCTTTGATGTTGTTATTTTATGAACTACTCTTTATTAACAATTCATAAAGTAATTTTCAGGATTGACTTTCATTTCCATAGTTTAACTTGGAGAAGAATGTCTTGAAGTAAGTAGAAAGGGAGATGCTTTTTTTAAGAAGAGAAAAATCAACAGTCATATAAGAGTACTAAAAGACATTTTGAATTGAAGGAGAGCAGTTAGTGGCTCAGTAACTCTTCAGTGCTAGTCTTGTCTTTTAGAGTAGCCATTTTTAAACTTTTCGTCTCAAGATGTCTTGACATTCATGAACATTAAGAGCTTTTCTTTATTTGGACTCTACAGTATTATCAGTATTTACCATGTTCAAAATTAAAACTGATAAATTTGAAACATAATTGATTTAAAATCAATTGTAAACCCATTATATATATAACGTAATATATGTAATTTAAACATTTTTATTTTTAATCCTCACGTGAGGATTTTTCCCCCCATTGGTTTTAGAGCGTGGAAAGGAAGGGGAGAGGGGGGGAAGGAGGAAGGGAGGGAGGGAGAGGGAGAGGGAGAGGGGGAGGGGGAGAGAGAGAGAGAGAGAGAGAGAGAGAGAGAGAGAGAGAGAGAGAATGAATGAATGAATATTGATTGGTTGCCTCCCAGATGTGCCTTGACCACAGGCAGGGATCGAACCTGAAACTCTTCAGTGTGTGGCTGATTTTCTAACCAGTCAGTCACACTGGCCAGGGCTTTTTATTGATTTTGAGAGAGAGAGGGAGGGAGAGGCGGGGGGAGAGAGAGAGAGAAACATCAATGAAGAGAGAGAATCATTGATCAGCTACCTCCTGCATGTACCCTACTGGGGATTGAGCCCATAATCCTGGGCATGTGCCCTGACAGAATCAAACCAGCAACCTTTTGATGCATGCGTGACACCTAACCAACTGAGCAACACCAGCCAGGGTGGCTTGTAATATATTTTATGAACGATATGACTAAAACAAAAAACAGACATTGAACATCTTTTTAATGCCTGACTTAATAGAAGACACCTAGAATTTGGTATCTGCATTTAGTCTTTTGTGAACAAAAATCTGTACAGGCTGAGAAAACACAGTGCTCTTACGGTAGAATGAGGAAAAAAGCAATCATCTTAGTTTTATTATGAAAATAGTTTTGATCTTGTGAAATGATCTGGGAGTCCCTCAACGGTTCCTGGACAATACTTGCAGAACTGCTGCTTTAGGGCATATGTTGGCAACCACATCAAGCTTAATTTAGAAAACTTGGATGTTTTCAGGCCTTGGATGTTTGCTTAGTTCTTAATTTTAGATATTTTTTAATGATGAACTTAATATCTGTGTATCTAATGTATAACATGGTGACACTATTAATAACAGTGCATTGTATAATTGAAATTGCTAAGAGAGAACTTAAATATTTTCATATAAAAAGATAAGTATAGTGTTAACTAGATGGGCAGAAGAACCCTTTCACAGTATATGTATATCAAATCATCCCTATGTACACTTTAAATAAATTATAATTTTATTTGTCAGTTATACCTCAATAGAACTGAAAAGAAATAAAGTGGAATAAAAAGAAGTTGAACAGCCCTAACCGGTTTGGCTCAGTGGATAGAGCGTCGGCCTGCGGACTCAAGGGTTCCAGGTTCGACTCCGGTCCAGGGCATGTACCTTGGTTGCAGGCACATCCCCAGCAGGGGGTGTGCAGGAGGCAGCTGCTGATGTTTCTCTCTCATCGATGTTTCTCTCTATCTCTCTCCCTTCCTCTCTGTAAAAAATTCAATAAAATATATATATTTTTAAAAAGTTGAACACCTGCTGTTTGTTGCACATTAACATTTAAAAAACTCTATTGTGCCGAAACCGGTTTGGCTCAGTGGATAGAGCATCGGCCTGCGGACTGAAAGGTCCCAGGTTCGATTCCGGTCAAGGGCATGTACCTGGGTTGCGGGCATATCCCCAGTAGGAGATGTGCAGGAGGCAGCTGATCAATGTTTCTCTCTCATCGATGTTTCTAACTCTCTATCTCTCTCCCTTCCTCTCTATAAAAAATCAATAAAATATATTTTAAAAAATAAATAAATAAATAAATAAATAACTCTATTGCTTATAGTTTTCCTCCTCCCACCTTAATCTTTTTTGAGGGTGTAAGAGGGGTGGTGAAAGCTAAAGTTGGTAGTATGTAATAATAATGCTATACCCTGGAACACATACTTGTACTAACCTAAGATTTGATAGGCAAAATCAGTGCAGTGTCGTAGACCCATGCTCTTCAAGGTTCTGGTCTTTGAACTTTTAACTGTTCTGCAGTTGTGCCAGAATTTAAATTAACCATTATTAAGTAAACTTTAGTTGATTTTTTTTTTTTTCCTTAAAGCAAGACTTTGGGCCAGGGATACATTATTCTGTTGCAAACTCCTTATCTCCTCCAGGACAGGCAACAGTTTTCAAACCATCACTGGTGAAGAACACTGGTCTAAACCTCTCTCTCATCTACTCTGGTTCACCTGCCTCAAATCTCATTCTTCTACTTCAGACCAAATCAGTAATCCCATATAATCACTTGCCAAGCAATCAAACCAAAAATTTCCAGCTATATCCATAGAAGGGCTCAGTATGCTTAATAATTTAGCTATAGGAGGTAGTAGGTGGGATAGAAGAACTGAATTTTGCCTTCTGTGATTCCTGTAGCTTTGTGTAACCTGATTCTGCAAAGTAGGGGGATTGAGCATTAACTTTCCACTGATTTTAGAGGTTTGGAGGCACAGGACTGATATCCAAATAGCTTCATTATTTAGAGACATAAACTTGAGAGTATAAACATATAACAGGATCTGCAGAATTTCTTCAACCCTAAAAATTATTATGGCATTTCTAGAATTGGTGTTGATTTAGTAAAAATAATGGAATCTGCAGATGTGAATTTTGATCCTTTTTCTACCACTAATTGTTTCTAGCACCTTTGGACAACTTATAAGTCATCTCCACTTCTTTCCTCCTTGGTAAAATTAAAGTTTGAGTTGATAAAAGTTCCTTTCTTTAAGCTTTAAAATTGTGTCACCCTACACTATGGTGAACCCAGAAGAAGGATAGGCTATCAAAGTATAACTATTTTATTTTACTGGTAAACTTAAAGCTTTTAAAAAAAAATAGTTAAGAAATTCATCTGAAATATACTTGGAATTCTACCAGATTTCCTGTGGCCAGTGCTGCAGGCACTTAAACTTTCACTTTTTGAGATCAGTTCCATGAGAACTGGGCCTTTCGGGTTTTTTTGAATTCCATTCTAATTTTACAGTGCCTTTAAAATAACTACAAGAGAGTGTCTGAGAATGTTCAAAAGACAGACCAGTTTTAGTTATAGGAAAAATGTGTGATGCTGCTGATTATATTATGTGAGACAGGTTTAATAAATACTTGACCCATCTCATGTGTTTTGAAGATGAAACAAATTCATTGCCTTTAATTAGCTTTGTGTTTACATTTTTAAGTCTTGTGCGTTTTTCCCCAATAAGTAACAGTAAATATAAGCAGGTTGTTCTCTATTACACTGTATAAGATAACTATTGTGCCTTGTGAGTTTAGAGCTGATGTGCTCTCATGCCATCAGATCAGTTGAGAGAACTCTCTAATCCCTTACCCCCACCCCCACCAATGTGACTAGATTTCAGCAGTTAAAATTATGATAATGGGTACTTTTGTAATGCTTTTCAAAAGTCAAGATGTTGTGAAGTTAATATTTTTCTTCCTGCACCTAATAAACTAGTATTTATTAATCTGTTTAATTTGATATTTATTAATTTGCTTAACATATTTTATAAAGTTTTTCATTGTTATCTTTGAAGGTTTTCATAGGCTAAGGTCTCCTAAGGTGTGTGTGTGTGTGTGTGTGTGTGATTACATCCTAGATCAGGGCACCTTTATCTTATTAGTCTTTTCATATATACTTTGAAAACCATTGACATTCTTGATATTTCATATCAAGTTATTAAACAGTATTAACATTTTCTAATTTTTAAAAATATTTTTTTAAGTCTTATGATTCTGCAGATGACTGGTCTGAGCACATTAGCTCTTCTGGGAAAAAATACTACTACAATTGTCGAACAGAAGTTTCACAGTGGGAAAAACCAAAAGAGTGGCTTGAAAGGTATTTGCTCTTAATCTAATTGAACAGTATTTCTCATTCTTGATTCTATCGGTTAACATTTTAGAACATTAAACATTATAAGTTTAGGTTTCTTATAGTGATATTTACTCTCCTATTTAATTGCAGTGATTGATTAGTCCATCGTCTGTGTTTGCCATAATTTTCTTTTACCTTAAAAAAACTAGGACAGATTAAGCAACTGTCCATCAGGGCCTTGTGAAGAGTTGGTGTACTTAATTTAAAATTTTATATTAGTTCACATTTATTCATCTTTATTTAATTTGTAGTAGAAATCTTTATAATTCTTGTGAGACAGTATGTTACCTTCATATATGTAGAATTAATATGGCAGAGTTTTGGTTGTAGGGTTAATGTCATATAAATAAGTGGTATAATATTGCCACCAGTGGAAACATTAATGTTTTGTTTGCTGTATCCCATGTGCCACATCAATAACATAATAATATGGCTATATTTAGTTATTTTATTTTGCATATACAATTTTTGTTCAACATTTGGCCAGAAGTGTTATATGTAGACTCATTGTACATGATTTAATTATTATGGGTTTATTTTTTATTTTTAGAGAACAGAGACAGAAAGAAGCAAACAAGATGGCAGTTAATAGCTTCCCAAAAGATAGGGATTACAGAAGAGAGGTGATGCAAGCAACGGCCACTAGTGCGTTTGCCAGTGGAAGTAAGTATTTTTTTCTTTGAAATAGTAATGATGTTTACTTCATTCCTGTAGTTCATTTATGCTGTAGATCTAAGTGCATAAACATTTACATATGTAAACTAAAATAAACAGGAATATAAAGGGTATCTTTATGTTGGATCTGTTTCCCTGATCACCATTTTGTTTCCTGAAAAGGGAAAGTATGCACAGGGGAATAATATACACATGTATTCATTACTATCCTTAATGGCTGTAATGCAGTTAAGTTGGTAAAAAAATAAAACTTCATTTTGTAGATTGACTTCTTTTTAAAACAGGAGCTTCCCCCTACCCATTCACTCCCACCCCCCATGTCGAATTGTGAACTATTAAACTGGGCACTAAAATCCCTTCCAGAACTCCTTGGGCTTTGATTTAATAATTGAATCAATGCCTCACACAGATAGTGACATCAAAGTACCTATTGTTGTTTTTTCAGTGAAAAACTTGTTTTGGAATTGGTTTCAGCATGACCATAGATATGCATAACATTTCCATGCATAACCTTAATGTTCTTTGGAGGTCAGATTTTGTCTATGTGGGACAATATAAGTAGCATACATTTGTTTTTAACTCAAATTTGAATTTGAGTTTCAAGCTGTTACTAGACATATCATGTTCCCAGTGGTTTCTCTTATCTAGAATAAAATTTAAATGCCAGAAAGAGTTTTGGGGCCCTTTATCAAATTTTGAAATATCGAAATTTTGAGAAGAATTTTCAGGTTTGTTCTAGGAATTCGCAGACTTAAGCATTTGAATTTTCCTCCTATAATTCAAAACAAAAAAGAAGATCTATTTAGTCTCAGCAGAGGATATTAATATTTTGATGGGAATAATTATTTAAGATGAAACAGCATAGTTCTGTGGGACTAAATGTTTAAGATATATTTCTTGGAACATTTAATTTTTTATATTAGTGAAATTATACTTAGTTCTTAGAAAACAAAATGATTTAAAGTACTAAAGCTAGCCCTAGCTGGTTTTTCTCAGTGGGTAGAGTGCCAGTGTGCAGATTGAAAGGTCCTGGGTTCAATTCTGGTCAAGGGCACATGCTTGGGTTGCGGGCTCTATCCCAGTAGAAGGTGTGCAGGAGAGAGCCAATCAATGATTCTCTCTCATCAATTGATGTTTCTATCTCTCCCTCTCTAAAATCAATTAAAAAAATTTTTTTAATTGTGTTTCTTAAAAATAAAGTACTAAAGTTAGGAAATTAGGAATGATATTATGAGATGGAAGACTTAGGTTCTAGTCCCATTAAACTTAATATCTTAAATGACTGTGTCTTTTGGCAAACAATTAGAAATGAGATAAAGGCTTTTCTCTCCAGGTTTTTTAAAAACAACAGTACAACAGTAGCACCCAGCTTGTGGGCCTCTTGAACAAATTGTGTTGGGGAGGTGTAGTTGGGTATTGAGGAAGAGTGGCAAATGGGTGTAAAAAAGAATAACTTCTTTTTTTAAAAAAAAACTTACTGTGCTAGGCTTCTCCAGAGAGGAAAAAGATCAGAGCCTAGTATGTCTACTTTAGTCTTTCCAACATAACCTGTCATTTAAGTCATTCCTCCTCCATTGGGATAGAGCAGTGGTTCCCAACCTTTTTTTCGGCCATGCCCCACCTAAGCATCTCTAAAATCCTGATCCCCCCCTGCCCCGTGATATATAATTCTTATTTAAAAAGTGAACTCCTCTATTCACATGGAGGAAGCCTAAAAGGCCATTAACCCTTTGCGGTCATATTAAATTTGGACATGGGTGTCATACTGGTCGGAATTAATTTCCATTGAAAGAGCAGTGATACATAACATGCAAGATTATGAAGGATAAACAAGATTCATTAATTCTTTTTTGGAACTACGTCACTACTAGTAGAATCACTACAAACGTTATCACTTTCTACGTCAGAGTCAGTATTCAAGGTGCCAAAATAAAACTCTTCATTGTTACTTTCAGATTCGCAGTACACTTCTTTCAGTAACTTTCTTTTTGCCATTTTGGAGTACTATTTTGAAATATCTTAACAAGCGAGAATGCCTAATTACAGTTAAACGTAATTTGTAAAGCTTTATTTGAAATTCTGCGAAGTATCTCCGAAGCTTGTCGATTTCTTCACTCTCAAAAGGCGACTGACTCGCCACGGTGTTTTGCATGGCGAGTGTGGAACGACCACGTTTGTTTATATTGAGTTTCGATATCTCCGATTTGTCGGGGCAGTATTTTGGTTCGTGACAAGGTCGCTTAGACACTTAAGAGCTTTCAGAGAAATTATGAACTGATACATGAATGAATAGAGTTAAGATTCGTACGGTTCCTTGCTGTGGTGGCTGAGAGCAGACATACGACCGGAACGGTAAAAAAGCTTTGGTGGCTGAGAGTAGACAAATGACTGTAAAGGGTTAACTTGGTCTAATAAACAAGCTTCCAAAGAACATGGCATCCATGAAAGAGAAAAATAAAAGGACAATTGTTAGAAAAATAATATGAAGTGATATGAAAAATAGCAAGTAAAGCTTCAAAACATATAATAGAGAACCGAAATGCATAAATATGTCACAATATGAGGCCCCTAGAACCATAAGAAATGCAAAAAATTCACTGCTAATAATTCATTCCCAAATTACCCTCCTTAAAAATTAAATTGCCTCCCTGTGGGGCGTATGCCCCACATTGGGTACCACTGGGGTAGAATAACTGAAGGGGGTAATTCGAGATCTGATAGAAATATTGATGGAAGTGAATATACACTTTTTCTCTTTTTAATAAACCATTTTTAAGAAAATCAAATCCGTTGTGTTAATCCCATGACCTAGATACATTTGGGGACATAGACTTTTTTTCTGTCTGCATATAAATAAGTATATATATCTTTTCCACCAAAAATGGAATTATGTGTAACTTTAAAAAATCCTTATTTTCAGTAATATTTCAAAGATATGTTCCCAAATCAGTTTATATTTTTGGATGTGTTCTCATTTATAAATAATCTTTTATACATGGATATTTAGGTGGTTTTGCCTCTTCCTGTTATTGTAAAAAAATGCTAAATATCTTTGCTCACTTATCTGATTACTTCCTTAGCTAATTTTCTAGAAGTGCAAATGATGATTCAGTGGGTCTGTACTTGTGTTGAAATGTAATCTGTATCACATTTTTTGAATTTTAAATAATGTTTGCGAAAGGGCCTCAGCTATATTGTTGCTTCCCCCCCCCCCCCCCCCACCAATTGGTCAACTGAGCTGTACTTGATGTGTTGTAGTAATAAAGACACTAAGCCATTTAAGTGTTTAACTTTATCTAGAAAATGTTGACAGAGTTTTCACATCTGACCAGTACATTAGTGTTCATGTAGGATAAGGCTTAAAGCTCTGTAATTCCAACTGCCAATAAAAGAAATATGTGTGTGTATGTGTTATATGGAAAAATAGGTTTTAGAGCAGTTTTAGTTTGTTGTTTTTGTTTTTTGCAATGTAGCAGATAATGTTATCCAAACTTGGCATTGAGAATTATATGGATAAAATTTTTAATTTGATATTACTGCTACCAGATTATTTTTGTCATCTTTAATATGTGCATTATAAAGTGATTGCTGGATGGTTAGAGAGACTTTAACATGGGGTTTCTCAACAGTTAACACCAAGGATATTTAGAGTCAGGTAATTCTTTGTTGTGGGATGCTGTCCTGTGTGTGTTGTAGGATATATATAGAGCACCATACCTGGCCTCTATATACTTGATGCCTCTCTTCTCCCCAATTGTGACAACCAAAAATGTCTCCCGACATTTGCTAAATATCCTTGTGGGGGATGTGAAAATAGAGTCCCTGCTTGAACTGTTCCGTAGAGTTGTAATAGAAAACTGTTGCAGCTATATCTTTATATCCTGTAATCCTGCTGCTGGGGTATTTTTTTTGTCAAAGCTTACAAATGTTAGAAGAAATATCTTTAATTTCCAACTGAATGTATTTACTTTGACTATTGTAATCATATAGAACTAAAAGGAATTTTTCTTGGTCTATGAAATGAAAGTTCTAGGTAACCAAGTGACAGGATTGGTGGGAATTGGGCATGGTATTATTTCTGTTATGTCTGTCCCTAAAAGTTTCTATCGTAGTAGTATTCTTTTCAGGAAGACACTCTAGAATAAAACTTTTTAAGTTTTATGTGCATGCAAGTTGATAGATTGAGGTTTTTTGGCAGTACCTTCTATTTTGGTTCAACATGTAGGAGCTGTGCACTGATGAGTTGAAAACTGATTTGTAGTTTCAGCATATTTCCTTCTTTGTGCTGTCTTGGTCTCTAGACTTGGAGGAACTATGAATTGGAAAAAAGGATACAGTATTCGACAGGGAGGGCATCCTCTGATATTATCATTACATAGAATGTGCTTTAATCTTAAAATGTTTCTCTACTTGGAAACATAATAAAACATACTGTTTAATTCTTTAGTTACTGATTAAACTGTTGTAATGTAGGCTACAGATTTTTTGATAAATACAAATTTTGTTACCATGATTGTTGATTTTTTCCTTCTTTTGCACTCTCTGTGGAGGCAAAAGTACTTCTGAATTTGAAATATTTTGTGGCTTTAAATTGGAAGAGGATTTGTTTTGAAAGTAACTAATAATGGCAAATGGATTTTTTTTTTTTTTTTTTTTTTTTTACTATGCTGTGGATGTAGGACTTCTGTTTTCAGATAGCATTATCTATAACTTGATTTTATAACCACTTCTGGTATAAAATATGTTCATTGTTAATTCGATCATCCCAAAACAGGTCATTTAAGCCCTCGCACAAACTACTTTAGAGCCCACAAATTAGCTTACTTTAGTGTTCAGGAAGATCAGGCTAATAAAGCTAATATGCCTTTTGTTTAATAATGTGGACAATTCAGTTAATTATTAGAACCAAAGGTCTATATTTTAAAAGATTGGACCATTTACTTTTTTAATTAATAAAATTTTAAAAATTATTTTGCCTGAGTATTTTTAATGTTTTGTTTGAACAACTGTGGTTCTAAAGAATACCCAAAGAGTTGTAGCCCACTTGAAATATTGAGTATAGATTAGTGGTTATAGTTGAGCTAAAATTTTTTCCAGCATTTAGACATTTATATGCTAAAACTGCAGACACTAACTGGGCTTGCAGTTTTATTAAAAGTACAAGTATGTTGCTAAATTAGCTGATGTTCAAGACAGGATTCTAACATAATCTTTTTTCTTCCCCCTTCCATCACCGTCATTCCAACATCTCTTTTTTCGAACTGTGAACTAAAGTGGAAGACAAGCATTCCAGTGATGCCAGTAGTTTGCTCCCACAGAATATTTTGTCTCAAACAAGCAGACACAATGACAGAGACTACAGACTGCCAAGAGCAGAGACTCACAGTAGTTCTACGCCAGTACAGCACCCCATCAAACCAGTGGTTCATCCAACTGCTACCCCAAGCACTGTTCCTTCTAGTCAATTTATGCTACAGTCTGATCACCAGCCAAAGAAATCATTTGATGCTAATGGAGCATCTACTTTATCAAAACTGCCTACACCCACATCTTCTGTCCCTGCACAGAAAACAGAAAGAAAAGGTATGCCATTATTACTAGATGTGCTGCACGTTGAACTATATATAGTTTCTGAATTTCTGATTATATTACATTATTTCCATTAGCTTACATAAGACTTAATTAAAAACTTTAAGTCTTTTAGAATGTTACTGCATAAATATATAGGTCTAGAGTTAGCCATATTCGTTTTTTCTTTTAATTTTTAATTATGAAGCCTCATAACTGTTTTTTTTTTTTCATTTACACTTTACAGTCCAGTACTTAATTTATAATACTTAGTAATGGTTTAAATAACTTAACAAAGCCAAGTGACTGTCCCTTCATATTTGTGTAAATTTTTTTGGTGATAATTTTCTTGATTTAGTTTAGAAATTGTCCCAATTTTCTATTAAAATTTAAGTATGAATAGAGACAGTTTTAAAACTTGCCATTTTTATATAATACCAGCTATAGATTTGAGTTTTTGAATTACAAAACTGAGTCATGCGCCTCAAGATAAGGAGTTTTATTGTCTGAAGAGTAGAAGTTAAACTTTGCAACCTAAACTGTGTTTATCCAACTCAGTGCTAAAGCCATATACCAAGTTCAAAAAAGTGACAACTACTTGGGAGGTGACACAAAAACAAAAGCAGGGTGTATTTGCCTAGACCACTCACAGTGCTAAACTTATGCTCCATAGTAAGTTTTAAGAAACCTAAGAAAATGGCCTTGGTTGGTGGTTCAGTGGTTAGAGCATCGGCCCTCACACTGAAGGGTCACTGGTTCAGTTCTCTCAGGACCATGTACCTCGGTTGCAAGTTCTATCCCCGGCCCTGTCGTGTGAGAGGCAGGTAACCAATTGATGTGTCTCTTTCACATTGATGTTCTCTCTCCCACTCCTCCCTTACTCCCTTCCTTCGTCCCTCTCCCCCTCTCTCCCTTCCAATCTCTCTAAAAATCACTGGAAAAAATATCCTTGGGTGGAGACTTCAAAAAAAAGAAAAGAAACTAAGGAAATGAAAAGGCAATAATTAATTGTGGGTAGACCCATTAGGAAGTGAATTAACTAATTAGTATTAATAAATGTCAAGAAACTTTTAAATGTCTTGTGGGTTTAGCAGATGAGGTCCAGCTACACATGGACCTTAGGCCACATCTGAGCTGGTCTCTCCCTGACTCCTACCCCATGCATAATCTTTTCCCCTTCTAGAGCCCAACTTGAGGGCCAAGGGTAGGTGTACAAGTCATATTTAATCTGATGCAGAATTAAATATACAGAGAGAATTCTTGAAAGATGAAAACTGAATGCACTTTCTAATGGATGTTACGGTTTTTCAGTTCTTAAAAAGTCTATCTCATATTACCTTCCATATAGTTTGTTTGTTTGTTTGTTTGTTTGTTTTAATCTTCACCCAAGGACATGTTCTTGATTTTAGAGAGGTGAAGGGAAAGTGAGAGAAACATCTATGAAAAAGACATATCGATCGGTTGCCTCCAACCTGCCCTGACTGGGGATCAAACCTGCAACCTGGGTATGTGCCCTGACTGGAAATCAAACCTATAACCCTTCAGTGCTTTGGATGAAGCTCCAACTACCTGAGCCACACCAGCCAGGGCTACCCCTTGTTCATTTTAACACTTTTTAGCTTTTATTTCCCTTTTGAAATTCCTTTCTTCCCTGCCTTCTGGAATACTGCTACTCTTAAATTTCCTTTTTCTATAATCTTCTGCCTCTTAAATAACAGTAGCATTCAGTGATTCTGTGTGTGTGTGTGTGTGTGTGTGTGTGTGTGTGTGTGTGTGTGTGTTTGCTCAACATACTCTCTTTTGCTACGCATTCTTAACTTACATAATGCTTTCCTTCTCTACGCACTTGTTATTTGTTACATCTCAGAATACAGTGTGTGTCCCAAATTCCTCTCTTTTCCCACAATTTAGTCTTAGGTTCTCAATAAGTGACAACACCTCCCCCCAACTATTCCTTGTTCTTCAACATTTCTAACCCAGCTCCTCCAACCCATCCATCAACAAATCTTGGATTCTTCCTCCTATATCTTATTTGCATATATTCTTCTTCTTGTTTATGCAACTGCCATTATTAACTCCGGTCATCTCTCCTGAACTAACCTGATTACTGCTCTGCTTGTTTTTACCCAGTTTGTCCCCTTACGGTGGCATCATTATAAAATTTAGTTTGGATTGTATCACTTCCTTGTTTTAAATGTTCTAATGGTTTCCCATTATCCAAAGGATAAAGTTCAGACTTAATAGTAAGGTTAAAATAAGTACTTTACAATCTGGTTTCAGTCTGTCTTACTAGCTTGACCTCCAACAATCCACTCTTACATTTCCTATATTTCATTTGTTGCAAATTTGTACATTTCTTAGGGCATGTTATGTTCTTTCATGTTTTGAGCCTTTGCTGAAAAGAAAGACATATTTCTTTTATTCCCATTCTGTTGAACTCAGTACCTTTTGTTTAAGAGCTAGCTCTAATGTCCTTTGGTTCTCAGCATTAGTTAACCTCTCCCACCCAATCTGTGTTTTGCAAACACTTTGTACTTTTGTTTATTATAGCATTTATCACATAATTTTAGTTCCTTCAATTAGACTGTATCCTTTTTAGGGTTAGACGTTATATTTTGCTTCATTTGTACTTTGTTCACTAACTATCCATGCTTCAAGCACCATTTCTGACAAACTTAACAATTAAAAATTAACAATGGGGAGCATTATCTCAATTCGTTGAGGTTCTGCTTCCAGGCATATGTCGACAGTTCGGCTCCAATAAACTCACAAAAATTCTTAAAAAAAAAAAAAATTAACAATGTACCACCACATTTGGTGCTAGGTCTTTTATATACATTTTAATTTATTCCTTAAAACAACATCTTGAGGGAGGAGATATTTTCTCTTATTAGATATGAAGAGCCTGAACATTGCCACCAGGCGTTAGTGGCAGCTTCTCCAAAATTCATGTTGTTTTCATAAAACCATAATGAAAGACCCATAAAGTCTATATTAACTTAGATTTCTGTAATTTAATAATTTTATTGAACTTACAGGAAGAAACTCAATTACCTTGGAATTGCCTATTTATATAGGGAAAATTGTATAGTCTTTCCAAGCACTTCTCCTGGCATGTGAACTGAAGACAATATTGTTTCCTTAAATAAGAAATTGGGTATTTTTAGATTGCTTTTCACTTGGTCTAAATTTGTGAAGCACCCATTAATTTGAAATATTTTTTTCCCTCAGTGGAGACATTGTTATTTAAATTAAGCTTCCTATTGACTCTTCTTATCAATGTAGTGATTTCCTTGTTTGTATTTTCCTTAACAATTTATATGAAGAGGTTGATGGTTCAAATAAAAGTGGTCTCTTGATCTTAAGTGCTTATAGGGTAGCTAAGCTGTATTAAATAATACAAGAGCAGGATCTTTCTTAACCACTAACCTATCCATAATGTTTGACAAATGTAGACAGTAAATATTTGTTGTAGAGGGAGAAATAATTGTAAGAATGGTAATGAGTGTGTTGAGGATTCGGGGAAATGCCTGGGCATTGATCATGATTTAAAAAATGTATTTGGAAGAAGAGTGTTATATGTGTTGTGCATCTAGATTCCTTTTTTAAAAAAATATATACTTTATTGATTTTTTAGAGAGGAAGGGAGAGGGATAGAGAGTTAGAAACATCAATGAGAGAGAAACATCGATCAGCTGCCTCCTGCACACCTCCTACTGGGGATGTGCCGGCAACCAAGGTACATGCCCTTGACTGGAATCGAACCTGGGACCCTTCAGTCCACAGGCCAACGCTCTATCCACTGAGCCAAACCAGTTAGGGCAGATTTAGATTCCCCAGTGTGTCTCTTGAGAAAAAGATAAATCAAAATCTACCTTTGCTTGAAGGAACAAGTGTGAAAAAGCTGTGAAACTACGATTTTGTAGAGAATAATTCTTGTGTAGGGTAGGGTTTAACAAGAGGGAGGTCAGATACCACCTTTCAGATATTTACTGTTAGGGTAACAATTGAATATCTATTGGCAAGATTAATACTGGACAGCCATACAATAAAGTAACAAACTGATGTGCTGAAATATCTAAAACTGATTTTTGTCGGTTTGCACCCCCGTGTCCATTCTATAAACTGGCCCTAACTCCACCCTCCCTTCCAGATTTGTGAAATGACAAAATAGGCAGGAAACAAGGGTCCTTGTTCTTTGCTTTGGTCACATAAGTGCCAGAGTTCGAAGAGTTTATTGACCTTCATTAACAAGTTTCTTATGATTTATTAGCATAGATAAGTTTGAAAGGTAAATGGAGTGGCCACAGAAGCAGACCTATGCAGTAGGTCTTAGAAGATGCTGTCTGATATTCACATAGTTAGTTGCTGGTTCCATAGTTTTCATTTAATGGTTATTCATTCATTAAAACTTTTTAATAGAGATATTCTTGCCTTTAGACATGTCATTTGCTCAAACCATAACTGGTTTCCATACTATTCATCAATAATCTTTTTTTTTTAAATATATTTTATTGTTTTTTTACAGAGAGGAAGGGAGAGGGATAGAGAGTTAGAAACATCGATGAGAGAGAAACATCGATCAGCTGCCTCCTGCACATCTCCTACTGGGGATGTGCCCACAACCCAGGTACATGCTCTTGACCGGAATCGAACCTGGGACCTTTCAGTCTGCAGGCCGACGCTCTAGCCACTGAGCCAAAGCGGTTTCAGCATCAATAATCTTTTCTCATAAAACTGTAAAAGGTATTATCCTCAGGGTAAATAAAAGAATTAGAAATTAAGGATGTTTATTTTTTGTTACTTAATTTTTTTATGTGTGGTATGTATTAATTTTCTACTATTTTGGATTGAAGAACAACACTGAAGAATTTCCAAGCCTTTGTTAGTTTTTCAAATCTGTGGATAGATTTAGCAGCACCAAAGTAAATTTGAAAACAACTCACACCTTCTCCCACTCCTGTCACTGAAAGCAAAAGAAAATCACAGTAGAAATAATAAGAAGAGTAAAGATCATTTCAGAAGGATGTGGATATTGATTCGTGCAGGAAGTAAAGGAAGTTCATATAGAGCTTGTTTTGTTCCAAACATTAATTAAGATTCCTCTAAGCTGTATATTTACTAAATTGAACTTTAAGATGATTTGGAGAAAACTGCTACTATGGTCTATAATTGCCCCATAAAATGTAATAACTGATAGCTGGTTTTCAAAAAGAAAATCAAGTTTCTTTATGCTTGTCTACAGGCATGGGCAAAAGTAGGTTTATGGTTGTTCATATGGAAAATAATACAATTTATATATATAAAAGCCTAAGTGACCGGCTGGTAGCTATGATGCGAACTGTCCACCGGGGGCAGATGCTCAACGCAGGAGCTGCTGAGCAACAGCAACTTTGCAGAGACACCCTCTCGCACTCCGGAACCCCTCAGGGGATGTCGGACAGCCGGTTTTGGCCCAATCCCCGTAGGCCAGGCCGAGGGACCCCACTCACTCCACAGACGCCCTTTGAGCCCTGGTGCCACCCCAGGTGTAGCTGGCCTGGGAGTGACTGTGGGAGGTTGGCTCCAGGGCATGTCCTGCCCGTCTCACCCAGTCCCGCCCTGTCAGCCGCCTTCTAATTAATTTACTTTCAATGTGCACAAGTCCATGCACCAGGCCTCTAGTAATAAATAATGATACAAGAATAAACTCTCTTTGTGTACTTGGAACTGTAAACCTATTTTTGCCTACCCCTGTTTGAAGCCAAAACAGTAAAGCTTAACGTCATAGGCTATCTGCTAGACTTATACACCCTCCTTTAAAATGTTTCTCTTCAAAAATTAAAATGTCTTATACCTTTTAACTTGATCATAATTGATCAGTACATCCTGAGGTTTATATTTTAGAGAGCTATTGCTCCTAGTTCTTTTGACCGTTACAGTAGCCTCATAAAAAGGCTGGTAGAGGAGTCCATCTATACTAATAAAAGCCTATGTGGTCGTCACGCCCTCATGCCGTGATAATCCATCACCAGGAGGCTGCGTGCACAGCTGATGTGTGCGGGTGGGCAGGGACTTGATGCTGCTTCCACAGTGTGGAGGCGGGCCTGACAGCTCCACGCAGCAGAGGCAGGACCCCCGGCTCCAGACTACCTCTTTGGTGCAATCCATCGAGGAGCCCCGGATGGGTGGGCGGGGCCTACCTCTTTGGGGAGATCACAGGGCTGGGGACCCCCCTCCCCCCATTTCGTGCACCGGGCCTCTAGTTTCCAATAAGCTTATTAGAAAAAAATATCCCATTTTCTTTGGAGCTATGAAAAGAAATAAATGTTCAGTTCCTAGAATTCGAAATGAAGATTTAGTTATTGGTAGCAGTGTAAACATTCAGATACAGTGTGCCTGAAATCTATATATCATAGTAACAGTCTTAAATCAGTAATATAATATATATAAGCTTAAATCTTCAAAAAACGTGTATGTATGGGAAATTAAAGATACTTTAGCAATTTCTATTTCCTAAATAAAGAGTGATTTTATTGCCTGGCTGTCATGCCTCAGTGGTTGAGTGTCGACCTATGAACCAGGAGGTCATGATTTAATTCCCGGTCAGGGCACATGCTTAGGTTGCGGGCTCGATCCCAGTGTGGGATGTCCAAGAGGCAGCCAGTTAATGATTCTCTCTTATCATTGATGTTTCTGTCTCTCCCTTCCTCTCTGAAATCAATAAAAATAAAATTTTTTTTTAAAAAAAGAGTGATACTATTGTTTGAGTACGTAGACATTTTATGCAATGCAATCAGAGTAGCGGTTCTGGATGACTCATATTTCCAATTGCGGGGAGGGCTCATTTGGCCTTATAATATTGAGCCAAATGACTATTGCTCTCAATCAGAATCAGATGGGATTTAGCATCCTTATCCTTTCTATTCCTCTCAAGATGTTTTCCAACAGCAACAGCTTTCTTAATTAAATGGTAGAGATCCTCAGGAAGACCAGGAGCAAGTCCTTTGGACTTAAAGAATTTCCAAGATCTCACTGCCTGTCACAAAACGTACCTGTTCAATGTCTTGTGAGTTTCTCAGGATCACACTGATTTCTAAGGGAGTCAGGCCTTTCATGTTCAGTTTGTAGATCTGCTCCTGCATGTTGTCAGGCATTAATTCCAGCCAGGTGGGAATGCTGTGGTGGTAGGGCAGAATAGACTGGGACAGGCCCTTCCCTGAGAGTGTGTGACCAATGATGGCAGTGAAAAAGAGTGTAAATTTTCATATTTAGTCTTTAGACCAATATTGTAAGAGACAATGTATGAACATCTTGAATAGTCCAGTCTTAAGTTCTCTGTTTTAATGCTCTTTTTTGTCCATAAAAGTCACAGTATTAGTAAAATTCCATGAAAATACCAGTTTGTGTTCATTTTCCTGTTGGTGCACATTTGTTTGTTTCTAGTTTTATACTAAAAACAAACAGACCTAGCTGGTTTGGCTCAGTGGATAGAGCATCAGTCTGCAACTGAAGGGTCCCAGGTTTGATTCCAATCAAAGGCACATGTATCTCTCTCTTCCTCTCCCTTCCTCTCTGAAATCAATAGAAATATGTTTTAAAAAATAAAATAAAACATAACACTGTGATAAAAATTGTTGAATGTTCCCAGCCGGTATGGCTCAGTGGTTGACCTATGAACCAGGAGGTCATAGTTTGATTCCCAATCAGGATACATGCCTGGGTTGCAGGCTCCCTGGTGTGCAGCTGATCAATGATTCTCTATCATCAATGATGTTTCTGTTTCTCTTTCCCTCTCCCATTCTCTCTTTGAAATAAATAAAAATATATTTTTAAAAAATTGTTGAATGTTTTTCCTGGTTTACATAGTTTATAAACTACGGTATATACCTATGAGGGATTGAGGGGTCACAAAGTGTGTGTACAGCTCTGGTTTTTCTAATCTAGATAATGCCTAATTGTTATTTTCCAATGTGGTTATGTTAGTGTAGTTCCCACCAGAAATTTAAAGTGTTCCTGTTACTCTTTGCTAACATTTGTCGGACTTTTAAATTTTTGTCAATGTGATGAACGTAAAAGGATACCCTGTTGCTTTTAATTTTCATTTTCCTGATTATCAATGAAGTTCAGCATCTTTTGCAATTTTTTTTTAATAAAGCTATTCAAATATCTTCTGTGAAATGTCATTTCGTGTCTTTTATTTGATTTTATATTGTGTACTTTGTCCTTTTTGATTTATAGTAGTTCCTTAAAATATTTTGGTTACTAATACTTTTGATGTAATTCTTTTTGCTTTTTGTAAATTTCTGCATCCTGTTGTCAAATATATCTTCCTATAT
Source organism: Myotis nattereri (assembly GCF_964212035.1). Lineage (NCBI taxonomy): Eukaryota > Metazoa > Chordata > Mammalia > Chiroptera > Vespertilionidae > Myotis > Myotis nattereri. Next base: position 97,157,282 of record NC_138075.1, read on the forward strand.
TTTCTCTACTAGTTTTAAATATTTAAATACACATGCAGAAGTTTAAATTAACCTTAATTTGGTTTTGTTTTAAATGTAAGTTTTTATATCTGGCAAGACGGGCCACAAGTTTTGTTCTTTATCATAATCTTAGCCTATTCTGGGGTTGCTCACCATGCATGGTACCTGTCCTGATTTGTATTAAGACCATTGTTATATTTAGGTAGGTTGTTATTTTGGTCATAGATATTTTCACCTTTAATTATTTTATCAGACATATAACATTAAGTCCTGGAGAATTGTATTGTCCTTTTATCCTAATGGAAGCTTCCATGAATGTGTAGTTAATACACAAAAGTGTTTGGGACAGCATTACTAATAAACAGTGTGGTACTTTTAGAATCAGACATGAGTATGCTTGAATCATTGCTTTACCAGGTTTTGTGACTTCAAGCAAGTTATATAATCTTTCAGTTTTTTCACCAATGAAACCAGGACATAAAAATGCCTACCTCATTATTCTAGTCAGTCATGTTTACTGAGCCTTTTCTATGTGCTAACTTGTAAAGATTAAATGACATTACTTGGGTTGGATGCCTGGCACATGGAAGTTATTTGATATCGGTTCCAGTTTCCTCTATTCAAGTAATTCTTTCAGCCTTATTATCTCCTGTTTATTTAGAATCTACATCAGGAGACAAATCTGTATCACATTCTTGCACAACTCCTTCCACATCATCTTCTGGACTGAATCCCACATCTGCACCTCCAACATCTGCTTCAGCAATCCCTGTTTCTCCTGTTCCACAGTCACCAATACCTCCATTACTTCAGGATCCAAATCTTCTTAGACAGTTGCTTCCTGCTTTGCAAGCTACACTGCAACTTAATAATTCTAATGTGGACATCTCGAAAATAAATGAAGGTAAATTTTCATGCTAATGATTTTTAAAAATGCACTTGCATTGTGTAAAATTGTATCATTAGTAAAATTCCCATTTTAGGAATGGTCTTTATTTCATTTTGAATTCACATTTGCACTTTGTTATTTGAAATTTTTATCTGCCATAATTTAATGCTTTTGGTATTGTAATTGAGTTAGCAATTGGATTTTCTGTGTGTATTTTTCAAGATTTACCTACCGTATACCTAGTAGTTCCCAGACATAAGTTGTTCTGTCTTCTTAATGTATATGGCGATTTTTTTTTAAGTAAAAACAAACTAAAGAGCACATGCTAAAATTATATTAAAACTAGAGGCCTGGTGCACGAATTTGTGCACCAGTGGATCATTCAGCCTGGCCTGCGAGATGGGGCCAAAACCAGCTCTCTGTCATCCCTTGAGGGGTCCCGGATTGTGAGAGGGCCCAGGCCAGGCTGAGGGACCCCACTGGTGCACCATGAGGGCCAGGGAGGGATGTGGGAGGTTAGCCAGGTGAGGAGGGACCGCGGCAGGGCTCCAGGGGATGTTTGGCCCATCTCGCTCAGTCCCAATCAGCCGGTCAACTGTCTGCCCTTTGGTGGTCAGTGTACATCATAGCGAGCAGTTGAGCCGCCTTAGCATATCATTAGCAATTACATCTGATTGGTTGAACAGACGACCAGACACTTAGCATATCAGGCTTTTATTATATAGGATACTTAATTACTTAGTTTATTTAAAAAAAAAAACCCTCCTCTATATTCTATATAATAAAAGGCTAATATGCAAATCGACCGAACAGCAGAACAACCGGTTGCTATGACGCACGCTAACCACCAGGGGGCAGACTCTCAACGCAGGAGCTGCCCCCTGGTGATGAGTGCTCTCCCACAGGGGAAGCCGCTCAGCCAGAAGCCGGGCTCACGGCTGGAGAGCACAGCTGCAGTGGCGGGAGCCTCTCCTGCCTGTGCAGCAGCATTAAGGATGTCTGACTGTTGGCTTAGGACTGCTTCCCGCTGGGAGCGGGCCTAAACCATCATTTGGACATCCCCCGAGGGCTCCTGGACTGCGAGAGGGTGCAGGCCAGGCTGAGAGCCTCTCCTCCCCCGCTCCCCAAGTGCATGAATTTCATGCACTGGGCCTCTAGTGGGTAAATAATTACTTGGAATGTTTAATATGCTAATTACTTAAAAGGTAAGAACTCTTACAGTACTTGAACAAATTTTGTAAAGGTAGGTAATGAATAACATTTTGCTCTTTTTCCTAGTTCATTGTATTAATTCCAACTTTGCTTTTCAGTATGCTAAAGTTTTTAGGCAGTGATCTCAAAGAAGTATGAATAAAAGTATATGTACTTTTAATTTGTAAACCAATTCAGATTCAAACATTAAGTCCTTAAGAGCATTGCAGAATTTTATATTTCTGTACATTTTGACATAAAATATTTAATAGTAATGTTAAATGGTTAAATTTTTTCTATATCTTAAAAATGAAGCTATCTCAGGATAGTTGTTGATTTATGTTCTTATTGCCCTCAACTTTTCTGTATTTTCATTTTATTCTCTAAGGTAACCATGCTATTCTCTTGTTTGATAGGTGACATTTTTAGTAGGCAAAGTGGGGCTTTTAAACAGTTTAAAGAAATTATGGCATTGAAAATGGCAATAATTAAAGCTCTTATACTTTGGAAAACATGGCTTTTCTAAGTGCCTAGCTGTTTTGTTTTTAATCCTCACTGGAGGATATTTTTCCATTGATTTTTAGGGCCCCCTGATCGCTCCACTGGTTGCCCCACAGATCGGCCTTGATCGCCAGCCAGGCTTAGGGACCTTACCCGTGCACAAATTTTGTGCACCGGGCCTCTAGTCCTTTTAATATTCACTTTTAAAAGATTGTTGGAGTAGGTATTGATGTAGGGTTTTAGTGGTCAAGTTTGTATGAAAAAGCAATTTTAGTAAATAGCTAACATTTATCCAGTTAATTCTAAGTAACATACTCATACTTTACCTCCATGTGGATACTGTTGTAGTGTGATTCCAGTGAATACTCATTTTACTGTTTTTTAAAAAGTGTCATAGAAGAATTTTCTTGAACTGAATATCTGAATTTTAATGTGAAGGAAACTACTCTTCCTTTATTATAAACTGATTAAATTTCTTGTCCCCTGCCTCAGATCATTTCATATCTCTAGACCAGGGGTGGGCAAACTTTTTGACTTGAGGGCCACAATGGGTTCTTAAACTGGACCGGAGGGCCGGAACAAAAGCATGGATGGAGTGTTTGTGTGAACTAATATAAATTCAAAGTAAACATCATTAAATAAAAGGGTACGGTCTTTTTTTTTTTTAGTTTTATTCATTTCAAACGGGCCGGATCCAGCCCGTGGGCCGTAGTTTGCCCACAGCTGCTCTAGACCCATTATATTACTCTTATATAATAGACTTTTATTTTGAGAATTCTAATTTGAAACATTCTATTTTTTTCTGGATTCTTTAATTTTCAAGTTGTTACTATTGCTGCATTTGCCTCTGTTTTATTTGAATTTATGACACAATATGTTTTTAGTTCTTACAGCAGCTGTGACACAAGCGTCGTTGCAGTCTATAATTCATAAGTTTCTTACTGCTGGACCATCAGCTTTCAATATAACTTCTCTGATTTCTCAAGCTGCTCAGCTCTCTACACAAGGTATTCATAATCTTAGATATCTTTAGCATTGTATCTTCACTTGGGATTATTAGTGGGTTTTTTTTTTTTTTTTAGTCTTTGAGCTGATTTGCTACAATAAATGGTTTTACTTTATACTTGATTTTTTTCCCATCACTATACTATAGAGTAGTATTTTTATTTACTCTTTCTTTTAGATGAAGCAAGATATGACATCTTATAATAATTGCTATCAAATCTGTGAAATAGTATATATTTCATGCTAAATTTATGTTGTTGATGAGATATTTTTATTCCAAAGCTGAAAGTAAATTATGATATGCCCTCAATTTTTGTGAAATGTTGAGTGTATCTTAAGAGTTGAAGTTTAGTTCAAGTTCCTGTTAGATGGTTTCTGCTATGGATACAGAAATGCTCAAGTCCTGCCTTTAAGTAGCTATCCCTCTTCCCCATGAAGTTTTTTTTTTTTTTTAAATCCTTACCCAAGGATATTTTTCCATTGATTTTTAGAGAGAGTGGAAGAGAAAGGGAAAGAAACATCGATGTGAAAAACACATTGATTGGTTGCCTCCTCCACACGCCCTGACCAGGGAGAAGCCTGCAACTGAAGTACGTGCCCTAGACCGGATTTGAACCTGGGACCTTTCAGTCCTCAGGCCGATGCTCTATCCACTGAGCCAAACCGGCTAGGGCCTTCATGAAGTTTTTTAATGGAAAGAGATAAATACAGGAACAAAAGAGAAATAAAAGGGTCACTTTGACTTCTCCCCCATCCCAAATTCAAAAAGCTAGTAAATTGAGCAGGAATAACTGGTCTAAAATTGAAGTATAATAGTGGAAAGACTTTGACAACCCTCTAGTTAGCCTCGTGAGGCAGGGGACTAAGGGGAGAATAGATCCTAAATGTAGAAGAAGAAATAAGAATGGTGAGGATGCCTTCCATGTGAGAATAGGTCCAGCCTTACCTTCTTGCTCTAGCCTTAGATAGAGAGGGCAACACTGGGTGTGTGCTTAATGTGTAACACACAGCTCATTTAGTCAATATGGCCCAGTGAGTATCTCAGATTCTGACTTTTTTAGGTGAGTGTTTTCTGGGGGGTTTGGGGGAGGTAGGAGGGGCTGGTAGAGAGGTGCAAAGTTCTCCTCCAAACATGTTTTTTATTTATTTGAACTTAACTGCTTCATTCTTTTGCAGCCCAGCCATCTAATCAGTCTCCAATGTCCTTAACGTCTGATGCATCATCCCCAAGATCCTATGTGTCTCCAAGAATAAGCACACCTCAAACTAACACAGTCCCTATCAAACCTTTGATTAGTACTCCTCCTGTTTCATCGCAACCAAAGGTATGTCGCCTTTGAGGGAAATTTAGAAAAGAAACTTTTGGAAAAACAAGTTTAATAATGTTTTAGAATCTATATTATAGAAAAAGCACTGGGAGAATGAAGTGGAGTGAATGACGGGTAAGTACAAATAGATGCAGGTTAGAATCTCAGTTAAAGGATGGAGAAGGAAATTGCATCTGTGCTACTTTAATGCACTGATACTTCTCTTCATTGGTTTTAGGATTTGTGACATGGAGAGCAGGATAAAGAAGGGTATACTAAGAATTGACTCTTAATATTTGTAGAATTTTCAAACTCTAAAAGATATGAGAAAACATGTTTTCCATGTCTTTTCCCCCATACTTTTATTCCAGACATGAGTCAGTTTCTGCTAAGAGCTTTGTATGTATTATACTTAACTCTCACATCATGAGAATCGAATATTTGCCGCGATTAAAAGATAAGAAAATTTAAGCCTTTGGTTAAATCTAGTTTTTGTTGTACAGTCATAATTTGACACCTAGGTCTTCTCTGAATACTGAAGACATTTTACTAAGCTATACTGCCTGTGTTGGTCCAGGCAAAATCGTACATGGGTGGCTCTTTAGAGCAGTTAAAAATTGCTGGTCTGTTCTTATTGGACTATGAACAGGACTCTACAATGCTGCAGTCAAATATTGTACGATATCATCCTGCCCACAAATTCATAAGCAAATCCCAGTCACCTTAATGCTTTGCTTTGTAGCATACCATCAGGAAAACACTGAGAGAGCTGGAAGTCTATATATATATAAGATGTGACCTTTTTACTTTTAATATAGGAGAAAATTATTTTCAGTTGTTGTAAAAACAATGGGCTATCTAAAATTTCATGCCAAAGAATTCTTTGTTCAAATAAAATCATAAGCAAAGCCTAAACATAAAAGTGCATTGAAACATATCAATTTCAAGAAATTGATAGCAGGCCAGATTTTAGGTCTTTCCTTAATGCTTAAAACTTATCCCAGGATGGTATCTAAGAATACAGTTAATGATACCTAAAACAGTCAATTGTCAAAATTAGCATTCCAAATCCCTTATATCAATTTTTTACATTCAAAAACTTTTTCAAGTTGTTTTTAAAAATAAGTGGACATTCAGTGTTTCATAGATCTTATGAAAATATATCCTATACTAGAGGCCCGGTGCACAAAAATTTGTGCACTCGGGGCGGGGGGGGGGCGGGGGGGTTCCTCAGCCTGGCCTGTGCCCTCTCGCAGTCTGGGATCCCTCAGGGAATGTCCACTTCCCAGTGGGGACCAGGCCTAAGCTGCAGTTGGATACCTTAGTGCTGCTGAGGAGGCGGGAGAGGCTCCCACCATCACTGCTGTACTGGCAGCCGTCAGCTTTGACCACCTTGGGGCAGCTCCTGCATTGAGCGTCTGCCCCCTGGTGGTCAGTGTATGTCATAGTGACCAGTCATTCCCAGTCATTCTGCTGTTAGGGTCAATTTGCATATTACCCATTTATTATATGCCTGGTGCATGGGTGGGGGCTGGCTAGTTTGCCCTGAAGGGTGTCCCAGATCAGGGTGGGGGTCCTGCTGGGGTGCCGGGCCAGCCTGGGTGAGGGGCTGATGGCTGTTTGAAGGCTGGCCAAACCCCCAGCAGGGACCCTCACCCCATGAGGGTGTGGTCTGCCTGGGTGAGGGGCTGATGGCTGTTTGCAGGCTGGCCATGGCCCCCAGCCACCCAACATCCCAGTGGAGGCTGGCTGGAAGCAGGTATCTGGGATTTATTTATCTTCTATAATTGAAACTTTGTTGCCTTTAGAGGAGGCCACAGCCAGGGCAGGTGGGAAGCTTGGCTTCCTCCATCGCCGGGGCAACCAAGCCTCCTGCTTGCTCCAGCTCCGTGGCTGCTGGCCGCCATATTGGTTGGGTTAATTTGCATATAGTCACTCTGGCTGGTGGGCGTGGCTTGGGGGTGTAGAGAAGTTATGGTCAATTTGCATGTTTCTCTTTTATTAGATAACTAGAGGCCCGGTGCACAAAAATTTGTGCACTCGGGCGGGGGGGGGGCGTCCCTCAGCCCGGCCTGTGCCCTCTCGCAGTCTGGGACCCCTCGGGAGATAACCACCTGCTGGCTTAGGCCTGCTCTCTGGTGGCAGAGGGCAGGCCCAATCCCTAGGTGCAGCCCCTGGTCGGGCTCAGAGCAGGGCCGATTGGGGAGTTGGGGCGCCACCCCGTCATGCACAGAGCAGGGCGGATTGGGAGGTTGCGATGCCACCCTCAGTCACGCTCAGGGTAAGGCCGATTGGGGGGTTGGGGCACCGTCCCCTGTCACACTCAAGGCAGGGTTGATGGGGAGGTTGCGGCGCCACCCCCTATCACACACAGAGCAGGGCCAATCGGGGTTGGGGCACTGCCCCCTGTCACTCACAGAGCAGGGCCCATCAGGTGGGTTGGGGCTCCGTACCATGTCACTCCTCTTGGTACACTGAGGCAAACATCCTTGCAAATATAAATGCCTTTTACAAAGGGTAACTTCTACTTGGTTTTCAGAGCTTCCCTCATGTCTTCTGTTTGTTAAAATTAATTAGCCTAAAGTAAGCCTCATTCCAGCTAGACATATTTTAAGGCGACAAATTCTGATCCTCTACAACTCTTAGGCTGCAAAACCTGTACAACATATTACTGTACTTCATACTCTAGGCCAGTGGTTCTCAACCTATCTATTGCCGCGACCCTTTAATATAGTTCCTCATGTTGTGGTGACCCCCAATTTCATTGTTACAAATTGAACATAATTAAAGCATAGTGATTAATCACACAAAAAATATGTAATTATATATGTGTCTTAGGTGACCCCTGTGAAAGGGTTGTTCAACCCCTTCGGGACCCACAGGTTGAGAACCGCTGCTCTAGGCAGTTCTACTCTTCATAAATATTTACATAATGTGTTATGCTATGATGTTAAGATGGCCACTGAGGAGCTAAGATGTCACATAGGCATTAGGAATTTTTCAGATCTATTACTATCTTATGGGACTTCTGTAGTATATGCACCTTCCTTGACCAAAAGGTTATGCAAGGCACATGACTATAAATCAGAAGAGGTATGCAGTGGTTCTCAACCTTCCTAATGCCGCGACCCTTTAATACAGTTCCTCATGTTGTGGTGACCCCCAACAATAAAATTATTTTCGTTGCTACTTCATAACTGTAATTTTGCTACTGTTATGAATCGTAATGTAAATATCTGATATGCAGGATGTATTTTCAGGGGTCGCGAACCAACAGGTTGAGAACCACAGTGTCTTGAAAAGAAAACTGGGCTCAAAATCAGGAGAACTCGTTTCTTATGCTGGTATACTACGAAAGTAATTTTATGACCATTTTATTGTATAAAGAAATTAGATTCAGGTCTCAAACCTTGACTCTCTTCTAACTGTATGCCCTTTGGAAACTCATTCTATGTTTTTTTAACCTCTAGATTTTGTGGTGTTTAAGATCATTACCTAGATTTGGAGGGTTATGTGAATTTGGGGGCCTAAATGACAGCACTTTACACAACTAAGTAGTTAAGTCTCTCCTCCATTATCCACAGTCAGATGCTGTTCAAAATATTAAATGGAGCCTTGGTAATTCAGTTGGTTAGAGTGTCATCCTGACATGCCAAGGTTGTAGGTTTGATCCCTGGTCAGAGCACATACAAGAACCAACCAATGAGTGTATAAATAAGTAGAACAACAAGTCAAAGTTTCCCTCCCTTCTCCTCTCCCTCCTTCCTTTTTTCCGTTCTTTTCTCTCACCACTCCTTTCTTCTCTCTCTAAAATAAATAAAAAATAAAAACAAAAATATTAGATGGAAAATTCCAGGAATAAACATTTCATAAGTTAAATTACATCCCATTCTGAATGCCCTAAGGAGATCTTTCTTTATCCCACTTCATCCCACCCTGAACTTAAATCATCCCTTTGTCCAGTATATCCATGCTGTATAAATTACCTGGCCATTTAGTCACTTAGTAGCCATCTCAATTATCAGAGAGAGAGTACATTCACATAACTTTTATTACAGTATATTATTATAATTATTCTATTATTAGTTATTGTTGTTTATCTCAACATGCCTAATTTATAAATTAAACTTTATCATAGATATGCACATATAGGAAAAAGCAGTATAAACAGTACTAACTCCTTGCTTAACACAGTCAATTGGTTCTGTAACTTTAAGCAAAGCAACATTTAATGAAACCACTTTTACCGTAGGCTAATTGATATAAAACAAGAGTTAAATTTCTGTCAACTTTATAATGAAATGACAATGAACACAGTGACATTATGTGAGGACCTGCTGTATATAGGATTTGGTACTCTCTGTGGTTTTCAGACCTCCATTGGGCTGGTCTTGGATCATATCCCCTGAGGATAGGCAGGAGGACTATTATCTATATATACTAGAGGCCCAGTGCATGTAATTTGTGCACTGGGGTGGGGGGGGGGTGTGTGTCCCTCAGCCCAGCCTGCACCCTCTCCAATCTGGGACCCCTCGGGGGATGTCCAACTGCCAGCGGATGTTTAAACTGGCAGTCGGACATCCCTCTCACAATCTGGGACTGCTGGCTCCCAACTGCTCACCTGCCTGCCAGCCTGATCACCCCCTAACCACTCCCCTGCCCGCCTGATCTCGCCCCCAACTGCCCTCCCCTGCCACCCATCTTGTGACCACATGGGGGTGGCCATCTTGTATGAGTGTGTGACAGTCAATTTGCATATTATCTCTTTATTATATAGGACAACTCTTGTTATCTTAAAAATCACTGAAGAATGAATGTAACTGGGAAGTTTTATTGATAGAACTTTTGCTTTGATTTCATTTCCATGCTATTTGCCATTGTGATAGAAGTCTCTCTCACCAGATTCTGACATTTCAGGTTACTACTCCTGTCGTTAAGCAAGGACCAGTTTCACAATCGGCCACACAGCAGCAGCCTGTAACTGCTGACAAACCACAAGGTCATGAACCTGTTTCCCCTCGAAGTCTTCAGCGCTCAAAGTAAGTTGATGTTATGTGTTGAGACAACATTATATGGCATTCTGCATTGTTCAAATATTATAAATATGTATATATGATAGAATTTGATCTTGGAAGAATCCATGGATAGCCTAACTTCTTTTTATGTATTACCAAATTTACAAAGGCAATCTGTAGCAATTAGATTGTTGTTTAGTAAAGTCTGGATTATTTTGAGAAAGGTGACTCTTTTCTCTAGAATTTCACTTAGTAGAATACAATGGGAGTAACAATTAATACATGTACAAAGAGAGCACATGGTTATATAATACTTTATTTGTTGGAAATGAGACATCATTTTTAACCTCCTCATAGCAGTTTTAGATTTGAGTGTATTGATGAATCCAAAAATCTCACATCTAAAACTTGGGCCAGTGTTGCCAATGGTGTGTGTTAGTCAAGCTTTCCTCTTAGCTTCAACTGCTCTTATAAGGATTACTTGTCATATAGAGCTGTAGCGTGTTGTCACTTTCCTTTGTTAAATGAACAAAAACAAATTTAAATGATTTTCATTTGATTTTCCTGTTTTTATTTCTTGCTATGAGGTGGCAAAATAATTCAACTGTTGTTTTTATTGTTGTTTTCTAAACAAGCATTTAAGAAGTTAACACATCCCAATGAGAGTTATCCCCTTCAAAATAATCACCTTGGGAAGCTGTCTACTTACTCCAGCAATGTTGCTATTGCTCAGAACATTTTGGGGAAATTCTTCTTTTAAATTGTCTTTAGAGGCTGCAGTATTATTTTAAGTATCCGCAGTGATGAAAACTCTTCATCCTTTGGGAGATTTAGTTTTTGGAAATAACTGAAATTCATTCAGAGCCAAGTCTGGTGAAGCAGGTAGGAAATAACCAACTTGGGTGACTAAATTTTTTATTCTCACCACCATAACCCTAAAACCTAGCCTAAACCACACAGTTTTAAAAGAAGATAACCAATCTCAGAGTGTTACTTTTTTTGGTCTTATTTTGTCACTAAACTCAATTCATTGCTAGCCAATAAAATGCCTGTATTTTGCTTCTCATTATTTCACCCTCTGTTTCAGTACTCTTCTGATGGTAATCAAGAGCAATATATGTTTTCCTCTCCTTATTTACATGTATTTAAGATATAATGTTCAGATGTGCATTGTATCTACAATTGTTAAAATGTGACCATGTAGCCATGGCCGGGTGCTCAGTGGTTAGAGTGTTGGCCCTCCTTTCCATTCTCTAAAAATCAATGGAAAAAATATCCTTGGGTGAGGATTAATAAAACAAGCAAACAAAAAAAAAGTGTGACCATTTCTTAGTGACATTCTTATTAGTGTTTATAGTATACAAAGTCATCAGGTTCTGCTGTCAAATTTGGAGAATACTGTCATTTTAAATTTGACACTGACATTAGTTTTAAAGGGGCTTTTTTCTGCAAAAGTATATTGAGGAATATATGATATAAATGTACTTTGAATTTTTAAATTGTGTTCATCTTCTATATATATAAAAGGCTAATATGCAAAGTGTCCCCTCAGGAGTTTGATTGCTTGCTGTGACATGCTCTAACCACCAAGGGGCGGTGTGGAAAGAAGAGAGGCTCCGGCCAGCAGCTGGGGAAGGGAGGTCCCAGCCGGCAGCCAGAAGGCCTTGATCAGCCCTGATTGCCAGCCAGGCCCAGGGACCCTACCCATGCACAAATTTTGTGCACCAGGCCTCTAGTGTTAAAATAAATTTTTCTTAGGTATTTGGATATCTTGAATAGAAGGTATCAACAGACAATATCTAGGATACCTAGTAACTGCTTGTAGATATACTACACATTCAATTGTGTTTTCTCTTCCAGTAGCCAGAGAAGTCCATCACCTGGTCCAAATCATACTTCTGGCAGTAATGCATCAAATGCAGCAGTTGTACCACAGAATTCATCTACCCGAACTACATGTTCATTAACACCTACGCTAGCAGCACATTTCAATGAAAATCTCATAAAACATGTTCAAGGATGGCCTGCAGATCATGCAGAGAAGCAGGTATGTTACATGATTCACAGTAGATATTTTGCCTTTGGATAACTAAAGTATAATTTAAATTCTTTTAAAAATCCTAATCTGGACTGCTATATTCAAGCTATATTTAAAGCAACTAATTTCTAAATAGGTTGTCGATTTTATAAAATATTTGATATATACTTACCTGTAGGGTGGTTTAACATAAAATATTTTAATATAATTATCATTGTAGCTACCATTATCAAGTACTAAGCATTTAGTTCTATACCAAATGCTTTGTTTTTTCCACTTAAAATTGCTAACCAGCCATAGCCGGTTTGGCTCAGTGGATAGAGTGTCAGCCTATGGACCAAAGGCTCCTGGGTTCAATTCCAGTCAAGGGCATGTACCTTGGTTGCAGGTTCCTCCCCAGCCTGGGCCCTAGTTTGGGCAACCAATCAATGTGTTTTTCTCACATTGATATTTCTCTCTCTTTCCCTCTCTCTTCCACTCTCTAGAAATCAGTGGAAAAGTATCCTCAGATGAGGTTTAAAAAAACAAAAACAAAACCACTAACCAATGCATATAATGAGTTTTCCCATTTTATCATTGAGTCCCTTAAGACCAGATAAATTATACCAAAATCACCCCATTGATGTGGCTCAAAGACTGTGCTTTTTCCATCAACCAGTCATTCTGATAGTTTTAGAACCTGTTAGTAGTTTTAATCTTATGATTCTCCCACTAGACTAAGCTGTTAGAATTTAAGAAACATTTTTGTTTTAGGATGAGGGCACTTAAGGCATTGAAATTATTGCCATTGGCTTCTCCCTTTTCTCAGGTAACTGCCCATCTGAAATGTTCTGTAAGTTCACAGAGGTATGTTGTGTATAATGATACAGGAATACAGTGAGGCCTTTTTATCAGCATTATACCTGAACTTTGGCTGACCCAGCATCTTTTATTGGTGACAAATCATGAGTCATCCTATCCTAGTGCTATACTATTCTAAGTATCTTCCACTATATGAGAGTTGTTTTGTTACATTTTTGTGTGTGTTTTTTAAAGAAAATAATTTTCCCCTTAGATTCACCAGCATTTTTGTGGATTTACTTATTTCAGTTTTTTTTATTCCACCCAAACTTTTTAAAATATAATAATGTTACATGCAATAAACATTAATATTTTAAAAATAAAAGGATTTTAAGTATAATAATATTACCAAAACTGTACTAATATAATAGGATACCACCAAAGTTGTAGGAAATATTAAAAATCTGCAAATAACAGAATTTTTTCTATTATATTCGAATATATATATTCTCCCCCCCCCCCCATCCGGATCTATTTTTGTTCATCAGTTAATGTTCATTATATTCCACAAATGAGTGAGATCATGATATTTATCTTTCTCCGACTTGCTTATTTCACTTAGCATGATGCTTTAAAAGTCCGTTTTGTCGGATATGAGTATTGCTACTCCAGCTTTTTTTTTCTTTTCCATTTGCATGGAAAATTTTTTTCCATACCTTCACTTTCATCTTGTGTGTGTCTTTTGTTTTGAGGTGGGACTCTTGTAGACAGCATATAGTTGGGTCATGTTTTTGTATCCGTTCATCTACCCTACACATTTTAATTGGAGCATTTAATCCATTTACATTTAGGGTTATTATTGAGAGGTATTTATTTATAGCCATTTTAATTCTGTATGGCTAGGTTTCTCTTTCTGTTTCTTATCAGGAATCCCTTCAGCAATCCCTTTAGCATTTCTTATAATGCTGGCTTAGTGGTGATGAACCCCTTTAGCCTTTTTTTGTCTGGGGAGTTCTTTATTTGACCACCTATTTTGAATGATAGCCTTGCTGGATATAGTAATCTTGGTCTGAGATCCTTGCTTTCCATTACCTTGAATACTTCATGCCATTCCTTTCTGGCCTGTAGAGTTTCTGATGAGAAATCAGGTGTCGGCCTTATGGGAACTCCTTTGTAGGTAACAGTTTTCTTTTCTCTTGCTGCCTTTAAGATTCTCTCTTTGTCTTTAATTTTTGGCATTTTAATTATGATGTGTCTGGGCATGAGTCTTTTTGGGTTTTTCTTGTTTGGGGTTCTCAGTGCCTCCTGAACTTGTGTGATTTTTTCCTTTACCAAGTTAGGGAAGTTTTCTGCCATTATTTCTTCAAACACCTTCTCTATTCCTTTCTCACTTTCTGCCTCTTCTGGCACACCTACTATTCTAACATTGTTATGTTTCACATTGTCCCACAGCTCCCTTAAACTGTCCTCTTGTTTTTTAATTGTTGTTTTTCTTTTTGGTTCTCTGATTGAGTGATATTTTCAACTTTGTCTTCTAATTCACTGATTCGATCCTCAGCTTCCCCTAATCTGCTGTGTATTCCTTCCAATGTGTTCTTTGTTTGTGTTATGTCATTCTTTATCTCTATTTTTTTCATTGTTACTATATCTTTTTTCATACTGTTGAGCATTTTTAACATCATTACTCTGAACTCTCAGATAAAGTTTTTTATCTCTGCTTCATTTATCTCTTTTTCTGGAGAATTCACTAATACTTTGATTTGGGACTTGTTTCCTTGTTTCCTCATTTTAGTTGTCTGTTTGGGTTTGTGACTGTTTTAGGTTAGACCCTCTATACCTCTCAACCTCTAGTGCAGGACAGTGTTAAAGGCTGTTTCTGACTAATTGGATCCAAAGACTCAAAACCTCTGCCTGCAGACTAATAGGATTTCAACTTGAATTGCTCTCAGGCCGTGGTCCTCAGTTGTAGCAAGAGTTTTTTCAACTGGGTGGGACAGTTGCTTCTGTCTGGAGGCTAATTGTTACTTTTAATCTCTTAAGTGGCCTCAGGGCAAGGTGTTTTCCAGTAGGGTTTGTCAACTGTCTTCCCCCCAGGCAAGGCAGATGTCAATGTGGGAAAGATGTCCTCCCTCCTCTGTGTGAGGGAATGACTCAGCCCAGGAAACTTGGGGTGTCTGCCTTCTGAGCTCTATCCCCCGAGTCCCCAGTCCTGGGTTCTGCTCTCACAGCTCCAGTCCACTTCATCCTCCCTCTGCAGGAGCACAAGGTGGGTGGCTCCACAGGGAATTTTTGTGAGGGTGCCCCAACTTTAAGCTGCCACTCCCTGGCAGATAGCAACCCACTGCTTTTCACAGCTGGATGTTATGTGGGTACCCTCCTCAGATTTGGTGCTCTCTGCTGGGGAGCACAGCTTCGGGATTAGATCCCAGAGTTCTCAGTGGCACCGCCTCACAGCTGAGATATCTCTCTGGGACTTTAGGTGCTGTCTGTGGGTGCCTAGCCAGCCCTTTCTTGTCTCTGCCCCTTCTACCAGTGTCTATGTGGTCTCTACCTTCAGTCCTTGGGTATCAGGGTTCTGTCCTATCAGTTTTCCATTGATTATTCAGGAAGCCTTTCCATATTTCAGTTGTAATTCCAGCTTGTTCCCGGGAGCATGTCCATGCAGCATCCTTCTACTCTGCTGCTGTTTTTAATCTCTCGAATTTCTGTGGGTTTAAAGGAAAATAATTATTCTGCAATCTTGGTGTAAAGTTCTACTCAAAAATTTAATGTTTTATTTTTTATATGTGATTTATATTTTATGTGGTTTTCTGTAATTATAGGCATCAAGATTGCGAGAAGAAGCCCATAACATGGGGAGTGTTCATATGTCAGAAATTTGTACTGAATTAAAAAATTTAAGATCTTTAGTCCGAGTATGTGAAATTCAAGCAACTTTGAGAGAGCAAAGGTAAGTTTTTTGCTGAAATTTTTTTGTTGTTGTTTGTTAGAATTATATATCTTAAGTCAGACTGGAAAACATAACTTTAAATTTCAGAAGTGAACTTTAATGTTTCTTTATATTGTGTCATGTTCCATTATATTACTATAACTTACGTTTTTATAATTTAATACTATTTCTAGTGAGTGCTAATGGCATCTAAATTTTATTTTTCTTAACACATGGCTTCATTAGACTTTTTTTCTTGTGTTACAACTCTAAATTATGGTAATACATTATTTAAAAAGTGAAATGGGACAGCAACTAATTATAAGGGGTCACTCTTGAATTGAGGGGACTTATCTATTGCCCAGGGTATTTATTTCAGTTGAAATTTCAAACTACTATTTACATTATGCTTGTATCATCAATAGATTCTTGGAAATTACAGTAGGAATATAATTTTCAGCTGCTTCAGTGACATATATCTGTTTTCACCTAAACTCTTATTGTCTCATTTTTTAAACACCTGTTACAAACTTGAGGACAGACTTTAAATGGCTTCACATTCTGTCTGTATAAGGTAGAGTTAAACTTGTCATGAAACCAGACATATTTAGTAAAATACCAAGTTGGGCTTTATAGTAAACTTGGAAAAATTGAGTTTTTATCTAATGTCTCAATCTCTAAAATATGTGGAGGCAGTTTTTGAATATCAGTTGGGTTTCTTTTACTCTAAATATTGCTCTGAACGGAGCTCTAACATACATAAAGCTTAATTTCCTTTTGGCTTGCTAGACATGATTTAGCTTTTAGGAAATTATACTATTCCTTATGCGATGTATTAAAACAGTGTACACAGTCAAATATCAAGCCAGTATACAAAAGATTTTATGAAGTTTATGGAAATCTGATTAGCTGTGGGGTTTTGGTTTTATTTTTTGTTTTAAATATACAAGTCTGTGGGACTTGACTTGGCTCCATTTTTATGAATTTACAGTTATATTGAGAACTGTTCTTCAAACAATTAGTTTGTTGCACTTAGTTAATTCCATCATTACTATACTTACTATATTTTAGTCCAGAAAACATTCAATATAGGTTTATCTTGTTCAGTATCTACTGCCTTTGTGTATGTGTGATGGTACAGTAAACACTATGTTTTAAATCAATCTTTATATTCAAATTAATTATTGAGAAATTGCTTGTGACAACTAGAAAATATTCTTTTGTCATTCTTATGCAATATATATTCTTATGTAAAATATATTTAATGGTTTTCTTAACCATAGACTTACCAGTTTTTAATTTGTTTTGTCTTAACTAGTAGTTACTCATTTTTTAAAAGATAATTTTGTTGTTAGAAGTTTGGTTTTTCTGTAACATTTATATGACGACCACACAGTTCTAATGCCTTCTTATTTTTTTCAGGATACTATTTTTGAGACAACAAATTAAGGAACTTGAAAAGCTAAAAAATCAGAATTCCTTCATGGTCTGAAGATGTGAATAATTGCACATGGTTTTGAGTACAGGAACTGTAAATCTATTGCCCAATCTTAACATTTTTGATCTGCATTTAAGTAGACTTTGGACCGTTAAGCTGGGCAAAGGAAATGACAAGGGGACTGGGGTCTGTGAGAGTTGATTCAGGGGAAAGAGACAAGATTGATGTAAAACCCTTGAAATGTAGATTTAATGTAGATGTATCCTTCACGTTGTAAATATGTTTTGTAGAGTGAAGCCATGGGAAGCCATGTGTAACAGAGCTTAGACATCCAAAACTAATTAATGCTGAGGTGGCTAAATACCTAGCCTTTTACATGTAAACCTGTCTGCAAAATTAGCTTTTTTAAGAAGAAAAAAATGGAGGGGGGGGGTTTAATTTATCATTCAGAAATCTTGCATTTTCAGAAATTCAGTGCAAGCGCCAGGCGATCTGTGTCTAAGGAGATACAATTTTGAACCATATGGGCAGTGTACAAAATATCATGAAACAACTATTTCCACACTTGCACCTGATCAAGAGCAGTGCTTCTCCGTTTGTTTTGCAGAGAAATGTTTTTTTCATTTCCGATGTGTTCCATTTCCCTCTGAAATACTTGATTTGATTTTATCCATTTTTTAAGGCTCCTCTTTTTTCTCCTTTCTTAAGGCACTGTTGCTATGGCACTTTTCTATAATCTTTTCATTCCTGTGTACAGTAGCTTAAAATTGCAGTGATTGAGCATAACCCACTTGTTTGTATAAATTATTGAAATCCATTTGCACCCTGTAAGAATGGAATGGACCTAAAAGTACTGCTGGACGTGAGTGTGTGCTGAAAGTACATTGATTGCTCAAATGTAAGGAAATGGCCCAATGAATATGGTTGTGGGAGGGGAAAGAGGAAACAAAGCTAGTCGGATGTGAATTGTACCTGTTGTAATAAACATGTTAAAACAAATAAAATGTTATTTTTCTTTTCCTTTTGTCAAATGCATATTAGAATTTGAACTACCTGGGGATTCTTTATCAGAACTATTCTTGTTGAATATTTATACTTAATTGAAATAAGTCCTTAAAGGAGGTTTCATTTAAAGCAGATTAACAGGAAATGTGTATAAGATATTTAATGAACTATGAAATTCAACAAGAATGATTAAGTCGCTTCCCAAGTGGTTGTCATTTGTTAAATCCTGGTTTACCTGTCTTGCTATTATGACATTTCATTTTGAAGGATGTTTGTGTTGTAGCTAACTGTTCAAGTCTGGTGCTGACTGCTGTTCTTAGCCATCACAAAACGCTAAATTTGTGTAATTGGAGCTTCCTACTGTTAGCTGGAAATGGTGGAGAAGCTCAGCTTTGTATATTGTTTTCCTAAAGTATATTAAAATAAAAAAAGAAACTATTGCTACTATAAAATTACCTTGGCTTTTTTTTTTCCTCTGCTAAAATATTGGTCAGCTGGCCTTAGCATGACACTGCCAGTATTATATCAAGTCACAAGGGTTTCTTTATGCAGAAAAAATCTTAATTTCAAAATCTTATCCAATTTTAGAGCCTTTTTTTCCTGTCGAGGCAGATGTATTCATGTGCTTTCAGAGAACTGCCAGCACCAAGGGCTTATTTTGTGATGTGAGACATTAATGTTATTACATTCTGGGATACTAAAATTTTGAAATTGCTCTTGTTGCTTTAAGCATAATTTAAGGTATAGAAGATAATGCTCAGCCTTTCCAATAATATTTAAAAAATAAACTGTAAGAGATAGTATGGATGATATTTTCTAAAATACAAAAATGTTCCAGTATTATTAAGAGGAATTAGAATCTTATACTGGAGACTGATTTTTTTTTTATTGTAACTTGAGCATAAAATGTAAGAAGAACCAAATGTCATAAGTTTTATCATCATGAAATGTTTATACCTATGAGATTGTTAACATTTGCTGGACTTGATTAGTGCATGTAAATGAAACTCGGAAGAGAACTATGTTAAGCTAGTACCCTTACTAATGCAGTCCTGTATATTTCCAGGAAAGAAGTAAGCAATTTGCTATGTGGTAGGCAAAGGTTTCCTGATCAGATGGTAACTCATATAAAGGATGCCTGGTTTGAAATTTCCTGGTGAATTTTTAAACACAGAAAATTAAAATTTTTGTAGTCTATTTTTACAATATTTGAATCACTTATTCTATAAAAAATTATTTTAAATATTGCACTTTAATACAGACATGGTGTCCAGCTACTAACCTTCTTGAGGTAACCAGGGACTGTTTCTAAAAATAGTCATAATATCAGAGAATACACATTTTGGTGGGCTCCTTGATTCAAATAATTTGGGAATGGAAATACGAATAACCCCTAGGAAACCTCAGGGTTTTAATTTTTGTTTTAAAAGGGACATATTCAAACTATGTTGTAATAAAATGTATTTTGTGAAGGTGGGTCTGTTAGAAAGCCTTTACCCTGAAGTACCAGCTTCCCTACTATTTTTTTTCTATGTAGTTCAACTTTTCATTTTAAAACTTGGACTG
This sequence comes from Myotis nattereri, assembly GCF_964212035.1. Classification (NCBI taxonomy): domain Eukaryota; kingdom Metazoa; phylum Chordata; class Mammalia; order Chiroptera; family Vespertilionidae; genus Myotis; species Myotis nattereri. The sequence goes on from NC_138075.1 coordinate 97,176,946, forward strand.
TATTTCCAGATTTTTAACACCCTGAAAATTCCCATGCTTCAGCCCTTTTTTAAAGACATCATGCTTTTAATAGCCCAAATGAATGATTTTATTTTCTAATTTTATATATCTATTTCACACTTGTAATATATTGGAAAGGAGGTGCTTAAAACTTTGCAAAGAATGAATTGTTACCCCATTTCAAAAATAATCTATTGTTCTGTTTAAACAGCCTTAGCTTTAAGGGATTATTTCCCGGGGGAAAGGGGCAGGGCATGAAGTAAGTCACTCTGCAAATCAGAAATATTACAGTTCTGATTTGGACTTAAATCAGGACTTAACACTACTGTATTTAGATACGGGGTTTGAATATACGGATTTCAATACCTGTAAATACGGCTCTATCTTGTATTTGTACTGAAGTGTACAAAATTACACTAAAAAGTAATAAATATGTTTTGACTATATTGTGCGGTTATTTCAGAATAGTCTGTTTTGAAAGTCTTAGAATGCATAATTTGCATTTTAAAAAATATCAGATCACTGCTAGACTTTTAATAGTAATTGTCATGTATCAGTTGCAATATAATTTCTTAATTGCAGTATTTTAATAAAAATTTTGGCTTAAAAGTTGGGATTCTTTAGATCCTGTTCTAATTTGCTCTACACATTTGTCCTCTTGATTTCTGAACTTCGGGAGTGCCCTAAAATGCAGTCTGCCTGGGCAATCTCATCCAGGCTCTTGACTTTAAGAACCCTACTTTAAGGTCAACTTTATTCAAGTTATCTAGTCTTGATCTCAGAGCTCTCAACAGCAGTCAGATACTTGATCTAACATTGCGAATTCTCTAAAAAAAAGAGCTCTTGATTTGTGCTTCAGACTTTATTCTCTAGGATTCCCATTTTCATTAATTGGCTCAAGACACAAATGAAGGAGTTACCCTTTATTATTTCTTTTCCCTCTAACACCCTTATCCTATATTTAAACCATCAAGATCCATAAGCTCTGCCTTAAAAATGTATTTGGATCTGTAGCTTCTCACTACTTTGATGTTTACCACTCCAATCCAACCTACAATCATCTTTGAGCCAGACCACTACCACAATCTCCTTACCTTTCTTTTCGCTTCTACCCTTAACTCAGCACCACAACCACACACACATATCTATTCTCCATACAGCCAACAGAGTGAAATATTAGTCACATTCTTTTCACAAGCCAGTAATTTAATGCCCAAAACAAAATGCAAAGCTCCTACTGTGGTTTACATGTTTAATCCCCTAAATTATATCACCACAGTCTCATCTTCTAGTTTCTCACTTGCATTGTACCCCCACCTGAGGGTTTTTGTGTTTTCTCCCTGCCTGGCTGGGAAGTTCTTTTCTTCGAGACTTGCACAGCTTGCTACCCATTCAGTCTCTTCACAAATGTCACCTCAAAGAAGCATTTTCCTGATCTCCCATCTAAAAGGACACCATCACTATTCCTTCACTGTAGTTTTCGTCAAAGAACAGTGTGATGCATAGCATTCCATAAATACTTGAATGAATTATGAATACTAAATAACTACATACAGAATTTAGAAAATTTACAAAGATTACTGAAAATTTTTCAAGTTTTGATGTCGTCCTCTTAGATAGGAACAGCAACCAGCTTTTATTTCCTTTTAAGAAGTTGTTGCATTTTACTATTGGTTACCAAAACCTAACTGCAAATCTGTTTTGTTAGCATTATGTGGTCTCTTTAAGCAAGATTAATGAACTGAACCAATAATAATTAGAGCTTCCTGTGAACACATTTTAGGAGTAAGTAATCCAACCAGAAGTAGGATGCTACTTCTGATTAATAAGCTTGGGGAGACGGACCAGCAGGACCTGGCCCTGCTTCTGAAGGACAGGATTAGATCAGTTGTGTGGGTTGGGGACTATGCCCTGGTTTCACAAAGTAGGATGCTTTGATACTCCCGTATCTTTGGTTCACATGATGCCTTGATATCCAACCAGGCCTTTCTGACTAATTTTTAGGACAGAGTATAGGAAGGAAACACTCTTGAATCATGTTCTAAGATGTGTCACTAATAGAGCATTTGTACTGCATGTACCCATCATATGGAAAATGGCTGAGATGGCGAATTTTCTGCCTTTGTGAAGATGAAAGATTGACAGGCAAAAACTCATTATAAAAAGTTTTAAGGTGCCTGCCCTAACCGGTTTGGCTCAGTGGATAGAGCATCAGCCTGTGGACTGAAAGGTCCCAGGTTAGATTCTGGTCAAGGGCATGTACCTTGGTTGCGGGCACATCTCCAGTAGGAGGTGTGCAGGAGGCAGCTGATCGATGTTTCTCATCGATGTTTCTAACTATCCCTCTCCCTTCCTTTCTGTAAAAAATCAATAAAATACATTTTTTAAAAAAAGTTTTAAGGTGCCTGTTAATTGCCCAATTAGATCAACCTATGGGGTATGTTAGGATCACAATTTTTTTCTTTTTGGAATACAATTTTCATTTATTTTTCCCCCAGAGAACTCTTCTTCACTCCTTAAAGATTTAGCTCCTTACATCATGGGCTTTGGTGGAGGTTGTGGGGCAGCACCCGCAGGTGTAAATCAGAATGGAGGTGTTCGGTCCTTCGGAGCTTCACGAAAATGATTCCTGACTACTTTGCTGTGAATGGCACAGCTCACACAGTAATGTAGTTTCATTCACATCCAGCTTGGGGAGCACATAGGCGTTGAAGACACTTGCTTTGGAGATGTCTCTAATGGCTGTGGCCTCTACTATGTATGTTTTGAATCACAAACTTAATGCCCTTGTCCTTGGGCATGCACTGGGCGCAGTTGGTGCAACAAATAGGCTGCACGTGGCCTTGGCCTTTTTTGGCACAACCGTTATTCCTTCTTTTCTTGGTCATCTTGGAAACCCATAATAATTTTCTTATTCTGTTTACGTAGTTTCAGGGTTATTACCTTAGATGAGAAAGGCAGGAAGCAAGGACAATAATTTTTGTCTCGTGTATTATATATCCCCATCAGCTAGAGAAATTAGCACAAAGTATGTACCCAAAATATTTAAATATTTGCTCTGTAAGATGACTCAATTTTGTATTTAAGATGAACATTTTCCAAAATTTATTTATTTATATATATATATATATATATATATATATATATATATATATATTTTTTTTTTCAAGGAGGAAGGGAGACAGAGAAACATCAATGATGAGAGAATCATTGATTGGCTGACTCCTGCACACCCTACGCTGGGGATCAAGTCTGCAACCTAGGCATATTTCCTGACCAGGAATTGAACCATGACCTCCAAGTTCATAGGTTGATGCTCAACCACTGAGCCATGCCAGTCGGGCAAAATAATTTTTAAAATCATGACTTAAGAGCTCCAATTCTTAAAATGCCAATGCAATCTCAGGCTATATCTCTCTATACTTGTTTCACAAGCGCAAGAGTTCCAAAAATGCTATGCAAAATACTGATAATGGGTGCAGGTTCAGATAGCTGATATTCTCCATGCTTAACAAGTATTTAAAAAGCCAAAATATTCCTTCACAAATATCAAAAATATGAAAGAAACACAAACCTGTTCTATATTATTTGAAAGGTGGTGGCTGGAGAAAAAAAGGAAGATAGAAAATTTTGTTGTAGTTTAGCACATCTGTTCACCCCTGAGTTTGTCAGGGTCCAGTCAGAAAATGGAACTCTCCTGGCTATTGCAAAAGGAGGGAATTTGAAACTGGTGGAAGCTAAAACTAAGGCAGGCCTGACTGGAAGAAGGCAAAGGAGAGAGCTGGGAGCATGGACAAGTGGATCCAAGTAAAAGATAAAGCCACTCACTGACTTACGATGCTTTTTGAAGCAAAGAGAAACCCAGGCCTCCCTAGGCCTGGTTCTGCCTATATTGGCAGAACAAACTCAGAAGCCAAAGAGTGAGAAAGCTTGTGACATTCTCTGAAATGCTGAGAAAGGGGGAAAAGTGAACTTGAGAGCAAACAAGCAAATAACCAGCACAACCTGCCCTCACAAGCAGAGCAAGGCAAGAGAAAAAGCATGCCAGTGTGAGCACTATTTCCTAACAAAAGATAAGGGAGCAGTGTCTAAGTTCTAAGAAATATCTAAGAAAATATACTATGACTCAAATATACTTACTAACTTGTTCAAACATAAGAGACAGCAGAGACTCCAGAACATGAAAGGGTCAGAGACTTACTGCACTCACTAGATCTCAAAGAAAATGACAAAAATCTAAACAAAAGTTAAAGAATGGTAGTAAAAACACTGCTGGTGTTTGGGAAGCAATTTACACATGCAACTGCAGAATGATGGAAAATGTAGTATAATAGCATAGTAAAATGTGGAAATGTTTAAGTAATAAAATGGGAGATGGTGAAAAGATGGGAGGAAGCATAAGTGCATTCTTTTCTTTTTTTAGAAGGTCCAATGTTTACTGGTCAGAAAGGTACTATGCACTGGGCAGATCAGGTTCTTGCTTTTGTGATGCTGACATTTGAATAAAGGCAAAAACAATTTCAAAAAGTAAATGCACAAAAAATTCAGACTTCATATACATAATACACATTAAATATAGAAATAATTGCTATAAGAAAATAAAAGCATACTAATTAGAGATCTACAAATCTATAAGGGTGAGGGATTTTAGATCATGTAGTTAGAAAAAGCTTCTCTGAGGATACGACCTTATCTGAGGCCTGAAAAAATGAGAACAAAACAGTCATGTGAAGCTCAATATTATATCATCCTTAATGATTAAACACTGGAAGCAGTACCATAAGATTCAGACCATCACCTTTGTTGTTTTCAATCCTGTCTGGGAAGTACTAGCCAATGCAGTTAGACAAGAAAAAGAAATGAGCTATAAAAATGAGATAGGAAGAGGGCAAATTGTAGTGATTTTCAGTCATATGTATCTGGAAAGTAAAGATAAAATTATTAATATTCAGTAAAAGGGCTAATTATAACTACTATGCAAACATCAATAACTTTGTTGCATAGAAAATAAAAGTAAAGATTTAATTTACTATGCCAATTAAATCAACACATAGGTTAGTCTCTTCAATAAATGGTATTGGGAAATCTGGATATTCATATGCAAAATAATGATATTGGATGTCTATTTTACACTACTCACAAAAATTAACTTGAGATGGATTAAAAACTCAAATGTAAGACCTGAAACTTGGAAAACTAGAAAAAAGCACAAGGTAAAAGCTCCTTGACATTGGTCTTGGCAACAAAAGCTAAAATCAATAAGTGGAACTACACCAAATTAAAAAGCTTCTGCACAACAAAATAAGTAAAATGGCAACCTATGGAGTGGGAGAAAATATTTGTAAATCATGTATTTGATAAGAATTTAATATGGAAAATACATGAGGGCCCTAGTCGGTTTGACTCAGTGGATAGAGCATCAGCCCTCAGATTGAAGGGTCCCAGGTTTGATTCCGGTCAAGGGTATGTACCTTGGTTGCAGGAATGATCCCCAGCCTGGTCAGGACATGTACAGAAGGCAACAAATCAATGTGTCTCCCTCACATTGATGTTTCTCTTCTCCCACTCTCTCTAAAAATCAATGTTGAATATCTTCTGGTGAGGATTAACACACAAAAACAACAAGAATGTGATAAACTCGTATCTCTCAGCAAAAAGAATCTGGTTTAAAAATGGGCAGAGGCCCTGAATAGACATTCTTCCAAAGAAAACATAGGAATGACCAACAAACACATGAAAAGGTACTCAACATCACTAATCATCAAGGAAATGCAAATTGAAACCACGATGAGATGTCACCTTACACTTATAAGAATAAGAGTATTATCAAAAAAGAGGTAAGAATTGGTGAGGCTATGGAAAACGGGAACCTTTGTGCACTGTTGGTGGGAATGTAAATTGGTACAGCCACTATGAAAAGTATGGAAGTTCCTCAGAAAATTAAAAAAGAAATTACGCCCGGCTGGTTTGGCTCAGTGGTTGAGCATCAATCCATGAACCAGGAGGTCATGGTTCTATTCCTGGTCAGGGCACATGCCTGGGTTGTGGGCTCAATCCCCAGTAGAGGCCATGCAGGAGGCAGCTGATCAATGATTCTCATCATTAATGTTTCTATCTCTCCCTCTCTCTGAAATCAATAAAACTATATTAAACAAACAAAAAATGAAATTACTATATGATTCAGTGACCTCACTTTGGGTGTCTGAAGGGAATGAAATCACTATCTGTACCCTCATGTGCGTTGCAGCATTATTAGCATAGCCAAAATATGGGAAGAACCTAAGTGTCAATAGATCAAGAGGTAAAGAAAATGTGGTATATATACAATGGAATATTATTCAGCCATTAAAAGGAAGGAAATCCTGCCATTTGTGACAACATGGGTGAAACTTGAAGGCATTATGCTAGTGAAATAAGTTAAAGACAAATACTGTATGATTTCACTTATATATGCAATCTAAAAAAGCTAAACTCATAGAAACAGTAGAATGGTGGTTGCCAGAGGCTAGTGGTTGGTGTCAAAGGCTACCAACTTCCAGTTATAAAATGAATGAGTTCTGAGGATCTAATATACAGTATGGTGACTATCCTATCTAATAAAAGAGAAACATGGTAATTAGCGTACAACTGCTACCCTTCCCATTGGCTAATCAGGGCGATATGCAAATTAACTGCCAGCCAAGATGGTGGTTAACCACCAACAAAGATGGTGGTTAATTTGCATACATAGCTGCAATGCTGGGAGGCCAAAGGGGAAGGGCTGAAGAATGGTGATCCGAAACCCAGGCTGCAGGCAAGAGCTGGGGGGTGGGCAAAGGCCGCCTTCAGCGGGTGATTGCCATCAGAAAGCCATCAGAAAGCCGGTTGGGGTTGCCGGCTGGCCTGCACCCTGCATCGGAGGGCAGGAGGGCCTGGGCACAGGTCAGGCCGCAACCCCGGACCCCCCGGGGGCCAGGGTTGCGGCTGGCCTGCGCCCAGCGATCGCCATGGCGATCGAAGGGTGGGAGGGCCTGTGCCCGGCTATCGCAGGGCGGGAGGGCCCGGGAGCAGGCCAGGGGGCAACCCCAAACTCCCGGGGCTGGCGGCTGGCCTGCGGCCCGAGATCACCATGGTGATCGGAAAGCAGGGGGGCCCGGGAGCAGGCCAGGTGGCAACCCCGACCCCCCAGAAGCTGCCTGCCCGCGCCCGTGTGCAGCAGCAGAAGCCGACAGCCCGCGTCCCTGTGCGGCAGCAGAAGCCCACAGCCCGAGCCAGTGCGCAGCCTCTGAAGCCGCCTGCCCACAGCATGTGCAGCCACAGAAGCCGCCTGCCGCCGCCTGTGACCTGTGTGTGCAGCTGCAGAAGCCACCAGCCCTGCCCGAGTGCGGCTGCAGGAGCCACCAGCCCGTGCCTGTGTGCAGCCTCAGAAGCTGCCTGCCTGCCGCATCCCACTATGATCCACTGAGTTAAGAGGCCAGAGAGCAAGGAGAACGTCCACCCCTGAGTCAAAGTGGGGAGCGGAGGACATGGCCTCCCCTCCTAAAGTCGCCAAAGGACAGGACCTAACCTAAGCCACATCCTCTGAGACAGCCCGGCAGGCACCACTCCCAGGCTGGGCCCCCCTCCCACTTCCCCTGTCCCTGCACAGCTCCCATAGCTCCCCACTGGCTGAGTCAGGCACAACAGGTTTGCAGCCACAGGGGCGATTTAGCAGCTAATGAAAAATGCGAGAACGAACAAATGAAGCAGCTACTGCAGTGGGGAAAAGACGTTCATCAAATTCGTTGTCGCTGAGAAACTGAGGCAGCCAGCACAGGCCCCTGCACAGGCTGAGGCTTCTGCTTCTAAAGAAACACCCTGGGGTTAGAGGGGAGGGGGTGCTGCCTTTCCCATCTCAGAGCTCTAGGAGGAGTCTGTGCTCCCCCTCCTGGTATTCTTAACACCCAGAGACCCCTCCCCAGTCCAGGCAGGAATGTTCCATGCTGACCGCCTCCAGAAAGCAGAGAACAAAGAGGCACTTTTTGACTTCAAGCCTCTAAACCAGTGGTTCTCAACCTTGGCTGCACATTAGAATCACCTGGGAATCTTTTTAAAATCCTGATTTCTGGGCCTCATCCTTTGGAAATTCTGTTTCTTTGTTATCAGAGGATTGTCAGTATGATCAAATAAAATAAAGCAAAACTCTTTGAAAACTGTAATGTACTATACAAACATTAGTTATCATTATATACTTCTCCATGAGACTAACCCTAGGAAATAGGTTATAGATTATTTTGGATCCTGTCAGCAGGTACAGGTCTAGTTGTCTGTCTGGATCAGCATCTCCTTACTGGTACAGCATGTTTAAAAACTCTTGGCATGTCTTTAGGAGTCTGGGGGGTACCTGGTGCCTCCTAAAGAGCTCTAGGCCAAAGAGTCTCAAAGTATGCCCAATTGGCAGCATCAGCACCACCTGGGAACTTATCAGAAATGCATATTCTCAGGCCCCACCTCAGACCTAGTGAATCAGAAACTCTGGGGTGGAGCCCATTAATCTGCTTGAACAATTCTGATGTATGATCAAGATTGAGAGCCACTGAACTAGGTCTTGGAGCTTCTGCGGAAACTCAGAACAAGGGCCCTGCGTTCTTATCCTGTTACACATCCCCCACAGTATGAGCAATATTAGAAAAAGGGTTAGAGTACTAGGACCTGGAGAGACTTGGAAAGCCATTTTTCAGCTTGGCTCATTTTATAGTTGAGGATTCTGTAAGTCCAACAGACTAACTGAGGTCTGATCCAAAGCCAGGCCAGGAGCTGGTATCAAGATGACATTCAGTCCAGTTTTCATCTCCTGCATCCCACTGCTTCTCTTGTGTCCACATCACAAAGCACCATGCAATTACTACTCAGAGAAGGAGGTACGGTGTGGAGGAGCGAGGTTAGGTGGAGACGCTGGGTTTCATTAGTTCCATTCACCTTCAGCCTAGAGGGCAGGGCCCCAGAGGAAATCATGGCTACCCTCCTTATCCTTGGTTGGAAAGATGAAGTTATCTGCAGGTTCTTAGTGATTGGTGGGTCTCCATGGCCCTCAAAATAGAACCAGGTATGACCTCAGGAGCCCTCAGGTGCCCTTCCACAGAAAACAGTTCCCTGGTTGGTGTGAGGATCCTGGTTGGTGTGAAGGCTGGGATTCCTAGTTGCTTCTGTTTGTCAGCACGGAGGGTCAGTGTCATGGAATTTCCATAGAGCATTTTGCACAGGAGAAGGCCAAGGTCTGAGCAGGAGCCTGCAAATAAAATCAAGTACCAGGGCCCTGGTGGTTTTGCTCAGTGGTTTTAAAGCGTTGGCCCTTGGCCTGAAAGGTTACGGGTTTGATTCCCACTCAAGGGCATGCACCTCGGTTGCATCTGTTCTCAGGTGGGGCAAGAGCAGGAGGCAACCAATTGATGTGTCTCTCTCACCTCTCTCTCTCCCTCTCTCTATCTCCCTCTTTCTCTCCCTTTCTCTCTAAAAAAGCAGTGGGAAAAATATCCTTGGTGAAGATTAAAAGAAAAAGAAATATCAGGGAAAACAATCACTGATAGCTACCTAGGCAGGTTGGTTCTGGCAATGAAAGCTGAAATCCAAGAATTACCCCAAAACTCAATCCCAGAAAATCTCACTTTGGGGTCATAAGAACTGAGAAAGGTTCAGGAGTGGTAGTGGATCAATCAATTCATAAACAACCCTTATTCTCAGCGTAAAAGTTCTCTCTTTTCTCCTGTCCTTTTCTCCCTCAAATTACTCCATTTGTCAAGAAGCATTTTTACCTTATAATATTGCCAAAATGGTTCTGTGGAATCTTAGCTCAAAAACATTAACACTTTCTTTCAATATTCTTGTTCAAAGAGAAACCGACCACTATTTACCAGTGAAAACAATGGCTACTCATAACTTCCCACCTTTGAAGGGTCAGCAGGCGGTGCCTTGAGCCCAGAGTCTCAGTGCAGCTGGTGTGACTCTGGGAGCCTTCAATCTCCAGAATATAAACTCCTCCCTGGGAAGAGCTGTGGCCTGTTGATGGGCGATGCAAACACTCGCAGTCCGAAGACCTGAGGAGATTCTGGGAACAGTACTCACAGTCCTGATACTGAGGCCACTGCATGACATTGAGACACGGTCATTAAAATACGGAGTCAAAATTTTCCCTAGAATGACCTTGCTTCCTATAACAGCAAATGGTAGCTGGGTGCTGCTTCCCTCTCACCACCAGAGGGCGACAGAGACATGCCACAGGTCTGTTCCTTTCTGGGTGGCAGTAGGTACAACCTAAAAGTGGAGAAAGTTCTGGGCGTCGAAAACGAATGCACTTTATTCTCTGGAAAATTCAAGTGATAATAGATGTGAAAGCTCCAATGTTGGCTTAGGAAAAAAGGGTTACCCTGGTGGGGATTTTTTAAGCCTAGAGAACAAACACATGATTTTAAAATCATTTAAGAAAATGATTTTTAGAGAGAGAGGCAAAATGTCAATGAGAGAGAAACATGGACCGCCTCCTACATGCTCCCTAGTGGGGATGGAGCCCGCCACCTGGGCCTGTGCCCTGATCAGAAGAGAACCTGCGACTTCTCGGTGCACTGGGCAACGCTCAACCAACCGAGCCACAGCGGCCAGGGCCATTTTAAATAACTTCAATGATGCAGGTGTGAGAATTCAAAAGTGTGCTAGAGTCGGGTCTGATGATTTGGAGCAGAGACCTGTTCCCAATGCCACTCTCTGGCTGTAGGGAGAGGTGAGCCGGGACATTTGAGAAGGGTACTGGGGACCACAGTGCTTCCAAGAGAAGGAAAGTCCCTAGGCTGGGTCACAGTGATTCTGTTCCTGGTTCTAGGGGTCCACTTCCAGGGTTACCTCAAGGGCTACTTATCAAATAATGTGTTCGCAAAAGCTGGGAAAATAAATGACAACTACACCATGAGGAAGTATAGGGGACCTGTTTGGGTTCCCCTTCTCTCTTCCTCCTTCCTCTGCCTCCTTACTTTTTCTTTGGTCTGGAATTATAATGTGATATGAAATGATTTATGAGGAAGGCTCTTAGAGCCTGCCAAACAGAAGTGGTCTTTATTCCCACAGAAAGTTAAATCTGCCCAGTTGTCCCCTGAAAGAAGATGCCCAGGAGCTATTATTTAGACACTTATCAAGACAGAGATACAGGAAATGCCGTTTGGAAACATGCAATACAGGTTTGAGAGAATTGATACCCATTTAAAATGGTTTTAAGATTTTTCTCCTTGGTCTTGTATGGATCTCAAACTTGAGTTAAGATTCCAGTTACTGTCTTCCCTTTGCAGCCCTAGCTCTACTTCCCCAGCGATGAACTAGTCCACGGTAACGCAGGTTCTGGGTCATAGGACTGTGACTGGTCCATATTAGCTTTCTGTGTGAGTTAGAAAAAGGCACTCCCTCTCAACAGTCAAGGCCAGCTTCGGGGTGCACCATGTGTCTTGACAGTGGGAGCCGAACGTCAGCCTTCACTCTTCCCTCAGGTGGACATCCTTGGTCTGGAACAGATGAGGACAGTCTGAACTGATTCTTAGGCCCTCGCTCCTTAGATGTGTCCCAAGCCCAACGTTTTTCCTACTTCTGCAAAATGACACAGCATTGCATTGTCATCTATAGTAAGTGATAACTAGAAACGGTAGCTGTAATAACTTCTCAGCATTGAAAATGACTTTAAAGGGTCACCTGCTCCAACAATGAGTTTGTGTGTCCGTCACGGGACTTCCTCTGGTGCTTGGGAACCGAGGCCGCTCCAGACAGCATTAATGCTACAGAATTCTTCCTTAGTGTAAGCCTGCTTGACAACTTTTAGCTGGCACCCACTGGTCCTTGTTATGCCCTCTGCAATTATACAAGAAAGTCTCCTTTGATTATTGTTGAAAACCCTTTCTCTGGTTATAAAGTAAACAAGTTGTAGGGATGTAACGTACAACAATGCATACAGTAAATAATACGGTAATAACTTCACACGGTGGCAGAGGGTCACTAGGTTTGCGACCACTGCGTCAGGCACAGAGGTGTTGAGTCACTGTGTTGTACACCTGAAACGAATATGATGTTGTATGTGAACTATACTTGAATCAAAACAAAACAGATCCATAGAGCCCTTTCCTGCCCTGTACACCACGGTCGCTCACGCCTCTGCTCCCAAGTGGGTCATTTTTAAGACCCCACTTCAGTTCCGAGTTAAGAGGAAACAGGGAAAGGGGTTATTGGGAGTAAGGCTCAGAGCCACAGCAGGGTCGCCTTCAGCACCTGCAGATGCCAGCCTGCTCCGACCAGAAGGGCATGCAGGCTCCTCCGTTTCACTTTGGGACACGACAGTGCCGCTTCGCTAGTCACAGAGAGGGAGGCAGCGGGCGAGGCAGAGGCCAGCTGGGACCTGCGGGCATGCGAGCCAGGCTGGCGGAGCGCAGGGGAGCTTCTCGGCGGGCCCGGGCCGGTTGCCCCGCCAGCTTGGAGGGCGCAGGGAGCCCCGAGGGCGCGGGCGGGGCGTGGAGGAGCCGAGCGCGGTGCGGGTGCCTCTGGGTCGGGCTGCTGAAATATAACAGAGCGGAGCTCCCTGGCGCCTCAGCACCATTACCTTCAATTAAAATAATTGGTACCTCTCTCCAGCGTTTTGTTTCCCGGGAGGGATCCCGATCCGTCTCATTCTTTCCCTGCCTCGCTCCCGCTTCGCTCCCTCACTTTCAGGCCCACCGTCCGCTTTTCAGCCTCTCCATCCTCGCTCTCCCCTCCATCGACCTGTTCTTTTCCCACGTTCTCCCTCCAGGAGTCCTCGCTTTCTAAACCGGACACGAATATACCATTGACTGGTTTGAAATGGCTCTGGTTCTGCCAGTTTTCGATTTTGCAATGGAAACTTAGACGCACCAGCATTACCATTTATTTTATGCTTAAACGGGTATCTCCAAACACTCCTTTGCTTCCATTCCAGTAAGCAGAGAACCAGTAAAAATGTGTGGCGCCTGCAGTAAACTCTCCTGAAATGTCCTGGATCTGTGAATATGGGCAGTTCACCCTTGTCCACCAGTCACCCCACATCTTACCCTCTCTACCTCCTGTCTCTTGCTGGAGTTAGGCTGCAGGATGGAAACAAAAAGATTTTAGACCTGAACGGCTTCGGCTGTACCTGGACGTAGTATGTCTGACTAAGTCAATCAGTCAATCAATCAAAACATAGGCTCTTTTCTCTGAGTGTATGAGGGGTCCACACTCACCTATTTCCAGAAAAACTGTGCTGGTCTTCAGGGGGATGGCTTCAAAGATTAGGAAAAAAGCTTCAACAAATCGTGCTGGGAAAACTGGACAGACACTTGCAAAAAGATGAAACTAGACCACTAACTTACACCATACACAAGAGTGAACTCAAGGTGGGTAAAAGACTTAAATGTAAGGCACGAAACCATAAAAACCTTAGAGGAGAACATAGGCAGTAAAATCTCGGACAACTCACGTAGCAATATGTTTATGAATACATCTCCTAGGGCTAAGGAAATAAACAAATGGGACAACATCAAAATAAAAAGCTTCTGCACAGCAAAGGAAACCACCATCAAAATGAAAGGGGAACCCACTGTCTGGGAGGTACATCTGGTAAGGGATTAATATCCAAAATATATAAATACTCACACAACAAAAGGAAGATAATCCAATTAAAAAATGGGCAGAGGACCTGAATAGACACTTCTCCAAAGAGGACATACAGATGGCCATGAAACATGAAAAAATGTTCTTCAGGGAAATGCAAATTAAAACCACAATGAGATATCACCTCACACCTGTCAGAACGGCTATCATCAAAAAATAAACAAACCACAAGTGCTGGAGAGGATGTGGAGAAAAGGGAACACTCGTGCACTGCTGGTGGAAATGCAGATTGGTGCAGCCACTAGGAAAACAGTATGGAGTTTCCTCAAAATATTAAGAATGGAAATTCCGTTTGACCCAGCAATCCCACTTCTGGGAATATATTCTAAAACCCCCAAAACACCAATCAGAAATAATATATGCACCCCTATGTTCATAGCGTTATTTATAATAGCTAAGATTTGGAAACAGCCCCAGTGCCCATCACTAGCTGAATGGATAAAAAAGCTGTGGGACATTTACACTATGGAATACTATGCAGTTGTATAAAAGAGGGACCTCTTACCCTTTGGGACAGCATGGATAGACCTGGAAAATATGTTAAGTGAAATAAGCCAAACTGAGAAAAACAAATATCACATGATCTCACTTATTTGTGGAATCTAATGAATAAAATGAATTGACCAACAAAAGAAGGCCCGAAGCATGGAGGCATGGAACAGACTGACATACCTCAATGTGGGGCTCGGGGGACGAGAAGAGAGAAACCAAGAACTTATATACTTATATGCATAGCACACGGATGTGGGCAATAGGGTGGTGAAGACCTGGGGGTGGGTGGGTAGGGACTGGGACGAGGGGGGGAGGGGGAAACTGGGATATGTCTGTAATACTATCAACAATAAAAAATATATTTAAAAAAGATTAGTAATAAAGGAACGTCAGCACCCTTTCCTCACCCCATCCTCTATTTCCACAACTGTTGTCAAAACTAGGCTGTCACCTAGATGAAGGATGGCAGGATTGTCAGCATTTTGAGGGTAGGAGCCTCTGTGGTAATATTTTTTCCTAGTAATCTTATTGATTACCAATAAAAAGGAGATGGCTCATGAATACAGTTAGTACCTCCATAATTAATCAGGATTTTATTGGGAAATGCTTCCCTCTGACAGTGAATTAGCAACATCAGACTTTTTTGAAAAATGCTATTGAATTGGAGATGGGTAACTTATAGGAGTCCTGTTACAGGGTGCAAGATGCCTTTTGTGTTTCCTGGAAGACTAGAGGCATGAATTATGGCTTCTTGCGAGCAGCTAAATTTCTTGCATAATGACAAGTTAGCCAATCAATTTGTCTCAGCTGATTCTTGGTTCCCATCAGTTGTGGGAGCTAACCTTCGTTGGCAAGATTCATCCTGTATTTCCACCTGCCTAGGCTAGATTGGTAGTGACATCATGTGTGCTTCAAATCTTCTATTCCAGGGAGAAGAAAATCCTGAACCCATTGGGGGGGTCCTGACACTCACCATAAATATATTAAGATGATTAAAAAATACATTTGAATAAAGCTTTTGTTTCTTTGGAAAATCATTTAACATTTCTACAGGGTTTCACTGTTAACAAAGCTATGCAAGGCAGAGGACCTTATGTTCCTCCTGTAGCAGTCCTGCGCGGCCAGGCTGCCCACCACTATTGCCTTCATTTATGGGAGAGGAAACTGTGGTAGAGAGGGGACAACTGATCTGCCCATGATACCACACTGAATAACGGAGCGTGGAAATAAATCCAGGTCTTCAGTCTCCTCATTTAGTGTTGTTGCCTCATCTACAAAGTTATATTGTTTCCATTCAAAATTCACTCATTGACATTAATTCACCAAAAATGAAAATGTATCCAGGACTACATTGTGAAAGGTATTAATGGGAACAGAGAGAATGATACAGATGTTTTCTGGTCTTTAAGGGTTTATAATCTCCGTGAGTAACCTGAAAGAAAAGGAAAGTTAAATAACTAGATGGGGGTGCAAAAAATAATCTCTCCTTTCTAAATTCACTGGCTGGGCTAAAAATCAAATCAACATGAGACAGATTAACAGGAAAAATTGTCCAAAATGTAGTATAAATGTACATGTAAGGGTACCATAAGAATCTGAGACCCAAGGACGAGTTGGTCAGCTGAGATTTATATGCCATTCTGGGCAAAGGAGAGGGAGGCAGGGATCCGGGATTTCAAAGGGAAAGGAGCTAATTTACAGGTAGATTAAAAAAGCAAACATGTGGTAAACAAATTATTGCTGAGCCACCCAGAAACAATGGACACAGAGAGAAGTTCAACAAACAGGCGTTGCTAGATTTCTCTGTTTGCCACATTTTATTTGTAGTATGATGCTAAGGTGATGCTCCCTTCTTTAAGCAGGGTTTTCTATCTGAATTCTTTGAGGTAGGTAAAGAGGAATGGTCAAAGGTTTTTTTCTGAATTTGTTGTTTTTTAAAACCCCCCTCAAAATTAATATTTCAAAAGGCATATTTTGGTCCGCCTTACCACGTAAACAGTGTTGCTTCTTTAGAAAACTCTTTTATACTTCCATAATCGTATGAAGGACAACTAACAGGTATGGGGTGGGCAAAGAGGGTGGAACTCTAAGGAAGCAAGTAACTACTTTGGCTTTTTGGTTGTAAAATTGATGAATTTTGCTCCTGTATGACATATGGACTGACAAACAATGTCATTCATTCATAGACATGTGAGTATCTTATCCTCCCATATCCAAACTGCATGTTTGGAAAAAACCAGATGATTGTTCACCCCAAATTTCCATCTTTCTCAGGCAACTGATATAAAGCTCTTTTAGTTGTTATTGTCAACTGAAAAGACAGAATATTCAAGATTGCTGTATAGTAAATATAATCCAGAAGTTCAAAGTGGTTCTGTGGTCTTGGACTCTGGAAAAGTTCTGAGCCATTAGTTTGTAATAAGATGGACCATCCGCACTTGGTTTCATTGAGTTTACTCTTTTTTTTTTTAAAAAAAATGTATTTTTATTGATTTCAGAGAGGAAGGGAGAGGAAGAGAGAATCATTGATTGGCTGCCTCCTGCACACCCCCTACTGGGGATCGAGCCCGAAACCTGGGCATGTGCCCTTGACCGGAATCAAACCCGGGACCCTTCAGTCTGCAGGCCAATGCTCTATCCACTGAGCCAAACTGTCTAGGGCTACATTGAGTTTACTCTTGATGATAGCAAACGCCCACACTAACTTAATAATTTAAAGGAATGATCTTAATTCCACTCATTAATACTTTTTTTCAGAGGTGAGTTAAATAATTTGAATGTATCATATATATTTCATATCAGGGTGGGACAAAAGTAGATTTATAGCTATTCATATGGAAAATAATACAACAATCCTATATAATAAAGAGGTAATATGCAAATTGACTGTCACACCCTCACACAAAATGGCCGCCCTCCTGTGGTTAAAAGATGGCCATCACAAGATCGCCATCAGGGGAGGGCAGTTGTGGGTGATCAGGCCAGCAGGGGAGGGCAGTTAGGGGCGACCAAGCCTGCAGGGGAGGGAGGGCAGTTGGGGCTACCAGGCCAGCAGGGGAGGGCAGTTGGGAGCAATTGGGCTGGCAGGGGAGCAGTTAGGTGTCAATCAGGCTGGCAGGAGTGTGGTTAGGGGGTGATCAGGCCAGCAGGGGAGAGCAGGTAGGGGAAATCAGGTCAGCAGGGGAGCAGTTAGGGGGCGATCAGGCTGGCAGACAGAAGTGATTAGGGGCAATCAGGTAGGCAGGCAGGCGAGCGATTGGGAACCAGCAGTCCCGGATTGTGAGAGGAATGTCCGACTGACCGGCAGTCAGACATCCCCCAAGGGGTCCCGGATTGGAGAGGGTGCAGGCTGGGCTGAGGGATACCTACCCCCCGGCCCCCAGTACATGAATTTTGTGCACTGGGCCTCTAGTTAATAAATAATAATACAAGAATAAATTCTATGGTTCACACACAACTGTACCTCCTTCCAACTGAGCTTCCTGGCCCACACCCTGATGGCAGGCAGCAGCATGCTGTAGATCAGCCAGGGCTTGCCCTAGCTGAACGGACCATGGACTAAGCATTTGGGCTGTCCATACACTGAACAAAACCCATGTAACTTGCAGGTCAGATTCACCTGAGGAACTGGGAATTGGGAAACTGAAGGGGGAAAATGGTTTGCAATAGTGGCAGAAGGCAAAACAATCTCTTGCATTGCCTCTATGTATAATTGGATAAAATCAAACAGAAGTTATGAGAGAACAAAAACTAGAAATGAGAAAAAAATGCCAGCTCCTTGATGAAGAGGTGAGAAGCAAAGATAACCCCAAGAAAAGAGACCTAAGTCTAGTTTCCGGTTCCAGGAAGGCTGGCTTCCTGAGAAGATAAATAAAGCTTATAAATTACCAATTAGTTGAATCTTTACAATAAGCCTATTGTATCTGCACAAGAAACCGCTCCTAAGTTAATTAATCTTAAGTGGGTCTCTCTTCCTTTTAATTAAACAAGTCTGACTGAAGAATGTACTATAAATGTGCACATTTTAAATGATGTCTTTGAAATGATAGGCTAAAAATATAGATGACACAAAACTGTTATTGGAGGAAGTGAATTTCCTGAGTCCCCTCCCATCCCCCCCACCCCCCCTGCCCCCGGAGGATGGGGTTTCATGGAAAGCTTTATTGTTGTTGTAAAATTAAGGGAGTTCCCTCCAAAGGTCCCATCTCCGTCATCTTGCCATGGAAGAAGCCCAATCTTGTCTTCAGCAGGGCTAGAATTAAGGCCATTGCCCACAGTTTCTGTTCCATATTAAAGCCCAGTACAGTCCAGCATCTGGCTGGCTTAGCTTGTGTTCCCAGCTGCAGTCCATTTGGTGTGGGGTCTGCATGGCCATGGGGCTGCTTAAGGCCGCATGGCCAAGGAGAGAGGACAAGCCAGTGCACAAGTGAGTGCCGGTCACAGAGTAAGAGAGAGAGAGAGAAGAGAGTGGGGACTCTTTGGGGATTTTACACTTCCAAGATTTCCAGTGTTTGCAGTGGCTCCACCCATCTAGCCAATGATCTTTTTCCCAGGCTAGACTGACAGGCAAGCACCTTCCCTGTGCCACTCCCTCCAACTTCACTGTGCATGTGCCCATCTCCCTCTTTGTTCGATCCCTTCCCCCAGGGATCTGCAGGGAATGGACGGGTGGTTCCTTGAGGAGCATAAAGCTGTAGCTTCCTGGTGAAGCTGCCCAGATGTCCATGCTTATAATGTCTAGCCTCCCCTTTGCTCTCTTCCTATTAGTAGTATTAATAACTAGCTAATTATGATGATCACAAAACTATGAATGGTACGGTGGGGGGTTCTTTGTGTTTAAACAGATTCACAGCGGACTAGGAGCTTGTTAGGAACAAAGGAAGATTATTAAATATGGGGAAAATGCATTATAAGTTCTCCCCTTAATGTCAAGAATAAGAACAAGAATTCTGTTCGTTAATGATCTCACTCAGTGCAACCCTGCATCTCTCTCCATAACCTCTGCTTATAAGATACAGTTCATTGAAGTGCATTAAATATTAGAAGATATGCTCACTTCATTAGCATTTCATTTTGTGGGGTGAACACGTACATCAAGTTTAATGTGCAGCTGGATACTTTATAGGTGGTAAAACAAATACTGTGTAGCCAATTATTTCATTGCAAATTATTATGAAATACAAACAATGGCAGTGACAAAAACATGATGATAAATACAAATCATTTTGAAGTTCCACTGCAAAAGACCTTCTATTCTGTCAATGAGATTTCAGTTTGGAAGATCCAGTATTAGAAGAGAATAGCAGGGACGCTGTGAGGTGTTTGGGTGTCACCCTGGCTTGGGATGTAGAGCAGGCGCTGCCCATAGTGTCTGTCAGAGCTTGGTCGGGTGGAGAGTGGGAGTCAGTAGTCTGGGTGGTAGGAGAAGGAGGAGGCAGCAGTGAATCCTTAAAAATGGCCCCAAAGCAGGACCCGAAGCCTAAATTCCAGGAGGGTGAGTGAGTGCTGTGTTTCACGGGCCTCTTCTTTATGAAGCAAAGTGTGTGAAAGTTGCCATAAAGGACAAACATGTGAAATACTTTATACCTTACAGTAGTTGAAATAAAAATTGGGTCGTTTTCTGTTTAGTTTTATTTTTAAAGAACAGTATTGAAGAGGGACTGGGATGAAGCTGGTCTGCCCCAGGATGGTCTGGGGTGTATAAACCACTTGCCCTTAAGGGCTCTTGATAAGGGAAGACAAAACCATGTGACTCATTAGCTGGCTGTAAATTGCTCATCAAATTGTTTGGCCTTGTTTAATTATTTTGTCTCAATTTCCCTTATTCCACTTGTCAAGGAATTTCCCTAGCTTCTTACTATCTTGCCGAAGTTTTTCAGATCTTCAATAAATATTTTCTTTAAATTTCAGAAAAGAAGAGAATGGCTTAATGAGAGGCAATCAATTGATGTTTCTCTCTCACATCAATGTCTCTCTCTCTCCCTTTCTCATTATGGGGTCATCAAAGGAGGAAGAGAGTGGACAGAGGCAGAACAATGGAAAACACAGGCGGATATTGCGTGGCGGGAAAGGATGCAAGGTTTTGGCCAATTTTAAGCAAGAGACTAAATGTTTGGTTGTCTAATGAAAATATTAAAGCTTCTGAATTTTTATGGTTTGTTTGTACACGAACATTAAAAAGAAAATCCTAAAAAACACAAAGTATTGTCATCTAAGAAAATAGAACTCAAAAATACTACTTATTGCATTACTCACCAGTATTCTGAGTCAAGGATGTTTCTGTAGGTGGGAATTTAAGGTAATTTCTCTGCTTTACAGGCTTAATTTTGCCGTGTTCGTTAAAAGAACAAAAGGAGCCTGGAGGTCAGGGTTCCATTCCTGGTCAGGACATATGCCTGGGTTGCTGGCTCCATCCCCAGTAGGGGGCGTGCAGGAGGTGTGCAGGAGGCAGCTAATCAATGATTCATCATTAATGTTTCTGTTTCTCTCTCCCTCTCCCTTTCTCTCTCTGAAAACAATAAAAACATATTTATAAAACAAACAAAAAGGAAAAAAGGAATTCAAGTGGTTATTTGACACCAGGTAGGCAAACTAGCAGGCTGTTGAATAACTTCTGAAAGGTCTACTATCTTAATTGGAGGTCACATGAACATAACTGAATAGAACAAAGGTTAAGACTTATAGTCAAGGGTCATACAGAATATATTTGATACTATTTGATTACAAATACTGTCCATTGTTAAGTTCATAAGTTAATGTTCTTTAACCAGGGATGCTTCTTACTATATTCTAAACTTAGATGCTTTAAAACTTCTTAAGACCCCTGGCTGGGTGCCTCAGTTGGTTGGAGCGTCTTCCAGTACACCAAAAGGTTTCCAGTTCGATCCTCTATTGGGGCGCATATGGGAGGCAATCAATTGATGTTGCTCTCTCACATCAATGTCTCTCTCTCTCTCTTTCTCTCTCTTTAAAAATAAAAATTAAAAAAACAACAAACTTCTTAAGAAAACTTCAACCCAACAGATAATCTACGTTTTATTTGTAAGATCCCATAACATTTAAAAAAAAATTTATTTTTGATTTCAGAGAGGAAGAGAGAGGGAGAGAGAGAGAGAGACATCAATGATGAGAAAGAATCATTGATCAGCTGCCTCCTGCACGCCCCACACTGGGGATCAAGCCCGTAACCCAGGCATGTGCCCTGACCGGGAATCAAACTGTGACCTCCTGGTTCATAGGTCGATGCTCAACCACTGAGCCATGCCTGTTGGATGACCCCATAGCATTTTTGCTAGTATGTGGAAGGGTGGGCATTTGGGAATGTGAGCTTCAGTCTTTGCCTTTCTTTCTAGGTCCTAACACATTACCTCCAGACTCTGCAGTCAGGCCCTTATCTCCTTTTCCATTTTTCAGGCCCTTATCTCCTTTTCCATTTTGGTTTCACTAGACAGCCATTCCTTTGGCTGTGCTAATCTCTCACCTTTGACTTCATTCCAATTAAAGTAAAGTTTAGATCTAAACTTCTAACTTCTACTGAGAACAAATGACTTTGTAAAAAAGCTGCTATTGGGATTTCAAAGTGTTACCTAAACCTTAAGGATTGCTAGTTGGTAGAAGAGTTGTACAACAGGCAGAAGTGTTAGATTCTATTGCTAGACTGCAACAGTTGTTTGTATGCCAGCCTGGAACTTGAACACAACTGCTTCTCTCTGAACACAATACACTGAGTTATTTTTCATCTGCATTGTGAAGAGAGAGGTATTGCTAAACATGGGGATTACATATAACTTTGGGAAACAATGGCTTTATTTGGGTAAGCAGAGATTAATATCTACAGCTTTGTTAACAAAATGGGTTGGGACATAAAAACCCTTGTGGGTTTTTTTTTCTTTTATAAGAAAAATGACACTTGAGAAGTTATTTTGTTGTGTAGGACAACCATGAAAATGTATCATAGTGGCATGTTGTGATTATGTAGATGATATGTCCATGGATAAATCATATTTAGAACACTTTAGAGTTAATAAAACTATTATAATGTTTAATTATTTCCATTTGTTAGATCTAGAATCAGCTTTCTGTTCTCAGGTATAGACAGCTGTTTCCCAGCTTAAATTTTCAGAATTCCCTTTAAATTTTGGTCCTGATTTCTTGATTTAAATTCCCAAAAGACACTAACTAGATTTTACTATTTCCCCCTCTATGTATAGGAAAGTAATAACTGGATTATGTACAAAACACAAGTAAAATTCTGCAGAGAAGCAATTTTACCCACTCTTAAATTGAATTAAAATTGTTGCCTATTCTCTCAACTATTCTTATGTCCTTTTAATTGACATATTATCCCTAAACCAATTTTGATTTTCCACATTGATTCAAATAGTCTCCTTCATTTAGTTGAAAAGTCAATGTCTGCTCCAAAACATTAGAAAAAAGTGCAGACTTATTTCTCTTAAAACTAATTTCTAGCCATTTAAAAAGGCTGCCCATTAAACTAATAATAAAAATAAAAGAGTTGAAATCATTGTCTGAAGAATGAATCACATGTTCTTATTCTGAATTATGTTTGGAACAAAAAAAGTATAAAAGTCAATAATAATTAAATAAAATACAAGGCTCATAGTCCGAACCCTGAGGGTTGAAAGTTAAAAAACCTTAAGTGAAAAGTCAAATTTTAAGGTGCCTGAATTAACATGGAACCTAAGGACAGGACGTGAAGACATGTGGCTGGACATCCATTTGGACTTACATCTTTCCCATTCTGCACATCATTGTCATCTTTTTCTTTCTTCGAAGACAGGTGAACTCTGAATTTCTATGTGTCCCATGAAGTGACCTCTAGAGATTGCCCACCTCTCTGTCCAAAAAATGAGGAAGAGAGAACCTAATTGGCTCAACTGTGGCCATGTGACTAGGTATGGCCAGAGGGCAGTCCCCTAATTCTGCTCTAGAGAAAGGGGTTGGGAAGGTACTCAGAAATGTTTACTAAATACAACTTTCATCAACACATGTCCCTACCCTTTCCATTAAATAAGCATTTTTTTTCATCACAGGTAATTATAGTTATTTTCTGGGGCATCTTTGCCCACTCCTTGCTTCACATGTTATTCTCCAGTAACAAAGAATTGCTTATAGTGCCATCTATTCATTCTCAGTACCCATATCTCCTAACGAAATCAATGAATTGCATGCCTAAATTCTGGTGGTCCTCTGTCTTGTAATGGTCCCCTTCCAAATCTCTTTATTCTTTAGGAGGCACGGCCAATGTTACTGCTTCCAGCAGACCTTCCCAATATCTTTATCTTCCTGAGCTAGTTATTTTCTTTCTTTATGCTCATAACTTGTGCAGGTAAATCTCTACCATCGTCAAGCTCCATTGCTTGTGATTTCCTGTTTAGGTTTTGGCATCTTTATAATGCCAGACACAGTGAGCCTGGCCTATAGTGGGCGCTCCAAAATAGCTGAATGAATATACAGATACTCTCAGTTTCCTTTTAGTTAATGATTTGACTATCTGAAGTTAAAAGTGTGTCATTGTGTGAAAAGTATTGTCTGTATGAACCCCTTAGAAGTGTTAACTTAATAAAGAATTAGGTGTCAGGAAGTTCTTATCTAACTCCTCTTGATATACCTGCAGTTTACCTGGTGCCTAACCGGTTTAATTTCCTCTTAAAACTTCTACTGGACTTACTTTCCCATCCTTTTGGAGCAATGTTGATCTAGTGAAAGAATGGTCAGAGCATCTGTTTATGAAATTATTTTATTTTCTCTGCATATAAACATTACTTTTCAAAGGCAATTTCATTAACTACAAACTGCAGTTCTGTGGACTTTCAACAAGTTTAATTTACAAGGTTCGCCTTGAGACATACATATTTTTCTTAGTCTTAAAGCCCATTTTTGCACTCTAGTCCTGAAGAGTTGACTACATCTCCCAACTTAGCATTAAATGCTCTCTTCGGCCCATCTCCTCACCCCTTGACATTTTATCAGATAGCGCAACCTTGGTTAATCCTAAAAGGAAATTTTGCAAATGGTTGACTTTTGTTAATCTCAGGTTTTGAGAATAGGGGGTAAAAGAGTTTCCTCAGATAACAGTTTTAAGCTGAGTTTTCCCTCCCCCCCCCAAAATTAAAAACAACAGCAAAACCTTCAGGACCGCTTTTGGGTACATTGGGTCAGGCAGCCCCGAAAGTCCTAATAAATGAATTAGCAATTCAGAAAGGAGACCACTGAGGGGCTGATATTGATCAAGGTCAGCGACTGTTTGCCTGCGTTTGTTAGGGGGGTGGTTAATTGCGTGTCAGCCTAGGCCTGTGTCGTCTCGCTGGCGCCGGGTGCTTTTTGGATTTGCTAATTTTCGTTAAGTGTCTCTACTCGTCCCCTGTCTACCCAGGAGAACTTAGCGGCTCCTACTGATCAACAGTCTGTCTGTCTGGGCTTTATTGATCACAGGGCAGGCGGCTCTTAGAGGATGCACTGGGGGGAAAGTGTGTGTGGGGGAGGGGAGCTGAAAGCAAACCCGAGCCTGGCCACCCTCCTTCCAGGCTCCCTGCTGGACCCCCTTCCATCGCCACACGCCAGCCAGCGGCTCTCGGCACGAGCGCACGCCGGGGACCGTCACTTGTCCCTGGGGCTTCCAGAGCGCGCGGAGTGGCGGGGGAGGGCTTTGGAAGGCGGCCACGCGGGCCCCTCGTGTGTTTCAGGGGGAACAAAAAAGAAGGCACGGGCTGGGGGCGCTGGCCCAAGGCTGAGTTGTGAGGGTCTCTAGAGATAGACCCAGCGGCCCCGCGCGCCTCGGAAGGTCAGGGACTCGCCGCCTCCGCTAGAGGGAGCGCGGGACACAGCAATGGGGGGCGGGGAGGGCTGCCCCGGCCAGACGCCGGCGCTGCTAGGAGCCGCTGGCAGGTCCCGCCCCCTCCGCGTCTGGGCCCGCCCCCTGGGTGAGGGATGATTGACTTGGGCCTGACAGCCAATCGGACCGCGTTGGTGCGGGCCCGGGGAGGGGCGGCGCCGGGCCGGCTGCCGGAGCGGAGCGGTATTTACGGCGCGCAGCCGGGCTGAGGGCGGCGGGCGCAGCGGGAGCCAGCGGCTGGCGGTGTCTGTGCGCGCTCGTCTTAGCAAAGCGGCCGCCGTGAGGGAGTGAATTCGAGAGCTCAACCCAGAGTGCGACCCGAGCGGAGCAAAAGACCCGGTGCCCACAGAGTCGGCCGGCCCCTCGTCTCGTCGGCACTCCCTCCAGCCGCCTTCCATGCTCGGGACGCTGCCTGTGCCCTCGCCCCGTCGCTGACGGCGCCCGCCTCCCTGGGCTGCCCTCATGCACTGCGCGCTCCGGGAGTCGTAGGCTGCAGCTGCCCGCGGCTCCGGGACCGGCGGTGGCTCCGCGGCCGTGGGGGCGTCAATGGATCGCCATTCCAGCTACATCTTCATCTGGCTGCAGCTCGAACTCTGCGCCATGGCCGTGCTGCTCACCAAAGGTGGGTGTCCGCCGGCGGGCAGGGGCGCGCGGGGTCCCGGGCGGCCGCCCTGCGAGCCTTTGAAGCCGGCTGCCGGGGCTTTGTTAGCGGCGGGCGAGGCTGCCTCCCGCGCCAGAGCCCGCAGGTCACGGCAAGCGGCTTGTTCTTAGAAGTCGCGGTGGTGACTTCGCGGCCGACTCGGATCGGTGTCTCGGGCCCGGCTCCTGGACAGGCAGTCAGACCTCAGGGCAAGCGGTTGTCAAAATGTTTGTGTCCGTCTGTCTGTAGTGACTGAAGAAGGTTTGCGGCCGGGGAGCGGGCGGTGGTGTGGGCTCGGACGCCGCCGCCCTGCCTACCCCGGGGCGGGGAAGGCCTGGCGGACCGCAGACCCCATCCTCAGCCGCGTCGTGCCTGGGCGTGTGTCTCTGCTAGTGAGTGTGTCTCTGTCTGAATCCGTTTCTGTGTTTGAGCATATCTTTCTGTTTGAATGTCTTCGTATTTGGATATGTTTGAAAGTGTCTGTATTTGCATATGCGAGCGGGTTGAGTCCGCCTCTGTATTTGAATGTGCCTCTGCTCACGAGTGTTTCTTTGGTCTCAGCGAGTGTCTCTGTGAACCGGCGAGTGTGTGCCGCCCTGAGCGCAGGTGCCCGGTGTGTCGGTGTGCAGGAGTATATGCTGTGTTCTTCTGAGCGGCTGGGAGGAGAAGGCTGTCAGTGGTCCCCATTCCCACTCACTTCGTATTGCACACATACTACCAAAAAACAGAAACAAAACAGCGCTTCGTTTCTTTTCCTCCCCTGCAGACTTTTACCTTTTAGTTTGAAATAACCCAAACCCCATCTAGATCTCAAGGTTTCCCCACCTACCCTGCCATGAACTACACATACATTTTTTTTTAATAGGAAGTGTTGTTTAGCTTTGCACCCCTCACTTTTCTCTAATTGCCATGTAGCAGGCATGAGGTTAAAGGATAAGCCAGCCCAGCAAGGATGATGTGCTACAGTATTTATTTATTTTGGAAGGAAGGGTGTAATTAACCCTAAATAACAGCCCTCTCAGCCCGAGAGGGGAACCTCCTGGTCCTATCAAAGGCGGGCAGAGCAGGGAGGGACTGAGGCTGACATGAAGTCACAGATACCGAAACTATGTGCCTGATAATGATATAATTAGGGGATCAGAGATTTCTGACTGCTGCTGACTTCAAAAGCTTTAAAAGAAGCCAGCAGCCTCTCCTGTAGCCATCTTGACTAAAGCAGACATTTTTGTTTAATCACTACATACAGTAACAAGAGAGGGGGGGGAAACAGAAGAGCATTGTTCACCGTTTCAAAAGACCAGTCCCCTTTCTGGCCTTTTGTATGCCACACGAAGAAACTTTATGAAACAACAGAAATATAGTTTTAATACAGTAACACAAAAGTTAATTCAACTTGCTCAAATGTGGCTCCAATTTTATAAAAAAAGTCGTTAGAACTTTTCTAGTTACCTGTCAAAATTTTATTAGACTGTTTCAGGTCATTGAAAATACAGTATGTTAAATAGGCTCTCATAAACATTTAAGCAGCATTTCACTTGCATTCAGTTTTTTTTTTCCCCCTGCATGATGTCTGAGGTGAATAGGATCAAAAGTGACTTAATCTGGTTTATTTCAACCTTAAATTCCTATATGGAATTTGTCAGACTAGGGACATACAGTTATCAACCACATCATACCAGTGAGCTTTATGCAAAAAATCAAGCTGGAAAGAGGAGCAAACCTCTGTAAAGCAAGCTCCTATCCTGAAGGTCTTCCTGGAGAAGGGCCCAGACAAAGGACAGGGAGTGCAGATACAGAAATGCAGAATAGCAGCAAGACCTCCAGCTTTGGACCGTTAAACCCAGCTTGCGGAAGATCTGCATATAGTTGGCTAGTCTTTTTAGATCTGAAGCATTAGCAGCCTCTGGTGAAAACTGGGCACGCCATACGCTGGCCTGGAATTTGGACAGATAATTCAATGAGACACCTGACTCAGGCATTCACAGAGAGGAGTAAAGGTGAGGGTAGGAAGAGGGGTTTGGTTTCAGAGTGGCGGTTTCAGTAACTAGACAGACCTTCAGATTGGGAAGCTGGAGAGAGGCGTGTGCATTCGTTTAATTTACAGCAGCGTTAGCTGTGGCATGTGACAATGACTGGAGTCCACTGGGTTGGAAATCATATTCGTGATAACTCTGAGACCCAGCTTATTTCAACTAGAAATTGATGATAAAAGCCTCAGATCTTACATTGCAGCAAAATGTTAACAGTGACTCACAAAAGTAAGTTTTATAAAGGAAACTTTAATCACTTCCTGTAGAAAAATTTGAGGTTTCCTTAAGGATTTGTCATTGAACCAGCAGAGAGGATTTTCAGATTCAGTGTTTCCCCTTTTAGATCCCATGTTGAATTACATGTAAAACTGGGGGGTTAGGGGGAGGAGAAGTTAGCCTTGCAGTTTTACATTCTCCCCTCCACCCCCAGATTTATGACTTTCCATTTGGGCTGAAAGAAATTGACTTTGGCAAGCAAACCACTAATTGTAAACTGCCTAGTTCCTGTTTTACAATATACTAAAAGCTCCTCTGCATGAAAAGATCTTTATAGGCAAAGTTTGCCTTTTCTAGAGAGGTTGCAAATAGCTGCCCAGTTTCATAGTTTTAAAACCTCCTGACTGGAGCAGTTTCTAGATTGTTGTGTTTCTAGTTAATAACTTTATAAAGTGTTAGCTAAAGCTCTTAAATCTTGGCACAGCCCCTCGAGGTAGTAAACAATTCAGTAGTTCCGATCAAATATTTATACTGACAAAATAAAAAAGCTTAGCATTTTCATTTTGTATGGTCATGTAGGATTAAATGAGTAAATGATGTAATTTTACCTTATTGTAAGAGAAATTATTGTGATTATGATTTTCCTTCACAAACAAAAGTATTACTTTTAATTACTCACTTAACGGAAACCTAAATTGAACTTTGATTCTCTGCTACTGGGGTTAATACATTTCTAAAATTGTATTTAACTGGGTTGAAATTAAAGCACAGGCATACACAAAGGGCTTTCCCAGTCTGCATGGTCTACTGTTGTAAGCACTCAGCTGAATATTCTAAAAGTGCCTTTGAGCTTGGGATTTAGCATTCACTTAAGCAGATGCATGATCTGGTGTCTGAAGCAGTTTGATGCAATTTCTCATTGTTTTCAGGTGAAATCAGATGCTACTGTGATGCTGCCCACTGTGTGGCAACTGGCTATATGTGTAAATCTGAGTTGAGTGCCTGCTTCTCTAGGCTTCTTGATCCTCAGAACACAAATTCCCCACTCACCCATGGCTGCCTGGACTCTCTTGCAAGCACAGCAGACATCTGCCAAGCCAAACAGGCACAAAACCACTCTGGCACCGCCATACCCACATTGGAATGCTGTCATGAAGATATGTGCAATTACCGAGGGCTGCATGACGTTCTCTCTTCTCCCAAAGGAGAGGCCTCAGGTAGGTAGTAGCGCTTTCTAACCAAATGCTTGCCTGATCTATATAGTTTTGTGACAGCCAAGACTTTGTATGTCTGCTATTGATTTTGTTGTTAATCTAATTAGAGACAGCAGAGGGAGAAGAATGGCTGAATGCAAAAATGCATCTCTCTTGAGTAGCTTTTATGTCTGCTTGAGCATTAGATGTCTGTCTACATAATAGGTTTTGCCTGTTTTTTCAAGTTGGAAGACATTAAAAGACCACTAATACTCTGTAATGAGAGTCTGTAAACAGATGTTTTTGTAATTTTTTGCATTGTTTTTGCAACATTTATTTTCTAAATATTGTTGACTTAATTGTCGGCTATATATTGGGGTGCCTGGTTTAAAATGGATAGATGAGCTTGAATATGGACAGGAGAGAGGTTAACATAGTTCTGCTTGTGCTCCTTTAGGACAAGGAAACCGGTATCAGCATGATGGTAGCAGAAACCTCATCACCAAAGTGCAGGAGCTGACTTCTTCCAAAGAGCTGTGGTTCCGGGCAGCAGTGATTGCTGTTCCAATTGCTGGAGGGCTGATTTTAGTGTTGCTTATTATGTTGGCCTTGAGGATGCTGCGAAGTGAAAACAAGAGACTGCGGGATCAGCGGCAACAGATGCTCTCCCGTTTGCACTACAGCTTTCACGGACACCATTCCAAAAAGGGGCAGGTTGCAAAGTTGGACTTGGAATGCATGGTGCCGGTGAGTGGGCACGAGAACTGCTGTCTGACCTGTGACAAAATGAGACAAGCAGACCTCAGCAACGACAAGATCCTCTCTCTCGTTCACTGGGGCATGTATAGTGGGCACGGGAAGCTGGAATTCGTATGACCGTGTCTTATCTGAACTGAGCTTCTTGGACGCTTGAAGGCTTTTGAGTTCCGCTGGACAGGAGCACTTTATCTGAAGAAAAACAAACTCATGTAATCAACTTTGAGAGACAAAATGACCTCTGCAAACAGAATCTTGGATGTTTCTTCTGAAGGATTATTTGCACAGACTTACATACAGTCAAATGTATTTTTTGCTTTGAAATTATAAAAAGCAAAGAGAAGACTATGTACACACTGTTACCAAGGTGATTTGCATCTGAGGGAGCTGGAATGAGTACCTAAATAAACTAAAATGTGTTGTATGTAAGCTCTTACATCTTGATTTATTGTAAAGATTTAAAAATATATATCTATATTTTTGTCTGAAATTGAGCAGTGTCTTGTCATAAATTAAAAACTAAGTGGGAAGTGTAAGACACTACATGTTAATTATATAAATGAAAATCTGTTGCTCAGACAAGGGTCTAACTATAGGATTTGGGTTGATCTTCCTTCCTTTGTGTTTTTTTAAAAAAACGAGACCAAAATCTTTCTTATTCTTACGTGCATATGTGTAATTTTCCTACAGCATGTAGAATATCTAAATGGACTGCCCATCATTTAGTGTCTTACTCACATTTTTTGTTTGGATCATTCTGGTTTTTAACTTTTATCTAAGAGAAATCTTAAGCATATTTATACCAGGTCAGATAGGATTGATCTGTTACTGAAGTTGCCTTAGCAAGTCTACTATTACTTATCAACTTGATCCACTTGCTCTTTAATACTTTTAAATATGTCTACCTCCAACCAGGAAAAAAAACACCTAAAGTAAACTTTTTTTGGTAAAGTTAGTCACTGCCTACTTCTACTGTTTACTCTGTCTCTAACCGAATTAAATATTTTGGACTCCAAGTTAGCCAAACTTCATTGTACCATGCTCCCAGTTTTCAAAACGTCTTTAATTATACTAACATTTTATCTTATTTTTGACTTCTGAAATTTTAGAAAGGTTTTCCATAGTGAACACTATATATCAATTGAGATTTAAATAACACACAGTGCTTCTAGTTTTTCTTCCCCAAATGATCCTTTTATTAACATAACCAAACAAAACATTGACTTTAACCATTAACTTAATACACCGGTGTTTCCGCTCCTGTAGGACTTTCTGTCTGGCAACACTGTCCAGCCTGAGTTTAAACCCATGTCACATTTGTGTACCTTTCTCCCCAAATGGATCTTTTTAATCTTAAATAAGAATAATTTGCCATGTAGGGTTTTCCCTCAATTCTTTTGTATATTGGAAACTTTTGCTTAATTAACCTATTGCCTACATATTTGAGTATGGGCTTTTCTTTTATGAATATTATAGAATTTTTTTTAAAAAATCGTCTGGAATATTTTATGATGAGTATAATTTGGGTCCCTGAAGACAGATGCAGTAGCCAAGCTCATTGAAGAATCTGAATGGAAAGGACTAATCTAAAAATGAATAGTTAGATTATTTAATAGTTAATAGACCACAGCCCAAATAAATTAGGCTATGGAATAAATATGCATCTTAATAAATGACAGATTTGTTTTGTGCTTTTTGAGATTGACAGTTTGTGCATTCATGCGTTAACAATTTATAAGATGTGTTAAGTTTTATGTGTGTCAGTTTTTGAGGGAGCCAAAGAATTGTTTAACCTAACTATTGATCAGGATTGCCATTGATAAAATTTCTCCCCTCACCTTTGTTTTCTAACTCTATGTCAAAGTATAGTATTTCCACTTAGATTAAAAGACTTTCTCCTTGTGCCTTCTCATTTCCATACAAGTTCAATGATTCTTTAATTGGCCAGCCTTTATTTCACTTCTGTAGAGTTATTTCCTTCTGCTTGCCCTGCTATTCTCTATTCATTCCATTTCTCCCAAGTACCAGGTAACAAAGAACTCATCAATCCATTAGGAAATAGAGCAATGAAGGATTTAAATTCATGTGCTTAGAAACACTTGGAATTCAATAAATTCCATATTCCAGGAAAGGCCTGTGGCCAGGCTAAAGCTAAAATCACACAACTTTAATGCAAGGTGAGTGCAGTGTCTTCACTTGGTTCTATGTTTCTTCATCTGGATCTTGTTCTTTGTACTGTAGATTCATGAGACTGTTTGCATCTCCCTTTTCGGTGGGGTGGAGGCACTGTGCCCATGCTCTGTCAGACTGGGTGTTCTGGTGCTCATGTTCCAGCCACTTAATAGACTGGCTCTGTCTCTTTTGCTAATAACAATCCTCTTCTTTTAAATCCTGTCATTCATTTAGTATTTGCACATGTCTTAAAGTCAGATCTAGGCATAACTTAGCTTTTCAATGAAAATATTGCAGGTTTCCCAACATTGATTTTTACTAAGAACTAAATATAGTTTCTACTTTTGCTTTCCTATGAGAGTGTAGAAGATGCCAAGAATGGAGATAAAAGACCCTTCATGAAATAACTACCTACCTGATTCAGTGATGTAAGAATGGTAATGACTGGTTTATTTGTTTTTCC
Source organism: Myotis nattereri (assembly GCF_964212035.1). Lineage (NCBI taxonomy): Eukaryota > Metazoa > Chordata > Mammalia > Chiroptera > Vespertilionidae > Myotis > Myotis nattereri. The sequence goes on from NC_138075.1 coordinate 97,209,413, forward strand.
CTCATAGAGATGTTTACTGTTACTTGAGGTGTCAGTACAAGGCTGGGCTAACCAGGAACAGCCCTTGTTTAATATTGACACAAAACTCCCCAATTTCTAAGTGTAAATTTGCCCAAACCAGAGACAAATGGGACCAAATTTGCCGTGTTTCTGTATCTACACCCCTTACATTCTATCCCTTTAAAAAAAAATTGATCTGAACATGGTTATGTCTTTCATGTTACTCCCCCGCCCCTTATTTTGAATGGCTCAGAGGCTTTCTAGAAATTGACTAATGTGTCTCTAATTTCTGCTGAACTGATTTTATTAAAAACACCACACCATAGGGGGTTTGACCTTCTAAAATACCAAATGTGTCTGCTTTAGAAAATCACAAAACTCGCCTCTGAAGAGCTCATAAATCTGGTTTCAGTGTGAGTTGATTATAGGCTACAAGCTTGAAAGCAGTGGCATCTAGTATCATGAATCTGAAACTAGCCTTTTGGGGCCAAGACAGCTTTTTTCCCTTACAACCTCTGTCTCAGTTCAAATAACTAAACTTCTAAAAGTTGCCTGGTGTGATGAGGCTGAGCTCACAGGATAGTAGTCAAGCTCACTTTGGAGTCTCACAGACTGGGTCCAAAGGCTGTCTTTGTCCCTAATAGCTGTGTGAACTTGGGCAAATGACTAGAGCTCTTAGAATACTAAGTTTTGTTACCTATAAAATGGGGCCAATGGTAATACTGTATTATGAGATTATTATGAGTAAATAGTGACCCAACTTCCCTCAAAATTTGAGAACTTGTGCCTATTATTTACTTGACTTTTTCATATTTCAGATCTTTGCATATTTGAGATTTGAAAGCCCTTTAGTCACCTGCAGGCTGGATTTAGTATTTTTAATATTTGCTTTAAATTTATTGTTTTTAGTCTCATATCTACGAATTATGTTGGTTTGTAATTATTTACTTTTGGAATAATCTAGGTGGCTACTAATAACATTTTAATTTGATATAAGTATTTTGTTTTTTGATGTTTGGCAGAACGAAGTTCTTTTAGAGTTTCAGCTGTTCTGGATGGTTAACCCATTGAGAAAACCAAGAGTAAAGTTAAGTGACAGATAATGTTTCAGAATTGCTTGAACAGTTTGTGTCTGATTGATGTATTCTGGACAAGGGGTACCATCAATTACAATTTGCCCCACAGGTGTTCCCAACAAAATACAAATAGTTCCAAAACTAGTTTTAGGGACTTTATAAATTTGGGGGCGGGGCAGGGGGCTACTTAGTGAAAAATCCATTTAATTTCCCTGGATGAAGTTAATTTAGTTTCTTTGTCACAGTTGTAATGGAAAAAAAAAAACTGCTCCAGAGACCAACTCATTCCCTTCCCCTGTACCCAATTCATTCTGTTAAAGTCTTCCTCACTCTGTTGACTTAAAAGGCAGATTGGTGATCTGAGAATTTGAGAAATAATGAAATTAAATGTTCTTTCAAATTTCTACAACTCTTTATTTGGGGTACAGGTTTAGACTTTATACATGCCCTTTTTAATTTGCTAACATAGCACCATTCTGCAGCTTAGTGATGTAATTCACTTGTCTGCCATTCCAGAAATTTGGAGATGGAAGTGGGAAGGTGATAAGCTAAGGTTAACCAGGGGTTTAATTCTTGCAGCAAGACAGCAATTTTCCAATGGATCTGCTTTGGGGAGTTTTGAAGTATTTATTACTAGAGGAGGCCTAATAGCCCTATTTCTGCAAACTTTCCCCATTCTATGAATATGAAAAGCATAACCAGAAAGGCATTGACCTCCATCTTGGGAGATACTTGGGTGAGCAGTTAGATAATATCTCAAGGTATTTGTCATTCCTCCAGATGTAAGGGATTCATTCTATCAGGAGGCCAGTGGCCAGATGGCCTCTTAGGGGCTATTTCACATTGTGTTTGGCTACCGTTATCTTATAGATTAGATTGATGTTGGACTAAATCTGAGTAGAACCCTAGAAAGATGAGTTGGTAATTATTTATTGCATCCCATGTGTACACAGTTATGCCATGCTAGTCCAATAGTCTTTGTAATTCTGGAATAATTTTGCACTTAACAATTTTCTGTGTTAATATAAGTAGATGATGGAATTTATGAGCAGTCAGCAATTGGTTTTTAGATGTGAAGACTACATTAGTTGTGATGAATTAATAAAGTCAGAGGCTGTTGTGTAAATTTACCCTGAAAGATCTCAAATTACAAACCTAATGGAACAAAAATTGTTTTAGCAGTTAAAACCAAGAGAAATACAGAAAGCTCTTTATCCTTCAACTCTTCCTTTTGGAATTTCCCCCAGGGAACTGATGAGAACAGTGGAAAAACACCACACTTGTAAAAGCAGTTGCTTACTTTTCAAGTGTTGGAATTCCAATTTGAAGAATTTTTTACTAAATTTAATGGATGTGATTTTGATACCATAGACTTCACAGTTGAGTTGGTAAATGGGGTATTTCTCATCTGGATTTAGGGATTACTCCCAGTCAGGCGTGGGGTGGGGATGGTCAGGGGGTGGTGGGGGGTCCAGGATCAGTAACCTCTGAATGTTTCCACAATCCAAGCAAAGGAGAGCATGAGACGAAGGACAGATTAAGGCCTCTTGTCATCAAACCTCTGAATTCAGGTTGTCAATAAATATACAAATGCTTCTTTCTCATTTGTTTCTCTATCCTAAACTATTGTTTTATAGATTTTTATATATATTTTTCTTTGCGAGGCTTAAAGGAAAACAAATTGCTAGTGAAGGGAGTTGAGGAGAAATAATTCAAATGGATCTGAAAATTAATGAAGCATTACTAAGGTCAACCTGCTCAGCCTACCTTTTAAATTAGCAGCCTCCAAGCTAATTTAAGCCAAGAAGTATGTCATCATCTCCTATTAAACTAAGAGTTGCATTTTCATTTAAGTATTGTAAAATACCCAAAGTTTTTTTTTTTTTTTTTTTTTTATCAAATATTGTTTTTCTAAGGAGGCAAGAACAAGCCACTGAGAGTTTTGTTGGTCCGAAAGGTGAATAACCTGGACTCAGCAGGCTGACTTAGCATTTCAACTTCAGCAGCTTGTCACAGCTACACTGGGGCAACTTTGGCAAATTCTCTTTTCTTCTCCCGAATGAACCTCTGACTAGAGGCTATAACTAAAGCAACAGTTTGCTGCATCTTTCATTCAAGGACACACCAAAAGTTATAAATTACCTTTCCCCCCTCAAACACTTAGCATCTTCATTTGAAGATTACTTTTTATCTCAAAACTCAAAGGGCTGTTATACATCCATACATTTACAATTTTGTAATTTAGACTTTTATGTATGTTTCTTTTATATTATTATATAATGTTCTCTTAAGAAAATTACTTATTCATAGATAACTTAAAATAATCAAAGATAAATTTAAAAATATGTGTGTGTGGTGGGGATGATCATGTCTTTTCAAACTTTATGTTGTTTCTAGTTTCTCACATTTCATGTATTTATTTAAAAATATTATATAATTTCTTATGACCCCTGGCTCAAACCAATGTCAACCTGCTTCCAGTAGTGTTTGTTAAAAATATGAATAAAGTGCGGAAAAGAGAAACCCCATTTCTTTAAAAGCAGCACTGGTTGTCAGCATTTCCAAAGGCAAACTTCTTTGCTGGAAAGAGGAAAACTTATTCTCTCTGCAAAACCTGGTGGAGCAGTGATCATGCTTGATTCGAAGCTCAGAGTCCTCTGGGATTCTTCTCTTCTGGCCACCAATTTCTCAGGCTGACAGAGCTCAGAGTTGGTGCTGCTTTAGAAGGCTGTCTGAAGGGGGATTTGCATGTCCATCAGGGATCGCTAAATGTCAAGGGTCATTTCCCTGGCCTGACACTTGATTGTGAAGCAGGTTTAGAAGTAAATCTTTCAAGGGGCTGGATTGTGACAAACACTATGGTCAGACAATAAAACCGGACCTCCTCAACCATGTTGTTTAACAATGGGAGGTTGTTTGTTGGTATTAGTATGCAAATTGCAGTGAGTAGCTAACAGGTTGCTTTGAAATGCTCAATTTGTTTATCCTGATCTTTTCTTTGTGGGCAGATTTATGGAGCTCTTTTTCATGGTTCTCAGCAATGAATTAGGTCCATCAGAGTCCACAGCCTTTTCATTAACTCCAGTTGGGCTGCAGGAGCGGAAATGCTCTGCTGCTGCTTGGAGGGACCTGCTGGGAAGCCGCTGGCTCAAGAAGTTCTGGAGATAAATGCTCTCAGACTGGGGCTGAGCCACCAAAAAAACAAACTAAAAGGAATGAAAACAACAACTTCTCTCTTTCAATATCATAATGAATACCTCGTCTGGAAAAAAATAAATCAGCCATTTCTTTGGTTTCATCTTCCTACCTCTTCTGGGAAAATGCCCTTCCCTCCTCGGCCCAAAGGAAGACCTGTCATTGAATCTCTCACTAAGGCTGAGTCTCTGTATGAACCTGTTTTGGTCAAAGGCATTTGTTCAAAGTACTCATCCTAACATTTTTAACATCTTTATGAGTTAAGTGTGAGCTTTTGGGTTCGTTGTCTTGAGAAGTCCAGGAATGAATTCATGGGCAAGGGAGGGGTAAGCAAAAGGGAAGGGAAATTTATTACAGTGAAAGTAACAAAGCTCTCAGCACGCAAGAAAGGTCTCGAAGAGGGCTGCTGCAGAAGCTCACTAGTCTAGGAGTTTATATTTCTTGCCCTCTATTGGCTCTTTCAAAAATGCACCAGCCAACCTCCTTTTTCCCTCATCTCCCGGCTTTTAGTTTCCACTCTTGGGTTCAGGGGGAAGGGGAGCTCTATGATTGGCTGGTACATTCTGCCTATCTTTTTTTTTTTTTAAATTAAATCTTTATTGTTCAGATTATTACATTTGTTCCTCTTTTTTTCCCCCCATAACTCCCCTCCTCCCAGTTCCCGCCCCACCCTCCGCCCTCACTCCCCACCCACTGTCCTCATCCATAGGTGCACGATTTTTGTCCAGTCTCTTCCCGCATCTCCCACACCCCTTTCCCCCCCAAGAATAGTCAGTCCATTCCCTTTCTATGTCCCTGATTCTATTATAATCACCAGTTCATTCTGTTCATCAGATTATTTATTCACTTGATTCTTAGATTCACTTGTTGATAGATGCATATTTGTTGTTCATAATTTTTATCTTTACCTTTTTCTTCTTCTTCCTCTTCTTAAAGGATACCTTTCAGCATTTCATATAATCCTGGTTTGGTGGTGATGAACTCCTTTAGCTTTTCCTTATCTGTGAAGCTCTTTATCTGACCTTCAATTCTGAATGATAGCTTTGCTGGGTAAAGTAATCTTGGTTGTAGGTTCTTGGTATTCATCACTTTGAATATTTCTTGCCACTCCCTTCTGGCCTGCAAAGTTTCTGTTGAGAAATCAGCTGACAGTCGTATGGGTATTCCCTTGTAGGTAACTGACTGTCTTTCTCTTGCTGCTTTTAAGATTCTCTCTTTGTCTTTTGCTCTTGGCATTTTAACTATGATGTGTCTTGGTGTGGTCCTCTTTGGATTCCTTTTGTTTAGGGTTCTCTGCACTTCCTGGACTTGTAAGACTATTTCTTTCACCAGGTGGGGGAAGTTTTCTGTCATTATTTCTTCAAATAAGTTTTCAATATCTTGCTCTCTCTCATCTTCTGGCACCCCTATAATTCTGATGTTGGTACACTTGAAGCTGTCCCAGAGGCTCCTTACACTATCTTAGTATTTTCGGATTCTTTTTTCATTTTGCTTTTCCAGTTGGGTATTTTTTGCTTCTTCACGTTTCGAATCTTTGACTTGATTCTTGCGCTCCTCTGGTCTGCTGTTGGGTGTCTGTATAATATTCTTTATTTCAGTCAGTGTATGCTTAATTTCTAGTTGGTTCTTTATCACAACATCGAGGGTCTCTTTAGATTTCTTGAGGATCTCACTACATTTATCGGCGGTCTCACCAGTCTTTTTGAGGGCCTTACTAAGTTTATCGGCAGCTTCTAGACAGTTCTTGAGAGACCTTAAAAGTGTGGTTTTGAGCTCTACATCTTCCATTTCTGACATTTGCGTCCTGTTTCTTTGTCTCCGCATTTTTTTTATCTTTTCTTGGTGCACCCCCTAGTGGTCTTTGTGTGCAGTCTTGTTGTAATTAAGCCTTGATTGTTGTCGGCAATGCCAGTGGTAATTTGACCTCCAGGCTAACTGGCTATCAGAGTCAGCTGTGTCTGCAGTGGGAGAGCTTCTGTGCTGGATCTCTAGGGCGGTGCTAATCTAGCGTTTGCCTGAGGCTATCTGGCAAATGGCTCTGCGCAGGGCTTGGGCTGGGAGGGTCCCCGGGGATCTACAGGGCGGGCGGAGCAAGCAGTTATGGCTGCTCTCAGTTCCGTCCCTAGGTTCTCTGCCTCTCAGAGTCCCAGCAACCGCTGCAAACCTCGGAGAGAAAGCTGCCTTCGAGTTCCGACCGAAGCCAGACAGTCCTGCTTCTCCCGTTTGAGTCTGGGTCCCCAGCGACTCGCTCGGATCTGGAGCTCAGAGTCTGAAACTCCCTCCCAATTGAAAACAACAACCGCGCCCTCCGCTGCCAGCCCGCTCCGCGCGCGCACTCCGCACCTGAGTATTTCACTTCAGCACTGTGCCTCCTCTGAGTCTGGGTATGATATTCTCTTTCCTCCTAGTTGTAGAATTTCCACTCAGCCAGCCTTCCTGTGGTTCTGGATGATGTCCGTTCTGTCCTTTAGTTATATCTCTGAAGTGGTTGTTCGAGGCAGCAATCTCTAGTGTTAACCTATGCCGCCATCTTGGTTTCTCTCCATTCTGCCTATCTTGCTCACATCCTGACCATCTGGGTCATCTCCACTTTATCTACCATCTTCCCTCTCTGAGGCCCTTACCCTAAACTGCCTGATCCCATCTAACTCCTCTGTCCCCTTCCGATTGGGACGGCCTGGCTGCTTCCTGCTGAGTGGGAGCGCTGTCAGGAGCCTGGCAGTCAGGGTTCTGTCAGGAGAGGACGATCAAGGGCCTTGGAAAATCAGGTTATCCATGCGGGGTTCCATTTCCATAACCATGTGTAATTTGAAGGATTCTAGGTGAGAAAGCACAAATTTAATTAAGAGGTTACAAATGCGGGATCCACAGCCAGAGAGGAGCTAGAGCCAAAGAGGGTCTGGAGCTCAGGGCCAAAAGCCGAGGAGGAGCTGGAGGAGGAGATCGGGGCTGAGGGTCTCCCCCAACCCCTGCCCACCACTGGCAGCCCCAGCACCCAAGAGAACCAGATGGTGGGAGCCGGCCCCCAGGGGCCAGTTCAGGCCCCTCAGCCCCTTTCTCCGCTCTGACTCCTTGGCTGCACGCGCCCTGCCCACAGCAGCCATCTCAGCCATAGTCGGTGGCTGAGCCTGGTGGCACAGACCCCGACAGAGAGACCCTCCCTCCCCCCTTGGCCTCAAGGATCCTTTTACTGACCATCAGGCCTGCTTCTTGGGAGGTGGACAGTAGTGGGGATGGCCACCCCCCATCTCAGCCCTCCCCTGAGTCCCTTGACTTTTATATTCTGACTACAAGGTATTGTTCAGACCTCAGCTTCTGAGGGCCAGTCCCTGGAGTCCCCCTCCCTGGTAGCCTCTAACCAGCATTCCCAGACACCTGAGGCAGATGGACAGATGGATGGGCAGGGGGACAGGGTGTGACAAGGCCAGTGCATAGCAAACTCGGAGACTCTCCTCTCCCTCGCCCCAGTTCCAGCCCAGGCCAGGTCAGGCCACACTAGCCTCCCCTCCCTCTCACTATCCCCTTGCCCTTCCTCACTGTCCTCTCGCCTTCCTCTCCCTTCTCCTCCCTTCTCCTGACTGATCCACCCAGGAGACCACATAGCTGTGCTCACAGTGGGTCTCCCCTTTTAAATGGTTCAGTTGGGGAGCTATCAGCGCTCCCTGCAATCTGAAGAAAGCTTTTGGTGCTTGTCATCACAGTCACTGGACCGTCTCTCCCTGTCCCGCCCTGTCTCCTTTCCTCCTCCTGGGTTCATGTTGTAATAAAACAAGATTGTTGGTAGGTAATTAATTTGTTCAAAAGAAAACAAAAAGCAAAACAAGAAACTTGGTTCCAGCTGAAGCCTATTTTAATTTAATTTTATTATTTTCCTCTTGTTAGAAATAAAACCCTTAGCAACGTTAAAAAAAAATGCAGGGTCCAAAAATTAGGAGGAATACTACAGAGACCAGGGCCGGGGCAGGTGGCGGGGGCTAGAAAGAGTAGGAGCCAAGTTATGCTAGGCCAGCGGTTCTCAACCTGTGGGTCGCGACCCCTTTGGGGGTAGAACGACCCTTTCACAGGGGTCGCCTAAGACCATCGGAAAACACATATATAATTACATATTGTTTTTGTGATTAATCACTATGCTTTAATTATGTTCAATTTGTAACAATGAAAATACATCCTGCATATCAGATATTTACATTACGATTCATAACAGTAGCAAAATTACAGTTATGAAGTAGCAACGAAAATAATTTTATGGTTGGGGGTCTCCACAACATGAGGAACTGATTTAAAGGGTCGCGGCATTAGGAAGTTGAGAACCACTGTGCTCGGCAGCCAGGAAGAGAGAAACTGCCCGATGTCCCTGGCCTGTTAGGTTTGTACTTACGCAGCCATTCTGCTTGATCATAGATTTTCCTTATCTTTGTCTCCAGGAGGTGGGAGTTACTGATATAAGTACATCAGGTTTTGTTTATAACCACTCAGACTCCTCCCTGTTCTGCAAGAGTTGATCAAGGGCTAAATGATTATCTAAGACTACATTAGCTAAGGAATCAGAGATTCCTGCTCTGGCGGCCAGGTCAGCTAGCCTATTTCCTTCCATGACCTCATCGGCTCCTCGTTGGTGACCTTTGCAATGTATAACAACTACCTCTGAGGGGAGGTATACTGAGGACAGAAGCTAATCAACCTCTTTATGATGTTTAACAGGGGATCCGTTAGCTGTCAAGAAATGTCTTTCCTTCCAGATGGCAGCATGGGCATGGAGGACTAAGAAAGCATATTTAGAGTGAGTATACTAGGATATGTTTACTCCCTTGCCCTTGCCGAGCTCTAATGCTCTTGTAAGGGCAATCGGCTCAGCTAACTGAGCACTAATGCCAGGAGAAAGGGGAGCGCTCTCCAGAGTGTGGTGAGGGTGACCACAGTGTGCCCAGCCTTACGCGCCCCATGTTGCATGAAGGAGCTTCCATCATGAACAGGGTTAGATCAGGACTTTCTAAGGGAGTCTCCCTTAAGTCTTCTCTGCTGCATAGGTTTGGAGTACTACCTGTTCACAGTCATGCTTTGTATTTCTTTTTCTTCCAAGAGGAAGGTGGCTGGGTTTAAAGAGGGCCACATTTTTATTTTATTTGGACTATAGGTCCCTCTAATAGTAGGGCCTGATATTTGAGAAGACAGCTATCTGAAAGCCATGAGCTTCCTTTGGAGGATAGTAAAGCTGTGATATTATAGCGAGTAAGAACCGTCAGGTCCTTTCCTAAGGTTAACTTGGCCTCTGGAACCAGCAGCGCCACAGTAGCCACCGCCCACAAACAGGCGGGCCAGCCCATGGCCATGATGTCTGGTTCTTTACTCAGATATCTCACCGGCTGTTGAGCAGGGCCTCAGGCTTGGGTCAGTACTCCTAAGGCCATCCCTCCCCTTTCAGTGACATATAGGTTGAATTCTTGCCCTGTGGGGAGCCTCAAGGCTCGGGCTTGGAGGAGAGCCTCCTTGAGCTGGTTAAATGCTAGCTTGGATTCAGGCTCCCATTCAATAAATTGGCCTTCATTCTTTTGTGTGTCTTTCATTAAAGGTCTGGTTATTTCTCCATATCCTGGGATCCTCTTAATTGCTTGGGTATCCGAGGGAGTGGGAAGGAAGAGATGGCTCTGATCCTGTCTTCCCCTAATGCCCTGGTGCCTGTGGTCAGGTTTAGCCCTAAATACTTTATGGAGGTCTTGCAGAGCTGGGCCTTGGTCCTTGAGACCTTATACTCTTTCTCAGCCAAGAAATTAAGCAAAGCTGTGTGTCTTCCTGTGAAATTTCCTCCAAGAGGAAAATATCACTTGCATACCTTACTGTGTGGGTAAGTAAACTTATTTAAATCTTGTGCTAGTGCTTGGCCAAACAAATGGGGGCTATCCCTAACCCCTGGGGCAGAACGGTCCAAGTTAGCTGGGTGGATTGGTCAGAGGGATCCTCAAATCAAAGACATATTGTGAGCCGGGTCAAGGGGAATACAGAAAAAAGCACCCTTGAGGTCCAATGCCGTAAAACATTCAAAGTCACCAGGGATTTGAGACATCGAAGTGTATGGATTAGGAACTACGGGGGGTAAGGGTACCAACACCTCATTTATTAGGTGGCCATCCTGTGCCAGTCTCCATTCCCTGTTGGGTTTTTGTATTCCCAAGATTGGGGAGTTGCATGGGCTATTATAGGGCTTAAGAAGACCCTGTGTGTTCAGGTTTTCCACAATTACTTGTATACCTTTTTAGCCTCAGGCTTCAGGGGATACTGCTTCTGGTGGGGAAAGGATGTTGGGTCCTTGAGATGTATGTCCCGTCCCACCTTTCCTTGCGTAGCCATACTTCTGCGTTGATCTCAGTTTCGATTAGGGGCAGGCATAACACCTGCTCTGGGGCTATATATATTGTAGCACCCAATTGAGCTAATATATCTGGCCCCAAAAGAGGGGTAGGACTTTCTGGCATGGTCAGGAAGTCATGTGAGAAGAAGAAATCACCCCAGTTACAGCAGAGAGGCTGGGAGAATTGCCTAGTTACAAGCTTCCCGGAGCCGCCTCTAACAGTCACACTGTGAGAGTGGGTGAGACCCGCATTGGAGAGGAGAACGGAATAGGTAGTTCCAGTGTCTAGGAGGAAGTTGACTTTCTTTCTTCAGTGGTTAGGATCACCCAAGGCCCAGCACCCGAGGCTCCTGGGTGAAGATGACCTTCAGGGCTGGAGCCAACGAGGGATGCTCCGGGGCCCTTCAGTCTTGTTGCTGAACCATTTGGTTAATGCCTCCCTGAGCCTGTCTATAAAGGCCCAGGGATTTTCCTCTTTCCCTTGGCCTATGGATGATAGTTTGGAATAATTCAGAAGCTTGGAGCTACTCGTCCTCAGACCTTGTAACACACATGACTGAAAATGCTTAGTCCATCATTCTCACAGAGGACAACCTAGATCCCATTTAGGGTCCTCTAGGGGGACTGCCTGCTACCCAGTGGGGGAACGTTCTTTCTCTTGCTGGCTCTGGTGTGAATGGTTTTGTCTTGTGAGGGACCTGGGTTCAGTTAGGCTTGGCTTATTACTAGTAGTATGACTCCAGGCTAATGAACCCCTCCATTGCCTCACTGACATATGGGGATAAATATTATCAGCACTTTGTGTTATTGGGAGGATTAAATAAGATAATGCAAATAAATCTTTAGCTCAATCCCTTGCAAAGTTGTAAAAGTTATCCATTACCAGTAAGTATTGTTCCTTTATACGCCCTCCCAATGCTTAGAAAAAGAAGCACCCAGGAGTCACCTGTGTACTTTACAGCCCAGAAAAGAGCCAGACTGGATAGATTCAAAGATCCAGCGATGTTTATTCCTTTCATTTGTAAATATTTTTAATTAGCCCAATTTAACCTGCCATGTTTGCATTTTGCTCAAGACAGTAAGAAAGTACTTAATTTTAATGTAAAAATATTGAAACTACCCATATGCCTTGCAGAAAAATGTTACTTATTAGAACCGTGACAATGTTTGACATCAGTGCAGAGCAGTTTGTGTTAACATTCTCCAAAATCAGGAAGGGCATGTTATCTGCTCCCTGTTACAACAAATACCTGTTTTGGCACATCCTGTTAATGAATACACACCTGTCAAGTGTGTTAGTTTGCTCTGCTGACCTAGTTGACAGAGGGCCAAGCCACAGTTCACTGCACTTGGTGCTGTCTACTGTCTTGCTGCTTGGGGGTCCAGGTGAAGGGCTGGTGAACCTCCACAGGAAGGCAAGAGATGCATTAAAGTTTTGTTCCAGACCACACGTAAGCCATAAACCGAGTGAGGACTGTTCTCATGAGAATCTGTGCGTCTAAGAAATCTGTTGGATTAACATCACAATAAAGCTTTGATAATAAGAGTAACATCACAAATCTACCAATTTGTCACTTATTTATCTTTAAAGTATATATTTTTATTGATTTCAGAGAGGAAGGGAGAGGGAGAGAGAGATAGAAACATCAATGATGAGAATCATTGATCGGCTGCCCCCTGCATGTCCCCTACTGGGGACTGAGCCTGCAACCTGGGCATGTGCCCTTGACCAGAATCAAACCCGGGACCCTTCAGTCTGCAGGCCAACATTCTATCCACTGAGCCAAACCAGCTAGGACCCATTTCGTCACATACTATTTCTTACTAAGAATTTTGTGACATACTTATATCTTTATATTCCTGTAAGTCATCCTGATGTTCATGTTACATAAGAAACTGACAAATCAATGAGACTCCCCCAAGCCCAGGTATTTTTCTGTGTCCCACACCTTCACAGAATCTTTAAGCAGTCACTAGCTACTTCCTGGAGGCATGTGGTGAGTGAGATAGGTAGCTCCAAGCACATTTTCCATTAGCTGACCAGTTCTTGACCCCTCCTACCCATTCTGGGTTTCGCTCCTTACCCTGTTAGTTTTGATGCCCTCAGACATGGGTTATTGCTGAGGATGGCATTGTTCCCATCCTTTCCCCTAGACTTGGGATTTCTTGCCTATATGTGATTCTCCACTGCTCACTCCATCTCTCTGGACTCTGCCTCAGGCTGGCTCTGCCCCCTTTTGCTCTTATGTAATGTCCTTTCTCTCTTTCAATCATGTACTTGGGTTTTGCTTCTCTGCCCAACCTATTTGTCTTCCAGTGACTTGACTGAATACAGGACTTTGATTTGGGAACTTTAGTTGGGAAGCTCTCTTGTATCACCCTGGACCCATGATGTGAAGCTTACAGAGCAGTCCTGGACCAGGCCTGAGTAATCCTGGGCCTGGAGCACTGGATTCTTGCTTGTAAGATACAAACTTGGCTACACACTCAAGAGTCACATTTTACCTCACCTCACCGAGCTCCCAAGACACATATAACCCTAATTTCCTGGTGGGTGTTTCTTACCCACTAATAATGTAGGATTTGAACCTATGAATTTAGAAGTATGAGGCAAGCTTGAGTGCTCCTGGACAAGATGGTGATTGAGGGAAGAGGCCATGATCCTTAGGACTGAGAACACACTGGCAATATCTCTAGTGTCCTGTGCCCCTGGGCTCCAACTCACTGCAACTCTTGAAGGTAATGCCCATTTCTCCAACACCCTTGTCTGACAGTTTTCACTGAAATCTGATACAATTGCCCTATTCTTCCTGTAGGCAGAACAATTTATGACTGTCTACTCTGTGGTTTTCTAATGAAAATGAGTAGATGCCATTTCTAGCCTACTCCAGTCTATTAACATGATTGGGAAATGAAGGAGTAGCCACCAGGGATGCCTCTCTAGGGGTTCTTGGTAGAGCTGGGAGGAAGTGTGGACATCTGAGCCTTACCATGTGCTGCCTGTGACAAGAGCACATGCTCCAACTTGGCAAAATGCTCTTCTGAATTGACAGGCCCAGGAAGGGCCAGCTAGGTCATGGTTTGATGAGATGTTGCAGGTATTCTGGCTAAACTGATGGCCCATGGCAGGCAGCTGGTCAGGCTAGCACTTACATGCTAACCTGGCTAGGGGCTCAGCACCCCTCCCTGGCCACTCCTAGTAGGGATATACACTCCCAGAAGGCCCACTGGGCTTCTGTTACAGCAGCCTTCTTCCCCTGTTCCAGATGGGACCCAAGCAGCTTTGGTCTCATGTTGGCTGTGGACAGCACTGCAGTTTTGGCGGTACACGGAAAGCTGTGTGTTCTGGTCAGTTCCTGTGGGGTCTGTAGCATAATGCCTGGTACAGTGAAGGTGATCAACATAAGCTACCGCAACTATAGCTATTCTTCTAACACATTGTGGGCAGATCATGAGCATTCTCGTGTTTTCATATTACACAGAGTTTTACATAAATGTTAAAGGCATGCCTTAAAATTTAAATACCCATTGCATTTTGAAGTTATTTATTACATGTTCTTACAAGCTAATATCTTTTTAAAGTATGATACTTTGTGAAACGTTCTTTGTTCTCATTCAATAGAAACTTATCTGGCCACTGGGTAAAGCTAGCAATAAAACTACTGGTGCGCATTAACTTGGGTCCTGGTCCCTGCGGCACAACTATGACAAAGTCAGTTTTCAGTTTTTTAAAAACAAGCAATTTGTTCAAAGATTTTATAATGACTAGTGAGATTTAGTAAACTATGACATCTCCCAGCTTCATCTTTTTTCAATTGTAAAATGAGAGTTACAATGAGACTGTCTCCTTCCTACCTCAAATGGGTTCTATAGGAATTCTGCAAAGCTGGTAGGACCCTGGGATCTCCTTGGGAAGGCACTGGAAAAATAGGAATTATTCTTAAAATACTATTTTGAAATAAATATGAGCTTTTCCTTATGTGTTTTTACATTTTTATTTCTTTTTTTCTTTAAGACTTGGCATGTCCAAGGGTCTTTATTTTTTTTAAATAATTTTTATTGCTTGAAGTATTACAAAGAGTATTACATATGTCTCCTTTTTTCCCCCCCTTGACATTCCCCCGGCCCCTACCCGCTAGTGTCTTGTGTCCATTGGTTATTCTTATATGCATGCATATAAGTCCTTCGGTTGATCTCTTAATCCCCTTCCCCCCAAACCCTCCCCAGGCTTCCCACTGTAGTTTGACAGTCTGTTCAATGCTGCTCTGCCTCTGCATCTACCCCTGTTCATCAGTCTATACTGGTACCCATTATCTGTTTCAACCTCACCAGGGCCGTCCCAACCTCACCGGGGCTGTCTTGACCTCACCGGAGCCGTCTCCACCTCCCCGGGGCCATTCTGACTTCACCGGGCCGTTTTGGCCTCACCGGGGCCGTGCCGACCTCACCTGGGCCGTTTCAACCTCATTTTTATTTCCTCTGTACTTTTATTTCTATTACTCTTTCAATATAGGTTTTGATTCCTTTCTCCTTCTCTAATAGTTATAATTAAACCATAAAGTTTGCTTTACGAAAACAGAAAAATGGCACATACAACATGTACTTCCTTAAGGCCATCTTTCCTTTTTTCCCCACCAACAAAAGCACTACCCATTTGGAATGTTGTTTGTAATTGCATTTACATTTAAAATAAACCTCAGGCTTAGATTTCTGGCTAGAGAGAGAAGAGAGAAAAGTCCAAACAGTATAAATAATGAAAGTGGTAGCAGCATTGTTGTGTACAGGTTGAAACAAACATGCTGACTTTTCTTAGAGCCCTAAATAAAAATGAAACAAAACAGAAGTTCAACTAGAAGAAGAAGAAGAAGAAGAAGAAGAAGAAGAAGAAGACAAAAACAACCTCTAACCCTTAGAGACAATTTTGCTTAAAAATAACTTTAACCTTTGTACTTTCCCATATTAAGACAAATATTATATAACAATAAAATTGACTTTTGTTTTTGAAAATTTTCTACAATTAACTGAACGGTTAAGATTTAGTAGACCAAGAAGGAATATTTTAAAAAATATTTTTATCAATTTCAGAGAGGAAGGGAGAGGGAGAGAAAGAGAAACATCAATGATGAGAATCATCAATCAGCTGCCTCCTGCATGCCTCCCACTTGGGATTGAGTCTGCAACCCGGGCATGTACCGCTGATCAGAATCGAATCTGGGACCCTGAAATCCACAACCCAAACCAGCTGGGGTCCAAGAAGGAATTTTTAAAAAATTGATTTGAGAGAGAGAGAGAGTGAGATGGGTTGCCTGTCGTCTGTGCCTGACTGAGGATCAAACCTGCAACCTAGGTATGTACCCTGATGGGGAATCGAATCTCGCAACCTTTTGGTATAAAGGATGACACTCCAACCAACTGCTCCACCTGGCCAGGGAAACAAGAAGGATTATTTTTGTTTCTTGTTGACTTACACTTAAATGTTTAATACTTAAATGGTGTTTAAATAATGCAAATTTGTGTATTTTTTTGCCTATGCCATAGTTGGAAAAAAGTGGCTAAGTGACTTCTCCATGGCAATGCTGTGAGCAGGGATTTTTGCCCAGGACACTATTACACTATTACTGGGACACATTTTCCCCAATAGATATTGAAAACTTATGAGAAAAATAAAATGCAGTTCACAAAGTTTTATTTTCTTTTTAAAAAAATGAGTTTATTTGAGCCAAACTGATGACATTTGTCAGGGGAACAGATCTCAAATTCTCCCACAAAGTTTTATTTCTGAATCTTTGCAATGACCTTAATCTGAAATAGTGTCTCTACCTTTCAGGAGGGCAAAACCACGCCAAACCCAAAATCCATGATTTCTGCCAAATTTCACCCATCCCTTCCAGTGAGACCAGGAAATAATTCTTTGCCTAGCTTATTTTTGGGGTTTTGGCTGAGAATAAATGTCTTCTCTTCTTTCTAGGTTTAATTCCTCAAGGAAACATCCTATGTTTTATACATTGTTCTGTCAGCTCTAGGGAAAGATTTTTATTCTCCTCACCAATGACTTCCTTAGTCTGGGAATAAGGAGAGGGCATGTTAACTTTCCTCTTTTTGGCTCTAGGGAGAATGGGAGTTATAGTGCAATTTCTTTCTCTCTGTTATTTTTAGTTGCCTCTTACCTTTGTACAAACCACCCTCTTAACCAAAAGAAGCATACATCTATTGATTCTGATCATCCTTTGTGGTTTATATTAGTGAATCTTTCTGATAGATTTTTGTTTCGAGTGAGTAAATTTTCTCTTGTAAACATAGAAGTACCTGTAGAAAAAAAAGATTTGTTGAATTCACGCTTTTAACAGTCTTGATTTTTTAAAATTCTTATCTAAGAATATAGTGATCTTGGTGCAACTTCAGTGAATAGTTTTAGGTGTAATTTCAATTTAAGTTTCATAAAATGTCATACTTCATGTAAATTGTATTTCTAAAGCCTCAACAACACTCAGAAATGATAATTATATTCCAGACAGTGTCTCTTTCAGCAAAAGAGACTCAATTTTCTTCATGTTCATGCTTTGACAACTTCATTCACTTTATTCATAACACTATCCTAAAAGAATTTCCTTTTAGAAAACAGTCAAGAACACAACATGGTGGGAATTTTCTACATGATTAAAATCATGGAAGAGGAGCATTATATTTCCAGAATAACAAAACATCCAGAGACATTCAGCTTCTCATTGATGACAAATATTTGATATTTCAAAACTAAAGTGAGCAGTATGATGGGAATTGTCAGGCACTGATAAAATGCTAGAATGAGAAAATTAAGACAGCCTGGACGGTGTAGCTCAGTGGTTGAGTGTTGACCTATGAACCAGGAGGTCATGGTTCGATTCCCAGTCAGGGCATGCTCAGGTTGCAGGCTCACTCCCCAGTGTGGAGTGTGCAGAAGGCAGCCAATCAATGATTTTCTCTCATCATTGATGTTTCTATCTCTCTCTTCCTCTCTGAAATCAATAAAAATATATTTTTTTTAAAAATTAAGACATCAGGCCGAAACCGGTTTGGCTCAGTGGATGGAGCGTCAGCCTGCGGACTGAAAGGTCCCAGGCTCAGTTCCGGTCAAGGGCATGTACCTGGGTTGCGGGCACATCCCCGGTGGGAGATGTGCAGGAGGCAGCTGATTGATGTTTCTCTCTCATCGATGTTTCTAACTCTCTGTCTCTCTCCCTTCCTCTCTGTAAAAAATCAATAAAATATATTAAAAAAAAATTAAGACATCAGATTACATGGAATGATCAATCTGAGTCTAACACACAAAGGGTCATCAGAATAACTAGCATATAAAAAATCGGTGTTTAACTTTTCCAAGTTTTGCTTAAATGAAATGTATAAGAGAGGGAGAAAGAAAGAAAAATTCTTGGTTTGTTGTATCAGTGCATTAAAATGTGCTCTGGATAGAAAATGAGAAGCACATTTTAACCATTTTCAAGAAGTCTTCATGTGCTACGGAGACTTGGTTTGTCTTGATTTTATGTATTTTAGTTTGCATGAGAGAGAGAGAGAGAGAGAGAGAGAGAGAGAGAGAGAGAGAGAGAGGAGGTCTATGAAATGAAAACAAAAAGAATGAGGGAAAGAAAGAAAACATAAAGGAATATTAGAAGACTAGGAGAAAATAAAAGGTTTTCTTGGCATGGAAAAGGCAAACAAACAAAACATTAACATTTAATAAAACAAGCCCAGCAAGGGCTTTCTTCCAGGGGTTTGTACTGATTTGTAGCAAACTTTGGCCCTGGCCCCTCTTAGACTATGGGTTCCTCATCATTTCTTATATTTCCCTTCATTTTCCTTGGCCCTACTGGCAAAACTCTAGGACAAGGTGATTTAAAGTGTGATCCATGGTGGGGCTGGTCCACATACTGTTCTGCACTGGTTCATGATGAGATAAGCACAGAAGTTGAGAATAAGTATTTAGAAATATTTATAGCAATTTGATGGAATAATTTTATTTCTGGTGAATCTAATTAAAATGGAACTTCATTTGTATATCGTTGGTTTTAATTTCACTTTGGCTAGTAATTACTTTTTATTGTATTTTACAAGATATCAGTCTGTGATAGATTGGGAAAAAATTGTTCTTATATCACAGACAGTTTGAGAAGCACTGATCTGGAGAGCCAGGAGATAATGTTTGGGTGAAGGTATCACCCTCTTCCAAATGTGAATGGAGCTTATGAAGTGGAGGAGGGTCAAACTTTTCTTACCCAGAAGAATATGGTCAGAAACAATGACCTCTCGTTAGTGCCATTCTTTAGAGCAACAAGTCTAAAAACTATTTGTCTTGGGACTCCCTATACACTTAAAAAGTTCAATTTCCAATTGTTTATTGTAAATACAAAGATAAACATTGGTTTATAAACTATTTTCTTTGTAGTCTGTGACCTTTTTTATTTCACATATTTGGCCTAGTAGTGGTTTCTTTGTGTAGATTTTTTGCTATTTTCTACATAGATAGTTATATCAACTGAGAATAGAAGCAGTTTTATTTCTATTTTATGTATCTCATTTATCTTATTTATTTATTTATAATCCACTAGAGGCCCAGTGCATGAATTTGTGCACATTGAAAGGAAATTAATTAGAAGAAATATTTTAATATCGCTATTCACCCTTTCTCTATAATAGAAGTGTCAATCAAATTCACGATCGACAATGACAGATAGAAACATGCGTGCAATTGGCACCAGCGATATATATATATATATATATATATATATAAACTTGCTTAATTAGACCTGCTTTCTGATTTAGCTAAACTTTTTCCAGCCTAGTGAAGCACCCCAACTTCTCTTTCAGATAATTGTGTCAGCAACACAGCAGTAAATATCAACACAAAGCAGATTATTCTGTAGATCACACAGGGATCTACAAAAATATTTAACTGTAGCAGTGTTTGACTATATTCTGCACAATAAACACCTTCTGAGAAAACCTGAAGTCATTTTCAAGTTCCACCATTTTGTACTTTTTTTCAGTCGAGTCAAATTTCTTAAACTTTCTAAATCTCCGTTTTCCGGCTAATGAAAGAAAAATAGGATTCTACCAAGTCTCCTATCTACCCTACTCCAGGACGTTGTAAGGATCAAATGAGATGAGGCATGGGAAAATGCTTCACAGACACTTGGTTAAAGTGTAAAATGTTTCCACCTGGCTATAAAACAAATCATGTTCCTGGGCTGAAGGAACTCCAAGGAGGCTAGTCGCTAGGGAGAGGAAGCTGGGCGTTGCTACATGATGTCATTACCTGGTGCCACAGCCACCGTTTCAGGGCTGGGATGGGCTGTGGGCCACATTTTGCACCATGGGGTCCTGGCAGTGTCGGCTGCAATTTGGTGGGGTATTGCTCTGGGGTGGTGGTGGGGCCTGTGTCCCATTTGGGGGAAGCCGAGTGTTGCTTTGTGGGCATCAGGTCCATGGTGCCATTTCTCTGTAAATGGCCAATGTATGTCATGGCAACTCCTGTGTTGAGCGTCTGCCCCCTGGTGGTCAGTGCACATGTAGCGACTGGTCATATGGTCGAACACTTAGCATGTTAGCCATGTATATATTACCTTTTTTTCTTTCTCTTGCCTAATTTCCCTGACTAGGGCCTCCATTAAAACATTGGATTGAGGTGGAGGAAGCAGACATACTTGCCTTATTCCCAATCTTAGGGGGAAAGGATTAAGTTTTTCACCATTAAGTATGGATAGTAATTGCAGTTTTTGAAGAAAGTGCTTTATCAGACTGAGGAACAGCTCCTCATTTCCTAATGTGTAGACATTTTTAATCCTGAATGGATGCTGAATTATGCCAAAGGCTTTCTCTAAATCTATAGAGAGGATAATGTATTTTTTTTTTCCATTTAGTCTGTTGATATGGTAAATTACATAGATTTTTGAATCAATCTTGCATGCCCAGGATAAGTTGCACTTACTTCAATGTATTTTCATTTTAATATGATACTAAATTGAATTTGCTAGTGTTTGGTTGAGGTTTCATTATGTATGTTGATATGTGATGATATTTCCTTGTAATATTTTTGTCTGGTTTTGGGATCTGGATAATGCTAGGAAGTTAGGAATGAGTTGGGAAGTATTGCTTCCTTTTTTTAGATTATGGAAGAGTTTGTATAGATTTGTTATTATATCTTGCTTGAAAATGTACTGTAAAGTTGTTCAATGAAGCAATTTGGGCTTGGAGTTTTCTTTATTGGAAAGCTCATGACTACAAATTCAAGTGCTTGAATAGATATAGGACTATTCATGTTATCCATTTCTTTTTGATTGAAGTTTGACAGTTTATGTTTTTCAAGGAATTTTTCCATTTCATCCAAATTGTTGAATTTATGGGCATATGGTTATTTATAATATTGCCTTATTATCCCTTTAATTTCTATAGGATTTGTAGTAAAGTCCCCTCTTTCATTCTTGACATTATTAATTTGTGTCTTCTCTTTCTTTTTAAATTTATTTTTTAATTTATTGATTTTAGAGAGAGGGAGAGGATGAGAGAGAGAGAGGGAGAGAGAAAGAGAGAACTATTGATTTGTTGTCCCACTTATTTATACATTCATTGGTCGCTTCTTGTATTTGCCCGGACAGGGGATCAAACTTGCAACTTTGACAATCTTGGCTATTGGGATGACGATCCAACCAATTGAGCTACCCGGTCAGGGCTTCCCTCTTTTTTTATTTCATTCAGTCTGATTAGAGGTTTATAATTTTATTGATATAAAACTGCCTTTGGCTTTTTAAAAATTTTCTCTATTATTTTTCTATTTTTGATTTTATTAATTCTCTATATTTATTATTTCCGTTCTTATGTTTGCATTGGATTTAATTTGCTCTTTTTCTACCTTCCTAAGGTGGAAGCTTATATAGTTGATTTAAGTGAGACCGTTCTCCTTTTCTAATGTAAGCATTTAATGCTTTAATTTCCCTCTAAGCACTGCTTTGGCTGCATCCATAAATTTGTGTATATTGTGTTTTCATTTCCATTTAATTAAAAATATTTACTAATTTTCTTTGTGATTTCTTCACTGATTCATGGGTTATACAGAAATGTGTTATTTAATTTCCAAATGTTTAAGGATTTTTATCAATATTTTCCTTTCATTGATTTCTTATTTAAATCCATTGTGGTCTAAGAACATACTTTATATAACTTCAATTTTAAAATTTGGTTAAAATTTGTTTCATGGCCAAAAATATGTTCTATTTTCGTGAATGTTGGGTGATAGACTTGAAAAATGTGTATTAGACCAAAGGTGAGAGTTCTGATCAAAGATGGTGATATAGGAGATTCCTGAACTCATCACCTTCCATGAACACAGTGATTCTATACATACACATGGAGTAACTTCCTCTGAAATAAATCTAGAAACTAGCCAAGCAACTCCTATACATCAGGTGAATGAGAAAATACCCACACTGAAATGGTTTTTGGCACACCCTTAACTACTGGGAATTAGTAAGAACAAAGCAAGCAGATTCCCAAAGATTTGAGCGACAACCAAGAGCCCAGGCTGGGATAAATGATAAGTTTCATTTCCTACATGAAACCACTCTATCAAGACAGGGAGAGGTGGCTGTTCTATCTAATGCACAGAAACCAACACAAAGAGTCAAGGAAAATGAAAACAAAACAAAACAACAACAAAGGAGTATGTTCCAAACAACAGGACAAGATAAAACTCTAGAAACAGACCAAATAAAGTGGAGCTGTGGTTTACCTGATAAAGAGTTCAAAATAATGGTGATAAAGATGCTCACTGAGGATAGGAGAACAATGCAGGAACAAAGTGAGAATTTCAACAAAAACAGAAAATATAAGAACGTACCAGACAAATCACAGAGCTGAAGAATACTAAAACTTAACTAAAAAATTCAATATAGGAGTTCAATAGTAGACTAGATCAAGCAGAAACAAGGATCAGTGAACTTAAAGGTAGAGTAGTGGACTTCATTCAATTGGAGGAGAAAAAAAAGAGATAAAGGGATGCAAAGATGGTTCAACATTGGCAAATCAATCAGTGTGATATACTACATTAGCAAAGTGAAGAATAAAATAATATGATCACCTCAACAGAGGCAGAAAAGCATTTGACAAAATTCAACATCCATTCCTGATTAAACCAAACAAAACACCTCTCAATATACTGTATATAGAAGGACCATACCTCAAAATAATTAAGGCCATATATGACAAGCCTACAGCTAAGATAATACTCAATGGTGAAAATCTGAAAGATTTTCCTCTAAGATTAGGAGCAAGCAAGGATGCCTACGCCTGCCACTTTTATTCAACATAGTGCTGGAAGTCCTAGCCAGAACAATTAGGCAAAAATAAATACATACATAAATAAAAGGCATTCACATTGAAAAGGAAGAAATAAAACTCTCTACTTGCAGATGGCATAATATTATATATAGAAAACCCTAAAGACTTCACCAAAAAACTGTTAGAACTAATACATGAATTCAGTAAAGTGGCAGGACACTAAATCAATATACAAAAACCAGTTGCATTTCTATACACTAGAAACAAACCAGCAGAAAAATAAAATAATCCCATTTATAGTATCATCAAAAAGAATAAAGTACCTAATATAAATTCAATCACCAAAGTTAAAGATCTGTACTTTGAAAACTATAAGGCATTTATGAAAGAAATTGAAGAATACACACCAGCTTCAAAAAATACACACTGCTTTGAAGGACAAGGAGGAGACGCTGAAACCCTGTTCCCTGGGACCTTTGTCCTCAGGGTTTGGTGAGCCTTGTTCCTAATGTTGTGGGTGGTAAAAAACAAGATCAAGGGATAATAATAGGCTCAATGGTCTGCCAGGAGTCATGTGTGGCACCAAGGCAGATACAGGAAACCACGTGAAAGCAGCATGCCCTGGAGATGAAGGAGACTGCAGGTGCCTATACCTGGCGGTGTGGAAAAAGTCACCAGGCATGAACCTTGTCTCAGACACTAAGAGAACTTGAAATATCATTTCAAGGAGTTTTATTCTGTGATAGACTTCTGTTATAAGAGTAACCAGAATTCTAAGCTTCATATGTAACAGCACTAATTTTATTGTGCCTCAATCAGGGTCCTTCAAAATAAGGGTATTAGCAGGTGAGTTTGCTTTGCTCCTTCCTGGTCCTGGAGTAGAGCACTGGGTACTGGATTCATGGGGAGACTAGACGATTCCTTGGCTACTTCTGTGTGGTTCCAATCTTTCTCTTAGCTGAAAACAAAATATAGTTTATTTTTACCCAGTTTTCAAGGGTGATTATCAGAGCTCTATAGCTTATGAGTATGAGGAGTACATTAGTTATCCTTTGCTGGGTAACAAATTATATCCAAACTGAGCGTTTAAAAGAATAAACATTTATGATCTCACAGTTTCTACAGGTCAGGAATAATGAGTGCAGCTTAGCTGGGTGCCTATGGTTCAGTCCCTCCCAAGTCTGCAGCCCAAGTGTTAGCCAGGGCTGCCATCAACTCAAAGCTTAGTTTGGGAAGGATCTGCCTCTAAGCTCACTTGCATGACTGTTGACTGGAGACATCACATCCTTGCCACATGGGCCTCTTCATCAGGTAGCTCACAAGAGGCAGCTGGCTTCCCTCAGAGAGAGCCAGTGAGAGAACAAGAGAGCATGCTCATAACAGCTGACTGTGAGCTTGAAAAAAGGTAACTATCTCCCTTCTTTGTATAAGCATAGACTGGAAAAAGCAGTCATCATGGGTATAAACTATGCATCACAAGCTGACAGGGTGAAGGTAGTTTGGGCAGAGGAGAGAGCACAAAGCCAGATGCCTCAACACAAATAATAAAATGTGTTCCCTTGCTATCATCAAATGGTGAGTGAAAAAGGAGCCAGGGATAAGACAAGCCCCCGAAGGGCTAGGGAAATTAGCATTGATGTTTCCCATTAAAGTAGTAGTAATAACAATAACAACTGAACATTTATGGAATGTATTTCATGCCTGAGATTCCACGGGGCTTTAAAACAGGAGGATCTGATTCACACCTCCTACCAACAGAATGAATTCCTTTCCAGCTTCAGGTTTGGTGTGAGGGACTACTCACAGGAGCTTAGATCTAATAGATTGCAGAGCTAGGTACGGCCAGAGGTAAACTAGTTCAATGCCCTTTCCTGATAGGCCCAGAGAAGTTGAGTGATTGGCCCAAGGTCACACAGCTACTTAGTGGAAATGCTAGAACTAGAACTCAATTATGTTTTCTTTGAATCTCAGCTTTCACTTTCTAACTATGTGTCTTTGGGAAAGTCACCTAACCTCTCTGAACCTCAATTCATTATCTATAAAATGTGGAAAATAATAGCAGCTGTATCAAAGTGCTGTTGTGATGGTTAACTTAATACATGCTTAGAACAATGCCTGGCATAGTAAACATTAAGCACTATTATGAGCTATTATTTTTTTAAGGTAAAATTCATCTTCTTTTTTTCTCTTTTAAATTAAATCTTTATTGTTCAGATTATTACAGTTGTTCCTCTTTTTATCCCCCATAGCTCCCCTCCACCCGGTTCCCACCCCACCCACTGCCCTTAACCCCTGCCCTCCCCACCCCCCCCTGGACTGACCTCATCCATAGGTGTACCATTTTTGTCCAGTCTCTTCCCCCACCCCCCACACCCCTTTTCCCCCCCGAGAATAGTCAGTCCACTCCCTTTCTATGCCCCTGATTCTATTATATTCACCAGTTTATTCTGTTCATCAGATTATTTATTCACTTGATTTTTACATTCACTTGTTGATAGATATGTACTTGTTCATAATTTTTATCTTTACCTTTTTCTTCTTCTTCCTCTTCTTAAAGAATACCTTTCAGCATTTCATATAATACTGGTTTGGTGGTGATGAACTCCTTTAGCTTTTTCTTTATCTGTGAAGCTCTTTATCTGACCTTCCATTCTGAATGATAGCTTTGCTGGGTAAAGTAATCTTGGTTGTAGGCTCTTGATATTCATCACTTTGAATATTTCTTGCCACTCCCTTCTGGCCTGCATAGTTTCTGTTGAGAAATCAGCTGACAGTCATATGGGTACTCCCTTGTAGGTAACTGACTGTTTTTCTCTTGCTGCTTTTAAGATTCTCTCTTTGTCTTTTGCTCTTGGCATTTTAATTATGATGTGTCTTGGTGTGGTCCTCTTTGGATTCCTTTTGTTTGGGGTTCTCTGCGCTTCCTGGACTTGTAAGTCTATTTCTTTCACCAGGTAGGGGAAGTTTTCTGTCATTATTTCTTCAAATAGGTTTTCAATATCTTGCTCTATCTCTTCTTCTGGCACCCCCATAATTCGGATGTTGGTACGCTTGAAGTTGTCCAGAGGCTCCTTACACTATCTTCATATTTTTGGATTCTTTTTTGCTTTTTGCTTTTCCGGTTGGGTGTTTTTTGCTTCTTCATATTTCAAATCTTTGACTTGATTCTTGTGATCCTCTAGTCTGCTGTTGGAACTCTGTATAATATTCTTTATTTCAGTCAGTGTATGCTTAATTTCTAGTTGGTCCTATTTCATATCCTCAAGGGCCTCACTAGATTTATTGAGGGTCTCACTAAATTTATCAGCAGTTTCTAGAAAATTCTTGAAAAACCTAATAAGTGTGGTTTTGAACTCTGTATCCAGTAGTTTGCTTTCCTCCATTTCTGTCATTTGTGACCTGTTTCTTTGTCTCCGCATTTTGGCTGCTTCCCTGTGTTGATAGGGTGGCTTTCTGTGCTAGGTGTCCTATAGGGCCCAGTGGCTCAGCCTCCCCAATTACCTGAGGTGGACACTCTTGGTGCAACCCTTTGTGGGCTGTGTGCACAGTCTTGTTGTAGTTAAGCCTTGATTGTTGTAGGTATCACTGGGAGGAATTGACCTTCAGGCCAATTGGCTGTGAGAATCAGCTGTGTCTGCAGTGGGAGAACTTCTGTGCTGGAGACACCCTTCTGGGGCAAGATTTGCTTCAGTGGGGCTTTGGTGCTCACTGAGTCTGCCCCCTGAGTGTGTCCCTTATGGATCTGAGGAGTTGTAATCTGGATGGTCCCACTCTGACCACTGGGTACACTGGCTCTTGGATCTCTAAGGAGGTGCTAATTTAGCCTCTGCCTGAGACTATCCAGCAGGAGCTATGGAGAGATCTGCAGATTCCTCTTCTTTGGGGTTTGGAGGTGCCCACATGAGGCCCAGCTGTGAAGCAATGCAAGCTGCTGTGGGGCCTTGTGCCTTCTTTTGGAAGTTCTGGGTCTCTCTGACCCAGGTGCAGTTTGTTAGGTAATTTTCAGATTGCAAAGGGCCAGCCCTTTCATATGCAAAAGCCTCTGCACACAGCTTGGGTGGGGCGGGGTCTCAGGGGATCAACAGGGTGGAGCAAACAGCTATGTCTGCTCCTCAGTCCTACCCTAAGAGGCCCCGAGTCTCAGTGTCCCGGTAATCGCTGCAAGTACCTCTGAGAGAAAACCGCCCTCGAGTTCTGACCAATGCCAGACAGTCCAGTTTCTCCCCATATGAGTCTGGGTCCTCAGACACTCGCCCGGAACTGGAGTTCAGAGCAGGAGTGTGCGTCTCCCTCCCAATTGAAAAAGACAACTGCGTCCTCAGTTTCAGCCCTTTTGGCCTGCGCCTCCATACCTCTGCACTTTACTTCCACACCTCCTCTGAGTCTCAGTGTGTTTTTCTCTTTCCTTCTAGTTGTAGAATTTCCACTCAGCCAGCCTTCCTGTTGTTCTGGATGATGTCCATTTTGTCTTTTAGTTGTAGTTTTGAAGTGATTGTGTGAGGCAGAAATTTCTGGTGTTTACCTATGCCGCCTTCTTGGTTTCTCCAAAATTCATCTTTTAAAAGGCTAATGTGACCTACTCATTTGCCACAGTTGTAAAACAATCAATTGGGATAAAAACGGCAGGTAACACTGGTGGCCTGAATTCCTTTTGCCCCAATTCCTGGTTAACTGGGGAGTTAGATTTCTGCAGCCTGAAGCAGTCCTGGCTCTGTGGGGCTCCTCAGTTCCAGGACAGTTAGAGACTTGGACAAAGCATCTGGACTGGCTCCCGGCTGGATCTTCAGTGGAGGTTCTGTGTGGGAGTTTGAGTCTGGAGGGAGGTGAAGTATAGTCACTCTGCTTTGGTTCAGGACTGTGTGACCTAAGTAGAGGCAAATCACTGGAAAGTACTAGAAAGCACTAGACAGTACTAGAAAGCAAAGTTAGGGGCTATCTGTTTTGTAACTTCAGAAGCTCTGCCACTCTCCTCCATCTTTCCTACTTTATTAATTTTTAAAAAATGTTCTTTTTAAAAAAATATATTTTATTGATTTTTTACAGAGAGGAAGGGAGAGGGATAGAGAGTTAGAAACATCGATGAGAGAGAAACATCGATCAGCTGCCTCCTGCACACCTCCTACTGGGGATGTGCCCACAACCAAGGTACATGCCCTTGACCGGAATCAAACCTGGGAACTTTCAATCCCCCGGTCGACACTCTATCCACTGAGGCAAACCGGTTAGGCTACTACTTTATTAATTAATGTCTGATCTTTAAAAACCATTTCTTTTGATAAGGCATTGAATCCCTATTATGGTAATAAAAATTCTAGGACAATCACTAACATTTTGGTCTATTACAGGTTATTATACATCAGTGCAAATAGGTTCTATTGTTTCTTGAAAGGAAGTTTTGATGGGAGTGAAGGATAGAGGAAGGAGTTAGGGATGGGGAGAAAAAAACTTAAAATTCAAGGGCAGGTGTGTGGAAGATGGTGGCTCCTTCACAATTTAGCCTAATATAGGAGCTGCATGAAACCAAAATACCATTATGCCCTGGCAGGGTGTCTCAGTTGGTTGGAGCATCACCAAAAGGTTGCGGTTCAACTCTAAATCAGGGCATACACCTAAGCTGTTGGTTCAATCCCCAGTTGGGGCCCATAGTGGGAGGCAACCAACTGATGTTTCTCTCTCACATTGGTGTTTCTTTCTCCCTCCCTCTCTCTAAAATAAAACAAAAACAAAGATATCCTTGGGTGAGGATTGAAATAAAAATCTATTTTAAAAAATTACTATTAAATTAGGTGACAGTAAACCCTTACTGTTTTGCATTTCCTAACAACTGTGTGTGGGCCATAAGCCTGGTGGGCTTGGGTACTATCTATAAATGCTGCTCTCCCAAACCAAATCTCCACTTGAATAATTGGTCTCCCTCTTCCCACCTTTTATTCCAGGTAATTTATCAAATGAAATAATTCATGGGAAAGAGTTCTTTGACATGTAAAACACTATAAAAGTGTTTCGGTGATAATTGATATTTTTCATGTTGGAGGGATCACTTGCTGGGATACTGAGGTATCTCAGTAAGGGATGAGGAATAAAATAACCATGTATTTCAGGTTTTGGGGTGTGGAGGTTGAATTGGGTGGGAGAGAAAAGTTGCTTTGGGCATGTTGCTTTGGGAAGAAGCTTTGAAAAATTCTAGCTTCTTCACCGAAGAAGCAGTGGATGAATGAAAGGATGTCTTCTTTAAATAGTTGTACAAGGGCAGGGAAAAGAAGCTGACTAAGGGAGGTGGAGACTGCACAGTCAAACAGCCCAATACAGAGGGAGCAGGGTTACCTCATGGGTCAGGAAAGCCTAGGCTTACTCGTTGGACAAGTTGCTTAACCTCTTCAAGGTTCATATCCGCTGTCTCTGAAGGTTAAATGAGAAAACATATGCAAGGTACTTTGCACAATTCCTTGCACAGAGTAGCTACCCAACAAGTAGTTCTTACCATCACTACTGTGGCAGAGTTTATGTGTCTTTTTAAAATAACTCAGATTTCAAGCTATCACAGATAGATACTGTCAGCCGACATGCTGTTTTAGCCTCTTGTGAAGAAATCTCAACTTCTGATTTATCCTATTTTATTTTTTCACAAGTTTGATGCCATGATTAGTAGAAACTTTTGTGAGTGAATAATTTTGGGTCCATTTGGCACAAGGAAAGTTCTGACAATGGCTTTGAATCTTGTTCTGTGCAAATCCACAGTAGCAGCGATGTACTCCCATGATAAAAGCCAAAAAGCATGCTGCATTCCATTAAACGAAACAGGCATGAACTTTCTTCCCCAGCCTGCTTACTCGGGACATTAATCAGCCCATAAAAATGGGATTAAGTCAACTCTCAATTTAGTTTTGTAGTTCACCTTTAAAATGTAACTGCTCTTTGTGCTTTAACATCGGGTGATCACATTTTAGATGTAATGAAAGAGCAGGGATATTTTCCCACAGTTTTCATGGGGATTCATGACTATAGATGGACCCCTCCCTGAAGATATAATGAACAATTACTCAATCTTGGGATGTCTTTGGAGGAGCCATTCCAGCTGAGGGTATATAAAGTGAATTTCATAAAAGCTATATAATGAGAGACTGGAGTGCCCCAAACATATAGTCATCTATTTTATCCTTTATTGCCTAGTAAGTATGCTACAATATCATTAGCCCATCAGCTTGAAACTTTGCTCTTGCTCTGAGTCCCCCAAGGCAAACAGATGGATATTTAAGTCCTTCCTCTTAAAGTCTTAGTGGATTGCAAAGCTTTTGCTGAAATGTGGAGCCTGAAATTTTCCCAAGTTCTAAGCATCCTCCTCGGCTTTAAAGGAGCTGTGCTGATGCTTTTTTTCTTTTTCATTTTTCGTGTCTAAGATACCATGCTCAAAGGCACCTCAGGAGTCATACAGGACAGAGTGTCTACCTCTCCCAACTAAAGAGAAAAATTAAGGCTGTAGTGAGTTTTCTCAAGAAATATTTATTCAATTTAAAGGACTAGTCCTTATTCTCTGATTTTGTTCTTTCTCACTTTTGGTGCAAAATATCTTCTTTTATTAGATAATTTTTTTAAAAAATATGTTTTTGAGATAAAAGAAAATGTTTCCCAAAAGGTACTTTAAAAAATTTTGCTATAGAATCCAAGAGTCTGGGAACTGGGGTTTAATGTAGTCCTTCCATTTTGCAATGAAGAGTCCAAGGGCAAGGCCATGGCATTTCTTTAAGGTTGCTGAGTGAGTCAGTGGCAGAGCTGGCGGCTTTTTCTTCATCGAGCTGTCATTTGGAAGTTGACAGAGAAGACATTGCTAAGTGGACAAGGAAAACTGGCTATAGCTCTTGGCAATGAGAAAGGTCACTGGTGTTCTCCAAAGGGCCTGTCTCTGTGATATGAATTCAAAAGTGTTCATATCAAAGCAGAGAGAGCCTCACCTGTAGACAGGCCACAGCTATGGTTTAAATTCGAGGGCTCTGCAATGTGCAGGCATGCAAATGTTTCCTCTGCCAGCCGTGATGCCCACAGCACAACCTCAGCCACTTCTTTCTTTGGATTAGGCCTTGCCCTCTCCAATTTCCTGTTTGTTTGTTTTTTTTCTCCTCTAAGAGCATGTATTCATAAATACATGTATCCCTAAATCCGTATTGGTCATTAGCAATTTCAGAATGAATACATTTATTTATTTATTTATTTATTTATTTATTTATTTATTTATTTATTTTTCACCTAGCAGCTGAAATTCTGATGTGGAGGGGGTGGGGAGAGATAATTTTAGACTCAGGTGAGTTCAGGATGGGAATTAAAAAGCAGAGTCCTAGATTGGATCAGAGTGGGGAGAGGAGGGTGGAGTGGACAGAGATGGTGTAAAGGCTCTGGTACTGGTGAGAGAAGGCATCCAGAAGGGAGGAGGTTCACCAGATCGTGGGTACTG
This sequence comes from Myotis nattereri, assembly GCF_964212035.1. Classification (NCBI taxonomy): domain Eukaryota; kingdom Metazoa; phylum Chordata; class Mammalia; order Chiroptera; family Vespertilionidae; genus Myotis; species Myotis nattereri. Next base: position 97,240,785 of record NC_138075.1, read on the forward strand.
GGCAAAATGGACAAACTCAGTCATCTTGTCTGGAGTTGTTTATCTGGTAGGAAGGAGTACACTTAGAATGAGGAGTTTCTGAGAGCTATGCTTGAACCAGAGACTTTCAGAATGCTTGATTCTACCCCCACAGGGACACCCAGGTCCAACTGCTTAGACCCGGGGCTCGGGGCACATCTTTGCTAATATTGTCAAATGTTTTTTTCTTGAAAGACATCCTGAAGGGAATCCCAAAGCATCCTATGAGTAAAACCTTGTGGAAGAAGCCAAGACCCAGACCTGGATCCTGATTCCAGTTTTTGCCTGTTTTTGTCATTTGGGAATGGAAAGGGAAGGGCAACACCAGCTGGCGGTAAGGCTTCGTTAATGCTTGATGATTGCACACAGATGCTCGCTAGAAAAGCTTCTCTATGAGACATGAGAGAGCTTCCTCCACCAATTAAAGAAAACAGTTTTCCAGAAGTAGATTTTTGGGGCGTCTAACACAGAGATTTTTAAGACTACCTCTCTGGTGCTGTGTTCCAGTTCCCTGTATGATAGGATAGGACATTAGTTGGTGTCAAAAGTGAAGGTTTTGCAAGCTCTACAATCTCAAGGTGCCTATAAACAACTCTAAGTTGAGGAGTTTCACTAGGTAGAAATTCCATACTATAGATACTTCTCAATAGATAAAACCTTTTCTTATTATAAGAGTACTAGAGACCCGGTGCACAAAAATTTGTGCACTCGGGGGGGAGGGGGGGGAAGGGGGCGGGGTCCCTCAGCCTGGCCTGTGTCCTCTCGCAGTCTGGGACCCTTCGGGAGATAACGACCTGCTGGCTTAGGCCTGCTCCCGGGTGGCAGAGGGCAGGCCTAATCCCTAGGTGCAGCCCCTGGTCGGGCTCAGAGCAGAGCCGATTGGGGAGTTGGGGCGCCACCCCCTGTCATGCACAGAGCAGGGTGGATTGGGAGGTACAATGCCACCCTCAGTCACGCTCAGAGTAGGGCCGATAGGGGGGTTGGGGCACCGTCCCCTGTCACACTCAAGGCAGGGTCCATGGGGAGGTTGCAGTGCCACCCCCTGTCACGCACAGAGCAGGGCCGATCAGGGGGTTGGGGCGCCGCCCTCTATCACCCACAGAGCAGGGCCGATCAGGGGGTTGGGGTGCCACCACTCTCACACTCAGGGCAGGGCTGATGGGGAGGTTATGGCTCTACCCCATCACACACAGAGTAGGGCCCATGGGGTGGGGGGGTTGGGGCGCCGCACCCTGTCACACACAGAGTGGCAGGACGATCAGGGGGTTGGGGAGCTCCCCCCTATCAGGCACAGAGCAGGGCCGATCAGGGGGTTGGGGCACTTTCTCCTGTCAGGAACAGAGCAGGACCGATAGGGAGGTTGTGGCCCTGCCCCATCACACACAGAGCCGCAGGGCGATCAGGGGGTTTGGGCGTTGCCCCCTGTCACGCTGATCCTGGTGCCAGGAGGCCTTTCGGCTCCGCTGATCCTGGTGCTGGGAGGCATATTACCCTTTTACTATATAGGATAGAGGCCTGGTGCATGGGTGGGGCTGGCTGGTTTGCCCTGAAGGGTGTCCTGGATCAGGGTGGGGGTCCCCACTGGGGTGCCTGGCCAGCCTGGGTGAGGGGATGATGGCTGTTTGCAGCTGGTCACACACCCTTCAGGGTGGGGGTCCCCACTGGGGTCCCTGGCCAGTCTGGGTGAGGCGCTGAGGGCTGTTTTCAGGCCGACTGAAGCTCCCAACTGCTCCTTTTTTTCTTTTCTTTTTTTTTATTCTGTGCCAGCTTTAGCTCTGGCTCCAGCTCTGAGGCTTCTGCTGCTGAAAGAAGGTATCTGGTTTGTTTTGGTTCTATAATCGAAACACTGTATAACTCCAGCTCTAAGATCCCAGCCTCGCTGAAAGCAGGTTTCTGGGGTTTTGTTTAGCTTCTATATTTGTTACAATGTTTCTTAAACTGCAAGCTCAGAGGCTGGCAAGGCAGGTGGGGAACATTGGTTTTCTCCGTCACTGAAGCAAGCAAGCCTCATGTTAGTTTCAAGCTGCCTGGCTGTTGGCCGCCATCTTGGCTGGCAGTTAATTTGCATATCTCCCTGGTTAGCCAATGGGAAGGGTAGCGGTCATACGCCAATTACCATGTTTCTCTTTTATTAGATTGGATTATGTGAGCATTTGAGGAATATTGGAAATTATAGATAAATAAAAAGAAAATGGAAAAAATACTGCAATCTCAATACTCAGAAATCTTTTTTTTTTAATATTTTTTTATTGATTAAGATATTACATATGTGTACCCTCTACCCCTCCCCCCCTCCCCCCACTCATCCCCTCACCCCCCCGTTGTCCGTGTCCATCGGTTAGGCCTATATGCTTGCATATAAGTTCTTTGGTTGATCCTTCCTCCTTGCCCCCACCCTCCCCTACCTTCCCTCCAAGGCCCGACAGTCCAATCAAAGCCTCTCTGTCTCTGGATCAGTCCTTGTTCATCAGTTTATGTTGTTCATTATAGTCCACAAATAAGTGAGATCTTGTGGTATTTATCCACTCTCCAGTTCCATCGATGCTGTGGCAAATGGTAAGAGTTCCCTTTTCTTCTTCCTCTTCTTAAAGAATACCTTTCAGCATTTCATATAATGCTGGTTTGGTGGTGATGAACTCCTTTAGCTTTTTCTTATCCGTGAAGCTCTTTATCTGACCTTCCATTCTGAATGATAGCTTTGCTGGATAAAGTAATCTTGGTTGCAGGTTCTTGCTATTCATCTCTTTGAATATTTCTTGCCACTCTCTTCTGGCCTGCATGGTTTCTGTTGAGAAATCAGCTGACAGTCGGATGGGTACTCCCTTGTAGGTAACTGACTGTCTTTCTCTTGCTGCTTTTAAGATTCTCTCTTTATCTTTTGCTCTTGGCATTTTAATTATGATGTGTCTTGGTGTGGTCCTCTTTGGATTCCTTTTGTTTGGGGTTCTCTGCGCTTCCTGGACTTGTAAGTCCATTTCTTTCACCAGGTGGGGGAAGTTTTCTGTCATTATTTCTTCAAAAAGGTTTTCAATATCTTGCCCTCTCTCTCCTTCTGGTACCCCTATAATTCTGATGTTGGTACGCTTGAAGTTGTCCCAGAGGTTCCTTACACTATCTTCATATTTTTTGAATCTCTTTTCTTTTTTCTTTTTCGGTTGGGTATTTTTTGTTTCTTTGTATTTCAAATCTTTGACTTGATTCTTGGGATCCTCTTGTCTGCTGTTGGATCTCTGTAAATTATTCTTTATTTCCGTCAGTGTATGCTTAATTTCTAGTTGGTCCTTTTTCATGTCCTCCATGGTCTCACTATACTCCTTGAGGGATTCATTAAATTTATCGGCGGTTTCCATAAAATTCTTGACAAACCTTATAAACGTGGCCTTGAACTCTATGTCCAGTCATCTGCCCTCCTCTGTTTCTGCCAATTGTGACCTGTTTCTTTGTCTCCGCATTTTGGCTGCTTCCCTGTGTTGATAGAGTGGCCCTGCGCGCCAGGTGTCCTGTAGGGCCCAGTGGCTCAGCCTCCCCAGTTACCTGGGGTGGACACTCTTGGTGCACTCTTGGTACCTTGTTTGTTGTAGGATCAATGGGAGGAATTGACCTCCAGGCCAATTGGCTGTGGGAAGCAGCTGTGTCTGAAGTGGGAGAATGGTCCCCCTCTGACCACTGGGTACAGTGGCTCCTGGATCTAAGGAGGTGCTAATTCAGCCCCTGCCTGAGGCCACACAGCCGGAGGAGACACGAAGAGGCTCAGCTGTGAAGCAATGCAAGCCGCTGTGGGGCCTTGGGCCTTCTCTTGGAAGTTCCAGGTCTGCTTGGCTGGGCTGTAGTTAGGTACATTCAAATGCAAAAGCCTCTGCCGCAGCCTGGGTGGGGCGGGGTCTCAGGGAGTCAAAAGGGCAGGGAAAGAAGCTATGGCTGATTCTCCGCGCCCGGAGTCGCGCGTCTCAGTGTCCCGGTAACGGCTGCAAGCACCTCTGAGGGAAATCCGCCCTCAAGTTCGCCCGCTGCCGCCTGACAGAGCAGCCTCTCCCCGTATGAGTCCTGGGTCCCCAGAGACTTCCCAGAACCGGAGTTCAGAGCAGTCGGGAGCTTGTGATTCAAAAAGACAGCCGCGTCCTCAGGTGCCACCCCCTTTCCGCGCGCGCGAGCCGCCACCGTACCTCTGCACTCAGCCTCCGCAACTCCTCTGGCTCTCAGCGTGCTTTTCTTTTCTTCTAGTTGTAGAAATTACACTCAGCCAGCCTTCCTGTTGTTCTGGACGATGTTTGCTCCGTCCTTTGGGTTATTTTTCAAATGTTGTGGGAAGCGACTATTTCCCGGTGTTTATCTATGCCGCCATCTTAGTTTCTCTCAATACTCAGAAATCTTACTATTCAGAAAAGATCACTGTTAACACCTTTATATTTGTCCTTCTATATCTTTCTTTATGCATAGATACACACATGCACACATATGTACTTGAGAAAAAAACAACATGGGTAAACACTATATAAGTTGTTTGGAAAGCTGTCTTTAGTGATCAATGTATTATACACATCTTTTTCTATGACATATAAGAGACCTAGAAGAAGAAATAGATACAAATTTGAATTTATAGAATTGGTAATTATATTGACTGAATATTTGTGCCCCCCCAATTTCATATGTTGACATCCTAACCCTCAAAGTGATGGCACTAGGAAGTGAAACCTTGGGAGGTGATTAGGTCATGAGGGCAGAGCCCATATAAAAGAGGCCCAAGAGAGCTCCCTTGCCCCTTCCCACCATGCAAAGTTACAGCAAAAAGACAGCTGTCTGAGAAGTGGGCTCTCATCAGACACCAAACTTTTTGAAGTTCCCAGCCTCTACAACGGTAAGAAATAAATATTTGTTGTTTATAAACAACAGTCTGTGGCATTTTGGTATAGCAGCCAGAATAGACAAGACAGTAATGTATTTTACAAAAGCTAAATCTCCAATCTTAAGGTATTTTAAGGTTAGCTGACAGCACAGACCCAAGCAAAATGCAATGTTGCTGGTCACCTACATAGCCACTGCCACAAGGGCCTGCATTTGAAGGGCAAGGACTTGGGTGGTCGAAAATCTAAACTGGAGTCCCAGTTCCACCAGTTTCCAGATTTGTGACCTTGGCATTGGTCCCCATCATCATACCTGCTGGGTCAGAGAGACCCAGAACATCCAAAAGAAGGCACAAGGCCCCACAGCAGCTTGCATTGCTTCACAGCTGGGCCTCATCTGGGCACCTCCAAATCCCAAACAAAGAAGAGGAATCTGCAGATCTCTCCATAGCTCCTGCTGGGTAGCCTTAGGCAGAGGCTAAATTAGCACCTCCTTAGAGATCCAAGAGCCAGTGTACCCAGTGGTCAGAGTGGGACCATCCAGATTACAACTCCTCAGATCCATAAGGGACACACTCAGGGGGCAGACTCAGTGAGCACCAAAGCCCCACTGAAGCAAATCTTGCCCCAGAAGGGTGTCTCCAGCACAGAAGTTCTCCCACTGCAGACACAGCTGATTCTCACAGCCAATTGGCCTGAAGGTCAATTCCTCCCAGTGATACCTACAACAATCAAGGCTTAACTACAACAAGACTGTGCACACAGCCCACAAAGGGTTGCACCAAGAGTGTCCACCTCAGGTAATTGGGGAGGCTGAGCCACTGGGCCCTATAGGACACCTAGCACAGAAAGCCACCCTATCAACACAGGGAAGCAGCCAAAATGCGGAGACAAAGAAACAGGTCACAAATGACAGAAATGGAGGAAAGCAAACTACTGGATATAGAGTTCAAAACCACACTTATTAGGTTTTTCAAGAATTTTCTAGAAACTGCTGATAAATTTAGTGAGACCCTCAATAAATCTAGTGAGACCCTTGAGGATATGAAATAGGACCAACTAGAAATTAAGCATACACTGACTGAAATAAAGAATATTATACAGAGTTCCAACAGCAGACTAGAGGATCACAAGAATCAAGTCAAAGATTTGAAATATGAAGAAGCAAAAAACACCCAACCGGAAAAGCAAAAAGCAAAAAAGAATCCAAAAATATGAAGATAGTGTAAGGAGCCTCTGGACAACTTCAAGCGTACCAACATCCGAATTATGGGGGTGCCAGAAGAAGAGATAGAGCAAGATATTGAAAACCTATTTGAAGAAATAATGACAGAAAACTTCCCCTACCTGGTGAAAGAAATAGACTTACAAGTCCAGGAAGCGCAGAGAACCCCAAACAAAAGGAATCCAAAGAGGACCACACCAAGACACATCATAATTAAAATGCCAAGAGCAAAAGACAAAGAGAGAATCTTAAAAGCAGCAAGAGAAAAACAGTTAGTTACCTACAAGGGAGTACCCATACAATTGTCAGCTGATTTCTCAACAGAAACTATGCAGGCCAGAAGGGAGTGGCAAGAAATATTCAAAGTGATGAATAGCAAGAACCTGCAACCAAGATTACTTTACCCAGCAAAGCTATCATTCAGAATGGAAGGTCAGATAAAGAGCTTCACAGATAAAGAAAAAGCTAAAGGAGTTCATCACCACCAAACCAGTATTATATGAAATGCTGAAAGGTATTCTTTAAGAAGAGGAAGAAGAAGAAAAAGGTAAAGATAAAAATTATGAACAAGTACATATCTACCAACAAGCAATCTAAAAATGAAGTGAATGAAAAATCTGATGAACAGAATAAACTGGTGAATATAATAGAATCAGGGGCATAGAAAGGGAATGGACTGACAATTCTCAGGGGGAAAGGGGTGTGGGGGGTGCAGGAAGAGACTGGACAAAAATCATGCACCTATGGATGAGGACAGTGGGGGGGGGGGAGGTAAGGACAGAGGGTGGAGTGGGAACCGCGTGGAGGGGAGTTATGGGGGAAAAAAGAGGAACAAGTGTTATAATATGAACAGTAAAGATTTAATTTAAAAAAAAAGGAAGAAGGAAATCGAGCACACAGACCAGGATTACCCAGTTAGTAAGTGGCAAGTCTATCCAGCCCTGTCAGGTGCTGGTGGGTGTGGGATCGCCACTATGTTGTGCTGCCTTTGGAGTGCTACCATTTTCTTATTTGAAAAATGACACAAAAAGGAAAACAGCTGACTTGTAGAGTAGTAGTTAGGTTCATATGAAATAATGCATATGAAGGCATCTTATCAATCATCCAGACTATTATTAAGAAAGAAGGAAGGTGGATAGGTATTGAGAGCTGTGATTCTCCCAGAAAATGCATCCAGGTTGGAATGCAAAAGTGAAAAGCTGGCAGGCTAGGGCCCAACGAAGGCAGCTTATAGATACATTTTGTTTGACTTGCACTGAACTTAATATTTTTTCAGGCAACATTTAAAACCAGGAGATTTCATGTACAAAATCAATCCAGCATTTCTTTAAAACATGTAAAAAGAATATGCAGTCACTGGGTCTATCATCTGCTGGGCTCTGCTCCCTGGAACTGAGCAGCTTCCCCTTCTAAGAGGGGCATGTGTTGTCGGGTCTCCCCACATCCATCACAGCTGGCTTCACCCACACAGCTGAGTGTATGACCTGGCTCTGAGAGGATGACAGAAGGAGGGAGGGGAAGATGCTTCTGAGGTGTTTCGAGGGGCTCTGGCATTTTTCATAAACTATTGTGAGGTTCGAGTTTGAACAGAACTGAAATTCTGCTGAGTGATCCACAGCCCAAGACAAAATGATCCCATCTCTAGATCAAACAGGAAAGTCTCTTGAGTCTGAGCAGAATTTCTAAGAGGGCTGTGGGCTCTTTTGGTTTCCACTTAAATCCCCCAAGGTGTAAGGACAGGGCCCCAGATGATGGGAATTGATATTGCTTCGCAGGCATGAATTAAGAGCCTGATGGGCCGTCTCAGGACGTGCTGAGTGCCAGGAAGAGGCGCCTATCCCCCTTGTTTCTTCTCTCCACCCCCTTGCACTGCGCTGCACAGCCCATCTTTATTGAGTTGATTGGCAGCAGGGTCTACGCACATATGCAGCTGGACAGGACCCAGAGGAGCACGCTGCCCCACATGAGAGAGGAACTGCAGGGTCCCCACAGCACAGGGAGATGTGGAGGGCCAGCAGCTGGCCCAAGGGGTATAGTGCTGCCCTTCCTGTTGGCTGAGGGGACCATGAGGTGAAAGGGAAAGACTTCTGACCAAAGTTCAGACAAACCCAGAGCAGCTTTTGGTCAACAGCTTGTTAGAACAGCATGCTAGTAAATGAACAAGCTCTAATCTCATTTGATGTCTGTCATTTTTAATGTAAGATTCTTAGGCAACTGGGGACAGCTCTCTAATATCTGGTACCTGTCCCGGCATGGTGGCGACAAAAGATGCAGTGCTTACTGTTCTTCAGCTTGCGTGGTATATTTTCCTAAGATACCTCTGCTCCTGTCATCCAGACTGCTAGGCCAGTTATCTCCTAGCTAGAATACACTTTGTAGTTTATTCTAGATAGAAGGCTATTTTTTGTTTTAAAGGAATGCTATTAGAAAAATCATCAAAAGGTCATCAAAACTCTTGTTTATTTATTGATTTTGAAGATCAATTTTACTGTTAACTGATGTGTGACTCTGAAAAAGAGAAGGACTCCTAATCTAGTCTTCACCAAAAGGATCGAAGTTCACAAAAGGGGTTGCAGAGAAAGGGTAGTTTCTCCTTTAACTGAGAGGAAGCATGTGGGAGCAAATTTAATCCCCTACAGTTCCCAAAGTTTTTAAATTTTTATAGAGCTGAAACCCTTCAGAAATGATCCAAATAATGTTCTTATCTGTAGTTTTCTTTGGAAACTGTCCAGGAGTAGATATAGATGTCCAAACATGTATCTAGCCCTGTCCTAGTGAGCTATATATGGGAGACTGTTGCCAGACGGTAACACGCACTTCTCCTCTGGCTCCTCTTCCACTCTCCAAGTTAAAAACATTTTTTTTTTCACGCACTGACCTTCAACATGCCAAGTTCAAGGATGCTGATTCAAATTTTATTTATTTTGAACAAAGTACAACCAATTCTCTTTGATCATTCTTTATCTTTCCATTGAATTTGGGGACTTCTGCATGGAGTACCCAAAACGGGAAGTCCTCAGGCTGCTCCAGCCAATAGTTTGGTCTCAGCAGCCAAGATGGTGTGTTTTACGAAGCCCACTTATCTGAGCAGGGTGCATCTAATTGAAGCATTTTGCCTTTGGTAAGGGCTTGTACTTAACAGCATCCAAATGGTCGTTCTTTCTAGTTTTATTAAAGGAGCCGGATCCTTCTCATAAGTTTTCCATTAATGGGATTATAAATTGATATAATTTTAAGTCCAAGAATGCAGAACTGGTATGTGGTAAACATAAACATGTGTTTGGTGTTAGATGCAAACTAGTGTAGCCAAAGTGGGCAAGTGTTGTAAACTTCAAACATAAAACAGATGTCAGGTAATTAGAGGCATGAAAGTGATGACAACAGCAGTGAACTGTAGCAATGAAATGAATTGTTAGTTTAGGCAGGAATCGCTGTGGCCCTAGTGGATTTATCACATTTCTAGCTGCTGTATGAACTTGATGTTACCCTCCTCTAGGAGAACACAAGAATTGCGTTTTTATTCCAAGGCAGGAAGCACAGCTTGGAAGCATGCAAACCACAGGACTCATTTTCTGAGTCTGAAAAAATGAAGTGGCATTGCCTGTTGCAAAATGGGTTAACTAGTTGGTGAGGAATTTTAAAATTTTATTTTAACAAATTTTCTCATCTTAGGAGAAAGCTCTTAGTCCACTTTGGGAGAAATTTGGTTGGATCATAGGTGAAGTCCATAGGGTGGGTCTCCTCCCAGAAATGTTAGAGGGTTTACTTGCTCTGTGTGGAGGTGACAATGGCATATTTCATATTTTTGGCTTTGGAGCAAGTTTCACAGTTGAGTAAAAATAAAGTGAAAGAAACCCTTGTTATAATGTTCTAATGTACAGAAATTAAAATTTTAAGCAAAACGTCTTGGATTTGGAGGTAAAGAGCTATGGGATGTTCCTCCTGAGGTACCAACTGAGAAGAACAATACCTTCGATCTAGCTTTGTGTAATGAGAAATCACTATGCTACTGTTTGGTCATCAAAGGATCATTCTAACAAGTTACTATTGATTTAGAGCAGGGGTGGGGAATGTCCGGCCTGCGGGCCGTATAAGGCCTGTGAAATCATTTGGTCTGGCCCTGCCAAGGCATTAGGGGTGAGTTAATTAAATGTTTGACCAAATGTAGCAGGCTAATTTTTAATTTGATAATTTTGTATGGCCTGAGAATGATGTTACAAGTATCGAAATGGCCCTTGGCAGAAAAAAGTTTCTCACCCCCGATTTAGAGGAATCCAAACTAATCTGATGTCATGAGTGTGGACCAAATTCAAGTTTTACAACTCTTGCATCATCACAGCTAACCAAGAGCTAAATTTATCTTTGCACTGATTGATGTAAAAAATGTGCCCATTGTCTATGTGTCCAGCTCTTGATAGCAGTGAGAGAAGATGGCTATTTACTGATGAAGGTGAAGAAGAGCCTGCAGTGCTAAGGAGGAAGTGGATCATGGATGACACGAACTTGTTGGCTGGACTGAGGCCAAAACCAAGAAAACTATGGAGTTAAAACCACCTTTTATATCAAAGTGCAGCCCTATGGGGATGATGAAAGCACCATTGATGAAATGGATCCTCTTTTCTTTCTTTTTTTAAAAGTCTAGTTTTATTTTATAATATGTCTTTATTGATTGCAGAGAGAGGAAGGGAGAGATATAGAGATAGAGACATCATTGAAAGAGAAACATGGATCTCTGCTTCTTGCACGCCCCCTATCGGATGTCGAGCCAGCAACCCCGTCATGTGCCCTGCCAGGGAATGTAACTGGTGACATCTTGCTTCATGGGTGGATGCTCAACCACTGAGCCACACCAGCCAGGCCTCTTTTCTTTTATGACATCTGGATTTAGATGTAAGCAGCTGTCACATCCAACCAGGATCCCTCTGCCTTCAGGCATAACATTATTAATCCCCATTAAATTATAAATGTTCACTGTCCCTTCCACCATCGCCAGTTTCCAACTTTGAAATAGCTGAGGTAGTCCTCTCAGGAACATTTCCTATGGTTTTTCGGAACTCATGTCTATCTAGGTCTGGAGTGGGAAACATCCAGTCTGTGGGCCATAGGCCCACAAAATCATTTGGTCTGGCCCTGCCAAGTTATTAGGGGTGAGTCAATTAAATGTTTGACCAAATATAGCAGGCTAATTTTTAAGTTGATAATTTTATATGACCTGCGAATGATGTTATAAATACCCAAATGACCCTTAGCAGAAAAAAAGGTTCCCCATCCCTGATCTAGGTAAAGGAGCACCTAGACATTGAGTTAAATGGCCTGCTACTACCAATTTAAGGAAAGTGATATGCCCTGGCCTTCAGCTTCCACCTTTGTATAATGAAGATGATATTTGTCTGTCCAACCGCCTAAGTCCCTCGGTGGAATGATAAATATGAGAGTGTTCTGTCAGTATTATTCTTACTGTGTGTTTATGCTGTTTGCCTTGGTTTGGAATGCTCTTCTCTCCTGCTCTAACAGGCCATCTCCTATATAGCCTTCAAGACCCTGTTAAAATGTCCCCTCCTCTGCCAAACTCTTGACTTCTCAGTGCAGAGGGGCATCCCTCCTGGCTTTCCAAGACATTCTGCTTCTATCTTTGTCAAGCCACCATATTGTAGTTCACTGTCTGTTTATGTTCACTTCTCCCATTGGACTCAGCTCCTTGAACAGAGGGACAGTGTCTTACTCACTTTGTGTCCCCATCTTCCAACATCACAACTGGTCATAGTGGGTGCTCAAGGAAAGTTTATTTAATTGATGTGTGGAGGACATTGGATGGATTAACTCTAATCTACGTATTTGCATAGAGGATTCTAGACCACAGAGCTCTAGTAGTAACACACAGCTTTCTGTGTTGCCTACTGTGCCAGAAGATGGCCAAGGAACAAAGCCTCCCCTGGTCACAGTCAGATCCAGGCTATTTGGGGTAAATTTCTTTCAAGGCTTCCTTGGAACTGAAGCCTCGTTGGTTGGAGTGTCGTCCTGATATGCCAAGGTTGTGGGTTTGGTTCCCTATCAGGGCACAAACAGGAATGAACAATGGGTGCAAGAGTGAGTAGGACAGAGCTCTAGAATCATGACCTTAATTTTCGTACCTCCTTCAGTGCAGAAGACAAAGTGAATGATCAGTATTTATGTACTGATTGAATAGGTTCTTACTTTTACCATTGTAATTTTCCTTTCTTTCTAGCCACCATAAGAGAAGAGGGCAACACTAAATACATATTGCTATTCCCTCACCCCTCTCTGCACTTTTCTCCATGAAAGTCAATGGATTATTAGAATTTCACTTATAGAGTATAGCTGGGAGTGCAAGTCTGAGTGAATATTTCTAGTTGAAGCCACTGGAACCCTTCTGTGTCAGATCTCCTTTCTCCATATCAGTCTAAAAAATTACCATAATTTAAATTTTAAAAAGATATATATTTTGAGAAACTCTGCCATTGGCTCCAAGTACAAAAAATGTTAGGAAGTTATCTTTATATATTTATTTTTTAATTTCTGGGCCATGTTACATTTCCTTGGGTGGAAAGAAAATGGTGAATAGTGCCTCCATTGTTACTTGATATTTATTGGCTGATTTGTTTTGAATTCAATTAATGCACACTATCTATTGCACTTCTGCATGTAAAGTTCAAGCTGTGGGGGGCGTGCAAAGAATAGGTATGGTATTGTTATAAAGAAGCTTAAATTACAATTTTGAAGATAAGACAATAAAATAACTTGTGATAAAAATCTATATATGGTTTATAGATCTACCTATAATGTGAGATAAATGCTCTGGAATTTCAGGTAAGGAAATCTTCGAGGGAATGTATTAATCCTTAGGTTTAACAAAAACAGGGTTATTTGTATGAAGCTTCTTATTTAAAGATGTACAACATGACACATATATTAATATGTAGAAGATAAGAAAGAGGCAGGCAGAGGGAGGGAGAGAAAGAGAATGATGTTTTGATTTAATAACAGGCTGCTGAGTCAAATTTCCTGCGTGTAAATCCCACTTCTAAGTGATCCTTAGCACATTTTTTTTAAATCTCTTTAAATCGCTGTGTGGTTTTTTTTTTTTCTATGAAATAGAAATAAGAATAGAGTTTTCTTCATAATATTGTTACAGATATTAAAAAAGATAACAAATGTAAAGCACTGGACACATAAATTATACTCACCGAATTTTAAATGTGACTATCTAATATTTACTGTGGCGCTTTTGTGTTTCCCATACATTACCTCATTCAGTCCTCCCAGCAATCCTTGAGTAGGTGCATACATGCTCTGTCTGTTTCCAGATGAGTTAACATAGATTATTGCTTTTCAGTGTTGCCTGCGTGAGTAGGTGCTCAATAAATTATTCATTTGTTCATTAATTGAATTGTGCAATTAAACGAGTTACTTATCTAAAGTACTTAGAACAAGTACCTAGCACAAAGTTAGTGCTGCATAAATGCTTGCTGTTCTGGTGCATTCTTTCTTCCTGCTACCTCGCCCACTTGGGAAGTGGGGAGAGAACTCTGGGAGCCCTTTGGTGGAGAAGGCTCTGGGTCCGGGAAAGAGCTGCCATTGCTGTCTAATGACAGTTTTCCCGGGTCCGGGTGCAGATGCTGGGAAGAAGAAGCACATCCTTTGTAATTAACTGTTTGGCTGCTGAGCTGAGGGTGGCTTGAAAGACACCCAGGTGACAGTGGGGTGCCTGTGGTCCCAGACTGTGGCCTCTCACATCTACTCATTTTCTCTTAAATTACATGTGATTAGGAATATAATTACTACTCCTTACTCTTTCTCCCCCAAACACTATTTTCCTCTTTCTCTGCTGGAGCAGTGCTTTGATAGAAGAACACACCGTGTTTGTGCTCAGGGGTGTGGGAGGCATAGGACATGAGGGAGGAGAGAAGCCAGGCGGTGGCAGGGGGATGGAACCCACCCTTTGTGGCACTGGCCAGCTTGGAAGTTCAAAAACAAAAATCCAGGGGTAGGAGCGGTAATTAGAAAATGTATGCAAAACGCTGTGATTATTGAAATCGTACCTGCCCTGGGACCCTGAATGATATGTGTGCTTACATTAGAATTATAAAGCTCAGCTGTTGATCTTTTTATTGTCGGAATGCCTATCCCTCTAATTATTTTACAGTCCAAATGATTATAAAAAAGAGCAGAGAGCTACAGATGCGCCCAAATTGCTAAAGGAAGCAGGGCTGTCTGCGTGGGGCTCTCCCTGTAATGAGAGCCACTGCTGGGAGCTGTTTAGACAAACTCCTAAAACAACCTCAGCGCTCGGAGACATCCCGGCTTACAATGCCGCAAGTTGGGCTTCGGGCGGCGTCTGTCGGGAAAGCAGCGGCGGGAAGCCCTGGGCTGTGTTTTGAATTAATGGGTTCAGCTTCATTTCGAGTACAAGGCTATTTTAGAAAAACCTTCCCCAGCCGGCCGTCCCTGATGTGGCCAACGCAGCCTCGGAGCAGACAGTCTTGAAATAGAAACGTCTCAGAGCCTCAAAGGCGCTGGCGGGGGCGGCACACTTGGGGGAGGGGGGGAAGGGGAGTGGGGCGGGGGGGGGGGGGGGAAGGAGAGTGGGGCGGGGGGGGGGGCGGGGGAGGAGGAGTGGGGCGGAGTGGGGAGCTTCCATTTCAAGGAGCGCGGCCCTGCGTCAGTCCTTTGTCCCCGACGCCCTGCAGCACCTTGTGACCTCCGGCGCCTCCCGCCGTCCAAGGTGGATCGAGGCGTCCCTTCCGCAGTAGCTGAAAGAGGGTGACCCCAGCATGGACATTCCTCTGAAATGTGATAAACGCACATTGCCCGGCCGGGATCACAGCCCAGCGCCTCCCTCCCGTGCAGCGTGTCTGCAAGGCCCTCTTAGCGCCACCTCTAGCGCCAGGTGCAAACAGGACTTGGTGGAAGTGGCTTCAGACCCCGCGGGTGATGGCGTCCCGGCCACAGAGGACTCCTCTCGGCTACAGCCTCGTGGGGTCAGCGTTCAGTCCCGCGGAGGAGCCTTCCTGGGGGGAAGGAGCCCATCGGCATGCTACCTGGAGGGGCCTGCGGAAGAATTGGTCATTAAAGTTAGTTTAGTCTTCACAGATTTCCGCATGTCTCTTAGCGACTCCAAGGGAAGTTAGACCAAAGGCATTTTGCTTTTGCATTGATTTCTTAATTTTAAAATATCTTTCTTTCCCTTTGGCTCAGGCCATAAAACCTTTGAATGTCTGGTCAAAATACTGTTGTTTTTTCAGTGTTGAAATTGCTTTTCTCAGGTAATTTGAAAGAGACCCCCACTACTTGAGGACTAAAAGGATAGATAGGTCCCTTATTTGCAACACCTCTAAGTTTCTAACTTGTTCTGGAGAAGGAAGAACAGATGACGTCAATACGATCTGGCCCCTACATTAATTTTCCAAGTTGATAAACTTGGCCACATTTCTACAATCATAGGTTCCCTTTGATGCTTGAATTATTTTTTTCCCATCTAAAACATCTCCATATCTTATTTATTTATGTATTTATGTAAGTATGTATTTATTATTTATTTTTAAGGGGAATGTTTTGACCTAGCAAGCTAAAATCCACATGAGTAATATGCTCTTTACACCAGGTATAATGGACCATGAAACAATCCATATTCTCAGCTTTGATGAGGCAAGGCATAAATCCTTCCATTTTCCCCATGTGAAGTAATGCTTTTGGGGGAAAGCTATATGGTCATATTAAATGTTTTAGCCTCCTACCTTCCTCTAACTTTGAAAAGTTAGTGTTTAATTCCAATTTATGGGTGGGCAAGATTGTCTGGGCACTAGGTCTACATTCGCTTATTTATGCTAATGGAAATGAGGTTTGAAGCTATTGATCACGTCTAGTTTGGTGTTCATTTCTGGCCTGTGTTGCCAACCCTGACACAAGCCAGGACCTTAGATCAGCAGCTCTTCATATAGAAAGTGTTCTCAACAGATTGATAATCTGGCAACCACTGATACAATGGCAGAATGTAGATTCTAGCCAAGAAAGAATTTTACAGCACTGTGTGTTAAGTCATTAACTATTCTGCATAAGAGGAGGTTAAGCTTATAAGATGGTAGTGTTATCTCCCATGACTAGGCAGAAATTTAATGAGTGAATTTTGGTAGATTACCATATAGCAGAAAATAAGTTGAACTTAATTTATGTATTTAAGACTGAGCATAAACCTTTCTTTCCTCCCCACAAACTAAATTAACCACCACAATAGTGCTTTTAAATTATAGTAAGAAGAAAACAGATTAAGACATTAAATTGGGAACGTTGGACTTTGGACATTTGAGAATCCTATGAAATGGGCCAAAAGATGCTTCTACCATCTGATTTACTTTAGGCTTGGCCCTATGCAGAGAAGCATGCTCCTTCTGTGTTATGGTAGATTTTGAATTTAAAAAAATTCTCTATTGCCAAACTATTTCTCATATTTTGGGAACAGCTTTTATCCTGGTTTGCATATTTTGGAGGGAAAAACTGACCCCTTCCCTGTCCCCTCCTATTCACCCCTCCATACAGAAAGACCCACGTAAACATGGCGACCAGTACTTTCCCTGAGGAATTTGGAGTCTTTTGCTCATAAGGGAACAGAATATATGTGGTAAAATGGTCTCAGGTAAATTTACCATAAAAAGCAGTTCAGAAGAAATGTCTGTAAACTATAACTATTAGCAGGATTTGGCAATCAAATAAAGAAAATGCCAGCAAGGAGGATTAGGAGTGGTGGTCAAATTCTGCAGTCAAAGACAGTCATCAGTGAATGATTGTTAAAGGGGCTAATCTGTAGGAAATGATTTTTCTTGTGCCACATATTGCAGTTGGAGGACAATTTTGATTTTTTTTTTTCTCCAGGATGACACATTAATATGACAATATTTAGAAACCTTCACTACAGAGCATGATTTCAGAAATAATGAAACAATCTATACTAATAAAAGGGTAATATGCTAATTAGACTAGATATCTTCTGGACAAAGCCACAGTAGCGGGGACTGAGGCAGATGCGGTTAGGGGTGATCAGGTCAGCAAGGGAGTAGTTAAGGTGCGATCAGGCCAGCAGGGGAGCAGTTAGGGGCATTAGGCTGGCAGGCAGAGGTGGTTAGGGGTGATCACGCAAGCGAGCAGTTAGGAGCCAGCAGTCCCAGATTGGAGAGGTTGCAGGCCGGGCTGAGGGATCCCCGCCCCCCCCCCCCTCCATGCACAAATTTCGTGCACCAGGCCTCTAGTAAACAATAATCTGGAATTAGTAATCTGGGTTTTAAATTTGATGCCATTAAAAGATGTAAGGATTGGTAATTTCATGCATCCTACAAAGTAAAACACGCTTTAGGACACAAGGATAAATGATTCATGTGGGGACTGAACATCTGACATTATACACACAGACTGAGGCCCTGATGCTCACAGACTTGATTATGATAACACTACCTCATTACTTCAAACCTCACAAAGCCAGATTTTGGGATGAATCAGGTTGAAAAGCTGTGGGGCTGAAGTTTAGGCTTGTGTATTTGACAGACTTTGCTAAAAAAACAACAACACAAAAACCCCCAAACCCTAAGAGTTGCCCATAGTTGAGGTAAGGATGATCAAAGAGAACACACAAGTCTTGAGAAGACCAAACATAGGTTAAATATAGTTTATGTCACCTCAACTTCTGAAATCAGAACAGGTTTCCTACAGGCTCCAACAGAGCAACATTTGACTAACTTAAGTATGCTCCAGACAGAATAGGAAAGCTGTCTTTCTTGTAAAATATCTTCTCTCCAGAGTGTCAAAGACTTTTCTTTACCTGTTTATCTTTTATAAAGATCACAATTGGAATAAAATTATAAGAGCTATTTTAATAAAGGTGATCAAGGAAAGTGGCTCCATTGTGTTGGCTCAGCAGAGGAGAAGGTTTTCTTTCCGCAGACAGAACAGCCACTTCTGCCAGAGACACTCCAGGCGTCAGCTCTCCAACTTGTCATGAGTAGGATTTGCAAGCCCTTCTCTCCACGAGCACTTGCCTTTGCAAGTGCCTCTCTGCTTGAGGAGGATGAGGATGATGAATGTGGCTGGGACATTCTGGATCTTGTACTTTGATAAATCTATACATACGTCAGCCAGAATGTTGTCTGATCCATCTCGAGGGAGGAGGGACATCCCGGGACTCACTGCCTGGTGGCCAGGCAGGCTGAGCTTTTCCCTGGCCTCCTCCGCAGAAGTAATTTGTCATGGTGTCTGTTCTTGTGCTCAAGATGTAAGCGCCTTAGTGGAAAGCTGCTGCAAGTATGCACTCAGGTCTGTGTGCTTTCAGTTTCAGGCTGGGGCATACCAAAGCCACAGTGTCCTGTGAAATAAAAGAGTAGCACAGAGAAGCCATCACCTCAGTTACTAGCAACACTTCTGAAATTCAGAATAAATTTCTCTCCCTCCCACTGCATAAAAGGGACTCCAAAATGCTTTTCACTAGATAGGGATCAATTTTGCTCATTTGCTTTGCAGTGGCAGTATTTCATGGGGGAGAATCCTGCCATATCACATATTATGTGACTCTTTCTAGTGAGCTAATTGAACAAAGTCCTGTTTTGCTACAGAAATAAATATTTCTGTAAAACATTTATCTTCCTTAATAGTCTAATCCTATGCCAACAAAGTAGTAACACCAGCCAAACAGAAAACCCTTGATAATCCGGGATTAAATAACATTAATATTATTTTTTGTAGGCCAGCAGGATTGTCCAAAGGACCAGTGTTAGAAAAGATTTATGCAGGTGCATAGACTGCAGAAGATAACACTAGAATAACATTCTGTGTTTATATGAAGTCAAGGGGACACTACACAATTTAAACAAAGTTTAGAGTGGAAAGTAATAATACCTTGTATTTTGTAGCACACATTGTAACTCATGAGATGTATTCAGATATGATTGTCCTTCCCATTTGTGAAGATTACTGGGTGAGCACTATTAGCCTGTCTAATGGATGAGAAAATGGGGGTTCAGAAATATTTGTGACTCAGCTAGTTGGTAGGAGAACTGCACTGAAAATCTAGATATTTTAATTCTGAATTAAATATTATTTTTACTACATTTCCATCAATAGGAAATATGTTAGAATGAGTCAGTGTTGCTTTATGAGTTTCTGAGTAAAATTTTTCAAGATAAAATCTGTATCATGAAATGAAACATTGAGTCAACTCACAGGGGATGGTCTTCCAGGGCCTTTTCCTTTAAGGATCTCTGGGAAGTTATCTCAAGAAGGAACATCTCAGATGTGTGTATTAGAAAGAAGAAGAAGAAAAGAATGAAAGGAAGAAAGGAAGAAAGAAAGAAAGGGAGGGAGGGAGGGAGGGAGGGAGAGGGAGAGAGAGAGAGCAGGAGAGAGAGAGAGAGAGAGAGAGAGAGAGAGAGAGAGAGAGAGAGAGAGAAAGAGAGAGAAAGGAAGAAAGAGAAAGAAAGAGGTCAAAGTCAGGTAAGCAAATGAAAAGCAGAACCTGATTGAGGGAGAAGTGGCCTTAGTGAATGAACCTCATCCACCCACCAGGCCCCCAGATGGAGGGTCCTGTGGAGTTACCCTATTCAGCAAGGAGGGTCTGAAGCATGCAAGGGTGTGGGGACCTCCAAGAATGTGGGTTTTGAGTCAAAATAGAAACTTTTCCTTACATTCTGACTCACAGGGGATTAAAAAGTAGTGAATGGATTAGAAGAAAATGCTTCAGTTAAAGATTTAATCCTATTAGGCAACAGTAAGTCATTTTTCTTAAAGGCTCTTTTGCCAAAAAGTAGAAAGAAAGAAAGAAAAAAAAGAGGTGCATCCACAGTTTGTGAGATAATTGTTTTTGAAGAGCTGCTTGCCTGAGGCTTATAAAATGCTACATTTTCTTGCAGTTTGCATGACTTTCTCTTCTAAAGCAAACAATGGATTTGATGTTGGGGTGTGAGCTGGGACTTTAGCATAGGGCTTTCCAGCTTGGGTGTCCCAGCTTGTTGTCTGTGTCCAAGGAGGGAGTTGAGGGGAGGAGCAGGAAGTGAGGAACTCTGGCTTCCATTCCCGTTGTCCAAGTTCAATTACGCAGGAGAGTGAAAAGGAAAATGGAACCAAGTGGTCAAACTGATTTTTACCTTGTAGACTTGAAAGCTGATTTGAAGTCTACAGTCCCCTTCTTCCTTCACAAGACTCTTCTTAAAGGATGAGGACTTTGTTAAAGATGTTTTGTTCTATCATTTCTGTCGTATTTAAAATGTCCCTTAGTGAATACAGATCAGTGCAGCCACTATAGAAAACAATGTGGTTTCTCAAAAAATAAAAAATTAGAACTGCCTATGACCCAATGATTCTGCTGGGTATATATCCAAAGAAACCTAAAACACTAATTCGAAAAAGTATATGCACCCCTGTTTCACTGTAGTTAGTTACAATAGCCAAGATATGGAAGCAACCTAAGTGACCATCAGTAGACAAGTGGATAAAAAAAGCAGTGGTACATACATCCAATGGAATATTACTCAGCCATAAAAATGAATGAAATCTTACCATCATCACATCATGGATGGACCTGGAGGGTATTATGCTAAGTGAAATAAGTCAGACACAGATATTCAAACACCATATAATTTTACTTATATGTGAGATCTAAAGAGCAAAATAAACAAAATAGAAACAGACTCATAGATACAGAGAACAGACTGATGGTTGCCAGAGGGAAAGGGGATTCGGGGCCGGGTGAAAAAAAATGAAGAAAATAAAAAATACAGGTTAGTAGTTAGAGATTGTCATGGGGATGTAAAGCACAGCATAGGAAATATAGTCAATAATATTGCAGTAACTATGTGTGGTATCAGATGGGTACTTGAAATAATGGAGAAACCACTTTGTAAAGTGTATGATTATCTAACCAATATGCTGTACACCCAAAAGGAATACAAAATAATTTAATGTAAACTGTAATTGAAAAATAAAATTAATAAAATAAAATGTCCTTTAGTGGCCCTACCCGGTTTGGCTTAGTGCAGTGGTTCTCAACCTTCAGGCCCTTTAAATACAGTTCCTCATCTTGTGACCCAACCATAAAATTATTTTCGTTGCTACTTCATAACTGTAATGTTTCTACTATTATGAATCATAATGTAAATATCTGATATGCAGGATGGTCTTAGGCGACCCCTGTGAAAGGGTCGTTCGACTGCCAAAGGGGTCGCAGCCCACAGGTTGAGGACCACTGGCTTAGTGGATAGAGCATCAGCCTTCAGACTGAAGGGTCCTAGGTTAGATTCTGGTCAAGGGCACATGCCGGGTTGCGGGCTCGATCCCCAGTGGGGGGACGTGCAGGAGGCAGCCAGCCAATGATTCTCTCCTTGTTGATGTTTCTATCTCTCCTCTCTTCCTCTCTGAAATAAATTAAAATATATTTTTTAAAAAATTTCCCGTAGTAGAGGAGGGGCAGGAGGGGGTCAGATAAATTTATTGGCATGAAGGAGCCAGGAGAACACATATTACTTGAGTGATTCTTGACACTTACTGCATTTGCTTATTTGTTTTCCACCTCCTTCCATTAGAATGTAATTTCCTAGGGGTAGATACTAGGTCTGTCTTGTTCACTGTGTCCCTGGTACCTAGAGCTATTTCTGGCACATTGGAGGTACTAAGTAAGTAGGAAAGTGGATAGACAAATAAATGAACAATGGATGGATGGGTGAGTGGACAGACATACCTATGGTGCTAAACCAAGAGTAGCAGTGTGATAAGTGTCTGGACACTTGGACATCCAAGTAAGCTGTCTTTGGCTTTTCTTCCGATTTCCTCCCCCATTTAACCAAAGATTACTCAGAAGGAACCATGTCTTACTTATTTTATGGGAAGAGTTCTTGGATCCCAGCATCTGGGTGACATGGGGCTTTCTAGATACAGGCACATACAGTGCCCAAGGCATAACAGCAATGGTACCATATCAGTGGCCAACCTCTGGTGGCTAGCCTCTGGATCAAGTCACTTACACATATGGCTATGGAGCCTACCAGCCTCAAGGGATGGATCTAAATGTGTGCTCTCCTAGCAAGAGGCAAACATGACCAGGACGGTAGTCCAGTGTGAATGAGCATCCCTGGGGATCCTTGGGCATATTAGGTTGGGATTTTAGAGAGAGAGGAAGGGAAAGAGAGACAAACATCAATGTGAGAGAGAAACATCAATTGGTTGCTTCCATACATGGCCCAACTGGGGATCAAACCCATAACCTAAGTATGTGCCCTGACAGGGAATTGAAGCCATACCCTTGTTGGGTGTACAGGACAGCACTCCAACCAACTGAGCCACCTGGCCAGGGCTTTCCCCATTTTCAGATACAGATCTGGTTGCTTAGGAATGTAAAATACTTTACATGAACTTATACACTAAACGGCAGAGATGGGTTTCAAAACCTTTGAATCTAGACCTCCCACTCTCCTATGTTGCCTCCCCCAAAGTTTCAATATTCATGTATAAATATACAAGATGGAGCAAAAGTAGGAACAGTTATTTGTACAGTAAATAATATAAGAATAAACATACAACTGTAAACCTACTTTTGCTCCACCCTGTATAGTGGTCTGAGGAAGTGATGCATCCATTATAAATTGTTTTTCAGGATAATCAAAGCTTAGTCATTTAAGCAACAATTTGAAAATCATTGTAGACGTAAATATTTCTAGAACAGTAGTTCTCAACCTTCCTAATGCTGCGACCCTTTAATACAGTTCCTCATGTTGTGGTTACCCCCAACCATAAAATTATTTTCGTTGCTACTTCATAACTGTAGTTTTGCTACTGTTATGAATCATAATGTAAATATTTGATATGCAGGATGTATTTTCATTGTTACAAATTGAACATAATTAAAGCATAGTGATTAATCACAAAACAATATGTAATTATATATGTGTTTTCCAATGGTCTTAGGTGACCCCTGTGAAAGGGTCGTTTGACCCCCAAAGGGGTCGAGACCCACAGGTTGAGAACCGCTGTTCTAGAAGGTGTTACATATTTTCCTATCTTCTTCAACAGAGTACACTGAACAGATTTTAAATTAACTTGATGATTCACATCATCTTTATGAACATCCCTTGTTACGTAATGCCATATTATAGGGAGTTTAAGGATCCTGCCCCAGGCTACACAGCTGTTAAGTGGGGAAGCCAGTCAAACATAGGCAGTCTGGCTCCCGAGCCCATGTGCTTAGCAACCATGCTATGGTGCCTCACCACGGGCTCAGAAGAGTCAGAGATCACTGTGGGCAGGACATGACTTGTCCTAGCGGAGTTGATTGTTCTGGTAAAGAGCACGGAGGCAGGACCTGAAGTCATCAAGCAATCATAGCAGTGGGGGAGATGAGGGTCCACTTTGCTGACATTTCAATCAAAGAAATGCCAGGTCATCATTGAAGTCCAGAAAGAATTAGGTCAGAATTAGAGGTATGTTTCATTAGAAAACAAAATGTGGATATCAAGAAATCTATGAATAGGAGCCCGATATAAAAGTCATACGTTAGAGTTTCTTATGGGGACTAATAAATATCACCCATCTATCCTGCTCAAGTTCTGAAAAAATTAGGAGACCCAGAAGAGCCAATGGGGCCACAATAATGCCGTGTTATTATTAAAGGCTAAGTTAGAAGCCAGAGCTCATTGTGAGAACCAAAGAGACTTGCAAAGTAATTCCACAATTAAACATATTTAGCCCACATTTAGGTGGGCTTGGCCCAGGTGAGACTGAGAGTAACGGAGGAACAGAGAGCTCCTGGTGCCTGCTGTCAGATTCACTCCCAAGAGAGAGAAAGGTGAAGCTAAGCCCAGTATATTTTTCTCAGATGTTTCTTTATTTTCTCTTGGACAGACTGAGTAAGAGGTAGAGGAAGGCCAGAAATTACATTAATGGAGGTCCTTTCACATGAAAGAGAACATCCGAGGTCCTTTAGCATCATAGGAGAGAGATTTTAGTGGTGCATCCTACAACTTCTCAGTCATGCCATGCTCAACTAGAGTCGGTAATACTTGTCCACCCGATCCTGACAGTGGTGGTCAGGAAATGCTAGTGGAACAGACAGGAATAAAACTGGGATTTCAAAGATGAGTTGGATTTAAATAAGTAGAGGGCACAAGGAGGAAATGATTTGAGCCAAGAAATATTCATTTCATATTTAGAAGACAAATATGGTGACTAGTCTGAAGAGGTTTTGCAAAGGTAAGTTTGTGCAAACCATGCCTGTTGAAGAAGCTGCAGGTTTTCAGAGGTTCCATGACTAAGCTTTCTATTTAAAAAAACAATCACCACAGATATATAAAAGTCCTACACTTCTACGCTAGTTCTTTGCTTATTTGCTGTCACATCTATTTCCTACCCTCCCCTTGCTCTGCTTGGTATTGTAGGAAACTGATCTTTCTAGGATTGCTTAGCTGATTTCTGGCTGGGTTTGGCCAGCAGGAGGCATGAGATTGGAGGGTAAGAAGTTGGGAAAAGCTAGAATGTTTTTTCTCTCTGCTCCAGCTGACATCCCATAGCAGTAACTATCCCTTCCAGGCTCCTGCTCCTGACAGATATTTCTGTTGTGGTTCCAGCTTCTCCTGGGGCCCCAGATTCTAGACTCACAATATGACCTTCTCTAGGATAATCTTTTGATTGCTTCGTGTTTTCTAGATCCCCAGATCCTCCATCACTTGTGTAATCACCTCTCTATGTATTAGATTCTAGAATAGTTTTTCATTTTCTTGGCTGAACCCTGACTAACCTGCCACTCATTCTCGCACTTAAATGGAATATGATTTACAATATTATGCCAGAGCTTCCAAGTGGGACCTCAGGCTGAGGAGAACGTACCAAGGCTTGCTCCTTAGAATGATAACTTGGGTAACATGTGGAGAAGGATGGTAGATGCTGAGACTAGAGGAGGAAGACCTTGTTTAGAGAAAATTATAATACTCCAGGAGAGAAGTCAGGTGTGGGGGTAATGGACAAGAGAAATGCTAAAACCTTATAGAGGCAGGACCAGGTCCCTGATGTGGGAATATTAGGAAAATGGAGGAGACTGGGATGATCCCCACATTTCTCCCGGGTGTGTGGGAGAGAAATGGCTGAAAGTCATAAGTATAGATAATGTGTGAAGCCATGATGTAGGTAAAGCTCCCTGGAGGTGTGGATAGGAAAGGGCATCAACATGGCAGGGAAGGCAGAGGACTGAGTCAGAGCAGCCAAAGAACTCTGAGGAGAACCAAGAAAGAGTGACAGAAGCCATGTGAGAGCAAGTTTTAGGAAGGGACCAGTCGCCACTGTCAAATGCTGCATGGTGACTTGGAAGGACCCGTCAACTGAATTGGCAATTAGGAGGGTGAGTGCAGATTTAGGTAAATGGCAGGTGTGAGGACTAAAATTAGAATACGTGTATGCCCGTCGGATCAACACACACACACACACACACACACACACACACACACACACACACACACGCGTGCGCATTCCTACACCCGTGAGAAATCGCTTTTCAGTTTTATTTTCAGGTGAGAAAGGCAGTATCTTTTCTGTATCACTTGACTGGTCTCAAGAACGAGCCGGTCTTTGTTTTTGTTTTTGTTTTTTCATTTTCTGCTCCCTGCTACTCTCTCCTGCCCAACACACACATAACACAGGAGTGCCACCAAGAGACCAGGAGAGGCTTGAGGGGTCAGACCCCGGTCCTAGTCTTCAGAAAGTCCCTAAGTCCCAGTTGATGGGGCCAAAGCTGTGTGGCTGCGATACGTGCTCTCCCTTTCTGCAGTAGGATGCTGTGGCTAATCTGGTGGGCTACGTCCCTTTCTCTAAGAGTTCTGAGAGTTGCTTTGACTTTAATTTTTGATCCACTGCAGCATCACTGCTGGACATAGGGCCACCAGGTGAGAGCATTTCCTGGAGACACCCGAGAAGATGCTGCTGCCATCCAGACCCACACACCAAGAGGTTTCTTGCAGTTTCAGTATCACTTTACAACTAAGACTGTAGGCTCACATTTTCCTGGGTGAGGTATGATGTGGTGGGTATGAATGCAGTTTGAGAAAGGCTGGGTAAGGGACAAACAATGAGTAAAGTCTCCTGGCTTTGAGCCATTGCAAATATCTGAAAGGATATTGTTTTGAGCCCTCTTCCCTCCAAACTGACCCTTGGTCCACTGAGAGAGGCGTGAACATGCAGAGTTGAGCCCATTTGCTTGGGGGAAGGGGAGCTCACCCTGGGGTCATGAACTGGATCTTAGCTGGAGGTGGTTGTATCTCCAGAAAAAGCCCCAGAGGGTCTGTGGGAGATGCCCCTGCAGCAATGATCAGGGTCCTCCCCTGGGGAACTCTGACCACATAGAGGCCTGTCCCTCCCTCATGCTCTGCCCCATCCCCTTTGGCTGCTGCATTGTGATTCTGTTGATCTAGGACAGGCAAGCATCAGAGTTTTCGAAAAGTTGCCCTAGTGACTCTAATGTGCAGCCAGGGTGGAGAATTGCTAAGTTCAAGATGATTGCTTTGGGCATTTAGAGGGCATGAGCCTTCTGGGGAGGTTGAGCACTTGGCTCTGTGATATGGGCCTTGTTCAGATTTAATTAGCTCCTCTTTGCCTGAGAGCTGATTGCAATCAGCTGCTCTGATAGATGGATTAGAGGAGGATGGAGGGAATTGTGGTGGTGGTGGTGGGGGGGGGGGTTGGGGTCGTTTTATTGTCATAATGGAGGTGGAGTGGGCTGCTGTAGCAGCAGTTAGCTAGCTGCCCAAGGATTTGGGGAGGATGCAGTGGGCATCGAGGACAGTGGACAGTGCGCTGCCTTGGAGACCTAGTCCTGAGACCTTGTAATGTTCCCTGTGACTTCTAAAGGGGATAGCAGTTATCAGACTGCCTCCACCTCAGAGACTGTCAGGGTCCAAGAAGAAAAAGCCAAGACTTATTGAAACCATCAGCCGACTGTTCCCTTTCTCCTACCCCTTAGATACAGCTACTGCTTCACTGGGTGACAGTGGGGGTCAGCTGCTGGGGCTACTGTAAAGAGATGTCAATGGGCAGCCAGGACACCGAAGGAAAGAAGAGAGCAGAGTGACAGTAGCAGGGAGAAGAGCTACAGAAGGAATAGTTTATGAACTTGAACCTGGACTTGACATGACAGGCCATCCAGCCCAGTTCTCCCATCTGTCAAACACTGGCATCATTTGTAATTCCCTGGAGAATCACCAGCAGGTGAATGGAGGAGGGAAGAAAAAGAACAAAATAAACTGAACCAGAGACTCCCAGGCTTCGAGGACGGGCAGACTCCAACAGGAGGAAGTTCAGTATAAAATTGGGTTATGACACTAGTTCTTTCTTTAACATTAAAAATGTTTTTTTACCTGATTAATGTATAAAAGAAACCAAGGCAACTTCTGGAGGAGTTATTTTCTCATTCTCTATGGCCAGCTGGTTCCTTATTCATGCTTTGGAGTCAGATTCACTGAATATTTATTGAACACCTATTATATGTCAGGCACTGTTCTGGATGCTGGAACAGAATGGTGAACAAAGCAGCAAGGATACTGGCCAACAGGGAGCATACAGTCTATAGGGGAGATAGTCAGCAAACAAACATTGATGCAACAGTGCTAAGAGGCAGGCTATTAAAGTGCAGTTCAGGGGGAATGGTGGTGGTGGTTTGGATTAGAGTGGCAAGTGAAACTGTGAGGCAGCTGGCAAAGGCTGGGGTGTAGTAGTGAGGTTACTGTTTTACATAAGACGATGAAGGACTTATTAGCAGGGGGATTCCGAGCAGAGACCTGAAGGATGTGAGGGAGCAAAGCACATGCACAGTTGGAGGAGGGGTAGCAGACAGAGGGAACAGCAAGTGCGAAAGCCCAGAGTGGGATGTCCGGAGCATGTTGGATGTAGCACAGAGGCCAGGGTGGCTGCAGAGAAGTGGTGAAGGGAAGAGTGGAGGGAGGGAAGCCTGTGAGATGCAAAGAGCTTGACCTTATGTAGTAAAGAAGTAACCTTACTCAAAGAGGGGTCTGGCCTTTACCCTTGATGCTTGGGAGGTGATCATAAGGCCTTAGGTTGAATGTCTTTTTGCCTGGGTTCTTGGGCCACCCCAGATAGTCTAACAATGATTTAGGATGGGGCTTTTGGTCACATGGTGTCAGGTTGGGCTCTGGAGGGACTGGAGGCAAACTGCCAGCAGCTCGTCATACCTGTGTGACTGGGCCCCAGTAACAATTCAGGACCCCAAGTCTCAGCTGAGCTTCCTGGGTGGACAGTACTCCACGTGTATTCTCACAGAATGCTGCTGAGAGAAGTTAATGCTGCTCACAATGTCACTGGGAGAGGGCAACTGGGAACTCTGTGCTAGTAACTCTTCTGGGCTCTGCCCCATGCAGAGTCCAGGAAAGTCACATTCTGGCTGATCTTCGGTATCCTTTTGCTGTAATAAACCATAGACGTGAGTATAACAGTTGTCAGTGAGTCCTTCTAAGAAATTACTGAACCTGAGGGTGGTCTTGGATATTAGAATGAGGGTGGTCGTAGATCTGTTCCCTAACCTATCAGGCCTGTAGGATGTTTCATGGACTTTGGCTTTTGCTCCATATGAGTTAGGGTCCCCTGTAGGATTTGAGCAGAGGAGAGACATGATCCAACTTATGTTTTAATGAGATTGAACAAGATACTGCTTTACAAATAGGCTGAAGGAGGAGGTGAGGGTAGAGGTGATGAGAATGTTTATAGCAGGCTATTAAAGTACAGTTCAGGAACTGGAGAGCATTATGCTAAGTGAAATAAGCCAGTCAATGAAGGAAAAATACCACATGATGTCACTCATTTCTGGATAATAAAGACCATTATAAACTTATGAACAAAAATAGATACAGAGGCAGAGCTGCCTCGAACAGACTGTTAAACTACAGTAGGAAGGCCGGGGAGGGTGGGAGGGCAGGAGGGGCGTGGGTAAGAGAACAACCAAAGGACTTGTATGCATGCATTGGTTATGCATGCATAACCAATGGACATAAGACACTGGGGGGTAGGGGAGGCCAGGGGATTGTCAAGGGCGGGGGGGGGGGGGAAGGAGACATTTGTAATACTTTTTGTAATACTTTAAGCAAAAAAAAGATAATAATAATAAAAATAAATAAATAAATAAATAAATCATCAAAAAAAAAATAAAGTACAGTTCAGAGGGAATGATGGTGGTGGTTTGGATTAAAGTGGCAAGAATTATATTTGAGTATATTTGCAAGGTAGAGCTAATAGGATTTACTGGCGGAATAGGCATGTCAGAGAAAGGGGAGTTTAGGATGACTACAGGTTTGGGGGCTAAGCAATTAAGAGAGAGAAGGGAACCTTTATACGGAAAGAGGCAGACAGGCAGGGAGTGGGAGAAAAGTAATAATATCAATTACATGTTCTTACAAGTTCCCATTTGAAGCTATTATTCAATGTTAGCAGAGATAATTTAATCCACAGGCACTGCCTTTACCCTCAAATAAGTGTGTGTGTGGGGAAATCTATACTAATGAAAGGTTAATATGCTAATTAGACCAGACATCTTCTGGACAGTCTTCCGGACAAAGCCATGGTGGCAAGGGCTGAGGCAGAGGTGGTTAGGGGCAATCAGGCCGGCAGGGAGGGCAGTTAGGGGTGATCAGGCTGGCAGGCAGGTGAGTGGTTAGGAGCCAGCAGTCCCAGATTGTGAGAGGGATCCCAGATTGGAGAGGGTGCAGGCCGGGCTGAGGGACACCCCCCACCCCCATGCACGAATTTCATGCACCAGGCCTCTAATATATATGAATGTCGAGAAAGTGTTTCCTCCAATTTAAAAGTCAGAATTGTGACTCCATTTTAGTATCAACAATTCCATGTCAAAAGATGGATGTGGAATCCTAGAAAAGTGGTCAGAAAGGGAGGAGGTATTACTTTTTCTGATGCTGGTCTCAGAAGTGAATGGAGTCCCTCTGTTTCCTCACAAGCTGAGTGAGCACCTTTGCTGTGTGACACACAAATGCAGATGTGGAGGGAATCAACTGAGGCTGTGGGTCCAAAAAAGCAGGAGAAATGAAGTCTTAGGTTGGGGAGAGAAATACACGATACACAGAAAAAAAACAAAAACAAAAAGTCACTTTTCCAGTTGCCAAATGTTATATCTACCATGATAAGTACCATTGCACATTTGTATTACATGAAAACATCTAAATTCTTTTTTTATAATGTCCCATTAGAGCAAAATAAGAGTTGGATAGTTTCTCTTTCTTTGTAATAGGGGTTTAATCAACAGTCCAGCTGTATTCCACATTCACTCAGGGGGCAGCTGTTGACAGGAGGTAGAAAAATGGGGTGATCAGAGGGATCCAAAGTAGTACATGAGTTAGGGGAGGTCTGAGGTAACAATGAGCACGTTATATGTGGTGTGATAGCAGAGTAGCTTGGGTTCAGGGGCAGGGCATAGTTGGAGAAAGGCAGGGAAGGAGGGAGAAGATGGGAAGTCTTGAATGTATCTCTCAGGGGACTCTCACTCAAAAAGTAATAAAAATAGAAACAGAAAGGGAAAGGCTGGAGATTTAAAATGATGGCAGGGGTGTTGCACATTATTGTGTAGGCAAATGATGTGGTGAAGCTGGTATTTAAGAAATATTAATCTAGTTTCCATTTCCATCATTTAAAATATGCAAAGGCTGAGAAACCAATGTAGTATTTGTTCATCATCTTGTTAGGAATAAGCCTGAATTTATTAAATGCTCATGGCTTTCTTGTTAATGGCAAGAAAGTGAGTGCACTCTACAGGACCATGAAGTAAAGAAAGTAAAATTACAATAAGCCAGGGCAAATACACTGCATAATGGTGTGGATGAGGTAAGATACACAGAAGAGACAGGTGGCAACAGCCCAGCAGGGGAGCCAGGCAGCTACTCTTGAATAAGGAATAAGGAGAGTTATAGGTTCTGCTCTCCTCTCCCACTTTTTCCTTCTTTCCCTTCCCTTTCCTTAAATACTCTCCCTCCCTAATCTTCTTCTGCCTTCCTCTTCCTTCTTCTGGTCTCTCTTCCTCTTTTCTCCCCTCTCTGTTCTCCTTCACTTTCTTATTCCTTCACTGTCTTCCTTCTTTCCTTCCATCCAAAAAATTAGGGCTACGGGCCTTGGCTGGTTTGGCTAAGTGGATAGAGGATTGGCCTGTGGACTGGGGGGTCCCAGGTTCAATTCTGGTCAGGGGCATGTGCCTTGGTTGCAGGCATGTCCCCAGTGGGGGGTGTGCAGGAGGCAGCTGATCGATGTTTCCCTCTCATCGATGTTTCTAGCTCTCTGTCCCTCTCCCTTCCTCTCTGTAAGAAATCAATAAAAATATTTTAAAAAAATTAGGGCTACTGTTTTACAGGATCTTGAGAGCACAGAAAATTATTTTGGTCATGACTCTATTTCAGACCATGACCAAATGAAAACTCAGAGATACAGGAGGTTGCAAACAGACTAGTGTCTTCGCCTGGGTTTTCCAGAAAGCAGATATGATGACATACTGAAGGCTCAGGTGCACATACTTTATTGGGGAATGTGACCCAGGAGCAGAAGTGAAGGACAGGGAAGTGAAGCAGGAAGGAAGGAGAGTGAATTATAAAGATGTGTTGTCAAGCTGGGTACAGATTCTCTGCCTAATCCCATGGAGCTGCCTGAGATGTGTTTTGGGACCATCCACCCAGGGAAAGAGAGCAGGGATACATTTATCCATCAGTTCCATTCCACTCATGTCAAAGGTTTGCCCAACAGGACATTAATGATCATCTCCCCAACTCCTAGTTTGCACATGTGCAAATGCCAAGCTGCTTCCCCAACATGTCACCCACCATGCCAGGGCTGGCAGTGGGATTTTAGTCTGGGTGCTGTTAAGTTGCACCTGCTGGTCAGATCCTACACAGAATTAGTTGCAACAGCAGTGGTTGCAAAAAGAAACAGGTGAGGCTGGGAGGATGTGGAGTGGTGCCCAAGAGGCACCTTGACCAATGCAAGGTGTCTCATATGAGTAATGACTCTTTTCTTGGAAATAATACTATGTTATTTATGAAAATCTAGTCTGTGGGTTCCCTCCAAGTCTTTTGGTAATATCTGTGGCCTACTATAAAGCAATACCTGTGACAGACAAAGACTGTCTGGTGACAAATGATGTGGTGAAGCTGGTATTTAAGAAATATTAATCTTAATATTAATCTTAATATTAATGTGTGTCTACACTCAGAAGGCCGACAGCTTATAAGTGCATGTGTTTTTTTCTCAAATAAATACATAGTTCATTCATATTTGGCTGATACATTTAACCCTACTATATATGGTGACAGGAGAAGACTTGACTTTGGGTGGAGGGCACACAGTGCAATACACAGATCTCTGTAACATAGAAACCCACACTTGGTGCCTGTATGTTCATGTTGACCAATATCACTGCAATAAATTTAATTTAAAAAAAGAAATATGGACCTAGAGAAACAAGAAGTAAATAAGTCACCCTCAATATTTTTTACCCATTTGACCTCCAACTGAATTACATAGTTCAAACAAATTTAAAATTAAAAAAAAAATATTTGAGGACAGAAAGAGGGATGCCAGACAAGAACAGAATGAGCTAGTGTCTTATAGCTCACATTTGGAAACCATCTGATCTTGCTACTGCCTACTTCACTTCCACTTGTACCTCAGCACTCTTAAGACAATGGGCAGAAACAGATGCCTATTCCTAAACCATTTGGAAGGTCTTCTCCAAAGCATCTCTGGGATGACTCTGTTCTCACACTTTGCAGGGAGACAGTTACTGAGCTGGGTTTTTTTGTTTGTTTGTTTAGTTTTATGGTTTTTAGGCTATGTGTGTCTACACTCAGAAGCCCGACAGCTTATAAGTACATGTGTTTTTTTCTCAAATAAATACATAGTTCATTCATATTTGGCTGATACATTTAACCCTACTATATGAACTGTCATCTTTAGTTAGGTTAAGTTTGCTAAATGTCTTTTGGAATTTTGTACTGTAAGAAACTGCAGCTTGTTTCCAAAATCAGCCCTTTGTGTTGACAATGTAAATCCTCCTGTCTATAGACGCTCACGTGCTACAAAGTGATTAAGGAATTATCTTTTATTATAATTGATTTCCCCCAAGTCTGGTAATAATATCCCATTTTCCCCCCATTTTTTTGGGGAAAACCTTTCCTGACTGGAAAACCTGTAATGCACCAGAATACTTCATCTCTTTGGAAGAGTCTTACTTTGCCTTCAAAAGAAAGTCATGTGTTTATGATAATAACATGAAATGATGTAAGTGGTAAAGATTCAAGAAATTACTCTTCAAAAAAAATTCTATAGATATGGAAAGCCAAATGATTTGCATTGTCATGAAGAGGCTCCAGGAGAGATGTCAATGTTTTGTTTATTACTTTAAAAAGCTATTATTTTAAAAAGATGATATTTATGCACATGAAAAAATTTTTAGAGCTGTGGAACCTAATAAAAACTTATAGCAACAAGGGATTGTTTAATGAAGAAAAGGCAGATGAATTTTGGTTGGAAAGCATTGTGTTGTTTGCACTCATCTGCCTAACAGTCTCCATTTCCCAGCATAGTGACAGTCATGGGGACAGTGGCTATTGTTCCTGGTGTGACTTGCTGGTTCCAGGGGCCTAATGCAGACCTTGTTCTTAAAATCCTGTAGTTGTGTGTTTTTACCTGCCTTGTAATTCTCTGATGGACTGACATGGAGGCTGACCTTAGTTTTTCCCACCTTGGGTTGGAGTGGTGTTCAGGGCAGCAGCAGAATTTGCTGAAAAATTAATCTCTGGTAATATGCAACAATGCCAATGAACTTCACAAACAATGGATAAGCATCAGATAAAAATAAAAGTCTGGAAAAAGGAGGCTGAAGAGGAAGTTTATTGCGGGGAATAAGGGCTAGGAAGGGCTCTCACATATAACTGGAAAGCTAGCGTGAAACGTATACGCATATTGCTGGGTGCATGCTCAGAAAAGATCTGAGAGCACCTTTAGCTTGCACCTATGGTAGATCTGTGAGCTCCATGCAAGTAGGAGGTAAAGGCTCAAGCAGAGTTGTAGGTGGCCTACCTTAGTGTTGAAGGAATGCCCCACCCACCTTAGAGCTAGGCCAGAAAGACCAGAGAAGTATTTTTTTTTTTTTCTTTTTGGCTCTAATTACTTAGGGAAATCTATGTCATGTCACTGGTAGCCCTCTGAGATACTGGAACAGAGACTTTAGTGACAACACATGAAAAGGAATATAGTCTTTACAAAAATAGTTTGGAAAAGTCACTAAATGATAAATATAGGCATTGGCAATCAACAATAGCAAATCCAAGGGAGAGAGAGAATCTGATTTACAGAATTACCACATTCTATTATTCAAAATATCTTGTTAAAAAAATGACAAGGCATATAAAGAAACAAGAAAGCATGGCCTACTCATAGTAAATAAAAAATTGGTAAAAACTTTTGCTGAGGAAGCCTAAATATTGGACTTACTAGAGAAAGACTCTAACTAAAATTTATTTAATCTGAGGAAAGAGCTAAAGAAAACCAGGAAAACAATGTGTGAACGTCATCCCACGCACCAAAAGGTTGCCAGTTCGATTCCTGGTCAGGGCACATGCCTGGGTTGCAGGCTTGATCCCCAGTAAGGGATATACAGATGGAAGCCAATTGATGTATTCTCTCACATTGATGTTTCTCTCTCTCACTCCTTCTCTCTAAAATCAATTAAAACATATTTAAAAAAATAAAGAAAGGAAATTATAAAACAGAACCACAGACATTCTGGAGCTGAAAAGTAAAATAGCTGAAATAAAAAGATTTACTAGAGGGATTCAATAAGAGATTTGAATAGGCAGAAAAATAATTGGAAAATTTAAAGATAAGACAACTGAAACCATTCAGTCAAAAGAGAAGGAAAAAGAATAAAGAAAAATAAAGAGGTCAAGCAACCTTTCAAGTGTACCAATATACACATCATGGCAGTCCCAGAGAGAGAAGAAAGAGAGAAAGAGGCCAGGTAGATAACTGAAGAAATAATGGCTCCAAACCTCACACTTTAAAAAAAAAATATTTTATTGATTTTTTACAGAGAGGAAGGGAGAGGGATAGAGAGCTAGAAACATCGATGAGAGAGAAACATAGATCAGCTGCCTCCTGCACACTCCCCACTGGGGAGTACCTTGGTTGTGCTCGCAACCAAGGTACATGCCCTTGACCGGAATCGAACCTGGGACCCTTGAGTCTGCAGGCTGACGCTTTATCCACTGAGCCAAACTGGCTAGGGCAAACCTCACACTTCTGATGAAAGAAATGAACCTACACAGCCAAGAAGCTGAATAAACTCCAAGTAGAATAGGTTTAAGGAGATCTGCACCAAGATTGTTATAACCACACCATCAACTCCAAAGTCAAAGAGAAAATCTTGAAAGCAAGAGAGAAACAATTCATATACAGGGGATTCTCCATAATATTAACACCAAATTTATCATCAGAAATCACAAGGCCAGAAGGCATGAGATGACATATTTAACATTCTGAAAGAAAAAACAAGTCAACCCAAAATTCTATTGTTTAGCAAAACTATTCTTAAAAAAAAGAAAAGAAAGCTGAGAGATTTTATTGCTATCAGACCTGCCTCACAAGAAATGCCATAGGGAATGCTTTAGGCTGCAATGACTAGACAGTGACTTGAAGCCATTTTAATAAACAAAGAATTATAGTAGGTAAATGTATAGGTAAATATAAAAGGCAGTATTATTGTTTCTCCTGTATTCATTTCTTATATTATTTAAAAGACAAATTAATAAAGCAATACATATCAATGATGTCAACACACAATCTATAAATATGTAGTTTGTGGCAATAACATAAAAAAGAAGAGCCGAGCTGTATAAGAGCAGAATTTTTCTATGCTATTAAAGATAAGTTGGTATAAATTCAAATTAGATTATTATAAACTAGAGTCCCAGTGCACAAAATTCATACATGGGAGTTAGGGGTGTGTGTGTCCCTCAGCCTGGCCTGCACCCTCTCGCAATCCAGGACCCCTCAGGGGATGTCCAACTGCTGGTTTAGGCCCTATCCCACAAGGATCCCTGCGGGATCAGGCCTAAACTGGCAGTCAGACATCCCTCTTGCAATCTGGGACTGCTGGCTCCTAACTGCTCGCCTGCCTGCCTGCCTGATCACCCTTAACCACTCTGCCTGCCTGATCACCCCTAACCCCTCTGCCTGCCTGCCTGCCTGATCACCCCCAACTACTCGCCTGCCTGCCTGATTATCCCTAACTTCTCACCTGCCTGCTTGATCGCCCCTAATTGCTTGCCTGCCTGCCTGCCTGATTGCCCCTAACCACTTGCCTGCCTGCCTGATCACCCCTAACCACTTCTGCCTTGGCCCCTGCCATGGAAGTTTCATCTGGAAGGATGTCCGGAATGATGTCTGGAAGGTTGTTTGGCTGTCCAGTCTAATTAGCATATTATGCTCTTATTATTATAGATTTAGGATGCCAAATATAATAGCAACTAAGAAAATAAAAAGGAAATGAGGAGGGAATAAAAAGATGTACCAAAATTAATCAAATACAAAAGAAAGCATTATTGGGGGACTTAAGAAACAAAAATATATAAGACACATAGAAAACAAAAAGTATAGTAGAAGTCCTTCCTCATCAGTAATCACCTTAAATGTAAATAAATGAAGCTCATCAATTAAAAGACAGACTGGCAGAATGAATAAGAAAGCATAATCTACCTCTACAAGAGATTCACTTTGTTTACTTTAAAAATATTTTTTAATTTTTTCAATTATAGTTTACATTCAAGATTATTTTGTATTAATTTGAGGTGTACAACATAGTGGTTAGACATACTTTATAAAGTGTTCCCCTTGATACTTCCAATATTCATTTGGCACCATACATAATTATTACAATATTATTTCCTATGCTGTACTTTATAATCCCACAACAATTTTGTAATTACCAATCTGTATTTCACCCAGTTCCCCTCCCCTCTTCTATCTAGTAACTGTCAGTACAAGTAACTCCACTTTAGATTCAATATCACAGGTTGAAAGCAGAAGGCTAGGAAAAGATATTCCACACAAATAGTAACCAAAAGAGAGCAGGGGTATTGCCACTTTAACAATATTGTCTTCCAATCCATGAGTATAGGTCATCTTTCCATTTATTTAGGTCTTCTTTAAATTTTTTACAATGTTTTATACTTTTTCAGTGTTCAAATCTTTCTCTTCTGTGGATCTTAAGCATTTTATTCTTTTGGATATTATTGTAATGGAATTGCTTTCTTTTCTTTTAGAATTTTTCATTGCCAGTGTATAAAAATACAACTCATTTTTGTTGATCTTATACCATGTGACTTTGCTGAATTTATAGGGTGGTGCAAAAGTAAGTTTACTGTTGTTTGTATGGAAAATAATACAATAATTAATAAATAGTAATATAAGGATAAATTATGTTTTGCGTACTCATGACTGTAAACCAACTTTTGCCCATTTCACAATTTTTCATCATCCCAGAATTCATGCCCATTAAGCAGTCACTCTCCATTCATCTTTTCCTTTGAGGCATGGCTACCACCAATCTGCTTTCTGTTTCTGTGGATTACTATTCTAGATATTTGGAATTAATGGAAACATAAAATATGTAATCTTTTGTGTCTGTCTTCTTTCACTTGGGGTAATGTTTTTGAGGTTCAGCCACACTGTAACATGTATTAGCACTGCATTCCTTTTAATGGCTGAATTATATTCCATTATATGTATATACCACAATTTGTTTATTCATTCATTGATAGGCATTTGGTTTTTTTCATCTTTGGCTATTGTGAAAAATGCTGTTATGAACATGCTTATATAAGTATTTGTTTGAGTCTCTGCTTTTAATTATGGTACTTTGGATTCATACCTAGGGGTGAAATTGCTGGGCCCTATAATAATTCTACTTAGCTTTTTGGGAAATTCTGCAAATAGTTTTTCATTTTACATTCCCGTTATCAATGTATCAGTATTCCAATGTTGTCACATCCTCACAAACACTTGTTATTTTTCATTTTTTAAATTATTGGGATCTTAGTGGATATGAGGTGGTATCTCATTGTGGATTTGATTTGCATTTCCCTAATAATTAGTGATGTTAAAGATCTTTAAATAGACTTGCTGGCCATTTGTATATCTTCACTGGAAAAATGTCTACTCAAGTCCTCTGCTCATTTTTTAAATAGGTTGTTTGTCTTTTTTCATGTTGAGTTGTAAAGAGTTTTTATAATATTGTGAATACCACCAAATTGTTCATTTTAATATAGTTAATTTTATGCTATTTTAACTTTACCTCAATAAAAATAAGTATGCAACATATTAGTACGCTTAACTAAAGTGCAAAAACATAATTTTGGAGTCAGAATTTTTGGTAGTAGTTTCATTTGGAGATAATGGATAGGGTAGTGGTTGGAAATAGGTATGAGGAGAGGATTAAATGTGCTCAAATAAAAGTTAATTTCTGCTATAACTTCGTACTTGCCCATTAGGTCTTGACTGTTGGATGACTCTACA
Source organism: Myotis nattereri (assembly GCF_964212035.1). Classification (NCBI taxonomy): domain Eukaryota; kingdom Metazoa; phylum Chordata; class Mammalia; order Chiroptera; family Vespertilionidae; genus Myotis; species Myotis nattereri. The sequence goes on from NC_138075.1 coordinate 97,279,470, forward strand.
CCTACTTGAGCCTTAACTTGAACCTGTTCATAGCTGAGTGTGATGTAATGCCTGTCCAAATTACATCATACTGTGATGATGACCAATATTTAGGAGAGATTAAGCAATCATATTCTGTCATCAATTAAAAAGTGCTTTGAGAAGCCTACGTTATTTGGACAAAACTTCTTTTTAGCCCTGTATCTTCTCCTTACACATGTACTCACAGCCTAATGATTTACCTCCAGAGTTCTCCCTTGCTGTGTAAGCTTGCTCTGTAAGCTTGTGAATTCATTCTCAATATACTCTAGTATGGTCTTTGGTTATTCTTTTAAACTGGCAATGTTCCGTTTCTTGACCTGGATGGTGTTTATATAGGTGTGTTCACTTTGTGATACTTCATTGAGCTGTCTGAACTTAAGACTTGTGCACTTTCCTGTGTATGTGTTAGCCTGCAGTATATAAGTTTATATAAAAAAGAACAACAGAAATAGTAAAACATAAACAAATAAACTTCAGATCTTCTGAAAACCTGGGTAACCAGACTCCTAATTCATTGCCTGTTTCTTTATGCCTCAAGTTTCAAGGTGGTTTCTTGCAAATCTTTAAGAAAATAAAACACAATGACCCTTTGTCTCTGGTTCATGTCACTTTTTTCCTTGCCCATCTTATTGATTTTTCTTTTATTTGGGTACCATGGGCTGTATTGGGTTTTAACACAGTTGATTAAACCACTCAGTTAATTTTATTTACTATGCACTTTTGTCCTAGGAATTTATTTGGGACAAAAGATTTTTAAAATGTTAAAAATCTTATAGTCTGGTGATGATTTTAGCTTTGACACTTATTTAGAGTGAGGAAGAAAAATATCTAAAATACTACTTGATATAACATATTTGCCTCATGATAGGCAAATTACATATATCTCTTCTGTTTGTCAGTCTTGAGAGTTATACCTCTGATTTGGACATAAAACAAGGGCATTGTCTCTAGAAATTTCCTTTTGGACATAGCCTATGGATCAGGGGAAGGAGGAAGAAGAAAGAGTAGAAATTAGAAGATACATTGAGTTACCTCTAGCTTTCATCTTCTTTTATTAAAAATATGTTTTTATTGATTTTTCAGAGAGAGAGAGAGGAAGGAAGAGGCAGAGAGACATAGAAACATTGATGAGAGAGAAACATCAACATTGACTGGCTGCCTCCTGTATGCCCCCTACTGGGGACCCAGCCCCCAACCCAGGCATGTGCCCTGATTGGGAATTGAACCAGTGACCTCTTGGTGCATGAATCGATGCTCAATCACTGAGCCACACTGCTGGGCTAGCTTTCATCTTTTAGAATACTTGACAAGGATTATTACTTTGCTTGAGAAGATGAGATAAGCCATGCTTATTTTTAAGCAGGTAAAGAGCAGAAAGAAGTGTGGCAGGGAGAAGTTCCAAGGGGCAGGGTGGCAGACAGGACAGCAACAAGAACTGCCATTGAATGATGGACTTGACAAATATGATTTAAGATCTTACTTTAGAACTGAGCCACTTACAGCACTGAGTGACCTTAGCTCAGGAACCATTGGAAAGTTTAGTTTCTCAGGGGAGATGTCAAAAAAAGGAAAAGAAAAAAAGAAAAACAAACAAACAAAACAAAAGAATAAAAAAGAGAGGGAGAAATGGAACTAGGAGGAAAAAAAACAATAAAGGAAGAGAAAGTAGATAAAGTACAGACAGCATTTACTTCTTTCTGTGCAGGCTTTCTTTATTTGAAGGAGCATCGAGCCAAAATTGCTATAGTTACTGCAAACAGGGTGCATGCTGAGGGTTCAGCCTGGACCTGTTCCCGGTTATGGCACTGGCACAAGAGGATCATTTCAATGAGTCTGATTATTACAAATTGATGTAATTTTTTTTAAATGATTGGAGTCTGTTGAAGAATTGGGGCTTCCATTTGGGTGGGATTGCTTGAATTATAGATTAACGTGGTGGATTGATTTATTTTTAGTTTTCTGCTTTAGGGAGACACAAGCATAGCTACATCAATGACCACCAGCCAAAGAGCTCCAAGAATACACCCAAAGTTGAACAGATTGGGTTTGCTGAATTGCTGCAATGAGGGAGAACATAAACAATGAGAAACTGGGGAATATCTATAGGAGGGTGTTAGAAAGAATGATATAAGATTTAGACTGTGTTAAGTGACTTGGGAAAGGATTCCAGAGTTGGATACTGTCAGGAAGTGAAATTAACTCTATACTTGGGCATCTTAATAAATGCTGTCCAGAAGGTGGAGGAATGAAGTCATGCAAGAGCTGTGATTGGTAAAGAACAGCAGTCACTCATATTAGCTGGGATAGGGGAAGACTTGAAATTTTGTGGCTTGAATAATGCTCATGCTTTGTCTGTGCTCAGACATCATATGAAGTGGTCTTACTTTTTCTTGGTACTTCATGGTCACAGCATGGCTTTGTCTGATGTTATGTTTTATAAAATTGCTTCTGTTTAACAAGACAACAGCAAGACCTAATTGTGAATACCAAGGCAGCTTCTAGGAAAACAAAATCCTGGCTGACAGTACTTGGCCACTCCTAGATGGCAGGGACTGCTTTTCTCTTTCTCAGCTAGCAGAATCTATAATAATAAAAGTGTAATATGCTAATTAGAACAGACACCTGAACGACCTTCTGGACGTCATTCTGGATGAAGCTGTGGCAGTGGGGGCCAAGGCAGAGGCAGTTAGGGGGGGATCAGGCAGGCAGGCAGAGTGGTTAGGGGTGATCAGGCAGGCAGGTAGGCAGGCAGAGTGGTTAGAGGTGATCAGGCAAACAGGCAGGCGAGCAGTTAGGAGCTAGCGGTCCAGGATTGCGAGAGGGATACCCAACTGCCAGTTTAGGCCCTGTGGGATTGGGCCTAAACCGGCAGTCGGACATCCCCCAAGGGTTCCCGGATTGTGAGAGGGTGCAGGCTGGGCTGAAGGACACACCTCCACCCCCCTGTGTATGAGTTTCATGCACTGGGCCTCTAGCACAATTATAAACAGAGTCATTTTAGTCAGGGGATATTCTAGTTAGGAGTAGGTTTTATCACATTAAACAAACATCCCCAAATAACAGTGGCTTAAACAATAAAGATGTTTATCTCTCTTTCATATATAAAATAGTTCTAGAAGTAGATGTTGCATAACTGGAAAGGTAGCTCCATGATTACCTTCATCTGGGTTCCTGCTATCTCGATGCTCTTTCTTCCTTAGCTTTTGTTCCTTGAGTTCCAGCCATCACACTACAATTCTTTTCAGCAGAAAAAGGAAGGCAAGCAGGTCCACTGGTTCCCTTTAAGGAAACTTCCTGAAATTACCATTCAACACAGATGCTCACATATTTGCTAGCACTTGATTATAGAGCAAAGATGATTGTGAAGTGCAATCATTTAGTTAGGTGGCCATGGGTTCACTCAAATAATTGATTGGCTGTTGGGGGGCTACAAGTTTTTGGAGTTGGGAATAATACAACTGACATGAGTTCTAGGAAAGGCTTTTGTTGTATGTAAATATCCCTCTCTTTGGTGAAACGCTGAGCACCTAATTATCTTAAAGGATGCCTCCTTTTTGGTCTTTCTTTTGTAACAATGTCAAGAGTTCAAGTTTCCAAAGTGAACTCTCTGTTCAGTCTTTTGAAGCTTTGGAGCTTGACTGAAAAGAATTCGGTGATTCAGCTGGCCAAGTTGCTAGGCTGCCTAACAATTTCCCTCTAGCAGCAGGGAAGAAATAGTCGTGGTGTTGGAAATATTTAACTTAAAAATGGATAAAAAATTATTCTTGCAAACTTATTTTTAAGAATAACTAACTTCTTTTGCTCAGAAGAGCTATAAAATGACTGTCAGATTTTTTTTTAAAGAAGGTAATAAATAAGGTGAGTAAAATTGTAAACAAAAAGCTCAAGTTGGCACTATAACTACATGCAGACATCTGGGCTGGAAATGTGAGAAAATTGTAAAGAATTTGGAAAGGTTCAAAGGCTCAGGTTATTAAAGTTTTAATAATCTTCGTTTCTGCAGGGCTAACCCCCTGCTATTCTTTCACTGTAGTTGAAAAACAAAATATGGACAAAATTGTAGTTAATTAGAGCTGAATCTTCCTTGGAAAACCAATAGAAGTTGCTTGGGATTTTTATAGAAGCTGAGCATTGGGAACCATGAATCTGAAAAGGCAAATTCATGTTAAGCTATTTGGAGGATTTTTGTTAGATTTTAATGAAATAGGATATATATTTCTTTTTCTTAAAACACCCTATTAATTAATTCATGTACTTGATTGGAAAACACTATTTTGTAAGAATTATATATTAAAATAATCTCACTTAGCATTTTAACTTTTACCTATTGATCAGAGCAAAACAAAACATGTATTGCCCATAGCTATATGCTGCTAAACAAATGACACGTCTTTAGTTGATTATCAAATTTTCTTAAATAAAAATATCCCCTCATACTTGAAATACTAGCATAGTGAAATTATAAAAAATGATTTATCTTCTGAATAAAACACATTTTATTTTTGCCAGACACTTGTTTTAATATCAGTGTTGCTATTTCTTGTTTGAAATTAGTTTTCTGTTAAAAGCATCTTAAAAGTATATAGTATACCAATATGTAATGCAGCATGTATTTTACTGTATGTTGTATAAGACTATTTAGTTTGTGAAACTTTTATCATCAGTGTGTACACATATATACATGAAAGTAGGCATATACTAGGTCACATGTGTATATTTGAAATATGCAGACACAAGGAATACTGTAAATTGTGTTGCAGCAAGGATGGTGAAAAAATTTTACTCATTAGGATCCAGCCATGAGCATTGAAATATGATTTGCAAGAGATGAAGTTTGGAGTTGTTTTAATAGGCTAAGTGGTTCCAAATGCAAGTTCAGATCGCAGACTCCCAGGCTCTTTGTGAGACTAATTGACTTTGCTGTAGAGTTTTGGCAAAGCTCTTATTATTTTTACTACATTTTCCTTTTCAATAATGTAAAATTGAACTAACTTCTAAAATTCAAGTTCCGCTTTATGAGTTTGTTAGCCCTTCCTTCACCAAATTAATGACTGACTAGGCAAGACAGCCAAGAATGCTTACCGCTCTGGGCATTTGTTAATTGGTTGTTCGTTGAACTATATATGAGGGAAAATTATTGCTACTATAAAGCAAAGAGTGTAAAGGAAAAGTAGTGATATAAATATGGAGCTGGAATAGGCAGGGAAAGCTAGTGATGTAAAAGTTCTGTTTTTCTGCTAGATGGCTCCCCTAGGATGACTGCAAATATACTGAAAATAAAATGCAGCAGACCAGATCGTAACATAGAAATTAGTTTTGGTAACTCTTGGAAAAGAAGATTTATTGTTTTGGTTAGTTTGTAAAGCTGTAATGATAAACTTCTTTTGTTTTTTAAAGAAAAGGTGGGCTCTCAGAGAAAATAATAAATATTTAAAATTTCCTTTATTACAAAAGTCGTTTGACCCTCTGGACTGGAAGAGTGATTAGGAAGAAATGAAAATTCCAAGACTCTGGAATTTTTGACCCTTCGACAAAGTGGGGTGTACATTCATTCCATGTCTCTAGGCCTGACAGTCCTTGGAAATTTCCCTTGGAATATCCAGGGGAAAAAGCCTTAGGTTTTAAGACAGAATCCCCAGTTCCTTCTTTCATTGTTCCCTTCCATCTTAACGCATGGTTCTCTCTGAATTCTCCTTAGAAATGCCAGTCAGACACTGTTATAACTCATGTTTTAAGCTAGAGGCCCAGGGTCTGGCTCATGTTGCAAAGGTTTCCAACAGTATCAGGTAGTTTACTATTAGCTGGGCTCCATTCAGAAGCTAACACAGTCCTGAAAGGCTGCATGACTCATTACCAATTCCTAATTCCCTGGGCCTTCCGGTCCCCTGGCAGAAAGCCTTCCGATGAATTTGCATTGCAAATTGAAAACATGCTGTCAACAGCAACAAGTCCAAAAGATGTTTACTTGAATTTTTCCAAGGCAGGCATGTAGATGTTTTTGTTTAATGAGCAGCCATCTAGATGCCCTCCTATTTCTGGTTTTGGTGGTGGTGTTACAAAGGGGTTCTCACAATCTCATGATGGAGAGAAAAATTAAGTGGCTATGTGAAGACTCACCGGGATTCTTGCCCATGCTGTGATCTTTTTAAAAAAAATCTTCACCCAAGGATATTTTTTTCATTGATTTCTAGAGAGAGTAGAAAGGAGGGAAGAGGGGAAGAGAGAGAGAGAGAGAGAGAGAGAGAGAGAGAGAGAGAGAGAGAGAGATCTATGTGAGAGAGGCACATTGATTGGTTGCTCCTGGCCACACACAGCTACCAGGGTTGGGACTCTGCAACCCAGGTACATGTTCTCAACTAGGAATCAAACCCATGACCCTTCAGTCCTCGGGCCAATGCTCCTACCACTTAGCCAAGCTGGCCAGGGCCAGGCTGTGCTCTTGACGTTGCAGGGGAGCCTGCAACAAAACTCTGCATTGGATGTGGGGTGGCAGGTGTCATGGCTGATACAGAGTCTTTCAATTTTCCTAAGGTCATAAGGACCTAGGAGATCATCCTGTTGAAGGGCTTCTTTTGCAGATAAATACACTGATGTCCAGAGTGGTTATGCCTCTTCTCCAAAGACACTCTGGTGGTTAGCATGAGGGTTGAGTCTAGAAGTTAGGGTTCCTGGGTGCTGCCTACTTTCCTGTAGTTTATGGCCCATGGGTTAATAGTGGTTAATGATCGATGTGTATAAAAGAAAGGTTTAGACAAAAAATAATTTGTAAGTTTTCATCAAAACTAAGAGCATTGGGACACAAACCTCAAAGGAAAAATATTTGAACTTTGAACGTTGTTTGAATCTTGTTTGCCAGGTGATATCTATCTACTTTCAAAAAGTACTATTAGAAGTAGCTCATCAGTTCAGCTAGAGTGAAATTTTCTTTTTATCCTGTCCTGATGCCCCTGCTCCATGGGGCTGGACCATTTGGGGCTGACCAGAGGTTGGACTGTAGAAGTATGGATAACAGCCTGTCTGAGCCAAAACCTGAGGATATTGGGGAGCCTCTAGTCTTTCTTTAAAGGCTTATTTTAAATCTGGAGTCTTCCCTTCACCCATAAATGAATTGCACCTATATACTAAGATTACATGTCATCAAATCACAAGTCCTCCTCAGCGATCAGGCAAACATTTTGAGCAGGTGTGAAAAAGAAACTTAACCCACTGTGAACTTTGGGTGAAAAAACACCAGTTCTTCAACAGCTGCCAATAGGAAGGGAATTTGGTTTTGGCCAGAGCAGGAAGTAGGAGTCCCATTCGACAGGCTGATTTCACAGAGGGCTTTCCATAGTCCATAAACCAGAGGAGTTTTGCTAAACAGTTCTTTCAGCCTAATACATATGTGAGGGAACTCAGTGCTCTGAGAGAATCCTGTGAAGTCTGTGAGAAATAAGCACCACAGAGAACATTCCCAAGATGAGGAAATGAGAAAGTTCAAAGGCACAGACCTGACTAGAGAGATTCCCAGAGAATCTAATGAGAGAGTGGAGACAAGACTGCAGGGAAAGAATTGAGGGACATAAAATGTCTGGGCTGGGACTGGGGGGCATCTTAGTTCCATCAGAGTGGAATGTTCTGGTCATCCTGTTTGGCCTACCTTTAGCCTTCCCAAAGAGTTCCATCGGATCATGACCTTACAGAAAAAGAGAACATGTATACAGCTGCTTCACATTAATTTTGTGACTCTAACAAGTCATTTAAAACTTTTTGTACCTTGCTTTTTTCCTGTTTATGGAAAGCAGTAAAATTGTTCTCATCACCAGACAAGTATCCTTTTAAAAAAATGTTTTTATTGTTTTTAGAGAGAGAGGAAGGAAGAAGGATAGAGAGATAGAAACATTGATGAGAGAAACATTGATCGGCTACCTCTTGCATGCCCCCTGCCAAGGATTGAGCCCACAACCTGGGCATGTGCTCTGACCAGGAATCAAACCGGTGACCTCTTGGTTTATGCATTCAATGTCAACCACATAGAAGATATTATACCAGTTGCTTAATCTGAGCATTTCATTTTTGTATGTTTTCTTGCATTAAAAAATTCAAGATTTTTGCTAAAAAATCAAATCAAAAGGTGTAGCAAAAGAACAGAAAGAGAGACCTTACATAGGACTAAGTTGGGGCTTACTCTTCTTGTAGGAAAGTGACCCCAAACACTTTCATTGGATGTGTTACCGGAAAGGAGACCTGGCCCTGAGCAGGTCAGCCTAGAGCCAGCCAGTAGTGTGTGGGTTCTTGACTTCGTGCAGGAAAAATGTCACAGTCTGAGTCCAGGTGACAATGAGGGAATGTTTATTAAAGCTGAGGACAGTAAAACAAGAAAGGGCTTAGCCTAGAGAAGAAGCAACAGGAGGGCTGAGGCTGGGCTGCCCTCGCTCTCTGGGAAGTCAGAGGAAAGGGGGCCTTGGGAACAGCTTCAGGGCACTAGCCTGAGATGAGCTGATGCTGCCCATTGCTCCCCGTGTTGAAAGTATTGGACCTTTAGGATTTAGGAGATGCATGTCTGTGGGGGAAGAAGAGAAGAAAGGGAATGGCAGGGGCGGAGGACACACTCCCCAGTGGGAGAGCACATTTGGGGTCCTTTGTCTTGAGGCATTTACTTCTCTCTTGCAGGTGGAAATCTGAGGGAATGTCTCAGGGGAGAGTTTCAGCAGAACATTCATCAGTTTTCTAGGTGTGCTCTGCCAGGGCCCTGGTCTCCACTGATTGATTGGTCAGTGTTAGGGCAAGGGTCCTTAGTCATTGCTGCTGGTCCTGGTGTTGCCCAACTGATTTTGCTGCTTTTCTGGGTCTGGAGCTGAAACACAATTGAAGTCTAGATGTTATTTCTAGGGAGATGACCTTCTGTATCTGCTGTAAATTGCTCTGTCAGTTTGTTCAGCTTTCTGTTGTCTCAGTTTCCCTATTCCACTTGTCCTGGCTTACCATCTGTCTCAAAGGTGACAAAATTGCATGAGCAAAAAAGTGTACTGACTTCTAGATGATGTTTGTTCTGTACCAAGTTTGCATGTCATAAAATTTGACCTGGGCTACTTGATGAAGTGTGGCTCTTGGGAAAAAGAAATTTCCCAGTTCTATCCTCAAGAGAATGTGTGCCATGTAGAACAAACACTAAAGGTAAGTGTATCACCTTAGAGAACTGAGTTTAGGTTTGACTTCAACTTCACTCAATCAGCTATAACATATTGGGAAACTTGGAAAATTTTTTCTTTTGGAAAGTGATGGATTTGAAAGTCATGGTGTAGGCATTTGGTTGGAGTTCAGCTCTGGGTTTCCAGAATCCTATTTCTTAAGTTTTATCAGTAAGTTGTACCTTGAGTCAGGGCCATGGGCCTTGGATATGGTATTTTTAGTGTGCTAGTTGGACCAATGTCAAAAGATGTTAGAAGGAGTGAGTGTCTGATTCTGGGATGAAGTTATTTAGGCTGGTGACCTTCTTAAAAGAATCAATAGGAAGGAGAAAGTGGGAGGGTGAGTCATGTTAAGGATGCCTTGAACAAGGGAATGTGAATAGAGTTCAATAAACATCGAGGGATGGTATAGGTTGAGGGTGGGGGAGGGCGGTCAACGACAACTTCTGCTTTGTCCTGGCCTTGATGCTTTTGTGGTACTTTGGGCATAAATCAAGCAGTTGGCATTCATTAATTCTCTGAAAGTACCTGGGGTGAACCTTCAAAACCCACAATCAGCAGTTAATTTTTCACCAACCTGAATTACAAGTGCTAATTTAAAAGTTTATGGAATTGAGATTTAAGACACCCATTGGAGTCTGCACCTGCCTTATTTCTAATTTTGAGAATAGTTGCACTAGTAGTTACTATCTATTATATCCTCTGGACGGTTCTGTACCAAAGTGGGAGGGCTGTGCTCTACTTTTAAGTAGTTCTTCATTTTAACTGAGCTCAGAGACAGTGGCTCACAGGGGCATAATGGAGCGTTTATGTCTAGCCTCTTTTAAAAAGCTTTCGAAGTGATAGTAACATGACCTAAGAGTGGCCACTGTGAGGACTATTCCAGTTTCCTGAGAACACAGGAATTGGTGATCTATGGAGGTGAAAGAAGGGGCGCTGAAAACAAACAAGACTCCAGGCTCATTCCTTCTGTTCCTGGCTGTGTCTGTCATAGATCTGCTGGCACGCTTTATTTTGGGACAAAGAATAACACTGTTTAATCTTCTGGTCCGTGCCAAACTCCAAAGGGGATAATTACATTCTGTCTCCTGAAATTCCCTTTACAGTTTCATCTGGGTGAAGTGCTCTCAACTGCCCAGGGGATTGCTGCATGTTGGGAAACAGCTGCCATGTTTTATCCCCAGTGAGGTGTTTAAATCATGGAAAGTGTTAGCACTGCACAGTTTGACTTTGGCCCCAGCATATAAATCAGACCGGGTCTCTTGCGGTAAAATTCATTGAGCTGGGTTGCAAGTACCAGTCCACTGGAGCATTATGTGTTTGTGACTGTCCCCTGTGCACAACTGGTTTAATTGTGCCTGAAGAGTACAGACAATTGGGTAATCATGTTTTTAAGAAAAGGCTCAGCAAGCATGGCTCAGTGATTGAGTGTTGACTTATGAATCAGGAGGTCTCCATTGGATTCCCAGTCAGGGCAGGTGCCCAGGTTGCGGGCTCGATCCCATAGGGGACTTGCAGGAGGCAGCAGATCAATGATTCTCTTTCATTGTTGACGTTTCTATCTCCCTTTTCCTCTCCCTTCCTGTCTGAAATCAATAAAAAAATATTTTTTTAAAAAAAGGAGCTAATTTACAGCAATTTTTAACTGGTTAATATAGTACAAGGTTTTGTGTTCAGGTGAAAAATACAGTTCAGATGCAATGTTTTGACTCCACTAAAATTGTTAACTCAGTTTAGTTTCCTGACAAGTAATTATTCTTTTCTATATAACACTGATAGTAATGATGTTGTAAATGGGATAAAAAATTCTTAGGAAAAGATTAAATATGTTTGTTTAAATTCCTAGAACAGATCTTCATAATATAAGGAAAATTACCAAGCTTGTTAGAATGAGTTAGAATAAAATGCAGGTGAAATGTTATGTTATTTCTCTTAATTTCTGGAGAAATGGCTGCTCAGATGATAATTCCAATTCTTCAAAGGAACTAGGAAAACCTGGACAAAATGCTGGTTTTAATAATGACATTTCAAGCTGTTCCTAACTTTAATTGTAGTACAGAATGGAACTGTAGTCATGGAGTGGTGTGGTTAAAGCCCGCCAACAGGTTTCAGCATGAGAGCGGAACCAAAGAAAGGAGGGAATCATTAACCACAGAAGTGACTGAAGTGGTTTAATAACTATGTTATTTCAAGGGAGAAAAAAGGATTTGCTCAAAGTGAAAGGGGAAGAGACGGATTGTTAAATACAACTGATTTCTATCCTAGGTAGTCAGCTACTAGGAAGACTAGTGGGAAAGGTCTATTAACTAATTGATCTGCTTGATAGAGAACTCCAGTTGGAGATCAAAGAAAATTCTCTGCTATAAAGGCAAGTGGCAGCCTTGGATCAGATGTTTTTCTTTCAGCTCTGTCATGCTTGATAACTGTAGAGTATGGCTGAATTTGACCATAGACCTTGTCCATCCAACCATTGATATGAAAAGGAAGGAGGATGTATGTGTACACATATGCACAAGTGTGCATGCACATGCTTGAAAAAGAGACAAGAGCAGCTTCAAAGTAAAAAAGGCTCAGAATTTAAAATTAATTTGGGGGCTAAAATTTATTTTTTTATTTATCTGCAAAGTGGAGGGGACCAAAGAATGTGTTAACTACCAACTTTTAAGATTTCTGTATATTAATTGTTCTTTAATTGCCATTTATAATAACTTATACAAATGCATTATAATCCATATCTATAACAATAAAATCAATATTTTGAATAATGGATGAAATTATAAAGATTCAACTATTTCTGTTAGCTTATATGTTTTCTTTTATGTTTAGAGTAAAAGTGAGAGTTAATCCAAAAATGATTTTATTTTTTAAGTCATTATTCTAGGATTGTTTTGTTTACATGTGTTACCACCTTTATTCTTTCCAGTTCTAACTATGTATTCTGGTCCTGATTTTTTTCACATATGGATAAAATATTATTTGTGACAAGGCAAAATATTTGGTTTAGAAGTTTCTTTGACATGTATGTAGATTTATCAATAATTTTTTTTCTATGTACTTTCAAAGATTCCTATAGTATTAGACATTTTGAAAAATGAGATGTCTGTAATTACCTTCATGTGGTTAGTTTGGTCTGTTGTATGGCCTATGGCCTGGTCTATTAATATTTATAACAAGCTCCCATGTGATGCTGATTCTGCTGGTTAGGGGACTTCCCTTTAAGTAGCAGGGATATAGACGAACCTGGATTTGCAGTTTGACTTTATCCATTGCAGGTCTGTACGAGCTTGGACAAGTTTCTTAGTTTTTATGTCTGGATTTGTTCATCTGTGGGATGTGGAGCATTATAGTTCCTATCTTCCTGGATTGTTGTACAGATTCAATGGGATGATGCACTTAGCCTGGTACCTAGCACATGGTAATGAGTGAATGAAGTGTTTGCTATAACTATGGTAAAAAGATACTTTGATGAGGGATGATCAGGTTTGAGAGATGAGGCTAGAATGTCAGCTGCTGGGAAAATGGAATTTGAATCATTTCCCAAGTCTTTTAGATTTAATTCTTTGCACAAAAAATTTGGATCAGCAGAAAAAAATAAATCACTGGCTTTAAACCATATTTCTTAGAGTGAAGTACTAATTGAAAGGGATCACAAAGGAAAGTTATGGAAATACTTTTGTGTTTAATTGACCTTTGGTTTGAAGCAATTTCAAAGTTTAAAAAGAAATGTATAATTTTCCACATATGATATCTGAGTTTGTCTTAATTCAACAAGTTTTTACTGGGTACTATAATTCCTTCTCACTGAAGGTATGTGGTGATCGACGGTAAGCAGGCAGTGGTGAGCAGGGATACTTTATGGAAAAGGTGGTAAATAAAACACTTTGTCCTCAAGGAATTTATAACTTAATTTTGAATAAGATAGGACTTAATGAAATAGTTACATGAAATGCCAGGCAGGGTCTAGCTAGGAACCAAGATGAGAGGTACAGGCAATATGTACTCTCAGGTTATTGACAGGCTGGTAGAGTCAGTGACCACTTGAAGGCCAGGCGGGATTGCATGGGGAATTCCCCCAAGTAGTAGGAGAAATAGCTTTTAAAAGGGATGAAATTGAGCAAATGAACACAGAATGGGTTAATTTAACCAGGGGTGGAGAAAATCAGTCACTGTCGAAACGATGCCTGTAAGTAGCCCCTAGAAGAGTAAATTCCATTTTTCAAGCATGCGTGTTGTGACACATTTTCTGTCTTTTATTTTGATTTTGCAGGTGACACTGAAAATGCTAAAGTAGCCTAAAGTTCAATAATTCTGAGTGATAGGGGGTCTGGTTTTTAAAAATTCACAGCATCCACTTACTTTGAAAACTATCAGCAGATTCAATATATTCTATGCAAGATGGAAAATCCTGCTGACCTCCCAGTCATCAGAGGGATGAGCTGGAAAGGACAGGAATTTTCCTCATCTTTTCCTCTCGAGTGAGAAAGGCTGAGACAGACCATGGTTGTGGCCAGCAAGCGAGATGTGCAGGGAAACTTGGCTTTGGGTCTTGGATCTTGGAGAGGGCAATTATTCATCACTTGGGCTGCAGTTACAGACAACTTTTTCTGAGGGTTGACAGGAGGGCAAGTGAGAAGAGCATTCTGATCAGGCCATCCATCGCCTGTGCCTGGACCAGCATGTGACTATTAGTGCACAATGAAGAAAACTGCCAGTAGCCGGTCTGAAAGCTGTGTTCCGGGGTGAAGTCCAAGTTAGTTCAAATTCAGTTCACCACCGAAGCTGTGGGGGTTGTCTTTTTGATGCAGAACGAGACCCGCCACACCTAATCTCTGCCTGTAACACAACTGCAGTTACATCAGATGATAATACTGAAGTGACTAATGACTGTGACCTCATTAAAAGAGACAAGAGACAACCTCCCGCTGATTATAGGCATAGTAGTCACCATGAAGACAGGCCTGGTTGGGTCTGTCACTCATTTATCTCATTCTGGTTTTTAGATTGCCAGAAGAGGAGATTTATGGGAAATTTCTGAGACTTCTCTTTCTCCCTGGGAGCTAATCTGGCTCACAGCCCTCCCTGCGAAGCACCCACTCCTGGTTAATTGCCTTAGCAGTCAGACAGGATTAGTGCAGACCTTGCTTCTTGGAGCCGTCTTTCTTTATAAAAGAAAATGCTGCACAGTTTTGGTGCACTTTGTTCTTCCTCTATTGTGTAAATTAACTTTGATTTTAGACATTTTGGTAGGTGGAGGCCTGGGAAGTTTTACAATAAAAACCACAAAAGCACTTCTGTGTCAACTCCTCAATTATATGTAAGTTTATGTGCAGGGAATCCCACCAGTTTCTAGTTAGGTCTGGAAGGTCCCTCCCTGACCCCAGTACTGGCTGACTTCCTTGCTGCCCAACCACAGTTAGGGCTTCTCCTCTTCAACTTTGGTTGCTTTTAATTATTCTTTTTTGACGTCTCTGCCAATAGACTGGCTCATGAGGGATGCCTATATATTTCTGTGTTTACCAAAGACCATCACCTACCTTATTTACATCATCCATGTGTCATTTAAGTTAAGCTCCTCAGAGTCAGACCTAGTAGTCCCCCAGTAAAGTTTTAGCAATGGGCATACAAGAGAAAATAAATGCATGCCTTTGTCTGTAAAGGCAGTAATAAACATATGTAAAATACATATTTACATAGGAATAAATATATATTTACATATGATTATGTATATGTATATTTGCATATATAAATATAATTTTTACCAATTTTTGTGGATAATTAAGAATAAAAAGCATATAATTTTTATATAGAGATAAACATATATTTATAGATAAATAAATATATCAAAGCATAATTTTATATTTATATATAATATATTTACATATAAATACTAGAGGCCTGGTGCACGAAATTTGTGCACTCAGGGGGAGGGGGTGTCCCTCAAACTGTCCTGCAGTCTTGCAGTCCGGGAGTCTTCGGGGGATGTCCAGCTGATGACTTAGGCCTGCTCCCCCAAGCCATCAGTTGGACATCCTTAGCACTGCCCCGGAGGTAGGAGAGGCTCCTGCCAACACTGTTGTGCTCACTGCTGCTGTGAGCCCAGCTTCTGGCACAATGACCACCAGGGGGCAGCTCCTGTGTTGAGCATCTGCCCCCTGGTGGTCAGTGCACATCATAGAGACTGGTCATTCCACCATTTGGTCGATTTGCATATTAGGCTTTTATTATCCTACAGAGGCCCGTTGCAGGAAGATTCCTGCAAGAATAGGACTTCACTCCTGCCTCTGCTGCCTCAGCTCCCTCCCGCCACCGCCGCCCACCACCCGCCACCTCCCACCGCCACCTCCTGCCTCCTGCAGCTGCCTGCCGCCTGCCGCTGCCCCCCACCCGCTGTGCCCCGGCTCTGCTCCCACCTCCCGCCTCTGCTGCCTTGGCTCCGTTCCTATCTCCGCCGCCTCTACGTTGCTCCCTTCTGCAGCGCTTGGCTTCCTTCTATGTTGTCTTCAGTCTTCGCTCCTGGCCGGTATATGCAAATTAATTGCCATCTTGGGTGGGTTAATTTGCATATAGTCACTCTGATTGGCTGGTGGGTGTAGCGAAGGTACGGTCAAGTAGCATCTTTGTCTTTTATTAGTGTAGATATAATAAAAGCCTGATATGCAAATTGTCCCCTTGACCAGAGCTCCGCTGGGAGTTTGACTGCTTGACCAGTTGCTATGATGCACACTGACCACCAGTGGGCAGGCGCTCCAACTGATAGGTTAGCTTGCTGTGGGTGCCGATGGGCTGGGCTGGAAAGTGAGATGTGAGCTGAGAGCCATCAGGAAGCTCCCAGGGTTTGGCCTGAGCCCCAGGTGGAGGCGGGAAGGGTGGGACCCAAGAGGGGCTGGGTGGCGCTGGAGGCTGCTACATGTGATCTGAGAGCTGTGGACTGCACAGCCTTCTGCACCCTGTGGCATTCTCAGTGCACAATTTATAATCTTCAGAGCTGCTTCCTTTTATTTGTTAAGTTTCACTAACTACTCCAGGAGAGTGGGTAGCACCATTACGGGGGGACAGGCCAGGCCAGGTGTGCCTGCCTGAGGCCAAGGGCCAGCCTCAAGCTCCCAGGGCACAGCAGAGAGGGGGGCAGGGCTGATTTAGAGAAACCGAGTCCAAAACTTGAAAAGAAGCAGGAGGCAGCGAGGGGCAGACGGTGACAGCTGCGCAGGGGCCTTGAAAAGCTTCTGGGTGGGGGAAGCTGAGGAGCCTTGCCTCTCCCACAAGACAGGCTCCATGTCCCTCCCTTCTCCTCCCTGTGACCCATCACCCCAGCTCTCCTCTTGGGCTCACCCCGCACAGCTCCGCACCACTGCACTGCCCACACAGCCCCGCCCTGCACAGCCTTTGTGGAGCTCTGCTCCCGGAGGAGAAAGCGGGGGCTGCAGACAGGAGGTCCCAGAAGGAGGGGGCAGAGCAGGGTCCACCATGTTAGATGAAGGAGAGGGAAGAAGAGACCCCACAAGATTGGGGACAGAGATGGGCGTCACCCTTGGCTGAAGTAGAAATCCCGACCCCATTTTACAGATACTAGCAGAGTGTGTGTGTGTGTGTGTGTGTGTGTGTGTGGCGGTGGGAGGGAGGTGAAGACAAAAGAGGGTGTGAGGGACTGGATGGAGAGCAGTGACATTTGATTCATGGCCTATTTATTTTTATTTTTGTTAATATGTTTTTATTGATTTCATAGAGGAAGGCAGAGGGAGAGAGAGAAAGAAACATCAATGATGAGAGAGAATTGATCTGCTGCCTCCTGCATGCCCCCTACTGGGGATTGAGCCCGCAACCCAGAAATGTGCCCTTGACTGGACTCGAACCCAGGACCCTTCGGTTTGCAGACTGTGGCTCCATCCACTGAGCCAAACCATCTAGGGCGAACCATGGCCTATTTAAAACCCCTGCATTAGGCCGAGCAGGGGTCTTACCACGATGGTGTTACCTGATAATGAGGGCGTCCCTCCTTATGTTGGGGTAATCAGAACTGCAGCAAAGTAAAGACACACCCATGGAGCCTGCAAAGAGTTTCCATGCACATGATGCAATTTTCTTTGTGTGGCAGCTGAAGAGGGTGAGCAGAGCCTTGGAAGAACATGAGGTCTCAAAGAGCAGGGGCTGGAGGGAAAGTGCATGCCGAGCATTCCACGCTGTGAGTACCAATCTATATATATGAAAGCCTAATATGTTAAGTGTCTGACCCAGTGGTCGAATGAACAGTCGCTGTGATGGGCACTCACCACCAGGGGGCATATGCTCCAACCAGTAAGTTAGCTTGCTGCTGGGGTCTAGCCCATTGGGACTGGGTGACATGGGGCCGGACATGCCCTAAAGCCCTCCTGAGGTCCCTCCCACAGTCCCTCCCTGGCCACCAGCCCTGATAGGCCCTGAATGGGACTAGGTGAGGTGGCCCTGATTGGCCCTGATCTCCGGGCAGGTGGAGGGACCTCTCCCGTGCATGAATTTCGTGCACTGGGACTCTAGTATGGGATATAAAACACTTTTATATTTATACTAGAAGCCCGGTGCACAAAAATTTGTGCACTCGAGGGGGAGGGGGGCCCCTCGGCCCGGCCTGTGCCCTCTCGCAGTCTGGGAACCCTTGGGAGATATCGACCTGCTGGCTTAGGCCTGCTCCCAGGTGGCAGAGGGCAGGCCCAATCCCTAGGTGCAGCCCCTGGTCGGGCTCAGAGCAGGGCTGATTAGGGAGTTGGGGCGCCACCCCCTGTCATGCACAGAGTAGGGCGGATCAGGAGGTTGCGATGCCATCCTGTCACGCTCAGGGTAGGGCTGATTGGGGGGTTGGGGCACCGCCGCCTGTCACACTCAAGGCAGGGTTGATGGGGAGGTTGCGGCACCACCTCCTGCCACTCACAGAGCAGGATTGATAGGGGAGTTGGGGCTCCGTACCCTGTCACGCACAGAGCAGGGTCGATCAGGGGGTTGGGGAGCTCCCCCCTGCCACTCACAGAGCAGGGTCGATAGGGGAGTTGGGGCACCGCCCCCTGTCACACACAGAGCAGGGCGGATCAGGGGGTTGGGGCGCCGCAACCTGTCACACTCAGGGCAGGGCCATGGGGAGGTTATGGCTCTACCCCGTCACACACAGAGCAGGGCCGATCAGGGGGTTGGGGTGCCGCACCCTGTCACACACAGAGCCGCAGGGCAATCAGGGGGTTGGGGAGCTCCCCCCTAACAGGCACAGAGCAGGGCCGATCAGGGGGTTGGGGCACCTTCACCTGTCACGAACAGAGCAGGGCGGATAGGGAGGTTGTGGCCTCGCCCCCTGTCACACACAGAGCTGCAGGGCGATCAGGGGGTTTGGGCGCTGCCCCCTGTCACGCTGATCCTGGTGCCGGAAGGCCTCGCGGCTCCGCTGATCCTGGTGCTGGGAGGCATATTACCCTTTTACTATATAGGATAGAGGCCTGGTGCACGGGTGGAGGCCGGCTGGTTTGCCTTGAAGGGTGTCCTGGATCAGGGTGGGGGTCCCGCTTGGGAGCCTGGCCAGCCTGGATGAGGGGATGATGGCTGTTTGCAGCTGGTCACACACCCTTCAGGGTGGGGGTCCCCACTGGGGTGCCTGGCCAGCCTGAATGAGGGGATGATGGCTCTTTGCAGCTGGTCACACCCCTTTCAGGGTGGGGGTCCCCACTGGGGTGCCTGGCCAGTCTGGGTGAGGGGCTGAGGGCTGTTTTCAGGCTGGCGGAGACTGAAGCTCCCAACCTCTCCTTTTTTTCTTTTCCTTTTTCTTTCTCTTTTTTTTTCCATTTTTTTTAATTGCTTAAAGTATTACAAAGAGTATTACATATGTCTCCTTTTTTCCCCCCAGCCATTGATAATCCCCTGGCCTCCCCTATCCCCCAGTGTCTTATGTCCATTGGTTATGCTTACATGCATGCATACAAGTGCTTTGGTTGATCTCTTACCCACCCCCCTCCTGCCCTCCCACCCTCCCCAGCCTTCCTGCTGTAGTTTGACAGTCTGTTCGAGGCAGCTCTGCCTCTGTATCTATTTTTGTTCATAAGTTTATAATGGTCTCTATTATCCAGAAATGAGTGACCTCATGTGGTATTTTTCCTTCATTGACTGGCTTATTTCACTTAGCATAATGCTCTCCAGTTCCATCCATGCTGTTGCAAATGGTAAGAGTTCCTTCTTTTTTTACAGCAGCATAGTATTCCATCGTGTAGATGTACCACAGTTTTCTAATCCATTCATCTACAGATGGGCACTTAGGCTGTTTCCAGATCTTAGCTATGGTGAACTGTGCTGCTATGAACATAGATAGGGGTGCATATATCCTTTCTGATTGGTGTTTCTGGTTTCCTGGGATATATTCCTATAAGTGGGATCACAGGGTCAAATGGGAGTTCCATTTTCAGTTTTTTAAGGAAACTCCATACTGTCTTCCATAGTGGCTGCACCAGTCTGCATTCCCACCAGCAGTGCACAAGTGTTCCTTTTTCTCCACAACCTCTCCAGCACTTGTCGCTTGTTGATTTGTTGATGATAGCCAGTCTGACAGGTGTGAGATGGTACCTCATTGTTGTTTTGATTTACATCTCTCGGATGATTAGTGACTTTGAGCATGTTTTCATATGTCTCTTGGCTTTCTGAATGTCCTCTTTTGAAAGGTGTCTATTTAGGTCCTTTGCCCATTTTTTGATTGGATTGTTTATCTTCCTTTTGTTAAGTTGTATGAGTTCCCTATAAATTTTGGAGATTAGTCCCTTATCAGATATGACATTGGCAAATATGTTTTCCCACGCAGTGGGTTTTCTTGTTGTTTTGTTGATGGTTTCTTTTGCTGTGCAGAAGCTTTTTTTTCCTTTTTTTTTTCATTTATTGTTTAAAGTATTACAAAGGGTATTACATATGTGTCCATTTTATCCCCCGCCCTAGACAGTCCCCTAGCCTCCCCTATCCCCCAGTGTCTTATGTCCATTGGTTATGCTTATATGCATGCATACAAGTCCTTTAGTTGATCTCTTACCCCCCTACCTTCTGCCCCCCAACCCTCCCTGGCCTTCCTGCTGCAGTTTGACAATCTGTTTGAGGCAGCTCTGCCTCTGTATCTATTATTGTTCAAAAGTTTATAATGGTCTCTATTATCCATGAATGAGTGAGATCATGTGGTATTTTTCCTTCATTGACTGGCTTATTTCACTTAGCATAATGCTCTCCAGTTCCATCCATGACGTTGCAAATGGTAAGAGTTCCTTCCTTTTTAGAGCAGCATAGTATTCCATCGTGTAGATGTACCACAGTTTTCTAATCCATTCATCTACTGATGGGCACTTAGGCTGTTTCCAGACCTTAGCTATGGTGAATTGTGCTGCTATGAACATAGGGGTGCATATATCCTTTCTGATTGGTGTTTCTGGTTTCCTGGGATATATTCCTATAAGTGGGATCACAGGGTCAAATGGGAGTTCCATTTTCAGTTTTTTAAGGAAACTCCATACTGTCTTCCATAGTGGCTGCACCAGTCTGCATTCCCACCAGCAGTGCACAAGTGTTCCTTTTTCTCCACATCCTCTCCAGCACTTGTCGCTTGTTGATTTGTTGATGATAGCCAGTCTGACAGGTGTGAGATGGTACCTCATTGTTGTTTTGATTTGCATCTCTCGGATGATTAGTGACTTTGAGCATGTTTTCATATGTCTCTTGGCTTTCTGAATGTCCTCTTTTGAAAGGTGTCTATTTAGGTCCTTTGCCCATTTTTTGATTGGATTGTTTATCTTCCTTTTGTTAAGTTGTATGAGTTCCCTATAAATTTTGGAGATTAGTCCCTTATCAGATATGACATTGGCAAATATGTTTTCCCACATAGTGGGTTTTCTCATTGTTTTGTTGATGGTTTCTTTTGCTGTGCAGAAGCTTTTTATTTTGATGTAGTCCCATTTGTTCATTTTTTCTTTAGTTTCAAGTGCCCTAGGAGCTGTATCAGTGAAGAAATTGCTTCGGCATATGTCTGAGATTTTGTTGCCTTTGGATTCTTCTAGAATTTTTATGGTTTCCTGTCGTACATTTAAGTCCTTTATCCATTTTGAGTTTATTTTTGTGTATGGTGTAAGTTGGTGGTCTAGTTTCATTTTCTTGCATATATCTGTCCAATTTTCCCAACACCATTTATTGAAGAGACTATCTTGGCTCCATTGTATGTTCTTGCCTCCTTTGTAAAATATTAATTGAGCATATTGGTTCGGGCCGATTTCTGGGCTCTCTATTCTATTCCATTGATCTATATGCCTATTCTTGTGCCAGTACCAGGCAGTTTTGAGAACAGTGGCTTTGTAATACAACTTGATATCTGGTATTGAGATCCCACCTACTTTGTTCTTTTTCAGGATTGCTTCAGCTATTCGGGGTCTTTTTTTATTCCAGATGAATTTTTGGAGAGTTCGTTCTAGATCTCTGAAGTATGCCGTTGATATTTTAATGGGAAGTGCGTTGAATTTATAGATTGCTTTGGGTAGTATGGACATTTTAATGATGCTGATTCTACCAATCCATGAACACGGTATGTTCTTCCATCTGTTTATGTCTTCCTCTATATCTTTTTTCAACGTCCTGTAGTTTTCTGAGTAGAGGTCTTTTACCTCTTTAGTTAAGTTTATTCCTAGGTAGCTTAATTTTTTTGGTGTGATGGTAAACGGGATTGTTTTTATAATCTCTCTTTCTGAAAGTTCACTATTGGTGTATAGAAATGCCTCAGATTTCTTGGGGTTAATTTTGTATCCTGCTACATTGCCAAATTCATGAATTAAGTCTAGTAGCTTTTTGATGGAGTCTCTAGGGTTTTGTATGTATAATATCATGTCGTCTGCAAATAAGGACAGTTTTACTTCCTCTTTTCCAATTTGGATGCCTTTTATTTCTTCTTCTTGCCGAATTGCAATGGCTAACACTTCCAGTACTATGTTGAACAGGAGTGGTGAGAGGGGGCATCCCTGTCTTGTTCCTGTTCTTAGGGGAAATGGTGTTAGTTTTTGTCCATTGAGTATGATGTTGGCTGTGGGCCTGTCATATATGGCTTTTATTATGTTGAGGTATGATCTTTCTACTCCCACCTTGCTGAGAGTTTTTATCAAAAATGGGTGTTGAATTTTGTCAAATGCTTTTTCTGCATCAATTGATATGACCATGTGATTTTTTCTTTCAATTTGTTTATGTGATATATCATGTTTATTGATTTGCGGATATTGTACCATCCTTCCATTCCTGGGATAAATCCTACTTGGTCATGGTTTATGATCTTTCTGATGTACTGCTGGATCCGATTTGCTAAGATTTTGTTGAGGATTTTGGCATCTATGTTCATGAGGGATATTGGCCTATAATTCTCTTTCATTGTGTTGTCGTTACCTGGTTTTGTTATTAGGGTGATGCTGGCTTCATAGAATGAGCTTGGAAGTGTTCCTTCCTCTTGAATTTTTTGGAATAGTCTGAGGAGGATAGGTTTTAGTTCTTCCTTGAATGTTTGGTAAAACTCCCCTGTGAAGCCGTCTGGTCCTGGGCTTTTGTTTGCTGGAAGCTTTTTGATGACTGCTTCAATTTCTTCCATAGTTATTGGCCTGTTGAGATTTTTAGATTCTTCCTGATTGAGTTTTGGAATGTTGTATTTTTCTAGGAATTTGTCCATTTCCTCCAGGTTGTCTAGTTTGCTGGAGTAGAGCTGTCCATAGTATTTTTTAACAATCATTTGTATTTCTGTGGGGTCAGTTGTTATTTCGCCTCTATCGTTTCTGATTTTGTTTATTTGGGTCCTTTCCCTTTGCTTCTTGGTGAGCCTGGCTAGAGGTTTGTCAATCTTGTTTATCCTTTCAAGGACCAGCTCTTGGTTTCATTGATTTTCTGTATTGTTTTTTTGGTCTCTATGTCATTTATTTCTGCTCTAATCTTTATTATCTCCTTCCTTCTGCTCACTCTGGGCTTTTCTTGTTGCTCTCTTTCTAATTCTTTGAGCTGTAGATTTAGATGATTTACTACCATTTTTTCTTGTTTTTTGAGATAGGCCTGGAGAGCTATAAACTTCCCTCTCAGGACTGCTTTCATTGCGTCCCAAAGGTTTTGGATTGTTGTGTTTTTATTGTCATTAGTTTCCAGGATGTTTTTAATTTCTTCTTTGATCTCATTGGTAACCCAATCAATATTTAATAACATGCTATTCAGCTTCCAAGTGTTTGAGTATTTTGAGTTGTTTTCATTGTAGTTTATTTCTAATATTAAGGCCTTGTGGTCTGAGAAGATGCTTGGTATGATTTCAATCTTCTTGAATTTGGGGAGACTTTGTTTGTGACCCAATATGTGGTCTATTTTTGAAGATGTCCCATGAGCACTTGAGAAGAATGTATATTTTGTGGCTTTGGGGTGAAGTGTTCTGAAGATGTCAACTAAGTCCATCTGATCTAGTGAGTCATTTAGGAGTGCTGTTTCTTTGCTGAGTTTTTGTCTAGCGGATTTATCCAGTGATGTCAGTGGTGTATTAAAGTCCCCTACTATGATTGTATTGTTGTCGATCTCTCCCCTGATACCTTCCAGGAGTTTTCTTATGTATGTGGGTGCTCCTGCATTGGGTGCATATATGTTTATCAGGGTTATATCCTCTTGTTGTATTGATCCCTTTAGTATTATGAAGTGGCCTTTCTTATCTCTTGTTATGACCTTCACTTTGAGGTCTATTTTGTCTGATATAAGTATTGCTACCCCAGCTTTTTTTTCATTTCCATTTGCCTGAAAGATTTTTCCATCCCTTCACTTTCAGTCTGTGTGAGTCCCTTCTAATGAGGTGGGTCTCTTATAGACAGCAAATATATGGGTCATGTTTTTTTATCCATTCAGCCACTTGATGTCTTTTGATTGGACCATTTAGTCCATTTACGTTTAAAGTTATTATTGAAAGGTACTTGTTTGTAGCCATTTCTATTTTTTTGTGTGGCTGTTTTCTTTCTGGGCTTTTTAGTTCTTCTTTTTACACCAGTCCCTTTAGCATTTCCTGCATTGCTGGCTTGGTGGTGATAAACTCCCTTAGCCTTTTTTTTGTCTGTGAAGCTTCTTATTTCCCCTTCAATTTTGAATGATAGCCTTGCTGGATAGAGTATTCTTGGATTCAGCCCTTTGCTTTGCATCACTTTGTAAATTTCTGTCCATTCTTTTCTGGCCTGATGTGTTTCTGTTGAGAAATCATTTGATAATCTGATGGGGGATCCTTTGTAGGTAACTCTCTGTTTCTCTCTTGCAGCCTTTAAGATTCTGTCTTTGTCTTGTACATTTGCCATCGTTATTATGACGTGTCTTGGTGTGGTTCTTTTGGGGTTCATCTTGCCTGGGACTCTCTGTACTTGTGTAACTTTTTTCTTCCCCATATCTGGGAAGTTTTCTGACATTATTTCTTCAAATAGATTTTCTAATCCTTGCTGCTCTTCTTGTCCTTTTTGCAGCCCTATTATGCGTATGTTACTTCATTTCATGTTGTCCCGAAGCTCCCTTAGGCTCTCCTCCTGCTTTTTAATTTTTTTCTCCAGTTGCTGTTCAGATTGCGCTTGTTTCTCTGCCTTATCTTCTAATTCACTAATTCAGTCCTCTGCTTCTTCTAGTCTGCTGTTGAAACTTTCCATGGTGTTTTTGATTGTAGCTATATCACTTTTCATTTCTTCCTGATTCTTGCATAGGTTGTTGATTTTCTCATCCATCCGGTGAATGAATTGTACAACCATTATTCTGAATTCTTTTTCTGTCATGTTGCATGCTTCAACTTCATTAATGTCCTTTCTTGGTGACTCCTCATTGTCTTTCCTCTGGGTGTTGTTTCGTCTCTTCATTCTGATTATCTCCTGATGGTTCAAACGTTGAGTTGTGTGGGCCTGGGCCGTGTTCAGTGGGAGCCTCCCACCACCCTAGTGTCACTGAAGAGCTCTGACACTAAGATGTGTGGTTGTTGTGGGTTGGTGGGAACCAGGCTCGCTCAGAGTCAGTGTTGTCAGCGCTCAATATGGCCTCGTATGCGCCCTTAGAAGCAGGGACCCCGCCTGCACTGGGCTGAACCAGAGACCCCCCTGGAGCGTGTTGAAAACCAGAGCCCCCTAGCGTGCGCCTGGAGTCAGAGTTCCCCAGAATCCAGTATCAGAGTCTCTGTTGCTTCGCGCGACCTTGCCTTGAAAATCAGGGTCGCTGTGTGCCCTTGCACCAGGAATTGGAGTCACTGGCTCTTAGTATGAATGCATAGGAAATCAGGATCTCAGGCGCAGGTGAAAAGAAACACAGTCAAGTCACTGGTGCTTGGTGCTGCCTCCTGCCCAGAGAATCGGGGTCCCTGGGCCTGTGATACATGGGACAAATTCCTGGTGTTTGTGCGATTGCTCCCAGCCCAGGGCTCAGAAGCCGGCAGTGTGCGTAGGCTCAGTTCCTGGGGTTCATGTGTTTGCTCCCAACCCAGGGCTCACAAGCTGGCAGTGCGCGTAGGATCAGTTCCAAGGTGCTTGCACACTTCCAGGCTAAAGTTCCTGGAGCGCTGAGGCCCCAGCAAGGGGTGGGTCTATTAGTTAGTTACTCTGGCGCTGCCCGCAAGCCTGCGGGATAGTGGGATGGGCTCTGTTACTCACGGATCTGTCGCGGGGATTTCTGAACTTTTGGTGTCCGCAGGTCTGTATCTGTGGTCACAGGTCTCTGTCCCCAGTGGCTGCAGGGTCCTGGTTTGCATCTGAGATCAGACTGGGTGGTGCTGAGGCCAGGATCCTAGTCTCAAGCAGCTCTGTTTCCCAAGATGGCGTGGTCGCCGTGCCTGTGCTGGCTGCCCAGGAGTGTCTGCGCAGGGAGCGGGACTCCGCCGCCTACGACTGCCTGGTTTAGCAGCCCCTTAGAAGACCTGCAGAATCTAACTGTCCCTAGCTCATACACACACACCACAGGCGTCCACACACTCCTCTATCACTTCCTTGTGCTCTCACACTCTCTCCCTCCCTACCTTCTTGCTGGTCGCCATTTTCTCTCTTTTTTTTTTTCTTTTTTTGCTGGGTTTTATTTACCTTCTATGGCTGTCACTGGAACTGAGAGCTGGCTTTAGCTCTGAGGCTCCGCTCCAGCTCTGAGACCTCAGCTTCTGAAAGCAGGTATCTGGCTTTGTTTGGCTTCTATAATTGAAATACTGTTGCAACTCCAGCTCGGCCAGCTGGCTGAAAGCATGGGGATTGTTTAGCTTCTATAATTGCAACATTGTTTCTTAGAGTGCAAGCTCAGAGCCCAGCAGCGGCAGGCAGGGAACCTTGGGTTCCTCCTTCACTGGAGCAAGCAAGCCTCCTGTTCGCTTCAGCTGCCTGGCTGCCGGCCGCCATCTTGGTTGGCAGCTAATTTGCATATCACCCTGATTAGCCAATGGGAAGCGTGTCAGAGGTATGGTTAATTACCATGTTTGTCTATTATTTTATAGGATAGATATAAATATATATATACTTATGCAAGAATTGCGTGTATGTATTTGCATATATATAAAATATAATTTGTCATTAAGTAAGAATATGCCCTTCAACAAGTCACTTAACCTTCCTCCCTAAGCCTTACTTTTCTGATCATGAAGCAGAGGTGAATTAGCTAATTCTTCTTAGATACCTCTATATCTATTATACTATTTTTACATATCCCAGAAATGTTTTTTTAAAGAACACAACTTCAAATTTATATTTATTTTGCAGTCCACTCTAACATCTAAGTCAGCAAGAGACAAGATTTTAAAAAGCCAATCCTTTTCCATTTTGAATTCATGGGGCATATTTTCTTCCTTTAGTGAAGCCATGAAAATATTTGTGCAAAGAGCTCAGCTAGTGCAGGGCTGGTGAGCTTTGGCAGGGAGGATTGAGTGAGGGATTTTAACGAATTCTCTGAGGCTTCAACCTGGAAAAGAGAACCTGCCCCAAAGAGCACACTCCCATGATATTCCTATAAGGAGGTGATCCTGGTTTCCAATGCTCTATGCTTCTCTAGTTCAAGGAAGGACAGTGACAGGCTGAAGCTTTGAGGTGTCATATCACCAAATAGTCCCCAAAGATGATTTGTTTGGTTGAAGTACTAGTAAAAACAAGACAGAACAAAATCTAGACATTGTTCTCCTGAGCTTTCATGTGAATTGGATCAGACAATCACAGCCAAAGAAAAGCAACAGGTGTTCTTAAACTCTCAGGAGAATGATGCTATCAAAATGACAGAGCAGGAGTTTTCTGCCATCTTCCTCCTTGAAGACCCTGGTTTTGACAATCACCCACGGAAGAGAGTGCCTTCGTGGAAATCTGAAAGTCCAGTGGGGAAGTTCGTGCACACTGTTGGAGCAAAATAAAATCTGAGATTGGATGCACTGAAGAAGGTGAGACAGAATAGTTTCACTTTACAGTATCACACCTCACCAAGGCAGCTCAGCCAAGAGAGCCCTGGTCACCCTCAATTGCTCACAGAGGAAAGCGAGAGCATGTGAGTGAATGCCTGGCTGCCCAAGCTGAATGGGACATCACCCACTTCTTTCTCTTCTTATTCAGAACATTGAAAGTGCTGCATCACGGGGGAGACAGAGCAGGCCTCTCACAAGACATCAAAGGGATGGGTTTCTACTAACTGCTGTGTGGACTCTATCAAGAAGCCCACCCACGAAGCACAGGGAGCACCTTGCTTCTGAATAGCCCCAATTGGCCCACAGGCACCCCCCAATGCTGCACTCAACTGCCCCCACACCCCCTCACCCATGGCTGATGCTCTGTGCATCCCTGAGGCTGATGAGTGTGAGCCTTTGCAGAAGCCAAGGAAGTAGGACAAGGAGCAAGCACACAAACTTGTACATTCAGCATCAGTACCCTGAGAAAGCAAACAGGAGGCTGTCAGTGCCAGGCCTGGCTTTGCAGGATGGAGAGAAGACAGACAATCTAAGAATTCCCTCCTAAGAGGGAGCAGGAAGTGTGGAGTAGGCATATCCATAGAAAGACTCTGAGAAAGCATCAGAATCGGAAGGGATTTCTCCGCAGAAGCCAGTCAGTAAAGATTGGAGGTGACTGCTTCTTCAAATGCTAAGATAGCAACAAGAGGCTTTATGGAACAGGAAAAAACAAGGAACTGTGACACCAAGTGTTAAAGTAATTCAGTTTAGAGAGAGTTTTTAACAAAATAAGATAGACAAGGGGCTATCTCTACTCCTCCTTTTCCTCCAAAGCACTCGTTCCCGCCCCGTCACACTGTGGGGCTCTATTAGTTTGGCAGAGGCAGAAAGCTGTAGATGTTTGGGGGTTCATAAGCTTATATAACCTAAATAATGATCTCACATAACAAAATTTTGCTGAACTTCATGTAGAGTCAGAGTGGATTCTACATTAACCTTTGCATTTGAAATTAATGCATTGAAAGTTTTTAAACTAATTTGTAAATTTTTTCAAAGTAACTTTTATTAATTGATTAAATTTATTTAACTTTTTTCTCAAAAATATTTTGTATAAGTCTAAGACACATTTTTTTTAAACGAAACTTTCAGAGGGGAACATAGGTGAACCTTGGCCCCTGTCTATAACTAGATGAGCTAATACTAAACAACCAGGGCTTTGGAAAGTTTGTGTGTGTAAGCCAGATGTGGCTTACCACCTGATTTACACAATCCTCGAGCTAAGAAAGATTTTTACATTTTGAAATGATTGAGAAAAATCAAGAGAAGTACTTTTTTGTGTGACATGTGAACATCATATGAAATTCAAATTTCAACAAATAAAGTTTTATTGGAACACAGATATCATTTAAGGAATTTTGGCAATAATTATTAAAGTTTAATGCAGCACTCTCTTTTTCCTATAAATGTTCTCGCAGGTAGGTGCACATATTTATGTACAGGGACATTCTTGCAGCATTACTTGTTATGGCAAAACACAGAAAACAACCTAGATGTTCACAGACGGTGGTTCACTCATACCAAAGAACAAAGAGAATGGAATGGATCTGTGTGTACTACTTCGGAATAGTCCCTACGTGTATTATTTTCCTATTGTTGCAATAACAAATGACCACACATTTTTTGCCTTCAAACAACTTTATGTTATAGATCTGGAGGATAGAAGTCTAAAATCATTTCCACGGGGCTAACGCGAGGGTGTTGGCAGTGCTTACTGCTTCTAAGGGCTCTAGGGAAGAATTTATTTCTTTGCCTTTTCCAGCTTCTAGAGGCCACCTACTTGCCTCGGCTCTTAGCTTCTTTCTCCATCCTCAAAGACAGCAGCATAGCATCTTCCTATCTTTGACCTTCTGACCTCTGATTCCATTATTATATCTCTTCCTCTGCCTCCCTCCTATAAGGACCCTTGTAATTACATTGGGTCCACCTGGATAACTCAGAATAATCTCTCCTCAAGATCCTTCATTTGATCACATCTATGAAGTCCTGTTTGCCATGTAAAGTTTACAGGTTCT
Source organism: Myotis nattereri (assembly GCF_964212035.1). Classification (NCBI taxonomy): domain Eukaryota; kingdom Metazoa; phylum Chordata; class Mammalia; order Chiroptera; family Vespertilionidae; genus Myotis; species Myotis nattereri. The sequence continues at coordinate 97,309,118 of NC_138075.1, forward strand.
GGGAATTAGCATGTTGACATCTTTGGGGGATTATTATTCAGTCTTTCAAACTAGAAAATACTTTTAGGCAAACATAGCAAGGCACCCAATGATGTGAATAAAGTACTACCATTGTGTGTATCTAATCTATGTTCTTTTTTCTTTTTCTTTTTTTTTTAGCTATTTTTATTTAATTTAGTAAAATCCTTAGTGTTGACAGTATTAGAGATGTCTTCCCCTTTTCCCCCCATTGCTCCCCTCCACTTAGTTCCCACCCTGCCCCAGGCCTTCACCACTTTATTGTTTATGTCCATAGGTAATGCATATATGCATATAAGATCTTTGGTTGATTTCTTCTTACACTCAATCTGTTCCATGTTTCCATGCCTCTCTGGTTCTATTTTATTCATCAGTTTATTTTGTTCATTAGATTCCTTGTTTGTTTATTTTGATTTTTGTTGATAGATATGTATTTATTGCCATTTTGTTGTTCACATATTTTTCTTCTTCTTCCTTCCTTCTTTCCTTCCTTCCTTCTTTCCTTCCTTCCTTCCTTCCTTCCTTCCTTCCTTCCTTCCTTCCTTCCTTCCTCTTCTTAAAGAATACCCTTGAACATTTCATGTAATACTGGTTTTGTGGTGATGAACTCCTTTAGCTTTTTCTTGTCTGTGAAGCTCTTCATCTGATCTTCAAATCCAAATGATAGTTTTTTTGGGTAGAATAATCTTGGTTGTAGGTTCTTGCTAGTCATCATTTTGAATATTTCTTGTCACTTCCTTCTGGCCTGCAAAGTTTCTATTGAGAAATCAGCTGACAGTCATATGGGCACTCCCTTGTAGGTAACCAATTGCTTTTCTCTTGATGCTTTTAAGATTCTCTCTTTGTCTTTAACCCTTGGCATTTTAATTATAATGTGGGCCTTGGCGTGGGCCTCTTTGTGTTCGTCTTGTTTGGGAACCTGTGCTTCCTGGACTTGTAAGTCTATTTCTTTCACCAGGTAGGGGAAGTTTTCTGTCATTATTTCTTCAAATAGGTTTTCAATATCTTGCTCTCTCTCTTCTCCTTCTGACACCCCCAGAATGTAAATGTTGGTATGCTTGAAGTTGTCCCAGAGGCTCCTTACAGTATCTTCATATTTTTAGATTCTTTTTGCTCTTCTAATTGGGTGTTTTTTGCTTCCTTGTGTGACATGTTTCTTTGTCTCTGCATTTTGGCTGCTTCCCTGTGTTTGTTTCTATGTATTAGAGCTTCTATGTCTCCTGGAATTGTTAGAGTGGCCTTGTAGGCCCCAGTGGCTCAGCCTTCCCAGTCACCTGAACTGGGAACTCTAGGTGCACGCCTGTGTTGGCTGTGTGCACAGTCTTATTGTAGTTGAGCCTTGATTGCTGTTGGCATCACTAGGAGAAATTGACCTCCAGGCCAGTTGGCTGTGAGGACCAGCTGCAACTACAGTGAAAGAGCTACTGTGCAGGATATACCCCTATGGAGCAGGACTTGCTTCAGTGGGGCTTTGGTGCTCACTGAGTCTGCCTCTAAAGTGTGTCACTTGTGGAGTTGTAATCTGGTATGATCTGAAGCTGTCCACTTAGTGCACCAGATGTGGGGCCTCCTTGGAGGTGCAAAGTCAGCCATTGCTTGGGGCCACCCAGCAGGAGCTACAGAGTGATCTGCAGATGGTTGCTACTTGTGTTCAGCTTGGAAGTGCTCAGGCAAGGCCACACTGTGAAGCAAGGCAGGTTGCTGCTAGTGCCAAGACGTGGGCCTCTAATTGATAGCTATGGGGCACACTGACACCAACTGCTGCTTGTTTGAGAGATTTTAGGGAAGTCTGAAGCCTGAGCCATGACAAGTCAATTATGGCTGCCAGTCAGCTCTGTGATGGGGAGGTCCCAGCACAGGAACAATGGCCCCCGTGAGCACCCCTGTCTGGGAGAAAGCAGCCCAACAAGTTCCTGTCCAAATGCCACAAGTTCCTCCCTGTATCTCCCTGGATCTCCCAAAGCCTCTGCCCCAGCTCTGGAGCCCAGAGGGAGCTAGTATAAGTAAGTCCATGTACCAGCCCTTTAAGAGGAACTGCCTGGGTCTCCAACAGCCTCTGTGTTTCTCAGCCACAAGCCCTGCTGGTTTGTACAGCCCAAAGTTATGGGGACTTCTTTTCCCAGTACTGGAATCCTGAGGGGTCTGGTGTGGGGCTGGGACCCCTTGCTTCTCATGGGAGGTCTCCACAGTGTAGGTATCCCTTTTGATTAAAAAAACACCACACATGGGTGTTGGACCAACCCATTTTGGGTCTCTGCTCCTCCTACCAGTCTCTATGTACTTTCTTCTTTACTTCTCTAGTTGTAGGACTTCCATTCAGCCATATTTCAGGAGGTTCTGAATGATGGTTTTAGTCGTAATTTTAATGTGGTTGTGGGAGGTGGCAAGTACCAGAGTTTATGCTGCCATCTTGATTCTCCCTTTTCCAATATGTTTTCTTTTTCAATATGATTTCATTGATTTTAGAGAGCAATAATAGGAGAAGAAAGGAGAGGGAGAAAGAGAGTGAAACATTAATTGGGTGTCTCCTGCACACCTCCCAACTGGGGACTGAGCCTGCAACCCGGCATGTGCCCTGACTGGGAAATTAACCAGTGACCTCTTGGTGCATGGGATGACACTCAGCCAACTGAACTACACTGGCCAGGGCTAATCTATGTTCTTATCCTATATAATAAAAGCCTAGGTGGCATTGTGCGATGTCACCACAAGATGGCCGCCGCGACATCATCACAAGATGGCTGCCACAACATCATCACAAAGATGGCTGCCACAAGATGGTTGCCCCCACATCGTTACAAGATGGCTGCCATGAGATGGTCACCAAAAGATGCCCGGCAAGGAAGGGCAGTTGGGGGCAAACAGGCCAGCAGAGGAGGGCAGTTGGGAGTGACCAGGCTGGCAGAAGAGGGCAGTTAGGGGTGACCAGGCTGGCAGGGGAGGGCAGTTGGGGGCAATCGGGCCAGCAGGGGAGCAGTGAGGGGGTGATCAGGCAGGCAGGCAGGCAGGCTAGCAGTTAGGAGTCAGCAGTCCCGGATTGTGACTGTGGGATCGGGCCTAAAATGGCAGTCGGACATCCCCTAAGGGTCCCAGATTAGAGAGGGTGCAGGCTGGGCTGAGGGACACCTCCCAACCCCCAAAGCACGAATTTCATGCACTAGGCCTCTAGTCATACATAAAGTACCTCTGGTAAGATACCCAGGAACATGGGAACAGTGATTAATTTTGGGGTCATGAATGGTAAGAAAACTTGCCCTTTGTTACTTTTTATAAAAGTTAAACTACGATTCCTGCCTCTTTCTTATCAAACCTTTACAAGAGTTTCAATTGTCAGGTCCCCTGCCTTCTTTTATCTTTTGGTCACTAGCCAATGATATTAGAAAGAAAGGAAAGATAGAGAAATCAATTTTGATGATAATCTGTGACCTATTTTTCAGCACCAAAATAATTGAATATTTACTTGCCCTTTATATCCAAGCTTCCACGTGGGATCCTGATTACTTTCCACTGCGTTTCTCTGGACAGTAAGCACTCTCATCCCCTTAGGTTATCTTGGATTCACCAGAAGATAAAGAAAACAATCTCCTGAGCTTTGAGATAGCACTGCTTTTTGAAATTCTTTGAGGAAACACAGGCAAGGATTTTTTTCTAGTTCACATTCCATTCAAACATCTATTTCTTGGAGAGTAATATCATTTTAGAGTTACAAAGGCTTCAAAATCACTGGGTTCAAAATTCTTTTAAAGATGAGGAAATTGAGATTGATATGCATGAGGTGAACTCATCTTTGGTTACAAATGCAACAGATGAAATACAGTAAATATTTATTGGCTACTAGCAAGATGCCAGGCCTTGGGCCGCAAGGATGCTAAGACATGGCTATTCTCAGGGAGCTTCCAGGTGAGCTGATACTCAGTGACACAGTTACAAACCCCTGTTGAGAGGGGTGGACACAGCAACTTGGTTCTAAAGGTCGAATTCCTGAATAAAGAAAGAACAAGTCTCACACAGTATAGAGTCTATGAATGAAGCTTGATAGATGAGTTAGCATCTGTCTGGAGCTAGCATTCCAAGACAAGGAAACCGAACGCAGGAGAAGGCTTAGCATGTTCCTGGGCTGTGTATGGCCCTGTAACTGGAGGGTGAAGAGCAAGGAGAGACATGGGGGAGGAAGTTGAGAAGCAGGCGTCACAATATCATGTAAGATCTTGTATATGATTACAGTTTTTGTTGTTGTTCTTTATCACAATTACAAGGAGTGACAAACTTTCTGAAAAGGGTCACTGAAAAGGGCCAGACAGTAAGTATATTAAATTTTGCAGTCTACATACATCTCTGTCATATATTCCTTTTTATTTTTTTACTAGAGGCCCGGTGCAAGAAATTTGTGCACTGGATGGGGCGGGGGGTGGCGTTTCCTCAGCCTGCCCTGCGCCCTCTTACATTCCTGGACCCCTTGGGGGATGTAGCAGTGTGCCAAGCAGCAGGCGGCCAGGGAGTAGCCCGAATTGGGGCTGGGTGCCACACCGCTTGCGCTCATCCTGGCCCATTGCGCCTGCTGCCTCCACTCGGTGGTGCTGCTGCAGAGTCGGGAGAGGCTCCTGCCATGGCAGCTGTGCTCTGCCAGCCCTGAGCCCAGCTTCTGGCTGAGTGGAGCTCCCCCTGTGGGAGTGCACTGACCACCAGGGGGCAGCTCCTGCATTGAGCATCTGCCCCCTGGTGGTCAGTGCGCATCATAGCGACTGGTCGTTCCGGTCTTTCTGCTGTAAAGTTTGCTTAGGCTTTTATTATATAGATAACCCTTCAAACCGCAAAACCATTCTTAACTTGCAGGCCAGATTTGGTCCACAGGCAAAGGGCAGTGGGAAATGACGCGATCAGATATGAGCGCTGGAAAGATCACTCTGGTGGCAGGCAGTGTGGTAGAATGACTGGGGGTGTAGGGAGAGTGAGGTGGGAAGGGTAGTTTCAAAGAAGACCTCTAAGAAGGCTACTCATGATAGTACAGGAGAAATGAAAGCCAGGGCCAGGGTGGTGGCAGTGATGCCACTTATTTCTTGATAGCTGGCTGGACGCACAATGCAGGAGTGAATGAGCCTTACCCTCATGTATAATGGTGTTATCTTTCTCTTTTCCTCTTTCCCACCAACTCCTCTGGACATTCTTCTTGTCCACTTGGAGTGAGAATGACAAGTAGTAGAAGGGTGCTATTAGCTTTGGCCCTCTCAAGACAATGCAAATACTCCGAGAGAGACCCCCTCTCCTGAGGGCTGAACTGCTAGCTTCTCCCTTCAGGGGTAGGGTGGAGAGTGGGGGTAGGGCAGAGGTAAGGGGGATGGGGACAGGGCTCAACTCTCTTGCCTCCTGCTCAGGTTTCACACTAGGATGTGCTGACTCTTTTTTCCTTGGGGGTCAAAGAGTCTATTTTCTCTTTAAAGAAAGCATTTCCACAGAATATGTTACTGTATCTGCCAGCTCTGCATCTGTTTTTTTATTCCAACTTTATTCTAATTGCCTAGAGTGCCAGGCAGCTCAAGTGTTATACATTTCACCCCATTTCTTTTGTTTACAACCAAGAACCGTTCCTGTTTCAGGTGTAAAAGAGAGGGCCAGAGCACAGGGCCTCTGGGTAGAGTTAAGTCACCACTTATTCTTAGCTTAGCACTGATTACATCGTCCTTCTTGTGGGAACAGGGCTGCCTCCCAACAGACAATTTGTGTACATGCTCTTTGCATGTTTTTTGTCACTTAGATTACTTATGCTATTTATTGACCCATTTCCCTTTTATCCCACGGCCCATCTCTCCCTCCCTTATCTGTTAGTCCCCTTTCTCTGTAAGTGCCTCTTTCATCTCTTCAGGGTTATCTTTCTCCCCATAGGACATAAATACTTTTTTTCAAAGTTTCCTTGCAGTGCCCAGGATAGAATTCATGCCCCTTTTACTTCTGTTTCCTTCTCAAATATCTTATTGCAATTTCTTAAATTACGTCTTTAAAAGTGAGTTGCTCCTCCTGACTAGTATGTTTTCAAATACTTCAAATATATATGACAACAGACTAAGTTTTTTATGTTCCTTTTTTACTTGATAACAATTTTTTGTTAAATCTGGGGATTTGAAGTGGCTTCCCTTCAGCTGTGCTCAGTAGGGGTGCAGTCTCATTATGTTGTGTCTGGTTCTTGTTTCTGTGACTTGGTTTAGGGCGCATGTGTACCCCCATTGATAGAATACTGAGCAATGTTTTCTACAGTCTTTTCTCCTTTTGCCATAGCTGCATTAGTCAGTGCTCTGCTGTTCAGGCTTTTCTTTATTTTCTCGATTGTGTGTTTTATTATCACTGCTGTCATCTACTGATCATTTTAGAACACAGGGGTCAGATATTTATACTTGGACCTTAACTCTTCACCTGAGACGGTTTAGGTAGGGGAACAGACCTTGGGTTGTCGGTCAGGTAAGTTCCAAATCAGAACATTTTGTTCTCTAGACTTCATGAGTAGCAGCAGCAGAGGAATGGCCGTGGAGCAGTAGGGACAATGACGATGGTGGTCCTAATAGTTTGGTAACATTTGCCCGGTGTTGGCCATATACCAGGTACTGTGCTAAGCTCTGTTCGTATTCCTTCATGTAGTCCTCACAGCAGCCTTCTGAGTTCCAGGCTTTTATCATGTCTGTCATTTTACAAATGAGAAAACAGACTTAGAGAGATAACGAATTTCCCCAAGGCTGGGTGATGGCATTCAACCCTACTTATCAGACCATTTGTCAGCAATTTGGGCCCCATATATGCATACGCATTCTATTCAGGCATCATCAAAGGCTCCGTCAAAGCAGTGAATACTAGTTACAAGGCTTGGGTTGGTTCTGTTTTGTATTCTCACCACTCATTGCTCCCAAGGAGTGTATTTTGGGAATTCCACTGTTTCTGGGATTAAGCTTGTCTTAATGGAAGGAGACAATGTAACCTCCCAAATGGTCCCTAAATGCAACCAGCAACCAAGGCTGACATCTTCATCAGGAAGTGCCTTGGCCCACAATACCTTTAGGAGCCTGAAACAATGTTTTAATTTATTTTAAAGTCAGAAGAAACAAATGAACTGTTAGGTCAAAGAAAATGTTTTAATATGCAATACTAATATATTTGTCTTTATATCAATGCAATCATAAACTCAAATTTTACTTTATTATTATTACTTTTTTTTATGGAATAGGAGGCCAACAGAGGCAAAAATGCCAGGGCCCACGAAAGTCATAATGCAGCCCTGCCAGCAGTGAAAGCCAGCACAGAGCTCAGGCCTCCCACTCAAAGCCACTCTCAGGCTTCCTCTGAGTGTGGAAGGAAGAGAAGGCTCTGGAGTCAGACTGTCTGACTGCAACACTTAAATCAGGCAAGTTTCTTATCTCCTCTGAACTTCAGCTGCCTCACTAGTGAGATGGGGTTCTTGCCCATGTGAGGATGGAATGAGACATTGTAGGTGGGATTGTAGCCTGGAATTAGAGCCCCAGAGGTGTTGGTCAACTCTCATCTCTACCCTTCCAGCTGTCTCCAGCTGCAGAGGCGGCCACAAGCAGTATCAGAAATTCCAAACATCAGAAAAGCAGCAGATAAAGGGAAGAGGGCATGAATAACCAAACAGAACACTATCAGAGCGACCTAAATAAAAATGTACTTTGTTTTCCAACAATATTGAAGTCATATCCGTGAATTTTTGTTTATCATCTTTTGAAGGCTGTGTGAGGCAATGGTTAGGATTGAGCAAATAGATCTAGATCAGACTGCCTGGGTTTGAATTTTGGTTCCGTCACTTACCAGCTGTGGGACCTTGGGGCATGTGTGGACCTCACTGGGCCTCATTGTTTTTATCTGTGTAGTGGGAGTACTCATTGTCATTGTCCTTAGCTGGTTGTTTTAAGGATTGAGTTAAAGCAAGGAGAGTCCTAGCCTGTTTGGCTCAGTGGATAGCCTGCAGACTGAAAAGTCCTGGGTTCGAATTTGGTCAGGGGCACATGCCTGGGTTGCGGGTTCAATCCCCAGTGTGGGGTGTGCAGGAGGCAGCCAATCATTGATTCTTTCTCATCATTGATGTTTCTATCTCTTTCTCCCTCTCCCTTCCTCTCTGAAATCAATATATATATATATATATATATATATATATATATATATATATAGCAAGTAGAGCTTTTAGAATAGAGCCCAGCATGTGGTGAGAGCTCAATAAATATTAGTTATATTGTTGCTATTATTATGATTCACCAGAAAATGAGCTGTTTTCAGAGATTAGGCCCTCAAACCTTTCCCCTTTCTGCATCTGGTTGTTTACCTGTCATATGTGAGACACCACTGTCTCGGATAGTTTATTTTAAATTACTCCCTTTGGAGAGCTTGAGTCTAAAGAGAAGTGCCTTTTATCCAGCAGAATACCAATGCAACACCCATGGCCCCTGCCCCTGCCTGGCTTTAGTGGCAGCCACAGAACAAGATTCTGATTGACACAAGCAAAGGGGGATTTAATGAAAGATATGGTCAGGGAGTATAGGGAGTAGGACACATCAGGGAACAGAGCTCACAGAAGCCACAGGAAATAGTTGCTCCTTGGAAGTGGTCGGGATCCACAGGTGTTCAAAGAACCAAGAAGCAGAAAGATGCATAACTATCTTATTAACTAGAACAGCCTGGTCAGACTTTGCACCCTGTCCCCCCAGCTGTCCCTGCTTCAATGACTTGGCAGCATTCCTTTATTCTTGCTCATGAATGAGTCTGAAGCAGGTTAGCTGAGCTTGGGTCATTGCCAGTCCTCTGCCCTTACCAGGTGCGGGAGAGAAAGAAAACGTCAATTCCCCCAGCTTTTGGCTCCAGAGTAGGAGGGCAAACCCATGGCCTCCTGTCTTAGGTCTATGTGCCCTCAAGAAGAGGAATGGATGCTCAGGTCCCCCAAAAGACAAAGGGTCCCCGCAGTCCACCAACACCATCATGCTGCAGTGAGTTTGAACAAGTTGCACTGTTGGCTCTGCAGGCCAGAGGGCTTGTGTGTCTCTTTGGGTTGGTTGTTTCCCCATTTCATTAGCTGGGTTTTGACGATAATATTAAGGAGCTGTGTGTCCCATGCCAGGCCTTTAAATCCCTCCTGACACATGCACCATGACCCCAGACCTCAAAAGAATTGTCCATGAGCACTGGGCTCCCAAGCCTTTGTTCAATCACCTTCACACTCGGGAAGCATATCCATAATATTTAACACAAATGCCTCTTTTGGAACTTAAGAATGTCCCCTTTTCAGGATTCATTGAAGATCAGTCCTGTCCCTTTTTCAAAACCAAAATTTGTACAGAACACATTTTCTGGTTGCTACAGAGTGAGGGCTAGATGTCAGGGACAGAGCCAGAGGGGCTGTACCTGAGCGGGGTCAGTGGGACCTGTCTATCTCCCTCACAACCCCTAGAGCAAATCCTGGATGGTGATGGGCTGCGGGGCCCGGGGAGTACAGCTCAGGTTCCCTCTGAACCTTCCTCAGCGCTGCTGAAAGATTGGGTCTGGTGTCTGCTGCTTGGGCGCTGTTGTTTTGCTGGCCATTTTTCTTTTCCAAGAAAGGACTCCAAGCTTAGGAGAAAGTGTGGCTATTAGTTTTGTTTGAGTACGGTAACTTTCAGTGAAAATCACAGTTTTCATCTTAATTTCGCAGCCTTGTTTCCCTCAGCTCCAGAGCAGCCACTGCCTACTTTCAGGCTTCCCCACAACAGCTAAGCACCCAGACACCCAGCGTGGGAATCAGAACAGCTCCATGAACTCCAGGCCAGAAGTCTGGGAAAAGGGTATCCTTGAGCTGTGTTAGCTTCCCAGCTCTTTGCAATGCTACAGGGGGTCCCCTAAAGTTTAAATTTAAAATCCATTTTATTTTCACAGAACAGTATAAGTTTTGAGCAGAAGGAGGATTTCAGAACTCATCAAATCTAATGTCCATTTCATAGATGTGGCAACAAAACCCCAGAGGGATAAAATTGCTCACTCAAGGCCATATACTGAATGTCTCCTAGAGCAGGACTTGAATATACATACCCTAACTGCCACCTACTGCTTTCACATGGAGACTCAGATAATGAGGTTTAGACCATCCCCTCTTCTTTTTGTTTGTTGAATAAGTTTCTTGTCTCTAAACTTCTCTTTGACTATTCCCAGGTGCCTATTGCTGTTCCAGACATTGACAGCCGATTCCGTTTGAGACGCCACATATTACTAGCTCTATTCAGTGGCTCTCTGGTTTTATATGTAAATTGAAGCACTAGAACCATAGTCTTTCCATAATGATAATGTTTTAAAATGAAAAAGTATTAGAAAAAGTGTAAGTTGTAAGTTCTAGTTGAGTTGCAAGCTGCACAATTTCTTATGTGTTTCCAGGGGAGTTTCTCTCCCCATTTATGGAGAAATGTAAAATGTGCTGGGTGCAAGGTGGCCCCTGAGCTGCCAAGGTGCTTGCTGCATACCCTCTAATAGCCAAACTGTCTCCAGGCCTCCATGACAAGGTCACGGGTCAGAGCCCAACTGGTGACTCGCTTGTCTGAAGCTTCTCCCTCCCACCTGCTCCTTTATCCCAAGAGCACGTCAGCCATATGCTGGTCTAATCCTCATCCATTCTGAATTTAAGGAAACAGATAGAAGGCAGAACGCATAGGGTCTGCAGACCAGGGCAATAACTTGGGTGGTGGCATAGGGGATTGAGTTAAAAGTTGACACATGTAGGGCTAGCTGATTATTTGCAATCATGCAGACTTGGCCTAAAGGTGTTTTCCTGGCCTGGCTGCTGTATCCTAAGGCATTTGATTATGAAGTGATCTGGGACTTGGGTTGGATGGGATTGGAGCTGTATGAGAAACTGGCTGAAAACCTAATGAATGAATTTCAGGAATTTCCAGGCATACATATTCAATATGCCACTTTTGTTGAAATATGAATAAATATAGCATGTGGGAATGAATGAAGCACTTAGCAGAGCATTTCTCCATTGGCAGAGAGTTTGTAGCATATGTGTGCTCTGAGCCTTTGGGAAATATCGGAACAAGGAATTCTTTGTTAGGGAACTTACTGGGATGCTTTCTGTGTACCACACAAGCCTCAGCATCATCACTCTGAATTCAACACAAAAGTTGTTTTATTTCCAGGATTTTATGTTTTTTAACTTGACAAAGCCCTTTGACTTGACTTTAGACTTCAATTTGATGGCCCAAGTATATATCCTTCTTTACTTAAAACAAGGACAACAACAGTATACTGGCTGAATCTTGTATTTATAAAGTAACATTTCCACATCTGCCTTGTGAATTTCTTTCTTAATCATAAAGAAGTGGAAGATAAAAAAGGAAAGAAATGGGAGTAATTTAAGTAAAGAATAACTTCCTTTTTAGTAGGTTTAACTTGAAACCAGGTATCATGTTTATATAAATACTGTGGAAAATATTTAACCTATTCATAAAGGTTAAGTAACTAACTGATAAGCTTTGTACGGAAAGAATGTTTAAATGCTCCCATTAAACTCAAACTGTGCCAGGCAATTTTTTAAGTTTTCAAATACGTAACCATTAGGGAACTGAAAAGAAGTCTGAGGAACAGAAAGAATTTCTGGTGAATAAATACAGTTGTTCATTGTAGAAACTGTTGTTACTTCATATATCAGAGGGTACAAAGTGAGTCAAAAAGTCAGAATAACAGGATTTAGATGAAAGCCTTAATGATACAATTTAGTCTTCAGTAAAAGCTAAGATAAACTCCCTTAGCTGCTGGCTGGAGGAAATCAAAGGGGCAACATATTTTATCTGGGTCTCTTTCTCTAGAAATAATATATAAAATTATTAGAGTAGCAAGGTTGAGAGGTCTGGGGGCACAACAGAACTTTTTGGAGATTAGAGAAACTATTTATAAGGATACAAATTAGGCAATGATACATTTATAAATTTCTTCTTTGAATAGAATGACCATATGATTTATCCTTCAACCCGGACACTTTGAGAGTAGAAGTGGACAGATTTACTAACTATGCCAGGGCAGCAGGCATCACCCAGGACTATCGAGGGAAACCCAAGCACATGTAGTCCCCCTTTCTTTGAACCGTTTTTATAGCTGTACTTTATACTTTACATGCAAAGAATTAAATGGGCCATTATCTTGTTTGTTTGTTTTGGGGGTTAGGGGACCTTATGTACATTTTTAAGGATTTGTGCTGTTTCTGTTGCATTAAAGAAAAATGCTTATAAAATAATCAGACAATAAAACATATAACTAAAAATTGAAAATGCCATGCACATTTATGAGGGAGTGAAAGATCACATACAACCCTATCACCCTGAATTCAGTCACATGGCCATATTTAAGAGCAAGGGAGGCTGGGAAATATAGTCTAGTTGTATACTTCGGAAATGGAACAGATTGTGGATTTTCATGATCAGCCAGCACTTTGCCACAGTTTAGCAAAATTCTGGTTATCCTTTAAGGCCTAGCTCGAATGTCAGTCTCGAATGTCAATCATAGTCAGGTCTCCCGACTATGACCTCTCTTAGGTACTTTGCTTATACTAGTGCATATTATAATAGGATTAGTATGTCATGAAATAATTTTTTTCTTATTAATATCTAGGATAGTTCCTTGTATGTGGTTGGTATATATTTGTTGAAAAAACAAATGGATAACATTTAATTATATATTATTTCATGGGAAAGCCTCAAGGACTCACTGAGGGTTTTTTTTAATTGTTGTTTTCTGGTCTCTGCTCTAGGAATCTGCAGTAATGCAAAGGTGAGACAAGGTCATTTGAAGTTTCTTACAGGACATTCAGCGTCACATGAGGCCTAAGAAAAATGGAATGAAGGTCTTTTTTCCTGTAATACCTCCTCTCTCAATCTCCCTGAGCCTCAGATACTCACCTGCCCCACTCCTGGTGCTGTTAAGATGGTCTTTCCACAGGCTTCCCCACACTCTCTCCAACCCCCTCCCAGGCCAATTCCTGGGGGCTCAGTGGCTTAATCTTCTCACTAGCAACTTGCTTTTAAAAAGGGGTGATTTGTTAATCCTGAGGAATTATTGCCTGCTGGTTATATGGGAAAGAATTTGGGATCCTGATTCTGAAAAGGGCTGCCACATTGTATTTTTAAAAAAGTTACATTTGAAATTTCACATTTTCCCAAAATGTTAAAACTACTTACAAAAGTAATAGTTTAAGTGAAGAAAAATGCATGCCATATATAAATTCTAGACTTTTTTTTTTATAAATGGGAATTTTGTACCTTAGAAATGAACAATCTTCTTTTGAATGCTGACTATATAATGGCCAAGGTAAGCAGGAAGAAAGCCCATGTGCCTTTGATGCTTACTGCTCTTATTAACTAAAATGGGGCAAGAATGAAAGCATTTCTGCAGCAATGGTGCAGGCGATTTGAGGACCCATTTAAGGCTGTAACCAGGCCAGAATTTTATTTTTGAGGCCAAGCAGAATCCGGTCCAAAAACATGAACACAACAGGAATGTTTCTGGTCATTTTTCTCAAATCCACCAGAGGGTTCACACTGAACTTTCTGACAAACTGAGCCTATATTCTGCATCTATAAGACAAGGGAGTGCTTATGTAAAACGTTTTTTCCCCTAGTTACTTTGACAACTCCCACCCTCACTTTCTCCTCGACATCTGAGAAGCAAGACCACAAGTGCATACCATTTTATAGATCTGCCTGATTAAAACCAGTTCTCTCCTAGGTCACACCATGTCTGGGACACACGGTTTTTGTCAAGAGAGCAGCTACTAGCAGAAAAGGTTCTGATGCTATTGCTAGTAAGAAACTAGTAACTAGATCCTGGGTCTGTTTGAAGCCAACTTTATAATTATACTGTTTCGGTGGTGAACCAGACCCTTGAGCCAAGGGTAATTTGGAAATTCTAGATTTTTGTTCTTCCCCCTCCCCCGCCCCTTTCTTTAATGTTCATCTCTGCTGCCTCTCCCTCTTCTTCCTTCAAACATATAATTTTCCTCCATTCCTTCCTCACCCTGGCTCCTTGTTTCTGTGACCCTTTGTCACAGAGGACAAATGTGTCTTGTTCCCCCTCATCCTGAGACACCCCGAGCAACAATCAAGGCTGTGTACGCACGGATCTAATTCTGGAACGTGTTATTGCTCTGTGAGGGCGTCACCGATGCGGGCTCCCTGGTTTGCCTCTGGGATTGGAGGTATTAACAAGAGCTTTATCCTGTGCTTGAGCTGTCTGTGCGTCCAGGAGTTAATTTCTAAGTCCAGGACCACACTGGAGATGACTTTCTCCAACTTTGAGTGCTTCTTGATTCTGTAAACTTGTTTTACTCAGAGCTCTTTTGATACAAAAAGATTGACTAAATATTAAAAACTAAAACCAGGGCTTTCCTAGGGAAACTTTTCTAGTCTCATTTGAGTTTACATTGTGTTCTGTCTTCACAATTTTCTTCCTTCACCATCTTCTACTCTTTTCCTGGCACAATTGTTTTTCTTCTCTTTTAAGCTGTATTTTGGGATGGCTAAAAAAAGTTTCTCAAGTATATCTTGAAAGCCTAAACATTCATTTCAGCTGAAAGTCATCCAAACCGTATGCATTTCAGTTGAACCCTCCTCCAGCTGGCTTCCCTCTGCCAAAGACCCTTTTTCATACTTGACCAACTTTCTTTGGAATATGGCTGGAATTATATTGATTCCTCCAAGATCTTTAAGGGATCACTGTCACCAAGTTCCAGATTGTTCTTTCACACAGCGTACTGCCTGGAGTTGTTTCCTTGCATTAAACTTGACAGAATTTCTCCCTCAGAAATTTGCTCTTTCTTCTTTCTTTATGTTTCTTCCTTTCACTGTTTCTCACTACACTTTCGCTCCCCTCCGGGTAGCCTTAGTCTGTCTGCCTGTCTGCCCGTCTCTCTCCCCCATAAGCCCTAATCCTCTGCTGAGAAATCAAGCTGGAGGGGTCGCGGCCACAGGGCCGGCCGCCGTGGTAGCGAGAGACAGGACAACCAAAGTTTCCTCCGGAGACAGCTGTTTTCCATTTCAGCAATCTCAACACTGTGGCTTTGTTGATTGTCTTTTCACCTCTAGGTTTGGTCTTACTCGTATCTAAAATATAACTAACCATTTTCACTAAGCCCTTTAGGGCCACTGCTCGAGCTGTCAGCTGCAAGCCCTCTATGTGAGCGTCTTGCCCACAGATGCCAGTGGAGTCCTGTAAGCCACCTCCCCACCCACCCAGGGGAGAAATTAAGGCAATTTCACTATGCCCACTGGTGAGGAAAATTGGTTGATCAAGTTATGACTAAATGGCTTTCCATATCGTCTCATTATTCTGAGAGAAGTGAGTTAGTTTTGTAGATTGTCAGAGCCTGGTCTCTAGCCCACAGATAAAGCCAAATCCGCAGGAATCCTGGGACTGGAGCGGCCTGGGGGGCTGTACCTCGGAAACGAACCACGTGGCCAGCTCAGCAGGGCTGCCCCTCGGTACCGAATGCAACCAGTTCTGGTCTGTTTTAAATGAAAACATCCCAGGATGGGAAAGCTTATTCTGAGAATGGAATGCTTTGTAGTTTCTTTACTTGGGGGCAGCATGGCATGTTAATAAATGAGAATGCCGCTTAAAAGTCCACCCTTTCTGCTTCCAGGCTGTATCTCCTCAGGGAGCCTGGTGATAAAGATCATTAATATTTTCCCTGCAAGTAATTGAATCAAAGGGCAGCTTTGCTATCTGCATTGTCTGGATGCCAAATTAGGTTGTACACTTATTAACTCTTTGATAGCCTCAATTACCATAGCCTTTTGCATGTGTGCATATAAACATTACTCATATACATTAAGTGGAAATATACAATCTCTCCACTTTATGTATAAATACACAATCATATATATATATATATATATATATATATATATATATGCTTTGTATATTCCATCTGCCCCATATGTAACCTGGCTCTGCAATACCAGTGTGATTGTGGATATGTCAGGTAATGTCTCTGCATCTCAGTTTGCCCATCCGTAAAATAAAGGAGTTGAACTAGACCGTGTGCTTGGTTGGGGGTGCTTCTACTATATTTCATTCCGTCCAGCCAGCACCATTCTGGGCATGTGGTTGGCTCTCAGTGCAGAGTGATGTGCTAGTGTATAAAGACACCCCCCAGCTCCTAAGGTAATGCCATTTCTGAACATTCTATGATTCTGATAGTCCTGCTAGGAAATTACTGGCAGTGGGAGGAGGAAAATAGTCATGGGCATTTAATGATGAGGATAGTTCTAAGAAATGCGTCGTTGGGTGACTTCATCACTGTGCGAACGTCACAGAGTGCACTTACACTAACCTGGATGACACGACCTGCCACACACCTAGGCTAGATGGTAAAAGCCATTGTACATGCGGGCCATTGACTGAAACATCACTATGACTGCAGTGATTCAGATCAGCATGCGTATATACTCTGAGAGACATGTTACTGTGAGCAACAACCTACCTGGCTTCATAAACAACACACACTTAGAAGAACCTTCTCTGTTCCTTGGAGACTTTGGCCTGCTTAGTTACAGGCAAGTGAGAGGCTTGATCTAGCTTGACTTTAGTGAGACTTTTGACTAAGTCTTGGACAACACACTTGTTGATAAACCTGAGTTGAGGCCCTTCTTCCATTTCACCCAGATTACAAATTTACCCCTGTTCAGATGTATCTCACACATAGCTATCAGCTCACACCTCTTAAATGCCACTCTTCTGTTGCCTCTCAATTGTCTTTCTGATGATTTCCAAGGCCTTCAGGTTGACATGCAGGCTTCATGGGTTTTGGCCACCTACTCCTTCCAATATTATTTACTAGAGGCCCGGTGCACAAAAATTTGTGCATTCGGGGGGGAGCGGGGGTCCCTCAGCCCGGCCTGTGCCCTCTTGCAGTCTGGGACCCTTCGGGAGATAACGACCTGCTGGCTTAGGCCTGCTCCCAGGTGGCAGAGGGCAGGCCCAATCCCTAGGTGCAGCCCCTGGTCGGGCTCAGAGCAGAGCCGATTGGGGAGTTGGGTGCCTTCCCCTGTCATGCACAGAGCAGGGCAGATTGGGAGGTTGCGATGCCACCCTCAGTCACGCTCAGGGTAGGGCTGATTGGGGGGTTGGGGCACCGCCCCCTGTCACACTCAAGGCAGGGTCGATGGGGAGGTTGGGGCTCCATACCCTGTCACCCACAGAGCAGGGCTGATCAGGGGGTTGAGGAGCTCCCCCCTGTCACTCACAGAGTAGGGCCGATAGGGGAGTTGGGGTACCTCCCCCTGTCACACTCAGGGCAGGGCGGATCGGGGGGTTGGGGCGCTGCCCTCTATCACCCACAGAGCAGGGCCGATCAGGGGGTTGGGGCTCCGCCACTGTCACACTCAGGGCAGGGCCGATGGGGAGGTTATGGCTCTACCCCGTCACACACAGAGCAGGGCTGATCAGGGGGTTGAGGCGCCGCACCCTGTCACACACAGAGCCGCAGGGCGATCAGGGGCTTGGGGAGCTCCCCCCTATCAGGCACAGAGCAGGGCTGATCAGGGGGTTGGGACGCCTTCCCCTGTCACGAACAGAGCAGGGTGGATAGGGAGGTTGTGGCCCCGCCCCCTGTCACACACAGAGCTGCAGGGCGATCAGGGGGTTTGGGCGCTGCCCCCTGTCACGCTGATCCTGGTGCCGGGAGGCCTCACGGCTCCGCTGATCCTGGTGCTGGGAGGCATATTACCCTTTTACTATATAGGATAGAGGCCTGGTGCATGGGTGGGGCTGGCTGGTTTGCCCTGAAGGGTGTCCTGGATCAGGGTGGGGGTCCCCAGTGGGGTGCCTGACCAGTCTGGGTGAGAGGCTGAGGGCTGTTTTCAGGCCGACTGAACCTCCCAACTGCTCTTTTTATTTTTTTTATTTTTTATTCTGGGCCAGCTTTAGCTCTGGCTCCAGCTCTGAGGCCTCTGCTGCTGAAAGAAGGTATCTGGTTTGTTTCAGTTTTATAATCGAAACAATGTATAACTCCAGCTCTGAGATCCCGGGCTCGCTGAAAGCAGGTTTCTGGGGTTTTGTTTAGCTTCTATATTTGTTATAATGTTTTTTAAACTGCAGGCTCAGAGGCTGGCAAGGCAGGTGGGGAATGTTGGTTTCCTCCATCACTGAAGCAAGCAAGCCTCATGTTAGTTTCAAGCTGCCTGGCTGCCGGCCGCCATCTTGGCTGGCAGTTAATTTGCATATCTCGCTGATTAGCCAGTGGGAAGGGTAGCAGTCGTACGCCAATTACCATGTTTCTCTTTTATTAGATAGGATAAAAGTTGCCAGGAGATACATTTTTTGAGTGAAAAGAGTGGTCTAATTGCTTTATTCCTTCCTATGGCACCCCATCCCACCCCGCCCCACATTTCTTCTTGTCCCAGGGTTGATGGGATAAACCTGGAACACTCCTAATAAAAAGCACATAGCTCCTCAACCCCACCCTTCCTAGTCCATCCTTTAAAGCCCAGATCAGGCCCTGCCTCCTCCACTGAGGTCTCCCTAGTGGGCCTGTGGTGGAGGGAACTTGCTTTCCTCTGATTTCCCAAGTCACCTGTAATCTGCATGACACCGTCTTGGCTTTGTTTCTTACAGCCTGGTCACTTCATAAAGATCCTAGAGGAATCTGATAGAACTTAGAGAATGCCTCAGGCCCTTAAGAAAGGGACGAAAGGCTGGAAACCAAGATAGATGGGGGAGTTCAGAAGTAGAAGGACTTCATTTAAAGGAGGCAAAGTAGAAGGTAATTTCATGAGAATCTAAATATATGATTTAGCATCAAACCTGCATGTCCACTAGTGGTGAGTGTAGAAAAACAGGAATGGTGTGCCAGGTGAGACAGAGAAACCTTGACCTTGCATGTGTCTTAAAGGTTGGCTAATTTCATAAGCCCGTGATTTTTTTCTATATTTCTCTTAATCAATCTAGGAAATGATAGCAATATTAAAAGTTGCTTGGTTAATAGATCTTGTGTGAATATATGGTTTTTTATGGATTTGTTATAAAAACAGATAGATGTGGAAGTACTTTGACAAAGTTAATAAGTTCTCTCAAAAAGAGAGATTTTTATTATTAGTAATCACCTTATTTGACTGGAGTTCTCTGTAGCTTAACCATCAGGTTATGACAGTCTTTCTTAGTGGAGGGTAGGTTGAGCTCAAACAAGGGATTCACCATTGCCCTCCCTCTTCTTTTCTCTAGTCAAGACTCTTTGAACTAAATCTTCCATTGCTGGCAGGTGTCCTCCTAACTCACCTTTTACTGGAGTCTTGGGTAAAGTTTTTCTCCATCTCAGCTACTTTACCTTCTCTTTATAGGGAGCTCCCACCCTGTGATCAAAGATAATCTATAATAATTTATGAGAAACAAAGGAAGTGGGAGAGGGATGCTAAACTATCTTAAGCAGGGGTGGGGGGCGGGGGGGTGTGTGTTCTACAATCATGACTCCAGAACACCTGGCCTCTGCTGCAAGGGAAAGAACTGGGAGAAGTCACAGCCCCTGCGTGTGGGGAGAGGGATGTGTGAGCTCACTCTCTAGAACACTGGTCTTCATCCAGAGTTTGATCAGCGATTCTCAATGCTGACCAAGTCTCAGGGCCACCTGGGTTCCTTTTGAGCAATGACAATGTCTGAGCCGCCCTTAACGTTTCAACAGGCCCCCATGGGTTCTATGCTGCCATATTTTGAAAACTTTAAGGACCATTGACGTAGTCGCCTGGTATTTAGCAGTCTCCTCTTCCCTACAAATACACTTACATATTTCAAAGACTAGGACAAGGACAGGAATTTGGTTAATCCAATCCCAGCCCATTTGCTGGTAAAGAACAAGGAGAAAATCTACAAAAATGAGAAGGCTTCAGAAATAAGACTACATGCATTTAATTATTTTAGAAATAATTTTTCCCTCTTGTACAATTTTTAGACAGAGTTTAGGAGACATACAAGCACACACAGAGTCAGGGTGATGAGTAAACAGGAAGGAAAAGATTGACTTTTATTGCTTGTTGGTTTAAAGTTAACAATTAAAAAAAAAAACCGACTCTCTCTTTTTTCCCTTAGAATTGAATCAAACTATTTTTAGGAGGATATAGGTGGTTAGTGTGAGGGAAACGATGAAAAGCATGACGTCACCAAGCTATTTTGGTAGAGTAAGAGGAATATGCCAGGTTGGTCTTGGTTAGGCTTGGTTCTCTACATTCAGGAGCTGAATTGTGTCTTTTTTAAAATTTGGCTTCACTGGGGGGCTGCAGCTCTTCACTGGAGACGGGAAGGAAAATATTTATTCAAAGCTAATTTATAAGCTTCATTTTCAGTTCAAGGTTTGGAATCAAAACTGCTACTCTGTCCTTCCAGGCAGCAACCTCCGGCATTTCAAAGGGGGTCAGGTTTGCAGGCTTCTTCTCAGGGGCCCAGTCTCCCCCCCACCCCTGCCCCCTCCTCAATTTTAGGACAACTGCAGGCTATCAGTTTGGAAAGCAAACCCTTAACCTGAACTTTTTGTTGATGATAAGGACTCTGTGGATGCAAAGAGATAAACTTATTTAGAATTTGCTGTGGAATCTTTTTCTCCATGTGTGTTATTGTCAGCAACTCCTATTTCCCTGAGAGGTTTTGAAATGTTCCCTCTGCATGTTAATATGTTTATAACATTTCTCCATGGAACGCCTCACTCATAAACATTCAGCTTCTTACAAGGAGTCCCCCCCTCTCCTCCCCCCCTCTTCATTCCCAGGAACCAAAGCACACCTTTGGGTGGTTTCTGTGAAAGGTTGCCGACAATGTCTGTTATGCTGTTTTCTAAACAAACTTGAATATCATTTTATTGTTAAAGGAGCATTTTACCCTGAAGTTCCTCATCTATTTATGGGTCTCTGATAGATGGTTATTTCTTGGCAGGCTTAGATAAGCCTGGGTCAAGGAAACAGCTTGTGCTCGTCTTTTCAAGTCTAACGCGTCCTTGCCATATCATTTCATTATTTCCTTTGCTGTTATCTTCAAACATTTTCTCAGAGCAGAGCCTGACAAGAACAGGAAGGTTGGCAAAGGTCTGGCAAGGAGGTTGTTTTTCTTCGGGTTCTAAAATCGACGCTCCCCCCCTCCCCCTCTCCCCGTCCTTTCTTCTTTATTACCCACACCAGGCCTCTCCAAAGCTGATGGAAAAAAAGTTAAGAACCCCTTTCCCTCTGTAAAGAAGGTCTCTAAGAGGTTTCTAATCAGCTCACTGTCAGCCTGTTTCCTCTGATCAGCTTAAAGAGGTCCACTTGAAGTTCACAACTGCCAAGCCAGTGTTGGGATGGAAAGCATGGGAGCATTTGAGAAGCATTTATGAACTTCCACCTAAGATCGTCCAGGAGGCTGAACCCTTTCTTCTTGATTAAATTAGCGTTTCCCACTAACAGGAGGAGGCATTCCCATTCAGTGAGCTGATTTTTCTCTTTCACCTCACCCCCCACCATGAAAATGTAAACTTGATCCCTGTGTCCTTAGCAGGAGGCTGGCTTTTGTGATCTAGGCTACCAGTGAGCCCATCATAAATATCTTGGTACAAATGAACCTTTGATAGTCTCATGGACGGTGTTCAGTCTAACTTTATGCATGAACAACAACAAACCAAAACAAAAATACGATGCGTTATCTCTGGCTGGTGCAGGGGTGTGTTTGGGGGAAGTTGTTCCCTGCATTGTGGCCACCCAGGCCCTTTTCTGAGATATTCCAACTGTCTTCAGAAAAGAATGACTGTTAACCATTAGCTACTGACAAGAGTGTGTCCATTTCAGCAAAAGTAATAAGAGATAGCATTTTTCTTCTTTCTAAACGGCCCATGCCGGTAATTAACATCACCTTTCATTACTCAATCTGAAAGCCTAACCAACGCCCCCCCCCCCCACCCCCTCATCCCCGCACTCCTCCTGACCTTGCCCTGGCTTTGTTAAACAGGCTTCCAGCCTGTGAGAGACTTAAATGTACAAAAAGCACCCAAGACCCTTGCTGAGGTGCTTTGAAAGAATCATTCCAGAAATATTCAGGGTGTCTACTGTGTGGGACTACCAAGTTGGATCAGAGGCAAACCCTTGTGGAAAGCAAACAGGGAGAAAAGATAAAAGGAGGTGTTTAAAACAGCGCTAACATAGCAGAGAGTGCCGGTTGCACAGGGTGAGGACAGATCCAGCGGGTGGGCAGCATGACTGACAGATGACTACGGTGGAAGTTTTATGGAGGAGAGGTGACAAATAAGGGGACCATACTAATGTTGGAGTTTACTGTAAAAAAAGGAACATAAAGGTTCAAATGAACTTTCCTTACTAATTTTTTTTTTTCTTTTAGAGAAAGGGGCAAAGAGCAATTTCATAAAGAATATAAGTTTAAAGCTCAAGAGAGAATCATTTCCTTTTTGGTGGGTTGTTTCCATGTACATTGAGCCAACATTTTCATCATGGTACTAGCTTCTAGTTTAGCCAACTCCCATAAAAATATGTAAAATATTTTCCTGTCTTCCCCCGTCTCCCCTATCAGGCAGGACTAGTCCAGGAGGATTCTTGGTCACAGAGGTGGAAGTGTCACTTTGGGATGAGCTAAGTTAGACTTTACATTTGTCATATCTTTAACCATGAACTCTGTTTTAGCAAGCCACTGAGAAAAACTCAAATGCCAAGTAAGAGATGGTGGGTTGAAAAGATTGTGGTGCAGCATATAAAGGGATCGAATTACAACCATGATGGCCAGGATTCTTAATAGTTTATAATTAAACAAAAATGGCATGTTATCATTTTTGTGAAGAATATGAATATATACATTGAAAAGTACAGACTAGAAGACTAAGCACCAAAATATTACTAGTGGTTATTTATGAGTGTGGAAAAACAAAGGATTTGAACTTTGCTTGCTGGTGATTTTCATTATTTTTCAAAATGTCTGCAGTGTACATGCATTATTTTAGTGGTCAGGTAAAATACTATTGAAGAATAAGGTTGCCGAGGGGAAAAAGGATTTCTTTATTCAGGTAAGAGTTTGAGTGTAGGTGATTATGAAAATGGTTGGGACGACATCCTCCCCTCCCAATGCCACTTTGGATGTCATCATTTAAAAATGAAAAAGAAAAAGCAAACACAGGAGTCTGCTTTAAGTAACAACTGTCATTTAGCAAGCTCTATGGGAGAGTTCTCTTTTAGCTACTTTGGTTGAAAATTTGTCAGTTGATTCTTTTACAAATTTGTGTAGTGAAAGAATAATTTCTCTTTCTGCCTCTGGTGGAATTTAGCTCTAGTAGACTGCAGTTCTGAATTATTCAAGGGTCAAAATCTTCGCAAAGATTGTCCTGATCCATTTTGTGTGTGTGTGTGTGTGTGTGTAAAGTTTTTGTTATTGCCCTCTTGATCAAGCCTAATGATATAAAAAATCTGAAGGCCAGTTATGCCTTTAGCGACAGCCTTCATGAATGCACAGCAATAGAGCTCTTTAGTTCTAGCTATTGTTTTGTAGTTTTACTCAAATTACATAAATCATATAAGCTTATTTCACAATTGGTGGTAAGTGTGCAAAGTATGTCAGGTTGTGATCCAGTGGTCTGCAGTTCTGGGAGCAGAGGAAATAGTTTCTGCTTTTATTTAAATACTGTTCCTGATCATCTGCAATAAAAAAGCTAAGTAGGAGGTATGTGTGTGATGTGAATGGCAGATGGAGGTGAGGAAGAGAATGCAGAAAAATGGAAAAAAAGCAAAGCTATAGTTTAGATTAAAATCCGTTCCTAGTTTCCTTGGGTGTTTGGATCATTGTGCCCCACCATATGAAGGTCCCTACATCAGAGTGATGACCCCTGGTGGTGTCCCTCCCCCAGACAGGAATTACTTTTTGATGTCTTGAGTCACTCAAAATTGTGGTGTGGAAACATGTAACCAGAATGAGAAGAGCATGTTCTGAATTATTCAAGGGTCAAAATCTTTGCAAAGATTGTCCTGATCCATTTTTGTGTGTGTGTGTGTGTGTGTGTAAAGTTTTTGATTGCCATGAGCATGCAACTTTTAAAATTGTTTTGGGTCTTGAGAGGAGGTTTTTCCCCCTTTTCTCCTTACAAAGACTTAGAAAAAGAAAGAAAGAAAGAAAGAAAAGAAACTCAAGAAAATGTCTTCATGATAAAAGGATTTAGAACCTGTTTGTCCTTTGTGGCTTGCAAGAACTTAGCTGTTGGAAAGAGGGACAACTTCAGATCAAACCCATGACCTGGGCTGGAGCAGGAAGGAGCAGCTGAGGAAGGGTTTGCAGGAGGGGGCAGAGCTGAATGTCCTTGTCCTGAGAGTCAGGAGTTTAAAGAAAAGATCCCCCTCAAATTTGTTTTATACCAACTAGTGTCCTGGATGCTTAGGAATATTTCCTCCTCTTTCCTTGACTTGCTTCCCAGTGGATGAAGCAATGCTATATAATAAAAGGCTAATATGAAAACAGACTGAATGGTGGAACAACCGAACAACCAACTGAACAACTGGTTGCTATGATGTGCGCTGACCACCAGGGGTGTGTGCGGAACATGGCAGGTGTTGGTTGCAGTGGGATAGTGGAGCAGGTGAGTGGGGGCACCAGACCAAGGCGGGGTGCTGGTCATTGTCATTGGGGTGCTGGTCGTTGTCATAGGGGCAAGCCTCTGTGATTACTGAAAATTCTTTGCTCCCATGCGCCACGGTCCTGTCCAGTGCTTGCACCTGCTGCCAGCACTGACCCTGCTCACACCTGCAGCCAGCACTGGAGCCGCCACTTGCACCTGCTGCCAGTGCCTGGCACTGGTCCCAATCACTCGGTGCCATCAGCAGGTGTGAGTGGCAGCTGCTGGCCCTGATCACCCCTGAGGGCTTCTCCACCTCCCCCTGCTCCTGAGGGGTGATCGGGACAGCAGCAGCAGCTCACACCCACTGCTGGCACCGGCCCCAATTGCTGTCAGAGGGTGTGAGCGGGGTTGGCGCTGTCAGCACGTGGGAGCGGCGTTGGAGGGAGTGGAGCTGCCAGCGGACGGGACCAGGAGCTGCAGCAGGAGGATGGGTTGAGACCTGTCCCTGTGCCTTGTGGCCCACAGTTTCTTTCAAGGTGCATGAATTTGTGCACTGGGCCCCTAGTTTATAATAAACATAAATTAAAAACAAAAAGCAGGTGGGGAAAGAAGAAAGTGAACTCTCAACTTTCTGGCATCAAATGCAGAGAAAAGGTGGGCAGGGGAAGGATCTATTCAGTTGCCTGTTCTTGGCTCTGTGTGAGGAAACTGCACATGGCCACAGGGAAAGCAAAGCCTTTCCTACCACTCCGCAGTGGAGAAATTTCTCCCTGGTGCCTTAATGTAGAAGACACTAGAAATATTGTTGAAAATGTGCTCAAGAAATTTTTCTATGCATTTTGCTTTTCTTTTAAACCTTCTGGCCTGGCTGTTGTTGCTCAGTGGTTGAGTGTGAACCTATGAACCAGGAGGTCATGGTTCTATTCCTGGTCAGGGTACATGCCTGGGTTGTGGGCTCAATCCCCAGCAGAGGGTGTGCGGGAGGCAGCTGGTCAATAATTCTCATCATTGATATTTCTATCTCTCTCTCCCTTTCCTTCTCCCCTCCTTTCTTTGAAATCAATAAAAACAATCAATTTTTTAAAAAATAAATAAACTTTCTGGCTTAAGTATCCATCCAACCTTATTTATTAAAATATATTTAGTGATATTTCATCCTGTACCTTCTCATATTAGAGATTTACTATATTGTTAAATTGATTAAACAAGGAGGCCATAAGATCAGGGTGGCTTTAATGTTTTAGTAGCCTACTGAAGCAAACCCAAACCTAAGCCTGTAATTGCATCCAGATTAAGACATGGAAACCTGAGGACAATCTATCACAAACAGCCAAGTAGATCCTAATAAGTCAAAACAGTTAAGCTATCACCATTCAAATGATTTCTTACATTCTTTCCATATCTTCTCTGCAAAAGGCTTTCCTCCAGTTCCTATTGGTGGAGCACTTTGGTGTTGCCTGGTTAGAATCTATCTTTGCTTAATAAACTCTTAAAATTTTAATATGCCTCAGTTTATCTATTAACAATACACATCTACAGTAGACAATTAGTATTGTGCAGTGGGCCATATAGTGAGCATTTAACAAATACGAATTTGTTAAATGAATAGATATAAAACTAGTAAACCAATTTGCTATCAACAATTAGAAAATGTTATAAAATATTATAATTACAATAGTAAAATCTAGAATATTAAACCTAATATGAAGAAAACCACAAAATTTTGTTGAGGAACAAAAGAAAATTTGAATAAAAGACACATACCATGTTGGATGGTAGAATCAAAACTGTGAAAGTGTCAAATTCTTCCCCAAATAATCTATTAATTCAATGCAATCCTAAGTATACAAGGAAATATTTTATGAAACTTGACAAGCAGGTCTGAAAGTTTATTTAGAATAGAAAATGCACAGATTAACCAAAAAACTATTGAAAAAGAATTAACAGTAATAGAAGGCTTACTCTACTTTATACCAAAACATAGTACTTTAAGAAACTAAGATGGTGGCATAGATAAACACCGGGAAATTGCTGCCTCCCACAACAACGTCAGAAAAACAACATAAAGACAAAACGGACATCATCCAGAACTACAGGAAGGCTGGCTGAGTGGAAATTCTACAACTAGAAGGAAAGAAAAGCACACTGAGAGCCAGAGGAGCTGCGGAAGTAAAGTGCAGAGGTACAGAGACTCGCGCGCGCGGAAAGGGGCTGGTACCTGAGGACGCGGCTGTCTTTTTGAATCCGGAGGGAGTCACAAGCTCCTGACTGCTCTGAACTCCAGTTCTGGGAAGTCTCTGGGGACCCAGGACTCATACGGGGAGAAACTGGACTGTCTGGCAGCAGGCAGAACTCGGAACTTGAGGGCGGCTTTCCCTCAGAGGTGCTTGCAGCCGTTACCGGGACACTGAGATGCGCGGCCCCTTAGGGCAGGGCTGAGGATCCGCCATAGCTGCTTGCTCCGCCCTTTGATTCCCTGAGACCCCGCCGCACCCAGGCTGCGGCAGAGGCTTTTGCATGTGAATGCCCCGGCCCTTTGCAACCTGAAAATTACCTAACTGCAGCTGGGCCAGACAGACCCATAACTTCCAAGAGAAGGCACAAGGCCCCACAGCGGCTTGCATTGCTTCATTACTGGGCCTCATCAGGGCACCTCCAAACTCCAAAAAAGGAAGGGGAATCTGCAGTTCTCTTCATAGCTCCTGCTGTGTAACCTCAGGCAGAGGCTAAATTAGCACCTCCTTAGATCCAAGAGCCAGTGTACCCAGTGGTCAGAGGGGGACCATCCAGATTACAACTCCTCAGATCCATAAGGGACACACTCAGGGTGCAGACTCAGTGAGCACCAAAACCCCACTGAAGCAAGTCTTGCCCCAGAAGGGTGTCTTCAGCACAGAAGTTCTCCCACCATAACCACAGCTGATTCTCACAGCCAATTGGCCTGGAGGTCAATTCCTCCCAGTGATCCTACAACAATCAAGGCATAACTACAATAAGACTGTGCAAAAAGCCCACAAGGGGGTACACCAAGAGTGTCCACCTCAGGTAACTGGGGAGGCTGAACCACTGGGCCCTATAGGAAACCTAGCACACAAAACCACTCTACCAACACAGGGAAGCATAAAAAATGCGGAGACAAAGAAACAGGTCACAAATGACAGAAATGGAGGAAAGCAAAACATAGTACTTTAAAATGGTAGTAATTAAAACAGTATATTTTAAACACAAGAATGGAGAAATAGATCAATGGAACAAAAGAGTCTATAAATGTATGTTTACATAAAAATTTAGTATATAAAACAAAGGTCACACTTCAAATTATGAAGTGATGACCTATTCAATAAATAATGCAGACACTAATAAGAAAAGAAAAACTTAATCTCACTTTAAATACAAAAACATATTTCACATAGCTTAAAGAGCTAAATCTAAAGGTATTAGAACAAATAGCAAAACTATTTTTGTTATTTTTAGATGGGTAATGTCTTTCTAAACAAGATACAAAACACAGAAACCATACAGGGTAAAGTTTTTATTAAAATTACATTAAATATCTTAAGCTTTAATACATTAAAATATATAAAACATGAGCAACAGTCTGAGGAACAATATTTGCAACCTACATAATAAGATGTGAGTGTGAGCCGTTGGTTTTGTTGTCTCTAGAAGTCAACGAATGAATTCACAAGCAAGAGAGCGGTAAGCAAAAGGGAAGTGAAGTTTATTACAATGAAAGTAACAAATCTCTCGGCACATGAGAGGGGTCCTGAAATGGGTTGCCTCAGAAGGGCACCAGTCTAGGGGTTTAGATTTTCCTACCCTTGTCCTTTATTGGCTTTCAAAGAAACACCAGCCAACCTCCTTTTGCCTTCATCTTCCTGCTTTTAGTTCCCCCTCTTGGGTTCAGGGGGAAGGGCAGCTCTACAGTTGACTGGTACATTCTGCCTATCTTGGTCACATCCTGACTATCTGGCTCATCTCTTTACCATCTTCCCTCCCGGTGGCCCTTACCCTTAACTGCCCGATCCCATCTAACTCCTCAATAATAGATAACTATTATTGTCTGTAATATGTAAATACAAATAAATAAAAATGTATAAAGATGGGCAAAAATGTAAAGTCAAGTCACCAACTTAAATAAAGGTGACCAATTTAATTAGTAAATAGTGAACAAAGATCAAAGTAATACTGATAGACTATGTCTCACCCATTAAATTGGAAATTTTAAAAAGTTCTGTTGCTTCCAATGTTGAGGAAGTATAAAATGGTAGTCTTTTGGAGGTCAATTTGGCAGTGTCCATCAAAAGTAAAAATGTACATACTCTTTGAAACATCATATGTCTGTCAGAGAGAATTATTTGCAGACATGTACAAAGAAGTGTCAATAAGGATTTTCACTGCACCATTGTTTAGAAGAGCAAAAGATTAAAAACCATTTAAACATCCATCATTAGGGAAATAAAGGGTAATGTATTCAATACCACATAATAATATGCAGCAGTAAAAGTGAATAAGGTAGACTTATAGTGCTGACATGGAAAGATTTATAAGATGTATTTCTATATGAAAAAGCATGGATAGAACAATATATGCAGCTTAATTATACTTATATACCTCCTATGTGTGTGTGCACATGTACAAATGTATAGAAAAAACTCTAGAAGTTACACACCAAACTGTAACTGTGGTTATCATAGAGGAGGTTCTGTGATTGGGTATGAGGAAGAAAGAAGGCAAAGATGACTTTTTTATACTCGCTATAATTCTGTATTGTATAATCACTTAATAGATTATTTTTAGTTAATTAACATATTGTTTTAAGAAGGTAACATATCATTAGCTCATGCATTTTTATAAAAAAGTATTTTATCCCAACTTGAGTGATATCATAGGCCTTGGGAGTTCATCATCACCATGGTAAATAAAATATTTTTTGCCTCCTTTTTGGGAAGGATTTATTTCCTTTAAATACCACAACCTCTGATCCTCTCTTTCCTGGCCTGGAGCCTTCTCTTTTCCTAATGAATGTAAGGACAGCTACCAGGAGATATATTCACAATCTTCCAAGTCATTGAAGGTCAGGGGACTGAGGATAGCTTAAATTCTCTGCCATCACTCCCATTTTAGCTAGTGGATTTACTTCCTCACTACCCAAGCTGATGCTTTAAAATTTTATATTCTGGGTCCTGGCCAGGTAGCTCAGTTGGTTAGAGTATTGTCCCAATACACCAAGGTTGTGGGTTTGATTCCTGGTCAGGGCACATACAAGAATCAATCAATGAATGCATAAATGGGGAACAACAAATTGATGTTTCTTTCTCTCCCTTTCTCTTTGTCTAATATCCGCTAATCAATCAATCAATCAATCAATCAATATCTAAAATTTTATGTTCTTTCATCTCCTGTGCTCTCCTCTGGGTAACATCTATAATATTAAAAACATAATATGCTAATTAGACTGGACAGCCAAACGACCTTCCAGATGAAGCCTCGATGGCAGGGGCCTAGGCAGAGGCAGTTAGGGACGATCAGGCAGGCAGGCAGGCAAGTGGTTAGGGGCGATCAGGCAGGCATGTGAGTGGTTAGGGGCGATCAGGCAGGCATGTGAGTGGTTAGGGGTGATCAGGCAGGCAGGCGAGCAGTTAGGGGCAATGAGGCAGGCAGGCAGAGGTGGTTAGAGGTAATCAGGCAGGCAGGTAGAGTGGTTAGGGGCAATGAGGCAGGCAGGCAAGTGGTTAGGGGTGATCAGGCAGGCAGGCAGGTGAGTGGTTAGGGGCGATCAGGCAGGCAGGTGAGTGGTTAAGGGTGATTAGGCAGGCAGGCAGAGTGGTTAGGGGCAATCAGGCAGGCAGACAAGTGGTTGGGGGCAATGAGGCAGTCAAGCAGAGTGATTAGGGGCGATCAGGCAGGCAGGCAAGCGAGCAGTTAGGAGCCAGCAGTCCTGGATTGCGAGAGGGATATCTGACTGCCAGTTTAGGCCCAATCCCACAGGGGTCCTACATCCCCTGAGGGGTCCCGGATTGTGAGAGGGTGCAAGCCTGGTTGAGGGACCCCCTCCCCCCAGATTTCGTGCACCGAGCCTCTAGTAATTATATAAAGAGGTCAGTGAGGAAAATGATTTGGGTAACTTACACCAGGACAATTAGTTCTATGTGATTGAAAGCTGGCTAGTTGGATTTTATTCTCTTTCAAAGATAATGACCATATTTCCTTTTAAAAAAGGTTACACTTGGTGGCCTGGTGCATAAATCAATATCCAACAAACCTCCCCCCCTCCCCCAAATGTGTAATGTTAACAAAATGAGATACATTTGTAGGCCCTTTGGGTACTTTGTTTGAATGACCCTTCTCTTTCCCTCCTGACCTGTACTCTACACACTGTATATCAAAATTTAGAGCATCGGTTCTCAACCTGTGGGTCGCGACCGCTTTGGGGGTCGAACAACCCTTTCACAGGGGTCACCTAAGACCATGGGAAAACACATATATAATTACATATTGTTTTTGTGATTAATCACTATGCTTTAATTATGTTCAACTTGCAACAATGAAAATATATCCTGCATATCAGATATTTACATTATGATTGATAACAGTAACAAAATTCCAGTTATGAAGTAGCAATGAAAATAATTTTATGGTTGGGGGTCACTACAACATGAGGAACTGTATTAAAGGGTCGCAGCATTAGGAAGGTTGAGAACCACTTATCTAGAGGCTTTAATTTTCCCCCCTTTAGACAATTAATTTGTGTTTCATTCATACTGTGCAAACCCTGCTTCTGTGTCCTAAGCAGAAGAGAGTTTAGTGTCTAAAAACTGACTCTTAAACAAGATGGCACCAAAACCAACTCCCATCTCTTCTGCCAGCCCAAGGAGCATTTCTCAGATATTTTACAGGCAGTCTTTAAAAACAAAGCTTTACCTAATCTGATGTCAGTAAAGTTATACTTGATTTACATCCCTGTGAAGATGGTTACCCAGCACACTCTCAAACAAATTTTGAAGTTAACACTTTTGCTGGAGTCTCTCTCTCTCTCTCTCTCTCTCTCTCTCTCTCTCTCTCTCTCTCTGAAATGGGGAAATTTCCTTTAAACACATTGAAATACCTGTCATAGTTTTGGGCAATTTGTGTATACATACATTATGATGTCAATTGCACATCACACAGAAAACCATTTTCATTAAATGAGAATAAAGATCTATGCAGCGATATATCTTGCTCTTTTGTGTGACTTAGATTACTCCCCCTTTTCAGGATTTACTACTCTTGCCTCTTGTATCTTTCTGGTGGTCAGTGAGTTAAGTGCCTGCAACTTCACTCCCTCCACAGGGTGACATGTGACCCATCAGGCCAGACAGAAAACTTAACAGAGAGGGATTGATATGAATGCTGAGAGGGAGTGGTCTCTGCAAGGAAGATAAAATTCAAGAGCTGCTGGGGGTCATCTCTCTTACCACATGGGTAGAATTTGCCTGAGTGTGACTTCAGCAAAGAGAAAAGCAGAGCCAAGAGAAGAACAGATGGATGGAAGATAGATGGATGTATAGATGAACAGGTAAATATATAGATAGATACCTGGTGATGTAATTTGAACTTGGAACCAATCATACTTAGAGAGTCACCTCTCTGACTTCCCAACTGTATGAGGTATAAATTTCCTTTTATGCCTAAGCTAGTTTGAGTTAGATTTATGTTGCTTTCAAATTAAAGTGCTATGATGAATGCAGGCTATTTGGTCTATTTACTGTTCATTGTATTGGTTGGAAGGGTATTACATTCTATTTCAAAGCTAATTCACACACAGCAGATGCACAGAATATATAAAAGAAATACAGAACTATGGAATAAGATGAACCTACAATCAAAGGGTTCCATTCTTTCTTTTTTTTTGTCTCTATTTAGCAAACTTATTCTAAGGAAGAGAGACCCATTCAAACAAGTTGAAGGAATAGGACTTGATTGATCTTGCAGAATCCTACATTAGGAAATAGGGCTCTGGAACGGAATATTGGACAGTCAGGTCTGAGGTCCCTCTACAGCAGCGGTTCTCAACCTGTGGGTCGCGACCCCTTTGGGGGTCGAATGACCCTTTCACAGGGGTCGCCTAAGACCATCGGAAAACACATATATAATTACATTTTGTTTTTGTGATTAATCACTATGCTTTAATTATGTTCAACTTGTAACAATGAAATTGGGGGTCACCACAATATGAGAAGCTGTATTAAAGGGTCGCGGCATTAAGAAGGTTGGGAACCACTGCTCTACAGCAAGCATTACAAACTTGCGGTCCCTGGGCCACATGCAGCCCACAACAAATATATATTTTTTTTAAGGCAACAAATATTTTTGCAGCCCAGCCAATATAACAGTATGTAAGAAATGTTTTAATAAAAATTCATAACTTAATTTTTACAATATCCTGTTATATATAATTATTAATAATGAATTACAATGTTTGTTAATGACTGATTACTATAATCGTGTTTCATTCATTTCCCTTACACGCCTTGTGCACAGCCGCACTATTTCTCTCCACCAATACTAGCAGGGAGTATTTTAGCAGCCGATTGCCATATCATTAGTCTTGGACTGACTTGTTTGGTGTGCACAACAGGAAATATTTCGCTTTTGGAGAACAAGTAAAATAGGTTTATTTGCGTTGCACTTATTAATTTGTGCAGTTATTCAGTGTCTGGTAAGTTAATGTACAAGAAAAAAATATTAATTTTTATTAAAATGTCCTATTATTTTATGTTAACGATTACTCATTTATTTCAGCCCTTTGTTTTTTGCATGTCTCTATCAAAATAAGCCTACATTTCTATGAAAATTGAAGCTTTGGTTTTTGGCGGTCCACATAAACTTAAATCTTGTTTGTTTGGCCCATGTTAGCCTTTGAGTTTGACATGCTTGCTCAGGGTCACATGAGTTTTTATCTAGAGGAAACTCCCTTCTTCCAGTGGCTGTGGCCAAAACACCTCATGTCCTTCTCTCCTCCATGGGGTACAGATTGGTTCAAGGGTCCCTTTGCAGTGAGCCATCTCCCTTTATTTCCAGGACTGCAAACGTAGCAAGTGCCAAAAGGATGCTGTGTCATTCACAGCTTTCCTTACTGTGCTGAAGTCATGCTCTACCTACCGATTGGGAAGTGGGACAATCTGCCCTGTTTCAGTGATGGCAATTCCATCCATCTGGAAGCTCAGGTTCTTGGAGTCATACTGACTCCTGACTTTTTCTCACACTTCACTCAGCCCAGGAAGTTCTGTTGGCTCTCCCTCAAAAATATATCCAGAGGTCTGCAACTCCAGGGCTATCAATTAACCAGCCCAGTCCAAAGCACCAGCATCTCTCACTGTGTGATTGCAACAGCCTCCTACCTATATCTCTGCTTCTGTCTTTGTGGGGGAGGAACAAACTTTCCTCTACCCTCAAGGTTCTTTTGGCTGGGCTTATAATCAAGTAGCCATGAGACAGATTAACAAGAGAAAATTACCAAATTTAATACATATGGGAACATGAGAGAGTCAGAGACCCCACATGCAGGAGAGCTTCAGAGACAGAAAAGGGAACATGGGTCATTGCAAGATGATAAGAAGAGCAGATGTTTAGTAAATAGAAGTTTGTCCTGCCCTCCAGAAGGTCTGAAAAGGTTATCTCTGATAATCGCCTGTTATGGGCAAGGCCCCTAATCCAAGTATTTTCAGGTAGTCAAAGGAGGGGCAGATCTGTTTCTCTTGAGACTGAAGTTAAAATTTCCCTTAGCTCAAAACAATTCACATACCACAGAAGCACATCTTGGGGTAACTAGCTCTGAACCTCCAAAACATTGATGTAGCTAAGTAAACTGAAGACAGGAGGGACTGGAGTTTCTGGGTGTTGGTTTAGATGTCATGGGATGAAGGACCTTTTAGAAACTGATTGGCAGAATAGAGAATAAGTACATTGATCAATTTTTTTCTTTAATATATTTTTTTAGAGAGAGAGAGAGGAAGAGAGAGGGATGAAGGGGAGAAGAGGAGGGAGGGAGGGGGAGAGAGAAAGAGAGAGAGAGAGAGAAGAGAAACATTGATGTGAGAGCCAAACATTATTTGGCTGCCTCCTGCATTGGATCTGCAACCTCTTGGTGCATGAGATGATGCCCAACTAACTGAGCCACACTGGCCAGGCCTACACTGAGCAATTTTGTTAAGGAATAAATGACGGAAGTGATGTGAAGAAAGAAGAGTTGAATAATGACTTGAAAGGTAACTGGGAATAAAATGGATTATTAATGCTTACTGGAAAGTTGAAGAACAGCTTCTGTTTATTAGAGAAGATGTTCTGGAAATGAGGACTCATAGTCTTCTTTAAGTGTCAGACCTGCTTTTCAGGTATCAAGTGATTGTCGATGATTCGGGATATGAATAAGGGAGACTCAGCAGTTAAGAAATTCTGCCCCAGCAGGATGGCTGCTTACTGGCTAGAGGCAAACTGATCTTAACAGATTTCTCCTGGGCCAGGAAAATCAAGCGACATAAGTCTAGAGCTCAGGGCATTTTCTGAACAGTACTAAGCCAGCACTATTTCTGCTGTCCCTGAGGCCTGATGGACATCTCAGTGCCTGTGATGTAATTCTCATGCCTATATTGGACTATGATTGCTTTAGGGTTGCCTCAGTTCCCTATGCATTCTCTGAGGCAAGTCCTGTAACTGAAGATGATCTGTGTATCTCATCCTTGCCCCATCAAAGAGTCCAATGAATTCAGGAGATAATTTTCTCTATGTTTTATGTGCTTGACGATAGTATGTAGATATTGCAGAGTATGCATTGGGAAGAAAGAGACCAGGGACAATAGATAACAGGGAGTCATATGAGTATGGATGGTTATTGATTAAACACTAGTGAACTCACTGCCTGAAAGAAATAGAGTCAGTTAAGTTTCTGAATGAGAGGGGTGTGGTCAAGTTGAAAGAGCATTCGAATGGGATCCCAGAGGACCTAAGCTTTCCCATCAATGAGCTGTGTGACCTCTTGCTTTGCCTCAGTTTTAATTAGATTCTAAGTTTATGGGGCTTTTCCCTGGACAAGACCCTGTTTTGTCAGACTCTGAAGGTTACAAAATGAGTCAGACATTGCCCCTTCCCTCATGAGCCTGACAGAGTGAGACCGTGGAGCTTCAAAGACAGGTACCCGACTAACTCCACCTGAAGTAGAGCAGGACTGGGATGCTTCCTCTGTTTGGATGTAAATTAATTGAATGCTCACGATGAGTGGTAGATTTTAAAGAGTCTCTCCAGCTGCATGTGAATTTGCAGCTTTTGCTTTTCTATGCTTGAAGCAGGGTTACCTTCACCTGTTTCCTAATACTGTGGAAGGCCAACCAGGCCGAAGTCCCACAATTGGGAGTCGGTGAGGTACGGTGAATGTCTCTGTGCATGTGGGCTAACAGAGGTAGTGACAAACATACAGGGGCTATAGAGGGGAAAGAGGATGTGGGCAGTGCTGATGGCCCTTTAGCTGGAGCTGGTCTTAATGAAAGAAACCGCAACAACAGTGCTGGAATCCTCCCTGCACTTTATGTATTTAAACTGATTTACAACTTCCCTTTGCCCTCTCCTCTTCTAGTTTCCTTCTTACTTCCTTATCTATTCTTTCCAGGACTTAAAAAGTGAGACAAACAAACCTCAAAGGTGTAGGGTTTCTTTCCCCGTTCTTCCCCTTGCCAGCAGAGAGCACATTTTTTTAGCATGTTTGCTTCATGTGAATCTCTCAGCATCTGCTTCTAGCTTTTCCTCTGTTTCCCTCCCTCTTCTTCTCTTCCCTCCCTTCCCTTACCTCTGACTCACTCTTCTCTTTCTCTCCTCCCTTAGTCTTCGTCTCTATATCCATCTCCCCTTTCCTTATAAGCCTGTTACAAGATCTGAAAACCCTGATTATTTTATCTCTGAAACTTGCAGACAGCAAACTGATCTGATGCAAGAGAAATGACACGTTGCCATGCCATCTCAATTTAGTCCTCTGAATCTTCTCAGAAATATTTCACAGAGCAAGAAAATGTTATAGTCTAATTTTTTTTTTCAACCATAGGCAGCCTGCATTTCTTTTTCCCCCCTGAGACGTCACTGACAGCTTTATCCAATTTTCAGCCAATCTAAAAAATGTTTTCCTTAAGAGCTTTAAGGTTTCTCCTTAAAAATCACAGTTTTTAAAAAATATATTTTTATTGATTTCAGAGACAAAGGAAGAGAGAGAGAGAGATAGAAACATCAATGATGAGAGAGAATCATTGTTTGGCTGCCTCCTGCAAAGCCCCCTATTGGGGACTGAGCCTGCAACCCAGGCATGTGCTCTTGACCAGAATTGAGCCTGGGACCCTTCAGTCTGAAGGCCAACGCTCTATCCACTGAGCCAAACCAGCTAGGGCTTAAAAACCACAATTTTTCAAGGAAAGAGCTCCTATAATGGAACAGACCGATGGGATAGAGTCTGTTGGTTTGGCTTTAAGTTATAACATTGTGGTTTTTGTTTGAGGATTAAAAAAATAAAAAACAAAATAAAAAACCTCCCCAAGCAGTGAGAATATAGTTCCTTTCCTCAGCCCATAGCTATTTTGACTGGGTGTCTGTCTATTCAGGCAGTCATCCATTTATCCACTCACTGTTTCAATAATTTATTTACTGACTATGAGGGACAGGCTCTGGAATACAGAGAGGTCCTCAGTTTCTTGGAGTACCTTTTTGTCAGTGAGACAAATAATCAAATAAAAAAAAATTAAACAAGATGATTTGAGATGTGCTATGAAGACAACAAAAGAAGTTGATGTGATCTGGAGTGGGAGTGGGGGGCTAATTTTGGGAGGTGAGAGGAGGCCTGTTTCCGGAGGAAAAGCAAACCCTTAAAGTCCTGATGAGAAGAAGGACTACTTCCATGCACACATCTGGGTGAGGGATGGGTGATAGACAAAACCAGAAATCCTTGAAAAAAATGTTCTAAAAGGAGTTAAAGTGAATTTTACTGACATTTCTGTTTTACCCAATGCCCTCCTCTTCCTCCTCCTCCTCTTTGTTATTTACTTTCTATGTTATGTTCTTCCCCCTAATTGCTCACTGTGCTCTTTCTCTATCATTGAGTCTTGAGTCTGACCCAATTTGAAAGAATTTAGTGCCAGAATTCATTTAAGAGGCAGCCTGAGAGTGGCAGGGCCTCTGACTTCTGTGACCCTCAAGTTGATCAGCAGTTCTCAAACTTTTCAGTGCACCAGAATCACCGGGAGGACTTGTTGAAACATAGATTTCTGGCCCCACTTCAAGAGTTTTTGATTTGATGGGTTTGGGTAGGGCTAACAGTTTGGTATTGCTGAAAGGTCCCCAGGCACTGCTGATCCTGCTGGTGTGGGATCATACTTTGAGAACCACTGGCTTAGATGCCCCAGTTGACTGAGGGAGTAGGGCCAGCTGACCGAGGCCTGAGGGCACATGCACAACCCACTGTTAACCATGCAGGAGAGGGCACAGGCAGGTCCTCTGCTCTCCGTTTCCCCCCCGGCCCCCCCCCCCACCCCCCCAACCCGACACACACACCTGCCCCACTGCTGGGATTTCCTCAGGCTCTGTTGGGAGATCCTCATGATGGTCCTCCTTGTGTATATTTTGACTTTAGGTCAAATTTTCCATCAATCTGATCTGATCTCTTCTGCTTTTTATCTATCAGAAATTCCTCCAAGTTCCTGGTACATTCTTGCACTCCTGCATGTTTTTAAAACTTGTTGTGATTTTGTTGTTATTTTGGAGTAAGGAAAAGTAAATAGGTGGGCATTGTCGACCATTTTGAAGTGGAAGTTCATATATTGCCTTAAAACTTTGGATAAGTAAAAGGAAAGCATGAGGGAATACAAATAAAAATGAATTCCTTCTAAAAGGAGGCATGTTCTCCAAGTGCTTTAAGAAATTTCTTTCATGGTCAGTCAGATGGACAATTTAATAGCTATATTTTCCTTTCTCTCTCTTTTTTCTTTTTAAAATTTAAGTTCTTTATTGTTTAATGTACTACATAAGTCCCTCTTTCCCCCCATTGACCTCTCACCAGCCACCCCCAACCCCCAGCACATGCCCTCACCACCCCGCCCCCCTGCCCCGTCTGTGTCCATTGGTTATGGCCATATGTGTGCATACAGGTCCTTTGGTTGATCTCTTACACCCTCACCCCCTACCTTCCCTCATAGGTTGGCCTTCTACAGTATTAGGAAACAGGTGAAGGTAACCCTGCTTCAAGCATAGAAAAGCAAAAGCTGCAAATTCACATGCAGCTGGAGAAACTCTTTAAAATCTACCACTCATCATGAGCATTCAATTAATTTATACCCAAATTGATGACAGGTGTGAGATGGTACCTCATTGTTGTTTTGATTTGCATCTCTTGAATGATTAGTGACTTTGAGCATGTTTTCATATGTCTCTTGGCCTTCTGTATGTGCTCTTTTGAAAGGTGTCTATTTAGGGTCTTTGCCCATTTTTTGATTGGATTGTTTGTCTTCCTTTTGTTAAATTGTAGGGGTTCCCTGTAAATGTTGGAGATTAAACCCTTATCAGAGATAACATTGGCAAATATGTTCTCACATGCAGCGGGCTTTCTTATTGTTTTGTTGATGGTTTCTTTTGCTGTACAGAAGCTTTTTATTTTGATATAGTCCCAATTTGTTTATTTTCTCCTTAGTTTCCATTGCCATAGGTGCTCTATCAGTGAAGATATTGCTTTGGCATATGTCTGAGATTTTGCTGCCTGTGGATTCCTCTAATATTTTTATGGCTTCCCGTCTTACATTTAAGTCATTTATCCATTTTGAGTTTATTTTTGTGTATGGTTTAAGTTGGTGGTCTAATTTCATTTTTTTTTGCATGTATCTGTCCAATTTTCCCAACACCATTTATTGAAAAGACTGTCTTGACTCCATTGTATGCACTTGCCTCCTTTGTCAAATATTAATTGAGCATAATGGCTTGGGTCTATTTCTGGGTTGTCTGTTCTGTTCTATTGGTGTATATGCCTGTCCTTGTGCCAGTACCAGGCAGTTTTGAGAACAGTGGCTTTGTAATACAGCTTGATATCTGGTATTAAGATCCCTCCTACTTTGTTCTTCTTTCTCGAGATTGCTGCAGCTATTCAGGGTCTCCTTTTTGTTCCAGATGCATTTTTAGAGAGTTTGTTCTAGATCTTTGAGGTATGCTGTCGGTATTTTAATGGGAATTGCATTGAATCTATAGATTGCTTTGGGTAGTATGGACATTTTAATGATGTTGATTCTACCAATCCATGAACAGGGAATATTCTTCCATCTGTTTATATCTTCCTCTATCTGTTTTATCAGCATTCTGTAATTTTCTGAGTACATGTCCCTTATCTCCTTGGTTAAATTTATTCTTAGGTACCTTAATTTTTGTGTTGCAATGGTAGATGGTTTTTTTTTTTTTTTAGTTTCTCTTTCTGTGAGTTCATTGTTGGTGTATAAAAAAACCCATAGATTTCTGGTTGTTAATTTTGTATCCTGCTACATTGCTGAATTCATTTATTAAGTCTAGTAGTTTTTTTTAATGGAGTCTTTAGGGTTTTCTAAGTACAATATCATCTCATCTGCGAATAATGACAATTTTACTTCTTTCCAATTTGGATGCCTTTTATTTCTTCTTTTTGTCTGATGGCTAT
Organism: Myotis nattereri; assembly: GCF_964212035.1. Classification (NCBI taxonomy): domain Eukaryota; kingdom Metazoa; phylum Chordata; class Mammalia; order Chiroptera; family Vespertilionidae; genus Myotis; species Myotis nattereri. The sequence goes on from NC_138075.1 coordinate 97,349,380, forward strand.
GGGTAGCACCTCCAGTACTATATTAAACAGGAGTAGTGAAAGTGGGCATCCTGTCTTACTCCTGTTTATAGGGGAAATGGTTTTAACTTTTGTCCATTGAGTATGATGTTTGCTGTAGGTGTGTCATTTAAGGCTTTTATTATGTTGAGGTATGATCCCTCTATTCCCACTTTGCTGAGAGTTTTTATCAAGAAAGGGTGTTGGATTTTGTCAAATGCTTTTTCTGCATCAATTGATATCATTATGAGATTTTTGTCTTTCAATTTGTTTATGTGATGTATCACGTTTATTGATTTGGGATATTGTACCAGTCTTGCACCCCTGAGATAAATCCCACTTGATTATGGTGTATGATCTTTCTAATGTAATGCTGGATCTGATTTGCTAGGATTTTGTTGAGGAGTTTAGCATCTATGTTCATCAGGGATATTGGCCTATAATTCTTTTTCTTTGTGGTGTCTTTATCTGGTTTTGGGAATAGGGTAATGCTGGCTTCATGGAAAGAGCTAGGAGGTGTGCTTTCCTCTTGAATTTTTTGAAATAGTCTGAGAAGGATAGGTTTTAGTTCTTCTTTGAATGTTTGGTAAAACTCCCCTGTGAAGGCGTCTGGCCTTGGACTTTTGTTTGCTGGAAGCTTTTTGATGACTGCTTCAATTTCCTCCTTAGTTATAGGCCTGTTTTGATATTTTGATTCTTCTTGATTGACTTTTGGAAGGTCATATTTTTCTACAAATATATTAATTTCCTCTAGGTTATTAAGTGTGTTGGAATAGAGTTGTTTATAGTATTTTTTAATGATCCTTTGTATTTCTGTGGGGTCTATTGTTATTTCTCCTCTTTCATTTCTGATTTTGTTTATTTGGGTCCTCTCTCTTTGCTTCTTGGTGAGCCTGGCTAGAGGTTCATCAATCTTGTTTATGCTTTCAAAGAACCAGCTCTTGGTTTCATTGATCTTTTGTATTGTTTTTTTTGGTCTCTATGTCATTTATTTCTGCTCTGCTCTTTATTATCTTCCTCCTTCTGCTCACTCTGGGCTTTTCTTGTTGTTATCTTTATAATTCTTTAAGCTGTAGAATTAGATAATTTATTACCATTTTTTCTTGTTTTCTGAAATAGGCCTGTATTGTTATGAACTTCCCTCTCGGGACTTCTTTCTCTGTGTCCCATAGGTTTTGGGTTGTTGTGTTATCACTTGCTGGAAGCCAGTCCATCCTTGCTGCTTGACACAGTCGCTGCAGGGAAGAAACATCTGCACAGCATATGTTTCAAGGGACCTGGCATATATGGCTTGCTGTTCTTAATATGTTTGCTCCCCTTCTTAGTGCTATGTGTTTTAACCAAGATCACCTTTCCGAGAAAGGTTGTTTCCCCAGGTGGGGATTTTTCCCTGGAGTTAGGGATTAACTGGACTAAGGAAGGGAATAAAACCCCTTAACTAAGTGCCAGGAGGGTAATTAATCACTTTAACTATGAACAATCACACTTAAGCTACATAATCTTTACTTAGGATAATCTCCTTCAGTTACTTCCTTGTAGCTCAGGGGTCCTCAAACTATGGCCCGCAGACCACATGCAAATACAAATATTGTATTTGTTCCCATTTTGTTTTTTTACTTCAAAATAAGATATGTGCAGTGTGCATAGGAATTTGTTCATAGTTTTTTTTTTAAACTATAGTCCGGCCCTCCAACGGTCTGAGGGACAGTGAACTGGCCCCCTGTTTAAAAAGTTTGAGGACCCCTGTTGTAGCTTAACAGAACAATAGAGTAGTGACCTTGGAATGGAGATAACAAACACTCTAACCTTTGGAATAGAATGGATAGGATTAAAATCAACTGGTATAAATACAGATGTAACAGGAGAATAAAGACAGAACCTGGCTGAAGAACCTGGCTAGAGAACCTGGCTGGAGAACCTGGCTATAGAACCTAGGCTGCTGATCAACTGAATGCTGTCTCCGTGTCATTCCTTCTTTGCCAACTCCGTCCACACCTTTGGGAACCCCTGGACCTGTTGCGGTTGGACCCCAACAATCACTGTCATTTGTTTCCAGGATGTTTTTAATTTCTTCTTTGATCTCTTTGCTAACCCAGTCATTGTCTAATAGCATGTTATTCAGCCTCCAAGTGTTTGAATTTTTTTTTATTGTTTTTGCTTTAGTTGATTTCTAATATTTCACCATTGTGGTCTGAGAAGATGCTTGATATGATTTCAATCTTCTTTAATTTGGAGAGACTTGGCCTGTGATCCTATATGTGATCCATCCTTGAAAATGTCCCATGTGCACTTGAAAAGAATGTATTTTCTGTAGCTTTGGGATGAAATGTCCTGAAAATGTCAATTAAGTCCATCTGATCTAGTGAGTTATTTAGGATAGCTGTTTCTTTGCTGATTTTTCATCTAGAAGATTTATCCAATGATGTCAGTGGGATTTTAAATTCCCCTACTGTGATTGTATTGCTGTTGATTTCCTCCTTGATATCTTCCAGAAGTTTTTTTATGCATTTGTGTGCTCCTGTATTGAGTGCATATAAGTTTACCAAAGTTGTATCCTCTTGCTGTATTGATCCCTTTAATATTATGAAGTGGCCTTCCTTATCTCTTGTTATGGCCTTCACTTGGAGGTCTATTTTGTCAGATATAGGTATTGCTACCCCAGCGTTTTTTCATTTCCACTTGCCTGGAGGATATTTTCCGTCCCTTCACTTTCAGTCTGTGTGTCTCTTATTCTGAGGTGGATCTCTTGTAGACAACAAATATATGGCTCATGCTTTCTTATCTATTCAGCCATTCACTATCTTTAATTGGAGCACTTAGTCCATTTACATTTAAAGTTATTATTGATATGTACTTGTTTGTAGCCATTTTTATTTTTTGCCTGTGTTCCTTCTCCCCCCTCCCCTTTTTCCTTCTTTTTATAACAGTCCCTTTAGCATTTTTTGCATTGCTGGCTTGGTAGTGATAAACTGCCTCAGCTTTTCTTTGTCTGTGAAGCTCCTAATTTCCCCTTAAATTTTCGATGATAGCCTTGCTGGATAGAGTATTCTTGGATTCAGTTCCTTATTTTGCATCACTTTGTATACTTCCTTCCATTCCTTTCTGGCCTGATGTGTTTCTGTTGAGAAATCATTTGATAATCTAATGGGAGATTCCTTGTAGGTAATTTTGTGTCTATCTCTTGCAGCCTTTAAGATCTCTCTTTGTCGTTAATGTTTGCCATTGTAATTATGATGTGTCTTTTTGTGTTTATCTTGTTTGGGATTCTCTGTACTTGTGTGACTTTTTTCTTCCCCAAATCAGGGAAGTTTTCTGACATTATTTCTTCAAATAGGTTTTCTAGTCCTTGTTCTTTTTTTTTGTTGTTCTGGCACCCCTATTATACATATGTTGCTTTGTTTCATGTTGTCCCAAAGCTCCCTCAGGCTCTCCTGTTGTCTTTTTCTTTCTCCAACTGCAGTTCAGATTGGGTGTGTTTTGCTTCCCTAACTTCTAATTTGCTAATTCGGTCTTCTGCTTCTCCTAGTTTACTGTTGAAAGCTTCCAAGTGTTTTTTATTGTAGCTATATCACTCTTTATTTCTCTTGGTTCTTACGTAAGTTGTTGATTTTCTCATCATCCCATTTATGAACGGTTTGACCCTTATTCTGAATTCTTTTTCTGACACATTGTATGCCTCCATTTCATTTAGTTCCTTTTCTGACAATTCCTCCTTTTCTTTCCTTTGAGGGTTGTTCTTCTGTCTCTCCATTTTTGCTCTCACTGAAGGATCTAGGTGTTGAATTACACAGGGCCTGAGGCTTAAGTGGAGGGAATGGTGGCAGGTCATGTGGTTGTGGGTGGCGGCAGCTCCTCTTGTGGTCACAGGGCAGCGGCTGCTCCTCGGACAGTCATGGGTAGTAGCTGCTCTCCACGCAGTCGCTGGCTGCTCCCTGGGGGTTGCGGTGTGGCTGCTGGTTCCCCGTGCAGTTGTGGGTGGCAGCTGCTGGCTCCCCTCACGTGCAGTCATGGGCAGTGACTGCTGGCTGCCTGCGAGGTCTTGGACAGCATGTATTTTCTCCTATAAGCCCCTGAATTTATTTTTTTGGGGTCAATCCTCACTCGAGGATATTTTTCCCATTAATTTTTAGAGAGAGTGAAGGACAGAGACAGAGAAACATCAATGTGAAAGCGACACATTGATTGGTTGCCTTCTGCACATACCAGGGATCCAGGCTGCATCTGAGGTACTTGCCCTTGACTGGGAATCAAACACACCAGCCTTCAGTCGGCAGTATGATGCTCCATCCACTGAGCAAAACTGGCTATGGCTGAATTTCTTTCTAGATTCTTTTGGGCTTTAGGAAAACAGGGGGAAAGGCAAGAAGCGGTAAAAAGTGCAGACAAAGCTTTACTAACCAACAAATCCATTTTATTTTTTCCTGTTTTGAGTAACGATAATTACAGTCAAGGTTTCTCACTGTGATCCTGTGATCCTCAGACAATGACATTGGCTTGGCTAAATTTTAAGAGTATTTTTCCTCTTTTTTTAAAAAAAAATTCTTACCCAAGGATATGTTTTATTCATTTTACAGAGAGAGAGAGAGAAGGGAGAGATCACTGACTGTGAATCCAATCATGTATTTTGGTGTATGGGATGATGTTCCCACAAACTAAGCCACCCAGCCAGGGCAAGAGGATTCCTCTTTGGAAAACTATGTCTCGGAAGGGTTCTCTTTGAAATTGGAGGTTCAGATGGAAGCTGGAGAACTGGAGCCCAGAGAGACTGGGGAAGAACCAGATTGTGCTGAGGCCTCAGGTGTTGCCACACAGGCTGGTCTGAGTCAGCTACTGGCCTGACAGGATAAGTTCACTCTCTCCTGAGAGAGCCACACAAGCTAGTAGTAATCCTCAGATCAATCTTGAAAGGCCATATTTCTGTTGTTCCACACATGGCCAGGAAGTTAGTTTCTGTTCAGAGATCAGTTGCCTTTTTGTCTTCTAGTTTCTTCCCAGAGGACCGAGAGCCTCAGAATACACACCTTGAGGAGAGTTTACAGTGGGCTCATATGTTTGCTGAAACAAGTTTTCCCCTGAAGGTCAGTCAGGTTGATGTGATTTTTAAGATTATGGAATGGAAACTTGACTTGGGATGGTGAACACACAATACAGTATACAGATGATGTGTTGTAGAACTGTGCACCTGAAACCTGTATAATTTATTAACCAGTGTCATCCCAATAAGTTTAATAATAATAAAAAAAGATTATGGAATGGAAAAAAACAACCTCATATCATCTGTCCTGTTGACATTTTGGAGAAATTTTTAAATTTCTGTTTCTTTAATTGGCCTGAAAATATGCTGAGTGAAAAGATTTTTTGGTAAGTGTTTTAACTAAGATGAGAGAACTACATTTCCGTCTGAAAAGTTTATTTTGTGTCTCAAGCTGGCCAATTATTAGCCTGTGCCTGAACAACTTAGTCTAAGAGGCACTTAGTAATGGAGAGAGAATTAAAAAATAAAAGCAATTTTCAGAGTACAGAGATAAGGGGAAAGCTGAAAAAGTGGTATTTCACCCTTCAAGGTTGTAGATAAGCTGTGATCAAGCTATGGAATATATCTACTTGATAATTTGAGCTCATTCTACTACTTAACCAGCTCAGTGGACTGAAGTTCTCAATGATTAGGTGGATATGATCATATCAAGACAAGCTACACTTAAGGACAAAAACAATTTATTAGAGAACATGGTGGCTGGCAGGACAGGAATGTGGGAGAGTGTGTGAGTGAGTAAGGGAGGGAGAGGGAAGTGTGTGTGTGTGAGTGAGGGACAGTTAGATCTGGCAGGAGTCTTGGGGGCTGGCGGATCAGGCTCTCCTGGACAAAGAGCCCCTGCTACCAGCGCTCCCCAAGCAGGCGGAGCTCTGGTGCAGAAAACCACACTATCTTGAAGTGGGGAGCAGCACCAGCTAGGAGCTCAGCCTCACACCACCCAGACTAACCTTGGACACCACCCCAGACCCACACAGTGAACTGCAAGTGAAAGGAACCTCAAGTGTGACCCTGCCCAGGCTCTGGGACCTCACAGGGAATCTCATGCCAGGGGGATTCTGTGCATGCCCCACTGAACCCGAGTGCCTGCAGCTGACACTTGTGAGACCAGATCAAGGGGGAAGGGAGAACAACTCAAAAGAGAGACAATCAAGGCATGAGATTCAAGGCAGACCCAGTCTTTGGGCTAAGGAGTCCCTGACCTCTGGACTTCTAGGGGCTTCAACCTCTTGGACATCAAAAAGGTTGCCTGGGCCAGAAAGGGACAGTGACTCACATTCACCTGCACTAGAGCAGCTTTCAGGAGACCCAGGATAGTTACACCAAGGGACCAGATTCAACAACATCAGAGCAAACTCCAGTGAGCCCCAACCTCACTGGCAGCAAGTCAGAGGGGGTATTTTTCCCACAAACAGGACATCAAAAATCAAGTCATGATTAAAACAGGAGAGCCCAGAAAATACACCCAAGGGGCACTCCTAGAACATCCAGCTTAGGTGAACAGAGATTGCACCACTGGACCCCTCAAGGCACTTTCTATATTAGGCCAGCCCACAAAGACTGGGAGGCACAACAATTCTATCTAATATGTAGAAGCAAATACAAAGAAACAGCTAAAATGGAGAGACAAAGAAGCAACCCCCAAATAAGAGAAAAGAAGGAATCTCCAGAAAAAAGAAATAAATGAAATAGAGGCAAACAACCTATCAGACATAGAATTCAAAGCAATGGTTATAAAGATGCTAAAGGAACTTAGTGCAAATTAGAACATCATGAAAAGGGAAATAGAGGTCATGAATAAGAACCAGACAGAAATGAAGAATGATATATCTGACATTAAGAATACACTGGAAGGTATTAAAAGTAGACTGGATGAAACAGGGATCAAATCATCGATTTGGAAGACAAGGTAGAAATAAATACCCATTTAGAGCAGCAAATGGAAAAAAAATTAAAAAATCAGGATAATAGATTCAGGGAGCTCTAGAACAACAACACTCGCATCATAGGAATACTTGAAGGGATAGGGAGAACAAGGAACAAAGAACCCATTTAAAGAAATAATGACAAAAAACTTTCCCAACCTTGTGAAGGAAAATGTCACAAGTTCAGGAGGCACAGAGAGTCCCAATCAAGAGGAACTCAAAAAGACTCACATCTAGACATAGCATAATTAAAATGGCAAATGTTAAAGAAAGATCTTAAAGGCAGCAAAAAGAGAGAAAATTGCCTACTAAGGAGTTCCCATTAAAATATTAACTGACTTCTCAATAGAAACACTTCAGGCCACAAGGGAGTGGCATGAAGTACTCAAAATAATGAAAACCAAGAGCCTAAATCCAAGACAACTGTATCCAGTGAGGCTATCATTTAAAATTGAAGGTGACATAAAAAGCTTTCCAGACAAAAAAAGGTTATAGGAGTAAATTACCGTCAAACCAGCAATGTAAGAAATGTTAAAGATACTACTTTAAGAAGGAGAAAAAGAGGATCATAGACACAAAGAAAAAAAAATGTCAATAAATAAATACCTATCAATAATAACCTTAAATGTAAATGGATTAAGTGCTTCAGTCAAAAGATAGAAGGTGACTAAATGGATAAGAAAACATGAACCATATATATGCTGTCTACAAGAGACCCACCTCAGAACAAAAGATACACACAGACTGAGAGTGAAGGGATGGAAAAATATATTTCATACAAATGGGAAGGGGAAAAAAGCTGGGGTAACAATACTCATATCAGACAAAATAGACTTCAAAATGAAGGCCATAAGAAGAGACAAAGAAGGCCATTTCATAATACTAAAGAGAATGATTAAACAAGAAAATATAACCCTTGTAAACATATATGCACCCAATATAGAGGCACCCATGTACATAAAAAACTTTCTTGATGGACTTTAAGGGAGAGATTGACAGCAATACAGTCATAGTAGTGGACTTTAACAGCCCTCTGACATCACTGGATAGACCTTCCAAAAATTAACTGGAAAACAGGGGCCTTGAATGACACACTAGATCAGATGGATCTAACTGATATTTACAGAACATTTCACTCCAAAGCAACAGAATATACATTCTTCTCAAGCACACAAGGAAAATTGTCCAAGATAGACCACTTGGTAGGGCATAAAACAAGTTAATACAAATTCAAGAATACATAATACCAAGCATCTCAGGTCACAATGTCATGAAACTAGAAATCAATTGAAATAAAAACACTCAAAATCAGTCAAATACATGGAGGCTAAATAGCATGTTATTAAACAATGAATGGGTTACCAATGAGATCAAGAAAGAAATTAAAAACTTCCTGGAAACAAATGAAAATGAACACACAGCCGCCCCAAACCTATGGGACATGGGAAAAGCAGTCCTGAGAGAGAAGTTCATAGAACTACTGGCTTATCTAAAAAAACAAGAAAAAGGACTAATAAAATATCTAACTAACCCCACAATTAAATGTATTAGAAAGAGAACAGCAAGAAAACCCCGAAGAAGTAGAGGGAAAGTAATAATAAAGATCAGAGTGGAAATAAATGACATAGAGAGTGAAAAAACATTAAAAAAGATCAATAAATCCAAGCGCTGGTTCTTTGAAAAGATAAACAAGATTGATGAACTCCTAGCCAGACTCTTTAAGAAACAAAGAGAGAGGACCCAAATAAATAAAATTAGAAACGAAAGAGGCAATATAACAAGACACCACAGAAGTACAAAGGATTGTAAGCAAGTACTATGAACAACTATATGCCCACAAGCTGGATAACCTGGACAAAATGGACATAGTCCTAGAAAAGTATAATCTTCCAAAACTCAATTAGGAAGAATAAGAAAACCTCAGTAGGTCAGTAACAACTGATGAAATTGAAGAAGTAATTAAAAAACTTCCAGCTAACAAAAGTCCTTGACCAGATGGATTTATAGGAGAATTTTACCAAACATTCTAAGAAAAACTAACACCTATACTCCTCAAACTAGTCCAAAAAATCCAAGAGGAAGGAACACTTCCAAGCTCTTTTTATGAAGCCATCATTATCCTAATTCTAAAACCAGATAAAGACACTACAAAAAAGAAAACTCTTAGACATTTCTTGTAGCAATATATTTACCAATACATCTAGGAGAAAATAAACAAATGGGACTACATAAAAATAAAAAGCTTCTGCACAGCAAAAGAAACCATCAACAAAACAAAAAGGGAGCCTAATGTATGGGGGAACATATTTGGCCATGATGCATCTGATAAAGGGTTAATATCCAAAATATACAAGGAACTCATACAACTTAACAAAAGGAAGACAAACAATCCAATTAAAAAATGGGCAAAGGACCTAAAAAGACTCTTCTCCAAAGTGGACATACAGAAGTCCAAGAGACATATGAAAAAATGCTTGAAGTTACTGATCATCAGAGAGATGCAAATTAAAACAACAAGGTATCTCCTCACACCTGTCAGAATGGCTACCATCAATAAATCAACAAATGACAAGTGCTGGAGAGGATGTGGAGAAAAAGAAACCCTAGTACACTGCTGGCGGGAATGCAGACTGGTGCAGCCATTATGGAAAACAGTATGAAGTTTCCTCAAAAAATTAAATATGGAATTGCCATTTGACCCAGTCATCCCATTTCTAGGAATATATCCTAAGAACCCTGAAACACCAATCAGGAAGAATATATGCATCACAGCACAATTTCATAGCAGCACAATTTACAATAGGTAAGATCTAGAAACAGCCCAAGTGCCCATCAGTAGATGAGTGGATAAAAAAGCTGTGGTTCATTTATACCATGGAATACTATGCAACAGTGAAAAAGAAGAATCTCTTACCCTTTGAGACAACATGGAAGGACCTGGAGAGCATTATGCTAAGTGAAATAAGCTAGCCAGAGAAAGACAAGTATCACATAATCTCACTCATATGTAGAATCTAATTAACAAAATAAACTGATGAAAGGAGTGGATCCAGAGACATGGAAGCATGGAACAGTGTGGAATCTTGGAGGGAAGGCAGCGGAGGGTGGGTGGGTGGGAGATAATCAACCAAAGACCTTGCTGCCTATGTCAAAAAACAAGAAAAAGAATGAATAAAATATCTAACCCCAGTACTGGAAAATGCACATTATTATTATTTTTTATTGATTTCAGAGAGGAGTGGAGAGGGAGAAAGAGATAGAAACATCAATGATGAGAGAGAATCATTGATTGGCTGCCTCCTGCACGACCCCCACTGGTGATCGAGCCAGCAACCTGGGCATGTGCTCTTGCCTGGAATCGAACCTGGGACCTTTCAGTTTGCAGGCTTACGCTCTATCCACTGAGCGAAACTGGCTAGGGCCACATTCTTTTTAAGCATACATGGGCTAATTAAAAAATTGATAACTTAAGAAGGTCATAAAACCAGCTTAGAAATTTCAAAGTCTCTGCCCACAATACAAACAAATTAGAAATTCATAGCAAAAATATAAGCTTATAGTAAACCTCATATAGTTGGAAGTTGAAAGAAAAGGACATATGGTTCAAAGAAGAAATCATTATATAAATTAAAAATAGTTAAAAGCTGAATGATGCCACACACAGTTACACTATATATTAAAACTAGGAAGACATACCTAAGGTAGTATCTTAAAGTGAAATTTATGGTCTGAAACATTTATATTAGGAAAGAAGAAAGGCTGACAAGAAATTAGCTATGTGTCCATCTTAAGAAGATAGAAAAAAAGAAATGACTCAGTAAGTCCCAAAATAGTAAAAAGAAAGAAAAATTAAGAGCAGAAATACATGAAATAGAAAGCAAAACAAAATTATCAAAGCCAAAATTGCTTAAAATGACAAACTTCTATCAAGACAAATCAAGAAAAAAAGAGAAGTCAGAAATACTATCAGGATGAATAAAGTTCATAAGTACAGATTCAGCAGAGATAAATTTTAAGCGAATATTCTGATCAAGTTAATGTCAAATACTGGAAAACTTAGGTGAAAATGAAAAATTCCTAGAAAACTATAAATTATTTGAGCTGACTTAAAAAGTAATGAACACCCGAAGGATCCTATAATTTTAAAAGAATTTGAGTCGCGAGCTAAAAATCATTCCACAAACTAAACACTAGTCCAAGATATTTTTACAAGTAGTTTCAACTATATATTTAAAGAACAGATAGTTTCAAGCTTACATAAACTCTTTTAAAGAGTAAGAGGGAACACTTCCCACCATATTATAAGACTAATACAACCTTTTTATTTAATATATTTTATTGAATTTTTACAGAGAGAAAAGGAGAGGGATAGAGAGTTAAAAACATCGATGAGAGAGAAACATCGATCAGCTGCCTCCTGCACCCCCCCCCCCCCCCCCACTGAGGATGTGCCCGCAACCAAGGTACATGCCCTTGACCGGAATCGAACTTGGGACCCTTCAGTCCACAGGCCGATGCTCTATCCACTGAGCCAAACCGGTTAGGGCAAGACTAATACAATCTTGATTACAAAAGCAGACAAGGACTTTTAGTAGAAAGGAAAGTTACAGACCAAACTGGCTCATCAACCTTAGAGGCAGGAATTTTGAATAAAGTATCAGCAAACTGGAAGCAACAATGATTAAATAGCATTTATTTCTGGAATAATTGACCTTACATTATAAAATGTGTTATGTAAGTCATCATAATTATAGTTTAAAGGAAAAACCACAATAGATTCAGATAAAGATTTGATGACATTCATCAACCATTTATAACACCTCAGCAAGCTAGGTTTAGGATGGAACTTTATTTATTTATAACAAACATCTTATTAGTGGGAAATTATGAAAAGCCATTCCTTCATAGTTAGGGATGAAAAGGTGGCCAGTGTACCACTGCTAATCAACTTTGCTCTGGAGGACAAGTCAATGTAGTAAGACAAGCAGAGAAAGTGTAAGGATCAGAAAGGAAAACCCCCAAATATTACTATTTGCAGGTGGTATGGTTTTGCAGGTGATATGGTTTTCCATGTAGAAATCAAAAGAATCTACAAATTATGAGAAATCACACACACACACACGCACCATTGTGTCAGTTGGGGTCTCTACAAGAAACAATTGGCATCCTCAATGCAGTTTAATGACTGGAAAGATGTGGGCAGGGTGAAATGCCCAGAGGAAGTAATACCAGACAAAGTTCATCTCCTGAGCACTGGGCATAATGGGAATGCTGAGGGTGCATTTGAGGGCAAGGGAAGATTACCAGCACACATCTAACAAACGCTGTGCTGAGCCTTTATGTGGAAACATACAATTGTACCCAATTATAATAAAGAAAACTAAATGAAAAGAGAGATTACCATATTCATGGTGGAAAGATTTATCATAAAAATATCAATTCTTGCCCGGGCCAGTTGTTTAATGGTTTGAGCATCGTTTGATGATAGAACAGGATTTCTTTAGCAAGCACAAAGGGTACAGACTATAGAGGAAAAGATTGATAAATCCAATCACAATAAATATAAGGCCTCTGTCCTTCAAAAGACACCCACCAGGGAGTGAAAAAGCAAGTCACTATCTGGGATATTTCAACATGTAACTGACAAAGGATTAGTGTTTTCAAGTTCCGTACAAACATTTATAAATTAATAAGGAAATGGTAAATACCCCAATTAAAAAAGAGCAGAAAATATGAACAGGCAAGGTATAGAAGAGGACATGAAAGACTAATAAAAACACGAGAAGCGCTCAATCTCATTACTCCTCAAGACAAGCCACAATTAGGTATCAGCATAAACCTTCAAGATTGGCCAAAATTAAATTGTTTCAATGCTAAGTGTTGGCATGAGTGTGGAACAAAAGGAACATTCAAATACTGTTGTATCTATACAAGTTGGTGAAACCATTTTAGAAAACATCTTATTAGGAATTAGATCAGTGGTTCTCAACCTTCCTAATGCCACGACCCTTTAATACAGTTCCTCATGGTGTGGTGACTCCCAACCATAAAATTATTTTTGTTGCTACTTCATAACTGTAATTTTGCTACTGTTATGAATCGTAATGTAAATATCTGATATACAGGATGTATTTTCATTGTTACAAATTGAACATAATTAAAGCATAGTGATTAATCACAAAAACAATATGTAATTATATATGTGTTTTCCGATGGTCTTAGGCGACCCCTGTGAAAGGGTCATTCGATCCCCAAAGGGTCGCGACCCACAGGTTGAGAACCGCTGAATTAGATTGAACACACACATATCCTACAAACCAGTAATTGGACTACTTTTGACTTAACAAAAAGAACAATTTCATGTTAATATATATATATATATACTAGAGGCCCGGTGCGCAAAAATTTGTGCACTTGGGGGGGAGGAGGGGTCCCTCAGCCTGGCCTGTGCCCTCTCGCAGTCTGGGACCCCTCAGGAGATAACGACCTGCTGGCTTAGGCCTGCTCCCGGGTGGCAGAGGGCAGGCCCAATCCCTAGGTGCAGCCCCTGGTCGGGCTCAGAACAGGGCCGATTGGGGAGTTGGGGCGCCGCCCCCTGTCATGCACAGAGCAGGGCGGATCGGGAGGTTGCGATGCCACCCTCAGTCACGCTCAGGGTAGGGCCGATTGGAGGGTTGGGGCACCGCCCCATGTCACACTCAAGGCAGGGTCGATGGGGAGGTTGTGGCACCACCCCCTGTCACGCACAGAGCAGGGCCAATCAGGGGGTTGGGGCGCTGCCCCCTGTCACGCGCAGAGCAGGGTCCATCAGGAGGGTTAGGGCTCCGTACCCTGTCACGCACAGAGCAGGGTCCATCAGGGGCTTGGGGAGCTCCCCTCTGTCACTCACAGAGTAGGGCTGATAGGGGAGTTGGGGCACCGCCCCCTGTCACACACAGAGCAGGGCTGATCAGGGGGTTGGGGCGCCGCCATTGTCACACTCAGGGCAGGGCCGATGGGGAGGTTATGGCTCTACCCCATCACACACAAAGCAGGGCCCGTGGGGTGGGGGTTGGGGCTCCGCCTTCTATAACCCACAGAGCAGGGCCGATCAGGGGGTTGGGGCGCCACCACTCTCACACTCAGGGCAGGGCCGATGGAGAGGTTATGGCTCTACCCCATCATACACAGAGCAGGGCCGATCAGGGGGTTGGGGCGCCGCACCTTGTCACACACAGAGTCGCAGGGCGATCAGGGGATTGGGGAGCTCCCCCTATCAGGCACAGAGCAGGGCTGATCAGGGGGTTGGGACGCCTTCCCCTGTCACGAACAGAGCAGGGTGGATAGGGAGGTTGTGGCCCCGCCCCCTGTCACACACAGATTCGCAGGGCGGTCAGGGGTTTGGGCGCTGCCCCCTGTCACACTGATCCCAGTGCCAGGAGGCCTCTCGGCTCTGCTGCTCCCGGTGCTGGGAGGCATATTACCCTTTTACTATATAGGATAGAGGCCTGGTGCACGGGTTGGGGCCAGCTGGTTTGCCCTGAAGGGTGTCCTGGATCAGGGTGGGGGTCCCCACTGGGGTGCCTGGCCAGCCTGGGTGAGGGGATGATGGCTGTTTGCAGCTGGTCACACACCCTTCAGGGTGGGGGTCCCCACTGGGGTGCCTGGCCAATCTGGGTGAGGGGCTGAGGGCTGTTTTTAGGCTGGCAGGTGACGGAAGCTCCCAACTGCTCCTTTTTTTCTTTTTTTTTTTTTATTCTGGGCCAGCTTTAGCTTTGAGGCTTGGCTCCAGCTCTTAGGCCTCCGCTGCTGAAAGCAGGTTTCTGGCCTTTGTTTACCTTCTGTATTTGAAACAATGTTGCGATCCTGCTGGCTGAAGCCTGACGGACTAAAGCAGGTTTCTGGGGTTTTGTTTAGCTTCTATATTTGTAACATAGTTCTTAGAGTTGCAGCTCAGAGGCCTGCAGCGGCAGGCTGGGAACGATGGAGTCCTCTGTCACTGAAGCAAGCAAGCCTCATGTTCACTTTAAGCTGCCTGGCTGCCGGCTGCCATCTTGGCTGGCAGTTAATTTGCATATCGCCCTGATTAGCCAATGGGAAGGGTAGCGGATGTACGGCTAATTACCATGTTTCTCTTTTATTAGATAGGATATATATATATATCCTAAAGAAACTTTTGCACTTTTTGATTGGGAGACATGTATAGAATTATTCATAGCAACATTGTGATAACTGTAAAAAGAAAACAACTTAAATCTAAATGTCCACTGACAACATGATGGGTAAGTATAGTGGGGGATAGTAAGTAATGGAAGACTTTATATCAGTGGAAATAAAGAACCTATAATCAACATAGATCAAGTAAAATACAGTGTATGCAAAACCAAAATAGAACAAAACAAACAAAAAATTAAATTGTGGTAGGAAGTTATATGTGATTCAAAACAGGCAAAACTCAACAGGATGTTATTCAGGAATATCTTTATTATCTGGTAAAATTTATAAAGAAAATTGAGTGATTTACATAAAACTAAACTTCCTTTTAGAAGGAAGATGGGGAATGTGTCTGGGTTGAGGCCTTCGTGGGGCTTCAGGTAATAGCCACATTTGTTTCTTAAGCTGGATAATGAATACATAGGCATTTGTCTAATTCATTTTAATATTTTAAGTCTTTAAAATGCACATGTATGCTATATGTATTTTTTGACATATAGTATATACACAGAACAGAAAGTTAAAAAAATGAAGAAAAAAATGCATCCAGTCTCACTTATTTTCCATGTCAAAGTTCTTGAAGTGCCTGTCCCTTGTAAGCCTTGCTTTTTTTTCATGTTGTATTTCCTGGTATTTTATTATTCTTTGCACGATCCGCAAATCAGTTATCTTTCACAGTGCCTAAAACTGGTCTGTAATGGTCTGTAACACAGTAGGCACTCAATAAGTATCTTTTACTGTTGATTGAAGCAACAATCTAGCCAAATGAGAAAAAGGTCAGTTTTCCTAATAATTAAAGCACTGTGAGCCCCCACCGGTGGCTCAGCCAATTGGAGTGTTGTCCATCTGTACACCAAAAGGTTGTGGATTTGATTCCTGGACAGGATACACACCTAGGTTGTGGGTTCAATCCCAGGCCAGAAGGTGTACGGGAGGCAATCGATTAATGTTTCTCACATAAATCATTCTCTCTCGTCCTTCCTCTTTCTCTAAAGTCAATAAAAACAAATACCCTCAGGTGAGGATTAAAAATAAAAAAATATGTTTAAAAAACAACAACACTGTAACTCAAAACAATGTGCCATGTATACCTAGAAACTGACAAAATTTTAAAAACTATAAATCTTGAAAGCGTATGAGAAATCACAAATTGTTGGTGGGATGTAAAATATAAGTGGTGGCTAATTTGGCAATGTTTGAAAAGTTCTGAGATAAATTTGTTCTTAGATGTAATAGGTTTACGTATAAGAACGTATAATTGTAGCCGAAACCGGTTTGGCTCAGTGGATAGAGCGTCGGCCTGCGGACTGAAGGGTCCCAGGTTCGATTCCGGTCAAGGGCATGTGCCTGGGTTGCGGGCATATCCCCAGTGGGAGATGTGCAGAAGGCAGCTGATCGATGTTTCTCTCTCATCGATGTTTCTAGCTCTCTATCTCTCTCCCTTCCTCTCTGTAAAACATCAATAAAAATATATTTTTAAAAAAAAGAACGTATAATTGTAAAAACCATCATAAATGTGTGTAAAAATTTCCATGTAGCACAGTATTTTTATAATTACATGAAAGGCATATGCTTGATAATGATTTTTTTAAAAAATAAGTTTTGTTACATCCATACATATAATGGAATAGTATATAACTATTAAAATGGTGTAAAATAGATGATAAAAACATTCTTATTAGTAAAACTCAGACTAAAATTCTATGTGTAAAATAATTTCATATTTTATTTTATTTATTTTTTTAATAATTTCATATTTAAAAAATATGCATATTTATGTATAAACAAAGAAATGACAGAAAGAACATCCACAGTCTCTGGCCCATAATAGATGCTAAATAAATAAAGGAATAATAAAAATAAAGGAATAAACAAAATACACCAAAATTCTAACATTGGTTACCTCTGTTGTGTTAGGATTAAGGATGACAATAATTTTTTTTCCTTTTTGTATATGTTTTTTCTAAAATTGTATATTATATTCATGTATTCCTGGTGTAATAAGAAAATCTCTATCATCTATCTATCTATCTATCTATCTATCTATCTATCTATCTAGATCATCTATCTATCCAATCATCTTGTTTTTTATCACAACTAGTACATCATCACATATAACCCTATTGAACATCTTTGAAATTGACATTAAGATCTGCTTCTTCCAAATCTTCTTAAATACTTGTTTGAAACCCTTTAAAAGAATGATTATGTGTTCATACTCAGATTCTGAAAGTACCTACTTTAAGGTTACTATTTGGCCCACATTTTGCCAGCTGGCCCCATGCATGCTTGCTCTTGTGGGGCTGCCAACCTCATCAGCAGAGGGAGGGCTGGGAGGCAGTAACAGGCCACAAAATCTAGCTCTGGATTCTCCTAGGACTGAGGGTTTCAACATAGGACCCCCACAGGGCGTGGGTCTCAATTAATAATTGGGTTCTGCCTAATATTGAATAGAAACTTTGTTTAAGGGTCTAAACTTTCTTAAACTGTCTAACCTGGATATTCTTAAAAAACAACCGAGGTTGATCTTTCCATGTGTCATTTCTATTAATGTGACTATTGTTGTTTTCAAAAATATTCATGGTAAAACTTGAAGAAATGTTCGACTGTCGTGAGAAACATGTTATTAGAAACATTTCTGTGTTATTGGACACACATATCTAGGAAATTTAACAAGCCATTCTGGATCTCAAGGTCAGTCCATTTTCTACAACATCCTGTGCACACCCTTGGGTGCTGCCTTCCTTCTGGAATTTTTGTGGGTTTGAGACAAGACCAAGTATTTCCACACCACCCACAGGTTTCATGCTCATTAGTTCCATTATAATTTGAGTCTCCCAGCAATTTACTTAGGAAGAGAAGAAGGAAAAGACAGGATTCTGTGATACTCAAGATTACGGGTTGTCTTGAGTGATAGGAATTTACAAACCTGAATGGACATTATTGTTGCATGGTTTGCTAAATTATGCTTAAGGTTGGAAAACTATCAAAAGTTTCCGTCTTGAAAGGGTTGCACTTGTACTAAAAATATCTCAGAAAACTTGACTTTCCTTTGATGCTTCTAATATATCCTCCCTGGGTTTTAGAATGAATCCCTAACCCAAAAACTGAACCCTTGAATTTTCTGTTATTTGCATAGGCATGGAATTATTTTGGACATTAAGAAAAGATAACTTCCATAGACAGCCTGGGGTAAAACACAAGCTGAAAAACACATTTGTCTTAGAGGGAATACTAAAAACATTATCCCCAAACAGCACCAAGACCAGCAGCTGAGTACCCCATAGTAACTTGCTTTGGTGAGCATCAGGAAGATATACTATAAGTCTCAGATGATACTGGTGGTGATCCATGATAATAATTTCCAGGATGAAAACTGCATGGATGTGGAGAGGAGAGACCTTTTTAGTGGATTTCGTTTAAAGAATCAAACACTTAACAGATTATCTGAGCCTAGTAAAACACGTTGAAGTGTAGTTCCTGCACTGTGGTCTCTTATCTTTGCAGCTCTACTGGGAATATAATTAAAGCCAGTTCATTAGACTACTGTGGGGCCTGCTGGAGGACATCTGACGAGGAAGTGATGGGTATGAAAGGCTGGCAATGTGTAAACCAACAGGCAATACACCTTAGACACCAAAGGAACAGTCCTTAGGAATGAACAAACACACATTCATACAGGGGTCCTGCATAGCAAGCCCCCTGAATGGAATAATCCATTTTCGTTTTCTAAATTGAAAACCATATTTTGCACCAGTAGCCATGGATGGCCCATCTGAAAACCAGAAATCCAGGTTTTGCCTGTAGGCAGACATTTGTAGCCACATCTGGCTTCGCTTTCCCATATTGTTAACCCCCATTTTCCTGCTACATTTGTTTTCTTTTTATTAAATTTCCCTTCTGGATCATTGCATCTGCATTTCTAATGTCAACAACTGCTTTTATCACAGATAATAACTTCCTTTTACAAAAAGGCTGTATCATCCTACATGCATTTCAAATTACATTTTATGAACAAACACTGAAATACAGTATTTGACAGTATGTGCAACTGAGTGTATTTCTAGTAATCTAAACCTTAAATTGCAGGAGCCAAGAACCAAGTTGGTTGCAGTTTCCTTCATAATCTATTTCTTGAGTGTTGCTACTTCTCACCAGAACCTAATTAAGTTCACATTGGGATGTTTATGAAGTAAATTATGTGGTGTGCCCAAACATGCCATAAAAACTATTATCAAACCATAAGCAATTCTTTAGCCCTCCACAGTGTTCACGCCAAGATCATGCAATGTTCTAAAATCGGTTGTTTATTAACAGATAGGCTGGAATAAAATTACAAAAAAATTGGTTGGGAAATAAGAATAAACGCTCGACCTTTGCTGTCTTATTGGCACAGGACTAAGGGAGCGTCAAGGTGTCTGCTGTTTGCCTGATTTATTGTCCTCTTGTGGAGTAGCGGCAGAGGGATATTTAGAATAATCCAAGTTCAAGTTCTAGACTGTCACTGACTTGCCGTGGGTTATTCAAAACTGGCCTTTGCCCGGGCCAGTGTTCCTAAGTGGTTAGAGAGTTTCCGCATGCACCAAAAGATGGCGGGTTTGAATCCTGGTCAGGGCACATACCTAGGTTATGGGTTCTGTCCCTGGTCAGGGTGTCGCTGGAGGCAATCGATCAATATTTCTCCCTCACATCGATGTTTCTCTTTCTCTTCCTCTCTAACATCAATAAAAACAAAACAAAAAACTGATCCTTGTTGACCACTTTAAAAAATATAGAGGACAATTAGGAAGCAGCTGCTGGCCAAAATGAGAGAGATTAAAATGAATTTCCTGTTCCTATTGCTAAAAGTATTGGGTGTTAATTTACTACATATTATATTTAATCTAGTGACTAATCCTTCATGGCCATGTGATGTTGTCTGTATCCCACACAGAAAACTGAGTAAATGATAGTTAAGTTAAAAACTTAAGTGATGAGCTTCTGATATTTCTGGATTTGCGATGTGGCACAATAGGATAATAATATTCATGTTGGAAAGGAGCACAAGACATCTCAGTGTGGAAACAGAGCTGGCGGAACAAATTGCATATTTTAAGCTCAGATTTATGTAATAACGTTTAAAATACAGACTTCTGTTTTCATTTATCTCTTGATGGTATGCAATTCATGGGGGTGGTGGGGGAGTTTGGGTATGTGGCACTGGACCGATCCAGCCTCAAGCCTCAGTCCTATTTAGGAGAAAATGCAGCTTGTAAGGGTTGCTCTGTGGAAATGAGAACTTAAGTTTCAATGGTTGTCAGTTTAGTTCTCAAGCTGGGATTAGTGTTTAGAGATAAGAACTGGTTGTATCATCCAATGACACGTTTTTTTACCTGCTCATCTTGCATCCTGGAGCTACTCAGAACACAATGGTTCAAGTCTTAGTTTTTTACTGATGTTCTGGGTAACCTTCACTGGTGCAGCCCGGAGGCCATTTACTTGTTCTGTGTACAGATGGTCCCCGACTTGC
This sequence comes from Myotis nattereri, assembly GCF_964212035.1. Classification (NCBI taxonomy): domain Eukaryota; kingdom Metazoa; phylum Chordata; class Mammalia; order Chiroptera; family Vespertilionidae; genus Myotis; species Myotis nattereri. Next base: position 97,370,036 of record NC_138075.1, read on the forward strand.
AATGGTTCGACTTATAATTTTTGAACTTTACAACAATGAGAAAGCAATATGTATAATAAAGTACATGAGAGATTCAACACTTTATTATAAAACAGTCTTTGTGTTCGTTGATTTTGCACAACTGTAGGCAAATATGAATGTTCTGAGCAAGTTTAAAGTAGGCTAGGATAAGCGATGATGTTTGGTAGGTTAGGTGTATTAAATGCATTTTTGACTTATGGTATTTTCAACTTACAATGGGTTTATCAGGATGTGACTCCATAGTAAATAAAGAAACATCTGTATACTTTATGCTCTCAAAAAAAGCCAAAAAGTCAAAAAAAAAAAAAAAGAGAAAGAAACTTAAAACAAGGTTAGCTTTTGGATGGATGTTTATTCATCCAGAGCTCAATCTGTAAAGAGGTAACGTCTTTGTTCTGTTCTATGGCATATGTAAGGCACATTCTTACCTCTGTTTAGGTTTTCCCACATTCTATAAAATAACCTAGTTAAATAGCCTTTCTCAAATACTTATTCTACACAGAGTTCTGAATTGGATACTGTGAGGAGATACAAAATAAATAAAGACACACACCTCCTGCCCCCTTTAAGTTGTTTACCATCTAGTGGGAAAGGTAGAACAAGCATTTATAAAATACATTCACAAAAACCTATATACCTACTAAACTACATATGAATGTTGGGTGCTGGGTTGAAAATCCCAAGTCAAGCAAGTGGACCATGATAGGGATTTGGTAAAAGGAAAGCACATCACTTATGGATCCACACAAAAATACTATAAGGATGATGTTGAATGAAACCTAGAAGTTTAGGTATTGACCCTGGAATAAATCAGTTGTTTAACCAAAGGTTCATCCTGATGATTAGAATTACTGATTGAACGTTACTTAATATTATATTAGAAGCTCCAAGCTCAGTAGTGAAAGTAGCTGGTGTTTCCGTTTCCAGGAGCCTGGTTGCGTAGTGATGGTGAACTCTTTTGCTAAGATGGACCCATCAGAGCTTGAAACTTCTTTTTCTGGTACTGGGGGTTCACAGGGAGCATTGAGTCTAGAGTCTTGGTATTGTTTGGGTAGCATAAGAATATAGAAAAAAAGAAGCTGGAATATTGAACTACCAGCCTGACTTAGAACAGTGTGACTATAATTAATAATACTGTATTGTATATTTAAAAGTTGCAAAGACAGTAGATCTTAAAAGTTAGTTCTCATCACAAGAAATTTTTTAAAAACTATTTGTGGTGATGGATGTTAACTAGCCTTATTGTGGTGATTATTTTGCAATGTATATATCAAATCATTATGTTGTAAACCTGAAACTAACATACTATATGTTAATTATCTCTCAATTAACAATAAGAAAGTTTGTTGGTAATCTATCGTTTTTAATGAAATGTGGCATGACATTTGAGTTTCTTGCAGTGTGCCTGACTTTCATTGAGTCTAGTGCTAAAATTAAGAAGAATATAAAAGTTATTTTTTCCTGTTCTTTTTTTTCTTTATTGATTAAGGTATTACATATGTGTCCTTATCCTGCCCTTGCCCCCCCACTCATGTCCTCACCCCCCTGGTGTCTGTGTCCATTGGTTAGGCTTACATGCATGCATACAAGTCCTTTGGTGGATCTCTCCACCTTACCCCCACCCTCCCCTACCTTCTCTCTGAGATTTGATGGTCTGATGAATGCTTCTCTGTCTCTGGATCTGTTTTTGTTCATCAATTTATATTGTTCATTATAATCCACATATGAGTGAGATCATGTGATATTTATCTTTCCCTGACTGGCTTATTTCACTTAGCATAATACTCTCCAGGTCCATCCATGCTGTTGCAAATGGTAAGAACTCCTTTTTTACAGCAGCATAGTATTCCATTATGTATATGTACCACAGTTTTTTAATCCACTCATCTGCTAATGGGAACTTAGGCTGTTTCCAAATCTTAGCTATGGTAAATTGTGCTGTTGTTATGAACATAGGGGTGCATATATCCTTTCTGATTGGTTTTCTAGTTTATTGGGATACATTCCTAGAAGTGGGATCACTGGGTCAAATGGGAGTTCCATTTTTTGCTTTTTGAGGAAACTCCATACTGTTTTCCACAGTGGCTGCATCAGTCTGCATTCCCACCAGCAGTGCACAAGGGTTCCTTTTTCTCCACATCCTCACCAACACTTGTCGTTTGTTGATTTGTTGATGATAACCATTCTGACCGATATGAGATGGTACCTCATTGTTGCTTTGATTTGCATCTCTCAGATGATTAATGATTTTGAGCATGTTTTCATAAGTCTGTGGGCCTTCCTTATGTCCTTTTTCAAAAAGTATCTATTTAGGTCTGTTGCCCATTTTTTTGATTGGGTTGTTTATCTTCCTTTTGTTAAGTTGTATGAGTTCCCTGTAAATGTTGGATATTAAACCCTTATCAGTGATAACATTGGCAAATATGTTCTCCCATACAGTGGGCTTTCTTGTTTTGTTGATGGTTTCTTTTGCTGTACAGAAGCTTTTTATTTTGATATAGTCCCATTTGTTTATTTTCTCCTTAGTTTCCATTGCCCTAGGAGCTGTATCGGTGAAGATATTGCTTCAGCATATGTCTGAGATTTTGCTGCCTGTGGATTCCTCTAATATTTTTATGGCTTCCTGTCTTCTGTTTAAGTCCTTTATCCATTTTGAGTTTATTTTTGTGTGTGGTGTAAGTTGATGGGCTAGTTTCATTTTTTTGCATGTATCCGTCCAATTTTCCCAACACCATTTATTGAAGAAACTCTCTCAACTCAATTGTATGTTCTTACCTCCTTTGTCAAATATTAATTGAGAATAATGGCTTGGGTTTATTTCTGGGTTCTCTGTTTGATTCTATTGGTCTAACGCTACCCGCCCCCTCTTCCCCCACCCGCCCGTCTGTGTCCATTGGTTATGGCCATATGCGTGCATACAAGTCCTTTGGTTGATCTCTTATCCCTGATCCCCCGTTTTCCCTCACAGGTTGGACAGTCTGTTCGATGTTTCTATGACTCTGGTTCTATTTTTGTTCATCAGTTTATGTTGTTCATTATATTCCACAAATGAGTGAGGTCATGTGATATTTATCTTTCCCTGACTGGCTTATTTCACTTAGCATAATGCTCTTCAGGTCCATCCATGCTGTTGCAAATGGTAAGAACTCCTTCTTTTTTACAGCAGCGTAGTATTCCATTGTGTAGACATACCACAGTGTTTTAATCCACTTATCTGCTGATGGGCACTTAGGCTGTTTCCAAGTCTTAGCTTTTGTAAATTGTGCTGCTATGAACATAGGGGTGCATATATTCTTTCTGATTTGTGTTTCTGTTTTCTTGGGATATATTCCTAGAAGTGGGATTACTTGGTCAAATGGAAGTTCCATTTTTAATTTTTTGAGGAAACACCATACTGATTTCCACAGTGGCTATACCAGTCTGCATTCCCACCAGCAGTGCAAGGGGGTTTCTTTTTCTCTGCATCCTCACCAGCACTTGTTGTTTGTTGATTTGTTGATGATAGCCATTCTGACAGGTGTGAGATGGTACCTCATTGTTGCTTTGATTTGCATCTCTCAGATGATTAATGACTTTGAGCATGTTTTCATATGTCTCTTGGCCTTCTGTATATCTTCTTTTGAAAAGTGTCTATTTTGGTCCTGTTGCCATTTTTGATTGAATTGTTTATCTTCCTTTTGTTAAGTTGTATGATTTTCCTATGAACTTTGGAGATTATTTCTTCAATTAGTAGATCCGAAGCAAAAAATGGCTGTAGAAAGGAACCAACATTTGAATCATCATGTACACACACACACACACACACACACACACACAGCCTGGCTCCATGTTGAGGTGATGAATTATCAGCTCATTAGGGAAATAGTGTCACATGATATTACATGGGTCCTTTATTCAATCATTCAACAGCTAGATTTATTAACTTAGAAAATAGGTGATCACCTATGGGCTTGTTGGTTTCCTTTGCTTTCAGTTATACCATGGACTCACTGGATGGGTTTGAGGTTGATCCTTAGCAAGTGTTAGCTTGAAGTTGTAGATGCCAGTGTTAGAACACTGGGTTAAGGCTCTCTGGGGCAACCTGAAGGTGGAGTCAGCATCTCCCATCCTGTGTGGGGATAATGAAAACGCTGTTGATAGTGTCTGATGGGAAGTGATGATACTCTTGCTGGCAGAGGAGCAATAATAATAAAATTGCTGATTTGGAATTTAATGCTGTTCCTGAGCTCTCCTGTGGGGCCAGGATGTGGGTTAAATTCGCTCCCTCTATTACTGAAAAAAAAATGTGAAGGGAGGCCAAGCAGTGGAGAGCAGAGAAAAGGAACCCAGGGAGATCACGCAGTTTCCTCTGATCTCTCTTGGGGCTGCTGTCATCTCATCAGCCTCATTTAATTATAGAGGCAGAAATTGGGCCACTGCCAAAATAAACAGTACTGGGCACATGCGAGGCTTCCTGATAAGGGTTGCACTTATCTGTGAGCAGAGTTGCTCAGAGAAATGGGGAATGACTTACTGACTTACTGCAGGAACTTGGGGCCCTTGTAAACCATGTCCACTAACTCTGGGGCTCCTCTATCAGTGGCAGGGCCTTGTCCCTGCCAGCATGTTTACTGCGCACATACGATTTCTCTTCCTGAATGAAGGGATGGGGGAACCAGTCTGTTTCTGGCACCCTAGATTAAAGTATTTGAAATATATCTATGCTTAGATGCATTTGTACTGTCCATTGTGCTTGTGACATGCTATGCAACCATGGCCCTGCTGTGTCAAATTACTTTTCCAATCCTCTAGATGGAGAGTTTTAAGGATTTAAGAGAAACCATGTGAAGAGAACTCACAATTATTGCTGCTAAGAATCAAATTCTACTTTTACTTGCTTTTTTAATTCAAATTCAATGTCGGACTCTCTGAGCCCTTGCTGTGCTGGGTACCCTGCCAAGTTCTGTAAGTTTTCTAAGAGAGCCCCTGGCCCTCTGGGAAGCCCTGTGTGACCCACTGGAAAGCCCCATGTTGAGGTGGGAGACAAGACAAGACAGACACATGAGTTCTGTCCAAAGTTTGCCTTTGGAAATGTGTCCCGTCCCCTCACATGTCAAAAATTTAAAAAAAAACTTCCATATTGTGTGCATGCAGGATATATTCCTAATGATAAGTGGATTTGAGAAATACCATCTTCTGATAGACTTACAATATTTTTATGGATCTTTTGAGGGATCATTTTTATTCCATAAAATGAGTTTTAAAGTTGCATTATTTATTCAGTCAAAACTTAGAGTCTATGCTTCTCACATCCTTTGTTGGGCCCTCGGCAGACTTCATGGGGTTAAAATGGAGGTTATCTACCACGTTTACTTTGTGTCTGTTTTTGCTTTAATGATTACATATTTTTTTGATCACTTGAAAGCTCCAAGTTGGTTAACTTTGGGCGGGGAAATGTTTATCTTTTGTTGTTTCTGGGTAGTACAGCCTATTGCCTTTGCCTGTTCTGGAGGGGTAGAAGAAAGTCATTAGTGTTAGAGTCAAACATTAACCCCATGACCTGCTTGTTTATATCTCTACTGTAACTTTGTTTTGCTTGGATTTCTGAGGTTAGTCAAAGCAAATATATGTGCAATCTTGAGATGGTTGTGTATAAACTAAAACATCTTTTGTCAAAATTGCTATTAATACATTCCTTCAGATAAAAGCCTTAAAGAAAACTAACTACTGATAGTAATGGAGAGCTAGTTCTTAAAAGCTTACGAGGAATTACAGGACTTTTGTGTTGCCTCTCATTTACCACTTACCCTGTAGCACATGAGGTGGGGTGGGAGGGGGGAGGCGGGGTCCTTCCCCTGACCTAACTTAAGTGCATGGTATAGTCGTTTGTCATGAAGAGACACTATTGTATGAAAACGATAACTGTGCTTTGTGTTGGTTAACACCTAAATATTCTAAAATAGCATTAGTTTCATTAGTTTAGGTATTGCTTGTGGCATCATAAAGTATAAATATTTGGTTTCAAATAAATTGTATATGCTAAATTTCCTATATGTATATTAATCTAATTATTAGGAAAAGCTATATAGTGTTTAGCACTATTGAGTATGATATTAGACAACACTTTAAAAATTACACTGGTATTGTTTTCCTATTTTAAAAAAGACTTTATCTTGGTAAGATAACACCTGCATTTCTAGAATGGATTGTTCATGTTAAGGTAGGGAGGAATTTGATCTACATTACAAGGCCAGCTACCAACTATGCTAGACATCATATGAATAGATCGTTGCTAATGGTTGGCTTCAGTATTTAGTGTTTTATTTTAATAAGTTTTGTCCCTTCCATATCAATGCTAATTACAACAGTCTGAGTCATGCTGCAGAAGACAGAATCATTTTTTTATAAGTCTGAGGCTCTGTTAATAAAGCAAGGCCACTTTCTCCAAGGTGCACAGCAGCAGACAGTCTCCATTTTTTAAGGTACAGCTGCACTTCAGAAGCCCTGTTCTAATTCCCAGAGAATCCCTTTTTCCTTGGGGATTTCCCCCTAATTGTTCCCAGTGTTTTCATGTCAAGTAATAGATGGGTTTTGTTATAGATCTTTATAGTAAAATGAACCATCAGGCAAATTCTACCATTTAATCATGCTTCTGCTTTACTTACCAGAGCTCCAGCAGAATCATTCAGAATTGTCTACTTAGTACCTATCATTTTGTGGATTTTGCTTTTCTAGGGCAAGCATGTCCAACCCAAAGGCTAACACCAGCCAAATAAACAAGTTTTAAGTGTATGTGGGCCCCAAAAAACAAAAAAAACCTTCAATTTTCAAAGAAATGTAGGTTTATTTTGATAGAGACATGCTGAATACAAAGGGCTGAAATAAATGAGTAATCGTTAACATAAAATAACAGGACATTTTAATAAAAATTAATATTTTTTCTTGAACATTAACTTATTAGACACTGAATTAATAAGTGTAACACAAATAAGCCTATTTTTCTTGTTCTCCAAAAGCAAAATATTTCTTGTTGCACACATTAAACAAGTCAGTATAAGACTAATGATGTGGCAATCGGCTGCTAAAATATTCGCTGCTAGTATTAGTGGAGAGAAATGGTGCGTCTGCTTGTAAGCACGTAAGGGTAATGAATGCAACACAATTATAGTAGTCAGTCATTAGCAAACGTTGTAGTTCGTTATTAATAATTAGAGGCCCAGTGCACGGATTCGTGTACTGGTGGGGGGCATGGCCTGCAGGGATTGGCCTGCTATGAGAGCACTGCTCATCCCAGTCAGCTCAGCAGCTTTGGACCCGTGTACTGATCACCAAGGGGCAGTTCCTGTGTTGAGTGTCTGCCTCCTGTTGGTCAGTGTACATCATAGCGACTGTTTGGTCATTCTGGTCATTCTGCCATTCGGTTGCTGGGCTTTTATAATATAGATTATGTATAACAGGATATTGTAAAAATTAAGTTATGAATCTTTTATTACAACGTTTCTTACATACCATTATATTGGCTGGGCTGTAAAAATATTCATTGTGGACCCCATGCGGCCTGCAGGCCACGAGTTTGACATTCTTGTACTAGGGCAGTGATGGCGAACCTTTTGAGCTTGGCATGTCAGCATTTTGAAAAACCCTAACTTAACTCTGGTGCCATGTCACATACAGAAATTTTTTGATATTTGCAGCCATAGTAAAACAAAGACTTATATTTTTGATACTTATTTTATATATTTAAATGCCATTTAACAAAGAAAAATCAACCAAAAAAATGAGTTCGTGTGCCACCTCTGACACGTGTGTGATAGGTTCGCCATCACTGTTTTAGGGTGTAGAAATTAATTAATTAATTAATTAATTAATTTTTTTTACTGAAGTTGGTACTTACTGCTGCCAGAAAAGAAATGGCCCTTCCTTTATTTGCAATTTTGTAGTCATGGTGCTAATTAACTCCCCTGAAGAATATACCACCCTGTCCTTGGTTTTCCTGTTATATTGCTTGTGCTTTAATTATAGCAAATTTCTACTACATATTTATAGTTATTTGGTTATTTGTCTTCTATCTGCAGGATAACACACTTTCTTACTTAGTTTCTTTCACATAGTAGATACTGAAAAAATTTTGTTGAATTCAAGAATGCATTAAAAATGGTTGCCTGATATTAGTAGGTTTTCTTCCTTATTAGTAATTTTAAAAGAGGTTCACCCATTCTCAATGCCTTATCACATCTGAAAAGGATGCACTTACAGTCAACCCATTAACAGAAAGAGGCTTGGGGTCCAGAGAATGACAACAGATGTTTCTTCTCTGTTCTAATCAGTTTATCTTTCTCTCTTTCTCTTTATTAATTAGCAACTATGAAATGCTTTATAGCCTTCACGTATTTTTAACTATGTATGTAGGGGCATTTTAAACAGCTTCTTATTTATTTATTTATTTTTTAAAATTTATCTTTACTGTTGAAAGCATTACAGATATCTCCTTCTTTCCCTGCATTGAGCCTCTCTACCTCACTCCCACCCCCTCCCCAGGCCTTCACCACACCATTGTCTATGTACATGGGTTATGCATACATGAATATAGGTTCTTTGGTTAATCTCTTCTTGTCCCCTCACCCCTCTTCACTTTGAAATATGTCAATCTGTTGCATGCTTCAATGTTTCTGGATCTATTTTGTTTGTCAGTTTATTTTGTTCATTAGATTTCACATATAAGTGAGGTCATGTGATACTTGTCTTTCTGTGACTGACTTTTTTCATTTAGAATAATACTCTCCAGGTCCCTCCATGCTGTCTCAAAGGGTAAGAGATCCTTCTTTTTTATAGCTGCATAGTATTCCATTGTGTAAATGTACCACAGCTTTTTTATCCATTCAGCTACTGAGGGGTACTTGGTCTGTTTCCAGATCTTAGCTATTGTAAATAATGCTTCAATGATCACAGGGGTGCATATATTCTTTCCAATTGGTGTTTCAGACTTCTTAAGATATATTCCTAGAAGTAGGATGACTGGGTCAAAAGGCAGTTCCATTTTAAATCTTTTGAGGAAACTCCACACTGTTTTCCATAGTGGTTGCACCAGCCTGCATTTCCAACAACAGTAGGGTTCCTTTTTTCTCCAAATCCTCACCAACACTTGTTTGTTGATTTATTCATGTAGCCACTCTGGCAGGTGTGAGATTGTGCCCCATTGCCATTTTAATTTGCATCTCCCTGATGATCAGTGACTTTGAGCATTTTTTTATATGTCTCTTGGCCACCTGTATGTCCACTTTTGAGAAGTGTCTATTCAGGTCCTCTGCTCATTTTTAAATGCTTTTTCTGCATCTATTGTTTTGCTTTTGTTGAGTTATATGAGTACCTTATATATTTTGGAAATTACCCCTTATCAGATGTATCATTGGCAAATATTTTCTCTCATACAGTGGGCTCCCTTTTCATTTTTTTGATGGTTTCTTTTGCTGTGCAGAAACTTTTTAGTTTGATCTAGTCCCATTTGTTTATTTTTCCTTTGTTTATCTTGCCCTGGGCAATGTATCTGTGAAAACACTCCTATATGAGATGTCTGATATTTTGCTGCCTACATTTTCTTCTAGGATTTTCATGGTTTCATTACTTACATTTAAGTCTTTTATCCATTTTGAGTTTATTCTTATAGATGGTGTAAATTGGTGGTCTAGTTTCTTTTTTTTTTCTTTTTTTGTGCCTGGTGTCCAATTTTCCCAACATCATTTATTGAAGGGACTATCTTTACTCCATTGGATACTCTTATCTTCATTGCCAAATATTAATAGAACATAAATGGCTTGGGTCAATTTCTGGATTCTCTGTTTGTCTCATTGATTTATATGCCTGTTACTATGCCAGTATCATGCTGTTTTGAGTACAGTGGCTTTGTAGTATAATTTGATATTTGGTATTGTGATCTCTCTAACTTTGTTCTTTCTCAAGATTGCTGCAGCTATTTGGGGTCTTTTTGGGTTCCATATGAATTTTTGGAGTATTTGTTCTTTTAATAGGGATTGCATTGAATCTATAGATTGCTTTGGGTAGAATAGACACTTTAACGATGTTAATTCTATCAATCCATGAACATGATATATTCTTCCACTTGTTTATATCTTCTATCTCTTTTTTAAAAAACATACTCTAGTTTTCTGAGTACTTTTACCCCCTTCTTAAGTTTATTCCCAAGTGTCTTAATTTTTTTGTTGCAATGGTAAATGCAATTTTTTTTTTCATTTTTGTTTCTGAGAGATCATTATTGGTGTATAAAAATGCCATCATTTTCTGGGTGTTAATTTTGTATCCTGCTAAATTGGTGAATTCATTTATTAAATCTAGTACTGTTTTGGTTGAGTCTTTAGGGTTTTCTATGTATAATATCATGTCATCTGAGAATAATGAGAGTTTTACTTCCTCCTTTCCAATTTGGATCCTTTTTCTTCTTCTTGTCTGATCACTGTGGCTAAAACTTCCAGTACTATCCTATATAATAAAAGCCCAGTGACTGAAATGGTGGGTTGACCAGAATGACCAGAGACCAGAACACCATGGCCCCTCACCCTGGCTACCCACCCCCCATGGAGTGGTTAAGGGTGATCAGGCACGCAGGCAGAGGCAGTTAGGGGTGATCAGGCAGGCAGGCGAATGGTTAAGGGTGATGAGGCAGGCAGGCAGAGTGGTTAGGGATGATCAGGCAGGCAGGCAAATGGGGTCACTCAGGCAGGCAGGCAGAGTGGTTAGGGGTGATGAGGCAGGCAGGCAGAGTGGTTAGGGGCAATCAGGCAGGCAGGCAAATGGTTAGGGGCGATCAGGCAGGGAGGCAAGCAGTTAGGAGCAATCAGGCAGGCAGGTGAGCAGTTAGGAGCCAGCAGTCCCCGATTGTGAGAGGGATGTCTGACCCAGTTTAGGCCCAAGCCCAGCAGTCAGACATACCCCAAAAGGTTCGGGATTGTGAGAGGGTGCAGGCCGGGCTGAGGGACCTCCCCCCTTTGCACGAATTTTGTGCACCGAGCCTCTAGTGTTGAATAAGACTGGTGAAAGCAGATATACCTGTATTGTTCCTGTTCTTAGGGATTTTTAGCTTTTTCCCACTGTATGTTGTTGTATCATGTTGCTGTACATTTGTCATATATGGCCTTTATTATGTTGAGATACAATTCCCCTATTCCCACTTAACTGAGAGTTTTTATCAAAAATGGGTATTAGATTTTGTGAATGCTTTTTCCAAATCTATCGATATGACCATGTGAATTTTATCTTTCAATTTGTTTATGTGATGTATCACATTTATTGATTTGCAAATATTGTACCAGCTTTGTATCCCTAGAATTAATCCTACTTGGTCATGGTGTATGATCTTTTTAATATATGCCTAGATCTGATTTGCTAATTTTTTTTGAGCATTTTAGCATTTCTGTACATCAGAGACATTGGCCTGTAATTATGTTTCTTTGTAGTATATTTACCTGACTTTGGGATTAGGATAATGCTGGTCTTGTAAAAAGAGCTTACAAGTATTCCTTCCTCTTGGATTTTTTGAAACAATTTGAGGGAGATGGGTGTTACTTTTTCTTTGAGTGTTTGGTTAAACTCCTCTGTGAAACCATCTGGGCCTGTGCTTTTGTTTGCTGGGAATTTTTTTTTTAAATTGCTGCTTCAATTTCATCAGTTGTTCTTGGCCTATTTAGGTTTTCTGATTTTTCCTGATTCAGCTATAGAAGATTGTGTTTTTCTAGAAATTTGTCCATTTCATCCAGGTTGTCCAGCTTGTTGGCATATAGTTGTTCATAATATTTCCTCATAATACTTAGTATTTCTGTGATTTCAATTCTTACTTCACCTTTTTCATTTGTTATTTTATTTATTTGAGCCCTCTGTCTTTGTTTCTTGATGAGTATGGCTAAAGGTTCATCAATTTTGTTTATCTTTTCAAAGAACCAGTTCTTGGATTTATTGATCTTTATAATTATTATTATTTTTTTTAGTCTCTATGTCATTTATTTCTGCTCTGATCTTTATTATTTCCTTCCTCCTTCTTACTCTGGGCTTTTCTTGTTGTTCTCTTTCTAATTCTTTTAGTTGTAGTGTTAGAAAGTTTATCAGACCGTTTTCTTGTTTGTTGCAATAGGCCTGTAATACTATGAACTTTCCTTTCAGGACTCTTTTTGCTGGGTCCCAGAGATATTGGGTTGTTGTGTGTTCATTTTTTATTGCTTCCAGGAAGTTTTTTATTTCTTGATCTCATGGTAACCCATTCATTGTGTGTGTGTGTGTGTTTTTTTTTGAATGTCACATTATTACTCCTTTTTTATGTTTTATTTTATTTTATTTTTACATGCAATATACAGTAATATTTCAAGAAAAATGATTTTAAGTATAATATTACCATAACTGTACTAATATGGTATAATATCACAAAAGTTGTAGGAAATATTAAAAATCTGCAAACCATTTATTGTTTAATAATATGCTATTTAGCCTTCATGTGTTTAAACGTTTTTCAGTGTTTTTATTATAGTTGATTTCTAGTTTCATGCCATTGTGATCTGAGAAGATGCTTGATATGATTTCAATCCTCTTGAGCTTGTAGAGACTTATTTTTGTCTCTTAACATGTGGCTTATCTTTGAGAATGTCCCATGTGCACTTGAGAAGAATATTTATTCTGCAGTTTTGGGGTGGAATGTTCTGTAATGTCAATTAAATCCATCTGATCTAGTGTGTTGTTTAAGGACTCTTTCCTTGTTGATTTTTTTACCTGGAAGATCTATCCAGTGATGTCAGTAAGGTGTTAAAGTCCCCTACTATGACTGTATTGCTGTTGATCTCTTCTTTAAAGTCCTCCACACCCTTTTTATATTTGTCGGTGCTCCAATATTGGGTACATATATACTTGCCAGGGTTATAAACTCTTAAAATATTTTTTTTTAAAAATTTATTTTAGAGAGTCAGGGAGAGGGAGAGAGAGATAGAAATGTCAATGATGATAGAGAACCATTAATTAGCTGCCTCCTGCACACTCCACACCAGGGATCTAGCCCGCAACCAAGGCATTTGTCCTGACCGGGAATCGAACCATAACCTTCTGGTTCATAGGTCAATGCTCAACCACTGAGACATGCCGGTGGGCATGGGGTTATAAACTCTTGTTGTATTGATCCCTTTAGTATTACTTAGTTGCCTTCTTTGTCTCTTATTATAGCCTTTGTTTTGAAATCTATTTTGTCCTATATATGTATTGCTACCCCTGCTTTTATTTTCATTTCTTTTTTTAAATCTTTATTGTTCAGATTATTACAGTTGTTCCTCTTTTTTACCCCCATTGCTCCCCTCCACCTGGTTCCCACCCCACCCTCTGCCCTTACCCCCCGCACCCCCCACAGTCCTCATCCATAAGTGTATGATTTTTGTCCAGTCTCTTCCTGAACCCCCACACCCCTTTCCCCCCAAGAATTGTCAGTCCACTCCCTTTCTATGCCCCTGATTCTATTATATTCACCAGTTTATTCTGTTCATCAGATTTTATATTACCTTGATTTTTAGATTCACTTGTTGATAGATATGTACTTGTTGTTCATAATTTTTATCTTTACTTTTTTCTTCTTCTTCCTCTTCTTAAAGAATACCTTTCAGCATTTCATATAATACTTGTTTGGTGGTGATGAACTCCTTTAGCTTTTTCTTTATCTGTGAAGCTCTTTATCTGACCTTCAATTCTGAATGATAGCTTTGCTGGGTAGAGCAATCTTGGTTGTAGGTTCTTGCTATTCATCACTTTGAATATTTCTTGCCACTCCTTTCTGGCCTGCATAGTTTCTGTTGAGAAATCAGCTGACAATTGTACAGGTACTCCCTTGTAGGTAACTAACTGTTTTTCTCTTGCTGCTTTTAAGATTCTCTCTTTGCTTTTCTCTTGGCATTTTAATTATGATGTGTCTTGGTGTGGTCCTCTTTTGATTCCTTTTGTTTGGGGTTCTCTGCGCTTCCTGGCCTTGTAAGTCTATTTCTTTCACCAGGTAGGGGAAGTTTTCTGTCATTATTTCTTCAAATAGGTTTTCAATATCTTGCTCTCTCTCTTCTTCTGGCACCCCCATAATTCAGATGTTGTTATGCTTGAAGTTGTCCCGGGGGCTCCTTACACTATCTTCATATTTTTAGATTCTTTTTTCTTTTCCAGTTGGGTGTTTTTTACTTTGTCATACTTCAAATCTTTGAATTGATTCTTGGGATCCTCTAGTCTGCTGTTGGATCTCTGTATAATATTCTTTATTTCAGTCAGTGTATGCTTAATTTCTATTTGGGTCTTTTTCATATCCTCGAGGGTCTCACTAGATTTCTTGAGGGTCTCACTAAATTTATCAGTGGTCTCACTAGACTTATTGAGGGTCTTAACTAAATTTATTGGCGGTTTCTAGAAAATTCTTGAAAAACCTTAAAACTGTGGTTTTGAACTCCATATCCACTAGTGTGCTTTCCTCCGTTTCTGTCATTTGTGACCTGTTTCTTTGTCTCCACATTTTGGCTGCTTTCTTGTGTTGATAGAATCACTTTCTGTGCTAGATGTCCTATAGGGCCCAGTGGCTCAGCCTCCTCAATTGCCTGAGGTGGACATTCTTGGTGCACCCCTTTGTGGGATGTATGCAGGGTCTTTTTGTAGTTAAGCCTTGATTGTAGTTGGTATCACTGGGAGGAATTGACCTCCAGGCCCAATTGGCTGTGAGATTCAGCTGTGTCTACAGTGGGAGAACTTCTGTGCTGGTGACACCTTTATGGGGAAAGACTTGTTTCAGTGGGGCTTTGGTGCTCACTGAGTCTGCCCCCTGAGTGTGTCCCTTATGGATCTGAGGAGTTGTAATCTGGATGGTCCCACTCTGACCACTGGGCACACTGGCTCTTGAATCTCTAAGGAGGTGCTAATTTAGCCTCTGCCTGAGGCTACCCAGCAGGAGCTACGGAGAGGTCTGCAGATTCCTCTTTTTTGTTTGGGATTTGGAGGTACCCAGATGAGGCCCAGCTGTGAAGCAATGCAAGCTATTGTGGGGCCTTGGGCCTTCTTTTGGATGTTCAGGGTCTCTCTGATCCAGCTGCAGTTTGTTAGGTAATTTTAGATTGCAAAGGGCCAGGTCATTCATATGCAAAAGCCTCTGTGCACAGCTTGGGTGGGGCGGGGTCTCAGGGAATCAACAGGGCAGAGCAAACAGCTATGGCTGATCCTCAGTCCTGCCCTAACAGTCCCCAGGTCTCAGTGTCCCATGATAATCGCTGCAAGCACCTCTGAGAGAAAGCCGCCCTCGAGTTCTGCCTGATGCCAAACAGTCCAGTTTCTCCCCATATGAATCTGGGTCCCCAGAGACTAGCCGGGAACTGGATTTCAGAGCAGGAGTGTGTGTCTCCCTCCTGATTGAAAAAGACAACTGTGTCCTCAGTTGCCAGCCCTTTCTGTGCTCCTCTGCACTTTACTTCCGCAGCTCCTCTGGGTCTCAGTGTGCTTTTCTCTTTCCTTCTAGTTGTATAATTTCTACTCAGCCAGCCTTCCTGTGGTTCTGGATGATGTCCGTTTTGTCTTTTAGTTGTATTTTTGAAGTGGTTGTATGAGGCAGCAATTTCAGGTGTTTACCTATGCTGCCATCTTGGTTTTTCTCTTAATTTCTATTTTTATGGAGGGCTTCTATTCAGCCAGATTTCAGGTGGTTCTGAATGATGGTTGTTCTGTGGTTTAGTTGTCATTTTATGTAGTTGTAGGAGGAGGTGAGTACTGTTTTTACCTATGCCGCCATCTTGGCCCTTCCCTCTCTGATCAGGTCATCTTTCATTCTGAAAATTACCCACTTCAGACTGACATTCAAAAACCCCTTTTCTCTTCAATTTCTGCTCTTTCTTGGCTCCATCAATAGATTATTACAGTCTTCAAACTGGAGGGGAAATAAAGGAAGAAAGAAAGGAAAAAGAAAGCCCTTAACATTTTTGTCTTGTTAACATTGTAATCTACAGCAGAATAGTTTTGGTGCAATATTATGCTAAATGTCTCTCTCTACTGAGATGAGGATAAAAAGAATAACCAATAAATATAGTATATAATAAAGAAATAAGTAAACTATATAGACTCTTAAAAGGTAATGAGTGCTATGCAAAAACAAAAAAGGCAAAGAAAAGAAAAGAAAAGAAAAGAAAAAAGAAAGGAATAGAAAAATGTAGGATAGGTTAAGGGGAATGTAGTGTCAGGGAAGGGGTGAGGAAGTTGAAATTTGAATTGAGTGCTGATAACTGGCTCATGAGAATGTCAAATGTGAATGAAGTCTAGAAAGGGAAGAGGGAGTGAGCCGTGTGGATCTTGTGGGAAGGATACTCAGACAAAGGGAGGGGAGGGAAGGAGCATGAATAGTGTGTTCAAGGAGCAGAAGTAAGACAATGCAGCTAGAACTGAGAGTAGTAGGTACTGAGGTCAGAGCAGGTACTGGAGCTCTCACCACATAGATTACATTTTAAGGGGCAGGTGGAAGTAGGGAGATCTTTCAGTAGACTAGAACAGTGATCCAGGCCAGAGATGATGGCATTTGCATTTGAACCACAGCAGCGAAGGTAGTGAGAAGTTGTCAGTTTTCAGATATATTTTGAAGAAAGAGACAATGGAAATTCTAGAAGGACTGGATGTAATATAAATGGACACAAGACACTGTGGGGTAGGGGAGGCCAGGGGAATGTCAAGGTGGGGGAGGGGAAGGAGACATATGTAATACTCTTTGTAATACTTTAAGCAATAAAACAAAATAAAAAAAATAAAAAAAATGACATGAGATTTAAAGGGAGAGGATCTGGAAGTAGCAAAGATGATGGAGCAGGGCCACTCTCTCACCTCCAGCTCTGGTGTGTGAATGGAAAACAGCCATCATGTAAGAGGGGAGCATCAATTTTTGTCAGAGCACGAAGAAAGAAATATTTGGAGATTAGATTGGAGATATAGGGAATTTTCTGTTAAGGGACCATGAATTCCAGTTGGAACAGCATCTTCCTTGGAAAGGGCACCCCACACTTTATCTCCCCTCAGTTCTCTGCAGCACTGGGTACTGGTCACCATTTCCTTCTTCTTCAATCTTTCTTCTCTCTTGGCTTTTGTGACATTATTTTCTTATTTAAAAAAATTTGTTGTGAGTAGATGGGAGAAAGTTTCAAAGTGTGAAATGTGCAGGGCCTTCTGGTCATTGAAACGTGGGGTGGAGGGAATGGTGGCTTGGGACACAGGGAGGAAGGGCTTGAATACAAATTTAAAGCACTTACCCCATGTCTGCAATGTACTGATTTTTCAATAAACATTAGCTTTTATTAGTTTTGTCATAAAGCAATGAATTATTGAGGAAAAGGATATATCAGAAAAGAATCAATAGTAAATCTTCTAACTTACAAGCTATACTTTAGCTTTACATTCAATGTTATCAAAACCTGGGCTAGCTTAAAGGATTAAATAAAACTATTTTTTATGATGCTAATGGGTTCCTAAAGGAGCCCAAGAGCTATAAAACTCAGGCAATATTGGACCTTTCAATAATACTTATATATTGACTTGTAAAAACAATATTGGAACATTAAAAAACTTACATAGTTTCCATCAGGGTAAGGGAAAATAATTTTATTGTTGCATTTCCTCTTGAGTGAATGTAATCCATTTTATTTTATTATTTTTATGTCTTAAAAGTATAATTTTATTTTTTAAAAATATATATTTTTTATTGTTGATAGTATTACAGATGTCTACCATTCCCCCCCTTTCCCCTAATCCTACTCATCCCCTTGTAATCCATTAAAGAAAACATTTATAAATTGAGGTACATTGAGGGATACAAAGTTAGGGTGTTTGTGGTCTCTTGCAGCATCTTCCTTTTGAATAATACACATTGTCTAACTGTAGTTAATGTTATGAGAGACAGAACATCTCTTCAGAGATCTTTTTATATCCTGGACTCAGAGATCCTAGGCCAGAATCTGATCTGATATACAGTGCTTGGCAAAAGTAGGTTTACAGCTGTGTGTACATGAAACTCAGAATTTATTTTTGCATTATTATTTATTAACTAGAGGCCCGGTGCATGAAAATCCCGGCCTGCTCCCTCTCACAGTCCAGGAACCCTCAGGGGTGGGAGGCAACCCAGCTATCAGGAGAAGGTGATGCCCCATACCATACCCTTGCTGATGCCACTGCTTGCAGCGCAAGCCTTGGCTGGCCCTGGTTACCTTAACCTTGGGCGGCCCTGGGTGGCTGGGTATCCAACATCTGAGGCTTGTCTGCGCCTTGGTGTTGGCTGGGCAGCCACCATCTGAGGCTTGCCTGCACCTTGGACTGGCCCTGGGCGGCTGGGGGGCTAAGGGGACTGGGGGACTCTGGAGGCAGGTGCACGGGGTGGTCCTGGCCTTGCCGCATGCTTGCTGCCCCGGTGGGGCAGAGGGGACTGGGTGCCGCCATCTTGTGGCTGTGGGCACCACTGTCTTTGAGGGCGTGGCAGTCAATTAGCATATTCCCTCCTTATTGGCTGTGGGCGCCACCATCTTTGCAATGACATGAAGGTCAATTAGCATATTCCCTCTCTATTAGATAGGATTATTGTTTTATTTTCTATACAAGCAACTGTAAGCCTACTTTTGCCCCATCCTGTATTTTACTACTTGAATAAACTCTTAACCACAAAATAAATGAGTGAAGACTTTTGGATTTACAACATGGATTGAAAGGAGAAGATTAAGCCTGTTTCTATTCAGTAAAATTGCTTAGACATTTTCAAATTTCTATGACAACTTCAGTATTCCCTTTCTGCACTTACGATTTCAGATTGTACACAAACATCCCAGCTAGTGTGTCACAGAAGAGGATGTCTCTCAATTGCACAGCTCAGGGATGCGAAGGTCACAACCCAGTTATAGAAACAGCGTCTTCCTTAGAAAGGGCACCCCACACTTCATCTCCTCTGAATTCTCTTCAGCACTGGGTACTGGTCACCATTTCTTTCTTCTTCAAACTTTCTTCTCTCTTGGCTTTTGTGACATTATTTTCTTTTTTAAAAAAATATGTTTTTATTGATTTCAGAGAGAGGAAGGAAGAGGGAGAGAGGGATAGAAACATCAATGATGAGAGATAATCATTGATTGGCTGCCTCCTACATGCTCCCTACTGGGGATCAAGCCTGCAACCCTGGCATATGCCCTAACTGGGAATTTAACTGTGACCTCCTGGTTCATGGGTCGACACTCAACCACTGAGCAACACAGGCCGGGCCATTGTTCTCTTCTTATTCTACTCTTATTTCTTAATTTTCCATCTTGGTTTCTCCTTCATTAGGCTCAGCTTGTGGTACTTTATGATGACAACCCTAACAAAATAACATAGTCATTCATTTGATAGTTATTAGGCCTTGAAGAAAAGACTCATGAGACACAGTTCATTAACAAAATAAATGTGTCATCATCTGGGAGGAGAGGCACATGATTTAGAGATGGGTGCTCTGGAAGCACAGAGAAGGAAAGATGCGCCTCAACCCCATCCTCCCAGCTGCTTAAGACAAACTCTTGGAGGCATCTTTGCCCCCTTTTTGCTATACCATTTCACATCTAATTGATCAGGAAATCAATTTGACTTACATGGTTTAAAAGTATATTTTGAATGTGACTACTTCTTCCCCGTCCACTGCTATCATCCTGGTGTGAGCCTCAGTGTATCATCTTTGCATCCCTCAGCCCATCCTCATCACAGCAACCTGGGAACTTTCAAGTTCAGTCATGTCACCCCTTCTACCAAAAGCCCTGCAGTGGCTTCCATTTCACTCATACCAGAAGTTGTGTTTCCTTCCCTTGCCTTCTCATACATTCTGCCCAGAACCCCCACCCCCAACTCAGTGCTGATTCTTATCCCACCAGGCTCGCTCCTGCCTATGGGCCTTTTCTTTAACTGTATTGTTTTTGCTTGGAATTCTCCCACCTGTCTCCCATATGTATTTGGTGAACTCCCTCATTTTTTTTTAAGTCTTTGCTCACTTGAAAGGGACACTGAACAACCAAACAGACAAAGTGACATGGCCAGTTGACATTAGTCTGCCTTTGTAATCAGCCACACTAGAACAAGCACATGGAGTACACCTAGCACTCCCTCTCACCAAGACTGATCTAGCTGCTGCTGTCTATGACAACAACAGAGACCGATGCTGAGCCCCAGTATGGCACAACTTCTTGAAAATATGAAGCAACCTCTTGGTAACAAGTGTCTACATTAACCACCTTTGCCAATTGAAAGGGCCAATGATGTGTTACCACAGGAATGGCCCATATATTGAGTATGAAGTACTTTTCCTATTCATAAAGTTTCAGCCAACCCCACTCCCTGGTGGCTGAGCCATAGGCATGGAATCCCACACAACATAACATCCATCAGGGAATACCGTCACAGTAAAAGAGGTGCAGGAGGGGGCCTATGACACAGAACTCACTGATCTTACCACATGCCACACCATCTAGAAGCTGCTGACTGGAGCTCTGGAGGCAATGCTCTGAGAAGATGGGGTACATTCCTTGCAGACAGTGTTAATATGTACTGAATTAGCCATCTCTATTGGGCATGTGTTTCCAATAGGAAGAAAACATGAGATCCATAACCAAGGATTGGTAGCAGGAGTGGCCTCACTAGTCATCATTCAAAGTGACCCATTGAGATACTTTGTGTTTCTCATCTCCAGAAATCTGGGCTTTTTAGAGTTAGAGACTCTAGGAGACACAGTAATATTGTTATTAAACTACAAGTTTTGGCTGCTCCCTGGACAAGAAAAGGAGATACCACCTTGGCAGGCATAATTGAACCTAATCAAAAGAAAGAGGTAAGGCTGCTGATACCCACCAGAGACAGAAAGGAAGATGTGTGGAACTCAGGGGAATGACTTGGGGGCCTCTTGGAACTTCATAGCCACTTGTGCCCATGAATGGAGAAGTGCAGTGAACCAGACTGAGAATCCTATGGTTATCAAGAAATTAGAGTTTGGGTACACTACCAGGAAAGCTACCAACACCCACAGAGATAGTAGCTGAGGGTGAGGGGTATGAAAAATGGATAAAGAAGGGAAGAGCAGAGGAGTACCGGTGATAGTCCTGAGATCAGCTGCAGTGACAGGGGTTGAAGTTTGTCCTACCAGCTCCCTCTTTTAGGTTTCCCCTCAAAAAGAGAGATCCACCGGATTTTTGAAGGAGCTTCTCCAAAAAGACATATGGAGAAGTCAGTCCATGAGGCTCAGAGATGGACTGAGGCGGACAGAGGGGTGCACTGCTTAGATTGTCATTTGAGAAAGAGTAAACGGGGCAGCTGTAGGAGTACAGTTAGCTGAGAGTCTCCAGTGCAGCATCTTTGGGCTCTGCCTCAGCTTTTGAGCTAAGATCACCCTTTTCCTGGACTCCCGGCCAATGACTGAGCTCATTACAGCCATGTCTGTCCAATGCAGGACTCTTCCAACATGTAGGTAATCTTTACTCTGAAGCAACCCATCAGATTGACCAAATCTCTGTCTGGCCCGCAGTGATGGGAGGCACTGTCTTGTCCATCTTGTTTCCTACCCCATTTCCTTTTACAGGTGTCAGACCTGAACCATGGTCTGAACCACAAGCCATCTTCATTCTTCCTTATATGTTTTTCACAAACATTAACTCTCTTAGCACCCCCATCTCTTGTTTTTCTAACTCAACCTTACTGTCTGCTTGCCTTGGGACCCACTGACACAATGCTCTAATCAGCTGGTTGTAGTCTGTTTAACCACAGATGAAGGCAGTAGGGTACAGTAAGTGGCTAGCTGAGGCATGCTAACACATGGAAATATTTATGCCCATTTAAAAAGTTGATTCACAAAGTGGTACCAGATTTTCTTATTATAGTGTTTTTATATTCAGGAACTTTTGCAGTTAAAATATTCTGGAAGTTGAACAGGAAAAGTAAATGAAGATAAATCTAAGTTAATTACAGATGCAAAATTTTTGTTTGAAATGTGAGCATCTTCCCCCTCACCGCCCTTTATCCAGAGTTACCCTCACCGCCCTTTATCCAGAGTTACACTGGTGTTCTGTGAATTGCAAATATACTTTTCTTGTTTGTTATGGAATTTGCTTTTTATATTTGGAAGCAGCTAAATTCAGGGGCAAGAAAACCTAACTGGTCTCACATTTAGATTACACACTTTCTGTGTAATCTAAATTAAAGATGGTGGTAGATAAACTCCTTCCTTTCCATTTCAACCCTTTCCTGCTTTTCTGATTTCCTAGTGCTATTTGTGACACCATGATCTTCAATATTCAGTGGGTTCAGACATGGCATTAAAAGTAGCTGCCACTTTTTTCTATATTTGAGAACCTTGACAGTAGCTTAACCCCTTAGGCTCCCAGAAAAACTCATGTGGCTCCTTACAATGCTTGAAATAAGAGTGGTAGTGGGCAATTTTTTCTGTTTTTTTTTATTTTTTATTTTTATTCACTTATTGAAGGAAATAAGTTTATTCAAAATAACTTTTATACAAAAGACATAATTGTTTACCTCAGATCCTTTCATTGACTTCCCATCACGCTTTTTTTTTTTCTTTTCTATTCTTTTAAAGCCTCAAGTCATAGTGTCTTGTCTGGACAGGTTGCTATAACAGAATAACACAGACTGGTAATTTATAAACAACACAAATTTATTTCTCACAGTTCTGGAGCCTGGAAGTCCAAGATTAGGGTGCCAGCATGGTGGGGTGAAGGCCTTCTTCTGGGTCAAACACTTCCTGTTGTGTCTCTACATTGAGGAAGGGCTAGAGAACTCTGTGGGGTCTTTTTTATAAGGGCACTAATTCTATTTATATTTATGAGAGCTCCACCCTCATAACATTGGGCATTAGGATTTCAACATATTAACTTTAGAAGGACACAACATTCAGACCACAACACGTGGACTTTGAAATTTATTGCATCTTTACTCATCAATCTCTTCCCTTTTTCTTTATTATTAAGTTTTCTCAGACCTTACACTCCAGTGAAGCCATCATACACTGCCCTCTTCCTTCTCCTATTGCTGAATCTTACCAGACTGTTTTTTAACCTTCCTTGTTTTATCAATATCTCTTTCAATTTTCAGATTCCTTCTTAAGACCTTTTACCTCCTGAAGGTCTGTTCTAACTGCTTCCAAAAGATTTCTTCTTCTTTAGTCATTATCGTAATGCTTCTGTAATCATAAGCTTATTTGTTCAAGTGTAATGATACACATATTTGGTGGGAGCATAGTGCTGGTATTCGAGAGAAACAACTGGCAAAGTCACCTTTTGTTGTTGTTTTATATACCTACAGTCCAAGTTTCTGTGTGAATAAATGAGGATATGTTTGAAAATCACCATCTTTTATTTATAGACAGAGGCCTGGTGCACAAAATTCATCCACGGGTAGGGTCCCCAGGCCTGGCTGGTGATCAGGGCTGATTGGGGCCTTCCAGCTGCCAGTCAGGCCTTCCTTCCCAGGCTGCCGGCTGCCTGCTGGGGCCTTCCTTCATTCCGCGCCACCCCCTGGTGGTCAGCACACATAATAACAAGTAGAACTCCCAAGGGGACACCTTGCATATTAGACTTTTATATATATAGATTGAGGGAATAATTTAGCTTCTTTGTGAGTATTATACAGTTTACTGTCAGAACTAAGGGTTTTATTTAAGTTAATGAAGAATTATACTATAAGTAACCAGAGTGCTAAGCCAAATTCTGCACTGAAGTGTTAGTTATGGTTAGAACACACCTATGAGAATATACACAAGTAAACCTCTGAAACTTTCATTTTATATATCTGCTTACTTCTCATTAAGTCAGACCTCTGGCATCCTTTGTTACCTTTTTGTTTCTAGTTCCTAATATTGTCTGCTGTAGACTGAATATTTGTGTCCCCCCCCTCCCCTCAGTTTAAATTAAAATCTAATCCCTATTGTGATGGTATTTGGACATGTGGCCTGGGAGTGTGATTTGTCAGGAAGGTGGAGCCTTCATGAATGGGATTGGTGCCCTTTATGAAAGAGGCCCCAGAGAGCTACCCTACCACTCCCACTGTTTGGAGACATGGTGAGAAGATGGTCATCTAGGAACCAGGAAGTGGGTCTTCGAGACTTTGCCAGCACCTCGATCTTGTATTTCCAGGCCTCCAAAAATGTGAGAAATAAATTTCTGTTGTTTATAAGCCAAACCAATTTATAATGTTTTTCTTGTAGAAACTTGAATGGACTAACATACTATTGAAATTTTTTACTTTTGTTCCATGAAACACTCTCTCAATCTTCACCACAAAATTGCCTGAAAGTTAACTGGCAGTTTAACAGTAATGGAGGAAATCTAGATCCCAGTAGCTTACTCACAGCCATAACATCTGCATCTTGGGAGCAGAAGGAAAAGGTGTTAAATGTGTCAATGGCAATTAGATGAAATGTTACTCATGAGACAGTTAGGTGATGATGGTTCTAAAGCTGGCTTCCTGTAACTGCAATGAACCAGTTTTCTTTCCTGCTTTGTCCTTCTTTCAATAAAGAAGTCACAATGAGAGTGCTTTTAGCATAAGTGCTCAATTGTCCTCTTTGACTTTTGTCTATTGTAGCAATCCTTGCATTGGTCAAGGACTAATTGAATTTGTGTGTTGTGACCTATTTTAGAGCAGGAGAGGACATGTTTGTGTCTTCCTAAAATCACCACTCTCTGAGCCACTTAAAACTCTAGTGGACCAAGTGCTGGAGAACATTCCATAGAGAACTTTTTTATTGGTGATCTGCTTCCTGACTATTTAGAAGCTAATGTGGGTCTGTTTTTTGCAGTCCATTGACTCCAAACCACTTTTAAATCTCAGTCCCCAAATCCTAATAAGACTAAGTAGTCTTTTGTTTTTATAATTATACAGAAGCTGTTCCCAAAGTAAATTTCACTGACCAATAAATTTCCAAAAAATATTTTGAACACTTGCTTAAGGTTTTCCACCAAAAAAAAATTCTTTTGGCCAGGTAAGAACAGTTAAAAAAGAAGATAGTCAAAACTATATTTTGTCTATGAATATTTATTATAGCAGATATTATTCCTTCCTTTGTTGATGAAACTCCAATATTTTGTTTGGTGCTTACTCCTCTCCCAGTTGAGTCCAAGTTAAGTCTTGACTAGTCTGAGACTCTAAGTCAGCATCCTTGATAGTGATTTGTTTAAGGATAGGCACACCATTCTATTTTGAACAGCATGTGCATGGGGTGGTCTGTTGGCAGATATGCTGGGCATTTTCCATTTGCTTCTTTTCCTACAGAACATTTTGTCTTTTTTTTTTTTCCTTTCAATGCCCCGGGAGGCTGGCCTCTAAAGACTGCCCTACGAAAGCTTCCTTGTCTGCTGGTTTTCCACTTGGTTTGGTTAATGGAGGCACTACTAGGAGCTAAGAGTATTTATTACTCTCCTGCCTCTACTCCCCTCCTGTTGGCTACAATACTGCCAGCAGCTTTATTCTTCCAAAGCACAGACCCTCTCTTCCTCAGTGACAGCCCTCTTTACAGGAGTGGGAACTTTATTTCGTCTTCTTGTCCCTGCATGACCAGAAGTAGTGATGGCTGCCTGGTATGACTAAGCCTTGGCACTTCACCGTCACCTTTTGTCAGTCTGTCCCCTTAACTCTGCCCATGGC
Source organism: Myotis nattereri (assembly GCF_964212035.1). NCBI lineage: Eukaryota > Metazoa > Chordata > Mammalia > Chiroptera > Vespertilionidae > Myotis > Myotis nattereri. The sequence continues at coordinate 97,395,716 of NC_138075.1, forward strand.
CTTAAATAGTTCTTACATCAAAATCACTTCAATTAGATTCTGTGAGAGTGCCAACTCTTTTCTTCCCAAACCCTGACAGATACAGGGGCTTTTGGGAATGAGTCTTAAAAGGAGCTGTAGCAGAAGATCCAGTCCCCCTTGTGCTGGGGGCTGTTGTGTCAGCAGGTGACCCAGGACCTTCGTGGCTGCCGTCTTGAACAATGAGGGAGCTGGGCTGAGAGAAACCAACCTGCTGCAGACGGCAGAGCAGAAAGCCAGAAGGAGCCTTCCTTGAGGCTGTTGTGCCTCTGCATGAACCATCCCTGGAGATGCTCTGCCAAGCGACAGCGTGTTACACGATCTGAGACACTTCCTTATTGTTTATACTACTTTCAGTTGTGGTCTTGTGTTCCAAGAAGTGAAAGTTTTCTGGGGTCTGATAAAGTAAATGAACAGGGTGCAATAATAAAATAACGGGGCTGGTGTGGGAAAATATATTCAAGTAGAGTTGACAGACATACATTTAAAATGACTTGAACAAAGGAAAGAGATGAGAAACTATGCTCACTAAGACTTGAGCAGGTGGCACAATTCCCACCACTATTACAAAAGGAAGAGGGGACATTTTGACTCCAACAGTAGAAAAAACAGAAACGGAGAATAAATGGCAGGCTAGGAATTTAACTAGAATATTTGGGACATTGGTCTTACTTTCCTCAGTGTTTGGTCAACATTGGTATATCCAGTGTTTTTATCCATGGTTTATTTATAGGACAATTCTCCAGTAAAGAAGTTGTTAGAGCCCTGGTCGGTACGGCTCAATTGGCTGAGTAGCATCCCATGCACCTAGAGGTTGCAGGTTTGATTCTTGGTCAGGGCACAAGCCCAGGTTGTGGGCTCGATCCCCAGTAGAGGGCATGCCAGAGGCAGCTGATAAATGATTCTCTCTCTTTCCCTTCTCCTCCCTTCCTCTCTCTCTAAAAATCAATAAAAACATGTATACATACATACATACACACACACACATATGAAGTTACTGGACACTCATTGCTACACACCTATGTCACAGGAAGGCATTGCACCCAATTTAGACATGGGGTAAAGTCAGTGAAACTTGGTGACGGCACCTGTCCACAGGAGTCAAGTCAAACTTCCCTGACCTGGTCTTCAGGGCAGCATCCCCACTCAGGTCTCTGCCTCACCCTGTTCTTGGTGGCTGCCCTCAGGCCCTGACTGCCCAGGCTGGCTGGCTCTGTGCTCTCTGACACATGATCTGGGCTGAGGCTTTCCCTCTCCTTTTTCCTCACCTACCACCTGGGTTTGCCCAGGATTCTCTAGAACAGGTCCTACCTCCATCCTTGAAACTCCCTTGCTTGTGATTTTCATCTTGTTAAGCACCTGCCTCAGAAAGACATTATTTTTTAAAAAATCTTATTTTATTTATTTACAAATAGTTCTAATTTCAAAGTCTCTTGTCTATGAAACTATTTTTCCTAAATTGTAAATGATGTAACAGCTGACATAATTGGTTTCCCTATTCTTCCTTTCACTTATTTGACTCACTTCCTTCTCAGTCCTGACTCCCTATAGCCCTTCCCCAGCAAATCTAAGAAGGGAAGTGGGAAGAAGAAACAAGAAAAAAGGAGGACATGGTATAAGTTGGTGGTCTAGTTTCATTTTTTTTGCATGTATCTGTCCAGTTTCCCCAACACCATTTATTGAAGAGCCTGTCTTGACTCCATTGTATGCTGTTGCCTCCTTTGTCAAATATTGAGTGTAATGGCTTGGGTCGATATCTGGGTTCTCTATTCTATTCCATTGACCTATATGCCTGTTCTTGTGCCAGTACCAGGCTGTTTTGAGTACAGTGGCTTTGGAGTATAACTTGATATCTGGTATTGTGACCCCTCCAACTTTGTTTTTCTTTTCAAGATTGCTGTGACTATTTGGGGTCCTTTTTAGTTCCATATATATTTTTGTAGGGTTTGTTCTAGGTCTGTGAAATATGCCATTGATATTTTAATGGGATTGCATTGAATCTATAGATTGCTTTGGGTAGTATGGACATTTTAATGATGTTGATTCTACCAACCCATGAACATGGTATATTCTTCCTCTAGCTCTTTTTTCAATGTCCTGTAGTTTTCTGAGTACAGATCTTTTACCTCCTTGGTTAAGTTTTTTCCTAAGTATCTTAAATTTTTGTTGTTGTTACAATGGTAAATGGGGTGTTTTCATTTTTTTTGTTTCTGTTTCTGAAAGTTCATTATTGGTATATAAAAATGCCATTGATTTCTGTGTATTAATTTTGTATCCTACTACATTGCCAAATTCATTCATCTAGACCACCAACTTACACCATACACAAGAATAAACTGAAAATGGATAAAAGACCTAAATATAAGTTGTGAAACCATAAAAATCTTAGAAGAAACCATAGGCAGCAAAATTCAGACATCTCTCATAGCAATATGTTTACTGATACATCTTCTAGGGCAAAGGAAACTAAGGAAAAAATAAACAAATGGGAGTACATCAAAATAAAAAGCTTCTTCACAGCAAAAGAAACCATCAACAAAACAACAAGAGGGCCCACTGTGTGGGAGAACATATTTGCCAATGATACATCTGATACGGGGTTAATTTCCAAAATATCTAAGGAACTCAAAGGACTTAACAAAAGGAAGACAAACAATCCAATTAAAAAATGGGCAAAGGACCTAAATGGACACTTCTCTAAAGTGGAAATACAGAAGGCCAAGACACATATGAAAAAATACTCAAAGTTATTAATCTTCTGAGAGATGCAAATTAAAATGACAATGAGGTATCACCTCACACCTGTCAGAATGGCAATCATCAACAAATCAACAAAGAACAAGTGTTGGCAAGGATGTGGAGGAAAGGGAACCCTGGTACACTGCTAGTGGGAATGCAGACTGGTGTAGCCACTGTGGAAAACAGTATGGAGTTTCCTCAAAAAATTAAAAAGTGGAACTCCCATTTGACCCAATGATCCCTTTCTAGGAATATGTCTTAAAAATTTTGAAACACCAATCAGAAGGAACATATGCACCCCTATGTTTATAGCAACACAATTTACAATAGCTAAGATTTGGAAACAGCCCAAATGCTCATCAGCAGATAAGTGGATTAAAAAACCTGTGCTGCATCTACACAATGGAATACTACATGGTGGTATAAAATAAGGAACTCTTACCATTTGCAACAGCATAGATAGACCTGAAGAGTATTATGGTAAGCGAAATAAGCTGGTCAGAGAAAGGTAAGTATCACATGATCTCAAAACAGGCTGAAATCTAATGAACAAATAAACTGATGAACAAAATAGATCCAGAGACATAGAACCATGAGAAGACTGATGAATTTCAGAGGGAAGGTGGGATGGACAGTGTGTGGAGGGAGAGTGTGTGGAAGGGGAACTTATGTGCATATATGCATAACTCATGGACACAGACAATATTGTGGCAAAAACTTGGGAAGGGCTTGTCTGGGGAGGAGGGAGTTAATGGGGGAAAAAATCTACGCATGCCAAAAAAACAAAACAAAACAAAGCAAAGGGTACATCTGTAATACTTTCAACAATAAAGGTAAATTAAAAAAAAAAGAGGACAAAGAGAAGCCAAAATGATTATTTTATAATGAAAGTAGTAGAGACATCAGATAAAAACCTTTGAGGCCTGGTCTTTTCATGATCCCATTAACTTAATGTTAGATTGGAAGCAAGAGTGCAGGGCTTGTCATTTCTTCTTGGGTGAGCTATTTGCATGAGTGATGGGGGATTTGGAGGCCATGCATAAAACTTATTCAATAAAAATTATAGAATCATCAGATTTGCCTACCCAACCTAGCAAGTAAGTTAGAGAAAAATGGTCAGTCCATCCCTTGAACTGAAGACAATTCAATTGAATCAGTGCTTTCTGATGGTGTGGATTGAGGCCAGGAGCCACTGAGGTCTGCAGGCCTTTCCAGCTGTGTGCTTGGAGAGTTCTTAAGTGAGAGCACATGTGCTGAGAATCCAGCATCAGATATTTTCATTGTAGGGGAAGATGGTAAATGGTATGCCCCTAAAAAAAAGACACTTGCTCCCTGCAATGTATAAGGCAAAAGAGGGACAGCACCGAGGGATCCCAGTCAAAAAGATCTTGGGCTAGGCGTTGAGTCCATTGCTTCTTCCTGGTGTGGGGAATTTGGGGAACTCAGCCTCTGCCTAAGCTTTCTGTGTCTCTATGACACTGAAAGTGAACAATCCTGTTTTTTAAAAAAAATTATTTATGAAATAATCAATTATTTATTTATAAAATAATCAATCCTGTTCTGTCCACCTCTCTGGGTGAAGAGTATCAAGTGATACAAAATGGTAGCCTGTTTTGAAGTGTAGCATGCACTTCACACATAGGGTACCACTGAGGTGTTGCTAGTACATGTGACCCAGTGACAAGGTTATGCGGGATTGTGAACTCTATGGGTCAGTGTCTCTTGCAGAGGTGAGTTGGAACAAGGTGCAACCTTTCCCCGGGGTGCTTAAATTGGCCAGAAGACATAATTTAATCAAGGCTAGTGTCCAGTGTACTGGATAATGGGAGGAAGGATGACACATCTCAATCAGGACATTCATAAACAGATGTGTGCTTTTACTGTCAGACCTAAGAGAGGACACAACATTTAACACATTTGATAATATAACCACCTGGCATTTAAAAATCAAAATTATAATGTTTAAGAAAATGATATGTAGCTATGTTTTTGATTCATGTTCTGTTGGCTCCTCCTTCTAAGTATTTCTTAAATCTGCCTGCTTCCCCATCACCACGGCTGCTTTATTCCATGCTGATCACATCAGCCTCGTCTCTCCCTCTAGTATCCTTTCTCCTGCAATCTACCATCCACACCAACCCAGAATTATCTATAGGACTCCATTTTAATTACATCACTTCCTTGCTTAACACCCTCCAGAATGAACCCATTGCCTTCGGGATAAAGCCCAAATTCCTTACCAGGGCACACAAAGCCCTGACTTACCTCTTCAGCCACATGGCTCATTACCATTCTGTTCAACATTCAGGCTGCCCTGAGTGCTCTCAGTGCCTGGCCCTTCTAGGCTCTGGCTTGTCGCAGATGGTCACACATCTCTTTCTCTAGCCTGCTCTTCTGAGCCAAATCTCACTCCTTCCCAAGCCCCACAGCTGGACGAGGCTGCTCCTCCGTGCTCCCTGTGCATGCTTGTCCCACCTTTCCCCTTCACTCTCAGCTCACAGCCTCACCTCCTCCTTCTCCTTCTCCTTCTCCTTCTCCTTCTCCTCCTCCTCCTCCTCCTCCTCCTCCTCCTCCTCCTCCTCCTCCTCCTTCTCCTTCTCCTTCTCCTTCTCCTTCTCCTTCTCCTTCTCCTTCTCCTTCTCCTTCTCCTTCTCCTCCTCCTCCTCCTCCTCCTCCTCCTCCTCCTCCTTCTCCTTCTCCTTCTCCTTCTCCTCCTCCTCCTCCTCCTCCTCCTCCTCCTCCTCCTCCTCCTCCTCCTCCTCCTTCTCCTCCTCCTCCTCCTCCTCCTCCTCCTTTTCCTTCTTCAAGAAATGGGTTTAGCAAACAAGTTCTAGAGGTAAAGGTCAGGCCCTTGGAGCTTGGGAGTGAGAAATCTAAGTGGAGAGGGAGAGGGAGAAGTGTGGGTGTGCTCTCAGGAGGGAGAATGCACGGGGTTCTGTATCATGGAGATTTTGGGGAGGTCCCCGGGAAAGATCTTTATTTTTTGTTTTTTAATATATTTTTATTGATTTCAGAGAGGAAGGGAGATCAAGAGAGAGAGATAGAAACATCAGTGATGAGAGAGGAACATTGATGGGCCATCTCCTGCATGCCCCACACTGGGGATCAAGCCCACAACCTGGGCATGTACCCTGATCAGGAATCGAGCCATGACCTCCTTGTTTGTAGGTCGATGCTCAACCACTGAGTCACAGCAGCCAGGCACCTCACACTTCTTTAAGGAGTGGGAACTCTCTAAACTACCCTCCAGATCCATAGTCCAACCATTTTTTCTCCTTCTTCTTTCCTTCAGTTAAAATGATCCAAGTGTCCCTTCCCTGTCCAAGGTAGGTACCTCTGCTCTGGACATTATCCCCTCATCTTCTCAAGGACTCCTGCTTTTATTCTCCCCTACATCTCCAACCTTGTCAATCCCCCTTTTCTATGGGACCATTCCCACCAGCATACAAACATTCTTAAAGTTTTCTTAATCCTTTAGAGAATCTCCAGCTGCCACTCCATTTCTCTGCCTTTTATGCCTAAAATGCTTGGAAGAGTTGCCTGGACATGTTGCTTCACCTCTTCTCCGCACTGGGCAGGCTTCCCTCACCACGGTTCGATGGCAGCAGCCCTGTCCCAGGTAAGCAGTGACCTCCACTTTGCACACTCAGGGCTCAGTTTTCTGTCCTGATCAGGCGCCTCCCTTGCAGTAGTCACCGTCTGGCCTGGGCTTCCTTCTCTTTCCCAGTCGCCTACTGGCTCCTCACCCACCAACCCAGCTATGCTCTGTTCCTGCACCTTTTCCTTCTCTTGCCACACTCCCTGTGGGTGGTCTCAACTTGACACAGAGATTTAAATAACACTTATTTGCTGGTGATTCCTGAATTTACAGCTTCAGCTCAGACTGCTCCTCTGAACTCCAGACTTATGTAACCAACTGCCTACTCCACATTTCCACATAGCTGTTTCACAAGTCTCTCAAATGCAATATGTACCAGAATGAATTCTTCATTCCTGCCACTTCAATCTATTGCCCCCCCCTCCATCTTCCTTATCTCAATAAATCACCCATGTGCTCCATCCAGAAACTGGATGACCAACTTGTGTCTTTTGTTTGCTTACCTTCAGAGTCAGTTTGTCAGAAATTCCTATCTAGTCTACCTCTAAAACATACCTCTTGTTTGTCCACTTGTTGCCACCACCTCTTCTGTCCCTATAGTCCAAGCCACTCTCCACTTGGAATGTGGTCTCCTGCTTCAACTTGGGGAAGGCAGCTCTAATCTGTTCCTATACAGCATCTAGAAAAAATGCGATGGCTGCATAACATTTTTGGTGGCTCCTCACTGTACAGCTCATCTGGCTCTGTTTGATCTGGCCCTCGTCTTCCTTCAAGTCTTCCTTCTCCTGTCATGGCCCCGCCCTCTTCATCACACATGACCTGTGATAATTGCTCGGTTCACTGATTTACATTCAGTGACTGCCCCTGGCAGAGAGATTGTGCAAATAAATATTTGCTTTGATTGTTGCATTTAATGCTGTGTACTAGATCCTGGAATAATTAGGAGGAACCAAAGAAAGTCCCTGCCAGAAAGGAGCCCTTAGTCTGGTGAGTGACCCAAATGTGTGCACAGAAAATATTTACTATTTGACGTGATAGGTGTGACCATGGAAGGGCAGCCACACCTGGAGCCAGAGAGGCTCAGGAAAGGATTCTCAGGGAAGGGAACATTTGAAGTGAGTTGATGAGCCTCTACAGAAATCTAAAACAGCATATAAAAATAATAGCCTTAGGAAATAAAATAATGGAAAAATATCCTAAGTTATTAATACCTGGGGCCTCTGGCTTTTAGCTTGGTGAAAGTTTTCTTTCCTTCTGTTTTGGTATTTCCAAATATTCCATCATAAATTTATTTTTTTATAGTAAAAAAAGTTAAAAATTTGGTAGGAAATAGTTCTTTGACAAATATACACACAGAGGTATCGTAACACATGACAGACTGGGGTTTCTCACTGTAATTTTTCTCATCTGTTTCTGGAAGTCAGTTACAGGTACTGGAAATAAAAGTTCTTCTTGAAATATTTTTTTTGGCCAAAACAAACAAACAAAAAAGTAGAAGAAAACGATGAAGAAAAGAATGGAAAATGTGAAAATCTTTTTACTCAGTTTGCAAGTTGAGTGGGTAGTAAGCAAGGGATAGAGGAGAAAAGAAAACAGGATTTTCTTGGGATATTCCACTTGTGAGTCAGTGGGTATTTTACAGGTACCAGCTAGTCCTTCCTGAAAAATCCTCTCAGGGGACAGGCTGTGGAGCGGCAATAAGAAAGATAAATGCTTTTCCGGGGAGTAATTTTAGTGCAGTGTGGAAAATGTGAAGAGAAAAAAAATTAAAGATTGAATGGAAAATCCATCCACAGGCCAACCCACACCACAGAAGCAGTAAGGACCACATGTCCTAATTAGCCCCACACCAGGTAGAGGCCTGGCTCTGGGCAAATACCTCCTCCCCTTGTGGCAGGCAGCCTGGGGAGAGAGCATTCATTCATACTACATGCCCCCAAAGCAGCTATCACTTTGGGGGAGCAGAAATATTGGAAAGCATAAAAACCAAGACCACCAAGCTGTGAACTTTCCCCCTTATTCAACGATGCAATTATATTTTTTCTGTAATGGGTATTTAGATGTTTCTGAATGTAACATTCAGAATGCAGGCACTGTGGGGGTTGGGGGAGCTGCTTTCTATCTCTGATCCCTCTATATGTCCACTTTTGAAAAGTGTGTATTTAAGTCCTTTGCTCATTTTTTGATTGGATTGTTTATCTTCCTTTTTGTTAAGATGTATGAGTTCCCTATAAATTTTGGATATTAGGCCCTTATCAGATATAACATTGGTTAATATGGTCTCCCATGCTGAGGGCTTTCTTGTTGTTTTGTTGATGGTTTCTTTTACTAAAACCATTTCCCCTAAGAACAGGAACAAGACAGGGATGCCCACTCTCACCACTCCTGTTTGACATAGTACTGGAAATGCTAGCCATTGCGATCAGACAAGAAGAAGAAATAAAAGGCATCCAAATTGAAAGAGAAGAAGTAAAACTGTATTATTCAAAGATGACATGATACTGTACATAGAAAACCCTAAAGACTCCATCCATCAAAAATCTACTAGATTTAATGAATGAATTTGGCAATGTAGCAGGATACAAAATTAACACCCAGAAATCTATGGCTCTTTTATACACCAATAATTTAATTGGTGTATAAAATAATTCCCTCAAAGAAAGGGAAACAAACAAACAAACAAACAAAAAAACCAATCCCATTTACCCTTGCACCAAAAAAAAAATAAATAAATAAAATTAAGATACCTAGGAATAAACTTAGCTAAGAAGGTCAAAGACCTGTCCTCAGAAAACTACAGGACATTGAAAAAAGAGATAGAGGAAGATATAAACAAATGAAAGAATATACCGTGTTCATGGATTGGTAGAATCAACATCATTAAAATGTCCATACTACCCAAAGCAATCTATAGATTTAATGCAATCCCCATTAAAATACCAGCGGCATATTTCACAGACCTAGAACAAACTCTCCAAAAATTCATCTGGAATAAAAAAAGACCCCGAATAGCTGCAGCAATTTTTAGAAAGAAGAACAAAGTTGGAGGGATCTCAATACCAGATATCAAGCTATATTACAAAGCCACTGTTCTCAAAACTGCCTGGTTCTGGCACAAGAACAGATATATAGACCAATGAAATAGAACAGAGAACCCAGAAATAGACCCAAGTCATTATGCTCAATTAATATTTGACAAAGGAGGCAAGAGCATACAATGGAGCAAGACAGTCTCTTCAATAAATGGTGTTGGGAAAATTGGACAGATATATGCAAAAAATGAAACTAGACCACCAGCTTACACCATGCACGAAAATAAACTCAAAATGGATAAAGGACTTAAACATAAGATGGGAAAGCATGAAAATTTTAGAAGAATCCATAGACAGCAAAATATCAGACATATGTTGTAGAAATATCTTTACCAATACAGCTCCTTGGGCAAAGGAAACTAAGGAGAAAATAAACAAATGGGACTACATCAAAATAAAAGCTTCTAATAGTTTTTTGATGGAGCCTTTAGGGTGTTCTATGTACAGTATCATGTCATCTGCGAATAATGAGAGTTTTACTTCCTCCTTTCCAATTTGGCTGCCTTTTATTTCTTCTTCTCTGATCACTATGGTTAGAATTTCCAGTACTATGTGGAACAGGAGTGGTGAAAGAGGGCTTTCCTGTCTTATTTCTGTTCTTGTGGGAAGTGGTTTTAGTTTTTGCCCATTGAGTATGATGTTGGCTGTGGGTATGTCATATATGGTTTTTATTATGTTGAGGTATTATCACTCTACTACCACTTTGCTGAGAGTTTTTATCAAAAAGGTGTTGGATTTTGTTGAATGCTTTTTCTGCATCTATTGAAATGATCATGTGATATTTGTCTTTCAATCTGTTTATGTGAGTATCACATTTATTGATTTGTGAATATTGTACCAGCCTTGCATCGCTGGCATGAATCCCACTTGGTCAGGGTGTATGATATTTTTAATGTGTTGCTGGATCCGACTTGCTAAAATTTTGTTGAGGATTTTAGTGTCTATGTTCATCAGGGATGTTGGCCTGTAGTTCTCTTTCTTTGTTGGGTCTTTATGTAATTTTAGAATTAGGGTAATGTGAGCCCCATAGAAAGAGTTTAGAAGTGTTCCTTTTAAATTTTTTGGAATAGTTTGAGGAGGGTAGGTGTTAGTTCGTCTTTGAATATTTGGTAAAACTCCCTTGTGAATTCATCTGCACCAGGGCTTTTGTTTGCTGGGAGGTTTTTGTTTTTTTTTTTAAAAAAATTATTATTACTGCTTCAATTTCATCAGTAGTTATTAGCCTACTCAGGTTTTCTGATTCTTCCTGGTTGAGTTTTGGAAGGTTGTATTTTTCCAGGAGTATATGGGACCATCCTGGTTTAAAAACTGCATGGCTTAAGCCCCAGACAACCCTTCAGTCTTGGAAAAATTGGGGTGGTTGGTCACCTACTTGGAATTGAAGTTTAAATAAATCAAAACAATGAGACAACTGAGACAACACACTTGATATCAGGTTTTAGTTTCCTTTCTGTGTGTGGGATGAACCCTGCCCACAGTCATTTTACTAAAGGGCATTGGAGTGGAAAAGGCAAGGAGAAGAACAGTGAGGGAAAAGGAGTACGGTTGGAATGCTTTTCTGCAACAAGTCTCTGTACTTCAGTGGAGAGAAACTTCCTGAATTCTCAGGCAGACTTAGATACCCTTTTCCTTGTGTGTGCACCACTTTTCATACCATATTCCATATCAGCAAACATAAAAATTTCAATTCATGTATGTGTTTCTATATTCCTCGCCAGAAGAGATACAACTTTTCATTTTGGTATTTTTAGCACCAGGCACTGTGTCTAGTACATAGTGGTTGCTTAATAAATTGAAAGTGATTTAATAAGTGCACATTCGGGGGAAGGGAATTGTTAAAGAAAAATGGAAAGTTCTCACATTTGCTTTCAAATCCATTGTGGAGCAAGATATGAACATTTGCCTGGTGGGTTTTATTTTACATTTTTTCTTAGATACATAAAATGGAAATCAAATCTATTTATCTTTGCTGAATTAGAAAAATTATTTTCCTCTGGCAAGGGGTGGGGAGGTAAGGGTGGGTGGTAATGGCAAGGGAATCTTCTTAGTTCAAAACACAAATATCTGTCCTGCCTTCTGGGAAGAGGTTAGACAAGTCTGCCTCCACCAGTGAAAGCTACCAGCCTCATGGGCTGACTGTCTTGTCTCCATAGTAGAGCGAAGGGATACTGTTCCATCTTCCCAAACTGCTCCTGATAACCATCTACCTGGCTTCCATAGCTGTGCAGCTGCCCCAAGAGAACCTCATCCCTGATATGCATCTGGGACACCAATAAGTGCAAAGGAGGAAGAGTGTATGAAGAACTTTCATGCCTTATTGGGAAACTGAGGTGAGGATATACATTCCCTCCTTTTCTCCTTCTCTCTTGCCTTTTATGCCCATCCCCCCTCCTTCCTTAATTCTGCTTGTGTATGTGTGTTTTAATTTCAAAGTTATTGTTGATATTTGAACAAAGCAGGGGTTGGGGTGCTGACACCCTGTGCAGTCAAAAATCTATGTGTAATTTTAGACTCCCCCCAAACTTAACTACTGTTGACAGGAAGACTTTCCAATAATATAAACAGTTGATCAATACATATTTTATATGTTTAATGTATTGCATACTGTATTCTTACAATAAAGTAACCAAGAAAAAAGAAAATGTTATTAAGAAAATCATAAGGAAGAGAAGATACACTTACAGTATGGTATGTGTTTATTGAAAAACAAACAAACCCATGTATAAATGGACCTGTGCAGTTCAAACCTGTGTTGTCCAAGGGCCAACTGCAATGTATGTTTGTATACAAAAGGCTCAAACACTCAGAATGTGGAAGTGTCTCTTTCACCAGAAAACATCTCCTTTATCCTGTAGCAGTTGATGTGATGTGCGTTGCTACCTCTGCCTGTTTCTTTAGAAGACGGGTCATGTCCAGGGCTGTGATCACCCTCAATAATGGAGCGTTGCCTTTTTTGCCACTTCACTGTATTTGTGACTCCATCAGACTTGGCTCACCTTTCTGGATCTGCCTTTCAGCTTGGCGTATCCTCCTCCCCGGGACTTCTTCCTTTTCCTTTTGCCTGTTGCCAGGCTCCTTTGAGGTATAACCCTCCCCTCCCTGCCCCCTACCTAGCTTGCTTTCTAGAAAAGCTTCCCTGAAAAACTTGAGGCTTCCTGTAATGCTCTTCACAGCGATTTCTCAGGGCTTAAACTGAACCCAAGTGGTGTGCTCTATTTCTCCCACATTGACCCTATCAAAAGTGAGAGCTTTGATTGTCCACTAAACTTGGTTAGTAATATAAAGCTGACATATTCCAGGTTTTCTAACAGGGAGATTTCTCCTGAGAGCAAAATGGCTGGACTTCCAGGCTTGCGTTTTTTTTTTAATTTTTAAAAATATTTTTTATTGATTTCAGAGAGGAAGGGAGAAGGAGAGATAGAAACATCAATGATGAGAGAGAATCACTGATCGGCTGCCTTCTGCACGCCCCCTACTGGGAGCTGGGTCTTGAGCCCACAACCTGGGCATGTGCCCTGACCAGGAATTGAACCTTGATATCCTGGGTCATAGGTTCACGTTCAACTTCTGAGCCACACAGTTAGCCTGTAGGCTTAGTTTTTAAATTTTGGTACCACTGAGTCCTAAATACTTGCAATGGAATTCAACAAATGCTAAAGGCAATAGAACAAATACAGACCTAGAGATGAACACAAACCTAAATCATCTGGCTGATAAAATAATATTTCATTTCAGATTGACGGCTCCACATCATTGTCTCCTCACATAGCTTTCCTCCGGCCTTCACAGGACAGTGGGCATCTTTGATTCAATCTCTTGGAAGGATTTCCAGGCATTGATAGATGCTCCAAGTAGAGAACCGAAAATGTGAGTCTCATCACAACAAAGGTGTCCGCTCTCATTCCTGTCTCAGGGAAATCACTGGGATTCCATTTTATCTCTAAATCTCCTCTCCTCCCTGTCACTCCCCTCAAGCATCAGATTCCAGCAGAGCCAGCCTAATCCATACAAAGGCGCACACACCACTAGAGGAGGGAGTGTTGTGTCCTAATACAACCCTTTTCTAGTTCCCAGAATGCCTGGATGTAGATTTTAGAAATAGGAATCAAGAAATGGAGAAATTAGGCCACCAGCGCAGGAGCACTTCCCTGCTCACCCATCTCAGAAGCTGCAGCCAAGCCAGAGCATCCAGGGGGAGCCTGTGTGGGCAGCACCAAGGCCTGCCAGGGAACACCGCAGCCCGCTGTGCCATCTGCTGAGTTAGGATGTCCCAACATGAGGGTGTCAGCTGTGATGCATGTTTAAAAGGAAAATTTTGAGGTTGCAAGATACATGCTTAATTTGCTACAGTTACTGTCTTGGTGCATCTTGTTATGAAAGTAGTGCAACAGCAAGGCATACAACTGACAACCCAGTGCAGTGCATACTAGCAAGGGTAGAATTTGATTTGTACTATGGTGGGGACGCTTTCTCTGCAGAGCAGCCACAGTCCTTTACTTGTCCCTATTGTGGAAAAATGGCTTATACAGAGACACCTCTTCACAAACATGTTGCTCCTGAACATGCAGAGACATCAACAGAAGTGACCTGCCCTGTCTGTGCAGCACTACCTGGAGGTGGTCCTGATCCTGCCACAAACAACTGTGCAGCTCATCTTACACTGGAGCACACAACTCCTAGAGATTTAGATGAACTGGGTGGTGTTCGACATGTACGTAGAATGTTTCACCTTGGCTGGGAATTAGGAGGTTCTCCTACTCATAGATCAAACAGACACTTTAAATTTTTTATTTTTCATTTTTTTTAGTTAATCCTCACCCAAGGATATTTTTTCCATTGCTTTTCAGAGAGAGTGAAAAGGAGGGAGGGCGGAAGGGGAATAGAGACAGAGAGGGAAACATTGATGGGAGAGAAACACATGGATTGGGATATGTCTCCTACAGGCACCCAAACCAGGACCGGGGATCAAACCTGCAACCCAGATAGCACCCTTGACCTGGAATCATTCGGTTGGCAGGCATACGCTGTCTTAGCCACACTGGCCAGGGCCAAACATGCACTTTACTAGCAGTTCTACTGGTGGACTTTCTACTTCTCAGAGTTCATGTTCTCCAAGCAATAGGGATGCCACGGATCCTATTGCTGAGCTTTTATCTCAGTGGTCAGGAGGGAGACGTTCTGCAGGAGGATAGCTTAATTCTGGCCCTGGTGCTTCTCAATTAAACTGCAGATGCAGCTGCAGTTAGAACTGCCAGCAGCTGGAGACCACACGTGACACAAGCTGTGCACTAACACAGGCTCACCACTACAATTACACCATCACACCAACAACCAACACAGTTAACACAGAACGTCAGCACACTATCCAGAATTCCCAATTTCTTTTAACAAGGTGGAATGATTCCAACATGTTAGAAACAGAGGTCAATCCATAGAAAGTGAGTGTGCAGATGGCAGCCTGTCCAAGAGCTCCTTCCCTCTACTTTCCTGGGCGAAGAGAGCTCCTCTGCAGACGAGGTGGGAGGTGGGGATGGCAGAATTCAGTGCTATGGACTGTGTAGATATTATGCCTTTAGCTATTGCTTTAGAAGACCTAAGTTTAAAAAAGGATAATGAAAGAAACCTGGCCCCACCTCCTCTTTGATGGCAGCCCGATCCTCACACAATGTCCTCTGTGCTGTATTTGCCAATGAAAGTGGACAACGACTAGATTGCATTGTTTAGTGATTGTAATTTCAGGTCTGTCACTCTTGTTACTTTGTGTACATTCAAAAGGAAGAGAGAAAATATATATGATAATCATTTTCACTTAACTATTTTTTTATTTCTAGCAGGGAAATGTAGGTAGCAGTGCAGGGGTGAGCTCTACTTCCTGTACCTTGACATGCAAAAGGCTCACCTAGTACTCCACATGCAAACTCTAGAGGAAAATTGAAAACTTTAATGAAGTTACTGTATGTAGTTATGAATATTAATAGGGAAAACTGCTTAAATGGTTTACTTTAAAAAAATGGAGAAAAATTGCTGTGTGCATCTTACCTAGGAAATCAGCTTACTTTTTTCTTGTGATAAAATGATATAGCTGATATTGCCCTTGAAGAGTTATTGAGATTTAAAAACTCTGAAAAGATCATTGAGATCTTCCCTGGGGAGATTATTTCCCAGCCTATTAGTTTCTTGGTAAATTATGGAAACATGGCACCAAGCAATGACCTCAAGTATAAAACAAAATAATGAGGACTTGGCTGCCCTTGACCTGAGAAGTACTGGGGAGGCTTGTTCTCAAGATGGTGTGTGTTTGTTTTAAACTGACCTAAAGATAATACAAATATTCTTCAAAACATTGTGCTGCCACTGCTTCACTGATCAAAAGGAAAAAGGAGTTGTTTTTAATGTTTAATCTGGTTAATACCATGGCAGTATGGTGGATCTGCTCAGACCAGTTATTTTGTGTCTTTAGTGAACACTCCAGAAATGGAAAGGGTCTGAGGCCTGAAAAGAGAACAACAAAGCTTTCAAAGCTGGAGTGGATCTGACACCAAACCAGATTGTAGTCATAGTAAGAAAAAAATTCATTCAGCCAGACATGTTTGAAGCAGGGGACTCCCTGTGGAACTGCAATGAGGAGAAATTAGACAAAAGCACTCAGTGTCGCTATTGTAGAATCACACACACATGAGTTGATGAGGAAACTTGGGATATATTTTAAGTAATAAGTTCATTATTCTGACTAATAATACCCACTTTGAACTGTGAAACAATGTTAAAAGTAAGGATTATTTGAAGGCATGAATGAACAGATTTGAGTTTCTAAGAAACTTTTAGAGACATGTTTTATTTTCTCCATTAAAAATTTCAAATGTTTCTTAAATATGTGCTTCCCATAGATGAAACTAATGATTATAAAGCAATGTCAGACAGTTAATTTTCAGAATAAGTGCGATGGCCTAGAAATACAGCATAACGTTAGTCACAGGATATATAGTCTGAAAACGGGAATCACCATAGAATCTGACTGGAATGAGGTAATGATTAACCTAGAAGAGGTCCAAAAGTGAATGTCACTGAAGTTTTTACTACATCTTAAAATAAAGTGTTTTGTAGCCCAGCTGGTGTGGCTCAGTGGTTGAGTGTTGACCCAGGACCAAGAGGTCACCGGTTGGATTCCTGATCGGGCACATGCCCTGGGTCACGATCCCTAGTAAGGAGTGTGCAGGAGGCAGCGGATCAATGATGTTTCTCTCTCATTGATGTTTCCATCTCTCTATCCCTCTCTCTAAAAATCAATAAAAAGGTATTTTTAAGAAAAGTGTTTTGTAAGAATTTAAAAAATTGTCAAAACCGGTTTGGCTCAGTGGATAGCGCGTCGGCCTGCGGACTGAAAGGTCCCAGGTTCGATTCCGGTCAAGGGCATGTACCTGGGTTGCGGGCACATCCCCAGTGGGAGATGTGCAGGAGGCAGCTGATCGATGTTTCTCTCTCATCGATGTTTCTAACTCTCTATCTCTCTCCCTTCCTCTCTGTAAAAAATTCAATAAAATATATTAAAAAAAAAGAATTTAAAAAATTAATAAAAGCCTTAATTTATTAAAAAATTGATGAGTAGTTTTGTAATGATTTGGTGAGAGTAATGCATGAAAATTTTTGCTTACTTGGACTTTTCTTTTTTAAAATTTTGTTTAAATTCTTTATTGTTTAAAGTATTACATATGTCTCCTTTTTCCCTCATTGACCTCTCCCTGGCCGCTTACACCCCCTAGCACATGCCCTCACCCCACTAGTGTCTGTGTCCATTAGTTATGCTTATATCCATGCATACAAGTCCTTTGGTTGATCTCTTACTCCCCTCCCCACCCCCACCTTCCCGCTAAGGTTGGACATTCTGTTTGATGCTTTTGTGACTATGGATCTATTTTTGTTCATCAGTTTATGTTGTTCATTATATTCCACAAATAAGTGAGATCATGTGATATTTATCTTTCCCTGACTGGCTTATTTCGCTTAGCATAATACTTTTCAGGTCCATCCATGCTGTTGCAAATGGTAAAAGTTCCTTCTTTTTTTCAACAGCATAGTATTCCATTGTGTGGATGTACCACAGTTTTCTAATCCACTCATCTGCTGATGGGCATTTAGTCTATTTCCAAATCTTAGCTATTATAAATTGTGCTGCTATGAACATAGGGGTGCATATATCCTTTCTGATTGGTGTTTCTGATTCCTTGGGATATATTCCTAGAAGTGAGATTACTGGGTCAAATGGGAGTTCCATTTTTAATTTTTTGAAGACACTCCATACTGTTTTCCACAGTGTCTGCACCAGTCTGCATTCCTACTAGTAGTGTACTATGGTTCCCTTTTCTCCACATCCTTGCCAACACTTGTCCTTTGCTGATTTCTTGATGATAGCCATTCTGACAGGTGTGAGGTGATACTTCATTGTCATTTTAATTTGCATCTCTCAGATGATTAGTGACTTTGAGCATGTTTTCATATGTCTCTTGGCCTTCTGTATGTCCTCTTTTGAAAAGTGTCTATTTAGGTCCTTTGCCCATTTTTTGATTGGATTGTTTATCTTTTAACCCCCTTGGGTGCCCATGGGCCTTCCTATTTCCTGCAGTAGGCCAGCATTTAGGAAACTACTTTCTGGTTTGAGCTCAGCCTTATTTTGAGAATTTCCGGATATAAAGGCTCTTATTTATAAAAACAAATGGTCTGGACATATGATCTGTGAGGTCCTCGATCATCTGTGATTACTGGGAATTTATTCTGAAAGCTATCTGAGTGTGTGACATGTCCTCTAGCTAAAGGATTCAGAACTGGGGGGAGGGGGGCCCTGGCAGGATCCTTGTCTGATGTGGAGATAATGGCTTGTTACCCTTCTGTCAAACCCTAGTGCCCAGTTAATGACTTATCAGTGAAGGGCATTTCTGAAATAGTGAACAAGCTCTCTGGCTTATGGCTCTGTGTAAGCTGTAAAGCACATCGTCAACACTTGATACTTTTCATTAATATTAAAACTTGCTCAGAAATGTTCGTAGCAGCTTAATGCATAAAGACAAAGCATAGTAAGTATATAAATGACTGTCAACAGCAGGATAAATGATTGTGATATAGTCATACAAGAGAATACTTCTGAGCAATAAGAATCTCGGGAATAACCTCAGATGCATTATGATAAACAAAAAAGCCAGTATTAAAGGTAACAGATGTATGATTAATATGACACTTTTGGAAAACCATTTACATGGAGTAAAAGCCAGGCACACAGTAGAAGGCATAGTGTACAATTCCTTTTATCAAAGTTGTAAAACAGACCAAGCTAATCTATGGTGAAAGAAATCAGAATAGTGGTTAAATTGAGGTGGTGACATTAAATGAAAAAGGGAACTTTCAGGGGTGACAGAAGATTCTAAATCTTGATGTGAGTGGTGGTGACATCTATATACAGCGTGTAATGTCACTGAGCTTTATATTTTAGATTTGTTCGCATTGTTATATTTAAATTTGCCTCAGTTAAATGTTGGAAAAAAAGTTTTATACTGGTGATCAGATGATTGTGAAAAGTATTCTCAAGCATTCTTTCTTGTTCTCCCACAACTAAAATTTAACCAACACTGAACACTTAAATTTCCAAACTTTTGAGTTTTAAGCTCCCTCTCTGGTAGAAAATTAAGTACCTAGAAAGCTTTTTAATTCTGTCAAATATTAAGAATAGAAGCCAAAGCCACTGACTGCTGCTGACTAACTAGTTCACTTATTACTAAAAACAGCCTGGGGGCTGGGATCTGGGCTTTCACTGCCCTCTTTACAGAGCTTTTGTTCATCTCAGTTAAATAATAACTCAAGATCAGTAAGTGACTCAGTCAAAGCACTGGTAATTCATTAGGTATATGTTTGCTTCTTGGGTTAGAGGCACAAGAAAAATGCTAAATTAGTTAAGTTTTAAAAAACAACTCAAATCTTCTGTGAAAGGTATATTATTTACTTTTCTAGTTTTAGAAAACAAAAAAAATGTTTTAAATCCTATAGATTAAAAAAAAAATACTTCATCGTTAGCAAAATCTAGAAAATGATATGGTAAGATAGCATTAGCCATCAAATTAGCTATTAAATAGACAACTTCCTTTCACCCTCTCAACTCATAGCCCTCATGGGAGAATTTATTAACTTAAGGTGTTAAGTTCACATTAATTAAGCTTAACAGCCTTTGGCCAGTTAAACAGCTAATCTATCTACTGAAAATCTATCTACTTCTAGATAGATATCTATGTGTATCTATATATAAAATTATTATCAATTTTTTTCTTTATTTTAATATTTCCATTGCTTCCATCAGACTGCATTACAAGCATATGTCTTTAGTGGAAAAAAGGCTGATGATATAGCATTTCCATTCATGTGTGCAGTCTCACGTTGAAGAAAATGGAAATGACACTGCAATATCGGCCTTGTACATTGAACACTCCCCTTGAGCAGTGGACATTTTTCACATGTCCTCACCCCCCTGGTGTCTGTGTCCATTGGTTAGGCTTATATGCATGCATACAAGTCCTTTGGTTGATCTCTCTTCCTTACCCCCACCCTCCTCTACCTCCCCTCTGAGGTTTGATGGTCTGATCAAGGTTTCTCTGTCTCTGGATCTGTTTTTGTTCATCAGTTTATGTTGTTTATTATATTCCACAAATGAGTGAGAGCATGTGATATTTATCTTTCTCTGACTGGCTTATTTCGCTTAGCATAATGCTCTCCAGTTCCATCCATGCTGTTGCAAATGGTAAGAACTCCTTCTTTTTTACCGCAGCGTAGTATTCCATTGTGTAGATGTACCACAATTTTTAATCCACTCATCTGCTGATGGGCACTTAGACTGTTTCCAAATCTTAGCTATGGGGAATTGTTCTGCTATGAACATAGGGGTGCATATATCCTTTCTGCTACGAACATAGGGTGTTTCTAGTTTTTTGGGATATATTCCTAGAAGTGGGATCACTGGGTCAAATGGAAGTTCCACTTTTAATTTTTTGAGGAAATGCCATACTGTTCTCCACAGTGGCTGTACCAGTCTGCATTCCTACCAGCAGTGCATGTGTTCCTTTTTCACTGCATCATTGCCAGTACTTATTGTTTGTTGATGATAGCCATTCTGAGAGGTGTGAGATGGTATCTCATTGTCGTTTTGATTTGCATCTCTTGGATGATTAGTAACTTTGAGCATGTTTTCATATGTCTCTTGGCCTTCCTTCTGTCTTCTTTCAAAAAGTATCTATTTAGGTCCATTGCCCATTTTTTGATTGGGTTGTTTATCTTCCTTTTGTTAAGTTGTATGAGTTCCCTGTAAATGTTGGAGATTAAACCCTCATCAGTGATAACATTGGCAAATATGTTCTCCCATGCAGTGGGCTTTCTTGTTTTGTTGATGTTTTTCTTTTCTTCTTCTTCTGTACAAAAGCTCTTTATTTTGATGTAGTCCAATTTGTTTATTTTCTCTTTTTTTCCATTGCCCTTGGAGCTGTATCAGTGAAGAAGTTGCTTTGGCATATGTCTGAAATTTTGCTGCCTATGGATTCCTCTAATATTTTTATGGTTTCCCATGTTATGTTTAAGTTCTTTATCCATTCTGAGTTTATTTTTGTGTATGGTGTAAGTTGGTGATCTAGTTTCATTTTTTGCATGTATCTGTCCAATTATCCCAACACCATTTATTGAAGAGACTTTTTTGATTCCATTGCATGCTCTTGCCTCCTTTGTCAAATATTAGTTGAGCATAGTGGTTTGGGTCGATTTCTGGGTTCTCTAATCTATTTCATTGGTCTATATGTCTGTTCTTGTGCCTGAACCAGGAAGTTTTGAGAACAGTGGCTTTATAATACAGCTTGATAACTGGTATTGAGATGTCTCCTACTTCATTCTTCTTTCTCAGGATCACTGCAGCTATTTGGGGGTCTTTTTTTTTTTTTTATTCCAGATGAATTTTTGGAGAGTTCATTCTAGGTCTGTGAAATATGCCATTGGTATTTTTATGGGGAGTGCATTGAATCTATAGATTGCTTTGGGAAGTATGGACATTTTAATGATGTTGATTCTACCAATCCATGAACATGGTATTTTCTTCCGTCTGCTTATATCTTCCTCTATCTCTTTTTTCAGTGTTCTTTAGTTTTCCAAGTACAGGTCTTATACCTCCTTAGTTAAGTTTATTCCTAGGTATTTTAATTTTATTTTGGTGTGATGGTAAATGGGATTGTTTTTTTAGTCTCTCTTTCTGTAAGTTCACTATTGGTGTATAGTAATGCCATAGATTTCTTGGCATTAATTTTGTATCCTGTTACATTGCCGAATTCATTTATTAAGTATAATAATTTTTTTATGGAGTCTTTAGGGTTTTCTATGTACAGTATCATGTCAGCTGCAAATAATGACAGTTTTACGTCATCTTTTCCAATTTGGGTTTCTTTTATATCTTCTTCTTGTTTAATTGCTATGGCTAGCACTTCCAGAACTATGTCAAACAGAAGTGGTGAAAGTGGGCATCTCTGTCTCGTTTCTGTTCTTAGGTGAAATGGTTTTAGTTTTTGCCCAT
This sequence comes from Myotis nattereri, assembly GCF_964212035.1. Classification (NCBI taxonomy): domain Eukaryota; kingdom Metazoa; phylum Chordata; class Mammalia; order Chiroptera; family Vespertilionidae; genus Myotis; species Myotis nattereri. Next base: position 97,417,746 of record NC_138075.1, read on the forward strand.
TGAGTATGATGTTGGCTGTGGGTTTGTCATATATGGCTTTTATTATGTGAGGTATGATCCTTCGTAGTCCCACTTTGCTGAGGGTTTTTATCAAGAAAGCATGTTGGATTTTGCCAAATGCTTTTTCTGCAGCAATTGATATGACTGTGATTTTTACCTCTCAATTTGTTTATGTGATGTATTACATTTATTGATTTGCAGATATTGTACCATCCTTGCATCCCCAGGATAAATCCTACTTGGTCGTGGTGTATGATCTTTCTGATGTACTGCTGGATCCGATTTGCTAGAATTTTGTTGAGGATTTTGGCATCTATGTTTATGAGGAATATTGGCCTGTAATTCTTTTTCAATGTGTTGTCTTTATCTGGTTTTGGTGTTAGGGTAGTGCTGGCTTCATAGAAAGAGGTTGGAAATGTTCCTTCCTCTTGAATTTTTTGGAATAGTCTGAGGAGGATAGGTTTTAGTTCTTCCTTGGATGTTTGGTAAAACCCCTCTGTGAAGCCATCTGGCTCCGGGCTTTTGTTTGCTGGAAGCTTTTTGATGACTGCTTCAATTTCTCCCACAGTTACTTGCCTATTGAGATTTTTAGGTTTTTCCTGATTGAGTTTTGGAATGTTGTATTTTTCTAGGACTATGTCTATTTCCTCAAGGTTGTCTAGTTTGTTGGAATAGAGTTGTTCATAGTATCTTTTTAAACAATCCTTTGTATTTTAGTGGGGTCTGCTGTTATTTCACCTCTTTCATTTTTGATTTTGTTTATTTGGGTCCTCTGTCTTAGCTTCTTGGTGAGGCTTGCTAAAGGTTCATCAATCTTGTTTATGCTTTCAAAGAGCCAGCTTTTGGTTTCATTGATCTTCTGTATTATAATTTTTTTGTCTTTATGTCATTTATTTCTGCTCTGATTTTTATCATCTCCTTCCTTCTGCTCACTCTGGGCTTTTATTGTTGCTCTCTTTTTAGTTCTTTAAGTTGTAGAGTTAGATGATTCATTACCATTTTCTGCTGGGGTCCAACCCCAGCGGGTCCAGGGGTCCCCAAAGGTGTAGACGGAGTCGGTGAAGAAGGAATGACACGGAGACAGCGTTCAGTTGATCAGCAGCCTAGCCAGGATCTCCAGCCAAGTTCTGGTCTCGATCTCCAGAGAGGTTCTGCTCAGGATTTCCAGCCAGGTTCTGTTCTCTTGCTAGGTTCTCCAGGTTCTCCAGCCAGGTTCTGTAGCCATGTTCCCTCGCTAGGTTCTCCAGCCAGGTTCTCTGTCCATGTTCTCTTGCTAGGTTCTCCAGGTTCTCCAGCCAGGTTCTGTAGCCATGTTCCCTCGCTAGGTTCTCCAGCCAGGTTCTGTCCAGGTTCTCCAGCCAGGTTCAGTCACCAGGTTCTAGTCTGGTTCTCTTGCCAATTTCTGTAGTCAGGTTCAGTCCAGGATCTTTTGTCATGTTCTCTCGCTAGGTTCTGTCTCTAGGTTCTGAGGCCAGTTTCTGTCCAGGATCTTTTGCCATGCTCTCTCCAGCGAAGTTCTTCTGTCTCTAGAGAACGTTCTGTGTAGGTTCTGTGCCTAGGTTCTGTCTCTCTCCTTTCTGTCTTCTTACATCTGTATTTATACCAGTTGATTCCAATCCTATCAATCTCTATTTCAAAGGTTAGGGCGTTTCTTATCTCCATTCCAGGGAGTAAAGATTATGTAGCTTAAGCATGATTGTTCGTAGTTAAAGTGATTAATTACCCACCTGGCACTTAGTTAAGAGGTTTTATTCCCTCCCTAACTTCAGGGGAAAATCCCTACCTGGGGAAACAACCTTTCTCAGAGACCTTGGTTAAAACACATAGTGCCAAGAAAGTGAGCAAACATATTAAGAACAGTATGCCATATATGCCAGGTCCCTTGAAACAGCAAGCATGGACCGGCTCCCGGCAATTTTCCTTGTTTTTTTTTGAGGTAGGCCTGTAGAGCTATAAACTTCCCTCTCAGGATTGCTTTTATCGTGTCCCATAGATTTTGGGGTGTTGTGTTTTCATTGTCATTTGTTTCTAGGATGTTTTTAATATCTTCTTTGATCTCTGGTAACCCAATCACTGTTTAATAGCATGCTATTCATCTTCCAACTGTTTGATTTTTTTAAATTGTAGTTTATTTCTAATATTATGCCATTGTAGTCTGAGAAGATGCTTGTTATGAGTTCCATCTTCTTGAATTTGGAGAGACTTTGCCTGTGACCCAATATGCGGTCTATCTTTGAAAATGTCCCATGTGCACTTGAGAAGGACATATATTCCATGGCTTTGGGGTGAAATGTTCTGAGATGTCAATTAAGTCCATTGGATCTAGTGAGTCATTTAGGATTGCTGATTCTTTGCTAATTTTTTTTGTCTAGAGGATTTATCCCATGATGTCAGTGGGGTATTAAAGTCCCCTACTATGATTGAATTGTTGTTGATCTCTCCCTTGATATCTTCCAGGAGGTTTTTTTTTTTTTAATGTATTTGGGTGCTCCTGCATTGGGTGCATATATGTTTATCAGTGTTATATCCTGTTTATCAGTGTTATATCCTCTTGTTTTATCAATCCCTTTAGTATTATGAAGTGGCCTTCCTTATCTCTTGTTATGGCCTTTACTTTAAAGTCTATTTTGTCAGATATAAGTATTGCTAACCCAACTTTTTTTCATTTCCATTTGCCTGAAAGATATTTTTCCATCCCTTCACTTTCACTCTGTGTGACTCCCTTGTTCTGAGGTGGATCTCTTGTAGACAGCATATATATGGGTCATGTTTTTTAAATCCATTCAGCTACTCAATGTCTTTTGATTGGAGCATTTAGTCTGTTTACTTTTAAAGTTATTATTGATGGGTACTTTTTTGTTGCCATTTTTATTTTTTGTGCCTGTGTTTCTTCTTCCCTTTTTATTTCTTCTTTTTACACCAGTCCCTTTAGCATTTCTTGCATTGCTGGCTTAGCAGTGATAAACTCCCTTAGCCTTTTTTTGTCTGTGAAGCTCCTTATTTCCCCTTCAATTTTGAATGACAGCCTTGCTAGTTAGAGTCCCTTGCTTTGCATCACTTTGTAAATTTCCTTCCATTCTTTTCTGGCCTGATATGTTTCTGTTGAGAAATCATTTGATAATCTAATGGGTGATCCTTTGCAAGTTACTTTCTGTCTCTCTCCTGCAGCCTTTAAGATTCTCTCTTTGTCCTGAATGTTTTCCTTCGTAATTACAATGTGTCTTTGTGTGGGTCTTTTCGGGTTCATCTTGTATGGAACTCTCTGTGCTTGTGTGACTTTTTCTTCCCAACATCAGGGAAATTTTCTGACATTATTTCTTCAAATAGCTTTTCTAACCCTCATTCCTCTTCCCGTCATTCTGGCACTTCTATTATTTGTATGTTGCTTCATTTCATATTGTCCCAAAGCTACCTTAGGCTCTCCTCCTGTCTTTTAATTTTTTTCTACAATTTCAGTTCAGTTTGGGTGTGTTTTGCTTCCCTGTCTTCTAATTCACTAATTCGGTCCTCCACTTCTCCTAGTGAACTGTTGAAACTTTCCATGGTCTTTTTTATTGACGCTATATCACTCTTTATTTCTTCTTGATTCTTACATAAGTTGTTGATTTTTTTCATTCATCTGGTTTATGAACTATATGACCCTTAGTCTGAATTCTTTTTCTGACATGTTGCATGCCTCCATTTCATTTATCTGCTTTTCTGGCAATTCCATCTTTTCTTTCCTTTGGGGGTTACTTTGTCTACCCATTTTTGCTCTCACCGAAGGATCTAGGTGTTGAGTTGTGCTCCTTGGGTGGCAGTGGTTCCTTGGGTGGTGGCTGTTCTTTGGGTGGTTGCAGCAGTGGCTGCTCCTCAGTTGGCTGTGGCTCCTCTGTTGGGCGCTGTTCGCAGCAGTGGTGGCTCCTCTGGCTGGTGCGGGCAGGCTGCTCACACAGCTGCTGCTCCTCTGATGTGGCGGCTGCTCATCAGGCTGATGCTCCTCGGATGGGGGGGAATGGGGGTGTTCGCACAGCTGCCACTCCTGGGATGCAGGCAGGCTGCTAGCGCAGCTGCTGCTCTTCAGACGGGGGTGGGTTGCGTGCATGGCTGCTGCTCCTTGGATGAGGGGCAGGCTGAGTGAGGCTGCTGCTCCTCAGCCTGGGTTGGCTGCTCGTGGGGCTGCTGCTCACATGGTTGCAGTGCCCAGTTGTGTCTACTTCGCTAATTCAGGGTGGATGTTATTTGATTTAGTTGCTTGTTCTATCTGCTCCAGAACAAGGCTCAGGACACATCCGTCTATTCCACCACCATTTTGTCTCTCTTGGAATTTTGTTTTTAAGTTGCTTGTTGTTAGTATTTAAAAATAAAATGGATTTTTGGACACTACTTTATACCCAATGACCTTGCTAATTCACTCACCAGGTTTAATAGTTTGTAGACTCATTGGACTTTCTGCATACACAATCATGCACTTTGGAATAAAAATAGCTTAACTTTGTCTTTCATAATATTTATGCCTTTTTTTCTTTTTCCTTAGTTCACTAGCTGGGACCTCCTGTGCAATTTTAAACAGAAGTGGTAAGGTGACATCCTTGCCATATTCTCAGCCTAAGGGGGAAAGAGTTCAATATTTCACTATGTAGTGTTATGTTAGCTTTATAATTTTTTTTGTAGATATCTTTTGTCTTATTAGGAGAGTTCCCTAACTTTCCCAGTTTGCTAAGAGTTTTTAAAAAATATCACAAAAGGGTATTAAATTCAGTAAATTTGAGTATTTTGTTACCTGAATATGGTAATTTGAGTGAATGTCATTTATTCAACTAATATTTATTGAGTATTCACTATAATCTAGTGTATAGCAGTAAATAAAGGATATAAAAATCACTTCCTTATTGCAGCTTACATTATAGTATATAGAGACAAACTATAAACAAAAATAAACAGTACAATACATTATACTAGAAGATGACAAGTGCTATGAAGAAAATAAAGCAGGAAAGGGGATGGGGTACCATGGTTAGAAGGAGAGGTTGCAAATTTAAATAGATGGTCAGAGAAAGATTCACTGAGTGGAAGACCTGAAGGTGATGAGTGAGAAAGTCTGGCAAATATCTGGGGATAATCTGGCAGACATCTGAGAAAAGGGTGGGCTAATCAAGGGAAGAGTAAATACAAAGCTCGAAGGTAGAACTCTACTTCATGTGCTTGGGGACAGCAGGAGACAGTAAGGCTGGAGTGGAGCCAGTGAGGGGCAGGATAATATTGGTGATAGTAGCAGTAGTAGTCATAGGAATATACTACTTCTACTAACAGTAATAATTCTATATAATAAAAACATAGTATGCAAATCGTTTCCTCGACCAGAGTTCTTCTGGGAGTTTGATCAGGGAGAGGGCTGGCCAGGGGAAGGAAGGGAGGCCCTGGCCAGTGGCGGCAGGCAGCCGTGGTGAAGAGAGGGAGGCCCTGGCACTGGCAGGTGGCTGGGGAAAGGGAGGGAGTACCCAGCCAGCAGCTGGCAGCCGCTAGGGACCCTATCAGTGCATGAATTTCATGCACTGGGCCTCTAGTAGGGACTATAAATACCAATTGTCTAACAGTTGTTGTTTTTTGCCAGGCACTCTTTAAAATTCATTAAATAATAACAGCAACAGATATGGTAACAGAAGTAAGGTAAGGTAAGATCAGTGGGCAGGTCATATCATGTGGTGCTCTTGTTGACCAGAATAAGAATTTTGTATTCTAGTGAGATGAGCCACTTGGAGATTTTGAGCAGATATATAATGATCTAACTGAAGCATGAGTAGAAGTACTCAGGCTGCTGTGTTGAAAATAGAATGTAAACAGGAGAAGTGTTGAAGTAGGAAGACCAATTAGGGAGCTATTGTAATAATCTGCAACAGGTGATGGTAGTTTGTAGGTGGTGAGCAATAGTTAGAATCTAGATGTGGTTTAAAGAGCAAACTGATGATATTTGCTATTAGACTGGAAATGAGTGAAAGAGAAAGAGACTATATAAGAATGACTCCAAAGCTTTGGCCTGAGTAACTGAGATGGAGAAGAGGGGTGGATTTATTGGAGTGGGGTGGAAACTAAATTTTTATATAGTGAATGTATCTTTTTGTTAAATTTTCAGCTATACTGCAAGAAAGAACCATGAAAAGTTAGGAAAAAGGGCTAAAAGTAACAGTATTTAAATTTAACACTTTTTTAAATCAGTTTTTAGATGAATAATTTCTTTAGGAATCCGGATTTGATCTTGGGAACATTGGCTGAAACATTTTTCTGTTTTATAAGGCACCTGCTTGCTATTCTAATATTAAATTTATGACTGTCATTTCAGATTTTCATAAGCAAGTATCCTTTAAAAGATTTTGGAGACTGATATAAGATTGACAATTTTTCATTTTCTCAACTATTTTTACTAAAATTTTTATTTGCTCTTATCATCATTTTATGAAAGACAGGATTATTTTTTCAACCAAAAACAAAAGGAGAAAGAATATGGAGGAACAAAGTGTCATGCATTCATTTAACTTTGTGACTTCACTTCACTTCATATATGTTCAAAGTAAACTGGGACTATCTGCTGCTTCATGGTTCTACTTACAGAGTGTGTCCTCTGCAGTGAGGAGAGTCTATAACAGCCGTGAGCAAACTATGACCCGTGGGCCGGATCCCGCCCGTTTGAAATGAATAAAACTAAAAAAAAAAAAAAAAGACCGTACCCTTGTATGTAATGATGTTTACTTTGAATTTATATTAGTTCACACAAACACTCCATCCATGCTTTTGTTCCGGCCCTCCAGTCCAGTTTAAGAACCCATTGTGGCCCTTGAGTCAAAAAGTTTGCCCACTGCTGGTCTATAAGGTGTGACACTTCCCTTCTCCTACTGGGGCTTATGTCTCCAGTCCCATATTTCTCAACTGAGAATCATTTTAGTCTCTAAGGAGTTTTGTTTTTATTTTATTTTACCTAATCTAATAAAAGAAAAACATGCAAATTGACTGCACCCCCTCTACGCCCCAAGCCATGCCCACCAGCCAATCAGAGCGACTATATGCAAATTAACCCAACCAAGATGGCGACCAGCAGCCATGGAGCTAGAGCAAGCAGGAGGCTTGGTTGCCCCAGCAATGGAGAAAGTCAACCTTCCCGCCTGCCCTGGCTGGCTGTGGCCTCCGCTCAAGGCAACAACGTTTCAATTATAGAAGACAAATAAATCTCAGATACCTGCTTCCAGCCAGCCTCCACTGGGAGCTTGGGTGGCTGGGGGCTGTGGCCAGACTGCAAACAGCAATCAACTCCTCACCCAGGGTGGCCATACCCTCATGGGATGAGGGTCCCTGCTGGGGGGCTTGGCCAGCCTTCAAACAGCCATTAGCCCCTCACCCAGACTGGCCAGGCACCCCAGCAGGACCCCCCACCCTGAAGGGGGTATGGCCAGTCTGAAAACGGCTCTCAGCCCCTCACCTAGGCTGGCCAGGCACCCCAGGGTGATCCCCACCCTGATCCGGAACACCCTTCAGGGCAAACCAGCTGGCCCCCACCCATGCAGCAGGCCTCTATCCTATATAATAAAAGGGTAATATGCAAATTGACCCTAACAGCAGAAGGGCTGGGAATGACTGGTCACTATGACACACACTGACCACCAGGAGGCAGACGCTCAATGCAGGAGCTGCCCCCTGGTGGTCAGTGCGCTCCCACAGGGGGAGCTCTGCTCAGCCACAAGTCAGACTGATGGCTGCCAGTACAGCGGTGGTGGTGGGAGCCTCTCCCATCTCCTCAGCAGCACTAAGGATGTCTGACTGCAGCTTAGGCCTGCTCCCCGCTGGCAAGTGGACATCCCCCGAGGGCTCCTGGGCTGCCAGAGGGATGTCTGACTGCCAGCTTAGGCCCAATCCCCCCGGAGAGCAGGCCTAAGCCAGCAGGTGGTCATCCCCCAAGGGGTCCCAGACTGAGAGAGGGCACAGGCAGGGCTGAGGGACCACCCTGAGTGCACAATTTTTTGTGCACTGGGCCTCTATTATACACACACACACACACACACACACACACACACACACACACACACTAGAGGCCCCGCACACCAAATCGTGTGGGTAGGGGGATCACCAGCTCATCCCTGGCTGCTTGGGGGCTCAGGCCTGTGGGAAAGCAGGCGCTGGCAAATTCACCTCCATGTGCGTGCGCCGGGCCAGCCACTGATGGAACCCGCTGCCAGCTTGGGGCTGTTCACGTGGGCGCCACTGCCGCCGCTGCCGCTGCTGCTGCTGGGGCTTGAGGCACTGACAGAAGCTGCAGGGTGCTCCCATGACCTATCTACCCTGGCATGAGAGGCCCCGAGCAGGCAATGCATTCCATCAGCGGCCGGCTGGGCACATGCACTTGGAGGTGAGGTTGAGGTTGCCTGCTTTTCCACAGGCTGAGCTCCTGAGCAGCTGGGGATGATCTGGTGATCCCAACGGCCTGACAGTCAGCCTGGTCCTCCAGCCACCTACCCCGATTCCCCCGTTTACCATCGCTGATCCATCGAAGCCTGTGGGGCGGGGGCAGGGACCAAGAGGTCAGCCATTCAACCCGCTCGCCAGTCCCCAGTCCCACCCCACTCGAAGTCTGGAAGGGAGGGACTGAGAAGTGCTCAATGCACTTCATGGTGACTGGTCATTTGGTTGTCATAGTCATCATGGACACAGGCTTTTTATAGATATAGATAATTGATTTAAGGGAAGAAGGGAGTGGGAGAGAGAGATAGAAATATCAATGATGAGAGAGAATTATTGATCGGCTGTCTCCTGCACGCCCCCTACTGGAGATCAAGCCTGAAACCCGGGCATGTGCCTTTGACCAGAATCGAACCCAGAACCCTTCAGTCCACAGGCCAATGCTCTATTCACTGAGCCAAACTGACTAGGGCACAGGTTTTATTTTTAGAAACAACATGGCACTGAAGGGAAAGTCAAGTACTTCATCAGATATACTCAGCTGTAGAACTTGAAATCTAGTCCATTCTGTTGGTAGGGTAAATAGGCTGTGATTGGCCTCATTAACAAATAGTGTATTAAACTTCATCTTGGTATCTCCTTAAGGAATTTTGAAGGGTAATTTTTGTAATATGTCCAATTTTTGCTATAAGGAATTACTTTACTTCATCATAAAGTATGGTTTTACTATGATCTCAGAACAAAAGATAGTAATTTAAATAGAATATTCCAGCCTAAGGAAAACATATTTCATTAGCTTTATTTTTTTCATTTTCTTGTAGAAAGGTAAAAAATTCATTGTGGATATTTATCAATTCTCAGGCCTGCAATCAAAAATCAGTAATTTAAGAGAATGTTCTAGTGTTTCCACTTATGAAAATGGGATATTGGAGTGTGAATTCTTTCCTGATTCAAATTCTCAGAGAGTGGAAGTATAATTTCTTTCTTCTCTGGTGTTCTTTAGAAATAGAATTAAAAGCAGTAGCATGTGTAAGTTCTGAGGACAGAGCCAGGCACACAGCAGGGAGAAAAACAAATGTTAGTTCCATCCTCTTGCTTCATCATCCTTTCCCTCCTTGATCTCATTCTTAACTAGCACAGCTGAGTATTGTAGCTGTGGCTACATCAAGTCAGATGGTAGAGATAGGTGAGCCTTGGGTCAAAACTGAGGTCTTTCTGAGGTGTCAGAGTGGAGAATATAGACAAGTTTAGGGTCTGGGAGGTGAGTTGCGCTGGTTTCCTGAGATTTAAGCCTTGATGGCAAACATGGGCAAGAGAAATTTCAAGTAATGGGTGGTGGCTAATATTAGGGATCAGTTAGATATTAAGAAACAGGTGAGCTGTGGAGACAAGCGGAGAACAGTGATTTTATTCAATTAAACAAACATTTACAGTCCTCCACTATGTGCAACTAAACATTCTAAGATTCTGAGTTAGTAATAGCTGAGCAATATGGCAAGTATAATTTATGTTTGACTGCTGACCTGGGGCAAGAACAATCAGTGTTTTAATGAATATCTATTATACTTCTTGAAGCAGATAGTTTGGTATCTCAAAGCTTAGACTGATCAAATTTTTATTTTCTTGGTAGTATGCCGAGTTTTGTGTGTTGCATTGCAAACTAGTTATCTTTGTTGCCTATTTTAGATTATCTTTATTCTTTTCCTAAATAACATAAACAAAGACAATCACTGTGGAGTAATACATGTCAAATTCCAAAGCAATGTATACTATCAGCATGAAAAAATCTCTCTATAAATAAAAGATTACCAAGCTTTAGCTGGTCCACTTACTTTGTGAAACCCTGCAAATAAAATCTAAGTCTGGTGAAAAAACACACACACACACAAAACAAAAACAACCAGTCTCTGCTCTGGCTTTAGTAACCTGGTTTGGGCAGATAAGGCTCGCAGTCCGAACTGTTTGAGGGTGGGTGGGGTAAGTGAGCATACTTTTCTGCACGTGCTGCTGACTGTGACCAAAGACAGGGTCGCTGGGAGACCCGCAGGTGAAATGCTTCATCTGGGTGGGCTGTCCCCTCATCTCTGCCTCCTTCTGGTGCTGAATCTCTTTGGTTCCACATGTTTCTCAGACAGAATAATCTCAATTTGCCTAAACACAACAGAGGTCTTAAACTAGAGTTTGGGTTAAAAGGAATCTGTTATTATAATTTGGGGCCACGTAGGCCTTGATAATCATATTATCATGTCCCATTATTTTGAATTGGGTATCTCCCACCAGACAGTAGAGAGCATTATGCATATGGAAGAAAATAAGTCAGTTTCTCTCTTTTCTTTTCTCTTCTCTTCTTTTTTCTTTTTCTTTTTCTTACTGAATCAACAATTGACTACTTTGGAAGGAGTAAAGCTGAAATGATCCCATCAAGAATTGGCATTGGGTTTCTGGGAGCCCTAGGCTCAGCAACCTCTTTTACATACAGTGTGTTTGACTAGGAGTTGGGGTGAGAGAAACTTGAATGCTGGTTTATTTCATGCTTCCAGCTAAGAGTAATTTTATAAATGCTCGACATTTTGCAGGGAAAAAACAACAACTAATTTTCACTAAATGATTAACTCATAAACAAGAGATATTTGAATGGATGGAGAGTAGAATTGGATTCTTTGAACTTTTATGCAGGGAGAACTTTTTATTTAGAAGCAATCTCCAAAGTTTGGAAATTTGTTTCTCATAGGAAACCTAGTATCCACATTAATGTTGCATTCTCATTATAAATAAACCACAGTTGTGTGCCTACTGGAACTAGACGTGTTCTTCACCTTGTGCCCTGTGGAGGGCTACCACCCTACGAATGGAAGGCTCCCACTGCCCACAGGCCTCCAGGCTGAGAGGCCTCCCTGGCAGACAGGCTGATGTGTTTTTGTTGTTGTTTTTTTGAGGACAGGGAAATACGTGCAAAATCTGAGTTAGGAACCAATAAGCTAAATTTAAAATCATGGAAATTAATGGGAAAAAAAGCATTTGGCAGATAACTTTAACTCTGGGGAGGGGAAATCCCTCCCATCCCCTGAGCCCTCTCTCGCGGAGGCCCAGCGAGCCTCTGAGAATCCCGAGGCTGAGGCGTAGGCCCTGGAAGACCTGCCCTGGGCTCTGGGCCTGGCTTGGGGAGTGTCCATCCAGCCCTGGAAACAGGCTGCGTGGTGATGCCATCACGCAAGGTTTGCACGCCTGAGTCAGCGTCTCCAGGTCCACAGTGAGTGAGGCCTGGCGTCGGTTTCCAGGGGCACTTCCGCTTCAGCTTGTTTCTATTTTAAAACCTGGAGACAATTAAAGACCAGTGTCTGGTGCCAGTATTCCCCCCTCGCCCTCCCGCCCCCACACAGTTCAGCTATTCTTAGAAGCAGTTGAGCCAGTCAGTGGTGGTGGAGTCTGAAAGTGATGGAACCTTTTCCTTGTGTGGCAACAACTCATTTCTCCTGTGGAAGCTCAGCGGTGCTTTTCTTGGGCTCCGCAGTGCGGCTGATGCGGCTTGGATGGCCTAGGCCCTGGGAGCACACACACTGAGCCCTTTGGAAAGGAAGCAGGAGGACCGGGAGCAGTGGCAGGCAAAGAGGAAAAAGTGGGACTGGCATTCCATAGGCAGCGCTTTATTTATAGCTCCTCAAATGGTGTTTGTTCAACTATCCTGAACTGTTGTGTAGCTTCAAATATGGGAACTGTGTTGATAAAAATGCTAATTGTATTTTTAAAGTTGTTTTTAACTCTCTATGGAGCTAAAGTTGCATTTTGGCAAAATGGGCTGCTTTTAATATGGTCATATAGATTTTTAAAAAATTCATTCAGCCAGATTTTGTTGAGCACTAACTATGTTTGAAGCAAGGTTATTTAAGGTATACTTTTTGTCTTCAAGGAGAAGAAATACACGAGGATTTCTAGAATAAAAATAACCAGGGATCATTATTAACCAAAAACATATATTAGAACATTGCATGTTGAACTAAGAACATTACAGAAGGATTCAATGTCAAGCATTGTTTACTTTTGCATATGTTTGAAATTCTCCCTAAAAAAATAAGGAACTATAAGGATAAGAGAAAGAATAATATATATTTTGAAATAATTAAAATGAAACAGGCAAAAACTCCTGTTGAATGCATCCTAGATGACACTTTAAATAAATATTTATAATAGTAATTGCATATAGTAGACAATGAGGAAAACTGAAAACTTGAGAGCTAAGTCCTCAACACAATACAATAAAAAGCAACCACAGAACAAGCAGAAAGCAGAAGGAAGAAAATCATAAAGATAAGGTAGCAGTTAATGAGCTAGAAAACAAATAAGAATACAGAAAATCAACCAAGCTAAAAGCTAGCTCCTTGAAAAGAGTGAAAAAGCCGTCTCTGGAAAGAGAGACCAAGGACAGGAGAGGAGAAGGCATAGAAGAAAGAAACGACATAACTACAGATGGAGATTTAAAAACCTATCAAACTGAAAGTTTTTGGAAAACTGAAGAATTTGGACAAGTTCCTAGAAAAATATTAATTACAAAAATGATGAAACAAAAAGAATGAATATACCTATAACCACAAAAGAAGTGAATCCAGTTAATAATCTATACTTTTTCCCTGGTTCCTTTCCCTCGCTAAAAAATGCCAGACACAGCCAAGACTACAAAATGTTCAAAGAACTGATAAGCACTACTTTGTATAGACTTTTTTTTTTTTTTTTATAAAAGGAAAAAGGACAACTCCCCAGATCATCTTACACGTATAACCTTGATAATAAAATTGAATCCGAGCCTGCAACTCAGGAATGTGCCCTGACCAGGAATTGAACTGTCATCTCCTGGTTCATAGGTCAATGCTCAACCACTGAGCCACACTGGCGGGGCTACTGGAGATTAATTTAAAGATAGCTGTCATGGTCTACACACACACACACACACACACACACACACACACACACAATCAACTTTCTCTTGTCTAGGCCTCATACCCCTTGTAGCTTCAACTCTTTCTCAAATGTCATCTTTTCTGAATGCATCTTTTCCACTTGGTGCATACGCCTTTGCAACGAGCAAAGTGCGATAGGTACTAGAGTGACAAAGAATGGGATGCCCACCTCCGTTATTCTAGTTTTTAAATATCTCTAATCACAGCCTGAGACTGTTTTAGTTTTTATGTCAGTGATATCACTCTGGTAACCTGAGAGTTTTTTGTCAATAAAGGCAACTATGTCTATTTTTATTTACTTATTTTCATTCGATATCTATACTAGGCTAGAGCTAGCTTGTATGATGTTGGCATGTGAATTAGAAAAAGTCACCCTCCCTGGGTGGACTATTGGGAATAAGGTACCTCCTTGGGCTGTTGTAGGCAGTAGTCACAGCTTGTCAAGCAAAGAAGGAATGGATTTGGGTCCCTGTTTGGTTCCTGGCCATGGCACTTTTAAGCAGTGCCCATATTTCCTAAGTGAGTGCAGTACCCAATGGTGCCCTCTTACTGTGTTTGTAAAAATTTCATCCCTCTCTCCTTCCCTACCTTCTTCCTTTCTTCTTTCCCTTTTTGTTTTCCAATAAAAGGCCTTCTATTTCTGGTCATTATATTTCATCTTATTGTGGTGCACCCTTTCAAGACAATTTTGCCTTCCATTTGCATGTATTTGCATCTCTTCCACATCTTGTTACCAGTAAACTTGCACCTTCCTTCTCTTTGTGCTTCTGAATTTTTTGTCTCTGAACTTCCCCTTTTCAAGTGATATTTAAGTAAATATCTTTTGATATAAGTCTGTCATTTCTAATTTGTCTTCTGCCTCCAAGGGGCTAAGATGCTAATATATTATTTAGTTATTTAAAAAAGTGGTTATCTCATGTGCCTGTTTTGTTTTTCGAGCAATATTATACGTTTCTGGAGAGTTGTTATAATTTTGGCATCCCTCCCTGTGCTCAAGGCAGTGGCAGGCTCTCTGTGTGTCCACTGGATATTATTCATCTCTGTGTCATTATACATCTATCATGTCTCCTTGTCTTGTTTTCCATTACAAAACACAGACTCTTTGAGAAAACTTCCTGGCCATATTTCTTGAGTGTCTGGTACATTGTTATATAAAAAGATCTTTGCTAAACATCAACAGCGAATGGAAAATACATCATAGATTCACGCTTTCTTTACAGATTATCTCTAGAATTAGTTATATTCAAATAATCTTCCATAGAAACTCTCAATTAGAGTAAAATGTTCCTCATATATCTTATTCTGATAATAACATGATTTCAGATTGTCATCATTTTATTTATTTGATATATTCTCGAGGAATGTACTACCCATGAACTGTTGAAATTCAAATGCCTGTCATAATTGAATTTCAAATATCATCTCTATATCATAATCTGTTATGTATTCCTAGTGTGTTTTGGCTCCAAATATAATAAAAATCACATTTCAGAAATACAAATTCCCCCTAAGGGATATTCTGCTCTTATTAATGAACAGTTTGAACTCTTCTGAAAAAGTTTAGTCAAATGGTCCTCAAGCCTCTTACTCTTTGAAAACTCATTATTGTACATACTAAATACAAAACAAGTGACACCATTTGTTATTAGAAATTCTCCCTGGGACTGAACACGTTGAATGTTTTTAAAAAATATTTTAATTGATTTTTTAGAAAGAGGAAGGGAGAGGGAGAGAGAAAAACATCGATATAAGAGATAAATCAATTGGCTGCCCCCTGCAAGGCCCCTCTCACCGACTAGGAATTGAGCCTGCAACCCAGGTATATGCCTAGCAGGGAATCAAACCAGCAGCCTCTTGGTGCATGGGACGATGACCAACCAACTGAGCAACACTGGCCAGGGCCAAACCAATTGAATATTAAAAAAATAAAAAATAAAACTCTGCCATTGCTCAGAAACTTAAATCTATCAGTAAACTCATATTCACTTATTGTTTTCTCAGAGAGCAAATATGAGGAAGGTATTATAGCATTTCCTTGTTTGTACTCAAATAGTAAAAGTACTACCCCTCTAAATGAGATCTTATCCCCTGTTAACAATTTAGTTAATAAGTAGTTAGTTTAAACCTCTTCTAGCACTTAATACTTGATTTAAGTCAGCCCTTGGCCCCTGGAAGTCTACAGGATATATCTGGAGACTTTCAAAAAAATCTAAAGTGCAGGAGCTTCTAAGGCAGTGGTTCTCAACCTTGGCTGCACATTGGAATCACCTGGGAATCTTTTTAAAATCCTCATTTCTGGGCCTCATCCTCTGGAAATTCTCTTTGTTATGGGGTGGGGCCACAACATTAGTAACAAAGAAACAGAATTTCTGGAGGATGAGGCCCAGAAATCAGGATTTTAAAAAGATTCCCAGATGATTCTAATGTGCAGCCAAGGTTGGGAACCACTGTTCTAAGGAGAGTGCTGCCACACAGGAGCCTTTTTTTCCTTTCTTTTTAAAAGAACAACTAGAAGTTTGTTTAGTAAATAATCAAACAATAAAGGATTATCAGGTTAGGGGATTGCCTTCAGCCATCCAGCCAGCAGCAGAGTAATATAATGCTGATTTTCAGCCCTGCTGAATATTAAAGTCCATTAGCCTTCTAAGGAACTTCTCGCATTTATATTTTAACTACTGCTGGTCTTTGCCTCCACAATTCCCCCTTTTCTGTTTTCTTAATAGATGTTGAAAGGAGTATGCCCCATTGCAGAGCTCAGGTCCTTTAAGATTTTTAGATTCAGTGAAAAGGATTGAGTTGTTTCATATCCTTTTAAACTGCTGCCAGGCACCAAAGGAACTAGTTTGCAGTAAGCTCCTTTCTGGGCCATCAGTTCTTTGAGTCCCCTTCCCAATCACTGTCCCCTGTAATATGACAGCAATGATATTCCAGATCTGGATGGTGGACAAACGGTGGGCAATGGCAATGCTGGTCTGACCTTCTTTGGCTTTGTCCAGGGCAACCTGCACCAACACACAGCTGATGACTGCTAGCATGGCAAGGCATCTTTACCATCCCCCATCTCTGGACTGTTTCTCCTCTGTCTCATCAGCATGTTGCTTGGGGCCACTGCTATCTGTGGTTGGAGTAGTCTGGTCAGTTCCTCTCTCAGATCCAATGTTGAAGTTTCCACATGTGCTAAGAGAAGTTTTCTGGAAATACACAAGCATATCCTTGACCAAAGGTTAACAAAGAGACCCTTCCATAAACTAGACTCAGGATCTTTCTATTTAACCAGACCATTTTCCTTTGGCTTATTCTGACACCAGTGTAATTTCATGGGTGTCCTGCCATCAGCATTACAAGTGAAAAAAATTTTAAAGTGAAAAAATTTAAAGTAATTAAGGCTTGATATAGTTTACTTACAGGAGATTACGCTATTAGTCCCCCTTTGTTGTTTTAACATGCAAGGGGGGCAAATTTTGCTTGCTGTACAATATTTTGGCTTTTGAAATCTTGCAATGTAGCCTTGATAGCTTTTAATTCAACTCTTAGCACAGAAGTATGACTGGTCTGGATGACTTGGTCTGAATTCATTGCATGATAAGCAGCTTTACTATGAGATGAACCATCAGTAAAAAACAGTTAATGCTCTAAGAATAGGTTTCTGCCCAGTACAACTAAGTTCCCCTGAATATTCACTTATTTCAATTTGCCAATTTAAATCAGTCTGAAATAAGGCTTATTTTCCAACTTCATTTGTCCTTGGGTATGGACAGTAAATGACATTAATTGGATTTTTCCTATCAGTCTTTGAGTAGATTGACATAAGCTTTGTTAGGGAAGCAAAATGCAAATTATTTACTTTTCTCTTTGAGGCCTAATACATTGATTTTTAATTACAGTTTCCTAAATATTTTAAGGGAATCACCTTCTGTTTTTTTCTCCCAGAGTAATTTCTAGGCCACATTTAGGGAGTTTCTTTTAAAAACCTTTTTCTTCCTTTTAAAAAAACAAAACAAAACAAAAAAAAAACCTTTTTCTTTCTTTTAAACAAAGCAACAAACTTGGTTACTTTTCAGATGCTGACCAATACTGTAATGCATACATATCAAGTAAAAGTAACTCTCTTTTTACTTATGGTGTCTTATTAATGGTGAGATTTAATGCTTGAATAATAACTTTTAGTTTACTTTGTAAATAGTAGCAGAAGAGATTTAAAAATTTCTCCTTTTTATTAGGCTTAAAATTTACTTTTAAACAGTATTCTTTTTGGCTAGTGCTCATTTGCATATGTATGCAAATTTTTACTTTAGCCTTTGTTAAAACCAATTGCTTATAAAGATATTGGCTTCTCATATGACTGAATTTATATGAGACTTTGATTATATTATAGAAAGCTAACTTATGCACCTTTATTGAAAAAGCAAAGTGAGCAAACTTATACATTTGACCTATGAAGTACAGATGCCATCCACTCTCCCAGTCTATCTAAAGAGCAGGCTATCAGGGCTCCTGCTTTAAAATTCCACTGCTGAATAATCTGGTTTTGCTTAAGAAGTATTCAGCAACTTTGTCCTGTCCTCCCTTAGAGGTCGAAACTTTTATAACATTTAAAATATATGTATATAAATAAAATATAGTTATTATTTTTATTTGATAAAGCTTCCCATGTGATCTCAAATATATTAGATCAGCCCAATTTAGTTCAAAAATATTTCTTTTAAGAGAAAATAAATACTTTAATCATTCCAGGGCCCTTGAAATGTTCCAAAGCTATCTCTCAGTTAAACTCTTGAAATTAACTTGAAAGACAATCAAATATATATAACCAAAAGATTATATTATGTACTTTTTGTAATTATTCTAAAATATATTAATTAAATTTAAACTGGTTTTTATTTTATTTTATTTTTCTTTTTTTAAATTAAATCTTTATTGTTCAGATTATTACATTTGTTCCTCTTTTTTCCCCCCCATAACTCCCCTCCTCCCAGTTCCCGCCCCACCCTCCGCCCTCACTCCCCACCCACTGTCCTCATCCATAGGTGCACGATTTTTGTCCAGTCTCTTCCCGCATCTCCCACACCCCTTTCCCCCCCAAGAATAGTCAGTCCATTCCCTTTCTATGTCCCTGATTCTATTATAATCACCAGTTCATTCTGTTCATCGGATTATTTATTCACTTGATTCTTAGATTCACTTGTTGATAGATGCATATTTGTTGTTCATAATTGGTATCTTTACCTTTTTCTTCCTCTTCCTCTTCTTTTTTTTTTCTTTTTAATACATTTATTTATTTATTTATTTATTTATTTATTTATTTATTTATTTATGAGAGAGAGAGAGAGAGTGAGAGAGAGAGAGAGAGAGAGAGAGAGAGAGAGAGAGAGAGAGATATTGATTTGTTGTTCCACTTATTCTTGCATTCAGTGGTTGATTTTTGTATGTGGCTGTCCAGGGATTGAACCTGCAACCTTGTCATATTGAACTGATGCTCTAACCAACTGAGCAACCCGGCCAGGGCTACACCACTAGTTCTTGACTTTTATTTGTCTATGCTTCTCAGGATAATGACCCTACCCCAGCACACTGGGAGTCAGGCTTCCCTTGAGAGTAAGCCTTCTTTGTAGGCTGCTTTTCTTGCTGGAAGAACCTGACCCTCATCCTACATTCCTTTTGGACATCTAATAGGTATTTCAGACTTAACATGTCTAAAATGAAATTATTGATGATTTTTAAAATCCACATATTCTCTAGTCCTCTCCAACTCTTACCCATTTCAGCAAATGATGCCACCATTTGTTGTGGTCCAACCCCAGCAGGTCCAGGGATCCCCAAAGGTGTGGACGGAGTCAGTGAAGAAGGAATGACACAGAGACAGCGTTCAGTTGATCAGCAGCCTAGCCAGGTTCTCTAGCCAGGATCTCCAGCCAGGTTCTCCTCTTCCTCTTCTTAAAGGATACCTTCAGCATTTCATATAATCCTGGTTTGGTGGTGATGAACTCCTTTAGCTTTTCCTTATCTGTGAAGCTCTTTATCTGACCTTCAATTCTGAATGATAGCTTTGCTGGGTAAAGTAATCTTGGTTGTAGGTTCTTGGTATTCATCACTTTGAATATTTCTTGCCACTCCCTTCTGGCCTGCAAAGTTTCTGTTGAGAAATCAGCTGACAGTCATATGGGTATTCCCTTGTAGGTAACTGAGTTTCTTTCTCTTGCTGTTTTTAAGATTCTCTCTTTATCTTTTGCTCTTGGCATTTTAATGATGATGTGTCTTGGTGTGGTCCTCTTTGGATTCCTTTTGTTTGGGGTTCTCCGCGCTTCTTGGACCTGTAAGTCCATTTCTTTCACCAGGTGGGGGAAGTTTTCTGTCATTATTTCTTCAAATAGGTTTTCAATATCTTGCTCTCTCTCATCTTCTGGCACCCCTATAATTCTGATGTTGGTACGCTTGAAGCTGTCCCAGAGGCTCCTTACACTATCCTCGCATTTTTGGATTCTTTTTTCATTTTGCTTTTCCGGTTGGGTGTTTTTTGCTTCCTCGCATTTCAAATCATTGACTTGATTCTTGCGCTCCTCTGGTCTGCTGTCGGGAGTCTGTATAATATTCGTTATTTCAGTCCGTGTATGCTTAATTTCTAGTTGGTTCCCCAATATAACATCGAGGGTCTCATTAGTTTTCTTGTAGATCTCATTAAGTTTATCGGCGGCTTCTAAACAGTTCTTGAGAGACCTTAAAAGTGTGGTTCTGAACTCTATATCTTCCATTGACAATTTTGTCCTGTTTCTTTGTCTCCGCATTTTGTTATGCTTCCTTGGTGCACCCCCTAGTGGTCTTTGTGCGCAGTCTTATAGTTAAACCTTGATTGTTGTAGCTAATACCAGGGAGGGTTTGACCTCCAGGCCAAGTGGCTATGAGAATCAGCTGTGTCTGCAGTGAGAGAACTTCTGTCCTCTAGGGAGGTGCTAATCTAGCCTTTGCCTGAGGCTATCCGGCAAATGCCTCTGTGCAGGGCTTGGGCGGGGCGGGTCGCACAGGATCAACAGGGTGGGCTGGAGAGAGCAGTTATGGCGGCTCTCAGTCCTGTCCCCAGGGGCTCTGCCTCTCTGAGTCCCAGCACCCGCTGCAAACCTCGGAGGGAAAGCTGCACTCACTCTGACCGAAGCCAGACAGTCCTGCTTCTCCCGTTTGAGTCTGGGTCCCTAAAGACTCGCCTGGATCTGGAGCTCAGAGTCTGCGACTCCCTCCCGATTGAAAACGCCCACCGCGCCCTCCGCTGCCAGCGGGCTCCGCGCACTCCGCACCTCAGAATTTGACTTCAGCACTGCGCCTCCTCTGAGTGTCCGTATGCGTTTCTCTTTCCTCCTAGTTGTAGGACTTCCACTCAGCCAGCATTCCTGTGGTTCTGGGTGATGTCCATTCCGTTTTTTAGTTTCACTTTTGAAGTAGTTGTTTAAGGCAGCAAACTCCGGCGTTAACCTATGCTGCCATCTTGGTTCTCTAAACTGGTTTTTATATTAAAAATTTGGTTCAGACCATAGAATTAATCCTCTTTTTTAATTAGACCATATAAAATATTATATTCTACGTGGAAATTTTACCATACATAGTACACATAAGGACTACAATTTATTTTGAACTTCTAATTTCTCCAGAGAAAATGCAAGAATTATTTTTCTTAAAAATGAATTTCTAAACTTTATGCATTTTATTATTACAACCATATAATTTATCCCAACTTAATTTGAACTTTAAATTCTTAGAAGCCTTAAATTTTAGCTGGAAAGTTAAATATTTAGTATTTCTTAGATTAGTAATACCTTCACATTTTTAAGGATATATTTTAAATAAAATATAAGATATATTTAATAAATTCAATTCTGTCCTCTAGATTTTTCATATGAGGCAAACTCAGATTAATATTTCAGTATTTTGTTATTTTAAAATACCTAGATATTTAATAATTTTTATTATTTAATTCAATAATGCTCCAAAGTTTTAAGTTACCAAAGACTTTGGAAGTAGGCCTGTAGCCATTTGAATTTTAAAACTGCCACATTCTTGCTTAGAGATAACATCTAAGGTTACTACTGCGGGAAACGGGTGTGGGGAGGTGGGGGGTGGCCCTCCACCATTAGAGAGTAAAGCCATTCTTCCCTCTGGGCTACTGGACCCCCACTATCAATATACCTATAATTAACACTGAAAAGCTCCACCACAAATTCTTCATTTTAGTTACATCTATTTATCCATGTTTCAACAATTTTGTGATTTTAAAGCCAATTATTATTATCCAAGGCATTTTCTTTGGCAAATTCTGTAACAGCGATAACTTGCTGACATTCAGTGGCTTTAATGTTAACCTTGGAATGCGGTCTATTATTATTCAAGAACTGCCCTTTATTATGGAAACACTAATCTTATTGCCCAAATATAGCCTGTATATTTTCCTTGTGTCACTTTTGCCATCTTTTAAAGAAAAAACAGTCTTGGATTTATTCTATAGCATCTGTAAAGAGATGGAGCTCATCAAGAGGCCACCCAAAATCGGGCAGGGCGCACCTTCTCTTAATCTTGTCTTTTTCTCTTCATGAATAAAGAAATCCCAGATGCATCCCCAAATTCTGAGAAATGTCTCATCTATCCAAATTTCAAATGATGGACTGGGAAATAAAAACATGGCAAAAATGAGACTTTTAATAGCGCTCTCAAGAGTGGGCGTCCATTGTACAGGATCACCAAAAGGCTAGTAATTAGGGGCCTTTTTCAGTTATCTCTACCTCCCTTTGTCTCCTAGGACAGGTACCATCGGCCACATATCTCCCCACCCCCACATCCTGTTTGCTCTGGGGAAATTCAGTAAATGGCCTGGACACCTAAGTTTCTTTATTTATTAAATTAAAGCCATGCTTAATAGACTAATAATAAACAACAAAGACAGATAAAACAACAATCAACAGACAAGCACCCATAACATATAGACAAAACTTAATAAATCAGAGTTCTTTTCATGAATCTTTTCAGATGTTTTATATTTGCCTGGGACTTACAGCCAGAATTCAGCCTAGATCTCAGCTTATTGTTCACAGATCTTATCATGTTCTGCTTTTGACAGCATTGACTGGAGTCTAAAGTTATTTTAGCTAAAATCTGCCTGTCCCAAGGCATCATATGGTAATTTTCAGACAAAGTATTAAAAAGTCCTTTTGTGAGAGGGTGGATAGCCCCATTTTTTCTAGCTGTTGGGCCTTTCCACACTAGAGGCAGAGGATCCGGGGTCTTAGGTATAACAGACTTTTGATTCCCAATACGAATTAGGCATAATGCGTTTTTAAAAAAATATATTTTATTGATTTTTTTACAGAGAGGAAGGGAGAGGGATAGAGAGTTAGAAACATCAATGAGAGAGAAACATCGACCAGCTGCCTCCTGCACACCCCCTACTGGGGATGTGCCCGCAACCAAGGTACATGCCCTTGACTGGAATCGAACCTGGGACCCTTGAGTCCGCAGGCTGATGCTCTATCCACTGAGCCAAACCGGTTAGGGCAGGCATAATGCAATTTGAACAAGAGCCCACATAGTTAAAGATGACAAGGGTGCTCATATTCCTTGAGCCTGATTTAAGAAAGTACCTTTTGACATTTTAATTTCTTTATCCTTGAGCATACAAGCTAAAAATTTACAATAATAGTTTTGCCTTTTAATCGAATTCTTCCCCATTATAGCCTGGCTTGAAAAAGATGTCCCGCCCACTTCGGAGCGTGACCTCTGAAGCTTGGTACAGGCTTTGTGCACAGTGAATCTCCCCACCTTTCCGGTGACCCTCCACCTCTCTGGGTGAATTTCCTTCTTTTTTTGCTCTGGCAAATCTCCATGTCCCTGTTCAGGTGCCAGATGTCACCGCCGCATCCATTTGTGGCTAGGGTTCAAGGTCTGGAGAAGGGGCTGTGCACAAATGGATATACTAGAAAAGAAATATAAATTTAGAAGGCATCGGGGGAGCCAGGCGGAGACCTTACTCTCTAGCAGAGAGGTTCCCTGAATGCCCGGACCCATTGGCTTTTTATTTACTAGAATCCACATTTGTTCTTTAGCAAAACAAACACCCATATCAAAAGTAAGGTTTGGTAAACAATAAAAGATTATATATATATATATATATATATATATATATATATATATATATATACTGTTAAATCACATTGTTTACCCATATCTTCAGAAAAAAATCACTTCTACTGTCCTGCTTTCCTATTTATAGTGGTCTGGTCTAGCAACTTTAGCGTGAAATTATAGCTAATTTGCCTACAAATGTCAGGTGGTCATAATAATCTGGCCACTCAGTGTATATACATAATGATTCTGTAAGTTATGAACTATTACTTCCCCCATTTTATAGCTGAGGAAACTGAAGTTTAAAGAGGTTAACTTACTAAATGGTGAAGCTGAAATGTTTAATAATGAATCTTGCCTTAGAGTCCTCAATCTCAGCCATTTTGTCATATGTGACATAATATATTCTAGTTGAAAACATTTTCATAAAGCAGTTGAAATACTCCTCAACCCTCATCTCTTATCAGGCTCCCTCCCAGAAGCAGCTGCTCTATTAATTTTTCCAGATCTTTGTTTTTATGCATTTGTTATATATATATGCCTCTTTTTACCTCCATAGCTCTCCTCTACCCGTTCCCACCCCACCCCCTGCCCTTACCCTCCAACTGTCCTCGTCCACAGGTGTACGATTTTTGTCCAGTCTCTTCCGCATCCCCCACACCCCCTTCCCCCTGAGAATTGTCAGTCCACTCTCTTTCTATGCCCCTGATTCTATTCTATTCACCAGTTTATTCTGTTCTTCAGATTTTTTATTCACTTGATTTTTTGATTCACTTGTTGATAGATATGTATTTGTTGTCACTTTGTTGTTCATAATTTTTATCTTTACCTTTTTCTTCTTCCTCCTCTTCTTAAGGAATACTCTTCAGCATTTCATATAATACTGGCTTGGCGGTGATGAACTCCTTTAGCTTTTTCTTATCTGTAAAGCTCTTTATCTGACCTTCAATTCTAAATGATAGCTTTGCTGGGTAGAGTAATCTTGGTTGTAGGTTCTTGCTATTCATCACATTGAATATTTCTTACCACTCCCTTCTGGCCTGCATGGTTTCTGTTGATAAATCAGCTGACAGTCATATGGGTACTCCCTTGCAGGTAACTGTTTTTCTCTTGCTGCTTTTAAGATTCTCTCTTTGTCTTTTGCCCTTGGCATTTTAATTATGATGTGTCTTGGTGTGGTCCTCTTTGGATTCCTTTTGTTTGGGGTTCTCCGCGCTTCTTGGACCTGTAAGTCCATTTCTTTCACCATGTAGGGGAAGTTTTCTGTCATTATTTTTTCAAATAGGTTTTCAATATTTTGCTCACTCTCTTCTTCTGGCACCCCTATAATTCAGATGTTGGTACGCTTGAAATTGTCCCAGAGGTACCTTACACTATCTTCATATTTTTGTATTCTTTTTTCCTTTTGCTTTTCCGGTTGGGTGTTTTTTGCTTCTTCGTATTTCAAATCTTTGACTTGATTCTTGGGATCCTCTAGTCTGCTGTTGGATGTCTGTATATTATTCTTTGTTTTTTTTTTAAATATATTTTATTGATTCTTTACAGAGAGGAAGGGAGAGGGATAGAGAGTTAGAAACATCGATGAGAGAGAAACATCGACCAGCTGCCTCCTGCACATCCCCTACTGGGGATGTGCTTGCAACCAAGGTACATGCCCTTGACTGGAATCAAACCTGGGACCCTTCAGTCCTCAGGCTGACGCTCTATCCACTGAGCCAAACCAGTCAGGGCTCTGTATATTATTCTTTATTTCAGTCAGTGTATGCTTAATTTCTAATTGGTCCTTTTTCATATCCTTGAGGGTCTCACTATATTTATCAGAGGTTTCTAGAATATTCTTGAGTAACTTTACAACCGTGGTTTTTGAACTCTATATCCAGTAGTTTGCTTTCCTCCCTTTCTTTCATTTGTGACCTGTTTCTTTGTCTCCACATTTTGGCTGCTTCCCTGTGTTTATAGAGGGGATTTGTGTGCTAGGTGCCCTATAGGGCCCAGTGGCTCAGCTTCCTTAATTCCCTGAGGTGGACACACTTGTTGCACCCCTTTGTGGGCTGTGTGCACAGTCTTGTTGTAGTTTAAGCCTTGATTGCTGTTGGTATCACTGGGGGGAATTGACCTCCAGGTCAATTGGCTATGAGGACCAGTTGTGTCTACACTGGGAGAACTTCTTTGCTGGAGACACCCTTATGGGGCTGGACTTGCTTCAGTGGGGCTTTGGCACTCACTGAGTCTGCCCCCTGAGTGTGTCACTTATGCATGTGAAGATGGTCTCACTCTGACCACTGGGTAGACTGGCTCTTGGATCTCCAAGGAGGTGAAAAGTCAGCCACTGCCTGAGGTTACCCAGCAGGAGCTACAGAGAGATCTGTAGATTCCTCCTCTTTGTTTGGGGTTTGGAGGTGCCCAGATGAGGCACAGCTGTGTAGCAATGCAGTCAGCTGATGCGCTTTAGGCCTTATTTTGGAAGCTCTGGGGTTTTCTGATCCAGCTGCAGATAGACAGGTTTTTAGGCAGAGAAAGGCCAGGCCATTCGTATGCAAAAGCCTCTGCTCACAGCTTGGCTGGGGTTGTAAATTGGGTGGTGTGAGGTCTCAGGGAATCATCAGGGTGGAGCAAACTGCAATGGCTTCCAGTCAGCTCTGCTCTGGAGAGGTCCCTGGGTCTCTGTGTCCCGCAGTCCCGTGCAGGAACAATGACTGCTGCAAGCACCTCTGAGAGAAAGCTGCCCTTGCTTTCCAGCCTGATGCCAGACAGTCCAATTTCTCTCTGTATGAGTCTGTGTCCCCAGATTCTCACCTGAAACTGGAGTTCAGAGCAGTTGGGAGCTTGTATCTCCCTCATGATTGAAAAAGACAATAGCGTACCAGTTGCCAGCCCCTTTTGTGCGTGCTGCCATACCTCCACACTTCCATACCTCTGCACCTCCTGCTGGACTCAATGTGCTTTTCTCTTTCCTTCTAGTTGTAGAATTTCCACTCAGCCAGCCTTCTGGTGGTTCTGAATGATATTCTTTTTGCCTTTTAGTTGTAGTTTTAATATGGTTGTGCGTGGCAGCAAGTTCAAGTGTTTACCTATGCTGCCATCTTGTTTGTCTCTATAACTTGTCTTTTAATGTAATAATGTATTTTATTTTTTTTATTTTTTATTTTTTAAATATTATTTTTATTGATTTCAGAGAGGAAGGGAGAGGGAGAGAGAGAGATAGAAACATCAATGATAAGAGAGAATCATTGATCAGCTGCCTTC
Organism: Myotis nattereri; assembly: GCF_964212035.1. Taxonomy (NCBI): domain Eukaryota; kingdom Metazoa; phylum Chordata; class Mammalia; order Chiroptera; family Vespertilionidae; genus Myotis; species Myotis nattereri. Next base: position 97,444,466 of record NC_138075.1, read on the forward strand.
TGCACGCCCCCTCTGGGGATCGAGCCCACAACCCAGGCATGTGCCCTTGACCGGAATCGAACCTGGTACCCCTCAGTCCGCAGGCCAACACTCTATCCACTGAGCCAAACTGGCTAGGGCGTAATAATGTATTTTAGAGATTTTTCCAGTTCAAGACAGTGGTTGGACTTTTTTTTTTTTAGTAGTTGCATATTATCTTATATTATGGATGGATATGCCCCAGAATATAGTTTCCATCCTGACATTTGGTGAGTAAACATTTTTTTTTTACAAAACAAAAGTGCTAAAATAAGCATCCTTGTGTAGTCTCCTCATGCACACTTCTCTTTATTTCTGAGAATAAAATCATGCTAACACTCTGTAGTGTGATTCCTAACATGCTGACTTTTCTTGTCCTCCAACATAAGAGAAATTCAATTAGAACTTTAGAAAATTGACTATACAACGTGGTGCTTGATTATTTTTAAAAACTTCTTGCCCCTTAATGTCCAGGGGCTCATAGAATGGTAGAGAACATCTGACCCAGCATGGGGCCAACACATGGTCACAATGAGGATGAGGCCCTTGCCCTTTGCTAGAAACTGACCGGTTTTTTCTGTTTGGAGGAGAAAATGATCTGGGAAGGAATTTCCTCCAATATGCCAGCTTTGCTCTTCCCTGAACATTGGCCAATGAACTTTCTCCTGTTTGTACTGCCTTAGCTCGGAGAAAAATCCTCTTGCATGTATATATATCTTGTATATATTCTGAACTTCCTTATTCAATTTGTGGATAGACCAGTGGCAGCATCAATGGATTTTGCTGCCTGTGATTTCACTGATGTGTGTACAGATCGTAGGTTTTCTTTCAAATCACATTTCCATGGAGAATGATGTGTTTCTACTCCATATCTTAACACCAGGAAATTCTCCAACTTTTCATCTTTCACTAAATTTTTCTCTCATCCAAACAACATTTTTTTAAATTGGCTGTGCCATTTACTAAGCAGTTCCCTAAGGCACTTTTTTTGAATGTTAATACTAGAGGCCCAGTGCATGAATTCATGCACCAGTGGGGTCCCTTGGCCTGGCCTGCGAGATCGGGTTGAAACCGGTTCTCTGACATCCCCTGAGGGGTCCCGGATTGTGAGAGGGTGCAGGCTAGGCCGAGGGACCCCTGCACAATCGGGCTGGGGAAGGACCACAGGAGGGCTCCAGGGCGTGTCCAGCCTGTCTCACTTAGTCCTGATCCACTGGATCCCAGCAGCAAGCTAACTTACTGGTCAGAGTGTCTGTCCCCTAGTGGTCCGTGCACGTAATAGCGAGCAGTTGAGCGGTCTTAGCATAACATTAGCATATTATGCTTTGATTGGTTGAATGGCCGACTGGACAACTGGACATATAGCATATTAGGCTTTTATTACATAGGATAAAGAATGTCTCTACACTATACATCTGAGTTAACTACAGATATTTAAATATATTACTCTTTAATTTATCTAAAACTCTTTGTTAAGGTCCTTGACTTTCTTAGGTATCTTTGCCTCTTACTTACCACTCATGCTAATATTAAAAACTCTCTAAAACTAGCCATTTCTCCTTTGTCTTAACTAGAACAGTTTTATTTACTTGTATTCCACTCCTCAGGGCTTTCTCAATCTCTCTAAAATACATTGTAGCATCCTAGATTTGGTCAATTTTTAGAGTGATAGAATTTGAGAGCTGGGTGTTCTTTCAGCAATTGTTTAATTTACCTAAGGAAATTGAATGGTTCATTGTCTCCTAATGATGGACTAGAACTCAGATTATCTCACTCAAGTTCTTTGCTGGTCCATCCCACTTATGATGACCTGAATTTCTGAGCCAGAACTTGGGGAGCAGTTACCAAGGAGACCCAATTTTTTTTTGGTGGGGGCAGTGTGGGTAACGAGAGAGTTTGTGGGCATTATAACACACTGCAAACCCTAAAAAAGTAAAAGGCTTCAATAGGTTTTAGTGATTGGTGGGTATTAAGTGTGTCTAGAGCAGAACAGGCCAAGTCTGGATTTATAGGCTGTCCTCACACATTTTGGAATCAGAGCCTGTGGGACTCTTTTGCATAAGACAACACTGGAGGGACACCAAGAGCCCCAACTGGTCCTTGGGACCTAAGTTGAGCCATGCATGCATTTCTCCTGGCCAGGGGGCTCAAGGAAATGTTTTGTTGTCACTCTCATCAAGTGCAGCTGGGCACGCTGTGGCTCTGAGTAGGAGAGGCCCTCGAAGCTGCAATTATCTGAGTAGGACAGTCCTCTTCTAACCCGCGGAGAGAAGTGGCATGATTTTAATCCTGTATTCAAAATCTTTGTGAACATTCCTGACAAATGATTCCTCCACAGAGGGGACCTGCATTGGTGACCAAACTCTGAGATTACCCTTAAGGTGGGTTTGTGACACAGGGTGTAGGTGGAGCCCAGAGAGGTGGGGGCCTGGAGGAGGGCAGAAAGCAATCAGGTCTCCTTGAGGCAGGGAGCCCTCTTCCTATGCTTTCTCTCTCTCTCTCTCTCTCTCTCTCTCTCTCTCTCTCTCTCTCTCTCCCTCTCTCTCTCTCTGTCTTTTTTTTCTCTGTTTCCTTTCTGTTTGCCAAAATGTTACATGCGTGTGGTGTCTTCAGGGGCTTTTTTCCCCTACCTCCTCCAAGCTACCTGCACCTGTTAACTCACCGTGGATAGTTCCATCATTGGCTTCTAGTGCCACCCGGCTGGCCCAGCTGTGAAGTTGGGCTATTCCAACAGGGCATGCCCACCAATTAGCCACAGGTTGATCCTGGCAGTTGTCCTACTGACTGAAGTGGTATGGGGCTTGGGGCATTGGTGCCAGCAGGCACTTTTGCTCTTATTAATGGGATGCACTGGAAGGTAAGAGGTACTGAGAAAGGGAGGCAAAGAAGAAATAAGCCATTGAGGAAACAGATATTACTGTTGCTCCTCATTTAAACCTTGTTCTGGGGTCCTCAGGATGCGTCCTTTCCATGGAGTCTAAGAAACACCACCCTAGGCAATGCTTTGCTGACAACTCTTAATGCTAAGCTTTAGAGACAATATCCCCTGGAGAAAAAAGAAAAAAATATATATTTGCCTCCAATAACTTTGTGTTTTAACTGTACTTGGTGTCATATGTATGTGAGCATTTTCTATTCAATATTGACAATATTGTAACTCCATTGGAAGACCCATTTGCCTCCAAAACGACCACAAATGGAAGCTGTTAATGCTGTGACTTTGGTATGTTATGCATCCCCTGTGTTCTTTCCTAATGATCAGTATTTATTCTCTAGGCTACAGTTATTGCCACCAATATTGAGCAGAGGAAAGGCCTTCCCTGAAACACACAGTACTGTGTCAGGATGCAAGTGTTGGCTCAAAGGAAATGTTTCTTTAATTAATATTAAACCAAAAGTCTATGCAAAGCATTTCCTTTTGAGACTGTTCCAGATTCTTCATTATTGAGTCTATTTTCTGTGGCTTTTGGCCCTGAAACCCTCTTTTTCAATTTCTCTTTTCTACTGAGCCTTAATGTGCAGGACACAACACATTCTATATTCACCAGTTATGGCTTTTGAGGTAAAATTTAAAAATGCAACAGGGCTTCTTGGAGACGCTGGGAAACTGAGTATATTGACTTGCCTTTACCATGTGCTAAAAGGCTTTGATTTGTCTACCTTTTAAATATCACCAAATCTCACCAAATACAGGTGACAAGAGAAATGAGTGCCTGGGGCTGAGAGCAGGGGCCTGGCAAGAAGGCAGAGAAAGGGGCTGCTGAGTTCTAGAATGTGGTTTGTGGGGGCACAAGGAACAAAAGCCATTTTGCTTCCAAATTGCTCCTTCCAAGTCCCCACTGGGTCTGAAATGCTTAAATTTGAGATGAACTTTTCTAAGTTAAGTACCTCTTTCCATGGGTTCTTACCAAAAGGGAAAAAAGAATCCTAAATAAAGAAACAAAATACATGTAAACATTTAAAAAAATTCAAATATTGAAATAGATTTTCATTAATCCTATAATGTGAATTTATTTCTCAGCCTTGTTAGCTAAAAACATCATATTTACAAATTTGTCAATGAGTCTGAGGTAGACCCTGCTTTCGTAAATAAAGTTTTTAAAAATATATTTTTTTTTATTGATTTCAGAGAGGAAGGGAGAGGGAGAGAGATATAGAAACATCAATGATGAGAGAAAATCACTGATCTGCTGCTTCCTACTGGGGATTGCCCTACACTGGGGATCGAGCCTGCAACCTGGGCATGTGCCCTGACCAGGAATCAAACCGTATCCTCCTGGCTCAGAGGTCGACGCTCAACCACTGGGCCATGCTGGCTGGGCTGTAAATCAAATTTTACTGGAACACAGCCTTGCCCATCAGTTTCTATATTGCCCATGGCTGCCGTCACACTGCGATATAGGTCTGAGCAGTAGTCATGAGAGACTACAGGGCTCAAGATGCTTGAAATAGTTATTATCTGGCCCTTTACAGGAAAACTAGGCTGGCATTTTGTCCAAAGTTGTTACCTCTAATACAGTAGAGACATGTGGCTATTCAACTGTACATTTCTTTAATTAAATATAATTTAAAAATTCAGGTCCTCATTTGCATAAGCTTTCCAAAGGCTTATCAGCCTCCAGTGGCTAGTGACTACCATATTGGTCAGTGCAGAGAAAGAATATTTTCATCACTGCATAAAGTTTTATTGCAACTTATATATCAGATTATAAGTTATATATTAACATATATTAATCCTTTATGTTAATCCACTCACAACCCAAACATATCACATTCTTTAATCTTTATCACTTTTTAAAATCAAAGATAAAAATCATCTCAGGCAATGGTTGTTAAACTCACTGCCTGTTTCTGGGCAGTATGGTACACCTCATTCTGTCAATAATCATCCAAACAGAATTTTATTCAGTGTATCCAGGAACTAATTTATAAAAGTGATTATTTTCTTCTTTGTGAGTCTGAAAGCTATAGGCACTGTAGCAGTTTCTACATGTTTTATTTGACTTCTGCATTCACAGATTTTTGCTGGCCTCTTGGTAGGAGATATAGACTCCTTGGATGATGGATCGGATTTCCCTTGCTTGGAAGGGAAGTCACTTCAGACCACAGCCTGAGGATTCTTGGCTGGAGCTGTAAGATGAGAGCAGCAAACACTTCCAAAAAAGTGCTAGAGACATCATTGTTGCTAACAGCAAGATGCTTTCCTGAGGAAAGATTTTGGAGGCTGAAGGAACCATTGCCCACAGTCTTGGCAAAGGCTTGGTGTTCTCTGAGATGATATGTGATATATGGGAACTGGTAAAGAAGAGGGTGGAACCTGGGAAATTCCCTTAAAATCTGCTCTTAGGGTCATTTCTGTCTTAGGGTAAAAGGTGAAGTTGCTGTTCAAAGAGATCCAACCAATGCAGTAGCTTAAAAGACAAAGAAGTTCATTTCTTTCATATGACAGTCCAAGGTGAATGTTCCAGATGCAGTTGGCTCTGTTCCACAGCTATTTAGGGACCTTCCTCCAAGTCTTTGCTCTGTCCTCCACTAACCCCCTATTCGTTGGGAGAATTGACACATGCACAGTTGAACCTGTTATAGGCATTTTCAACTTGTGAGAAGGGGAGGAAGATATGGAGGAGACATGCCACCTCCCGAAGGCCTGGGGCCAGAGGTGAAACTCCTTGCTCTGCTCCACTGGACTGGGCAACATTACCTAACTGTAAGGGTGATAGGGAAATGTAGTCTGGTCTGTTCTCACGAAGGATTGGAGGTGGATTTTGGCAGACTGATGGCACTCTCCACTACCCTTTCCTTTACTCAGTTCCTGATATTTTGTCCCTTTCAAACATTAAGACTACATCTACCAATAAAATGTATTGTTTCTTTTCTTCCCTTCCCTTTTCCCTCTCTCTCCCTTTAATTAGAGAATGAAAGTTATTTTGTTTTTGCAATCTCTTTGTTATTGTTTTAAAAATGACAAATCCTCAAATACATATGGAGAATTGAACATATATTACATTTCTTTTTCTCTCTCTGTGTGTGTATGTTGAGATACATTAAAAACACACACACACATATTACATTTCTATGGGGAGCAAACTTTTTCTATTTAAATACTAAACTCTCCAAAATGGAAGATATTGGGTGTTTTTGTGGAGCAGAGGTGGTGAGACACTGACCCCTCTTCATCATATCTTCAACAGCTGGAAGCAGAAACACAACCAGAATATTCAGAGCCAATCAGCTGTGTGCAGGTCTCATTACTTTGTTCCCTCATTCCACTAGAGCCGCTCCAAGTCATGACAACCAGTGGGGACAATTGACATGAAAATGCTCAGCCCCCGTGCCCAAGCTTTCCCAAAACAATTGCTGGATTGTTCCAGGACCTGTTGATGCCACAAACCTCATGCTGAGCAGTTTGCCCCCTAATTAGCAAGCAGCAGCTGTCAAGCCCATCAAGTGTTCTTATGTGATGAAGTGAATGAGACAAAGCAGTTTTTTCTCTTTCTTTGGTAGGGAAGACAGTTGGTTTCTAAGTGGAGCTGACATGTCTGTAAAGGAAACTAAGTGAATTTGGCTTCCACTTCCCACTCATGCTTTCCAGACTGATACCAAATCTATGAGGCTCATCTCTTAAGTCAGATTCCCTGGAACTTGGCTGTTGGGGTGGCAAATTCTTGATGCAGCTCAGGGAAGGAAATATAGGCTGTGGGTTGTAAGCCCCATCTGCTGTACACCCAAATAGCCCTTAATAAGCTCTGGGAATTCTCAAGACAGAGAGTACTGCATTCCCTCAGCAACCAAAGGAAGTTCATAGGGGTTAGTTTTAATCTTAACATTGACTTTTTATATTTGAGGACAATTGAAATGATGTAGATAAAACCAAAACCAGTGCTAGAAGAACACCATTCACTGTATACATGTAATTAAAGTCAATATGAATTTTATGTTTTAGCTGCATTTAATGGAAACATACAGTTGTAAAGAAACATTGTGGAGTTGTGGGAAGAGCAGCAGACAAAGAGAAACTGGGTAGAAGCTGCTTAATTTTTGTGGGTTTCAGTTGCCTCACCTGTAAATTGGGACCATTCATTAGACAATCTTTAGAATTTTATTCAACTCCAAATATGTATGAATTGATGGAGGGTGTCCATTACCAAATATCACAATATAAATATAGTAATGATCTTAAAGTGGTTTTAGGTTAAAAAAAATCTCTCTCTTTAAAATATATTTTTTATTGATTTCAGAGAGAGGAAGGGAGTGGGAGAGAGAGATAGAAACATCAATGATGAGACAGAATCATTGATTGGCTGCCTCCTGCATGTCCCTACTGGGGATCGAGCCCACAACCCAGGCATATACCCTTGACTGGAATTGAACCTGGGACTCTTCAGTCCACAGCCTGACACTCTATCTACTGAGTCAAATTAGCTAGGGCAAAAAAATCTCTTTCTTTATATACATACTAGAGGCCCAGCACACAAAATTCATGCGTGGTTACGGTCCCTAGGCCTGGCCTGTGATCAGGGCCATCTTCCCCAGCTTCTTGCAGCTGGCCCTGCCCCTCACCCCCAGTTCCCCATTTGCCATCGGGTGATCAGAGCCTGCCAGCTGGGGAAAGGGATTGAGAGGTGATCAGTGCGCCTCATAGTGACTGGTTGAGTGGTCGTTCTGGTCGTTCTGCTGTTAAAATCAATTTGTATATTAACCTTTTATTATATAGGATGAAGGCCTAGTGCACAGGTGGGAGCCAGCCAGCCTACCCTGATGGGGGCCCCGGATTGGGGTGAGGGTCCCCACTGGGTGGCAGGGCCGGCCAGGGCAAGCGTCCACGGGCGGTTTGCAGGCTAGCCATGCCCCCATTGGGGTGGGGGTCCCTGCTGGGAATGGGGCCGGCTGGGGCAAGGGGCTGCGGTTGTTCTGGTCCTTCCGCTGTTTCGGTCTCTGGGCTTTTATTATATAGAACTAGAGGTCTGGTGCACAAAAATTTGTGCACTCGGGGGGGAGGGGAGGGTCCCTCAGCCTGGCCTGTGCCCTCTCGCAGTCTGGGACCCCTCGGGAGATAACGACCTGCTGGCTTAGGCCTGCTCCTGGGTGGCAGAGGGCAGGCCCAATCCCTAGGTGCAGCCCCTGGTTGGGCTCAGAGCAGGGTTGATTGGGGAATTGGGGCACCGCCCCTGTCATGCACAGAGCAGGGCAGATCAGGAGGTTGCGATGCCACCCTCAGTCACGCTCAGGGTAGGGCCGATTGGCGGGTTGGGGCACCCCGCCGTCACACTCAAGGCAGGGTCGATGGGGAGGTTGCGGCGCCACCCCCTGTCATGCACAGAGCAGGGCCAATCAGGGGGTTGGGGCGCTGCCCCCCTGTCACGCACAGAGCAGGGCCAATCAGGGGTTTGGGGCGATGCCCCCTGTCAGGCACAGAGCAGGGCCGATCAGGGGTTTGGGGCGATGCCCCCTGTCAGGCACAGAGCAGGGCCGATCAGGGGTTTGGGGCCCCACCACTCTCACACTCAGGGCAGGTCCAATGGGGAGGTTATGGCTCTACCCCGTCACACACAGAGCAGGGCCCATCAGGGGGTTGGAGCTCCGGCCTCTATCACCCACAGAGCAGGGCCGATCAAGGGGTTGGGGTGCTGCACCCTGTCACACACAGAGCCACAGGGCGATCAGGGGGTTTGGGTGCTGTCCCCTGTCACGCTGATCCCGGTGCTGGGAGGCATATTACCCTTTTACTATATAGGATAGAGGCCTGGTGCATGGGTGGGGCTGGCTGGTTTGCCCTGAATGGTGTCCTGGATCAGGGTGGGGGTCCCCACTGGGGTGCCTGGCCAGCCTGGGTGAGGGGATGATGGCTATTTGCAGCTGGTCACACACCCTTCAGGGTGGGGGTCCCCACTGGGGTGCCTGGCTAGTCTGGGTGAGGGGCTGAGGGCTGTTTTCAGGCCGACTGCAGCTCCCAACTGCTCCTTTTTTTCTTTTTTTTTTCTGGGCCAGCTTTAGCTCTGGCTCCAGCTCTGAGGCCTCTGCTGCTGAAAGCAGCTTTCTGGTTTGTTTGGGTTCTATAATCGAAACAATGTGTAACTCCAGCTCTGAGATCCTGGCCAGCTGAAAGCAGGTTTCTGGGTTTTCTTTTAGCTTCTATATCTGTTACAATGTTTCAAACTGTAAGCTCAGAGACCGGCAAGGCAGGCGGGGAACGTTGGAGTTCTCCATCACTGAAGCAAGCAAGCCTCATGTTCTCTTTCAGCTGACTGGCTGCCAGCCACCATCTTGGCTGGCAGATAATTTGCATATCACCCTGATTAGCCAATGGGAAGGGTAGCGATCGTACGCCAATTACCATGTTTCTCTTTTATTAGATAGGATGTTCATATGTTTATATGTATATTTGCATGAGCTATGATAAAGCTCTATGGACACACTGATGCATTTGGTATTTTCCCATATGCCCATACCAGTTAGAAATGCATATGAGCTCAAAATATGACTGTCATATTCTTGAATAAAGTAAATTCATTTACTCAACATTATATATTGATATTAAAATAATCACTGTTATTAATATCATTATATTTGTACTATGGTGGTGACTATATGATTCATGAAATCTAAAAAAAGCAGAAATTCTGACTGGCACTTTTAGTGCTTTAAATAAACTATGATGGGAAATCTTTTAAAATAGAAAAATTTACATTTACTTGAATTCTCACTGTAGACTTAAAGAACTTTCAGCCAATTGTGTCATTATAGAATTGGAGGAAAATATACAGTGCATAATAGTACATTGTTTATTATATTTTCTAAACATGCCATCTATCTCTAGTAGGCTTTTTGTTTCACCAGTTGAAATGAAATTAGAATGTTGACATCAATAGTACATGGGCACCTATAAAATGAAGTGAATATGAATATGGGAATTTTGTTTAGTTTCCCTTAATTTCAGATGATCTAACAGCACAAAAGAGAAGGTGCTACATGGTGTCTGAGGTAATATAGGGAAGAAAAATGTCTTACTTAACATGAGGATGGACCAATTTGCAGGTTAGAGAAATAAATTTTTTTTAAATTACTGGACATTTTAAAATCTGGAATATCAAGACTCAATGCTAGAGATGGGATAAGTTAATAAAGATAGTTAGGAAATACTAGTAAGCCCTTCAAGTATTTCTTTGCCTTTATTTTTCCCATTGTAGTACCAGCTTATATCACTGTAGTTGGCACATTCAAGGAATTCAATAAATATTTGTTCAATAAATAAAGGAATAAATAAATGCATTTGTGAAGCGGTTCCTAATGTCTTTGTGAACATCAGAGTTACATTTTGAAAAAGCTCTCCCAGACCAAAAAGATGAAGAACTTCTAAGGGAACAAAATGTTTATTGTCATCTAAACATAGCCCATGAATGTTTTTGGTGATAGAAGAGATGCCCATTCACTCTACTGTTTTGTAGAGACAGCAAGACTGTGCTGTAATCTGCATTTCAATCCTGCTGCTCTCTGAGCCACAGAATTTAATATATTGGGACTGGAAAACATTTTTAAAAAAATATATTTTATTGATTTTTTACAGATAGGAAGGGAGAGGGATAGAGAGTTAGAAACATCGATGAGAGAGAAACAGCGATCAGCTGCCTCCTGCACATCTCCCACTGGGGATGTGCCCGCAACCCAGGTACATGCCCTTGACTGGAATCAAACCTGGGACCTTTCAGTCCACAGGCCGACACTCTATCCACTGAGCCAAACCAGTCAGGGCTGGACTGAACAACATTTGTTTGTTCATCAGTTATTTCAAAGTATTTGCTGAACATCTACCCTGCGCTAGACACCGTGCTAGGTTTTGAAATGAATGATATAGGTTCTATAACTGTATTAAGGAGTTCTAAGTCTGTCAGCAGAAAGAAATACATAAAGAGACACAGCCTGAGCAGACAAAATTTGGAGTTCAGCTCTGGCCTTTTCAAGCAGCATGGCTATGACTAAATGCTGATTCATTTTCTTCATTTACAAAGTGGGAGATGGCGTACTTGGGTACTATTATTGTTCGTAAGTTGCATATTTGAATGCTGATCTCTTGGAATCCTGCATCTGGGTCCTTTCTATTGGGTGGGGATTTCAAAAGTGGGATGAGGTGGGAGTTCCTTGTTACCACAATGTTTAGGTCCCTTCTGGGTGCAGAGGGCTCCCCATCACCTCCTCTGCCTAATGGACTCCAGGCTGACCTCCTGCTCATTTACCTATTGATTCTTCTTGTCATTTTACATTAGGGTTTCTGTCTCTCTCATCCCACTGTGAAAACAGAACATACTCTTGGCACTACTTGCCTAGCTGTCCATACCGGAAGCAAATTTATGGGTCACTGGAAATTTCCAGCAAAAGTGAAGGAGGGTTTGTGCATCTGTGTGTTTAAGAGTGGGGTGTGAGAGAGGCTTCCTTTGGGGTCTTTGTTTAGTCTTTCTACAGGTTCCATTTTTTTAAGCCACAGGTGTTTTTTTTTTGTTTGTTTGTTTATTACTTTGTACAAAGGAGAGAACTTCAGGTGTATTTCATAGGAAAATAAGACACGAAGTAAGTGTCCTGGGGTGAGGTGAAGACCATCATAAGGTGTGTGTGGGTATGGAGAGGAATCATAAAGAGTTGGGCTCACTCTAGTGTTTTCACTAAGAATATTGCCTTTAAGGGATGAGGTTGGTAAGTGTGGTTGTTTAAAAAGGACAGCAAATTTCTTGACACTGCTCCCATTGACAGGTGGAGTCTATGCCTTCTCTCCTTAAATCTGGGTGAGCTTGCGACTTGCTTGTAGCCAGGAGAATGCTGCATGACTTTCACAGCTGGGTTGTGAAAAGCAATGCAGCTTTTGCTTTGTTGACCAGGGCACTAACTAGTGGAGCTCTGAGCCGGCCACTCTGCGAGGAAGTCCAGGCCACATGCAGAGACACAGAGAAGTGTTCTGGTTGAAGTGCCAAAAGACAGTTAGCATTAACCACCAGACATGCGAGAGATGGTGGCTCCAGAAGATTTCAGTTCCGTATGTTGGATCACCCCCAGTTGTAGTTTTCCCAGCTGAGGTCCTAGAACAGTGATGGCGAACCTATGACACATGTGTCAGAGGTGACACGCGAACTCAATTTTTTGGTTGATTTTTCTTTGTTAAATGGCATTTAAATATATAAAATAAATATCAAAAATATAAGTCTTTGTTTTACTATGGTTGCAAATATCAAAAAATTTCTATATGTGACACGGCACCAGAGTTAAGTTAGGGTTTTTCAAAATGCTGACACGCCGAGCTCAAAAGGTTAGCCATCACTGTCCTAGATATTGCTGAGCAGACATAAGCAATTTTCATTGTACTCTGACCAAATTCCTGACATACACAATTTGTGAACATAAAGAAATGATTGTTTTAAGCTGTTAGGTTTTGGAGTAATTTGTTACGCAGCAATAGAAACTGGAACAATGGGGCACGGGAATAAGGATGTGGAGCAGGAAGGATCGACAGCCTAAATGAAGCATTACGCTCCGTTTCCTATGGCACTACGTACTCTGCCACTGATGGTTTTGCCCTAAACAAACACTGGGACAGAGTAAGAAGAGTAGGAATAAGGGTCCCCAGAAAAGGCCTTAGCATCAATTACAAGGGGAAAGAGAAGGAGATAGAGAGGAAGTTTTGTGGCCGACAGCTCCAGGCAGTCATTTTTAGACAACCCAACATAAATCCAGTGTAAACAAATCAGTAGGTACCTGTACAAAAGTTTCTTTATAAGAAACAAAGTTTCAGGAATGAGGATTCTGTTTTTGCAAACTCAGAGATATATATCAGTTTCCTAGTCAAGATTTTTCAAAAAGAATGTTTCCATACAGACTGTGGGAACAGTTGTTCTCCTGAGTATGTGACAGCGAAGAGGAATGGCACACATGAAACAAAGCCAGGGATATTCTGTCCAGTCAGGTCCGTGGAGCTGCAGCAGGGACAGTGCTACTGTCCCCATCCAGAGCAGGGCCCCGCCACTGAGAGCCAGGCCCTTCTGCTCCCCGATTTCCCATCTCAAGAAACAGCACGGTTCTCCCAAGGCACTGAGATACGCTGCTACACAAATAAAGCGCACATAGAGATTTGGTGCTCACTATGCAGTTTGAAGTTTTCCCCTAGGTTATAATTTATAGATTAATCTTTAAAAAAAATAAATGAAATGATCTCAACTGGGAGAGAAAGGCTTCTACCCAGTAGATTTCTTAAATCATTCTTATGAATAGACTGTTTTTCTAATTTCTTCCCTAAGTTTGTGTATGATATATTATTACACCAGAATAAGAAACCAGCCAAATGAGCCCCAGGAAAGAAATATTGCTCCAAAGTAAATATAGGAACTTAGTTAATACTACACGATCAGATATCTTTCAAATAAGACACACAATTAAAATATCATTGTATATGAGACTGAGAGTTACAGATTGTATGAGATAGTCCCACCATGGTGAAGCAGAAATTTGATATACTTACTGAGCCTTGAAAAGAATTCTGGGAAAATGGAACTTTGGATCTGTGTGGGGAGGAGGGAATTATTATGTAGAAATGTGGTGGAAAACTAGGGGACACAGAGGAACAAAAGGAGATCATAAATCTTTTATGGAGAGTAAATGTTTAGCAAACAAACTATTGTCACTGCATGAGGGATATAACATAAGTGGACATGAAGCATTTCTCAAAGTTAGCACCAGTCAGAACAAAACTGCCAGGTTAAATTCTATTAAAGCAGATATATATCATCTCATAGAAAATAAATTCAAAGTGAAACAGTGTTCTACTTATTTTAAGCAAAATAATGAAACTCCACTAAATGAAAGAATGAAGAATGAGGAGATATTTTATAAAATTCATATAATGCTTACATTATTATGTATCTGGAAAAGTACATAACTTAAGAGATGCATGAGTAAGTAGCATTATTCTGATACTTCTAAAAGTAGCAGCATCAGAAAAATATGGAGTAGCAAAATGGAAACTACAAACCCAGAGATAATAAAACAAACTCTAAGAGAACATCCATTATTTAATAGCTTAAACTAAGTCACTGCCTGGAATTGGAAAAATTTTTATTGGAAAAACTTTTTATATTGTGATATTACTTTATGTTAGTGAGGCAACTTAAACAACTTGGGATATATCTATAATAATAAAAGCATAATATGCTAATTAGACCTGACGTCCTTCCGGATGACCTTCCAGATGAAGCCGGGGCTGCAAGGGAAGCCCGGGTCCTGGGTGCCAGAGGGAAGCCACTGCCTACAGCTGGGGGAAGGAAGGGCTACTCTTGCATGAATTTCGTGCATTGGGCCTCTAGTCTATATATATAAAAGGCTAAGTGACCGTCCGACCTTCAACCGGTAGCTATGACATGCAATGACCACCAGGGGGCAGATGCTCAATGCAGGAGCTGCTGAGATGCAGTGACATGGTAGCAGCGGTTCTCAGGTGATGCACCCCAGAACCAGAGAGGAGGGAGCCCGATTCCGGGGTGTGTCACCTGAGAACTGCCCTCTCACAATCCGGGACCCCTCGGGGATGTCGGAGAGCCAGTTTCGGGCCCGATTCCCGCAGGCCAGGCCGAGGGACCCCACCTGCCGGAGGGACCCTGCTCACTCTGCAGAGGCCCTTCAAGCTGCGGTGCAGTCTGCCCAGGAGAGACCACAGGAGGTTGGCTCCAGGGTGTGTCTGGCCCGTCTCACCCAGGCCCGCCTCGCCAGCCATCTTCTAATTAATTTCAATGTGCACAAATCTATGCACCAGGGCACTAATATTTATATACAAAGCTAGAAAGAAACTGTCCTCCAATAAAGGTTTTTAGGCACAAAACAAGATTTAAAGATTTCCTTACAAAGCCCAGTGTAACAATTTTTTTTTTTTTTTCTGGATCATATGGGCAATGATCAACTTTATTCTTTGTATACTATAGATGGGACCTTTCCTAACATTGTACATTTTTACATATTTAAGGGACCGCAAGGTTTTCCTTCTCTGAGGTCTTATAAATGACTGACACTAGGCCATCAAAACTGCAAACCCTGGTCTTAAAAGATTGAACACTGAAATGGAGCTAATTTCCCACAATGATTCTACAGCCTGGGGAGTTAACTAAGGAAAAGGCTGACTATTGCCATTTATTGAACAACTAAAAATTAAAAACATAGCTTTCCATTAAAAGTACATCTCAGTTAAGGATACTAATTAGGTTGGTATTTATTTATTTATTTATTTATTTATTTATTTATTTATTTTTATTGAAAAAAAAACAAAAAACAAAACAAAACTGCAACATGATTCTTCTGGTTTTTGTTGTTGTTGTTGTTAAACCTCACCCAAGGGTATTTTTCCATTGATTTTTAGAGAGAGTGGAAAGGATGGGGAGAGACAGAAACACTGATGTCTCACATTGATTGGTTGCCTCCTGCAGGCACCCTGATCAGGGCCAGGGATCCAGGCCCAGCCTGCAACCCAGGTTATGTGCCTTGACTGAAATCGAACCAGGACACTTCAGTCCTAGGGCCAATGCTCCATCCACTGAGCCAAACCAGCTAGGGCAACCTGATCCTTCTTTTTTGAAGGTCCCCAATGGTCAGTAAATGTTAATTGGTTTTTAACTTTTCTGATTCTGGGATAATTCATGCACAGACTTTCTTATATAGGCTCTCATTCATATCCCTTTGTAACCTCTAATCTCAGATTGAATTTTCGTACTACATGCCAACAAAAAGTACAATCTGTGGTGGAAGAGGGCTTGAATTGTTATCTTATCTCAAATGTGCTTTCTGGAAAAGTGTATCGTAAGCGGATAAATGAAGATGTGCAGTCTCTAGATGAGGAGGTGGTTGAGTTTAGACCATGGAGCCACTAGTGCGGTCATGAAGGGGCAGAATCTTACTGCTTAGTTTCACAACTCAGAAATCCAATATTCCTGTCCTTCAAAATAATCGTGCTCTTCGGAAGATGGCACAAACCCGTGGCGCAGATTTCCCCCAGAATGCCAGTCAGTAGGATTAGTGTAATCTGGAGAGTGCTTTCCCAGTGAACTTTGATTGTAGGCTTTTGCCCTACGACAGTGCCCTTTGGAGTCTTACAGGCCTTGCATTGATCTTTTAGAAATTTTTAGGAGACGTTTGAGTTAGCAGATGTCACAGTCAGCCAGGTCTATCAAAACGCTCTAATATTCTATCTTTCGAGCTGTTGTTGTTTGAGTGGCTTTGCTGGTCTTCTTGAAGCATATGGCCTTACGTAATGAAACCATAGACCTCTGAGTACAGAGTCCTTTCTCATGTTGATTCATTCAAGGGTCCTAAGTTTTTTATAAACATCTTAAGATCTAACCAATTAACCCTGGATTCAGAGTGAGGTTTTCCTAAATATTTGTAAGGGAGGGAGAAAATCATGGGACAGATTTTATCTGGCTCAGTGAGTACTTTTGAAGTCTTGAGTAAGACTGGACATTTTGTAGGATTTCCTTTGTGTGTCAGAGAAATTTTCAACAAGTCAGGCAGCTAGATAAAAGAGAAACCAGGACCTATTTGAAGATGAAAGTCTTCAAATGAGTGCATGCCAAATTCATCAGAGAATATCTTTCAAAGCAAATGTTTGCTTTCTTTTGAAAATTCATTATTGTTGAGCCCATTGTGTGATTAGGCTAGTTGTGTGATTATTGAGAAACAACTAAATATAATAAATGGATGCCTCATCAAAGGCATGCTCATGCAGGGTGATCTTTTAAAAAAATATATATTTTATTGAGTTTTTACAGAGAGGAAGGGAATGGGAGAGAGAGCTGGAAACATCGATCAGCTGCCTCCTGCACACCCCTTATTGGGCATGTGCCCGCGACCCAGGTACATGCGCTTGACCGGAATCAAACCTGGGATCCTTCAGTCCACAGGCCGACGCTCCATCCACTGAGCCAAACCGGTTAGGGCTGGGTGATCTTTTTTATTGCAATTGTGAGATGTATGTATCCTAAGTGCCTGGCTTCTCAATGAACAGACATAATTTGTACCCATCACTGTTTCTAACTAGGAAAGTTCCTGTACAACTATGATATGGAGAAAAGTTGAGGCTTTCTATTTTTTATTCCTAGGAACATGGAAAATATTTTCATCTGAACTTCAAAAGAAAGATCTATTTTTCTGCTCTGTTTTTGGCTCACCAGATTGTTCTTGCCCTTTGATAAATGGCAAAGTTACCTTGTTAACCAGCATTGAGCAGATCCAGCCCCTGACCCTGCTTGGGCTCTGTTCTGGGCAGGAAGTGGTTTCCTCCCCAGGCCAGATTTTATTTTCATGTCTGAACCTTGTGAGATCTTCAGGCACTAAATCAATAGCTCCTATTCAGTCAGCCCTGAAAGGAAGGGAGTTATCAAAAGGAACACAAGTGAAGGCAGGTGACAGCAGATGAAACTCTGTGATTATTTTCCAAAGGACCAGCAGGCTCTGAAGTCTGGTGGGGCTTCTCTGACCCACCTCAGATCTTTCCCTCAGATCCAGTTTGGTGCCAAGCTGTGCCTGTCATCAGAATATGGTGTGCCATTTTGTTCTTGAACTAGAAAAACAAGTGAAAATATTTATGTCCTATTTACCTAGTAAAAAATGCATATTGAGCCAAAAATAATTGCCTACATTAAAAAGAAGAAATCAGCTGAGGAAGATATGAATATCATGCGCCACTGAGTTGACCTCCAGTGTGGGGTATGACATACTTCAAGAGATGTGTTCCCCCCACCCCCGCCACCAACACATAAAATAAGGAAGTCAAACATAGGCACTGAGTTTTCAAAAGATAGAAAGGGTTCTTTGATAAAACATACAAAGGAAGGCATGCCATAATAAGACTAAAGAGGATTAAAAATGGAAAGACCATTTCCTCTGGGAAGTCATCCTGGATTTGGCAAGAATACATTGAAACCCTAACCCCCCGAGTCAGTTATTGCATGCCTTTTATTTAATACTAAATTTTATAGCAGAGCCTAAGGAAATATATTATATGGGCCTTGATTTCAAAGCTTCAGGAAACTCAGATCCTAAAATGGTGAATAGGGAGGAGAATCAAAGCACTTTCAAAAGTAGGCAACTATCAGATACAATATATCTAAGTGGGTAATCAAATTTCCTATCAATACAAGGCTAAGGTGGTTTTTTTTTTCCTGTACAGAAATACTTTTACTAATCCTATCTAACAAAAGAGAAACATGGTAATTAGCCGTAACTTTGCTACCCTTCCCATTGGCTAATCAGCAAGATATGCAAATTAACTGCCAACCAAGATGGCTGCCCGCAGCCAGGCAGCTGACGTGAACAGGAGGCTTGCTTGCTCCAGTGATGGAGGAAGAGAACGTTCCCCGCCTGCCGCTGCGGGCCTCTAAGCTGCTCTCTAAGAAACATTGTTACAAATATAGAACCTAAACAAAACCCCAGAAACCTGCTTTCAGTCAGCCGGGATCTCAGAGCTGGAGTTGCAACAAAGTTTCAAATACAGAAGGTAAACAAAGTCCAGAAACCTGCTTTCAGCAGCTGAGATCTCAGAGCTGGAGCTAAGCCTCAGAGCTAAAGATGGCTCTCAGCTCCAGTGACAGCCATAGAAGGTAAATAAAATCCCAGAATAGAAAAGAAAAAAGAAATAAAAGAGAGGTTGGGAGCTTCAGTCACCCGCCAGCCTGAAAACGGCCCTCAGCCCCTCACCCAGACTGGCCAGGCACCCCAGTGGGGACCCCCACCCTGAAAGGGCTGTGACTAGCTGCAAACAGTCATCATCTCCTCATCCAGGCTGGCCAGGCACCCCAGTGGGGACCCCCACCCTGATCTGGGACACCCTTCAGGGCAAACCAGCCATCCCCACATGTGCACCAGGCCTCTATCCTATATAGTAAAAGGGTAATATGCCTCCCAGCACCGGGATCAGTGGAGCCGCAAGACCTCCTGGCCTGGGATCAGCGGAGCCACAAGGCCTCCCGAACCCGGGATCAGTGGACCCGTGAGGCCTCCCGGCACCGGGATCAGCAGAGCCGCGAGGCCTCCCAGCACCGGGATCAGCAGAGCTGCAAGGCCTCCTGAACTCGGGATCAGCGGAGCCATGAGGCCTCCCGGCACCAGGATCAGCAGAGCTACGAGGCCTCCTGGCCCCTGGAGCAGCGTGACAGGAGGCAGTGCCCAAACCCCCTGATCGCCCTGCTGCTCTGTGTGTGACAGAGGGCAGGGTCACAACCTCCCTATCCGCCCTGCTCTGTTCATGACAGGGGAAGGCGCCCCAACCCCCTGATCAGCCCTGCTCTGTGCCTGATGGGGGGAGCTCCCCAACCCCCTGATCGCCCTGTGGCTCTGTGTGTGACAGGGTGCGGCACCCCAACCCCAATTGGCCCTGCTCTGTGTGTGACAGGGTGCGGCGCCCCAACTCCCCCCCCCCCGCCCCCCACAGGCCCTGCTCTGTATGTGATGGGGTAGAGCCATAACCTCCCCATTGGTCCTGCCCTGAGTGTGACAGTGGCAGTGCCCCAACCCCCTGACCGGCCCTGCTCTGTGTGTGACAGGGTGGAGCCACAACTTCCCCATCGGCCCTGCCTTGAGTGTGACAGGGGGGTGGCGCCCCAACCCCCCAATCGGCCCTACCCTGAGCGTGACTTAGGGTGGCATCGCAACTTCCTGATCCGCCTTGCTCTGTGCATGGCAGGGGGGATGTCCCCAACCCCCTGATCGGCCCTGCTCTGTGGGTGACAGGGGGGAGCTCCCCAACCCCTTGATTGACCCTGCTCTGTGTGTGACAGTGTACAGAGCCCCCCCCCCCCCCCTTGATGGGCCCTGCTCTGTGCGTGACAGGGGGCAGCACCCCAACTTCCTGATCAGCCGACTTTGTGACAGGGGTGGCACCACAACTTCCTGATCCTCCCTGCTCTGTGCATGACAGGGGGCGGCACCCCAACTCCCCAATCGGCCCTGCTCTGAGCCTGACCAGGGGCTGCGGAGCAGGCACCTAGGGATTAGGCCTGCCCTCTGCCACCCGGGACCGGGCCTAAGCCAGCAGGTCGTTATCTCCCGAGGGGTCCCAGACTGTGAGAGGGCACAAGTGGGGCTGAGGGATAACCCGCCCCCCCCCAACAGTGCACAAATTTTTGTGCACCGGGCCTCTAGTGTAATAATAGTAAAAAAACTCACAAAGAGTTGTATATAAATCAAATGTTTGTAACTGCAATTCCATTTTGAATGACTGCTTCTTAAAATGAATTCTGTGTTGATTCCTTCCTACCAAGAAAGATTATTTTTTAATGTACAAAACTACCTCCAATATATCCTATCTAATAAAAGAGAAACATGGTAATTAGCCGTACATCCGCTACCCTTCCCATTGGCTAATCAGGGCGATATGCAAATTAACTGCCAGCCAAGATGGCGGCCGGCAGCCAGGCAGCTTGAAGCGAACATGAGGCTTGCCTGCTTCAGTGACAGAGGACTCCAACATTCCCTGCCTGCCGCTGCCAGCCTCTGAGCTTGCAGTTTGAAACATAGTTACAAATATAGAAGCTAAACAAACCCCAGAAACCTGCTTTCAGCCAGCCGGGATCTCAGAGCTGGAGTTGAAACAGTGTTTCGATTATAGAACCCAAACAAACCAGATACCTGCTTTCAGCAACCCTGGAGCCAAGCCTCAGAGCTAAAGCTGGCCCAGAATAAAAAAGCAAAAACGAAAAAAAGGAGCGGTTGGGAGCTTCAGTCACCCGCCAGCCTGAAAACAGCCATCATTCCCTCATCCAGGCTGGCCAGGCACCCCAGTGGGGACCCCCACCCTGAAGGGTGTGTGACCGGCTGCAAACAGCCATCATCCCCTCACCCAGGCTGGCCAGGCACCCAAGCGGGACCCCCACCCTGATCCAGGACACCCTTCAGGGCAAACCAGCTGGCCCCCACCTGTGCACCAGGCCTCTATCCTATATAGCAAACGGGTAATATGCCTCCCAGCACCAGAATCAGCGAAGCCACGAGGCCTCCGGCACCGGGATCAGCGTGACAGGGGGCAATGCCCAAACCCCCTGATCACCCTGCGGCTCTGTGTGTGACAGGGGGCGGGGCCACAACCTCCCTATCTGCCTTGCTCTGTTCGTGACAGGGGAAGGCGCCCCAACCCCCTGATCAGCCCTGCTCTGTGCCTGATAGGGGGGAGCTCCCCAACCCCCTGATTGCCCTGCGGCTCTGTGTGTGACAGGCTGTGGTGCCCCAACCCCCTGATCGGCCCTGCTCTGTGTGTGACAGGGTGCGGCGCTCAAACGCCCCCCCTCCGCCCCCACGGGCCCTGCTCTGTGTGTGATGGGGTAGAGCCATAACCTCCCCATCGGCCCTGCCCTGAGTGTGACAGGGTGCGGTGCCCCAACCCCCCTGATGGGCCCTGCTCTGTGAGTGACAAGGGGTGGCGCCGCAACCTCCCCATTGACCCTGCCTTGAGTGTGACAGGGGGCGGTGCCCCAACCCCCAAATCGGCCCTACCCTGAGCGTGACTGAGGTGGCATCACAACCTCCCGATCCGCCCTGCTCTGTGCATGACAGGGGGCGGCGCCCCAACTCCCCAGTCAGCCCTGCTCTGAGCCCAACCAGGGGCTGCACCTAGGGATTGGGCCTGCCCTCTGCCACCCAGGAGCAGGCCTAAGCCAGCAGGTTGTTATCTCCCGAGGGGTCCCAGACTGTGAGAGGGCACAGGCCTGGCTGAGGGACACCCCCCTCCCCCCTGAGTGCACAAATTTTGGTGCACCGAGCCTCTAATATATATATATATAAAAGCCTAAGCAGCAGTTCGACCGCTCGACTGGTAGCTATGATATGCACTGACCACTAGGGGGCAGACACTCCGAAGGATAGCTTAGCTTGCTGCTGGGGTCCGGCCGATGGGGACTGGGTAAGGCGGGCCAGACATACGCTGGAGCCTCCCATGGTCCCTCCCCAGCCTGGATTGTGCACCCGTTGGGTCCCTCAGCCTAGCCTGTGCCCTCTCACAATCCAGGACCCCTTAGATGATGTCGGAGAGGTACAGACCAGGCCGAGGGACCCCACCGGTGCACCGGGCCTCTAGTGTGTGTGTGTGTGTGTGTGTGTGTGTGTGTGTGTGTATTGGGGTGTTATGTTCAAAAGGAAGCTCCTCTCTACCAAAGCTTTACCAGACAGGTAATTGTCTGATATGTGATAATTACTTTCTGATAATTCCTTACATTTGATTAAGTTTAATGCTGGTTTCAGTTTCAATTATGTTTAAGGCATGTCTACACTGTCGAGGTAAGATAATGAAAGCTGTGCATTGAAGGAGCTTACAAACCAAAGGAACTATAATATTCAGCTTCTATGTTTGCTTCTGTTTCTATGTCTGCTCTGATCAATTTACACACCTTTAGGGGCTAAATTTTAATCTAGTCAATCTTTATTACTGAAGAAAACACACACACACAACTCAATCATTAGAACAAATGTAACCAAATATAGATAAGAATTAACCTTGTCTAGACTGATAAGCATAGTGCTATGTATTTTTATAGGATTTGGAAATCAGGATAATTAGTTCAAAAGGCAATAAAATTCAGATCACTGAAAACCTGAAGACACTCATGCATATTTCTTAGGCATACAATACAAGCCTGCAGCTTGGTGGAGGGCACCTTGGAAACACTTCCTTTTAAAGCCAGTGGCCTGTGATACCCAGAATGCAATAGGACCAGATTGGGACACAGAAAGCAGGGCCTTCTCTGCTTTGGGGAATGTGGGCATGATGCCAGCATCAGGGATCCAGGCCACTGGGGTCTCTTTGTGACGAAGCAGCAAGCCACCAGACACTAACTCTGAGTGCATGAGCCATGAAAGCTCCAGGTCTGAGTTCTGAGTTGTGGAGAGAGGCCCCAAACCAACTTAAGTTGGTAAGTGGAAGCCACTTTTCTTACCCCCCTACAGAGCCACAACTGCCACTGAGAGGGAATTTGTCCTTTCACGGAATCCTAGGTGGAATGCATTCTGTTCAATGGAATCTTAAAATAAAATCAAGATCCCTACGGTAGGTATCAGTCCTTGGTTTCCAGTTACTCAACCTATTTACAAGTCTTAAGGATCCTATAAACTGTGAATGTTTGTAGTAAAATATTTATGAAGCAAGTCAAAGAAAAGTTGGTAGTCTAGGTGAAATTCTGATATGACTAAAATTCCTTTCTACTCTCTCTGCTTTTTGATTCACAAGAGTATAGGTACCTGGCTGGCCTAGGGAAACATTTCACCACTTAGACCCAGAGAGCTGTGACTTTGACAGTTGCTATATTATTTTATTTCTTTTCTTCCCAGTGTTTACTTTAGAAATCCAGGAGACAATTTGGATGAAAAATGAAAAATGACAGTCCAAGTTCATGCCGGTGCCACTGTTGAAATCTCTCAGCTCATTACTCCTTCCGGCTTGTCCTGGAAAAGGGCTTTGGAGAAACTCTAGAGTAGCAATTGGTGTTTCAGATTTTGAGATATAAAATGGAGGCTTGACTAGTAAAATCTGCCACCCAAAACCCCAAGATACTCTTTATTCCATAGTCATGGGGCTCTGCTGGAGTTGCATCTGGAGCAGCCACGTTTGCTTTGTGCCTTCACTCCCCGGCCAATACTTAGGAACCTCCCTTCCCGGCCAGGGTGCGGGCCTTTAATAATAGGGTGCTGTTCAACAGCCACTGCAACACCATGAAACAGTGGGGATTGGTTTTAAGCAAAGTACTCTGGGGTTCATAAACATGCATGGGGCAGGAAAATGCTATTGCATATAAATGTGCTCAATATTATTCCAGGAAAAACATATGAATGTTTTGGAAGTCATAAGGGATTTCCTAAATAACTATAGTGCATGGCAGCCAAGAGGTTTTTGCTCTGAGAAAGCCCAAGATCATAACTGAAAGTGTGTTATGAGGCAAGTAAAGGTCAAGAAGCACAGGCAAATGTAACATCTTGTTTGGTTCTACTACCCTAACTCTGGGGGTGAAATCAAGTTCATGCCTCTTTATTCTGAAATATGATTATAAAGTAACAGAATAGGTGCCTCAACAAATATATCTGAAAAAATGTGGCCTTCAAATTAGCCATGGGAAAACTCTAATTACTGTGATACATGTTTGCTTAAATTTTTTTTGAAACTCTTTGCTCAACTCCTCTTAGCTCCTAGATTGTTTATTTTTGTATATTATATTGTTTATTTCTGCTAGATTGTGATATGCAAAACTTCTTGAGGTTTTATGTACATTACCATTGTAAATATTCTCATTTCACACTGTCACTAGTTATTTTCTGGGCTTGTGCCCCATACAGGAACGTAACCTGGCAAAGTAAAATTGAAAAAAAAAAAAAAAAAGAAAAGAAAAAGAAAAAAAGAAAGAAAAAAAGTTGAGTGAATGGCCTTCAGAGATACTTTATGACCAACAAAACAAAACTTGCCTAATACTTAGAAATTACATTTTGTTTTATACCAAAGCAGTGTTACCAACTTCATCACCAATATTCAGCAGCTCTATTTTCAATTACTTTTGGTTAGTTTTAAGAATCAAATGCAACTTCTTGGTATAAGGATTTATGACCATTGAGACTATTTTAAAAGAATGTGCTCTTGGCTCTGGAGGTAATTCCAAAGGAGGAATTTCCAAAATATTTTAAGCCATGACTGCATCATTGTGTAGTGATGCCCAGTGGAAAAATATTTTTTTTTTTTTAAAGCAGTGGAACTGTTCTTTAAATGTTCCTGAGAATTACTAGAGGCTGGGAAATCAACTCACTGTTGTGGCAGATTTCCTTCATTATGGGAAAAATCAGCAGAATAAGCACTTTGGTTTGTCCAGGAACAATCATTTGTGTAATGAAAGTCATCATCAATTGATCCTCGGTATTCAGGCTGAGATGTGATGTGTGTTTTAGTGAATAAAATCGAGTATAGTTTTAGTAGGATACTGTCCTTGCGGCCTCTCTAAATATGGGTTTAGATCTTAGTGTTTGTCTTTGACATTGTTCTAGGAAGGTGTGTGTGTGTCTGCAAGCATATTTAGCTAATTTATTTGTTTAAGAATATTGCAAAACCCGGAAGGTAGCCTGACCTCTTCTTCATATTGGGGAAAAGACTGGGAATAAAAATTAAACCAAGTTCAGCCCTGCCCTGAGTGGTTCAGCTGATAAGAGCATCGTTCTGTACACTGAAAGTTCATGGGTTTGATTCCTGGTCCCTGGACCATCGGTTGGGGCGTGTGTGAAAGGCAGCCGATAGATGTTTCTCTCTCACATCAATGTTTCTGTCTCTCCCCTTTTCTCCCTCTAAAGTCAATGAAAATATCCTTGGGTGAGGATTAAAAAAACAACAACACGTTTAACCAGGTTCTGCCAGTCCCAGCTGGATTGGAGCCCCAGCTGTGGTGTGATTAAGACCAGAAGATGGAAATGAACCATTGATTATTGTGATTGGTGTTTGGGGCCATAGAAACTGCATCACAGTTGGTGGGTAGTTTGATGGTTCCTCTTTTTAAAAAACATTTTTATTGTCGCCTTACCTGGTTTGGCTCAGTGGATAGAGTGTTAGCCTGCGGACTGAAGGGTCCTGGGTTCGATTTCAGTCAGGGGCACATACCTGGGTTGTGGGCTTAATCCCCAAAGGGGGGCATGCAGGAGGCAACCAATCAATGATTCTCTCTCTTCATTGATGTTTCTATCTCTCTTCCCCCCTCCCCTCCTCTCTGAAATCAATAAAAGTATATTTGAAATAAAACCACACATTTTTGTTGTCTGTTTACTTGTTTTAATCCTCACCCAAGGATATTTTCCACTGATTTTTAGAGAGAGTGGGAGAGAGGGGGGAGAGAAACATCAATGTGAGAGAGACACATCGATTGGTTGCCTCCTGCACAGGCCCTGACCAGGGCTTGGATCGAGCCTGCAACTGAGGTGCGTGCCCTCGAAAGGAATCGAACCTGCGACCCTTCAGATTGCAGGCCGAGGCTCTATCCATTGAGCAAAACTGGCTAGGGTGAGGTTCCTCTTGTAGGAAGGGGCAGCTCCCTTTTCTAGTCATTTTGGGGAGAACTAAGCAGGCCTGCCACTGTAGCCTGGAGCTGTGGGGCTCGAACTGGAATCAAGAAGTGGAAAGAGACCTGGAGATTCGTTGTGAGGAGGCTGAGCAAGGCAGAGGCCCGAGTTTGGCTTTTGCAGCTGTGAACCTCTCGAGTAGGGATGGGGAACCTTTTTTTCTGCCAAGGGCCATTTGGATATTTATAACATCATTCACTTAATATAATCTGCTTAATATAAATTTATGTCGCTATGAAAAAGCTCCTAAGTTTATTGAATTTTGAGTCCCACCTGCAGTTGCCTTGGCAGGGCCAGGCCAGATGATTTCACGGGCCTTAACCGGCCCCGGGCTGGGCGTTCACGCCCCTGCTCCAGAGTAATCACTTTTAAAAAAATGTTTATTTTTCAATTACAGTCTGCATTATTCTGTATTGGTTTCAGATAGTCACAGGGATGTAAATTACAGTTTAGGGAATATAGTCAATAATATTGTAGAGTAACCACTTTTAATAAGCATGTGAATGTTTCCCTGAGTTGTGATTGTGTCAACTCCGAGTGTCCAGTAAAATGTTAGAGTAACTGTTTCTCACTGGGCTGTGCTCTCTGGTGTTCGCACTTGGAGTGCCTTGCTGTGGGGAGGGCGGGGCAGCCTGGAGAACCAGTTTCCGGCTTGTTCAAGGGGACTGGCAGAGCTTGGGGTCAGCGTGGCTGGAAGGATGACAAGTGTCTACTGGAAGCGACGGATGTCACATCTAACATCTCTCAGTCATTCTCCAAAATGTCAGTGGGAGAAGACAACTCAAGTCATGCATTTGGCCTCAAAGTCATGGCAATTTGGGTTATTAAGGAAACATGATCTTTTTGGTCAATATAGGTAGGTGAGCTCTGGGAACACATTGGTTCTAACTGAAATAAGTATACAGACCTCCAAGGTGCCTGCTTTGAAGGAGACACCACTGAGGTGTCTATAAGATATCTGTTATCTAAAGAAAAAAGTAAACTTAAACATAAAACAATTAAACGCCATATTTGCTATGTATTTAGAGGTTCTCATGATGTAGGTGAAATGTCAAAATTTAGCTGAAATGTTTAGTTTTCAGTGAGCTGTTTGACATTCTTTGCTATAATCTTTTTTCTTCTGCCCTTAACATTTCCCTCTCCCCCATGTCTAGGTCATTAGCAAGTCTTTCATGCGCCATAAATGTCTCCAATCTGCCCGTTCCCTCCCTCTCTGTTGCTATCACTCCAATCTGAGTCACCATCCTCTATCCTTGGCCTTTGGTAAGGATCACCTAAAAAGGGCAGTACAGAGATCTTTTAAAAAGATGGGATCATTCCACTTCTTCCTGAGAACTTTCCATGGCACCCACGGACTTAGGAAAAAGAGCTGCAAACAACCCATGTTCTTTCATTTTCAGAAAATCCGTGTAACCCCTTCCCCATGGGATCACCTTACAGCCACACAGGCATTTTGTTGCTGTTGTGTTTTTCCATACGCACTTGCATCAGCATCATTCTGCTTACTGGGATGGTTCTTTCTTGGGCAGCTCCTTTTTCTCAATCAGATGCCACCTTAATATCACCTCCTCAGAGAGGTCTTCCTTGACCACCTAGTCCAGTGGTTCTCAACCTTCCTAATGCCGTGACCCTTTAATGCAGTTCCTCATGTTGTGGTGACCCCCAATCATAAAATTATTTTCGTTGCTACTTCATAACTGTAATTTTGCTACTGTTATGAATCATAATGTAAATATCTGATATGCAGGATGTATTTTCATTATTACAAATTGAACATAATTAAAGCATAGTGATTAATCACAAAACAATATGTAATTGTATACGTGTTTTCCGATGATCTTAGGTGACCCCTGTGAAAGGGTCGTTTGACCCCCAAAGGGGTCGTGACTCACAGGTTGAGAACCACTGACCTAGTCCAATGTCATCCTTCTGGTATAGAGAGTTAGAATCATCGATGAGAAAGAAACACCGATCAGCTGCCTCCTGCACACCCCCTACTGGGGATGTGACCCCAACCAAGGTACTTGCCCTTGACTGGAATCGAACCTGGGACCCTTTAGTCTGAAGGCCGACGCTCTATCCACTGAGCCAAACCGGTCAGGGCCTTCATTCCTCTTCTTGCATCTCTGCTTCTCTGGAACATCAGGGAACCTTTCCCATGGGCCCTCCATTGTCCTCCAGTGTCTTTAACTCTTCCGGTCCACACTCAGTCCCCGGGCTGCTGCCACTCATTGTTCTTTCTCTTCCTGTGTTTAGCCTTCCTACTGAATTTTTAGCCATTCTATTCCATCTTTTCCCTACCCTCTCCATTGGATGGAGCTGGGGGTTCAGCTCCATGGGTTGTTGGGAGGATGTGGGTGAAGGATAGTAACACTCTAGTCTTGTGCTCAGGCTAAATCTGAGCCTTCAGACTTTCCCAATTGCCAAGGATGACTGCTTCCTAGAAAAACTTGACTGTGATTATACTCAGAGTCTCTTATGTCCACAATTAAGTTGTATTACTGAAGACCCCTTAGTGTGACAATCAACAGGGAAGAATGCATTCCACTATACTGACCTAAACACAGAAGGCTCTCAAAAATGATAACTAATTCTTAATTTAAAAAAAAACACACACACACAAAACTCTATACAAATGTGGACCACTCATGAGGTGTATTGTAAATATCATCTGACACATCCAGCTTCTCCATGTCTACAGGGTACCCTGCAGGATTGAGGGAGTTTTGGCAGGGCAGTTTCCCCTTCCCCTGGACCCAGGGAACTAACTTGTCACAGCTAGGTTTTTGGTAGAACTCAGTGGGAAGTATTGTTCTCAATTTTCTATCATACAGATTTCCAAATGGGGAGCAGTTTGTGTATTATCTTATTGGTCTGGTTGCATTACTAAGTCAGAATATTGTTTGGCTAAATTATACAAATTATCTATAATAATAAAAGTGTAATATGCAAATAGAACAAATGACCAAACAGCAGAACAACCATCCGGATGACCTTCCGGATGACCACACTATGACACTCACTGGCATCACACGGATGCCATGTGATTGGTCGGGGAGGCTCTGCCATCACCCCACAATCGCCCCACAGAAGGAGGCCAAGGCCTCTGGCCAGCGGGGCTATCAATTGGGGGGCTCCACAATCGTCCCAAAGAGGGAGGCTCAGGCCACTCTCTATGGGGTGATAGATCGCGGGGTGGAGTCTGTGAAACCAGCGAACTGGGGGTGTGTGGCGGCAGATGTGGACAGTGCCAGGCCAAGGCAGGTATGGACGGGGGTGGGGGACAGAGCATGGGGCTGCGAGAGCCGGGGCTCTAAAGCTGGCAGCCCGGGGAAGGAAGGCCTCCCCTTGCACAAATTTCATGCATTGGGCCTCTCGTTTAAAAATAAAAGACAATTCAAACACATTTTTAATTTGCAAGACAATTTTGAGAAAACTACGACCTAAGAAGGGGTTAGGGAGCAAGTCTGGAATTATGTCTGCTTCCTGTTGGCTGGCTCATCCCTGAAGAACTGGATGAAACACTTTACAGTGCCACAGTGTCCTACATGTGAAACGAGTTGGGTGTAGAGCCTTATTATTGGTGATGCCATACTCATGGCTCTCTTATGTTCTTATATCCTGATTTCCAAGAACACCAACTTCCTAAAAATATTCCTGTCACTCAAACCTCCCATTAAGTTTTCTAAGTTGGCTAATGATTAATGTTATTAGCTTCAGGGTGGGATGACAACTCCCCAAGAGGGTATGGTGTTCACAAGGTGGAGGGTTGTAAGAACTCTGCTAACCTAGCCTGCTGTCCTCAGTCTGTCTGGCTATGGAGATAATGATTTTACCCCTTCCATCACTGCCTTTTATGGCAGTCATAATTATGCATCTGTTGGGTAAGCCCTTCTAGTAGGGAGAGAATCCAAATAACAATGTCAAGCTGACTAGACCTACAAAGTGTGTATGCCAGCAATAATGTGGCAACCTGGTGTTGGGGAACCAAAGTCTCTGTGGGTTTGGGAGCAGCCCAACCACAGTTTCTCATGGTCTGTTCTGATTTAGTTCCCTTATCCCTGGCCAGGTTCTATCAATTTAAACTTTTATGAGATTGTTGTTTCAATAAGCACTGCCCAAATATCAGCAAATTCATAGGGTTAAACCCAATATGTTTTCTTAATGTCTTAGAAGAGTGATATAATTCATAGGTAACAGGCAAGTAGGATAAACTCAAGTGAGAAAAACCTCAAAGTTAGGGGTAGTACAGTATTATTCTAAACTAGAGGCCCATTGCACGAAGAGATTCGCGCAATAGGCCTTCCTTCCCCTGGCTGCCAGCACCAGTTTTCCTCCGGCACCTGGGTCCCAGGCCTTCGCTCCGGCCTTAGCAGAGAAGCCAAGCCTATTCAGTCTTCAGTCGTCTTCAGTCTTCACTTGGGCCAGAGCCTTCAGTCTTTGCTCCATGCCTGCACATGCATGTTAACCGCCATCTTTGTTGGGTTAATTTGCATACTCATTCTGATTGGCTGGTGGGTGTAGCGGAGTGACACCAATTTGCATGTTTCTTTTTTATTAGTGTAGATTGCCCCAAAGAAGACTTCATGATTGTATACTCTAGCATTAATTAGTTGTTATAATATTTTATAGTAATGTTATATGCATATGGCTTTTGAACAGTTTCCTTTTCTTTGGTTGAAACATCCTATATAATAAAAGCCTAATATGCAAATTGTCCCCTCGGGTGGTTGGTCAACCTGGAGTTCGGCCACTCGCTATGACATGCACTGACCACCAGGAGGCGGCATGGAACATGGCAGGTGCCAGTGACATGGTGTTGGCAGTGGGTGGCAGTGGAGGAGCTGCAGGCCACAATGGGCCCCAATGAGAGTGAGACTTTGGCGGGATGGTAGAGCAGGTGAGCAGGCGGCGCCAGGCCAAGGTGGGTGTGAGTGGGGGCCCAATTGCCCTGCCGATTGCCCTGCAGACTGTGACCAGCGGCAGCAGTGGGGGGTGGGGCTGCTGCCCAGCTCCCAGGCACTGAGGGATCCAGGGGTGGGGGGCACTGATTGATCGCCCTGCAGGTGAAATGGTGGAACAGGTGAAGGGGCCATGCCAGGTGCTTGGCAGGGTTGCGGGGCTGCGGGGCTGCGAGGCTGGGGGCATCAGCTGAGGCCTGCTCCTCGTAGGCCACCCTGAGGGACCCCACCTGTGCATGAATTCATGCACCAGGCCTCTAGTTTTAGATAATAAATTCATAAAGTTTCATGTCATTATGGTGCCTGAAAATAGTTTTCATATTTTCATTGAGTTATGAGGGTTGAGAAGGTTATGTTCACAAAAAAATGATTGTAGTCTTAGAAGTCACATGGGACATTGCAAATAATAAAGGATGAATGCAGTCAGGAAGTCTGTTTGAATTAGTAGTAGGTATAGTTCCAGACAACAGAAGTCACTACTTGTCCCAATGTTTAGTGATGGGAAAGGGAAATGAGAAAGGAAGAACTACATTGCTTACCTACTATGAGACACATCTTTACTCTCAAATATATTTTATCTTTCTATCCTTATAAAAACCCACTGGGGCAGGCATTATTAGCATCATTTTACAGATGCTGAGCAGTGTTTAAGTGTCAATGTCCGTATCACTAAACATAGACCCAGAATTTACGCCCAGCTCAGTCTTATTCAAACCCTCATCATTTCCTTACACCTAGAAATACTAGATGACCTGATTCCTGAGGGGGCCAGGCTTCTGTAATTGGTTCTGGAACACTCAGGAGTGTCGCACAGTGCCAACACTTTTCTCCCTCACTGGTCTATTATGTATGTATTTAAGGAGGCCTCCTCCAGTATAAAGCACTGTGGGGCTGGATAAACATTTATCTCCAGGCACTGCTTCTCCAGGGGTCCTGTCTTTAGGCATTGCTATTCCCAAGAGAGCTTGAAACTCGGTAGTCAATGAAATGTATTTTTAGTAGTGTCTCTGATGGCCTTGTTAGTCACATTTTCTTGTCCAAAATCCAGGATAAAAAGAATTTCTAAATCACGTTTTGCAAGCAAAATAAAACAGTGTTGGAACCTTACACTACCAAATTCTTTTGGGGTCATGGGGTCATGTGATGCTGTTGGTTGATGAACCATTAAACAAGTAACAATTTTGCGGGTGCCTGAGGGGATGGATAGGAGAGAGAGAAAAACAACAACAGTTTTTTTTGGATGCTGGCTTTTACTGCTGCGCTGATTCTCAAAGTGATTCAGTTTTAATCAGCTCCATGGCCAGGGCATGGATAAATACCGCTTTCACATGTACACACAAGTACTGAACTTGGAAATAATGAGGACTAACGCAGTAATTTAATACATATCAATCTGTTTGCTTATTCTGTATCTGTCATAGTCTATAAAGCCCAGCAATCTAGAAGCTGCTAATCCTTCCCTGTTGCTGGATGCAAAATATAGAGACATGTCAAAGAGAAAGCACAGAAACTCAGCTTGCCCCCAGATGGTAAGTGGATTCATCATTGCTCACATTGGGTAGTCTCCTCATTCTATTTAGCTTCAGTAAGTTGTATGCATGGAGCGAAGGGAAAACAAAAATATATAAAGTAGCATTCTCTCTATATTTTTGGCCATTTGCTCATTGAATGACTAGCTGTGACAGGCTCCAGTTAATTTGATTCAATTCAGCTGCTGAGTAAAGAGCTTGGCATAATAGAAATTTAATAAACATTCGAATGACAAACATTTGCTAGGTTTCTATCCATATATATTAGCCAGAGACATATAAGGCAGTTACATTATTTTTATGGAGCTGATGAATATAAATGAAATACAGTCTCTCCTTATCCGTGGTTTCACTTTCTAAGGTTTTAGTTACCTGAGGTTAAACATCCTCTGAAAGTATTACAGTTGACCCTTGAGCCAAACCAATTGGAATTGCAGGGCTCTACCTATAGGAATTTTTTTTCCAATAAATATAGCCAGCCCTTTGTATCCACAGGTTTTGCCCACACAGATTCAACCAAACATGAATAAAAAACAGCATTTTTGCATTTTCAATAGCAGACTTTTAATCTAAGTGAAAATACTGATTTTGATCCATGGTTGGCTTAATCTGTGGATGTGAAGTGCTGACTGTAGTAGAGTCCAAAGTTAAATGAGAATTTTTGACTGTGCAGGGGTCAGCACCTCTAATCCCTGCATTGTTCAAGGGTCAATTTGGTCCACTGTAAATAGAAAATTCCAGAAATAAAAAAAATTTATAAGTTTAAAATGGCACGTTCTGATTCTCATGTTGAAATGTCTTGATGTCTGGCCTGGGATGAGAATCACCCCTTCATCCAGTGTTTTCATGTCTTCACATCCCCATTCTGTAGATGCCCTTTGCCCCTTAGTTACTTAGGAGTCATCTCAGTTGTCAGGTTGACTGTTGTGATATCTCAATGCTGGTGTTCAAGTAACCTTTTTTAAAATCCTCATCTGAGGACATTTTCACAGATTTTTAGAGAGACAGGAAGAGAGAGAGAGAGAGAGAGAGAGAGAGAGAGAGAGAGAGAGAGAGAGAGAATGCATCGATGTGAGAGACAAGCATCATCCATTGCCTCCTGCGCAAGCTCCCACTGGGGCCTGGAGAGTGAACTGACAACCCAGGTGTGTGTCCTGACGTGAATCAAACCCGAGACCTTTGGGTGTGTGGGATGACATGCCTACCAACAGAGCCACCCTGCCCAGGTTTTTAAAAAATTAATAATGGTCCTAAAAGTGAGTGGAGTACAAGACATTTTGAGAGAGAAACCACATTCACATAACTTTCATTACAGTATGCTATCATGATTATTCTTAGTTATTGTTGCTAATCTCTTACTGTGCATAATTTGTAAATTAAACTTTATCACAGGTATGTATGCATAAGAAAAAAACCCTGGTATATATAGGGTTTGGTGCTATCCTTGGTCTCAGGCATCCACTGCGGGTCTTGGAATGGATAGGGGGAGAGCTACTGTATCAGACCTGAGGTATTTAGAAAGCAATACTTGAAAGGTTAAAATTAAGTGGATTGTAGAAAATCAAGAGCCAAGTTAATTACTACACACCCCAAAGTGGTATTATTTCTCCAGTTAGCTGCAGTTTTGCGGGGACCAGTTTCAAGGATCTGAGCCAAAGATAGAAAGGATGTAGATTGTGGAGTCAGGGTTAGTCATTTAATGGCTCAGCATGTTGCTTTTTTCCTTTTCTCAATAAAGTGAATAATATCTAACACAAAGGATTGTTGTCGGGATTAGAGATAAGGCAAGCAAGGCCATGTATGATGCCTGGAACAAAGCAGAAGTCGGCACATGGTAGCTATTATGGTGGGTGGGACTTGAAATGGGTCCTGGAGAGAGATCAGAATTTTAATAAGCGACTAGAAAGGGGAAAGTTGTTCTCCATGCTGGTGTGCTCATTTGTTTTCACAGTTGTGTAGTTTTCCATTATATGAATATTCTGCAGTTTACTTATTTATTTGGTTATTTCCACTTTTTGGCTACTATAAACAATACGATGTTTTAGTTTCCCAGGGCAGCCATAGCATCCTATCTAATAAAGAGGTAATATGCAAATTGACCATTACTCCAACACACAAGATGGTCGCCCCCATGTGGTCAAAGATGGCCAGCAGGGGAGGGCAGTTGGGGGGGACCAGGCCTGAAAGGGAGGGCAGTTAGGGGTGACTGGGTCGGCAGAGGAGGGAAGTTGTGGGCGACCAGGCCTACAGGGGAGGGCAGTTGGGGGGAACCAGGCCTGCAGGGGAGGGCTGTTGGGGACAATCAGGCTGGCAGGGGAGCAGTTAGACATTGATCAGGCTGGCAGGGGAATGGTTAGAGGGTGATCAGGCCGGCAGGCAGAAGTGGTTAGGGGGAAATCAGGCAAGCAGGCAGGCGAGCGATTGGGAGCCAGCAGTCCCAGATTGGAGAGGGTGAAGGCTGGGCTGAGGGACACCGCCCCCTGTGCATGAATTTCATGCACTGGGCCTCTAGTAATACCATAGTTTAGATGGCTTTAGACAGCAGAAATTTTTTCTTTCACAGTTCTATAGCCTAGTGCCAAATCAAGGTGTTGGCAGGCCACACTCTTTCTGAAGGCTCGCGGGGAGCCTTTCTCTTAGCCTCCGGTGTTGCCAGCAATTCTCAGTGTTCCTTGGCTTGTAGACTCATACTACAATGCTGCTGCCTCCATTGTCTGTGTGTGTTTGTATCTTTTCTCCTTTGCTTAAGGAAAATAGTCATACTGAATTAACAACCCACCCTCTCTAGTATGATCTCATCTTAAAGAATTATATTTTCAACTACTTTATTTCCAAATAAGGCCACATTCTAAGGCTCTGGAGAGGATATAAATTTTAGGGGGACACTATTCAACCCAGTCCACATGGCTAAGAACATTCTTGCACCTGCCTTCTTGTGCATATGTGCAAGTGCCTCTGAGCTACCCACTCTGGGTAGCATGTTCTTCCACTGGGATCACTGGGTGGTAAGGCCAGTGCATCTTCAACTTTGCAGGATTAATACAAATTGCTTTTTCAGTTAGTTGTGTCAAATTACACTCTAAAGCAGTGCATAAGAGCTCTTGCTATTGTTAGAGTTAAAAAAAACAACAAAAACAGCTCTGCCAACCTAGTGTTTATCAAGCGGTACTTCTGTCAGGCTTAATTTGCATTTCCCTGATTCATTTGTTTTCTCCTTTGTAAAATACCTATTCATAACTTTTGTCTGTTTGCCTGTTTGGTTGTTTGTATTATCCTTAACTTTTTTGAGGAATTCTTTGTCAGTTATAAAAATTGCAAACATTATCTACCAGCTTTTGACTTGTGTTTTCACTTGCTCTATGGGATCTTTTGATGAAAAAAAGTTCTTAATTTTAATGTTGCAAAAGTTACAGTCCTTTTCCTTAAGGTTGGGGACTTTTGTGTCTTAAGAACCCACTCTCTATACTTTGAATCCACGAAGACCTTTCTTCTTATTTTCTTCATGTTTAAGTCTACTGGGAAGTGATTTTTGTGAATTGTGTGAAATTGGGATCCGATTTGTTTTTCAAATGGGGAGCCAATGATTTCTGATGTGCCTTTTCTTTCCCCACTTATCCTTAATGGCACCCCAGCCATTTTAATATTCATACGTGTAAATATATTTGTGCTTGCTAATTATTTGTTATTATCTGGTTGGTCATTTGAGTTGTTTTCAGATATTTGCTATTATAAATGACTAGAGAGGCCTGGTGTATGAAATTTGTGCACTGGGGGGAGGGGGGTGGTGTCCCTCAGCCCGGCCTGTGCCCTCTCACAGTCCAGGAGCCCTGTGATTAATCTCCTGCAGAGGGAGACCCCACCTACCTGCCTCAGCGCTGCCAGGTAACATGGGCCTCCCTCTTTGGGGCGATCAATTGCGGGGTTCCATGATGGATTGCCCCTGTAAAGGTAGGCCCTGCCCACCTGCTGAAGCCTGTTAGTCAGTGGCATGGGCCTCCCTTTTTGGGGTGATCATGGTGCCACCCCAATTGATCACCCCACAGCTAGTGGCCTGGGCCTCCCTCTGCAGGGTGATCATGGGGCAATGATGGGGCTCCCTACCAATCGCATTGCACCCACCTTGTCTGGCCTGGCGTCATAGCATGGTCATCTGGATGGTTGTTCCGCTGTTCGGCCGTTCAGTTGATTTGCATATTACACTTTTATGATTATAGACTAGAGGCCTGGTGCACGAAATTCGTGCATGGGTGTGTGTGTGTGTGTGTGTGTGTGTGTGTGTGTGTGTGTCCCTCAGCCCAGCCTGCACCATCTTCAATCTTGGACCCCTTGAGGGATGTCCGACTGCCCATTTAGGCCCGATCCCATTGGGGATGTCCTAAACGGGCAGTCGGACATCCCTCTCATAATCCAGGACTGCTGGCTCCCAACCGCTCACCTGCCTGCCTGCCTGATTGCCCCTAACCACTCCCCTGCCAGCCTGATCAATGTCTAACTGCTCCCCTGCCAGCCTGGTCACCCCTAACTGTCCTCCCCTGCAGGCCTGGTTGCCCCCAACTGCCCTCCCCTGCAGGCCTGGTCGCCCCCAACTGCCCTCCCCTGCAGGGCTGGCTGGTCCTCCACAACTGTCCTCCCCTGCCGGCCATCTTGTGTCCACATGAGGGTGGCCATCTTGTGTGTTGGAGTGATGGTCAATTTGCATATTACTCTTTTATTAGATAGGATTGTGTGAGTAACACTTTTGCATGTAGATATTTGGCACAGTTTGCTTGATGTTTACTTCCTTAAATAAATTTCTAGATGTGTATATCACACACTCTTCCTCACCCTGGTGTCTCCATGTGGATTCTCTTAACACATTCAGGCTCTGACTTTCTGAGCCAGGCCAGTGCTCCCCTGTGTGGAAGCCTCCCCACTCCTGCCAGGCTCCCACAGCCCACCTGAGGCCACCACAGCTCGTCATGGCCCCTCTTCCCACTATTTGTGAGTCTAAGGCAAATTGTTCAAGAAGAAAGGGAAGAGAATAGAAGTATAGGAAGAGTTTAGGTGCATTTTAAGATTTTTATTTTTATTTTTTTAAATGATACATTGAGAAATCACTCTCACAAAGGGTCTACTAATCCCCACTATTTGACCTGAGAAAGGCTCTGTGAAGGCAAGGGGTCAGTCAGTCTTGTTCATTGCTGTGTTTTTTGTACAGTTCCTAACACATAGTGGATGTTCATTAGGAATTTATAAAATGAATGAGTGTGCTCCTCACTCTTTACCACCTAGTTTTTATCATTTAAAAAAATCTACTTTGTCAATTTATAATGGCGGCATCTGCAGTCCAGGCAGTGACCCATTATGGAACACAACAGATCCCAGGGTCGGCGATGTCTTCGGGGGTTCCATCAATCCTTCTCTTCAGTAATGTCCTTCCCACGGTTCAGCATGCAGCTCTGTGAACCGAATTTCTACAGTGATTTCTAATATTCCATGCCAAACAGAGTTTGTCTTCACAGATTTTCTGCTTCTAAGTGAAATGTAAGACCAGACTGTGCCCAGTATGTAACTGGCTACATAATTATACAACCAGGAACAGATCATTTTATGCCATGTGGGTAAGAACATGAGCTACCAGATCTAAGAGATCTGGGTTCAATGCTGGCCATATTATTTGGTAGCTAAGAAACCTTGGGAAGTTTAACCTCTTCCACCATCAACCACTGTTTCCTCATTTGTGCAATGTGGATAATGATACCTAGCACTCAGTGTTTTTTGGAAGATGAAATGAGAGATAATGCATATAAAGTGCTTAGCACAATGCCTGGCACATAATACTAATGGCTACTGTTTGTTAGGCTCTGATAATTATTAGCCTGCCAGAGAGCTTAGGAAGTCTCTTTGCACCAAATTTATTTATTAACTCAGTGGAAATGGAGACTTACTTCCAGGAATGAGGAAGAAAAGGAAAGCTTTATTTTTAATTTGATTGAACAAACAGCCTCTTAAAGTTGTTGCTTTACTATGGGCTTTGATTCCTATAAATTTCTCCTGCCTTGCCTGCGGTAGTGAACCAGGGGGCCAGTAATGACTTCATAAAGACCAGTGTGAGGGTTGGGAGCAGGAGTTAACAGACTAATAAGCTTGCCCCCAGGCAGGCTGTGCCCATCAAAGCACCACATCATCCGTGGGCCTTCTGCCCCTCCTTCGTGGTTTTGCCTTAAAGCACAGTTCATCAAAAGGCACTGTCCTGGACCTCCTGACACATCGCTAGATGATAATAAGGTATGGAGGGCATTAACAAACTCAAAGACATTGCTTATTAAAAAGCTGAGACATAACCTAAGAAATGAACCCCATAAATGGTCTCTTGGAATGGTAAAATAAATGCTATAAGAAGTTATAAGAAATTTTGTGAGCTGTAACATCCTTAGTAGAAATTTTTTTTAAGTTTTCTTTTCTTTTTTTTAAAAAACAGTCTTTCATCTCTGACTGAAAGGAATAAAAATTCTCCTTCAATGTGACCAAATATGGATGAGCAACTCATTAGAAATGCCATCTTTTTCTCTGTCTTAAAGTGAGTAGAGAAAGACAAGAACAAAAAATTTTATTAGTAGAAAGCTGATATGATCTTTTGCAATTCTTGGCTGGTTGGGGGTCCCACCAACCCTTCTCTTCAATAATGTCCTCCCCACGGTTCCGCATGCAGTTCTGTGAACTGAGTTTCTACAGAGCAGCCCGGGAAAGAGAAGCAGCTGGGCTTGGAATGAGGAAAGCACAGAAGCCTGAAGGCAGGCCTTGTGGAGCGGTGCCGCTGAGCCTGGAGGAGGGGTCTAAGGAGCTGCGTCCCATACTTGTGCTGATGCTGGTTAGTTGTTGCTTTGAAGACTTGGCTGACCAAAAACTCATTTTACTCATCAAAGACCCACTTAGCTTTTCCTCAACAGCTGTGATGAGGATTATTATCAGTTCCTACAAGTGTTAATATTGACACTATTTGGCATCACATCAGTCTCTAAGCTTCTCCAAAGATCTTGAAGACTAACATTCTCACAATTCTCCTGCACTATGGGTGGAGTGGACTTTACTGGAGGTGTGGAAGGAAAGAAGGAGCCCTTGGCAGGCAGGGCATTCTGAAAATGCTCTTTGTCCCCAGGTCTCTCTAAGCTGCCTATCTGCTGGACCCCTGCCCCCGCTCCCAGCTGCTTCTCTTTCCTGGGTTGCTTCAGGAGCTTCACCTTCTCCCCCTTCTGATGCACAGCAATCCAGTGCTCGTCTACAGAACTCTCAGGTTCAACCCCCACTCCAGGGTCCAGGCAGGAGACAAACTACAGCAGTGATTTCAACAGAGAGAATTTAATGTAAAGAATTGCTAACTAGAATAATGTCATTAACTAGTTAACTGAAATGACAGAGAGTACACTGAAATGCCCAGAGGAAGTAACTGCAGGGGGCAGCTACCACCTCCAGCACTGGGAGAACAAGGGAAGGGCTTGGAATTAGGAAAACACAGAAGCCTTAAGGCAGGCCTTGGGGAGCTGGTGTTGCTGAGCTTGGAGGAGGGATCTAAGGAGCTAAGCCCCAAATCTGTGCTGAAGCTGGTGTCTCTGAGGCTGGGGTGTGATGAAGCTGGTTCTGCAAGTGGTGGAAAAACTGTCCGCTGGGTTCAGCTGAGGCTCCGGGAGGGAACTGCCGGTGCTGCAGGGCAGCGCCGGGGGAGCTGGTACCCACAGGAGTAGGACGCGGACAGGAAGGAGTCCCCTCCTCCTCGCCAGCCCTGCAGTCCCCTTCCTGAGTTTCCTCTTGGTGGACCCTAATACAGACGAGGTGGCCAAGCAGAAATGTGGTTTGCCCCGTCCAGCCGCAGCACCACAGAGGGAAGCACGGAGAAGGATCTGGAACCTAGACACAAAGCTTTATAACTGGTGCACATACCTAGAGCCATTAGGTGCTCAGCAAAATCACTGGTTTCTGCGGAACATGACTCCCTTTTCCAGCATGAGCTGTGGCTATGAGTAACAGCAACAACAAAGTGCCTTCACACTAGAATTTTAGAGAAACAAACTTACAACTCAGGTACCCGTTGTGCTGCATATGTTAAGGTCCTTCTGTTCTGCCCAGCTGTCTGCTTACTACAAACCCATTATGCTTCCATAAACACCAGTTTCCTCATGTCACTTCCCATTACTTACAATACTCAAGTCTAAATTCTGTACAATACTTTAAAATCCACCCGTACCTCACACTTTCTACTCTCTGCCCCCGCTCCGCCTGTACCACGTAAAATCCACCCTCTTCTAACCATTTCTCCTTCTCCCCCAACCTCCAGCCCCACACATGTTTATTTATTTTTGTAATTCCTTTGTTTTTTAATTAACCTGGGT
Source organism: Myotis nattereri (assembly GCF_964212035.1). Lineage (NCBI taxonomy): Eukaryota > Metazoa > Chordata > Mammalia > Chiroptera > Vespertilionidae > Myotis > Myotis nattereri. Next base: position 97,485,425 of record NC_138075.1, read on the forward strand.
CAAGAACTTACTTGGAATTAAATAAAAGATAGAAGCTTTCTTCCTGGAAAATACATAGGGGCACTACACTTGCATGTTAATTTTGAGGACTCATCAACACCCTGCAGATCCTTGCCATGGACCCTCCAGTTCTCAGATTAGGGTCTCCCAGAACTGCAGAACCTCGGAGAAGTCTCTCTCCACAAAGCCAGTCCCCAACCACCAGCTACTCAGCTCTTCTTTGACTCTGCTTTGTACCACACAATTTGCCCTTTATTATACCAGTATGTAATTTGCAGATTTTATTTATCTTATTTTAAAAAATATTTTTATTGATTTCAGAGATGAGGGAGAGGGAGAGAGAGATAGAAACATCAATGGTGAGAAAGAATCATTGATCAGCTGCCTCCTGCACTCCCCTCTACTGGGGATCAAGCCCACAACCCAAGCATGTGCCCTTGACAGGAATCGAACCTGGGACCCTTCAGTCTGCAGGCCGACGCTCTATCCACTGAGCAAACCAGCTAGGGCAATTAGTGGATTTTATTGACTGATAGTTTCATGTATTGATGTTCCAACTCCTCAACCAATGGAAAGTTTTGGTGTGTAGGAACCATCTCCCAGCACCCCAGCCCTCCTTCGTCCTTCCCTTTCTCTCCACATCCATCACACAGTATTTAGTTTCATAAGAAGGGGCAACAAACTACATATTTATGGACAGATATTCATTCAAGAATATTCCTGACACTATGTTTACATGATATAAGTTTTAATACCTTCTTGCTATGTGATCAAACTACATTTATTTTTACATATTCCATCATTCCTACTTTTTGCTAATCAGATAGGCTCCTCACCTAGTTAATACCAAGTAATAGTTTTCTCAGTATTTCAGAAAAGCACCAAGTGGTGATTTTTGTCATTGTATGTAACGTATCTTTTTTCAGTACCAAATGCTAAACACAAAGTCTGTTCCTGGGTCAAGGGACACATCCAACAGGGGCAGCACATCCGTTGCTGTGCTTGGTTTTGCTGGTCTGCTCTGAGCTTCTTCCCCATGCAGCCGTGGGCCCCAGCTCCCTGCCTCTTCTCTGCTCTGAAGCCCTGCTTGCTCTGGGATCTTCCCAGAGGCTCCTCTCATCAGTCTTTCGTGCTTCTTTCCCTCAATGATTTGTTCCTCCCTGACTGTGCTGCTCTTAGCTGCCTTTGTAATCCCTCGGCCACACAGGTTGTGCCCAGCACCTCACCCTCCTGTGGCCCATGGGATTCCCCTTGTCCAGGCCTGCTCTGCCCTATGAGGGGAAGAGGGCACCTTTGAACAGAACACCTTAGCAGACAGAGATTGCCTGGAAGAACTGAAGGGAGGGACCGGATAGTTGCGGTCATCAGGGTACTTCAAAGGCAACAAGTGAAGGTGTTTCTGCTAACTTTTCATTCCCTTTGGTGCCACCTGGCACACGCTGTGGAGAAACTGGCAGTGAGAAGGGGTGGGTGACGGTGAGGAGAAGTGAAGTATTTACAGTGTGCCTCCTCTGCCCAGGCCGGAGCCTCAGGTCTGTGTGCTCCTGTCTTCTAGGTTCTCTTAGCATCCTGCTGGAGCCTATGAAAAACCCGCCACAGCCATTTCCACTCAAGCTGGGAGACACCCGGGCTCACCCTCCACTGGGAGCTGTATGGGCTACTCTTTCCCCAGGTCTGTGTCCTTTGGTTTCTGCTCTGCATCTACCGCTGATTTCATTGCCTGCCTCACTGCAAAGAACATTGCTCTGGTAGTCACCCTTCCATCCACTCCACATCACAGTCATGACCCAGGAACAGTCTTATATCCAGCTGGTTTCAGGTGGGTGGACCAACCTCTGCCTCTAAGGGGAGTGATCTTGACATGTTATGTATGTGAAATCTTGTCTGTTTCACAATAATTTCCAGTATGAGTCCCATTTAGTGATAATGTTTTCTGATACCCAGAGAGGTTAAGAAGTTTGCCCAAGATCACACAGCCGGTAAGTGATAAAGTCAGGCTTCAAATGCTTGACAGTATGACCCCAAATGAGTGCTGCATTTCCTCTGTTGATGATGACAATTACATGGAAACTCTTCTATGACTCCCCCAAACCCCCCCGCCCCCTCCCCCCCCCCCCGCCCGCAAATCTCTCATCCGTGAGTGGAGTTAGTAAAGGACAGCGACATTCCTTTCTACTCAGTGAATTCAGCCTTGGGAGCGTTTTTGACATGTTGCTCCCCAAAGTCACTAACAAACGCCGTTGGCACCTGAAATGACACTTGTTTACCTTGCTGCCACAAGTCATCCTGTTTGGGGTGAAAAGGAATGGCGTCATTGAGTGTGATGAGCCAGGAAGTGAAAGCTACTGTTGCTCAGCAATCCTTTCTCCCACATTTTTTTAGGCACGTGTTCTTTGGGGGGATTTGAGATGTGCTTTGGTGCTCCAGATTCAAGCAGAAGAACATGTGGAGGTGGGGAGTGTGTCAGGGTAACCACAAAGGGGGACAGTCTTTGGCTCCCCAGGAGAGCTACTTCCCATTCCTGGGGTCCAGACATCCCAGGCCCCCTTCAGGGAACCCCGATGCTGGTCAGGCCAGAGCCCCTCACCTGGCCATGTAGGGCTGGGCAGGGAAAAGGCCCCAGGGAGTGCGTGGTCCTGGCAGGGTCTGTGCCTGAGGACGCAGGAAGGCAGCATCTCCCTCCGTCGCCACATTCCTGGCAGCTGGGAACCCAGAGCATCAGTGCAGCCCTGGTGATGTGCATCCCCAGCAGGAACTGCAGAGCACAGCCAATAGCACCTGTGGAGAATCCAGCGAAGAAGGAGCTGGTGTCGCTGGGAGGCCTTGGACCAACCATTTTGTTTCAGGGACCTCAAAGGGGTCCCTGACTCCAAAGTCAGCACCAAAAGGGGTCCCTGCTGTCTAGACACGTCAATCAGGGCCTTGGGGCTGAATGCAAGCTGGTGCCTGGCGCCCAGATGCCCAATCTGATTGGTTAACATGGTCTGGGACAAGTTGCCTTAAGTTTCCAGGTGCAAAAAGAGAGGAAATGCCAAAAGTGTGTGTGTGTGGGGGGGGGGGGGGGCGGGGGGAAGGTGTTCTCAAAGCCAATTGGGTGCAGAAACAGCACCTTGGGGTCGAATAAGCTGGGAACTAGGTGTCCCGTGTTCTGGAGGAGTGGGGAATCAGGATGCATGTTTTAAGGAGTCTGATGGACTCTGCCTCCTGCCCTTGTGATTAGATCTGAGTTATTTAGAATTCTTTGCTATACAAGCCCTTGGTCATGCGAGTCAGGCTGGAAGAAGGCAAATGAGTGTGTCAGGATGTGTGTGCCTGTGTTGGGAGGTTGTTCATAACTTCACTCATTTTATGATTCTCTCAGAAGCTAGAAATTGTAAATAAAAACCTCAGATTTCATCTGTATTTGAGTACTTAAGGAGGGATTTGCTTGTTTACTTATCACCTGTATGTGGTGCCCAGCTAGATAGAAATATGGAGTTGGATGATCCATGGAGGCCTGGGAGAGGATGAGCCCTGAGAAGTTGATGTGCAAGAATCCTGGCACACCATGCCTAGCCAGGAGGCCAGTGTGAAACATGGCCCCTGCAGTGAGCTCCTTTGTATGATAAGACATTGCCATTATATTACTTAGAACAACCTTGATGAGATGCTGTTGTGATTCTCTCTACTTTGAATAAAAGTAATTATTTGGTTTACATATCTTTAAGGAAAGAACGCTGAGTCAGTAAGTCATCCTGATGTCTCCTAATGCGCCTCAATATCTTCCTAGCTATGTGAGTTTTGACAGGATTTATAACTTTTGGAGGCCAATGTGGCTTATCAATACACACACACACACACACACACACACGTATATGTATGCATACATGTGCACATATACATACATATATTTATATCACACACACAACTATTATGTGAAATCACTGACTGAATTTGTGTACTGATTAGAAAGTAATCCTCTCCTCATTCCCTCCACATAATCTACTTCATTATAGGAATGCTTTGTTTCTTCTAACCATTCCTCCTTCTTTCCCCAACCCCAGTCCCACACATTTTTCTTTTTTTAAATTCATTTGTTTTTAATGAATCTGGGTCAAGAACTTGTTTGGAAACTGAATAAAAGATAGAAGCCTTCTCCCTGGAAAATACATAGGGACACTACATTTGCGTATAATTCTGAAGGCTCACCGACACCCTGCAAAAGCCCATGAAGAAGTGGAGGGCAAATAGAGGGCATACTTTACAATTAAGCAGGACGTTTCAACATGATGATATAAATAACCAAATAATTATACTTCCCCAAGGCATTGTTAAACTAGGCCTTTAAGGAGATGCAGAAGTTTTAGTTTCTTTGTTGATGAAACAAATTTTGTTTTAAGCAGGAAAGCTTCTTAAAGCCAGAGACCAGGTCTTTGACTCTTTTATAGGTATAATAATCATAATTGCTGTTCATGAAATATTTCCAATTCTCTACCTTACTGGGCACATTGTAAGGATTCTACAACCTGCTTCCTTGTGGGTAGGTGGTGCGCTGAGACTAGTCTGGCCAATGAGTTATAATAGAAAACTCTACCTGTCACTTCTATGCTAGAAGCTTTAGTCTCCTGTTTGAGATTCTCCAGGGTTTTCTTTTCTCTATGACATAGAAACCAATAAAATTCAAGATAGTGGCTGCTTCATTCACCTGGATGCCTGAAATTTATGAAGAACTGACTCTTTCTGCATGACACTTACCACCTTCCACCCTTAAGCCTCCTGCTAACTCTCAATGGACATGTGGCATGAGTGAGAAATAAACTTTGGTACCTTTAAATCACCAAAATTTGGAATTGTTTCTTACTACAGCATAATCCTGACTAATACAATGTAAGACTTAACCTATATTTCAAGTATGCATTACATCTGTATTTATTTAATACACTCTTAGGGACGCTAGACTATTAGCACATTGAGGGAAGACATGGCATTTTGTATCCTGGCATCTAGCAAATATGCACAATGTTTCTTAATGAAAGTTGTATGAATGTTTGCATACCTGAAACAATGGGGAAACAGGAAGAGAATGAGCAACAGAAATCCAATGTTTCTATTGAATTTTATTTAAGCTAACAGTTTCAACTTTTTCTCTTATCATTGCCCTCAAAAGGAGATCTTTCGATGCTAAAATGTTATCAGCTATATTTCCTCTGTCCATGCACAGTCTCTACTAAAATCATAGTAAATCACAGAAAAATAATCTGGTTATAGGACAGGGGAGAGAAACTGGTTACTACATGGCTAAAAATCAGCTGTGTTCAACACAAAGGTGTTGTTCCTCTTTTGGACAATAGGAACACTTTCAAGATCCATTCTGGAAATAGAAGGGGTCTAGTCTGATAGATGGCAGCCTCAAATATTTTATCACAAATACTTGCCACTCACAGCCACTGATAACTTGTTAAGTTGTAACTCATTTTTCTATATTTCAATAAAATTTTGTTTATCAGGATCACTCATTTGGTTGATTAGGTGGAGATAATTAGTGATAATCATATCAAATGGTTGTATTTCTCACCAAAGCTAAGAATCATGTTAATAAACTTACGTAGGTAGAATGCAGTTTCTATTGAACTTCTGAAATATTGAAAGTAATTTGAAGGCTCTCCATTACTCCCTTTGAGTAATAGACTAAAAATTGCTGTGGCTCACTCCCTCAGCTCAATGAGGCCCTGGCTATGCTACCTAATATAGCCATAGCCGTACTCCTTATTCTTCTTACAGAATTTATGACCTGAAATGAGGCCATTTCACTTGTTTATTTGGATATTGTCTAATATTTCCCACTAGAGGGTAAGCTGCATGAGGACAGGAGAGTCATCTCTTCTGTTCACTGTTTTAACCTGGCACCTAGAACAATGTTTGGCATGTACTAACCACTCATACATGCTTATTCAATGAAGGGACAAATGAATGAGTGAATGAATCCATCTATCAATGAACTGCATGAATCACAGTATTCCTATACTGATAGAAGCAGAGGGAAACTAGAGTTCCTTCAGCATGTCCCATCTTAACATTGTTGACCAACAGGTCCATTAGTGAAGGTGATGAGGAAAGGTATGGGGATTCTGAAGAGGAAGGAAAAACAAGATGTGTGGAGGGCACCAAATGGAGAGGGCGATTAAGAAAGAAGTTGTACTTTTTTTCCTTTCCATCACAAGCTTAGAAAAGCTTTTTCCCTCTCCTTGTGGCTCTTTTAAAAATTATGAGCCACTGGTTATTTTAAATGGGCTCTCTGCTATGTCATAAATACTCAGACTGGAGATGGTAATTGTTCCCTGTGATCAATTCTGCTTACTTGGAAAAGTTGTGCAAGGTTTTCACTGGAGGGTATGTCTTTTATGTTTAATGTTACTTGTGGATAATGCAATTTGTCCTCAACAGCCATTGAGACAGTGGATTTAGGTTAAGGGGTTTTGGGGTCTTTTTTCTCATGCTGATGTTTGGAAGTACTTAAATTGAATGGTTTATATTACCCCTCCCTGAGCTAGGATGAAAGTAATTGATGGGGCTTAGGGCCAGAAGTTTCTACTGGCCGTTCCAGTGGTCTTGGTCTGGGGTTAATGGAGAAAAACGCCATGTTGAAGGTTACAGCATTTCCCTTTGCTTCCATTTTAATGATACTTGCCTGCCAGTATTTTCTCTTTGAAGAGCAATTTAATAAACAATCACTGGCGTTTCATGTTGAGGGCAAGATTTGTAATGGCATTCATCTCCCCGGGAGTTCCTCCTCAGCATGTGACTGAAGCAAACCCTTTGCAGTAAATATGGGCAGAGCACTGGTAGCTCCACATGCACCACGGATGCACAGGATGAAAATGCGCTGTGGCTGGGGGACAATTATTAGGATGATTCTGGACTCTGCATACATTTCTTTTATTTTAGAAACATTCCCCAAGGAGGTTGAACTTGAGCCGGCATTTACACTAATGACCCTTAAAGGGAGAATGGATGGGGCAGTGGGCATGCCCAAGTTCTGGAATGTGCACTTCAGCTGGCTCCTTACTTCAGGGAAAGAGGGAAGCTGAGCAGCCAAGGGCTGTCATTGTTGCAGATGACAATGGAAGGAAGCTGTTAGGCTTCACAAGGAAGAGTACCATCAAATAGTGCTTATCAGCGCCTACATGAGGGAGAGCCTGTTCTGGGTACTCTATAAGCCAGCCCAGCAAGAGTTGGGTTGTGCATCTATTTTGGATTAAAGTCACATGAAAATTTATGCAGCCAATTAGGGTGGGCCTCAGGCTCTAGCGAAGGTGCCATGCAGGCCTGAGTAAGGCTGAGCCTGAGCATCCACACTGAGAAGTGAGGAGCATGAGAGTTTCCCTGTTTCTCCTTAATTAAAAACAGCAATGCTCTAGAAACAGCATGCCCAGAGAGGGAGCACCCCTGGGGAGACTGCCGCAGACCCGGGCTGTGGATGAAAAGGACAGTAGTTGCTCTCTGTGAGGCCACCGAGGCCCACACAGCTTGTCCAGAAACCATTGCAATGACAATTTCTGTAGGATCAGAGGTTGGCAGCATCTCAAATGTGGCAAACCAGTTTTTTCTTTTTCTTTTGTCATGCCACTATTGAAGAGGAAGTGGTGACCAGGCAGCACTGTTTTGAGCTCCTTGAGAGCAGAGAGTGTGACTTTTAACAGAAGGAAGGGCAGACTGTGGCCAACACACAGATACTTCGAGGAAGGCATGATGATGGGCACACTGTGGTGGTGACTTGCCCACATGGCTGATAGTGGCCATTCCTGTGGTTGTTGACATTCATGTTATAAGTTTCTGCATATGACAATTGTTTATATTTTTAAAAATCCCACAACAGGATAGCCTAAGCTTTAGCTAGTGGTAGGCTTATTATAAATAATATAAAACTTAGAGTGATTACAGAATTAGTATGGCCCCTTGTTGATGGTGAAAATGGGTTTTGACTTGTGGGTATGAAAGCAGATGTGTCCAGTGAATATTAGGGATGGAACTGGAGCTGCCACTGATCTCCTGAAATAGTTTGTAGTCAGCCTCGAGGTTGTGCAGACAACCTGGCCCTGCCACAGAACCCAGAGACTGGTGCTTTCTCTGGATTAGTCAGACACACTATTAGCTGTAGGATAAGGAATTAGGGTCAGGGCAACCTAACCTTCCCCTATTCTCCAACTTTCATCTATTCACCCATTTTTATGTCTAACAGTATGCGCAGACACTGTCCTCTAGGACTTTAATTAAGTGAAAGAAGAAGTGTAATTTTGCCTCTCCATTTTTCTGGGAAAGAATTCAATCTAATTCTGGTGCATTCTTCTGTATTATTATTGTGTGATAAGTAGCTGATGAACTGTAATAAATGGAGGGCAAGACTGTTGAATGAGGAAGTTCTTAGTAGAGTCATAAAGGGCTGAGTTTTCATGGCAAACATGACATCACTGGGCCCCTTGTAGTGTAGGGGCTGAGAGTTCACTCCAGAACTATTTACCTGGGTTCCAACCTTGTTCTGTCATTAACCACCTGTGTGACCTTAACAGAGTGCTGGACTTCTTCATGCCTCCATTTCTGCATGTGTGAAATGGGCATGGTATTAGAACATATTATAGGCTGTTTTGAGGGTTATGCTATTGTAAGGATTAAATGAATGCCAATGCAAAAAACACTGAAACAGTATCTGGCATGTGCCAATGCTTGGTGAATGCTACTAGTATTCCTTCCTAATACAGAACCTCAGATAGATATACTTATTTCCCCCCCTCACCCTTATTGGCTGAAGTCAACCATACAGAGGAATCTGTATTGGGCCCAAATATTTTGCCAGAACATTTTGCATTTACTTGAGTTTACTAACAAAGTGATCAATACGAAGCCTCATGCCCTTCAAATAAGCAAGCAAGCAAACAAACAAACAAACACAGCACACAAAAACAAGCAAGCAGGCATATAACCTAATGTTTGTTGAGAAGCCCTGTGGATGTTCTCTTTCTCCAAGGCAATGAATTCTAGGCTAGTAAAATTTAAGAGGAAAAAAATGTAAGTCTCCATATTTATCTAGTGAATTGGAAAGGCATAAGTTGTTCAGATTTATCACACATAGTTGTGCATTTGAAACAGCAGAAAAACTTAATAAAAGTACTAATATCTGGGCACCACCCAGAGCTTGTCTGCAATGTGGCCTGGCATCTGTGCATCTCACACATTCTCCAGATGATTGTGAGGCACAACCATGTGACAACACGATAGAAACAACCCTAAAATTCACACGTGAGTACACAAACAACCCTGGTTTAGTTAAACAGACCCGAACAAAGTACCACCAAAGGAACTGCTTTCAGCTTGAAATAAATTCTTCCTGTCAGTATATCTCACTATAAAATTAATGATTTCCTCCTCTCTCTGGAGAGGGATATTGGACAAAGTGAATTTTAAAGAAATCAGGTATTAAGTGGTTATGAAACTCTAAGATTCTCAGCTAGGGATTACATACATGACTCTTTCTATTAATCTGGATTCACATTTTAATGATCCTAAAGTCAAGTGGCCCAGTGCTGTACAGCACCTTCATAAATATTAATTGAAGCAGAGCAGTGAAACAAGTTGCAATTGCCACCGAGCTCTGAACTTAAAAAAAACACTTTCCTGCCTGGCCAGTGTGACCCAGTTGGTTGAGTGTCGGCCCACGCACCAGGAGGTCACTGGTTTAATTCCCAGTCAGGGCACATGCCCAGGTTGCAGGCTTGATCCCCAGTAGGGGGCGTTCAGGAGGCAACCCGTTGATGTTTCTCTCTCATTGGTGATATTTCTATCTTTTTCTCTCCTTCCTCTCTTTGAAATTAATAAAAACAACAAAAACAAAACAAAAACCACTTTCCACAAGATGCTGGGCCCCCTCATATTGAGAGGCTCCAGAGGGCCGTTGGCATAGGGTAGAGTGAGGACTGCTCTTGACGAAGGGCGACTTGCTGGCCCTACAGGAAGGGGGTCACATGCTCATAGATCCTACAAGGCACATCCCTGCCCTCTCCCAGCTAGAATTGGAGGTCCACCAGGACTGTTCACCATCTCACTCATCTTTTCCCCTTCAATCCTCCTTATCCTTTGGCCTTACAGATTTCAGTAGGAAACTAATTTCCCCTGCAAACTGTGCCCCTTTCAGAGTTCCAAATCCATCCACTCACACAGTTATTAGAAAAGTTCAATCAAAAGATAATTCCTAGGCCCTGGAGGTAAATAGGATAGTTTTATGTCATTAAATGCAACAACCAAGAAACTTTTTATGAAAGAAATTTCTTTGGGAGTCCTGGCTCTGTTCATATGAGTCCTGGCTCTTTGCAGGGTTCTTCCAGCGTCTTCCTGCAGTTTGGTTTAGTTAGCTTGAGTCTGCCACCCTCATGAGGTCATGTTTACTGAAGGTGCTTGCTTTCTGTGTCTCCATTCAGTTGGTTACAGAACAGGACAGGACAAAGCCTGTTGTAACTGACCACCAATGGAGCTGGCTCTGTTCAGGGATTATGGTTGTCTTGGCAACCAGCTTTGCTGAACTCACCCCAGCAAACATGGAATAAATGAATGGCTGGGTCAATACCCCAGATAAAAAGAGGGTTATGCAACTGTTTGCTGAATCCTTGGCAGGATTTTTTTTCTGGACATTTCCCAGAATACCCCCATATTCACAAATTCCAAATGAAGAGTTCGAATTTAAACCCATAATAAGGTTTTCCATTGTTTGCAGAAAAGAGCTGTTGCTGTTGGAAATATAAATTAAGGTCTGGGAGATTTGAACTGGGTGTTGCTTCAGTTTTGGTAATGGCTAGAAAGCACATTAATGATAAGCTTTCCCTAGACAGGAAGCCAGGGAGGCCACTCATGTATTTCTAATGATCTACATACATAATTTTGTCTACTTAGATTTAAAACTTCAGTCATTAAATGGTTTCACTCTCATCTCAGCTAAATAGAGTCTTGAAAAATGAATTTTAAAATGCAGAAATTAGCTTTTGAAAAAAAAATTAAGAGACAGGACGGAGCCTCTCCGTAGAAAAGCAAATGGGCAAACAGGACAATTTATTTAAGATAGTGAGTACAAAGGAGCTAGGCTCTGTGATCGAGTAGTTCCTCAAACCATTTAATTCTGTGCAAACAATTAAATGGTAATATAATCCAGGTTTCCAGAGTAGTTTATGTTTGTCTCTGCTGGAGGAAAAATATCGCACAGAGTAAGACAGTACCAGTTGTTACAACTCGTACCTGGCTGTTTGACACAGTTTTTCTCATGAGCTTGCTTCTGTGTATTTTCTCCATTTGCGAATTTCTCCTGGGGATTTTTCCCCTCAGTTTCTTCCTTCTCAAACTTTTTTCCTTTTCCCCCCAGTTGAAGCTGGTCTTGCATTTTATACAAAGTAGGCAATAGAGCTTACTATTGTAACTGCTTTTCTTAAGCAGCTTGTTTCAGATGCCTGAGCTGAGGTCTCTTCCTTTTCTCCTGTGTGCTCCTCAAGGTTTATGTGACAATTCTAACCACAGTGGCCCACTTTTCTTTAAACTCAGATTGTACCAAACTCAATAGCACCTGGCTTTGTCTTTAACACCCACCTGGGAGAGAGACCAATAAAATATCATGAAGCCTTTTTTCTTTTTCATTTTTAAAAATTGTTCATGCCCAGACAAATTATTTTGGATTGAGTGGTGGTAGGTGTAGCAAGGTCATTAAAAACCAAATAATTTCAAGATGTCTTCCTTTTTATTGTGCTATTATTTCCCATTTTTATCCTGGATACAGCCTGTTCTTTCTGGAAAATTCTGGAGAAAAATAATGAACTACAGAGGAATATGTTTTTCTTGAAGCAATATTTTAAATGGCACTTACTGTTATTTTTAACTTTTTATTTTGCAATAATTATGGAGTTACAGGAAGTTCTAAAAAATGTACAGGAGGTTCAGCAGCCCTTCATCCAATCTCCCTCAAAATTAACATCTTGCATGATTATAGTATAACATCACAACCAGGGAGGAAATTGACATTGGTACAATCTACAGTTTATTCAAATGTCACATTATACAGCACTCGTGTGTGTGTGTGTGTGTGTGTGTGTGTGTGTGTAGCTCTGAAATTGTCACTTGTGCAGCTTTGTGTAACTACTACCACAAACAGTGTGTATCACTAACATCACCACAAGGCTCCCTCATACTACTGTTTCATAGTCACATCTACTCCCTTTCCACCCCTGGGCAAACACAAATCTGCTCTCTATAATTACACTAGAGGCCCAGTGCATGAATTTGTGCATGGGTGGGGTCCAGCCAGCCCACCTCGCTTGGGGCCGATTGGGCCGGGCCGGCCAGGGGGAGGGGCCACAGGTGGTGGCAGGCCAGCCCCACGCCCTGGTCGAACTCTTGGTTGAACTCCCAGTCAAGGGGACAATTTGCATATCAGCCCTTTATTATATAGAACTAGGGGCCCGGTGCACAAAATTTGTGCACTGGGGTGTTGGGGTGGTCCCTCAACCCAGCCTGCCCCCTCTCACATACTGGGAGCCCTCAGGGGATGTCCTACTGATGGCTTTGGCCCACTCCTTGCTCCCCTTGGGGAGTGGGCCTAAGCCACAGTCTGGCCTCCCTTTGTGGGAGGCGACCGGGCTGATCAGGGGAAGACACCAGCCCCACCGCTGCTGCAGCCTCTGCCAGTCACCGCAGCCACCAAGGTGTTTTCATCAACACGGACTCCAGTCCCTTCACCATGAAAAAATGACAACTTTCTTTAGGCATTTTCAAGATGTGTCTTTCATAGGATATGACATTTCTTTATTATTATTTTTTTTATCCTCACCTGAGGATATGTTTCCATTGATTTTTAGAGAATGTGGAAGAGAAAGGGAAAGACAGAGAGAAACATCAAAGTGAGAGGAACACTTTGATTGGTTGCCTCCTGCATGAGCCCTGACCTGAGCCCCGGCCAGGGAGGAGCCTGCAACCTAGGTACATGCCCTTGATCAGAATTGAACCCAGACCCTGCGGTGGGCAGGCCGAGGCATTATCCACTGAGCCAAACCGGCTACGGCAGGATATGACATTTCTTAGCCCTCCAGCAGCGGACCTTCGTTTTTACTCCAGGAGTGAGGTGGAAAAACCCTACATCACCTTCTTGGACTCTTATTACCCAAGTTACTAAGAATATTACCAGTGGCATACAGGGAGCTTAGCTAATGAGTGGTGAGAAAAGATGTTTCCTCTGTAGTTCACACCCATCCCCGGCTCAGCCCCTGCCCAGGCCTCAGGTCTCTGGCCAGGGCGTTAGGCTTGGGCAGGGGCCCCCTTGGCTCTGATTGCAGGCTCAGGCCCTGCCCAGGAGCCTCCTGGCTCAGGCCCTTCCTAGGCTGCTCAGGGCCCACACGGGGCCTACCTCGGAGTGACCTGGGAGCCCTATGATGTTTCCCAGATGAAGGCCACTGGTGCCTAGTATGCAAATTAACCACCATCTTAGTTGGGTTAATTTGCATATTTGCTTCTGATTGGCTGGTGGGCATGGCTGGTGGGTGAGTGGAGGTATGGTCAATTTACATGTTTCTCTTTTATTAGATTAGGTTATTTCACTAATGTATGAATGGAATCATGCAGTATATAACTGTTAGAGATTGACCTTTTCACTCATTCAGCATCATTTCCTTGAAATTCATCCAGGTTGTTGCATGTATCAATAGTCTATTCCTTTATTTCTGAATAGTACCCATGATATTGGGGTACACAGATTGTTCAAACATCCTCCCATTGAAGGACATTTAGGCTATTTCTACATTTTGATTCTTATGAATAAAGCTGCTATATAGCTTGTACAGGTCTCTATATAAAAGTAAGTTTTTATTTCCTTGGAATAAATGCCCAAGAGTGAAATTTCCAGGTTGTATGGTAAGTCCAGTTTTAGTTTTAAAAGAAACAACAAAGTATTTTCCAGTGTGCTTGTGGCATTTACATTCCCACTAACAATGTATGAGTAATTCAGTTTTTCCAGATCATCACGAGCATTTGGTAGTGTAACTATTTTCTTATTTTACCTATTTAAATAGGTATATAGTGATATGTCATTGTGATTTTAATTTGAGTTTCTCTAGTGGTTAATTATGTTTAACACCTTTTTGTAGTTCTATTTGCAATCTATAATTATTCTTATGTGAAAAATCTGTATATGTCTTTGTCCATTTTCTAATTGGATTTTTTAAAATGTTGAGTTTTAAAAGCTCTTTATATTTTAGATATGAGTCTTCTGTTGGGTAATTTGCAAATATTTTCTTTTTATCCTTTTAACAGGGTCATTCACAGAACAAAGTTTTAAAATTTTGATGTTTATAAAGTTTTCCTTTTATGGATCATGCTTTTGGTATGAAGTCTAAGAAATCTTTGCCTAGTCCTAGGTCCTAAAGATTTTCTCCTATTTCTCTTATAAAAATTACATATTTTTGTAATTTAAATTTAAGTTCATGATGCATTTTGAATTAACTTTTGTGTAAGGAATGAGATTTAGGTTGAGGCTTAGTTTTTCCCTCTATAGATAACCAATTTTCCAGTACAATTCTTTTTAAAAAGAAAGCTGTCTTTCTTTTACTTAATTGTTTTTTGCTTTTAGGTAAAAAATTAAATGGACATATTTGTGTGGGACTTTTTCTGGGTTCTCTACCCTGTTCTGATTTATGTAACTATCTGTCACTCCACCAGTACCACACTGTGCTGATTATTGTAGCTCTGGAGTGAACTCTAATATCAGGAAGAGTGATTCCTCCTCCTTTATTCTTTGTTCTCAAAGCTGTTTTGGCTATTTTAATGCCTTCCTTTTCCATTTAAGTTTAAGAATAAGTTATACGTATTTAACTTTTTTCCCCTAAGGTTTTGATAGGTATTGCATTATACCTATAGATCAGTTTGAGAAGAATTGAAAACTTTATTATGTTGACTCTTCCAACCCATTAACATTATATTTATCCAATTATTAGTTCTTTTATGATTTTTAATGAAAACGTTGTAATTTTTAGCATACAGATTTTGTTACACATTTTGTTAGAATTGGAGCAATTGCAAATGGTATTGCACTTTTTATTTTGGTTTAAATGTATTCATTATTAGCATAGAAAAATAAAATTGTTTTTTATGTGTGCCAATCTTGTATCCTGTGACCTTAATGCACTCACTTACTTTTTCTAGAAGTCTTTTGTATATTTTTTGGGAGTTTTCCATGTAGACAATCATCTCATCCGCAAATAGAGACAGTTTTATTTTTCTAATCCAATCTTTATGCCCCCCTCCCCATTTTTTTTCTTCTTCTTGCCTTACTGCACTGGATAGAGCTTCCATTACTATGTTTAATAGGAATGGTAAGAGCAGGTATCTTTGCCTTGTTACAGATCTTGAGGGGAAGCATTTGTTCTTTCACAGTTAAGCACAGTGTAAGCTGAACAATTTTTGTGGATCTCTTTATGGGGTTGACAAAGTTCCTCTCTATTCCTAATTTAGTGAGTTTGTAACATAACTGGGTGTTGAATTTTGACAAATTGTATCAATTGATATGATCATGTTATCTTTCTTCTTTAAGTTGTTAATATGTTGAATTACAGTGATTACTTTTCAAATACTGAATCAGCCTTGCATACCTGAAAGAAATGCCATACAGTTGTAGTTAGTATTCTTTTTATATATTGCTGGATTTGATATTTTGTGCAGGATTTTTGTGTTTAAACTTATGGGATATATTGATTTATAGTTTTCTTTTTTGTTCTCTTTACATTTGTCCAATTTTGGTATTATTAAAATTAGTTGGGAATATTCTCTCCTCTTCAATTTTCTGGAAGAGATTGTATAAATTTATGTGAATTTTTTTAATGCTTGGTAAAAATCTCCAGTGAAACTATTTTTTAGGAGCTTTAAAATTGCAAAATGCCTGGCTGGTGTTACTCAGTGGTTGAGCATCAACCTATGAACTAGGAGGTCATGGCTCGATTCCTGGTCAGGGCACATGCCAACATTGCAGGTTTGATCCCTAGTAGGGGGCATGCAGGAGGCAGCTGATCAATGATTCTCATCATTGATGTCTCTCTCTCTCTCTCTCTCTCTTTCTCTCTCTCTCCCACTTCCTCTCTGAAATCAATAAAAATATATTTAAAAATTTGCAAAAATGAATTATTTTTATTGTTATAGGACTTTCAGTTATTTACTTAATCTGGACAGAGATTTGATATATAGTGGCTTTTGAGGCATTGGTCTATTTGTCTAAATTCTTGAATTATGAGTATGAAATTATTCATGGTATTTCTTTATCATCCTTTTAATGGCTGCAAGGTCTGTTGTGGGTTCCCCCATTTTATTAATGACATTGTGATTTGTGCCCTCTTTTTTTTTTTTTAATCTTTATCAGTTTTCCTAGTTGTTGGGTTTTCCTAAGGGACAAGCTTTTAACTTCACTAATTTTCCTGTTTTTAATTTTATTTATTTCTGTTCTAATCTTTATTATTTTCTTTCTTCTGCTTGCTTTGAGTTTAGTTTGCTCTTCTTTTTCTAGTTTCTTGAGATAGAACATGGACTCTTGACTTGAGACTTTTCTTCTTTTCCAATTTAAGCATTCAGGGTTATAAATTTTCCTTTCAGCATTGTGTTAGATGCATCTTCAAAATTTTGATATGTTCCATTTTCATATTCATTCAGTTCTATTCAATTTTTAATTTCTTTTGAAAATTTTCTTTGAGCCATGTATTTATTTAGAAGTGTGTTGTTTAATTTACATGCACCTGAAGAATTTCCTGTTGTATTTCTATTATTGATTTCTAGTTTATTCCATTATGGTCAGGAATATACTTTGTATGACTTCAATTCTTCACATTTAATAAATTTGTTTTGTAACTAACCATATAGCCTATCTTGGTGAGGGTTCTGTGGGCTCTTGAAAATAATTTGTATCCTGCTGTTGTTGGGTAGAATGTTCTATAAATGTCAATTAGATGATGTTATTTGAGTTCTACATCCTTGCTGAAGTTTGTGTAGTAGTTCTATCAATAGGTAAGAGTGGGATGTTGAAGCCTCCAATATAAATTCAGGATTTTTTTTTCCTCATTTTTGATCTACTAGTTTTTGTTTCATGTATTTTGAAGCTTTGTTGTTTGGTGCATATAAATTTAGGATTGTTGTATATTCTTGGATGATTGATTCTCTTATCATTATTTAATGCCCATGTTTTTCCTAGTAATCTTCTTTGCTCTGAAGTCTACTTTATCTGATATTCATGTAGCCACTCTTAATTTTTTTGTTTTGTTTGTTAATCCTCACCAGAGGATATTTGCCATTGATTTTTAGAGAGTGTGGAAGGGAGCAGGAGAGACAGAGAGAGAGAAATATCATCAAGGTTTGTGCCCTTCACCAGAATTGAACTCAGGACCCTTCAGTCTATGAGCCAAAACCCAATCCACTGAGCAAAACAGGCCAGGATGTATGTTTATTTTTATTAATAAAAGTCTTTGGTTTAAATCTTTCACCAAATTTGGAAACTCTTCAGTGTTATTTGTTTTTCTTTTAATATATTTATTTATTTACTAGTGGCCTGGTGCATGAAATTTGTGCAGGGGGGGAGTGGGGTTGGGGGGCATCCCTCAGCCCAGCCTGCATCATCTCCAATCTGGGACCCCTTGGGGGATGTCTAAACTGGCGGTCAGACATCCTTCTTGCAATCTGGGACCACTGGCTCCTAACCGCTCACCTGCCTGCCTGCCTGATTGCCCTTAACTGCCTCTGCCTGCCTGCCTGCTTGCCCCTAACCCTTCAGCCTGCCTGCCTGATCACCCCTAACTGTCCTCCCCTGCTGGCCTGATCTCACCCTCAACTGCCCTCCCCGCCAGCCTGGTCATCCCTCATTGCCTGCCCCCCTTGCCCCCCGCTGGCCTGGTAGCCCTATGCAGCCTGCTTTTCAGTGCTTTGGTTGCCCCTCACTGTCCCCCTGATGGCCTGGATGCCCCATGCAGCCTGCTGTTTGGTCGTCTGTCCAGTTGTTTCGGTCGTGACGGCCCCTGGCTTTTTATATATTAGGAGAGCAGCAAATCGGTCTGTGACTTAACTTTGCACTAGTTTTTCATATCCTCACTAACATGGGTCAGTTTCACAGGCCATAATAATAATGCAAATCACTAATAATACAAATGATAATATATCATATAGATCTTCAAAAGATGTCAGCCAAAGAAATCTACTCATGTTGCTATCTTTTACATAATTATTATGCTTAAATATCACATTATAAATAATTAAATATATCCTAGTGGAAAATAAAGACCATAGAGCCAAAGTAATATATCTAAAGGTTCATGACTAGATTGGGTGAGAATCTCAGGTGAAGATTCCAGGTTTAGCGACTTCTAGTCCAGGTGTCTTATCACCATACCATTTCCCCTTTCTCCTCTTTTTTTTTTTAAAAATAAATCTTTATTGTTCAGATTATTACAGTTGTTACTCTTTTCCCCCCCCATAGCTCCCTCCCACCAGATTCCCACCTCACCCCATGCCCTTACCCCCCACTGTCCTTGTCCATAGGTGTACAATTTTTGTCCAGTCTCTTCCCTCACTCCCCACACCCTTTTCCCCTGAGAATTGTCAGTCCACTCCCTTTCTATGCCCCTGATTCTATTCTATTCACCAGTTTATTCTGTTTATCAGATTTTTTTATTCACTTGATTTTTAGATTCACTTGTTGAGAGACATGTATTTGTTGTCACTTTGTTGTTCATAATTTGTATCTTTACCTTTTTCTTCTTCCTCCCCTTCTTAAAGAATACCCTTTGGCCTTTCATATAATATTGGTTTGGTGGTGATGACATCCTTTAGCTTTTTCTTGTCTGTGAAGCTCTTTATCTGACCTTCAATTCTAAATGATAGCATTGCTGGGTAGAGTAATCTTGGTTGTAGGTTCTTGCTATTCATCACTTGGAATGTTTCTTGCCACTCCCTTCTGGTCTGCATGGTTTCTGTTGAGAAATCAGCTGATAGTCATATGGGTACTCCCTTGTAGGTAACTGTTTTTCTCTTGCTGCTTCTAAGATTCTCTCTTTGTCTTTTGCCTTTGGTATTTTAATTATGATGTGTATTGGTGTGGTCCTCTTTGGATTCCTCTTGTTTGGGGTTCTTTGCGCTTCCTGGACTTGTAAGTCTATTTCTTTCACTGAAAGGGGAAGTTTTCTGTCATTATTTCTTCAAATGAGCTTTCAATATCTTGCTCTCTCTCTTCTTCTGGCACCACCATAATTCAGATGTTCGTATGCTTGAAGTTGTCCCAGAAGCTCCTACACTATCTTCACATTTTTGAATTTTTTTTTCTTTTTGCTTTTCTGGTTGGGTGTTTTTTGCTTCTTCGTATTTCAAATCTTTGACTTGATTCTTGGGATCCTCTAGTCTGCTGTTGGATCTCTGTATATTAATTCTTTATTTCAGTAAGTATATGCTTAATTTCTAATTTGGCCCTTTTTCATATCCTTGAGGGTCTCACTAAATTTCTCAGAGGTTTGTAGAAGATTCTTGAGTAACCTTATAACCATGGTTTTGAACTCCATATCTAGCATTTTGCTTTCCTCCATTTCTTTCATTTGTGACATATTTCTTTGTCTCCGCATTTTGGCTGCTTCCCTGTGTTGATAGAGTGGCTTTGTGTGCTAGGTGTCCTATAGGGCCCAGTGGCTCAGCCTCCCTAATTACCTGAGGTGGACACTCTTGGTGCACCCCTTTATGGGCTGTGTGCACAGTCTTGTTGTAATTAAGTCTTGATTGCTGTTGGTATCACTGGGAGGAATTGACCACCAGGCCAATTGGCTGTGAGATTCAACTGTGTCTACAATGGAAGAAATGCTGTGCTGGAAACACCCTTATGAGGCAGGACTTGCTTCAGTGGGGCTTCGGTGCTCACTGAGTCTGCCCCTTGAGTGTGTCGCTTATAGATGTGAAGAGTTGCACTCTGGTATGGTCTCACTCTGACCACTGGTTACACTGCCTCTTGGATCTCCAAGGAGGTGCAAAGTCAGCCACTGTCTGAGGCCACCCAGCAGGAGCTACACAGAGATATGCAGATTCCTCCTCTTTGTTTGGGGTTTGGAAGTACCCAGATGAGGCTCAGGTGTGAAGCAATGCAGGCTGCTGCCTAGGCTTTCTTTTGGAGGCTTTGTCACTCTTTGACCCAGCTGCAGTTTGTTAGCTTTTAGATTGCAAAAGAACAGGCCATTCATATGCAAAAGCCTCTGCTCACAGCTTGGGTGGGGTTGTAAACTGGGTGGGATGGGGTCTCAGGGAATCATCAGGGTGGAGCAAGTCCCAATGCCTGCCAGTCTGCTCTGCCTCAGAGAGGTCCCGGGGTCTCTGTATCCAGTGGCCCCATGCAGGAACAATGATCACTGCAAGCACCTCTGAGAGAAAGCTGCTCTTGCATTCCAGCCTGAAGCCAGACAGTCCAGTTTCTCTCCATATGAGTCTGGGTCCCCAGAGTCTTGCCCGGAACTAGAGTTCAGGGCAATTGGGAACTTGTATCTCTCTCCTGATTGAAAAAGACAACAGCATATCCAGTTGCCAGCCCGTTTCCACGCACACCTCTGTACTCCTGCTCTTCCGTACCTCTGCACCTCCTACCAGCTTCAATGTGCTTTTTTCTTTCCTTCTAGTTGTAGAATTTCCACTCAGCCAACCTTCCCGTGGTTCTGGATGATGTCTGTTTTGTCTTTTAGTTGTAGTTTTGATGTGGTTGTGTGAGGCAGCAAGTATAAGTGTGTACCTATGCCGCCATCTTGGTTCCTCCCTTCCTTTCTCCTCTTAGAAAAAAGTATTATCAGAAGAGCCAGGCTGTAACACCATTTATAAATCCCCCCTACTTACACATTTTAGGAAGACTTTCAACAACAAAGGTAAAGCAAAACAGAGTTTTCTAGTTGACTCTCAAACAGGAATAACATTAATTTTAAAATTCCATTCCTAAATATTTTGGTAAGTGGAAGAATTCCTATAAATGATGATATTTATTTGGTGCCTGCTGTATAAGTCCATTAGCCACAGATGCTTGAATCCCTAGGCTCTAGGAGTCTCCATTTGCTGCATCATTAACTCCTTTGGTAATAATATACATATCCTCAGAGTGCTCATGACAATAATTTTCTCAAGTTCTTTATTCCAAAGTACCTATTTTTTTAGGAATCTCCAGTACATTGCTTTAGGCATAGAAGCTTAACAAATGGAACATGATTACCAGTATTTCAAATTTTAAATTTAAAGTATATGTCCTGAAATAGAAATAAAAAGGGTTATATATTTTTGTGCACATGAACACATGTTAATAAGAATCAAATAGTTTAGTCAAAATTTACCTCTGAGAACTAAAGGTATTTATGAAATTTTCATTTATTATTCAAAAGTTTAGAGTTCTATAGAGTTTCATTTTATGGATGGTAGAAGAATGCAAGAGACAGCAATCCAGTTAGGCACAGCAAATAATTAAAAGAACATTTGTCAGAGATAAAAGAAGGAGTGGGTGAGGAGAAACTAATATTTCAGAGCACATGGTATGTGCTGGTTACTTTAAATCGTTATCTCACTCAATTCTCAAAACAACACTTTGGTTCAGCAATTTCCTCATCAGTCCATTGTGCAAGGGAGAAAACTGAGGTTTTGAGAAGCTCCCTGATTTCTGAAAGTTCCTTAGCTAATAAGTCAGCAGGAATGGAGTAAAATCAAAGTCTGGATCTCTAGGTCTTATATCCTTCTTTCTACAATATACACTGCTTCCTAAAGTCCTTAGAATGAAAACAGATTGGATTCAGGAAATCAAGGATATCTCTTTACACTCATAGAGTGTAAACCCACCATAAGGTTATCCTCAGTTGAATTATAATCAGTCCACTTTAAAACACATGCAGGTTAGAAATTTGAGTTTTCAGTTACATGAGAGCACAACAGCCTGGGGCTTGTTGGGGTTGTTGCAAGACTCAAGGCTAATGTGCCTCTAAATCCCTCAAAGGCACATTAGTGGGTAATTACAACAAATACAGGCTAATGGGAGAACCACATCTGTTTTGTTGATGGCTTAGAAAATAATTCTGGGGTAGGAGATTTAGTTAAACTGCTTCTCTCTTTAACCACTCCTTGCCCCAATCCAAACCATACCTGCAAGGGGCCCTTGACCTCATGTATTCATAGGACAAGCACAAACAGGCACATAATGATTCTCATCCCATTTCTAAAATAGCGACCTGGCCAATGATTTTCTGGCTGATGACTTTAGACAGCGCATACATTCTCCTGACCCAGGAAAGGCCATTGAATGTGCCAGGAGGAGAAATGTTATAAATAGATTTTTAGCCATGCTGTCTCCCTATGGACCCAGGTGGTTTTCCAAATGAATTGACAAAAATCCATTTAAGAGAGAGCTTTCTCTGGTTGAATTGATCCTAAGATATCTAGTCTAGGTGCTAATAAAGTGGAACTTTGCAGGTGGTCAAGCCTTTATCTTTTGAGAAGTTCATATAACAGAACTGTCACTTGGAACATAAAGAAACTATCATTAATTTTGAAATGCATGAGGTAATTTAAAATCTGTGCTTATAGGTTTTCCCTATTATATGCTGTAATTCAGTCTCTCTGTGGTAAAGACAATACTCCATGTTCACTAAAGTCCATTTAACCTTTCTCTTCCTGAACATGTTCATTTCCTGGCCTCTTTCCCAATTAGAGTAAACCATATGCCTGGTTCTCACCAATGGGGTGTAGACCTAAGAGTTGTAATCCATTTCCAGATTTGATCCTAGAAATATTACATTTGAACATACAACCCGCTCTTCTGATTCGACAACCATGAAAGCCATATTTTAAGCTCACCTCAAAGAAGATGGAGGCAGCATGAGTCCTTCAGTTCCCACATGGAGGAGAGCTGCCTCTTTTCATCAGACTTTATGTGAATGAGAATCTACTATCTACAGGCCAAGCTTCTGCTGCCATGTGCTGCTTTATGTGATCTAAGTCTCAACTCTAATTTGTCACCACTGGGACCAGCTGCTCTGTGCCCTGCCTTCTGGGTCCCTGACATAGGGCTTTAATGGTCAAAACAAGGGCCAAGCTGTAACTGGCCCTGGGTTCTGAGTCAGGGCTTTGACCCACCATCACCAAGGCCAAGCTGCTGCTGCTGCTCTGTGCCTCACCTTCTGGGTCTTGAGTCACAGATACGACTCGCCATCATTAGGGCTAAGCTGTTGTTGCTCTGTGCCTTGCCCATTGGGGCCAGCATTGAGACTTTGATCCTCAGTCCCCTGGGTGTGCTTCTGCTACACCTGCTACACCTGCAATTTGGCTCTACGCCACTGCTGTACCCTGTCATCTCTGGGCCTATGCCACTGCTGCATTATCTCCCAGTTAAATCCAAAGCCTGAGTCACTGTGGAAGGCCTGAATCACTGTGGCAAGCCCCAGAGATCCAGACCCTGGTTCCATGGAAGATCTGCACTTGGCCACACTTCAGACACTACAGCAAGTGCACCTATGCCCCAGGATACCAGCTCTGCTGCCACTCTGAGTGCCAGCATGCCAAACCTTGCATCTTTAAGGATCACCTCTGCTAGAGCTATGCCTACAAACAAAGAAGAACAGAAGGACTTTACCACTGGGGACAATAATAGCCCTAGCTGCCAGTGCCACCTGAAGAACCTCAGCAGTCTTAGCCACTGAAGTTCCCTGCAGTATTCACTGCCATTGACCTCAGTTGACAGAGCTTCACAGAGACTGGAGACTGTGCTACTGGACCCTCCCCAGAACCAGTGATGCTGCATCCCATCCATCTGGCACCTTTGAAGCCACCTTCAGGTAAAAGTTTTCCCCACCAAAGACAGTTTGAAAGGTTAGAAGTTAATGTCCCCTCAAATATGCAGGCATCAGTGCAAGGCACTACAAACATGAAAAAGAAAATATGATATCACCAAAGCAACACAGTAATTTTCAGTAACTTACCCCAAAGAAAATGGAGATCTGTTACCTGAAAAAGAATTCAAAATCATTATCTTAAGAGAACTCAGCAATTAAAGAGAATACAGAATGACAACTTAATGAACTCAGGAAAACAATAAATGAGCAAAATGAGAAGTCAACATAAAGATAGAAATCATAAAAAAAGAACCAAACCAAAATTCTGAAGTTGAAAAATATAATGAATGAAACTAAAAAGGCAATAAAGATCTTCAACATTAGGTTCTATCAAGCAGAGGAGAGGATTTGTTAACACAAAGACAGATCTGTTGATATTATCCACTTAGAGGAGAAAAAAAGAAATAAAAAACAGTGAAGAAAGCCTATGGTAACTATAGGATACCATCAATAGTAGTGATATTTGCATTATGGGAGGATAAGTGAGAGAGAAAGGAAAGAAAGCATATTTAAAGAAATAATGACTGAAAATGTCTCAAATCTAGAGTGATATATAGCCATCTAGGTACATGAAGCTCAAAGATACCCAAACAGATTCAACCCCAGAAGATCTTCATTGACACATATTATAATGAAATTCTTAAAAAAAGAGAGAGAGAATTATAAAAGTGGCAAAAGTTTGACCTAGAGATGGTAGGTCAAACCTGCAATTCAATGGATTAACACATGGGGGGTGTGGGAAAGGTGATGGACTAGGGGGAGTGAGGGCATATGCTGGGAGGGGGGTGAGTGGCCGGGGAGAGGACAATGGGGGGAAAAGGAGACATATGCAATACTGTAATCAATAAAGAATAAAAAAAAGTCTTATGGCTAGAAGCAGCAATTATTATATAGGATTATGTACAAAGTTCTATGCATACTGTCTATCTACCTACCTATCTTTCTATTTATTTATTAAGATAGAGGTGCAGTGCATGCATTTGTGCATGGTGGGATCCCTTGGCCTGGCTGGTGATTGGAGCAGGGCTAATGGGGGCCGGCTGGCTGGGGAGGGACGGCAGGAGGGCTCCAGGGCTTTCCTGGCCCTCTTGCCCAGTCCCCATTGGCCAGACCCCAGCAGCAAGCTAACCTACCAGTCAGTGCACTTCATAGTGACTGGTCGAGCGGTTGACCAATGTTCGACAGATCAGTCGGACACTTAGCATATTACGCTTTTATTATATAGGATAGTTTTCCAAAACTTTTCAGCTACAGAATTTTAAAATTTTTTTTATCTAAAAATGAAAAAAAGGGTGATGGAAAAAATAAAACAGAATAAAAAAGATCTGATTCTCATTCACATAAGGCTAATCCTAAGGGAACCCAGATAAGGCTATCAGTAGTTTATTTGTTTGTTTGTTTTGTTTGTTTGTTTGTTTTTAATCAGAGATCTTGTAGACTAGGAGACAGTGGAATGATATAGTCAAAGTGCTAAAAGAAAAAAATTGCCAAGCAGAATAATTTTCCTGACAAAATTGTCCTTCAGAAATGGAGAAATACTTTCTCAAACTAACAAAAGCTGAAAGAATTTATCACCACTAGACATGCCTTACAAAAAAAATGCTAAAGGAGTTTTTCAAACTAAAATGAAAGGACACCAATTAGCAACACAAAAATATATTAAAATGTAAAGTTCATTGGTAAAGATAAATACTCTAATATGAACGGTGGTATATATGCACTTTGAACTCTAGCATAGATGTTAAAAGACAATAGTGTTAAAACAACTATAGCTATGATATTTTTTTAATGGAAACACAATATAAAAAAGTAAATTGTGACATCAACAACATAAAGTGTGGAGAGAAGGCAAGTAAATTGTAGAACTTTTTAAATGAAACTTAAATTGTTATTAGCTTAAAATACACTGTTGTAATTATAAGATGTTGTATGAAAGGCTAATGGTAATCACAAAGCAAAAACCTATAAGAGACACACAAGTAATAAAAAGAGCCAAAATATGCCACTATAAAAATAATTCATAAAGAAATAGAGGAAGAAAGGAATAAAAGAGCCACAAATCAATTAGAAGACAATTAATGAAATGGTGATATTAAGTCCTTACCTATCAATAATTAAATTAATCCTTAATTATCAATGATTTAAATTATTCAATTAAAATACATAGGATGCATATGAATTCATAAAAGAGAAGACCCAATTATATGCTGTCTACAAGACACTTACTTAAACTTTGAGGACATTCACAAGCTGAAAGTGAAGTGACAGAAAAAAATATCCCATGCAAATGGAAACCAAAAGGCAACAGAGGTAGCTATACCTATATCAGACAAAATAGCCTTTAAATCAATAGCTGTAATAAGAGACAAATATGTTAATGTTAAAGGGGTCAATTTATCAAGAGGATATATAGCAATTGTAAGTTATACATATACAATATTGGAACACTTAAATATATTAAATAATTATTAACACCTCTGAGGACAGAAATAGATAGCAATATCACAATAGCAAGGGATTTCATTACAGTACCCCATTTTCAACAATATGTAGTTCATACAAAGTCAGAAAGGAAATAAAGAACTTGAATGTCACTGTAGACCAAAAAGACCTAACAGACATAACAGAACATTACATCTGACAGCAGCAGAACACACATTCTTCTCAAGCATCATGGGACATTCTCCAGGATAGATCATATTTTGGCCACAATACAAGTGTTAACAAATTTGAGATTAAAATTATATCAAGGATCTTTTTTGGCCACAGTGGTATAAAAGTGGAAATCAATAACAGGAAGAAATCTGGAAGATTCAAAATATGTAGAAACTAAACACACTCTTTAACAAACAATGGGTCAAAGAAGAAATAAAAAGGGCAATCAAAATACATCTTATGAAAAATGAAATGTGCCGAAACCGGTTTGGCTCAGTGGATAGAGCGTCGGCCTGCGGACTGAAAGGTCCCGGGTTCGATTCCGGTCAAGGGCATGTACCTGGGTTGTGGGCACTTCCCCAGTGGGGGATGTGCAGGAGGCAGCTGATCGATGTTTCTCTCTCATCGATGTTTCTAACTCTCTATCTCTCTCTCTTCCTCTCTGTAAAAAAATCAATAAAATATATTAAAAAAGAAAAGAAAAAAAAAAGAAAAATGAAATGTAAACAAAACATACTAAAATTTATGAGGAGTGCAAAAGCAAATCTAGAAGGAAGTTTATAGTTATAAACATATATATTTAAAAAAAGAAAAATCTCAAATAACAACCTAACCTTACACCTCAATGAACTTGAAAAAGAAGAACAAACAACCTTGGCCAGTGTGGCTTAATGGTTGAGTTTCATCTGGTCAGGGCCCATGCCTGGGTTTCGGGCTCTATCTTCAGTAGGGAGCGTGCAGAAGGCAGCTGATCTCTCTCTCTCTCCCTTTCTCTCTCTCTCTCTTTCCCTTTCTCTTTCTCTAAAATCAGTAAAAACATATTTTAAAAAATAAAAGAAAAAAAGAGAACAAACTAAATCCAAAATTATCAGAAGAAAGGAACTAATAAAGCTTAGCGCAGGAATAAATGTAGTAAGACTAGAAAGACATCATAAAATATCTGAAATTAAGAGTTGGTCTCTTGAAGAGATAAACAAAACTGATAAACCCTTAGCTAGATCAATAAAAAAAGAGAGGTGACTCAAATAAATAAAATTATAGACAAAAGAGAAGACATTAAAACTGATACCACAAGTATATAAAGAATCATAAAATACTATGGAAATTATATGCCAATATTAGAAAATTTAGAAAAATAGATTAATTCCTAGAAATATACAACTTACCAATGCTGAATTATGAAGCAATACAAAATCTGAACAGACCAATAATGAGCAAGGAAATTGAATCACTAATAAAAAATCTTTCAACAAATAAGCCCAGGCTCAGATGGCTTTACTTGTGAGTTCTTCCAAATATTTAAAGAATAATTAATACCAATCTTTCCAAACTTTTGCAGAATATTCAAGAGGAAGTAATGCTTTAAAATTTGTTTTATGAGGCTAGTATTATACAGATACTAAAGTCAGACAAGTATACTACAAGTAAAGAAAATTACAGACCAATATTCTTCATGAACACAGATACAAAAATCCTCAACAAAATACCAGCAAAATAAAATTTAAGAGCACATTATACCATGATCAAGTGGGATTTACCCCATAATGCAAGATTGTTCAACCTGTGCAAATTAATAAATGTGACATACCACCTGAGCAGAATGAATGATAAAAAATGTATGAGATATATGAGCACTTCAATAGATGCAGAAAAAAAATTTGATAAAGTTCAGCATTGTTTCATGATAAAAACTCTCAGCAAATTAGGTATAGGAGAAATGTATCACAAAGTAATAAAGGCCATATATTACAAGCTAACAGCTAACATCAGAGACTTAATGGTGAAAAATTAAATCCTCTAATATCAGGAGCAAGACAAGGATGTCCACTCTTGGCATTTCTAATCAACACAGTGCTGAAAGTCTCAGTCAGCAATTGCTCAAGAAAAAGAAATAAAAAGCATCCAAACTGGAAAGGAAGAATTAAAGTCATCGCTCTTTGTAGACAACATGATCTTAAATATAGAAAACCCTAAAGACTCCACCAAAAAAATTGATAGAACTGAAAAAATTCAGTAAATTTACAGGATACAAAATCAACACAAAAATAAGTTGCATTTCCATACATTAACAATGAACTATCTGAAAAGGAAATTAAGAAAGAAATTCTATTACAAGATCATTGAAAACAGTAACATACTATGGGAACCATGCCAGGTCCCCAGATAGTCAAGGCCGGCGGAAGCACAGAGGCCTTGTTATCACTACACCAGAATGACCAAAGGCCACTCTGCCTAAATGGAATGTTCAAGGACTCTGAGCCTGGGATTCCTAATCAGGCCAAGATACCATGAGCGGGTGCAAGGACACACGGTACACTGTGCCCTTCAGTAGCCAATATGATTGATATAACTATTGGCACGAAGCCTTCTTTGTCTAAAAAATATAAAAATAGGTTGCTGACCAGATAGTTGGCTGGACTAGGCTGGAGTGAGAAGAAGTCTGCTGGAGTATGGAGAGAGATCAGCTAGCATGAGGTATATGAAGAAGTCTGCTAGAGAGAGCAGCTGGGCAGGAGAGACAGGAGAAGCTGCTGAGCCAGAAAGCTCAGGTACTGCTACGATGTGAGATGGTGAGTCTAGGAGGCAGTGTGTGGCTGCTCAGATAATAGCTGTGGGTACGGAGACTGATGCTGCTTTATGGAAAAGATATATGTTTACCAGCTGGTGTCTGGCTGCCTGCCTGTATGGACTTTGCTGGGAGGACTATTCTTGTCTGATGGCTACATGGCCACTGGTTTCAGCAATAAAGATTCAGTCTTATATACCCACGACTTCTCATGGTTTCTCCGTCTAAGACTTGGCATCCTAGGAGGTCCAGCCCCAGGCAGAGGGGCTTGGCCTCAACGCCTGTTACTAGTGAGCAGAGGATAAAGGAGAAACCTGGACTAAGTTCCCAACAGTTAGTACAGTGGGCAGGGTTCAAGCAAGAACCAGCCCTGGCATAGTTGGATAGAAGAATTTAGAATACATGGACTCACAGTCACTCAGAGATACTCAGAACAACTCAGAGCACCTCATGGAGGGCTCTGTCCTTGCTCTGACACATTTTTAGGAATAAATCTCACCAAGGAAGTGAAAAGCTTGTAGACTGAAAATGACAAGACATTGATGAAAGGAATTGAAGAAGACACAAATAAGTGGACAGATATCTTATGTTTATGGCTTGGAAAAATTGATATTGTTTAAAATTCCATGTTACCCAAAGTGTTCTACAGAGTCAACACACTCTGTTAAAATTCCAATGGCATTTTTCATAGTAATAAAAGAAGTGATCCTGAAATTTACATAGAACCATAAAGACCCCGAATAGCCATCATACTTTCTGATATCAAACTATATTAAAAGCCTATAGTAAAACAGTATGGTACTGGCATAAAAACAGGCACATAGACCAGTGGAACAGAAGAGAAGATCCAGCAATAAACCCACACATACCTGATCAATTAATTTATGACATAGTAGCTAAAAACACACTGGAGAAAGAATACTCTCTTTAATAAATGGTGTTAGGAAAACTGGATATTCACATGTGAAAGAATGAAACCAGACCCCTATCTTATAAAACTTACAAATATGAACTCAAAATGGACTAAAGACTTAAATGTAAGACCTGAAATTGTAAAACTCCTAGAAAAAAAAGGCAGTAAGCACCTTGGCATTGATGTTGGCAATGATTTTTAAGATAAGACACCAAAACAAAACAAAAAAGAAACAGGTGGGACTGCATCAAACTAAGAAACTTCTGCACAGCAAAGGAAACAATCAATAAATTGAAAGGCAACCTATAGAATGGGAGAAAATATTTGCAAACCAAATATCTGACAAGGGGTTAATATTGAAAATACATAGAATCTCATAAAACTCAATAGCAACCCCACACCAAATCCAAATAAAAAATGGGCAGATAACCTAAGTAGACATTTTTTCCAAAGAAGACATAGAAATGGCCAATGGGTACATGAAAAGGTGCTCAATATAATTAATTATGAGGAAAATGCAAATCAAACCCCCTATGAAATATCACCCCACACCTGTTAGGATGACTATTATTAAAAAGACATGAGTTTACAAATGGAGATGAAGATGTAGAGAAAATGGACCCTATGTACTGTTGGTGAGAATGTAAATTCATACAATCACTATGGAAAACAGTATGATGGTTCCTCAGCAATCCCATTGCTGGGTATATATCTGAAGAAAATGAAATCAATATTTCAGAGAGATATCTGCACTCCCATGTTCATTCCAGCATTATTCACAATAGCCAAAATAAGGAAATAAGAAAACAAACTAAAACTAAATGTCCTTTCATGAATAAATGTGTACACACACACACACACACACACACACACAGAGGAATATTATTCAGACATAAAAAGGAAGGAGGGGGATATAGAATGTCAGCTGAATAGGCAACAGTGTCACACACCTCCTAGGGCCAGCCCAGAAAAGCAACTAAATTGGAGAACATCCACCCTGAATTAACAAGTTAGACACAGCTGAGGAGACAATTTTCAATAAGGAAGGGCAGAGGATGCCTAGAGAACACCACTTGCCAGCCATAACCTTCATGGAACCACCACCGTGTCCCAGCAGTGAGTGGCACAGTACCTCCAAGCAGGCTCCCAGACATCTGCAGGGAGCATGCACCACCAGAGTGAGCTTCTGCACCAGGCATCCTCACAAGCCAGCTGGGACCCAGCATCCTAGGATCTGGCTCCAAGACCCTGCAGTGACTGCAAGGTAGGGGGGACCCTGTGCCCCATTCTCACTATGGACTCCAGAACCATGCTGATAGCCTGACCCAGTGCCACCCAGTGTCCGCTCTACCTCGAGCCCTGGGACTTGTTTCCTCGGCAACTCAGAGCAACCCAGAGCACACCCTATGCTGGGCCATAGGGGAGTAGGGACTGTGTGACCAAGAGCAACTTGTGTGACCCAGAGCAACAGGTGCCCACTTCACCCAGTCCTGCTGGACAGCCCTGCTGGGGTGACCTGGAACAACCCACGTCTGTTTCACCCCATCCCAGGATGGATGACCCAGAACAACCCAGCACACACCTCACTCAGGCCTCAGGGGAGCTCTGACTGTGTGACCCAGAGCAACCTGAACCCACTTCTCCCTGGCCTCTGGGACAGTCCTACAGGGGCTACCCAGAGCATCCAAGCACACACTTCACTTGGGACCACAGGAGAGTGCTGCCAAGGTGACCCAAAGCAAGCCTGTGTGCCAAGCCAGAGGCCACAGGACTGTGCAACAAGTGTGCCAGAGGGACCTAGGTACCACCTTACCATGGGTGCCGGGGCCACACAGTACATTGTATGCCAGAGGGCTCTGGGTCTTCAAGGGAGTCACACACAGGAAGAACTGTGCACATGCTCCCCTCCCTCCACCCAGAGCATCTGAAGCAGACAACTAAAGGACCAGATCCTTGGGAGAAGGGGATACAACTCAGAGCAGAGACAATAAAGGCATGAGACTCAAGGAAGATCTAGCCTCTGGTCTAACAATTTCCAGACCATTGTCCTGATAGTGTCTTCAAACTCTCAAACCCCAAGCAGGGTGCACAGGGCCTAAAAGAGACAACAAAAATGGGGAGACAAAGTAATGACCCTCCTCAGGAAAGAAAACAAGGAATCACCAGAAAAGGAACTAAATTAAATGGAGGCATAAAATATGTCAGAAAAAGAATTCAGAGTAAGGGTAATACAGTTCATAAACCGTATGGAGGAGAAAATCAACAACTTATGTAAGAATCAAGAGGAAATTAAAAATGATATAGCTTCAATAAAAACCATAGTGGAAGGGAGGAGAAACTAAGATGGCGGCATAGATAAACACCGGGAAATTGCTGCCTCCCACAACAATTGAAAAATCTTCTAGGAACACAAAATGGACATCATCCAGAACTACAGGAAGGCTGGCTGAGTGTAAATTCTACAACTAGAAGGAAAGAAAAGCACACTGAGAACCAGAGGAGCTGCGGAAGTAAAGTGCAGAGGTACGGGGGCTCGCGCTTGCGGAAAGGGGCTGGCACCTGAGGACGCGGCTGTCTTTTTGAATCTAGAGGGAGTCACAAGCTCCCGATGGCTCTGAACTCTGGTTTCGGGAAGTTTCTGGGGACCCAGGACTCATACGGGGAGAAACTGGACTGTCTGGCAGCGGGCGAACTTGAGGGCAGCTTTGCCTCAGAGGTGCTTGCAGCCATTACCTGGACACTGAGACGCGCGACTCCTTAGGGCAGGGCTAAGGATCCGCCATAGCTGCTTGCTCTGCCCTTTGATTCCTTGAGACCCCGCCCCACCCAGGCTGTGGCAAAGGCTTTTGCATATGAATGCCCCGGGCCTTTGCAACCTGATAATTACCTAACTGCAGCCGGGCCAGACAGACCCAGAACTTCCAAGAGAAGGCCCAAGGTCCCACAGCGGCTTGCATTGCTTCACACTGAGCCTCATCAGGGCACCTCCAAACTCCAAAAAAAGGAAGGGGAATCTGCAGTTCTCTTCGTAGCTCCTGCTGTGTAACCTCAGGCAGAGGCTAAATTAGCACCTCCTTAGATCCAAGAGCCAGTGTACCCAGTGGTCAGAGGGGGACCATCCAGATTACAACTCCTCAGATCCATAAGGGACACACTCAGGGTGCAGACTCAGTGAGCAACAAAACCCCACTGAAGCAAGTCTTGCCCCAGAAGGGTGACTCCAGCACAGAAGTTCTCCCACTGCAGACACAGCTGATTCTCACTGCCAATTGGCCTGGAGGTCAATTCCTCCCAGTGATCCTACAACAACCAAGGCATAACTGCAACAAGACTGTGCACAAAGCCCACAAGGGGGTGCACCAAGAGTGTCCACCCCAGGTAACTGGGGAGGCTGAGACACTGGACCCTACAGGACACCTAGCACACAAAGCCACTCTATCAACACAGGGAAGCAGCCAAAATGCGGAGACAAAGAAACAGGTCACAAATGGCAGAAATGGAGGAAAGCAAACGACTGGATATAGAGTTCAAGGCCATGTTTATAAGGTTTTTCAAGAATTTTATGGAAACCGCCGATTAATTTAGTGAGTCCCTCAATAAGTATAGTGAGACCCTGGAGGACATGAAAAAGGACCAACTAGAAATTAAGCATACACTGACTGAAATAAAGAATAATTTACAGAGATCCATCAGCAGACAAGAGGATGCCAAGAATCAAGTCAAAGATTTGAAATACAAAGAAACAAAAAATACCCAACCGAAAAAGAAAAAAGAAAAGAGATTCCAAAAATATGAAGATAGTGTAAGGAGCCTCTGGGACAACTTCAAGCCTACCAACATCAGAATTATAGGGGTACTAGAAGAAGAAAGAGGGCAAGATATTGAAAACCTATTTGAAGAAATAATGACAGAAAACTTCCCCTACCTGGTGAAAGAAATAGACTTCTAAGTCCAGGAAGCGCAGAGAACCCCAAACAAAAGGAATCCAAAGAGGACCACACCAAGACACATCATAATTAAAATGCCAAGAGCAAAAGACAAAGAGAGAATCTTAAAAGCAGCAAGAGAAAGACAGTCAGTTACCTACAAGGGAGTACCCATACGACTGTCCCCTGATTTCTCAACAGAAACTATGCAGGCCAGAAGAGAGTGGCAAGAAATATTCAAAGTGATGAATAGCAAGAACCTGCAACCAAGATTACTTTATCCAGCAAAGCTATCATTCAGAATAGAAGGTCAGATAAAGAGCTTCACGGATAAGAAAAAGCTAAAGGAGTTCATCACCACCAAACCAGCATTATATGAAATGCTGAAAGGTATTCTTTAAGAAGAGAAAGAAGAAAAAGGAACTCTTACCATTTGCCACAGCATGGATGGAACTGGAGAGCAGATAAATACCACATGATCTCACTCATTTGTGGAATATAATGAGCAACATAAACTGATGAACAAGGACTGATCCAGAGACGGAGAGGCATTGATTGGACTGTCGGGCCTTGGAGGGAAGGTAGGGGAGGGTGGGGGTAAGGGGGAAAGATCAACCAAAGGACTTACATGCAAGCATATAGGCCTAACCAATGGACAGGGACAACGCGGGGGGGGGGGGGGGGGGTTGGTGAGGGCATGAGGGGGGGGTAGAGGGTAACGTGGGGACAAGGACACATGTAATATCTTAATCAATAAAAAATATATTAAAAAATAAAAAACCACAGTGGAAGGTTTCAACAGTAGTCTAGAAGAAGCTGAGGACTGAATTAGTGAGTTTGAAGATAGAGCAGAAAAACACCCCAATCTGAACAGCAATTGCAGAAAAATTTAGAAAGCAGGAGGAGAGACTAAGGGAGCTTTGAGACAACATGAAATGAAGTAACATACGTATAATAGGGGTGCCAGATGGACAAGAAGTGGAGCAAGGATTAGAAAACCTATTTAAAGAAATAATGACAGAAAACTTCCCTGATCTGGGGAAGAAAAATGTCACACAAACCCAGAGAGTACCAAACAAGATGAACCCAAAAAGATCCACACCAAGGCATGTCATAATTATGCTGGAAAATGTTAACGACAAAGAGAGAATCTTAAAAACTGTAAGAGAGAAACAGAAAGTTAACTACAAAGGATCTTCTATTAGATTATCAAATGATTTCTCAACAGAAGCATATCAGGCCAGAAGGGAATGGAATGAAGTATACAAAGTGATGCAAAGCAAGAGACTGAACCCAAGAATACTCTATCCAGTAAGGCTATCATTCAAAATTGAAGGGGAAATCAGGAGTTTCACAGACCAAAAACCCAAAAAAACCCCAAAAAACTATGGGAGCTTATCACTCCTAAGCCAGCAATGCAAGAAATGCTAAAGGGGGGTGTTGTAAAAAGAAGAAATAGGAAGGGAAGAAGGAACACAGGCACAAAGAATAAAAATGGCTACAAACAAGTACCCATCAATAATAACCTTAAATGTAATTGGACTACATGCTCCAATCAAAATACATAGAGTGGCTGAATGGATAAGAAAACATGACACATATATATGATGTCTACAAGAGACCCACCTCAGAACAAGGGACTCACACAGACTGATAGTGAAAAGATGGAAAATACTTTTTAGGCAAATGGAAATGAAAAAAAGCTGGGGTAGCAATACTTATATCTGACAAAATAAATCTCAGAGTGAAGGCCATAACAAGAGATAAGGAAGGCCACTTCATAATACTAAAGGGATTGATACAACAAGAGGATACAACTCTGGTAAAAATATATACCCAATGAAGGAGCACACATATGCATAAAAAACTTCAGGAAGATATCAACGGAGAGATTGACAGCAATACAATCAAAGTAGGGGATTTTAATACCCCATTGACATCACTGGATAAATACTCTAGACAAAAAATCATCAAAGAAACAGCAATCCTAAATGACTCACTAGATCAGATGGACTTAATCAACATCTTCAGAACATTTTACCTCAAAGCTACAGAATATACATTCTTCTCAAGTACACATGAAACATTTTCAAAGATAGACCACATATTGGGACACAGACAAAGTCTCCTCAAATTCAAGAAGATTGAAATCATATCAAGCATCTTCTCAGGTCATAATTGAATTCAATTAGAAATCAACTACAATAAAAAAATTAAAAATTAAAACACTTGGAGGCTAAATGGCATGTTATTAAAGAATGATTGCATTACCAAAGAGAGCAAAGAAGAAATAAAAAACACCCTGGAATCAAATGACAATGAAAACACAACAATTCAAAACCTAAGGGACACAATGAAAGCAGTCCTTAGAGGGAAGTTCATAGCATTACAGGCCTACCTCAAAAAAAAAAAAAAAAAGACACATACAAAAAAACTGCTAATAAATTATCTAGCTCTACAAGTTAAGGAATTAGAAAGAGAGCAACAAGAAAAGCCCAGGGTGAGCAGAAGGAAGGAAATAAAGATCAGAGTGGAAATAAATGACATAGAGACCAAAAAAACAAACAAAAAACCCCCCACAAAAGTTCAATAAAACCAAGAGCTGATTCTTTGAAAGGGTAAGCAAGATGGATGAACCTCTTGCCAGGCTCACCAAGAAGCAAAGAGAGAGGACCCAAATAAACAAAATCAGAAATGAAACAGGTGAAATAACAAAAGACCCCACAGTAATACTATACAAAATACTATGAACAACTCTATCCCAACACTGGTCAACCTAGAAGAAATGAACATATTGCTAGGAAAATATGATTGTTCCAATCAGGAAGAATCAAAAAATTTGAATAGACCGATAACTATGGAGGAAATTGAAGCAGTAATCAAATAACTTCCAGCAAACAAAAGCCCTGGACCAGCCAGCTTCACAGGGAGTTTACCAAACATTCAAAGACTAAAACCTATCCTCCTCAAACTATTCCAAAAAATTCTAGAGGAAGGCACACTTCCAAGCTCTTTCTATGAAGCCAGCATTACCCTAATCCCAAAACCAGATAAAAACACTGCAAAGAAAAAGAATTATGGGCCAACATCTCTGATGAACATCGATGCTAAAATCCTAGAAAATTGAATCCAGCATTACATTAGAAAGATCATACACCATGACCAAGTGGGATTTATTCTGAGGATGCAAGGATGGTACAATATCTGCAAATCAATAAACGTGATACATCACATAAACAAATTGAGAGATAAAAACCACATAGTCATATCAATCAATGCAGAAAAGACATTTGATAAAATCCAACACCCTTTCTTGATAAAAACTCTCAGCAAGGTAGGAATAGAAGGATCATACCTCAACATAATAAAAGCTATATATGACAAACCCACAGCCAACATCATAATCAAGGGGCAAAACTAAAACCATTTCCTTTAAGAACAGGAACAAGGGATGCCCACTTTCACCACCCCTTTCAACATAGTATTGAAAGTGCTAGCCATAGCAATCAGTCAAGAAGAATAAATAAAAGGCATCCAAATTGGAAAAGAAGAAGTAAAACTGTCATTAGTTGCAGATGACATGATATTGTACATAGAAAGCCCTAAAGATTCCATGAAAAAACTACTAGACTTAATAAATGAATCAGCAATGTAGCAGGATACAAAATTGACACCCAGAAATCTATGGCTTTTTTTATACACCAATAATGAACTCACAGAAAGAGAAACAACAACAAAAATCTCATTTACCATTGCACCAAAAAAAATTAAGATACCCAGGAATAAACAACTTAGCAAAGGATGTAAAAGACTTGCACTCAGAAAGCTACAGGACATTGAAAAAAGAGATAGAGGAAGATATAAACAAATGGAAGAATACACCATGTTCATGGATAGACTGTGATGTTGGTAGAGTCAACATCATTAAAATGTCCATACTCCCGTCAAAACTGGTTTGGCTCAGTGGATAGAGCGTCAGCCTGCGGACTGAAGGGTCCCAGGTTTGATTCCGGTCAAGGGCATGTACCTGGGTTGCGGGCACATCCCCAATAGGAGATGTGCAGGAGGCAGCTGATCGATGTTTCTCTCTCATCGATGTTTCTAACTCTCTATCTCTCTCCCTTCCTCTCTGTAAAAAAAATCAATAAAATATATTTAAAAAAAATGTCCATACTCCCCAAAACAATCTATAGATTTAATGCAATCCTCATTAAAATATAAACGACATATTTCGCAGACCTAGAAAAACTCTCCAAAAGTTCATCTGGAATAAAAAAAAAGACCCAGAAAACTGCAGCAATCTTGAGAAAGAAGAACAAAGTTGGAGGGATCAAGATATCAAGCTATATTATAAAGCCACTGTTCTCAAAACTGCCTCGTACTAGCACAAGAACAGACATATAGACCAATGGAAAAGAACAGAGAACTCAGAAATCAACACAAGCCATTATGCTTAATTAATATTTGACAAAGGAAGCAAGAGCATACAATGGAGTCAAGACAGTCTTTTCAATAAATGGTGTTGGGAAAATTCGACAGATACATGCAAAAAAAAAAATGAAACTAGACCACCAACTTACACAATACACAAAAAATAAATGCAAAATGGATAAAGGACTTAAACATAAGATGGGAAACCATAAAAATCTTAGAAGAATCCATAGGCAACAAAATATCAGACATATGTTATAGCAATATCTTTACCGATACAGCTCCTATGGCAAAGGAAACTAAGGAGAAAATAAAAAAATGGGACTACATCAAAATAAAAAGCTTCAGCATGCAAAAGAAACCATCAACAAAACAGCAAGAAAGCCCACTGCACGGGAGAACATATTTGCCAATGTTATATCAGATAAAGACCTAATCTTCAAAATTTATAGGGAACTCATACATCTTAACAAAAGGAAAATAATCCAATCAAAAACTGGGCAAAGGACTTAAACAGACACTTTTGGAAAGTGGACCTACAGAAGGCCAAGAGAAATATGAAAACATGCTCAAAGTCACTAATCATCTGAGAGATGCAAATCAAAATGACAATGACATACCATCTCATACCTGTCAGAATAGCTATCATCAACAAATCAACAAATGACAAGTGCTGGCGAGGATGTAGAGAAAAAGAAACCCTCATGCACTGCTAGTGGGAATGCAGACTGGTGCAGCCACTGTGGAGAACAGTATGGAGTTTCCTCAAAAACTAAAAATGAAACTCCCATTTGACCGTATAATCCCAGTTCTAGTAATACTAGCATATCCCAAAAAATCAGAAACACCAATCAGAAAGGACATATGCACCCCTATGTTCATAGTAGCACAATTTACAATAGCTAAGATTTGGAAACAACCTAAGTGCCCATCAGCAGATGAGTGGATTAGAAAACTATGGTACATCTACACAATGGAATACTATGCTGCTGTAAAAAAATGAATTCTTTCCATTTGCAACAACATGGAGATCATTACGCTAAGTGAAATAAGCCAGTCGGAGAAAGATAAATATCACATGATCTCACTCATTTGTGGAATATAATGAACAATATAAACTGAAGAACAAAATTTGATCCAGAGACAGAGTGAGAAGCATGGAATCAACCATCAAACTTCAGAGGATAGCTGGGGTGCTGGGGTAAGAGATCAACCAAAGGACTTGTATGGGTGCATATAAGCATAACCAATGGACTCAGACACTAGGTGGCTGAGGGCATGTGCTGGGGGTGTAGGGGTGGCCAGGGAGAGGTCAATGGGGAAAAAAGTAGACATGTAATACTATATGTAATCCTTTAAACAATAAAGAATAAGATTGAAAAGGAAAAAAAAAGGGAAGGAAATTCTGCCATCTGTGACAACAAGGATGAAACTGAAGGGCATTATGTTAATCCTATATAATAAAAGCCTAATATGCTAAGTGTTCGGTGGTCTGGTCATCCATTCAAACAATTAAAGTATAATATGCTAATGATATGCTAAGGTCACTCAGCTGCTCGCTATGACATGCACTGACCACCAGGGGGCAGATGC
This sequence comes from Myotis nattereri, assembly GCF_964212035.1. NCBI lineage: Eukaryota > Metazoa > Chordata > Mammalia > Chiroptera > Vespertilionidae > Myotis > Myotis nattereri. The sequence continues at coordinate 97,525,418 of NC_138075.1, forward strand.
TCTGACTGGTAGGTTAGCTTGCTGCTGGGATCTGGCCAATCTGGACTGAGCAAGATGGGTGAGACACGCCCTGGAGCCCTCCCATAGTCCCTTCCTGGCTGGCCAACCTCCCATGTCCCTCCCTGGTCCTCATCGTGCACTGGTCCTACGTCCAGTCTGTCCTGCATCCTCTCATACTCTGGGACCCCTTGGGGGATGTTGGAGAGCTGGTTTCGGCTTGATCCCACAGGCCAGGCCGAGGGACCCCACTGGTGCACGAATTTGTGTACTGGGCTTCTAGTTGAAATATAAGACCAATAGAGAAAGACAAATATTGCATGGTATCAACAATATGTGGGAATCTGAAAAGAAAAATAAAGCAAATTCCATAGAAAAAAACACCAAATTGATTATAATGGTGGCCTCTGGAAAGTGGATTGGGATGGGTTTTGGAGTAATTACAGGAACTTAGCTTTATCTGTATTCTTTGCTTTTCTGTGAAATATAGTCATGTAATTATGCATTTAAATTTTGTAGCATTAAAAACTTTATTGGAGGTTTGATAGGTTTCATTTGTGCCTTAATCAAAGCAAACTGGTGCTCTTGGCAAGGTCAGTACTTAATAAGTACTAACTAGCCTTCTAAGTTTAGCTGAAAACACATAAAAAAAGGATAAGGGAGAACATAATGAAAATTTGACTTTTTTTTTGTTTTGTATAATTCTCCCAGGTATTTAATATTATTAGGTGCCACAGTAGAAATCCTCTTAAGCCAATATAATTGAAACTATTAGTGGGTCAGTCATTAAAAAATAATAAGGAAAACATTTAAAATGTTACATATATATTTAAAACCATTTTAAATTAAAAATCTATAAATAAACATATTCATTCACTAAGTTTTGATGCAGAATTGAGGCCTTTGCTAAAATTATGGGTCCTCTACGGGGGATCTATCATCTTACTTGCAAAACATACTCCTCTGAAACATCATGTTTCTTTTCCAATTTTTTCTTTCTTTACTCATGACCCACCCACACATAAATATGTTGATTTCTATGCTAAGCACTCATCTGGACACAGGGGATCGGATTAATAAACAAGAGGTGCTGTCTTCACAAGAAACCTATAATCTCAATCTAGAAGAGCAGAGTAAAACACACACTGAAGTTCAATAGAAAGGAGAATGATTCAGATGGAGGGGGATAAATATCGCAAGAGACACAAATGTAGGCTGCAAGGGTTTGAGGAAAAAGAAATGGGCGTTCTTTGAGCACCTACTATGTTCTAGATCAGTGATGGCGAACCTTTTGAGCTCGGCATGTCAGCATTTTGAAAAACCCTGACTTAACTCTGGTGCCTTGTCACATATAGAACTTTTTTGATATTTGCAACCATAGTAAAACAAAGACTTATATTTTTGACATTTATTTTATATATTTAAATGCCATTTAACAAAGAAAAATCAACCAAAAAAATGAGTTCACGTGTCACCTCTGACACGTGTGTCATAGGTTCGCCATCACTGTTCTAGATACTGTACTGACATGTGCAATTCCAGACTCAATCCTTGTTTAGCTCCGAAGGCATGCTCCAGGGAATCTTATCATCATTACAAAGCAAGCAAAGGGGACAAGATAAGCTCTTGTTCCTCATTAGTTCTGTCACATGACTTGGTGCTTATGTCATTTTAAGGGGACTGAATATGAACTTTGAAATATATTATAAAATATCCCCATAAAATTTTTAAATTAAGGCCTTTTATGGCATATTGATGATGACTTTCACATGTGTTTAATTAGATGTGGAAATAAATTTTTTTTTAAATATTGGAAATGAGGAAATAACAGTAGGTGAACAAAAAACACTTTGGTTGGGACTTTTTTCTTTTTAAAAAATTCACAGCAGCTGTATTCTTTTATTTTTATTTTTTTTGTTCTTGTTCTGTTGCTTTGCTGCTGCAGCTTTAGACAAATCCAAACCATGGCACTGACTTATTGTGACTGATACAGAATTTTCCTATGCAATCTAAAGGGGTCAGAGACATAAATATGATGCTAAAATCTTTAAGCCCAACTGAAAGAAGAACGGAATAACCATCAGCTGGATGAGAGCAGAGGTTTAAAGTGATCTCCACCTTGGCTGCTGTCAAAATCGCATGTGTCCCTGGCCATACCTCCAGCTAATTAGACCAAGATCTGTCATGGTGGGATGGGCCTTTAGTACTTCTTAAAGTTCCAGGTGATCCCAATGGACAATCATTGTTAAGGAATACTTCTAGACAAGTGCTATTTAAGCTCTAATCTTCACATTAATCCCCCAGATGTTGTTAAAATGCACATTCTGATTCAGCAGGGGGTGGGGTCGAGGCCTGAGATTCTGCATTTCTGACAAACTCCAAGGAGATGCTAGTGCTGCTGGTTCGTGGAGCACACTTCGTGCATCCAGGGTCTAAGTGAAATGTTTCTTAGGGTGAGGTGTAGACCCTGAGTCAGAATGACTGGGGGGTGAGGGAGTACTTACTAAATAGCAGATTCTGGGCCCTAGCCTAGACTCCCTCAATTAGAATCAGCGGGGAGGTTTTATTTTCTGTGTTGAGTTTTTTGTAATATTCCTGCTTATGTCCAAACATCCCATCCTCTCTCTTTCCTGATTGTAACTTAATTGGTTTAGTCTGGGGCCAGGCTAAACCAATTTTAGTTCATGGAGCTGTCCAGGTGATTCTAGTGTGCAGTCAGACCTGAGAACCCTGGATCAGGGCAGTGGTTCCCACGCTATCCTAACCACTGGAAGCATCTGGAAAACTAAAAACTCCTAGTGCCTGGGTGCCACCCTCAGAGACTGGGATTTCATGATTCTGGGCTGTGGCCTAGGTGCTTGAAAAGTTTCCCAAGTAATTCAAATGGACAGACAAGCTTGAGAACCACTGATATCTGTATGTGAGCATCTTGTCTGGGTGGCTCTTATGCATGTTAAAGCTTGAGAGCCTCTGGTCTGGAAGGAGTCAAAGTCAGCTCTTTCATTAGTATTAAGGAGAAAGTGCCTGCAAGAACCTCAGTTACAATTCTATGAGCAGTCTTAGAACTATGACTAAATCTTCAAATGTGCTTGATTCACTAAATGTAGGAGGAGGCAGGGAAACAACAGAAAGGTAAAGTAGGAGGCAAAATGATACACGTGCTTTAGCCTTTCCGAAAGGATCAACTTCTTGTATGGCCTAACTGTTGGATTGCTAGGAGAATTTACATGATAGAAGATTATAGCAGTCCCTAGGTCATATGCTCCAAGACCCCCAAGTGGATGCCTTAAACCATGGTCAGTACAGAACCCTAAACATATCATGTTTATTTGGATACGTACATACCTGTGATAAAGTTTAATTGATAAAATTGGCACAGTAAGAGATTAACAACAGCTACTAATATTATAAAACAATTATAACAATGTACTGTAATAAAAGTTATGTAAATGTGCTGTTTCTCTCTCTCTAAAACTGATCTGATAACTGAGACTGCTACTAAGTGGCTGATGGGTGGGGAGCATGTACACTGTGAGACGCTGGATGAGAGGATTCCCATCCCGGGCAAGATGGAGCAGGATGGTGTGAGCTTTTTTTTTTTTTTTTTTTTTTTAATTAAATCTTTATTGTTCAGATTATTACATTTGTTCCTCTTTTTTCCCCCCATAACTCCCCTCCTCCCAGTTCCCGCCCCACCATCCGCCCTCACTCCCCACCCACTGTCCTCATCCATAGGTGCACGATTTTTGTCCAGTCTCTTCCCGCATCTCCCACACCCCTTTCCCCCCCAAGAATAGTCAGTCCATTCCCTTTCTATGTCCCTGATTCTATTATAATCACCAGTTCATTCTGTTCATCGGATTATTTATTCACTTGATTCTTAGGTTCACTTGTTGATAGATGCATATTTGTTGTTCATAATTTGTATCTTTACCTTTTTCTTCCTCTTCCTCTTCTTAAAGGATACCTTTCAGCATTTCATATAATCCTGGTTTGGTGGTGATGAACTCCTTTAGCTTTTCCTTATCTGTGAAGCTCTTTATCTGACCTTCAATTCTGAATGATAGCTTTGCTGGATAAAGTAATCTTGGTTGTAGGTTCTTGGTATTCATCACTTTGAATATTTCTTGCCACTCCCTTCTGGCCTGCAAAGTTTCTGTTGAGAAATCAGCTGACAGTCGTATGGGTATTCCCTTGTAGGTAACTGAGTTTCTTTCTCTTGCTGTTTTTAAGATTCTCTCTTTATCTTTTGCTCTTGGCATTTTAATGATGATGTGTCTTGGTGTGGTCCTCTTTGGATTCCTTTTGTTTGGGGTTCTCTGTGCTTCCTGGACCTGTAAGTCTATTTCTTTCACCAGGTGAGGGAAGTTTTCTGTCATTATTTCTTCAAATAGGTTTTCAATATCTTGCTCTCTCTCATCTTCTGGCACCCCTATAATTCTGATGTTGGTACGCCTGAAGCTGTCCCAGAGGCTCCTTACACTATCCTCGCATTTTTGGATTCTTTTTTCATTTTGCTTTTCCGGTTGGGTGTTTTTTGCTTCCTCGCATTTCAAATCATTGACTTGATTCTTGTGCTCCTCTGTTCTGCTGTCGGGAGTCTGTATAATATTCTTTATTTCAGTCAGTGTATGCTTAATTTCTAGTTGGTTCCCCAATATAACATCGAGGGTCTCATTAGTTTTCTTGTAGATCTCATTAAGTTTATCGGCGGCTTCTAAACAGTTCTTGAGAGACCTTAAAAGTGTGGTTCTGAACTCTAGATCTTCCATTGACAATTTTGTCCTGTTTCTTTGTCTCCGCATTTTGTTATGCTTCCTTGGTGCACCCCCTAGTGGTCTTTGTTCGTGGTTTTATAGTTAAATCTTGATTGTTGTAGCTAATTCCAGGGAGGGTTTGACCTCCAGGCCAAGTGACTATGAGAATCAGCTGTGTCAGCAGTGAGAGAACTTCTGTCCTCTAGGGAGGTGCTAATCTGGCGTTTGCCTGAGGCTATCCGGCAAATGCCTCTGTGCAGGGCTTGGGCGGGGCGGGTCGCACAGGATCAACAGGGTGGGCTGGAGAGAGCAGTTATGGCGGCTCTCAGTCCTGTCCCCAGGGGCTCTGCCTCTCTGAGTCCCAGCACCCGCTGCAAAGCTCGGAGAGAAAGCTGCACTCGCTCTGACTGAAACCAGGCAGTCCTGCTTCTCCAGTTTGAGTCTGGGTCCCTAAAGACTTGCCCGGATCTGGAGCTCAGAGTCTGCGACTCCCTCCGATTGAAAACGCCAACCGCGCCCTCCGCCGCCAGCCCGCTCCGAGCACTCCGCACCTCAGAATTTGACTTCAGCGCTGCGCCTCCTCTGAGTGTCCGTATGCGTTTCTCTTTCCTCCTAGTTGTAGGACTTCCATTCAGCCAGCGTTCCAGTGGTTTTGGGTGATGTCCGTTCTGTCTTTTAGTTTCACTTTTGAAGTAGTTGTTCAAAGCAGCAAACTCCGGCGTTAACCTATGCCGCCATCTTGGTTCTCCTCGGTGTGAGCTTTTATTGCACTATTCAGAACAGCACACAATTTAAAATTTATTAATGGTTTATTTTTAGAATTTTATATTTTCTATTAACTCTTGAACAATGTGGGGGTATGGAGTGCTGACTCTGCATAGTTGAAAATCACAGTCGATGTTATGCATCTGCAGATTCGAACACCATGGATCGAAAACAGTCGTCGGTGGGAATCTATTGCTGGGAATGTGAAAACACCATTTTCCATTTGAGGTTGGTTGAAACTGTGGATATGAAACACATGGATACAAAGGGTCACTGTATTTATTGAGAAAAATTCCCTTATAAGTAAGTGGACCTGCACAGATCAAGCCTGTGTTGTTCAAGGGTCAATTGTAATAGTTTTATTTACTTCAAAAATATTTTTAAAGATTTTAAATTATAGTTGACATGCAATATTAGATTAGTTTCGGGTATACAACATAGTTATTAGACATTTCTGTAACTTATGAAGTGATCACCCGAATAAACCTAGTACCCATCTGACACCATACATAGTTGTTACAATATTATTGACTATATTCCCTATGTGGTGCTTTATATCTTCATGACTATTTTGTAATTATAAACTTGTACTTTTTAATTCCTTTCCCCTTTACCCAACCCTCTGATCTCCTGTCCATGTGGCAACCATCATGTCCATTTATTTTGTTTTTTAGATTCCACATATAAGTGAAATCACATGGCATTTGTCTTTCTCTGTCTGACCTCTTTCACCTCTAGGTCCATCCATGCTGTTGCACATGCCAAGTTTTCATTCTTTTTTATGGCTGAGTCATATTCCATTACTGGGTTCTTCTATGTCTGTGGTATAGTCTTTATTTTGAAAACTATTTTGTCTTGTTTAAGTATTGCTAACCCAGCTTTTTTATTTTCAGCCTCTGTGTGTATTTCAATCTGAAGTGAGTCTCTTGTAGGCAGCATATGCAAGGGTCTTATTTTCTTATCTGTTCAGCCACCCTGTCTTTTGATTGGAGCATTTAATTCACTTGCATTTAAAGTAATTATTGATAGATATGTAGTTATTGCCATTTATTATTCAATTTTTTATTTTCTTTTTCTCCTTCTTTTTAAGGAAGAGCCTTTAACATTTCTTGTAATATTGGTTTGGTGGTGAAAAATTCCTGTAGCTTTTTCTCATCTGGGAAGCTCTTAATCTGTCCTTTGATCCTAAATGATAGCCTTGCTGGGTAGAGTAATCTTGGTTGTCGGTCACTGTTTTTCATAATTTTAAATATTTCTTGCCAAATCCTCTGGCCTACAAAGTTTCTGTTGAGAAATCAGCCAACAGTCTTTTGGGCACTCCCTTGTAGGTAACTAACTGCTTTTCTCTTGCTGGTTTTAAAATTCTCTTTGTCTTTAACTTTTTAATTATAATGTGTCTTGGTGTGAACCTCTTTGGGTTCACTTGTTTGGGATTCTCTCTGCTTTTTGAACTTCAATATCTTTTCCTTCACCAGGTGAGGGAAGTTTTGCATCATTATTTCTTCACATGGGTTTTCAATTTCTTGCTTTCTCTCTTCTTCTTCTGGTACCCCTGTGATGCAAATGTTAGTATGTTTGATGTTGTCCCAGAAGCCCCTTAAACTAGTCTCATTTTTTTAAAAATTATTTTTTCTTTTTTGCTACTCTGATTGGGTGTTTTCTGATTCCTTATCTTCCAAATTACTGAACTGATTTTCTGCTTCATCTAATATACTTTTTATTTCCTCTAATGCAGTGGTTCTCAACCTGTGGGTTGCGACCTCTTTGGCAGTCGAACGACCCTTTCACAGGGATCGCCTAAGACCATCCTGCATATCAGATATTTACATTATGATTCGTAACAGTAGCAACATTACAGTTATGAAGTAGAAACGAAAATAATTTTATGGTTGGGTCACAACATGAGGAACTGTATTTAAAGGCCAGAAGGTTGAGAACCACTGCAATGTATTCTTCACTTCAGTTAATGTATTCGTCATTTTTGACTGGTTCTATTTTATGTTTTCTATCTCCATTTTTATATTTCCTATCTGTTGAAGTTCTCACTGAGATAATTGAGCTTCCTTAATACCAGCGTTTTGAATTCTGCATCTAGTAGATTGCTTCTCCTCATTTTGTTTAGTTCTTTTTTTTGGAGTTTTGTTCTGTTCTTTCATTTGGGACATGTTTGTCTCCTCATTTTGACAGCCTCCCTGTGTTTATTTTTATGTATTAGGTCCAGCTGCTTCATCTTCTGGTCTTGGTAGAGTGGTGTATTATAGTAGGTGTCCTGTGGGGCCTTGTAGTGCAGTCTCATCACTTGAGCCAATTGTTCCCTGTGTGGGTTGTGTGTGTCCTCCTACTGTAGTTGAGCCTGGATTTTTGTTGGCACTTCAATGGGAGGAAATGAATTTCAGGCTGATTGGTTGTGAGGACTGGGGCCATGACTACAGTGAAGGAGCTATTTTACAGGGGCTGACCCTACAGAACAGGATTCTCTTCAGCAGGGCCCCAGTGCCTACAGAGTTTGCTTTTTGGGCGTGCCATTTGTGGAGGTGGCTTGGTGGTGGTCTGTGTGGTCTGAAGCTGGCCACTGGGTGTGCTGGTTCTTGGGCTTCCTGGGAGGGGCTCTGGTGCAAGTCAAGTTTAGCCCCTGCCTGTGCCCTGCATGAGGCCACTTGGTAGGAGGTACAAAGTGTTCCATAAATGGTTGGTTGCCAGTTAGGCAGGGTTTGAAGGTGCCTGGGAGAGGCTAAGTTGCCATCTGAAGCTGGATGATGATAGTGCCAGACTTGTGGCTACTTACGAAGAGGTATGGGGAATGCTGAGGCCAACCAAGTGATGCTTTTTTAGGGTTTTTGAATCTTTGAGAGATTTTTAGGAAAGTCTGAAGCATGAGCCAAGACAGGCCATTTGTATGGAAAAGCCACTGAAAGAGACTTGGGAAGGCCTAAAAGTTGTGTGGGGTCTCAGGGAGTCACCAGGGGAGGTAGACAGGTTGATGGAGACTCAGATATGGTCCCCTCATGCAGGGTGGGTGGGAGTAAGGCTCAAAAAAAGAACAACGACTTCTGCTAGCATTTCTGTCTAGGGTAAAGCTGCCCCTTCTGCCCTCACCCTGAAACCAGACAATTCAGTCCTTCCCATATGTCCCTGGAGCCTTTTGAGCTTCCACCCTAGTGCTGGAGTTCAGAGCGAGTGAGTCTGAGTAAGTGTGTGCATGGGCCCTTTAAGAGGAGTGCCTAGGACTCCAGAAGCCCTCCATTCAATCTCATTCAACCACAATCTCCACTGGTTTTCACCGTTAGAAGTTATGAGGACCTCTCTTCCAGTCACAAGAACCCTGGGCTGGGTAACCAGGTATGGGGCTTGGACCCCTCTCTCTTTGAGGGTGGGGGTAACCTCCAAAATTGAAGTATCTCTGCCAATTTTTATCTGGCACACGTGCGTGTTGGAACAGCCCGTTTTGCATCTTTGCCCCTCCTACTCGTCTTGCCTGGGTTTCTTCTATGTCCCTTAGTTACAGGACTTCTGTTCAGCGAGGCTTTAGGTGGCCTCAGTGATGGCTGTTCAGCAGTTTAGTCGTAGTTTTGACGTGTTCATGGGAAAAGGTAAGCACAGAGTTCCCTGTTTTATCACCTTGACCTGAACCCGGCTGTAATAGTTGTAGGCCATCACTGATCATGGATAACTGCAATGACGTAAAGCCAAACCACGGGTAAGGAGGACACTGTAGCACAGAAAATACCTGACTGTAAGTAGATGCTTTCATCCCTTTATGAGCTACCTTTCCAATCATCACATTGGAGGGCTGTGATCATCAGTGGTAACGTGTCTGTTTTTAGAGGAGAAAAATTAGGCCATAAAAACTGGTATACCTCTATTGTTTCTGACTTCTCAGCAGATCTTGTGCACTTCTTCTGGAAAAACGCTGCTTATTTTGAACTAAATATTTTGTTTAGGGGTTAAAAAAAAGTTATACTTGCATTAATGTGCCTGACTTGTGCCATAGAACCTGAACTCATTCTCTCAACACCAGACTACAGTCAGGCTTCTTAGAGCTCTCCTCTAGGATTTCTCAAACCAACACTGGTTTCTCTCTATCACAAAGTGATGTGCTCTAGCCATCTCCTATGGTGTGGAGGGGACCCACCTGCAGCGGGAGAGGGACAAGCCAATGCAATGAGAGAAGCAGGGTGAGCATGGAAAGGGAAACACCCTAGGTCCTATCCCCGAGGTCCCTCAGAACCTGGTTATATTCAGTCTTACCCTTATGTCTGTGAGCTGTCCTAGTATTCCAGTAAATCACCTTGTTTTTTTGCTTAAGAATACTTACAAAATGTTTCAGACACTTGCAAACCAGAGATTAATGCCCAATTCATTATGGCACCATCCCCTTAGCTTATTGTTCTAGATGTTCAGGAGGAAGCACCAACTCCCCCTGTCAGTCTCAAACAACTGGCAAGTCTTAATTACTGAAAATATGGAGCCAAGTTATTGCAGGGCATAGGGAAAAGTTTGTTCCATCAGAGATGAAAAGGGACAAGTGGCTGGAAACAAAAGAGAGACTCTCCAAATGTGAGAAAGGAGGTAAAACCCGTGTGAGAATACCATCAGGGAGAAGTAAGTGTGTGGGTTTCCCTGAAATGCCTAAGCTTTAGATTGTGCAACTTGGGACCAGAATGATTTCCCAAGTGTCATTTGTGCAGCTTGCCACACTCTGGGTTTTCTTGGGCTTTTAAGGCAATAAGCACCAATATTTACACCACACTTTACAATTTACAAAGTGTGTGCAGAGGTACTATGTCATTCTCCAGATGAGGAAAATGGCTCAGAAAGAGAATAAGGGTCCATCAAGATCCCAACTCCAAAGAATTGGAATCAAGACTCAGATTTAAATCCAATCCTGTGGTCTTCATCAGTATACCACTGTTTCTGCCTCCAAGGAATAGATATTATAGGGGAGATATCAGCAACTCACCCCACTAGGGAGACCTTTCCAGGAAAATATTTCTCCAATTTTATAATGAAAGTCAATAAGAAAATAGGAATTCTTGCCACTATGAGACAACAGAAGTGGGCCATGACTGTGATGGGAATTATTAAACGAGGATTTTTGTCAGCACATCAGTTCACCTGAACTATGTATGGTCAATGAGTGGCTTGTACAATAAGAAAGACCACAAGACAAGGACATAAAGAATATGGATCCTAATCCAATGTCATCATTAGTTGTTTGTATAAACCGCAGGAAAGCTTCTTAACCTTCCTGGGCCTCAGATTTTTCATCATCCTGGGTTGGACTGGGTAATCTCCGAGGGCTCCTCCAGCCCTATAATTCCATGTTATTTACTGGAATGCTCAGAGCAAATATGCTCCATCGTGGTTTATAGCTCACTGTAATTACAGGGCTCAGAGTAGGGGAGAACACTGACTCCTAAAGCAGTTCAACATCTAATTCCTGTTCAGTCACGTCAGGCCAGCTTATTTTTATATACGTGAAATTTATGGCACTGCTGCCTTTTAAAGGAGGTGAGGAAACTTCAGGTAACCAGTCCAGGTGAACAAGGCCAGAAAGCTATAAATAATAAATGAGGGTAAGAACCGATCTACTTTTCAAAGCATGCTTATGTAAGTCCATAAGCTAGATGGAGCAAGTGATTGCTTTTTTTCTTCAAATGCATTTGTCAGATGAGGAAGGTGAGGCACAGACAGATTTACATGATTTGACCAAGGTCTCCTTATAACAGAGCCAAGACTAAGACCCAGATTTCCTAAGTCTGATTCTAGTAATCCTTCCAACAATCATGATGAGTGTGCTTCCTTTGGAGGGTCATATTTCATTACATTTTCATTAGCAAAATGCTCTTTTCTGATGACTAGAGAAGGGAGTTGGCAAGTATCACTCTTGTTGGCAGGTGTTGGAGAGAGAGCTATTATTAGGTTGCAAATGCCACTTTTGAATGTTCTTTCTCACTTTTTCAATATTTACAGAGGCAAAAGATAGATACGTCTCAGGGACTTCATCACATAAGCTGAAATAAAAAGAGGACTTGCTTGGATTTAGAGAGACCTATCATTATTTCAAATTGCATCAGGCCAAAAAGAAATGGGATTTTGGAATGTCGTCATCTGCTCTGTCCCTTCATTACAAGGCTTGGTTGTAACTCCTGCTGACTCTTTCATCTGAGCACATTTGCAATTTTGCTTTACATGACTCATCTTAAACTTTATTATCATATTCATTGTAATAACACTGGTTGACAACACTTTAAATAGTTGGCTTCCCATGATACAAGGCAATTAATTTTTATATTGCATATTTAATAAGTTTGAAACAAAGTCTTTAAATATCAAACCAGAGAAGTAATGGTTTTGGGGGTATAGAAATTGGATCGAAACAATATTAGAAAAGTTGAAATGTAGAAATGATGGAAAGAGAGACAGATTAGGATAAAGGTGGTTACACATTGGAATGAGATATTGAGTAAGGTTGCCCAAGTATTTCTTTTTAGAAGCTTTAAAATCTTGAATGGTCTGGTGGTTTTTATGACAAGGGAGTTACTGCATCAAAAGGCTATTCCCTCTTCTGTTTTTCTGGAAAAAGGATTTAAAAATGACAAGACCTAGCTTAGAGGGATATTCATAGAAAGAGTCCATAAAATAAATCGTGTGGGGTTAGTAAATGATCCTGGGTAAGCAGAAATTTAAAAAAGAGATGTTTAAATCCAGCGGGAACCGGGTCCTTTTTGCCCTGGAAGTGTAGGGGGTGGCATAGTGCTTCCTGAGAGCCCCCATGGATGGCAAAGCGCAGAGGTGGAGGCAGGTGGGCGTGCAGGGGTAATTACCTCAAACAGACTGAAAGGTGTGTTTGCTAACCTCACCTTTCCAACATGGAAGCAGAGAAGTTAAGGAAATGGAGAAGGAAATTTCACTCCACACTCCAGAAACCTACATTAGAAGATATTTATTTTCCCAATAATGAAATTGGTGATACTGGACAGGTTCAGGACAGAACTGTGGCAGAAACCCTTTGTCTTTTTAACCATATCCTTTCTCTACTGACTTTTCAGCAGCCTCTGCCCTTCTCCCTTCACACTCCTAGTGCTCATGAACTTTCTCAGGTCAAAGATGATCCTGTGAGTTCTATAGTTTCATTACAACACTTGATTTGAACTCCTCTAGTTTTCCCATTTGATTCCAAGACTGCATTCCTCATCAGCCATTTTTATTTTAAACTAGGGGCCCAGTGCACGAATTCGTGCACCTTGAAAGGAACTGTGGGCCTCGAGGCTGCGGTGGGCACAGGGGTGTGTCTCGGCTCATCCTCCACACCCCTGCCCAGCCCTTCCCACTGCGGCCCCCAGTCCCCTGTCTGCCGGCAGTCCCACTCCTGCTGCCACCGCTTGCACATGCTGATGACACCAACTCCGCGCACACCCACTGATGGCATGGAACAATTGGGGCCAGCACTAGCAGTGGGGCTGGTGCCCCAATCACCCCTAAGGAGCAGGGGGGGGGGAGGTGGAGAAGCCCTGAGGGGTGATTGGGGATGGCAGCTGCCGCTCGCACCTGCTGAGGGTGCCGAGCCATCGGGGCCTGTGCTGAGTGCTGGCAGTGGGTGTGTGAGCAGTAGCTCTGGTCCTGGCAGTGGGTGCGAGCGGGGCCAGCACCAGCAGCAGGTGCGAGTGCCCAGCGGGACCACAGTGCGTGGGAGCAAAGAATTTTTAGTAACCACCAGAGGTTCACCCCGATGACAGCAACTGGAGCCCTGCCTTGGTCTGGCGCCCCTACTCACCTGCTCCAGCATTCTGCCATGACTGATGCCCGCCATGTCCCATACCCTGCAGCCTGCTGCCGATGCCCTCCATGTTCCACGCACGCCCCTGGTGGTCAGCGCATGTCATAGCGATGACCAATTGTTCGGTTGCTCTGCTGTTTGGTCTAGTTGCATATTAGCCCTTTATTATATAGGATGTAAGGTAATGTCAGTGAATGTGTTCCCTTACCCAGGGATATTTGTGTTTTCATTTCATGGTTAGAGACAGTGGGTAAAAGCTGTTTCTCTTGTGACCTTCTCAGAATCCTTTAAATGATGCAACCCAGACAATGACCCATTAAACTTGGAGTAAGAAGGACTATGTTACATAGCTCAGTTGCTTAAAGCTGCTCTATCTGCCTCATCCAACAGTGCCAACTGCCCTAGCATATGTTCTCTGTTTGAGAGCAAAGTCCCAAACACCTACCCACTCAACTTCACACTTTGCTGTGTCCTCATCTGGATTCTCCCTGACTCTCTCAACATTGACTTGGCTACTTGTATTTGATTCTGTCCTTGTCCTGCCTACCCAACTTCTCCCTGAGATCTTCTTGGCCTGGACTTTGACTTCCTCTAAGCCTGTTCTTCCTCCCATCCCTTCCGGGGCTTCTAGTCAGCTCGTGACACTCCTCCTTCCCTATCTACCTGTACCCCAGGGGCTTCTTACCACCTGGGCTTCATCCTGTGGGTGGGGCTCCAGCAGCCACCCTAATGCCAGGGGTAATGCTCTGATGGCAGAGGAACAATGGCGTCCCAGCCTGTTTCGCCTGAGTAGTTTCATAAACTTCAGGCAAGTTGTGGACTAGAGCAGTGGTTTTTGAACCATGGGATCCTCCCTTTAAATGAAATCTAAGATGGAAGTCTTCATTCATAAACTTAAAAGTGATGATCTGCTATACTTAAAGTGGGGGGCTAAAGTCTCACCCATTTATCCCTCTCACTTTCCCTTCCTCACCCATGGCTGTGAGAAATATGGCTTTGCATCCCTTTGAGTGGAGGACTCTTATCACATTACCTGCCATCCTTACCCAGTGCCACCCACATCTGTGAATCAGCTGCCAGCTCCCCCTAGTGATTTATATATCATTGTCTCCTGATCATTAGCCTGACTTTCAATTGTACATTTCCAGTTTCTTACTAGAATTTGCCCCTTAAAAATCCATACGTTCCTCCACACATCTTGAACTTCATCTACTTATCCCCCTTGCCAGGCCACACCCCTCCCCTCATTTACCTCCAATATTTTATACTTCCTATGTAAATTAGTGGGATTTCCAGGAAATTTGGAATTATCCTAGAATACTTTTGTAATCTCAACTCTTGCATAGTTAACCTATGATTACACCTCTGAAATCTCTATTGGACCTGAAACCTATTCCCTTTCCCCACTGCAACAGCCTGGGTTAGGCTTTTGTCATCTTGGGAAGGGATCATGACATTGATTTATGACTTAGTGTCTGACCTGAGCCATTCCTGACTACGGTGAAACCTTCATAGAGATGGGACTTGTATTCCCCCACTGAACTATGGGTAGGATATTTACAGGACTTCTTTTGGCCAATCATTATGATTTTGCTATATGCCAAGAGTATGTTCTAAGATCATGAGGCTCCTTTAAGACAGTTTGTAATGGAAACGTCCATTGAGGGAAATGCAACCCATTCACTGATTTGCCTTTTGTGTCTTCTCTTCTGTTAGAACGACATTTTCCTTATGCAGGGCTGTAGTGTGACTGAGCAGCTGTTCTAGTGAGTGCAGGATCCCATGGGCAACTGAAGGCAATTTACTGTGTGCGCTTTGTGATTCATCCATTGCAAGAGAAAACTAACACATCGAAGTGATGGTTCTGTCTCCCACAAGAAGGTCCTTATTATGACAGAAGAGCTAATTTCTTTTCTGTGGTTTCTTAAGGATTCTCTAATTGGGTACCCCCTGCTGACCCTGGCTATGGTATTGTCTATATTGACATCTTTGTTCTACCATTTTGCATACGAAAGCAGGAGACAAGGAATGCATACCAACACAGAGCATGAGATACATAATGGGGCCCTGTAAGCCACCGGTATCTAAAAAGCAATGACCCCGTATGTTCACTGGAGTTCTCTTCCATTAAGAGTTTTTCTCACCTGCATATAACACATCTGCTCTGGATGTGGGCTGAGTTGATCTGTTGAGCTTCAGGGGCGTGAACCTAGATCGTGTTGGAATTTATTAATACTCTACAAATAACTCAAAATAAGCACAAAAGTTTCAATTTTTTTGTTTTGAAAAAAAATTTAAAATATGAGAAAATATGAAGGATTAAAACCTATACTCCTACCATCTGAAAATATTAGCTTTTCAAATTTTGTCTTTTTTGCTTACAGTATTTAAGGAAATAAATTAAAACATTAGGGAAAAGATTAATATTCTCTTTTGCCTCCAACCCTAGGCCCTCCTTTACCCTCCCCAGAGGTGGATTTCCCCTATATGAAATTCATTGATGACATTTTTATTCTTTTAGTGACAATACAACTTTAATATGCATACTTACGTTTATATTTTTCTTTCAAAATCTAAAATATATTACTGTCTATATCCTTCTTAGCAAGGCAATGGAACTAGCACCCTCTGTGCTATCTTCAAACTGTCTCCTTCCCTCAATACTATGTTATCACCTACATCTTAGTTCAAGCTTATTTTAATCACAGTTTCTTTCCTTTTGCCTCCCCCACCCCGTCTTTCTCTTTCTGTTATTTTTCTTGTATTTATTTATTAAAATGTATTTAATTAGGTTTTCTACCATGTTTTTAATATTTCATTTCTCACTATTGCTCCTTGCAATGTGTTCCTTCAGCATGGGTTTTGTTTCTTCTTGTGCAGGTATAGTCTTTAGTTGTTCTTTCAGTAAACATCTGAGAGCATATGTTTTCTATGTCCATATATCTCTGAAAATGTTTCTTTTTGTTTTCATTCTTAAAGGATCGTTAGTGTATGCATAGAATTCCAAGTTCATAGTAATTTTGCCTCAGCCCTTTAAAAATATTACTCACTTTTCCTTTAACACATTTTTTATTATTCATGAGAAATCTGCTATCGATGGTTCTTTTGTGGGTAATCTAATTTTTTCTCTCATAGCTTCTAGCTATTTCTCTTCCTCCTCAAATTTCTGCTGTTTTAACATATAGAAGTGTTTTAAGTGTATTAAATAGGTATTTTTATTTTGACTTTTATCTTTCTTTACTCCCAGAAATTTCCCCAGTTTCAAAATTTGCATATTTTCTCTTCTTTAATCTTTCTATACTTTATTTTCTTTTTGGAAATCTATTAATCAAATTTTCATTCTATTTCCATGTGTTTTAATTATTTAAAAAATAATTTTCATGTTTTTATCTATCTGTACTTTCTTCTAGGACATTTTCTCAGTTCTGAATTCCAATTCACTATTTTTTCCTTTAGCTGTGTTTAGTTCATGAAATAAGTCATCTGTATTTTTCCCTCATAGCAAGGGTTTTTTTTTTTTTTTTTTATTGCTTTTGAGTAGAGCTATACATTTTCCTTTGGAATAATTCAATGTTTTTCTAAAGTGTTTATACATTTAGTACAGGAGGCATTTTTATACCTTAGGAACAGAAGGGAGAGGGCTTAGTGTATACTCAGTTCACAATCTTGATTACTTTTTTGACTCTTTTCCTGAATTATTATATCTAGTATTATTGCAATGACCATGTTTTCCGAACCAAATATGAAGTTTCAAGTTCTGACAAAAGGATTGTTTGATAAGTTGTCAATTTATTTAAATGAAGTGCCTTATAAAATTATACAAAATCACATTTAACAATTTGTTGAAATTAATAAAATTACAGGAACCATAACAATCCACCAAAATCCAGGCAGCAACAGTCACTGCGAGTAAACATCACTGAGCCTGTGCTGATGGCTCAAGCAGCTGCGAGGCCTAGAGGGTTCTTGTTCTGTTAAGTCTCTAGATGCAGGAAATAGAGATGAAATGAATATGCATTTAGTGGACATCTTTTATAGAGTTACTTTAAAAAATCTCAAAGAAAACTGTTTTCTTCTGATTTGCTTCTTTCTGATCAAAGTAGGGCCTAACAAAACATTCAATTATTTGAAATTTTTCTGTGGACTGATGGCAATTATAATGTTGGAATTTTTTGTGTGTATTTTGGAACTGAATATATTTATAAACATACAAACTCTATCCATTGAGAAATTTATTTCTCTTCATTAAAAGAAAGTGTACAAAAGATTTCTTCATCATTGCCTTAAAATCATTTTTATATGCCAATAGCATTTTTATATGTCAGTAACATAAATAGTTAAATAAAGGAAAAAGTAATCTTTTCATTTTATAAATGGGGAAGGCAACAGATATTCTTTGTTACTTTCAATACTCATGTTTGAAAAGTTTTGGTTATGAACTCAGGGAATTATATTACACTTAAGAGCAAATGGCATATATAAATCTTCCTATGTCTTCTTGGTCATTAATTAATGTGCTAATGATGCCAAGAAGTTTCTTAGCTGGAACTTGTGGTTTAAAGTAGCTATTCTGGAAAGAGAGAGAGAGAGAGACAGAGAGAGAGAGAGAGAGAGAGGGAGAGAGAGAGAGAGAGAAGAAAAAGAAAACCTGGCCAGATTCCATTCATAGACCTAAAGACTTTAGTACTTACCATACAATGAATGATTTGTCCTCATTTTTGGGAAACAAATGAAATTGGTAATTCGTGACCCATGTCAGTTATAGTAAAAGAAATCACAATAAAATCTAGGTGTACCTTTTCCAAAGACAAATTGCAAAAATTACAAACAAAACAATATATGAAATGCTTTTGAAGTTCCTGGGAGAAGAAGTTCTTTGAAAATTGCAATTATTGTTCAGTATTGTTACAAATGAGGCAACTATCTATTAGAGTTATAATTGGCAACACTGAAATCAGTTTTGTCCTAGGAGAGCTCATGGAAAAGCTCATAACACCTTCTAAATCTCACTCCCTGATATAAAAATCTAGTTTCAGGTAAAACATTAGATTTCTCTATGCAAAAGAATGGTGTAGGGGTAGAGATCTGCTTAGACATTTGAAAAAAGAAAACCTACAAGCAGAGGGTGACATCAACATGGACAATATCTAAATCTTTATTCCTTAATATATTTCAAGGCAGAGAATAAATGGGCAGTGGAATAGTCCTTGTAAAATAATTAAAATTAAGCCTAGACTAGGAAGAAATAATGTCTGCTGATATTGACAATTATCTAAATCTAAATTAACCTGGAGAGTATTATGCTAAGCAAAATAAACCAGTCAGAGAAAGATAAGTATCACATGATCTCACTCAGATGTTGAATCTAATGAATAAAATTAACTGATGAACAAAATAGATCCAGAGACATAGAACCATGAAATAGACTGATGAATTTCAGAGGGAAGATGGGGGTAGCAGGTGTGAGGGAAAGAGATTAACCAAGGAATTTATATTATACTAGGAGCTCAGTGCACGAACTCGTGTACCTTAAAAGGAACTGTGGTCTACGAGGCTGTGGTGGGCACAGGGGAGGGTCCCTGCCCATCCTCTGTGCCTCTATCTGGCTCCTCCCACCATGGCCCCTGGTCTCCAGTCTCCCGGTAGCCCTTCTCCCACCACTGCTCACATCTGCTAACAGTGTTGACCCTGCTCATGCTTGCTGATGGCGCTGAGTGATTGGGGCTGGCACTGGCAGCAAGTGAGAGCAGGGCCATCGTTGGCAGCAGATGTGAGAAGTGGCTGCCGGCCTCAATTGTCCCTCAGGAGCAGGGAGAGGTGGAGAAGCTCTGAGGGGTGATCAGGGCCAGCGCCAGGTGCTGGCAGAGGGCACAAGCAGTGGCTCCAGGACCAGCAATGGGGGTGATCAGAGCCAGCACTGGCAGTAGGTGCGAGCACCCAGTGGGACCGCAGCACACAGCAGCAAAGAATTTTCAGTAACCACCAGAGGCTTGCCTTGATGACAGTGACCGGCACCTCACCTTGGTTTGGCACCCCCGCTCACCTTCTCCACCATCCTGCCACAGCAGATGCCCACCATGTTCTGCTGTCTGCCACTTTCTGCCAATGCCTGCCATGTTCCATACACACCCTTGGTGGTCAGCACATGTCATAGAGACTGGTTGTTCGATTGTTCTGCCATTTGGTCTATTTGCATATTAGGGTTTTATATATATAGACTAGAGGTTCAGTTCATGAAATTCGTGCATGGGAGGAGGGGTCCCCTCAGCTCAGCCTACGCCCTCTCCAATTTGGGACCCCTTGGGGGACATCCCTCTCACAATCCTAGATAGCTGGCTCCTAATCGCTCACCTGCTGCTTGCCTGGTCACCCCTAACTGCTTCTGTGTGCCAGCCTGGTTGCCCCCTGATGCCGGCCAGGTCACCCTCAACTGGCCCCTCCCTGCCAGCCTGGTTGCTCCTAACTGTCCGCCCCCCGCTGGCCTGGTTACCCCTTACTGCCCTCCCAGCTGGCCTGGTCGCCCCAACTGCCCCTCCCCCCTGCTGGCCTGGTCACCCCTCATGGCACCTCCGCCGGCCTGGTCACCCCACACAGCCTGCTTGTTCAGTTATTTGGTCGTCCCTCACTAACCCCCTGCTGGCCTGGTCATAGGCAGCCATCTTGTGAGGGTGTGAGGGTTAATATGCATTTTACCTCTTTATTATATAGGGTGCATAGCCATGGGCACAGACAATAGTATGGTGAAGAATTGGGAGGGGCAGGTGCAGGGAGAAGGGGGTTAATGGGAAAAAAAAACATAAAAAATAAAGGGGATATCTGTAATACTTTCAACAATAAAGATAAATTTTTTTCTATTACCTCTTTATATTTTTATTGCTTAAAATATTACAAAGAGTAGTACATTTGTCAATAAAGATAAATTTTAAAAAAATTAACACAAAGTCACATGAGTCACTAAGATTTAAAAGGTTTTGATATCTACTGCTGTCTCACCAGATCCCTTGAGTTTCTACATCTGTGAAGATCTATCTTGCTCTTCTCCTTCCAGATTTTTGCCCAGGAATATTTAGGAAAAACATCCAGAAATATACCATTTCTTATGGGATGTTGGCATTTTCCTCTTAATTGAAGACAAAGGTTAAAAATGAAATTTACCAATGTCTTGAAATACAGGGTGGGGCAAATGTAAGTTTACAGTTGTGAGTACATAAAATGCAGTATTTGTATTATTAATTTTTAATTATTGTATTATTTCCCATATAGACAACTGTATATTCCCTGTATATTGGGTAACGATCTTTTTTAAAAATATGTTTTTATTGATTTTGAGAGAGAGAGGAAGGGAGAGGGATAGAGAGATAGAAACATCAATGAGAGAGGGCTGCCCATTGGGGATCAAGCCCATAACCAGGGCCACCTCTTGCTTCTTGGGTCATTGCTCAACCACTGAGCCACACCAGATGGGCTCGGGTTACAATCTTTTAAGACTATTTAGTGTTTTCTGTATATAACTCTATATATCGTTACCTTTTTTTTTTTTTTTTTTTACCTTGGAAGCAAGAACTTTCAATTCGTTTGCCCTTATATAAGAAGGCTAAAGTATCCAGAAAGAAATTACATCTAAGAGAGATATCAGAAGTCATAGAAGGAGTTAGATATTGAAATCAGGGTTTTTTGATTTGTTTTGTTTTTTAATTTCACTCTGCAACCAAAGGAAGAGTTGGGAGAAAAGCTCATGTGCAAAAAAATAACAATGACAATGCTAGTTGTAGTATCTGAAAACAGATTAGATTTAAAGGTTTTAGTGTGAAAAGTGGACACAAGAAAATTAAATTTATTATTATTATTATTATTATTATTATTATTTTGTAGGAGAAGAGAGCTACAAAAGATTACTGGAGTTCCCTCATGCAGCCGTAACAATAGTGTGCATACCAAAAGCTCATCACGGGAATTTTATAGTACTTTTCATCTAAATGAAATCTCCCTCACTTTATTACAACACCAGATTTAAACTACCTAGATGTATATTTTTAATATTTTTTAAAACACGGGGTTAGTGTGAACTGATAGCTTTGTGCCACCAATTCCTGCTGCAGGTGAATAACCAAGCATACCAGTTCCCCTTGGCTAACTGCTTGCCCTGGGCGCCCGAGACAGCAGGCATTAAAGAACAGCAGTCTTAATTTTACCCAACACCCTCCTCCCACAGCATAATACTTTCATTTATTAAATATGTGCCTGGAAAGTTCCCCCCAGAGTCACAGTCCCTATGTTCACGTTTTAAAGTGTTAGGTTGTAGAGATGAATAGAGAGCATGCAAGAGATTCACCTTAATGAGAACTTTGAAAAACATTCCCAGTCTTACATCTTATTTTTAAATGTATACTTCTTACATAAATAAGGGTGAAAAATTAGGAAATCAATGAGATTAACTAAATTCACTACCCTCTTATTCATTATTTATGTAACACTTAAGGGCTTTTTGTCTCATTAAGAACCTGGCTGACTGCTATATTACAGCAATCCCTTCCCAGATAGAAGTAACATGTTCCATTTCAATTTTGGCTCATTTGTTTTAAATGTTTCTTCAGCAACACAAGAGTGAGCATCAAATCACGTCCTCCGAGGAATGAAGGAACTATTTCAAGAGAAATTGAGCTAAGACCACCTTTGTTTTCAGTGTGTAAAAATCCTTAGATCCTACTGTATTCCAATCATTTCACCAAAATGCATGGGCCCTGCCAAATTTTTAACATCCTTAACTTTATCACATCAATATTGCCTCCTTTTCCATCTCTTATTTCATTAACTTGTAGCAACAAGCCAACAAACAAAAAAGCCTAACACTAAAATGTCGTTCCTTGTACACAGCATGCACTCCAGGGGACGTGGGGATGGAGAGATGGTACAGGAGGGGGCTGTTGAAAACCAGAGGTCATGTTTTTATGCATTCTGGTGCCTGCTTGCATCAGTGAGTTTTGGTTTTCTTTAGGCCTGGGAAGGGAATTTATGCTCATTTTTCTGAGTGAGTTCGCTATCTCCAAATACAGTGAAATGATTTAGAAGCTGCTGTGTCAAAGACTTTAGGAAGTATGGGGAAGGAAGGAAGAAAAAATAAGTGACCCACCACCTGAAGCCTGCCGTTTCCCACAGAAAAGTTGGCAAGGTTGCACTGCAGCAGCCGGAGGTTAGATCTCCAGTCTAGGAAGGAACTCACTTGTCCCCAGGGCGTTCAAGGAGAAGCTGCCAGGGGTCCTCCTGCATGAGCTCATGTCACTGCCATTGCTGCCTCTGTGCTCCAGGACACCTGCATTAGTTTCCTAGGGCTGCTGTAACAAGCTACCACACACGTGGCTTAAACAACACCAATGTGTTCTTTCATCGTTCTGGAAGCCAGAAGTCCAAAATCAGCTTAAATCAACCTAAATCAAGGTGTTGGCAGAGCTGTGATCCCTCCAGAAGTTCCAGGGGTGAATCTGTACCTTGTCACTTCCAGCTTCTGGTGGCTGCCAGCATTCCTTGAGTTTTGGTCCCATCACTCCACTCTGTCTCTTCCGTCTCATTGCCTTTTCCTCTTCTGTTTGAAATTTCCCTCTGCTTCCCTCTTCTAACACTTGTGCTCACTTTTAAGGACCACCCAGATAATCCAGAATAAGCTCTCCATTTTGACATCCTTAACTTTATCACATCAGCAAAGTTTTTGTCATATAAGCTGGCACTCACAGGTTCCAGGGATCAGGTTGTGGACTTTTTGGATGGCTATTATTCAGTTGAACATAACACCCATTGTTGCTCTTGCATTCCTATTTCAAGGAAGTGGACATGTTCATCATCTCTCTGAAAACTAGTTTAATTCCACATAATGATGAACCCAGTTTAGTTGTAGTTCTAAGGCCAGACTGAGGATTATATTATGTGATGAACTATATTAGGATTTCTAAGACTAGGATTTGATCTGGAAAAGGTGTGCAAACTCCATTTAATCTCCATTTAATATTCAGTAGTACACTGTATTTTGAAGGATTCAGCATCATAGGCTGTTTCTTATCATGTAAAGCTTTGCCTGCCTATGGTGTTAAAACACATGCATGAGAAAGGATACGTAACTTTGCATAGGGAGGCAGAGGAGAGGTAAATGAGAATTAGAAAATGGGAGAAGGTAAGAAGAGATGGCATTTGGACTGGGCCTTGAAGGATGGGCATCTTTTAGGGAACCATCAATGACAATTTCTCCCTACTAAGACTGAGTTAGAGGGCCTCTCATAGTCTTCAGTATCTACCTTGCTTTTCTCTGTCTTAATCCTTCTCACATTGTTTCCAATAGTCTTTTTATCTGGCTGTCTCCCTGATTAGGCTGAGGACAAAGGTTTCTCTTATTTGTTCACCTGGAGATCCCTAACATGTGACATAGTGCCTGGAATGTAGTAGAAGCTCAATAAATATGTGTTGGGTTGAATGAATGAGTGAAGAGGGCAAAGTAGGAAAATTGGGGTAGGGGATTAGCACAAAGAAATGCTTGAAGGCAGAGAAATTTTGTGCAAATCAATATGGTGAATGTCACAATAAGGAAAGTTGGGTAGTGTGACTAATTTGGCTTAGAGGATGATTTAGTAGAAAGGAAGGGAGAAAATGGGCACTCTGTTCTCACTGAGGCTGGCAGTATTCCTGTGGCCATTTTTGTCAGAGTGAAGAAAGTGGTGGGTTGTTCCTGGCAGAGCACACCGTTGATGTGAAAGGTAGTGTGGTAGAGGGGATAAGAACATGGGGTTTGCAGCTCAAATCCTCACTCTGCCATCTGAGTGAGATTGGGCACATCACTTACATTCCCTAAGCTGTGGTTTTATTGACTGTAAAATGAAGATATATCCAACAGTTATGACCTATGGATAAAGAAGACAAGTCATGTAAAGAGTAGCAGTACAGTGCCTGAGATATAGGTATGCTGTTATTTCTGTGATTATAAATCATTTCTGTTAGGTTCCCCGCAGGGGTGATCCCAGCCACACCTTGTTGCTGGGTTTACCTTGGTTAGCAGTTCTGATTGGTGCTGACATCTGAGCCTTTTCTTCCTTCCTAGTCACCATGAGCAGCTAGTGGCTTGTGTGACTCTGTTATGTCCCAGAGCAACCTTGAGGAGAAACAGGAATTTTAGATGGCTAAGTTTAAGGATTCTAAGCCCCTTTGTGCAAGCATAAGCAACAATAGAGCCTTTTCTAAGGACTAAGTGTCGGCCCTGGGTCCATTGCCTACCTCCAACTTTCAAACCTTGTCTTGTAGCCCCGAGAAGCAAAACAAAGGGGCACTGGGAGCTTTGAATCATCCTAGCTCCACCTGAAAAGGGGTCAACCGAGGCAAGCTTTGGTGCCAGATCTGATTTTAGAGCCAGCCTATGGCTTTTGACCTACCTCTCAAAGAAATTAGATCAGAGATCAGAGCCAATGGGACCTTTCCCACTGTTAATTGGAATTAATTTTAAATAACAGCACAGAAACCCTTACCATTGTTTCTCCTGGTGTCTGTCTTCCATGCTGAAATATAGAACTTGAATACAAATTTTGGAGAAATGCTAGTTGGTTTCAAGGTCTTTGCCCTCAGGGTGAGGGTTACTTAGCAGGTTTCCTCCTCAGCGAGAGGGCTAAAGGTCAGGAGGAGCAGTGCATTTCAAAGTACTTGATGGACTGGGTAAAACCCATTTAATCGTTGGAATATTCTTTTAAATAGATGAGGTCCTCTCCAGAGTTCTAATTAAAAATCAATGTGATATATAATTAAATTCTAGTGATCACATATGCACCAGCTTGTCTCTTTAGCTTTTAGAGCAGGAATGCTCTTATTGATCAACTCAGGAGCCCTGTGAGGTTGTCAATATATGTCTCGTCTGAGGGCCGGGTGGCTTCTCAGAGGCTGGCAGCATCCAAGCACCAACCCTGAAGGACACTTCCACTAACTCCAGGAAAGGGTCTGATGTCCCCAGGTCATTTAAGTGCTCTGCCCAGAAGGTTAGGACCAGTCCACAGTCTCCAAGCCTTCCATCTCTCTGAGTGGTAAGCATCAAAAAATGAGTCTTTAGAAAGAGAAAGGACGCAGATCAATGTTGTCCAGACCCAGGCTGTCATTTCAGCTTGTCTTACATGTTCCCACCTGGGACAAGTCCTCCTCATTATTTTCAATAAGGTCCGTCAGGGACAAAAAAGAGCTGAGTCTGAGTGATTAAGGGACACACTGGTTACAGACTTCTGTGAAGGCAGCTTACACCTTTAGGTAGTCCAACCCAGTCCTACGATCCATCCTACCCCTTCACATGGAAAAATATTATTGATATTTTCCCATTCCTTTAAAAATAAAGATATTGGTGTTGCTTTGCCTGCATTCATGGCAACGTCCCAAGCAATTTACCAGGAAAAGCTCACATGTGTAAAGTGTCTAGTCCTCTGAAAATACTTCTACCCTTGATTTTTGTCCCCTTAGCTGGTCCTCATCACAATAGGGCGATGTGAGGCTATTTTTATTCCCACTTTTCATATGACCATTTCCTCCTCGGAGGTACAGGGGTTTAAAGAAGTTCTCTAGGTTAATCCAGCCTCACAGATTTCTGGGGTGAACGCTGGTCTTCCTGCTCTGCGTTCTGCACCGCCCGCCCTGTTCAGTGACCACTCCCCATCTACATGTCTCTGCCAGGGCCTCCTGCTGTCCACAGTGCTCACACTCTCTGTCGCATTCTCTCTGTAGGCTGAATTTAGTCAATCTGTATTTTATTTGTGACTTTTCCTTCTTTTCTCTTTAGATTTTTATTATACAAATATTGATATATTTTTATCATAAAGGATTTAAATTATGTATATGAGAATATAGAATATGAAAGGGCCCATTTGGGGCTTGGAACACATTCACTCCCACTGCCCTCCTGGGCCCCCGGGGAGTACTCCCCTCCCCTCCCCCTCTTCCCTTCCTTCCCTTCTCCTCCTCCTCCTCCTCCTCTGCTTTTTTAAATCCCTCCCCCACCCACTCTCTCTTGCATATACTTAAATAAAACAGGGATACTATTTTGCACAAAGAAAATAATAGTTTTAGAAGCCTGGCTTGGTGGAAAGCAAGAATTTTATCAAATTCTTTCCTTTATATAAAGTAAAAAGACTAGAGGCCTTAGATCTCAGAATTCTGCCATCATGTAGCTGGAGCTAAGTTAGAAGGAGAAGATGACCCAGATAAAGGACAAGAGAAGCTTGTCAAGTCGCCCTCCTAGGCTTTGTGGGACGGCATGGGAAGCAAGACAAAGCCCCAGGAGTCGCCTTTGATTTCTCCCTTTCCCTCCTTTCCCTCCTTTCCCGTATGCAGTCTACCAGCATATTTTCTCAGCTATATATTCAGAATATAGCTCAAGTCCAGCCCTTTTGGATCACCTCCCTACTAACATCCTGGTCCAAGCTATACTCATTTTCCCCTGGGTTATTGCTATGGCCTTGGTGGTACCCCAGAGCTGGGTTGTGAAATCACAAGAGCTGACTGTTAAATTTCCAGGAAGTTTACAAGTCTGTTAAGTACAGCCACAGTTAAAAATTAAGTAATGCCATCGATGGATGAATGGATAAAGAAAATGTAATATATAACATAAAATATTATCCAGATATAAAAAGAAGGAAATCCTGCCATTGGAATGACATGGATGGACCTTGAGGGCATTATGCTAAGTGAAGTCAGAGAAGACAAATACTGTATGATCTCACTTATATGTGAAATCTAAAAATATTGAACTCATAGGAAACAGAGTAGAATGGTGGTTGCTGGAGTCTGGGAAGGGGGGGAAAAGGTACAAACTTCAGTTATAGGAGGAATAAGTTCTGGAGCTCTGATGCACATTATGGTGACTATAGTTAAAAATGCTGTACTTTATACTTGAAAGTTACTAAGAGAGTAAATCTTAAATGTTCTCACCATAACAGCAGCAACAACAAAATGGAAATTATATGAGGAGATGGAGGTGTTAAGTAACCTTATTGTGGTAAGTATTTGACAATATATTTGTGTATCAAATCACATTGTACATCTTAAGCTTACACAATGTTATATGTTAATAAAGCTGGAAAAAATAAACAATATAAAGTTATCATTAAATTATACTAAAAACCAAGAAAATACATATTCAAAAGCCATCTCTTTCTAATTTTACGCCGTTTGTCTATTATCTATGCTCTTGAGGGTATTGACATCAACAGTATTTGGATGGTGGCCAATGAGCATCTCTCCCCTACTTTGCTTTCAGTCTTGTTGGTAACTTGAAATCAGCTATGGTGGGACTATTGATGCCATGGAAATCAGCAAACACCACAAGTCAGTAGTGGTCAACACTTTTGAATATTTATTGTGGATGTTTCACTCTAAATAAAAATCCCCATCTTCTGAAGTAAGAACTCATCAGACTGGAAGTCATCCCACAATTTCCAACATCTGCCTTCTACTCTAATCTGGGTCAATTTATCCTAGTTAAATACTATTCTTAGAAACTCAGCTAAAACCTCACCTCAATTATGGAATTTTCCATCTATTTTATTTATCTGCTCTCCTCCTTAACACTAATCTGTTTCTATATGTCTTTGACTGCACAGTAAGTTGTTGGGACAGAGTCAGGTGCTAAATTAGGACATACTAATTGATTCAGGACTAGGGACCTGGCCCAGGAGAAGATAATGTTACCAATACTAGTGAAAACACATATTAAATTACATGAGCATACTTGTCATTATTATCATCTGATGGAGCTAACATTTTTACATCATCCTTTGTTCACATAGCTAACATTTTACTTTGTTCACTTATTCACAAAGCAATCTGTGAGATAAGCAATGTCTTCTCCACTTTACAGGTGAAGAAGTTAAGAAACATGTTTAGGGTCAGGCAGTAAATTGGAGGCAGAGCTGGGACTTAAATGTGTAGTCTCTCTAATAGGAGGGATTTTTCAGCAGATTTTACTTGTAGAAAATGTCCAAGGTCTCCATGAAAAGTTGAATTTTCTGGGGAACTATAAATGATATTGAAGAATACTCAATGTGCTACCCGGGAGGCCCTGCAATGGAACACCTTGTTTCCCAGATAGAGAGACTGTGCCGGAGGTGTAGTGACTTTCCCAGAGTCACAAGGTCCACTAAGGCTTCCTGTGCTCTTGGCATTGATAACTAGGGGAGCAAGTGCTCTCCTGTTGGGCTGGCCTATTGGAAGTATCAACCTCTCCAGAGCTTGATATGGGGACCCCAGAAGTGTAGACTAAAACTTGGGCTTAGTTGGCCCTCTTCTTCTAGGCCTGTGTGAATTTTGCTGAAACTATCATGGTGGTCTCAGAATCAAATAATACAGGTTGACTTAGAACCATGTTAGGTTCATTTGAGCTTAAATTTTGCATCTCTTCTGATAAATTTAGATCATGTATTAGGACAGCAGCAAAAAGGTACTTGGCTGTTGAAGTAGATGGATTTAAGTTTTAACCTCGGCTTGTCTCTTTCTGGTTACTCCCCTGAGGCAAGTTATTGTGCTTCTCTCAGCCTCAGTGTTTTCATTTGCACAATGGGGCTAATGCTGGCATTAAATGAGATAAAGTACGTAAAGATCCTACTAGCCTGCTTGGTGCATGGCCAGTGTACATTCGGTCTAGATATTTTTCCAGAATATAGGTCGGGATCTCTCAGCAGGGCTTTGCAGGCCTCACCTGATGTCATTCTCACTCCATGTTCAAATTGGTGCTTGCCTGTGACCAGGGAGTGTATTTCCAACACATTCCTGTTTACCAGCTCAGGCCTTGGGGCTGCTGTGATGTTGCAATTCTTTTCATGGAGCTCCTGTGTGGGACAGGGTGTACCCAGCTCTTAAAGTGCTTTGATGAAAATGCCTTTGTGCTAAGAGCTCTATAAATATAAGGAGCAGACCTGGGTGTGGTGCTTCCAGAATACTCCCAAAGTTAGCCATCATCAAAGGCTCAGGTCACAGAAAAGTTGGAAATGGAGATGGTTTGCCAATTCAGTGATTCTCCAAAGCAGAAATGGCTTTTCTTTTTTAGCTTTCACTTCTTTGACTCACTGTGCTTGATTGTACTAGGCCCATCTTGCCTTTCTTGTGTCTTCAGATCTACAAAAACCTGATTTAAAGTATCTTTGAAAAGAACTACCGATTATAAATCATCTCTCTAAGTACTCTACCCTATCCAGCTGACCTACTATCCAATACCACCCAACAGCACCCCCTGGTGGTCAGCGTGGAGCTTCTTAACCATCTTTACTATCTCCTTATCCATTCATTCACCCACTCATTCATTCATTCCTTCAACAACTTTTTATTGGTTACCTATGAGGCATCAGGCACTGTAGACACTGGAGATACCAATATGATTAGATATGTTCCTGCCCTTAAGGAGTCACAATTTAGTTAGGAAACAGACAAATAAGTTATTATAATTACAAAATGTTTTAACCACAACAGAAATATTCACAGGGTGCCACCAAAGGACCCAGAAGCATACTTATCTTGAAGCTAAGGAAGCTAACACTTCAGGGCCTGCTTATTTGCATAGGCCCCTTCCGAGACCCTAACAATGTGTTTACACAGTCACATATTTTAATAAAATCCACAAAAGTAAGCTATTTTAAAGGAATTGGTTAAAATTACGTTTCTCCTACACTGCCCTCTCTGTCATATTTCGCATTGCATTAGGGGGCACAAAAGCACCCAAGGACATTTTTGAAACTGGCTATGGAAAGGTTGAGTTTGGTTACATTTTGTTTGGGTTTAGTGAGATATTTTTACGTGGTTCATTGTTAAGTTATTGGTATCCCTCCTCATGCTCCTAAGAATAGCTTCCAGAAATACTTCTATAATCCATTGCTTTGGCTCACCCATACTGTGATGTAAAACTTTATGATCAGAGGTTATATCACAGTTTAAATATGTCTTCTAGTTCCTGGCACCAGAATTATGTGAGTAATGGAAGAGATATGTAATTTAAATGTATAGAGACAGAAGCTGGTCTGCAGAATGTCCTTCAAGTTATCAGACGTGTCTGTCAATATGTAAGCAGAAGGCTTGGTTATGGAGAAATTTGAGAGAGGTTTCCCCAGATTTAGCAGCAATCTTAAAAAATTTTATATGGTATTACCAATATTGATTTTATGAAAGCTAAAAGAAATGTTTTCAAATCATCTATACTAATAAAAGGGTAATATGCTAATTAGACTGGGTCAACAAGCCCATCTTCTGGATGTCCGACTTCCTTCCGGACAAAGCTATGGTGATGGGGCCCGAGGCAGGGGCAGTTAGGGGCAATCGGGCTGGCAGGGGAGGGCAGTTAGGGGCGAGATCAGGCTGGCAAGGGGTTAGGGGTTATCAGGCCTGCAGGGGAGGGCCATTGGGGGCGATCAGGCTGGCAGGGGAGGACTGTTGGAGGTGACCAGGCTGGCAGGGGAGGGCTGTTGGGGGTGACCAGGCTGGCAGGGGAGGGCACTTGAGGGCATTAGGCAGGCAGGCAGGTGAGTGATTAGGAGCCAGTGGTCCTGGAATGCGAGAGGCATGTCTGACTGCTGGACATCCCCTGAGGGGTCCCAGATTGGAGAGTGTACAGGCTGGGCTGAGGGACACCCCCCGCCCCCATGCACAAATTTCATGCACCAGGCCTCTAGTCTATTATATAAATCAAATTACCATCAACTATGTTAGAGGACAGAGAATTGATCTTTCTATTCTCTGTAGAGTACATAGAAAATAGAAAATTGTTCTATGAAGAAGTGATCAAAGAGTATGCAGCTAAAAAGTAGAGGGAAGAAAAGTATTATAAAGAATGTAAGGTAATCGCTATTATAAAAACACTTGTGGTATTTTTCAGTGTATAGCTATATAACCTATTGTGATTGTTTTTCTCATTCTTAATGAATGTTCACTTTCACACCTAATTTTTCTCTTTGTGATTTTGTATTATTTTCTGTAAAGAGGCTCTCCTCTATACTGTATCTAACCTCAGACTCATAAAACGGGTCAGGCCTCAGAAAGATACCTTAAGTTTGCCCAGGGGAGACCAGTGGGATTTCTCAGAGGGCCAGTGTGTGAGCAGAGAGATGGAGGAAATCTGTGAACTTGCCAAGTAGAACATGATGATGGGGATTTTCTAGGCAGAAAGACAAAGGTGAGGGGCATGCAAGAGCATTTCCATTCAGCAAAGTGGGACACTGTGACTGTGGGCACAGGAGGCTAGAGAGGCCTGAGGCCAGACAATGGAGAACCACTGGGGAGTTTGGGCCAGATTTGGGAGTTTCCTCTGTCTCTTGCAGGTTTTGGTTAATTCTGCCTTCTTCAGTCTTTCTCATCTCTGTGTACATATGTATCCCCATTATTCTTCCTCCTTTCTCATACTTTTGATTATTTAGGAAACTATCTATATCCCTTGTGTGCCCTCCTCTCTGTCTTGTGCAAACACCTTTTTATTTATCTCTCCTAATTCATTTGTGAAATAGGAATGGCTACAGTCATCAAATAAAATAATAATATTGATGAGCACCACTATCTCAGTCTGTTCAGACATAACCAAATAGCACAGACTGAATAGCTTGTAAAAAATGGAGATTTATTTCCACAGTTCCAGAACCAGTGCGACTGAGTGAGAGTCCTCTTTCTAGTTCGTAGGTGGTGCTCCTTCTCCCTGTGTTCTCACATGATGGTGGGTGAGATGAGGGACTTCCTTGGAGCCTCTTTTATAAGGCCCTAGTCTGATTCCTGAAGGCTCCACCCTCATGACTTAAGCACCTCCTAAAGGTCCCTTCCACTGATATCATAACCTTTGGGGATTTTTTAGAGACAAACATTCAGACTATAGCACCCAGTATGTGCTAAGTGCTGAGAAGTTAGTTGATAATGAAAAGAGCAAAGACTTTGGAGTCTATGAGTCTACTGGGAAGTTCAGCTAAACAAGCAACCAGACATCTAAATTTTAATAAGCTTTGGAAGAGAAATCATATACACCACACTTTGTTTAACCATTCACCTGTTGATGGACATTTGGTCTGTTTTCACCTTTTGGCTACTGTGAATAGTGCTGCTATGAACATTTATGCATATGCATTTGTTTGAGTACCAGTTTTCAGTTTATACATGCCTAGAAGTGGAATTGCTTCCACTGTCTCTAATGCTTTGTTGTTCTATCTCTCTGGAATCTTGATTTATCAATTATTCCCTTTGCTTCTTCAAACTTTCCATCACTATTGTCTCCTTCCCCCTAGTGTATGAGCACATTGAAAGATTCCATTTCAAATATACATTCAAATTCCTTAAAGGAAAACTCATGATTTTTGGATACAGAATACCTCAGTGTCAATCAGTTGTGGGAAGTAATTATGAAAGAATTTGAAAAGTATGATGAGAACTGAGGAAAAAGAAAACCTCAACAAATGCAGTTATTGCAAACTACTTCTTGTCAGTCTCATTTTTAGAGTTATCACTACAATGGTTGGCAGTTTCCATTTCTATATTGTTTGGGTTTTATCATATCTTTGGCCTTAAGACAACAAAAGTTTTATACAGATTAAGGCAAACTTTTCTATGCTTCCATATGTTGATTTATTTCTTGATTTGGTGAGTTTGCAAGTATAGATGGCTTGGGGTTGAGTAGATAAGAGGTAATGGAGTCAGCATACTGAAAAGCCCTGCTGTCATGTGGCCAGGAGGTCTAGGTTTGGGGCACCCCAGACTATAGTCCTGGACCAACAACCAAGAGCATTCTGTACTCTGCAGAATCTGAACATATCTTTTCAACAATCCCCAAGTTGCTTTCTAAGGTTTTTTTCAGCTTTGAAAGCCTAAGATTTTAAATAGAGTACTGGCTTTGTCATGTGATCAGATACAAAAATGGCATCATTCCTATCAACATTTCTTACTCCAAGTTTAAGCATAAGAGATTTGTTGAAATATAAATTTGCTGATAAACATACTTCCATACCTTAAAAGTACATTTACTTCACTTTGAACTTGTAAGCTGTACATATTTCATGTGGCATGTTTGGTAAAGAACGTCTCAGAAAAAGGTCCTGGTTTTAGCAAGTTGAGGGAATTCTTCAGCTGAAACTTCATGTGGTTCTTACCAGATACTTTTCAATTCCCTAATTAGAAAGAGTAAAACATATTGAAGTTTTCCTGAAACTCTTAAAAGACACTGTCTTGTTTGGTAAAACTTTACCATTTCATGCAACTACTATGTTCTTTGAATTCTCTTCTTAGTTAATCTCAAAGATACTTGCTTCTCCATGAGTGACTTCATTTGTTGTTGTTTTTACATGTTACAATTTCTTTTACTTTTCTATATTTGGATGGAGTGTCCATACCCATGACATTTTTAAGAAGCCTTTTAGAGGACTGGGATGCTGATTTTATTTGGGTAAGAGCTGAATATTTACTCATTTAGACTTGTTGGTGCAGCTGTGTCACTTGTGAAGCCAGATCCGTTCTCATAGAACCTCTCCCCGTGTCCACTTATCATTCCTGAGGTGGGTCTGTTGTGCTTTGCGTCCATCCACCCACTCAGTCTGCTGAGGTAGTTCCCCCGCCTTTTGCAACTCTTTCTTCACACATGTCTGAATTGTTTGTACCTACTTGGAGGCACTGTGCCTCATTGATTCTTTCTTGCAGTGTTTTCATTACCTCATTATGTTATAATTCTAAAAGGGACTCACTCAAACCGCATCTCCAGGATAACTGGCATGAAGGTCTTGGATACTTAAATGTTTCCTGCCTGTGCCTGTGTGCGTTTTCAGGCACTGACCCTGGCTGGCTGTTGATGGTACTGCTCTCTCAGGATGATCTTCAGGGGTCATTAAGTCTACCAGTTAAACCATGAAGATTTTGTTGTTGTTGTTAATCCTCACCCAAGGATATTTTTCCTCATTGATTTTCAGAGAAATAGAAAGGAAGGAAAGGAGGGGAACATCAAAGTGAGAGACACATCAATTGGTTCCTTCCTATACCCACCTCAACAGGGGCTAGGGATCCAACCTGCAACCCAGGTACATACCCTGGACCAGGAATCGAACCCATGACCTTTTGGTGTGAAGGCTGATGCTCTAACCACTGAGAACATCAGCCAACACAATGGAGATTTTTAAAAACATGTATTTAGTTTGACATTTTATTATGTGAAAACATGGATTAAGTAAGTTA
The DNA here is from genome assembly GCF_964212035.1 of Myotis nattereri. Classification (NCBI taxonomy): domain Eukaryota; kingdom Metazoa; phylum Chordata; class Mammalia; order Chiroptera; family Vespertilionidae; genus Myotis; species Myotis nattereri. Next base: position 97,559,897 of record NC_138075.1, read on the forward strand.
ATGTTCTGAAGTTAGAGCTGCAGTGCGTACTCTACAGATGGAAATTCTACATTTTCTTCTTATTAAATCTCAGTAAGATTTTTTTTTTAAATAAAGGCCAAACAGTTTATAATCTATGAGAATAGGGTCCTCAGGAGTTGTGCATCTTGGCAGCACTGCAGCCCTGTAAGACTTTCTTCACCCCAAAAGAACTTGCAAATATGTATTTTATTTGAAAGTATTTGCCATTTTTACTGCCACATCATGTGCATTGTGCAAATGCCCCCTTCCTCAAGAATTTGTTCACTCAACAAATACTTACTGATGGTCCACTCTGCGGGAAGCACTGTGCTTGCCCTGGCCACACGGATGTCCACAGTCAGGCCTTGTGCCCTTAAAGGGCTTGCAAAGTTGCCAAAAGGGGAAAAGAAAAGAAAAATGTAGTTGAGGGGCAATCTGCATACAAACACTAAGCACCAACATTGGCAAATTTAATAATGGTGTCCCTAAGTTAATAGTCAACAACTCCAGCCCCAAAGGCTTTGTGCCTGCTGAGGCTGGATAAATACTTTTACCACAAAATATTAGATTAGAAGAAATTCATTTATGGTTTACATGGGTTATAACAAAAATGTGAGTGCCACTAGAACGTCTTTTACTAGTCTAAACTCAGAAAAACCTCTGAGCCATTTCCTTTCAGTGAATAAGGGAAATTTCTTCTGGCTGCTTTTGGACCTTTGAAGACCCAGACTGAGAGAAGCCAGGGTTTACCCTTGTTTGCCTCAGTTCCTGCTTGAATTTTTTCTGGATGCTGATTAATGAGCCTTAGAAATAATGAGATGCGAATTTTAGATACAACAAGATAAAGGTTGTTTGGCCCTTGTTCAGTTTTGTTTTGAAGTCTATTCAGAAATGCAGAAACGATTTCATCGACCGTTAGATGAAAATCATCCAGAGAAAGTTCACAGACGAAGGAGGAACCAAATCCTCTCACTCTCACCAGAAGACGCCTGGCACCTAGCTGGGCAGAAATGCAGCTTTCTCTAGCACTTGTGGGGTTTTCTCTATTGTTTCCCTCTGTGCTGTTATACAACAAAATTCAGCTGAGTAAATTTGAAGAACTAATTGGCCTTATTAAATGATTTATGAAATGGGCAGCATCTCCTCTAGCAAGCAGAGATAAACTGAGCAGTTATAGAAAATGGAAGGTTTTTATAGAAAGGAGTGTGAAGCAAGAAAGTCATTAGAAAAAGAAAAGTAACAGTTCATTGGAAGAAATTAAGAGTTCAAGGAGACAACAGCTTCTCGTTGGCTGCGTTGTGGCATTTCTTATTGTCTGGGCTAGTAGCTGGTCTGGAAGAAGATCTTCCGTCCTCCTTCCAGGGTAATAAAGTAGAAACATCTTCCTGTTGGGGATGCAAGGTATGGCTCTTCCTGTTTGGCATAACTGACGATGACTGGTAGGATGTGAACATTCCCTCTACAGGCCTTGACAATTCCAATTTCAGTTGACAGCTCCTTTACTAATTTTTACAGTGCCGATAAGAAGTGGGCATAGGTAATCTGTAGGTCCACAGTTATTTTTAGAAATAAATGTGAGGCAGTAAATATGAAGCAGTGACATATGGAACCCCTATTAATTGTTCATTAATCATCTTAACATTTATAAACATTGTAACATTTATAATGTTTCTATTGTTTGAGAAGAAAATTCAAAAAACAATATTTATACCAATTAATTTTTTATGGGCCTTCACATTTCAAGGAATGGGCTGCTGCGGAAAGCAATGCAATGCGTTAGAGGATTGTTGAAATTTTAAATTCTTACAGTCAATGCCTAGTTCTCCTGGCCTCTCCCCGTTTTTCTTGCATGGGTGAACATTTGCCCCTAAACAGTAAATGAGCTTAGTGAGGATTTGCAGTGGCTCATCCTACACTCACTTTATCACTTTTATTATTTGTTTCCTTACCTTTTCCTATTCCTAAAACCACACCATTAAAATTAATAGCACAAAGAGAAATGAGATTTTATGCCTTTTGGTCTTATAAAGGCAGAACTAGAAGCAGAGGGTGAGATTTGGAAAGGCAGATTTTAATTCAACAGAGCAATGCCTTTTCTATTCATCAGAACGCCCCTGTGTACCGGGTCACCTTGAAAGTAGTGAGCAGGACGTTGGAGGGGCTGTGGGGTGAGAGGCGCATCAGGCCTCTGGGGAAATCACAAAGAGGGCAATGACATTAGGAAGAAAGGGATAAGAGTTTCCCTGTGGACCCTGAGCCTTTATAGTTCTGTCAACCTTAAAAATAAATTAGCCAGTTATATTTACCAGCAAAATGGCTTCATTTGAGAGTAGCAGGGAATTGCAATTGGGACAAGCAAGCTATGGTAAAGCCATAGGCAAGTCCAGAGAACAAAGGCTAGGGGCTTGCTTTTATTAGGTTTTAGGAGGAAATTGGGGAGGGTTGTTTTGAACAAAAGTTCACTGGAGAAAAACAAGCGTTCAATGTTGTGGTGGTTTCTCCTTGGCCTAGAGCAGTGGTTAGTGCACTGTTGATGGGGCAGGGAGGAACCTTTCTCCTTTTTTGTAAAAGCAGGAGATGAAATTCCCATGTGATTAATATCCTTCCTTGTCAAAATAATTTTTACCTTCCTTCTTCCTGCTGGTTATGCAGACTGCAACAAGTGGTAAGTGAGTGAGATGTCCCTCCTTCAGTGTTTCCCAACTCCATTTTAAAGGAGGTCTTTTTAATTTATTTTTACATTTCCAGGCATCTTAGTAGTATCAAAGAAGGCTTTCCCCCCAGATTTCTGACCACTTCCAGAAGAATAGTGTATGATGCAAGAGGATGAAGCTGTTTTTGATGTTTGACATTTGCTCCTAGTGATTTTTTTCAGTTTAGTTTCAGGTCCTGGGCTGTGGGTCGACCCTGCCTACTATTGTCTGAATGTTGTCCCCTCAAAATTCATGTTAAGCCCAGCTTCTGTGGCTCAGTAGTTGAATGTTTGCCTATGAACCAGGAGGTCATGGCTCAATTCCCAGTCAGGACACATGCCCAGGTTATGGGCGGATCCTCAATAGGGACATGCAGGAGGCAGCTGATCAATGATTCTCTCTCATCATTGATGTTTCTATCTCTGTCTCTCCCTTCCACTCTGAAATCAATATATATTTCACGCTGAAATCCTATCCCTCAAGGTGATGACATTAGAAGGTGGGGCCTTTGGGAGGTGATTCATGAGTGGAGCCCTCATGAATGGGATTAGTGTCTTTATAAAAAAGACTCTAGAGTGCTCCCTCGCCCCTTTCACCATGCAAGTTTACAGATAGAAGATGCTGACGACTATGAAGCAGAATGTGGGCTTTCACCACACACTGACGAGCAGGCTCCTTGATCTTGGTCTAGCCTCTAAACTGTAAGAAATAAGTGTATGTTGTTTACAAGCTGCCCATTCTATGGTACTGAGTTAGAGCAGCCTGCAATGACTAAGGCTGGACTTTGTGAGCTGATGTATGCATGTCCAGTTTATTCACATACGTGCCAATTCAGCCATTCAGATGAACTTGAGCCATCATTTAGGCTAAGTAGGTGGTAGAGATTCTCACGTGGAGACACTGTTGGCTTGTGGAGAAATGTACATGTGTTAGAGCCTAGATTGAATTTCTGGTGGTGGGGGAAGGAGGCTTTGCGGGGGGAGGGGGGCGGGGAGAAAAGCAGGGGAGCTTTCATATTAGGAAAGGATGGAAAAAATGTCAGTGTTTGCAGATATACAGTTAAACCCACACTTCTGGGCTCTGGACAAGCAAGAATCTAAACCAACAGAGAAAGCACTTTCTCAGTCCTTCTGAAATCCTGGGACAGTTTCACTGAGGAAGCCTGGACCATGTGAACTCAACACAATTTGTATTCTGCTATTGAAACACTAGCGCTATCTAAGCTTTTGATTAGGCAACACAGAAACACAGCTTGCAAGCTTTAGCCTGACTGCTTGAGGACACATCTTTGCGATGAGGCTCATGCAGAACAAGACAGAGGACCTGCTAGGACGGCTGCTCCAGGGCCAGAGCTCATTGGTCTTCTTGAGGCCTTCAGTGCATGTGCTTCACTTGCGGAGGAGTGAGAGCAGGCCAGCCGGGATCTCTCTCCACCACTTGCCCAGCCTCCAGCCCCTCCCCACCCTGCTGTGCCCATATTTCCTTCCCCATCCTAGAACCCTTCCTCAACACCCTATAGGATGTTTTTATAACTAAGTCAATGGCTAAAACATTTGTTACCAGTCCCTAATGGGTATTTTTTATTACTGCCACGTTTCTGTGACTGAGAACTTGACTCCTGGGTTGAATGCATGTTTTGATCTTCTATTAGGTGATATATTTTATTCGTCTATTGACACAAATTGCCTGAAGAAATCTTTGCTCATTATATGAAGAGTTTTTTCTAATTAATGCAAGAACACTGAGAGAGGGGGCTCCATTATTTTCTGTGTCCAGAAAAAAACCCTCTCTGAGGATCCACAAATGTAATAAACTGTTCCCATTTTAAACACCAAAATCTTGAACATTTGCCTTCTTTTCTTGTCACAACCCAATATATGTTTATAATATTTCTGGACATTTATATATTTTCTACAATTATACAACTAGTAGCACATTTATGAACATTTTCCATGTCATTCAATATTTTTCTTTCTATTGTCACAAACTTATGCTATTTCCAATTTTTTTTTTTTTGCAATACCAAAAAGATGTACACTTCTCTCAGAAATATGGGATAGCATCTATTTCCTCCAAAACCATCTACAGAAAATATAATCATTTAAACAATTTTAAAATCAATTTAATAGGTAAAGAAGGCATCTTATTGTTGCTAAATGTGCCTCTTTTTGATAACTTATAAGAATAATTGTATTTTCAAATGTTTAGTGGTTATCTGTGCATTTTTGTGAATTTCTCTTCTTATTCTTTACCTATATAGGAAAGGGGAATTCATTTCCCCCCAATTAATTTTAAGTGATTTTAAAATTATAGGTGTAACATGTTGCAAATACATTTTGTCATTTGCCTTTAAATTATATTTACAGTATGGGTTGTTGGTTTTTTTTACATATAGAAAATTTTAACTTTAATGTTGTCAGGACGGCTCCAGAATTCTGGAAGAAACAATCAATATGTAAGCCACTATATTGGTCCTTAAGGAACCTGCAATTCAGTTTTGGAAATAAGATACAAATGTGTATAAAACACACAATACAACATTTAAAGCAGAAGCTTTTCATGAAGAAGGGATGTAGCACTATTAGATGGGCTATTACTTGCTCAAAATTGGAAAACGCCTTAGAGGCTGCTGATCCTCACTGTCCCTACCTGGTTGATAACCACAGATTTAAATGTCAGGCTGGACAAGAATCAGGAGTGTCTCCAGGCAGTGTGTGACAATCGCACACAGCTGTGCTGACGCGCTGAGCTGACCCTCCAGGTAGCACTGAGCAATTCTCTTTTCTGGGTAACTGAATGCATATATGTGCCAGCACTTTTGATAGCATTAGCAATATAACTTGTGTTTATCTCTGGTCTATGAAAACTTACAAAAGTGTCTGGAAAAATTTTAGGAAGAAGGAGAAGGAACATGAGTTTTCATTATTTTCTTTTTGTAACTTTCAAATTATATTGTTTGTCATGAGAGTTGAGCTATTGCTTGTTTTTGTGTCTCTCTCTTACATACCTCTCAGAGTACTGACCACATTTGTTAGAATTTTTCATGTGTTTTAAAGACTCCAAGCTAATGAGATCTCACTATGGTGTGTGTGTGTGTGTGTTGCCCAAGTTGACCCAGGCTGGTGTATGGGGATGACTGAGGGGCACTGTGGAGACATCTTTCTGGATGATGTTGCAAAGCCGCAGAAGGCGTCTAGAGAACAGGAACTTTCCTAACGCAGGCAGGCTTCAGCCAGTGGTGCTGGTAAATGTTTAACAACCAGGTCTCTTCTCTGGGGGAACCAAGTCCTGATGTGAAGCATTTGCCCATTATCTGGTACAAATGCTCCCACTGTGTGGACTGCAGCTACCACTGTGAAGTCACTGGATGTGGAGCTAGAAAGAGATGTGCACTATGGGCTCTCATAATCCAGTGTGAGTTGTCATTTATTCATAACAGGATCACAACCACATCTAGGGACAGGGGCCAGAGGGGCAGAAGTCAGCACCCCCAGGGAGGTCATAGCACAAAGCAGACAGTGTGTCAGGGCCCAGCTCCACTAGCTGGAGTCAGTGCCTGGCTGAGGGGCAGCTAGACCAGGTACCACGCCTTAAAACTGAGGCAAAAGTTCAGTCCAGAGCAGTAGGACCACTGCAGTCACAGAGGCTGCAGGAGTGCCAGCACTAGCCTCTGGCCAATTTCAAACCCTCCATCATGAGCCAGTGGCTGACACCTTGGAAGCTGTGATGTCCTTCTTCCTGGTCAGACAGACCTAGTTCAGACACAGACAAGGGCAAATGGCGGACAGAGAACAGCAGGGACTCCAAAACAGGGCCAGACAGTTCCCGTCTTCAGTGAACACTCAGTGAGTGAATGTGATGTCTTCATTTGCCCAGGGATGAAGAAAGAGAGTAGTCCTATAATTTCAGTATTTGGATCTTGTGAAGAGTTACATTACACCAGTTATTTCATCAACAAGTATTTTTAGGTGAACAAGAATGACACAATTTTGCTCTTCTGGAGCCTGCATTCTTGTGGAGGAGACAGATGATAAACAATTTATAAAAGGACAAAATAGTTTCAGATGAAGATGAAAGCTATGAAAGGCTAAGCTGTGACAGAATGGGGACAGAAGATGGGCTGCTTCAGACAGGCGTCATGTTCCTTCTGAGAAGACAGTGTTTGAACTGAGGCCTGAAAGATGAGAAGGGAGCAATTGTTCAAAAAGCTGGGAGCAAAGGCAGAAGGCAAAGTAAGTCCCATGGTCCCGAGGCAGAAAGAAGGGAGAAGCTTAGCATGTTTGAGGAAAAGGTAGACAGGTAGAATGCTGAAGTGTGGTGGTGGGGAGGGAGGCACCAGGTGGAATCAGGGAGGTAGGTGGGCCCCTGATCTTGTAGGGCCTAAAGGTAAAAATAGGTGGTTGATTTTGTTCTAGGTGAAATGGGAAATCCTTGTTATTCCTTGCTACTCAAAGTGGGGTTCATGGGCCAAGAAAACAGCTTCACTCAGGAAACCATCCCCTACCTCAGTGATGGCGAACCTTTTGAGCTCAGCGTGTCAGCATTTTGAAAAACCCTGACTTAACTCTGGTGCCGTGTCACATATAGAAATTTTTGATATTTGCAACCACGGTAAAACAAAGACTTATATTTTTGATATTTATTTTATATATTTAAATGCCATTTAACACAGAAAAATCAACCAAAAAAATGAGTTTGTGTGTCACCTCTGACACGCATGTCATAGGTTCGCCATCACTGCCCTACCTATTTACAGAATCAGAATCTATTTTAACACAATCTCCTCATGGTTTGTATGTACTGTCTTAGTCGGCTCTAGCAGCCATAACAAAATACCACAGACTGGGTGGCTTATACAACAGAAATGTATTTGCTCACAGTTCTGGAACCTGGAAGTCTGAGATCCTGGTGTGAACATTGTAGAGTTCTGGTAAGAGATCCCTGACACCTGTAGACAATGCTTTTTCACTGTGTCTACAAATGGTATGTGTGTGGAGGTGGGAGGAGAAATGGGAGGAAGAAGAGGGAGATCTTTCTCTTTTCCTGTTCTTATAAAGCCACAATCTTAAGGGATCAGGGACCTATCTTTATTACCTCATTTAACCTTAATTACCTACTTATAGTCACATTGGGGATTAGGGCATCAACATATGAATTTGGGAGGGGGCACAATTCAGTCCATAACTTATACAGCAGTGACCTAATATTAGAAATTCTCAAAATTTAGCAGATAGAAATCACCTGAAGGGCTTAATAAAACCCAGATTCTTGGACCCTCAAGGATTCTCATTTAGCTGAGCTAAATCTGATTCAATAGGCCTGCCCAAGATTTTGCATTTATAACAAGCTCCTTGGTCATTCTGCCACTGGTTCATGGGCCATAGTTTGAGCAGTGAATTCAACAATATATTTGGGTAACCAAGTTTAAAAGAACTAAAATATCATAAAATAATCTAAACAAAATTAAAAAAAATGATTCCGCAGTCCTGAATACCTTTGTATTTCAATGAGTTAGAGAATTTGAAATGTTGTTTAGTGTTTTAAAATAACATATATTTACATCTTTTTATTTTATCTTACTTATTATTTTGGCTAAAGTTTATCTACTTTGCTTTGATAACCTGAAAGTGTTTTGCAAGCATTTTTAAACCCTCAAATCTGCTGCATACAGAATAGTAAATAAAAAATTAAATATGGAAAATAGCAACCTTGAGATACAGAGAAATCACTGCCTTATACAAGTCAGTGGCCGAGCAGAAAGCAAGAGAAGGTGTTTGCTAAACAGATGTCTGCCCATGTAAGATGTAAGAGGCGTGAGTGATGCTCTGCAGTTTTGAATTATGCGATGAACTTTGTATGTTCATTCATGCATAGGCATGAAGTTCCCTTTGGGGACCAAGAGGAAAAAATCAACAGTGCCTTGGGTCATAGGTTCCTAAAACTGTGAAAACCAAATCAAATGAAGACATACATGTAAAACCGTGGCTCCTCCTGGATGAAGTTAACATAGCCAGTCCTTCAAACCCTGAAGGTTGTGAAGTTTAGCAACAATGCAATGATGAATTATAAAAGCTGTGTTTTTCCTATTATATCACCATTTTGCCTAATTATTTCTGGTATAAACTCTGATGGAAACCATGCATATTTATTATGAAACTCCAACCAGAGAAGAAGGAAACTTTGGCAGAGTCCAGAATAAAATTGTGATGTGTATATTTCTACATACATACAATGAAGAATTATTATAAAATATCATGCCGAGCCGAAGCCGGTTTGGCTCAGTGGATAGAGCGTCGGCCTGCGGACTGAGGGGTCCCAGGTTCGATTCCGGTCAAGGGCATGTACCTGGGTTGCGGCCACATCCCCAGTGGGAGATGTGCAGGAGGCAGCTGATCGATGTTTCTCTCCCATCGATGTTTCTAACTCTCTATCTCTCTCTCTTCCTCTCTGTAAAAAAAAATCAATAAAATATATCTTTAAAAAAAAAAAAAGATATCATGCCGAGAGCACACTGCTCAATATTTAGAACTAAACTTGTATTAGAACTAAACTTGTTTTCAGAATAGCTGATTTTCCCCACTATGATTCAGAAAGGTTAGTTTTATAATTGAAAGATACAACTCAAGTTAAAGTGTACCATTTAATAATTCATCTAAAGAAATATTGAAGAGCAAAAACAATGTATCCAGTCAGCAAAGATCATTCCTTACATAAACGTAAATATGAGGATGCTACTGACAAGTTTAATTTCATAAACTTGTGTTCCCAGAGTAAAACTTGGAGTTTTGAAGGTGATCAGGAGGAGAAATGGTGCTGTGAATGTCATAGGGTTATCTTATATAGCAGAAAGTGTTTTAAAAATTAAACTTCTTATTTTGAGATAATTATAGATTCACATGCAGTTGTAAACAATAATACAGAGAGATCTTATATACACTTTTCTCCAGCCTCCCTCCATGGTAATATCTGTACAATACCATAACCAGGATATTGGCAATGATCAGGATCAGATAGAGAACATTTCCATCACCATAAGGTCTCCTGTTCTCTTTCTTAGTCACACCCACTTAACTCCTGTCTCCAGCCTCTCCTTAACCCCTGACAGTCACTAATGTGTTCTCCATTTCTATAATTCTATCATTTCATGAATGTTATATAAATGGAACCATTCCATATGTAACCTTTTGAAATTGACTTTTTTCCCCACTCAGCATAATTCTCTGGAGATTTATCCAAGTTGTTTTGTGCATCAGTAGTTCATTCCTTTTTATTGCTGAACTAGAGGCCCGGTGCATGAAATTCGTGCATGGGGGCAGGTTCCTTCAGCCCGGCCTGCACCCTCTCCAATCCGGGACCCCTCGGGGGATGTTCGACTGCTTCTCGCAATCTGGGACCACTGGCTCCTAACCGCTTGCCTGCCTGATTGCCCCTAACTACCTCTGCCTGCCTGATCATTCCTAACTGCTCCCCTACTGGCCTGATTGCCCCTAACTGCTCCCCTGCTGATCTGATCGCTCCTAACTGCCTCTGCCTTGCCCCACACCTGGAATCCAAGCTTCCCTCCCTCTGGCCAGCTGCAGGCATTCAGGACCTGGGCCAGCTTCACCCGGGCTGGCTGCAGCCACAAGGGACCATAGGCAGGTAGCTTGTTCCTCTCCTGGTCTGCAGGCATAGGCACAGGTGCTGGCACCTGGGACCACAAGGCGGGCAGCTGGTCCCTCTCCCAGGCTGAAGCCCCAGCTGCTGGCACCCAGGACTGTGGGGCAGGCAGCTTGTTCCTCTCCCGGGCTGCAGGTGCAGCCCTAGCCGCTGGTGCCCAGGACCACAGGGCAGGTGGCTTGTCCCTCTCCTGGACTGCAGTCTGGCTGGTCCCCATCCCTCTCTTGTGAGCTCATTTGTGCCTGGCTGGTCCCCATTCCTCTCTCCCCAGTGTTGAGGGTCTGAGCCATTATGGCATTAAGGTGTGAGGATATGATGACCATTTGCATTTTAGCTCTTTATTATATAGGATATTGTTCTATGGTATGGATGTAACAGGGTTTGTTTAACCATTTTCCCATTAAAAGTCATCTGAGTTGTTTATAGTATTTGGCCATCATAAATAAAGTTGCTATAAACATTTGTGTACATGTTTTTGCTTACACACAAGTCTTCATTTGTCTGGGATAAATGCCTAAGGTCATATAGTAGGTCATATGGTAGTTGCATGTTTAGATTTTTAAAAAATCTATTAACTGTTTCAGTGGGGCTGCACCACTTTAATTCCCACCAGTAATGTTTGAGAGATTGTTCCTATATCCTTCAATGAATGTCCATGTATTTGTTTTGCCATGTTCTAATTGATTTATCTGATTTTTCGCTGTTGATGCTTAAAAGTTCTTTGTACATTCTAGATACTAATTCTATGTCTGATAGGTGGTTTGCAAATATTTCCCCCCACATTGTAACTTGTTAGAGTCTTTTGCAGAACAAAGGTTTTTAGTTTTTTTATTCTTTATTTCAATCATTTTTCAATTAGGGTTGACATGCAATATTATATTAGTTTTAGGTGTACACCCCAGTTATTAGACATTAAATAACTTACTAAGTGATCATCCAAATAAATTTCATACCCATCTGACACCATACATAATTATTAGAATACCAGAGGCCTGTGGGGAGCAGGCCTAAGCCTGCAATTGGACATCCTTAGCTATGCACTTGCCAACTTTGAGCTCCTGTGTTGAGCATCTGCCTCCTGGTGGTCAGTGTGCATCATAGTGACTGGTTGTTTTGTTGTTTGGTCTATCTGCATATTAGCCTTTTATTATATAGGATTATTGACTATATCCCCTATGCTATACTTTATATACTCATGACTATTCTGTAACAACCAATTTGTACTTAATCCTTTCATCTTTTTCACCCACCCTCCCAACTCCCCTCCCATCTGACAACCATCAAAATGTTCTTTGTACCCCTGAGTCTGTTTCTCTTCTGCTTGTTCATTTATTTATTTATTTTTTAAAAAATATATTTTATTGGGTTTTTACAGAGAGGAAGGGAGAAGGATAGAGAGTAGAAACATCGATGAGAGAGAAACATCTATCAGCTGCCTCCTGCACACCCCCTACCAGGGATAAGCCCACAACCCAGGTACATGCCCTTGACCGGAATTGAACCTGGGACCCTTCAGTCCACAGGCTGACACTCTATCCATTGAGCCAAACCGGTTAGGGCATTTATTTTGTTTTTTAGATTCAATTGTTGATAGATGTATATTTATTGCCATTTTACTGTTCATATTTTTTGTCTTTTATTTCCTTCTTAAAGAAGACACTTTAATATTTTATGTAATACTGGTTAGGTAGCGATGAAATCCTTTAGCTTTTTCTTGTCTGGAAAGCTCTTTATATGTCCCTTAATTCTAAATGATAACTTTACTGGTAAGAGTATCTTGGTTGTAGGTCCTCGCTTTCCATCACTTTGAATATTTCTTGCCAATCCCTTCAGGCCTGCAAAGTTTCTATTGCGCTCCCTTGTAGATAACTAACTGCTTTTCTCTTACTGGTTTTCTTTCTTTGTCTTTAACCTTTTGAATTTTATTTTATTTAATGTAAATATTCTATCTAATAAAAGACAAAAAGGGTAAATAACCATACCTCTGCTACGCTTCCCATTGGCTAATCAGGGCGATATGCAAATTAACTGCCAACAAAGATGGCGGCCGGCAGCCATGCAGCTGAAGTGAACATGAGGCTTGCTTGCTCCAGTGATGGAGGAAGCCAAGGTTCCCGGCCTGCCACAGCCTGGCTCTGAGCCCGAAAGCAACAATGTTTCAATTATAGAAGCTAAACAAACCCCAGATACCTGTTTTTAGCCGGCCGTGGCCTCAGAGCAGGGAGCGCCAGTGATGGCAACAATGTTTCAACTATAGAAGGTAAATAAATCCCAGAATAAAAAAGAGAAAAAAAGGAGAGGCTGGGAGCTTCAGTCACTGGCCAGCCTGAAAACGGCCCTCAGCCCCTCATCCAGGCTGGCCAGGCACCCCAGAGGGACCCCCACCCTGATCCGGGACACCCTTCAGGGCAAAGCAGCTGGCCCCCACCCATGCACCAGGCCTCTATCCTATATAGTAAAAGGGAAATATGCAAACTGACCCTAACAGCAGAAAGGCTGGGAATGACTGGTCACTATGACACACTGACCACCAGGGGGAAGACGCTCAATGCAGGAGCTGCCCCCTGGTGGTCTGTGCACTCCCACATGGGGGAGCTCTGCTTAGCCACAAGCCAGGCTCATGGCTGCCAGTACAGTGGTGGTGGTGGGAGCCTCTTCTGCCTCCTCAGCAGCGTTAAGGATGTCCGACTGCAGCTTAGGCCTGCTCCCCACTGGCAAGTGGACATCCCTTGAGGGCTGCCGGGCTGCCAGAGGGATGTCTGGTTGCCATCTTAGGCCCAATCCCCCGGGGAGCAGGCCTAAGCCAGCAGGCGGTCATCCCCCGAGGGGTCCCAGGCTGCGAGAGGGCACAGGCCGGGCTGAGGGACCTCCCCACCCCCGAGTGCACAAATTTTTGTGCACCGGGCCTCTAATATATATATATTTGTTTCAGAGAGGAAGGGAGCGGGAGACAGAGATAACAACATCAATGATGAGAGAGACTTCCTCTACATGCCCCCCCCACTGGGGATGAAGCTCACAGCTGGGCATGTGCCCTGACTAGTAATTAAACTGTGACCTCCTGGTTCATAGGTTGATGCTCAACCACTGAGACAAACCAGCTTGGCATAACCTTTTGTATTTTAATTATGACGTATCTTGATGTGGGTCTCTTATGGTTCATCTTTTTGGGACTCTGTGCTTTCTGAAAGTTTATGTCTATTTCCTTCACCAGGTTAGGGGAGTTTTCTGTTATTATTATTTCAAGTAGGTCTTCAATTTTTTGCTTTCTCTCTTCTCCTTCTGGAACCCCCATGATATGAATATTGGTATGCTTAAAGTTGTCCCAGAGGTTCCTGAACTATCTTCAATTTTGGGGATTCTTTTTTTCTTTTTGCTGTTCTGATTCAGTGCTTTTTGCTTCCTCATATTCCAAATCACTGATTTGATTCTCTATTTCATCTACTCTACTGTTAATTCCCTATAAATTATTATTCATTTCAGTTAGTGTATCCTTCATTTCTGACTGGTTGTTTTTTATGGTTTACATATCCTTTTGTATGCTGTTGAAGTTTTCACTAAGTTCATTGAGCATCCTTATAACCATTGTTTTGAACTCTGCATCTAATAGATTGCTTATCTCCATTTTGTTTAGTTCTTTTTCTGGAGTTTGATAGATGTTTATTTGTATCATCATTTTGGCAGCCTCCCTGTATTTGTTTCTATGAATTATGTAGAGCAAACTGTGTTAGCCAGGGTGATGGAGACCCAGATATGGCAGCTGCCTGTCGCTTCTGTGGGGGAAGGCTTACAAAAGGAATAATAGCCTCTGCCAGAACCTGGGATTCCAGCATTCTTCCCTCTTGCTCAGACACAATCCCCACCAGTTTTTACAGTCAGAAGTTATGGGGAACTTATCTTCCTGGCATTAAAACCCTGGGATGGGGGTTCTGGTGTGGGTCTAAAACCCCCTTGTTCCTCTGCAGCTGAGCTATCCCTTTGGATTTCTATCACGTGGGTGTCGGACCAGCCCATTCTGTGTCTCTGCCCCTCCTGCCAATCTTGATGTGACCTCTTTAAATCCCTAGTTGTAGGAATTCGTTTCAGCTAGGATTCAGGCAGTTTGAGTGGTTAGCATCTAGGCATTTAAGCAAGAATGATATCAGTTTTTGACTGAATTCACAACACTGGGACAATAAAGACAGGGGTGACTTTCCAGACAGTGGTCACCTATGAGACCTCTCCATTTATCCATGTTTCCTTTACCAACAGTGAAAAACATGTATTTATAAGAGGTACACATAAACGAGATTCATATGGACATTCTGTCTTTCCATCAGACTTCCTGTTTCTGGAAAAACAGCACCAAAAAGGGATTTCTAGTATTGAAAAGTGAGGCAAGTTGATGTGCCACAGTTCAAGTTCATGGCTAAAAAGTTGTGAAGATAAAATTCAAGAGATAAAGAGACCTAGAAAAGAAAATAGACAGGAAATGTGAAAAGAAAAGAAACAGTAGATATAACCATCAACATACACCAAAAATAGAAATGGACATCTGTCTTCTGTGAAAGTAGGAATGACCACTGCATGCTCCATTCCCTATTAAGAATATACTGGCACCATTTAGAGTCTACCCAGTTCTCAGCGCAGATGGCTTCTCCCATGAACACTGGCCCTGATCACTGTAACTCAGAGGAAGCAGATTCTGGACCATAAATCGGACTCTATAATAGACTGCTTTTATAGATATCTATGTTTTTTGTGTTCGTATCTTATTTCTTTATCTATGTTGTATACTTTCAAAGAGCAGGGTCAATGTATTTCAGTTCTTCCTATAATGATATTTTTCACCAGTAAGTGCTAATGAATGTTTCGATTGATGATGGTTGGAATAAAAGTTAATGGAAACAAAGCTGAGAATTTAAGGAAAAAGGAAAAGTGCTCATCTCCAACATCTATAAAATTTAATATTAAAGAAATGCTGCTTACATTCTGGCCCAGTGTAGACTATGTTCCACAATGCACCCATCAAGCAAAATGAAAATATCACCACTACTCCATTCCATTAGGGTGAACATTGCTGTGTGCTTGCAAGCTGGTATGCGTGCCAAGTTATAGGGTTGATTTAAGTGCAGTGATCATATCTTGAGTAGTCAAGGAGTAATTGGGGAAGACAAGATTGATTTTATAGCAAATGATTACAGGAAATCTTACCTGAATCTTTTCAAGTTATCATTATACTATGCAATGTTTCATTAGCTAATTGTTATTGAGACAATGAAGGAATTGGTTCCAAAACAGTCAATTACTTAGTCCAATTTGGGTAATAAAAACATTCTATGAATTAATATATAGTTTACTTTGAAAGGAAATCATGCCTCCCTGGAGACTGTTCAATGGTTTGGGGGAAATGGTTCTACTATTTGCCTCTTTGTTGCAACATTATATGTTGGGGAAAAACTTAATTACATTTGGATGGTTCTTCGACTTTATGGTGCAAACTGCTAAGATATTAACAAAGAAAAACTTGCATGAGAGAGTTGTACAGAGTAGGAAACTGGGAGCAGTGGGATGCACCCAGAGTGTGTCAGAGCATCTTGAGAGTCCCCATCTCTTAGCTTTGAAGTTTATCCTTCTTTCTTCATGCAGTAAAAACTACAAATGATCAAACAAGGACGCAAAAAGATCCCCCATAGACTTTAGATGATGTATCCACCTGTTAGAATGTGAAAGTCCTGAGGCCTTTGATAATTTCTAAATTGTAAAGTGCTATTTTTTTATTAATTTGACTCATGCTTTTTAGTAGTAAAAATTAATATTTTGAAAATAAAAGATGGCGGCTGGCAGGACAGAGGCGAGGGAGTGGAAGTGAGTGAGCGAGGGGATGAAAGGAGAGTGTGTGGATGTGTGTGGTCTGTGTGTGAGTGAGTGAGGGACAGTTAAATCCCGCAGAAGCAGCAGAGGCTGGCAGACCAGGCTCTCTTGGACAGGGAGCGACTACCACCGCTGTGGGCACTCCCCAGACTGGGGGACTCGGGCATAGAGCCCATGCCATCTTGAAGGGGAGAGTGGCCTCTTTTAGGAATTCATCAGCACCACCACTCAGACAGGGCTTGGACACTGCCCGCAACTCAGCAGCCACTCCAGCCAAAATTCTGGTGCCCCACCCACAGACCCAAGAACCCTGGGACCTCCACCTCCAAAGGTGCACCACTCCCACAGCAGTAAATGCAACTCCTCCCTCCCCAGAGGCAGACCTCCGGATGCCACATTCGCTCCTTTCCAACACTCGCACATTTCCAGCACACAGACTTCCCGGGCACACCACTCCATAGGCAGTTTTGGGGAGCTACTGTGAGCCCCCGCTGGCTGTGACTTTGTACAGACATGGGTGGACTGCCCCACAGTAGAAATTCTGCATTCCCTCTTCCTGAATAACTGTCCACAGACAACCCAGGTGCGCAACTTCAGCGCCAGGGTCCCTCAGAGTACCTCAGAGCTCTGCACCGGCAAAGGCACTGCCATAGTCATGCATTTCCAACGAGCAGGCACCCTGAGCCCATCTATCCACAGGGTGCTCTGGGGAGCTGCTGTGAGCCCTGGCTGGGTGTGATCTTGGACAAACAGGGACACACTCCCCCAGCAGTAGAAATTCTGAATTCACTCATCCTGGACACCTGCCCACAGATGCCTCAATTATGCAGCTTCAGTTACAGGGCCCTTCAGAGTGCTTCAGTGCACCGCTGCAAACATACCATGGATGCCCCTCTGAGCCACCACTGGAAGTGCGCACCTATCCATCACAGGTGCAGCAGCAAAAACTGAGTCTTCCCACCCCACAGCTGCAGAACTCTGGACACTACAGGCACATGCTTTTTCGGGACACAGGCCGCCAAAGCCCACCCCTCCACAAGCAGCCCTTGGGTGCTGCTGTGAGTCCCTGCTGGGCACACACTTATACAAACAGGGCACACTGCTGG
This sequence comes from Myotis nattereri, assembly GCF_964212035.1. Lineage (NCBI taxonomy): Eukaryota > Metazoa > Chordata > Mammalia > Chiroptera > Vespertilionidae > Myotis > Myotis nattereri. The sequence goes on from NC_138075.1 coordinate 97,577,208, forward strand.
GCTGAAGAAATGCTGAATTCCCTCTTCTGGGATATCTGTCCACAGACACCGTGGCTTCAGCACCAGGGACCTTCAGAGTGCGTCAGTACACACTGCTGACAAACGCACCATGGGTGCCCCTGTGATCCACCACTGGGGGTGTGTGTATCCAACTATGGAAGCAGCAGCAAAAGCTGAGTCTGCCCACCCCAAAACTACAGAACTCTGGACACCACAGTCATGCCTTTCCAGAGCACAGTCCTCCTGAGCCGCACCACCCCAACAGACGGTTCCTGGGTGCCACTGTGAATCCCCACTGGGCACGCACGATTTCAACCAATGGCACAAGACAGCAAAAATTGGGACACCCCCCTCTATGGCTGCTGACTTCTAGACATTGCAGTTGTGCCTTTCCAGCTCGCAAGCCTACATCAAGTGAACCTAAATAGCTCAAGTAGGGAGCTACACTAGATTACCAAACCCAGGAGACTTGAGAGATCACACCAGTAGCACCACCCCAAAAGAACCCGGGTAGCAAAGCAAACTGATCTATAATTAAAACATTACAGAAAAACATGGGAAGACAAAAAAGCAATCCCCAAAGGAAAGAAAAAGAGAAATCATCAGAAAGGGAGTTAAATGAAACTGAGGCTAGTAATATCAGAGAAAGAATTCAGAATAATGGTTATAAGGATGCTCAAACAGCTGAATGACAAATACACACAACTCAATGAGAATTACAAGGAGCTGAATGAGGATGTCACCAACATGAAAAGGAACCAAGAGGAAACGAAGAACGACATATCTGCAATAAAGAACACAATGGAAGACTTAAAGAGTAGAGTACAAGATGCTGAGGACCACATCAGCGAATTAGAAGACAAGGTAGGAAAAAACACACAAACACAGCAGCAACTAGAAAGAAAATTTAAAAAGCAAGAGGAGAGCCTAAGGGAGATTTGGGACAACACAAAACAAAACAACATTCAAATAATAGGGATACCAGAAGGAGAGGAAGAGAAGCAAGAAATAGAAAACCTGTTTGAAGAAATAATGACAGAAAAATTCCCTGATATTGGCAAGAAAAAACTATGCAAGCACATAGATTCCCAAACAAGATGAACCCAAAAGACTGACACCAAGACACATCATAATTAAATTGGCAAACACCAATGACAAAGTAAGAATCTTAAAGGCTGCCAGAGAGAGACAGAAAGTTACCTACAAGGGATCTCCTATTAGAATATCAACTGATTTCTCAACAGAAACACACCAGGCCAGAAGGGAAGGGAATGAATTATACAAAGTGATGCAAAGCAAGGGACTGAACCCAAGAATAATATACCCAGCAAGGCTATCATTCAAAATCGAAGGTGGAATCAGGAGCTTCACAGACAAAAAAGGGCTAAGAGAGTTTTTACCACCAAGCCAGCAATGCAAGAAATGCTAAAGGAACTGCTGTAAAAAGAAGAAACAGAAAAGCAAGAAGAAACACAAACATTAAGAATAAAAATGACGACAAACAAGTACTTATCAATAATAACATTAAACATAAATGGATTAAATGCTCCAATCAAAAGACATAGGGTAGCTGAATGGATAAGAAAACATGAACCAAATATTGCTGTCTGTAAGAGATCCACCTCAGAACAAAGGATTCACACAGACTGAGAGTGAAGGTATGAAAAAAATGTTTCAGGCAAATGGAAATGAGAAAAAAGCTGGGGTTGCAATACTTATATCTGACAAAATAGATCTCAAAGTAAAGGCCATAACAAGAGATAAGGAAGGCCACTACATAATACTAAAGGGAGCAATTCAACAAGAAGATATAACTTGGTACACATATATGAACCCAATAGAGGAGCACCCAAATACATAAAACAACTTCTGGAAAATATCAAGGGAGAGATCAATAGCAATACAGTTGTAGTAGGGGATTTTAATACTCCGCTGACACAACTAGATAAATCCTCTAAACAAAAAAATCAGCAAAGAAACAGCAATCCTAAATGACTCACTAGGTCAGATAGAATTAATTGACATCTTCAAAATATTTCACTCCAAAGCTACAGGATATACATTCTTCTCCAGTGCACATGGGACATTTTCAAAGATAGACCACATATTAGGATACAGGCAAAGTCTCTTCAAATTCAAGAGGATAGAAATATAACAAGCATCTTCTCAGATCACAATGGTATAAAACTAGAAATCAACTACAATAAAAACAATGAAAAAAATCAAACACTTGAAAGCTAAATAGCATGCTATTAAATAATGATTGGGTTACCAGAGAGATCAAAGAAGAAATAAAAAGCATCCTGGAGCCGAAACCGGTTTGGCTCAGTGGATAGAGTGTTGGCCTGTGGACTGAAGGGTCCCAGGTTCGATTCCGGTCAAGGGCATGTACTGGGTTGCAGGCACATCCCCAGTAGGAGATGTGCAGGAGGCAGCTGATCGATGTTTCTCTCTTGTTGATGTTTCTAACTCTCTATCCCTCTCCCTTCCTCCCTGTAAAAAACAATCAATAAAATATATTAAAAAAAAAAGCATCCTGGAAACAAATGACAATGAAAACACAACAATACAAACTCTATGGGACACAATGAAAGCGGTCCTAAGAGGGAAGTTTATAGCTCTAAAGGCTTACCTCAATAAACAAGAATAACCTGTAATAAATTATCTAATCTTGCAACTTAAAGAATTAGAAAGACAGCAACAAGAAAAGCCCACAGTATCCAGAAGGAAATAATAAAGATCAGAGAAGAAACAAATGACATAGAGATGAAAAAGACAATACAAACGATCAATGAAACCAAGAGCTGTTTCTTTGAAAGGATAAACAAGATTGATGAACCTCTAGCTAGGCTCACCAATAAGCAAAGAGAGAGGACCCAAATAAACAAAATCAGAATGAAAGAGGCGAAATAACAATAGATCCCACATAAATACAAAGGATTGTTTAAAAAATACTATGAACAACTCTATTCCAACAAACTGGACAACCTGGAGGAAATGGACATATTCCTAGAAAAATATAACCTTCCAAAAGTCAATCAGGAAGAATCTAAAAATCTGAATAGGCTGATAACTACCAAAGAAATTGAAGCAGTCATCAAAAAGCTTCCAGCAAACAAAAGCCCAGGGCCAGATGGCTTCAAAGGGGAGTTTTACCAAACCTATCCTCTTCAGACTATTCCAAAAAATTCAAGAGGAAGGAACACTTCCAAGCTCTTTCTATGAAGCCAGAATCACCCTAACACCAAAACCAGATAAAGAAAACACAATGAAAGAGAATTACAGGCCAATATCCTTCATGAAATAGATGCCAACATCCTCAAGAAAATTCTAGCAAATCAGATCCAGCAGTACATCAGAAAGATCGTACACCATGGCCAAGTAGGTTTTATTCTGGGGATGCAAGGATGGTACAATATCCACAAATCAATAAACATGATACATAAACAAATTGAGAGATAAAAATCACATAGTCATATCAATTGATGCAGAAAAAGCATTTGACAAAATCCAACACCCTTTCTTGATAAAAATGCTCAGCAAGGTGGGAATAGAAGGATCATACCTCAACATAATAAAAGCCATATATGACAAACCCACAGCCAACATCATACTCAATGGGAAAAAACTAAAACCATTTTCCCTAAGAACAGGAACAAGACAGGGATGCCCAGTCTCACCACTCCTATTCGATATAGTACTGGAAGTACTAGCCATTGCGATCAGACAAGAAGAAATAAAAGGCATCCAAATTGGAAAAGAAGTAAAACTGTCCTTATTCACAGATGACGTGATACTGTACATAGAAAACCCTAAAGACTCCATCAAAAATTATTAGACTTAATAAATGAATTCAGCAATGTAGCAGGATACAAAATTAACACAAAGGAATCTATGGCATTTCTATACACCAATAATGAACTTACAGAAAGAGAGATTTAAAAAGCAATCCCATTTACCATCACACCAAAAAAATTAAGATACCTAGGAATAAACTTAACTAAGGAGGTAAAAGACCTGTATGCGGAAAACTACAGGACACTGAAAAAGGAGATAGAAGAAGACATAAACAGATGGAAGAACATACCGTGTTTATGGATTGGTAGAATCAACATCATTAAAATGTCCATATTACCCATAGCAATCTATAGATTCAATGCACTCCCCATTAAAATACCAACAGCATATTTCACAGATCTAGAAAGAACTCTCCAAAAATTCATCTGGAATAAAACAAACAAACAAACAAACAAAAAACACGAATAGCTGCAGCAATTCTGAGAAAGAAGAACGAAGTAGCTGTATCACAAAGCCACTGTTCTCAAAACTGCCTGGTACTTTCACAAGAACAGACATATAGATAAATGGAATAGAATAGAAAACACAGAAATTGACCCAAACCACTATGCTCAATTAATATTTGACAAAGGAGTCAAGAACATACAATGGAATCAAGACAGTCTCTTCAATAAATGGTGCTGGGAAATTTGGTCATGCAAAAAAATGAAACTAGACCACCAACTTACACCATACACAAAAATAAACTCAAAATGGATAAAGGACTTAAACGTAAGATGGGAAACCATAAAATATTAGAGGAATCCAAAGGCAGAAAAATCTCAGACATATGCCGAAGCAATTTCTTCACTGATACCACTCCTAGAGCAATGGAAACTAAAGGGACAATAAACAAATGGGACTACATCAAAATAAAAAGCTTCTGCACAGCAAAAGAAAGCATCAACAAAACAACAAGAAAACCCACTGTGTGGGAAAACATATTTGCCAACGATATCTCCAGTAAGGTTTTAATCTCTAACATTTACAGGGAACTCATACAAATTAACAAAAGGAAGACAAACAACCCGATAAAAAAAATGGGCAAAGGACCTCAATAGATACTTTTCAAAAGAAGACATAAGGAAGGCCAAGAGACATATGAAAACATGCTCAAAGTCACTAATCATCCGAGAGATGCAAATCAAAACGACAATGAGGTATCATCTCACTCCTGTTAGAATGGCTATCATCAACAAATCAACAAATGACAAATGCTGGAAAGGATGAGGAGAAAAAGGAACCCTCGTGCACTGCTGGTTGGATTGCAGACTGGTGCAGCCACTGTGGAGGACAGTATGGAGTTTCCTCAAAAAACTAAAAATGGAACTTCTATTTGACCCAGTGATCCCACTTCTAAGAATATATCCCAAGAAACCAGAAACACCAATCAGAAAGGATATATGCTCCCCTATGTTCATAGAAGCACAATTTACCATAGCTAAGATTTGGAATCACCCTAAGTGCCCATCAGCAGATGAATGGACTAAAAAACTTTGGCACATCTACACAATGGAATACTATGCTGCTATAAAAAGGAAGGAACTCCTATCATTTGCAACAGCATGGATGGAGCTGGAGAGCATTATGCTAAGTGAAATAAGTAAGTCAGAGAAAGATAAATATCACATGATCTCATTCATTTGTGGATTATACTGAACAACATAAAGTGATGAATAAAAATAGATGTAGAGCAGGGAAACATCGATCAGATGCTCAAATCTCATAGGGAAGGCAGGGGAGGGTGGGGCTAAGGGGAAGGGATCAATCACAGGACTTGTATGCATGCATTTAAGCATAACCAATGGATACAGACACCGGGGGCTGAGGGCATGAGTGGGGGGGGTGGGGGGGCAATGAGGGGATAAGGACACATTTGTAATACCTTAATCATAAAGGAAAAACAACATAATTAAAATGGGAAAAATGAATATTTTATTCAGTAATTATACTAAACAACTATCACATTTATGGTCCACTTAAAAAAGCTTTCTGATTTTTTTTAAGAAGGACTGCAAATGATTCATGGTTATAAAACAATGTGTTTGGGAGGCCTCAATGTTCTTGAAAAGTTTCCTTTGCCACTATTGTGGCAAGCAACAATCAACTTAGAAGAAGGGTTTTCTTGGGACAAAGAGATGGTGAATGTGGTGGCCCAATTCCTTTTGTGTTTTAGAATAGTTTAAATATTTCTATATCTCTTCTATTTAAAAAAATATATTTTTAATGATTTCAGAGAGAGGAAGGGAGAGGAAGAGAGAGATAGAAACATCAATGATGAAAGAGAAACATTGATCAGCTGCCTCTTGCACAGCCCCTACTGGAGATAGAGCTCACAACCCGGTCATGTGCCCTGACCAGGAATCTAACCATGACCTCCTGGTTCATAGGTCGACACAACCACAGAACCACACCAACCTGGCTCTATATCTCTTCTTTTAATTTGCTGTTTCCTCTCACCTCTTTGGCAGAACATGTGCATAGACACACACACACACACACACACACACACACACAACTCACACACACATCTGAGCCCATTTTGACTCTGTACCTGAGCCTCCGTCTGCAGTTCTTCAGGACCTGACTGGTTGCATTGGAACCATCTGGAGCTATTTGCACCCTTTCTCAGCATGTCCCATCTGTAGGTGCCCAGGGGCCACATTTGTGCGTGAGATGCTGTCTACAAGTGACCTGTTGATTTGAGGAGTCAGAAGAGCTTGTATAAATCTGGAGGACATTCTCCAAGCCTCTGCTCCTGGTCTCCATGAGTGAGCCCTGCAGAGCTCCCCATGTGCCCCTGAGACACATTCCATGCTGATGCAGTAAGTGCCTCACTGTCAAACAGCCTTTGTGAAATATCAGAACTGTGCACGACTGTAGAGTCTGTTTCTAAAGAATAGAAATGGTTTCAAATAAACTATATTTTCTTAACATGATGAAATTGGAAGCAATGTAATATTAAAGCAATTTGTACTATTAATTTCTCTGCATCTCACTTTTTCAAGATTACCTAGAGCTCCTTTCATACTGAATGCATAGTAGATACTAAATTTAATATTGTTGGGAGAGAAGTACTTAAAAAATAGGCACGTTGTGTTCTATACACAGAGATTGTGGCTGCCTATCACTTTTTAAAATAACATAATATAAAATTATAAGTTGCAAAAACTATGCTCTGTGGTAGATGGATTGAATAAATGACCCCAATCCATCCTGAATCTCTTCCCTTTTCAATGTGCCTTTAGTGTTTCCCATCAAGAGGTGGAATATATTTCTAACTTACTTTGGCCAAAGGCATGTTCACAGACTTAAAATAAGCAGATTTTTAAAAAAGGTGCTTGCACATTTCTGCTTCTTCTTTTGGTCCTCTGCCTTCACAATGAGAGCATATCCATGCTGAAAAATGAGTCAACTCATCCCAGTTGTCCTAACTGAGACCATCTCAGACCAGCTGACAGCCAGCTTTTCCCCAGACATGTAAGAGAGCCCAGCCAAGATCAGCAGAGCCCCAAGCCAATTTCGGGTGACCGTCAGTATATGAGTAAGCTCAGCCAAGTCCAGAAATAGTGTCCAACTAACCTATAGAATCATTCACAAAATAAATTCTTACTATTTTACACCACCAAGTTTCAGAGTATTTGTTAGCCAGCATTATTGTGCAAATAGGTTTTCAATAAAATAGTAAACAATGTAATCTTTGATTCACAAGTCACTTTAGAGTTTTCCTTAGAGTAATTATGAAAATGAAATACCTTTGTCCAGTTATGGAATAAGGAAAATATAAGGGAACGAGGTGAATCTGCTCAGGGGCATGCAGTATGATGAACATAAATGGTATTTGCATTGTGGTCAGTTGGAGAAAATGTACAATTGGCCTATATCCCAAATTACATAAAAGTAAATAAGCAACAAAAGCAAAACCAAAAACACTCTTTGGTTTCCTGACCTTTGTCTTTTTCTTATAAAAATTATAGAACTTGGAATATTTAATTTTATACTTAAATGGATTCTGGATCAGTATGAAATAATGGTTTACATTCACATATTTAACATATGAGTATCATGGTTCTTTGTTTGCAAGCAACAGATACTGACTCTGGCTTAATCAGAAAAGGAATTTATTAGAAGTATATTGTGGAACTCACAGAATTGAAGGGAAGACTGTAGGACTAGCATGGAAATGGACCAAAGCTACAGCATTTTTTAGGATCATAAAAGGGAAATTATATAAAAATAAACAATTAAAAAAAATAAAGACTACTGTATGAAGCTTTAGTTTTAGTTTTCCACTATCATTGCTTTCTTTGTTCCCTTTTACTAGGAAGAAGCAAGGTTGCTTTGAGGCCTGATTAGTGAAGGACAGAGAAGATGGCGGCCAAATAAGAAGACCTTTCTTGCACTTCCTCCCAGGGCCAGACTGGAAATACAGTGGGGCCTTGACTTACGAGTGTCCCAATTAATGATTTTTTTGAGATACCAGCTGTCTCTCAGCTGATTTTTTGCATTGAGTTGACAGAGTAATTTGAGTTAACGAGCTCCTTAATGAGCTTGGTCTCGGAACGAATTAAACTCGTAAGTCAAGGCCCCACTGTACAACTAAATTGGGGAACATTCAGCTGGAATTACTAACTGAGGTCCAGCTGAGGAAGAAGGTCAGAAAACACCTGGAGACTGGTAGCAGGGAGGGCAAGGTCATGAAAGGGGCTAACCCAGCTTTCACCTGCTGCAGGTCTAGAGAGAGGAGGGATCTCTCAGCTACCGGGGCACTATTTCCCTAAGAAGGTTGCGGCTCGGAACCCAGGCTGGGCTCCACAACCCAGAGCATCAGAGCCAAGAACAGCGGCCCACGTAACATTCAGCCATGAAAGGTGGCAGGACTTCTGGCCATTGGGGAGTCTGGAGCTGGTCAGAGTTAAAACTGCAGTTTTGTTTTGATTTGTTTTTGTTTTAAACCTAGAGCACAGGATTTTCTTCTGCAGCTATTCACCAGAAGCTTCAGTGGAGGGAGAGCGATGCTGACTGAAGGTGCATGAGGAAAGGCTGGGGTAGGAAGTATTGGGGGAAGAGGTGGAAAAGAAGTGGATGTGAGACCTGCATTCGGTCACAACCCCTAAACCAAAACAGGCATATTTCCTGAGAGACACTGGCCCCTTTCAGAAGCCACATCTCAGGAAAAGGAAAAACCACCACCCTAGGTGATATGGCCTGCCCCACCCTCAGGAGCCCTGCCTGCCACACCCTGCATCTTGACCTTTGCAGAGGAGACAGTATGACTTTGAACAGTCTCAGGACACATCAGTCACCAGCATGGGGTGGGGCTGACTGCCCCACTAACTGGGAACCTGACTGATGCTCCCCCCCTACCCATGGGGCAGCAGATAGAAACTCCAGATTTCTAGCTGGTCCCACTGGACTGCATATGAGGATCTCTGCCCAGCTGAAGTCAGGGAAATATTCTGGGTCACTCTCAGAGGACTAGCTCTGGGACAGGAAAACACACCCATCACTGTCCCTGAAATCTGAACAGTACCTCCACCTCATGGGAGACCCAGAGGTCTATACTTCTGACTTTGCTTAAAGCCCTTTCAAAAACAGACTTTTGAGTGATTAATATTGACAATGGGCTGGCAGGGGATGGCAGGTGGAGGTGGGGCCCAGGAAGCCTGGGGAAGTTTGCTATTGACAATGGGCTGGCAGGGGATGGCAGGTGGAGGTGGGGCCCAGGAAGCCTGGGGAAGTTTGCTGACCTATCACTGAGCCCCCTGCTGCTAATAAACCAGCCTTAGGGAGCAGCTTGGACCCTCCCATGGGTAGCCAAGTCCTATGAAGAAAAAAACAAACTGGATGTGGATAGCTTGAAGCTTCAAATAGGTTACTGGGAGCCAAAGGAGAACAGTTTCTGACTGTGGTTATCACCTAAATACCTCCCGGCAGGTCCAGAATTCACATACAAAACAGCCTCAGTTATCAGAAGAGCAGGATCCAAAGGGAGCTCCCAGGAGGTGTTGAGATGAAAGGCACTTTACTTTCTTTTTCTTTATCTTCCTTTTCTTTCTTCTTTATTGATTTGTTATTATTTTAGTCTCTCCTTTTTTCTTTCAAAGATCTAATTTTCCTTTCCCCTTTCTTACCATATGTTTTCGTCCTTTCTCCTGTTTTCTCTTTATTTTTTTTTCTTTTCTTATTCTTTGTCTATCTGCTTTCTCCTCTTTTTTCCTCTTCATAATTATTTTCTTCCTCTTTTCTTTTATACCATTTTTCTTCCCCTATTCTTTATTTCTTTTTTTATCCCTGTCCTTTCATATTCCTTTATTTCTTCTCATATTTTTTTCTTTTATTGTTCTCTTTTCTCCTTCCTAATTCTCCCTTCTTTTGTGGTTGCTTTTGTTCTTGTCGTAGGGGCCTTGTGTATAGTTTTGCTTTGTTTTGTTCTGTTGTGTTTTGCCAGCACCTGCACAACAGCTTGTATGATGTGCTTGGGGGTGGGCCTCACAGTCAGCCAGCCTGAGAGGAGATTCCTTCCACGAACAAGATAATAACATTTAAGACCCAATCACAACAGGGGAGCCCAAATAACTCACACAAGGGTCATTCTTAGAGCACCCAGCTGGGTCCCACAAAACACTTAGTATATAAGTCCACCACATGAAAACTGGGAGGCATAACAATTTGCTCTAATACATAGAAACAAATACAAAGGGACAGCAAAAATGGGGCAACAAAGAAACAACACCCAAATAAAAGAAAAGGAGGAAACTCCAGAAACAGACTAAACAAAATGGAGGCAATCAATTTATCAGATATAGAGTTCAAATTCATGGTTATAAGGATGCTCAAGGAACTTAGTGAGAATTTTAAGAAATGAAGAGGGAACTACAATAGCAATAAAAAAGACATAGAAACCGTAAATAAGAATTAGTAGTTAATGAAGAATAACGCATCTGACATCAAGAATACACTGGAAGGAATAAAAAATAGATTAAACAAGGCAGAAGATCAAATCAGTGACTTGGAAAACAAGATAGAAAAAAACAACACCCAATTAGAGCAGAAAACAGAAAAAAGAATTAAAAAGCAGGAGGATAGTTTAAGGGAACTTTGGGGGTAATATGAAACATAACAACATCTGGATCATACAGAAGGAGAAAAAGTGAGCAATAAATAGCAATCCTGTTTAAAGAAATAATGACAGAAAATACTTTTAACCTGGTGAAGGAAAAAGTCACACAAGTTCAGGAAGTACAGAGAGTTCTAATCAAGAGGCCTGTTTAGTGATGAAAAAGCTAATTCAGGGAGTTGCCTAAAGATAACTTGGTAAATGAATCTGTCCCAGTGGTCCCTATAATTAGAGGTGAAGCTAAGCCCCAATCTAAATTCCCTGGTCTGTGACGATCACACTCACAACTGCCTGGGAGGCCTGCACTATTGTTCATTGGCAGGCATCGCTGTATATGCATGGCTTTGGGATGACCAGGTGGGAAACATCACCTAGGACAGTGACGGCGAACCTATGACACGCGTGTCAGAGGTGACACGCAAACTCATTTTTTTGGTTGATTTTTCTTTGTTAAATGGCATTTAAATATATAAAATAAATATAAAAAATGTAAGTCTTTGTTTTACTATGGTTGCAAATATCAAAAAATTTCTATATGTGACACGGCACCAGAGTTAAGTTAGGGTTTTTCAAAATGCTGACATGCCAAGCTCCAAAGGTTCGCCATCACTGACCTCGGAGCTGTGGGACTCAGGTGAGTTTCTCAACCAATCTGAGCCTCCATTTCTTTATCCATAAAATAAGGATAAAAAAGGTATCTGCCTCATAGGGTTGTTGTTGAAAACCTTTCATATGCACCTAATCAAGTAAAGTTAGCTTAGTTCTGCTCAAGGGGAACTTTAGTGGGATAATGAGTTGTTTGCTCTTCACAGAGAATGAAGACTGAGGCAGGAGGTTAGTGGAAATACTGTAGGCTTTAGGCCAGATGAGCTTGGCTTGAAGACTTGGTTCTACACAAAATATATGACCTTGAGTAATGTTCTTATCTTCCCTGAACCTGGGTTCCTCATTTGGAAACTGAGGAAATATGGCCTTTGGAGACTTGTTGGGAATATTGAACATCTGTGGAGTGCTCAGTTGTATCTGGAATCTAGTGGGCAGCCAACAGTGACAGCCTCTTCTCTCACCTTAGAGTAGCTGAGGTGTTCTACTCTCATGTAGTACTTAATGGAAAAGTGGAACAGGGTACAGACTTCAAGGTGTTCATTTTATTATAGCCTTATGCCCAGGAAGGCACATCAGCTGACAGTAATTCTAGTGCCATCTGCCAGAGAAGCCGTTGTGCCCTAAGCAGACTCCTTCTCCCAAGATCACTTTCTGCTCTCTAGGTATTCATTTAGGGCAGCAAAGACTATGAAAGCTGAGTCACTCACTGGGCCACTCCCACCACTGACCTCCCAGCAGGCATCTCTCCTTCCCTTCTTCTTCCGCCTCCTCCTCCTCCTCCACTGTTTTCTCCTAATACTACCATTAATTTGACTTATGGTGCCATGAGGGAGAAATGTCATCTCATATCCGTGTTTCACATTTTCACTTCCATTTCAGTGATGTATTTCTTTGTCCACCTGGTACTGTGGTACTCAGAGGGAGATGTTCATGTGGGTTTCTGAACTTTGTTCACACACAAGTGAAGATACTCAGGTTAGAAACATTTCTGACTTTTGGCAATATTGTTCTTAGAAAAATATTTTCAACCTTTGGCTACATTCTTACCCTGTCTTTTAGAGTTATGAGGATTTGGGGAAGGGTTTGGTGAGCAGGAAGAGTGATTGCTTCCAGAAAAGAAGAGAGAGAGAGAGAGAGAGAGAGAGAGAGAGAGAGAGAGAGAGAGAGAGAGAATTGAGGAAGGGGAAATCACTCTTTCTACCCTCTTAAATTCTTATGGCTAGACTAACAATAAAATTGACATAAGACCAGATTAACAAGATAAAAATCAACTTAATACGTGCACACGGAGGTCATAAATGGTGCTTAGAGAAATAATCAAAGATGACATTGAAATTTTTTAGACAACAAAACAATAAAATTTTAAAGAATTGACAGGAAAAAGAAACTTAGGTTTGGGTACTCAGTAATGAGGAATTTAAGCAAAGTTCAGGCTTGAGTAGTAAATTAGTAAAGGAGTAACAGATTTATTTTTACAGATTTTAGGCCCTGGATTTCTCAATTCCAGTGGTAATGGTGTCTCCTTCAACACCCCCACTGGAGTAAGGAGGGCACCTTTCACAGAGGAGATTCATTCCTGCAATCAATGAGACAAGGGAGCATCAAGGTACCCAATCTGCACCAGCTGCTTGTCAAGTAACTTTAATTTGAAATAATCAACATACCATTGTGGGATATTTTGGGTGGCCTGTCCTGGACCCTGACAAAGGAAGTAATAAAAGAAGGAAGAAGAGAAGGAGAGAAGGAATTTTATGGAACATGCCACAGTTCAAGTTTTCCAAATCAAAATTCATGTTTGAAAGATGTAATGTTGTATTGACTCCAATCTATATAAATACAGGGGTGTCCCTGCATCTGCATAGAAATCATACTTTGTAGAAAATCCTCACTTCCCCACCTGCTTTCTCTCTTGACTAGAATGGAGATAGTATTTCTTTTAGAGTAAGATTTCTTAGGAAAAAGAATTAAAAATTTGGCAGACATTCATGTGAAAGAATGATCTCTATTTGGGGGCAAAGCTATTGAGTGAAAAGATAATGGAACTTGGGAAATCTAGTTCATCTTAATATTTGTTTCATTCACAGCCAGAGCACGGATTCTTTCTTCAAATAAAAACAAAACAGTAATTTGCTAAAATGATGGCGTTTCTCCATGTTTACTTCAGATGGCAAGCTTCCCACAGGATTCTCTTGGGTCTGTGGTGACATTTCTGTTTCGACTTCCCCTTAGGTTGCTTTACTGCTAAGGTTTTACTTGTCCTGCTTTGTCAAGAAACAGGGAAGTCTTTGAGAAAAAGATGCAATTGTTTAGTTTGATTCCCTATATTGGGTGACTCAGGTGACAAATTCATAATTTAGTTCATTTAGAAAATGAATCCTGAACACTCTCCACTGTTTAGGCTCTATCTCCTTCGAGTCTTAATAATAACTAAGATTTATGAAATATTTTGAGTGTTTGTTTTGTTCTAGGCACTGCTCTAGGTGCTTTTCATGTGTTAAGTCATGTTAATACATGTGAATGCTGAATTGGTCTGTTTTTGTTTGCAGACATTTCTCAAGGGCTGAGAACACTGCCTGGCAGATAGTGATGCTCACTATATATTTGTTAATGAATAAAAATCCCTCACTACGTCCCTATGAAAAAAAAATAGTTTACAGATGAGGAAATTGGGGACCAAGAAGCTAAGTGACTGTCCCAGGTGATGTTGGGTACGAAGTGGAGAAGCTGGTGTGGGGCAGACTGTGGCTGTTGGCTAGAGAGCCTGTGGTTTCTGTCACTGTGAGATACAGTCTTGCTTCCTCTCAATCTTCTTCAGAAACCCAATCATCCAGAAAGGCTGATCAATGCATAACAATACCACAGCACTGGCATTTTCCTGCTTCTCTTATTTCCATCCAATCTGTTACTATCATTCTTCCATTGCTGTCCCTACCCTCTCTCCTGATGGCACCTAAAAAATCACATTCATTTTTTAATGCCCAATGGAAACTCTACTTTTCCCCAAGCCAAGCTTGCCTGTGCCCTCAGGAATATCTTCTTGCCTCCTATGCCCATGTATCTGTACCACATCTTCAACACTAACCAAATTGAGTCTTGGTTACCTTTTATATGGATAAATATTTTTGTCCCTTTAATCAAATAACAAGCTTCCAAGGGGCAGCGACAATTTTGGATGCTCAGAATTGAAACTCTATTAAGCAATCATCATTCTCTCTCCCAGTCCCTCACCCCCATTATGTGCCATTTTTTTCCCTCATGGTAAAGAGGGATCATATTGAAAGGGGTTAAGGATTAAATAGAGACTAAATAAAACTAAAGAGTAGGCTTAGTGTAGGAAGGTAATTCAGCACAGTGGCTAAGAACGTGGAATCTGTTCTCAGTCTCAGTTTGCTCAGGTTCTAATTCTAGAGACACTGAATTAATTATTTATTACTGTGTAATAGATACCCACAAACTTAGTGAGTGCTGTAAGGTCATCATAAATATCATTTCTCCAGGCATCTCATGAGGCTACAGTCAAGACATCAGCCAGGGCTGCCATCATCTGAAAGCTCAACTGGGCCAGAGGACCAGCTTCCAAGGTGGCTCTCTCACTGGACTGGATCTTGCTAAAATACCTCAATTCCTTGCCATGTGGACCTCCCCACAGCATTTCTGCCTCATTCTGTTTGTCATATGGACCTAACCTGATACAGTATGTGATAAAATTTTATGAGGGCATGGATATCAAAAGGCAAAGATTATTTGGAACTTTCGTGGAGGCTGGCCATCACACCCACCATTTGTAGTTGTGCCAGCTCAGACATTTGACTTCACAACTTGAAGCCCAATTCCCTCATCTATAAAATGGGGACAATTATTGGCACTGCATTACATTATAAAGCTCTTGCAAGAATTAAATGAGTTAACACAGGTAAGGGGTTGAAATCACTTAATATTCAAATATTAACTATTATTATTAGAAAGTGAAAACTTATCTCAGAGTAGGAGAGGCATGACCTGAGGACCTTAGACCCCCCCCCCCACCACACTGGTCCCCCTTTTTTCCACCCCTTCCCCAGCTCTGAGTGCTTGTGTCTAAAGCAGCAGTGGGGTGAATGTATTTTTAGCATAAAAGTACTTTCCTATGTAGGACAGAACCTAGTTATTGGCTACTGAGGTTTTTGTAGAGTTGCAGTTTTACTTTCACCTTTTGCTCAGATTTCCTGACAGAAAGTGTATTGATCAGAAAAAATTTGTCTCAGAGACAAGGCAACTTGGGCCTATTCAACACCAACATAAGATGAAATGATGTCAATGAACTGCCCCCCAAAAATGGGTGAATCTCACTTGTTCCATTGGGGCCACTTACTGAAGATCAATTTAAGATATAGAAATGGTCAAGATTAAAAGATAGTCCTATGAATATACAGAAAGTAGAAAAGACAATCATTTATTGATGAAATAGTTTTTGAGTATCTACCATATACCAGACACTATGTTAAATCTTGGAAAATAATGGAACTCCAAAACCAAGACAAGTAAGAGTTCCTGACTTCATGGAGCTTACAGCTATACCTGTGGAGCAGACTTAAATCAAAAATTACACAAGCATATGCACAATTGCAATCTCTAAAAAGAGAGGTATAGTATAGTGGAAGTCATGTGTATGAAGGTGAACATAAGATTTGATTGGCCAGGGACAGTCCCAATTTATATCCATATTCTAGCATAATTAATCATAATGCCTAATTTCACTCTCAATATGGTCTTGGTCTGGAATAGAAACTATAATAATAGCAAGGAAGGTTAGGAAGGCTTTCCTGAAGAAGTGATTGATGTATTGAGATATGCAGAAATAAGAATTAACCAGTCAAGGGATGTGGGGTAAGAGAATTTTCCAGGCAGAGGGCACAGCACTTATACAAAGGCCCTACTAAGAGAACAAGCAGAGAACATTCCATGAGTTGAAAGTCTAGTGTGATTGAAGCATGGGCAACACGGAAGTATAATCTAAAATGAGGTGGTTTAGGTTGTGGGGGACAGACCATGCAAAGCCTTAAATGCCAGGTGAAGGGTGTGGAATTTTATTGTAAAACCACAAAGAAGCTGCCAAGCCAATGTTGCTCAGATGGTTGAGGTTGACCCATGAACCAGGAGGTCTTGGTTTGATTCCTGGTCAGGGCACATGCCTTGATCCCCAGTAGGGGGTATGCAGGAGGCAGCTGATCAAATATTCTCTGGCATCATTGATGTTTCTCTCTCTCTCCCTCTCCCTCCTCTCTCTGATATAAATCTAAAAAAAAACATTTAAAAACAACAACATGAAGCTAAATAAGTGTTTAATCAAAAAAGTTGCATGATAAGGTTGAGTTTCCAAATAAATCACTCTGATTGTACATGGAGAAGAGGATAGATGGGCATGAGTGCTGAGGGGACTAGGACTGAGATAGAGATGTGGCAAAATCTGAGAGATATTTAGTAGGAAAAGTTAATATATTGAGTGATGGTTTGGATATAGGAGATAGAGGATTTTTCAAAAATGCCTCTTAAGTTTCTGTTTAGATAATGTTTTTATTATGACAGGTCAGAAACACTGAAAGATACTAGGTTCAGAGGGAAAATGTAAGTTTAACTTTACACATATTAAGTTGAAAGTATCTTTGAGAGACCCAAGTGGATTTATCAAGTAGGCAGCTGGATATGTGGGTCTGAGTTCAGTGTAGAGCCTGGGCTTGAGATTAGTTTGTGAGTCAGTGCATTTTGTGCTTGACCGATACATGGATCTCTTTTTTTTCTGGGGGGAGAAGTGGCCCTTGCATGGAGCTTGGGGGAATTCCAACATTAAAAATGTGGCAGAGGATGCTGAGACAGCAAAGGGACTATTAAGAGCAGCAGAGTGGCAGGAAGAAAACAGAAAAGTGAAGCATCCTTAAGCCTAAAGCACCTTTAAGGCTGAAAGTATCACAGGAGGGCTGTCAACAATGCTGAAAGTGATCCAGAGGTGTTTTTAGTGGGGTGTGCTTAGAATAAGGCATGGTGAGCAATAGGCTTTGCCGAGCCTCTCCTAGAGAAGGAATGCAGGGCACACATAGTTAGCTCTGATGCCCTGAAAACATGGAAGGGACAAAGTGATGGAGAGCACAAGGTGAGAGCAAACTGAAAGTAATTCATTGAAGCTTTCTCCAGGACCTAGGATGTTCTTAACCATAAGGACTTTGAGTAAAACTGAAGTAAAGCAAAGCCTGTCCTCATTCCCCGACTTAGTTTATTCAGCCTGATCTATCCATATGGAGGGAGGAGAGGAAGTGGGGGATGGTGTGTATTAGAAATTTCACTGCTATGGTTAGGAAAGTTGTGTGAGTCTGACTTAAGTCTGGACCATCTTAATTGTTCTTTGTATATTGATTGCTAATCAGGTATTGACAAAGTCTAATATTCATGACACCTTTGAGCTCCTCATCACTATACCCAGGTTCATCACACACTCTGTGCCACAGAAACACATGACAATGATTGTGGTGTTCACTATAGAATTCATGTCTTTGGGAGAACCGCACAGAATATGATAACTTGCTGCTCATTCAGGAAACCAGGGATTAACCACATGTAAACATGATTGTTCTTTGTAGAAGCCCAAGCCCAAAGAAACACAGACAGATACACACTCTCGCAATCAAAGGGTGCCTTGCTTTGCTGATAGATGTGTTCCCGAAATGTGTGTGTTCAACACATTTTTGTAAACCAAGTAATATATTTTTCCTTGATTCTACATTCTCATTTCAGAGATGATTTATACTGATTTATTATCAAATAACAATATTTCTTAACATTTTGGCTAAAAGTTATTTTCTTTGTTCCTTCTTTCTCCTCTACTGCCCCCACCCAATTTTTTTTTTTCGGTCAAGAATTTAATGATCTAAAAACACTTAAAGCCATTAGGAAGTTACCATAAGGAGAAGAATCCTTTCACAATATTATTAATTCATGGCTCTGCTGGGACCCTGAGGTCCAGCATGTGTTTAGAAGATGACATTCTGGAGACAGGCGTCTGAACCAGAGGACCTCTGACTGCAGGGCCCAGCAAAGTTTATGACGCAGAATAGAAATGTGACTTCTCATCTGCTTTGATGACTTTCTCTGAAATTTGTCTTTCTAGACCTGGATTTATACTGGAATAAAAAAGGGGAAACACTTAAAGACACACACACACCCTATAATATAATCACAAACACTGGAAGATTGTCAAAGGGAAAGAGAGGATTCAGGAAGTAGCAAAATTAAATGAACACTTGAGTCCTAATTCACCATTTCATGCCTTGACAATGTAGATGATACAGCAATGATGTATTGGGGGGCTTTCCAAATTATGGGTGGGAGAGCTACAATTTATGGGTTAAGATCCTTTTCCTTTGCACCCAGAATGGAAAACTGGTGCAGCTTACTAGTAAAGGCAATTGATACAGTAGGTGAAATAAAGACAGTTTAAGTTTGAACCCAATGTGCACACATATAGAAATTGAATTTTTTCAGTGAATTTTCTGAGAATTTTAGACATAATTAAGGAAGCAATATTCAAAACAAGAGAAATATCTTCATAAGTTCTATTTTCAAATGGAAAAGAATATGAGGATATTGGACATGGGGTCTATTCACAGGTTGCATTTGGGGCCTCAATGTATGTGCAACTTCTACCAAATGAAAGAGATGTTTTGAGTAATCATGTTGCAAGCAGAGACAGAATAAAAAGTTATTTACAGGGGGGAATTTTCTGGTATTGGGCCCTTTGGATCATGTTCATTGGTTGCCTGAAGAGATTCTCAGACTCTAATTCTGTATGTTTTCCCCTCAATCCCTTGGAGCAAGTTACAGATAACTGAAAATTCCTTGGCACTTTTAATGAAAGATGGAATCTATGTTTCCTCCCCTTGAACCTGAGTAGGCTCTGTGACAACTTTGATACATAAAATACAGAAGTGACACTGTGCCAATTGTCAGGCCTATGTCTTAAAGGCCTGGCAACTTCCATTCTAGTTCTTGCAGTCCTGAGCTGCCGTATCAGAACTCTAACTACTATGGGAGAGTCTATGTAGAGAGGCTTAGACACCATATGGAGAAAGAGAGGACACAGCTGAGCTCAGATAGCCTGACTTTTCTGCCAAAGTGCCAGGCATTTGGGTGAAGCCATCTTGTACCTGCAGCCCAGCCCTGCTGCCACTCCAAACCACCCACTGTCCTCAGTCAGCACCACAGAAGAGGTGCTAGGTGAGCTCTGTGAATTTATGACCCATGGATTGTGTGGATAAATACAATGATTTTTGTCAAGAAGCAGGTCTCTGATAAGAACCTTTGAAGCATCCAAAACAATAAAAAATGTTGTCCTCTTTCAGAAATTCCTTTTCAAGACACATGACTCATTTATAGCCACCTGCAGATTACAATCTAGAGCACAAATTCCAGGCAGCTTTGAGACGTCTAAATTTGATTAGGCAGACAAAAAAATTCCTATATTAAATTCTTATCTGGTTTTTGAAACTTTCTCATGGATGCCTGAAGAACAGATGCCATACATTCTTATTGACCTTTGCTCTACTGATTATAATCACATTCCCCTGACAGAAAGTGCAGCAGATTAGAACAAGTCATCATTTTTAATAGGCTATTTCAGAAGCAATATATTAGATTTGTAGAAACCTCATTCCAGAACATTAAGGCAATTTTATTGAGGAAATGTAAGAACTAAGCTCTTCTACCTCTGCTCGAACTTAAAGGAATGGATGGCTAACGTTGAAAATTGATTTGATATACATCATACTTGGAGATACTACTCTTCTGTCTTAAATAAATCAATAATTTCAACTCAGTTTTTGCTGTGTGTATAGTGCACATGCCTTTCTAAAGTGGTCAGGTAATGAGCTGTTTTGGGTATTCAAATATTCAGATATTTTAGTTAATTGAGAATTTCAATCTATACCAAACAGCACTAACCAATTTCAAAGAATTTCAAGTAAGTGAAATACTTTATAACTTCTACTGAAAATGTTTCCTTCCTCATCTAAAGATTCAGAAGGTGCTTGTGTTTCCACAGTGCCCGAGGAGGCTGTTAGGAACCTCGCGCTGTAAAGTGCACGAAACTGGGAAATCGGGTCTGAAGTCTATTCTCACTCCAGATTCTAGAATCTGGATGTTGTTCTAATTTGGTGCAAACAAGCACTTACTATACATCAATAAGCACCTATTCCCTGGAAATGCTTTCTGCTAAACTCCTGGAAATGTTGGGAAGTATTCTTGTGGGAGCTTTGTACAAACAATTTAAAACTCCTTGGCAGGAGCAAATGCGCTCCCAGGAAAGTGAGCAGGAGCACCTTGAGGGCACCGGCGTGGAGAATGCAGGGACTTGAGCGCAGTGGGCAAAGTGACGGTGCCTCCCCTGGAGGGCAGCGCATTAGATGGTTCACTGCCATTTCCCCAGTGATTCCAGACACCGGCTTTCAAAGGGGTCAGCTCTCAGTGCGTCTGTCTGGCCAGCATTGAGGAGCTGCCATTGAGAGCTGTGTCATCGCCATCCCGTCATTTCATGTATGGAAATGGAAGCAAAGGCGTGAGGAGGGCAGAGCCAGCTGTGCTCCTCCTTCTGCAGGACACAGCCTCTCAGTCCGGGAAGCAGAGCCACAGGGGCCAAGTCTGATTTGAGTATTTGTTGTCATCATCCACAATGTAAATCAGAGCGAGATGCCATAGGGTGGATTGCTGGGTTCATGAGAGTGGGATGAATCTGGTTCCTGCCAGCCTGCCTAGGCAGTCTATGTGCCCTTTCCCTCATGGCCTTGGCCTAGCGTGAGAGGAATCTCACAGCACATACTAGTAATGGACTTTGGAGGCCAGCTCTGTGCAGGCCATTTCCCCAGTGTGTCCCTGTGTTCACAGTGCAAATATTTCATTCACAGTCAGTTAGTTCCTGGCAGCCAGAATGGTCAGCATTTAGGTTTCTTCTTTTTTTTAAAATCCTCACCTGAGGGTATGTTTTGATTGATGTGAGGAAAAGAAGAGACATAGAGAGAGAGAGGAGAGAGAGAGAGGGAGAGAGAGAGAGAGAGTTGACTCCTATACTGTGCAACCTGACTGGGGATTGAACCTGCAACTTAGGTATGTGCCCTGACGGGGAATTGAACTCCTAACCACTTTGGTGTACAGGATGATGCTCCAACCAACTGAGCCACCCAGCTGGGTAGCATTTAAGTTTCTTTTTATTTTCTTTCTTTTTTTAAAAATATATTTTATTGATTTTTTACAGAGAGGAAGGGAGAGAGATAGGGAGTTAGAAACATCGATGAGAGAGAAACATCGATCAGCTGCCTCCTGCACATCTCCTACTGGGGATATGCCCGCAACCCAGGTACATGCCCTTGACCGGAATCGAACCTGGGACCTTTCAGTCTGCAGGCTGACGCTCTATCCACTGAGCCAAACCGGCTTCAGCAACATTTAAGTTTCTTTACTGACGTTTTGGAGACAATCTCCACAATTGGCAGAAGTAACTCCAAAATTCCAACCAACCTGGACTCTCTACCTGCTAACTGGCTTTGAAGCACATGGAATCTTGAAATCAGTTCCTTTTCATGGATATATATTTTATGTATAAAAAAGTAATTATCAAATGAAAATCTCCTTATGCCTTTCAAGCATCTGTGAACAAGAAGTTCCAGTGACTGTATGATTAGAACATGAATGACTGTATAAATTGAGGGTGAATGACTGTGTGCATGGAGGGTGAATGAATGACTGTGTAGTTAGAGGCTGACTGAATGTGTGCATGAAGGGTGAATGAATGACTGTGTAGATAAAGGGTGAATGAAATGACTGTGTGCGTGGAGGGTAAATGAATGTGTGCCTGGAGGGTGAATGACGTGTAGATGGAAGGTGAATGACTGTGTGCATGGAGGGTGAATGAATGAATGAATGGCTATTCCACTTGCTGGATCATCAATGGGAATCCATAAATAGCTGCCATTGGGGGCAGTCAGGCTATTTATGAATGAATAGGTAGAATATTTATGTCACCTGATGATTGAGTTAATTTGCTAATGGAGTTAGTTAGATCTAAAAACAGTGGATTTTCTAAGTCTAAAAATGTGAAGGTTTTTGGGTTGCCAAGCACACATAAAATTTCATTGTTAATTCAGCAAATATTGACTAAAAATGTGCCTGGCTCTGTGCTGAAGCTGAAGTATGAATCTAGTCAGGAATGGTTCCTGCCTAATAGAACTTACATCAGGAGGGGAAGTCACATTAGACACACTGTTATGTAAGTTGTTGATTACCATGCGACAAGTGTGGTAATGGAAATGTGCAGGAATAAAATGGAAATGTCCAATGAGAATAAAAAACAGGAGATCTAACCTTGTAAGCTGGTAGGTAATAGCAAGATTCCTTTAAAAGAGATAATTGAAGTTGATAGGAGTTAGTTAGGGCAGAGGGAAAGGTGTTCTAGGCAGAGGAACAGCCGTGGGAAGGCCCTAGAGTTAGGTGGAGCAGGAATCTAACTAGCCAGTGGGAGGGATGGACTGAGATCACCAAGGGCCTTACAGAATATTTTAAGGATTTGGGATTTTATGCTAATGACTTTGGGGAGTCACTAAGGTTTTCAAGTGGAGATGTGATGTGATCAGATAGGGATTTTCCACAGATTATTTGGCTGCTCTGCAGAGAATGTACTGGGAAGAACAAGCATGGACACAGAGCAGTTAGGAGGTGACTGTACAATCCAAGTGAGAGATACTGGTAGTTTTGTGTGAGGGCGGGAGGGAGGTTGGGGACAGGAAAGGAACCATGATGGCATCATCCCTCTGGCCTCAGCCCTGCTCACTGTGCAGCTCATTTTTGAAGTGGAATTTGATCATCAGAGAATAAAGGCAGGAAGGGAAAATCATCAGAAGTCCAGTCATTCGACAAATGTTTACTGCTTACCTCATCAGGCACTGTTTATAGAACTCCAGGGTACAAAGTGAACAAGATCAAAAACAAAATGACACTCTAAAGCAGCGGTTCTCAACCTGTGGGTCGCGACCCCTTTGGCGGTCGAACGACCCTTTCACAGGGGTCGCCTAAGACCATCCTGCAGATCAGATATTTACATTACGATTCATAACAGTAGCAACATTACGGTTATGAAGTAGCAACGAAAATAATTTTATGGTTGGGTCACAACATGAGGAACTGTATTTAAAGGGCCAGAAGGCTGAGAACCACTGCTCTAAAGGCAAGCAACCTTAAAAGCCATATTCCCCCATTTTTTTTTTCACCTCAAACACTTCCCTGTGTCATGTTATGTATTGCATGGAAGCACTAATATAATCTTTACAGCTTTTCCTACATTTTCTTTATTCATCATGCTCCTTTTTCTCTCCTCTTCTGTAATATATCCTAAGGATCTAGTATCAATTTTATTCCAATTTTCTGAAAAAGTTATTTGAGAAATGAAATGCTAAAAGTTGAAAATGTATCAAAAATTTTATTTCTGCATAGAGTGCTAAGTCTTGCTTTGTGGTCTAAATCTGATATATTTATTTAGTAATTACTCCGTGCCAGGCACCGTCCTAAGTGATTTTTATGTATCAACTCTCTTAATATCTATGTTCATAGCATTAGTGAGTATTATTACTCTCTCTATTTTATAGCTGAGAAAACTGACGCACAAGGCAGTTAAGTAATTTGCAGAGGGCTCACAGCTAGTAAGCGCCAGAGTGCTAGCCTGCCTCTCCAGATGAAGACGTATAGAATTCCTCTTTTCATTCTGGTCCCCATAAAACTACTCCCTTCAAATTAAGCTTTAAATGGGCACAACTAGAAACCCAGCTCCACTGGAAGAAAATCCTCAGGAGATTCTGCAAGTCAGTCCTGTCACTGTCCCTCCGGGTTGTGGGCCTATGGCTGCTGTTGCCCTGATCAAGGGGCCTGGCTTCCTTTATGCTCTGGAAGCCCTGCTTTCCCATGCTGACCCTTCGTATGTCATTGAGAATGAAGAGAATGTGATGAAATGATATAAAGGCCAGGAAGGGGGTTCATAGGAAGAGGATGTCCCTTGCTTTCATCAGCCCACTGGACTATCCTATGGAGAATAAAGTTTATGAACCATGAGTGAATCTGAAATTTTGGTTCACCAGACTTTGGAAAACTTCCCATCTGTTTTGTGTTTAAAATGAGCTTTTCAAATCAGGGATTATGTTAATGCTAGATATGGAGACATCCCCAAAGGTAGGATCATTCAGATGTGACTGTATTGAAGTTTGGTATCTAATCCAGCGTCTGTGTCCCTAGTAAACAGACACAATCCCACTCCTGGCCCATGGCTTCTTTGACAACTAAGTAAGGAAAATACTGGTGGAGATGAGGGGCAATGACAGAGCAGGGACAAGGGGCATGAAGACAAGGAAACAGGGTCAGGAGAAGAGAATGATTAGGGAGGATAGCATTTCAATAGATCAGATGCTTCTCCATGCTGGCGTGGTGTTAAGAAACTGCCTTTACTGTCCACAGGTGACAGTCCAAGTTCGACTTCTCTTTTGTAAAATCACCACAGTACCATAGAGGGCTCTGCCATGAACACATCTGCTTGATCACTTATTGAGGAGGGATGGGGGCATCTTTTAATCGCTTTCATTTCTTCTCCTATTGTCATGGCCCCCATCCCAATGAATGTTTTGAAAGGCAGAAGTCCCCATGTCCAAAGTCAGAAAGAAAAACATACTTGAAATAATGCGGAGAAGCCACGCTCATCACTGTCATGAGAGAGTGATTGTAGGCTGGAAGGTTTGAAAGCAGTTGTGTGTATTCAGAAAAAAAGCATCTTTAATGCAGAGATCTCTGTGAAGAACGATGGTCACCAGCTGGGCTCCATCTCTATCAAGGAAGACACAAGAGGAAGTGGGCCCAAAGGATGGAAATGTGTTAAGTGTAATATAAATAGACAGTTAAAGCAAAGCTGGTGTATGGGGGAAAAAATCTGACAGCTCATCCAGGCCCCAGGACAAAAAGAGCCCACAAATCTGTTTTTTGAGTTTATCCTGAATAATTCCGTGTCTCTTGAAACGACAATAATGTCATTTTGGCGCACCAAACAGTGGCTGTTGTGCCCACTGCTGACAATTTGGACCTCTGGGCCATTATTCCACTCAGTACCTGTGCCCAGGTCACCCCATCTGCTTCTGCAGGCAGGTGCAGAAGGATGCACCAGAGCAGGGGGCAGGTAGTAATAGATGGTACTGACGGGGATGAGGAGGTGGGGTGGCAGACATCGCAGTGCTGATGGAGGGCAAGGCCTCTGACTCTTGAAGCTAGTTAGAGACATGGTCATTTATAAGACTTGAATAACTTCTTTAAAATGTATTTTTTTATTAGTGATAGTATTAGAAATATCTCCAACCCACCCCCACCCCACCCTTTACCTCCCCCTCCCAGCCCCTACCCCCCTACCCCCCTAGGTCTTCAGAACCTTATTGCCCATGTCCATGGGCTATGCATATAAGAATGTAAATTCTTTGGTTTATCTCTTCTTGTCCCCACAACTCCACATCAAGGTACGTCAGTTCCATGCCTCCATGCTTCAGGTCTTATTTTGATGGTCAATTCATTTTGTTCATTAGAGTCCACAAATAAGTGAGATCATGTGATCTTTATATTCTCTTTCCCAATCTCATTTCAAAGGATTATAATTTGGGGTATGAGAATGATTAAACCAAAATATTTTTAGGAACTCTTTCAAACCTCAGATACAAAGAGAATCAATTAAAGGGAGGAGCATCATTTTGAAAAAGTATCTGAGGAGAATTTCAGGTTAACACCACTTCCTGTCATTCATGTTTCAGAGGTGTGTCTCTGTGTGTGTGTGTGTGTGTGTGTGTGTGTGTGTCTTTGTGTATAAGGGGTGAGTATTTGCAAAGCTGGTTGTCATTTCACAAGAGTCATCTTAATTAATTTTATGATGGAAGTGAGAGAACTATTTAGCATGTATATGGCTATTTAATCTTTCTTTTTTATCTGTGGTTAAAATATTTTATTTTATTTATTGGCATGACATTGGTTAATAAAATTATATAGTTTTTAGATATAAAATTCTATAATACATCATCTATATATTGTATTGTGCGTTCACCACTCAAAGTTAAGTCTCCTTCCATCACCATTTATCCCCCCTGTACCCTCTCCTACTTCCCCCACTCCCCTTCCCCCCTGGTAATCACCATACTGTTTCTGTGTCTATGAGGTTTTTCTCCCTTTTGTTTATTACCTTCATCTTTTTCTCTTAGCCCTCCTCTCTAACAGCTGTGTGTTTTCTATATCAATGAGAGTTTCTATTTTAGCTGTTTGTTTGTTTTGTTCATTAGATTCCACTCTCCACTTCTTTCTTGAGGATTAAAGACAGAAGCTTATCGCCAACAGAACTTGCCCTGAATAGGTTTTCTTAGAAGCTAAGTGACTAGGGATGGTGTCCTAGACAGTAACACCACTTCCTCCTTCTATAATCCCCACAGAGGCTTCTCCCTCTAATCATGAAGAAATTAAGTCTCAAACATTAGTGTGTTCAGCCCTTTATTTTTGTTTTCTCACCTGAAAGAGAACTTGGAACATCTTACTGGACTCAATTCTCCTTGACTGTGATATTAGGGGCTGAGAAAATAATAACAAGAAGTTTTATTTTTCAGAGTAAAATTGCCATTGTTGACAGAAATCAAATTTATAACACCAGGAAACTCTGTTTTTAATTTCTGCCATCTTCCTGGAATAGTGTGTGGCTGATCTCTCACTTCTGGAATTAGATTGCATTTCCAAGTTCAAACATGCCTGCATTTAATTTGGGTATGTTCACATATACTGCGTCTGTGCTGGCCATGAGGAATGGGCTTATCTTAGGTACTGCAGCACTAACTGAGGAGCATTTTAACTTGTAACAGATTGCCTAAGACTCAAGGATTTTAAACCGTTGCTTTTCAGAAGGTGAGTCTGATTATGCATGTGCCAAAGGGAGAAAGGAGCAGCAGTAGGGAATAGGGTGTTTTATAAAGAATCATAAAAATAGAATTATATTTAGGCAATTCTCTCTTTGCTTACATATATAGGAAAGAAGCCAGAAACTAAACAAGGAATCCACATGATTACTGATACTGAACAGCTAAAAAATGTCTCCCCCCTCTTAGTTTCTCTTTCTGCCAGGTGAAGACAAGTTCTGAGGTGACTGTTTCTAGAGGACTCAAAATTCTTGGTGTGAATTAATACAATTTATCATATGGACAGAGCTAAAAATCAGTCAGATGATCATCTCCAATAATGGTAAAATATATTTTACAAAATTTATCAACAGTCTATGTTAAAATAGAGGAAGCTTTAGAATTGAGAAAGCTTTCTTAACACAGCATGTGATATATATCACATCTAGTGGGAAACACTAGAGGCATATTTACTAAGTCAAGAACAAGACAAGAATGGCCATTACTCACCATTACTATTTAACCCTGTACTGGAGGTATTAGCTAGTGTGATTGAACAAGAGAAAAATAATTAAAGGGATAAGAATTAGAAAGGAAGAGATAAAAGTATCCCTCTTTACAGATGCTATTGTTATATACCTGGAAATCCCAAAATAATCAATGGAAAAATCTACTCCAAAATTTTTAGTGTAGACATAGGATATAAAATTCACTTACAGAAATCAAAATCACACACACACACACACACACACACACACACACACACACACACATTACCTAGCAAGGAAAAATAATGGAAGATTAACCATATTTAAAGCAACAAAATACAAAATGCCTAGGCTAAAACTGAATAATTGGAAAATTACACGAGAAAACTATAAAACACTCTTAACACTTGAATAAATAATAAGACACACCATGTTTGTGCATAACAAGATCAAGTAGATACACATCAGTTCTCTCTATATCAATTTATATGTTTAATTGATTTTAAAGCCCATTTAGAAGGATAAATAAATAAGAAAAAGAAGAGGAAGGGTGTGGGAAATAGTCCTATAATATACTAAAATAATTTTAAAGCCTCTATAATCATAACAGTTGCTACTGATGTATGAATAGACAGACCAATGAAACCAGATAGAAAATTCTAGAAGGAAACACAAGAGTATATGAAAATTTAGTATGTGAAAAAAGGATAATCTCAACAGTGGAGGGGAACAATTGGATAATCATATGGAAAAATATAAATTTAGATATTTCCTCACACTATTTAGTAGAATAAAATCCAAATGGATCAAAGATTTAAGTAAAAAAAGCAACCCACTTGAGTACTAAAATAAGTACTATTATCTTTCAGTTAAGAAAACCTTCCTACCTATACTCAAGACCAAAGAGCAATAAGAGGGAAGATAAATACAATTGACTACATAAAATATTAAAATAAAAAACATTTTTGCAGCAAAAAAAAAAAATAGCAACAACAAAAATAATAAATCTGTAGTAAAGTAAGAAGACAAAGGACTTACCAGGAAAAATATTTGCAACTGACATTACAAAAATGGGCTGATGTTCCTAATGTATAAAAAGTTTGGGGGAGAGATCAACCAAAGGACTTGTATGCATGCATATTAGCCTAACCAATGAACACAGACAACAGGGGGGTGAGGGCATAAATAAGTAAATAAAATGTTAGCATTTCATAAAAGAGAGTTTCTAAAAATTGACAAGACACTAATAACCCAAAAGAAAAGTGACAAAAATATAAACTATTTACTGAAAAAGAAATAAAAATTTATCTTAAAAATATAAAGATGATAAATGGATATTGTATTTTATCAAATGCTTTTCCTGCATCTATTGACAAGATGATGATTTTAATTCTTTCTTTTATTCATGTGGTGGTGTATTACAATGATTGATTTGCATATGTTGAACCATCTTTGTGCCCCTGGCATGAACCCCACTTGATAGTGGTGTATTATTTTTTTTTTATGTATTTGATTTGCTAGTACTTTGGCATTTTTGCATCAGAGATATTGGTCTGTTTAGTTTTCTTTTTGTGTGTGTTATCCTTGCCAGGTTTTGGTATCCGGGTTATTTTGGATTCATAAAATGTGTTAGGAAGTATTGCCTCTTCTTCAATTTTTGGAAGAGTTTGAGAAAGACAGGTTTTTAATCTTCTTTTGAATGTTTGGTAGAATTCACTAGTGGAGTCATCTGGTCCTGGATTTTTATTTTAGGGGAGGTTTTTGATGGTTGTTTTAATTTCCTCACTGCTGATCGGTCTATTTAGATTTTCTGATTCTTGGTGATTTAGTCTAGGAAGGTTATATATTTCTAGGAACTTACCCATTTCTTCTAGGTATTGAATTTGATGGCATATAGTCTTTCATAGTATTCTAGTATGAACTTTTGTATATCTGTGATGTCTGTAAAACAGGAATAAAAGGAAAGTACCTCAACACCATAAAGGCCATATGTGACAAACCCTCAGCCAATATTATACTCAATGGCGAAACACTGAAAACTTTTCCTCTAAAATCAGGAACAAGACAAGGATGTCCATTCTTATCACTTTTATTCAACAGAGTTCTGCAGTCTGGCCAGAGCAGTAAGGCAAGAGGAAGAAATAAAAGGCATCCAAATCAGGAAGTAAGAAGTAAAAGTGTCACTTTTTGCTGACATGATTCTGAACATAGAAAATCTTAAAGTCTCCACCTAAAAACTATTTGAAACAATAAACAAATACAAAAATCCACTGCCTTTCTATATACTAACAATGAAGCTTCAGGGAAAATGAAAAAAGAAGCAATTCTTTTGTAATAGCAACCAAATGAATAAATTACCTAGGAATAAAGTTAACAAAGGATGTAAAAGACCTATATACTGAAAACTACAAAGCATTATTAAAAGAGATGGAAAAAGACACAATAAAATGAAAAAATATCCCATGTTCATGATTGGAAGAATCAACATAGTTAAAATGGCCATATTACCTCAAGCAATATACAGATTTAATCCAATCCCCATCAAAATCCTAGTGTCATTTTTTTAAAGAAATAGAACAAAAAAATTATCAGATTTGTACAGAACCACAAAAGATCCCGAGTAGCCAAAGCAATCCTGAGAAAAAAGAATAAAGCCAGAGGTATCACCTTACCTGACTTCAAATTATACTACAGAGCTATGATAATCAAAACAGCATGGCATTGGCAGAGAAACAGACACACAGATCAATGAAACAGTATTGAGAACCAAGGTATAAAACTACAGATAATTTTCGATAAAGGAGCCAGAAACACACAATAGAGTAAAGAAAACCTCTTCAGTAAATGGTGCTGGGAAAACTAGGAAGTTACATGCAAAAGAATGAAACTAGATTACAGTTTTTCCCCGTGTACAAAAATTAATTCAAAATGGATCAAAGACCTTAGATCTGAAACACTAAGTTACATAGAAGAAAACATGGGCACTAAACATATGGATCTTGGTCATAGAGAACATTTTATGAACTTGACCCCAAAGGCAAGGGAAATAAAGACACAAATAAATGAATGAGACTATCTCTATATTTAAAACCCTAATCTGCAAATAGACTGAACGGTGGAACAACCGAACAACCGGTCACTATGATATGCACTGACCACCAGGGGATGCACGTGGAACATGGCGGGCATTGCCAGCAGGCAGAAGAGCGCAGAACATGGTGGGTATTGGCTGTGGTGGGATGGTGGAGCAGATGAGTGGAGGGTGCCAGACTAAGACAGGGTGCCGGTTGCTGTCATGGGGCGAGCCTCTGGTGGTTACCGAAAATTCTTTGCTCCCATGTGCTGAGGTCCTGCCAGGTAGGTGCTCACACCTGCTGCGGCAGCCCTGCTCGCACCCACTGCCAGCGCCTGGCGCGCCGGCCCTGATCTCTTGGCACCATCAGTGGGTGCAAGCAGCAGCTGCCAGCCCCAATTGCCCCTCAGAGCTTCTCCACCTCCCCCTACTCCTGAGGGGCGATCGGGCCAACAGCCACCTCTTGCACCCACTGCAGGTACTCACCCTGCTTGCACCTGCAGCCAGCGCTGGAGCCGCTGCTCGCATTCACTGTGGGCACCTGGCGCCAGTCCTGATCGCTGGGCGCTGTCAGGGGAGGCGAGCAGCGGCTGTGGCTCTGATCACCCTTGAGGGCTTCTCCACCTCCCCCTGCTCCTGAGGGGTGATTAGGGCAGGAGCCGCCACTTGCATCTGCTGATGGTGCTGGCCCCATGGCTTCACGCTGTCAGCAGGTGCAAGCGGGGTCAGTGCGTGGGAGTGGCGACGGCAGGAGCCGGGGCTGCCAGGAGACAGGGAACCAGGGGCCATGGTGGGAGGGGCGTGGCAGGGGCACGCCCTGTGTCCACTGCAGCCTCGCTGCCCATGGTTCCTTTCAAGGTGCACAAATTCATTCCCCGGGCCCCTATTATCAAAATAAGAATCTTCTGCACAGCAAAAGAAACCGACAACAAAACAAAGAGGGGCAGCTGACCTAATGGGAGATGATATTTATAAACAATAGCTCCAACAAAAGTTTAATTTCAAAATTATATAAAGAGCTCATAAAACTCAGCACCAAACAAATAATCCAATTAAAAAATGGACAGAGGACCTGGTCAGACATCTCTTTCAAAAAAACATAGAAGAGATAGAGGAAGATATAAAATGGAAGAATATACTGTGTTCATGGGTTGTTAGCATCAACAGCATTAAAATGTCCATATGTGGGGTCTCAGTTCCCCTGGCAGGAACTGGACCTTCATGGACACCGGGGAGTAGATGGAGAAGATATGAGCAGTCATAGGCATATAAGAGAGTCTTTATGCAGCCCAAGTAGTCATTGCTAAAAAGGAGCCATCAGATAAAACAGTTCTTCAAAGTAGCTTACAAAGTGGTCCAGAAAACATAGAAGCCACTGTACACACAGCAGCCCTACATAAAAGCAGCTTCTGCAAACATAGGAGCTATCACATAAAGCAGTCCAACCAGACAGCCCCTGACCAGCTGGTCAGTAACACATCTTTATATTAACTTAGACAAAAGAAGCTTCTTGCCAAATAGTGACATCAATACTTGGGCTACAGAAAGGCATGTCTGTGCAGTGCACATAGTACAATCGCTATGTCCTTGTTCAGATTAGTCTTGAACATCTGGTGTATTCTGGACAGGGCCCCTTACTCCAATTGGCCTTGAACATCCAGCGTACTTTGATTAGGGTTCCCACACCATACTACCCAAAGCAATCTACAGATTCAATGCAATCCCTATTAAAATACCAACAGCATATTTCACAGACTAGAATAAACTCTCCAAAAATTTATATGGAATAGAAAAGGACCCCAGTAGCTGTAGCAATCTTGAGAAAGAAGAACAAAGTTGGAAGAATCACAATACCAGACATCAAGTTATACCACAAAGCCACTGTGCTCAAAACAACCGGGTACTGGCACAGGAAGAGGCATATAGACCAATGGAACAGAACAGAGAAACCAGAAATCAACCAATTAATTACGCTCAATTAATATTTGACAAAGGAGGCAAGAGCATACAATGGAGTGAAGACAATCTCTTTAATAAATGGTGTTGGGAAAATTGTACAGATGCATGCAAAAAAAATGAAACTAGACCACCAACTTACACCACACACGAAAATAAACTCAAAATGGATAAAAAACTTAAATGTAAGACATAAAACCATAAAAATCTTAGAAGAATCCAAAGGCAACAAAATCTCAGACATTTTTCATAGCAATATGCTTAAGGATACATCTCCTAGGACAATGGAAAGTAAGGAAACAATAAATAAATGGGACTACATCAAAATAAAAAGCTCTGCACAGCAAAAGAAACTACCAACAAAATAACATGAGAGCCCACTGAATGGGAAAACATATTTGCCACTGATACATCTGATAAGGGGTTAATTTCCAAAATATATAAGGAACTCATACAACTTAACAAAGGGAAGATAAACAACCCAATTAAAAAATGGGCAAAGGACTTAGACACTTCTCCAAAGTGTACACACAGAAGGCCAAGAGGCATATGAAAAAAAAATGCTCAAAGTCATTAATCATCTGAGAGATGCAAATCAAAATGACAATGTGGTATCACCTCACACCTGTCAGAATGGCTACCATCAACAAAATTAACAGATGACAAGTGTTGACAAGGATGTGGATAAAAGGGGACCTTCATATATTGCTGGTGGGAATCCAGACTGGTGCAGCTACTGTGTTAAACAGTATGGAGTTTCCTAAAAAAATTAAAAATGGAACTCCCATTTTACCTAGTGATCCCACTTCTAGGAATATATCCTAAGAAACCTGAAACACCAATCAGAAAGGATATATGCACCCCTATGTTCATAGCAGCACAATTTACAACAGCTAAGATTTGGAAACAACCTAAGTGCCCATCAACAGATGAGTAGGTAAAAAAAAGTGGTACATCTACACAATGGAATACTACACTGCTGTAAAAAAGAAAGAACTCTTACCATTTACAACAGCACAGATGGACCTGGAGAGCATTATGCTAAGCAAAATAAGCCAGTCAGAGAAAGATACTAGTAAGTATCGCATGATCTCATTCATATGTGGAATCTAATGAACAACACAAATTGATGAGCAAAAATAGAACCAGAGACATAGCATCAAACAGTACTGTCAAACCTTAGAGAGAAAGCAGGGGAAGGTAGGTGGGTGGGAAGAGATCAACCAATGAACTTGTATGCATATATGCATAACCCATGGACACAGACAATAGAGTGGTGAAGGCCTGTGGTGGGGGTTGGGAGTGAGAGTGGGCTGGGAGAGGTCAATGGGGGATAAAAAGGGACATATATAATACTTCAAACATAAATTGTTTTTTTTTTTAAAAAAAGCAGATGCCTCAAGAAAAAATAATTATTATGAACTTAACAAATTTAAACATATTTTGTGGGTTTTGATCCATTGAAGTAATTAAACTAACTGATCCTGAAAGCATGCCTTTGTTACACAGTTGGACCCTCTTTAAGTTGGTCCTGAGTTCTTTTGGCATAATCCATGCAGCCTGTACTAACTTTTTTCTTTGTGGTATGACAAAATATTCTGTGTTTTCTTTGTATCTCTTTCTCCAGACTTGTAGCTTTGTTTCTTTACAGTACAAAATTGTATTTATACCTTATAATTTGAGTTTTTTCATTGTTTCTGGGTTGATCATTGTTTCTAAGTTCTTTCAATGGACAGAGCTAAAAATTATAATTTAAAATAAAATTTAAAAATGTCCTCAAAAATAGAAGAAGACATACATATGGCCAACAGGTATATGAAAAGTTCAACCTCTTTAGCAATTAGGGAAATGCAAATCAAAACTATAATGAGATACCACCTCACACCTGTTAGAGAGGCTATTATAAAAAAGACAAGTAATAACAAGTGTTGAGAAGGTTGTAAAGAAAAGGAAACCCTCATTTATTGCTGGTGGGAATCTAAACTGGCACAACCAGTATAGAAATCAGTCTGGCAATTCCTCAAAAAATTAAGGATAGTGTTACCATGTGACCCAGCAATGCCTCTCCTGTATATATACCTGAACTCAAAAACATGTATTCGCAAAGATATATTCACCCCTATGTTCATTGCAGCATTATTCATGGTGGCAAGACATGGAGACAACCAAAGTGTTCTGCAATAGACACTTGGATAAAGAAAATGTGGTACATATAAACGATGGAATGCTATCCTATCTAATAAAAGAGAAACATGGTAATTAGCCATAACTTTGCTACCCTTCCCATTGGCTAATCAGCAAGATATGCAAATTAACTGCCAACCAAGATGGCAGCCGGCAGCCAGGCAACTGAGGCGAACAGGAGGCTTGCTTGCTCCAGTGACGGAGGAAGCCAGGTTCCCCGCCTGCTGCTGCTGGGCTCTGAGCTGCTCTCTAAGAAATATTGTTACAAATATAGAAGCTAAACAAAACCCCAGAAACCTGCTTTCAGCCAGCCAGGATCTCAGAGCTGGAGTCGCAACAAAGTTTCAAATACAGTAGGTAAACAAAGCCCAGAAACCTGCTTTCAGCAGCTAAGGTCTCACAGCTAAAGCTGGCTCTCAGTTCCAGTGACAGCCATACAAGGTAAATAAATCCCAGAATAAAAAAAAAAAAAAGGAAAAAAGGAGAGGTTGGGAGCTTCAGTCACCCGCCAGCCTGAAAATGGCCCTTAGCCCCTCACTCAGACTGGCCAGGCACCCCAGTGGGGACCCCCACCCTGAAGGGGGTGTGACCAGCTGCAAACAGCCATCATCCCCTCACCCAGGCTGACCAGGTACCCAAGCGGGACCCCAACCCTGATCCAAGACACCCTTCAGGGCAAACCAGCCGGCCCTCACCCCTGCACCAGGCCTCTATCCTATATAGTAAAAGGGTAATATGCCTCCCAGCATCCGGATCAGCGAAGACATGAGGCCTCCTAGCACTGGGATCAGCAGAGCAGCGAGGTCTCCTAGCACTGGGAGCAGCATGACAGGGGGCAGCGCCCAAACCCCCTGATTGGCCCTGCTTTGTGTGTGACAGGGTGCGGCGGCCCAACCCTCCCATGGGCCCTGCTCTGTGTGTGACTGGGTGGAGCCGCAACCTCCCCATCGGCCCTGTCCTGAGTGTGGCAGGGGGCAGTGCCCCAACCCCCCGATTGGCCCTGCTCTGTGGGTGACCGGGGGCGGCGCCCAAACCTCCCCATCGAGCTGCCTTGAGTGTGACAGGGGGTGGCGCCCCAACGTCTCAACCGGCCCTACCCTGAGCATGACTGAGGGTGACATCGCAACCTCCTGATCGGCCCTGCTCTGTGCATGACAGTGGGGAGTTCCCCAACCCCTCTGATGGGCCTCCTCTGTGCATGACTTGGGGCAGCACCCCAACCCCCTGATCGGCCAGCTCTGTATGTGACAGGGGTGGCACCACAACCCCCTGATCTGCCCTGCTGTGTGCGTAACAGGGGGTGGCGCCGCAACCTCCCCATCGACCCTGCCTTGAGTGTGACAGGGGGCGGTTCCCCAACCCCCCAATTGGCCCTACCCTGAGTGTGACTGAGGGTGGCACACACACACACACACACACACACACACACATATATATATATATGTATATATATGATGTCATAATGATACTCTAAGAAGTAAATTTGTTCACCTTTGGAGGTTGTTAGGATATCAACTCATTTTTCTTAAAATTCATATAAGAAAAAAGATAAGTGTATCTGGACTTTCCTATAAGGACAATCTTTAAAAGTAACCAAATAGTTGATGGAAGACTTTTTTTTTTAAAGAAGAATTACTGTAAATAAATACAGAAGGACTAACTAATAGAATTAGAAAAAAATCACCAATATATCACTGATAGAATTAGAAAAATTGCAACTCTAAGAATATTAGATCAAGCCACAATCAACAATGTCAGTTAAAATCACTTGGTAAAATACCATTGTACAAACTATAATATACTAGAGGCCCAGTGCACGAATTTGTGCATGGGTGTAGTCTGGCTGGCCCGACCCCAATCAGGGAGGATCGGGGCTGAGCCTGTTGGGAGGAGGAGATGGCAGGAGGTTGGCCAGCAGGTCCACCCAGATCAGGGCCTGATCAGGGCCGGGCTGGCTGGGGGGAGGGGCCGAGGGGGATTGGCCAGCGGGCCCCATCCCTGATTGGAGAGGGGGGGCCCAACTGGGGGTGGGGATGGCTTGGGGGAGGGGCTGCAGGCTGATAGGGGTGGTGGGGCCCATTGGGGGTGGGGCCAGCTGGGGGGAGGTTCTGCAGAAGGTTGGCCTACCGGCCCCACCCCCTATTGGGGTAAGGGGGTGATAAGGAGCAGGGCTGGCCAGGGGGAGGGGCAGCAGGCCAATTGGGGTAGGGTGGGCCGATTGGGGGTGGGGCCAGCCAGGGGGAAGGGCCATGGGGGGGTTTGCCAAACACCCTGCCCTTGATCTTGGTGGGAGAGGCTGATCAGGGGTGGGCCAGCTAGAGGAAGGGGCCGGCCAGCCCCACCTCCCATTGGGCCAGTTTGCTGGCTGCAGTGAGCATCATAGCAACCGGTCGTTCTGGTCATTATGGCTTTCTGGTTGCTGGCTTTTTATATATATAGATGGATTGGCTAACACTTGAGAACTCACTGATGTATCTTAGCACCACAATTGGGAGAGCCAGATATTGTGTGCATTCCAATGTCATGCACTAAGAAGTAACTAGCACCTCCTATGGTATTCTTACCTAAATTTTGACCCCAAATATAGTTCAGCCTTTAAGTCTAATTACGTTTGCAAAATTATGGAGGGTAGAAGAACATGATGAACAATACCAAGAGGTTGAGGGAAACTCCTTTTGGACAAATGAACCAATTTCTTAAAAAATAATTGGTGTGAGAATAAAAGGAGGAGAAACTATTGCAGATTTTAAAAGACTTAAGAGACAACAATCAAGTGCAATGTATATTCTTATTTGGATTCTGATTTTAACAAAACAACTGTAAAAAGACATTTGAAACAACAAGGAAAATTTGAATATAGCGATTATTATGGAAGTGGGGTCAATTTTGTGGGATAAAATAATGGTGTTATAATTATATTTTTTAGTCCTTACCTGCTAGAGGCATATGTGTATAGAAATATTTATGGGGATAATATAATACTTGGGCTTTAATTTAGAATACCCCAACAAAAAGCTGGGGGTGGGCAATGAAAGAAGTAGGACAGAATATGGATACATCTTGAAACTAGGCGATAGGTGTACAGAGATTCATCACATAATTTCCTCTACTTTTCTCTCCCGATGTTTGTTGTGTTTGAACATTTTCAGATAAAAGTATTAAAAAAACCTTGGTGTCAAAAAGGGCAATTGTGAAAATACCATGTAACAGTTTAAATGAAACCTACAAAGTGAAAATAGAGAATTTATATCTTGATGACAGAAAAGACTAATTGTCATTTGGCCATGGTCACAAGCTATGAATAAGTAACCTTCAAAATTGATCTTAAACCCTTTCAGTCAATCAGTGACAACTTCCCTTAGGAGCTAATACTTCTAAAAGTCAGCTAATCAGAACAGTCTCTGTCCATCAACAAGCCTTTCATGGCCAAAGATCAATCAATCCCCAAACACTTTAACTTCTGAAAGTCTCCCAATCCTTGAACTCCATGTTTTCCAAAACACTAGATAAGATCACCAGCTTGCTTTGTTCAGTAGGACTGTAACTTACAAGTACTACTTTGCAAATAATGGCAAATTCAGGTCTTTGTTTTACAAAAAGAAGAAACCCATTCAAGAAAATTTTTGAAAGTCTGCTGAAATCAGCAAGATCAAACTTTGGGACCTTGAACCTGTATTTGTAATCAACTCAGATTGCACTGGCTTTTTGAAGGCAAATTATAGATGAGACTCAGCCATTGAATATGAATTCCCATCTCCCTCTTTCCTGAGCAAGAGGAATCAACTCAATTAATAAAACTCAGCATTATTAAAAAAAAAAAAAGTTGGGAAAAAGAGGGTTGGAACAGAGGGATGTTTTATAAGCTACTCCGTAAGTGTGATTTGTCCATCTGAAACACACAAATAACCAATAAATGTTTTCAAAGAGGTATTTGCTTTTATGTTTTCTAAAACAGATTTCAATGTGTCTGTCAGAAAATAAAAAAAAGACTTAAGCCACTAATTAAATTGTGTATTCCACCTCTAATACCTATTCTGAGTGAATAAAAAACGATCTCAAACCACATTATGTGTTGTGTGATTATTCCTGAGTGAGATCTATAGTTTACAGAAGTGCATATATAAATGTTGAAACTCCAAAGGAATTATTTTCTGATCTCTGATCTGAGTAATACTTTTCATTTAAGACCTCAAAAAATAAGATTATATATATATATGTGTGTGTGTGTGTGTGTGTGTGTGTGTGTGTGTGTGTGTGTGTGTGTATGATGTGAACAATGCTTAGGGTTAATTTATTCAAGATAAGTTATAAAAGTGTGTTTTAGCTCCTTTTATCACATTTATCATTAATATATTTATTTAGACATCAATATCATCTGTATTTTATCAAACTGTGAAGAGTTTCGGTATGGTAGATAAATAAGTTATTCAGTCATGTCATATATCACTGAAGTTCACTGCTATTCTTTATAAATTAAGAAATGACTTCATAGATTTCTCTGGTGACTGTGATTAAGTTGTTTTTAGCCCATCAAACTGATAGAAAAACCACATCTTAAAGTGATCAAATATTAAATACTCATCTATATGTAATTTGAGCACACCACAGAAAAATCAAACCCTTTGTGAATAAATTCAGTTTAAGAGAAATAATGTTTTGAAAGCTGCACCTGAATATCTTTGAAAACTGAGGCATACTTATGGATAAAGTTTTCAATATTTTCTCCTGTGGTCTAAGTTTTGATAACTTCTCAAGTACTTTTATCAATGTGCCATAGTACTATTCCTTTTTATTTTTTAAGTTGTGAATTCTCCTAATTGGTTGAGTGATAGGTGGAGAACTTTAGTATCAATTATACTTTAGCAGTAAATATGGGTATATTATAGTTGCTGAGACAACATAACCAAACAAATGTCCCAAGAGACAGTCTTAGGAGTGTGATAGTGACAAGGAAAATCCATTTTAAAACAGGGTTCTTATTGTGGCTTTGGGGGTCAGGAGTCTCCAGAAATGTGTACATTTTGAAAAGAGAATCCTAGCCTATCAGATTTTCAGAGTGGTCTTGACTGTATAATCAGATTAAGGCCAAGTATACCTGGCAATCTTTTTTTAAAAATATATTTTATTGATTTTTTACAGAGAGGAAGAGAGAAGGATAGAGAGTTAGAAACATCGATGAGAGAGAAATATTGACCAGCAGCCTCCTGCACACCCCCTACTGGGGATGTCCCCACAACCAAGGTACATGCCCTTGACCAGAATCAAACCTGGGACTTTTCAGTCTGCAGGCCGATGCTCTATCCACTGAGCCAAACCGGTTAGGGCAATGCCAACCTTTTGATGGTATATAAACATTTTAGCCAAACTGTCTGGATATTTTATCTGCACAAATCAAATGAACCACTATTTGATAACTGAACAAATTTTTCTACTTTTATTTAGACATTCCAAGCACTTTTATTATTATCCCCACTTTCTAGACAAGGAAACTGAAGCTTAGAGTGGTTAATTAATTTCTGCCAGATGGAGCTGGGATCCAGGCTCAGGTTGTCATATTCCAGAGGCCACTCCTTCTGAAACACCGTGTAATTCATATGCCCCAAGAATACTTAACTTCAAGATTTACTTCATGAAATTTCTTGCACTTAGGGAAAATAAATATTCATCTCAACTGAAACTAATTTCTTGTTTAGTGTATCTTTCCTTATGTCTTCTTATTACATCCATTCACCCAACTTCAACTATTGTTGTTTCTTGGGCCATTTCCCATCTGGACTAGAACTTTCTTTAGTGCAATGGTTGTATCTTATGTTTCACTATATCCCTAGTACTTAGCACAAAACTCTGCACATAGTAAGTTTTAAATTAATATTTGCTTAGTTAGTGAGTACATTTTATTTCCTTCTCTAACTGTGCATGAAGGAGAATAATCTTTTAAGCTACAACCTTATTTAGATTTGGGGTTGGTTTTAGATTTTTTTGAATGTTGGCCAATGAAAATCTGGCCAAATCAAGGAAAACCAGGTGTTCCAGAAAGTAAGATGTCCTACATACAATATCCTGAATCATTTTCTTGTCAGTGTAATCTGAAAATAGTAAGTAAAAGGTTATAAACCAGGATTCTCAGAATTTTATTTTAATTCTATAGTTAGACAACACAATTGTAGCCATTTTCTTGCACCTAATCTGAGGTGTGTGTGGGAGAGTGGGGGTGGGGCAGAAAACAAAACAAACCAACAAAGAACCCAAAAGCTTGTACCTTTTCTAGGTGAAAAGATCTATTTATAAATTGAGGTTCATGAACTCCCTAGCAAGATTTGGCTGCGTGTACAAGTGAGTGCATCTCTGAGAATTCGGTTAAGAAATCTGCTTCAGGAGAGCTGAGTAGTGTGGTGATAAGAGATTTTCCCCTGCACCGCACTCTCAAAACAGCTGTGTCAGAGCTCCAGCTAGCCAACTCAGTCACTGTTGGTATATTTTCCTCCATTCCTGCTCTGTAAGAGCCCTTAGAACAGAGAATGTGTATTCCTTCATTTTTGTGCCCCTGCACCTAATGTGACATATCCTATAAATGCAAAGTTCTCAATAAAAATGGAAAGAATGAAATCTTAGAAATTTCTAGAAATTACAGTTGTCTGCAATCTTAGAATCTACTGGAACAGATGAATCCTTTACTATTATATATCTAAGTTTCTTAGTGCATAAAATGGGACTAATATTATATACTCTGGGGGGATAAATAGGAAATGCTTAGTTCCTTCAGAGACTAATTGTAAGAATATTTTTTAAAAAATATTTTTCTTCCTGGATTCATGAACTTCACATTTAATTATGAAAAATAAAAGACTGGGCATTTTTCTAACAAATTAGTTTGGCGCATGGTAGAAAAAAATGTCAGTCTTTAAAACATTGTGACTCATGTTTTTTGAGGTCCTTTGAGAATTTCTTCTCAAAAATTCCTAAAACTTTGTATTTTGCTCGGTGCTCTTATTCATGCTTGTGGATGAAACCAGTTACTAGAAACTCACACAGCTAGAAAAAATCTGAGCTGCATTAGCAGGGCAGACAACATTGGGCAGAGAAACAAGAACATGGGTTTTAGTCTTAGTTCAGTTATTAACTCGAAGGTGATCTTAAGCATGTCATTTAATCTCTGAGGACTTCCATTCCATCAATCTGTAAAGTGAGAGGGCTGGTTTAGATGACCCTTATGCACTCTTTCAGCTTTCACAATCTATAAATCTTTAACCTAGTTCACTTCCTCCTTTGAGCAGGGACAGCTCAGTTCAGACTAATAGTCTAATGAGAAGCAATCCTTTTAGGTTAAAGTGTGTTTACTGGATTTCTTTCTATGTGCTCCAGATCCGCTCTCACCTTTTCCACCCTACTTTTTCTCCCCAGAGGCTGACCTCTAAGGACTGCACTGCCAGGCTACATTGCCCTGTTGCTTTTGACTAGGTTCAACCCTTGGGAGGCATCAGCAGGAGATCTGAAGATGGAAGGAAAGAGAGGTCAAGGTTTCCACTGTCCCTATTCTCCTCTGGGCCCTCCTAGGATGGGGGTTGTATTTCTC
The DNA here is from genome assembly GCF_964212035.1 of Myotis nattereri. NCBI lineage: Eukaryota > Metazoa > Chordata > Mammalia > Chiroptera > Vespertilionidae > Myotis > Myotis nattereri. Next base: position 97,620,007 of record NC_138075.1, read on the forward strand.
TGTTTCTGGGCTGAAGACCACAGCTCCTGTGCCACAGCTCTAGTAGGAATTGCTCCTGCTTTTGTCTCGTCCAGTCTAAGGGTAAGAGAGGCTTCTTTCTAGTGGTGGCTACCCTGGAGGTGCTTCTTCATTTCTTGTTGTTGGTTTTTCTTAGTCCTGTCCTCATTTTTATAAAGAGGCCATTCATTAAACTCTCTTTCACCCTTTCCCATTTTGAGGAGGCTAAGCCTATACACATAGTGAAAGAGTGGTTTTGAGAATGTTTCCAGCTGAAATATTTTGTTAAGTTGATTTAGGAATTGAACACAAACAGGAATTCATTAAATACTTTGATAGAAGTGGATCTGCACAGAGACATAATGGAAGTTACCTTCACTTTTGAAATCCTGACAGTTATGTCACTGGCTAAACAGAAAATTTTGACTAGTGTTTCATCTTTCTTAACAATGCTGTGGAAATGGTTCCTAGATTCATTGCCAGGTCCTGGGGAGATTAGTATTGAAGACACTGTTTATAGATGTGCAGCTGGTTGGTTTATACTGAGTCTGATTTATTTAATTAGATTACTCACCTTGGGAGATGGAATATATATTTTCTACTAAAATCAAAATACGCCCAGTACATACTACTGAGAACTCTAAAGATGGTTGACCATTGACCAATCAAAAATAGATTCTTGGCACATTTAGGGCAAATTTTCTCCAAAAGAAATCTGGTAGAACTCACCTTAGTCCACTTCTACATCTCATGGAAGAACTGTACGGACAAATGGTATGGAGAATAGATTTTGAGGACTCCCTGAAACTTAGCACATTGAGATCTCTTCTGGAATAAGAATAAAAACAGAATTAGCAACCAATTCCCCAAAACAACAAGAGAAAACTAATTGTTTGCCTGACACAATGCAATTTGAGTAAGTCTAAAAAGTGGAATAAAAATTAATGGGTAGACTAGGGCAGGAGGAAAAGGCTTTCAAAGCAAAAAGAGAAGCATACTAGTAAGTAAAGGCACTAAGGTGTGGAATGACCTAATCCATTCAGGGTCAACAAGAAGAATATATAGAGTTCTATTATAGAGTTCAAGGTAGAGATGTAGTCGGGGAACAGACCAGGAAGATCTGTATATGCCATGCTAAGAACTTTGTACTTCAGCCTATAAATCAGTTACTTATTATAATTAGTTAAATTATGTTCTCCCTCCAATATATTGAAGTCCTAATGCCCAGTACGTGTAAATGTGATTCTATTTGGAAAAATGGTTTTTGCAGAGGTATTGAAGATAACACCATTAGGGTGGGCCTTCATTTAATATGGCTTGTGTCCTTATAAGAATAAGAAACACCATGTAAAGACAGAGGCAAAGTCTGGAGTGATGCAGCTATAAGGGAAAGGATGCCAAGGATTGACTGTCACCACCCAACACTAAGACGAGTGAAGGAAGGATTCCATTGACAGTCTCAGAGGGAGCATGGCCCTGATGACACCTCTAGAATCATGAAGGAATACATATCTATTGTTTTGAGCCACCTAGCTTGTGGTAATTTGTATGGCTGCCTAGGACACTAGTATACTAACATAAGTACCTATAGGGACAAAGACTGTTATATAAATGGGTGAAGTGGACCACATGTAAAACAATAGAGAGTGGGAGAAATTGTGGCAAACTACAGAACTTGTGCTCATATTTACATTAAAATATTTTAAAATATTGCCTGCAGCAAACAAGAAGAACCTATGGACCAAATTAGACCTGTTTGCTCCCTAAAAGTAGGAGTGTAACTCTATTACACATTGGTAAGAATTTAGAGGGTTTTAAGCTGAGGAATTATATTAGTTGTGCATTGTATAAATATTACTCTGGTGGCAATGAGGAGGATAAAATAGAGGAGTATAGTAAGGAGAATTTTATAAGAACCAGGTGAGAGATGATACAAATATAGACTAAGGCAAAGATAGTGGATATAGAGGGGTGTAGTTTTTAAAGTAAGGAAGTAGGAGAATTGAATTTAGGGAAGCACTGAATGGATGGTAGTGTAAATGCCATGATTGTGCTGTATAATAACTACTTCAAAACTCAATGCTAAGAACAATTAATATTTATTCTCATGGATCCGAAGATTGGTTGTGGCTTGGCTGATCAAGGCTGGGCTTAGCTAGATGGCTATGTTTCTCATGGAAATTCTGTAGCTTGGATGAAATAGCACTGCTTCATGTGTCCTTCATTCTGTTCAAACTAGCAAACTAGCTGTCATGTCCTTCTGATGGCAGTGGCAGAGTGCAAGAGGGAAAGAAGAATCTCCATATGACTGGGTTGAAGTTGGCACACTGTCTACTCTGCCATTTCCATTGGCCAAAGCAAGTCCCATAACTATGTCCAAAGTCAAGGGTCATGGAAGTGCACTCCTCCCACAGAAAGGCTACAAAAATTGTATGGATGTGGGAGGGGTGAAGAATTGGGGCCAGCAAGTCAATTTACAATAAACTTCCATCTGTCCACAATCGTTCACATTTCTTCCTTACACAAATTTTACTCACTAGCATCCCAGGACCCTCAAAATCTCATCAAATCATGGTGTCAGGCTTACAGTCCAAGACTTCATCATCTATATCAAATCCATATGTGGCTTTTCTTAATTCAGAGATCTATGAACTAATAGATAAGTTATCTGCCCCATATATGCCCAACATACAATGGTGAAAATAGGGGCATGCTGATCATAACAAACACTTCCATTGGAAAAAAGGAAGAAAGGGAGACACATTCCACTGGCCTATAGCAATTTTGAAAACTCAGCGGGCAAGTAGAATCAGGTCATTTTGCTTTTGGTAGTAAATGTGTCTTAATTAGACCTGGGCTCTGCTCCCTGGGAATATCTTCTTAGTCCTTAATTCTTAATTAATTTTGGTTGACCTGAGAGTGTCTTCTTGGTCCTTAATTCTGCTCCCTGAGAGTGTCTTTTTAGTCCTGAATTCTTCATAAATTTTGGTTTACCATTGTAGATATTTTTTTGGCCATTTCTGAAGATGACATTGAAAAGATGCCCATTTTGGTGGCAGAGCAGCTTTCTAAAACTTCTATACCTTTTGTGTAGAGGGTTAGGGGCCCAGAAGTCTATATGTTTTGATAAATCTCAATCTCTTTTAATCCAGTCTGCCAAGTCTTTTCTTGTAGGTCTTTATTAATATGCAGCTAAAAGCAATCATCTTATGCTTTCAACACTTCAAAAAACCATCTTGCCCAAGTCCATCAAATCATTAAGTACATTGTGTATCTTCCAAGTTCATAGGTAACAGTCTTAACAAATGCTTTGCCACCACATATAGTAGGTCATTGTTTCAGTCTCCTATAACAGTTTCTGCCACCCAGCCCTAAAACCATTGTACGTATGATGACTTTTTCTTATGGGAGTATGCCCTTCCCAGAATCAATTCCTACATTCCAAAACTCACTGGTTTAAAATATCAATCATTTATTCCCATAGATCTGAGGGTTAGCTGGTATATGGCTGACCAGGCATACTGGGCTGGACACAATGAGGCCAGGGCTAAGATGTGGGTGCAGAATCTGTACCATTCACCAAGACTGGTGAAGAAGAGGAAGAGCAGACTGGGGATAAGGAGTAAAGAGCTCAGTTTGGATACATTGATCTTGTGGTGCCTGTGAGACACTCAGGTGGGAAAGATGTGGGACTTGAGCCTCGGAGACTGGTCTTGGTTCAAGAGAGAAAGTTACATGTTGTAAATTGTGACTAAGGACATGGAATAGATGAATGTCCAAGGTGATCGTATAAAGTGAGAAAGGTTCTAATATGAAATCTCCAGGTGTACCAACATTTAAAAGGTGTAAAAAGGAAGAGCAGCTCACAAAGAAAGCTTAGATGGAACAGAGATATAGGAGAGAAAGTGTTGTGGAACACAAAGGAGGAGAATTTCATTATTGTGGGAATGAATTACACTGCCAAATACTGCAGAGTGGTCAAATCCTGAAAACAGAGAGTTTTTTGTATTTGGCAATTAGATCATTGATAGGAGAGACCAAATAACTTATTTTCAAACTAGGACACATTTGAGAGTGAACAGAGATGCTATTAATAATTACAGCAGAAGAACAAAGTTGGAGGAATTAGAATACCAGATATCAAGCTATATTATAAAGCTACGGTTCTCAAAACTGCCTGGCACAAGAACAGACATATAGATTAATGGAACAGAACAGAGAACCCAGAAATTGATCCAAGCCATTATGCTTAGTAAATATTTGACAAAAGAGGCAAGAGCATACAATGGAGTTGAGACAACCTCTTCAATAAATGGTGCTTGGAAAATTGGACAGATGTATGCAAAAAAATGAAAGTAGATCACCAACTTAACACCATACACAAAAATAAACTCAAAATGGATAAAGGACTTAAATGTAAGATGGGAAATCATAAAAATCCTAGAAGAAGCCATAGGCAGCAAAATATCAGACATATGTCATAGCAATATTTTTACCAATACAGTTTCTAGGGCAATGGAAACTAAGGAGAAAATAAACAAATGGGACTACATCAAAATAAAAAGCTCTGCAAAGCAAAATAAACCACCAGCAAAACAACAAGAAAGCCCATTGCATGGGAGAACATTTTTGCCAATGTTATCTCTGATAAGGGTTTAATCTCCAAAATTTACAGAGAACTCATACAACTTAACAAAAGGAAGATAAACAATCCAATCAAAAAATGGGCAAAGAACCTAAATAGACACTTTTCAAAAGAGGACATACGTAAGGCCAAGAGACATTTGAAAACCTGCTCAAAATCATTAATCATTTGAGAGATGCAAATCAAAACAACAATGAAGTATCATCTCATACCTGTCAGAATGGCTCTCATCAACAAATCAACAAACGACAAGTGCTGGCAAGGATGTGGAGAAAAAGGAACACTCATGCACTGCTGGTGGGAATGCAGAATGGTGCAGCCACTGTGGAAAACAGTATGGTGTTTCCTCAAAAAATTAAAAATGAAACTCCCATTTGACACAGTAATCCCACTTCTAGGAATATATCCCAAGAAAACAGAAAAAACAATCAGAAAGGATATATGCACCCCTGTATTCATAGCAGCACAATTTACAATAGCTAAGATTTGGAAACAGCCTAAGTGCCCATCAGCAGATGAATGGATTAGAAAACTGTGGTACATCTACACAATGGAATACTATGCTGCTGTAAAAAAGAAAGAAACCTTACCATTCACCAACAGCATGGACATGGAGAGCATTATGCTAAGGGAAATAAGCCAGTCAGAGAAAGATAAATATCACATGATCTCACTTATTTGTGGAATATAATGAACAACATAAAATGATGAACAAAAATAGATTCAGAGACAGAGAAGCATCAAACAGACCATCATACCTCAGAGAGAAGGCAGGGGAGGTTGTGGGGAGATGGGTAAGAGGGCAACCAAAGGACTTGTATGCATGCATACTAGCATAACCAATGGATATGGACACTGGAGGGGTGGGGGAATGTACTAGGGGGTGAGAGTGGCTGGGGAGGAGTAGATGGGGGGAAAAGGAGATATGTGTAATACTTTAAACAATAAATAAAAAATAAAATAAAGAAAGAAATAAATGAATGAGCAAAAAAAAAAAGAAGACAGAAAGAGAGAAAGAGAGAAAGAGAGAAAGAAAGAAAGAAAGAAACAAAGAAAGAAAGAAAGAAAGAAAGAAAGAAAGAAAGAAAGAAAGAAAGAAAGAAGAAAAAAATTACAGCAGAACTACAAGTGCTCTTAGGCAACCAAGGACATATGGTCACATTAGTCTCTGATGAGACCTGCCAGGCTGTTTCTGCAGGGTAAGTGGAGTGTGAACTGAACATGATTTCCGGTTGGCAGAAGAGTGGTATGGACAGGGAAGTGCTGAGACTCCTAGAGTAGATTTCTTCCTAGGACGTTGCTTCTGAGGAAGTGGGAAGAGGGGACAATGACAGAACCATGGGCTTCATATAAATGAATATTCTTCTAACAGAGGAGACCTCAAACAGCTTCTAGGGTTGTGAATCCAAATAAGACTGACTGAGATTTTCTAAGAGAATTTTGAAAGTAGAACCAGCTAGTAAGAACACCCCCACTTTTTTTAATTTTTTTTTTTTTTAGCAACATTGGTAGAAGATCTGTTGTTATCAAAGTAAAAGAAACAAGACAGTGGAAAAGAACAAACACCTGGGCTCATGTTGGGATTTTTTTTTTTTTTCAGAAAGAACAAGACCTTGAAATACTCTGTTGTCAGAGGATCTCAGTGTTAAAGCAATATTCATTTTGGAAAACCTAAGGTAAACAAATATATTATGATACAATGAGTCTCAAATTGGGTAGACAGTATTAAAACAATTCAGAATATGATGTATAGCTGCAAGGAGCATAATACTTTTTCATTCTTTTGCCCCTGCTCACTTTCTCTCCAAGTCACTCCTCCCTCCACCATCTACTGTTAAAAATTATTCTAAAACCAGGCTGATGGCACAGGTCCCGGCTTAACAAGCCCTCTTTGTTAGCTGCATCAGTTGGCTCAGGCGTTCATGTGAGCAGGCAGCGAGAATAATTGCATGATAATCTAGGTCAAGTTTTCTCTTTCCCACCATTGCCAGAGAGTGAGAATGCCAGATTCATTGACTTCAGGAGCCAGCACCGGCACAGGACTGGGCTTTATCTGTGTAGTCATGTTTCTTTGATTGGGCTCCGTGGGGGAAAACAAAATCCCCGCTCTCAAGCAACACAGTGAATGATTCTAAGAGCTTTACCTGATCTCAAACCCTATCAGCATATTTATGCACATTTTGGTTCTTTTTTAAGAACCCTTTCAGCTCACTAGTCACTAATAGAATAATGTTACATTTCAGCTAAGCCATGTTACATTTGAAAAGAATCTTTTCTTTTAGGACATGAAAGATAACTGACTTAACAACAGGCAATGGAAAACCACTTCATCTATAACAGGGTCCCAAAGAGAGCCAACTGATTTTAAATGTTTGTTAATTTCATTGAAATTTCAGGACTGTTAAAAAAAAATTAAAGACAGAGCTTTAAAGGAATTATATAAAATGTAAACTGCCTCCTTATACACTGGCAGATTGATGGATCATTGTTCCCATTCTTCTTTTTGAATGAGAAGTGAATATGATCTATGTTCGTCAACTTTAGTGTGGATTCACTGAATAGTATAAAGACCAAGTTAGAGATGCCTTCAAAGTCCTGGCTCAATCTTTTATTAGCTGTATTAATTTGAATTACTTCTCTCATAGCCAGTTAGCCTGGAGGTCAAATCACCCCCACTATTGCCAACAACAATCAAGGCGTAAGTACAACAAGACTGCGCACAAAGACCACTAGGGGGTGCACCAAAAAAAGATAAAAAAAATGCGGAGACAAAGAAACAGGACACAAATGTCAGAAATGGAAGATATAGAGCTCAAAACCACACTTTTAAGGTCTCTCAAGAACTGTCTAGAAGCTGCCGATAAACTTAGTAAGGCCTTCGAAAAGACTGGTGAGACCGCCAATAAATGTAGTGAGATCCTCAAGAAATCTAATGAGACCCTCGATATTGTGATAAAGAACCAACTAGAAATTAAGCATACACTGACTGAAATAAAGAATATTGTACAGACACCCAACAGCAGACCAGAGGAGCGCAAGAATCAAGTCAAAGATTCGAAATGCGAAGAAGCAACAAAACACCCAACTGGAAAAGCAAAATGAAAAAAGAATCCGAAAATATGAAGATAGTGTAAGGAGCCTCTGGAACAGCTTCAAGCATACCAACATCAGAATTATAGGGGTGCCAGAAGATGAGAGAGAGCAAGATATTGAAAACCTATTTGAAGAAATAATGACAGAAAACTTCCCCCACCTGGTGAAAGAAATAGACTTACAGGTCCAGGAAGCACAGAGAACCACAAACAAAAGGAATCCAAAGAGGACCACACCAAGACACATCATAATTAAAATGCCAAGAGCAAAAGACAAAGAGAAAATCCTAAAAGCAGCAAGAGGAAGAAACTCAGTTACCTACAAAGGGATACCCATACGACTGTCAGCTGATTTCTCAACAGGAACTTTGCAGGCCAGAAGGGAATGGCAAGAAATATTCAAAGTGATGAATACCAAGAACCTACAACCAAGATTACTTTATCCAGCAAAGCTATCATTCAGAACTAAAGGTCAGATAAAGAGCTTCACAGATAAGGAAAAGCTAAAGGAGTTCATCGCCACCAAACCAGTATTATATGAAATGCTGAAAGGTATCCTTTAAGAAGAGGAAGAAGAAGAAAAAGGTAAAGATACAAATTATAAACAACAAACATGCATCTATCAACTAGTGAATCTAAGAATCAAGTGAACAAATAATCTGGTGATCATAATAGAATCAGGGACATAGAAAGGGAATGGACTGACTATTCTTGGGGGGGAAAGGGGTGTGGGAGATGCGGGAAGAGACTGGACAAAAATCGTGCACCTATGGATGAGGACAGTGGGTGGGGAGTGAGGGCGGAGGGTGGGGCGGGAACTGGGAGGAGGGGAATTATGGGGGAAAAAAGAGAAACAAATGTAATAATCTGAACAATAAAGATTTAATAAAAAAAAATGAATTACTTAAGCTTTTTGTTTTATTTTTTTCTCATCTAAAAAAAGGGGAAATCACAATGGCTGCCTCATAGGAGTCTTGCAAATATTAAGTGAAGTTGTGTTTGAAAATTACCCACTACATGACCTATTATATAATAATACAAAGCTCGATAAATATTAACTAAACTTTGTTTCTCTTGTCATGGACCCTGATTATGGAAGCCCAGAAAGTAATCTCAAGAAGACTCTAGAAAACCTTAGTATTTGCGGTGAGGCATTGCATTTTCCAAACCTCATGTCTAGAAAATGGGGCACATGTCAGTAGCACTAATGGCTATCTGCACATAAATATTCAAGTTCAGGGAGGCCAGGACCCCGCAACATTAGGGAGGGCCGTTTTCAGGTTGGCCACACCCCCTTCAGGGAGGGGGTCCCTGCTGGGGTGCCTGGCCAGCCTGGGTGAGTGGCTGATGGCTGTTTGCAGGCTGGCCATGGCTCCCAGACACCCAGGATCCCAGTGGAGGCTGGCTGGAAGCAGGAATCTGGGATTTATTTAGCTTCTATAATTGAAACTTTGTTGCCTTTAACGGAGGCCACAGCCAGCCAGGGCAGGCAGGAAGCCTGGCTTCCTCCATCGCCGAGGCAACCAAGCCTCCTGCTTGCTCCAGCTCCGGGCCTGCTGGCCGCCATCTTGGTTGGGTTAATTTGCATATAGTTTTTCTGATTGGCTGGTGGGCATGGCTTGGGGACATAGTGAAGGTACGGTCAATTTACTTGTTTCTCTTTTATTAGATTAGGTAACTAGAGTCCCAGTGCACAAATTCCTGCACCAGTGGGGTCCCTCAGCCTGGCCTGCAGGATCGGGCTGAAACCAGCTCTCCAACATCCCCTGAGGGGTCCGGGATTGTGAGAGGCCACAGACCAGGCCAAGGGACCCCACCGGTGCACAATCGGGCCAGGGAGGGACATAGGAGGTTGGCCAGCTGAGGAGGGACCATGTGAGAGCTCCAGAGCATGTCTGGCTCATCTCGCTCAGTCCCTATTGGTCAGACCCCAGCAGCAAGCTAACCTACTGGTTGGTGCGTCTGCCCCTGGTGGTCAGTGCACATCTTAGCTAGTGGTTGAGCAGCCTTAGCTTAGGTTGAATGGCTGACTGGACTACTGGACACTTACCATATTAGGCTTTCATTATATAGGATGGGGTCCTTGCAGGGTTGTCCGGCTCCTGAGCCTGCCCAGAAAAGCAGTTCATTTCTTTACCCAAAGCATTCTCTCAGGAGATCAAGTCCATTAAAAATGAACAAGTCAGCCTGACTGGCATAGCTCAGTGTTTGAGCGTTGACCTATGAACCTGGAGGTCATGGTTCGATTCCAAGTCAGGGCACATGCCCGGGTGTGGGCTCGATCCCCAGTGGGGGGTCTGCGGGAGGCAACTGCTCAATGATTCCCTCTCATCATTGATGTTTCTATCTCTCTCTCCCTCTCCCCTCCTCTCTGAAATCAATAAAAATATGTATATTTTTTAAATGACCAAGTCAGCTATTTATTTACTTATTTATGCAAGAAATAGTTACTTATAGATGGTTCTAAGTGCTAGGGATACAGAAATAAATTTAAAAAAGACAAAAAGCCTTGCTTTTCTGGAGCTCCTATTCTAGTAGGAGAGACCTAACCATAAACAAGATAAGAAAGTACATCATTGGCAGATTAGATAGTGATATATATTAAGGAGAAAAGTAAATCAGGAAAGGGGGCTATGTTTTAGAGGAGGATGAAAAGATACCGGAATCTGAGATGGGGTGAATGGGCGAGGCAGCCTCGCTGAGAAGCTGTGAAGTTTTCAGTGGGACTGAGGCGTATTTCTTGCTGTGACCTTGAAACATTCAGGAGAATGACTGGTTTGCTGGACTGTAGCTCATCACTACGGCAGTTGACTTGGGATCAGACCCTCTTCTTTCAGGATACTGAGGAGCTAAAGTGATGGGTGGGTAATTGACAAACAGGAAAATGCAGCTACAGTGTGGCAGAGCAGCTGGAGAGGAGAAGTCACAGAGGTAATGAGAGAATGTATCTAAAGCTGGGGGACATGTCAGGGACATCTCTTGTTTTAACTAATAGGATTTCTCTCCCCTTCACTTCCTCTCCTTGGCCTCTGCTTTGTAGTTCTTTGGCTTAGTGACAATTGCCTTCGAGACACCCTTCAAAACAAATAACCAAGGCTCCTACATATTTAGAAAATGTACAAGATAAGAATTTTTTTATTGAAAGGTGATAGTGTGCCCTTGTAGCCACCACTTGTTGGTAAATACTGTGATTTTTTTTAAATATTGAAAACAAATATTTTAAAGTGGCAGTACATTTTATGTCCAGAGAATAGATATTAATATAAATGAACCCTGTATATGTAATTTACAAACCTGGATTATTATACAAGCCCCAGTGTATTCCTTCCCACTCATTTAAATATGTGGTTCATACAGTGCTCACAGCTTGCCCGCCGAATACTCTCAAAGCAAGTATGTCAGTTCCTTGGGAAAAATTTATATCTGTGACATCAACAATGAGCACTAATGTTGTAATGCGGGGAAAGGACGTAGATGATTTAATAGTAAATATAAAATACATACTTTTTTGGATAACTTAAAGGTATTTTTACCTAAATGCCCCCAAAAACGTTTTAAAACTTTGAGTATGGTCAAGTTTCTGTTTTCTAAAGTAAGGGCAACGAGGCATGGCATGTCCTAACTGACAAATAATTGCAGTCCTATGTACTTGCTTTGGGATATAGTTTTGTATGAACATTTGAATATCATTGCGTCTGATGTTCAGTATTAATAAGTCCAATAAAATGGATGCTGGGAGGGAGTCTAGTGTGTTTCTCCATTTTTATTCTATTTCAGTCTCCTCACGTAACTCTGCTACCTGGACTTCCAAGCTACTTCAGCTCACTTTCCCTCAAACTTTCTCTAGAGCAGTGGTTATCAACCTTGGCTGCACATGAGAATCACCTGGGAATCTTTTGAAAATCCTGATTTCTGGGGCCCCACCCCATAACAAAGAAACAGAATTTCCGGAGGATGAGGCCAAGGTTGAGAACCAGTGCTTTAGAGGTTAACAATGCCTGGAAGTACTCAATAAATGTTGACAGCCAGACAGATTGAAACCTGAAGAGTTAAATAAATCTGCCCTGGCTGGTGTGGCTCAGTTAGGTGGAGTGTCGTCCTGTGCACCAAACGGTGGCAGGTTCGTTGGATTCTAGGTCAGGGAACATGCCCATTCGCTGTTTCTCTTTCTCTTATCACTGTTTCTCTCTATGTGTGTGTCTGTCTTTCTCTCTCTTCTTCTCTCTAAGTCAATTTTTAAAAAGACTTAAATAAATATGAATGTTGAATTACAGTAAGTGGCATATGTGAGCTAAAGGGAGAAACTAGGTAGAAGAGGTGCTAATTCTTGATGGAAGGAGGTGCATATCTTCCTTTTCAGGAAAACAAACTATCAAGTACCTCCCCACCACCCCATTCCATGCACCGTATCTTATTACTAGTCTAACTGAAACTGGTATACAATGCCTTCCATAGAGGAGACTGGGAAGAGAGACTCAGGAAATAAGTCTGAGCTGTATTTATTCTCTTGACTGAAATATTTAAAGAGAGTGTCTACAGTTACTGGAAACTGGATTGGAAACCTGGTCATTTAGGCTGTTGCGATCTTTCCTTTGTTGGCGTGTGTAGGTGGCCCATGCAGGGCACTTGGAAGGTGCCTCTGTCTGTCGGTGTTTGTGGATGGATCACTGCCATAGTTTCATTAACAGAACAAAAACTCAACCTGATTCAGATCAAATGCAGAGTGCTGAGGGCTCTGGCACCACCCGGCAGCCAGAATTACTCAAGGTCCAGCACACAAGTGACCTACTTAGAACTTTCTCTATCTCCTTTGAAACTCCCTGCCCTTCCTGATTCTAGGGGCACAGGAAAGACGGGGCTTTAGAAACTCATTTGAAGGGCTCTGAACTGTCCCCACATTCCTGTCTGGAAAAAGCTTGTTTCTCTTTGGTTTCACCCACATTTCTTGACTCCTTAATGTTTTTCTCTTCTTGAGGTTTCTCCTGCCTTGTTTGAGATCTCTACTGCTCTCAAGGTGCACCTGACAAGGTGAATATTTAGTGTGCAGTTCAAACCCTGGTTGTTTAAGTGCATGCATTTAGTTTTACATAGACCCTGCTCTCTTCTTCTTAAATTACTGGGTAGGAATGGGTTTTTCTTGAATAGCTTTTCTTTGCCAGGGCACTGCTGGCCATTCTGTTATGGTACTGAGAGTGGAAGGTTGATTATCTATATATATTAAGACCCAGGGGCCATCCCAACCGAATGGGCAAGGAAACAGGCTGAGTGGGGCGACAAGGCCGGCAGCAGGGGTTAGTGAGGAACGACCAAACGACTAAACAGCAAGCTGTGTGGGGTGACCAGGCTGGTGGTGGGTGGGGGGGCAGTGAGGGATGACCAAACGACTAAAGAGCAGGCGTGTGGGGCAACCAGGCCAGCAGGGGACACAGTTGGCGGCAACCAGGCAGGCAGTGGGGGCAGTGAGGGGTGACCAGGCCAGAGGGGGAGCACTTGGGGGTGACCAGGCCTGCAGTGGGGGCAGTGGGAGGTGACCAGGCTGGCAGAGGCGGGCAGTGAGGGGTGACCAGGCTGGTGGGGGAGGGGCAGTTGGGGGTGGTCAGGCCTGCAGGGGGGGCAGTAAGGGGTGACCATGCTGGCAGAGGAGGCATTTGGGGGTAACCAGGCCTGCAGGGGGTCAGTTAGGGGTGACCATGCTGGCGGGGGGCCAGTAGGGGCCATCAGGCAGGCAGGCAGGTGAGCAGTTAGGAGCCAGCAGTCCCAGATTGTGATAGGGATATCCAACTGCCAATTTAGGCCTGATCCTCAGGACATCCCCCGAGGGGTCCTGGATTGGAGAGGGTACAGGCTGGGATGAGGGGACCCCCCCACCCCCCAGTGCATGAATTTCGTGCACCGGGCCTCTAGTTTGAACATATTCAAGTTTCACTAAAAATCACCTGTTATCTTTGAAAAACTTGCTCCCTCCCCCACTGCAAGGGCCCATTGTGGGATCCAGGGGTAGGGCCAGGACTCTATACTTTAAGGATGCAGAGGTCATTTATGTGGGCACTCAGGGATGAGCACCCCTCCCTGGGATGCTTCCTGCACTGTTGGGACAGAAATGCCCTGGGGAAGCTAAGGGTAAATAGAGTCTGCAGATAGAGAAAGGGTGGCAGCTAGTGAATAATCACCCTTGCCACTGCAGATTGTCACATTCTGTAATATGGAAGGTTTGTTTCAGCACCTGCTCTTCATTAGCATAATTTCACATGCAACCATTCCCCTGAAGCTTTAATAGAAGAGAAGTTGGTTCCACCTCCCTCCGTTCTTTTGTGTATGTTTTTTTTCCAACTCCCCCCAGCCTTTGTCAACATAAATAAAGAGTTTCAAAGCCCCACAGTGACAGAAAAAGGTCAGCCTTTCTCAATGCCTCTTCTATGAACTTCCTACCCCAATGTGATTTCAAGTTAGAGGACACACCCCTGCCAGTGCTGAGGGCCTGCCAATAGCATGGCTTCAGTGTGATTGAAGTGCACCCAGGTGAGCATTTCTCTTTGATGAAGTAACTGAGCTTTGGCTTTCATGCAAACAGTGATGCCTCTATTTTGTAGATGAAACAACTGGCATCTCTGAAGCCCTGAGTCTTAGGGCAGGAGGAGGAAGAGGAACAAGGTTTTGATATAAAAAATATTTTCTCATTTTCCATTTCTAACCATCATGAGTTTTCCTGTTGGATACAAAAATCAAAATTATGGACTTTTTTTCCCCCAAAAGAAGGATCATTGACATTTGTTGAGATTTCCAAGGTGCTTACAGGAACACTGAAAGGTCCTATTGTTTAATCATATATTTATTTGAATTCTATTTATTATCTGGTAATTCAAATGTGGATTTGGTTCAGACCAGAGCAATCTTTCCAACAATGATAACCAATGGTAGTAAAAGGCTATGGCCTTTCTAAATGGGAGGTTTGCTCACATAGGTGATACTTAATTATAAGCCAGCTAGCCATCCTTCTGAGAAAGGTACTGTATCTGGTTTCTAAACCTGACCATTCATCCAAACCACATGGAGTATAAGGACAGCAGATCCTTGTGACCTGCAGAGTTACTGGCTCAGATTTCCAGAATGGAGTCAATAAATTGGAATTTTTTTTCTAGATGATCTCAAACCCACTACCCTTCTGACTCTAGAATTCCAGGATGCTCTGAATGTTTTTGTATAGATGTGATAAGTGCTTCATAAACTAGAAGATATAATGTAAATATAAGGCATTGTTAGTAATCACCAAAAACCTCCACGTGTTCACTATGTGTCTATGTGGGGCTGAGCTTAGAACCAAGGAACAGAAATCAAGATAAATTATTTAAAAAGGCATTTCTGTGAGTGATAAAATTGGTGTTCCCCTGGGTTTTAGGTTGCTGTGAACATAGAGACAGGAAATCAGAGGCAAAGCTTGAAGCGTTCAGTAGATATGAGGGATTAGAGGAAGATGATGACTCAGAATTGGGGCAAAGACAATGAACAAAAATCAGGAAAAGAAGTTGGACAGAAGCCAGGTGGGAAAAAGCACAGAGAATTGAGCTGGGAGACTCAAACTCAACAAACAGAAATGAGGAGATCCATAGAAGCTTGAGGTGCAGAACAAGCACACAAGAGAACTGCTCAAAAAATCAGAACAAGGCACTTTGATTACTGAGGCAACACTTCCTCCAGGAGTTTTCTCACTAAGTGCAGTTAGCTGGGGCCATGGGGGCGTCTTTGGAGAGAATAGGCAGGCTATTTATGAAACAAGTGCATCTTACTGACCAGAAGGTCACCAGGTCTGCTGTCTCTTCAAGCCTGTAGGGTAAGAAACCCATATCCTGAAAGAACTGTGAAGAACCCCAGATCCTCAGCAAGCAAGCTATGTGACTTTGAGGCACCTACATCCCCTTGAGCAAACTGCATTTATCCTTGTTCAATTTCCTCATCTTTAAGATAAAGGTGTGGAAAGGACAAGGTCTTTAAGGTCTATAATTCTGTAAGGTCTATAATTCTAGGCATGCCAGTAGTGATGCTGCAGACAGCACTTCACAGCCAGATGCTGGCTCTGCTAGTGTTATCTCCACACTCAAGTGGGGGCAGCACATCTGGCACCAAGCCAGACTGAGCGTGAAGGGAGTGAGGCTGGCACCTCTCTGAAAGTCAAGCGGCCCATTCATCATAGTGACATATTGCATGCTATCATGTACACTACAAATAGCACATAGATGATTAACCAGGCCACTGTCATAGCAACAGCATTGTTCAAGCTCTTTATTTTTGATAAACAGGCTATGTGAAAAAAACATGTTTCCCAGTTTCAGCTTTGCAAACTAATAACCTTGAACTTTCTGGTCCTAGATTTCTCAATAGGTTGAACCATTTGAAAATTTTAATTTTCAATTCTTTATCTATAGACACAGCCACTTTATACACTGCAACTTATATATAGAAAATGGGTTAACCTGACAAATGATTTTAATATAGAACCATAAAGAAGTTCTATTTCAGTTTTGATTTTTTGAATATTTTTAATTGATTTTGGAGGGGCAAGAGAGAGAGAGACAGAAAACAACAACAACAACAACACATCAATGCAAGAGAGAAACATCGGTTGCCTCCCAACCAGAGACCAAACCTGGACATGTGCCCTGATTTGGAAGGAACCAGTGGCCCTTTGGTGCATGGACAATGCTCAACCAACTGACCCACACCACCTAGGGCTCCGTTTTGATTTTAATAAATATTTTGAATATCTACACTGGATCAGGCCCTGAACTAGGATCTACATACATAACTGAACTAAATAGTCTCAATAAATAAATTTAAAAAAACACAATAAAAAAGTCCTAATAGCTAACCTCATAGAGCTTAAGATCTTTTGGCAAGTCAGATTTGTCTGATTATTTAAATGCTCCTAAAGTATCATATAAATTGCACCTTCACAGGTGAAGGAAAGATCTACCACCTGGGAAGGATTATTAAACTTTGTTTAGTTTCTAATGAAAAGATAATTAATACCCTTCTGAAAATACAGTAGAGAAGAATCTGAGAGTGAGCAAGCAAAACCCCTAAGGAAAGTATTCGAAGCCTGAGATAATGAGATATCTTTATAATTCAGCTGTTTGAGAGAATGAAGATGAGGGGTTATTTTCATTTTGTGTATCTTATCACATGAACAGTCAGGCAAATGTGAGAAAATTATTATATTGAAACACATGTGGCATATGCAACAGAAAATAGTTTGAAGTTTATTGAAGTCTGTATTGCATTTAAAACATAACAAAGTTAAGGAGAAAATGTAGCTTTCATATTGACAGATCCAAATTAATGCAATGAGGTTAACTAGTTTTATTGATAGCATTTTAAAAAAGAAAATGTATCTTTATTGTTGAAATATTACAGATGTCCCCTTTTTTCTCCCATTGACCCCCTTCTCCCCAATCCCAGTCCCTCCCAGGTCTTCACTGCACTATTGTCTGTGTCCATGAGTTATGCATATATGCATATAAGTTTTGGTTAATCTCTTCCTGCCCTCCTCCCTTCTCTCTGAGAATCATCAGTCTGTTGCATGCTTCCATGTCTCTGGATCTATTTTGTTTCCTAGTTTCTTTTGTTCACTAGATTCATATATAAGTGAGATCATGTGATATTTGTCTTTTTTTCTGACTGGCTCATTTCTTTTTTTTTTTTTAAATATATTTTATTGATTTTTTACAGAGAGAAAGGAAGAGTGATAGAGAGTTAGAAACATCGATGAGAGAGAAACATCGATCAGCTGCCTCCTGCACATCTCCTACTGGGGATGTGCCCGCAACCCAGGTACATGCCCTTGACCGGAATCGAACCTGGGACCTTTCAGTCCGCAGGCCGACGCTCTATCCACTGAGCCAAACCGGTTTCGGCGTGACTGGCTCATTTCACTTAGAATAATACTCTCTAGGTCCCTCCATGTTGCATCAAAAGATAAGAGATCCTTTTTTTTACAGCTGCATATTATTCCATTGTGTAAATGTATCACCGCTTTTTTATCTACTCATCTACTGATGGGCACTTGGGCTGTTTCCAGATCTTATCTATTGTAAATTGTGCTGCTATGAGCATAGGGATGCATATGTCCTTTCTGATTCATGTTTAAAACTGTTGGTTTATGGTGTAGAAATGATCAATTTTATTAAGGCATGGTCTTTATACTTTACACTTTTGAGAGTGGTTTATAATAATATGGAGAATGGATAGGTTCCAGATTTTATAGGTTGAATTGCATGATATTGAAGGTCTTCAACTATTTTTAACCTATTATTCTGACAATTTCATCTGACTCACCCTAATAACTAATGTGAAAGTTCATTTGTTGTTCATAGAAAGGTGATGGGGTAAATTCTACATGAAAAACTTTTTGGCCAAGAAGGAAATCTAATTTATGAAATAGCTATTAAGTATATGACAATTGTTGATAATATCTTGCTAACATTATTTAATAAGCTGAATGATCAGGGTTCTGTTCAAGATGGCGGGCATAGGCAAATACAGTACTCAAATCTGCCCACAACCACATCAAAATTACAGAACTATAGAACAAACTATAGAACAACCATCATTCAGAACTGCCTGAAATTTAGCTGAACAGAAGTTTTACAAATAAGATTACACAGAAGAAGTCACATTGAGACTGGTAGGAAGGGCAGAGATGCAATACGGGTGGGTCCCTTACCCATGTGTGGCAAATAAAAATATAGAGGGATATTTCAAATGTTCAAATGTAAAGGTTTTCCCTGAAGAGCAAGGGATCCCAGCCTCACACCAGGCACCCCTGGCCAGGGTTCCAGTGCCAGGAAGACAAGTCCCCATAACTTGCGGCTGTAAAAACCAGCTCTGATTGTGGTTGAATGAGACAGAGGGCTGCTAGAGTTTCAGATGTTCCTTCTAAAGGACCCATGCTTAGAATTACTTGGACTCACTTGCTCTGAGTTCCAGTTCTAGGGCACCAGGAACATATGAGAGTAGGAGAGGCAGTTTTCTTCCCAACAGAAGTGCTGGCAGGGACCATTGTTTCTTTTCTGAGTACTTTCCCCACAGAGCCAGCAGGAAGGCAGCATATCTGAGTCTCCATAAACTTGGCTAACACTATTTACCCTGCCCTGGTGATTTCCTGAGACCCTGCCCCACTCAAATTGTGGGCCCTACCCAAGCTGTTTCCAGTGGCTTTTTGATACAAATGGTCTGTCTTGGCTTATGCTTTGGACTTTCCTAAAATCTCTTAAACAAGCAGCATCTGGCCTCAGCATACCCCATACCTCTAGCTAAATGGCCCCAAGCCTACCACTAGTGGCAACCAACCTTGGTTCATAGCTTGGCCTCACCTGGGTACCTCCAAGCCTAGCACAATTAGCAGCCATCTGCAGATTGCTTTATAGCTCATGCATGGTGGCCCTAGGCAGGACACAGATGGTCGATGACCTAGGCCTGCAGTTCCAAGGAGGCCCCAAATCCAGCATACCCACTGGACATCTTCTGACCATGTTAAAGCACCATCCAACTTCCTTCACAAGAGACACACTCAAAGGCAAATTCAGCAGGCACTAGAGCCTCTATGAAGCAAGTCCTGCTGCATGGGGTCAACATTTGCATAGCTGATCCTCCATGGTGGTCACAGCCAGTCCTTGTAGCCAATTGGCTAGTGGGTAAATCCCTTCCACTGAGGTGCCAACAGCAATCAAGGCTCAACTACAACAGTAGAGTGCACACAGTCTACACAGGTAGTGCCCAGCTCTGGTGATCAGAGAGGCTGTGCCACTGGGCCCTACATAAGGCCACTCTAAAAGCCCAGTTCTACCTAATACATAGAAACAACCAAAAATGAGGAGACAAAGAAACATGTCCCAAATGAAAAGACAGAACAAAACTCCAGAAAAAGAATGAAAGAAAATGGAGACAAGAAATCTACTAGATATCAAGTTCAAAACACTGGTTATAAGGAAGCTCAATGAAATTAGGAGAAGAGTAGGTGAACTTGGTGAAAACTTCATCAAAGAGATAGGAAGCATAAAAAGAGTCAGTCAGAAATGAAGAATACAATAACTGAAATGAAGAATACATTCTAGGAAATCAACAGTAAAGTAGATGAAGCAGAGGATCAAATTAGAGATTTGGAAGCTAAGGAAATAAAAAACACTAAACAGAATAGCAAAAAGAAATAAGAATTAAAAAAATGAAAATAGTATAAGGACAACTTCAAGTGTCCTTATACTATTTCATCATGGGGTGCCAGGAGAAGAAGAGAGAGAACAAGGAATTGAAAACTATGTGAAAAAATGATAGAAATTTTCCTAACCTGATGAAGGAAATAGAAATACAACTCCAGGAAGCACAGAGAGTTCCAAACAAGATGAACCCAAAGAGGCCCACACAAAGACACACCAAAGTTTAAAGATAAAGACAGAATCTTAAAAGCAGCAACAGAAAAACAGTTAGTTATCTAAAAGGGAGCTCCCATAAGACTGTCAGGTGATCTCTCAACAGAAACTTTGCAGGCCAATAGGGATTGGCAAGAAATATTAAAAGTGATAAAAAGCAAGGACTGACATATAATCAAAGTTATTCTACCAAGGAGAGCTATCATTTGGAATCAAAGGGCAGATAAAGAGTTTCCCAGACAAGAAAAAGCTAAAGGAGTTCATCACCACCAATCCAGTAATAGAAGAAATGTTAAAGGGTCTTTTTTAAGAAGAGAAGAAGAGGAAGGAAAAAAAGATAAAAAATGTGAATAATAAAATGGCAATAAATACATATCTATCAACAATTACTTTAAATGCAAATATATTAAATGTTCCAATCAAAAGATATATAGAGGTTGAATGTATAACAAAATAAGACCCTTACATTTGCTGTCTACTCACTTCAAATAGACACACACACAGACTGAAAGTAAAGGGATAGAAAAAGATATTTCATGAAAATGGAAACAAACAAACAAAAGATGGGGTAGCAATACTTATACCCGA
The DNA here is from genome assembly GCF_964212035.1 of Myotis nattereri. Taxonomy (NCBI): domain Eukaryota; kingdom Metazoa; phylum Chordata; class Mammalia; order Chiroptera; family Vespertilionidae; genus Myotis; species Myotis nattereri. The sequence continues at coordinate 97,640,748 of NC_138075.1, forward strand.
TCAAATAAACTTTAAAACAAAGCTATATAACAAGAGTCAAAGAAGAACCCAGAAATTCTACTTCTGGGCATTTATCTGAAGAAACCCATATCACTAAATAAAAAAGATGTTCATTGCAGCATGGTTTACAATAGCCAACATATGGAAATAACATAAGTGTCCATTCACTCAGATGAATGAATTGCATATACACAATCAAATATGACTCAGCCATAACAATGAATGAATTCTTGCCATCTTCAATAGCATGGATGGACCTGGAGGGCATTTTGCTGAGTGAAATAAGTCAGACAGAGAAAGACATATGCCATATGATTTTACTTATATGTAGAATCTAAAAACAAAATAAATAGACAAGCAGAACAGAAACAGAATTAGAGATACAGAGAGCACTTTTGATGTTTGCCAGATGGAAGGGGAGTTGGGGGATGAATGAAAAAAGTGAAAGAATTAAGAAACAAATTAGTAGTTACAGAACAGTCATGGGGATGTAAAGTGTAGCATAGGTAATATAGTCAATAATCTATATACATAAAAGCCTAAGTGACCGTTACTACTGAGCAAATGGAACAACCAGTCACTATGACTTGCACTGACCACCAGGGGACAGATGCTCAGGAGCTGCCCTCTGGTGGTCAGTGCACTCCCACAGCTAACCTCCCCTAGCGGCCAATCTACCACTGTCTCTCCCCCTGGCCGGCAGGCTCCAATTTGCCTGCTGCCCACCCTCCACAGAGATGGCACAGTGGCAAGGGAAGATGGAAGGAGAAGGTGAGGAACTGCGGATGGCAGGGTGACGACAATGGCAGTGTCGGCGTCCCACATCCATTCCTTCCACATTTGGCCCGGCAACTGATGCCTCCTCTCCTGACCCCACTGGGTCTTCAGGCCCTGATTGGCCCAGCCCTGATGGGCCTGGCCCCGATTGGCTTGGCCCCGATCGGCCCTGATGGCCTGCCAGGCCTTAGGGACGCCATCCATGCACGAATTTCATGCACTGGGATTCTAGTATAGTAATAACTATGTATGGTGTCAGATGAGTACTAGATTTATTGGGGTGCTCACTTAGTAAGTTATACGGGGAGGGGAAAAAGTAGGCTTACAGTTGTGCAAATGTGGAACATAGAGCGCATACTTATTTTTTAAAATATATTTTTATTGATTTCAGAGAGGAAGGGAGAGGGATAGAGAGATAGAAACATTAATGATGAGAGAGAACCATTGAGTGTTTGCCTCCTGCATGCTCCACATTAGGGATTGAGCCCGCAACCCAGGCATGTGCCCTGACTGAGAATTGAACCGTGACCTCCTGGTTCATAGGTTGATGCTCAACCACTGAGCCATGTTGGCCGGCTGAAGCATATACTTATTTATTAATTACTAGGGGCCCGGTGCACGAAATTCGTGCACTGGAGGGAGGTGGTCCCTCAGCCCAGCCTTCCCTCTCTCACATACTGGGAGCCCTCAGGGGATGTCCTACTGATGACTTAGGCCCACTCCCTGCTCCCCTTGGGGAGTGGGCCTAAGCCACAGTCTGGCCTTCCTTTGTGGGAGGCGACTAGGCTGAGCAGGGGAAGGCGCCAGCCCCATCAGCCCTCTGGTGCAGCCACTGCCAATCACCACAGCCACCAAGGTGTTTTCATCAACACGGACTCCAGTTCCTTCACCATGAAAAATGACAACTTTCTTTAGGCATTTTCAAGATGTGTCTTTCATAGGATATGACATTTCTTTATTATTATTTTTTTTATCCTCACCTGAGTATATGTTTCCATTGATTTTTAGAGAATGTGGAAGAGAAAGGGAAAGACAGAGAGAAACATCGAAGTGAGAGGAACACTTAGATTGGTTGCCTCCTGCATGAGCCCTGACCTGGGTCCCAGCCAGTGAGGAGCCTGCAACCTAGGTACATGCCCTTGGTCAGAATTGAACCCAGACCCTGCAGTGGGCAGGCCAAGGCATTATCCACTGAGCCAAATCGGCTAGGGCAGGATATGACATTTCTTAGCCCCTCCAGCAGCAGACCTTTGTTTTTTTCTCCAGGAGTGAGGTGGAAAACCCTACATCACCTTCTTGGATTCTTATTACCCAAGTTACTAAGAATATTACCAGTGGCATATAGGGAGCTTAGCCAATGAGAGGTCAGAAAAGGTGTTGCCTCTGTAGTTCACACCCATCCCCGGCTCGGCCCCTGCCCAGGCCTAAGGCCTCTGGCCAGGCGTTAGGCCTGGGCAGGGGACCCACAGCCTGCTCTGATGGCCAGCTCCACCCCTGCCCAGGCCTCAGGCCTCTGGCCGGGGTCTTAGGCCTGGGCAGGGGACCCCCAGGCTGCTCCAATGGAAGGCTCAGCCCCTGCCCAGGCCTCTGGCCTCTCCCTGGGGCATTAGGCCTGGGCAGGGGACCCCCAGCCCTGTGAAATTGCAGGCTCTGCCCCTACCTAGGCCTCAGGCTTCTGGCTGGGGTGTTAGGCCTGGGCAGGGGAACCCGCAGCCGGCTCCGATCACTGGCTCTGCTTCTGCCCAGGCCTCAAGCCTCTGGCCGAGCCTTAGGCCTGGCAGGGGCCCCCTCAGCTCTGATTGCAGGCTCAGGCCCTGCACAGGAACCCCCTGGCTCAGGCCCTTCCTAGGCTGCTCAGGGCCCACACAGGGCCTACCTTGTAGTGAACTGGGTGCCCTATGATGTTTCCCGGACCCAGGCCACTGGTGCCTAGTATGCAAATTAACCACCACCTTAGTTTGGGTTAATTTGCATATTTGCTCCTGATTGGCTGGTGGGTGTGGATGGGGTGGCTGGTGGGTGTGGCTGGTAGATGTAGCGGAGGTATGGTCAATTTGCATGTTTCTCTTTTATTAGATTAGATTGTATTATTTTTCATGCAAACAGCTGTAAACCTGCTTTTGCCACGCTCTGTAGTTCTGAGTCTATTTCTATCAGACATTCACTCAGTTTCAGAAGAGTGAAATTTATTGTTTTTTGCAGGTCATGTCCAAACTTAAATTTTAATTTTACATTCAACTTTGAAGTTGTTCACATTTTGATCTAGCATTGTTAACTGAGCTCTTTCAGCTGTTTTTTTTTTTTTACTTTAAATAATTTTTTATTTTTCAATTATAGTTGACACAATATTAGTTTCAGTTGTATAACCCAGTGATTAAACCTTATACAGGATGGGGCAAGAGTAAGTTTACAGTTGTGAGTGTGCAAAACATAGAGATTATTTTTGTATTATTATTTATTAATTATTGTATTATTTCTCATATAAGCTATTTGCTGCTTCACTAGGTTTTCCTTTTTAACTGTGAAAATCCATGCTGTAGTGGCTATATGTGTTGCTTTATATGACAAACAACCTTTGTTTTACTCCCAGAGTCCTCACTGGTCAAGGTAACAAATTCAGCGTAGAATCTATAATAATAAAAGTGTAATATGCTAATTAGACCAGATGTCCTTCCGGATGACCTTCCAGATGAAGCAGGGGCTGCAGGGTAAGCCCAGGTCCTGGGTACCAGAGGGAAGCCTGGGTTCCGGGTGCCAGAGGGCAGCCAGTGCTGACAGCTGGGGAAAGGAAGGCCTACTCTTGCACAAATTTCGTGTATCAGACCTCTAGTTAATTATAAAACCCAAATTCTTCAGACGAAAGATCATTTAGAGATAGGACCTCTGCTGCTCTAGTTCCTATGTAGTTTGAACTTTTTTATTCCATTGGGTGGTACAAATACTGAAGGTCAGTGTGACATTGCCACAAGATCTATCACATGCTTCCCATATTCAGACAAAGGAGAGAATGGGAGATAAAGGCAGAAATGGTATGTGTGGAGTTAGCCATATCAAAGGCCTGTGGAGTTTGGACAAAAATGACGAGCTGAAGGAGGACAGATGGTGGGTCAGGAATAGTGTTTACAATTCCAAAGCATTTCCAGAGGGATGGATTGTATTGCCCAATATTTTATGGACCTGATCAATTTCTTAATCCTGTTCTTATAGACTAAGTTCAGACTATAGAAAAGAGTGGGAGAGGTTTTTTATAAAATAAATTGCAGGAAAATTATATTCACTTCACCAAAATTGAGCTTACAGTTGAGTGAATATGAGGGAACATGTTTATATAAAGTAAGAGCACATCATGACCTGGACTCCAGCTGAAATCAGATCTTCATCCAGAGGTGCTGGGTTATGGAATCCAAGGTAGGGAAGATTTTCATCCACTTTCACTTTTTTTTCTGATCCATTTTGACTTATTATTGACTTTGACATTGAGGCCTCTATTCTGGGTTCCCTCCCCATTTCTTCTTTGCTAACAGACTTGTATTTTGTTCACCTTCATGTAAATGGTCAGATCCTTCAGGAGGGGCTGAATCATCCTCAGTCCCCAAGGATGAAATTACTATCTCAATGAATTGGTGTACTCAAACCCTTGACATTGAAGTGCTTACAAACAGTGAGTCCTGAGGGGATGTCTTCTGAAGACGCTCTGAGAGCAGACTTACTAGTAGGGAAAACACTATTGTGAGTGCTTTTGACATCTGAACTAGGGATTCAGTTGCAACCATGAGCTGCTTGGCCCAGGTACCTGGACAACACATTGAGGATGCAGAAGGACTGAAGGCACCTGGGTCCTGGTAACAGTGTTGAAGCCATCCAGACTTTGTTATGTGAAAGAGAAATGCCCTTATAATTTAAGATACTTTTCATTGGGCTTTCTATTGTTTCAGCTGCAAGTATTCGTCTGCTACTGTCAGTGTTTAGTCTAGGTATTCTCAGTAAACAGACCCCTCAATCTATTTTATAGGTTTATTTGCAGCAGAAAAAGAAAATTTAAATGTATCTTGTAAACCAATAAGATTTTTCAGTGATTTAATTAACAGAAAACACAATAGTCTGATGGCTTTTCTGTTTTTCCAAGCCAATGCTATTTTAATGTCTCTTCTTTACCCATGCCTTCATATTCCAGAAACACCATGCTTCCCTCTCATTGACAAAACATTTCTTTTCAAGCTCAACATTGTATTTCCATTCAAAATAAGAATAAAGTTTAACACTTTTAGGAAAAGAGATATGTAAAACACAGAAATTCTTAGAGTTAAAAGGGACTTTAAAAACAAATGGCAAATAGGGGCAGAGGAGAATTACAAATATTACATAGAAGCAACAGATATTTTTATTATATGAAGAGTTAACACCGATTAGCAAGGATAAGGTAAGTAACCCAAGGAATAAATGGGCAAAGGGTATGCACAGGAATTCTCAAAAAAATATATGTAAAAGCCCAATAAACATATATTTAATGTTTTAAACCTCATCAATCAATCAATAGAATACAAATTAAAGAGTGATACTACTTTTACACATCGAATTGTCAAAGCCTGAAAAGGATGATGACACCTAGTGCTGGCAAGAGTGTGTGGTGAAATGGCCAGGTCATACACTTATACAAATCTTCTGTAGGGTGGTTTGGAGTTGTTTATCAAAGCCTTAAACATATTTTAGTCTTTGAAGTACGAACACTTTCTGAGAAAATTATTAGAGAATCATGCAGGACTTTCTTGTGTTAGGATATTCCATTTAGTGTTATTTGTAACATTTTAAAAAATGAAATTATTAACTGCATAACATTAGCGTTAAATAAACTATGGTATATCCCTGAATGTAAGAGAATGTTAAATACAAATAATCCTTATTTCAATCTCACCTTCACCCCCCCCTTCCAGAGGTACCTGTCTCTATCATTATCTGAGTGGTTGGGGCCTCTTTTGTGCAAATATGGTTGTCTGTCTTTCTTCAGTGGGAGCTCAGGGTTCAGTGTTCTTTGGTCTTTCTAAGTCAGCTACCAGTCATTCTTTTACATTTGAGCTTGCGAAATTCAGTTGCACGCATCTCTATTTCCATTCTTTTTTCTTTTAGGTCCTTAGAAAATTCCCCATCATTTCAGTGGTGCTTGGGGAAGAAAGAGAGTTCAATGTGTCTTTTCAATCCATTATATTTCACTAGCAGTTCATATCCTAAGCTTTTTGAAAAGTTGATTGGCAGAGGCTGCTTGCAAGTTTTCAATGAAAGGGATTTTTATTTTTTCATTTATACATTTAGTCAGAGCAGATGTTCTAGAGCCTTCAGTATCACATGGTATGTTATGGTGGGAGAGAGGACAGACAGACTCACTTCCTATTCTGAGTTAGAGATTTTTACAGTGGTTTAATGGGACATCTCTTTTGGGTTTTGTTTATAGATTCTCTATTTACAAAGGATTTTCAGATGTGTCGCTGGAAGTTGGGGTCCGAGAGAAAATCCAGACAGTAAGTAGAGACATGAATCTAGCTGGTTCTCTCTGGCTCTTCCTCTAGCAGTGGTTCTCAACCTTCTGGCCCTTTAAATACAGTTCCTCATGTTGTGATCCAACCATAAAATTATTTTCGTTGCTACTTCATAACTGTAATGTTGCTACTGTTATGAATCATAATGTAAATATCTGATATGCAGGATGGTCTTAGGCGACCCCTGTGAAAGTCATTCGACCGTCAAAGGGGCCGCGAGCCACAGGTTGAGAACCGCTGCTCTAAGGGTTCTTCAGGGCTTGTTTTCCCAGACATGACCAGTCACATCTGAATCCCCAGAGCAGACACAATGTACGCTGAGGCTTGGATTCCTGTTACACTGATTTATTTAGAAGGAGACTTTCAGATCATTTAGCTAACTTCTTCATTTTACAGGAAAGCCTCTAAGATCCAGGAAGTTTAAATAACTTTATTAAGGTCACAGACTAAGTAAGTGGTAGAATCTCATGACTGGAGCTGTAACCAAGAAAGTATAACACAAACTTGATATTCCATAAGAAAAGGATATTAAGAAAACAAGGGAAGTTACCTCACTGCATAAGATAGGAAAGGCAAGAGGAAATTTGCTTAGCTGATTTTAACTCTATAAAGGTAATGCCATGAAATGTGATCTTCACATATTATCTGCTTCCTTCTATCCAGCAACAAAATCTTAAGACAAAATAGCTCATGTCTGCCAGAGGCTAGAAATTTTAGTCCACAATAATGCTTGAGAAATGGAGGCTTTTAAAGCATACTACTCCAGGATATTTTTGCTTCCTCAAATCCAGTCCCTCGTTAAGTAAGTAAAGTCTTCCCATCTCCTCTTCTTTCTGATGGTCATTCATTGTTATCCATTTACAGTAGCTATTTCTTGAATTTATCTATCCATTTCTCTTTTTCCTGCAATAGCTCTAATCTTCACTTTGGAATGCAGCTCGGCTTACTCCCCACCCATGTGGTCTGGGGAACACGTAGCCCAGTGGTTGGGTAAGAGATGGGCTTTTGATCCCAACTATTGCTTAACATTTCTAGTAGTGAAAGGAGGGCCAAGAAATGAAGAGATAGGAACGTCATGCTGATGCTTTATTTGAGCTGTTGAACAACTGCACCTGAAACCACAAAACTCAGTTATGAATTCCACAAACTGGTGAAGTTACCCCCTCTTTTTTTCTTAGCCCAGCTTCAATGGGGAGAATAGTTTCTGTCACTTGCAAACAAAGGAATCCTAACTGTTAAACTATTGGTACAAACACATAAATGTACACTTATTTCTTCAGGATAAATATTAATTCAAAGGAACAATGTAATCTGTTTCAAATTAAGAAAGAGTATATTTTACTGCAATGGGTATAGAGCTTTACATTATGAGACCGAGAATGCCAACACTTATTTTGTTCATTTTTGAGCTTCTGAATCTTGTCCAAATGCCTACAGGAGTGTAGAAAGTGTGCCCTGTCAATACAGTTTTCAAATGACAAGATCATCTGCTCTACCAATGACCATTTCATAACGTTTCAAAGTCATGATACAAAGTGTTGAAATTACAATCTCTTTATAGAATGTCTGGTCACAGTCTAAACCTTGTTTTCACACTTTCTCCAAGTGAAAAGACAGCATTAGCAGAAAATGCTTATTATGTTCAGGGCCCCAAAAGCCATCCACCACCCAGCCCTGGGGTAGGAAACAGTTATACTTTTACTATGTCAGTAGCCAATTTTTTTTAATCTAGAATTTTTAAATCTCTAAACCCTAATATACCTATCCCATGTTGTTTAAAGAACTGACCAAAGTGACAAAAGAAGTTCCCACCACCCTTTGCAAGAAGTTTTAGAGTCCAGACAACCTCCAAAAGGCCAGAGGAGCTGCTCAATCACAAAATAAAGAGAGATCTCTAATTGTTATAGACCCATTAGCCTACTGTACACTCAGGAAATACTGAAGATTTACCAGAACAAGTATGGTTTTTAGCACTAGCATATATTAAATGATATACACCTGGAGAAGCCCTCCAAGAACTAAGTTCCAAAATGTTCATTGTCTCATGAATTGAGACCTCCTTGTGTTTAGGATAAAGTGATGCAATCCTTTCACGGTTGTCCTAGCAACCAGACATGGAGTGAGGACAAGTCCCAAGTGTGTCTTCAGAGCCTCTGCAATGGCAGACACCATGCGACACAAAAGAGATTCTTTAGACAGTGGTTCTCAACCTTCCTAATGCTGCAACCCTTTAATACAGTTCCTCATGTTGTGGTGACCCCAACCATAAAATTATTTTCGTTGCTACTTCATAACTGTAATTTTGCTACTGTTATGAATCATAATTTAAATATTGATATGTAGGATGTATTTAGGCGGCCCCTGTAAAAGGGTCGTTCGACCCCCAAAGGGGTCGTGACCCACAGGTTGAGAACCGCTGCTTTAGGAGCTTAGTTCCTTCCATGTACTCAGACTTTTCATTTCTAAAAGTATCCTCATCTAAGCATGCTTAGAAACATCACCACGAATTCTGTGACTCCTCTATAGAAATGTAGTTAAAGGAAATCAACTGCGTAAGCCTTTTCTTCCCCAGATAGAACTGAGGCAAAGAACGGTTATTTCTTCTCTGCTGTGTAAGTTTAGAGACCTAGATCTTGGCACAAAATTAATGCCTAAGGTGAGGGTTCTCTGAGAGCTGTTCCCAGACTAGCAGCATCAGCATCACGGAGGAGCTGGTAAGAAATGCAAATTCCTGGCCCTCCCCAGACATCCTGGGTCTGAGTTTGTGGGGTGGGGCCAGAGTTTGTTTGAACAAGCCTCCACGGGATTCTGATTCAGCCGGAGTCTGAGGCCCACTGCCCGAAGCGTCTGCAGTGAGCTGGTCCTCGGGGGAGAAGCAGGCCATTAAGCTCCTGCCTTTAAAACAGCTTCTTTGCGAGAGGATGGTCTGGGCTGCTCAGGTGAATGCAGGGAGGTCAGCAGAAACCCTGCCTGCAGCAGGTCCCTCAATGTCTTCAATTTCCAGGTGAGGTCAGCAGGCTCCAGGTGCCTGAAAGAACAGGAGCTCCAGGATCAGAGCTTTCGGAGCTCAAGTGAACCAACATTCTTTTAAGCATATTCTAGAAAAAAAAAAATCCAAAAATCTATAAAGTTCAAAAGTGACCAATCTAGTTATTCTCTTCAGTTTATCACTTAGTTACTGCACATGATTGTGTGAGTTGTTACTTCCAGCCGTGAGTAGTTCTTTGTGCCATGGGAAAGCAGCCCTCAGGCAGAGATGGCCCCTGACTCCCACCAAAGGGGATGGAACTTTTTTTGTCACTTTGATCAGTTCTTTAAACAACCCGGAGTAGGTATATTAGAATTTGGAGATTTAAAAATTCTAGATAAAAAAATAAAAGGCTACCGATGTACTAAAAGTATAACTATTGCCTACCCCAGGACTGGGTGTCAGATGGCTTATTGGGCCCTGAATTATTTTCTGCCAATGCTGTATTTTCACTTGAAGAAAGAGTGAAAACCAGGTTCAGACTGTGACCAGACATTCTGAGTGCTCAAACACATCAAGAACTCGGCCCTGGAGCTTCTGTCTTGTCTCAGCCCTGGTGCCATTCTTGGAGAGCAGCTGCTGTTTCGATGTGCCCTGTTTTATGGCATGGAGGTAGGACATTAACAAGTAGTGTTTCCACTCCCTGTTTCTATAACTTCGGAGCACCTAAACCCAATACCTCTGGCAGTGGTGGTGGTGGTGGTGGGGAGAGGGCTGTCAGAAGCTCCAGGGCTGAGTCCTGGGGCTCTTCCTCTTACTAAGCATCTCACATTTCTCTTAGATGTGGTTGTGTTTTATAACCACCATCTATGCCACCTGACTCGGCTTCTCCTTTAATTAGAGTATGCAGTCTGCTTTCACCAATTGGAATTCGGGCCTATAGAAGAAATAGAGACTTGGCAATGAGACTAACCTGGCTTCAAATGCTGGATCCAGCAGTGATCAAAGGTAAGACTTCTGGCAAGTTGATGAACTTGCTTAAGCCTTAATTTTCTCATCTGTAAAATGTATGACTATAATTTCCATACTGCAGGAGCCCCGAGAAGAGGAAATGAGAAACTGTGAGCAAAATTATTTATATTTATATATGTATATATTTAATAAAGAGGTGTTATTTAATAATACTTTCCAGGGAATTCATCTGTTTTTTAGCCTTAGGAAAAAGTTGTTTTGAGGCTTCTTCCAAAATTTTTCTTTCCAAATGAAGTAAGGAAGGAAAGAAAAGAAAGTTATAGTATCTGATATAATAATTAGAATCTCCCTGGGTGGCAGGTATTATATAATCTAAAATTTACAGGTGAGGCTGCCTCAGAGAAATAAGAGGAACAAATTCCTAAGCCTCCAAGCCTCAGCTAACTCTCAAGGGACAACCCTGGCTCTGATAGTTCCTGTTACCATATAAACTGTAGCAATTTGAACTCACTGGAGATGTGGAGCTTCCCACACACACCAGGGAGGTTCTAGCTGCAAGGTTTAAGCAGATGTGAACCCAGGGTTGAAAGGCCACCGAGTTCCAGGTTCCCTGTACCGGTCTCCCCAAACATCAGGGTTTTCATGCTACAGATGATAATTTAGTGCTTTCACCTCTAATCAAGTAAACCATGTTCCAGTTACTGTCCTAGAAGAGTGTTGTCTGAAAAACAGAGACCTAAAAAAACCTGTCTGCCCTTTGTGGCGACACAAGTCCTGGTTCAACTTTTAATGGCCTTAGTCATGCTGTAGGAGTTATGGTGACTAAAACATTGTTTTGAATGTCAAACATGATTCCAGCCCAGATATGGCACCAGAACAAGACTATTAAAACGTGACTCTATGTGTGTTGCAAGAGTGGACTTGGTATTCTGGGGCCTGAGAGAGCTGAAGATCAAATCAAATCCCCGGGTCGTTGATTACAACACATGCACTGAATACAGGAAATGGTCCTGGGAAAGATCTCAATCCTGTTTGCAATGTCCTGAGTCCATTTAGGGCAAAATTCGTCAACCACTTTCCCTGCAAACTTCTGCAGAGACACTGTTCACAGACTATAGAGAGCCTAGAAATTGAAAACGAGCACACTCAGTGCAAACCAGAATGGTAGATCCTTTTTGACTTGTCAGAGGAACCATGGAAAATAAACAATCCTCGGGTAATCTAATATTGCAACAAAATTAGCTGTATCTTTGCTTTCTATACAAGGTCAGAGCACAGAAGACAGGCTTCTCTTTTTCCTGTGGAAAAGTCGAATGATTTAACAATTCCCAAAGATATCAGTTTCTTTGTACACCAGGGAGATCCACAAATTTGGCTGGTCTTTTCAAAGCATATGCATATAAAGTGATATTATTTCATATATAGGTGTGGCCATCATTATGTCTGGGTGTGTGCATAATCACCCTAAAGGTAACAATTTCCATGGAATAAACAGACTAATAGCAATGAAAGAAGACAAGAAGACACCCTAGTAATATAGTTTTTATTGGCTCTTACCTTCACTCACTGCCTTGACAGAAAAATATCTGCCTAATCTCATAGTAGGTTCGGCTCTGTGGTCAGTCTTATTTGTAACCCTGGGACACCCTCCCCACCACAGCCAGTCTGGTCAGTTTGAGCCTGTTTAGGAAGCAGCTTCTGGGGGATTTCTTCCTGGCTGCCTTCCCAGTGCCACGGGGAGCTGGGCAATTCCACTGCCATGGCCTTCCAGGTGGAGGGAAATCCTTGACAAACCATTGCTAAGCAGCGAAGGAGCATTCCAGTGATTTAGGGGGATTTCCAGAGTCTCTAAAACCTGCCTAGAGTTCCAAAATGCAAAAAGGCAGTGAAGAGCTGCTGAGAATTACTGGGCATGAGGTAAAGAAGAAACTCTTGCCATGTTAACATTCATCATTAAAGCAAATAGGATGAGTTATGTTTTCCAGAAATAGCTTTTTGGAAAGCTCTGATTTGCAGCAGTCCTCCATCCTGACGTTTCCCTTGCATTCTAAAATACTGTCTCAGAGACACATCAGCTCATGACTTCACAGAGAAACAGTGTGTGCTTAAAAGTTTTGTATGAGCCCAGCTGGTATGGCTGTCAGTTGAGTGTCATCCCATGCACCAGGAGGTTGCAGGCTTGGTCCCTCAGTAGGGGGCATGCAGGAGGCAGCCTACGGATGTTTCTCTCTCATCAATGTTTCTCACTCTGCAGATGCCCACTCACTCTGCAGATGTCCTTTGCCACAGGGCTGCCCCAGGTGCGGCCCGGCTGGGGAGGGATTGTAGGAGGTTGGCTCTAAGGTATGCCCGGCCCTTCTTGCCCAGTCCCGCTGCCGGCCACCTTCTAATTAATTTCCTTTCAATGTGCACCAATCGGTGCACTAGTTTTAAAATAAGTAAATAAAAAAATAAAGGGTTTTTGATGTGTAAAAAGTTGAATAGCAAAATCCTTGCTGCATTAATGGTACTATATCAGAAGTCAGCTGTTTGGGATATCCATTAGGCTCAGGCCTCGTTTAAATGGCGAGTTTTGCTGGCTTTCCTTTAGGTTCAGCTTGAATGTCCTCCCTCAGAGATGCATTTACTGCTCATTTAATTATAACTAGTCCTCTCTTGACTCAATATATTTTTCTTCATAACAAATCAGAGACTATTTTATTTATTTCTTGCTCTAAAATGCAAGCAAGACCTGTGAAAATAGGAACTGCAGACAGTCTAGTAGTTCATAGTTTTGTTCCCAAAACTTCGCAGCATACCTGCTACATACATAGTAGGCAACATAAATAAATAGTTGTTGAATTAAAGGTCAAAATGAGGCTGACTCTTGGTTAGGACACGAATATGTGCCTCTATAATAGTGTCTTCAAAAGAAAACTAAAAAGGGAAATATGCCAGATAAGTTAATTTCTAAGGTAAAGATTAGATGGTCTCACCAGTAAGGGATAAAACTTAAGTATAACACATTTATTTAAATCTAGGTATTTAGCATATAGGGATTTGTGTGTGTGTGTGTGTGGGGGGGTGAATTTCCTCATATTATCTCTTTGGGGTGGATATATAGAGTTACAGAAAAATCATGTGAATATGTCTACTTCCTTTAGCGCTGAATCCACACCACATAGGGCCTAGCATGTGTGGTGTATCCAGTCAGAATGTAGGCCATGTGGCATGATCACTTTGATAATTACTTTATCCCAGTAAGAGATAGAGTTTCTGTTAACAGTAAGGGTTTAGAGCAGAAGGAAACTATGCATTATCTTTTAGGGTCTCTATCTCCTAGAATATAGGTGAGCCAAGGGCTTGTCCTGAGGCAATTCCCAATATGGAATTGAGGAAAAACAATTCTTCATAAAGCCCATAGTGTGGATCAGGCATTTTCCACCCTTATTATAATTCATCTTCATGGTAATATGTAGGGTAGATGCTATCTTCTTTTCTAGAGGGAGAACCTGAGGGTCAGTGACATTAGCCCAAGGCCTTGGGCATTAAAGTGAAGGTTCTCTGGTTCCAGAACTTTGACAAGAGATCAGGACGAAGGCGTAATGAGTGACCCTCTCTCCTGGGTGTTAAGCAGAGTGAGTGGGGGCTCCATACTATTTGGTTGCCAAGGACAAGAGCACCTTCGTAGAAGGCCTAGTGTGTTTGTTTTGGTTCGGTTTTGAATTTATGCAGTTCTACTAGGAGTTAGTACTAGCCTGTGTTTTAATTTTATTTTTATTTTTAACTAACTCCATCCCAAGAAGCAAGTTTGAAATCGAGCATTCAAAGAATGTGCAGAAAGTTAGGCCACTGAACTAGAAACTCCTGATTTTCTAATCTATAAAGTGGGCACAATGGTACCCAGTGTTCATGGCACTGTTATGGAGCTTAAATTAAGAAAGCGGGAGCAAAAGTGCTTTGAAAAGCATTGTATTTTATCCAATGGAAGATTATTTTTTCTTCCATTTAAAATTTTCTAAGTTAATTAAACACATAAATAATTAAGTTTCCAACCATTATTCCTGAAGGAGAGCAAAGGTCGGTAGTTTTAAATTTGGAAAAAGCCACTTTCTCATCTAGTACCCTTTTATTTGCGCTTTCTGATTGTCTAATGAATACATGCCAGCAGTTTCTTTGCATTAGAGCTGTTGTATTTTTTTCCTCTTCTGGTGCCCTCTTAGAGCTAATTGTGTTTAAGGGGGAAATCAGATATTTAGAAAGCGCACGGGTCTGAACTCATTAACAGGCCCTGCTGCTTCTATCGCATGCTGCAGGAGAGTTGTAAGCATGTCATTTCTACTCCTTGCCCCTCACTTTTAAAAAACTTGGACAAAGACCAAGCCGCACGTACACACTGTAGCTCATCACAAGCCTGCACCAGTTTGGCTCATGGTGTGCACTTTGTTTTCAGATTCTCTTAATACTTTAAGCACTTAACTGGAGTCTCCCTTCATTCCAAGCTCGAACCTGTGGTTTCAGGCAGAAGCAGCCCCCTGACATTTAGTGCCCCTGCCTGTGAGTTGATAAGGCTGCCTGGAGCCTCTCAACTCCTTTAAGTGCTAAATGTCAAGCTGGAATTGGGTGCCTCCTGCTGAACAATGTGGGTTGTTTTAAAATGATCACTTAATACAAAGAGGTTTCCAAGCACACTAATGCTAGGGGTATTTAAACAAGGGAATGGGGTGTCTTTAAAATACCTTTTTAGTTGGCAACTTAATAATCTCCCTCTTGTTCAAATATTATTTACACCACAGTACATCTGATATGCTCCGAAAGTTAAACAAAGCCATTCAGGAAAATGGGATTGAGTTGTGACAAGGTGAATAGAGGCCCTAAAAAGTCTGGAGCTCATGTTTTCATATATGGTAAGATACACCTTAGCATATCTTTTGTCAGTACTGCTCAGGAGACACTGAGGAATGTTGCTTGTGGATTCACAGGAGAATGAGACACATCCAATTGCATCTATTAGTCAAGGTTCTGAATATAGAAAGAGCAATTTCTGCATGAAATTCATTTCTTTTTTTCCTCTCTCTTCTTAATGCTCTGAAAAGTAAGAACTAGAGGAATGATCACCTATATGCAAAAGATCCATTGGCTTCCTCCTTCCCCCTCCCCTCGCTGCCCCCCCACCCCCACCCCCGCAAAATGGCACAGAGATAAGTCCAGGA
The DNA here is from genome assembly GCF_964212035.1 of Myotis nattereri. NCBI lineage: Eukaryota > Metazoa > Chordata > Mammalia > Chiroptera > Vespertilionidae > Myotis > Myotis nattereri. The sequence goes on from NC_138075.1 coordinate 97,656,188, forward strand.
ACACTCCTGCTAGTGAAGTCTGGGAGATGTCCAGGGAAAATCTATGGCCCTTGCCCAGGCCTAGAGCCACCACCACATGAAACTGATGGACAGTCACTGCATCACCACCCTCCTGCAATGGTGGTCACCTCGTACAACTACAGCTTCCCAGATACAGGTTCTCTCCAATTCCCCCCGCCCCCCATGAACTATATAAGGGTGTCCCAAAATTCACGCAAGAAGTAATTTTGATAGAAAACACAGGTTTATAATTAAAAATTGTAAATTTTTTATTGATTCATAAATTATACAGTATAGGGTTATCTATGGAATAGCATATTGGGTAAATGGCTTCCACGGCACAAAAAACTGGATTATCATGTCGCGATAGCGAGCACCATTAACTGTTATTGCCTGAGCAGCCGCATTTCGGTCATGGAAAATTTCAACAAAAGAGTGCATATGTGCCAGCAAAGCCATGGAGGCCATTTACCCAATATGCTATTCCATACATGACCCTATACTGTATACTTTATGAATCAATAACAAATTTACAAATTTTAGTTATAAACCTGTGTTTTCTATCAAAATTACTTCTTGCGTGAATTTTGGGACACCCTTTATATTCTCAATCACTCAGTGACTCTTATTTTCAATCCTTGACTTTAAAGTCTCTAATAAGTTCAGAATATCATAATCTAAATCCTATCATTCATATAGTTTAGGAGATTCTTAAATTCTGAACTGAAATAAAAAGTAAATTTCCTCTCTCTCTCTCTCTCTCTCTCTCTCTCACACACACACACACACACACACACACACACACCTATTTCACCTTGAGAAGAGAAACAGAGCTTTATAGTACAGAGTCTTTGGCTGGGGCTTCCATATCAGATGTAAGAAAAACGTGTGAAAAGTCTCTTCCGTCTCCTGGGTGTTTGGGAAAGTCACCTATTTTATGTTCTGTAGGCAAAGCCTCTGGTTATAGATGGTGGAGGGAGAGAAGTAGGAAAGGAGAAAGAGCTGGGTACTAGAAAATAGGCAGTTGGCCTCAGGCCTGAGGTTCCCAAAAGTTGGCCCATGATCTTGAACAAATCTCTGGGTATTTGTTTTCTTTTGTCAAATAAGGACATAGGATCCTATCAATGCCCTCCATCCAGATGCCTGGTGTCACTGAGGGAACAGAAGTGGTCAGAGTAGGGCACTGCCCTTGCTGACTCAAGGTATGTCACCGTTTGGATCACCCTTCCTGTTGAATGAGCCCCTGCGCTGCCTCAGAGACCAGCAGGTTGTGAGAATGGAGAACTCTAAGGCACATCCAGGAGGTCTTGTTTTCCTGGGCGTGGGCTGCTGTTAATGTTACTATTATCAATAACAACTCTCTCAGGAATACTCCCCTTCAGAGTTGGAGTGGTTTTATATAGGGTCTCTCACCTGAGCCCCAAATCCTAGTCCTCTGGCCAAAGCAAAAAACCCACCTTCACTGCTTTCTGTCCCAGGTGGGCCCAACATTCCTGAGGGTAAGGAGCGTGAACCTGGACACCTCGTGGCTATCAGCTTGAGTCCCTTCCTTCACACCCATGACTGGATGGGGAATTGCAAGTGACTTAGAGAACACAGCCCATCCCCCCAGCTCCTCAGGCTCAGGGTCACTCGTCAGGCCCACCAATGGTCCTGTGGAGTGGAGTGCTGGCTTTGTGGCCAAAGCCTGGGACTCCTAGCTTACAGGCTTCTGGTCTTTCCAGCTTAATCTATAGCATTACTGCAGCCACTGTAAGCAAGGGTGTGAAGCCCCAATGGTCTCAATTTCATCATCGGAACTGAGGACTAACACTGAATTGGTAATGGGAGGAAAAGCAGGGTTCCGTCAGGAAAGAGGGCAATTTTCTACTCATTGGCACCTAGAAGAGGCCTCCAGCGATGACTGGCAGCTTTTGAAAATTCTTCCCAGATGCTGGCATGAAGATTTGCCGGGCCTATGTAGAAGTCATTTGATGCTGGGGGGCTGTGGAGTAATTGTGAAAGCAGTTTCAACAGTCTTGATGGCACCGGACCTGTTTTCAGTTTATAAACCAGGTAGGAGCAAACCTATATGCACTGCTCTCTCATGGTGGGAGCTGCTGCTAGTGAATCTCAAGGGAATGAAGTGTGTGCTGTCAGCTTGCACCCTTTCCCCCCGAAGATGCAGGATGATAATCTTGTTTTGCAGGGCCTCTGCCTATGGCTGTGTCTCTGCCCGTCCATACCTGGGCCCACCAGTGCCACACCAGGAGGAGCAGGCCAAGCTGGATTCTGTTCTGCTGCCCATATCTGTATCCTACCCGTTGATGCTGCCCAGGCAATATGTCTTCAACCCAGTTTTCTTGGGCTTCAACTCCTCCTTAAGGAGGAGCTACTGGAGTTCCTTGTGCTCAGTTCCTCAGAGATGTGGCCTGCTCCGCCCAGCCCATCCCCATCCAGCTGTGTCCAGCCCAACACCACGGCCTGGGAATGTAGATGATGACCATGCCAGGGTCCAGGTCACCATTTAAAGGCACATGAGATTACAAAGTGACCCTGCTCAACTTGTTGAGTACATTTCTACATAAAACATTAACATATGGTGATTTTTAATATTAAGATATAAGAAAATATTCTATGAATATGGTTAAAAATTCCAGCACCATCGATTCATTGCCCTAATAAATAATTCTCCTTGGCCCTGAAAGTTGTTTTGCCCTCACTTGGGCAAATAACTCTAATTCTAAGTAGGGTAGGTGTCACTTTCCATTCATTCTGTCTCCTTGGTGTCAGCTGAGGCACCAGGGAGGCACAATGTCTCTTTTATAATTTTCTCCATGGTCCAATGCTGCCAGCAAGAAAAATTATAACCTCTCCCGTCACTAAATCCAAAAGTCTGGTCCAATGACCTTTGCTTAAAGACTAAATTTCTCACCACTGCACCAAAAAAATCCAGCAGAGGGCTTTGATCATGAAAAGCATTAAAAGAAAACAACACACAAAACAAACAAACAAGTCAACCCAGCCCAGCCCTGGGTAATGGGCGTCTCCTTTCATGTGGTTTCCTTTGCGCCTGCATGCTGTGACAGGCACAGGGTGCCTCCGACTGCAGAACTCTGAGACTGCATGTTGGAAGAGAGTGAAGCTGACCGCCTGGCGGAGAGCTGGGTTTAGAATCCGCTGCAGGGCCCCGGCCCTCGCCTGGCAGCCGGCCTCACCCCAGCTGCACCCCAGCTGACAGCTCCCACCTCTCTGAGCTCATCATTGCAGGATGATTTCTGCAGCACATTCAAGTGACTGTCCCGGAGCAGGGCGAAGGGGTGCCAGTGGGGCAGAGCACATGGGTGCCCACAGAGGTCCCCTGCCCCCTCCACAGCTGCAGTGGTCTTGTGTGCCCCTCAGATGCTCTCTGCTCCTCAGGGATGTTCCCGACTGGGACTTCTGTTGGGTCGATCAAGGGTTGCTAGGAGCCTGAGCCAAGAGTGGCAAGGATAAGTGAAGGCTCCACCAAATTTTACTGTCCTCTAGTTGAGGGAACTTTTGAACTGGTGTCTGGTTCTATGACAAGTGTATGGGGATATAAATGTAAAAAATTTACCTAAAACGTGGGACACACGCTACACTGCTTAGATACACATATTAGAGCATGATGTCCCAAAGGGAGGAAGCATTTGTCCCCTCTTGTAACCCTGTGTTCATTGTCAGTTTGAGGTGCCTCAGGCATGGTATGTGCATCAGGTAAATGCCCATTATGGGGTATCAGAGCAGCTTTGGTGTTCACAGGACCAGGCATGATTTCTTTCACAAACATGAACCTCCTAGAGACTTTCAAATATTGGAAGGGACTCTTCAGTGGGAGGTCCTACCTGAGCAGACGGAGACACAAGTCAATGAGATGATGTTTCATTGTTGATGTGTCTCCATTTGAGTCCCCAGACCCCTGAGACCCTGGGGAGTGCCAGGCACAAGAATATTGGGAGCTAGTCACAGAGAGCAGCTGTGAGAAGCCACAATCCAACCTGGACCAATGGGTTAGACATATACACTCAGGTTCTTAGTAAAACATAGAATAAAAAAATCATTAAAGTAGGACTCCACTGCAGAGGCCACAAAGGCCTTGACAGTGGAACTAATGCCAAGCATCCCCACATCCCAGGAGATTGCAAAACTGCCTTAGAAGAAAGGAACTCGGAAAGATGAAGAACTAAAGAGCTGGGAGAGGAGGAACTTCACAGAGAAAAGTGCTGCTGTGTTACTGAAGACCCCCAACCTGGGGAAAGAAAGGAGGACTTGCCCGCAAATCAAGGCATGCAATGGAGTTGGGCTTCAAGAAGACCCCATGAAGATGGACACATGTCCTCTGGAGTTTGGAGGATGGGTATTTGATTCTCTCCTTCAGTCAAGTGTGAGGGACCATAGTCTTCATGCCCAACAGCTCCAAGGAAGATAGTTTCACTGGGATGTGAGTTTATTTCCATCAATAGCATGACCAAAACACCTGTGTTTTTCCTAATGCGTCTGAAGGGTCATTTTGAAAAGAATCTGACTTAGAAGAGAATTCTATTGGAGAGGTGAAGAGATTCGTGAGATCAGTGGAAATCCAGAAATCCAATGGCCCACCAGCATCAAGGAATCAGAGGTGCAGCTCCCAGCCAGAGAAAGGGCATACTCCATGTATCTTCTCACTGGGGGCCACTGAGCCAGAGGACACCTGCTTGCAAGACTGCCCTACACCTAATCCTCTCACTGTTGACCCAGCTAGGGAGAGGGCCAGAAACAGGGGCTGCTGAGAAAAGAGGAGGAATGAAAGAGCAACATCAGAGAGTCAAAGAAACCAGCCATCCCCACCTTCCTCACTGCAGGCTTTACAAGGGGAAACACTTTAACTCTCAATAAAATTTGGAGTTTTGATTACTACACAAGTCTAAACATATTAATTGCTGGAATGAGATTGTTTCCTGGGATTAAAAGTGCTTGGGAAAGTTATGATATCGCTTAGGATTTCATCTAGGGCCATTTAAAGAACTAATCCTCAGAAATACTTTAATGGAGACCGTTGAGAATTTTTTTTTTCTTTTTTGCACCTAGTAAGTTCTGCTCATTCTATAAAATACATCCTGAGAAGAAATCTTCACCAAATCTTCACAGTGATCATCCTGATCTATAAAATAAAAAGAAGGTAGCTGCATTAGTTTGCTACCATAACAAAGTACCACAGGGTAGGGGACTTAAACAATAGAAATTTGCTGTCTCCCAGTTCTGGAGGCTGGAAGTCTGAGATCAAGGAGTTGGCAGGGTTGGTTTCTTCTGAGGCCCCTCTCCCTGTATCTTCACATAGTTTTCCTTCTGTGTATGTCTATGTCTAAATTTTTGTTTTTATACGGACACTAGTCACTTTGAATTACGGAGCACCTCATGACTTCATTGGTTACTTGAAAATTCTGTCTCCAAATACAATTACTCTCTCCATAACTACTTCCAAATGGAATTTTTTTAAAAGTTAAAAACATGACTCTCACAAAAATACAGAATGAACACATATAAATTTTTTATTAAATCATTAATAAAGAAATCAATAAGATGATAAAGTTGATTCTAAGAGCATTTTGAGAGTCAGGCCATTATACATATTTTGAAAAAAGTTAGGATTGCTATGTTAGATACAAACTGGTTAATGTGTTATAGGCCATAAAACTATAATCTTTGGAGTGATCTTGTTCCCATACAAGAATCTACAAGTTAACATGTAATTTTACAGTGTCTGGGTTCTAATCTATAATAATAAAAGCATAATATGCTAATTAGACCAGACAGCTGAACGACCTTGTAGACATCATTCTGGATGTCCTTCCAAATGAAGCTGTGGTGTTGGGGGCCGAGGCAGAGGTGGTTAGGGGCAATCAGGCAGGCAGGCGAGTAGTTAGGGGTGATCAGGCAGACAGGCAGAGTGGTGGGGGAGATCAGGCAAGCAGTTGAGCAGTTAGGGGCATCAGGCAGGCAGGCAGAATGGTCAGGGCGATCAGACAGGCAGGTGAGTAGTTAGGGGTGATCAGGCAGACAGGCAGAGTGGTTAGGGGTGATCAGGCAGGCAAGCAGGTGAGCGGTTAGGAACCAGTGGTCCCAAATTGTGAGAGGAATGTCTGACTGTGGGATTGGGCCTAAAACAGCAGACATCCCCTGAGGGATCCTGGATTGTGAGAGGGTGCAGGCCAGGCTGAGGGACCCCTCTACCCCATGCACGAATTTCATGCACTGGTTCTCTAGTCTATATAATAAAAGCCTAAGTGACCATTAAGGCAGAACGACCAGAACAACCAATCACTATGATGCACACTGACCACCAGGGGGCAGACGCTCAACACAGGAGCTGCCCCCTGGTGGTCAGTGTACTCCCACAGGGGGAGTACTGCTCAGCCAGAAGCCGGGCTCATGGCTGGCGAGTGCAACTGTGGTGGTGGGAGCCTCTCCCACCTCTGCAGCAGCGCTAAGGAGCAGTGAGCCGAACAGTAAGGAGCAGCAAGCAGGTGGGCAGTAAGGAGTGAGGGGTCCTGGACTGCGAGAGGGCACAGGCTGGGTTGAAGAACACCCTCCAGTGCACGAATTTTGTGCACCAGGCCTCTAGTCAAATAATAAGTAGCAAAGTAAAACACAAGTACATTCTAGATAATTAAATTATCTTCAGGAAGGCTCATAAAACACGCTCCAGTATGACATGGAAGAGACTCATGTCACCTCCATTCATCTTATTTCCAAGTTTTTGATAATATGTCTGGACATTCATCATGAATGATTCCTTCCAACACTGGGGCCTCTCAGTTTTCTGTTTTCATTTCCTCTGATGACCTTGTTCCCCATTTACCCACATTCCATTTCTTCTCCTGAATGTTTTTGTTTCCCAGACCATCATAATCCATCACTAGGAACCACCCAATTAATTATCTTAATTTAACCATCACATTTTCAGTCACCATCTCTTATTTTTCTAGTTCATTCCCTCTAGTTTCCTAACTCTAGTTTCTAAGCTCCAATAGGAACTATATTCCATTGGTCCCATCACCTCTGCATGTCTCTTATCACCCTCTTGTATTCACCTACCTCTTTACCCAGTTTAAATCCCATGTCCAATCATTATTCTCACTCGCTTTTAGAGGCCATCAAATTTTTGCTCATTTATCACTTTGTCCCACTCCTTGGCTAAAACACAGCCATAATGCAGTTCTACTCCTAATTTATGCCTTTCCCTATGCAGCTAAATATTGCTGGTGAAAAATATCAGCATATTGACTTCTCTCACTTGAAATTCTTGATCATTAACCTCATGTGGACCCTTAGTGTTGCCAGGAAATCAAACTACATTTCCCATCCATGATCATTCTTACTCCCACTCTCCTAAATCAGGGATCAGTGAGCTTTTTTCTATAAAGGGAGAGATATAAATATTTTCAGCTTTGTAGGACATCATGTCTATCCAACAGCTATTCAGCTTTACAGCCACATTGTGAAAGCAGCCACAAACTATACAGAAATGAATGGTGGTGGCTGGTAATCTGCTACTCCCTGTGCTCTAGATAACTAAAGCATTTCTTCTCTCTCTTCAAACTTCCAATACCTCCTGCACTATTCTTACTCTCTATTGAAATCCTATTCCACTGATAAAATAGAAGCAAACAGAAAAGAAAGTCCATGAATTCTCACCACCACATCTCCCAATCTACCTGCCTCTGTGCCCATTTGCTTTCTCTCAGGTGCCTGCAGACACACTGATTTGCTCAGGGAAAGGTCAATCCCTCCATTCAGGCATGGCCTCCCCTCTGCTCTCACAAACCCCAGGACACTCCTGCAGTACTTGTGTGTTTTCTCTTCTCATCATGTTTTCCCTCCCTATTGAGTTCTCCCTGTGAACATAGAAATATATTGATATGGTTAGGATATATCAATCCTAACTTCTTGACCTCATTTTCCCTTCTAGCTATTATCTCATTTCTCTCCCTTTCTTTGCAGGAAAAAGTCTTTGGGATCACCTATTTTTCTGTCAGATTTCTGTCCTCTGATTCTCCTGTCAAATCACTGGGACCAAATTGTTGTCCTATCTATCACTTCAGGTAAACAACTCTGTCTGCGATGCTCTATGACTCACATTGCTGTGCCAAATGGCCATTTTCTGTCTTCATTTATTTCAACCCACCATGTATCCCTCCTCCATAAAACACTGAGTTTTGTTTTGTTTTTCACTTGGCTTCTAGAACATGAGATTCCTTGTTTTCCTCTTGGTTTTTTGGCTTCTCCTGTGAATATTCTAGGAATCTTCCCACTTCAGAGCCCTTGTACTTAGTTCTCTGCTCCCAGTCCTGCTCCCTGGGTAGCACATGGCTCTCTCTTTCACCCTCTGCTACTTGAATGCCACCTTTTAGTGAGGCTTTCTGTGATTACCTATCCAAAATCGCAACCCCTGTTCTCCCAACACTTCCTAGTCTTCTTCCATGCTCTATTTTTTTTTTACTTAAATACTTAGCTCCATCTAACATACTATTTTACACATTTATCATGCCATCCTTATCTTGTTTAGTGTCTGCTTCCAAGAATGTGAAATATTTAACTATATTTTGCATGGGTTTTGTAACGATCAAATGAAGGTGATCTTTGTAAAATCTCAAGACAAAAGGTTTATTATGACAGCTACTGATATATTGGGGAAACCAAGGAAAGATCGGGTCAGCCAACGGATTTTTATTTTACTTTTTCTTTACAAATTAGGAAGTAAATGAACTCCTTTCAAATACATTCATCTAGGGAGATGCAGACTTCTTTTTATTGTATCTTCTGACCTTTGGGATCTTTAAAATTATTCTAAATTTCAAGTTAGCAAGTATGAGACTCATCTGTTCAGATTCTTTTTGGGACTGAAGTATGATTCCTGTGGCTCCCTATTGAAATCATACTCTAGACAAAAAATTGGTTTCCAATTTTTTCCATGCAATTCTAGAATCATCTTTCTATGACTTCAAAAACCCTATTCAGCGCTAATAAACTTTCCATAGATATTTAAATTTTCCACAAGGAAAATTTAATTCAAATTGGCTATGTCTGTTTATGTAATGCATCCATCTAGTAATAGGTTTCTCTTCTTCTGAGTTTGCTTTGGGGTATGGATATGGGATTCTGGCTAGGTCCTCTACAGTAAGCCTATTTTCCAGTGCCATTTTTATTGGCAGAAACTTTATATGCCAATCTAAATGGACTGATGAAATTACTTTTAAAATACTCTTGAAAGGTAATCAATAATACAAGTCTGAATTTATGTAGATCAGTTTTCTCACTTCCCATCTAGTGATCCAGACTGCCAATCATGACTTTAAAACAGTAAATGCTTTTTTATACTACTAAAAAGAGGAGCCAGAACAGCAGAAAAGAAAAGTTTGACTTCAAGCAGAAGTAAACATATTTTCACTAAAATATCAGAAGAGGGACATAGATTCCTTGGAAAACTGAAAGAGTGCCTTTATGAGTGTGATGTGATCCCTCAAGAAAGCCGGACACTTGGCCTGTCCCAGGCTAAACCATAAGCTACAGTTCCATTTGAGCCCTGCTTGTTTCTGGTGCCTGAGGACATCTCGTGGAGCATGAGCACATGTGGTGTGATAATCAAGTCAGTTGCAGGATTCTTCAAAATGATTGTGTGAGGTTTTATTTTATTTTACTTCCCAAACAACTCTTTGGTTGACTGCATTTTTTCAATTTTCAGTTGACTGCCAGCAGTGATTTTTCTGAGAGGTTCTAATAGCAATTTTCTGATGAGGGAAGACAATCCTTCAGTTAAGCCTAGTTAGAACCCACTAATAAATTGTCTGATGAATTCTCCAGGTTTCTCTAACCTTGCCACCAGATTCTAAAGATGGTACACCTGTATTTCTTAGGGTTCTGCATCAAAAACAGGAAGCAATGCTGCTTAACTTAAAAGGGAATTTATTAGGAAGATCCTGCTCCCACAACCTACCAGGGGCTGAGGAACCAGGTTTGGGAGCATGCAGAAATGAAAGCAGCTCCAGAGAGACAAGGCCCTGGAAGCAGAACAATCTCATGATCCAAACAGTCTGGTTAGGAGGTCACCACTACAATGAATGGTCTCCCACATTCTGTTCTTTCTGTCATTCTCAAAGTCTAAAGTCATAGTAGACTCCTTTGGAAGAGACTGAACAATGCTTGTATGTCGGGGGGTGGGGGTGGGGTGTGAGGGGAAACTCTGTATCCCTCAGATTTTGATAATGAAGAAGTACTTTATCATCAATATATCACCTCATGGAGGAATGTTGTTAGGAAAGTGAGCGGATGCTGGCAGCCAAATATGATGCTTTATGTTACAGCACACTGCAGGAGCATGACATTGAGGAAACAAATCACTTATATTGTTAAACCAGAACTATCAGCTTACATACATTAATTCCTATTTAATGCCCCACAGATGATGCGTAGATTTTAAATCCTTAACCGTATTAATAATCTATTGCTACATAACAAAAATACTCCCAAAACTTTGTGCCTAAAACAACAGACATTTATGACCACACAATTTCTGTGAGTCAGCAGTCTAGGCATGGCTTAGTAGGGTTTTCAGCTTCTGGGTCTCTCACAAAGCTCTAATACAAGTATCAGCCTGGACTGAGGAAGGTTCAGCTTCTAAGTTCACTTTCATGGTTGTTGGTGTGATTCCATTTCTTAAGGATTCAAAGAACTGAGGCTCTAAGTCCTTGATGCTCTTGGCTGGAGGGCATGCTCAGTTCTTTGCAACATGGGCCTCTCCAACATGTCAACTTGCTTAATTAAAGCCCGCAAAAACGTCTGCTAAGAAGAGGGGAGTCACAGTCTTTTGTAACCTCATCACAAAAGCAATAGTCCCTCTGTGGTGCTGTATACTATTGATTGGGAGAAAATTACTTGAGAAGAGGGGATTATAAAGGGTGTGAATAGTAGGGATGATTTGGGGTCATCTTAGAGGCTGCCAACCACATAAACACAATGATTGTGTTATATTAAATTGTATTAAGCAGATGGACTTCTCTCAATAACTTGATTAATTGTTTTGGGTTGTGCAGACAGAGGATAGGTGTGAATCCCACATCAGCCACAAGAGTCAGGAGACAGTCTGCAGCAGTGTACACAGGCATATCGAAGAATGATAATATGCACTTTGACCAGAACACTGACTTCACTCAGGGCCTTTAATTCTACTGGCCTCCAGAACAGCAAGGAGTTCAGCCCATGGAACTACTAAAGCCATGAAACTCCAGGGTCTTTTCTGAAAACTCAAGTCCAGCTATATCCTTTGAGCTCACATTTCTTCCATGTTTGCTCAAGTAGAACACAAGTGCATTCCATTATCTCATTTCTTCTGCACATTCATACTCATGCTATTTTGTTCTTCTGCCATGCTCAACCTCCCTCCATTCCCAACCCCTGCACATCTGTTTGTCTTTGCAAATCTAAGCTTCATGGTAGGCAAATTATCATCCTTAGTCTCCTCTCAGATACCTGTTGTCTCTGGAATGCTCTTTGCTCCCCATCCTGCCACTTCCAACTTAATTACCATTGCCACAGGAAAGCTTCCCATGACTGACAGGCCGTATTAGGTAGGTTCTCGTGTTTTATATATAGTCACAGTGTACATTAGAGTTTTTCTTACTTTACTTGTCATACCTTTAAATAGCTACTGCGGTCATTTTTGGGTTTAGTAAATCCTTTCCCTGTATTATAAATCCATGACAGCAGGAACTATATGGTTTTTGTTGATCATTGAATCACTATCTGCCACAGCGGCCTCAGAGATCACAGGTAGATGGAGCATTGTCTCTTTTCTTGTATTAAACAAATATTTTAGTTCCATTCCTCTTCTTGTATTTTAGAAAGCTTTTTTTTTTTCTCTAAGGAGCCAGTTGCCCAGTAAACCACTAGAGAGAAAAGATATTCATTTTCCTGAGAGCTCAGAGGCCAGTAAACTGTTTTCTTCCTCTGCAGATCTGCCTCCAAATCATCACTCACCCATGCCCATAGAAAAATCACCATTCCTTGGAACTGTTGTCACCCATCTACACCACCATTCTTAACCCTTCCTAGCTGTACTCGGATTTCTTAGTAATTTGCTCTTAGTCATCGAACTCTTTAGCATTTCACATGCATTGTCTTCTCCTGTACCCCAAATGCCTCACTCTTTAATTTCAGGACATCTGTACTCATTTACCCAGCAGGGTCCAATACCTCTGAGGAAAATGGGAAAGCAGATCTGCAGCGGCTACACGGAATATCCAGCACCTCAGGCTCACTCATCCTTGACCTCTACTATTTCAACAATGGCCATCTTCCCTCCAGCCATGGCCACCCTGGATGTTCTTATCACCCACAACTGTCCTGTCACTAAAACCTTAAACTGCAGTCTTCCCCCGCCCTTTTGACATCACCCTTGCACTTCTGGTCTGCACACTTCCTGACCTTCATACTGTCTCTTCTTCTATCTCATCAAGGTATCAAATCTGTTGCACCATTGTTGCCATAGAAATTCATTTTATTTTATTTTTTCTATTCTATCTATGGTGTATCACTTAGTGAGGGCTTTGGAGTCAGACACCATCAGTTTGAATCTAGATAACAAGATATTTGACTTCTCTGAATTGCTATTTCTTCATCAGAAGATAAAGACAACAATATTATGTATTTCATAGAATTATTGAGGATTAAATGATCCTATTTAATGAAGAGGTAATACGCAAATTGACTGCTATGTCCTTGCACAAGATGGCAGCCCCCATGTAGTCAAAGATGGGCAGCACAAAATGGCCGGCAGGGGAGGGCAGTTGGGGGGGACTGGGCCTGCAGGGGAGGGAGGGCAGTTGGGGGGGGGGCAGGCCTGCAGGGGAGGGCAGTTGGGGGTGACTGGGCTGGCAGGGGAGCAGTTAGGCATTGATCAGGCTGGCAGGGGAGTGGTCAGGCTGGTAGGCAGAAGTGGTTAGGGGCAATCAGGCAGGCAGGCAGGCATGGTTCTTTTTCAAAGAACCATGCCCTCCGCTTTCCACCTTTCCATTCCTAGCACTCTGCACCAAACATAGGTGAGCAGTTGGGAGCCAGCAGTCTCAGATTATGAGAGGGATGTCCGACTGCCGCTTTAGGCCCGATCTGGCAGTCGGATATCCCCCAAGGGGTCCCAGATTGGAGAGGGTGCAGGCTGGGCTGAGGGACACCCTCCCCCCAGTGCATGAATTTTGTACACTGGGCCTCTAGTATAATAATGAATGCAAATAACTTAGTAGAATTACCAATAATTAAAAAGTGTGCTATTACCGTTCAAGATAGTCAGGGTACATCAGTTTCTTTCCAATATCCTCTATCCCTTTCTCCTTATACCTTACTGCAGTTTATGTTGTATACTATTCCCCCCCCCCCCACACACACACCTTTCAAGGCTTTGCTCCAACAAATATCTCCTCTTTTAGCTATGTGCTCTCCACATTATTCTGAGCACATAACGTGGCCCAACCTTACCCAAATTAAAAACAACAAGAAACCTTCCTCAATTCTATGTCTCCTTTATCTTTTTAAAAAATTTCTTAACCAAAATTTTTGACTCTGTTTTGTCTTAATTATTCTATTGAAACAGATTTTACTGAATCATCACCCTCTTTCCAGCTTCCTAGGAAGGTCAGCCTTTCCTTATCCATAAAGTAGTTCCAGGGACCCCCACATCCCAGGGTAATGAAAACCTACTCTTCATACATCCACAACAGAGACTATCTGCTGTAGAGTTGGAGCAGCTTTCTCAATGGAGAAACCTAGAATCGGTGGACATCTTTTAAAGAAGATGGATTGGCGTGCGTGCACGCGCGCGTGTGCACACACACACACACCTTCATGCAGTCCTTGAATCCCCACTGTAGTATAACAGCATCAGGCCATCTTTTTATCACTTCTTCCACCTGCCAGGAAATCTCTTGATATTTACTTTAACTCAATTGAGTGTTTCTGAATGTGTGTGTGTCTGTGTATTAGAAGGTGGGAAGGAGGACAAGGACAGAAGATAGTCTGCTGTAGTGAGGCTACTCTCCATTACCCATAAAGATGGCATAACCTCCCCTTATTGCAATCTTACTCAGCCCCAAAATCCTTCCCAGACACCCTGGCCTGCTTATCTTGCTTTAAAATCACAGGGAGGAAGGAGGCAACCAGGTCTGAAGCTGACTATTGTCATCTCTACTATTTTGTGCCCAGACAGTAAGTCCTTTGAAAAAGAACCATGCCCTCCGCTTTCCACCTTTCCATCCCTAGCACTCTGCACCAAACATAGTAGGAATTTAATTAAAATTTGTTGATAGATTAATTGCATTCTTACCTGGTCCTGTTGTAAAAGCTGAAGCCTGTCTCTATGACGCCTTATCTGCCAGCTTTAGAAGTCACCCCAGCTAGATAGTGAGAGAGGAAGCCAGAAGCCTGTGCCCAGAAACATCCACAAACCTTCCCAACTGTCATGGTCAAAGATAGAGGACTGAGGCTTGCCCATTCCCTTCCCCAGATCCATGCTCTCTGGCCTTCACACTGCCCTTGGTTCACCCATCTTGTGGTCCCTGCTTCTCTCAGCCTCAGGTGCAAATACCCTCCCCCACTCTCTCCAGACACTGTAGCTTCTGCATTCATTCAAACTCCTCTCCTCCTTTTCCTGCCTGAGCCTGCTAGAGGGCAATGGCCCCCTCACCTCACATAAAGGAATGACCCTGGATTGGGGATCAGGAGACCCAAGGCCTGGCTCTGGGTCAAATACCAGGCTCAGAGACCTGTTCCTGCCTACCACTCCGCTCCTTTCCTATGAATAGCATCTGGATCTGCCCTTAGGCTGTGAAAACTAGGCAGGACCTAAACTCCAGCCATCTGTTGCCTGAGCTTCTTATAAATCATCCAGATCCCTGGCCCCTCTTCTGCAGGTTTGGGTCCAGTGGGCCATGGTTGGAGCCTGGGATGTGTGTAGATAACAAACTATCTTGTAAGGAAAGTTTGAGAAGACTGGTTTCGAGACTCTGAAGTCCCATTCAGCTCTGAAAGGGTCCTGCTTAAAACAGGACTTCGACTTCCAAACAGCAGCCAGAGTCACAACTTCATGATTTTTGCCATATTTATACACCTATGGACTTCTTAGCTCCATGTCTTTCTTTAAGTTATCCTGCATTAAAAAATCTTCTTTAGCCTATCATCTCTAAAATCACAGCTTTGAGGTGCTATTTCCCCTCATATATGTAAATATGGACATATAATTCAAATTTAAAATGTTAATTTCTATACCAACAAAAATCATTTCAAGCATTATCCCACCAAGATGTATGTACTACACAAGAATTTTAAAATATTGATTAAAGTTCTAAGAACAGTTAACTTAGTTGGTGTCCCCTAAGGGACATTTAACCCCTTTTTACTCTGTAATCAGAATGCTGCAGCCCATATTCCTGGGATGAGGGGAGCCTGCTGGGGAGGGTCTTGGCAGTTTCCAGAAGCTTTGTGCTATGTGCTCAGGATGCTTATCTCTGAATTAAGTGACTCAGAACGAATGAGGCTGACAGAAAAGCTCTGTTTAATCACAATCCCTAGTGCAGTTTCTGGCGCTGTTACTCTGGGAAAAGAGGAATGCACACCGACCTTGGTATTATACAGCAGTGCTCCTGGTATTGTTGAATCCATCTTCTTTACCCTTCAACTCGCGCAAGCGCGCACCCCCCCCCCCCCCCACACACACACACGTCTGCTTTTAAAAGAAACCCCAGTTAAGGTAAGCATGATACCTTAAAAGCCAAGCCTTATCTTTGCTCCCCATCAGGCTCCCTTGAAAGAGCTTGCTGTCTGGCTAGCAGTTCTCTAGGAATCTGTTTTCTTTGTGGCAGCTGCGGAACCTAATGAATCAAGCCAATAAACCATTTTGACAACATCTGCTTCTTTTATTCCTTTCTCTCTCCAATCCCAGCCCCAATCTAAAAGCCTCAGACACCATCCCCTCCCACCACCATGGTGAAGGCCGACAGTTTCTGTAACTTGTTAACGGTGCCATTCTTTAACAAATCTGAAGGCCTTGGCAGGGGCCCAGAGGCCAGGGATCAAGTTCTGCTTTGCAATCTACACATTGACCAATTTCTTTACAGAACTTGGGCAACCCCTCCCAGCAGGGTGCAGGGTGCCTGGCAGGGCTGGCTGACCCCAGATATGTCCTCCCATTGTTTGTCACCACCTCTGGCATTCAACCATTTGTCCCTTGAGCCATGTTTTAGTCTTCAGTGTTTTCTATCCAAAATTCAATCCCCAGAGACATGTAGTAACACCTCACAGGGTGAGTCAGTACCTGGCTGAATCACAGGGACTGAAGGAAATGGGTCACCGGGAGGGCAGGCAGAGCTCGGGAAAAGGGGTGGGGTGAGGGGTTATAGTGAGGAGGGATGGGAGGGTCCACAGGCCTCTGCCTGCTCATGCTTTAGCTGACCTGGGGTTGCAAGCACAATTTAGCAGCGACACCACAAATGGGTTGTCTGTGGATGGCCTGAAGTCTGCGGAAAGGAGTTGCTAACTTCCCAAGTACCTATTTTTTAAATGTGGAGAAAATACACAGTTTTGGTCATTGTTACTCAAGTAAATTCTGTAATTTCTACTGCAGTCTTTCTGCAAGACAGTAAGACAAGTAATACAGGGTGTCCCCCCAAAATGTATACACACTTTAGCAGCCAATAGCTCAATTGATGTTTCTTTCTTTTCAGATTTAAGCCATTGAAATTAATAATGGCAGCCAAAATGTGTGTACATTTTGGGGGGACACCTTTTATATAGTATTTATATTCTATAGAGGAACTTACAGACTGGTGATGAAAAAGACAGGTATACAAAAAAAAAGGAAGAAAGAAAGGGGGAAAAAAAGAAGGAAGGAAGAAAGGGAGAGAAGGAGGGGAGGAGGAAGGGAAGGAAGAACAAAAACGGAAAACACGTCTAAACTCCAGGTTCAGACTCATTTTGTGCCACAATCAAGGTAGAGATGCCCCAAGAATTTAGAAGAGGAAACCATTGCTTCTTATCCACAAGGGATGAGATGAAAGAAAACTTTCAGGGAAGACTGATAGATTGTTTTCTGTCTATCTGTCTGTTTATTTATCTTCTTCAACTATTCATCTATTTTTCTATATATAATTATCTATAATCTACTTCTATCTATCTACTATCTATTTATCTATCATCTATCATGTAACTCTGATTGTATTCTTTTCTCACTCTCTAACGTCAGTACTTTCCCACTAATGCTCTGCTTTTAGTAAAGTTAAATTAATTAAATAAGGAGGCCATTAGACTGAGCTGGTTCTAATATGTTAGCAGCTTACATAAGCAAACTAAAACCTAAGCCTATAAATGCCTAAAGATTAAGAAATAAAAGTTTAAGGAAAGGTTAAACTGGATGGATCAGTTGGTTGGAGTGTTGTCCCGCACATTGCAAACGTTGGGGGGTGAATTCCTGGTCATGCCATATGCTCAGGTTGCGGGCTTGATCCTCAGTTGGGGCGAGTACAGGAGGCAACCAATCAATGTTTCTTTCTCACATCAATGTTGTTGTTCTCTCTCTCTCTCTCTCTCTCTCTCTCTCTCTCTCTCTCTCTCTCCCCTTCCTCTCTTTCTAAAAAGCAATAAACATATCTTCTGGTGAGGATAAAAACAATTTTAAAAAATCTAAGGACAACTAATCACAAATGACCAACTAAGCTTTTCCCAAATAATACAACCACTTAAGCTATAGCCAATCAAGTAATGCCCTGGCGTTGCTTTTGCCTCTTTTCTGTAAAGTCTTTCCTCTGGCTTCTGTCAGTGGAGCACTCCTAACAGTTGCTCGTTTGCCACTGCCCAATTCGAGTCAATGTTTGCTCAAATAAACTATTACAATTTTTAATATGCCTCAACTTATTATTTAACATTATTCAAGGCCTATTTCTCCATCCAGTCCTAGCTTTTAAACTTTATTCCATCCTAGTTTTCAGTACTTTTCTCATGTCTGGTATGCCAGTCTAATGGACCCACTGTCTTCAGCCATGTCTTATACTCCCTGACAGACACACCTGCAGTCATTCTGTTCTCATCACCAAAATTCCATTTTATAACCTCTTCTCAGTTCTGATTTGCCAGAAGTCCTCCCCAGCTTCTTTATAAACCAGATAAGTGGCCAACTTCACCTTGAAGGCTTCCCCAAGTTCCTCAGTTAATAGAATTCAGGTGTTGCACTTAAACTTAAAAAAAAATCTTATATTTGTGTTGTGTTTTCCCTCCCAGACTAAAAGCTCTTTGAGAGAAGAGGTTGTGATTGTGCTGCTTTTATATATATCATAACCTGCACAAAGCACAATGCCTAGTAAAATGTCTGTATATAGTAATGGGCACTTAATATAGATTTGTTGTTTTAAATAGGAAATCTTCCCAGAAAAGTAGTCAGTCTTAAATTTCTATGACATTGTTAAAGAAATACTCTTTTTTTTCAGGTTCTCATTTAATCCAGAGGCCCCATTTTCTATTGAGTTCTGGGACCCTGGAAAGGGAGGGCACAGCACATGGGAAGGGATTCCTTAAGAGTCTGTGAATGACAGTTGCTGGTCGAGGCTAATGCCTAGGCTGCGGAATGAGGAGCAGCTACATGGCTCTCCTTCCACATTGCAGGTGTACCAGTGCTGGTTGGGCAGGTCCCCGGTGAGCAGCACAGGGAGGAAATGGAGGGAGTACCTCTCCTGATTTGACATAGGCCCTCCCTAGTACCAACCCTGCCAGGGCTCTGTCCTTAGGGAACACATCGTGGGGGCTCCTGCCACGTCCCAGCAAGAACAATGCCAGGTGCTTGGTGGACCATCAAGTAATATGTGTTAAACATATGAGTGTGCTTGATGCACGAAGTAAACCCAGAGGTCAGGGATGCTCCCTTTATCTGTGCCAAGACTGTCAGCACTACCTTTACAGGAAAAGCTGGCTCTGACTGTTACTAAGTTATTAAAACTACAGAGATCCTGACTTGTGTGCACTAACATGGGCTTCCCACAGCATCTCCCCTCATAACATAATATTCTAATACAGAAGTTGACAAGCAATAATTCCCACAAGGTAAAGGCCTTCTATCTATCTTATACTCATACAGACATTCACGGGAGAGGTTGTGAAGCATGGCAAATTACCCACTCTGAAAGAGCAGTCCATTTGTGCCCTGACTGAGCAGTGTCCATCTTTGGCTGTCATCATTACATTTTTCATAAAGTAGTTAAGCCAAGGTCATGTTCCTGGACCCTGAGAAGTCAGTAGGCTTGGAGTAGGAACAGAACTTGCACCTCCAAGAGGGGACATGATGTCCAGAGGGAAGTCCAGTTGATAGTAAACTGGAAGGTAATCGTCAACATGCCACTCTGGAAGTTTTTCAATGTACAAGTGGAATGAACAAAGGCTTAGAAAGGCTGTGGTCCATCAGGCCCTGGGGTTGGTAGGAAGCAGAAAAAGCGATATGAGGTCAAGGGGCATTTTTGTGCAGGGTTCACATCCCAATGTTATAATGTAACTGAAAAGGAAAGTAAATTTCAGAGAAATTGGCTTCACAGCCACCCTGGTTAGACTTCACCTGTTGTGCGAGCTGGTGAATGGATGTGAGTGGTTCCTTCTGAGAGTGATAAACTAGTAGCTGGGCACCTGTGCAGCGCTGCCAAGATTTTCTATAGCATTTTGTGGACCATGAGAGCACTAGGCTAGGAGCTCAGCGACACCTTGCATGAATGAACCCAGTTGACTGGTATCTCCAACTTCAGAAATGAGCTAGGGTTTTTGTCCGTTTGAATTCAGAGAAACCTCAATGTAGGTACTTATTTTGAACCAAGAACTAAAAGGACATGTATGAGTCTGCTAGTACTGCCGTAACAAAATACAGAAGACTGTGTGGCTTTAGCAACACAATGTATTTCCTCAATGTTCTGGATTCTAGAAGTCCAAGATCAAGGTGTCAGCAAGTTCTATTTCTTCTAAGGCCACTTGCCTTAGCTTGCAGATTTCCTCACCATGTATCCTGATCTCCTCTTCTTGTAAGGACACTAGCCAGGTTGGACTAAGGCCCACCATAGCAGCCTCATTTTCACTTAGTCACCCTTTTAAGGGCCTTATTTCCAAATACAATCACATGCTGAGGTTTCAAGGGTTAGGGCTTCAACACATAAATTTTAGGGGAGGCCAATTCAATCCATACCAGTAGGGAAAACTCTGGAGGAATGAGGTGTGCAATGATTTTCTCTTAGACATGCCTTCATTGTCCTACTTCTCCCTAAGGCACACCTTCCTGGATTGTAGGGAGACATTGCTTTTATCCCCTGATGTGCCCACCCTAGACACCCCTTTGACACAGATCCTTCATCATGATTTTGGGAAAGCTCCAAACAGTCTCCCTGACTTACAGCAGGGAAAAAAAAAAAGAGCACAAAACAGTGCAATATAAATATTGTGTATATTTAGCAAGATATTTAAATATTTTATAGAATCTAAAGTAAATAATGTATATATTTGAAATGTCAGTGTAAATATTTTATAGGTTGCAATAAGACTGGCAAGTATGGAGTCTGGGATAATTGGAGCTCTGCATAGGACAAATGGAAGGCAAGGCTACGGTCAAAGGAAATCTGAATAGGATCACCTGTTGTTTATATATCAGAAAGCATCTCTTTTTCACCCCTGCCTTGCACTGCTTGGAACACACACCCCTTCTCAAATGAATTATCCACAGCAACTCAGGACCAACTCTTGTCTGACAGCCTTTCAGAAAGAGAACAAGACTAGGGCAAGGGCAGCATGTAAAACCCTGAATGACCAGCTAAAGTCATATTTATTTATGTGATTACTGTCTGTCTCACCTACAGAATATAAGTTCCAGGAAGGTTTTGTCTGTCGTATCCCATGGCCTAAAAGTGCAGACACATACTAGGCAGTCAACGAGTTTTTCTCAAATGAAAAAGTGTTGAGATTTGATGCCAAACTGAGTACCGGTTCCAGTACACAAGCTTCAGAACACTGTAATCCCAGCTCCATCCCGAAAGGGCCTACATTCTTTATCGTTAAGCCATGCAAACCTTGAGTGCAAGTTTATTCCCATTGATTTATAGGAACTGGATGAAGTTACTAGTGTGAGGGGATGTTATTGCTGCTCACTAGGAGTTAGATGATATTTTGGATCTTGGAAGCAAGGTGGGCCTCACTGTAGTGGAGAACTGTCTAGGAGCCTTGGAGATAGAGAGAGGCATGCTGTAATGGGGAGGAAGGAAGAGAACAGCCAGAGAAGATGGCAGGGGCGGAGGGAAGGGGGGAGCTAAGAAGATACTAGAGGATCTTTACTTCCTTCTCAAGTCAGCCCAGGAAGTGCCTCTTCGCAAGCCTAACCATGAGTAAGTGTTTCAAAATTAAATGTAACAGACTATCATTATGGACTAGTCACCCAGAATTGTTACTGCATTCAGAATGCAGCCAGTAATAGCATTCACAGCAAATACTTACATAGGATTTACCAATCCCATGAGTAGTAGAAAGTCGAGGTGAAATAGAAATTCAGATTATGAGTGAGTTATCTAGAAATTTTAATTAAAATTTAATTTTAATTTAATTTTAAATTTTAATTTTAATTTAATGCTCCTTTCACCCATGAATATTGAACTCTGATGTCAGTAGGTGAAACATGTTCCTCCTTCAGGATGCTGCCTCGTGTGTGTGTGTGTGTGTGTGTGTGTGTGTGTGTGTGTGTGTGTGTATGTATGTATGTGTTCCTTATTTTCAGGTCTAGGACCCAGGAATGGTAGAGTATCTGCCAGGTAAACAGAATCTGCTTCGAACATATCTCACCTCTCACAAAATCACAGAGCCTGAGGAATGAAAAGGCCCTCAGAGAGCCCAGGTGCAAATGTCCACCTGACAAATAGGAGAGTGGCCCCCGGGAGCCACCATCACGTGGCTGGCCCTCAGCTCGTTAGTTGTACCTGCAACCAGGTAATGTCCCGCCCCCCACACAGTAGTAGATTTGTTGTCAGTCTTTGGAACACAGTGAATTTCAAGTGGCTCTGTTAATTGGAGAGGTGTGGGGTAGGGAAAGGACAAGAGAAGAGACAAAGAACATCGACAAACCTATTTTTCCTTTCTGAAATCACTGTTGGAACAACATGAGGCAATTGAGCAACCAGTCCCAGACTTTTTAAAGGTCTTATTATTTTCTCAATTAAAATCAAAGCCCTAAATTCTCTGCACCAGAATAGCAACAGAGACCTGTGCTGCCTTATATTATGTCCAACACAAACAACTTTCTTCCCACATCCTGCCTAGTGATGTCCTAATACGGTTATGAAATGCCATTCAAACCACAGTGTGACTATCACACAAGTCACACCGTGTCAGGAGTGGACCTGCCCTCAGTGCCACTTTATGCATGGCTCAGAGGGCTGTAGATGAGGCCACAGTGAGCTAGACAGCTCACAGGATGGGAGGCAAGCACATGGTGGAACAGTGTTTAGTTTTTTATGCCAGAGGAGGCGCTTCCAGGCGCCTAAGATTATGTGTTGGGTCTTTTTCCAAGGGCAGCTGCTGGGGAGAGGGCACACTGCACATTCTCCCCTTGGTTTATAATCAGGTCCTCAAATTCTGCCATTGAGTCAAGGCAAATGGAACATTTCCACATTTATGGTAGTAGCCTGTGCTAGGCACGGAGTCACCTGGATGAAAAGTCAAGTCATTCATTCTCCAGAGGTTCTACCTCAGGTGGCCCAGGCCCCTACCCAAGCGTTCCATATTACTGTCAGGTGACCCCAGAGTCTACAGCTGGGCTCTGTTACTATCCTGAGCTCCAAGAAACATTGAACTCCATCTCGCTGAACTACATGTGCAAACCAGTACATTTTAGTGACACTTTCAATACCATGAAATTGAACCCAAATTTTGTTTCTTTCTTTTTTATTTTTATTTTGTCTTATTTCTTGATTTGTATTATTTTGGTTGCCTTTGTTTATTTTGTTTGTGTCACTTTATCAGGCAGAAAATTCAAGAAACTAGAAGATTCCCTTTTGTTTAGTTTGGATGATAAATATTAAATGAGTGACTACTGTTTGCTGGACTAATGTTGCCTCTATGGATTGAGAGATGAACAAAAATCCATTCAATAGTTACTATCTAATAAATGCTAGAGAAAATCTAGGCATAGGGAGAAATAGAAGCACGGGAAAGAGGTCTCTGAGTCAGACAGAGGGTGCAGCAAAGGCACCTGGAGAATGTGCCATGGAGGTTACAGTTGACCGAGTTTCTGCATTTATATTTGTAATGCACCACTTCTTATAGATAATTCAGAAACACCCAGATTCAGGGTTAAATAGAGCTGGGTTCACAGGACAGCTATGCCTCTTACTACCTGTATTAGTCAGGGTAAGCTAACTATAGTAATAAGGAGCCCTCTTACATCAAAGACTTAATGTGGTAAATGCTTATTTCTCACCCATAACACAGTGCAGATCAATGGAGTTCAGCTCCACGTAGACATTCATGCTTCTTACATGGCTCCTCCTAGTCTGGGGCCTCATGCTCCTCAGCAGTCGGTTGCAGGGGAAAGAGAAGATGGAGAAAACATGCTTGCTGTTAAGCTGCCTCAGGTCAGAAGTGACTCACATTACTTCTACTCACTTTCCATTGGCGAGAACAAGCCACGTGGCCTGCCTAGATGCAAGAAGACTGGGAAGTGCAGCCGCGCTTGGGCCCTAGGAGGATGTGGGTGAATGTGGGCAGTCTCTGTATCACTCTGTGTCGCATCAGCAAGGCACCAAAGTGCTGTGAATCCCGGACACTGGCTGAGCCTGCAGCTTCCCTCTGCTGGGTGCCTGCATGCTTTTGTTACCTGGAAGCATTTCAATTACCAGCTGTCCAGTCACAACAATCAACAGGTCAGCAAGCATGTTGCCCGACCCTGTGCTGGTCTGGGAACACAACGGTGGTCCCTGTCCTGACAGATGCTGACACACATCGCGTACTCAGAAGAGGCTGTCACTTACTGCATGGTTCTTTTTGTAGTCCAATTTTAAGAAATCCTTTAGAGTACATTTTATATTTATTAAGAGGGTGTCTTTAAACAGATTAATTCATGACCACCCCCAACCTTTAGAACTCGTGTTTTCTTGGGGGACTGAAATGTCACTCTTCTTTCATGCCTGGAGATAACAAAGGACTGGGCCGCGAGGACTGACTTTGCCCTGCTGTTTTGCTTACAGAGTGTGAGGTCGTCCAATATAAAATACTCCAGATACGTTTCCTGGTACAGCATGACTTGAAAATTATATGCTTTCAACTCAAAGCATAATTGGATACAAGAAACTAACGTTCATGCTGTTTTATAACATGTTTCTCATAGCCTGTGGCCTTTCGTCCCATCCCTCCCCCCTCCTTGAGTGCACAACTGTTTCAGAAAAGAGATTAAACTTCAAAAGAATCCAAGTGTAATCTCTGAGCGGCTGTGGATTTGTCAGGAAAACTCTGTCTCCACAGCAGGCTGGATACTGTTACCCTGCACCACATTCGTCACTGAATCCCAATTGGCAGTGTTTTTACAGACAGTCTGGATAAAAAAAGGAAAGATAAAATTTATGAATGTCCGGGGTCCTCCTGGTTATCTGACAATGTTAATCTTTGGTGTTAATGCTGTAGAAGACATAGACTAGTTCTTTGAAAATTGAAAATGAGGACATTTAAAAGAAATCAAAGAGCAAATATCAAACAAACAATACTTCTTCCATCATCTATCCTGTTGTCTATGTAATCCTCCGTACTTTAGTCTGAGAGATCCCTTCAGATTTCTGAGGGCCTTTCAGGAGATTATCTGTATCAGTTAAGGCTTTGAAGTAAGGGCTTCTGGCATCTCATTAGTGACAGAGATCAAAAAACCGAAGCTGGAGTGCAGTCCCTGGCCTGGAGGGCCTCATTCTCACATCACAGAAGCGCTAAATTATCAGAGTCCCTGACAACCTTTATGTCTTACCTGCTTGGCCACAAATAGCCCTTCCGGCCTCCTGCTGTCTTCCTCTCCCTTGTTCTTGCTTTTTCTTCTCTTGACCTAATTCCTCCTGTTTTTCCTAAATTGAGGACATCTGAAAGGTTCTAATGGCAGTGCTCTTCTATGTTAAGAATGTATTTTATTTTTTTAATTTCTTTATTGATTAAGGTATTACATATGTGTCCTTATCCCCCTCCCCCTTACTCCCGACCCCCCCACTCATGCCCTCACCCCCCTGGTGTCTGTGTCCATTAGTTAGGCTTATATGCTTGCATAAAGTCCTTTGGTTGATCTCTCCCCCTTACCTCCACCCTCCCCTACCTTCCCTCTGAGGTATTTTAAACACTTTTGAAAAGGGGGGGGGGGGAGGCGGATATCCCAATGGGGTTGAGCAGTTTAAGTGGAAAATATTCCTTTGATGGAAAAATATTTTAGCAACCGGACGCCCTGCACTTTAATGGTACCGTGGTAGAGTTAACCATAAAGTGAAACTGTTTTTCTTATGGTCCGAACCTGGCATTGGACAAACTCAAAGAATACTTATGATTTGCCTTGTGGTGTTTGTGAGTCTAGACTGTGAATTAGCACAGCCTCCTACCCCTGATGTGGTGTCTTGGTGGGAAGTTATCTAGGAAGGTTGGAAAAGATAGATAGGAATTCTGAGCATCTGTCCAGGTTACTGCTTACATTTTCCAGAACATGTTCTACCTCCGGGGTCAGGTTATCATGCAAAGATGCTGCAGGCCATCATGAGAAGTTTTAATCTTCCCTGGGCTTTTCTCTTCTTATCCTCTCTGCCTGTGCCTGCTCTTCTTTTTCAAAACATCAATATTACTGCTCTTGTACCTGGGTTCATATTCATTCAATGAAATACCAATCTTGACTCAGTCCAGTCAGCTTCTCAAATCCCATGCTTCCACTGTGGGATAAACTGCTGGATGCTGCTGAAAGTCCCATAACATATTTTCCTAGTTTCCAACATCAGTTAGGCCTTGCAACACTTCTGCGTTTCTCCAGTCAACTCTCTGTGGTTCTCCACTTAAAAAACTTACCTCTGCCCTTGAGGGCCCTGTCACCACTCTCCCAGCACTCCCTACCAAATGCTTCCCCATCAGGGTGAAGACAAAAGCCATTGGGCAGGAACTCTCCCAAATTCTAACTCACTCCATTTCTCCCAGCTATGAGTCTCTCCACCCTGTGCCCATCCCGTTCTCTCTCTCCAGTCCCAACAGAATAGGTGTCCTTCCTCTTGACTACAGCCAATCTCATTCTTCCTGCTCAAGACATCACCCCCTTCCCACTCCTTAAGAGCCTCAACTAACTCATTTTTTCCCCTCCTCCAGTATTTTCAGCATTCCCAATTCAAAAGTCTTTCTCACTTGTATTTATTCATGTTCAGATATCTCCCATCTGAAAAGCAAAATATTTCATCCTTTGAGTCCATGTTTCCCTTTAACTACAGCTTTTTTTTACTCTGATTTTCTTCTCAGTAAAGGTGCTTAAAGACTTGTCTGAGCTGAGTGTCTTAATTTCCCCATTTCCCATTTGCTCCTCATTCTATCACAGTTTTGTTTCTGCTATTCCCATTCCATTTAAACTCTTATCCCCAAGGATAGTAATGATTGTCTTACCATAAAATCCAATGGTCACTTTAGTTTTTACCTGACTTGTTTTCTTATTGGCATTCAACATAATTAACAGTGCTTTATTTCCTTGGCTTTCTTGGATGCCAAGCTTTCTTCATTTAAAAAAAAAAAAATCTCTCTGGTTGTCCTCTAGAGAAGTGCCTACCATAAGGTGGGTACTTTAGAAATGTTTGAACGAAGAACTTGCATTAATTTCCTCTTGATACCTGTTTCCCATTCTTTTCTCTTTCCTTTTATTCCCCCCTGTGCCATGGATCAGTCAGATGCTGCTCTCTGGTGGGAGGTGGGAGGGATTATTGGTCCTTACCCTACCTTGCATGATATAAACCCAGTGGCCTGAATAGCTACAGGAAGTCTACCCCAGGGAAATAGAGTCCTGGCCCAGGAGCTGATCTACAATCACAGAACCACCTAGAAGGAAAGAGAGCCATTGAGACCAAGTGCATCGACTGACTCATCTTCGTTCATGAAGTGAGAAGGCATTTTGTCAACATCTTATAAACTCCTCACTACCAGAGACTATTTGTATTCTTTGTAAATTTGAAGTTCCTTAAAATACGTGCTATTTCTGAATTATTTTTGACAGCTAAAACCCTTCAATATGTGACTCTATCTGGCAATTATAAAATGCAATTTCTCAAAATCAAAGCCCTAAATTATCTGCAACAGAATGACAACAGAGACCTGTGCTGCTTTATATTATGTCCAACACAAACAACTAGTTGTTGGAAAAGTCAACATTCTCTTTTTTATTAGCAGATCCTGAATGCCTGTGGTAAAATGAAGGCATGCAAGAAGTTTTGTACCACTCTACCTTTGTTCTGTAGCTTTATTCTGGCATATTGGTAGCACTATAACTGTCCATGATAAACTAAAAATAAACTCAAATTATTCAAGGCCTACTTTGTGCCAAGAACCATGCTTTGTGCTTTACATATATCAGTCTCATCTTCCCACCTTTAAGATGAGCATTATTGTACCCATTTTACAAATGATAAAACTGAGGTCAGGGAGGCATCTTACCCAGGTAAGTGGCAAGCCAGGGAGCCGGGATTTGAGTCAGTTCTGTTGGCCCCACGATCATCCCTTAAGGCCTCCAAATGCTACTCTCATAGAGGTCAGCACTGACCATCATGGTGATGAGCCCACTAGGTGCAATATCTAGGTCCAGGGATATTTAACCAGAGGTGCTGATGCATTTATACTAAATTAGCACAGGTGTTACCTCCTGCATTTATCTGTTCCTCTCTGTGGAGGATGCTAGAGAGCAACTGAAAGAGTAAATGGAGGAAGAAAAGAAGGTCTCATTGTAGATTCTCATTCAGTTGATCAACAAGCCCGTTTATTGAACAAGGCATTTTATTAGGTACTTGGGAGATTCAAAGATGAACAAAACCCTGTTCCTACCCTCGGGAGCTTGCAGTTTGTAAGAGGTGATGGGCAAGTGTCCAGAATCACAAAAAAAT
Source organism: Myotis nattereri (assembly GCF_964212035.1). Lineage (NCBI taxonomy): Eukaryota > Metazoa > Chordata > Mammalia > Chiroptera > Vespertilionidae > Myotis > Myotis nattereri. Next base: position 97,684,345 of record NC_138075.1, read on the forward strand.
GTGAGGAAGGATGTGATATATGCCAAAGAGAAGTTCAAAGGGCTCTGCAGGTAAGGAGAGCTAATGGAATTAGGGAGATGAGGGTCAGGGTTACATCACCAGGAATGCACACTGCCAGGAGCAGGGAACATTCACTGTGCTGAGCATTGGGGGTGGAGGGATGCAGACCCATGTAGGAACAAAACCCTAGAAGCAGAGATGGAAAGAGTGAAAATGAAAGTGGGGCATAGAAAAACATTAGTATGAAATTAAATAAGCGGTTCTCAACCTGTGGGTCGCGACCCCTTTGGGGGTCAAACAACCCTTTCACAGGGTTCCCCTAAATACATCCTGCATATCAGATATTTACATTACGATTCTTTTTTTTTAATTAAATCTTTATTGTTCAGATTATTACATTTGTTCCTCTTTTTTCCCCCCCATAACTCCCCTCCTCCCAGTTCCCGCCCCACCCTCCGCCCTCACTCCCCACCCACTGTCCTCATCCATAGGTGCACGATTTTTGTCCAGTCTCTTCCCGCATCTCCCACACCCCTTTCCCCCCCAAGAATAGTCAGTCCATTCCCTTTCTATGTCCCTGATTCTATTATAATCAACAGTTCATTCTGTTCATCGGATTATTTATTCACTTGATTCTTAGATTCACTTGTTGATAGATGCATATTTGTTGTTCATAATTTGTATCTTTACCTTTTTCTTCCTCTTCCTCTTCTTAAAGGATACCTTTCAGCATTTCATATAATCCTGGTTTGGTGGTGATGAACTCCTTTAGCTTTTCCTTATCTGTGAAGCTCTTTATCTGACCTTCAATTCTGAATGATAGCTTTGCTGGATAAAGTAATCTTGGTTGTAGGTTCTTGGTGTTCATCACTTTGAATATTTCTTGCCACTCCCTTCTGGCCTGCAAAGTTTCTGTTGAGAAATCAGCTGACAGTCGTATGGGTATTCCCTTGCAGGTAACTGAGTTTCTTTCCCTTGCTGTTTTTAAGATTTTCTCTTTGTCTTTTGCTCTTGGCATTTTAATTATGATGTGTCTTGGTGTGGTCCTCTTTGGATTCCTTTTGTTTGGGGTTCTCCGCGCTTCTTGGACCTGTAAGTCCATTTCTTTCACCAGGTGAGGGAAGTTTTCTGTCATTATTTCTTCAAATAGGTTTTCAATATCTTGCTCTCTCTCATCTTCTGGCACCCCTATAATTCTGATGTTGGTACGCTTGAAGCTGTCCCAGAGGCTCCTTACACTATCCTCGCATTTTTGGATTCTTTTTTCATTTTGCTTTTCCGGTTGGGTGTTTTTTGCTTCCTCGCATTTCAAATCATTGACTTGATTCTTGCGCTCCTCTGTTCTGCTGTCGGGAGTCTGTATAATATTCTTTATTTCAGTCAGTGTATGCTTAATTTCTAGTTGGTTCCCCAATATAACATCGAGGGTCTCATTAGTTTTCTTGTAGATCTCATTAAGTTTATCGGCGGCTTCTAAACAGTTCTTGAGAGACCTTAAAAGTGTGGTTCTGAACTCTAGATCTTCCATTGACAATTTTGTCCTGTTTCTTTGTCTCCGCATTTTGTTATGCTTCCCTGATGCACCCCCTAGTGGTCTTTGTTCGTGGTCTTATAGTTAAATTTTGATTGTTGTAGCTAATTCCAGGGAGGGTTTGACCTCCAGGCCAAGTGGCTATGAGACTCAGCTGTGTCAGCAGTGAGAGAACTTCTGTCCTCTAGGGAGGTGCTAATCTGGCGTTTGCCTGAGGCTATCCGGCAAATGCCTCTGTGCAGGGCTTGGGCGGGGCCGGTCGCACAGGATCAACAGGGTGGGCTGGAGAGAGCAGTTATGGCGGCTCTCAGTCCTGTCCCCAGGGGCTCTGCCTCTCTGAGTCCCAGCACCCGCTGCAAAGCTCGGAGAGAAAGCCGCACTCGCTCTGACCGAAGCCAGGCAGACCCGCTTCTCCCGTTTGAGTCTGGGTCCCTAAAGACTCGCCTGTATCTGGAGCTCAGAGTCTGCGACTCCCTCCCAATTGAAAATGCCAACCGCGCCCTCTGCCGCCAGCCCGCTCCACGCACTCAGCACCTCAGAATTTGACTTTAGCACTGCGCCTCCTCTGAGTGTCCGTATGCGTTTCTCTTTCCTCCTAGTTGTAGGACTTCCACTCAGCCAGCGTTCCAGTGGTTCTGGGTGATGTCCCTCCGTCTTTTAGTTTCACTTTTGAAGTAGTTGTTCAAAGCAGCAAACTCCGGCGTTAACCTATGTCGCCATCTTGGTTCTCCTACATTACGATTCTTAACAGTAGCAAAATTACAGTTATGAAGTAGCAACAAAAATAATTTTATGGTTGGAGGTCACCACAACATGAGGAACTGTATTAAAGGGTCATGGCATTAAGAAGGTTCAGAACCACTGAGCTAAATGATATTTCACAATATTTCTAAAATATTTATTTTCTCTCTCTTCCTCTCAGTGCCTGGAAAAGGAGAGGCATGAAGGAAAGCAGGCGAGAGAGAACACAAATATGATGATCTGACTCAGAGTAAATGTTGGCCCACAGAAGTCATCTGGCTTAGATGAGGGATCCCGCAGCCCCTCCAGGGTTTGACTGCCACAGGGCAGGGCTCTCAGAATTGTGTGACCAGCAGAAAATGGAGCCTGGCTTAAGTGGTTTAAAAGCCTGATTTCAGCTGAGATTGTCCCAAGAATGCCCGGAGAAACAGGAGCAAAAGGAGATAATATGCAAAATGGCTTGGCATTTCACCCCCTGCTCTCTTCTCCTATCACTGAGCTTAATGAACAGGCTTTCCTGTCCAGTGTATACACTTTCCTAGGGCCTAGCAGGGGAGGACGGGCTTATTAAACTGTGATTGGATCTGAACTGTATGAAGTGTCTAGCGTGAGGTTGTTGGGGCAATGAGGGGGACAAAGAGGACAATAATGTGCATGCAGAGCATTTGCTAAAGCTTGAAGGGGGGAAAAAGCCTGAAGGGGCCAAAAATATCTGTACTGATTGCATCCCTCCGATTTGTGCCACTTACTTGAAACCCAGACAGAGTGTGTGCCCTGCATCTCCAGGCAGCAACTTTTGTCTGCCTGAAGGGATGTTTGGGGATGGGCCCCTGATGTGACAGCAGTGGGAGTGAACACAGTTGTCACATTTGGGCTTGATGTGTGGGTTCCAGGTTTAGTGGGAGGAGAGTGGTGTCCTTCGCAAGCTACCCGTGGGACTGGAGGGGTCTTCCTGAGGGAGGGCTCACTTTGGTCCCCGCTATGTAGGGTTCTGAAGGAAAAGTAAAAGCGATGACTGAAGGCTGACATGTTCCTTGGCTCAAAATTGGGCCCATCAGATAATGAACCCGTTCTGGTTCTTTCTCAAAAGGGAGCTGCACGTTGTGGTGCTGTCATCTATTTGTGTTTCTGACATTGATCGTTCTGGGAGGCTCATGCTGCCGATCTTGGTTATTTATGTTCAAAGCTTTTCTCTAGGGGAATGAGGACTTTTGTCAAGCTGGGAACTACCTTATAAACAAGGCACAGCTATGCATACAGAATAAGACCTTCAAAGCCTCCGCTCTGATTGTGGTCACATTAAAGTGGAGAACATTTGGACCAAAGACCAGTCTCCCGAGGAGTTTCTGGCCGGATCCCAGTCCTTCCTGCTTCCCTGAGCTGCCTTCAGGCTCAGCTCCCATCACACCTCCCAGACTGAGGGCTGGCCAAGTGCCTCTCCTAGCACGCTTGGCTCCTCTGGGTCTCCCTGTGAAATCCAGGTCACTACCTTTGTCAGGGAGGTAAGAGGTCAAGGACTTAATATGCCATGGAAACAACAACAAAAAATATGTTGTAAGATGGGAGACGGAGAGAAGGTAAATACACTTTGCCCCCAAAGGTCATGGCCATGGTGAGAGGGACCTACTTGTTCCATGAAGGTAAGATGCCCTGGATAAGGCTCAATTAGCTATAAGTATAACTCTTAGCATTTCAGGTTTCTCAAGGGCTACAAAATATTTATATGCAAAAAGTACAGATTGGGCTAGGGCATAAAAATTCTTATCCTTTAAAATGTGCATTTATATGTGAATCAATGAGACTAACTTTGGGTTAACTTCTGAAGCGTATACAATCATTCACTCACCAGGCAGTTATCAAATGTGTACTAAGTTCCAGGCCTTGTTCTGTGCTATGAGGATATACCAGTAAACAAAACAAAAACTCTACTTGTGAAGACAAGAGATGGGAATAGACAAATAACCAATGATGGAATTTAGTATAGTGTACAGTGAGTGATAAGTACTGTAGAGAAACTAAAACAGAGTGAGGTGTAGAGAGGCCTATGGCCAGGGGCACGCTTGCAACTTTAACCAGGATGTAGCCTCACAGAGAAGGTGGCATTTGACGAAGACCTAATGGAGTGGAGGGCTCCAGCCATGCAGCTATCTGTGGAAAGAGTTTTCCAAATGTTCATTCATAATAAAATGCCCACCCTAGCTGGTTTGGCTCAGTGTATAGAGAGTCAGCCTGTGGACTGAAGGGTCCTGGGTTTGATTCCAGTCAAGGGCACATGCCCAGGTTGTGGGCTCAATTCCCAGTGTGGGGCATGCAGGAGGCAGGTGATCAATGATTCTCTCTCATCATTGATGTTTCTATATCTCTCTACTTCTCCCTACCTCTCTGAAACCAAAAAAACAAACAACAACAACAACAACAAACACATAATAAAATGCCCAATAAAATTACAATTTTTTTTTTTTTTTATCAGTGGCCCTCAGTGTAAAGACCTCATCCCATTCTCTGAGGCCACAGTACTTTATGGGAACACTGAAATAGAGGGGCCAGCCTCACAGATTATTTCTCAGGGAGAAATCAGGAAGTTTCTGAGTGGTGAGGGGCTCAATAAAGCAATTGCTATATCCTCAATAAAAGTCATAAACACCTCATACAACCAAATTAAATGATGGAAGTAGAAAAGGAGCTCCCACCAAATGGTCAATGCTTAGCTGCTATTCTTTCCTCCTTTCATCCAATTTCAATAATGTTAAATTCAATTCATATATGAGGTATTATTAAATATCTGCACAACTGGCTCCTGGTTTCACAGCCAAGGATGCATGTTGTCCTCTAAGACACATAAATGGAAACCAATAAAGAACCCATAAGTAACTTTTGTCTTGTCCCCGGAGAGACCAACAGAATTAACTTCATGAAATGACCTCTGTTATTAGTCAAAATTGGCAGACCTCATCCTATGCTACAAAAACATATGGAACTTGGCCTCTCTCTGATTTTTATCATCATATGACAAGAGAGCACAATGGTTGCTTTCTGTCTGAGGTCCCATAGCACCTACATTAGAGGAATAACACTGAGCACCATGACTTTCCTCAGATGCCTCAGGGTTAGTTTCTCTGCAATCACCCTGACAACCATCAACCAAATAGATGCTGGCACCCTCTCCACCCCCCAATGTTAGCGAGATCCACACAAGGTGCCCTGATGTAAAAACTAATGCAACCAGAATTAGTGTCAGCTAAAAACTCACACAAGAGACATTTCCTGGCAGAGAGAGTGAAGCTATCTAAACTGAGGTTGCAGAGATTATTATATGTGAGGAATGCGAATGGTGAAGGCAAAAGAAGATTTGTGAGCAGAAACAGTCCAAAGTGCTTCAAATTCTAGCCCTCACCCCCACTCCAGCAGAGTCATTTTGATAATTTATTAACTCTCTTCTTTTGCCTCACTTTCTTCATCTGTAAAACAGACTGTGATGTGTAGAGTTGTGAGTGTTCTACCTCACACATTGTTATGAGAATTAAATAAGTTAATATTTGTGGAGCATGTACAACAGTTCTTGGAATACTGTAAGCACTTACTAATAATTTTATTATTCTCATAGAACAAGAAACATTTTACCTCTATTCTTTGGCTTACTATATATTTTCTAAAATTTCTGGAACCTAATTTCAAATTCTGCAAAAGAGAGTCTGGAGGATGAAAAGGAAAGCTGCCGAAACTAAAGCAGAGGCCAAGTGACAGGTTTAGACTCTCAAGGAGCCCTCAGTGGCTGGATTGGGGGAGGGGGGCATCCACCCCACTATCCTGGGAACCAGACTGGCACTTTCCCCACATGGGAGAACTGATAAAAACTCCAAGTTTCCAGCTGACACTGTTGGTATCCATACAAGGATCTCTGTCCAGCAAAGGGCATAGTAACATGTTGGACCACCCACAGAGGAATAGGTCTGGGACAGGGAAACACACCCACCATATTCCCTGAAAGCTAAACAGTGCCTCCCCCACCTAAAGCCCTTTCAGAAACAGATTTTTTAGTGATTAAGATTGACAGCTGACTAGCAGGCAGAGGCAGGCAGAGGCGGAGCCCAGGGAATCAGGGGAAGTTTGTTGACCTTGCCCTGGGCCCCATGCTGCTAACAAACCTACTTTAGAGGGCAGATTGGCCCCTCCTGCTTGCAGCCAAAGCCTGTGGAGACAGACAAAAGCAGTGGATTGGTGGATCACTTGGGACTTCAAGCAGATTGCTGAAAGCCACGGGACAATGCCTGACAGTGGTTAGCACCTAAGTGCCTCACAGGAAGCCCAGAATTGGCACAGAGAACAGAAGAGAGGAATCCAAAGTGAGCTCCCATGGAGCATTAAACTCAGCTGAGACGAACACTACTTCACGTTTTTTATCTCTTTTTTTCCTCCTTTTTTCCTTCTCTTTTCCTTTTTAGTTTTTTCTCTTTCCTTTATTTTTTCTCTTTTTAAATTTATTTTCTTTATCTATCTGCTTTATTGATTTGTTATTATTCTAGTCTCTTATTTCATTCATACATCTCATTTTCCTCTTCCCTTTTTCTACTCAGTTTAATTTTTTTCTTTCTTTCCTTTTTCTTTTTTATTCTCCTGCTTTCTCATCTTGTTTTGTTTTAGGTCTATCTGCTTTCTCCTATATTTTACTTTTGAATTTGTTTCTTGTCTTTTCATTTATTTTCTTCCTCATTTATTTTAAACTGTTTTCCTTCCCCTATTCCTCTAATTCCATATTCTTATTTTCTTTATATCAGCTCTGCATCTACATATTCTGCCCCCCTTTTTCTTGTTGTATTTGTTTGTGCTTTTCCTGTTTGTTTATTTGTTGTTGTTTTTGTTTGTTTGTTTTCTCCTCAGATATTTTATTTCTTTTTTTTTTCCCCCTATCATTCTTGCTCCCTTTTCTCTTTCCTAATTCTCTCTTCTCTGGCAGTTGCTTTTGTTGGTGCTGTAGGGGTCTTATGCACATTTTTGTTTTGTTTCTTCTGTTTCATGTTTTGTGTTGATGTATTTTGTTCTGTTCAGTCAGCATCTCCACAAAAGCTCGCATGACATGGTCAGAGTTGAGCCACATAATCAGCTAGCCTGAGAGGAGACTCCATCCATGAATGGGACAATAATATTCAAGACCCAACTACAACAAGAAAACCCAAATAACTCAAGTAAGGGGCTTCCCTAGAGGACTCAGCTCAGGAAACCTAAGAGTGCACTGCTGGGTCCCACAAAACACTTACTACATAAGACCACCCCACAAAATCTCGGAGACATAACAGTTTGATCTAATACATAGAAACAAGAAGAAAGTGACAGAAAACATGGGGAGATAGAGAAACAACCCCCAAATGAAAAAAAGAAAAAGAAAAGGTAAGAATCACCAGAAAAGGAACTCAATGAAATGGAGGCAAGCAACTAGTCAGATAAAGAATTCAGAGAAATTGTAATAAGTGTGTTCAAACAATTCAGTGAGAACTACAAGCAACTTACTGAAAATTATAAGGATATTAATGAGAATATCAAGGGACTTAATGAGAAATAACCAATGAAAAAAGAGGTTTAAAGAATAAATAAGAATATATTGGAAATGAGAAACAACATTGCTGAAATAACAAACACCCTGGAAGTATTCAAGAGTAGATTAGAAGAAACTGAAGACCAATTCAAAGAATCAGAAGACAAGGTAGAAAATGCACCCGTTCAGAGCAGTAAATTAGAAAAAAAATTAAAAACAGGAGAGTTTAAGATAGCTTTGGACAACATGAAATGTAAAAATATTTGCATCATAGCAGGACCAGAAGGAGAAGAATCTAAGCAAGGAATAAATAACCTGTCTGGAGAAATAATGGCAGAAAAATTCCCTAATCTGGTGAAGGAAAAAGTCATTCAAGTACAGGAGACACAGAGAGTCTCAAGTAAGATGAACCCCAAAAGACCCATACCTAGGCACATATTAATTAAAATGGCAAACATTAAAAACAAAGAAAGAATCTTAAAGGCTGCAAAAGAGAGACAGAAAGTTAACTACAAGGAAGTTCCCATTAGCTGACTTCTCAATAGGAACACTTCCAGGCCAGAAGGGAATGCCATGAAGCATACGAGGTAATGAAAACCAAGGTACTGAATCCAAGACTACTCTATCCAGCAAAGCTATCATTCAAAAATCTAAGCTGAAATAAAGAGCTTCACAGACAAAAAAAAAAAAAAAAGGCTAAAAGAGCTTATTACCACCAAATAAGCACAGTAAGAAATGCTAAAAGAACTGTTGTAAGAAGAAGAAATAGAGAGAAAAGGAAGAACACAGGCATAGGGAATAAGAATGGCAATAAATAAGTACCTATCAATAATAATCTTAAATGTAAATGGCTTGAATGCTCCCATCAAAAGACATGAATAGAGCTGAATGAATAAAAAAACATGACCCATATATATGCTGTCCACAAGAGACCTATTTCAGAACAAAGGACAAACACAGGCTTAAAATGAAGGGATGGAAAAAAATTTCCAGGCAAATGAAAAAAAAAAAAATAAAGCTGGAGTAGCAATACTAATACAAATAGGAGGAATCTGTAAATCTCTCTGTAGCTCCTGATGAGTGGCCCCAGGCATTGGCTGAGTTTGCACCTCCCTGGAGACCTAAGAGCCAGTGTATCTGGTGGACAGCATCCAACCATACATGATTACAACTCTACACATCCATAAATGACACACCCAAGGGGCAGACTCAGTGAGCACCAAAGCCCCACTGAAGCAAGTCCTGCTCCATAATGGTATCTCCTGCACAACAACTCTCTCACTGTAGTCTCAGCTGGTCCTCACAGCCAATTGGCCTAAAGGCCAATTTTTCTCAGTGACACCAACATCAATCAAGTCTCAACTACAACAAGACTTTGCACACAGTCCACAAAAGGGCACACCTAGAGTGCCCAGCTCAGGTGATTGGGGAGGCTAAGCCACTGGCCCTATAGGATACCTACTACACAAGGACACCCTACCAACTCCAGGAGATATAGCAGCTCTACCAAATACATAGAAAAAAAAAAAACAACAACACACACACACACACACATACACACACAAAGGGAAAGAGCCAAAATGTGGAGACAAAGAAATATGTCACAAATGAAAGAAATGGAAGCAAGCAACTACTGGTTACAGAGTTGAAAACCATGGTTATAAGGTTATTCCAGAATCTTCATGAGACATGCAAGGAACTTAGTGAGATTTTCAAGGATCTTAGTCAGAATGTCAAACATATGGAAAAGGACCAGTCAGAAATTAAGAATACACTGATTGAAATAAAGAATAATATACAGGAATTCAACAGTAGAGTAGAGGATTGTGAGAATCAAATCAATAATTTGAAATGTGAGGAACGAAAGACACCCTATCAGAAAAGCAAAAAGAAAAAGAGTCCAAAAATATGAGGATAGTGTAAGGAGCCTCTGGGACAACTGAAAGCATACCAATATTAACATTATGGGGGTGCCAGAAGAAGAGAGAGAGCAAGATATTGAAAACCTATTTGAAGAAATAATGACAGAAAACGTTCCCTATATGGTGAAAGAAATAAACTTACAAGTCCAGGAAGCAAAGAGAGTCTCAAACAAGAGGAACCCAAAGAGGACCACTCCAAGACACAATATAATTAAAATGCCAAGGGCTAAAGACAAAGATTCTTAAAAGCAGCAAGAGAAAAGCAGTTAGTTATCTACAAGGGAGTGCCCATGTGACTGTCAGCTGATTTCTCAACAAAAACGTGCAAACGGAAAGGGAGTGGCAAGAAATATTCAAAATGATGAATAGTAGGGACCTACAAGCAAGATTAATCTACCCAGCAAAGCTATCATTTAGAATTGAAGGTCCAAAAAAGAACTTCACAGACAAGAAAAAGCTAAAGGAGTTCATCACCACCAAATCGGTATTATATGAAATGTTGAAGGATGTTTTTTAAGAACAGGAAAAAGAAGAAGAAAAAGATAAAGATTAAAAAATATGAAGAATAAAAAGGCAATAAATACATATATTTCAACAGCTGAATCTAAAAATCAAAATAAACAAATAAGAAATCTAATGAACAGAATAAACAGGTAAATAAAATAGAATCAGCAGCATGGAAATGGGACAGACTGCTGATTCTCAGAGAGAAGGGGGGCACGAAGAGATTAAACCCATGTCTTATATGCATATATGTATTAACTATGGACAAAGACAATAGGGTGGTGAAGACCTGGGGTGGGGTAGGGCGGAACCTGGGTTGAGGGTGACAATGGGGGTAAAACAGAGGGACATCTGTAAGACTCACAACACTAAAGATTTTTTTTTAAATGAAAGAGGAAGGAACACTTCCAAGCTCTATGAAGCCAGAATTACCCTAATTTCAAAACTAGATAAAGGTACTACAAAGAAAAAGAATTACCGGCCAATATCCCTGGTGAACACAGATGCTAAAATCCTCAACAAAATTTTAGCAAATCAGATCCAAAATACATTAAAGAGATCATACACCATGATCAAGTGGGATTTATTCCAGAGATACAAGGCTGGTACAATATTCACAAATCAATAAATGTGATACATTACATAAGCAAATTGAAATACAAAAAAATCATTATCATATCAAAAAAAATCATTATCATATCAACATTCAACATAATCCAACATCCTTTTTTGATGAAAACTCTCAGCTAAGTGGGAATAGAGGGATCATACCTCACCATAATAAAAGCCATATATGACAAACCTACAGTGAACATCATACTTATTGGGCAAAAACTAAAACCATTTTCCCTAAGAATAGGAACAAGACAGGGATGCCCACTTTCACCACTTTAGTTCAACATAGTACTGGAAGTCCTAGCCATAGCAATCAGATAAGAAAAAAAAAAAAAGGCATCCAAATTGGAAATGAGGAAGTAAAATTGTCATTATTCGCAGATGACATGATATTGTACATAGAAAACCCTACAGACTCCATTAAAAAACTATTAGATTTAATAAATGAATTCCACAAGGTAGCAGTATACAAAATTAACACCCAGAAATCTATGGCTTTTTTATACATCAATAACGAACGCTCAGAAAGAGAAACTAAAAATACAATTCCATTTACCATTGCAACAAAAAATTAAGATACTTAGGAATAAACTTAACCAAGGAGGTAAAAGACCTCTACTCAGAAAACTAAAGGAAATTTAAAAAAGAGAGGAAGACATAAACAGATGGAAGAACATACCATGTTCTTGGATTGGTAGACTCCACCATTAAAATGTCGACACTACCCAAAGCACTCTATAGATTCAATGCAATCCCTATTAAAATACCTACAGCATATTTCACAGATCTAGAACAAACACTCCAAAAATTTATATGGAACAAAAAAAAAAAAGACCTTGAATATCAGCAGAAATCTTGAGAAAGAAGAACAAAGTTTAAGGGATCCCAATATCGGATATCAAGTTATACTACAAAGCCACTGTAATCTAAACAACCTCGTACTAGCACCAGAACAGGCATATAAATCAATGGAACAGAACAAGGAACTCAAAAGTTGACCCAAGCAATTATGCTCAGTTAATATTTGACAAAGGTGAAAAGAGAATACAATGGTGTAAAGACAGTCTCTTCAATAAATGGTGTTGGGAAAATTAGACAGGTACATGCAAAAAAATGAAATTAGACCACCAACTTACACCATACACAAAAATAAACTCAAAATGGATAAAGGACTTAAATGTAATTTTTGAAACCATAAAAATTTTAGAGTAAACCATAGGCAGCTAAATCTCAGAAATATCTCTTAGCAATATGTTTACCAATACATCTTTTAGGGCAAAGGAAACTAAGGAGTAAGTAAACAAATAGTAAGTAAACAAATAGTAAGCAAACAAAAAGCTTCTGCACAGCAAAAGTAACCACTAACAAAATGAAGAGAGCCCACTGCATTGGAGAACATATTTGCTAATGATACATACAGTAAGGGGTTAATTTCAAAAACATAAGAAACTCAGACAACTTATCAAAAGAAAGACATATAATCCTATTAAAATGGCCAATGGGCCTAAATAGACACTTCTCTAAAGTGGACATACAGAAAGCCAGGAGATATATGAAAACATGCTCAAAGTCACTAATCGTCTGAGAGATGCAAATCAAAATGACAATAAAGTATCACCTCACACCTATCAGAATGGCTACCATCAGCAAATCAACAAATGACAAGTGCTGGCTAGGACGCGGAGAAAAGGGAATCCTTGTATGCTGCTGGTGGGAATGAAGATTGGTGCAGCCACTGTGGAAAACAGTATGGAGTTTCCTCAAAAAATTAAAAATGGAACTTCCATTTGACCCAGTGATCCTACTTCTAGGAATATATCCTAAGAAACCCAAAATACCAATCAGAAAGATTATATGCCCCTATGTTCATAGTAGCGCCATTTAAAATAGCTAAATTTGGAAACAGACCAAGTGCCTATCAGCAGATGAGTGGATAAAAAAGCTGAGGCACATTTACAAATAGAATGCTACACAGCTATACTAAAGAAGGAACTCTTACCATTTGCAACAACATGAATGGACCTAGAACAGTGGTTCTCAACCTTGGCTACACATTAGAATCACCTGGGAATCTTTTTAAAATCCTGATTTCTGGCTGAAACCGGTTTGGCTCAGTGGATAGAGCGTTGGCCTGCGGACTGAAAGGTCCCAGGTTCGATTCCAGTCAAGGGCATGTACCTGGGTTGTGGGCACATCCCCAGTAGGAGATGTGCAGGAGGCAGCTGATCGGTGTTTGTCTCTCATCGATGTTTCTAACTCTCTATCTCTCTCCCTTTCTCTCTGTAAAAAATCAATAAAATATATTTTAAAAAATTTCTGATTTCTGGGCCTTATCCTCCGGAAATTCTGCTTCTTTGTTATGGGGTGGGGCCACAAGATTAGTAACAAAGAAACAGAATTTCTGGAGGATGAGGCCCAGAAATCAGGATTTTAAAAAAATTCCCAGGTGATTCTAACGTGCAGCCAAGGTTGAGAACCACTGACCTAGAGAGTATTATGCTAAGCAAAATAAGCTGGTCAGAGAACGATAAGTATCACATGATCTCACTCATATGTGGAATCTAATGAACAAAATAAATTGTTGAACACAATAGATACAGAGACATAGAAGCATGGAACAGACTGCTGAATTGCAAATGAAAGGAAGTGGAGGATGGGTGAGTGGGAAGAGATCAACCAAATAACTTATATTTATATACATAACCCATGGACACAGACAATAGAGTGGTGAGGGCCTGGGGTGCGGGGGGGTGGGGGTGGGGGGGGCGGCTAGAAGAGGTCAATGGGCGAAAAGAAGGGATATATGTAATATTTTCAACAATAAAGTTTTAATTTAAAAAATAAAGCAAAAAGGAAAGTTGCAAGGGCACTTCATGGAAGACAGAACTTGAGGGAATGCCTGATTGAGCCATGTTTTAGGACTTTTCCTCCATCACTTTCCCCTTTTCCTCTTCCGTTTTCTCCTCCTCCTTTCAATTTTAATTCCTCTTTTTCAAGAGGGCTGGGGAGAGTGGGAATTGTAATTCTCTACATTTTTTAAAGAGTAACAAACATTAACAGTATTGCTTTGAACAGTTAATTTTACTTTAGATTTACCCACATATTTACCATGCTCATTGTTTTTTTTTTTTTTTTTTACTTCTTCCTTCATCTCCACTGCTCTATTTTGGAATATTTCCCTTCTAATCCTCACTTCTGTATTTTCTATATGTTTTATTCTCTGTTGTTCATATATATATGGTAATATATATATATTTTTTTCTTCTGTTTTATCTTCCACTTCACTAATAATTTCTTCATCCATGTCTAGACTGCTCTTATAGTCATTTATTGAGCTCATAATTTTTGTTTTATATATTTCAGTCATGTTATTTCTGTTTTGTTTATTTTTCAATATTCTTTGTCATTTCTCATACTTTGCAATTCTCTTCCAAAGTTTTCAACATTTCTTTTCTCCCTTGAACATAGTAAGCATAGTTATTTTAAAGAGTGTGTCTGGTAATTGTACCATCTGGAGTCCTGCTTGTGTTTATGACTTTTTTAACATTTTTTTTGTAGTTTTCATTATGTTGTCTCTTTTTGTGCCTGGATATCTCTTGTTTTTTTTTTTGTTTTGTTTGTTTTTGTTTTTGTTTTGTAATAGACATTGTATTTGAAAAACAGTAGAAATTATAAGACCTTATCTTCCAGAGAAGTTTTTTTTCTTCTTTCAGGCACCTGGGTATACAAGTACTTTTAGATTATCTTAATCCAATTTGAGAAACTAATATTTTTAGTGTCACACAGATCTTTTTAAAACTGAGTTACAATCCATTGAAGACCAATTTACCTTTCTCCTGGTGGTCAGCTTTTCTTGGTCTCAGTCAAAGATTGAAGCATTTACCAGATCCTTCCACACTGGGTGAGCCTTGGACACATATTTTTGTCCTAGTAGCCCCATGAAGTTTCTGTTTTATTTTTATTTGGCTTGATTAGGTTTTATCCCAGTTGGCTTTTTTATACCTTCAAGAAGATTTTTAAAATAGTTTTTCAGGTTTTCTGATTGTCTTCAGCAAGAGAATTTGTTCAAATGTCCAAGGGTATTATTTTTGTCACTCCTTCCACTGAGACATTTTTGTGAATTTCTTTAAGTGGTATGAGAGATCTGTATGCAAGTCCTGTCTTTACTGCTAATAAGCAGTATGAATTTGGTGAGTAATCTCAGCTTTCTGGATTCCATTTCACTTCTATATCATAAATTTTAATTAGATGATCTTTAGTGTCTCTTAAGGGTCCAAAATTTTATGATTTCTTGGTCCAGAGCTTTCCAAAGGGAAAGTATAATACATTGAGAATAGATTTCTTTAAACTTGTGGAAGTCTAAACTCACTAGAACATATCAGTATCAAACATATTTGCATCCATCTAACTTCAATATGTTTGTTAGGAAAATGTTTCCTGAGATTTAAGCCAGTGACTGATTTCAATGTTCCCATATCTGAGGCTGGAGAAAGCCCGAAGCCCATCTCTCTCAAAAGGTCCACTCAGGAGGTAGGAACCATACGAGCTTTTTGTACAAGAAATTGCTGGCCATGTGCTGTGGGAGTTTAAAGGCAAAAAGGGAACTCCAAGGCACCAGCCGCTGTGCTGCAGCCACCACCCCTAGAGCTGGAGGATCAAAGGAAACAGGATGAAATTACTGAAGTATAGAAGCTTCGGGAAGGGCCTGTGGAGTGAAAACTTGGACCTCAGAGACAAAGGCCCTGCTGGTGCTGGTGCCTCAGGACCTTTGAGGAGAGTCCTCAGGGGCTGGAACTGGGGAAAGGCCCTGTCAGCTGGTTGGGTGTGCTGAGGGAGAATGTTAAGCTGGTTCTAGGAGTATTGAAAAAGCAGCCACTAGAACAAACTGCTTCTGTCTAAAGAAAGACACATCTTCTCCCTCACCCAGCTTTACAGCCTCTCTCTACAGCCCTACCCCAACTGGCAGAAACTCAAAAGGAGAAACACAGCCCTAGCATCACAGATATTTTAACCACAGAACGTTTTTTACTAACCAGCACCCCATATTCACAATCTGCATCAAGTCTGATATTTTGTTACTCTGAGAATTATTGGAGTTTCAGAATAATGAACCTGGTTTATGCTCCAAATGTTTCTGTTGTTTTATCTAGGCACATTATGTCTATGTAAGAAATATGGGTACAATGATTTGTAGCAAAAGAAAGTGAACCTTCAGAGTAAAAATTGAAAAGATAGCTACTTTAAGAAGCAAAAGCTTTATAAATTTCTGTTTTTAGCCTATCTTTTTTACTATTTGAAGAACTACCTTACCTTAGCTTACTCAACAGCCCTCACTCCACTATCCTATATAATAAAAACCCAGCAACCAAACGGCGGAAAGACCAGAACAACCGGTCAAACAGTCACTTTGATGCATAATGACCACCAGGGGGCAGACGCTCAGTGCAGGAGCTGCCCCCCGGTGGTCAGTGCTCTACCACAGTGGGAGCGCCGCTTGGCTGGCCGGGATGTGCAGCTGCTCCTGCTGCGAACCCTCAGCCAACTGGCCGGAACCCGGGCTGCAATCATTGCCTCCACACCCCACGCTCCTCCTCCTCACTCCCTGCCACCTCTTCCAGACACCCGCAGGCCGTGCAGCACCGCCACTGGGCTGACCCCTGAGTCTGGGAGGCGGGTTCATGGCCACCTCAGCACTGAAGCCTACTGCACCACCGCTCAGTGCTATTGTCCCGGGCCTGGCCTCGACTGGGTCCCCTGGAGAGGCGAGTGCTCTGGCTCCACAAAAGATACTAGCTCAGGGAGTAGCCACTCAGAGGACAGGTCCACAGCCACTTGGCTAACCAGGGTGAGCGAGGCAATCCCCACAAGCCACATACCCCACCAGTGGACGAATTCCGTGCGTTGGGTCTCTAGTATTATAATAAACTCTTAGACAATTCTTGCCTTTATGTCCCCAAATTAACAACATTTGAAACATCACTGCAGTGTACTGAGGCTCTGAAGGCTTCCTCTGACTCATATACTCTGACATGAGTCTCTGTCTAAATAAAGACAGACTCCAAGGGAGCCTTCCCCAGAGTGGCCTATGATTAATCTGGTGACTTGTAAACAAATAAGCTTCCTTCAGCTTCAGTTTGCTACATTTCTCTGTCCCTTCCATTCTTTGTAAAGATTGGTTCAAATTGTGTTAAAAGTCAAATTCTATTACAGTGGACTCTACAGCAGTGTTTAAGTTATTTTTATTATTGTGGAAATTGTTATATCTAGTAATGTCTCAAGAATTTAACTGGGCTTCAAAATCTTAATGTTAACTTGAGACCCTATTGAAACAGTGATTTTATCTTATAATAAATGAGTTACTTGTATATGTTAAACTGCTCAGGATTTTTCAAAACCAGCCAAAGAGAGGAGAACACCATATGCTAGAAATGTATACCTAAAATAATGAGCACAGGGCCTAACATCTATGCAGCTAAACATACTTATACATTTACAGTATAGAGCAACCAGCATAAACCAAGACCAAAGCAGAAGAATTATATCAATTAAGCATGAACTTTACTATCTATATAATAAAAGCCTAAGAGACCATTACAGCAGAATGACCAGTCGCTATGATGCTCACTGACCACCAGGGGCAGAAGCTCAGTTCAGGAGCTGCCCCCTGGTGGTCCCACAGGGGGAGTATTACTCAGCCAGAAGCCCGGCTCATGGCTGGCAAGTGCAGCAGCAGTGGTGGGAGCCTCTCCTGCCTCTGTGGCAGCACTAAGGAGCAGTGAGCTGAGCAGTAAGGAGCGAGCAGGCAGGCAGTAAGGAGCAAGAGGTCCTGGACTGTGAGAGGGATGTCTGCCTGCTGGCTTAGGCCCAATCCCGTGGCAGACGGACATCCCTGAAGGGGTCCGGGACTGGAGAAGGTGCAGGCCGGGCTGACAAACTCCCCCACCCCCAGTTCATGAAATTCATGCACTGGGTCTCTAGTGTTAGGAATAATGATAGTAAGAAGGATTTCAAGGCTTAAAGTACTTTATATCAGCAGTTGTCATCAGGGTTCTTAAGATGCAAACAAACTAAAAAACAAACAAACAAAAAAACCCTCCTCAGTAAGTTTAAGTAGACACAGAATTTATTGAAAAATAGTTAACAGTTTCATAGATTCACTAGAAAGGCCAGAGAAACAGACTTGTAAGCAATGCATCCAGGAATAGCGCCCAAATCTCCTGCCAGCTAGAACCACTCCAGTGAAGAATGCAGTGTCCCCACTAATTATATAGTACAATGTTTCTCTTAAGCAAGATGGATAAGCCCTAGAGATCTGCTATACAACATTGCATATATAATCAGCAATCATGTATTGTTTACTTAAAAAATTGTAAATCTCATGTTCTTGTCACAATAAAATAAAAAGGTTTAATATATAAAAATAAAGGGAATCCAAGGCATGGCACTGGAAATCATCTTTTGATCCTGAGTTCTGGCCTCTACCAGTAGAAATGCTGCCTCTACCATCTCCAGAGTCAGGGCGGTGTCTGCTTGCACCATGGGTTCTGGACAGCATTTCCTTCGGCTGAAGGCCTAAGTGGCTGTGTCTGGTTGGCCGTCTACATTACAGCCGCTTTGCCTTAGCTGCCAGTGAGGCTGAGAAAGCATGCTTCTGCCTGCACGGAAGCCTGAGGAGCAAGTCTGGGAGGCCCTGACTCATAAGATAGGGAATTCCCAAACACAGGAAGAATGTTTAGAAGTACTGGCTACCAAACTGAATGGAAAAAGTCACTTCTCCAAGTGTGGTACTTTGCATCTGCATCTGCATCATAATATCTCAGGGTGCTGATGAAAAATGAAGATTTCTGGGCAGTGCCTCCAAATCTTATGAATTAGAATCTCGGGCACATCAGCAATCTACATTTTCCATAGTCTCCTCAGGTGATTGTGATGAATGATACAGAGTGAGAATCCTTACACAGTTTATATTTTCAAATGTACTTTGAATAATTATATTTGACTTATTTTTAGAATTGAATAAGAAAAACTATAACTGCTACCTCATTCAGAAATCAAAAATTTCTGTAATTCTATATAGAAAAGACATCTGCTGTGGACAAGAGACATAATAAATGTCTGCTATCCTTTCCACAGAAGGAACAACAAGGGAGGAAAAAAGACAGTGTTATATGTGTTTAGGAACATGGACTCTGAAGCTGGATTGCTTGAATTTGAATATACTTGATCTCAATAAACATCCCCCAACTTAGTTGCTTAAAACAACATTATCCTGTAATTTCTGTAGGTCAGGAATTAAGAATAGGCTTAGTTGCGTGGCTCAAGCTCTTGCAGGAGGTTCTAGTCAACCTGTTGCCTGGGGTTATAGCCTAGTGTGAAAGCATGACCGGAGAACACTCTCCCAACATCACGCATGTGGTTGGTGGCAGGAGGCCTCAATTCCTTACTAGCTACTAGCCAGAAATTCACTTCCTCAACAAATGGGCTTCTGACAGTATAGCCACTTGCTTCCCACTGAGCAAGTAATGAGAAAGGGAAGGTGTAGGGGAGACAGACAGAGGGGAAGAGGGAGAGAGAGAGGAAACTTAGAAGCTGAAGTATTTTTGCATAGCCTACTCTTGGCTGTATGATGGGCCACTACTACTGAACAGCCCTCTGGTGTGGGATTACACAAGGCATGAATACCAAGAGGCAGGGATCCATTTTTAAGATTACTTATCACAGCCATCCTTGTGTGAGAAGTTCTTTCCTTTGTGTTCCTTTCAAGTCGTTCCTCAATGTTTATCATAATCATATTTCATCTGTATCAAACTATTGAAGATGGATTAGGGGAGGCAGGAAAAAAACAGGAATTTCATTACACTCCATTCAAGTCATGTCAACGACTCTGTCAAAGGGCCACCCCGTGTCCCTCATGAACTGGACACGTGTGTGCTTCAGAGGCCAGTAGCTACAGTGCCTGTCCTCACAGAGCTGGACAAATAAGTCAGGTCATGCATAATTAAAGCACAGGGCAAAATATAGCAATATAGAATACAGAAGGTGTGTTTTCATAGAAAATGTAGTCAAGAGTCAATTATGTCATTTAATTTTTAATCCGTAAATTAAATGAAGAGGTTAGACTAAGAGGGTCTCAAGATCCTGCTCAGTTTTTGGCTTTCTAAGGACTGTAAGAGAATGGAAGGAAGCCCAGCCTGGTGTCATGATCAGGAAGCTTTCAAAGTGACCAAGGTGGGGTGGGCTGCCTGGGCTTGAAGGAAAAGGGTGGGGGCTGAGGAGGTGAAGTTCATTATGAAGTCTCAGAGGCCAGAATTCACACTTTTATTGCACTTTAGTGAAGAATGACTAAGTGATTTTGAAATTCCTTTTGTCTATTTCAAGATAAAGACTTGGACTAACATTTTTCCTTTTCTTTGAAAATTATACATAACTGTACATTGTTCTAATCTATAAGGTCATGTCTATTTTTTCTTGAGAATGTTACTTTTCTTTTTCTTGAAAATTTGTATTTGTATTACTGGTATCCTAAAAAGTCAATTCATTGTATTTAAAATGCTGGTGTTGTGCTTCTATCAGTGTGTGTAATAGTGGGCACTTCAGCAACATCCTTACAAAATCCAAAAAGTAAAATAAACATCCACCCAACTTGAAAAGTAGGTATGCTGGGTGAGTGAAAACCATGCTTAATTTGTTATTGTTTTCTTCCACTAATCTATTGATATACAATTGTAAATCTTTTTTTAAACCTCTTCTTTCTCACGTTACTATTTCCATGTGTGCAGCTTATTTCTCTGCTTCCTTTTGGAATCGATTTAAAACATGTAGCCCTCTGCAAGTGTGGTCTCTAGATACCTTCTTTGCCGAGGGAGGAAACGAATGGGCTCCAGTCTCTGTTCCCTGTGACAGAGCAGTAGGAATGAAGAATTGTAGGTTCCACCCCAGACCCACTGAGTCAGACTCTGCATTTTTAACAAGATCCCCAGATAGCTAGTATGCACATTGAAGGTGAAAAGCTCTGCTCTAGGACTGTCATTGTGCATGGAGGCTGGCAGATGGACACGGTGAGTTTTGCGGGCTTTTGAAGATCTCCCCTTATCTCTGCTTCCCTGCCTCCCTGACTTCCTCCCTTCTTTGCTCCCTTCCCTTTTCCTCCCTCTTTTTCTCCCCCACCAACCTGCACAGAGTTTATCTTTTTATTTTTCTATGGAAATACTGAAACGATTGAGACTTGTTTTTGTTTTTCCCCATCACTTGGAGCTATTCCCTTTCATCTTTGATTCAGCCAATTTCCTTCAAAGCTAAATATTAAACAGATCGGTCTCCTGACAGCTGACCCCAAATGGGGACATGGTCCTCCCCCGGGGGTTGGAGAGCTGAGCCGACAAAGGTAGAAGAGAGACAGGATGGAGCCAGTTCCTGTCCCCTGGGGAAGCCCCAAAATTGTGTCTCTGCCTTCACATCAGCCAAGTAGCCAATACCCAAACAGCAGATAGCTTCTGGAAGGCATTCTTGTAGAAATTCCTTTTTTTGCCAGAGGGTGAAAGGGTTGTAATTGATTTTGTCTGCCTCTCAGATGGACTTAGAGAGACACAAAGGTCTGAACTCTAATAGAAAGGTAACATTTTTAGATACGGAGCAAACTGGAGCAAACATTTCTATGTGGCCACGAGATCTAGTTTTGTATATTAGTTTTTTCCCCCCACCAGCTTGTCATTCTATTTAGTAAAGTAGGAAGAGTAAAGTTTATTAAGTTAGCCATCTTCTAAAAACCTAATTGTTTCAAAACCCACAGATTAATAATAATAATAATAAAGCTAATCTTCCCAAAGGCTTCCAGACATTGGTGGCCACCTCTCACTGAAGAGCACAGCCCTGACCCCTGCCCAAGAGAACCCACGCCGGGCTCTCCTTACTGCGCCTGGAGCGTGTGCCTAAGCACAGTGCGCTGTTGGCCTCACACCTGATGCGCTGAATGTCAATATAGGAAGATATGGAAGAGAAGAGATAGACAGAGAAAACAGAAATGACAAAACACCCCTTTGCCTTACCATTTCACTCTGAAATGAGAGAGAGCTGATAGGGCTCCATAATGTTGCCTAATCACTGAAATGCCAGTGTCAGAAAAGAGCTGATAATTGTTTTAGACACAGAAAAGCCAACCAACCTCCTAGTCATTGTGAATGAACAAAGCTGAGAGAGAGGGAGAGGCAGAGAAACATCGGTTGGCCGCCTCCTGCACGCCCCCTACTGGGGATCGAGCCCACAACCTGGGCATGTGCCCTGACCAGGAATTGAACTGGTGACCTCGCTGTACATGTGATGATGCCCAACCACTGACCCACATGGGCCAGGGAAATTATCAAAGTTTCTGAGAGAAAAAAAGCACAGGAGCCAGAAAGGCTTCCCATAAGCCTGAATAGAAAAACCTGGCAGGAATGCATTTGCCTGCAAAAGTAATGTGGAAAACCTATGAATTTTGTTTCACAAACTGTTTTAGGCCCTGTGAATTCACCTCATCCCTCCTCTCTAATTATTATGAGTTTGAGTGTTTTTATGTAATTTTTGAAAATGAAAAATAATGGGCTTATATTTATGAGATTTTACTCATTTCATGAGTCACTGGAAATAAGAGGTGAAAAAGTGAGTTTATTTCCTCTCAAACCTGAGTTCAAACAAATAAAAGCCTAGGCATTCTTAAAATGTTTGTAACATAAAGTAGAATCTAAGGCTATACTGGTTTTGTTATTATATTTTTATTTGTTTTTTTATATTTTTTATTGATTTCAGAGAGGAAAAGAGAGGAAGAGAGAGAGAGAGAGAGAGAGAGAGAGAGAGAGAGAGAGAGAGAGAGAGAGAGAAACATCAATGATGAGAATCATTGAATGGCTGTCTCCTGCACACCCCCTACTGGGAACTGAGCCCACAACCTGGGCATGTGCCCTGACCAGGAATCAAACCATGACCGCCTAGTTTGTAGGTCAATTTCAACCACTGAGTTACACTGGCCAGACTATTTTTTTTTTTTTAATTTAAGGTGTACCATAGGGTTTTGTGCACACTGTGACACTTAATATCATTAATACATATTTAATAAAATACCTTTTCTAAATGGTTGTAGAGAATAAAATTCATAATTGTGTTTTCATTTGTGAGGCAAAGTTACTGATACTCAAAAAAATGCCCTGAGTGAAAGTTATAAACCAAGATTATAAGAAAAATTCTAGCCCAAGATGGGAAGTTTTAAAACAGAGGGCATACTATTTCTTATTCTTTGGAGGGAGAGAAAGGAAGAGAGAGGGAGAGAGAGATATTAACCTCAATCAGAGTTCCAATTTGTATCCTTTTGTTTTTCTACATCATCTTCATATATCTTTCTGTAATTTACATATTCTTGTAATGGACTTAGAATCTTTCCCAAACAAGGAAGAATAAATATTTGTTATTTTGATAGTTGTCTGCTCAAAATTAATTTTTACATTTTTAAACCTATAGTTATTCTTAAGTTCAGTTACCAATGGGTTTGTAACTATTGTTAAATAAGCAAGGGCTCCTCCTAGTGATATTGCTAAATCAATGCAGTGTCCTAATTCCAGGTTCATGTGTTTTATTTGTGTGTAATCGGTTATTAGTCTTACTAAAAACAAACTGAGAATCTGTTGAATTTTCTGAGATCAATAATGTATATGTGGATTTTTCTAAAACTGCAGTAACTTCCTCAGGCCACTAGGGGCCATTTGACTAAATTACAGTTGTTTCCCTTTATCTGTGATTTCGCTTTCTAAGGTCTCAGTTACCAGTAGTCAATCATGGTCCAAAAATATTAAATTTACCCACCCACTGACATTGTCTGCTGCTGACATCCAACCATCAACGTCGTCATGACACAATGATAAGGATCAGCCAAAGTAGATGATCCTGCTTGTGACATCTTGTCAGCAGGTCAATAGTAGCCTAAAGCTGTGCCACAGTGCCTACGGAAGTCTCCTCACTTTATCTCCTCACATAGGCATTTTAACCTCTCACATCATCACAAGAAAAAGAAGGGTGAATATAGGACAATACGAATTTGAAAGAGATGACATAACTTTTGTTACAATATGTTATAAATAATTACTTCATTTTATTATTAATTACTAGAGGCCCAGTGCACGGATTCGTGCACAGGTGGGGTCCCTTGGCTGGCCTGAATCCTCTTGCAATCCAGGACCCCTTGGGGGATGTTGGACTGCTGGTTTCAGCCCGATCCCCGCAGGCCAAGCCGAGGGATCCCTTGGTGCATGAATCTGTGCACCGGGCCTCTAGCATGCATATCTTTTGTTAATCTTTTCCTGCCCTCCCCACTCCCCCCTTTCCTCTGAGATTCATCAGTCTGTTCCATGTTTCCATGCCTGTGTGTTGAGCATCTGTCCCCTGGTGGTCAGCATGTGTCATAGCTATCGGTTGAACAATCGGTTGGTCGCTTAGGCTTTTATATATATACTAGAGGCCTGGTGCACAAAAATTTCTGCACTCGGGAGGGAGGGGGAGGTCTCTCAGCCCGGCCTGTGCCCTCTCGCAGTCTGGGACCCCTCGGGAGATAACGACCTGCTGGCTTAGGCCTGCTCCTGGGTGGCAGAGGGCAGGCCTAATCCCTAGGTGCAGCCCCTGGTTGGGCTCAGAGCAGGGCCAATTGGGGAGTTGGGGCGCCGCCCCCTGTCATGCACAGAGCAGGGCGGATTGGGAGGTTGCGATGCCACCCTCAGTCACGCTCAGGATAGGGCCGATTGGGGGGTTGGGGCACCGCTCCCTGTCACACTCAAGGCAGGGTCGATGGGAAAGTTGCGGCACCACCCCCTGTGGCGCACAGAGCAGGGCCGATCAGGGGGTTGGGGAGCTCCCCCCTGTCACTCACAGAGTAGGTCTGATAGGGGAGTTGGGGCACCGCCCCCTGTCACACACAGAGCAGGGCGGATCAGGGGGTTGGGGCACTGCCCTCTATCACCCACAGAGCAGGGCCTATCAGAGGGTTGGGGCACCACCACTGTCACACTCAGGGCAGGGCCAATGGGGAGGTTATGGCTCTACCCCATCACATACAGAGCAGGGCCCGTGGGGTGGGGGGGTTGGGGCACCACACCTTGTCACACACAGAGCCGCAAGGCAATCAGGGGGTTGGGGAGCTCCCTCCTATCAGGCACAGAGCAGGGCTGATCAGGGGGTTGGGGCACCTTCCCCTGTCACAAACAAAGCAGGGAAGATAGGGAGGTTGTGGCCCCACCCCCTGTCACACACAGAACTGCAGGGCGATCAGGGGGTTTGGGCGCTGCCCCCTGTCACGCTGATTCCGGTGCCGGGAGGCATATTACCCTTTTACTATATAGGATAGAGGCCTGGTGCACAGGTGGGGGCCGGCTGGTTTGCCCTGAAGGGTGTCCTGGATCAGGGTGCGGGTCCCCACTGGGGTGCCTGGCCAGCCTGAATGAGGGGATGATGGGTGTTTGCAGCTGGTCACACACCCTTCAGGGTGGGGGTCCCCACTGGGGTGCCTGGCCAGTCTGGGTGAGGGGCTGAGGACTGTTTTCAGGCTGGGACTGAAGCTCCCAACTGCTCCTTTTTTTCTTTTTTCTTTTTTTATTCTGGGCCAGCTTTAGCTCTGAGGCTCCAGCTCTTAGGCATCTGCTGCTGAAAGCAGGTATCTGGTTTGTTTCCGTTCTATAATCGAAACTCTGTATCAATTCCAGCTCTGAGATCCCGGCTCGCTGAAAGCTGGTTTCTGGGGTTTTGTTTAGCTTCTATATTTGTTACAATGTTTTTTAAACTGCAGGCTCAGAGGCCGGCAAGGCAGGAGGGGAAGGTTGGTTTCCTTCGTCACTGAAGCAAGCAAGCCTCAGGTTACTTTCAAGCTGCCTGGCTGCCGGCCACCATCTTGGCAGGCAGTTAATCTGCATATCTTGCTGATTAGCCAATGGGAAGGGTAGCGGTCATACGCCAATTACCATGTTTCTCTTTTATTAGATAGGATAGACTAGAGGCCGTGCAAAACATTCATGCACTGGGGGGGGGGGGGGTGTCCCTCAGCCTGGCCTGCACCCTCTCGCAGTCTGGGACCCCTCGGGGGATAGCCACCTGCCACAGAGGTGAGAGAGGCTCCTGCCACCGCTGCTGCACTTGCCAGCTGTGAGCTGGCTTCCAGCTGAACGGCACTCCCCCTGTGGGAATGCACTGACCACCAGGGGACAGCTCCTACATTGAGCATCTGCCCCTGGTGGTCAATGTGTGGCATAGCGACCAGTCAGTCTATTTGCATATTAGCCTTTTATTATATAGGATTATTGTTAATCTCTTACTCTGCCTAATTTATAAATTAAATTTTATCATAGGTCTATATATATAGACAGAAACATAGTATATAAAAAGGTTGAGTACAATTGGAAGGTTCAGGCATCCACCTGGGGTCTTGGAAGGTATCCCTCATGGATAAGGGGGCAGTAGTATTTGTCCCAGTTCAACTGGGCCAAAACATGACCTGCTTTCACTCCACATTCCTAGGGGTAGAATCAAACTCATTATATTCAATAATTTAGTGTTTTTATAATTGTATAGCTATTCAAAATCTCTTTAAAAGGAAAAAATGTGAACTCCCTTAATATTGACATTGGAACCAATTATGGTACAATGGTGATGCATGAACAAAAAGATCACTCTGGTTTATTTATCTTTGTCAGCAAAAGTGGGGTAGAATAAAAGTTAGAAAGCTGATGTCCCTTTTACTATTATCTGGTTTAGTCAGCTTCTGTTTTCCTATTCCTTACCCTAACAAGGAAATGTAGCTAATATATATTACTACCGTCCACCCCCCACTACACCCTCTGTCCAATATCACCCTTAATTCTTTGTGTAAGATGAGAAGGATTGCACCAGTTGCTCAGGGAAAAGAAGTGCTCTTTCCGTTTCTTTTCCCTGCCGTGTTTATTTATTAAGCCGTTCCATTCCAGGCTGGGCAAACCAAGCACCCTGTCTTTTTTTAAAAGTAATTAGCAGACTGCATAAGACATCATTTTCTTGGTTTTACCCATGAACCAGAAAAAAACTGTTGGACATAACCAGGTAACTCCATGCCCTGGAGACCGAGATGCTTGGGATGGAGCAGGACCAAGGCTCTGCTGACAGCAGGAAGGCCTCTCCTTTCTTTTGATGAGGTTACAAGATGGTTCATCTGTTAACTTGTGGAAATAGCTTTGAAGGAAAGCAGTGCAAGCTGGTTTGTTGTAATTGGATTTAAGTACTGTTGAATATAATGTAAAAGTGACGCATCCTCCTAATAATTAAAGTTGTCATCTCCAGGTTTTATTCAAAGTTTCAGTCGTGCTTGAACTCGCAGATTTGCCTGAAAGCTTAGATGCTTCATCTCAAAAGGCCGTGGGAGTGTAACAGGGAAGCCAGCAGCAGGTTGGAATTTTCCTCCATAAAGTGCTGTGTTCTCAAAATGCAATCCTGGTCACCCACACAGCCTGCTCCTGCCACATAGGGGATTGCCAAAGAAAGGATTTCAGGGTGGGTGGGCAACTCCCCTTCTTCTAATGCATGTTGTGTTGGGGTGTCAGGGTGTGGACTGAATTTCCCAGGTTGGAGGCTTTATGGTTTCATCTCCCTTATTGTGCTGTGGAATTGGGGAAATCAAATTTGAGCTTTAGGATGTGGACAGGAGGCAGGAGTTTTGCCTGTAATTACAACAAAGGCTGAACTCACAGGGCCTGGCAAGGAAACAAAGTGGCCACAATTGGCTTGGGCCTGGAGCCAGCGCTGCTGCAGAGCAGGAGCCCAGTGGAGGCCTCCCCGCAGGGCCACTGCCGCTCAGCCTATGCTTGGATAACACACAGGCTCTTTGCTGCTTCTCCTGAATCATAGCAACAAGCAGTTTGGGCCAAGATGGAATAAATGAAGTCGAGGTTAAAGACAATTTTAAGAGAGATATGAATTAGTGAATTGGAGAGGTGATTTTGTCCTTCCCATTCTCTTTATTTTCAAAGTATCGTCTCATTCTCCTTTCAGTAGTGGGGCCAGGGTGGCTGGTGGAGCAGCTCAGACCTCCAGAAGGACCTCGGGGGCAGAAGTGCGGTGAAACTCTGGAGCCAGTGGGGTGAATCCTGGGTGCCAAGGGGGGCTATCTATAGGCTTTTTCATTAATATTGAGACGGAGCCCAGGGCTTGTACTTACTGCAGCCCATAATATTTCTGGAAAGCTGAAAGTAAAAAACAAGGACACTCACAGAGCCCATAGGTTCCCAGGTTAGTTCTTCACACTTCCTCTCGCCCCCTCCACACACACACACACACACACACACACACACACACACACACACACTCCTACCCCATGGAGCTCAACCTCTGAGATCACCGTAAACTGCCCCGGGCAAGAACATCAATTCATTTGTCTCTTGAGACACTCTCTGGTATGTTTATGAAATGAGCACTGGAGACTCCAATTTCACAATCAACAATGTACCCAAATATAGAAAAAGTTTTGTTCCAAGATAATTTTGTCTTTAAACAGCAAGATCAACAAAGGATGCCTTCAGGGAACTGGTGGTCCTGCACTCAAGTCTATGCGACTCTGAACTGCCTCTCAGGAAAAGGAGAAGGATGTGCCTCCAACACAGATCTGTTTCCATCACCTCGTGCTGACCAACAGTAGGGATGAAGCCCTGAACAGTAAAGTGTAACTTAAACCAGTAGGACCCTAGCACTTGGGGTTAGGTGACACTATTTGATGGACTCCGTAGTTTAATGAAGTCCATTAACTAGTGTCAGGGTAAGGCAAGGCCCGTGGTCTAACTGGTTGGAAAGCTTTTGATGAAACCCAGAGTGCTGGTTGTCAAGCCTCTCTCCCTCTAAAATTTTTAAACCCTGGATAATTCCCTGGAAATGTAATCTGGGTGTTTTTGACTCATGTATATGTAAGCTCATCCCCATTGCTATTTTCAAAAGGCATTTGATGGAAATTCAGAGTGAGCTTTTTATCTTTATTTTATCAAGGACTCCAGTACATTAGATTCACAATAGTCAACATGGGTTGATGCAAAGTCTGACTACTTCTGTCTTAATGTTTGTTTGCTTTTTTCTTACTGGCCTTGATAGATTTCCTAAGACAAGAAATTTACTATGCTGTCTTCAGAGTAGAGTATCCACTCTTTGAGCTCGGAAATTGGGATCCCATCAGTAAGCAGTGAGGTAACATAGAGTTTCCATCATTTTCTGTTTAGGAAGTAAAAAAAAAAAAAAAAAAAAAAAGTATCAGTTCCCAGGTTCTTGCTGTGTTATAGGAAGCACTTTCCATTCCAGCTGGTAGACAGAGAGACAGCTTGGCCTTGCTGTTATATCAGTGACTAATGGTCCCAAGCCACAAACCCAATTCATTCAGTACACATAGGGTTTTGGAGTCATAAAGACTTGGATTTGAAAATTCTGTCCCCTCCATGATTCCCAACTAGATGTCTGACCTGGGTGAGTTATTGAAACTCTCCAAACCTCAACTTCTTTACTTTTCAAGTGGAGGTAATAATCTCTAACTTGTAGCTTTTAGCTAATATTTATGGAGTGCTAACAATGTGCCAGATATTGTGCTAAAAAACTTTATACACATTATTTTATTCTACCCTGACAATTTCCTTATTCTAGAAAGGGGAGAATTGGAATTTAAGAGTGTTCATAGAGCTGGGACACAAACACAGTGCTTTCTTACTCCAGGGTTCTCATCCTATTACTGTGAGTACTAAATTAAATGAAAGATGGCTAGGGTAGGAACCATACTACAAAGCAAAGAGAACCAGCATTTACTAAGAACTGACCTACTGTGTGCCATACCCTCTACATGCTTTATTTTTCAAAGCTGTCATCTTGCTTGTGTGCACAGAGCTTTTGTGGGATTTGTTTGAACATTTTAGTAAAGGATCCCAGATACTTGTATATCTCTGACTAAAGAAACACCCTCCAATTTCCCTGGAGAAGGTTGTCCTCTTCCATCCAGCACACCGCTTTAAGAAGGATGCATATAGAATGTTGAGTAAAAGGCAATCAATCTTTGAAATCACTGGAGCCAAAGATGTCATACTGACACCACACTCTTCCCAAAGGGATTTAGCAATGCTCCAGTGCAGCACCAATATTAGTCTTGAAAATGCAGAAGGAGGAAGATTTTACTGTTGAATGATTTATTTGTTCTAATGACAGATTTCTAAAGTTTTAAAAAAATTTAGCAGTTGGCTCTATTCAAAATGGTTGAAAGTAAGAGATTCTCTGTCTCCTGAAAGATTCCAGAATCCTACATGGTCTGTATTCACCCATCCTGATTCAGTTTCAAGCCCTCCCCCCCTTTTTTTTCTGATGGAGAGGAAATGTAGCTCTCTGTAGAGATATGTGTTCCAAAAGTCCCCTGACTACACTGATTTGAAAAAGAAACATGTTTGCAAGATTCAGCTGAGATGCTGAGATAAGAATGGACAGTGTGGTTACATGGGATAAAAATAGAAATAAAAGTGCTTATGAAAGTAGAATGCTTTTTTTAAGTAGTTGATTCATACAATAGATAAGCCCCACAGCCATATTTATATTATAGACATCATAAAACTTAGCTTCCTAAAAGATGGTAGTTTCCAGCTAGCTGAAATCTACTGAAGCATATACTATTCTTTTTATTTTAGGAAGAAAACAAATACATGACTAAAAAGATAAAATGATTGGAATTTCCTTTGCTGCTCCCCCAAAAGCATAATTAAACATGGTATTGACCTCCTAGTACAATCTTATTAACATTCTTGCTTGATATGAATCATAATAATGTCAATAGTAACTTCCATTCATTGAGTGCTTATTCTGTGCCAGGAGCTGTGCTGGCCCCTTGGCATAAATGATTTCATTTAATTTTCTAAGTAATCCTATTGAGAAATTGAGAGTAAGATTTTAAATGATTCTTCTAAAGCTGCATACACAATGTGTATATTTGAATTCCTTATCTCGTTGATTCCAATATTCACTCTAATCCACACCTCCTCCTTCTAAAATGGCAATCTCTCTATATAAAAGGCTGATATACTAAGTGTCCCTCCTACTGTCTGACTGGTTGCTATGATGCACACTGACCACCAGGGGGCAGATCTCAACTCAGGAGCTGCCAAGCTGCACTGACTTGGCAGCAGCGGTTCTCAGGTGACGCACTCCAAAACCAGAGAGGAGGGAGCCTGATTCCTCGAGGGGCCACGCAATTACAACTTGGGCCATTGGTTATGTTGTTGCTGGGGCACTGTTGGCCCGAATCTGATTTACTCCACACTTGCACTTGCGTTTCATACCCTGTAAGACAGCAACTTTGCAGAGTGCCCTCTTGTACTCGGGGATCCCTCGGGGCATGTTGGAAAGCCGGTTTTGGCCCGATCCCTGCAGGCTAGGCGGAGAGACCCCACCTGCTGGAGGGACCCTGCTCATTTTGCAGATGCCCTTCAAGCCACGGTGCCACCCCAGCTGCAGCTGGCCCAGGAGGGACTGCGGGAAGTTTACAGGGCGTGTCTGGCATATCTCATCCAGTCCCACCCTACTGGCCACCTTCTAATTAATTTCCTTTCAATGTGCAAGAATCCATGCCCTGGTCACTAGTTATATATAAAGGGAAGGATTCCCTGGCATGTGTGTCTCAGTGGTTAGAGCATTGGCCTGCCCACCAAAGGGTCTAAGGTTCAATTCCCTGGTTAAAGACATGTAACTGAGTTGCAGGTTTGATACCCAGTCCTGGTCAGGGGTGTGCAGGAGGCAACTAATTGATGTGTCTCCCTCTCTCACATCGATGTCTCTCTCTCTCTCTCTCTCTCTCTCTCTCTCTCTCTCTCTCTCTCTCTTTCTCTCTCCTTCCCTCCCTCCTTTACACTCTCTCTAAAAGCAATGGGGGCCGGGATATCCTCAGGTGAAGATTAATATCCTAGGATGAGGAAAGGGTAACTGGGGATGAAGGGGATGGGGATTGGCATCTGCCTAGTACCTGCTCTATATCAGGAACTTTACATGTTTTTGAATACCCAAGTGTATATAATGTTTATAATAAGTATGTGAACTGGTATTTAACTCCAGGTAAATCTGCTTCCATGGTTCACACACGTTCCTTCTTCAGGATTTGCTGCCTAATGCTCTTAAAATTGAATTACCTTATGTGAATTTTCTTAAAAATTGAAATATATATTAAAGGTATATTTAGGAACCACCTAAACCTGAATCTAACTAAAGCAATATTGGGAATTAAACTTTACATATTGATATTCTGGTTATCTATGGCTACATAAAAATTACCCCAAAATGTAGTGTATTTAAGATAACAATTTACTAATGTATATTCATGATTCTGTGGGTCAGAAATCAGGCAGGAAACAGTAGCTGAATCCTGCCGTGGTAGGGTCTCCTCTCCTATGCAAAGAGGTCATCAAAATATTTTCATGCAGATGACACTTCTTTCCTAAAATTTTGTTGTTACCTTTTATAAAACAACAGTGGTGTTTCCCCCCTCTTACTACACCAGAATTAAACACAAGTCAATCTGAGTCTCTGTAGCCTATGAGCTTTTCTCTCTCTTCTGCTGCTGCCTTTGAAAATTGGAGCAAAGGCCTGGGGGACACAACAAAGGCACCAGGGCAGGGCAGGCAGGACAGGGCAGTGCTCATATGAGCTAGCCTTTCAGTTTAGTTTCAATGAATACTTTTAAAATTAAAAATTCATTTAGCAAATAAATATGCTCCACATAACAGATATTTAATAAATATATGGCATAAAGAGTGAATAGATAAGTGCTAATGACTAAGGAGCTATAATGCTGAATGGTAGAGAAAGCTTCAGTACTTGGTTTCACAGTTTGACACCTAACAAGCAAAATAATGAGTGAAAGTCAATAAGGGAAAACATGGAGCTGCATTGGAACACACCAAGCACAGCTAATGGAGGGCAAGAATAAAGGATCATGGCCATAGAATGAGGTTGGAAAAAAAGATGAAAAGTCTTCAGAAATTAGTATTGGTTGGATATTTTAGAAGTTTAATAAATACTTGAAAGAATAAATGGTTTAATAAAGCTTTCAATAATTTTCAAAATGTGAAGTTTGGGAAGTCAGTGCAGTAGAGGATTACCTAAAGAACTAGAAGAATGCTTGTTCTTGGAATTTTGACAAAGAAATGTTAAAATACCTCAACTCTGAATGAAGATAGAACCTCCCAAGGAGAAAAACAATGGACACATTTAAATATATGTGCAGTGAAAAGCCAACACATTCCTCTTTTTATGAATTCATTTGTTCCTTAGAGCTCAGTCCTTGTGTAACACTGCTGTGTTAACTTTTGCTGAGTGATTTGTTACAAAAGATGAGAGGGTCATGGAAATTGTGTAAAACCACTCCCCATCTTTAGCTATCTCAATTACAGTCCTCACTTACACTGACTACACAGTGTGGGCTGATAATGTGGAAAAGAAGCTTTCCCACAACACCAATTCAGTTAAATTTGGAGGACCCAGTCTCTTCCCCTCCAGGGCGCAGTCTGAGCCGACTGGAAAGCATCCGGGTTCCCAGTTATCTGCGCATCACTGCTGGGGAGCAATGAGGGGTCTTCTATGACACAGCACTGCTAAGCTCACCAAACTCTTCCAACCACTCATACATTTAGCACGTCCTTTTTCTATGTCAACAAATCCTGGATTATGTTTTTCATTATTTCACTACATTCTTAAGAGCAAAGGCAATCCAACAAAGAATAATTCCAATGAAAAGCTATAACAATACAAGAAAAAAGTATTTCCATATCAAATTAAACACATTTGGGTGACCCATGTTTTATGATATACTATTGCAACTACTTTTGTGTACCTTTACTTTAGGATTCTTAGTCTTTTCAGAATTTGTAAAATACACCAATTCAGAAAGCTGAATGACATTATTTATTGCCATTTTTTTAAAATTCAAAGCAAATGAAAATCAATCCATATATATGTAAAAAGTAATGTTAAGGATGTTTTATCTTGTGGGAAGTTTAAATCTAGAATATATGCTGTCTGGTGCATTGAGATGATTTTAAGAACATGCTGATCTCATTAGTCCCATCCCCACTGGTGGAAGTGCTTTACTTTCTTTTGATGTACGTTTAGTATTGTGCTCCCAAATTTCATTGAGGATTTAAAAAACAAAAACAAAAAACAACACACACCTTTTAAAAAAAATCCATTGTAAAATATATAAGGGCCAAGTGGATAAACACCCTCTTAAAATTTAGTAACAGGAAAAGCAAGTATCTTCTGAGGCAGTAAAATGGCCCCTTTCATCAGATGCTGAAAACAACGTAACCATTGTGTTTCCTGGTTCCCACAATTGCCAGGAAGCTCAGAATTACACTGACTGTTGCAGTAACTATTTTAAATCGTCCCTTTTATATGCTTGCTGATTTTCTATGTTAACCACCTTATTGTGAGTGCACATTTTTT
This sequence comes from Myotis nattereri, assembly GCF_964212035.1. Classification (NCBI taxonomy): domain Eukaryota; kingdom Metazoa; phylum Chordata; class Mammalia; order Chiroptera; family Vespertilionidae; genus Myotis; species Myotis nattereri. The sequence continues at coordinate 97,718,666 of NC_138075.1, forward strand.
TGAAACCTGCCTAAAATATTTTCTGGGAGAGTGCAATTTATTTTTAAAAAACAAAAAAGACAAAACAAAATTCTAATCGCAATGAGATCTATAGGTTATGTCAGATAAAAGTCCAGAGGCCAATCACAAACTATGAGTCACTTGGGGAAATAATCTCCGTATATTCCTTATGTCCTTGTGCGTAAAAACACCAAATAGAGAAAAGTAGAAAGGTCATTTGAACTTTGACTTCTTGATGAAAATCCACCTTCTGATTTGATTCACTGCTGAGCTTGTTCACTATGAAGAGGAGAAAAACATCAGCTAAGTCTCTTTTTTTTAAAGAGATTTCCAAGTGACAGTAGAGCAGAGTACTTTGCCCCAGGCTAGTTCCTGGTATGGATCTTTGCCTTGATATATGTGGTTCTGAGTTCTGAGCAAAGAGCTTATTTAAGCACCTTTACCAAGAGATGCTGGTTGTAGCTGCCTCTGGCAAGGTATAAAATATCGTCCAGTCTGACTTTCTGGTAATGATATTAGTACTCTAATATCTGATATTACAAATTCCAGAGAGCTGGAAAAATACAGTTAAAGAAAGCCAACCAAATTGCTCTAAAGCTTTAAAAATAAACATTTGGGATTCAATTATGGGTAAAGTCCTGGGAAAGAGGAGAAGAATTTGCAAAAGCATTTAAATTAAACCAGTTTGCCCACCTTCTTAGAACAGTGGTACATATTGGTAGGGTTCTTAAGCCCCTTGTAATTTGTGACAAGCTTAATAACTTTTAAAAAAGCCTTATGAATTGTAATTAGAATTTGATGCTGAAGCCCAACACTTCCTTTAAAAATACTAATATATATATATATATATATATATATATATATAGTCAGTGAATCATTCTGTATAACAAAAAAAGCCTGGGCAAAAACTAAGGAAGATCACACAGGAATTTGTGGAATTAGTAACCAATCAGAAGGCCTCAGATAAAAATAGCTTGAATTTGTTGTGACTTAGAGAACATTCTGGAAATTTAATGAACCTGAAGCAAAGTTATTTGAAATCTTAGTAATAAGTAAAACGGTTAAATTCCACTCATTCCTGCATCAGCACAGAGCTGATAGCTTGGCCTTATCTAGAAACACAACACACACACACACACACACACACACACACACACACACACAAATATGGAAGTCCCTGATGCCTATCTGCCACCCACAGAGGGGTGCCAGTGAGAGAAGGGGCAAGTCTCCTAAGTGCCTTATCTTTTACAATGTGTGCTTTTTACCAAATCTGTCATCTTTTACTTCTATCCAAACTGGAAATTAAGGAGCAGGGCCTCTCAGGTGGCAGGACTGCTGATGTTGACAATCCTATATAATAAAGAGCTAATATGTTAACTAGGCCAGAGGGCAGAACGACCTTCCAGAACGACCAGTGGACGGGGGGAGGGGCCTTTAGGCAGCCAGGGCTGCTGCAAGGGCCTAGCTCCTTGCACAAAATTCATGCATTGGGCCTCTAGTAAAAATATAAATAAAATAAAAAACAGGAACAAACAAACAAAAAAACAAATTAAAACAAGCTCTTTTTTCCCTTTTTTGTGTATTTTTAAAAAATTCTTTATTGTTGCCCTAGCTGGTTTGGCTCAGTGGATAGAGCGTCGGCCTGCAGACTGAAAGGTCCCAGGTTCGATTCCGGTCAAGGGCATGTACCTGGGTTGTGGGCACATCTCCAGTAGGAGATGTTCAGGAGGCAGCTGATCGATGTTTCTCTTTCATCAATATTTCTAACTCTCTATCCCTCTCTCTTCCTCTCTGTAAAAAATCAATAAAATATATGAAAAAAATTCTTTATTGTTGAAAGTATTACATATGTTTCCTTTTCCCCCATTGACCTCTCCCAGACTGCTCTGGCCCCCAGCACAGGCCCTCACTCCCCTACTGTCTGTGCCCATTGGTCATGCTTACATGCATGCATATCAGTCCTTTGGTAAAACAAGCTCTTGAAATGCATAGCTCCCCTAAACCCTCTCTAAATTGACAACAGACTTCTTAATTTAAAGGTAACTTTCCGGAGTTTTGAGTTTCTTCTAAAAATTCTAAATAGATATTAATATATAGATATACTTTTTAAATAAAACATTTGGCCTACAGTAAAGAATATTTAAATACCGGATGGGGTAAAAGTAGGTTTACAGTTGTTTGTACGAGAAATAATACAATAATTAATAAATAATAATGTGAGAATAAACTGTGTTTCAGTTACTTATTACTATATAGAAACAAAGTAATTCTCAAACACAACTGCATCCTTTTATAATACTAAATCAATGTCATAACCACAAGAGCACCATCGCTTGGCCATGTTCTTATTGGGATCCATAGCCATGATTTCTCTTTGCTATTAGAAAAGTGGTAGGATGCTTGTAACCTGGCCCAGGAGTGAGAGGAACGCTGCGTTATGTGCCTCCAAGCGCGTTTAATTTGACTGCCTGTTCTTCTGCTTGTCCATCCCTCTTCCCCCAGACCAGTTACTTTCTCAGACAGAGGAGCTGGGAAGAACAGCACATTACCAGGTACTAGTTTGTATCAGTGCATTTAATAGTAGTAAATGCTAAATCTGCCTCTTTTTTCTTTGGTGGTCCCTTCCGCTTCCCTCCACAGTGGTGTGAACCACAGCACACACCCTCACGGTAGAAGTGCCGACAAAAGTGCAATTCCTTTCATTATAAACAGAGGCATAACGTGCTAACAAACACATGCCTTACTGTTTGTCTTGAACATTACGTTCCATTGGCTTTGAGGTGGCATGGTTTTCCTGGGACTGACAGCTTTTAACATTGCCGCCAGGGTCCCGGGGTATGCAGCCTGTGCGGGGGGCACAGGGCGGAGGGCGCCAGGGCAGCAGGACCTGTGGGTGCACGGTCTCCGTCAGCACGTTCAGCACAGTAAACGCCAGCACAAATGTATGTGATGGCAAATTCACAAATGTCAAGGCATAGCCAGCATTTTCTGTGCTAGAAACCCGGAGTGCGTGGCCCTTTCCCCTCCCCCTCCAGGCTCTCTCTCTGGGCTTCTGCACCCTTCCCTGTGCCCAGGGAAGCTGCTGTCTTCAGGCGGCATGGGCTGGGGCAAGGATTACTTTGGGACTTCCACTTGGTTTCAGTCAGTACAGTCCCTCAGAGCAGATCAGAGGGGCCGCACTCCTCAGCAAAAGCCACAGCGCCTACTCCGTGCCTCCATGGCTTTTGTTGGCTTCTATAACCTCCTCTGTCCTTGCTTTAGCTTACAGGTGGCAATGACTTCCCACTGCTGCCAGCCTCAGGGGTGCTTCCTTGCCTCTTATTGGTTTCTCTGCCCACAGCTTTATATAACTTCTTTTAAACAATTTGCAGTTACCAGTTCTCAGTGTCAACTTTTTCCAGATACATACACGTAGCTGTGTTCATTAGGGGGGTTAGTTGTACTTTAATAGATTGATTAATTAGACCTTTTGTTAATTCTTCTGGTCCTCCCCCCTCAATCCAAAGTCTTATATGTGGACGAAAGGGGCCACATGCTGACCTGACAAGCTCAGGGGAGGCCTGCATGGCAGTCTTACAAACTCAGAGACCTAAAGTAACCACAAAGCATGGTCTGAAATTAAACTTTAACTAAAAGCAGTTATGGTGGATAGTTACATCCTAAGCAAGTATCTTCACTGACAAGGCCAACCTTTATCTGAGTCTATCTGTCTTTTTGCATCTAGAATAACATACCCTTTGAAATGTCTAAGTAACTTGTAACTTCCCTTTTTCTGGACCCTTTGGGACACAATGTAATGTGCTGGGCGCCAGGACAGATACCACAAATTCCCTCATTATCATGTTGTTTCTGCACCCACCTAAGTATGTGCCTATCATTTTACTTTTTATCCAATCCCAGGGGTTTCCCCTGCTTTGCTTGATCCCTCCTCCTTAATCTATCACCAATGGATTTCATGTAACCCACCTAGGTCCCTTTCCTTTGATTGCAATGTATAAATAGAGATGTAACCTGCCATTCTCCAGAGCATTATCTCAATTCGTTGAGGTTCTGCTTCCCGGCATATGTCGACAGTTTGGCTCAAATAAACTCACAAAAATTCTTTACAGGTTTCAATTGTTTTTTTACGTTATCATATGCAACATTGAAATATGAGGGTAATAAATAAAAACTAATAATATCATGCATTGAGTACTTAGGGATTAAATTTTTTGCATATATTATCTCATTTAACTCTAATTATCACTCTAGAACAGCGGTTCTCAACCTGTGGGTCTCGACCCCTTTGGGGGTCGAATGACCCTTTCACAGGGGTCACCTAAGGCCATTGGAAAACACATATATAATTACATATTGTTTTTGTGATTAATCACTATGCTTTAATTATGTTCAATTTGTAACAATGAAATTGGGGGTCACCACAACATGAGGAACTGTATTAAAGGGTCGCGGCATTAGGAAGGTTGAGAACCACTGATCTAGAAGATGAGAATTATCCCAATTTTTCACACAAGAAAATGGGCACAGAAGGATTAAGGAATTTGCCCAAGAGCCCACAGCTAGTCGCCTGTGGGGCACTAGAGCCTGAGTGCTTTACTCATGCAAAATCATCCAGGGAGCTCTGGGCTCAGAGCAGCTGTTCTTAAACCTAGACACCTTCCCTGCTTCTACTCATTTTCCTTTCTACTCTTCAGTCTCATTTCCTTGCTTTCTACTCTTTTACCTCACTCCTCCTTCCATCTCTCCCTTTCCTCTTTTCTCTCTCACAAGCTGGATTATGCAATGCAGAATGCTAAGCGTCTGCCCACGGACTGAAGGGTTGCAGGTTTGATTCCAGTCAAAGACACGTACCTCAGTTGCAGGCTCAGTCCCCAGCCCTGGTTGGGGCGTGTGCTGGATGCAACCAATCGACGTGTCTTTCTCACATCAATACTTTTCTCTGTCTCTACTCCCTTTCACTCTCTCCATTTCTCCAAGTAGTTACCTAACCTAGAAGGCTTGGCATAAAACATTTTTATTTCAAAAACATTGGCTGTGATTTCTGTTCTTGAAGTCAGGCACTACTAAAAAGACACTAAAGCTTCTGTTTCCCACCATACTAGAGTAAAAGAAGCCACTTTGAGATGCTTCCAGGGACAGTTGTGGGTGATAGGCAAGGAATTCTGTCTGATGACAGGAATCCCATAATTTCAAGCTGCAGGATAAATGTAGCTTTCTGTCTGCAGACAGAAAGGAGATGAACTGCATGAGTGAGATCTGGGCCACATTCTCCTGAGGGCGGCTTCCTATCTACACAAGCCTCTGTGAAAAGAATGCAGTGCCTTGAGGTAGACTGATGCAGTGGGGAAGCATACTCAGCTGCCACCACATTCGTTAGAACAGTATGGTTTAGTTGAACATGTAAATTTGAGTATGATCAGTTGCATCATTTTGTTGTTGTTAATCCTTTCCTGAAGATATTTTTTCCATTGATTTTTAGAGAGTGGAAGAGAGAGTGGAGGGGTGGGAGAGAGGGAGAGAGAAAGAAAAACGTCGATGTGAGAGAGACACATTGATTGGTTGCCTCCCACATACACCGCCCCAACTGGAGCTGGAGATCCAACCTGCAACCTAGGTACGTGCCTTTGACTGAGATTCGAACTTGTGACCCTCTGGTGCACAGGTCAATGCTTTAACGACTGAGCACACTGGCCATGGCGGTTAAGTCATTTTAAGAAGAACTTTATCCTTCAGAGAAAAGGATCACACAATGTAGAAATGATTGTCTGTTTTAAACCCTGACCACTGGCCTTCCTTTCCTAGGATGTGTCCTGGGCACAGAGACTGCAGGAGCTGGAGGTAGATGCCAAATCTTGATTCAAAAGGCTTCAGACCACCTTGCAAACCCAATTCAGGGACACGGGAATTCTATCCAGAGGCCAAAAGTGTCTGAAATATCATGGAATTAAAAGAAATGGATCTCTTCTTAATGAAAAACCTAACTCTCTTTAGTTATGAACCAGAAAAGATCTTGCCAATAAGGTTTGATGTGTTTTTATATAGGGGGCTGTGTTTATCCTGACTCTCTTCCTATGTTTGTTTTCTTCCCAGGGCTTCTTACTGTCTGACTGCTGTTCTTCCAGATGACAGGAAAGTGATGTAAGATATTGGTCAGGGAAAAAGAATAGGAGCGGCTTTGAGGTATGAATTCTGCTATCCTTTAGTTAAATCAATTTCATTAGGTCTATCAGAGCATAGCATCTCCTGAGGGTAGAGATCATTCTGTAATTTCATTAAAAATATTTTTAGTCTATAAGAGTATTGCTATGCCAAAATGCAATAGATTCCAAAACTACTTAAATAAAAGAAGATGAGCATATGACTGCATTAAAGTGGAGTTTTTCTGAAGCTCATAAAAGTGTGCCCCTTCCTGCTTTTAGCAAAACCTTTTTATACAAATCACAGTTTTGGAAGTTTGAAAAAAAAATGTATTAAGGAAAATGAGCTGAATTGGGTAAAAGATTAATTTCAGGGACCTGGCTAAGTGGCTCAATTGGTTGGAGCACCATCTGGTACACCTAAAGGTGGTGGGCTCGATTCTGGGTCAAACACATATCTAGGTTGTGGGTTTGATCCCCGGTTGGGGTACATATGGAAGGGAACTGATCAATGTTACTTTCTCTCTAATCAATGTTTCTCTCTGTTTCTCTTTTTCTCTCTCTCTCCCTTCCTCTCTCTCCAAAAAACAAAACAAAAACAATCAAACCACATATCCCCCTGTGAGGATAAAAATAAAGATTAATTTAGCAAAACAAAACAAACAAAAAACCTGAGTGGTTTGATTGATTGGATTTACAACGAATCAGGGTTTAAATATCATATTTTTTGGGGGTCAGTTTAGTCCTACAGATATTTATATAGCTCATCCTGTGTGCAGGAATTGTGCAGGCTGTGGTAGAAAAAAGATGAGGAGGACACAGTTCTTGCCTTCAGGGTGCTTACAGGTTAGTGGCTTCCAACACTTTCAGTTTGCTATTGACAGCTTTCTCACACAGATAAGCATGCATTACTGCCAAGACATGCCTTCATCTTTATACACTACAGGTCATCATTTACCACATAAATGCACATTAAATCAATCGTCCATTCTGAGCTCCAGACTCATATATCTAATGCCGGCTGGACACCTCCACTGGGTTTCAAGGCCTGGAACTGAACTCGCCATTCCCACCCACATATCCCATCTCCCACATCCTGCTGTCACATTAAACAGCATCTCTGCCTTCCAGGGTTCCAGGCAAAGAGCAGTGGACTCCTCTGCTTGCTCTTCCTTCAAAACTTCTGCTTAATGTGACGGGGCGGCCCTTTCACTGTGACCATACTCACCTCCCCTTGGCTGCTGACAGGTCTCGCCCCAACACTACTCACGGCTCAACCAGCAGAGTGATCCTGTTAAGAAGTCTGATCATGACTCACCTGCTCCAGTGACTTCCTTTCTAACTTAAAATAACCAATGTGCTTTCAGTGTCCTTTCAATGAGCTCTCGTTCCCTGCATGTCTGGTCCCCTCACCCCCTCTTGCAGCACGTCCTCTGCCACTCTCCCCCCTTCCTCCCCTGGTCTCCTTGCTGAATCTTGGAAACACTAGCCCACCTAAGAGCCTCCACACTTTCTGTTCCCTCTGTCTAGAATGTTCCTTCCCCTCCCCCACATGCACTTTCTTCTTCTCTCTCTGCTTAAATGCCGCCTCACTAGTCAGACCTTCCCTAACCACCTACGTAAATAGCTGCTCCCAATCACTCGTTTTTTGTTTTTTTTTTAATATATTTTATTGATTTTTTACAGAGAGGAAGGGAGAGAGATAGAGAGTCAGAAACATCGATGAGAGAGACACATCAATCAGCCGCCTCCTGCACATGCCCCACCGGGGATGTGCCCGCAACCCAGGTACATGCCCTTGACCGTAATCGAACCTGGGACCTTTCAGTCCGCAGGCCGACGCTCTATCCACTGAGCCAAACCGGTTTCGGCCCAATCACTCTTATTTGAGTTTCTTTTTCTCCCATAGAGCTTGTAGGGAGATATGCTATGTATTTACTTGTTTATTTGTACATTGTCTCTCCTTCCCCCCATCCCATCCCACCACTTGACTACAAGGTCAGGTCTCTGTTCATTTTGTCCCCTGCTCTGTCCCCTGCACCTAAGCAGTACCTAACATGTAAAATACATTGCCCTGTTCCAAGTCTAAGAAAATGCAGAGTGTGGGCTGACTGTGTTCACACTTCCAGATCTCACAGGTTCTGTTTTAAGTCCATGAGGTGGGTCTGTTTTCTCATCTTTGTTCCTTTCATATCAATGGCATTTTGGATTCTGGTTATTTGAGAGAGACTTTGCCTGGGACTTTATTTTGACAATTAAAATATTACAAAGTCTAGTTAATAACATAATACTTTGTGCCTTCATTTTCCAAACGACTACCCCAAAGTTTATGTAGCTTAAGTGATAAAGCTGAGGTAATCACAAATAATAATTAGGTAATAATGATTTTCCATACAATTAAGACATTGTTAAAATAAGTATTATTAAGGCTGAATATTCTTTCAAGTTCATGATAGTATAGAATCGTAGTTCAGAGCTCAGGCTCTGGAGTCAAATGGCCTTCAAAGCCATCACAAGGAGCAGTGTGATCTCAGATAAACTAACCTACCCACACCTCAGCTTGTTCATTTCTTCAATGGGAATAATAAGAATGGTATTGTGTTATTATGGGGATTAAATAAGGTAATGGATATAAAGTTCTTAGCATAGATCTTAGTTTCCACTTTGTAAATCTTCCTTATTATTTTCTTTGGTTGCCAAGCCACATTAGTTCATGTTTTTGTTTTTTTTGTTTTGTTTTGTTTTTTTTAAATATATTTTATTGATTTTTTACAGAGAGGAAGGGAGAGAGGTAGAGAGCTAAAAACATCGATGAGAGAGAAACATCGATCAGCTGCCTCCTGCACATCTCCTATTGGGGATGTGCCCGCAACCCAGGTACATGCCCTTGACCAGAATCGAACCTGGGACCTTCCAGTCCGCAAGTCGACGCTCTATCCACTGAGCCAAACCGGTTTCGGCAGTTCATGTTTTTAAAACACGGGCTTACCTATCCTTTTCCAAATAGGACCTGGGGTAGTTGTGGCTTACAATAAAAAATAAGGCAACATGACTAAATAGGAATTGGAGGACAACATCAAGGTAAAAGAGGGTGCAAATACACTCACTGAAGACTTGATTGCATTTCAGATTAGACCTTAGACTTGCTGGCCTTCTGGACGCCAGTTTCATAACTCTCTTTGTTGGAAAGGAGAAAGCATACCACAAGCTTCTTAGGAGAGGACACATTTTCCTGACACTAAATTCTGAGGAGAGCTTGTAAATTAGAATTCTATATATGGAGACTGGTGGTACAGTGAGAATTATATTTAGGTTCTGTCTTATTTTACAATAAATGTAGAAGAGAATTTCTTAAGGCTATTTCTGATGGATAGGGGGTATCCCCCAATAAATGGTTGAATTCTGGCATCAAGAGTAAAGCTTTGAGACCAAAATATTACTTTTGTTATTGGCAAATGTAATATTGGAGAATGTGGCTTTAATTTGCAGACAAGCTGGGTTTCTAGTGCTGAACCCAGAACCTGATTGGTTTATCTAGATGGGCCTCACATGTGGGGACCTGTCTCCATGAGACTACCATGCTTTCTGCAGACAGGGTCGCTTCTGAAAGAAGGGACGGGGCTACACACACCCTTTCCTTGTCCCAGACTCAGCAATAAAACCAGCTCCTCCTCCCTCCCTGGAGAGATAGAACAGCATACGTACCAGTAAAGCTCCCTCCACGTCTGAGGGTGGAGACATTCTCCCTAAAAACTTTCTGTGGTAAACTCCAATAAAAGCCAAGAATGTCAAACCCCAGAGCAGTCTTGGGTTACTCTGACTTGAATCCAGGAGAGAATATAGAGTCCCCCTGGGAATGGACAAATATCTTGTCCAAACAATCTCCCCTTTCCATGTATTTATTGAATGTCTCTATGTCAGACATATACATGGTGGAAACAATGGTGAGCAAATAAACTGACCCTGACAAGTATATAATTGCAAATGGGGATCAATGCCACAAAGGAAATGTACAGGCAACACTGAACATATTCAGTGGGGAAAGAGTTCCCCTGTGAAATTCTAGAGACTCTTCCTGAGGACATACACTTTGAACTAAATTTTAAATATATATAATTGATTTCAGAGAGGAAGGGAAAGGGAGAGAGAGATAGAAACATCAATGATGAAAGAGAATCATTGATTGACTGCCTCCTACACACCCCAAAGCCATGTGGGGATTGAGCCCACAACCCAAGCAGATGCCCTGACCAGGAATTGTACCATGACCTCCTGGTTCATACGTCAACACTCAACCACGCAGCCAAGCCTGCTGGGCTTGAGCTAAATTTTAAAGGCTGTGGCGTAGAGGCAGGGGAAGAGCACCAAGGTAGAGGAAACACCATGTGCAAAGGCTCAGAGGTAAGAGGAGTCTGAAATGTTGGCGAAAGCTACAGAGGCCAAAGGGCAGGAGAAAGAGGGCAACAAAGATGTGGAGAGGTAGGAAGAGGCCTGATGGTGTGAACTCTTGCAGGGGTATGATGGGCTTTGATCTTCATCCTGGGAGCAAAAAGGGTAACATGATCAGAGCCTCATGCCAGGCTTTGATGGGTGCTGACTAGCAGACCAACTCCAGCTTTAATACTTAAATGAGGGTCCCATATTGGTGTTTGAGGATAGACAACTCTGCTTTGGGCACCAAATGCCCCAGTGACCTGGCATTCTGCTAGATCAGTTGAGTAGCTTAGCTTAACTTGCTATAATTTTCAGAACTTGTACAAATATGCACTTGAATCCCTAAGCATTCCAATTTTAGGTTTTGACAGAGAAGTTTAAAATTGAATCTTTTTCCCACCATGAGATATTATCAGTATTCTGTTTTATTTTAGACCACCTTTGAAACATTAAATGGCTTACAAAAATATATGTTATAGAATGGAAACAAAGTATATGTCTGTGACAAAGGATATCAAGGGTGGGGAGTGGAGGCAGGCAGCCAGTAGCCAGCCACAGCTGTGGTTGGGGGGTGAGGTGGGTCTCACCCCTTTGGAATGTCTGATTCTGAGCACCATGGCCTTGTGCTGAGCCTGCCTGAGCACTCTGACTACAAATGTACCGCTGGCAATTTAAAGTGCTGAAGTGATGGCTCTTGGAGAATATATGTAAAAGATCATTTTAACTGTGCCGTTATTAGCATTATACCATTATTGCAGGCAGTAATTGCGTCACTTTAAAGATCATTCCAGGTTCATGCTCATAAAATCTTTCATTAGCACATGGAAAGACACTTTCTTTAGTATGTGGTAATGGATGCAATTAATCTAAAAGAGGTTTTTATTATTAAAATATATTTTATTGATTTCAGAGAGAAAGGGAGAGGGAAAGAGAGATAAAAACATTAATGATGAGAGAGAATCATTGATCGGCTGCCTCCTGCACACCCCCTACAGGGGATCGAGTCCACAACCTAGGCATGTGCCCTTGACCAGAATCAAACCAGAGAATCAGTCTGCAGGCCAACACTCTATCCACTGAGCCAAACCAGCTAGGACTAATCTAAAAAAGTTTAAAATAATTACAGTAGAAATAATGAGAAATCAGGACTCAAATGTTTTACACTACTTGAAAGTATCTTCTTATCTATCTAGAGTTTCACCCTGTTAATCATGATTATTGGGGTGGAATGAAAATAGACTTTTTGCAAAGCTTTCATATTTAACTCACAGAGGTAGGCCACACACAGTGGTAGAATCCCCTCAGAATAAGTGACCAACTAAAGGTGAATGAGAGACGCAAGCCATTTCAAATTTAAAGCAGATCTATTCATGAAAGCCTTTCGCTCCTTGAGGGAGACTCATTATAATTTTAGAAATACCAAATAAATCATTGGATTTTTAAAAAGGGAACAAACAGCCGACAAGTATTTGCACTCTGCATCTAGCGTTCAGCACACTGTCCATGTTTCTAAGCTTCAGGTTACGTGCACCTGTATGAGAGTGCTTTCTGCATATTCACCGAAGTCCTGGTAACAGGGCTGAACAGGATCAGGCTGAGAACTAAGAATAGCCCTCTAAAGAAATGGTTCTGCAAGGTAACATCCATCAGCGTCCTTTTTGTCCTTTGTTCTCCACCAGCCACTAATGCACCTCATTATTTCAGTTTTCAGTCCACAGGTCTTGTCTACAGAGCAACATGAAATACCTGTCACCTGCCTTGGGGGAGGTCATGTTCGCTTTCTCTCTTCCCCCCTTCCCTGACTGCCTGTCCAATAGGTTTATCCAAAATAGAAATTTAAATGTTTGGACTTGACCCACCCATTATGCATTCTGATTTCTTTTTATTTTCTAAAATTCACCTTCTCCTTTAATAATTCACCTAGAATTCTACCTTACTGTCTAGTAGGTTAAAGGTCACCTAAAAATGGGTTCTACTTATTTATATGTGAAACTAGAGGCCTGATGCACGAAATTCGTGCAAGCGTAGGCTCTCACATCCCCGGCTGCCTCATGGTGCCACGGTCCTGCCCCCCACCCACTGGTCGTTCCAGAAGGTTGTTCCACCATCCGGTCTAATTAGCATATTAAATCTTTATTGCATAGGATTACAAATTGCAGTTTGTTAACACATTGGTTTTCACTAGCTTTTTATTTGATCTTTTGTCAATTTTACCCAGGGTAATTTTCAGACTCTCTGAACTGACCCAAAGAAATATTATACCAAATTTATATATTTAATATAAAATTAATAAAAATTTATCATTCAAAGAAATTTATGGTTTTCTAACTAGGTTATGACAAAGGCATACACTCACATACACACACATTGGTAAGGATGATACAATTTTTCCCGTGTATTTTTATATTATGTCTCCTGCCTCATTTTTCTGCAAGACATTTTTCCCCTTTGTTTTACTTCCCTGTTCAGGAGTGTTTGATTACTCCAGTCTCTGCATCTGTTTCAAACCTTCATTGAAATCATTGTATCGACCTGAGGAGTTTTCTTCTTAGGACAGATGTCTCCATCAAGACTTCAGGTCCTTATATGCTGCTTTTTATGGGCCACAAGTGTCAGCCAGTTCTTTCTTAATTTCCTTCTCTAAGGATCAAGGAATAGTATCTGTTGATTTTTGTTCCTATTGTAAAAGGACTTTACTATTACTATGTTGCCAGAATCCATTCTGAGAATAAATGTGAGATTTTGTTTCTGTTTTGGTTTGGGTCCTAAGTGATGGTATTTCTGCCAGGTCCTTGTAAAAATTGTGTATCATTATGCAAAGTTCCATGGCTGAGATGGATAATTCTATTTTTGCTTTGTTTTGTGTGTGTGTGTGTGTGTGTGTGTGTGTGTGTGTGTGTGTTTATTTTACGACATAAATACCAACCATATTAACACTAAGAAAACAAACCAAAAACAGTCTGCTAAGGGTTAATGTGTCTCTGGCTCTCAATGGTGAAAAAAATAAAGAGCTTAGTGTGAACAAAAAGCAGAAAATACCAAAGACATCCCTATCTGTGTAGATTTGGAAAATGTAATCATATATCCCTGACCTTCTGCTGTTAGGTAGCTGGCTTATCCTCTAGCTAAAGTAGCTGTCTCGTCCTAAAGCACTCGCTTGTCTTATCTGTGTGGAATGGATGGTGCTGGTCTAGCCCAGCCGCAGGATCGGGTCTGAGGCTGCAATGCCAGTGTGGAGAGCAGGACAGCAGCAAACTCCAAGGGAAGCCCTGGGGTTATCGCTAGTCTGCAGATGTCACATGGCCAATTTCAACAGAGCTTGACCTCGGGCTGAACTCTCTTTGCCAGGCTACAGAGAACTAAGCCCAGCAGCTATAACAAGCATAGGCCTTCCCCGCCAGGCAGGAGCCACCTAAACAAACCCACAGCCTGTTGCCAAGAGAACTTTCTGGTTGTTTATAAATAGGGTAATGGTTTAGTCCCCAGACTTCCGGAATGAAATTGTGTTGTTATACCCAAGCACCTGGGGTACCCCCAAACTCAAGGCCTGCCCTCACCAAAAGTGACTCATTCTTTTTTTGGACCACCTGGGACAGAGACCCAGGCAGAGAGGGCAGTGACTCCAGGGAACCAGTGGCTAGTGGAAGTCCAGCTCTTTCTTTTCCCCTGTGAAGGAAAAAGTGCCTGGGTGTAGGTTCCAACTCCAATGGCCTAAAATGGTAACTACCCTTACCATGTGTCAGGTGCTGTCCCAAGCATGTTGCATCCAAAAACATGTTAACACGTGTTAACTCATTTATCCCCCGAAAAACCGTCCAGGTCTACCACTCCTCAAGGGCATGCTATAGTAACATTCATTCACATCTGGGAAAATTGCTTTCCCAGGTAACAAGTGGAAGAGGCAGGGAATGATCCCAGGGAATTTGAACACAGGGTTTGCAGCCTTGCATTAACTCTGTACAACCACAGGTCTGGGTGCAGAGGGAACTGGGCTCAGGATCCTTGGCCAGGTGGGCTGGAAAGTCTAGGCATTTCCAAATCTTTACGTCACAGGAATGGGAGGAAAATAACAAAGGGGACCACAGCAAGCATTCTCTGCAGAATTCAGACCAGACTAGCAGGGTTTGCAAGGTGGCAGCTCCCCTGTCCTTGCCATCTCATCTCCAACCTCAGCCTGCAGGCAGAATGAAATGGCAAAGGCCTTCCCATTTAGAGGCTTGGCCCTAATTATGTTAAATTCCTGGTGGCCATCAATCCAGACTCCTCTAACCAGTGAAACCAGACCTTTCAGTGTAAAGAATGCTCTCATTCTTTGCCATGGTCTACCTGTCTGCTGTGACAATGGCCCCCACCCTCGGCACCTGCCCACACCCACCAGGCTCTCTCTCCGTCATACGCTAAGCAGCCCTGGCCTGGTAACTCCAGCAGCCGAGATGTCGCATTTGTTGGCACTTCTCACATCTTCTCCACAGAGAAAGCTGATGTTTGTAAGGTGACTTTGGTCCCCTGCAAGGCTCAATCAGTCCTCATTGCCCATCAAAGATTCACATTTTAATCTAATTTTTGTTTGCAAGGGCATTTTATTATATTTTGGGTCTTTGAAAATTGAGACCATTTATGATAAACCAAATACAGTTGCCCGTTTATTTTCTTAACAACTCCCCCCACTAAAGGCTCACCCTTTTAGTAGAAATAGCCCTAGACTTATCCAAGGCGAGGAGAATGATTCTATCATCTGAATCAACCAGCTTTAGGGACCTCTAATTAATAGCACCTTACACAGAATTTCTCAACAAGATCCTCAGGTGTGTTCAGTGACCTGAGGATCTTATTGAAATGCAGATTCTGGGTCAGCAGGCATGGAGGGGACCCAAAACCCCACATTTCTAACAAGCTCCTGGGTGATGTGGACTACACTTTGAGGAGCAGGACTTGAACACATATTAACTCGCTTATCCCCAGAACCACCCTCCAGGCCTACTTTATCTTGAGATGCTGTGCCCCCGACTCATGTTGCACAAACTGATGCAGCCCAGAGCCCTCTGGAGGATGTGCTTCTTATTAGTGACACCCCCCACCCCACACCAGGAAGAGAAGGAACTTGTCCTGGCTTCTTTGGCTGGGAGGGCTTTTGGAACTTGACAGTTTTAATTTTTTGTTTGAGTGCTTTTCCATTCAGGAAATACTTCCTATTTGATTTTTTTTTTGTCTTAATAGAAGCAGCTCTACCTCAAAGGAATGCCCTGCTTCTGAGTTTACACAGAGTAAGACTCTCTCAGGGCTCTGTGGTTTGGTTGTTTTACATCTCTGCATGCGGGTTACAGAACCATGCTGAATTGGGCTGAAACAGATGTCCACTCTCTGAAAATTGGAGCAACAACTGGAACGAGAACTTTCAGCTTTTTGAGAGAGTCACCTTATCTAACCCCAAATGGGCTGATAATCTAAGAGACAATACAGTGAGGTGAGAGCCACGGCTTGGCAGAAACAACAGAGGTCCCCGTTCAAATTCTAGTCCTGGAAACCACATGAGTTGTCCTGTTGGGCAAACTACCTAACCTTCGCTTCCTTAACCATAAGACAAGTGAGAGTGTCATGAGCAAAAGAGCAAGCACAGTGAGAGAGATGGCAAGACATAGACGGTCGTCAGCCCCTTTGAGGAGAACCTGACTCTTGATGTCCTGCAGGAAGCTCCTTCAGAGCAAGAACACAGATGCTCACTCCTGGAATCAGGTGACAGAATTGCACTTGGGTTTCCTCTGTGGGGCATCTCCACCCCCTTGATATGTGACAGTGGTACATAAGATCACAGACCCTCAGCATTGGCTCTACTCTGCAATAGTCACTAGTCGGTGGCAGTCTATAGGAAAAACATGCTTAGAAGATACCTTCTAAGTTTTTTTTTTGTTTGTTTGTTTTTGAGAAACCAGGTTTCCCTGTTTAAGTTTCTTAGCTGAGTGCTTCCCCATTCCTTAGAAAATATTTCCTACTTGACTTAAAAAAAATATGCTGATATGTGTCTCCACTTCAATGGAATTGATCAAAATAACAGGCTAAGCTTCTTTCACTCACCCCTCCAGCTTGGAGTCATGTTCAAATGCACATTATGCTTCAGAAGATCTGGGGGGGACCTCAGATTCCACCCAAGTCCTGGAGGATGCTGATGCTGCATAGGCCACACATTTTGAGGAGCAGGGCACCAGCCGTCATTCTTGCCAGACTGAACCGCAAACACTTTAGGCCATTGCAAAGGACCTCCTCCGTGCGGCAGCCGCGTTGGCATGGGATTCCCCCTAGCTAGAACTCTCAGCTGAGTACCTGACTTTCATTCTCACTTCTTGTCCCTCCCTGGCCCCATGTCCTCCCTGCCTGCCTGTGCAGCATTTGGGCTGAGTCTCTCCTGACTGATCTGTGGTCTCTAGCCCACTCTTCCAGCCTGGCACCTTTCAGTGTCTCACTGAAGACTCTCCCTGCCAGGGCTGTGTATTCTGCGTGCATGCAGGCAGGCTCACATCACCATGGTCACCACTGCAAGAACAGGAATGGGCTACCTTCATGGATCCTGGAATCAACTGCATGTTTTGAACTCCAAAGGAAGAAGCCTGAACTACACAAACCTGAGGATTTTAAAATTTAAAAAAATCTTAGAGGTAGTACTATACAAAGTCATTATTATGTAGGAAATCAAGGTCAATAATCTCTCTATATAAAAGCCAAGTGACCGGAATGACCAGTTGCTATGATGCGCACTGCAGCGGCCAACCTGCCAAATCAGGGCCTTGATTGGCCCCCCTGCAACTTCCCGCAACCCCTCCACCTGGCAAGCCCTGCCCCCACTTGGTCCCCCCACCCCAATCGGGGGTGAGGCTGGCTGGCTAACTGCCTGCAGCTCCTCCCCCTGGGCAGCCCCACCCTTGATTGACCCTCATCGGGGCGGGCTGGCAGGACCCCACCCATGCAGGAATTCGTGCACCGGGCCTCTAGTAAGAATAATAAACATTGCCCTAGCCAGTTTGTCTCAGTGGATAGAGTGTCAGCCTGTGGACCAAAGGGTTCCGGGTTCAGTTCTAGTCAAGGGCATGTAGCTTGGTTGCAGGTTCCTCCCCAGCCCAGGCCCTGGTCAGGGCTTGTGCAGAATGCAACCAATTGATATGTTTCTCTCTGTCTTTCCCTCTCTCTTCCACTCTCCCTAAAAATCAATAGAAAAACATACTCGGCTGAGGATTAACAACAACAATAAAAAAGAATAATAAACACTGACTGAACACTGACTGTATGTTCTTTAATCTTCACAGTAATCCCATGAGGTAGATGTAATTATTATGCCCATTTTACAGGTGATAAAACTGAGATTTGGAGTGGTTAAGTAAGTTGCCCAAGATCACCCAGCTTATAAGTGATGCAAACCTGGGTTTGCTTGGTACCATACTTGTCCTCCTAACTACACTTCAGAATGGCTTTCAACCAACACAAGCTGAGCAGTTCTCTCTGCAGATACACAACAATATCTGAGATTAAGATCTATGGCATATGACTTAGAGTTCTTCCCCTGTGACGATATGATAACCTCATCTTAAAGCAAACTTTAGTGTCACATGTTTCTGGCCCTGAGTCTTGAATTTGAGTACAATTACATAATAAAAAAGATTTATTATCTCACAAAGCATTTATAAGTGAATATAAAATAGTATAGAAATAGTATGTAAATCACATGGCAACACAGAGAGAAGGCTTCATTCTATCAGTTCCTTTTTGAAAGGGCACATTAGATTTCCTATTATGCCTGACACTTTTACATGAGGTACCCAATACCAAATACATAATGCGTCAATGACACAGCATGTTTGATAGCTATTCCCTCACATAGAGTGTATCTACATAACTTCAAAAGAATTTATTGAAAAACATTTTGAAGTCAATGAATCAGTTGTTTAATGTCATATATGATAAAGACCTTCCTCAGCTAACTAATCTTCTAAATAAAATGGACTGGCTTTTTGTAGTGTACAGCTACTGCAATGTCAGGTTCATCCTTAGGAACTAAATTTCTAGAGATGAGGACCAGGTTAGTAAAAGGATAGGAGTTTCATGAACTGAAGGTAGGAGCAGTTAGTAAAAGGAATTAGTAAGATTTTCTGAACTGTTCAGAGAATCTAGAACAAGAATTATTGACCAACATGCTATACCAGCACATTCACTGCGGGGTATCCCAAAGGTACTGGAGTATCTTGACAGTTATATTAGCAGGGCTTGGGGGATCTTGGGGTGGAAGGATGGGGAACAGAATTGGCAAAGACTCCTTATCTACTCTTTCAAAAGCCCTTTATCTTTTTCCTACTCCGACTGAAATTTCTTCAGGCTGAAGGGATCACCTTAAATTTTTCACTCACGGTGTTCTTTCAGCTCTTCTATTGTGTGCCCCCAACATGGCTGGCTTGACATTTCATTTCAAAGGACCCCAGGCTGTCCTGTGTGTCCCTGCAGACTCAGTCAGCACCTAGTCATTGTGACAGAATGGATTTACCGGTGTCCCTCAGTGAGGGTCAAGCTATGGGGTTTACATTCAGGATAGCTATAGAATCCAAAAATCTTACAATGCTAGAATGGGGAAAGGCCCTTGAGAGTGACTAATCCAGAATTTTTCAAGCTGTTTTATGGTGTTGCTTTATAAGCAGTAAAAGTCTTTATTTAAAACAAATCCTACTCAGCCACAATCTACAAGTCATGCAGGAGAGGCTCGGGGTGAAACAGGGGGTAAGTGCAGTCTCACGGGGTCTTTCTCTTGATTCTTACATCCCCAAGTTTCTCCCCAAAACCCAACAACTCCACAGATGACTGAAACCCTCTAATAATAAAAACTTTAAACTCAGAGGATGCCTACCAAGACACAGGGGCACATACGTGTCCTAGTCTAAATAGCGCCTATGCTTCCTGCCACCTTGTCTAGAATGTCCAGCTGTTTTTCTCACTCTCTTGAAGAAAAGCCTCATTTATCTGCCATTGAAATACCCTGAGGCCTGCTTGCAGAGTTTATCTATGGAGTTGACTTGGTCCCTTATGACCAAACTATTAGGTGGCAAACTAACTGTCACACTCTGGTGCCCAAGATGTAATTATTCATTTGGATAATGAAACAAAAACAAAACCAAGGCTTGTTAGGTGATAGATACATCTGAACTATATTGGAACATGTGGAAACTCAGGAATATTCCTGTCTGTGGACAGAGCTCTCTGCTTGGATACTAGGGTCATCTGCCATGCTATTTGCAGCAGCAAGCATGGAGTTCAGGCAGATGTAGGTGTGCTGGTCAATATAGGTGGGACTCTATTACCAATGTGAGGAAGAATAAATGTGTTCAAAGCTCTGGTGTGTTCCTTTACAAGGGCCCCACATAGAAGGCATTATTTGAATACCCTGAAACATCCACAACCAATTCCAGTTCATGACAATAATGTCATTAAACTTTAAAGCTTGACAACAAATGTCCAAAGTCTCTATAGTTTAATAAAAGATAATGCTACAAAAGTGTATGTGTGAACACATTGTCTGCTCAAAGCCACTTCTCCTGGGAGCCTCTGTGTCCTTCCCTCCCTCAGCTGACACAGGTAGCCTGGCTGATTGGATGGGTTCTTGCTTTAATGCAGCAGTGTGTCTAAGAGAGCTGATGTCCTCAGTCACATGTGGCACCTGAGGATGTGGCCAAGAGAATGAGCGGAGCCAGCTGAGTCCCGGGCAGTGTGGACTCACCTGAAAAAGCCGGAGCTGGGTCTTCGGCTCTGGGGGGAGCAGGACTTGTAGGAGCTCACGTAGATTCCCAGGGGGGAGGCCACGCGGAGCTAATGGAAATGGGATGGAGAAGCAGAAGCCACACAGACATTGGCTTGTATAATTCTTAAGTCTGCAGCAAATAAAAACGTCTCTGTCTGAAATGCCAGTCCCCAAAAGGGAACAGCCAGCAAAGGTTCCAAGTCTCCAAAATGTCCCGGTGGCATCTCCTTCCAAACTTCAGAAATGTTTACACCAAGGGGACCCTGTTCGCCCTCTTTGAAGACAGCACAACTTCAGTTTCTTCTTAGGAAGAGGCAGGAAATTGCAGATTCTCTAAGGGCATTTTTAGAAAATTGAACATAAAACCTTTTATCAGTGAATGTATAGACTGCTGCTAGCCCACAGCCCTCACATTTATTAGAAGCACTTCAGGGAGAGAAAATTAATGATAATCCTAAGTACATAATGACTTGCTGGAGACTAGAAGGCTCCACTCTGATGGTTGATTGGAGGCTTGCCCCACGGTAATGAAAAATGCTGCCTGTGTGCCTGATCTTGGTTCACACTTCAGAGTAAGAGCTGCAATGTTGGTATGTAGAGACTTTTTCCTGGTAACTGCAAGTGATTCAGATTGGGATCATTGGTAATAACATTGTACTTGATCATTACAAAAAAAAAAAAAAAGAAACTCCTTGCTTTCAATATTTTTTTTCCAGTTAAAAAAGTGATGGCGAACCTATGACACGCGTATCAGAGGTGACAGGAGAACTCATTTTTTTGGGTTGATTTTTCTTTGTTAAATGGCATTTAAACATATAAAATAAATATCAAAAATATAAGTCTTTGTTTTACTATGGTTGCAAATATCAAAAAATTTCTATATGTGACACGGCACCAGAGTTAAATTAGGGTTTTTCAAAATGCTGACACGCCGAGCTCAAAAGGTTCGCCATCACTGAGTTAAAACATAAAATCTCACAGAACTCTAGGATAATATTATATGAATCATAAAATAACAGGATAGTGTGCAAAAGGACTCAAACATGGGTGCAGCCTTCCTGTCAGAGCATTTAGTTCAAGAGCCTGCCACAGGTAGGAACCAATTACACCCGGCCTAGGCTGCAAGTGAAATTAATGATGTGCATTCATGAACATGAATTTTGCAGCTATTACCCAGTAAGACATTTTGAAATGGCTTTACCATGTACTTCCTTTCTCTTCAGTGCTGATATTGGAAGTGCTTGTCTTAATTCACTTAGCTAAGTGGTTGCCACATTGGACTCTAATCCAATTTTTAAGAAAAAAAAATCTCACTAAGGTGTACATGACTGATATCAAAGTTCATTTCTGAAATCAGAGAGGAAAGGAGAAGAAGCCTGGGGCTCACTGGGAACCTGACAAGAACTTTGTGAAGTCCTCGGGTACTGTTGTTTAAAGGGAAGACTGGAGATAGGTGGAGGGCTTCACAGTTCTGTTGAAGTGGCCCATGCTGAGGTATTTTGCCACAAAGAAAAGACCTTGGGAACAACAAAGCCACATCCTAGATGGCTTGAAACAAACTTCTGTTTCTGGAGCTGATTGACTCATCCTGGCTGCCCTTTCTGGTCCTGCTGGGGTGCTGGGTTTGCCATTTAATGTTCATCTCTAATTACTTTTGTCTCTATTCTTGTCATTAGAGTGTATGCAGGCTTATAATGAGCCTGAGTTTTCTGTGCTGAGATCAAAGGCAAGCCAGTTGAAGATCAGAAAGAAAGGGACAGAGGAGAGGAGGGCGGAGCACAGGGTGACGCTGGCTCTTCTGTTGCTCTGTGGCAGGTTGGGTTTGCTGTGGCACCATGATGCCCACTAGTTCTTTAGCAGTTAAGGCCTTGACTGGCTCAGGGCCCCCTTTGATGGCCCCACGTACTGCCCACCTATTCCTTCCATGGGCCAGGGACCTCTTAAGGTTGGAGACCCAGAATTTCACAAATAGAGAAGGAGACAGGAACAGTGGGGTATTACGTTTCCCATGGAAGAATCCAGTGGCCAGATGCTTGGAAAGTCAGGCCTTGTCCTTGTCCTTGACCTTGGATGTGAGGCAGATTCAGGAAGAGCACAGCTGAACTGGTCTGTCTTCTGCTGAATTGTGATTGGGACCAGAGCCCCTTTTACAGAGGGCAGCCTACTCCAGGTGCCATATTCATGACTCTGTACTGTGCCTTGTTTTCCATTTGGAACCTCAGATTCTATGGTACATGGATCTTTCCTCAGTGTTAAGAGGAAAAAAGACATACAAATTTTATTTGATGTTAATATTTTTATGTCTATATACATATAGTACTTCACAGAAAGGAAATGAGAGTCCAAAGAAGTAGTTAAACTCAGGAGCTTAGCTACCATTTTAACAAAGGGCATTAAATTATGAAGAAGTGACAAGACAAAAGAAAGGGGGTTTGAGCTTCTAGGAGTGATACATTGTGGGAAGGAAAATATATGAGGAAAACTAATGGTTGATAAAGGTTAGTTAGTTAGTTAGTTGTGTCTATGCAGCCTCATCCCAGTGCCGTCTCCATCTCTGCTGATAAAGGTAGTTCCTCCCTTCCTGCTGAAGAGTGAGAGACACCTACTAGTAAACAGGGAACATATATGCCCTACTTTTAGGCAGATAGTGGAAGGGCAGAAAGCTTTTCCTGTTCAATTGCATTTTACTCAAAATAATTCTTATTCCAGTGGCATATTTCGGAGTGGCATAGCTAATCCCTTTCTCTACCCAGAGCTATTCAAGCCCCCTGACAGGTAACAAGAGTCAACTGACTAGTTCACGAGCATACATGGAGCCTGTGGGCACATGGATGAGAACTCATCAGACCCTCAAAGATAAAAGCCATACCAAGCACCTGCATTCTTTAAAAAAAGGCTACAATTAAAAGTTTTTTTTAATTGATGTATACTTTTATACGTAAAATAGGCACATCTCAAGTGTAGAGTTCTATAGTTTTGACAAATACATATACCCATATAAGCAACACCCCAAATGAGATTTAGAACATTTACACCACTCCCAGAAGCCTCCACTTGTCCTCCTCAAACCCCCTCTCTCATCTCAGAGATGATCATGGTTCTGATTTCCATTCCTTACATCCTTGTTTACCCAGGCTATGAACTAATGGTACAACTTTCACATCCCATCACCAAACTGAAACTCCATGTGGCCCCTTCCTACCAGGCTTGCATTGGCTTGAAGGCACTTGGTGTGGGACAGTGTGATAGGAAAGTAGATGGCTAAGTGGAGGAGAGGAAACTAGGAAGAAAGGATGACTGAATGCCACTGATGTGCCTTGGGCAGGTGCTCAGTTGAATTCTGATTGACCATGATGAGAGAGAGAACTTGCTTGATTAGGAAGTGAAGAGTGCAGAGGGGAAGGAAGGTAGGTGGATGAAAAGAGTTTGTCCCCAGGGTGGAAGGCAGATTGGTCTCAGAGAAAGGACAGGCTCTCGGGTTAGGCAGACCCGGCTTTGGACCCTCACTCACTATCTCTATGATCTTGGGATGTTCTTAACTTTCTCATCAGTTAAATTGGGGTAATAATTTGGAAGCTAATAATCAAGAATGTGATGAGTTTTAAATGAGATAATGTATGTGAAAGATCTAGTGCAGTGCCTGACATA
Organism: Myotis nattereri; assembly: GCF_964212035.1. Lineage (NCBI taxonomy): Eukaryota > Metazoa > Chordata > Mammalia > Chiroptera > Vespertilionidae > Myotis > Myotis nattereri. The sequence goes on from NC_138075.1 coordinate 97,742,657, forward strand.
TAACAGGTGCTTAATAGGTGGTAGTAGCTTCATACATGGTAGTAGTTACCATATAACACCAACTTTTAGTAAATCATTTTCTTTTAAATTTTATTGAGGAAAAGCTCAAAATGGTCAACAGGATACATACAAAGATCAGAGAAGAGGTTCACTTGCTTTGCAATGATACATCAAAGATATTAGTGTATTCTTTCTTTTTTAAAAATTTAAATTCTTTATTGTTTAAAGTATGTAATTACATGTCTCCTTTTTTCCCCCTTTGACTACTCCCTAGCCAACCCCACCCCCTAGTACATGCCCTCACCCCTGTCCCCCGTCTGTCTCCATTGGTTATGCTCATATGCATGCATTCAGATCCTTTGGTTGATCTCTTACTCCCTTACCCCTTGCCTTCCATTGTAGGTTGGACAGTCTGTTCAATGCTTCTATGACTCTGGTTCTATTTTTGTTCATCAGTTTATGTTATTCATCATATTCCACAAATGAGTGAGATCATGTGATATTTATCTTTCTCTGATTGGCTTATTTCACTAGCATAATTTCCTCCAGTTCCATCCATGTTGTTGCAAATGGTAAGAATTCCTTCTTTTTTAAAGCAGTGTAGTATTCGATTGTGTAGATGTACCACAGTTTTCTAATCCACTCATCTGCTGATGGCACTTAGGCTGCTTCCAAATCTTAGCTATGGTAAATTGTGCTGTTATGAACATAGGGGTGCGTATATCCTTTCTGATTGGTGTTTCTGGTTTCTTGGGATGTATTCCTAGAAGTGGTATTACTGGGTCAAATGGGAGCTCCATTTTTAATTTTTTGAGGAAATGCCTTACTGTTTTCCACAGTGGCTGCACCAGTCTGCATTCCCACCAGCAGTGCAAGCGGGTTCCTTTTTCTCTGTATTCTCTCCAGCATTTGTCGTTTATTGATGATAGTCATTCTGACAGGTGTGAGATGTACCTCATTGTTGTTTTGATTTGAATCTCTTGGATGATTAGTGACTTTGAGCATGTTTTCATATGTCTCGTGGCCTTCTGTATGTCTTCATTCTAAAAGTGTCTATTTAAGTCCTTTGCTCATTTTTTTTCTTGGATTGTTTATCTTCTTTTTGTTAAGTTGTATGAGTTTCCTAAAAATTCTGGAGATTAAACCCTTATCAGCGATAACATTGGCAAATATGTTCTCCCTTGCAGTGGGTTTTCTTGTTTTTTTGTGGATGGTTTCTTTCACTGTGCAGAAGCGTTTTAATTTTGATGTAGTCCCATCTGTTTATTCTCCTTAGTTTCCATTGCCCTAGGAGCTGTATCAGAAAAGATATTGCTATGACAAATGTCTTCTATTTTGCTGCCTATCGCTTCTTCTAGGATTTTTATGGTTTCCCATCTTACATTAAAGTCCTTTATCCATTCTGAGTTTATTTTTGTGTATGGAGTAAGTTGGTGGTCTAGTTTCATTTTTTTGCATGTACCAGTATCTATCCAATTTTCCCAACACCATTTATTGAAGAGCCTGTCTTGACTCCATTGTATGCTCTTGTCGCCTTTGTCAAATATTAATTGAGCATAGTGGCTTGGTGTATTTCTGGGTTATCTGTTCGGTTCCATTGGTCTATATGTCTGTTCTTGTGTCAGAATACCAGGCAGTTTGTAGTATAGCTTGATATCTGGTATTGTGATCCCTCCAACTTTGTTTTTCTTTCTCAAAATTGCTGCAACTATTCGGGATCTTTTTTTATTCCAGATGAATTTTTGGAGTATTTGCTCTAGGTCTTTGAAGTATGCCATTGATATTTTAATAGGAATTGCATTGAATCTATAGATTGCTTTGGGTAGTATGGACATTTTAATGATATTGATTCTTCCAATCTATGAACATGGTATATTCATCCATTTGATTATGTCTTCCTCTATCTCTTTTTTCAGCATCCTGTAATTTTCTAGGTACAGGTCCTTTACCTCCTTGATCAAATTTATTCCTAGGTATCTTACTTTTATTGTTGAAATGGTAAATGGGATTGTTTTTTGTTTTTTTTAGTTTCTCTTTTGGTAAGTTCATTATTGGTGTATAAAAAGCCATAGATTTAAGGGTGTTAATTTTGTATCCTGCTACCTTGCCGAATTCATTTATTAGTTATAGTAGTTTTTGATAGAGTCTTTAGGATTTTCTATGTCAATATCATGTCATCTGTGAATAATGACAATTTTACTTCTTCTTTTCCAATGTAGATGCCTTTTATTTATTCTTCTTGTCTGATTGCTATGGCTAGCACTTCCAGTATTATGTTAAACAGGAGTGGTGAAATTGGGCATCCCTGTTTTGTTCTTGTTCTTAGGGGAAATGGTTTTAGTTTTTTCCCATTGAGTATGTAGTTGGCTGTAGGTTTGTCATATAAGGCTTTTATTATGGTAACACATTGCAGATGGATCACGAGAATTCTTGCTTCATATTGCACAGTGTTTTACAAAGTATCATATTTTGAAAAGATATTAGCTTGTAAGCACATGTAATAAATAACTTCAAAATGCAATGGCTATTTAATTTTAAAGCGTGCATTTAACATTTATGTAAATGTTTTTTATACTCATTCGATAGAAATTTATCTGGCCACTGAGTTAAGCTAGCAATAAAACTACTGGTCCACAATGTGTTAAGGTATGATCCCTCTATTGCCGCTTTGCTGAGACCATTTATCAGGAAAGGGTGTTGGATTTTGTCAAATGCCTTTTCTGCATCAATTGAAATGATTACGTGATTTTTGTCTCTCAATTTATTGATGTGATATATCACATTTATTGATTTGCAGATATTGTACCAGCCTTGCATCCCTCCAACAGTGGTTCTCAACCTTCTGGCCCTTTAAATACAGTTCCTCATGTGGTGACCCAACCATAAAATTATTTTCGTTGCTACTTTATAACTGTGATGTTGCTACGGTTATGAATCATAATGTAAATATCTGATTTGCAGGATGGTCTTAGGTGACCCCTGTGAAAGGGTCGTTCGACCGCCAAAGGGGTAGCGACTGAACAGGTTGAGAACCGCTGCTCTAATAAATCCCACTTGGTCATGGTGCATGATCTTTCTAATGTAATGCTGGATCCAATTTGCTTGAATTTTGTTGATGATTTTAGCATCTATGTTCATCAGGCATATTGACCTGTAATTCTCTTTCTTTGTGGTGTCTTTATCTGGTTCTGGGATTAGGGTAATGCTGTCTTCATAGAAAGAGCTTGGAAGTGTGCCTTCCTCTTGAATGTTTTGGAATAGTCTGAGAAGAATTAATTTTAGTTCTTCTTTGAATGTTTGGTAAAACTCTTCTGTGAAGCCGTCTGACCCTGGGCTTTTGTTTGCTGGAAGGTTTTTGATGACTGCTTCGATTTACTCTTTAGTTATTGGCCTATTAAGATTTTTTTATTCTTCTTGTTTGAGTTATGGAAATCCATATTTTTCTAGGAATATGTCAATTTCCTCTAGGTTGTTTAGTTTTTTGCAGTAGAGTTTTTCATAGTATTTTTTACAATCGTTTTTATTTTATGGTGTTTGTTGTTACTTTGCCTCTTTCATTTCTGATTTTGTTTATTTGTGTCCTCTCCCTTTGCTTCTTGGTGAGCCTGGCTAGAGGTTTATCAATCTCATTTATCCTTTCAAAGAACCAGCTCTTGGTTTCATTGATCTATTGTATTGGTGTTGCTTTTTTTTTGTCTCTATGTCATTTTTTTCTGCTCTGATCTTTATTATTACCTTCCCTCTGCTCATGCTTGGTTTTTCTTGTTGCTCTTTTTCTAATTCTTTAAGTTGTAGAGTTAGATAATTTATTACCAGTTATTTTTAATTAATTAATTTATTTATTTATTTTGCGGTAGGCCTGTAATGCTATGAAGTTCCCTCTCAGGACTGCTTTCACTGTGCCCATAGGTTTTGGATTGTTGTGCTTTCATTGTCATTCATTTCCAGAATGTTTTTAGTTTCTTCTTTGACCTCTTTTGTAACCCAATCATTATTTAATAGCATGCTATTCAGCCTCCAAGTGTTTGAATTTTTTTTTTGTTTTTATTTTAATTGATTTTTAATATTATGCCCCTGTGGTCTGAGAAGATGCTTGATATGATTTCAATCTTCTTGAATTTGGAGAGACTTTGCTTGTGACCAAATATGTCATCTATCTTTGAACATGTCCCATGTGAACTTGAGAAGAATGTATATTCTATAGCTTTGGGTTGAAATGTTCTGAAGATGTCAATTAAGTCCATCTGATCTCTTGAGTCATTTAGGATTGCTGTTTCTTTGCTGATTTTTTGTCTAGAGGATTTATCCAGTTATGTCAGTAGGGTATTAAAATCCCCTACAGTGATCCTATTGCTGTTGATCTCCCCCTTGATACCTTCCAGACTTTTTTTATGTATCTGGGTGCTCCTGCACTGGGTGCATATATGTTTACCAGAGTTATATCCTCTTGTTATATTGATCGCCTTAGTATTATGAAGTGGCCTTCCTTATCTCTTTTTATGGCCTTCACTCTGAGGTCTATTTGTCCAATATAAGTATTACTACCCCAGCTTTTTTTTCATTTCCATTTGCCTGAAAGATATTTTTCCATCCCTTCACTTTCAGTCTGTGTGAGTCTCATGTCCTGAGGTGGGTCTTTTGTAAACAGCATGTATATGGATGATGTTTTCTTATCCATTCAGCCACTCAATGACTTTTGATTGGAGCATTAAGTCATTTAAATTTAAAGTTATTATTGATAGGTACTTGTTTGTAGTCATTTTTGTGTGTGCCTGTATTCCTCCCCGCCCCCCCGCACTTCTTTTTAAAGCAGTTTCTTTAGCACTTCTTGCATTGATGGTTTGGTAGTGATAAAAAAGTCCCTTAGCTTTCTTTTTGTATGTGAAGCTCATGATTTCCCATTCAATTTTGAGTGATAGCCTTGCTCGATAGAGTATTCTTGCATTTAGTCCCTTGCTTTGCATCACTTTGTATACTTGTTTCCATTCCTTTCTGGCCTGATGTGTTTCTGTTGAGAAATAATTTGATAATCTAATGGGAGCTCCCTTGTAGGTAACTTTCTGCCTCTCTTGCAGTCTTTAAGATTCTCTCTTTCTCATTAACATTTGTCATTGTAATTATGACATGTCTTGGAGTTGGTCTTTTGGGGTTCATCTTGTTTGGGACTCTCTGTGCTTTTGTGACTTTTTTCTTCCCCAAATCAGGGAAGTTTTCTGACATTATTGATTCAAGTAGGTTTTCTAACCCTTGCTCCTCTTCTTGTCCTTCTGGCACCCCTATTATACGTATGTATGTTTAATGTTGTCTCAAAGCTCCCTCAGGCTCTACTCCTGTCTTTTGATTTTTTTTTTCCAATTGCAGTTCAGTTTGGGTGTGTTTTGCTTCTGTCTTCTAATTCGCTAATTTGGTCCTCCATTTCTCCTAGTCTACTGTTGAAAGCTTCCATATTATTTTTTATTGTAGCTATATCACTCTTTATTTCTTCCTGATTCTTACATAGGTTGCTGATTTTTCTCATCCTTCCAGTTTATGAACTGTATGGCCCTTATTCTGAATTCTCTTTCTGACATATTGCAAGCCTCTATTTTATTTTAGTTCCTTTTCTGGTGAATCTACCTTTTCTTTCCTTTGGGGATTGTTCTTCTGTCTCCCCATTTTTGATCTCACCAAAAGATCTAGGTTCTGAGTTGCACAGGGCTTGTGGCTGAAGCAGTGGGCTTGGTGGTGGGTTGCATGGTCATAGTCAGCAGTTGCTCCTCGTGTGGTCATGGGACGGTGGCTGCTCACATGGTGGCTGCTCCTTGCACAGTCACGGGATGGCTGCTCCTCGAACGGTCTCCTGGGCGGCTGCTTCTTGTGTGGACATGGGTAGTGGCTGTTCCTCTGGTCGTCATGGGCAGCAGCTGCTTGCACGGCTGCTGGAGTGGTCACAGTGCCTGCAGCTGCTAGGTAAGGCTTGGCTGTTCATACGTAATCACTGAGCCTGGGGCTGCTGCATAAGACTGTTTGCACATGCAGTCACCAAACCTGGGGCTTTGTAAGGGTCAGCTGTTCACATGCATGGTTATGGTGCCCAGGGCTAAGTAGTCAGGCTAGAGGGAGGGAGTTCCCTCTGGAACTCACAGGAGCCCTCAGCTGTAGGAGCCCTCAGGGGAGTGGCTGTTGGATTTCAGGTGGTGTCTGAAGGCACACTGGGTGGAGGTGAGGCTGGGTTACCAGTCACAGCAACTCTCTCCTTCAAGATGGCACAGACTCTGTGGAATAGATTACAGCAGTAGTAGAGGGTGCCCTGATATGCAAACTCATTCCACCAGCCCCTGAATATTCTGCGAGATCTAGATGTCCATCACACACACACACACACACACACACACACACACACACACACCACATCCACACACACTCCTTTTACTCCTTCATTAATTCACATGCTCTTCCTCACTGCTGTCCTACCAGCCACCCTAGTGATTTATTATCACAGAACAAATTCCTTAGTAGTCATCAGATGTGCTAATCTGTGCATTATAAACGAGTGAAATCACACATCTCTTGTTAGTATTTACTGCCACTGTGAATAAATAACTAACATAATTTTGTATAACTACATTAACCACAGTACATTTCTCTTGGCCAATAAAATGAATAACTTCTTTAGGATTTATAGGTCCTATTTTTTAAAATGTAAAAAAATCACTATTAGAGAGTGTTTGTCTGCTACCATGAGCTCGGCTTCTTCTCAACTTTCATTGCCACAACAGATCACAGAGCAAAAACAAAATAAAACAAAAACTAATGAATATGTGTTCAAAAAATAAACAAACAAAATAAAATAACCCAAACCTCAATTAAGCAACTTAATAATCAAGTAAGACCAGGGATCCTGATTTCATATGAATTGATCCATTCTGAAAAAGATGGCACAGTCCAAGTTCCAACCCAGAGTGTGGGCCAGACCAGACAAAGCTCATTTGGCACATGGAAAGTTTCTAGATGTTGGTTTGGTTTAATGTTCAAAATTCAGAGAGAGATAAATGAGTAATTATACAGTGGGGACTGCTTTTCAACTGCAGTCAGAGATAATCATACTTAGCCACATGGACTCTAAAAACACATCCAAACAAACCCACTTTGGTGGGTGTGTTCCCAAGTAAGAAGTATCAATTAGGGAACTGAACAGAATAATTCCTGTTTCCTTTGAAATCTAGAAATTCCCAAATTCTCTGTCTTAGCCCTCCTAATCCTCAAGGAAGTCAGGCAAACTCAATGAGATGGAATTTCACCTATGACAAAAACACTTAACTTCTGTGAAAAGGAGGCACTTTTCATTTTTTTATAAAATAGGGTATTAAGAGAAAAGTTTAGGGTGCCTCTGTTTTTGGTTATGATATAGAAAGCAAAAAGAGACTGTCACTCTTGCCCTAATGACCAAAACAAGAAGAATCAATGGAAATAAAAGAAATCAACTATAGATAATAAGAAGAAACCTACCAAACTTGTAAGAAATTTGTAATGACTGTATATGATATAATATAAAAAATTAGAATGATGAGGACCCCCAAGGTACAGAGCATATATGTATCCATCTACCAACTAAATATAAGTCTTTACCAATTTTGTGGGCAATATATTGAATTCTGAGACCAGAGAGATGAAAGAGATCCCCCATTAGGCATAAGAGATCTTGTAAGAGTACAAGGCAGCTTCTTTCTAGAGGTGGAGGGCAGAACAGGAGAGCTGAGAGAACACAGTTTGAGGCATTGTGGACTTTCAGTTACCGAAAGGAGAAGGGGCAGCATTGCAATTTTCAGATGTCACAGGGACAAAAATTTGAAGGTAAATACAGAGAACTCATCAGTGAACCTAGAGGCCAGGCTATAAGGCAAAGAGACCTCACCTATGTTTTAGAAAACTTGCACCTTTGAGTAAAGCATTAATAAATCTCTGGCCTAGCTAGTGTGGTTCAGTGGTTGAATTTAAGAACCAGGAGGTCATATTTTCATTCCCAGTCAGGGCACATGTCGAGGTTGAGGGCTCTATCTCCAGTGCAGGAGACAACCGATTGATGATTCTCTCTCATCATTGATGTGTCTAACTCTCTCTCACTCTCCCTTCCTCTCTCTGAAATCAATTTTTTAAAAAGTTAAAAAAAAAAAAGGAAATCTCTGGACTCTATCAGGTTCTAGATTCTAAGACCTGTTGATGGGAAAAATCGACCCCTCAAAATATCTAAATTCCATGGAAAATTGAATCAAACTAAAACTGAAGCAAATCTGAGACTCAGGCTGACTACATATTAGATGGACTTAGCCCTCCAATTTTGAAGTATTGCAGAATGAGCATGACATCTTCTAGAAATATTATTTGCTTTTTTATAGTATCCACTATACAACAAAAATCATAAGACATTTGAAGATGAAAAACAAAACAATATCTGACTCTTGGTTAAGAGAATAAACAGCCAGTAAAAACTCATCATATATAATGAAACCCTAATATACAAATTGACTGAACAGCCGAACGACTGGTGGAATGACCGGTCACTATGATGCACACTGACCACCAGGGAGCAGATGCTCCCTGGTGGTCAGTGAGCTCCCACAGGGGGTGCGCTGCTTAGCCAGAAGCTGGGCTCACAGCTGGCAAGTGCAATGGCAGTGGCGGAGCCTCTCCTTCCTCTGCAGCTGCACTAAGGAGCAGCGAGCAGGTGGGTGGTAAGGAGCAAGGGGTCCCAGACTGCGAGAGGAATGTCCACCTGCCGGCTTAGGCCCAATCCTTAGGGGCCTAAGCCGGCAGGTGGACATCCCCTGAGGTGCCCTGGACTGTGAGAGGGTGCAGGTCGCCCTGTGGGACACCTCCCCCCCAGTGAACAAATTTCATGCACCGGGCCTCTAGTTTAAAAATAATAGTGATAAGTATGCTCGACGATGTAGTAGAAAATGTAAACAATATAGAGAAAGTGATGAGAATTTCAAAAGAGGGATAAAAATTAAAAAGAAGCAAAAGAAATGCTATTGAGATTCTAGTTATAACAGTCACTAAATTTAACCTTTTGAGTGAAACATCAAAAAAAAACTGGACATGAAAAGATTTTTTTAATATATTTTATTGATTTTTTACAGAGAGGAAGAGAGAGGGATAGAGAGTTAGAAACATCGACGAGAGACAAAAATCGATCAGCTGCCTCCTGCACACCCCCTACTGGGGATATGCCCGCAACCAAGGTACATGCCCTTGACCGGAATCGAAACTAGGACCTTTCAGTCTGCAGTCCGATGCTCTATCCACTGAGCCAAACTCGTTAAGCTGAAATGATGGTTTTTAAGACACTGGACATTAAGCAAGAAAGAAAAGCGATCTAGTTTTGTGTATGACACCATACACAAAAATAAACTCAAAATGGATAAAGGACTTAAATGTAAGACAGGAAACCATAAAAATACTAGAGGAATCCAAAGGCAACAAAATCTCAGACATATGCCAAAGCAATTTCTTCACTGATACAGCTCCTAGGGCATTGGAAACTAAAGAGAAAATAAACAAATGGGACTACATCAAAATAAAAAGCTTCTGCACAGCAAAAGAAACCATCAACAAAACAACAAGAAAGCCCACGGCATGGGAGAACGTGTTTGCCAATGTTATCACCGATAAGGATTTAATCTCCAACATTTATAGGGAACTCTTACAACTTAACAAAAGGAAGATAAACAATCCAATCAAAAAATGGGCAAAGGACCTAAATAGACACTTTTCAAAAGAGGACATTCAGAAAGCCAAGAGACATATGAAAACATGCTCAAAGTCACTAATCATCCAAGAGATTCAAATCAAAACAACAATGTGGTACCATCTCACACCTGTCAGAATGGCTATCATCAACAAATCAAGAAAGGAGAAGTGCTGAAGAGGATGCAGAGAAAAAGGAACACTCATGCCCTGCTGGTGGGAATGCAGACTGGTGCAGCCGCTATTGAAGACAGTATGGAGTTTCCTCAAAAAGTTAAAAATGGAACTCCCATTTGACCTCGTGATCCCACTCTTAGGAATATATCCCAAGAAACCAGAAACACCAACCAGAAAGGATATATGCATCCCTATGTTCATAGCAGCACAATTTACCATAGCGAAGATCTGGAAACAGCCTAAGTGCCCATCAACAGATGAATAGGTTAGAACACTGTGGTGCATCTATACAATGGAATACTATGCTGCTGTAAAAAAGAAGGAATTCTTACCATTTGCAACAGCATGGATGGAACTGGAGAGCATTATGCTAAGTGAAATAAGCCAGTCAATGAAGGGAAAATACCACATGATCTCACTCATTTATGGATAATAAAGACCACTATAAACTGATGAACAAAAATAGATACATAGGCAGAGCAGCATTGAAACAGACTGTCAAACTACAGCGGGAAGGCTGGGGAGGTATGGGGGAGTGTGGTAAGTGATCTACTGAAGGACTTGTATGCATGCATATAAGAATAACCAATGGACACAAGACACTGTGGGGTAGGGGAGGCCAGGGTAAGGTCAAGGGGGGGGGAAGGAGACATATGTACTCCTCTTTGTAATGCTTTAAGCAATAAAACAAAATTAAAAAAGAAAAAAAAAGTGATTTTTCAGACACAGAAAATAAGAGCCAAGTCCTATGAATGCCCCAGTTTTTGCCTTATACATGTTTTAGGCTGTGCCACATGGAAGGGCAACCCAGGTGGAACCCAGAGAACTCCTGAATTTAGGAGATGGAGGTGAAAGTTCAGGGAGAGTATGTTGGCTAGAGTTGGTAGGACAGAGTACCAGAGAGGAAAAGCTGCATAAAGGAAGAACTCTGAATAGCTTCAAAGGGTCCTCTGGGAGTATTCATCAGAATACTGATTAGCTCATTACCTCTAGAATTTCTCTGAGGCTAGAAGAAGAAAGATCCTGACAATAGTAGAGGGAACAGTAGCTGGTGCCCACACAGAGATGAAAATGATGCTTGTAACCACAACCCAGAGAATAAAATCTTATAAATTGCATTGTGAAGTGTACTTGGAAGAGTATTGTCTCAGAAGTAGAAAACAATTAGCTCTGGATTAAACACTGCTCTGTCCTGTCTAAAATCTTAGCTGTAAGACATAAAAGTTTAAATTCTTTCAAGCAATATAATTGCTTATCAGAATAAAATAAAAAATATTTAGAGGAATACAATAATGTCCAGAATCTAGCAAAGTAAAAATCATAATTAATGCAATAAAAAAATTACCAGGCATGTAAAAAGGCAAGAAAGTATGACATATAATAAAAGATAAATCAATCCATGAAAAAAATACGGGTGTTAAAATTAGCAGGAAAGCACATTAAATCAGTTATTATGCCTGGGTTCCATAGCTGAATAAATAAAGCAGAGGCATAGAATATATAAAGAAAGACCTGAATTAAACTTTTAGAAACAAAAACTACAATGCCTGACATGAAAATACAGTGGATGGTATTAATGACAGATAAGACATTTCAGAAGAAATAATTAGTAGTCTTGAGGACATGCCAACAGAAACCATTTAAAATAAAACAAAAGCAATAAAAGAATACAAAAATGAAGAATGCATTAATGAATGGTAAAAAAAAAAAACAACTGTGAGTCAACTAATATACATGTAATTGTAGTCCCTGATGAAGAAGAGAGAGTGAAGAACAGAAAAAAATACTTGAAAAAAATAGCCAAAATACCCCACTAAATTCAATGAAGACTGTACACTCACAGATATAAGAAGCTCAACAAACTCCAAGCACAAAAAACTTTAAGAAAATTACAAATCATATTAAAATCAAATTGCATAAAACCAACAATAAAGAGAAAATCTGAAAAGCAGCCAGAAAAAAAAGACAAGTTATACATGCAAAACACAATTTAAAATGATAGCAGATTTCTTACTGGAAAGAATGCAAATGAAAAGAAAGTGGGATGACATCTTTAATTTATAGAATGGAAAATAAAATAAAACTGCCAACCTAGAATTTTATACCCAATGAAAAGAAATTATTTGAAAATGATGCAAATAAATATTTTTTGCAAACTTACAAGAAGTAAAAGAATTCATCACCAGCAGAGTTATACTATAAGAAATATTGTTTTCTAGGATCTTAGTTCTACCTTCTGAGTTATTCTTCCTTTTTAAAAAGAAAGGCAGTACATTGTGATATTGTGATTTATAGTAAGAAATAAATATTTGGTTTTTGTCCCAGTTTTAGAGCTCCTATAACCGTTGGAATTTCCAAAGTGATAACAGTGATAAAAGTGACTTTTTTTATATTAAGAAGATGACTTTTGGAAAGTCCCTAGGTAACAAAATGATGGACACTGCTTGCCAACTATGTTATTAGTGTTAGAACTTTCAGTCCCACCCCCTGACCTCTGGGGACAGAAGAGGGGCTGAAGATTGAGTTCTAAAACCAATAGCCAATGACTTAATAAATCATGGCTAGGTAGTGAAGCCTCCATAAAAAAAAAAAAAAAAAAAAAAAGTGAGTTCAGAGAACATCTGGGTTGGTGAACAACTGGAGATATAGGGAGAATGACATTCTGGAGCGAGCATGGGAACTCCATGCCCTTTCCCCATATCTTTTTCTGAGCATATCTTCCATCTGACTATTGCTGAGTTATGTTATATGATTTTAAAATAAACTGGTAATTTGGTAAGTGAAATGCTTTCCTGATTTCTGCAAGCTATTCTAGCAAATTAATCAAAACCAAGGAGGAGCTGTTGGGACCTCCAATCTACAGCCAGTCAGTCAGAAGCATGAGACAACCCAGACTTGTGACTAGCGTCTGAAATTGGGGAGTAGGCAGTCTTGTGGGGCTGAGTCTTTACCTGTGGGATCTGATGCTATCTATAGGTAGATAGTGTCAGAATTAAGTTGAAATGTCGGGTGCCCAACTGGTACCCGAGAATTGCATGTTGGTGTGGAGAAACCCTGCCCTGCGACATTGGAATTGGGTGCAGAATCATTTCACACATGTGCGCAGCTGAGTAGTTTCATCAACATGCTTCTTACCAGTAGAATTTGGAGTTACCACAGACTCCTCTCATTTTGTCCTCTCTGTATTTTCACTCCAAGCTGATAGTAATCTTCCTGAAACAATTTCCTCAAGAACTTTGTAGACTTTCCATGGATTTTCTGGATTCGCTCTATTAGACATAAACTGCACCCACAGATTTTTTAAAAATCCCTTTTGTACCTTGGGCTTCTGCTGAGATGGCTGAGAGATAATGCCATTATATTTCCTAGAGGATCTGTGGTTTGATTGGGAAGATCTGAGTCATATCCTTAATATCTTTAAAGAGCTTTTTGTGTGACTGAATGCTGACCTTTTGATCTTTTTGAAATTTTAGTAAGAGATTGTAGAGTCACACCCTCCGGTTTTTCTCTGAAGTGAACTTTTCTGAGAATGCTTGGAAGCTGTCTCTCAATATTAGCATGTTTTCCCATTTGGAGAGGCTGAGAATTTTCAAAATTATCAAGTTTTAGTTCTTTTCAGTTTAATATTTTTTCCTCAATTTATCTCTCTTGTCACACATTTTATTTTAAATAGGAAAAAAAATCAAGAGGCACCTTTTACACTTTGCTTGGAAATATCCTTTGATAATTAAGTTAATCACTTACAAGTTTTGCTTTTGACATAATTCCAGAAGACAATTGTGCTAAGTTTTCTGTCACTATCTAACAAGAATACTTCTTTCTCTATATCCAATAGCATACATGTTTTTCACTTTCTTTTGACTTCCCATTGAAAAAATTCTTAATGTCCAGAATTCTATTAACAATCTGCCCAAGACAATTTGGACATTCTCTATCATGGTCTTCAAAATTCTTCTGGACTCTCCTTACTACCACTACACTTCCATTACCAAAATCAGGTATTTGTTATATCAACACTCCACTTCCATTACCAAAATCAGTGTCAATTATGTTATGCAATATAACAACATTGCCACAAACTTAGCAGCTTAAAAAACAACACACGTATATTATCTTTCAATTCCTATGGGTCAGGATCTGGATATGGTTTATTTGAACTCTCTGCAATCAAGGTGTTGGCCAGGGCTAGGTACTCATCTGGGAAGGGATATGCTTTCAAACTCATGCATTTGTTGGCAGAATTCAGTTCTTTGTGACTTTAAGACTAAAAAATTATGTTTCTTAATGGCTGTAGGCCAGGTTATCCTCGGCACCTACAGGCAAGCTGCAGTTCCTTGCCATGTGGGGAAGCTAGATGGCAAGTTATTTCCTCAAAGCCAGCAAGAGAGTGAGAGACTCCAGTAAGATGAGCATGACAATTCTATATAGAGTGTAACACATAATCGTGTACATATAATCATGTACATCACATCACCTTTGCTGCATTTTACTGATTAGAAACAAGTCACAGTTCATCAAAGGGAGATGATACAAGATTATGAATACCAGGTGGCAAGAATCTAGACTAGAGTCTACTTAAGATCTATCTGCCACAATGACCAACAAGCTTTATACCCAGAATTCAAGGTTGCTTTAATATTAAACAATTAATCAATGTGATTCCCCATACTAACAAACTGTAAAAGAAAAAGAAAAAGATTGGATCCTCTTCATAAATATAGAAAAACTATTTTACAAAATCTAAAATCCATTCTCAATAAAACATTTTTTAGCAATCTGGGAATTTTCTCAATCTGAGGAAGGACATCTACAATAAAGCCTCCAGCTGACATTATGCTTACTGGTGAAAGACAAAATTATTTTTTCATAAGATAAAGAGAGGGTATAAGAGTGAGAGAAAAAGATAGATTGATAAAAAGAGAAAACAATGTCTTTGAAATCTGCGGAATAACATCAAACAATCTTATATACAGTAAGTCTTCACTTAGCATTGCCAATATATTCTTTGACTTCAAGCAAAATGATATATAATAAAACCAATTTTACGATAGGTTAATTTATATAAACAAGAGTTAAGTTCCTACAGCATATCATCAGTGTTATAATGAAACAACTGTGAGGATCTGTGAAGGAAAGGAAAGAGATAATAGAACAGGAGAAATATTTGAAGGGATATAGCAGAAAAGTTTGAAATATTGATGAAAGACATAACTCACAGATTCAAAAAGCTCATTGAGCTCAAGGAAGGATAAAAAAAATGTAGATAGGCATATGCTAGTTCAATTGCTAAAATCCAAAGATAAAAAGCAAATCTGTAAAAGTAGTCAGAAAGAGTGCATAGAGTGGGGCAATGATACAAATAACAAGTAACTTCTCACCAGAAATGATGGAAATGTGAAAAAAAAATGGTATTACATTTTTCAAGTGTCCAAAACAAAGTAATTGACCTAGAACTCTATATCTAGAGAAAGTATCTCACATTCAAAGAAAGGGAGGTCAAATAAAGACAATTGTATACCAAAAGAGCTAAGCGAATTAATCTTTAGCAAACCACAGTATAAAAAATGTTAATGGAGTTTTCAGGCTAAAGGGAAATGACATCAAATGAAATCCTTTATCTCCTGGAAAGAATCAAAGCTACCAGAAAGGACAAATACTTGGGTAAATAAATATAAAAGGCTGTGTATGTATATTTAATTATATTAATAGCATATATAAAAGTACAATATAAGATAAAAGAGTTTAGGGTATAGTGAGGTTAAATTGAATTATATTTTGAAGGTTTTGATATATTTATAAAGTACTATGATATTGTTTAAAAACATGAACTTAAATATTCTTATCTTAATTTCTGGAGCAACCACAAGATATGTAGTTTAAAAGTCAATAGAGGAGCTAAAATAGAATTCTAAAAACTATTCATCCAAGGAAAACCAAAAAGTACAACTAGAGGAATAATAACATCAACAATAACAACAACAACAATAAAAAAAAACACACAGAGAATAAATATAAAACAAATACCAGATGGTAGGTCTAAACTCAACTGCATCAGTAATTATCTAAAATAGTTTTCTTTCTTCTTTCTTTTCCATCTTTCTTTTATCCTCCCTTCTTTGTATCTCCTCTCTCTCTCTCTTCCTCTCTCTCTCTCTCCCTCTCTCTCTCTTCCTTTTCTCCCTTCCTTCCCTTTCTCTTTTTTCTTTATTTCTCATTTTCTTTTCTTTCTTTCATTCTTCCCCCAAAACCCCCTTACTTTCCTAAAGTATAGCCTAGCAGCCTATGTTTCAAGTCTTGAAATATAGTGTATTTCCTCTTGTTATTACAGTTTGAGTCAATTTGAATGACTTGTCTACCTTAGAAAAGACCAAGCCTCAACTAGCCACCATATTGCTACTTCATTTTAAGCATTTGGTTCTGTATGATATATGTAATGAAGACATAATCAAAGTTAGAATGTATGCAGTCAATAATAGAATAAGTGTTCATATTGATCTTTTTAATGACATTGACAAGTCTTCTTCCTTTTCCCCTATGAGAATAGACATTCTCTTTACAAACATCCAGGTCATAATTATGTCAAAAATAAATGACAGTTGTCTCAGCAAACATGATGGATGTAAGATGAATGTGACGTGGGAAGAGCCTCCTCCCCATTCTCCCTCTCTCCTGGCCCCAGTTCTAGATTGCCCACTCTGCCCCATATCCTACTAAAAGATTCATTTTAACACTCTTGCTTCCATGGTAACATTTCTTGCAGGTATTTTTCAGATACTGGATTGGAATAATTTTAGAAGGTCATATTGATGAACTTCTTGATTATTCTGTTGTCTGACATCAATTTAAAGTTATAAGATAAATCTAAAAGGTGGAATTTTTTTTTTTCTAGGAGTGATGACTGCAGTTTCAGTAGTTGACATTGGGATTTTAGTTAGAAGACTAGGCCAATCAATAAACTTGTTGCAAATTTAGCTAACTGGCATCTTAAAGGAATAGATACCATTTAATCAGTTGTCCCACATTTCTGCATGTACACCCAGGGCCACACAGGAACATCTGTAAGTATTAGACAATATGATTAAAGATTAGTTACTTACATTTCCATTTTAGAGGACACGTTATATACAAGTTTGGGAAATAATATCTTCTAGATATATTTTGGATTTTTTCAGTTCTGGTTTAAGTTAGTAAAACCAAGAATTATTTTATGTGATTGCTGCCCTGCTTGATATTGAAAGCTTTTCTCAGCTGTCAGACAATGTATTAGAAGCGTAATGCCTCCCCCATTGTCTGAGAGAAAAATGTCAGTTGTCAAAATTAAAAGGAGTGAAGGGCATCATGGAGTTAAGTTCTGATTCTACTGGAAACTTACTTTATGATCTTGGATGAATCTTTAAAATTTTCTTCCACATAACTTCTTCTCACATCCAATTCTAACCTAGTCCTAATATTTTTTTAAATATATTTTATTGATTTTTTACAGAGAGGAAGGGAGAGAGATAGAGAGTTAGAAACATCGATGAGAGAGAAACATCGATCAGCTGCCTCCTGCACATCCCCCACTGGGGATATGCCCACAACCCAGGTACATGCCCTTGACCGGAATCGAACCTGGGACCTTTCAGTCCGCAGGCCGACGCTCTATCCACTGAGCCAAACCGGTTTTGGCCCTAGTCCTAATATTAATAATTCCCATTCTTAATAGAAAAAGGAACTCCTTTTGTGGAAAGGAAGTTTAATTAGTATAATTCCAAACCTCTCCCTAGTCCTTTACTCTCTGAAAAGATGAAATACCACATATGACAAATTTGAGGAAAATGCCTGGGCCTGTATAGCTCAGTCTCCTTCCTCTTGGGAGCAAGCCTCTCCCTTGAAAAGCATGAATTCCCATTTGTTCCTCCAGGCCTTGGTCTTACTGAGGCCAGACTTCCACGTGGAGGGGAGGATACACAAGTTCAGCATTGACTTGCTGGGGGGATAATTCTGACTAATTCTGGAGTTAAATGAATAGGCCTGTTGGTTCTCACATGAAACTATCTTAAATGAGTCTAAAATATCAATTTTATTATTGATATTGCTAACCTGGAGAAGATGGTTTCATGTTTAGCAATGTCAATAATAAAATTGATATTTTGGACTCATTTAATCATGTACTTTCAAGAGTATACACACTCTGGTGGAACGGAGAGATTCAAAACCTGTATCAGGGAGATCTGTGAAGGATCCACAAAATAAGGAAGCAATGTAACTTAATGGTTAAAATTTCTGATAGGCTCTGATACAAGTCTATCTCAGTTTTAGTCCAAATGTCAGCACTTTCAAGCTGTGTCCTTAGGCAAGTTATTAAATCTCTGTGCCTCAGTGTTTGCATATGTAAAATAATACCTGCCTTTTAGGGTGATTATGCAGTTTATATGAGTTAGTATATCTAGTATATCTAACACTTGGAATAGTGCCTAGTACATGGTCAGTACCCAGTAAATGTCAATTACCATTACTAACTGTTGTAGTGGAGTTACTTACAACATCTGAATGCAACAGAATAAGCATTCAAAATGTATAGCTATATTATCATCACTGTAGTGGCCAATATAGAAGAAAAATTTGTGCTATTTAGAGTAAGTAGGAAGAGTAGATAGATAATGGTATAACAAATATACCAAAATATTCAGTGGCTTAGAGAAGAGATAGGAAGACTTATGTGAGAACAAAATCCTGTCCATGAATGTTGGCAGAAGTTTTATTCAGGATGGCCCCAAAGTGGAAACAACCCAGATATCTTTCACTAGTGAATGGTTAAACAAACTATGATGCACCCATGGAATATTACTCAGTAAAAAAAAAGTACGAATTATTCCCAAATTATATAAATTACAAAATTATAGAAATGGGGAACAGATTGGTGGTTGCCAGGGGTTAAGGAGTGTTGGGAATAGAAGTGAAGGGAGTGTGGCCATAAAAGGGCTGACATAAGGGATCCATGTGGTGATGGAAGTGTTCTGTACCTTTTCTGTATCAATGTCAATTTCTAAGTTATGATATTGTATTATAATTTTTCAAGATATTACTAATAAGAAAATGGGGAAAAGTGTATCTGGGTCTCTTTATATTATTTCTTACAACTGCATGCAAATCTACCATTATCTTCAAGTAAAAAGTTTAATTTAACAAATCCCCTGATTTATTTCCTAAAAACAAACAAAAGATAGAAAACATAAGTTGCATTTTTAACTCCTACCTCATTTTAAAAGACAGCTCAAAACTGTTTCTTAAAAGAAACTTTTCACTGGAAAGCTTAGTCTCACGGGAAAAATATTTGCACAATTGTAACAATTCGCAATGGTTTTGCTCATGCTATTCATCACTCAACCGACTGAGGTCAGGCCAGACAATGTTTGCTGTGGAAAATGACATTTATTCAGAGCTGAGAGCTCTCCAGACCAGCAATCAGGTTCTGAAAGGCCAGCAAGTGGCCCTCTGCCCGTCTCTGGGGAGAAGCACATGCGGGGCTTCCACTGCTCCTGACTTTCATGTAATGCTGTGGTTCCGGGATCGAGGGCGTTGTCTGAGGGACAGTCCGCTGAAGAGAAGAAATTCTGGTATTCTCCTAAGGACCAAGCCTCCACGCTGACAAATTGACATGTGAGGATGAACTGGGTTAGGAGGGTCTGGGGCTGACTGGCTGACCCACTTTCTCTTCCATGTGCCACCCTCCACACAAGTCCCACTGTGGTGTTTATTCCCCTCCATGGCTCCTCTGGACATTCATTTAACCAGATTCTTCAACCACTTTAAAGAGTAGTTGTTTGTTCAAAAAACTTGTAGTTGAGCACCTACTGTATTGTGCCAACCATTGGCACACAGTGGTGATCAAGGCAGTTCTTCCATGTCACCATGAAGGAAGTTAACCTCCCTTAAGTTCTCAATGAGTGCTTTCTAAGAGCAAGGCATTGTGCATAACTTGCACTGACCCTTATGAGTTAGTACTACCGGATCCTCATTATACACATGAAGAAACATAGGCCTGGGAAGGTGAAGGTGCTCAATGTCACACAGGAATTGTGAGTGTGATCCACGCTGTAATATCTCTATTTCTTATGGCTCTGGCTACTGGTGCTCTGGACCTGAGTTAGGGAATCTAACTGAACTTTCCTTGCACCGATTTGGTTAGATATAATTTTAATCTGTGTTCTTGACCTCATGTCCTCTTTGCTACATCTGTCTCTGTGTCGACCTGAATCCTACACTGGTGATTCCAGTCTGACCACCTGCCTTCAAGTTTAGACTCATTACTTGAAGGTTCAATGTATCATTCTTTATCCAACTGACCAGCAATCTAAGGCAAAGCTTGCGAAGATGGCATGAGGATTTTTGTCACTACTGTTTGCAAAGTCATTGCATGGAAAAACCTATGAATGTCATTGCCCACCAATTTTTTATTTCCAAGAGTGAATACCAGGTGTCCACTACCCACTGACCAGCATCACCATTCTTTCTTAACCCCTTTCTAAGAAAACAATGATAACAGCTAATATTTTGGAAATATTGTGTTCATCCTTCACTTTATCCCTTATTAAGTCCTCTGAGATAGTTACTATTTTATCTTTATTTAACACATTAAAAAAAACTGAGGTTTAGAGAGACTAAGTAACATCCCCAGGATCAGGCAGCTAGAAGAGATAGAATTTGAACCTTAATGTGCCAACTTCACTGCATTAAGCTACCTGCAGAAAAATAGCATTCACCAACCAAGTGTGCACTGCCAAGATCTGTGCCTTGACTCTGCTCAACTATGTGAACTAGCGGATCGGCAGGAACACATTCTAAGTTCTTTTGATGCAACTGTTCCTGGAAAAACCCTTATGGAAGCTATGAGCCAGTTTTCAAGAGCAATGATCTTATTATAGAGATAAAACATAATAATTTAGAGCTTGGGATCTGGAGGCTGACCATGTACACTTGGCTCTCTATTGCTTAGAACTCTGTGACTCTAACACATCAGGTTATTTAACTTTTTTGCATCTTAGTCTCCTCCTCTGCAAACAGGACCAATTATGGTAGCTCTCTCTAAAAGTTGCGTAAGGAATTTATAATTGGACTGTGTACTGGTCCTTTAACTAATGGAGTGTTTTCTTTTTGAGTTTTATGAAAGCTCAAAAATGGATCATTAATTTTCAAAAGCATTCTCAAAACTCTAAGTACCTTTTAATCACACCCCTTTAAACTAGTCTCCTTTCCACACTAAACTGTCCTAATCTTGGAAATCTTGCTTCCTTTGGAGGTAGAATCACAAGTACCAAAGTAGAAACAAAAACACTCTCTTCATCATTTATGAGGAGAAGTGCTGCAAAGTGCCCATTCCAGCAGAACCCTTCCTGTGGAAAGACTGAAAATTTAAGGCCAAGCAGTTCAAAGACTCAGAGCCGCTGAATAAAAACAAAATCGCTTAAAATTACACCGATGCTTCTTCCAGATAATTTGTAGAGAATTCAACAGTGTTTATTACAGGTTCACTTAAGAAAGCCAAACATTCAGCCCTAAACGCAATTTCAAAGCAAAACTCCAAACAGTATTTTCAAATAAGGAGGAAATTGTGTGCACAAAGTTACCTCCCAGGGGCTTTGCAAGATTAAAGAGGGGAAAATAGAAGCTATGGGGAGAAAATCACCAGAAGAATGAAAGGAAATAGAAGAAATTTACCATAATGAGACAGGCTGACAGGGTATAATGTTTATAATGTGATTTTTAATAGACATTAAATAAATCCCTGTAGGTAGATGGACTTTCTGTCCAATGGTAACACAGCACTTGGGGAGGAATGTTCAAGTGGAGCTGGAATTACGGCACAAAATAAAAATTAGTTGAAGCACACATTACCCCTCCCTTTTGACTTTAAGAGCATTGGTGTTTTTCCTAAAAGAATATCCTATTAATTTCTTGGGGAGAAAGTCAGACTATTTTATTTCCTGGGAAAATGACACAAAAAACAAAACATCACATTTTATACTGTTTATGATATTTAAACCTAATGGGGGGGGGGAAGACACATCCTTCTCCAATTAGGATAGAAAATATTAAAATGTTCAATATTCTTAATAATGCTGAATAGAAAATGGGTGAATCTAAGGCCTTTATTAAATATAAAGTATGTATATATTATGTTATTCTAGATCTTCATGTGAGCTCTTTATTTTTTCTTTGTTTATTAAGGTATTACATATGTGTCCTTATCCCCCCATTGCCCCCACACACCCCCGTGCCCTCACTCCCCTGGTGTCTGTGTCCATTGGTTAGGCTTATATGCATGCATACAAGTCCTTTGGTTGATCTCTCCCCCTTACCCCCGCCCTCCCCTACATTCCCTCTGAGGTTTGATGGTCTGGGGGAAGCTTGAAAAGTGGGCTAGGCTTCTCCTTCATGAATGTTTTGGGGAAAACATCACAATGAGTAACTCTTTGATCTACCTTAAATTCTTCATTGCTTCAATGCTTCCCCTCTTCATCCTACTTTTGTAGTGATTCTCCCCAGAAAGCCGTTCTCCGCTACACATGGGACAGCACTGCAGTTGAGTGTATGTTTTTTTACCAAGGGCAGTTGTGTATCATCATATGAGTCAAAGCTCAGGACTTAAAGGCCTGAAGCTCCACCCATTCTGAAGTCAGAGGTTTGGGAATCAATATAACATAGTCAGGAGAATCCAAACTTTGAAATAAAAGTGATCTGGGTTTGAATCCTGCCTCAACCCTTCTCCAAGTAAATGGTCTTAGACAAATTACTCAGCGTCTCATCTCCTGCTCTTACATGCACAATGGGAAAAGAAAACTTACCTAGCAGGGTTGTTGTGATGTAAAAATGAGTTTATTTATCTAAAGCGCCTTGCTTATGTTATCTGTGTCACTGTTGTTGTGTTGTTTGTCATAGTTCCAGTCCAGAACACGGAGCCTATTGAGGTACTGCAAACACCACATTGGTGTTGAGCAATAGATTAGAGTTGGTATTGTTTTCAAAAATACAAAGTTCTTTTTCTTCCAATGCCAGATTTACTGGACATTCAACACATGAAACCTTGTTATAATTGTCCTTGTTGTAGAACCACTATATTTCAGAGCTTATCCAAGGCCAACTTGCCAATGATAGTTACCAAATATGTGGACCCCACTATATCAAGAATCTAGTGCTTTTCTTTTATAATACACATAAGAAAATCTCAGGAAGAAACACTTAGCCCATATAGACTAGAATTTTACAATGTAAGATTTTTTTTCTCTCTCTTGTTCTTTTTAGTGCACATTAGGTTTCTTCAATGAATTTTTTTTATTGACCTGGTTGATGTAAAGCATTCTTATATCCAACTGTTTTTCTCAATACAAGAGTGAAAACTCAGAACTTTATTATTTCTCTAAAGAAAGATTGTTGGGCATCCTGGCTAACCACTTTGCTAGAAGGGAAAATACTTGAATTTATAATAGCTTTTTCTTGTACCCGACTAAATAATCTTTTTTAAAAAGTGTGATTAAAAGTTTCTTCTTGAAGCATTATCAATATGGGAACAAGATTCTCAAGAATAAAAATTTGTTACAGTCCTCAACGTGACAGGTAAAGAGAAGATTGCTTGACAGTTATTTGAAAGTTACTTCTCTACCATGCTTCAATATCTCCTTTTGCTAGAATTCACACTGGATACCTAGAATCTCTTTCTTTTAGGAAATACAGTTACTGTGTTATAGGAATAATATTTCCTGAGATAAGGCCTAGTACTGAATGACTACTCCATAAAGAGATTAGAAAAGGAAGTCGGGGGAAGGTAAAGGAGGAGACACATGGCTATTAACCTCATGGATTCTTCTAGCCTTATTTTAAATAAAATGTTGTCATTGTCATTTCTTTAGGAGAAAGTAAGTCTGGGAATCAACTGTCATCTAAACTTCATTTCTTACTTTGCCATTCCTTCCCTGGTGGTTGTGGAAAATACATTTAGTTTTTTGATACCTTGGTTTCAACCAATAGCTTATTAACTTTTATTTTTATAATGGACTTTGTAATAGTTATCTATTACTGTATAACAAATTGCCCCAAAACTTAAAGCCTTAAAACAACAAACACTTGTTGTCTCATAGTCTCTGTGGAACAGCAATCAAGATAGACTTATTTGGGTAATTCTGCCTCAAAGTCTCTCAAAAGGCTGCAGTGTTGACTGCAGATGCCATTTTATCTGAAGGCTCAACTGAGAGAGAATCCACTTCTAAGCTCACTCACTCATGTGGTTGTGGGCATGATTCAGTTTCTCCCAGGCGATTGGACTGAGGGCCTTAAATCTTGGACCAGTGGACCAGTTTCTTGCCATGTTGGCCTCTCCACAGAGCAACTCATAACATACCAGCTGGCTTCTTTCTATCAGAGTGAGCAAGTGAGAGTGAGAGCAGGCTTATAAGACAGAAACTACTGTCCCTTTATAACCTAATCTCAGAAGTGGCATCCTCTCACTTTTGCCATTTGCTATTCATTAGAAGCAAATTTCTGGGTCCAGCCACACTCTGGGAGAAGAGAGATTACATAAAGTATGAACATAGGAAACAAGGAGTATTAGGGCCACCTTGGAGGCTGCCTCCCATAAACTTAATCAGATCTGAGAGGTCATAGGAAGCCATTCATCTAAGTCAGAAAATCTCTAAAATGTCACTCTTTCCCTTAAATAGGACAGCATTTATTTATTCATTTATTCAAGACTACATTTAAAAAAAACTTTATTCACTCATTTGAAAATGTTTATTGTGTATTTGCTATTTACAAGGCACTATGGTGTGTGGGGGGAAGGAGGGGCTTCAAAAGGCCAAAGATAAAGGAGCTAATTCAATTCAGGTAGCATAAACCACCCTTCCGTAGTGAAGTGCTCTACTCCACCAAAGTTCAAACATCATGCAGTGACAACCAGATCTGCATAAAGGCAGAGGTGGAGCAGAAGTGTAGTCTACCTCCACACCCCAGCCACCCTCCCATCAGTTGAAACCTTGGAAAAGACTCTAGAATGGGAAGCTTTATATGAAGTTCTCAACATGCTTCCTAAATAAATACAAGGCATCAATCTTGCTTATTAACTCTCTCCAGGGCCAAAGACTGGGCTATTCCCTGGGATACAGTTCCTGTGCACTGTAAGAGGAGACGATGATTGCTCCTGGCACAATCTTCCATGTCCTAGCAATGAGTCCTATGTTATTTTATTGTTGCCTAAGTCTATACTTCTTACTTGACTTTTATATGTGTCCTTCTAGTCTTCCATCCAGATAATAAGTTCTCTAAGAGCGGAAATTACATCTTACCCTTCCTTACATCTAAACAACTTTCATTAACAGAATATGTACAACAAATGATTTCTAAATGAATGCCTCTTTCAGAGGGGCCTACTTTACACATAGAACACATTGAAGAAAAGCCAACTTGGGCTCAGTAGTTGAAGGGATTCTATGGGGCACAATTTTATTTACATTTCCCGACGCTTTCCTTGAGTTTTAGGTTAATTTTTCCTGCCCCTTAACATTCCCACCCCTTCACCACCCCCTGCCCCCGACAAAAAACATGTATTTATTTATGTCATTTTTTTAGCCATCATCTGAGGATATGCTTTTTTATTTATTTTTAGAGTAAGGAAGGAGAGAGAGAGAGAGAGAGAGAGAGAGAGAGAGAGAGAGAGAGAGAGAGAGAAACATCAATGTGAGAGAGAAACATCAATTGAAACAACAATCAGTTGCCTCCCATATGTGTCCTGAAGGGAGATCGAACCTTTGGTACAGAGGATGATGCTCCAACCAACTGAGCCACTGGCCAGGGCTCTCTCTGTCATTCTTTGCTTGAATTCAGCACCTGCTCCTACAACAGCCCCTGTATGCAGGGCAATGGCATCAGGGACTCCCCTAAGAAGGGCAGCAAAGAGGGACTCTCTGCCAACCTGAGGGCATCCACAGCCAGTCCAGAAGCACACATGTAGGCTGATTCCTTGCTCTTTCTTTTTGTACTTTACAGAGTTTTTCTATTTAAACCCGGGGACACAGGTTTACTGTGGTAGTAGTAGGTATTTTAATGCATAAATATCTTTATCTACTTTGAGAATGTGTTTCCTGTTTTGACTTGTTCTCTAAATATATATAATTTTTAAATTACGGGTTTACGTAAGGAGGACAATTTAGTCAAGTATAACTTTCTTCACAAAACATGTCCTGGTTGCAGAGAATAAACTGTGGAATGTGAGCAGGCTCAGAGAAGGCATGAAACAGGTCATCCTCTCCCCCACTCCTCAGACCGAACATTTTTTAAATCTATCTGTTTTCTGTAGCAACGTAGTCTACAAAAGTAGCTGTTATCTAAGCAATGATAGTAGGGACAAAACCTTAGCAGATGTCACCCAAATAGAAAAAAACAAATCAAAATCCTGTCACAGAGGTAGAAAGTTCCTTTAGTGGGGGACCTTTTAGGCCCAGGTGGCCTCAAGGGGCACAGTGACTTCATTTGCACCCTCTTAAGCCATCGGCTATTGAGGCCAGGAGCTTTTAAACAATGGCAGAGGAAAGGTGACATCTGGAGAGTTGAACTGTGTCACTCATTGTGTAGTTGAACATCAGTGCAACTTCTTTTTCTGCATCTCGCTCTATTTTGTGGAGTGTTCATTTGTGAGGTCAAAGGACAAGTTTTTGACTTGGAAGCCAAAGACATAGATTTCAAAAATGAGAGTGTTTTCCTCAACCTGGAAAACAACCAAATAACTTAAATGGATTTTTTATTAAAAGTTAAATCAAAGCAAAAACACATAAATATGTTGACATATATACCAAACACAGATGAAAGATAGACTTCCATTGTGTCATAGGGTAGGTTTCCTGGAAACAGATTCTGAGATGGAAATTGCTGTGCTAAAAGTTTCTTTGGGGAGTGTTCCAGGGAACAATACCTGTAAGAGCTGGAGAAAAGCAGAGCTGGGCAGAGGGAGAAGTTGGGCTAAGCAGACCCCTCAGGTGGTGCTAGAGCTGGGTGGCCCTTCAGCTCTGGGCATAAGGTCAGGTTTTATAATCCCCACCCCACCTTCCTCACTCTCTTTGCCACTGGGCTGACCTAATGACCTAATAACAGGGGAGAAGGGGAAACATCTTGGAAAACACAGCTACTTTTAGGCTGAGGGTAATTTCCTGAGAGGAAGTTGGCTGTGAACTGATGGCAACCTACACTCACAGCAGCTGAGAGGATTACCTCAGTTCTGGAAGGGGGATAAAGGCAACACATCACAGAATTCACTGCACACTCTATTTTAAAATGAAAAAAAATAGAATCAGACAAAAATCTGGAAATTAAAACAGAGATGAAGTAAATATCTACATAACTTAATTATTTAACATTAAATATTACATAAAGCAAAATAAAAATAACTAAAATGTAAGTCATAAGTCAATAGAAAGGAACAAGACAAACCTCCAGTGATATAAAGGTAAACAGATATCATCCAATGAAATAAAAGAACTTTCATAGTGGGACATTGTCTGCAATAGTGGATAGTCAATGATTTCTGAAAAATACGTGTGTGCATCCTTCCAGTCAATGACCTACAGGAAGATACTTTTTTCAGAATAAAATTTGGGCAGTTCAGTGAGATATAGGTGACATTTCAAAGTCCTCAGGATGTTTTATAAAAGATGCTCCCTGGTATCCTGTGCCTGCTCATCAAAGGGGATGCCAATGCTGCCTGGGTGTGTGTAGGGATGAAATAAAAACAAAAACTTGAAAAGAACTTTATAAACTACATATCTCAATGCAACAATTTTAGATGTCATTGTACATCTTTATCTTTGTTTCCAGGGATGTTTGCTGAATGAGTTGAGATAGATATTAAAATTTCACACTGAAGAGAAGAAACATGAAGAGATAAGAAGGTCCCTTCAGAGCCTTACAATTGGCCCTGTTGCCCTATATCTCCTACCTGACTCAGCATTTGTGGCCATCAGAATGGTGAGGCATGGAGTGTTTGTGCCTGGGGCTGGTCTTCCAACACTTTGGCCAGTTGTAGTTTTCCCTAGAGAGCATATTTCTAACCTTCTCTTTTACAAACAGGGTCCTGAAGTGCCTTCAGCCTCTGGCTCTTTCCCCTCCCTGGTAGAACAGGCAGCTGGGAGATGGCCCACAGGCACAGAGAAAGTACAGGAAGAGAGCAGAGACCCTAAGATAGAATTCACACTATACTCTGGGTCCTAAAAGTGTTCAAGTAGGAGATCTAGTCCTATTATTCTGAGGGCAAGATGGGACTTCAGGAAGCAGAGAAGGCAAAAAAATTCTCTACAAGTTTTCAGTTCTGATCCAGAACAAAGGGTAAGAACCCTCACTTGAAACATCTGCACCTCTTAACTCCTGTCATTTCACATTCATAAAAATTAGCCACTCACAAACTTCCCTTCCCAGAATCCCTTAAATACAAAAACTGTTATTATTAGCTTTATACCACTCATGTTACAGGCTGGCAGCTTCAGAGGTATTAGATCCAGAAACATATATTTCTTGTCTAATCAAAGAAAGAGGAAAGACCTGTTCCTTGGGAACCCCCTCCCTCCAGAGGCACCTGCATTGCCTAAGTTACCTTCATTCATCATGACTGGATGAACTACAGAAAGAGTCCAAGTCTGGAGGTTGAGACTTGGGTTCTAATCCTGGCTCTACTGTTGCTCTATGCCTTCGGACAACTTCTTTTTGCTGTGGTGTTTCTTTGTGAAGAAAGTATTGGGTTATATTCTAGGAGTGGTTCTCAAACTTGGTTGCCCATAAGGGGGAAAAAAAGCTCTTTAGGGGGAGCTTTTAAAATTCCTGATGCTTGGCACTTCCCTGACCAATTCAATCAGAAGATCTAGGAGTAAGACTCAGGCAGTAAAAGTTCTTAAAGTTCTCCCAATTATTGCAATGTTCAGCCAAGGTTAAGAACTACTAGTTTAGAAAATCAGATGTTTCCCCACTCTGACTATACAGGAAGATCAATCAAGGGGATTTAAAAACAAGAGCCCAGAGTCCCACCTTAGAAGACTAGAAATCTCTGGGCTTGGCCTCAGACATGAATGCTGTCAAAGCTTCCCAGGTGATCCTAACATGTAGTAGGTTCAGGAACCTCCAGGTTATATGCTCTTCAAGGATGCTCCTTGATCCAAGGTTCTAAGCTTCCAAGAACCTGCATTTATGGGGCTTTTGACTGTGAACCACCTTCTTAAGAAATTAAGTGCTTCATCTATTTCTATCTGCTGTCAAGTTAAGCAACTCTGTCTGACTTTGAGGAGCAAGAGGTTCCATATCTATCTCCTCCAGGCCTTGGCTCTTAATAGTCAGAAAGAACACACTGCTCCCTCCATTTACAATTATAAAAATGTCACCTAGACTTGATCTTAGTCCCATCACAAGAGTGCATGTCAGGGTTCTTAACTTTTTTGGTCACATCATCCCCTCTGAGAATCTCATGACCTCATCATATAGATCCTCTCACAAGAAAATTTCACTTTTGCGTATGCACATCACACTGAGCATACAGTTTAATGGGTCTGAACCCCTGATGCAAAGAAAATTCTATACTATTTCATCATAAAAGTAAAAATTTTACAAAGCTCAGGAAAGCAGAAATTGCAACATGGTATAAAGAGCTGGGACTGAGAGTTAAGTGTCTTGAGTTCTATTCTTGTTCCACTTCTAACCAATTGACATTTAAGAGTCACTGAAACACCTAAGGCTTCAATTTACCACCATGTTTAATTAAAAATAATAAAAGCTATTTTACCATGTTTATGCCTTACCTTCCACTCATAAAAATTTGGCACATTCCTAAGGTAGGGGAGGGTGGGGGCAAGGGGGAAGGATCAACCAAAGGACTTGTATGCAAGCATATAGGCCTAACCAATGGACACGGACAACGGGGGGGTGAGGGGATGAGAGGGGAGGGGGGGAGGGGGGGTAGAGGGTACACATATGTAATATCTTAATCAATAAAAAAAAATTGGCACATTCCTTACATACATACTCTGTCCAAACTGTGTCTTTGGGACCATGCACCAAAGAGTGTTTATTTATTTGTTAACTTACTTTGAGTGCCTGTGTTGACCAAGAGGCCATGGGGATAATGGTATGTAAAGGTCTTGGAGCCTGGAAAACAGTGGATGAAGGGATTGCACACAATGTCCTTCTCTTTGGAGAATGACTCAGAATCTGGCCTTGGGAATGACAAGTGGAGAGCCCATGGACCCACATGCACCAGCCACAGTCCTTTGTGGGGAAAGGCTGGAACTGAAATCAAATGTCTAAGAAACAATCTCCCAGAGTGCATGATAACTGCCAAATTGGCCATGAGCTTGGCAGAAACTATCTAACTGGTGAGCGCCAAGTGGTTTGGAGAGAGTAGAAGCACTGCCTGGTGTCTGAGCACAGGCGTTTGGGAGAGTCTGTGTTCCTAGGCTCACAGGGTACTCAGGTCATTAGAGCTCCAACCTGGCTAGTGTGCCAATGAATTGCCAGGAGGGCAGGTATGATGGCTCTGAGGGGCTCCAGATATGCTACCGCACCAGGGGACCACAGGTTTGTTCTACCATTAGCCTTGGGCAGAGGTGGGCCTCCATAGGAGAGGAAGTATGGAGACTGTGTCCTGCTCAATTGCCCTACTTCCCATTCTGTCTTAATGGAAGCCAGTCTTTATGGAAGCATGAGATTGGTAAGAATATGAAGGTAGCAGTGTGTGTTTGGGGCACAAAGTGAGTAAGTTCACTTAGTAAGTTCACTTAGAAATGAGAGAGAAGCAGCAATGCCCCAGGAGAGCTTTTCCTCTTGAACAGCATTGAGGAAAGAATACAAGAAGCCTTTAGCCAGAGGTGGCTTTTTGTGTGCATATGGGGAGACTAAAGATCTTCAGAGAGCCTAAGAACTAGTGCTTCTGGAGGAGGGAGCAGAGGAAGAGTGAGGAGAACAAATAAGCCTAGAGTTTTGCCAGGGCCCTGTCTGTCTGTAACATAAAATGTTCATGCATACACATACACAAACACATTCTCTCTCTCTCTCTCTCTCTCTCTCTCTCTCTCTCTCTCTCTCTCTCTCTCTCTCCCCTCCATATTTCTATGCCTATGGAGAAACTGAGTTGTTTGAGAGCTATCAGGTCACTCTGCACAAGGTCCCCACCCTTACCCCTTGGGAATCAGAGAAATCCCTATGGAATGGGGAGGTACTTGTTCAGGGAAAGATCATGCCAGTCTCCAAGTTCTGCACCTCAAGCTGGTCTCTGGTTCTTCAGTGGAGCTGTTGCTGATGACTGTTGGTGTTGTTGGTGTATCACAATCACAGGAGAAGTGTCGGGGAGGATGATAGCCTTTGGAGATACAGATTCTCATCACCAGCTACTCCGGGCTTCAAGGGATGACACATCTGCACTTCATGTCCCTCAAGTACATGGTTTCTTCTTGTCTTGTCCTCCTGGAAATGACTAACCCTGGCGATGTACTATGCACCAGCAGAACAATGTGGCTTTCTTTTTATTTCTTTGAAATTCCTCAGTTGCTGCCTGTGACCTGTTTGCAACTACTGTTTGCAGCTGGGACAGAGGAATATACACAAGCAGTATATATTTTTTAAATATTTACTTCATTGAAAATAAAGATAGGTATCTCATAGTTCCTTCCCATAAACCGAGCGATTTGTGTTCCCAGCTGGAGTATTTCTTGTCTTTACAGATCTGACAAATAATGCTTTTGTACCACAGATTCTTTCCTTAACAAAAAACCAAAACACTTTTTGGAGAGAAGC
This sequence comes from Myotis nattereri, assembly GCF_964212035.1. Classification (NCBI taxonomy): domain Eukaryota; kingdom Metazoa; phylum Chordata; class Mammalia; order Chiroptera; family Vespertilionidae; genus Myotis; species Myotis nattereri. Next base: position 97,774,352 of record NC_138075.1, read on the forward strand.
CTTCATGTTCTGCACAAAATTGCTTTCCAGTATATTTGAATCACAGGGAAAAGGCACAAACAACTGCTGGTAATCAAAATGGAAGATAGATCTGACCACTGAAAGGTCGTTTTGAAGTTCCCTGTCTTGATGATTTGGCAAAGTCCTAATGGGACCACTGACCAGAGGAAACAAGAAGAACCACTTTCAGATTCAAGAATTCACAAGCTTTCTTGTTGGAAGCACCTCAACCCCACACTTCTGTTCTGATGAGCCAAAATATATTGTCACCGGTGGTGACACCTCACCAAGATGTTCTTTACAAACCTTGGAAGAAATTGAATAAAGCTCTCACACCTTCACCCCTAACGAGTCTGCCATGCAAGGTCACACTTCTCACTGCTACTGGAGTGAGATAGGGCACAGCTTTTCGGGGTCCCCTCACTGTTGTTGAGAAGATTGCACTTCATTTCCATATCAGCTGGGATCCAGCCAGGAACCAGAAACCACACCAGTTAGTCTAAGAGAGGACTTACTATAAAGAATTGTTAACTATATATTTTGAAGAACTGAGAAGACAAACATAGAACCCTTGGGTATTAAGGAGATAGAAACTGAAAGGAGCAATCATCCTAGGGCTGAGGGCACAAAGGACGAGGCTGGAATTATTAAGATTTAGAGCTTTGAGGAGGCTCCAGGGAGCTGAAACTCTGACCTCCCAGAACAGCAACTAGCTGGTGAAGCTGTTTCTCAGGGGATGCAAAGAGGCTGCTGGCACTGGCAAAACTGCAAACTGGACCCCCCTACTGCTGCTAGCTCAGACACTGACAGGACCAGGAGGCAGGGGAATGGGCTCCTTTCCCTCCTCAAGCCTCTCTCCAGCACCCCCTATTGGAAGCACCTGGCAAGCTGCAAGTGGCAAAGAAGAAATATAATTTGCAACCCGCCCCCCCCCTCCCCGTGGCAGCATCAAAGGCTAAGAATTGAGGTTGAGAGACAATGGCTTCGTAACTAGTACACTTGACTAGGTCTCACTGCTTTGGCATCATTGGCCTACTTTCCCCCTTTGCCTGAGTCACCATTTAAACTGTGGACCAGCCCCTGTTGTTTCCTTACAATAGCTAAGCTTAGGTGGAGAGTGGATTTCCGGGAACCTTCTATTTGAGAATACCTGCGTGCCTCTGACCCAGAGTTTCTAGACCTCAACACTATTGCTGTTCGGGGCTAGATAATTCTTGGTTGCAGAGGGCTGCCCAAGGCCTTGTAGGATGCTGAGCAGCATCCCCGGCCACTACCCAGAAGATGCTTGTAGCACCCCACCCCCTGCCACCACCTGCAGTCAATAAAAAATGAGAACCAATAGAGTTTCCACACATTGCCAATGTCCCCTGGGAACAAACACTCTGCCAGTTGAGAATCACTGCTCTAACCTCTCTCAACACTGTTAGCCTGAATTTTCTCCTGAAGATGAGCATAGTAAGAATGCCCATGCAGTCACATACTACTTTATAGTTTTTAAAACTCTTTCTCTGCTTTATATAAACTTTATATTTGAACAGTCCCAGAAGGCAAAAAGAGACAGATACTATTGTCTCCACTTTACAGGCTAGCAAACTGACTCAGAAGTGCCCCCACCGCACCCCACCCTGGGAAACCCTGTGGATAGAAACTATACTACCCTGGCAGCCCTCACCCTCAAATTTTTAGAGGGAAGGGGGATGTTGGACAGCTGACTGGCAGAGAAAAAAACCTTTCCCTTGCCCCCTAGCTACCAATAATGTTTCTTTTATTCTTCTTTTAAAGTGTCCAGCTGTTGCCAGGAATACCATATAAAACATCTTTATGAAGTGAACACAGGCCCCAACAGCTTATACAAGCTGGCTCTGTCAAGGGCACCAGTGTTTCTAATTAATGCTTGGGTCCAGCATTCCATGCAAGCCCTACCTGCACTCTCCCTTAGGTCTGCACTTCTGGTTAAACTGCTCAGGTGCCCTTGTGCTTATGACTCATAAATGCTCCTGATGTTTCTCAATGGGTCTGGGACGGCAGAAATAAAAGTCACTTCCAACTCGCTGTGTCCCAGCCTGAGCATGGACCACTCATACAGGCACCAGGAGAAAGCTGCCTTGCTGTGTGCTGTCCAGCCAAGTAGCACTTGCAGACAAGGGCCTCTCCGAATGTGCTCAGCATCAGATGTGGGGGACAGTGCAGGCAGACTCCTCATCACCCCACAGAGAAACCATTTTGAAAACGTTGGGCAGGAATATTCACCCCCCTCCCCTCACTACATATTTTTAGCTATTCCTGAAGGCTGAGGGTAAGAAGGTCGTCACTGGATACGACAAAAGAGGAACAGATATGAAAATAAATTCTGGACACTCGTGCTCACATGCAAGCATGTTTGTGGTCTGATTAGCTAACTTCTTGACTAATTGATTACTTAGAATAATGAGGCATTAGAGCTGAGAGGAAACTCAAAGAATATTTTGCCCAACTTTCTCCTTTTACTAGTGAAATTAAGTTCCAGAGAGAATAGGTGGCAAATCAAGTCCATAATCCACAGCCAATCAGTGGCTACATTCAGAACCAGAACTCCTCAGGCAAACAGGCTGCTTTCTCAGTTGCTCCCCACCGCTCCCTGTCCCCCTCTACACCAGCTGGTGACGCCTCCCCCAGAGGGAAGGGATTGTTTGGTTAGTGCCTGCATATGACCAAGTGACCAAGGCTGGTCACCACAGAAGGTCATATATATCTTGGCCACTGGGAGAGGCTGACCCTTGAGTGATAAATTATTGTTACCCAGCCCTTGTATTCCCAGTAGAGAATAAAGCCATGGGAAATTCCTAGATGGGTTATACAAATGTTTGGAAATATTTATATTTCCCCCTACTTATTGATGTTGAACATTTAAAAATAAAACCTAAGTCTAAATCTTTGCAGCTCAGAATTCATAAGTAAAAAGGAATTCCTATTTTGGCAAGAATTGTGCTATAATTGTCTTGAATTTTTTATGGCACTTATCATTATGCTGGAATGGCAATAGATCTGGCATTCCAGTGATACCTGTTAGTTAAATGACTGGAAGAATGATATAAAAATAAAGACATCAATGTTTTAAATGACAAATTGACATCTAGGGTCAGGCCTTTTAGATATAGTAAAGGGATTTTCTTATATCTTTGTTAATTATTACAGCACACCTGGGGGGTGGCTCTCCTCAAGCAGTGGGCATATCCCTGGCTGACGAAGAACAGTGTGTCCTCAGGCTTTTTACACCCTAGAGCCGTGGTCAGCCAACTGCAGCTCACGAGCCACATGTGGCTCTTTGGCCCCTTGAGTGTGGCTCTTCCTAAGCCATAGGAGTACCCTAATTAAGTTAATAACAATGTACCTACCTATATAGTTTAAGTTTAAAAATTTTGGCTCTCAACAGAAATTTCAGTCGTTGTACTGTTGATATTTGGCTCTGTTGACTAATGAGTTTGCTGATCACTGCCCTAGAGGATGCTGGTCAGTATAAAGCCTCAATGATCCTGAGAGACGATGACCATTTGATTTGGAGTGTACTTCCAAGCTGTGTGACCCAAACTGTGTGACAATCCAGGGGTGGTTGTGAGGAGGAAACCAGGCAAGATACTAGTAATATAGTGGTGCAAACGATAGAGTGCTGTCCAAAAGGTGGTTGTTCTTGGTGTGGGACTGGAGCAAACCCATCTAAACACAGGGTTTGGAGGTGGTTTCCCAGAGCCACACGAGCATGCAGGCACCGTGCAGCCACATGCTTGACAGCTGCAACTGCTTGAATTTAGGAGGTGTCTCAGAGCAAAGAAAACTTCCTAATTCAAATATACATTTTAGTTGAGAAATCATAAAGAGTAAGGACTAACTAGCTACTGGTGTGTCTGGAATTGTAAAATAAATATTCTTAAAGTTCGCTTATGAGGAAACCAAATTATAACAAAAAAAGCAATTAGTTCAGGAAAGTAAATGACAGTGTTAAATATAGAAGAAAATGACTGCCCAAATTCCTAATTACCTAGAATTATTCACCTTTATTTTGGCATACTTGTTTCGAGACTTTCTTCATGATTTTAAGAATATTAAAAAGTAATGGCACAAATGTTGCATATCTGAGGCAAAGATCATGGATGTCTGACACAAGTGACTAAAGTGAGGGAAATATTAGGCTAGCTACAACTCCTTGTTTTATGGATGAGGAGAAGGGGGTCAAGAGTTCCTTGTCCAAAGGTCAGCCTACAGTCACAGGAACACCTCTGCTTAATGCCTTCACCTGCTCCCAGCACTGGAGACTGTGCAGCCCGCGGAGGAGTGTGTGTCTCCACAGAACAGCGTCCCCACAGCACATCCCGCTTGTGTTACCACTCACTTGGTTTAGCACTAGCAGCGCTCCAAGTGCCATGAATATTCTGAGTGCTACGAGTAATCTTTTTTCATTCTAGCCCTACTGACTTGACTCTTCCTGTTTCACTTCATCACAAGTTTTGCCAACATGATAATCTCCATTTATTCTTGGCATGTTGAGAAGGCCCTTTGTTACCAGGAGCCCTTACCAAGCCCCTGAGACCTGGGAGGCTGGAGAAATGAAGACTTGCCTAGGCTGGGGCTGAGAAGCAGCTGAACAGCTCTTTTGCCCAGCAGGAAGAAGCAGCAAGGGCGGGCAAAAGGGGTTCCCTTGGCAGAGCAGGACAGCTCCTGGGCCCCCGTCTGTTCTGCTGGAGTGCCTTCTGTATTTCATTTGAAAGAGAGCCTCAGAACCAGCCACACTCCCAAGCCTCGGGTAATTGCTGATTTTTACACCTACTGGCTGCTTGGGATCTTCAGTGGATCTGCTTTGTTCTAATTAGTTCAGACAAGCAACTGCTGAAGTGTGACAAATTTCTTTTACTGTTTCAAATGCACCTGTGTTAAGATCCTGTCTTGCTTGCTTGGAAAGAAAGCACAACAAACAAACCTAGAAAAATAACCAACAGTCAGTATGGCTAAAAGGAAGATAAGATATAAAGTATTAGAAATATTTCTACTGCTTTGAAATCTAAGAATATATTTTTGAAAGACAAAATACAGAATAAACATACAGGTGCACATATACCATAATGTACAATATCTGATTTGCAGCAACATACTGTGGGAAAAAGCTCAGCAAATGGGACATTTCTCCTACAGTCTGGCAAAAAGCCACTGCTGCACTCTGACTTGGGAAAGAAGCCTGTAAACACTGTGGTTGTGTCTGGTTTTACGTTACAGATTATTTGCAGATTTCTAGCTTTGATTATAGTTTAGCTTTTTAGATTTTATCACAGAAACATATTTCAAAGAGCCCTAGCATGCAAATGATGGTGGAGAAGCTTGTAAAAACAAACTCTTGGGCTTCTTTAAGCCTAAGAAAACCAAAATAAAAACACTGGACAAGCTGAGGACCACCCTCCCATCCCCCACATCACTACCACTGACCAGGCTCCTTTCTCCTGGTTTTGTCTGCTGAGCTCTTGGTGTTCTGCAAACAGAATGTTTGCTCACTAGGGTGAATTGTGGAGGGAAAAGGCCAGTCAGCACCAGCTCCCAAATGCTCTTGAAAGGCTGGGTTAAGCAGCTCAGTGGCAGCAGAGAAAGGAACAGAGACAAAGGCCCATTTTCCTTTTGTACAACGAGGCATAGGTCATTCATAGCTATGCACAAAGCCAAGGGCACCGCATGCCTCAAACACTGTGTTCTGCAGAGGGGACATGGACATCAAAGCAAGCTCCAGAAAGAAGAGCAGTCACAGAGATTCACTGCTGCCTGAATAGGGGTTTGGGAAGAAGCTAGCTCTGCAGACCCACCCTGCTTGCCAAGTTTGCAGAGCAAGTTTGGTCTGCAGCATCCATACAGGGGGACACCTCGGGTGTTGGCATTCTAGTGCCAATGGGTTCAGACTGTGTTCTGGGTCTTCCCTGGGGGCAGCCTCCGACCTTGCTAGCGAATGCACATGTTCTGAGGACCTATCATGCTGACTTCATGGCACTGAGCATTATGAAAAAGAGAAAGGTAAGAGTGAGTTTAGGGGGCAGGTTGCAAGTCCAGCTCTTACTAGATGTGGGGCTGTTTGGGGGTCTTTCCAGATACCCAGTTCCTAACCTTTCCCTGACTTTGCCCTGCTCTCCCATGTGAGCCAACGCTTTGATGTTCTCCCTCCCTGCCATATAAGTATCTCTCTGCTTCTCCCTTTTCAGGAGAGCTGCAAGCTTTCCAAAGACAACCAAGGGCATGGGGAGAGCAGAATTGTGGGCTCCAGTGAGAAGATGCTTTCTGCTGGAGGGTCCCGCCTGGTGTCTGAGAAATTTCATGTACGGGGAGGCCACCCTTGCTGGGAGGAACCCTGGATAAGGATGAGCAGAGGGCACAGTGAGGAAATCTCTGAAGAAACAGCCATTCTGGACTTCCACTGGCTGTTTTGTCATTTCTAGCCAGGTGACACTATCATTGCGTTACTTTTCCAAGTCTTAGCTTCTCACCTGTAAAATGGAGTCCCTGATCCCTGTCCGCTCTCTGTGCATGAGGCCATGTATATGAAAGTGCAGAAGTAGGAGGTTTATGGAAATATTAGATGTTGTTTGAACACTAAAGGGCTGAATGGACACCAACGTACCCAAGGAGGTCCCATGCGTGCGCTGTCTCAGAACATAGAGAATTAGGCTCCGTTGTTGCTGAAAGAGTGCAATGCTTCTCCTTGTGGCCCATCCCCAAAAGGCAAAGAAATAGACCTTCTGTGAGGTGAGACAGAGCCCCAAGCAAGCCTGCCACCCCCACTTCCTCTCAGTATTGTGAGGGAAAGTGCCTGTTTTCTGTGCTGAACTGAAACACATATCACTTTGTGCCAAGTTCTTTCGGTGCTTGGGTTTTTATTCCTGAGGGGAACAGGATCAGCCGGAGCTGGTTTGACATGAGAGGAACCAACAGAAAATAATTTAAGAAGATAATAAGGGAGATTTTTCCAGTCTGGAAATGAGGCCCTTGGGTCTTTGAAGATGACATTATCCTCTCATATTCAGAAGTAAGTACAGAAAAGGAGCCTTGGCTGTAACCTGTTAGAGCACTTGGCCGTACGCAGACCCTCTTAGAGCTTTGCTGCCTTCAACTTTGCCCAGAGCCCAGGCTCTGCCGACCAATGGCTGGCCTCCAGGACTCTCCTTCCTGGCACCCAGGAATCATGTGCAGCCTGGGTCCTGCCTGAGTCTGCACTGCTCTGGTCTCCCACTCTCCTCCCCAACCTGTTAGATTTACCCACAAGTGTTTGAATTATCATTGGAACTATCATTATAAATTAATTCCCACTGAGGTAGAAGGCAATTCTCTGTGTGTCACCTCCTCCCCATAAATAATTTTCATTTTAACAAATGGTTTGACCCGAAAAGGTGAAAATAGTTTCAAAATTCAGCATCCAGAGCTCTCTGCTCAGGAATTTGTATTTAGTACTCATTCAATACCTAGGGAAGAGTAACCTGAATGATGGAACACAGAATAAAATCTAGCTCAATCTCTACAGTTAACAGGCCCCAAGCCCAGTGACTATTGGATAAAGAAATGAATTCATGAATGAATGAAGGAATGGCACTGCAGAGCTGGAGCTGTCACTCCAGACCATGGAGGGTTCCAAGCCAATGCCCTGATATTCTCGATGAAGGAGCAGAGGCTTAGAGAGACAACAACCTACCAAAGTTCAACCATGATTGGTGACAAAGAAAAGATGAGGGCCCATGTCTCCTGATCCTGTGTCCGCCATAGATGAGTCCCCCTACTCCCAGCACCACAGGCTGCTGGAGTCACAGGGAGAGAGCTCTGACTGGGAGGACACCCACCTCTTCCCTCCTTGCTGTTCCCCGCGCCATCTGCCAAGTCTTCCTTTGAAGCAGGAGGCAGCTTTCATCACTCCCGCGACTAATATGAGGGAAGCATCATAACATGAGTCTGGGAGAGAAGCCCCCTTGCTTGGTTCTCACGAGTCCGGTTTTCTATTCCTTGGCGGTCATCCTATCTCTGATCAGTGTCCGGTAAACAGAAAAGAGCCTGCTTTATGCCATCACAGATAAAGTGACACCAGTTAAGGGCTCCATGTTTCACTCTTTCTTTGAAATGAATCCTCCCTCCCATCACTGCTTTTTGTCTCATGAGAGGAATGTGTGTGTGTGTGTGTGTGTGTGTGTGTGTGTGTGTGTCTGCACACAGGGGTGGGGCGGAGTTGTGGGGGGTGGGGGTGTCTTTTTAACATCCAAACACAGGAAAGTGCCATGCTTTTGCTGCTGGGAGGGAGGAAGAGAAGTGGCCTGGGGAAAGTGTATTGGAATGTCTAGAAGGATTAAAGCTACCCTTAATTTGAGAGCATTTCCATCGTTAGCGCTTTTTAGGCATGAAATGATCACTCCAGAGGGAAAGCAGCAGCCTCTGCGTGGTTCTAGTGAGTCCAGATGCAGGATGCGGGCAGAACTCTCTCCAGCAAAATGAGGGCGGGGGGTGCTGTTTGCTGCATTTCATGTTCTGGTATCGTTTCCTCAAGTTAGAGCTGACCTTCCATGCCCCTGATCACTAAAATACAGAATCAGGTGGTTTCAAAGAATAGAACCCTCCTTTCCCAGGTATGGAGATAGAGAAGCACCTCGACTGCTTTCTAGTTCCCATGGGACAGGGCGGTCTGAACCATACATGCTCCTCGTGGCTCTGAGCTGCCCTCACTGGAACACATGAAAGCAATTCTTGTTTCTATTTGCAGTTAGAGCCTAAAACTCACCTTGGTAAATTGTACATTGAACCCATTTATACGCAGAAATAGCTTCCAATTATTTCACTACTTAACCTCACACAAAAATTCAGTTGTGCATGGTTTTCCAGTTATTGACATGTAGTATAGAAAGTATTATGCACAGGGAAAGGGGCTGTGCTTAAAGATGAGGTGGGTCAGGAAAAAACAGGGGAGGCGTGGTAAGCTCTGCCCGTGCATCTAAAAGCTGCTGCCCTTTACTCAATGGCACAGTGGGCATCCTTTGAAGAAATTAAGCTTCATGGCAGAAAAGGTTTAGAAGCGGGAATATGATGAAGTCTGTATTTCTTGAGGACAAATCACAGCTTAAGAACAAAATTTTGTTTCTACTAGTCAGTTCATTATGGAGTATTTTTGCGTCCTGTGACTTTGCAAATATGCTTTCAGCTAGCACTGTGTCCTGCTTGGGAAGTAGCTCCACACCTAGCAGGCAGTCGGGGCACACGGCACCTGCTCAGAGGGCATTGTTTCCTTTCTTTTCCATTGGTGATTGTCAACTCTGCTGCAATTTACTTTTCTGACCTTGAAACTTGTTTATTTTTATCTGAACTTATAGCTACTCAGGGTTTGCTAAATGTTTAGTGTCCCCCCCCCCCCAACACACACACTCCATTTTTTATAAACCGGTTTATTACTTTTAAGTTACAAAAACAAAAAGCTTACAAAGATATCTTTGTTGTTGAAATTCCTGCTGAAAATAAATACATTTAGCTGGCAGCCTAAAATTCTAGCTCTTAACCACTCCTCCCACCGACAACAACTTTTTCTCATTGAAATGATCCGTATAAAATGTGATTTAACAATAACAATATGAAGTGTTTTAGAAACACACATATTTTTATTAGAGTAGTAGTTGGCTTAATTTTTTTATCTTCATCCAAGAATATGTTTTTACTGATTTGAGAGAGAGAGGAAAAGAGAGAGTGAAACATCCATGTGAGAGAGAAACATCAATCAGTTGCCTCCCGTAGGTATCCTGATCCTAGATCAAACTCGCAACTTAGGTATGTTCCCTGACCTGGAATTGAACCTGCAACCTTTGGTACATGGGATGATGCTCCAACCAACTGAGCTACTCAGCGAGAGCATATATTTCTAATAATTAAAATTATTCAAAAAAGGAATAAACTGCCTTGGAAGGGAGTGACCTTCTCATCAATGAGTGATTTCAAGAAAAAACTAGGTGACCTCCCGCCTGGAAGGTTGGAAAAGGGGACTCTCTTGTAATGTTAAGATGTGGTTCTCTCCATTTGGATCTCAAGAGTATCTCTGATCTCAGGGAGCACATGGCCCAGTGGGAGTGGATCAGAAGCAGAAAGTGAGGAAGTCATGATGAATGTGGTGGGCCAGATACAGGAGACCTTGACATTGTCTTAGAGAGCCTGTTGCAGTCACACCTCTGCAAGATCAGCTCCTTCTAGTTGATTTCTACACTCTTCTAGTTACATATATAAATTCACTTTAGCTTATTGAACCTCTCCCCTGGCAGAGCCTGAAAAATCTTCTCCATCTGGTCCTCAATGAAAGCTCTGTCTGATCCCATGGAGAATAGAGCCTTCTGGGGAGCCACTGGTGAAACCTCGAGTTAAATGAAATTTCTCAGAAAACCTGATCCTATCACCTGTATTTGGTGCAAAGCTTGAGAGCAGCGATCACTGAAAATCTCACCTAGTGGTATGAAAGAAAGGCCTGGTGTGTCTGCATATAACATGCCAGTCACTTTGAGAAAACTCCCACCACTTGGCCTAGGACTACAAACCCATGTGTTTTCTACTAATTTACCCTGCATTCACCAAAATACTATTTTGTAAGAGCTTTTTGATGTTTAAGAAGCCTGATGGTGTCTTGAGCCTTTTACGGTTTTGTGCCATGAACTTGTGTGCTCCTAGCACTTAATAATACCAGTAGCCAGAGAGGGTCAAAATCTGTGCTTGCCTCCCGGGAGCTATGAGAACAGCCTCACAAGCAGTCCCTTGCCCCAACCTTCAGGACAACTGTGATAACTCCAGGTGGCAAGAGGGCAAGCCACTTTTCCTTACTCTTTTTGTCCTGCCTCTAGGGATGGCCCAACTCCACCGGAAATTCAAGAAATCATACTATTCATCCACTTCTTCATTCAACAACCATTGAATAAGCACTTACTATATAATGGACATTGTCCTGGTGTTGGGCATCCAAATATAAACAATGCTTAGCTCTTGCCCTTGAATAAGTCGCATCTAGTGGAGAAGAGAAATGCATAAGGAGGACATTCCAGAATGGGTGGTAAGTATAGCGCCAATAGAATGCAGGATATTATAGAATTAAGAAGGGGCACCCAACCTAGGCTGGGGTGAAAGACAAGTACCATCATGTGTTACTTAACAACAGGGATACATTGTGAGAAATATGTCATTGGGTTATATCATTGTTTTTGGAACATGATAGAGTGCACTTAAACAAACCTAGATGTTATAGCCTACTACACACCTAGGTTATATGGTATAGACTATTACCAATCTAGTTTTCTCTTTAAAAAATGCAAGCTTCTCTCTTTAGCCTCAGAATTGTTCCAGCAGCTGCAGGCTGGCCCCAGGCTGTGTCGAGAGCCAGGGCACTAGTTATACAATCTGGAGCTTGGCTGCAGGTGAAGAGCTGCTGACTGGCTGAGAAGACATGAGGGGTTCATATGCTGGTACATTTTATACGTAATTCAAGGACAATTTTAGGAGAAAATATGTTATTCTTAGCATATGAATTAGAGATGATAATATTTAGTGGAGGCTTCAAATTCCATCTTTCTTTTTCTGACTCAATTACTAACAGAATTTTTAAATATTTTTTTCTGATGATAAAGGTAACACCTTTATAGTAGAAATTTTAGTTCAATTAACAATAATATGATGAAGAATATAGAAATCACCTATAACATTACCCAAAATAACCAATTAAACATTTTGGGTATTTGCTTCTCTGATTCCCTCCAATTAAGTCAAATACAGTATTGAATTGTATAGATGTTTTAAGTCTCATAGTAAATAATCTGCAGAGGACTTTCTATTAATGACTGGACCTCTTCATTCTGTACTTCCAGGCTTCAGGGTCAAAAAGTGCCTAAGCTAACCATGAATTCCTTCGTTCAAATAATGGCCAGCTGGTTGGCTATATCCAACCTGCAGATAGACAGAGCATGTAAGCAAGGTGCTTGTAGCTTAAGTCCCCTTGCATCGACTCTGTTCTTTGCCTGCAGTACAGGGTCTTTTGACATCTCTCCCATGGAGTTACCAACTGTTAAGATCTAGAAGAGGAGAACCCTGTTTTCTACCTCACATGAGTCATGAGATTTTCTTATAAGATATGAAGAAAGGCAGAAAGCAGAATTTTCTTATTTTTTCTAAAAACTTAAAGGAAAATCAACTTTACTCTTTTCTTTCCAAGTGTGATAAATTACTGGGGTTTTTTTTGAGTACTATTTTTCTTTGTACTAGTGTGCTAGTATATTCTTCATGGTTGGGGTTAAAATTTGAATTAGCATTTGTGAATACATTTTAAAAGATCTTGTTTAAACTCTTTGCCACTCAGAATTCAATATCACTCAGCTATATATCCTGAATAACTTAGAATAGAATATAATTCAATTCCTATCCTTCTCTAAAAGTGGCAGGGAACTAACCGTGATCAAAGAGAGAAATAAAAATCAGGATGCTGTGTGACCCTCAACAGGTTTTAGAACCTCTTCAAGCTCAAGTTTCCTCATGGTAAAATAGAAATGACAAGAGTACTTACAAAAATATCCACAATGCCTCACTCCTGGTATCTAGACCCTTTGTAATATGACTTTGTGTCCCCTTCCATCAAGTAGTGAAGTCTATTTCCCACTGATCTGAACCTTGTGACTTGCTTTAGACAATAAAATGTGACAGGAGTGACAAGGTGCTAGTTCCAAGCTTGAGAATCCTTAGCTGCTTCCACTCTCCCTTAGAACCTGCTCAGCCACCATGTGCACAAACCAGGCTACTTTGCTCAGGAATGAGAAATCACTTAGAGCAGAGACAAGTCATCTCATTTGAGGCTATCCTAGACCAGTCATCTCTATTCAAAGAGTATTTGGCCACATATGCAAGGAGGAACCCAATCAAGACCAGAAGAAGCACCCAGCTGAGCCCAGCTCAAATTTTTGAGAAGCAGAATTGCGAGTTTAAAAAAAAAGAGATTATTATTGTTTTATATCATTAGGTTTTGAGGTAGTTTGTTATATAGTAATGCTAATTGATAGCTCATATAGGGTTATTGAGAAGTTAAATAAAATATTTTAAAATATTTTAACTGTTTCTAGTCCTATGTAAACTCTGTTTGTTTTCATAACCAACATCATTAATAAAATTTTAAGATGTTCTCACAATTCCATAATTTAACTGGAAAGAACAAAAAGAAAAGTCTCAAATATTGTCTTTAGTAGAATATTTTTACTTTTTGACTTGTATTTCAGCTCAAATCTGAATCCTCATCCAAGGATATTTTTTTGCACTGATTTTTAGAGAGAGAAAGAGAGAGAGGGGGAAAGACAATGTAAGAGAGACACATTGATTGGTTGCCTCCTTCACACACCCTGACAGGGGCTGGGAATTGAATTTTTGACTCAGGTATGTACTCTTAATCTGGAATCGAACCTGTGACCCTTCAATGCATGGGCTGATGCTCTAACCACTGAACCACTGGCTAGGGCTGCACTGATATTTTTGTTGTAATGCTAATAGCACCCAGCATGACCAGAATCTTTTGGCATATGAACAAGTATTTTTGCTGAATGAAAGGGCTTTAGCCTTACAAGTACTGTACTTGTTTTTTTGCCAGAGAAATTATAATTGTTCAAACTTTTTAAAAACAAGTATCATTTGATTTGTTTAGACAACCCATCCCTCCCCCCAGTAAAAAGTGTATTATGTCAAGACCAGACATGTCATAAGCAAAATCTACACATTTCACTATGTATGCTGAAAATCAGCTAAGTCATCCAGGGTGAAGTCAAATATAATTTCAGAATTGAAAAATAGCTCTTGTTCTTTCCTGTGGTAACAAGTATCTAATATATATTTATATTTTAGTATAATTATTCATAATGTCAGATTATAAAAATTACTATTTTATGAATGTAATTTTTCTAAAACTTATTGGAAGTGATTTTATTTTATTACCTGTGTAACAAAAAATCTAGAGAATAGCAAACCAGCTAAAGAAATTGCACACCTGGGATTGCTTTTTCACAAATTTTGGAGACTAAAGACATCCTCACTGCTTGTCTTAGGAAGTGTATAAGATTGCCAAGGGCTGCTGGAATACAACTCATTTGCCAAATCTTTTTTTAAAATTTTTTTTTTATTTGTTTTATTGCTTAAAGTATTACAAAGCGTATTACATATGTCTCCTTTTTTCCCCCACCCTTGACAATCCCCTGGCCTCCCCTACCCCCCAGTGTCTTATGTCCATTGGTTATGCTTATATGCATGCATATAAGTCCTTCAGTTGATCTCTTACCCCCCACTTCTGCCCCCTACCCTCCCCGGCCTTCCCGCTGCAGTTTGACAGTCTGTTTGAGGCAGCTCTGCCTCTGTGTCTATTTTTGTTCATAAGTTTATAATGGTCTTTATTATCCATTAATGAGTGAGATCATGTGGTATTTTTCCTTCATTTACTGGCTTATTTCACTTATCATAATGCTCTCCAGTTCCATACACGCCGTTGCAAATGGTAAGAGTTCCTTCTTTTTTACAGCAGCATAGTATTCCATTGTGTAGATGTACCACAGTTTTCTAATCCATTCATCTACTGATGGGAACTTAGGCTGTTTCCAGATCTTAGCTATGCCAAATATTTTATTATATATTTTTTCCTATGACTATGCATCAGTAAAGCAAACTTCACTTTATAAATAATAGGACTTTACAATTGTTTCATGGATTTTGGTTTACAAAATATGTGATACATCATGTCATTGTCACTTTTTAAACCTCCAACTAGCCAAAGAGGCACATCAGTCATATGTGATTACCTCCTTTTGCAAAGCAAGCAAATGAGAGAGAAAATCAGTACACTAAAGATCACCTTCTGGTAAGTGGCACCACTAGGTTCAAATCAAGATTTTCTGATTCCAAGTTTTGAGCTCCTTCCATAGCATATCATCTGAATTTCTTTATGCCACTGAACAATGAAAGGGCATGGCCAAATGAATCTGGCTTTACCATTATTAGTTATGTGACCTTGGACTTATTTAACCTTTCTGAAATTTTAGTTAAGATTAGATAATCCTCATGGAATTTTAGTTAAGATTAAATAATCCATGTAAACTGCTTAGCACTAGAAGTGTTTAATAAATGTCAATTGTCATTACTATTTTGGTATTAATGCTGCTATTGTTAGCTTGACAATAATCTGAGGTAGCTAAAGTCCCACTTGAGATTTCAGGGTCTGAGATTCTTCTTAGAATTCTTATGGGAATGACAATTTCCCCCATTCTCTTGATTGGATGTTTGGATACTGTACAATTCCACCTCAAAGTGGAATGAACAAAAATGAGGTAATATAGATTGTGTTTACTGTCTTCTTCAGTTTGGTCTATGGGGAGTATGGGAGCAGCCAAAGAGTGTTAAGTAGATATTTTTCTCCCAACTGGTTCTGCTTAATTGCATGAAATATTTCCTCGTTAGTGGAGATATATTTGTGACAGAGAGGAATTCGGGGTAAATTTAATCTATTCTTAGACTGCCTCCAAAGGATATTGAATTTGATAACAATCCCTCATAATGCAACCAAAAGAGCAAGGGTTTCCGAGGTAGACATTTTCCATTGAAAATTGTTCAAAACAGTGAAAGAAGATAGTACTTGTATTGGTTTGTTCTCCACCTGACTTTTCCCTTTTATCCTACGGTTACATAGAAATTAACTGTTGCTGTTTAGTCTTATCTTAAAAATTCCTCAACTTAGAAAAATTACAACTAGAACTTCTTGTGAGTTTCTATAAACACAAGGGAGTGTGTGTTGTATGCGTGTTCTTTTCTCTTTGCCCCGAATGCTCACCTCATTCCACAACCTGATTCTTTAAGACTCATTTCAGGCATCACCTCTCTAGAAGTCTTTTGAAAGTACATCATCTCTGTCCTTTGTCCTCTTCCCAAGTGGGCCAGGGTTAGAGTCTCCCTCTCAGTATTATCATAATTCTTCACACACTTTTCTACCTTGTCCCTCACCACCTGGTGTTTCCTCAACTCAACTGTGAGAACTTTGAGTGCAGTTACTATGTCTTATTCACCTTTGAAAACTACTACTAGCAGAACGCTGAGCACAGAGTGTTTAACAAACAATCTTTAAGTGAATAAGGTTATTTGTCAGACTATTTCTTTGCCTGCACTAATTACTGAGGGTTACCTTTGAGTAGTACGTTTGAACTAATTACTTTAAAATCTATCCCACTTCTTTGCTCTCTTTCCAAAGGGTATATTGAGAATTTATAGCTTATAGCTCATGTTAATGGCAAATTTTTCTAACTTGCTTGTGCACCATTTTGACCATTGTTCCTAGGGAATAAAAAAGTACAAATAAAACAAAGGAATACACAGTGAAAACTGTATGTATTCATAAACTTTATGCACATTTGTTCGTCATTAAATTTAGATGTGTATTTGGGTACAATATATGTCATGCATAACATGTACATGTATATCTATATATGAATCTATGTTGTATATATTTATCAATTTCTCATCATTCTGAAAATGATGGCTATAGCTTTTGGTGCTTGAGGCTCTTCTTGTGTACATTCAGTCTTGAGTCTTACTGAGTATTTCTGTGAGAGCAGTTCAGACCCACAGTGAGTGAGCTAGGGCAAGGGTGAGAGCTTACCTTTCTTACCCAAGGGGGCCCATCAAACCTCATGAAGGTGTTTTACTAATTCCAGGAACCATCTTCCCCAGATTTTAATTACATTATTTACAGAAGGCAGAACCTATTGCCATCAGTTTTTGCTTGAATAAACTTTTTTGTTCCCTTTTTACTATATGTGTATGGACAACACCAGAGCTAGTGATTGGCACATTTAAAATGTTGAATTAAATCAAATGAAAAGAATTGTTCAGTTTTAGAACTAAGGGAAGCATAAAATGACACCCGACTGAAAATTTTCTTCTGAAACCTTCCTAAATCTAGACTGAATTTTTAGGATTACAGAGAAGACAGCCAGTTGGTTAAGAGAAAAACTCTGAAAGGAACTCGACTGATGATTGGATACCAAGTCTTCAACCTCATCAGGAAATTGCTTACTGGTCCTCCGAGATTAATCTAATTTTGTGGAATTACAACTCTGAGTTAATTTGAAGATTTGCATTTTCTATTTTTTTCTTTCAACCAAAATCTTAAGTGCCACTCTTACAATGGAAATAATTGGAGAAGTGCACCCATCATTTTCAAGTACATGATATTTCCGGGGGTGGGACAAGGGCAAAAGAAAAACTAATGAGAAAAGGAACAAATAAATTCAACTTGTTTTTCTTATAGACAGATTTTATAAAGCTTGTTCACAAGATACAGAATTTCTACCAGATCTCCCCATGCTGGCCAATTACAGATTGGGGAAGGGAAAATGCTTGGCATCTAAAGGAATACAGTGCTCTGCGCCATTGTTTTCTCTCCTCCATGCTCAGGTCTCCCCTCCCCTTCCTATGAGATCTGTTCCAGCTCTCCTACAGTGAGTGGGTCTTTGCTAACCTGCCTAGTTGGACAGGTCTTTCATGGTCCAGCATAAGCCACAGGGGAGATTCTGTAGACATGTCCGCCTACTATCATCATTCCCTTACTTGTAATTGCAGACCTAAAGGTGTTTCTTTGTTTATCATTTGGAATGTGTTGATGAACACTGTACATCTCCAGAAATTTTCCAGGACTATCTCAATTCATTTTTACCACCAAGACATAGGACCTCGAGATGCTTTTTCCAAATACATTTCCTTTCATTTTATATGCCCCTGAGTATTTCCAGGAAAATATTATCCATATGTTTCTGTTTTGTATCCACTTACCTCATCCCACTGTTTAGCAAGAAAAATTGATTTTATGAAGAAGTCTCATAATCTTACTTTCCTTTTCTTTGGGGGGAAAATGGCCATAGTCTTAACCAAGTTCAAGTCTGGCTAGAGACTCAGAGCCACAGGCATTTAACTTCACAAATACTATTTTATTCTTCCTAATCACAGAGTCCAGGCTGGAGACTGAGGGAAGGCAAAATCATTCTAATAGCAGGATGGATAGAGCAGAAGTAGCCAAGTCAATTAACCATCATGCAATTTATATTCTCTTCACAGGGTTTACTTGAGTATTTAAAATGTTTTTATCCTTTAACCCCAAAACTCTACTCCTAGGAAATTGTCCTAAGGGAATGGTCAGATTAATGAACATTGTAATATCATTTATCATAGTGGAAAATTTTAATTTATCTGACACAAATATCCAACAATATGTCAAGTACAACAAATTATAGCATTCTAAAACATGAAATACTATGTAACCATTAATGAATATTTAATAAAAGAAATTAAGTGACATAGGAAAATGTTAATAACATATTAAGTAATGAGGTAAGTTACACAAAAATGGAATGGCAGTTTTTAAAATATTAATGGGAGAGAACAAACTGATGAACTGTGTTTTCCATTGCCATCTGTATGCTATTTGCTCCAGAAGGAAAGGGAATTTCACTTCATCTCCCAAGAGTGTAGGCAGAGCTTGGAAGAGGATGGAGGCTGTGGCTTTGAGGAGAAAAGAATGTTGACTCTCCTGGAGGAATTGGAGGCCCTGGGACTAGAAGGGAATAAGGGGTTGCAAGTTTCAACAGGAACTGAAGCCCAGGATGTTTCTAATGTGCAGTTCCCAGAAGGAGATGCCAGGTGACGGAGGTGACCATGAGAGCCCTCAAGCATTAGAACTAAGTGCTATAGTTTATCATTATCTTTATCCCTTCCTCTATGGGATAATCCCCACTAAGATATAAACACACACATCTCTCAGCTTAGAACAAACCCCCTTCACCCCATATTTCTCTCTTCACTTATAAAAGTTTGCCCACAGTAGATGATCTCCCTGCCTGGATTATGTGTGCTCTACAGTCCACTGGCATCTGTGTTTGCCCCACCACAGTGGCATAGGGAGTAGGAGACTGCCCTGAGCACTATCACCCAGGATGTTTTTGCTCCCTCTCCTATGGCTTACCACCTCTCTGCCTCATTCCAGGCCTTCGAACCAAAGCCACCTGCTCTGAGCTTCCGGGATGTCTTGGTCTGTCTCACTGAACGCTCCTTTCCATCCTCCTAAACCAGCTTCTCTTCATCAAATTCTAAACATGGATCTACTAAGGATTCAATCTGCCTCGCTTTCCTCTCCCTGCCTTCTCTCCCTAGGAAATACCATCCATTTCCAGATATTTAAATATCATTTTTATTCAAGGTTATTTTCTTACCAGTGTAGGTTGTTATCCTAATTTTTAGACTTTACTGCATTCTATATAAAATGTATTAAAATGCACCTATAGTTCAAAGTAAATTTCCTGTTTTTAATTAACTGGAGTGCATTTTTTTGCATTATACAAAATATATACAAAATAACAATTGTCATTTTAACCATTTTTAAGTGTATAATTCAGTGGTATTTGTTACATTCAAATGTTGGGTAACCATCACCACTATTTCTAAAACTTTTCATCACCCCAAACAGAAACTCTGTATTTATTAAGAAATAACTCCCCATTTTCCCTGCTCCCAGCCTTTTGACCAGTAATCGCTTTTTTGTCTCCATGAATTTGATTATTGTAGATTAAATGAGCTGTTATTTGTTGTTCAAAAAGACAGAATGTTATATTTTGCTTTTGAAGCCATTTGGATACAGTTGGCTCTTATTTTCCAGCCACTGACAAGCATATCCAGGAATTCTTATAATGTCAGAAAATCTAAATCCTTAACTATTTTAAAATAACAAACCTTTAATCTGTATTAAAACTTAACAATTATTAAAGATTATATAAAACTGCACTTTGTAGACATTGGATGCATTATTTATTAATTTTAAGTTTTATATTCTAAAATTTTTTTCTGAAATAATTTTAGACTCATCTAAATTTGCAAAATTAGGTCAGAATGCCCATGTACATTTCACTTAGCTTCTCCCAGTGATACATCTTATATAACCATAGTTCATTACCAATGATCAAAACTTTGTTTTAATTTCACCATTTTTATATGCACTGATTGTGTGCATACATCAGATTTTATCACATATATATCTACAGATTTATACAACCACTACTATCAGGATATAGAACCTTTAGATCAAGTCAAAGAAACTCCCTGCCCATTTACAGTCACGCCCTTTCATCTGGTTGCCTCATCCTTGGCAACTACTGGTCTGTTCCCTATTTCTATAATTATGTCATTTTAAGAAAATTATATTAATAGAATCACACCATTTGAGATTGGCTTTTTTCACTCAGAGCTAATTCTCCTCCCTCTGTCTTTCAAGCATTTTGCTTTCCAAGGTGATCTACATGACCACATAGAATTGGTGGGTGACAAATTATATCTCAAAAGTATTAAAATGATAATTTTTGTGTGTCAGTGATTTAGCCTACTAACCTTGAAAAACAGTTGACAGATTCAGTATTGTGTTGGAGATGAAGATCCATCATGAAAATGTTTTCTAATCAATTGACATCTCTAGATTCCATGTGAAGGTGTCCTCAGGGAATTTTTTAAAAATAATCTTTTTCCCTTTGTCTTTGTTTCCATCTTCAACCAAGCCACCATCCCCCTCACCTGACCATTTCAAAGAGCCTCACCCTACCGCTTTAGTATTTATCCTTCTAAAATCCATTTCTGGCAGCAGCTTATGAAGAATTTAATAGTATTTACCTTGTTGATTTATAGTCACTTATTGTTTATTTGTTTATGTCTTCTCCCCTTCTATAAAATCACCCTGATGACAGCGAGTTCCTCTTGTCCCTAGCACCTGGGACACTTGGCACAGTCTATGATCTCAGTAAATATTTACTGATTAAATAAATGACTAAGTGAACATTTACATGGCTGAAAAACTGCCCCTAGAATGGAATAAGCAAGACAGCTGTCCTTACTGCACTATACAATAGCTCAGAAAATGTAGGAGGAAATTAAAAACGGATACAGCAGTTGGGGTTATGCAGACTGGAAAGATATTGTTGATGGTTTTAAAATCCATCAACATACTGAGTTCAAAACCTCAACCCTTTGGAAAATGCTGCATGGCCACAGTGGCTAAGATGTTGGTTTTCACCTGAAGTGCAGAGAGATCTCTCTCCCTCCTCTCTCCCTTTAGCCCTTTTTTATTTCTTTATGTGTATAGTAAGCAGCCACTCATAAACTCCTTAGCCATATGCCAGTGGGAAGCACATGGCAAAGAGTGGCAAATCTCCTGCCAGTACAGTGGGAGAACGACTCCAAGTCAACTCAAGTTTGTAGGTTCACCCAAGGCGCAGTATTCTATTTGGCTCTGACACCCTGATGGTGAGACCAAGCCAGTTCAATTGAATTAAATATTTTCTGCTTCAGCAAGAAATTTATTGATGGGGTGGGCAAGGATATTTGGCATTTGGGACCAGAAATCAAAACCAATTTACTTTTTGTAGGAAAAAGATTTCTCATAATAAAAAAATTAAAAATTTCTTCATAGAAAATAAGTAAAATTAGAGTTTTTGCTCCAAATTGAGAGAAAAAAATTGTCCTCCAAATAAAATATTTCTATCATTCTGTTAATATTAAGGCTGGCATTTGGTGTTAATGAAAAATTTGGAAACTCAGATAATATTTTATGTCTAAAGATTAAAGCTAATTAAGTAAAAATACGCTTTTCACTACTGAGCAGGAGTTCCTTGCGGTGCTGGCTGAGGGAGGTCTCATTAAGGATACATGTCTCTGTTCCCATGGAATCATAACACATGTACAACCCAAGGAAGCCAATTTACCTAATTAGGCATCATAGTGATCTGGAGAATAGGGCAAGGAGGAAATGGCCACCAAGACAGGGAGAGTGAGATCAAAGTGAGAATGACTCTTCCTTCATTGTGTACATTTATTCTTTCTCCCATCAAATACTGTCTGTACTTGCTATGAGAGTGAGGGAAAATTGACAAGGTACTGTATGGGGTTCCATGGTGACTGAGACATAGTTTCTGTCTTCAAGAAACTTACCATCTAAGGACAGGAAAGAAAACCATATACAGATAACTCTAAGACCACATGGAGAAAAGCCTCAAGGAAGTTAGAGGTAAGATGTTATGGAAGTCTGGAAATGATAGAACTTAGTGTACCTGGTTGAGGTATTAAATGGTTAAAAGGGAAAGAGTTGTAAATCAGACTATTCTTTGTGGAAGAGGTAACATCTGCAAAGGACCTTGCAAGATGGGTGGGGTTTGGCCATGAGGGTATTAGGCCAACTGGCATTCCTTTCAGGGGGAGTCACCCACAAATTCATCAGTAGAGGAACATCTCCCTGAGAAGGCAACAGGGGAAATGGTGAAAACTGGTTTGATTTTCTCTGAAAAGAGCAGAGAAGAAGATGTAGGCAAAGGCATAATTCTCTGATTTATAATCACTTGCGATATCAGCTTTGCTTCACAATAGTCAGACCAAGACTGTATACAAGACCCTAAAGTTCAGTCCAGCAAAATATAGTTCAAGGAGACAAACCAATAAATGTAGTAACTCTCCTTTTCCTCCAGGGATATATGTTCCAGGCCCCCAGTGGGTACCTGACACTGAGGATAGTACTGGAATCCTATATGTACTGTTTTTCCCCATGTATACATACCCTTGATAAAGTTTATGTTAGACCATTTCACAGATAGAAGATTTGTTCTTACCGTAGATCTTAGCAACCTCAGCATATAATATTTTCTCTCTTATAAAGTTGAGAACTTTTACCTTTTCACTTAAAGGAAGCACTTTTCAGCTTCTCTTTGGAATATTCAAATTGCCAACATCACTACTCTTGTGCTTTGGGGCCATTAAGTAAAATAAGGGTAACTTGAACACTAGCACTGTGGTACCTGGACAGCTACTATGGGAGCATAGGCAGCGTGGAGATGCTGGACAAAGAGCTGACTCACATCCCTGGTGATACTGAGTGGTATGGTGTAAGGTTTCATCATGATACTCAGATGATGCACAATTTAAAACTTATGAATTGTTCATTCCTAAAATTTTCCATTTTGAGGAAAGTGAGACCATGAATAAGGGGGAAAGGTTTGCATTTCAGAATTGCCTCATGGCAGCTTCACCGCCTCATCCTTCTGTGACTTTTTCTGAGCTACCTCACTGGCCTCTCCTGAATGATAAATGACAGCAATTAAAATTAAACATTCTGGATACCTCAGAAGCAGAAATTCATGTGGCTAAGGACATGGGATTTTAGAATTAGCTTGCCCATATTTTAATCATAACTCCTCCTACTACGTGCTTTGTAAACTTTGACAAAGGATTTAACCTTTCTAAGCCCATTTCCTCATCTTGAAACATGAGGATAATAAAGTATATATTTCATGGGGTTAATGTTTAAAGATTAAATGCTATTTGTATAAAGACTTTAATCCAATTTTGGCACCTAATGAAGTTAACAGTATTATAAATAAGTAAATATTGGCCCCTAACAGGAAGCTGATGTTGAGTTACTCACTGTTACAGACTGAAGCCTTGTGATGAAGGGTACTTAACTGACCCAAGAGAGCTAAGACTTCAAGGTGCCACTGAATGATTTAGAATACAGAATAAACCAGCATGAAATCAATCAAAATCTCTTAGCCCGAGTTTTTCAGTTTAGTCAAGAGTCAGGAGAAATGACATTTAGAGATGGACTAGAAAATACCACTCAACTAGAAAATTTTGAATAGAATCAATTCTCCCCACCATCTCTCTCTCTCTCTCTCTCTCTCTCTCTCTCTCCATCCAAATTCTGGAAAGTGGTCCCTTTTTATGTTGAAGTTTGGGCCATAAAATGGCTCTCCAGGAGTAATCATTTCACTCATCATTGGAAGCAGCCCTTCCAGCATTGCCAAAGGAGGTCCATTACTTATGTCTTTCAAATAAAATAAAAAGCTCTCAGGGCTCATTTGCTTTAAGGTTTCTTCTGTGATTTCGTTTCCATTCAGGGTGTTCACTGAATAATCAGGTGGATTATCCATGCACTGGGCTCTTGGAAAATGAACTTCCAAGCATTTTGTACCTCCCACACCTGAGTCACTACAGTAATATTCTATTTCACTGAAATTTTAACATCTTCATTTAAAACAAGAAGTTAAGCAACTTTACACAAGACATTTTAGAAACTATAAATGTCTCACCTAACAGTCTCCTCAGAGTTCATGTTCTCTTGCCTATGGAATTGGGATAAAATACAAAGATTATCCAAGAAGGGTCATGCAAAATGGAAACATAGCACTTTGTTTAAAAAGCAGATATCTTATTACTTGCAAACCTCACCTTCTGGCCCAGCCTAATGTCATAATTATGCTCTTAAATTTCTCTTTATTTAACATCATCCATCCTATCTTCTTTTGTTACCATTATTTAACTAACTAAACAGAAAAAAAATACAATACCAAAGGCTACAGGAGGCATGAATCCAACTTGTGGAAACCTGCTTTTAATTTAGGATTACGGGGCTAGTTTCCTAGAAATTGCCACATTTTAAAGAAAATGAATTTTCCTTCTTTATGTTGAGATGACTGATGTAATTAAATTTGGCTTAATCTAATAATGAGTCATGTTAGCGCTGTCCTCAAAATTAACATTTTGGTCCCAAATTCAAACTTTAATAATCAGATGTATAGTCTTGCTAGCCTAAATTTAAAAAAATTAAAATCTCAAAATCCCATAAGAACTTACTTTGCTCTCATAGAAACCTGTGGAAGGTATGAAGACAAACAGATAAAACAAAATTACATTGGCCACCAAGCAGACCACTACAAATTATTTTCCCTTCTGGAGAGATACTGAAAAATTTAAAAACTACTGAGAAATCAGGAAGCTCGTTATAAATGTAAGCTCCTGGAGGGTACGTGGCATGATTCATTTTTGAGTATCTAGTGTTTCACACTCAGAGTTGGTGCTCAGTGGTTCTCAACCTTCTGGCCCTTTAAATTCCATGTTCCTCATGTTGTGACCCAACCATAAAATTATTTTCGTTGTTGCTTCATAACTGTAATGTTGCTTCTCTTATGAATCATAATGTAAATATCTGATGTACAGGATGATCTTAGGCGACCCCTGAGAAAGGGTTGTTCGACTGCCAAAGGGGTCGCGACCCACAGGTTGAGAACCACTGGGCCTTAAAGCCTCTACTTTAAATCTCAGTATTACTTCCCTAAGTCTGAAAGATACCCTCTTGACTTGATCGGAATGATATTATGGAGAGGAGCTGGAAGTGCTGTGAAGATAAATGAAATTCAGAGTTTTCTTAGACTTAAGTAGAAATAACCACTACCACCACTACAGAAAGCACAAAATTCAACAATTACTAGAGCAATGTGTTCACTAGAATTGACTCATATATTTTGACTCAATAGCAACACTGACTTTGTTTATGAAAACTGGATTTTAACACTAGTCCTTCAAGTTTCAAAGAATTTCATAAAAACAAAGTTGACTAGCATGTGGAATATGTACATATTCCACCACATATTTACAAGAGTTTGTGTGCAAAGACATGTGTACAGGGAAAGAAGTCTAACCATACTGGCCTCTAAAATGGAGCTGGATCTGGGGAAAAACACAACAGACATAGAACTGAACACATCAAAACTGCTTAATGGTTTTCTGACGTGCCTTCGGGCAGCGGAGAATAGCATGTCCAATTGGAAGGGCAGGGAGAACTCTGAGGCAGTCAAAAAAAGAAATGAATCCTTCTCTTTCTCTTTTTCTTTTTGAACTCTATAATATAATTTTTCAACATTGTTCTTTTGAAGTCTGACATTCAGAAGAAAATTCCTTGCGGATTGGGAGACACTGTAATGCATGACAAAGGAGGGCTTGGAATGTCCTTTCCTGTGGGTCTTTAAAAAGAGGGTAGACAACTTAAAGTTTAGATCCTGCTCCACCCTCTAATTCCAACATCTTAGGAAAATGAATTTAGCTCTGCCTGACTAGCACAAATAGAACGAAACATAACAGAAACCAACACTTTCTTCCTAATTATCTGTACTCTTACCCTAAAATATTATAAGCAAGCTCCTTAGTAGCAGAGCCACTCTTCATCCTGTTTTGGTCCCCCTGTTCTTCTTTACACACAGACATTTGTAAGAGCTCTGAATTTTCGTGCTCCTCTCTCCTCACATGCCACCACATGGGAGCTGGGGCAGCACCCATGTTCCCTCTGGGCAGTCGACTGACCACAGATGCCGGCCTGTGTCTTCCTGCACTCACTGATGGTTCACTCCGTCACTTCATCCTTGTTTAGCTGTTTCCTCATTCTCTTCTAGACTACGCCGCATCTTCTCCATTCTCCTCAAGTTTTCTGGAGTTAAAATTCATTTCCATGGGGTAGTGGAACTAAGCCCTTGGTTTCCTCCACTCTCACCCAGGCCGTGGCCTCCTGTTTGGGGGGGGGGGGTAAACAGGCCTCTGGGTGTGAGCTCCCTCGGCTTCTGGTCCTCTGTCTACAAACTCACCCACCTCCACACCAGGCCTGTCCTACTTCCAGTACCAGAAAATGAGGCATGCCTCCTCCTGGACCCTGATCACCAAACCTCCAATTTGACCTTCTCTTCCATATTTTCTATTTTGCCCATTTTTCCTCTTTCCAACTTCCCACAATTTCCCCATGGCATATAAAATATTCAAATAGATCTCACCTGATTCTCAAAAAAAGTAATAAGTTATACAGACTTCACTAACCTCTCTTTACAGTATTCTCCTTATCAGTCAAACTTTATGAAAAGAGAGTTCTGCCCTTCCTGTCTCCCTCTTGATAATTCTTGATCACTCTGTGAGCCACTCCTTCCCACTCACTGTCTCAGGTCCCCAGAAGGCTACCCCTTTTCCTAAGGCCATCAGGGAACTTCATAATAATGATTCACATTACTGAATATCTACATTGTTTGACACTGTTGACCTCTCCCTGCTTCTCGAAATCCTTTCCTGAGTTCCCCCGCTCCTCACACTTCCTGAACTCCAGTTCTTCTTAGTTTCCTCTGTGGGCTCCTCTTTCTCCCCACCCCTGCAAATGCTGATGTTCCCCAAAGAAGTTTGGTCCTTGGCCCTGTCTTCATTCTATTCCTTCCCAGGCTGAGCTCACCTAATACTATAGATTTGGGAGTCACACATACAAGATGGGTAATTCCATACTTCTTTGCCACATCTCACACCCTGAACTGTACAAACTGCCTGTGATGTTTTCCTTCCAGTATCAATTAGCATGTCACACTCAGCATGTCAAACCTTCCCCTGATTTATACTCCCCCGGTATGTTCTGTCTCCAGTGGAGGCATCGTCTTCCCTTGTTGTGCCACCAGCTGCAGGTCAGCTTCACCTTTCACTCTTCATTCCACCCATGTCTTGCTGCCACACTGCCAACCAGACTTTGTGTTCTTTGATTCACTTCCTAAATCAACTTCAATTCTGCTCCTGCTCCTGGCAGTCCTGGCTTAAGACCATATCATCCCCCATGAGAATTAGCGCAACAGGCTTCAAGTACACCCAGTGTTGAATTGTTGCAACATCTCCTGCACCCAGTGTTGTCCTCTTCAAATACATCCATTTCTGCACCAGAGAGATTCATGACTAAATCTGACCTGTCATTTACCTCCCTATTACCTACAAGAAGAAGTTTAAACTCTTCAGCTGGCTATACAGAGACATAGAGCATAGTATTTCCAATCAGGAGAAACTGAAACAATCACTGGGGATGCTGACACCCATATGATGAAAACCTGATATGTCAACCCAATTCTACTGGAAATTACAATAAAATGATTTGCATATGTGCTTATCTCCCAAACTAGATTTTCTTGAGAAAAGAGCTGTCCTGAGTGCCTGAAAAATAGTGAGAATTTAATAAATGTTTGTGGAAGTGGCATGGGGAGGTCTTTCTGAACTTGTTAAGGTTCTCTGGAATTTGCTTTTAGAAATCAGAAGACGTGGATGGGGAAGTGGTTGCTTGCTATTTGAAGTGAAGCGTTAACAGGGAATCTGTGAGGGCAGGAAGTAACAAGGGTTAATGGTGCCTGGCTCCATGTGACTGATTTTAAGAATAGAAGTGACTCTGATTAGTATGATGAGCTCAGCTACACCAAAGAAAGAAGAGGTAGAAATACAAAAAGAAAGGGCTGTTTCAGGCCTGCACTTACCCTCTTCTGATAAGGACATAATGTACTTTGGAATCTCTCTCTATATACATGTCTGTCATTGAGAGAACAGACTGTCACCTTTGTAGACTTGACCTGATATGTCAGGTGTTTACCATTTAGGTGTTAGTATTCAGAGAACATGATTAAGCTCAAGAAGTGTCTGCTGTCAAGGAATGATGAGCTGCCTTGCAATGGGGTATTGCCACCCAATTTGAAGAACCTCTCCTCAGCAGAACATACCTCTGCAATCTCTTCATAACACTTCTAGAAGACCAGAAGATACTGCCTCTATCTCTGCCTCTACTTAGGTCCCAAAAGTCCCCACAAAGATCTGCAGCTTTGTCCCTAAAAGGAAGTCCTGAGTCCTTTATCACATAAACAGCATTCTCCTGCACATCCAAATTTAAAAAGCCCCCCAGGGATAATGGCCTTTTGTGTTCTTCTTCAATTCATGTGAATATAATTTGTGAAATTAAAATTATAGACAATTCTCAGGCATCATTTTATCACTATTATCAAAAACTTCCTGTGCACACAGCAAACAATAAAAATAGACCTCTTTTGAACCTAACGGCTTTTTTAAAAAATATATTTCTTTATTGATTTCAGAGAGGAAGGGAGAAAGAGAGAGAGATAGAAACATCAATGATGAGAGAGAATCATTGATTGGCTGCCTCCTGCATGCCCCACACTGGGGATCGAGCACACAACTCAGGCATGTGCCCTTGGCCGGAACCGAACCTGAGACTCCAGTTGGCAGGCTGACGCCTTATCCACTGAGTCAAGTCAGCTAGGGCGAACCTACCTACTTTTAAGGAAAGAAATTTCTTTTGCTTATCATTCTCCTTGTGTATTGATCAAATCTTTTTTTTTTCTGGATTCTTCATTTTCTGATCATTATTAAAATTCGCAAAGGAATTTCTGGTATTGAGCCCAAGGCCAAATTTTTGTGGTCCATTAGACATTCATATTGTACAAAGCTGACTGAATTATTGCATTATCCAGGACCTCCAAGATATGACATTTAGAATAATGAGTAAACATATGAGTGCTAGTACTATGATGAAGTTCCTGCCTTCACAGTATCTAACTTCAAAAGAAAACAAGGAAATCATTTTTATATGAAATCCTCTTCATCCCTTTTTGTTCACTTGCTTATTTTGTTGTTTTTTACATGCTGATTTTCTTTCAACTGTTGAAAATTTATAAAAATCAACTAAATAGCATGCAGTACCATAGACTCTGCATTAGATATTTCAATTTATTTGGGAGAATTTAATAATTATGAGCCTGATTTCTAGAGTTTACATTCTTGTGTCTAAAATTTTTTAAATCAGTGTGCTTATTTCCATCTATGGTGAGGAGTTTTGTATTCATTACTCTTTTCTTTTTTTCTTTTTTTTTTTTGTCTTCATTCCACTAAGTCAGGCCAGCTTTCTAATTTGGAGGTGAGGTTTCAGGAAGACTCAAATAAAAAATTAAGGAACTGGAGAAGAATCTTCATTTCACTATTGGTAGATATCACCTGCTCTTTTTTTTTCTATTATTATGTATTAAAAAAGAATCCTATGATTGTGACCCCAGAAATTTCTATCACCACTGCATAGGGTAATTTGGTGATGTATAAACAGTTCAGCTGTGTTGCCCGTTGAAACACAAAAAATTACAGGAATGTGTCTGAAAGGATATACATCAATCATAAAATTATTTATTAAAACAAAAAAAATCTAGGAACAACCTAAAAAGGATATCAATTTTTTTAAAAAAGGAATTTTAGGTAAGCATTAAAAGTAGTGAAAATGTTATATAAAGATACTCATAGTATAAGAGAAAAAAGATAACAAAAAATATATAGTAAAATTTCCCTCTTGTTAAACTGTGTGTGCATTTTCAAAAGTCCATACGAATATTAAAAATGTTAACAGTAGTTATCACTAGGAAGTAGAATGTGAAATATTTTTTAAAACTATTTTTCATGCTCTTTAATATTTTCTTATAAGCCTATATTATTTCTCATTTGGCAAAATAAATCACTAATTTTGATACCAGAATTTTGCAAAGTCCATGACAGGTCACCTTTTGGAGCCTCAGAGAGAGTGCAGAAGACAAGAGATCTAAACCTGCATGTAAGAAACATTCTGTCATTCGTCTTCATTTTGCCAAGCAGCTGAGATCCACACAGGCCACTATGGTGTACCCATTCTTCAAGAGAAAAGTGTCAACATCATTGATTCAATGCCAGAAAGGATGTGAGGAACCCAAGCTCTGGGAATGGTGGTGCCTGCCTTGTAGGTCACACAACACCCATGTGAGACCAAGGTCATGGGCCAGCTGAGAACATTACCTAAATATTTCTCTCAAGGCTAGAGAGGCCCTAAGAACCACTGGTGAGCAGGTTGACCTGTTTCCCATTTGTTCTGGCCTTGCCCATCAGTGTTGATGCTGGTTTCCAAACATGCTCTAGCACAGACCCTCTCTATCAGGGACAGAAAACACAGTTTACTGGTGTAAATATTCTGGGTATGCTAGACAATACTTTTCAAACAAAACAAAACTTGATTTAAAATAATAAACCTCCCATTGATGCTGATCGTGAGGGAGATGTATAACCAGGTCTTGCCAAATTTTGGAATCATAAAAGTCAGGCTTTGTATGTGGGACCAGTTAAATGAATGATTTGGGCTATTTCTCCTTAGACTCCATAACAAGTTTTTCTGTTTGTTTTAGGATTTGTTTTAATAACAGTAGCATGACTCAATCCCCTCATATTTCCCAGCCAGAAAGAAGGAGTTGCGAACTAAATCTGGGTATAACTTGCAGCAGCGACTGGTCACACCAGTTCCAGACACACCTCTCATTCCCAGGGCTTTGGCTTACTCAACCGTATAGATCATTACAGATGTTCATTCCTTCCAGGTGTGTAATTCTAAGATCCTTTGCCTCCAATCACCTTGGCAGAATAGAGAGAATAGCATTTCAAGGTTCTAGACCAAATATATTTTTTGTGATTTTTCTTTTTAATGACACACTATCAGCCATGTTAGTTATCATTTTTTTGCTTGGTTATTTTTCTATCCTTTTTCAACTCTCAGAATAAACAACATAGAGCCCAGCATTTCTGTTATAGAGAAAGGAATGAGAGAAATACTACAGAACATAAAGTTTGCTATAACCAGAAAATAGATCATTATTATTACCAACATCCAATAGGGGCACAAAAATAACTTGGTATGCCTAGTATCTCCTTTATATACTAGTAATTTTTTTTCTTTCTTTTTTTATTGCTTAAAGTATTACAAAGGGTATTACATATGTGTCCTTTTTTTCCCCCCGCCCTTGACAATCCCCTGGCCGCCCCTACCCCCCAGTGTCTTATGTCCATTGGTTATGCTTGAGATCAACCGAAGGACCAAAGATATTTTCAACAAAAAATACAAAGTTGCTGCCTAAAAGACCTTTGTAAGAGAAGCTGACCTTCTGGGGCAGTGGTCGGCAAACTCATTAGTCAACAGAGCCAAATATCAACAGTATAACGACTGAAATTTCTTTTGAGAGTCAAATTTTTTAAACTTAAACTATATAGGTAGGTACATTGTTATTAACTTAATTAGGGTACTCCTAAGGCTTAGGAAGAGCCACACTCAAGGTGCCAAAGAGCCGCGTGTGGCTCGCGAGCCACAGTTTGCCGACCACTGTTCTGGGCAGTAGCATTGGGCCAGATTTTAGTTGATGGGTGAGATAGAAGGAAAAGCATTCAGTTATTAAATTAGGAGTGGGACAGGTGATCCTCTGTTTGACCTGGAACCACCAGATATTGGTCATACTGGGGTAGAAAGTGAACAGGAGAGTAAAATTTTGTGAGCACTTCTTATGTATAAGATGTATTATTGGTGTTAATAAGAGCTAACACCTACCTGCCATATGCCTGGGCTGTGTCTAGTGCTTTATATAAGAAATCCATTGAGTCAAACCACAGTCCCATGCAGTAGGACAATTATACCCATTTAACAGAAGAGAAAACTGAAGCTTGAGAGGTCACACAGCTATGTAAGGGAACCAGAACTGCAACATGAGTCTAACTCCAGACCCAAGCTCTTGACCATTAACTAAACTACAATGTCTCTCAGTCATTCTACTGAGTAGGAAAATGAGTCTGAGAGGCATGGGGGATTTGTCCAGAGTCACTTGGGCAATAAGCAGCAGAGTGAGGATTTGAAAAGAGATTTGTCTGATACCAAAAACACATGATTCTTCAACTACCCATGATGCTTCTCTAGATTCTGGACATGAAGGAAGATTCTGGGTCCACTTAGCAGTGTGGTCCATTGGTCTCCACTTGGAGACAGTAACTGGGTCCAAAATACGGCTGAGAAGAAAACAAAGTTGTATGAGTGATGTGGTCAATAAGATAGTTTCAAACTAAATTTTAAAGCTCTCAGGGTACATGTAACTTCTGTGGTATTTCCTTTTGAATTTTGTTTTGCTTTATTTTAAATGCATCTTTATGTTGCTGACTTTACCAGCATCAGTGCCAACAAGGGGGAAACAAATTACTGCACCAGGAGTCAGGAAAGGGTCTAGGCCTGAAGACAAATCTGAAGTCAGTATTTTTTTTAGCTTATCTGCTTTTGCTACAAGGACCTCCCCACTATCCTCCTCTACTTTGTGAAAACAACTCTCAGGTCCCTTGGCCAGCTTGAGAATATATTGATATCACATTACATGAGCACCCCAAATTGCAATGGTGACATGTGTTCATGTGTAGATTTCTCAGATCTCATCTCCAAGTCTCTCCATGTTTCTCTGTAGCGCCTCTGTGATGTGCTATGTGTCAGATATTTTCAGCTAGTCACCATTGCTTCTGACCTCACTTTTCCTCTCCTAGTTTGGCTCCTGAGAATTGGTGTTTACTGTTCTCATCTTCACTGAGGAAGCATCAACTCTACTACTGGTAAGACACCTTTCTTGAGAGCAGAAAAGTCTTCTCTCATGCTACTCCCTTCCAAGACTTCCTGGTTCCTGGACCTTGGTAGGCTTGCTGGAGAGGTCCAAAGAGTGGCTCACTTTCCAATTTCTTGTTACACCTTATCACTAGGGCTCCTAGGAGTTTGTGCTCAGCATCTACAGAGGTTTTCAAGAAACCAGTTCCTTCAGCCTGCGTGGGTGAAGGACAGAACTCCTGCCATCCTCCGTCTCTTCTGCATTCTACATGCAACAACTCTGTCTTCCTTCTGCTGGCATGAAACAAACACCCCATCCTGCTTAACAAGAGAAAATGTTGCCCTGGCCGTTTGGCTCACTGGATAGAGCGTCTGTCTGGGGACTGAAGAGTCCCAGGTTAAATTCCGGTCAAGGGCATGTACCTTGGTTGCAGGCACATCCCCAATAGGGGGTGTGCAGGAGGCAACTGATCGATGCTTCTCTCTCATCGATGTTTCTAACTCTCTATCCCTCTCCCTTCCTCTCTGTAAAAAATCAATAAAATATATTTTTAAAAAAAGAGAGAAAATGTTGAGGGTCCCAGTGGGCAGCAGCTTCTTAGAGGGCTCCAGGTGATCCCTCCTCTGTACTCATGGCCTCATGTCATATCCTCCCCCTGAGGACCAGGCCCATTAATTGCTTCTGATGAATAGAATATGAAAAGCCTAATGGATGTCACTTCTGTGACACTATGGATTGAATGTTTGTGCCCCCTCAAGTTCATAGGTTGGATTCTAATGCCCAATGTGATGTTCAGAAGTGGGGCCTTTTGGAGGTTATTAGGTTATTGGGATGAGTGCCCTAATAACGAGGGCTGAGAGCTATCTCTTGTCCCTTCCACCATGTGAGGACACAGTGAGAAGATAATTATCAGTGAGGAAGTGGGCCCTCACCAGACACCGGGTCTGCTGGCACCTTGATCTCCAGAACTGTGAGGAAATAAATGTTTGTTGTTCACAAGCACCAAGTCTATGATATTTGTTAAAGCAGCCTGGATGGATTAAGACGGCCTACAAAGGACGATGAGCTCCATCTTCTGTGCCCTCTCTCTTTCTGTGTCTGGCTCACTCTGATGAGGTTTAGCTGTCATGTTAGGAGCTGCCCTGTGAAGAGGCCCAACTGGCAAAAGACCTGAGAGAGGCCTCTGCCCCTCAACTCAGGAGGAACTAAATCCTGCCAACAACTATGAGGAAGTGGATCCTTCCCAGCTGAGTCTTGAGATGACTGAAGCCTTGGGAGAGGACCCAGCTAAACCACACTTTAATCCCTGAGAGAATAACTGGGTTTTTTGTTGTTTTAAGACACTAAGACACTAAGTTTTGGGGTAATTTTTTACTCAGCAATAAATAATACCTAAGAGGAAGTAAATCTTCTCTCAGACTAATTAAACTTAGTTTTTTAGTCAAGTTCCTTAGGAAAAATTTCAACCGTGTATGACTGAGCTGCCTGGGGAGGGCAAATGTAACTGAGTTTATGGGGGATGCTCTTAGGATTTCCATCCCATAAACTGCAATGGGAGCCTGAAGTTAGGACTGAGAAGGAGTTGACAGACTGTGTAATAGGCAAACCTATCCATCCCTTCCTCCAAGGTTTTACTTTCCGGAGACTGCTTTGCAGGGGTCTTGTTTAAAGTTCACATAAAAGGTTCAAGTTGAAGGTGAAGATGGAACTCTCTTGATCCACTTAGTTATATGTAAGTCATAGCACAGTCATATTGATAAAACATGTTTTGAAAATTTGCTCTATTTCAGAATCTTTTGCAGTATCTGACACAGAGCAGGCACAAAATAATATTTGTTGACTGATATAATAGATGTAGTGGTAATAGTGGTGGTAGTAATAGGTATTCATTAAATGCCCCCTCTTTTGCCAGGTACTATACCAAGTGATCTAGATTCTTTTTCTTATTAATCCTCACAATTTCCTTATGAAGGATGTATTGCTATCCCAATTTTGCATGTGGCAAACTAAAGACAGAGTGTTACAGTGGCTTTTCCAAGATCACACCGAGCCCATAAGAGTCAAAATCAGACACAGGGTTCTGGTTCCACTACTGTTTCCAGCCCAGATGACCAGCGCTCTTGCCATGCATTCTGGCCAGTGGGTGGGAGGGTGGTCGAAGGGAGGGTCCATTCTGGGAACGGCCCAGAACCGCACAAAAGCTGAACCTGTATCAGACCCCAAGGTCAGACTCCTACTCCTTGTCCTTCACAACTTCTAACAAAGCTTGCTAAGGATCTCCACGCCTGCCTCAGTGCTCCAAGAACATGCTGCTGTGTTTCTGCAGGTCTTTTATCTCTTGAACAGATTCTGCCTGGTGTGCTTTGAAAAAGAATTCCTTTCACTCCTCTAATCCCAAAGGGCATTTGGCTCTTGAGATAAGTGGATGGAGACAGACCAGCCACCAGAATCAGGATTACTGAGAAATCTCAATTACGTTAGGTCCTATCTACAACAGTTTCCCATGCCCAATATATCTCAAAACACATTTAGGAAACTGAAAAACAAAAACACATCTTTGAGATAAGAAATATTTCAGAAGGAGCCTAAAACTAAAGTACAATCATGATCAGCAAATGCCTACATTTCAGCCTGAATTTTGTCAGAGAAGCACTGGCTGCATGATGTCAGGCAAGAAGTGAGTTTAACCTCTAAGTCTTCATTCATTCATCTAAAACTACACTGTCCAATATCGTGGGCACTGGCCACTTGAAACATGCTGTAGGTGGAAAATAGACACTGGACTTCAAAGATTAAGTCCAAGAAAAGTAAAATCATATAATTAATATGTCATCATGAATTACATATCATTAATATGTTATTGTTAATTTTCATACTCATTATATTAAAATGATAATATTTTGGATATATTGGGTTTAATAAAGTATATATTAAAGATTTTTAATAATACAATCATGATCTGAATTTAATCAGACTGCTCTAGTGTATTTAATACTAAATGATCTTGGATTAGAAGGAGGCTCACTGGGGCCCAGCAAAATGCTACACTCATGTGCAAATGATGGATAGGTCATTCCACAGAGGGGGACCTGAGATTAGGATGGAGGACTTGGGGTCCTTTGGGCATATTTAAATTTCCAAATTCTTCCTGAATTCATCACCAACTTCATTACTTGTTTCTTACCCTTTGCCTAGAGTCTGGGCAGAAGGAATGAAAACTTTTTAAAAAAGAAAAATATTTCCAGTGGAGAACTAGATCAAAGGCAGCTAAAGTTGGTCAGTGGCATGTTGGATAAACATTATTTCATGGCTCAAACTAATCTTTTGGTTGCCCAGGCAAGACACGTTTTATGTCTCTTCGCTCAACTCCCCATATCCCAATCCTGGTGACCTCTTCTTTGTAGTTCTCTGAGTGGCCCGTTATGATATTTTAATATCAGAAAGCTGAGGCAATCATCTATGTTGTACAGTAAGGCTTCATGTCTCCTGCCTGCCTTATTAACCGCCAGGAGGGCCGGATGTTTGGTGTGTTGTTACATTGAAGAGCCATTGTATTCTGTGTTAGAGTCTGCATTACCACAAGCTTTATAATTTTCTGGCCCTATCTCCTCAAAGGAGATCATTTTAATGCACTTTCATTGTGAAAAATGGAATTTTAGAGGAACCACCAGCAGCCTGGTAATGGGGCAGAGACCAGTTGTCTATGTATCTGTCCCTCAGGATTCTGAGCTGGGGGACCCTGCACCAGCAAGTTAGTGGATTCTCCAATCTGTGATAATAAAGCCAGGTTGCATTTATTAAGCAGTTGTGATACGCCAGGCACAACTGTTAACCGTTTTGCAGATGTCTCATTTGACCCTCACAGCAATCCTGTTGGATATTCCCTACTGGTTTCCCATTTTCACTGATGAGAATGTGGGTAATTCACCCCAGTTCACACAGCTAAGTGGCAGAATCAGAAATCAAAATCAAGTTTGCGTGACCCCCAAGCCCAGGATCTGAACCACTAAGCAAGGAAAATCACCCGGTCAGGTCCTTTGTGTTGTGTTCCTACACTTTCAGTTTCCTGACTCTCTTAACAAAGAAAGTTCTCCAAATAGGCACTGCTACTTTTAGAGTTTCTGTTGCCATCACACATCTCTTTCAATTTAGGTTTATTTGGAGGTTGTTGTCCAGACAATTCAGGACTGCTGCTGCAGTTGTTCTCCGTGCAGCTCTGGGCGACAGTGGCCACGCTGATGTTGTGCAGTGCACAAGCTGCACAATGGTACACAGGGCCTGCCGTAGAGGAGGCTAAATGATCTTTAATTTACTTACCACCAGCTCCTTCCCCCACCTCATTCTCTCTTTTTTAATCTTTATTGTTGAAAGTATTACATATGCCCCCTCCCACCCCACCTCATTCTTGATGACTATAGAACAGTGTACTAAGGGCCAAAATTGTCCCATGGCATTGGCTTAAATACCCTAGGCTTCTTCTTAACTTATTCCAGGTAATTCACATAACTTCCAAGCGACCTCCTCTGTGGTTTGCTTCTCTACCTTTCTTCGGGTGAAGTAGCCAGAACCAAAAACTTATCGCAAATGAAGGTGCTTCAGGCACTATGATTAGAAAAGAATCTGGGAAGTTCATGAAGTTCATCTACAGCGGTTCTCAACCTGTGGGTCACGAACAATGAAAATACATCCTGCATATCAGATATTTACATTACGATTCATAACAGTAGCAAAATTACAGTTATGAAGTAGCAACGAAAATAATTTTATGGTTGGGGGTCACCACAACATGAGGAACTGTATTAAAGGGTCGTGCGCCATATTAGGAAGGTTGAGAACCACTGGGCAAGGTCCTGGGACTTGTACTTTAACATAAATGTCTCTGAACCTACATAAACAGTTGAGGTTGCCTCAAAACATATATGTGAATCTCTTGATAATTACTTTCAGAGAGACTGCCTCATCTTTTTGTGAAAAAGCAAAAAGAGTGCTTAAAAAATCCTTTTTTAAAAAAAAAAATATGAAGTTATATTTGATTTGGGAAAAAGGTAATCAATGAAGATATTATAATTTATCTACAAAACAGTGAGACAGTGGAATAATGACACCGTTTTTCTCATGTTGGCTTATAAACAGGCTTGTGAAAATTCCAAGAGATGTTTTAAAATGTATTTTGAGGGATGCTATTATCTTGAAATAAATGATTACTGTAAAGAAAAATCATCACTGGGTCTAGAAAAATACAATTTAAAGGAAGTATTTTAATTCTTTTTAGTCACATCTGTCTGAGGGGCAATGCCCCGTTGTTGGTGCCATGCTCCTGATTGCATGCTAGAGAACACACGGTAAAAATAAATTAAAATAACTACTCCAAAATGCTAAATTGAACTCTGTGGTTTGGCATAAAATTTAGGGCTTATGTTTAAAAACTTATTTTTAAAAGAAAAGTAATTCACAGGAGGGAGAAACCACTGAAACAGTAGTTCCACTGCCAACTTTAGCTCCTGGCAACCAAATGTTCCATGAGCGACCAGTGCCAAGAAGGAGCCTCGGGCGGCCTCCGAGCTCACGCGCACACACACACTTGTTCAGAGTATTATTTATTATGGGTAGAGGCCAGGTTGTTTGTGTATCTGTCATAAATTGGCTTCTGAACCCCAGATTTAGGCAAAGGGGTCCCACAGCATGCCACACTGAATGGGGCAGGTGCAGAGCCCCTGGTGGAGCCCCGAAGCCTGTTCCCAGCAGGGTGCTCACTGGCTCCCCACAGGAGCAAGGGCAGAGCTGAGCATGCCCAGTTACTTTTCTAGAATGTACCAATTAGAAAAGCCTCCCCACTTTCCCAGGAGTTGGGTGAGGGAGTGAGGAAGCCAGAAGTGTCACAGCCATGGAGCTTCCTCCACCAGGATGGAAATATTGGGAGTGCTTTTCTCTGACTGTTAAACTATTATGTGGGAAAGAGCTGGGAGCCGTGAGCTCAGGCTCTCCCTCATTGGCTGACTTTTCATGCCCGTTCCTTAATGACATGCCTATTGCAGGGTAAGTATCACTCAGTGAGTTATTACAGTATTATCTTCAGGTCCTGTTTTTTTCTCTGCAAAATGAGCTTCTTAGACATGGTTTTCCCTGAGGCCCCTCCCAGTTATGGAATTTGAAAACAACTTGCTGTACAATAGCCTGGAGTTTGACTAAATTACGCCCCCCTACCCCCAAGCCAGTTGATTTGTGTAAACGCATCCTAGTGAATCCCCTCCCCCTGAATTACAGACAGGTGGTGCCTGGGACACTGAGACAAAAAACCTGGTCTCTCCTGATGAGGTGCTTCGTGGTGCCTGGAACTGATTTCTACATATTTAGAAATGGAATGAATTATTTAGAGAGAGAATAGGAAGGAAACCTGAGTACAAGAGGAAAGAAGAGAAAGGAAAGGAAGAATGCAGAACCAAAATGCAAGTGATCAAGATAATGCAGAAACAACAATAATCTAATAGAAAGGTGACCCCCACGTGGTAAAGACTTCCATTCACAAAATGTCAGCATTAATCAAGGGTGTCCATTATCTTATTCAGGTTGGGCACTGTCAAAACTTGACACTTTTTCAGCACAAACTTATTGTCGTTTTTGAAAATAAGAATCCTTGGAAAAGAAATGTGCTTGAGTGCTATGAGCAAATCGACACAACTTTACAGTATTGATTAAAAGTATAAAAATAAGCCAAGGAGTACAATGCACAGAACACCACCATCCCCACTCCCCGCAGCAAAGAATCACCCAGCCCCAAATGTTAATAGTGCAGACATGGGAAGCCCTGGTTTAGCCTGGGGCAGAACAAATGAAACACACTCTTGGTGGGTTTCTCTCTTTTGGCTTTTCACTGCCAACAGAAGCAATATTTTGCATGGTGCCAGGGGCTCTTGAAGTTGATAGCTCCCTGTAAGTATGTCTGTGAGTCTGACTTCCACATATGCAGGGTCAGCCCTCTTAAATGCTGGTTGTCTCCCTGCAGTAACAATGCAGAACTCACCAGGTAATTGCATCCCATGAGTTTACCAGCTGAAACACTTCAGTCTGGAAGATGCACATATGTGATAACTATTCTCTGAAACCATTTTCCTAGAGAAAGAAGCAGCTGGAGATAGTTGAAGTAAAACATCAGGAGTCACCTGCCTGTGTGACGACATGAGTCTGTCTGGCAAGAATATGAATCTAAAGCCACACCCTGCCACCTTGCTGGGAAGTTGGAGAAGGCCTCACATGCATATTCAATTCCCCTCACAGAGGGAGGCAAAGCTTAGATAGAAAAGATTCGTTACTAATGGAAGAATGGAGAGTTCTAGATGAACTTCCTGTCATTTTAAGTTCTAAAAATATGCTCACAGATACTTGAAGCATCTAGTTAGACCTTGGGTAAGGAAGAGTCCACATTCCCAGTGAAACATTTTCACCACCAACCCAGCTTCTTTCTCCAAATATCCAGTTTCACCCGCGTCCCCGTTTCCTCTCTCCGCCTGCCTTCACCCACCTCAGATGGCAGGGACAGCCGCCACCCCCTGCCATGCATCGCTGGTTGTCCAACCCTGCTGCAGAGGTAAGAGCTGGGTTTGCGCTGACTCTACCACCTTAGCAAAGAGGCCTCACTCTGGAGTGCCACCTACTGGAAGCAGGAAAAGGGAAAGAAGAACAGAATTGAAAGGTGAGCAGGGGTGTGATTCTGTTCAAGACTCCAAATTCTGGTCAGAGCCATGTACTGAGATGCTTCATTTAGGCCCAGATTTAGCATAGCTTGCTTTGCTTTGATTTTTATAATTATCCTAGATCAGTAGTAAAAATGAAGAAAAAACACGATATAGAACCTGACCAGTGACCTAGGCCAGGTATAAAAATTATGCCTATCTCTGAGGCCAAACTGGTGGGCTGTCTGAGGCTGTCTGAAGAACTAGGAGGAGGGGCGTTGGGGGGTAGTGGGGGGGAAGGGGACGAGATTATGAGAGTTTTCCAGTGTAATTAAGAAGGCTGGTGGCCTGGATTGGGAAGGGGTGTCACTGTATGGTCCCAGTGATCATGCCTGACTGGGCAATGGATAGACAGCTAGGCTTTAACACATTATTTCTGTATCATAGAATGTCTGTACTTAAAAAAACACTTGAACCTATAACCAACATAAACCAATTCAGGGTTCTGAAAATTAGGATTTTGGTCATTTTTTTTCCCCTCTCTCTTTTTTATTTTTATTTTTAGAACTTAGTGAGCATGTACTATGTATGCAAATTTTTAAAAATATTTTTAAAATATCTTTTTATTGATTTTAGAGGGAGGAAGGGAGAGAGAGAGAAGTATTGATCAGCTGCCTGACCGGGATCAAACCATGACCTCCTGGTTCATGGGCTGACGCTCAACCACTGAGCCACACTGGCCTGGAAGATTTTGGTCATATTTATTAAGGTTTTTCCATTTCCAATTTTAGGACTTTAATTTAAAAATTCTACATGTAGCAAATTTTGGTACACGGCAGAGCATAAAGCCTAGCCCTTTGCAGGCCCAATTTATACCCAGTAAAGAAAATAAAGTCACTGAGTAGATGTGTGGTACTGAAGCCCTTTTTTACACTTTATTTGGTGGGGAAAGACTCAGCGGCTACTATTAAATTATCCATCATTCATATCATTATTTACTGAGTTCTGTCCATGGCAGAGCATTCTACTAGGAAAATCAGCTATCTAGTGTAATCCTCAGACATCGTTGGGGGTAGGTAGGTATTGTGCCGTATTGTAGGCAGGAACTTTGCTCAAGCTAACACTGTGGGTGACTGTGCCCTTTATAGCCATGCTGTCCATCTCCTGCATGTAGAGTCAGATTTCAGGACATGAAAAGGAAGCAGCGGGATTTTTGGGATTTGCTTAACTAATTGGAGTTGTAAGCGAGTTGCCAGAGGTGTTCTTTCTTGGAGGACTATGCTGGAACCTTCTCCTCTGAGGTTCCTAAGTGAGGGCAGCGTGACAGAAATTCTCCACCTCACTAGATGGCAGCCATGGAGACAGGAGGGCGTCAAAGGCTTTGGACCAGAGCTGGAAGGAGACACCTGGGGACAAGGGTTAAAAAAATTATTATCCAAGCATGGGTTTCTCTTTTCTTTCATACTGAGAATATATCAGTATTGTGATTCATATATTTGAACCCTCATTAATAAATATTAAGATAGTAAATGTCAATTCATTACATTATTAACTGATCAAGTTTATTAATTAAACTTCAAAACTCAAACAAATTAAACTAAAATAATTAAGTTAAGTGAAGAGAACAGTAGATGGAGGAGAAATGTGTTCTGAAGCCTCATTTTTGGTTTTCTTTCCCCAAAAGAGCACCCAGCCAGAACAAACTTCAAATATGAAGAAATACCGCAAATAATACATTTTCTGTTCTTACCTCCATGCCTTATTGAAAACTCCATTCACTATTTCCCAGTAAGTTCCTCCCTTCAACAATCAGGCCACTGTCCCTGAGACTTGGCAAAGGTCTTTGACATAACCAACAGCAAGGGAAATGTTTTAACAGCTCCGTTAATTCGGCAACAGAGGTTTATTGTTATCAAACAGACACAGAGGGCAAAGCTGCCGCTGCCTGCACAGGCCACCTGCTCTGCTTGGAGGACAGGCCACTGGTAGGGAAAAGTCCCAGCAAAGCCCAGGATTGGCTCTGCAGAGAGAGAGCACAGCGATTTGGAGTTTGGGATTTGGAGACAGGGAGAGGTGGATTTGAGTCAAGAATCTGAGACCTGTGACAAATTACTTAATATTTTAAAGTCTTACATGCTTAGCACTTTACCTGGCACATAATAAGCACTCAATAAATAGCAGTGCTTTTTCCCTTTTATTTTTTAAGATTTGAGTTACATATAATAAAATACAAAAATATATGGATAGCATAAGTCTTAAATGTAAAGTTTGATGAATTTCTACACATTCAAACCACACCCAGCTCAAAATTTAGGACACTTCCAGCACCCGACATGGCTCCATCATGCCCCTTCCTGATTATACCTGCCCCCTCAGAGGAAAGGACTTTCTGCATGTCTATCACCAGCCATGCATATTACTGTTATTGAACTTTCTGGAAATTTTGTCCTACAGTCTACACTCTCTTGATGTCTGGTTTCTTTTACTCAGCATTTTGTATCCATGTTGTTTCATGTATCATTGGGTTGTTCTATTTTGTTGAACTGTATTCTGTTATATGAATGCACCACAATTTATTTATCTGTCTTCCTATTGATGGACATTTGAGTTATTTCTAATTTGGGGCTACTCTGAACAAATGTTGTTGTACATAACTTATTATTTTTTATAGGCATAGAATATGAAGTCTGCTTCCCTCATTACTGGTAGACCAACTGCTCCAAAACATTTTTCTCTTCTGCTCTTCTCATCTATCACTTCAGTGAATATATCCAAATACTGACTGCAGCAATTTTAGTTTCTCCACTTCTGTACCTCTCTCTATATTTTATTATTTAGCTTCTGAAGAAAAGAAATATAGGTAGCTGGAAAATTTCATAACAGTATCTGCAAAGAATTGTGTTTTTGAAATATAGATGTAAAACTATTTGACTTCAAGTCCACACAATTATATGTATGCTCTTTCCTTCAAAAAGTATATCTTTAAACTAATCTATTAGACAAGAAATATGCTCTAGAACAAAACAAGATTAGTTTGATATAACTCTTACTCTCAAAGGTTTATCATCTATAAGGAGAGATGCCCATATTCAATGACAACACTACAGGGTAGGATGTGCTAAGTGCAATAAGAGAGGTTCAGATAAAATCTCAAAGAAAATCACAGGAGGAATTCCCAGGAGTCATCTTTCCAAACAAATCATCTAACTGAAGCACAAGCCCCCGTGGCAGATACTACATCCTTAGTAAATGTAGTACATAATGTGGAATTTAAATGTCTTGACATGTATCAAGGGCCA
This sequence comes from Myotis nattereri, assembly GCF_964212035.1. Classification (NCBI taxonomy): domain Eukaryota; kingdom Metazoa; phylum Chordata; class Mammalia; order Chiroptera; family Vespertilionidae; genus Myotis; species Myotis nattereri. The sequence goes on from NC_138075.1 coordinate 97,818,440, forward strand.
AAGGAGACTGCAAGGCAATGTGTTGCACATTTAAAGAATACAGAGATGAAAAGTGTTCCCAAAATACGAGGTTAATTTAGTAGTTTCCTCAAACTCATTTGTCCAGATATAAATATTTCCCATTCTATTTTGCTCTGAATGTCAAGGAAAAAAACCATTCACCTGAAGCTCTTTGGAGACCTTAGATGAAGGACATTTTGCCTTCTTCAAATCACAGGGGAAATTGAGACACACAAAAATTAAATGCATTTAACCTAAAAGCTTTAAATAAAGAATACATTGGTTAGAAACAAACAAAACACTATAGGAAGCTAAGAAAGTTTAGCTGTAGTTCTCTCATCTTTCTCAGACATAAGGGCTCCCTTGAAGGCAAGTAGTGAATCCTATCCCAGTAGATGGCAGAGCAGCTGACCTGTGGAAAAATGCAAATGAACCAAGAGCAAAAGGTTGGTCATTGGTTATGGGATTTTCCTTAAATATGCATTTTCTATATGTACATGCATGTGTAAGTCTCAGAGACTTTCTACTTAAGACACAGTGACTAAGGGGTACAGTCCAAATTGCCATCTCTCCTGCCCTCTCTCTCACATCCTTTAAAAATCAATACTATGGCCCTAGCCGGTTTGGTTCAGTGGATAGAGCATCGGCCTGTGGACTGAAGGGGTCCTAGGTTCGATTCCGGTCAAGGGCACATGCCCAGCTTGTGGGCTCAATCCCCAGTGGGGGGCATGCAGGAGACAGCTAATCAATGATTCTCTCTTATCATTGATGTTTCTATCTCTCTCTCTCTCTTCCTTCCTCTCTGAAATCAATAAAAATATATTTAAAAAATAAATAAATAAAATAAATAAAAATCAATACTATGGGTCCCTATGATGCATTTGGCAGGGAGACCAACTGAACAGTCGTTTTTCTAGAAATTGTGAAATAAATGTTTTTAAATATAAATATTTTTGTTGCAAGTTTTTATAGTTTTAGACATATTTACTGTATGAAAATAAATAGTAATGAAGACCTAGCTAGTCTCACTAAATTGAGGAGTGTAATTCCAATAAATTTACTTTCTCATAGCAAAGCTCTCTGCTCCGTCCTGTCATTGAAGACAACTGCCTGGTGTGGTTATTTGGGCACGTCTGCCCTCCACCTACCCACAGAATTTCCACTAACATTGGATTCCAAATGTATAATTGCAAATAGGTTAGTGAAAGGAATCTGTCTTTCAAATGCCAGTGTAGGACAGCTCCTATGAAAGAAAGTTGTATGAACAAAATATTTCATCTCATTATTTCAATGAATAGGCCTTAATTCAAAAAGTCACTGAGCAGCAATGTCTGAGTCTTCATCTACAAATGCAGTGATGTTTCATCAACAGAAAACCTTTCTACCTGGGCCTTGAAAGGTGAAGAGATTAACACAGGATGGACATCACTTCAAAATTGCACAAAGATGCAGAGAGGCAGGAAGCCTACCAGAGCATGTGGGTCAGTCCCCCTCGTGCCTGGGACGCAGTGCAGTATTCAGCAGGAGAGCTGAGAAGCCAAGTTGTAGTGTCTGAAAAATCAGACCTGGTTGCCCAGTACAAACAAACCAAGTGCATCCTTCAGGAATCAGCAAAGTGAGGACACTAGAAGAGTTTTGGAAAGAATGGATACGAAAAATTACACACCCAGTATTGAAGTACTTATCGTGAGGAAATAAGAGCTTCTTTGGTCTTTGTGATATTCATTTTATAGTTTAGTAATATTTATATTTTGGATTTTCAGGAATCACTATAACTTTTTCAGTGTTTAGAGCCTCTAAAGTATTATCCTAGCTCCTACCAGCATAAGGAACTGAGAATGAACTAAGTTTCTGGTTAAGATAATGAAATTCCCGTCCTGTGCTCAGATCCAAGAAAAGACCCCAAGTGTTTAGAAATTAGGGGAAGGGTGTTCTAAGGCAAGTGGAAGGGATAAGAGGCCTCTCCTCACAACTTGGCTGAGCACTAACCATTCAAAGCTTTCAGAAAGGTTTGAGAGGCTGAGCTGTCCTGTTTGCTGTGTCATCTACCCCAATGAAGGGCTATTTTGTCATGATCTCACTGAATTCATGCACCCATTCTATTAGGCAGGTGTTAATAGCCCCATTTTGTGGGTTAGGACATTTCACCTGAGAGATTCAGGAAAATGGCATCCTAGGATACCCTTTGTATTCCTCAGCAACAGGGAGTGTGAGTAGGGTGTCATGATGTGTAAGAAGATAGCTGACCTCATCCCCTATGGTTCCTGAGCTGAGCCCCTTGCTCCGAAAGCCACCTCAGTGCCTCTAGCCATCCTGACTTCCCTTGGCAGCAGCATCTATGTTTCATGTGTGGGCACAGTCGGGGTGCTGTCCCAGGGCCTTTCACCCAGACCCCTACCTCAAAGCCTGGCCCAGTATGGAGGCTCGCTGGGATGGAAAGTCTGCTGTAAGTCTGGTCCCATTTCATCCAACATACTTTACAAGATGCCGAGAATCTATACCAGACACAGTCTTGAAAAATCCAGTCTCAAGGAGCAGTTTATTGATCTGGCAGATGATTAAAAGGCAACAGAGATGAGCTCAACTGATGCTTTGGTTTTTCCATCCTGAAAGTGAATCTGAAATTTCCTCAGGGGATCATTAGCCTGTCTGCTTCCTCAAAAAAGGCAGATGGCTCCTCAGTGCAGTCAAAGGTCACGAGACTGTCCTGGTCAACAGCTCCTGGCTCTCTTCTGTCCTAAGCAGGGCACCCCGGGGAGCAACACAAGCCACCCTGGATGTGGGGCACATCAGTCCTTGTTCCTGGTCACACCTATGCTGGAAGGAGCCCTCATGCAGTCCATCACAAAGGCTCTGCTCTCTCCTCTATGTTTATGGGATAAGAGAGACGATGGTGAGAATGGCTATAAAGTTTTAGGCTGCTCCAAAAGAAAAGGAGGGGAAAACTGGCTTGAACCCATCATAAAAAGCTGACCATTTCCAACAGCAGGGAGAAGGGAAGGAATTTGGGCTGGTGGCTATGAAGTCACCTGGAGTTGTCATTTGAAACAGACATTGCTGCTGCCAAATCTTGGATGACCTGATGTGCTGCACATCACATGACTTGGACTTGTCACTAAGCAGATATGCTATGGTTCAGGGGAAAATTACCGGAGGTTCAATGCTCAGGCAACAGATTATTTACAACCTGTTCCTAATGTGAGAGCTTTTACATCAGTGGTTTCGTGAACAAAAGTACATATTAAAAGGCTAATGTAATTGCTCATGTTGGCAATGAAGTACCGCCAGATTGGGTTTCAACAGGATACCTATAGCCAGCAGCATGCTTCAATATGCTTAGAGTGTAAACCGTTCTCTGCTAGGACAAATTACTAGCTCCTGAGCTACCAAAGAAAGCTGATTCTACTTTGGAAACCTTAAACAACAACAACAAATAGACCTAAGTTGCCCTTCCTGCCTCAAAATTTTCTGTAAAACTTGGCTATGGTGAAAAAATAAAATAAAACAACCCTTTGTCCCAGAAAAGTATTCACACACACCATTAGATTGCATTGTATTAAAGGAAACTTCCTCATTTTTATGGGAGCACTTTTAATGGATGACATGAGCCCCTTTTGCCTTCCCTACCCCCAACCCCACCAACCCTTGCAGCCCACTGTTTTTTGTCAAAGGTAATTGTAGTTACAGCTCATTAATCATCCATCAACCAGACAGACTCTGCCAAGAATGCTGATAGCATCAGCGCTCCAGGGAACAGCCTGCAGAGACAGGACAGGACTGGCATGGCGACATTCTCTCCAGCCTGGTCTGTAAGGCCACCAGCCTGAGGGCCTCTATTTCTCAGTTCCTTTTCATAAAAGGAAAGCTCATGCTCTAAGTCTGACTCAGATCTGCTAAGCAAGCTCTCAGACAATGGGGTCTGTATTAGTGAATAGAAACAGCACTCACAGACCATCTAAAATGCTGGCATGATGAAAAACAATCAGAAGGGGCACATCCTTTCTTTTTCTTTTAATTGTCTGAAGTTTTACATATGTCTCCGTTTTCCCCGATTGACACCCCGCCCCCAGCCATTCCCACCCGGGGCAAGCCCCCACACCCCAGTGTCTGTGTCCATTGGTTATGCTAATATGCATGCATACAAGTCCTTTGGTTGCTCTCTAACCCCTGCCCCACCTCCCCTGCCATTTGTCTCTGGATCTATTTTTGTTCATCAAATTATGTTGATCGTTATATCCCACATATGAGTGAAATCATGTGATATTTATCTTTCTCTGACTGGCTTATTTTGCTTAGCATAATGCTCTCCAGTTCCATCCATGCTGTTGCAAATGGTGAAAGTTCTTTTTTTTATAGCGGCATAGTATTCCATTGTGTAGATGTGCCACAGTTTTTTAATCCACTCATCTGCGGAGGCACATCTTTTCTTAAACACATTCACTGTCCTAAAAGTTCTCATCACAAAAAGGAATTTTTCTTTGTATTGCATCTATATGAAAGGATGGATGTTAGCTGAACCTATATGCAAATCAAACCGTCATGCTGAATTCCTCTACTTTACACAGTGATGTATGTCAATTATTTTTCTATAAAATTGGGAAAAAATAAAACACTGTTAAAAGATATTCCCTATGCTGACTTATGCTCTGGATATGCAGATGGGTTCTGTTCTATTATTATACCATCAGTGCAATTCTATTTCTGAATATCAGCCAGAACTACCTGTGATTGAAATAGTGTGTACACACACGCGCTCGGAGGAAGACCTGCAGTGTTAACATATTGGCCATAATTTCTGAACCTAACATTGGACATCTGGTGTGGTAAGCAACAATAACATTGTTTTATCTGGGAAAATTCTATATATCAAAGAAAAAAATCAATGAACAATAAATTGAAATCCAAAGTTCACTAGGTCAGAAATTTTAACAAACAAATATTTGTTTTTCTCCTAAAGAGTGAGACTAATATAAAATTATCACATTAAGACCCAACAAAAATTTTTAAAGAGGAGAGCCTTAATTTGTTTATAAATATATTTAAGTAGTCTAGAGAGTCAAATTTTGCTGCATTTTAGAGATGACAGTTTGGAGGCTATAAAGATGAGATGCCTACCTCATGTCAATTGGGGAAGTCTCATTCTGTGACACCCCATTTAATACACATTCCATTTGCCACCCTGTCAAAGACCCTTATTTCCTTTCCCAGACACTGACTTTAATGGGCGTAAAGTCAGAGTCTGGCATATGGCAGACCTTATTTTTGCCAGCTCTCTCAGGGAGATGGAGGGGGAGAGAGGGAGAGAACACAGATAGTGGAGGTAGGGGGTTGGGATGCAGAGCAATGATTAATGTGTTAGATTGCCCTGGTTGCAGAATCAGGGCTTGCTATCTGAAGTTAGCTGGGATCATGTGGGTATCTGAACCAGACTAGGAGGGTTTTGTGTGAGTCATGGGATTTTTAAGTTTTCAATTAAAAAAAGATTTCAGTAATAAATGTAGCTCAACTCTTTTTTTTAATGCCATCTTCTCCATCAGCCAATTTAATGACCTAGTTAGGAAACCATGTGACCTGATGGACTACAAGCTTAAGGAGTGTTTCACCCATGTATCATCTACTCAGCCATATTAAATGTCATTTAAAGGAGGTTTTAAAGGAAGTCACAGAATCAGGCTATTCAGGCACACAGAAGCTTGTTTGTGAACTGGAACATTTACAGAAGTTCTTTGGAAAAATGTTAAGACAGCTAAAGCTGTTTACTGAGATGTGCCGGTGACTCACGGGTGGATGCACAGATAGGCTACATGAGGCAGCTGGAGAGATTTATTCAAACAACATAATTCTAGCACCCTTTAGTTATCCCATGCCTGGACCCCAAAATGGCCAAATCAGAAGGAGGTGTGAAGAAGAGATTTCAAATCCAGAAGCAATACTGAAGGCCTCCAGGTCATGAGCAGGGTTTTGCAGAGGGTTTCAGATAAGTAACTTTCATTAGTGTTGATGTGAGCTGTCCTGCCTACAGTCAACACTAAGCAAGTTGACTAAATATTCTTAAAGGTATGACACAAAGTACTTTTTCTTTCATTTAAAAAAAGAAAGAAAGGAAAATTTAACAGCAGGGTCCAGACATGCCACAAGCCTCTCTCCATAAATAAAAGGTTTTATTTAACAAATAAGGTGAATAACAATCGACCTCAAAGAAATATAAAAGATTATGAAAAAATACTATGAACAATGAACAACTCTATTCCAACAAACTAGACGACCTAGATGAAATGGACATATTCTTAGAAAAATACAAGCTCCCGAAACTCAATCAGGAAGAATCAAGAAACCTGAATAGGCTGATAACTACTGAAGAAATTGAAGCAGGGATCAAAAATCTTCCAGCAGACAAAAGCCCTGTTCTGGGCGGCTTTACAGGGGAGTTCTACCAAGCATTCAAAGAAGAACTAAAACCTATCCTCCTCAGACTATTGCAAAAAATTCAAGAGGAAGGCATATTTCCAAGCTGCTTTTATGAAGCCAGCATTACCCTAATTCTAAAACCAGATAAAGATACCACAAAGAAAGAGAACTATAGGCCAATATCCCTGATGAACATAGATGCTAAAATCCTCAACAAAATTCCAGCAAATTGGATCCAGCATTACATTAGAAAGATCATACACCATGACCAAGAGGGATTTATTCTGGGGATGCAAGGATGGTAAATATCTGCAAATCAAAAAATGTGATACATCACATAAACAAATTGAGAGACAAAAATCACATAATCATATCAATCGATGCAGAAAAAGCATTTGTTAAGCTCCAGCACCCTTTCTTAATAAAAACTCTCAGCAAAATGGGAATAGAGGGATCAGCCTCAGCATAATAAAAGCCTTAAATGAAAAAAATCTACAGCCAAAATAATACTCAATGGGAAAAAACTAAATCCATTTCCTCTAAGAACAGAAAAAAGACAGGATGCCCACTTTAACCACTCCTGTTAGATATAGTACTGGAAGTGCTAGCCATAGCAACCAGACAAGAAGAAATAAAAGGCATCTAAATTGGAAAAGAAGTAAAACTATCCTTATTCTCAGATGGCATGATACTGTATATAGAAAACCCTAAGGACTCCATCAAAAAACTACTATAGCTAATAAATGAATTTGGCAATGTAGCAGTATACAAAATTAACACCCAGAAATCTATGGTCTTTTTATACACCAATAATGAATTCACAGAAAGAGAAACTAAAAAAAAAAAAAGCCCATTTACCATTGCACCAAAAATGTTAAGATACCTAGGAATAAATTTAACTAAGGAGGTAAAAGACATGTACTCAGAAAACTGTAAGACATTGAAATAAGAGATAGAGGAAGACATAAACAAATGGAAGAACATATCGTGTTCATGGTTTGGTGGAATCAGCATCATTAAAATGTCCATACTACCCAAAGCGATCTATAGATTCAATGCAATCCCCATTAAAATACCAATGGCATATTAACCAGACCTACAACAAACTCTCCAAAAATTCATCTGGAATTAAAAAAAGATCCTGAACATCCACAGCAATTCTAAGAAAGAAGACCAAAGTTGGAGGGATCACAATACCAGATATCAAGCTATACTGCTAAGCCACTGTTCTCAAAACTGCCTGGTACTAGAATAAGAATAGACATATAGACCAATGGAACAGAACAGATAACCCAGAAATACACCCAAGCCACTATGCTCAATTAATATTTGACAAAGGAAGCAGAGCATGAAATGGAGTCAATACAGTCTCTTCAATAAATGATGCTGGGAAATTTGATCAGATACATGCAAAAAAAAAAAAAAAGAAAAGAAAAGAAAAAAAGAAAGAAAGAAAAAGAAACTAGATCACCAACTTACAACATGCAAAAAACAAACTCAAAATGGTTAAAGGACTTAAATGTAAGATGGGAAACCATAAAAATCTTAGAAGACTCCATAGGTAGCAAAATTTCAGACATATGTCATAGCAATATCTTTATCATTACAGCTCCTAGGGCATTGGAAACTAAGGAGCAAATAAACAAATGGTACTACATCAAAATAAAAAGATTCTGCACAGCAAAAGAAATCATCAACAAAACAACAAGAAAGCCCACTGCATGGGAAAACATATTTGCCAATGCTATTTCAGATAAGTGTTTAACCTCCAAAATTTACATAGAACTCATACAACTTAACTAAAGGAAGATAAACAATCCAATAAAAAAAAATGGGCAAAGGACCTTCATAGATACTTTTCAAAAGTGGACATACAGAAGGCCAAAAGATATATGAAAACATGCTCAAAATCACTGATCATCAGAAAGATGCAAATTAAAACTACAATGAGTTATAATCTCACACCTGCCAGAATAGCTATCATCAACAAATCAACAAAAGACAAGTGCCGGTGAGGATGTGGAGAAAAAGGAACCCTCGTGCACTGCCACTGGGAATGCAGACTGGTGAAGTCACTGTGGAAAATAATATGGAGTTTCCTCAAAAAATTTAAAATGGAACTCCCATTTGACACAGTAATCCCACTTCTAGGAATATATCCCAAGAAATCAGATACACCAATCAGAAAGGATTTATGCACCTCTATGTTTATAGCAGCACAATTTACAATAGCTAAAATTTGGAAACAGCCTAAGTGCCCATCAGCAGATGAGTGGATTAGAAAACTGTGGTACATCTATACAATGGAATACTATGCTGCTATAAAAAAAGAATCAACTTTTACCATTTGCAACAGCATGAATGGAACTGGCAAGCATTATGCTAAGCAACATAAACCTGTCAGAGAAAGATAAATATCACATGATCTCACTCATATGTGAGATATTATGATCAACATAAACTGATGAACAAAAATAGATCCAGAGACAAGGGGCAGGGGTGAGGGGGTTTAGTGATCAACCAAAGGACTTGTATGCATGCATATTAGCATAACCAGTGGTCACAGACATGGGGGCAGTGGGGGCCTGCCCTCAGGGGTGGGAGTGGGGGGGGTCAGTCAGGGAAAATGGAGACATATGTAATACTTTAAACACTTTTAAAAAGAGAGATGAGGTGAACTTTGACCATCTATAATAGTCCTTCTCTGTGAGATAAATACTGTGGAATTTGTATAAAATTAAACTCTCAGAGAAGCCAAGACTTTTCTTGTCAAAACAAAGAAATTATTTTCCAGCAACCCCATCCATGTCTTTGACCTTGCCTGCTGCAGGGTAACTAAGATCATAAAAGGGGGAACAAGAGGTCAAATGAGAGAGCTAATGTGTGAGGAGAGTGAGAAAGATATTTCAATATTTGTGGAGAACTCCACTCCATCCAGATGTTTTTAGTAAAAAGATGCATTCCCCATTGCTGCCAACTGTATTATAAAGACAGGACAAGATTACTCCTTGGAATTGTGTTTTATTTTTATTTATGGTCTAAAGGCAGTGCCTGCCACATTGTGTGACTCATAACTCCATCAGCCGTGGGCTGTGGTTCTGGAGCTATGGACATGGCACTGTGGTGGCAAGGGTCGTGTTGGGAACACATTGCCATCCTTCTTTCAGATGTGCTGGCAAGAGGGGCCCTGGCTCGCCTTATAAAAGTAGCTCCGGAGCAAATCATTAGCACATCTAACCTCAATACTTTGAAATCCAGAAACAACATTGAGTCATGCTGGTAGTACTGTAAAGTTTTATTGCATTTTTTAAACAGAGTCAAAAACAAGCTGGAGATCATGTGAATTATCTCTTTACATGTGTCAAGCCCAGGAATTTGGCGCATGGATCAACATGATGGAATGGAGGAGTGAAGCCACGGGATATGTCATTAGAGAAACATTGCCATGGCCTTGGGAGTACAAAACTTCTCACAGGCGGGTTCCTGGTGTCTGAACCACATACCTGGCATGGTGTCTGATCTGTGAAAACTGGGGTTATAAATGCTCTTTGTCCTGTACTAAAAATAGAGATTCATTTAAAGCAAAAGTATCCACAGGGAAAAAGTATTGACTGCTGATGACATCAATTTGTGTCTTCAGAGTCTTGTTGTCCAGGCCATGCTTTCTGTGGGCCTGTGAAGTAAGGGATCTTAGACAGGATATTCAGAAGAAAAATAAATGAATGAATGAATGCATGAATCAACGAATGAATGAATGAACCCCCTTCTGGGGAAAGTTCAGTATGTGCTTATGGTTAAAAATACCCATCAAGGTTTTCTACACTCTTTTTTGAGTGTCCAGGTCAACATTCTCTGGAAACAGTTAATTTCACCTCAAGTGCAAACTGTGTAAAAATGCTTGGTTAGAGGAGAGACCAGGAATGGTTCCTTAGCCTATGGCATCCAAGGCCATGAGAGCAGACCACTTTCCAAGCTTCGCAGGCTATTTGGGGGACTTAACTAAACTGACCATAATCCACACCAACACCTTGCATAATAAGGAAAACAAAGCAGATGAGAAAACCCAGTAAAGTATTTTAGAAGACAAATGAGTAGGCGTGCAGTGTCAGGGACTAAAATAGATTATAAAGCTACAGTAATTGAATACATATGGTATTAGTACCAAGAAGACAAAAGAAATCAATAGACCAGAATAGAATTTTTAGAAACAGACTCCAAAATTCAATCCTATATAATAAAACCCTAATATGCAAATTGACTGACCTGCAGAACGACGGGTCGCTATAACACACACTGACCACCAGGGGGTGACTGGCAGGAGGAATGGGGGGGATGGGGCCAGCCAACGGGTGGCACCAGACCACCAGCCAAGGCGGGTTCCAGTGGGTGCCCCCTGATCGCCCCATCTGCCAGTCGCCCCACAGAAAAATAAATGAATGAATGAGTGCATGAATGAATGAATGAATACATAAATGAATGAATGAACGCCCTTCTTGGTATTAATACCATATGTATTCAATTACTGTAGCCCTGATCGCCAGCCAGGCCTAAGGACCCTACCTTATATATTGGGAACATTCTCTTAGATTTAAAAATTAAAACCTGGCAAGGCTACTCTAACACTGAAAAAACAGGATGATGCAGCGATGGCATGCATGGACTCTGGCTTGCACATTTTGTGGTCAACCCTGATTCTGATACTTATAACTCTGTGACAAAGCCAATTATTTAACTTCACTCTGCTTCAGTTTTTCTACCCAAAAGATGGGGAAAATGGTACTACTGCCTCAGAAGGATCATGTTATGTATTGCTTTTTATAATCAGGGCAAAAAAATGTAGCTGCCCATACAACAGCAAGGCGCCTTTCACCTGTATAAAAAGTATAGTCACTGGAGCATGCAGTGTCCATTCCAGAGGGATTGCAAGAGGGATGTCTGACTGTCGCACATCCCCTGAGGGTGCAGGCCAGGCTGAGGAACCACCACCTCACCCCCATGCACAAATTTTTGTGCACCGGGCCTCTAGTAGTATAAAATATATAATACTATTATATAATGTTATATAATAATCCTATCTAATAATAGACAGACATGGTAATTGACCGTACACTTGCTATGCCTCCCATTGGCTAATCAGCATGATATGCAAATTAACCACCAACAAAGATGGTGGTTAATTTGCATACATAGGCTCCAAGGGGTGGAGGGAAGACTGAAGGCAAGCCGGAGCAACGGAGACAGAAGACTGAAGGTGGCTCTGGCCAGAGCGAAGGCCTGGGTCCCAGGTGCCGGAGGAAAACCTGTGCCGGCAGCCAAGAGAAGGGAAGACCTATTGCACGAATCTCTTCGTGCAACAGGCCTCTAGTACATTATATAATAGTATATATTATATAGTTAGCCATACTATTATATTATATAATACAAAAGGCCTGGTGCATGAAAATTTGTGCACAGGGGGAGTCCCTCAGCCAGGCCTGCCTCCTCTCCCAGTCCAGGAGTGCTCAGGGGGTGTCATACTGATGGCTTAGGCCCACTCCCCACTCCCTCTGTGGAGGCTACAGGGCAATCAGGGGAAGGAGCTGCCTCCATCACCCCACAGCTGCTGCTACTGCTGGCCATTGGCCCTTGCTTCTTAGCACTAGCCCCACCACCCTGCCCACTGGTGGGTGCGGGGCAATCTGGGGCCAGACTGGCTAGGGGAGGGGCTGTGGGAGGTTGAGGCACCACAGGTTGCACCCTGTCCAGCCTCTGTGGAGGTGTGGCACCCGGACCGGTCCGAGCTGAACCTCTGCGGCTGCCTCTGCAGAAGGGGCAACACTGGAACTGAGATTGTGCAGCTCCATCACCCCCTGCTTCTGCAGAAAGGGCCACGGTGCTGGACTGGCTACGCAGAGGACTCCCCCTCGCCAACTCTGCAAAGTTGGCTGCGGCCCCAGCCCCTCATGCGGCCTTGGACATTCCCATGGCCCTAGCCTCTCACATGGCACTGGGCTCTCCTGCAGCCTCTTTGAAAGGGGTTACAGCACTGGACAAGCCTGTGCTGCCAGCCCTTGGCCCTTGCAGTGGCTGTGGCTTTGTTCAGAAGGATGTCCGGAAGGTGTCTGGTCTAATTAGGATATTATCCTTTTATTAGTATAGATTAGAGGCCTGGTGCACGAATTCGTGAATGGTGGGGTTCCTCGGCCTGGCCGGCGATGCGAGCCCATGGGGGCCCTCTCTCTCACCAAGTCCAGATTGGGCCAATCGGGGCGGCAGGCCAGGGGGAGGGACCGTGGGAGATTGGCTGTGGGAACGCACTGACCACCAGAGGGCAGCTCCTGCATTGAGCATCTGCCCCCTGGTGGTCCATGTACATCATAGCGACCCATTGACCGGTCATTCGGTCAACCAGTGGTAATGGTTGCTAAGGCTTTTATATATATAGACTAGAAGCCCATTGCAAGAAGATTCCTGCAAGAATAGGGCTTCCTGCAGCTGGAGTGAAGCAGAGAAGGGAGCAAAACCCACTGAGGCGGGATTCCCTCCCACTCCGCTGCCCGGCTGGTTTCCCTACCGCCTCCCACCTCCGCCACCTTGGCTCCATTCCTGTCTCCACCACCTCTACTTTGCTCCCTTCTGCAGCACTTCACTTCCACATTGTCTTCAGTCTTCGCTCCCAGATGGTATATGCAAATTAACTGCCAACATGGTTGGGTTAATTTGCATATAGTTGCTCTGATTGGCTGGTGGGTGTAGCAAAGGTACGGTCAATTAGCATCTTTGTCTTTTATTAGTGTAGATAGGTAGCATGTCTATTTAGTGGGGAGCACATATATTATTACTAAGTTGTACAAGTATAATTGGTTAACTCTTAAGAAAACAAAAAGTAGACATATACCTCATGGATTATACCAAAAGAAATTCCAAATGGATTAAAAGTATTAAGTACTAGTATCCTATCTAATAAAAGACAAATAGGGTAATGAACCATACCTCCGATACGCTTCCCATTAGCTAACCATGGAGATATGCAAATTAACTGCCAACCAAGATTGGAGCCAGCAGCCAGGAAGCTGAAGAGAGCAGGAGGCTTGCTTGTTCCAGTGATAGAAGGAAGCCAAGGTTCCCCACCTGCCATGGCCTGGCTCTGAGCCTGGAAGCAACAGCTCGAAAAGCAACTATGTTTGTTTAGAAGCTAAACAAACCCCAGATACCTGCTTACAGCCAGCCAAGGTCTCAGAGCTGGAGCTGCAACAGTGTTTCAATTATAGAAGCCAAACAAACCCCAGATACCTGCTTTCAGCCAGCCTAGGCCTCAAGCTGGAGCTGGCAATCAGCTCCAGTGACAGCCATAGAAGGTAAATAAATTCCAGAATTAAAAAAAAAAAAGAAGAAGAAAAAAAGGAGAGGTTGGGAGCTTCAGTCGCCCGCCAGCCTGAAAACGGCCCTCAGCCCCTCACCCAGACTGGCCAGGCAACCCAGTGGGGATCCCACCCTGAAGGGAGTGCAACCAGATGCAAACAGCCATCAGCCCCTCATCCAGGCTGGCCAGGCACCCAAGCGGGACCCCCACCCTGATCCGGGACACCCTTCAAGGAAAACCAGCTGGCCCCCACCCGTGCACCAGCCCTCTATCCTATATAGTAAAAGGGTAATAAGCAAACTGATCCTAACAGCAGAAAGACTGGGAATGACTGGTCACTATGGCACACTCACCACCAGGGGGCAGACGCTCAATGCAGGAGCTGCCCTCTGGTGGTCAGGGTTTTCTCACATGGGGAGCTCTGCTCAGCCACAAGCCAGGCTGATGGCTGACAGTACAGCGGTGGTGGTGGGAGCATCTTCCACCTCCTCAGCAGTGCTAAGGATGTCCGACTGCAGCTTAGGCCTGCTCCCTGCTGGCAAGTGGACATCCCCTGAGGGCTGCTGGGCTCCCAGAAGGATGTCTGATTGCCATCTTAAGCTCAATCTCCCGGGGAATAGGCCTAAGCCAGCAAGTGGTCATCCCTTGGGGAGTCCCAGACTGCGAGAGGGCACAGGCTGGGCTGAGGGACCCCCCCTCCCCCGAGTGCACAAATTTTTGTGCACCGGGTCTCTAGTTTAAACATCCTATCTAATAAAAGAGAAACATGCAAATTGACCATAACCCCAATACCCTTCCCATTGGCTAATCAGGGCGATATGCAAATTAACTGCCAACAAAGATGGCGGCTGGCAGCCAGGCAGCTGAAGCAAACAGGAGGCTTGTTTGCTCCAGTGATAAAGGAAGCCAAGGTTCCCCGCCTTCCGCTGCCGGCCTCTGAGCTGCAGTCTAAGCAACTATGTTGCAATTATAGAACCTAAACAAACTCCAGAAACCTGCTTTCAGCCAGCCGGGCTTCAGCCAGCAGGACTGCAGCAGTGTTTCAATTATAGAACCCAAACAAACCCAGTACCTGCTTTCAGCAGCTGAGGTCTCAGAGCTGGAGCCGAACCTCAGAGCTAAAGCTGGCTCTCAGCTCCAGTGACAGCCATAGAAGGTAAATAAATCCCAGAATAAAAAAAAGAAAGAAAGAAAAAAAGGAGAGTTTGGGAGCTTCAGTCACCTGCCAGCCTGAAAATGGCCCTCAGCCTCTCACCCCAGACTGGCCAGGCACCCCAGTGGGGACCCCCACCCTGAAGGGGGTCTAACCAGCTGCAAACAGCCATCATCCCCTCATCCAGGCTGGCCAGGCACCCCAGTGGGGACCCCCAGCCTGAAGCAACAAGATGGCATCTAATTTGCATACTGAAGGCAGGCGGCAGCGGGCAAGGCTGTCCGCGGTCCGGGACCCGGATCTGTGACCCTGCCGGGCAGGGGGCAGTGCTTGAGACTGTCTGCAGTCTGGGACCGGATCTGTGACCCTGCTGGGTGGGGGGCAGTGCTTGAGGCTGTCCACGGTCTGGGACCCGGATCCATGTCCTGGCGGGCGGAGGTCAGCGCTTGAGACTGTCCATGGGACCAAGACACAGATCTGTGACCCTGCCAGGTTGGGGGCAGTGCTTAAGGCTGTCTGCAGTCCTGGGACCTGGATCCGTGACCCTTCCCAGCGGGGCGGCAGCTCGCACAGGGGCAGATCGGCCGGGGTTGGTCAGGGCAGGACGCCTGGTTTCCGCCCAGCCCCAGTCACTCTGGGCAGGTGAGCAGCGCAGAGAGCCTCTGGACAGGGGAGGCAGGCCGCTGGAGGGTGGCCTGTACTCTCCACAAGGTGGTGGTGACAGCTGTGAGCGCACCAAGCTGAGCCTGCAGGCTGAGCTGAAGTAGCGCCTGCAGGCCATCAGCGCCCAGGAGTGGCTGCACAAGTCTCGCCTCCTGGCCAAGAAGGTGCAGGATCGCAGGGACAGCCACTGTGGCAGGCCAGACTGACATCCTCCTGGCCGCACCACGGGGGTTTGCAGATCTGCAAAGCCAGAGGCCTCTGGTGTGCACATCCACCCCTGGCGTGCAAACATACCCCAGGACACTGTCACCCGCCCACGCCTGCAGCAGTTGCAAACCAAGGCATGCACAAGTTCTCCCAACCTCTCCACTGCACTTCCATCAACCCAGCATGCCTAACACCCCCACAGGATGTGCACACATCCCCTTTGATGCGCTCACGTCCTTTGGAGAGTGTCTGGGTGTTCTGGGTGCTGAGGGTGGGCGCCTGTGAGATGACAGTGAGAGGGTGGAGTGGTGATGCCCTGTTCCCATGGAGGCCAGTGCAGCTATGAGATCACCTCTGGGGGTTAATGCAGGCGCTGAGGCAGGAGCAGGTGCAGACAGACACACCTGGTGGGCGCAGGTGGCCCTCCCTGAGGTGCCTTCGGTCAGCATTCAAGATCAAGAACCCAGAGGCAGAGAGGAATTCCATCCTCTCAGTGAAACAGTGGGATAGTCGGGTGACTGTAGAGGAGGAATGTGCACTTTGGGTGCCAGCACCCATGAGCGAAGGCTGCCCTGACTGAGCCTCGCTTGCTTAGGGCCTAGCGCACTCCTGCCAGGCAGTGGGTGACAGGACATGCTTTTCTGAATTAATGAGAGAAAACCTTGATTCTCCTGCTGCCCACGAAGGTGGAAAGTGAAGTGGGGAGACATGTGGGGAGTGAGCGAGGTTCCCTGTCTGGGGGTTCCAAATATGCTGTTGGTTTCTTTCACCGCTGACTAGAGATATACAGGGTGTCGCCCCAAAATGTATACACACTTTGAATACCTACTAATTCCATTGGTTTTAAGCATAAGAAAGAAACAACAATGGAGCTGTTATCTGTTAAAAGTGTGGGCACAAACAGGCAGTCGGACATTCCCTGAGGGGTCTCAGGTTGGAGAGGGTGAAGGCCAGACTAGGGGCCCCTTTACCCCCCCTACCCAGTGCACGAATTTCGTGCACCGGGCTACTAGTAAAGTCATAAAAGAAGAAAATGTAGCTATGAGAAAGGAAAAACATTCTAAGCTACACACCAAAGGTAGACACCATAAGGGGATAAAAATTAATGGATGCAAAAAAGTCTTCTGTACATAAGAGAGAGAGAGAGAGAGAGAGAGAGAGAGAGAGAGAGAGAGAATAAGTCCAAAAAGAAGACACTCAGTCATCATATATACTAGTATATGGCAAATACTGTTAGCTGGTTTCCCCACCTCCCATTTGTGAACCTCCTCTCCCTTGTTCATTTTAACCTGTTTTGTAAACTGTAAAAGCTCAATACTTACTTTCACCACCTACAGACACGGCAACCATGTGATGTTCTTCACAGAGTTATAAAAAGAGGTTTGCATCATTCTTTGCCAGGCAATTCATAGATCTCCATTTCTTTAGAACCAGTTACTGGAGGTTTACTGTTATTTTGTTTCAGTATGTTAGATAAATGAGCTCTAGAGCTCTGCTTTACAACATTGTGCCTATAGTTAACCATACTGTACTGTGCCCTTTAAAAAACGTTGAGAATAGATCTTATATTAAGTTCTCTTGCCACAAAACAAAAACAAAAGGACCCAAGGAAACTCTGAGAGATGTTGAATTTGCTTTAATTTCGGTGATGGCATCATGGGTGTTTTCAGATGTTTAAACTCACCAAATTGTACACATTAAATATGCACAATCCTATGTAATAAAAGGCTAATATTCAAATTGTTCCCTTGACCTGGAGTTTGACCGGGAGTTCAGCCAGGAGTTTGACCAGGGGGCAGGGCTGGCCAGCCAACCACCCATGGACCCTCCCTCCAGCTGGCCTGGCCCAATAACCCCCAATCGGGGTGGGCCAGACCCCACCCATGCACAAATTCCTACACTGGGCCTCTAAGTATTGTATATAAATTACATCTCAATGAAGCTGTTAAAAAATAAAGTTTATGCACAGAATGTTAAAAATATTTTCTGAGAGGTTGCCAACACTTCTTAGTCTTCATCTTGAATGGGAGTGTGAAGCCTGGAGATGGGATAGCCACTTTGTGACTGTGAGAGTTCAAAAGAGTTAGAGAGACTTAGCTTAAACACAAAGTGCCTTCAGTAGCCCCCCCATCTCTTGGTTACTAAGTCCCACCTGTCTAAGATAACATAAACCTGTTTCTCTATTACCTGATAGGAAGTGCATTCTTAAGAAATTGAGAGGGTAACAACTATTGACAGCATTACACTAACACATAATATGTATCCAATCCCTTAATACATAAAACAAAAGGAGGGGGGAAAGAGTTGCCTTCAAAAGATGTTAGGGATAATAACATTTATCTTAAATAATTGTGCTATTTGAAATAATATGCTTAAATTCTAGAAGTACCATTTATTCATAAAAAAGTCAAGCCTAAATATTCTAGATAAATAATATTTTACTAAACATCCAAAAAGCCCAAAGAATGACCAATTCTGGCATTAAGCCAAAGATAAATAATAAAAACATATTATAAATTGTACATTCAAATAGGTATGTGCTAGACTTACCAGGGTGATCACTTTGTAAGTTATATAAATGTCTGACCACTATGCCATACACTTGAAACTAATGTAATATTGAATGTCAACTATTATTGAAAAACATTTTTCAAAGAATGTTCACTTTGTATTATGCTACTTGAAATAAGCCAGTCAGAGAAAGACAAGTATCACATGATCTCACTCATACGTGGAATCTAATGAACAAAATAACCTGATGAACAAAATAGATCCAGCGATATAGAAGCATAGAACAGACTTCAGAGGGAAGATGGGGGGTGAGGGAGTGGGAAGAGATCAACCAAAGAACTTGCATGCATATATACATAACATAGACACAGACAATAAGGTGGTGAAGCCCTGGGGTAGGGGTCAGGGGTCAGAGACTGGCTAGAAAGAGTCAATGGGGGGGAAATGGGGACCTGTGTAATACTTTCAACAATAAAGATTTTTTTTTAAAAAAATGTTCATTTTGCCCTGACCAGTTTGGCTCAGTGGCTAGAGCATCGGCCTGTGGACTGAAGAGTCCCAGGTTCGATTCCGGTCAAGGGCATATACCTTGGTTGTGGGCACATCCCCAGTAGGGGGTGTGCAGGAGGCAGCTGATCAATGTTTCTTTCTCATTGATGTTTCTAACTCTCTATCCCTCTCTCTTCCTCTCTGTAAAAAATCAATAAAATATATATTTTTTAAAAGTTCATTTTAACATTATATTGTCAAAATGAAAATGGAAGAGATTCCATGGCTGGTACTGCTAAATGATTAGAGCATTGGCCTGAACTAAGAGGGTTGCTCATTCGATTCCCAGTCAAGGGCACCTACCTGAGTTGCAGGTTTGATCCCCACTTCCGGTCAGGCAGGGTGCGTGTGGGAGTCAATCAATTGATGTATCTCTCTCACATTGATGTTTCTCTCTCACACCTCTCTCCCCTCCCGTCCACTCGCTCTAAAAATCAATGGAAAAAATATTCTTACTCCTTGGATGAGGATTAGAAAAAGAGAGAGAAGAGATATCCTATCTAATAAAAGAGAAACATGGTAATTAGCGTACATCCGCTACCCTTCCCATTGGCTAATCAGTGAGGTATGCAAATTAACTGCCAGCCAAGATGGCGGCCGACAACCAGGCAGCTTGAAGCTAACATGAGGCTTGCTTGCTTCAGTGACGGAGGAAACCAACGTTCCCTGCCTGCCTTGCTGGCCTCTGAGCTTGCAGTTTGAAACATTGTTACAAATATAGAAGCTAAACAAAACCCCAGAAACCTGCTTTCAGCCCGCCAGGATCTCAGAGCTGGAGTTGATACAGTGTTTCAATTATAGAACCCAAACAAACCAGATACCTGCTTTCAGCAGCAGAGGCCTCAGAGCTGGAGCCAGAGCTAAAGCTGGCCCAGAATAAAAAAGAAAAGAAAAAAAGGAGCAGTTGGGAGCTTCAGTCACCCGCCAGCCTGAAAACAGCCCTCAGACCCTCACCCAGACTGGCCAGGCACCCCAGTGGGGACCCCCACCCTGAAGCGTGTGTGACCAGCTGCAAACACCCATCATTCCCTCACCCAGGCTGGCCAGGCACCCCAGTGGAGACCCGCACCCTGATCCAGGACACCCTTCAGGGCAAACCAGCCGGCCCCACCCATGCACCAGGCTTCTATCCTATATAGTAAAAGGGTAATATGCCTCCCAGCACCAGGATCAGTGGAGCTGAGAGGCCTCCTGGCACCGGGATCAGTGTGACAGGGGGCAGCGCCCAAACCCCCTGATCACCCTGCTCTGTGGGTGATAGAGGGCAGCACCCCAATCCCCTGATCCACCCTGCTCTGTGCGTGACAGGGGCAGCGCCCCAACCGCCTGATTGGCCCTGCTCTGTGCGTGACAGGGGGCAGTGACCCAACCCCCTGATTGGCCTTGCTCTGTGCTTGACAGGGGGTGGCGCTGCAACCTCCCCATCGATCCTGCCTTGAGTGTGACAGGGAGCGGTGCCCCAACCCCTCAATCGGCCCTACCCTGAGTGTGACTGAGTGTGGCATCGCAACCTCCCAATCCGCCCTGCTCTGTGCATGACAGGGGGCGGCGCCCCAACTCCCCAAACGGCCCTGCTCTGAGCCTGACCAGGGGCTGCACCTAGGGATTGGGCCTGCCCTCTGCCACCCAGGTACAGGCCTAAGCCAGCAGGTCGTTATCTCCCGAGGGGTCCCAGACTGCGAGAGGGCACAGGCCGGGCTGAGGGACCTCCCCTCCCCCCCGAGTGCACAAATTTTTGTGCACCGGGCCTCTAGTATATATATAAAAACCTTTGCTAACTATAGCACATGGTTAATGAAAAATAGCAAATCATAAAATGTGTTGTAAAAGAATATTTATGAGTATAAGAACATTGAGGGGAACAACAAACTACAAGACAGAATACATAGTACATGATGATTTTTGTTACTGAGGATTGAGATCGCATCAATGGGTTCTTCTCCCAGTTTATCGCTGATTTTCCAGTGCCCAGTACAGACCTTCCACATATTAGTGTTTTTTTTAATTTTTTGTTAATGAATATGTGAAAGAAATGTAGTAATCTGTTATTAGTGGGGTTTTTGCATTTTATTGCTTTGAATATATACATATCCCTTTTGTTTTTTATATTTTTATTGATTTCATATTAAGTGTATATGACTTTTATAATTAGAAAAAAAAGTTAAACTAATGAAATAAACCTTTGTTTTTTCCAACACCATTCTTCTCTTTGTATAGATGAAGAGTATGGGGACCTAACTTCCTGTGTTCCGTATGTTGTGTTTGGTCTTTAGGGGTGTGGAACTGAAATGGTGTAGACGACATATGTCATCTTGAGTCAGGCAGGATGAAAACTCAAGGCCACACTGCGGGGGGGCGGGGGTGGGGGATGAGCAAAGTTCATGGCCTTCTATGCTCACCTAGTCCTAGACTTCTGGGATCAGCTTACTGCTCTCCCACTGCTGCTGGCTTTCTATGGAAGGATTCCCCAGAATCCCAACCTTTCTGTTCATCCTCTTCTCTCTTTACCCTTTCCACCAATAACCCCAATAGATTTGATCTGTACTCTGTCATCTGTGATCCCCCATAATCTATTTTATGCTTGACAGAGTGAGAACAAGCTCTCATGAGCAGGTGCTTTTTTCTTTCTTCCCAAGATGGTATTTTCAGCAGAAAATAGCCTGGTGCATCCCAAATTTAGCTAAAATGTTAATAAATCTGAAGGTGAAGGTCCCACGTGGAACCTCTCAGACACTGGAATCTCAAATATGAAGGCTGGTCCATCTCAGCTCCTGAAGAGCAAAGGCAGCTGTAATAGAATTGAGGTAGGAGTGTGGCAAGTCATAACAAACTCCCTCCCCTTGACCTGATTTCTACCTTTTAAGGTAGTTCTTTTGGATATGCCAGTGGAAAGAAATCTCATTTCCTTCAGTGAGGGGGCCCTAAGACCTACAGGACAACATTGGTTTTACTTCAGCTAGAGAACAAGTTAAGCCACTGCTTGGAAACCCAGCTGCCACAAGCTTGTCACTCCCCTCCTGACCAACCTGTCTTCCTTACCCCCACCTGCCTCTCTCACCAGACTCCTGCTCACTGGAGTCGTGGCAGGAAGTATTCATGGTTGAGGGGGCCTGCCTTACAAAGACCCTGCTCTTGCCATCAACACCATTCTTTAAAACCAGCCCCACTCACCATGTGCTATGTGCAGTAAGAGTCCCAATTGCTGTTGCCACAATGCCATTTTAGAAATCTTGTACCTCAGAACAGAAGGAAGTTTTCAGAAATAAAGGAAAGAAGCGAGATGGAAAGATGAGGAACAGGGACAGGAGGATGGGATGAGGGGTATGGTTGCCTCTGAAATTCTGCCAGGCACTCAGCTGTGAAGTTAAGGGAGGCCTCTCACTGGTTTCATAAAAATGGGCTCACATCACTAAGAGACACCCAAACACTTGCCTTCCTGTGGTCTCTCAGCTTGACCATATCCATATAAACTGTAGGAGTCACCCAGGCTTAGGAAGGACAAAGATCGGAAATGGTGGTAGAAATGAGAGAAATGGGAGAGAAAAGTGTGTTTCCTTTTTCCCACTTTCTCAAATGCAGCCCACAAAACTACAGCCCTTAAAAAAAAACAACAAACAAACAAAAAAAAAAACACACAAAAACTGTGGTTCCCCATCTTGTTGTGGTAAATCTGTGAAAACTCTTCATGCCTTGTGCTCCACCTCCTTTCTCCAATACATGGACAGCGGCCGGGCCATGTGATAGGGATCCAGGGCACTTGAGTAGACAGCTGTTCTTGCTAACAATCCCTGGTCTTCCCTGCACTGTTCAGCCCAGGAAGGGCTCCAGTGAGCTGCACCCTGAAAACGGGTTCAGGAAAGGTGGGAGCCTCTCTGAGAAGTAGAGGCAGCTGCCATTCCATCAGTGGTCATATAGAGGGCATCCAATATTCCTGGACTTTATGCTGTGCAGGCATACAGATGAATGAGACACAACCCTACCACTCAAGAAGCTGACAGACCACAATGTGCCCAGTTATCACATGCAGGTCTCCAAAGACACTAGCCCTTCTCCTGAAGAAGACACCAAGGTGCAGAGCCATCAAATGAGCTGCTCATGCTGCAGTTAACACTCAGTTAACACTTTAGGCGCTCCCTAATGTCAACTTTCCATTAAGGAGTGTCAGTGGAGGAAGTGGGAAAGGCCACACAGAAGTACTAAACCTGTTTTAATCTCCAGTTAGAAACTCAAATTTAAAAACCCACCTTTTTCTACATCTGTACCTGCATGTTTTGTTCCTGTCCTGTCCCCTCTTTCTCATATGTTCACTCTGCTCATTTCAGCAGCTATGAAACACTGGTTCTTGTATTGTTTTCTACTTTTGCTGGGTCTGATTATCTCGAGTCAAAGAGAGTGAATTTTTTTTTTTTATTTTGGCTGATCAAGAAAGCAAAGGAAATAAGATTTAGAGCAGTGTTTTCCAAAATAAAAATTCTATGCTTAGAGTACTCTGGAAGTTCGTAGGATTACCCCTGGCCAGCTTTTGTACCTGAAGTGTAGAGAATCATGGACTATTCTGAATGGGCATATGTGTACATATAGAAGCGCTATTGCAGTCAACATATTACACAGCTTACACAAGGATGTGAAGGATTAAACTACATATGCATGTGTATTTTACATTTAAATATATCTTTGGAAATATAAAAATTTAATGTGTGTCTACCTGTATCTATAACACAGATAAAGACAAAGAGAGGTTGACAGTTGGCAGCAATAATGCCCTCTTTCACAGGGCTCTGCAGTAGCCAAGGCAACCTAAATAACATAGAGGTCACCTTGATTTCTTTGCATAGCCTAAGAGAAAAAGGAAGCTGCTATGCCCATATCATATACTGAATTACCAGGAAATTTAAGGGCATATGTATTGTACCCTGTTGGAAAAGCATCTATTAATTTTCTACCAGAGACAGTAATGTTTAAGCTCAGAGGTACCACACTAAATCTTCTTTCCTTATCTTTATAACAATTAATATAAGATTTATATTCATTTGAAAACTATCCCAGTTATGAATGGGAGACACAGCGAAACACAATGGGATAGAGGGACAAATTTCAACAAGTTAAGAAAACAAGGAAAGTGTCTAGAGAGCCAGGTGGTCTAGCTAGGATGAACCCATTACTTATTTTGCCTCTAGGCAATCTGGAGTCTTGGCCACTTGGTTTGCAAAGTGAAATGTTTTATTTCTGCTCCACTATTGACCCAACAAGTTACATGGTGTAGTTTTATTGAAAAAACATGTGCAAAGTGTCACCAAAGCAGCAACAAGGATGAGAGTACTTGCTCCACACTCTTTAAAACAACCAACAGTGGAGAACATGTGCTAGTTAATTAAATGGCCAGTGTTCCAGGCTCCTGAATCCTCAATTTTCAAAGCAGCAAACACTAGTCACAAATTGCTGTAATGAGCCAAGTACAGTGTTTCTTGTGACTTAACCTCATTTTGTGTGTGTGTGTGTGTGTGTGTGTGTGTATGAGTGTGTGTCCTGTTTTTGTTCCCTGAGATCCATCTTTATTTCTGCATTTGTTTTGTTTATATTTTCAAAATGCATGTAACTTTATGCCGGAGAACACTATGAGGTCCTTTCTAACAAATGCTGAGAACACAGAAAACTAATAGATATGCCACAAAAGTGAATTTTCCCTCCTATTAGACATTTTTATAACAGATCTCAAAAAATAAAATCTTTGACTACATAAAAAATAATGATTCTACCCTAGCTGGTTTGGCTCAGTGGATAGAACATTGGCCTGAGGACTGAAGAGTCCCGGGTTCGATTCTAGTCAAGAGCACATGTCCTGGATGCGGGCTCGATCACCAGTAGGGAGCGTGCAGGAGGCAGCTGATCAATGATTCTCTCTCATCATTGATACTTCTCTCTCTCTCTCTCTCCCTTCTCCCTTCCTTTCTGAAATCAATAAAGATACGTTAAAAATTAATGATTCCATGAATATATCCTTTTTCCCACAAAACAGGTTAGAGGTCATTTTTAATAGGGCTTCTTTACTAAATAGTCCTCATAGGAAACTGATACACTAGTTCCATCAGGAAAAAATATGCATCAGGATTACATGGAAACCCTGCATTGGCCATCTTTCTCCCCATTCCCCAGGAAACTCTGACTAACACATTTGTCAACTTAGACATGATTGGATACAAAAATTCTACTTTATTTTGACAGCATGAGAGGTTGCAGTGTGGCACTGGGCTTTGGTACCATTGTCTATCACTCTAGCCAGGTAAGAGAATCTTCATCCTTAAATACTGGAAGCTGTATGTCTGCTATAATCACTGATATCAAATGCTTCATATACCCAGCTTGTTTTTCAAGTGAGCTGAAAAGAATCATTTAGCTGACTTTCAAATAAGACAAATTAAGAAAACTTTCAATAAAGACAAACTAAGAAAACTTCAGTCATGAAGGTGGGTCTTTAAGAATGTCACTAACAGCCCTACTAATCATCCTCATTCTTTTCTATATGCGAAGACATCTGAGTTCTTTTGTAATCAAAGTCTATTCCATGCTGCCCCAGCTTTAGGCTATGATTCACTATACCGGTCTGCCCTTTCAGGTCATATCACAGAAGGCTCATTTTACTTTATTCATTTTTTTTTTACAGACAAAGCTCTTTTATTCTCATAAGCTCACACTATATATAGCAACAAGAACCTTGCTGTTTTCTTTTCTTTTTTTTTACATATCTATCAATAAGTGAATCTAAAAATCAAGTCAATAAATAATCTGATGAACAATAAACTGGTGAATATAATAGAATCAGGGGCATAGAAAGGGAGTGGACTGACAATTCTCGGGGGAAAAGGGGGTGAGGGGCGTGCGGGAAGAGACTGGACAAAAATCATACACCTATGGATGAGGACAGTGGGGGGGGTAAGGGCAGAGGGTGGGGTGGGAACCGGGTGGAGGGGAGCTATGGGGGAAAAAAGAGGAACAACTGTAATAATCTGAACAATAAAGAAGGCTCATTTTAAAATGTACTTAGAGGAGGAAAAATGGCTACCAAATAGGCAGACGTGTTGTGCCCCTGGTCCCAGGCCCAGCCTAAAAAAGCAACTAAATCGGAGATCATCCACCGGAGTTAACAAATTAGACACAGATGAGGAAATACTAGTAGTTCGCAACCGGGAAGGGTGGAGGATGCCTGGAGAATGGTAGGAAAGGGGATCTGGGCTGGAGAGGGACACACAACTACTGGGCAGAGAAGGTGAGGAGGAAGCTACCCTGCACCAAAGCGTATCCCTTGGGGACAGGCATAACATCCAACTGTGGAAAGGAAAAGTCAGAGGGCTGCTGGCAGCTGGGGAATCTAGATCTAAGACCACAGCCACGAAAGGCTGGGTCCAGAAAGGCAGCCTGAAAAGTGGCCTGAGCAGCTCGGTGCTGGTGGGAGGGAAACATGCAGTTTCATGGTTGTTTTTGAAAAATCAGACAAAGGGCGAAAAACCAGGACTACAGGCTTTATTAGAGGAGAAGCACCTGCCCGGCTGTCTTGCAAGGGGAGAACAGCAGCAGGTGCAGGGGTGGGCACGCCTTTTGAGGGGTGGAATGGGAAGGGGTGGGGGTGGGGCTTAGTGTACTCGGCGCACACTGATTGGTGGCTTACTGCATTGTCCATATAGGACAAGGGCTTAGGGTATTTGGCAGGTGTGGATTGGTGGTCCAATGTATAGTCCATATAAAGTACCTGGTTAGTCACTCAGGTATTTCTTGCCTGCAGGTTACGTCATATCCGCCCACCAGTTGGGGGAAGGGAGAATCTATCAGTTTTGCCTTTGTTTTGTCTTTGTTTTTATTTGCTAAACCCAGTTCATAGCACCTTTCAATTGCACTCACCCAAGCTATGGTGCAGGTAGAGGCACAGATTTGTGGAGCCTGAGGAGAGGCTGTGGAGGGAAGCAGGCAAGAAGACTTGACCAAGAATCTAGGGGACATTCATAAACTTCCAAACCTAAGTGGCCATTTCTCTCCTAAAGAGAAAGCCCCTCCCAGTGGCCTCAAAACAGGTAATACAGCCTGCCACACCCTGCCTGGATTTTGAGCTATACAAAGGAAACAAAGGTTCTGAATAGGCCCTAAGAGCCCTCAGTGACTGGGTTGGAAGAAGTGCCAGTCTGCCCCAATATACTGGGAACCAGACTGATGAAAAACTCCAGGTTTCCAGCCAATGACACTGGTCTCCATACAAGGAGACCAGCTAAGAACAGAGTAATATTTTGGGCCACTTGTGGATGAAATAAACATCTATCTATTCCAGGAAAGGGAAACAGTACCAACCCCACCTAAAGCCCTGTCAGAAACAGATGCTTGAGTGATTAAGATTGAGAGCTGGTATACAGGCAAAGCCAGCTGATTTGTCCTGCCTGCTTGCAGCCAAGGCCTGTGGAGACAGACACAAACAGAGTAGCTGTGGCTCACTTGCAGCTTCAACATGGTGCTAAATTCCAAAGACTGCCTGACAGTGGTCAGCACCTAACAGGAAGCCCAGAATTGGCAGACAGAAGAGAAGAGAGGGGTCCTAAACCAGCCACATGGGGCATTAAAACTTAGCTGAAGTTAATGATATTTCACTTTTTTATTTTTTATTTATTTACTTTTTAAAGTTTTTAAAAAAAATTTAGTATTATATTTTCTTCTTTCTATTTTTATTGCTATTTTATTTTATCTTAATTTTTATTTTATTTTTTTACGATTTTCTTCCTTGCTTCTCCCTTTTTCATCCTGTTTTTCTTCTCCTCTCCTAAATTTAGGTTTTTTTCTTTCCTTTCTTTTTACCCCTAGTTAAAGATTGATCTTCTTTATCTGCTATATTGATGTGTTATTATTATTATAGTCTCTGTTGGCTAATTCATATATCTAATTTCCTCTTCCCTGCTCCTACTCCCTCCCCCCTTCTCTTTTCTCTTTCTTCACTAGTCAATTTTTACTTACTCTCCTGTCTTGCTCTTTTCTTCTCCTAATTTTTAATTAATTTCACTTCCTAAATTTAAGCCTATCTGCTCTCTCCTCTAGTCTCCTTTTCAAAAACAAACAAATAAATAAATAAAAATTTATTATTTTTTTATTTTTTAAATTTAATTGTTTTTCCTCCTCATCCACTCATTCCCTTTCTAACTCCTCTATGCTAAATCGTGGTTCTTCACTATTCATATAATCCCCTAACCTTTTTTTTTTTTTTTCTGTATGTAAGCTCTGCCTCTACAGATTCTGCCCCACTTTTTATGGGTGTTTTTTGTTTGCAATTTTTGGTTTATTTATTTGTTTTGTGGTGTTTTCTCTCCATATTTCTTTTTTTTCTTTATCTTCCATTCCTTTTTTTTCTTTGCTCAATACCATTTTTGCTCTCTTTCCTCTCTCTTAATTCTCTTTTGTGGTGGTCACTTTTATTGGGGTTATAGGTGTCTTGTGTACATTCGTGTTCTGTTCCTTTTCTGTTGTGTATTGTCATGTTATATGTTGTGCTGTTTGGTCAGCACCTTCACAATGGTTGGCATGACATGGTAGAGAGCGAGCCACATAACCAGTCACCCAGAGGGGAAACTCCACCCATGAATCAGACAATAACATTCAAGATCCAATTACATCAAGAGAACTCAAATATCTCAAGTAGGGGACATCCCTAGAATACCCAGCCAAGAATACCTGAAAGACTGCACCACTGGGTTCCACAAAATATCTATTACGTAAGATAAATTAAAAAAATCAGGGGGGCATAGCAGTTTGTTCTAATACATAGAAACAATCACAAAGTAACAGTAAAAGTGGGAGTACAAAGACAAAACCCTCATTTAAAACAAAAGGAGAAATCACCAGAAAAGGAAATAAATGAAATGGAGGCAAGCAATCTGTCAGAAAAAAAATTCAGAGTAATGGTTATATGGATGCTCAAAAGGCTGGACAAGAAACTGACAAACGCTTAAAAATCAAGAGGAAATGTAGAATGACATAACTTCAATAAAGAACACAATAGAGCCCTAACCGTTTTTGGTTCAGTGGATAGAGCATTGGCCTGTGGACTGAAGGGTTCCAGGTTCGATTCCAGTCTAGGGCATGTACCTTGGTTGCAGGCACATCCCCAGTAGGGGTTGTGCAGGAGGCAGCTGATCGATGTTTCTCTCTCATTGATGTTTCTAACTCTATCCCTCTCCCTTGCTTTCTGTAAAATATCAATAAAATATA
The DNA here is from genome assembly GCF_964212035.1 of Myotis nattereri. Taxonomy (NCBI): domain Eukaryota; kingdom Metazoa; phylum Chordata; class Mammalia; order Chiroptera; family Vespertilionidae; genus Myotis; species Myotis nattereri. The sequence goes on from NC_138075.1 coordinate 97,847,509, forward strand.
AATTTTTAAAAAAGAACACAATAGGTTTCAACAGTACTCTGGAAGAAGCTGAAGAAAGAATCAGTGAGTTAGAAGACAAGGTAAAGAAAAAAAAGCAGAGCAGCGACTGGGCAAAAAAAAAAAAACAACTTAAAAAGCAGGAAGAAAGTCTAAGGGAGCTTTGGAACATCACAAGACAAAACAACATTTGCATAATAAGGGGGCCAGAAGGAGAGGAAAGCTGGGCAAGGAACAGAAAACCTGTTTGAAGAAATTACAGAAAAATTCCCTGAATTAGGGAAGAAAAATGTCACAAAAGTCCAAGAGGCACACAGAATCCCAAACAAGATTAACCCAAAAAGCTGACACCAAGACACATCCTATCTAATAATAGACAAACATGGTAATTAACCATACCTCCGCTATGCTTCCCATTGGTTAATCAGCAGGATATTCAAATTAACTGCCAACAAAGATGGTGGCCGGCAGCCACGCAGCTGAAGTGAACAGGAGGCTTGCTTGCTCCAGTGATGGAGGAACCAAGGTTCCCTGCCTGCCGTGGCCCAGCTCTGAGCTCCGGATGCAACAATGTTGCAATTATAGAAGCTAAAAAAACCCCAGTTACCTGCTTTCAGCCAGCCAGCCTCAGAGCTTAGAGTAGCCAGTGATGGCAACAGAGTTTCAATTGTAGAAGCTAAACAAACCCAGGTACCTGCTTTCAGCCAGCCACGGCCTCAGAGCTGGAGCCAGCTCTCAGCTCCAGTGACAGCTATAGAAGGTAAATAAATCCCAGAATAAAAAAATAAATAAACAAAAAGAGGATGGGAGCTTCAGTTGCCCGCCAGCCTGAAAACGGCTCTCAGCCCCTCACCCAGACTGGCCAGGCAACCCAGTGGGGACCCCCACCCTGAAGGGGGTGTGACCAGCTGCAAACAGCCATCAGCCTGTCATCCAAGCTGGCCAGGCACCCAAGCGGGACCCCCACCCTGATCTGGATCACCCTTCAGGGCAAACCAGCTGGCCCCCACCTGTGCACCAGGCCTCTATCCTATATAGTAAAAGGGTAATATGCAAACTGACCCTAAGGGCAGAAAGACTGGGAATGACTGGTCACTATGACACACACTGACCACCAGGGGGCAGATGCTCAATGCAGGAGCTGCTCTCTGGTGGTCAGTGCGCACTCACAGTGGGGAGCTCTGCTCAGCCACAGACCAGGCTGATGGCTGCCAGTACAGCAGTGGTGGTGGGAGCCTCTCCTGCCTCCTCAGCAGCGCTAAGGATGTCCGACTTCAGTTTAGGTCTGCTCCCCACTGGCAAATGGACATCCTCCAAGGCCTGCCGGACTCCCAGAGGAATGTCTGATTGCCATCTTAGGCCCAATCCCCCGGGTAGCGGGCCTAAGGCAGAAAGTGGTCACCCCCAAGGGGTCCCAGACTGCGAGAGGGCATAGGTCGGGCTGAAGGACCCCCTACCCCCGAGTGCACAAATTTTTGTGCACCAGCCTCTAGTCCTATCTAATAATAGACAAACATGGTAATTAACCATACCTCCACTACACTTCCCATTGGCTAATCAGCAGGATACTCAAATTAACTGCCGACAAAGATGGCAGCCTGCAGCCACGCAACTGAAGCAAACATGAAGCTTGCTTGCTCCAGTGATGGAGGAAGCCAAGGTTCCCCGCCTGCCGTGACCCAGCTCTGAGCTGCACTCTAAGCAACAATGTTACAATTATAGAAGCTAAACAAAACCCAGATACCTGCTTTCAGCCAGCTGGCCTCGGAGCTGGAGCCACAACAAAGTGTCAATTACAGAAGGAAAATAAATCCCAGAATAAAAAAAATAAAAGAAAAATAGGTGAGACTGGGAACTTCAGTTGCAGGCTTGGCCAGCCTGAAAACAGCCCTCAGCCCCTCATCCAGGCTGGCCAAGCACCCCAGTGGGGACTCCCACCCTAAAGGGTGTGCAGACAGCCTGAAAACAGCCATCAGCCACTCATCCAGGCTTGCCAGGCACCCCAGTGAGGACCCCCACCCTGAAGGGGGTGTGGGCAGCCTGAAGACAGCCATCAGCCCCTCACCCAGGCTGGTCAGGCACCCAAACGGGACCCCCACCCTGATCCTGGACACCCTTCAAGGAAAACCAGCCGGCCCCCACCCGTGCACTAAGCCTCTGTCCTATATAGTAAAAGGGTAATATGCAAACTGACCCTAAGGGCAGAAAGACTGGGAATGACTGGTCACTATGACACACACTGACCACCAGGGGGCAGATGCTCAATGAAGGAGCTACCCTCTGGTGGTTAGTAAGCTCCCACATGGAGGAACTCTGCTCAGGCACAAGGCAGGCTGATGGCTGCCAGGATAGCGGTGGTGGTGGGAACCTCTCCTGCCTCCTCAGCAGCGCTAAGGATGTCTGACTGCAGCTTAGGTCTGCTCCTTGCTGGCAAGTGGAAATCCCCCAAGGGTTGCCGGGCTGCCAGAGGGATGTCTTATTGCCAGCTTAGGCCCAATCCCCTGGGGAGCAGGCCTCAGCCACCAGATGGTCATCCCCCGAGGGATCCCAGACTGTGAGAAGGCACAGGCTGGGCTGAGGGACCTCCCCTCCCGCTGAGTGCACAAATTTTTTTGCACTGAGCCTCTAGTCATAAATAAATTGCCAAATATTAATGGCTAAGAAAGAATCTTAAAGGCTGTCAGAAAGAGACAGAAAGTTACCTAGAAAGGATCTCCCATTAGACTATCAACTTATTTCTCAACAGAAACACATCATGCCAGAAGGGAGTGGCATGAAGTATACAAAGTGATGCCTATGAAGGGATTGAATGCAAGACTCCTCTATCAAGCAAAGCTATCATTCAAAATTGAAGGTGAAATCAGGAGCTTCATAGACAAAACAAAGGCTATGGGAGTTTATACCACCAAACCAGCAATACAAAAAATTCTAAAGAATAAATAGAAATGGAACAAGGAACATAGGCATAAAGAATAAAAATGGCAACAAACAAGTACCTATCAATAATAACCTTAAATGTAAATGGATTAAATGCTACAATGAAAAGACATAGAGTAGCTGAATGGATAAGAAAACATGACCCATATGTCTTCTGTCTACAAGAGAGCCATCTCAGAACACAGGACTCACACAGACTGAAAGTGAAGGGATGGAAAAAATATTTTTAGGCAAATAGAAAATGAATAAAAAGCTGGGGTAGCAATACCTATATCTGACAAAATAGACCTCAAAGTGAAGGCCATTAACAAGAGATAAGAAAGGCCACTACATAAAACTAAAGGGAGCAATTCAACAAGAGGATATAACTCTGGTAAACATATATGCACCCAATATAGAAGCACACAAATACATAAAAAAACTTCTGAAAGATATCAAAGGAAAGATCAACAGCAATACAATCATAGTAAGGTAAGCATGTCAAACTCAAAGACTAACACCGGCCAAATAAACAAGGTTTAAGTTTATGTGAGCCACAAAAAAATAAAAGCTTCAATTTTCATAGAAATGTAGGTTTATTTTGATAGAGACATGCTGAATACAAAGGGCTGAAATAAATGAGTAATCGTTAACATAAAATAATAGAACATTTTAATAAAAATTAATATGCTTTCCTGAACATTAACTTACCAGACACTGAACAACTGCACAAATTAATAAGCATAATGCAAATAAACCCATTTTTCTTGTTCTCCAAAAGCGAAATATTTTCTGTTGCACACACCAAACAAGTCAGTCTAATAATGTGTTAATCAGCTGCTAAAGTATTTCACTTAGTGGAGAGAAATGGTGTACCTGCACGTAAGGTGCATAAGGGAAATGAATGCAACACAAGTATACTAATCAGTCATTGGAGATCATTGTAGTTTATTAACAATTGTATATAACAGAATATTGTAAAAATTTTTATGAAAACATTTCTTACCATTATATTGGCTGGGCTGCAAAAATATTTGTTGTGAGCCACGAGTTTGCCATGCTTGTAGTAGGGGACTTTAATACCCCATTGACATCACTGTATAAATCCTCTATACATAAAATCAGCAAATAAACAGCAATCCTAAATAACTCACTAGATCACATAGACTCAATGGACATCTTCAGACCACTTCACCCCAAGGCCACAGAATTTACATTCTTCTCAAGTACACATGAGACATTTTCAAAGATAGACCACATATTAGGGCACAGGTTAAGTCTCTTCAAATTCAAAAAGATTGAAATCATATCAAGCATCTTCTCAGATCACAATGGCATAAAATTAGAAATCAACTACCATAAAAACCCTCAAAAACAATCAAACACATGGAGGCTAACTAGCATGCTATTAAGCAATGAATGGGTTACCAAAGAGATCAAAGAAGAAAGAAAAAACATCCTGGAAACAAATGAAAATAAAAACACAACAATCCATAGACCCAATGAAAGCAGTCCGGAGAGGAAAGTTCATAGCACTACAGGCCTACCTCAAGACACAAGAAAAACTGGTAACTTATCTAACCCTACAACTTAAAGAACTAGAAAGAGAGCAACAAGAAAGCCCAGAGTAAGTAGAACAAAGGACATCATTAGGATCAGAGTGGAAATAAATGACATAAAGACCAAAAAAACAATATCAAAGATCGATAGAACTAAGAGCTAGTTCTTTGAAAAGATATACAAGATTGATAAACCTCTAGCCAGGCTCACCAAGAAACAGAGAGGCCTGAATAAACAAAATCAGAAATGTTTTTTGAAAGAGGGGAAGTAACAAAAATAAAAAGGCTTGTAAAATATACTACAAACAACTCTACTCCAACAAACTGGACAACCTAGACGAAATAGACATAGTCCTAGAAAAATACAAGCTTCCAAAACTCAATCAGGAAGAGTCAGAAAACCTGAATAGGCCGATAACTACCGATGAAATGAAGCAGTAATTAAAAAAAACTTCCACCAATTAAAAGCCCTGGTCCAGACAGCTTCACGGGGGAGTTCTACAAAACATTCAAAGAAGAACTAACACCAATCCTCCTCAGACTATTCCAAAAAATTCAAGAGGAAGGAAGACTTCCAAGCTCTTTCTATGAAGCCAGCATTACACTAATCCCCAAACCAGATAAAGACACCACAAAGAGAGAAAATTACAGGCCAGTTTCCCTGATGAACATAGATGCTAAAATCCTCAACAAAATTCTAGCAAATCGCATCCAGAAATACATTAATTTCTCTTTCTGTAAGTTCACTATTGGCGTATAAAAATGCCATAGATTTCTTGGCATTAATTTTGTATCCTTCTACACTGCCAAATTCATTTATTAGGTCTAATAATTTTTTGATGGAGTCTTTAGGGTTTTCTAGGTACAGTATCATGTCATCTGCGAATAATGACAAGTTTACTTCTTTTCCAATTCGGATGCCTTTTATTTCTTCTTCTTGTCTCATCGCTTTGGCAAGCACTTCTAGTACTATGTCGAACAGGAGTGGTGAAAGTGGGCATCCCTGTCTTGTTCCTGTTCTTAAGGGAAATGGTTTTAGTTTTTGCCCACTGAGTATGATGTTGGCTATGGGTTTGTCATATAAGGCTTTTATTATGTTGAGGTATGATCCCTCTATTCCCACTATGCTGAGAGTTTTTATTTATCAAGAAAGCGTGTTAGACTTTGTCAAATGCCTTTTCTGCATCAATTGATATGATTATGTGATTTTTGTCTCTCAACTTGTTTATGTGATGTATCACGTTTATTGATTTGCGGATATTGTACCAGCCTTGCATTCCTGAATAAATCCCACTTGGTCATGGTGTATGATCTTTCTAATGTAATTCTGGATCTGGTTTGCTAGAATTTTGTTGAGGATTTTAGCATCTATGTTCATCAGGAATATTGGCCTGTAATTTTCTTTCTTTGTGGTGTCTTTATCTGGTTTTGGGATTATGGTAATGTTGGCTTCATTGAAAGAGCTCGGAAGTGTACATTAAAAAGATCATACACCAGGACCAAGTGAGATTTATTCTGGGGATGCAAGGCTGGTACAATATCTGCAAATCAATAAACATAATACATCACATAAACAAATTGAAAGACAAAAACCCCAGATTATATCAATTGATGCAGAAAAAGCACTTGACAAAATCCAACACCATTTTTGGATAAAAACTCTAAGGAAAGTGGGAATAAAGAGATCATACCTCAACATAATAAAAGCCTTATATGACAAATCTATAGCCAACATCATACTCAATGGGAAAATTTTAAAACCATTTTTTTCTAAGAACAGGAACAAGACAGTGATACCCACTTTCACCGCTCTTATTTGACATAGTATTGGAAAGGCTAGCCATAGCAATCAGACAAGAACAAGAAATAAAAGGTATCCAAATTGGAAAAGAAGAAGTAACATTGTCATTATTCACACATGACATATTGTACATAGAAAATCCTAAAGACTCCATCAAAAAACTACTATATTTAATAAATGAATTCAGCAATGTAGTAGGATACAAAATTAACACCCAGAAATCTATGGCACTTTATATACCAATAATGAACTCACAGAAAGAGAAACTAAAAAAACAATCCCATGCCCTAACCAGTTTGGCTGAGTGGATAGAGTCTGCAGACTGAAGGGTCCCAGGTTTGATTCTGGTCAAGGGTATTTACCTTGGTTTAGGGCATATCCCCAGTAGTAGGTGTGCAGGAGGCAGCTGATCGATGTTTCTCTTTCATTGATGTTCCTAACTCTCTATCCCTCTCCCTTCCTCTCTGCAAAAAAATCAATAAAATATATTTTAAAAAATCCCATTTATCATTGCAACAGAAAAATTAAGATACCTATGAATAAACTTTTCTAAGGAGATTAAAGACCTGTACTTGGAAAACTATAGGACATTACAAAAAAAGATTTAGAGGAAGATATAAACAAATGGAAGAATATACCATGTTCATGGATTGATATAATCAACATCATTAAAATGTCTATACTACCCACAGCTATCTATAAATTCAATGCAATCCCCATTAAAATACCAATGGTATATTTCACAGACCTAGAACAAAGTATCCAAAAATTTATATGGAATAAATAAGACCCCAAATAGCTGCAGCAATTTTGAGAAAGAAACCAAATTTGGAGGAATCACAATACCAGATTTTAAGCTATATTACAAATCCGCTATTCTCAAAACTGCCTGGTACAGGCACAAGAACAAATAGACCAATGGAACAAAACAGAAAACCCAGAAATTGACCCAAGCCATTGTGCTCAATTAATATTTGACAAAAGAGGCAAGAAGATACAATGGAGACAAGATAGTCTCTTCAATAAATGGTTTTGGGAAAATGTGACAGATATATACCATAGATAGATGAATAGATGATGATGATGATGATGAAGATAGATAGATAGATAGATAGATAGATGATAGATAGATAATAGATAGATGTATCACTAAAGATAAAGATAGAGATAGAGATAGAGATAGAGATAGAGATAAATGGAAATAGAAATATGGAATTGGCTTATACAATTATAAAGGCTGAGAAGTTCTAACATCTGCATCAGCAAACTGGAAATCCAGAAAAACCAATTGTGTAGTAAGTTCTAGTCTGAAGGCCAGCAGGTTTGAGACCTAAGAAGGACTGATGTTTTGGTTCAAGTCTGAAGGCAGGGAATGAGCAATGTTCTAGCCCAAGGCAACTGGCAAAAGGAGTTCCCTCTCACACAATCCTTTTGTTCTATTCAGGTCTTCAACTAATTGGATGAGGTCCACCCGCATTGGAGGCGGGGAGGGGGCATCTACTTCACACAGTCTATGGATTCAAATGTTAATCACATCCAGAAACACCCAACAATAATGTCTAACCAAATGCCCAGGCACCCCGTGGTCCAGTCAAGTTGACACATAAAATTAACCATCAAAAGTAAACTGATCCTTTTTTATAGATACATCAGCTCCTACACATTCAAAAGCCTATTATCCTCTTAAAACTGTTGATTCAATAGACTTGACAGTTGTAGTCATAATGGCTGGCCTTCTCTGAGTACTTAGAGCATGCCAGAAAATGTCTGGGCACACTGCATGGATTGACTCCCTTGATCCTCATCATAACTCTGTAAAGAAGGTTTTATTATTCTCCCCATTTTACAGATGAGGAAATCAAAGCACGGAGTCCAAGATTGTGCAAGAAGAAAGGGAAAGACCTAGGTTTAAAATTTAGCCAGGCTTGGTCTTTTTCTCAGAGTTTTGTTCCCAACTGCCTCTCATCCTGTCTCCTGCCTTTACTCTGATTCTATAAGGTCTCCACAGCTCAAAATGCTTTTGTAAGTTTTTTTCAGAAACATAGTCAAGCGCATACATGTAGTATTTTGAAATTGACTTATCCAGAAGATAGATATTTATACACTAGAGGCCCGGTGCATGAAATTTGTCTGTGTGTGTGTGTGTGGGGGGGCGGCGGCGGGGGTTCCCTCAGCCCAGCCTGCACTCGCTCCAATTGGGGACCCCTCCAGGAATGTCCAACAACTGGTTTAGGCCCGATCCCTGTGGGACTGGGCCTAAATCGGCGGTCAGACACCCCTCTCACAATCTGGGACTGCTGGCTCCTAACCACTCACCTGCCTGCCTGCCTGATTGTCCCTAACCCAGCCTTGGGCAAACTACGGCCCGCGGGCCGGATCCAGCCCATTTGAAATGAATAAAACTAAAAAAAAAAAAAAAAAGACCATACCCTTTAATGTAATGCTGTTTACTTTGAATTTATATTAGTTCACACAAACACTCCATCCATGCTTTTGTTCTGGCCCTCCGGTCCAGTTTAAGAACCCATTGTGGCTCTCAAGTCAAAAAGTTTGCCCACCTCTGCTAACCCCTCTGCCTGCCTGCCTGATCACCCCTGACCTCTCTGCCTGCCTGCCTGATCACCCCTAACTGCCCTCACCTGCTGGCCTGATCTCACCCCCAACTGCCTCTGCCTGCCTTCTCACCCCTAACTCTTCTCCCTTGCCAGCCTGATCTCAACTCCATCTGCTCTCCCCTGCTGTCCTGATCTCACCCCCAACTGCCCTCCTCTGCCAGGCCAATTTGGTTCTGATTGGTCAGTTTCTATGCCAGTCAGTGTCAAAAGCTCTGCCTCCTAGGCAGCCATTGGCTCCTCACAGTTGACCCAGATTTGGTTCTGATTGGTCAGTTTCTATGCCAGTCAGCATCTACCTCTGCCTCTTAGGCAGCCATTGGCCCTATATTCACCCAGGTTTGGTTCTGATTGGTCAGTTTCTATGCCAGTCAGCATCAAAAGCTCTGCCTCCTAGGCAGCCATTGGCTCCTTACATTCACTTAGATTTGGATCTGATTGGTCAGTTTCTATGCCAGTCAGCATTTCTGGACCTATCAACGGGGCCTGATCAGAAAGGCGGGGTTGATCAGCAGCCCCAGTGGAGGCCTGGAGAGAAATGGAGGTGCAGCTGTTGGCCAGGCTGGGAGAGAAAGAGAGGCAAGTTCTGATAAACGGCTGCCATAGAGGCTACGGATCAGACCCTGCCTCTCTCTCTGCAGGCCTCTCTCCGAACCTGATCCCCAGCCCCCTAGGCAGTCAGTGCTGGGTTGGGGTGCCCACAGCAGCCACAGTCAGTGCTGGGTGGCCCTGAGTGCTGGGTCGCCAGGGCAACCCAGCACTGATTTCTGGTCTGGTGGAGCCTTCGGTCCTTACAACCCTGGCTCTTTATTATATAGATATGTATGCCAATTGTAACTTGATATCACAACTATCCATTAAAGCAGTTGATAAACTCTGATAATACCAACCAGAACCTCAAGAAGGTGGATTCTCAAGAGCTTGTCATATACTCCCTCTAAGCCTCCAAAAATAATGGCAAAAGAGAATTTGGTCAGTGATTGAAAGATGCATGTCATTGATATAAAAACATTCTATCCTAACCAAATATGACAGTAAGAAATTTAACAATAGTGATTCCTGGAATCTTCACTAAAGAGAGTGCTATGATTGCACATTCTTCTCCTGCTTTCATTCCAAACACATAGCACTAGGAGGTTAAAATAAATAAATTTATAAAATCATAAACATGCTAATAAAATGAGGTGAATGAGTCCATGGGCAGGCCATTACTAGAACAGAATACACAGCAGTAAGATTCTTCAGGATCTGGGGTGGGCTTCTCATTTTCAATAGGAGTTCCATTCTGGGCTGTTAAACCACATAGAGCTGCAGCCCTCTGTAGTAGGAGGGAATAGAAGCACCCGTTTGGTTTATTTAAATGAGGCATGTGGCCCACCGGCCTTGAGTTTGACATGCTTGGTCTAGAGGGAGTAAGCTCTTGCTGGCTTAGGAACAGGAGCTATGACCTCGCTACAAGGCACACCAAAAGAAGAAATGGTTCTGATCCAGGGACCTGAGGGGTCAGATAGCAAACTATCCACATAGAGGCATTAACATGGGGAAACGAAACAAACAGATGCATGTGTATGTACACACACACACACACACAGCCTTCTCAAGGTGAATTTGAAAGCTGAAGCAAGAAGAAGACATGAAATAAATAAACTAACAACAACAACAACAAACAGAAATATTTAAATCCAGAACAGGGTAGATTACAAAAAATACTATAACTCAAATGAAATAAGTAAACTAAAATTTAAAAATAAGCAGATGAGATAATAAAATTATATTTGTCATAGCCACAGAATTAGAGAGCTGTAAATTGTACCGAGTGGCCCAGAATGAAGCACAGACAGATGAAGAAATAAATATAAAGTGTGGGAGAGAAGCAAGGCAATGTGGAAACTGATTGGAACCCTCTCTAATGGACCTAATAAGAGTTCCAGAAGCACAGAATATACAGAATGGCAGAGTGGCAATTTTTAAAGAACCACTGAGGAATTTCCCAAATTGAAGGAATGAAGAGTCATCTATGTAGTGCATGCCAAATGTAAAACAGAAAGTAAAAATTAAACTACACCTAGACACTTTGTAGAGAAACTGAGAACATCAAAGAAAACAAGCTAATCTTTAGAAGTTCTAGGGAGAAATGACATATTACCTACGAATGAGTGACCGTTGGGGTGATGTATTAGTATTTTATGCTAAGCAAAAAATTAACACAACTTATAAGCTTAAACCAACACACATTTCTTATCCCACAGAATCTGTGGGTCATGAGTTAGAACACAGCTTAACTCTGTTCTCTAAGAGGCTGCAGTCATGGTGTCAGCCAGAGCCAGGTCCTCAATAGAGACCCAATTAGAGAAGGATTCACACCCAAGCTCTCTCAGGTTGTCACCAGAGTTCATTTCCTTGCTTCTTCAATGGTTACTTGCTTCAATTTCCATGGTTACTTGTTTCTTCAATGCAGCTAAAAGAGGGAAACTAGAGGCAGTCTGCCAGCAAGCCTCTCTTATATAACACTAGAGACTTGGTGTGTGAAATTCGTGCACGGGTAGGGTCCCTCGGCCTGGCCAGTGATCAGGGCCGATCAGGGCCTTCTGGCTGCTGTCCAGGGCCTTCCTTCATCCCACGCCACCTCCTGGTGGTCAGCACACATCATAGCAAGTGATCGAACTCCTGGTCTCCCAGTTGAACTCCGGAGGGGAGATTTTGCATATTAGCCTTTTATATATATAGATAACATCATCCCAGCAGTGACACCCCTCCTCAATTGCCATTTTCTGTTGGTTAGAAGCAAGTCACCTAGACTCAAAGGAGGAGGTTCTACAAGAGTGTGAACACCAGAAGGCAAGATCACAGAGACTACCTTAGAGCTTGTCTGCCATAGGTAATAGTAAACATCTCATCAGTAACAGATACCAGAAGAGAGTGGCATAAGATCCTCAAAGTGATGCAGAAAGGAACTGTCAGCCTATACCAGGATGAAAGACCATTTGATCTGGAGAGCCAAATAAAGGCATTTCAAGCACATAAAAACTTAGAAAGTTGATGACCCACAAACCCTCCCTGTATTTTTATGAAATATCATCTTTAGCAAGAAAAACATAACTAACTGCTTGTAGTAGAATATTAATAATTGATTGATTTTGTTTTTAAAAAGATAGACTTGAAAGTCCAGATGGTAATACATGTAGATGGGGAGATCAGATGGACAGTATATACAGCATACTGGCCTAGCGATGGCACCTTTGGTGTTTTTGAGGAGGACAGAGGCACTGGGTAAGCTGTAATATCATTAGGAAAGTGTACAATGACATACTAGGTATATACATTGAAACCAAATTTTACCTAAAAGTGAGGGATCGTACGCTGTAGTATTCAAACCAGTAGTAGGGGGAACTCAAATCCAGAACAACTACCTCCACCACCACCACCACCAACAAAAATCTTTATTAAGTCAACAAATTTCAGGAAAGTAGGGAAAGGAGCCAAAATTAAACCAGATACATAATAAATGTAAAATTATTATATTCACCTCTTAAAATATGCTGCTCTTAAAACACAAAACATCTGAACAAAGCCCTAGCTGGTTTGGCTCAGTGGATAGAGGGTCAGCCTGCAGACTGAAAGGTCCTGGGTTTTGATTCTGGTCAAGGACCCATGTCTGGGTTGCTGGCTTGATCCCCAGTAGCGGGTGTGCAGGAGGCAGCTGATCAATGATTCTCTCTCATCATTGATGTTTCTCTCTCTCTCCCTTTCCCTTCCTCTCTGAAATCAATAAAAATATACTTGAAAAAATAAACACAAAGCTTAAAAACAAGAGAATTCTCTAATTTCTAATAAATACCTTGAGGTATTTGCTGAAAATGCAGGTATCTGGGCCCAGATTCAGAAATGTTGACTCAGAAGGCCTTGCTTCCAAACTCGGTATGTGGATTTTTAACCGGTTGGTCAGTTGTTTCTGATGAAGGCAGTCTGAGTACCAACTGCAGAACATCAGCGTCTTCCGGCCCTGGCTTTGCCATGGGAACCTTCCATCATGGGGTAATCTTACTTATTTTTCCCTGGTCCCTCGACAAATGATACTTTCCCTTTCACTGCCCCACCCCACATCCAGTCCTCATTTCCACTAGAGTGTCAGCTTCTTGAAGCCTCAGTAACATCTCATTTATCATGTGGACCCTTACAGCCCTTGGCATGATAAACTGACAGGCTATACCATTTTTTTTTTGGCTTATGAATAAGTCAAAGAAAGTGTGAAAAAAGTGAATGAGTTGAGATTGGAAGTAAGCTAATACCAAAAGAAGGAGGAGGAGGAGGAGGAGGATTGGAAGAGGCAGAGACTGCTGAGACAGAGCGGACCGGAGGAGGCTGGGAGAGACCAGCACAGTAAGTCAGAAGAGGAGAGCAGGGAAGTGTGACTTGTCTGGTTGTTGTTTCCCAGGCTCCAAGTCTAAAAGGTTAGGTACAGTTGCTCTACTGCCATTGTTTCTGCAGCACCAAAGATGAAAGTCAGACAAAGTAATCCAAACGTGCTGAGCTGTCATGGCTACGTTTTCAGGGATTTATGAGACTTTACTTTCCTCCGACATTGAGGAAAGTCTTCAGCTGAAGTCCATTAAGCAAATTAAAAAGCAGGAGGAAAATAAACATAGATTGATGTAGATAGCAGTTTTATGAGGCAAAGGAAGCAGTTAGTTCTGACAAAGCTCCCAGCCCTGGATCCCAGCCCTTACAATTCTTAAGATATTGTTCTCTCCAAGATACCCTGCTGGCAGTCATAAAAGAAAGCTAATAGACTTTCTTTTCTACAAAGACAGAGCTGGTATAAACTAAAATAAAAATATTATACACATTGTTTCTTGGTACAGTTCCAGACATCAAGCCATTTGTCCTTTTGTCCCTAAACAGGAAAATAAGTAATAAATCCAATATATTTAAGCGTTATATATTGTACATGCTGTTTGGATCTCAAATGAAACCAAACCACATTAACACACATTTCCCCCAAAGAGAAACTTGTATGTTAAAAAATCATTTCAAATTCAAACCTTTTCATATTATTAGTATATCTAAATAACAAGACATTTTTAAATGTTCCAGATTTTTAATAATACAAGTCTTTAAAAAGTTATTGCACATGCATGATGTACAAAGCACTATGCTTGGGCCTTTGATCAGGCAAAGAAGAAGAACAAAGGTTCTATATTTAGATCCTCTTCCTTTCTTATGACTTTGTACATTTATTTTAAACACTTAAAAATAAAGTCACCCCTTGGACTTTGTCTCCAAGGCAAGGAATACTCTTTCAGGGCATTGACTCTGTGCTTGATGAGTATTTCCCATGGGTGCAGGGGTGAAGCCAGAATTCGATCTTCCATTTCACATTCTGTGACAGATTCAGAAGCCACGCTCTTCTTCACCTTGCTCTGAGGTGATGGAAACCCAGCCTGGTGCCAGCCGCACTCGCTAGCAGATTCACTCATGTCTCCTGGCTCCTCTCTAGGACCAAGGGTTGCAGAAGGTGGAGGGGTGATGTTTAAATGCAAATTTAGCCCTCGGATTTCCTAGGCCAAGTAAATTCAGCATTTTGAAACATTTTTATATTTTAAAGGACTAAGGCTTTCCAAATTCTACAAAATTCTTGACTTCCAAACATCTTCAGCCTTTGCTTCATCCTTAACATATGAAAGCATAATCATAAACATCATATATCCTATATAATAAAAGGCAAATATGCAAATTGCCCCCTCAACTGGGAGTTAAACCAGGAGTTCAACCAGAGGGTGGGGCCAGTCTGCCAACCACCCGCAGCCCCTCCCCCTGGTTGACCCCATCCCCCATTGGCCCCCCAACCCCGATCCCTGATTGGGAGTGCAGCCAGCCAGCCAACCGCCTGCAGTCCTGTCCCCAACTGGCCAGAACCCACCCATGCACGAATTCGTGCACATGGCTTCTAGTTTCTAAATCAGTGGTTCTCAACCTTCCTAATGCCACGACCCTTTAATATAGTTCCGCATGTTGTGGTGACCTCCATCCATAAAATTATTTTCATTACTCCTTCATAACTGTAATTTTGCTACTGTTATGCATCGTAATGTAAATATCTGATATGCAGGATGTATTTTCAATGTTACAAATTGAACATAATTAAAGCATAGTGATTAATCACAAAAACAATATGTAATTGTATATGCGTTTTCTGATGGTCTTAGGTGACCCCTGTGAAAGGGTCGTTCGACCCCCAAAGGGGTCACGGCCCACAGATTGAGAACCGCTGTCCTAAGTAAAAGGGGCAAAACAAATCTCAGCCAACAAAACCCATCAAAGGTGAGAACTATTATTTTGCAAAAATGTTGCAGTATATTTTAACAGAAAATAAAATCAAGTTGTACTAAATTAAATTTTTAACAGATTAAAGCACATTTTTATCTTTTATGTGCAGTTAGTTACCAAGTACAGCGTCTTTAAAACAGAAAGGAGCAGATTCTCCCTTGACCCAGTAAGTAAGTATCTTCGATTAATCTCCCAAAGAGCCCATAATAATCCCAAACCTAGTTGCTGGTCTCTGGACACCAAAAACCAAATTAAGTCCAATTATCCTTTCTAGCAGAACACAGGAAACAATGAGCAGTTTAAATTCACAGAAATCCCAAACCTCATTTTTACCAATCATTTTAAACATCTTATCCCTTGAAATTTTTTATGAGAGCTGCCTTAAAAATAAAATGGACTGATTTGGGCTTCTCTGTTGCCTGCCTTTCCCACTGGATAGTGGAAATGCTGATTATCAGGAAAATGCATGGATTGTGCAGAAACCAGAGATGTGAGGTTCAAGTACTTCACAAAGCAAGCTACTAAAGGAAAAATATACGGAGCAAGAATTTCCCCAAATCACCAAATGTATTAGAAATCATAGCCCTCTGGAAGTGCCCATGATTTTTAACATCCATGGAATGTTTTGCCAAGTTAATATCAAATATTATTACCACCTGTGTGTTAGCAAGTGGAATTTCCATGCAATCTCGGATCCTCGACTTTTCCTATGCAACCCTATGCAACCTCATTAGTGGCACAAACTCTTCTGTGAAAATCCATCCAGATTTGCAATCAGCAAAAACGTTAAGATGTGTAAAGCAAAGTGTAAGACCCTGGGCCATGTATATATGGGGAGTAGCTATAAAGTGAGGAGCTGGCTATGTGGGAGTACCTTATGGAATCAGGTTGATGACTCATAGAGGAGAGGAGAAATGGGAGCAGGCCTTCTGAATGCTCAGGGGGTAGGAAGGGGCAAGGGCTCTGACTAAGGTACAGTGAGAGAAAACACAGCTTCCAAGGGCACATAATGCCTTAGTCAATCAGCCACTGTGAACAGAACTACACTTCCCAATTAACTTCTATAAAGGGTATTGGGCAATAGCTGCTATTTTCTGTTCTTGTTTAGAATTCTGCTAGATGACTGCTATGTTCAGAAAAGTGACGGCAGTAGTTATGTTACAGTTACGTGGGCCGGTTTGTAGACAATTGCATCTCTAGATTAAACAGTAACATATTGTTATTTGTTTTTGAACTGAACTTCCATCAGTATGTTGCATTAGCTCAATATTTGTCAAGCTCTGACTAGGTGCCAGGCACTAAGAAACTTCCGTATGCCAAAACACTCAATCACAAATATTCATTCCACAAGCACTTACTGAATGCTTACTCACAGCTAAACTTAGTGCTACATGTTAAAATGCAACAAGGTAACTCTTGGAGCTTCATCTTTTTTTTTTTTTTAATTGAGGTACAATTGACATATGACATTCCATTAGTTTCAAGTGTATAAATACTGATTCAATATTTATATAAATTGTAAAATGATCACCACATAAGTCTAGTTAACATCTTTCACCATACATTGTCACAAAAATTTTTATTGTGAGGACAACTGTTAAGATCTACTTCCTTAGCAACTTTCTAATATGACTTTCTTCTCTCATTTTGTCCACCCCTCACCCTCTGCTTCTGGGAACACTAATCTGTTCTCTATATCTATGAGCTCACTTTTTTGTTTTTTCTTGATTTTTTTTGTTTTAGATTTTACATATAAGTAAGATCGCATGGTACTTTTCTTTTTCAGTCTGACTTATTTCACTGAAAATAATGCCCTCAAGTTCCATTCACCTAACAAATGGCAAGATTTAATTTTCTTATTGCTGAATAATATTCGTGTGTGTGTGTGTGCGTGCGTGCGTGTGTGTGTGTGTGTGTGAAAATCTCATTTTCTTTATCCATTCATCCACCAATGGACACTTAAGTTGTTTTCATGCCTTGGCTATTGTGAATAATGCTGTAGTGAACATGGGTGCAGATTTTTTTTGAATTCTTGTTTTGGGTTTCTTAAAATAAATACTCAGAAGTGGAATTGCTAGGTCATATGGTAGTTCCATTTTTACTTTTTGAGAAACATCCACGCTGCTTTCCACAGTAGCTGCACCAATTTGCATTCCCACCAAAAGTGCACAAAGTTTCCTTTTCCACATCCTTGCCAGCACTTATTTCTTCTCTTTTTTATAATAACTCTTCTAACAGGTGTGAGGTGATGTTTCGTTGAGGATTTGCATTTCCCTTGTGGTTAGTGATTCTGACCACCTTTTCATGTGCCTGTTGACCATCTATGTGTCTTTAGAAAAATGTTTATTCTGACCCTCTATTCACTTTTTAATCAAATTGTTTGTTGTTTTTTGCTACTGTATGAGTTCTTTATATATTTTGTATATTAACCCCTTAGTAAATATATGATTTGAAAATATTTTCTTCCATTCAGTAGGCTGCCTTTTCATTTTGATGATGGGGCCTCCATTTGTTAATCTATAAAAGAAGGTACTATATACTGCAACATTTCTAGAGTTTCTTCCTGTTAAAAATTTCACTTTGATTGGTTTTATTACTGGTTTATAAATAGTTTTTCTTTCATTTATAAACTTCACAAACCCAGATTCATGACTGTGATTTGTCCTGACTCTAAATTATGCATCGAAAAGGTCACCAGACGCTTCAGTTCTGACCACTGGAGCCTGCCAGCATTGAGAATGGAGATAAACGTTAACTGGAATTTTAAACACATGCTTACAAATTACTACAAACCTCGGATACAATAAATAAATGACAACAAGAGAATCAAGATCCTTAGAATATTCCTGTAAAACTTCTTTCCCACTTGATAGTGGCAACATAATCAGTATTCCCACAGAAATGGGCTCTCCTTCTGAGGCACATGCTCAAGGCTAAAGGTAGTGTTGTTGGTGCCTCATACCTGGGTTAACTGTAAGCAGTTACAAAGATTTGGCCAATCGTTGTAAGCCTGCTAGGCTTCTCTTTTTCCTTATTCTGGGAATGCGCAGTTGGATTAAATGATGGAAAAAGTCATGCCACACACATTTCCCTTTCAAGAAGTTAAGTTCTGAGTTCAGCCACAGTGCAAGTTCTTTCTGCATTTATCTTGGACTAAAAGAAATTGAAAATGGCTATAACATGACCTGCTGACATATGAGACTAAAATGGGGAAGGTTTGCAAAGATGATGGCAGCAAAAATGGTCTACAAATGTTTTCATATTTGTGGGGAGAAATGGAGCAGTAGGAAGGGGAGAAATGGAGCAGTAGGAAAGACTGACCATGAACACACACACACACACACACACACACACACACACACACACACACACACTGGTTCTCCTAGCGTTAGAGCACAACTGACAGAAATTCTTTGGGTGCCACAAAGTTTAGTAAATGTGTGTTTCATAGAGTAACCAATGTTATCTCACTGCCCTGAACCGTGCCAAGGTTTTGGAGTGTTTGGAACACTGAAGAACTTTCTTTATTCATATAGCAAATGTTAAAAAATGTCAAGATAGAAGAACAATAAGGAAGACCCAGTGAAAAATTAGCATGGCATGAAAGAACATAAAAAGCTAATACTCTACGTGTGTGTCTCCAGGCAGGGGAGAATGCCCCAGTGGGTGAGCTGTCTAAGCAGACTGAGCAGGCTCAAAAGTGGCAATTCTTAGCACCCTAGAAATCTCAGATTCCTTGAAGAATTATATCATATCTAGAGTTTATCCCCAGAAAATTGCTCATTAATATCCCCATCTTGCATATAATTATAGGAGATTTTCAGATCTCCTAAAGCCTTGGACTGAGAACTACACCCATTGACTTAAAGTCACTGCTGCTGTGATCACCATCAGGATGACAAAGTCTAAGTCTGACTTGTGTTGTGTCTGGTTGTTCCATGTAGGTAAATGTATAAGGTTAGCAGCTTGAATATTTATACCTCACTCTAGGCTCTTGTGACCTCAACTCATTTTACATGGCCCCAGATAAGAGAGGTGAGAATAATGTACCCATTCATTCCTGTTCGTCTACTGCACTCTATGGCAGTTTAGATGGTACAGAATATTACCAATGTGGTTGCATTTTATAAAAAAATTAAGATCAGACTACATATTAGAGTTAACTATATTAGAAGTTAGATGGTTAAATGTATTAAAATGTGTCCTTTAAATAACAGAATTTTCACAATAATTTGTAATGAGAAAAGTGATTTTGAAAATCTTTTTTGACTTGTTTGCTGGGTTTTTCACTGGCAAAGTAGTTAAAAAGAGTTGGAAGTGATACTGAAAATTCCAACCTTCTAGTAAGGTGTTGGTTTCTCTGGCAACCAGGCCTCATCCTTAGGTGCTTTCCAAAAGTCACTTCCTCTTAACATAAACTCAGGAGTGGTTGAAAGGGGCTTGTTATGAATATCAGACACATTTATCATTCATCACTTGGGAAATTCCAAGGGTTTTAGAAGCTCTCTTCCAGAAATGGAGGATAAGAACCAAGTATCTATTTCTTATTATAAATCACAATATCACACATATTTGCTTGTTTTCTATTATAAGTGGCTATCAGTGGTAACAAAATTTTTTAGACTCTGTATTTTGGAATAATTTTAGATTTGCAGAAGTTTCACAGATAGTACAGTCTCCATACACCCTTCACCCAGCTTCCCCGAGATTACATATTCAACAGTACATTTGTCAAAAACAAGAAATGAATGTCATTACAATGCATCAACTACAGGCTTTTCTCAGATTTTGCCAGTTTTTCTAATATCCTTTTTCTATTCCAGGATACATTTAGTCACTGTATCTCCTTAATCTCTTCCAGTCCATAGCAGATTCTCAGGGTTGTTCTTTATGACTGACATTCGAATGGTACTGGTCAGGTATTCCATAGAATGTCCTTCATTTGGGGCTTGACTTACGTTTTTCTAATAATTAGACGGTGGGGGGGGTGGACAGGAGTCCACAGAAGAGAAATACCTCTCTCATCATATGATATCATGGGGTACATAACACGACTTCACCAGGTTTCTCCACTTAAAGTATCACTTTCCCTTTCAATACTCAGTCTGTTGGAAGCAAGTCACTAAGTCCAGGCCCTACTCAAAGGAAGGAGAATTAAGCTCCGTTTTCTGGAGAGGGGATTGGCTACATACATTATTCAGAATTCTTCTCCCTATATTTATTTTTTCATATCAGTGAGTACTCCTAGATATTTATTTTATTCTCTATACTATAGTTATTCATTTTGCCCCAGTTCTGAAATTAGCCAATTTTCCAAGGAATCCAGGTTTTCTTTATTGTAGAATCTATAATAATAAAAGCATAATATGCTAATTAGACCAGACAGCTGAACGACCTTCCAGACGTTATTCTGGACGAAGCCACCAGGGCGGGGGCCGAGGCAGAGGCAGTTAGGGGCGATCAGGCAGGCAGGCAGGCTGGCGAGTGGTTAGAAGCAATCAGGCAGGCAGGCAGAGTGGTTAAGGGTGCTCAGGTAGGCAGGCAAGTGGTTAGGAGCCAGCAGTCCCGGATTGTGAGAGGGGTGTCCAACTTCCACCTGCAGCAGTATCAGGCCTAAACTGGCAATTGAACATCCCCCAAGGGGGCCTGGATTGGAGAGGGTGCAGGCCAGGCTGAAGGCATCCCCACCCCCTGTGCATGAATTTCATGCACCAGGCCTCTAGTACTGCTATAAGCATGATCTGGGTACTGAGTGTGTCCATGATGACTGACTGTCATATCTTCTAGGAACTCTCAGAAGATAGCTAAAAAATAAATTTATATATATCAACCCATGTAAACACACATACCTATATTATTTCTTTATCTATCAAAGATAGGAGATAGACATGTATATCTTTATTTGACAAGTATAAGATATATCTATCAAAGATATCAAAGACAGGGAAATAAATATATATGTGTGTGTATGTATGTATGCATGTGTGTATTTATCTGAAAATAGAGATATATAGGTGATAGATAGATAATCTGTGATCTAATCCAGCATTGCAGATTCATTCTAGCCTTCCTCTTCTTCTTATTTGTAACTTCTTCCTTTGACAGTGAAATCTGGCTCTCATTATCCATAATTTGTTTACTCATTCATTTAAACCTAGTATACATGTAAAGTAGTTTCAAAATTGCTAAGTCCTACCTCTGTGAAAATGACTTTACTAACTAAACTGTAGTGTTGGTATACAGATTTTGTCGTCTTTAGATTTAAATATCCAGTCAAAGCACTATTGTCTAAAGTTACCTAGATCAGTGATTCTTTCATCATTCCCTTCAATGAGGCTATGTTATACATTCGTAATACAATTAATTTTCTTTGTCACAGTCTGCATTCCATCCTGGGATCCCTCAACATCCTGGTTGATTTTATTAAAATTCGCATACAGCAAAGTTTATTATATGAGGTGTACAGTTCTATGGGTTTTGACAAATTTATGGAGACATGTATTCACTACCATAGTAATATTGAGAACAGTTCTATTGATCTAAAATTTCCCTTGTGAAGTCCCTTTGGAGTCAACTCCATTAGCCTCTGACAATCGCTGATCTGTTTCCATCCTATAGTTTTGCTTTTTTCATAACATCATATTAATGGAATCTCATAATATGTAGTATTTTGGGTTGCTTCATTTTCTTAGCAATATGCGTTTGAAATTCATCCATGTTGTGGAAATCAATAGCTTATTTATTTATTTATTTATTTTTTTAATATATTTTATTGATTTTTCACAGAGAGGAAGGGAGAGAGATAGAGAGTTAGAAACATCCATGAGAGAGAAACATCGATCAGCTGCCTCCTGCACATCTCCCACTGGGGATGTGCCTGCAACCCAGGTACATGCCCTTAACCGGAATCGAACCTGGGACCCCTCAGTCCACAGGCCGACGCTCTATCCACTGAGCCAAACTGGTTTCGGCAATAGCTTATTTATTTTATTGCTGAGTAGTATTCCATTGAATGGATATACCACTGTTTTGTTTATACATTCTCTTGTTAAAAGACATCTAGTTGCCTCTAGTTTTTAATGATTATGAATTAAGTTGCTTTGAACATTAGATACCTCATTTTTGTGTAAACATAATATTTCTTTTTTAACCTTTTATAAATGTATTAAAATTATTTATTTATTTATTTTTAATTGAACTTTTTGGGATGCCATTGATTAATAAAATTATATAGGTTTCAGGTGTACAATTCCATGATACAACATCTGTATATTGTATCATGTGTTCACTTCCCAAAGTCAAGTTTTCTTCCATCACCATTTATCCTCACTTTACCCTCTCCACCCTCCCCCCACTCCCCTTTTCTTCTGGTAATCTCCATACTGTTGTCTGTCTATGGGGTATGTTGCTCTTTTGATTTATCTCTTCACCTTTTTCACCCAACCCTCCTACCCTCTCCCATCTGACAGCTGTCAGTCTGTTCTCTAACTATGAGTCTGTTTCTATTTTGCTCATTAGTTTATTTTGTTCATTAGATTCCACATTTAAGTGAAATCATATGGCAATTGCCTTTCTCTGACTGGCTTATTTCACTTAGCATAATACTCTCCAGGTCCATCCATGCTGTGGCAAAAGGTAATACTTCCTACTTTTTTACAGCCAACTAGTATTCCACTGTATAAATGTACCATAGCTTTTTTTTATCCACTCCTCTAGTGATGGGCATTCGGGCTGCTCCAAAATCTTGGCTATTGTAAATAATGCTGCAATGAACAGAAGGGTGCATATATTCTTTTCAGGTTTCTTCAGATGTATTCCTAGAAGTAGAGTCACTAGGTTATAAGGCAGTTCCATTTTTAAAATTTTCAAGTGACTCCATACTGCTTTCCACAGTGGCTATACCAGTCTGCATTCCCACCAACAGCGCAAGAGGTTTCCCTTTTCTCCACGTCATTATTAACACTTGCTGTTTGTTGATTTACTGATGGTAGCCATTCTGGCAGGTGTGAGGTAATATCTCATTGTGGTTTTAATTTTCATTTCTCTGATGATTAGTGATGTTGAGCATCTTTTTGTATGTTTATTGGCCATCTGTCTGTCTTCTTTGGAGAAGTGTTTATTCAGGTCCTTTGCCTATTTTTTAATTGGTTTCTTTGCTTTTTGGTGTTGAGTTTTATAAGTTCTTTATACATTTTGCATATTAACCCCTTATCAGATGTGTCATTGGCAAATATGTTCTCCCAGTCACTGAGCCAAAGTCTACATTAGCTGTAAACTGGCAAAAACATTTTCAGCCCTGGCTAGTGTTGCTCAGTTGGTTGAGCATCATCCCATGCACTGAGAGGTCACCAGTTCCATTCCTGGTCAGGGCACATGCTTGGGTTGTGGGCTTGATCTCCAGTAAGGGGCGTGTAGGAGGCAGTCAATCAATGCTTCTCTCTCTCTCCCTCTTCCTTCCTCTCTCTCTAAAATCAATGAAAACATATTTAAAAATATTTTCAAGGGCTGTATTGGACAAATACAAGGGTGTTAGTCTTGGAAACTGTAAGATTTCTCCCTTCCCGCTCTCTTTCTACCCTTGATCTCTCCCCGCAAGATGCCAATGGCCCCATCTACATACGCTTTAGCTTATTTCTTCCCACCTTTTTCCATACTCTGCCCCACCAGGGATGGCCATTAGGTGCTCACAGGTTCTCACCAGCTGCTCCTCTCTGGGACCCCTCTGCTTTTCCCCAGCTCCACATGTCCCAACTTCTGGAGTCCTGTACTTATGACACTAGCAAGGGAAGGGGAAAGCAATGCCACCCTTACTGGTATTGTGGGGGTGGACTTGTCTTAGTCTAGTCCAAACTTGGCCACTGACTAGGTGTGGAGTTCAGGTGTGCCATACCTGCCCATCATATGCCCCATGATTGTGCTACCTGCTCTGACCCTCCCCTAGATTTGTTGGGAGCAGAGCATTGTTGTAGCATATAAAAAGGAACTCACCCCTAAGAACAGGGTTAGAGGAAACAATGCATTTCTTTTTCCAGCATTTCCAACTTTTCCTCTCTAAGGATCAGCATGGCATACTATGACAGCCACTACAACACCATGCCTTAGGATGTCCTAGAGGATGGAAGCATTGACTATGGCATTTTTCATATAGACAGTTACACATGGTACAGACGTGCAAAGATACAAGAGAAGAACTACTGTCATGTTGCCTGTTCAGGTACAGTTTTGATTTTCATCCTCAGAAACAAAGACATTATGGCTGATAATGGCATATTCACTCATTTTCTGCTTTAAAATTTGAAGTCCAGATGTGCAAGTAGGTTTTTACTAGCCAATAAGTTATTCAACAGTTCTTCAAAGTAAAAATGATTCTGTGGCCTAATTGTCCAAAAAAGTGGAACAGGCAAGTGACCTGACTACCTTTCATGCATAGAGATATTAAATATCTTCAATAAGAAGGAGAAAGTTGTTTGCCAATTAATTTCTATAAGCAATTCACTCAAAGGATGCAGTTTACGCCTCTTTGTACAGAATGAGACAAATAAATATACTTTACATAACATTTCTTAAACAGTAGAAATGAAGCTAGAATTTACTTCCAAATATTCTACTTTAATAATTTAAGAAATATAGGCATGCACAGAATTAAAGATAGCAAAGTGCATCAGACATGAAATCTGGCATTAGGGAAGTTACAAGCAGCACTATAAACAGGTGTGTATTGAGTGCTGTGGATTTCAGAGGAAAGAGATGTTATCAACCGAAGGACTTGTATGCATGCATATAAGCATAACCAATGGACATAAGACACTGGGGGGTAGGGGAGGCCAGGGGATTGTCAAGGGCGGGGGGAAAAAGGACACATATGTAATACCCTTTTGTAATACTTTAAGCAATAAAACAATAAAAAAAAGAAAATTATGGAAAATTTTGTAGACACTGGTATTTGATCTAAAACTTGGAAGATAGATAAGATTTAGATATTCAGACATAGAGAGGAGTCATTCCAGGTAAGGGAAACAACAAAAGCAAAGAGGTGCATGTGGGGATGTATGAGCATAAACAGGGAGATGTGAAATACTTGTCCTATCTAAAAAGGGGGACATGAAAACAAATAACAGGGCATGTTGTTGGAAAGACTGATTATTATCTGATCAGAAAGAACCTTGGAAGCTAGGCTAAGGAGCATGCATTGATTTCTGCCTCCTATAGGAAATAAATAGTGGTTAGTTAATGAATCATTGACCCAGAAAGATTAATCTGCAAGAAGAGTGTGAGACAAGCAGATACCATTAAAGTGCCACTGCCATTGTTGCAGTGAGAGATTAAAACACCTCACAATGGTCATGGATGGGGTATGGAGAAGGAACTGATACAAGAGATATTCAGTAGCAGAAGTACAGAGCTCAGTAAATGATTATTTTTTTTGTACCCCCTCTAGAATGTAAGCTAATGAGTGTAGGACTTTTATCTGGTTTGATCATTGATGTATTCTCAGTGCCTAGAATGGGGCCTGGCCATTGTTGGAGCTCAATAAATATTCATTAAATAAATGACGGGAGGGAATTGGGAGCAAGGGTGAAGACAAAGAATCATAAAAGATTCTATGGCAAATTCTTTAGGATCAGGAAATAAACTTTAACATTTTCTTTGACACACAAAATGATTCACACATATGTTTGAATATATAAGTGATTGAACATGCTAATTTATCTAGTAAATTTTTCTTAGTTCTCATTAATATGGAATGCTCACTACCTCCAGAGGTAGACCACCCAATCATTGATCAGTCCTTATAGTTTTCTCCCAACAACCCTAGTTTTTCCTTCTGGACTTATTCAAAACAAATTTTCTCTATTTAATACACAGAAATTTATTAAATATTTGAAAATGATTAATAGATATCTCTTAGTTTTAATTTAATATCTTCTGGACTGAAATATTCATTATCTTCACCTTCCTTCAGGTATGAATTTTAAACCCCTCCCTATCCTAGTCAATCTCATTAGCATTCCTTCAGAGTTTGCCAATGGAGTCTTCCTGTTGAACATGGAGATTCAACAAGTGCATTACCTTCCATAGTAGCTCCCATAACAGCCTCCAAGAACATTCATTCTCTAATCCTGGAAACCTATGAAGATGTTACTTTACATAGCCAAAGGGGCTTTGCAAATGTGACAAAAGGTACTGACTTTGAGAGGGAGAGGTTATCCTAGGTTATCTGGGTGAGCCCAATCTAAAGTCAACTTCTTAAAAATGGAGAATTTTTTTTTCAGATGTGGTTAGAAAGATTCAATGACAACAGAAGGAGGAGAGGAGATTCAAAATAGGAGGTTCTTGCCCTCGTCAGTGTTGCTCAATTGGTTGAGCATTGTCCCGTGCACTGAAAGGTCACTGGTTCAATTCCCAGTCAGGGCACAAACTCAGATTGTAGGTTTGATCCTAGTTAGGGTACCTTGATATTTCTCTCTCCTTCTCTCTCTCTCCCTCTACCTCTCCTTCCAAATATATACCGTCATCAGAGAGATGCAAATTAAAATGACAATGAGGTATCACCTCAGACCTGTCAGAATGGCTATATATATAGTATTTGACCCACCATTGCTGGCTTGTTAAGATGGAAAAAGGGTACCTCAACAATCGAGAAGAATGAAGTTGGAGAGATTGCAATACCAGATATCAAGTTATACTACAAAGCCACTGTAATCAAAACAGCCTGGTACTAGCACAAGAACAGACATATATATCAATGGAACACAGAATAGAGATCCCAGAAATCGACCCAAGCCACTATGCTCAATTATATTTGACAAAGGAGGCAAGAGCTCACAGTGGAGTCAAGACAGTCTCATCAATAATGATGTTGGGAAAATTGGACATGAAACCATAAAAATCCTAGAAGAAAGCATAGGCAAGAAGAAATCTCAGACGTCTCTTGTAGCAATATGTTTGTGAATACATCTCCTAGGGCAAAGGAAACTAAAGAAAAAAGAAACAAGTGGAACTACATCAAAATAAAAACTTCTGCACAGCAAAAGAAACCACTAATAAAACAACAAGAAAGACCACTGCATGGGAGAGTATATTTGCCTGTGACATATCTGATAAAGTATTAATATCCAAAGTTTATAAGGAACTCATACAACTTCCTTAAGAAAAGGAAGACAAACAATCCAATTTAAAAATTAGCAAAGGACCTAAATAGACACTTGTCCAAAATGGATATACAGATAGCCAAGAGATATATGAAAAGATAATCAAAGCCACTGATCATCAGAGAGATGCAAATTAAAATGACAATGAGGTATCATCTCAGAGCTGTCAGAATGTCTACCATCAACAAAACAACAAATGACAAGTGCTGGGGAGGATGTGAAGAAAAGAAAACCTTGGTGGAAATGCAGATTGGTGCAGCTATTATGAAAAACAGTATGGAGTTTCTTCAAAAAATTATAAATGGAACTGCCATTTGACCCAGTGATCCCACTTTTAGGAATATATCCTAAGAAACCAGATACACTAATCAGAAAGAATGTATGCACCCCTATGTTCATAACAGCACAATTTACAATAGCTAAGATTTGGAAACAGCCTAAGTGCCCATCAGCAGATGAATGGATTAGAAAACTGTGTTACATCTACACAATAGAATACTATGCTGCTCTAAAAAAGAAGAAATTCTTATCATTTGCAACAGCATAGATGGACCTGGAGAATATTATGCTAAGCAAAATAAGCAGTCAGTCAGAGAAAGACAAGTATCATATAATCTCACTCAGATGTGGAGTCTAATGAACAAAATAAACTGTTGAACAAAATAGATCCAGAGACCTAGAAGCATGAAACAAACTGTCGAATCTGAGGAAAGGTGGGGGTGGGTTGGTGGGTGGGAAGTGATCAACCACAGAACTTATATGCATATATTCATAACTCATGGACACAGACTATAAGGTGGTGGAGGCCTAGGGAGGAAGGTGGGGGCTTTTCTCAATGGGAGAAAAGGGGGCATATGTAATACTTTCAACAATAAAAACTTTAAAAATAAGATAAAAAGATGGATAAAGGGGTACATAAGTCACAGAGTTTAGGGGGCCTATAGGAGCTAGAAATGACCCTTAGCTGACATCCAGCAAGGAAGCAGGGACTTCAGTCCTAAAACCACAAGGAAATTAATTCTGCCAAAACCCAAATAAGCTAAATAAACAAACAAACAAACAAACAAACAAATAAATAAAAGGATCCTTCTCTAGAACATCCAGAAAGGAAAACAAACAGCCTTGCCACATACATACATATTGAGAACTGTGCCTTCTTGATGTATTGAACCTTTTATCATTAGAGTCAATGTCCCTCCTTAACTTTGGTAATATTTCTTATCCCCAAATCTATTTTATCTGACAGTAATATAGCCATTCAACTTTCTTTGCATGGCATATTTCTTTTCATTCTTTTATTTTTAACCTATCTGTATATTTCTATCTAAACTGAGGGTTTTTTTTTTTTTTTATAAACAGCATGTAGGTAGGTGTTGCTTTTATGTCTAAGCCAACAAGCTCTGCTTTTCAATAGGAGTGTTTAGACCAGAGTCAGCAAATTTTGTCTTAAAGGGCTCCATAGTAAATGTGTTAGGCTTTGTGGAACATACTCTGTCTCTATTGGAACTATTCAACTTTCCATGTAGTACAAAAGCAGTCATAGATAATATGTAAATGAATGGGCATGGCTATGTTCCAATAAAACTTTATTTACAAAATACAGAGGGCCATATTTCGCTGAACTTTGGTTTAGACCATTTATTCTTAATGCAATTGCTGATATGGTTACTTTAAAATCTACCATGTTGTTATTTGTCTTCTGTTTGTGCCATCTATTCTTGGTTCATTTTTTCTGCTTTCTTTTGGATTAATTGAATATTTGTCAATACTCTTTTGTTTCCTCCATTGGCTATTAGCCACAATTCTGTTGTGTTTTTAGTGGTGACTCTAGGGTTTACAATATGCAACATTATCTTATCAGATTCTATTTTCAAATAACATTACACTACTTCACATATGATAGGTGAATTTCATAACAGTATGCTTCTATTTTCCCCAT
The DNA here is from genome assembly GCF_964212035.1 of Myotis nattereri. NCBI lineage: Eukaryota > Metazoa > Chordata > Mammalia > Chiroptera > Vespertilionidae > Myotis > Myotis nattereri. The sequence continues at coordinate 97,876,812 of NC_138075.1, forward strand.
CCTAGCTTCTGTGTTATGTTGTCATGCATTTACTTCAACATGTTATACACTTCACAATGCATTTTTATTATTTTGGCCTTAAACAGTTATTTCTTAAATAAAAGTTTTAAGGAAGACAAAAGTCTTTATATTTACCATTTACCATCATGCTTCATTCCTTTGGGGGAATCATTTGGGTAGACAGTTAAGTGATATTATTTTCCTTCAGCCTAAAGAACTTCCTTCAACATTTTTGTAGTAAGTTTGGTTTATCTGAAAATGTCAGTTTTATTTTCTTCTTTGAGGAATGTCTTCTCTCCATATAAATCCTAGACTGACAAATGTTTTCTCATTTTGTTAAAGATGTCCCATTGTCTTCTGCTTGACTTGTTTTTTATGAAAAAGCAGTAATTATTTTTATCTGTGTTCCTATATATAATGTGTCCTCTTTCCTCTAGTTGCTTTTAAGATTTTCTTTTTATTATCAATTTATATCAACTTAATCATAATGTATATTTTTCTTGTGCTTATCTTACTTGATACTCATTAACATAATGAATCCCTGAAATTATAATTTTCATCTTTTCTGCTAGGACTAAAATGACACATATGTTAGACGACTTGATGCTGTCCCGTAGGTCACTGAGGCTCTTCATTTTTTCCCCCTTTTGTGTTTTATTTTCAGCAGTTTTAATTGCTATAGCTTCAAGTTCTCTGATCGTTTTTTCTGGAGTTTTTTCAGTGCTTGGTTGTTGCTTCATATGTTTCATTTCTTTCACTTTATTCATGTTTTTCTTTAAGTCTTTGATATAAATACTATAAGCATATTTATAAGTACCGTTTCAAATTTCTTGTCTGCTAATTCAATCAATCCTGCCATTTCTAGATGTTTCCACTAATTGATGTTTCTCCTGGCCATAGTTCACATTTTCATGCCTCTCTGCGCATACAACAACTTCGTATTGCATACTAGACATAGCATATGTTATGTTGCTGAGCATCTGAATTATGTTATCTTCTTTTAGGGAGTGTTGAGTTTCATTTTGGCAAGTAGTTAATTCTAATCAGGGAGGTTCTAGAGTAGCCTTTGTTGTAGAACTAGTTTAGTCTTACTACTAATGCATAGCTTTTCTAGTGTCTCTTTTGACTGTCCCAGGGGTTTGGCAAGGTTTCTCTTCTCTGCCTGGTCAAAAATCAAATGTCTTCCAGCTCCACTTGAGCTCTGTAATTGTTCAGGTCCCTGGTAATTGTTCTCTAACTACCTCAAAGAGTTTCATTCTTTGCATGCCCGGTATAGCCTTCACTACAGACTCATTGGGTATTCTAAAGTACCTAGCACAGATTAAAAATGGTTGCAGAGTAAATGGATGCTGCATGGACATGCTCCCAGGAACAAACTGGTATTTACAAATAAATACCAAAAAATTCCTGAATAATCAATGGAAAACTCAAATGGAGAGAAACCTGATAGCTGAGGACCAAAAGTGGAGACAGCATAGAGACTGGTAGGAGGGCTGGAAGCAAGAAACGGTTGGCCAGGCACCCACAGACAGCAACTAAAGTCCCAGAGAGATATCTCAGCTGTGGGGGGTTGCCACTGAGAACTCTGGGATCTAATCCCCAAGCTGGGCCCCCAGCACAGAGCACTAGAACTGAGTAGGGTACCCACATAACATCTGGCTGTGAAAAGCAGCAGGGTGCTGTCTGCCAAGGAGTAACAGCTGAAAACTCAGACACCCTTTTAAAGAGCCACGCACAAAATTCCCTGTGGAGCCACCCACCTTGTGCTCCAGCAGAGGGAGAGTGAAGTAGACTGAAACTGTGAGAGCAGAGGCCAAAATTGGGGCACGAGAAATAGAGCTCAGAAGGCAGACACTCCATGTTTCCTGGGATGAGTCATTCCCTCACACAGTGGAGGACATCTTTCCCACACAGACATTTGCCTTGCCTGGGGGGAAGACAGTAGGCACATCTTGCCCTAAGTCCACTTAAGAGATTAAAAATAACAATTAGCCTCCAGACAGAAACAACTGCACCACCCTGTTGAAAAAAACTGTCCCCATACCTGAGGACAATTGCCTGGAAGGCAATTCAAGTTAAAAATCCTATCAGTCAGTAGACAGAGGTGGTCTTTGGAGGCTTTGAGTCTTTACTGATCTAATTAGTCAGAAACAGCCTTAAACACTGACCTGCACTAGAGATTGAGAGGTGTAGAGCATCTACTTAATACATAGTCACAAACCCAAACCAACAGCCAGAATTAGGAGACAAAGAAATAACCTCCAAATGAAAGAACTAGAGAATTCTGCAGAAGAAGAGATAAATGAAGAAGAGATAAAAAATTTATCTGAAACAGAGTTTGGAGTAATGATGGTAAAGATGCTCAACAGCATGAAAAAAGATATAGTAACTATGAAAAAAGGACAGTCTGAGATAAAGAATGACATAACACAAATAAAGAACACATTGGAAGGAATACAGAGCAGATTAGGGGAAGCTGAGGATCGAATCAGTGAATTAGAAGACAGAGTTGAAAATATCACTCAATCAGAAAACAAAAAAGAAAAAACAATTAAAAAACAGGAGGACAGCTTAAGGGAGCTGTGGGACAATGTGAAATGTAACAATATTAGAATAGCAGGTGTGCCAGAAGAGGCAGAAAGGGAGAAAGGCATAGAGGAGGTGTTTGAAGAAATAATGGCAGAAAACTTCCCTAACCTGGTAAAGGAAAAGTCACACAAGTTCAGGAGACACAGAGAACCCCAAACAAGAAGAACCCAAACAGGCCCATGCCCAGACACATCATAATTAAAATGCCAAAAATTAAAGACAAAGAAAGAATCTTAAAGGCAACAAGAGAAAAGAAAACTGTTACCTACAAAGGAGTTCCCATAAGGCTGACACCTGATTTCTCATCAGAAACTCTACAGGCCAGAAGAGAATGGCATGAAGCACTCAAGGTAATGGAAAGCAAGTATCTGAGACCAAGATTACTATATCCAGCAAGGCTATCATTCAAAATAGATAGTCCAATAAAGAGCTTCCCAGACAAAAACAACAACAAAACAAAACAAAAAAAGGCTAAAAGAGTACATCGCCACCAAGCCAGCATTACAAGAAATGTTAAAGGGATTGCTGTAATGAGAAGAAGAAATAAAGAGAGAAACTTAGCCATAAAGAATTAAAATGACAATAAATAAGTACCTATCAGTAATACCCTAAATGTAAATGGATTAAATGCTCCAATCAAAAGGCATAGGGTAGCTGAATGAATACAAAAACATGACCCAACTATATGCTGTCTACAAGAGACCCACATCAAAAGACACACACACAGTGAGAGGGAAGTGATGGAAAAAATTTTCCATGCAAATGGAAAAGAAAAAAAAAAGCCTGAGTAGCAATACTCATATCCAACAAAATAGACTTTGAAATGAAGGCCATCAGAAGATCACTACATAATACTAAAGGGATCGATCCAACAAGAGGATATAACCCTGGTAAACATTTATGCACCCAACATAGGAACACCTAAATATATTTAAAAAAACTTCTAGAGGACTTTAATAGAAATATCAACAACAATACAGTCATAGTAGAGGACTTTAACACCTCTCTGACTTCACTGGATAGATCTTCCAGACAAAAAGTTAACAAGGAAACAGAGACTCTAAAGGACACACTGGATCAGATGGATTTAAATGACATTTATAGAAAATTTCACCCCAATGCAACAGAATATACATTCTTCTAAGTGCATATGGATCATTCGCAAAGATAGGCCACATGTTAGGACCCAAGACAAGTCTCTACAAGTTCAAGAAGATTGAAATCATATCAAGCATCTTCTCAGATCACAGTGGAATGAAATTAGAAATCAACTACAGTAAAAACACCCCCAAACATTCAAACACCTGGAAGCTAAATAGCATGTTATTAAACAATGAATGGTTTACCAATGAGATCAAGAAAGAAATCAAAAACTTCCTGGAAACAAATGAAAATGAAACAGAACAATCCAAAATCTCTAGGACACAGCAAAAGCAGTCCTGAGAGGGAAGTTCATAGCACTACAGTCATATCTAAAAAACAAGAAAAATCAGCAATAAACTATTTAACCCTGCAACATAAAAAAACTAGAAAGAGAACAAGAAAAGCCCAGAGTTGGTAGAAGGAAGGAGATAATAAAGATTAGAGCAGAAATAAATAATATAGAGACTAGAAAAAAAAAAACAATACAAAAGATCAGTGAAACCAAGAGCTGGTTCTTTGAAAGGATAAACAAAATTGATAACCAATTAGCCAGATTCATCAAGAAAGAAAGAGAGAGGAACCAAATAAAATCTGAAAAGAAAGTGGAGAAGTAAACACTGACACCAAAGAAATACAAAGGATTATAAGAAAATACTATGAACAACTATATGCCAACAAGCTGGACAATGTGGATGAAATAGACAAATTCCTAGAAAAATACAATCTCCCGAAACTGAATCAGGAAGAATAAAAAAACCTGAATAGGCCAATACAACTGATGAAATAGAAGCAGGAATCAAAAAACTCCCACCAAACAAAAGCCCAGGTCCAGATGGCTTCAGAGAGTTTTACCAAACATTCAGAGAAGAACTAACACCTATATTCCTCAAACTACTTCAGAAAATTCAAGAGGAAGGAACACTTTCAAACATTTTTTGAGGCCAGCATTACCCTAATTCCAAAACCAGATAAAGACACTACAAAGAAAGAGAATTATGGGCCAATATTCCTAATGAACATAGGTGCTAAAATACTCAATAAAAATATTAGCAAATCACATCCAGCAATATAGTAATAAGATCACACATCATGATCAAATGGGATTTATTCTGGAGATGCAAGGTTGTTACAATATTTGCAAATTAGTAAAGGTGATACATCACATAAACAAATTGAAAGACAAAAACCACATGATCATATCAGTAGATGCAGAAAAAGCATTTGATAAAATCCAACACCCATTTTTTAAAATATATTTTATTGATTTTTTACAGAGAGGAAGGTAGAGGGATAGAGAGTTAGAAACATCGATGAGAGAGAGAAACATCAATCAGTTGCCTCCTGCACACCGCTACTGGGAATGTGCCTGCAACCAAGGTACATGCCCTTGACTGGAATTGAATCTGGGACCCTTCAGTCCACAGGTTCACTGAGTCAAACTGGTTAGGGCCCAACACCCATTTTTGATAAAAATTCTCAGGAAGGTGGGAGTAGAGGGAGCATATCTCAACATGATAAAGGCCATACATGACAAACCTACAGCCAACATCATAATCAATGGGCAAAAACTAAAACCATTTCTCCTAAGAACAGGAACAAGACAGGAATGCCCACTCTCACCACTCCTGTTCAACATTGTACTGGAAATGCTAGCCATAGCGATCAGACAAGAAAAAGAAATAAAAAGCATCCAAATTGGAAAAGAAGAAGTAAAACTGTCATTATTTGCAGATGACATATTGTACATAGAACACCCCAAGGACTTCATCAAAATAACTATTAGACTTAATAAATTAATTCTGCAATGTAGCAGGATACAAAATTAACACCCAGAAACCTATGGCCTTTTTGTACACCAATAATGAACTCACAGAAAGAGAAATTTTAAAAATCTGATTTACCATTGCACTAAAAAAAAAAATAAGATACATAGGAATAAACTTAACTAAGGAGGTAAAAGACCTGTACTCAGAAAACTGTAGGACATTGAAAAAAAGAGATAGAGAAAGATATAAAGAGATGGAAGAACATGCCATGTTCAAGGATTGGTAGAATCAACATCATTAAAATGTCCATACTACCCAAAGCAATCTATAGATTCAATGCAATCCCCATTAAGATACCAACGGAATATTTCACAGACCTAAAACAAATTCTCTAAAAATTCATATGGAATAAAAGAAGACACCAAATATTCACAGCAATCTTGAGAAGGAAGGACAAAGTTGGAGGGATCACAATACCAGATAGCAAGCTATATTACAAAGCCACTGTTCTCAAAACTGCTTTATACTGGCACAAGAACAGACATATAGACCAATGGAACCAAACAGAGAACCCCAAAATTGACCCAAGCCATTATGTTCAGTTAATATTTGACAATGGAGACAAGATAGTCTTTTCAATAAATGGTGTTAGGAAAATTGGACAGATATATGCAAAAAAATGAAACTAGACCACCAACTTACACCATACATAAAAATGAATTCAAAATGGGTAAAGGACTTAAAGATAAGATGGGAAACCATAAAAATCTTAGAAGAATCCACAGGCAGCAAAGTATTAGACATACGTCATAGCAACAGCTTTACCGATACAGCTCCTAGGGCAATGGAAATGAAGGAGACAATAAACAATTGGACTAAATCAAAATAAAAAGCTTCTGCACAGCAAAAGAAACCATCAACAAGACAACAAGAAAGCCCATTGCATGGGAGAACATATTTGCCAATGTTATTTCTGATAAGGGTTTAATCTCCAACATTTACAGGGAACTCATACAACTTAACAAAAGGAAGATAAAACAATCCAATTCAAAAGATGGGCAAAGGACCTAAATAGACACTTTTAGAAAGAAGACATACAGAAGGCCAAGAGACATATGAAAACGTGCTCAAAGTCACTAATCATCTGAGAGATGCAAATCAAAACAACAATGAGGTACCATTGCACATGTGTCAGAATGGTTATCATCAACAAATTAACAAACGATAAGTGCTGGAGAGGATGTGGAGAAAAAGGAACCCTCCTGCACTGCTGGTGGGAATGCAGACTGGTGCAGCCACTGTGGAAAACAGTATAGAGTTTCCTCAAAAAATTAAAAATGGAACCCCCATTTACCCAGTATTCCAACTTCTAGGAATATATCCCAAGAAATCAGATACACCAATCAGAAAGGATATATGCATCCCTATGTTCATAGCAGCACAATTTACAATAGCTAATATTTGGAAACAATCTAAGTATCTATCAGCAGATGAGTGGATTAGAAAACTGTGGTACATCTACACAATGGAATACTATGTTGCTGTATAAAACAGGAGGAACTTTTACCTTTTTCAACAGCTTGGATGGACCTGGAGAGCATCATGCTAAGCGAAATAAGCCAGTCTGAGAAAGAGAAAATATCACATGATCTCACTCATTTGTGGAATATAATGAACAACATAAACTGACAAAGAAAAATAGAGACAGAGGAAAAAAATATTTTAGGATATAATAGAATCCTGTTGTTTGAAGATTTTTAATATTTCCTACAACTTGTGTGATATTATACTATGTTAGTACAGTTTGAATAATATTATTATATTTAAAATATATTTTCTTGAAATATTAGTGTTCATTGCATGTAACATTATTATATTTAAAATCATTTTTCTTTAAATATTAATGTTTATTGCATGTAAATAAAATAGGTGAATGGATAAAGAAGTGGTGCATATATACAATGATATATCTCTCAGCTATAAAAAATGTATTACTTTCTTATAATGTCAATATATTTTTTAAATTTCCCCCACAGTATGTTTTAAAAGCTTAAAAAATAATGATTGTTGAGCTATATCCACCATTAAAGTAAATATGCATTATAGAAAAAAATGGAAAATATAAGAAACAAGAAGAAAAACAATACTCAATGGAGACTTCTTTCACTCCATTGTATGCTCTTATCTCCTTTGTCAAATATTAATTGACCATAAAGGTGTGGGTTAATTTCTGGGCTCTCTGCCCTGTTCCACTGATCTATATGCCTGTTCTTATACCAGTATTGCAATCCCTCCAACTTCGTTCTTCTTTCTCAAGATTGCTGAGGCTATTCAGGGTCTTTTTTGGTTCCATATAAATTTTTGAAATATTTGTTCTAGATATGTGAAATATTATACCACTGGTATTTTCAGGAATTGCACTGAATCTATAGATTGCTTTGGGTAGTATGGGCATTTTAATGATATTAATTCTTCCAATTCATGAACATGGTATATGCTTCCACTTGTTTGCATCTTCCTCTATTTCTTTCTCCAGTGTCTTATAATTCTCTTAGTACACATCTTTTGTAGCCTTGGTTAAGTTTATTCCCAGGTACAAAATGCGCAAAGTCACTAATAATCAGGGAAACACAAATTTAAACTACAATGAGGTATCACCTCACACCTGTCAGAATAGCTCCTATCAATAAATAAATAAACAAGTGCTGGTGCGGATATGGCGAAAAGGGAACCCTTTTGGTGTACTGTTGGTGAGAATGCAGACTGGTGCAGCCTCTGTGGAAAACAGTAGCTCTACCTCAAAAAATTAAAAGTGGAACTGCCTTTTGACCCAGTGATCTCACTTCCAGGTATACATCCTAAGAATCCTGAAACACCAATCTGAAAGATATATGCACTCCTATGTTCATAGCAGCGTTTGTTTTAATAACCAAGATCTGGAAACAGCCAAAGTACCCATCAGTAAATGAATGGATTAAAAAAGTGGTACATTTTACACAATGGAATAGTGCATGGCTATAAAAAGAAGGATCTCTTCCCCAATGTGATAGCATGGATGGACCTGGAAATTAATATGCTAATCAAAATAAGCCAGTGAGAGAAAGACAAATACCATATGATCTCACTAATATGTGGAATCCAATGAACAAAATAAACCAATGAACAAAATAGAATTTGAGGCATAGATGCATGGAACAGACTGAAAAATGTCAGAGGGGAAGCAAGATGGGGGGATTGGATAAAAGAAGGTGAAGGGATTAAAGAATATATATGCATAGCCCATGGACACAGACAGTAGTGTGGGGAGGTCCAAGGGGGGTTAGCAGGCTGGGTAGAGGTGGGCAGAGGGGGAAAAATGGAAGACACCTGCAATAATGTCAACAAGAAAATTTTTAAAGTAAAAAAAAAGACTCAGTAGAATTATTTTTTCAATTACATACATTATTATATCAGTTTCACATGTACAACATAATGATTAGACATTTATAAAACTTACAAAGTGATCCCCCATAAACCTAGTACCCATCTGACATCACACTTAGTAATTACAGTATTACTGACTATATTTCCTAGGCTATACTTTACATCTCCATGACAGTTGTGTAATATCTGAAAATTATGTTCTCAGATAGTTTGCCTAGTTTTCTAGTTGTTTACAGTGGGAGAGAAAATCTGTTATTCCATCATGGCCATGCTTGACTTTACATGCAGTTTAATATAATAATAATAATTAAATATTGTTCAATTTAGTTCCAATGAAAGAAGTCTGGGGCAAATGTATATCTGCCAGACAATCTTAGATTCTAGAAATTAAAATGTTGAATGGTTCGTGTTAAGAGGTGAAGGAAGATTCATATCTGTTATCTCATTATAAAGAGCATAGGGTTTTTTTATGGAAAGCTTTAAACTAGAAAGCAAAATGTTGATTTTATATCATAGTCACCCCCCACATAGCCCCCTCCCCCAGTGACTGGCCTCCCTCAGCCTCAGGCCAGAGAGTCTTTAATTATAGACAATGTAATTCTGTCCCATGTATTACAGTAGGGACTTTTGTTATGGGAACCTGAAAATAATTTAGCATTAGGGTATGTTTACAAGGTACATGACATTTTATATATGTACTGTATACAAGCACCTCATGTCCATCTTTGAAGCTGTAGAATCTACTCTCTTGCTTACCAAATTGAATTCTTAAAATTCCTGCCAACCTCCAAACTATTTGGACAGAATATTTGTTATATATACACACATATAAGTCTTTATTTTTCCCCAACATCATAGACTTCTTTAAAATAAGAGTTGTGTGAGGAAGAAGAAGAAGGAGGAGGAGGAGGAGGGGGGGAGGAGAGGGAGGGGAGGAGGAGGAGGAGGAGGAGGAGAAGGAGAAGGAGAAGGGGAAGGGGAAGGGGAAGGGGAAGGGGAAGGGGAAGGAGAAGGTAATTATTGCCTCTTATATCTAGTCTAGTCTACTTATTTTAATCTCTGTTTCTCATCAGCCTGGTATCTGACTTGCCTTTGTCACTTCATAGAGGGGAAAGAGATGTAAACTGTGGGCATAGTAGTGATATTGGAGTTGGGATGCAGGGGGATGTTGGGTAGAGACAGACTTAAAGCAGAACTAACCACTGAAAATAGTAGTTCTGTTTGTGCAGATTGTTGCTGTTTTCTGCTGTTGGATGTGGGAGAATAAACTATTCAATTGAATAATGCTTTGCCATTCAACATAATAACTTTTTCCTTATTCATGTTTGACTGGACAGAATTGTCTACTTAAAGTAAATTGAGCAGAAGCAATCCTTGGCATGAATCCATATAAATACTTGCTATCTTAACTCATTCCTGCCCCTCTGCTGCCCCTCTGTGGTCAATTCATTGTGTTTTCACATCTCAGCCCTGCCTCCAGTTCTTTACTTTCCAGCCCCCACCAACCTTAACATATTACCTCAAGCAAATTCCAAGTTGTGTCCAACTGGCATCTCAATTGCTCAACAAAATGCTGTAACAAAACAAAAGGCTGACAAACAACTTACCTGGGCTCCACAACCTAGGCCTATGGAACCTAGGCCTCCCAAACATCCTCACACAACACCTCCAGCCAAGCAAACTGCCTTAACCTGAATACTAGCCTTGCTCTTTGTGGATATGCCTGGGGTGTGCTCCAGTCCTGGTGTAATAAAATACTGTTTGCTTCTTCTCCACTTGAGGCCCCACTGCACCCACTTCTCCTAGGAAACAGGCCCCAACCACTTTCAAACATAAACCACAGTATCTCAGCACTTAGCAAGCACACAAAATAAGTGTTTCTAAGTAATGTGAACATGTATTAGATACCAAACACTTAAGTTTAGATAATCTCATAATAAATAAATAAAATTACTTTAAAATTGTTAAAGCATTTATATTTTATTATCAACTTCATAGCATATAATAATGTTCCATAAGTGGAATCTTTGCTTAAGTAGCTCTATTGGAAGGTAATAGCTGAAGATAATAGATTTTAAGCCCTAGGTTTGAGTGCAGACTGATTAGTGGGTGTGTGACCTCAGTTTATAGGGGTAATAATGGTGCCACCCATATGGTTGTTTTGAAGACTAAGAAAGAGAATGCATGAAGAGACTTACTGTGTACCTGACATACAGTAAGTTTTATAAAGATTAGCTATTAGCAGTAGCTATTATTATTTAAATACTTCTCGCTCTAGAAACAAGGCAAAAACTTTTATAACCTAACAAATCTTTATTTTTCACTGTATACCAAATGCTAGTGAATTTGTATATATTACCTCAATTTGTTATCATTTATAGATCGTTTTTTGTTAATTTTCTCCTCATTAATAGATTTTGTTTTAAATAAAAATAAACCACATTAAAAATGAATTTGCTTAAAAGAAATCTATCACTATCTTTATCCTAGCTAAGCCTATATGAGAAAGCTACGTAATTAGTAACTAAGTCAGCATACTCAAGAGAATATTTAATTTTCAACTGAGTTAAAAAAAAGAATCTGGTATTATAATACTCCACTAAAGTACAACATTTAAGACTATATTATTCTCTTTGGTTATTTTTTCTGATAATAGAAATAATATACCTTTATTGTAAAAAGTTTAGAAAATAGACAGTGATGATTTACAAGTAGTGGTGATCACATGATTAAGAGTTAATTTTCCCTAAAATATTGATGAGTTTCTGAGGGTTTTTTCCCTCTATACCAATGCCATCATCTAGAACTTTCTGAGATGACAGAAATGTTATCTATATGCATTATCTAATACAAGAATCACAAGCCACAATAAAGGTGTTATAAAGCATCTGAAATGTAGCTAAAGCAACTGAGGAAATGTTTTTAATTATTTAGATTTAAATAGTTACATGTAGCTAATGGCTACCATATTGAACAGTATAGCTCCAAACAGAAATGTTTACAATATTGGTAACTAAAATTTATATTGGGCCGAAACCGGTTTGGCTCAGTGGATGGAGCGTCGGCCTGCGGACTGAAGGGTCCCAGGTTCGATTCCGGTCAAGGGCATGTGCCTGGGTTGCGGGCATATCCCCAGTGGGAGATGTGCAGGAGGCAGCTGATCGATGTTTCTCTCTCATCGATGTTTCTAACTCTCTATCTCTCTCCCTTCCTCTCTGTGAAAAATCAATAAAATATTAAAAAAAATAATAAAATAAAATTTATATTGGAAGTATTTCCAATATTATTAAATAAATAGAGGCCCAGTGCACGGATTTGTGCACGGTGGGGTCCCTCAGTCTGGCCTGCAATCCAGGACCCTGAGGGGATCGGGTCAAAACCTGGCAGTCTAACATCCTCCCGTGAGATGTAGCAGTGCCAAAACGGGAGGAGCCCAAGCCAGGGCCATCCCAGCCCTGCTGCGCCTGCCACCGCCACTAGGTAGTACTGCTGCGGAGGCAGGAGAGGCTCTTGCCGTGGCCCAAGCATGAGCCCGGCTTCTGGCTGAGCAGCACTCCCACTGTGGGAACACACTGACCACCAGGAGACAGCTCCTGTGTTAGGCGTCTGCCCCCTGGTGCTCAGTGTACACCATAGCATTCTGGTTGTTCTGTTCACTTGATCATAACAGTTGCTTAGGCTTTTATAAGTACAGATATAAAGTGTGATTTAAATGACTCCTTATTGCATTATATGGAGAAATTATTTGTGTGACTATCCATAATTATGAGGCAACTAGAGGCCTGGTGCATGAAATTCGTGCACAGGTAGGGTCCCTAGGCCTAGTCGGCGATCAGGGCTGATCGGTGGGGCAATCAGTGGGGGGCCCCACTGGCACCGGCCTTGGCTGGCCTGGGGCCTACAGGCTGGAGGCAGCTCCTGCATTGAGCATCTGCCCTCTGGTGGTCATTGTGCATCATAGAGACTGGTCATTCCACCAGTCATTTCGCTGTTCAGTAGATTTGCATATTAAGCTTTTATTATATAGGATTATATTTTTTCTCTTTGGAAATAAATTTTCTCTTGTAAATAAAACAGCAGTCAATCACTTTGTAAATAAATTCTTGTCTGGATTCATGATTATTTCCTTGGGAGAGGTACAGAAAGAGAAACTGCTGAGTGAAAGGATAAGAACTACGTTAGGGCTCTGGAACTGCTTTCCTCAAAAGTTGAACCCACTATACTTCCACCAGCGAAAACTCAAGTGCCTATCTCATGCACCTTTGTAAACATCAAGCATTACTCAATTCTTTAAAAAATTTAAATTGATAAATAGAAATGATATTAAATGGTGTGGGTTTTTATGTCTTTGATTAGTGGTTGTGGTGGGTGTGGAGGTGGAATGCTTAGATTTCTCTTGACGAGATGATGGCCTCAGCTGCATTTGTGTGTTTTCAGACAGTCTATGTGGCATTTCCTTCAGGATCTGATTTAGCGCCCTCTGGAGCAGCCCACACCAAATGACTGAGTGAGGCAGGGGTATAAATCTGGCCATTTGGGCTGATGTGGGCAACTCTGATGGGCAATATTTAAGACCGAGCTCCTGGCATTATTGTCTGAGGCTTTATAATGGCCTCTATCAGAGGTGGACATTTCCATCTGCCCAATCCCACTTCAGCTCCATTGCTTTCACATGTGTGGATCCCTGATAAATACCGTGTACCCCAAACCCATCTCAGAGTCTGTTCCTGGAGAACCCAGTCTGCAGCAGAAGTGATATTGGACTTGTATGTTTATTTGCTCTTTTTTGTCATGTTGTGTTGAGAAGGGCTTTGATGCCACTTATCAGCAAGCAGAAAAGAATGCTGATATTAATACATTTTCAATTGAAATAATTATTATGTCTGAAAGCCACAGAAAAATAATAAAGGGAAAGATTTGACATAAACCTTAAAATGTCTGCATATAAAAACACCTTGGATATATTTTAATGTACAAAGCAGAAAGTTACAATAGACAAAGTTTAATACTTACATATCAAGAGATCTTATATGTCAAACTAGAGGCCTGGTGCACAAAATTCATATACTCAGGGGGGGGGGGCTTCCCTCAGCCCAGCCTGCACCCTCTCAGGAGCCCTTGGGGGTTGTCCAACTGATGGCTGAGGCCCACTCTCTGCCTAAGCCAGCAGTCAGACATCCTTAGCACTGCAGTGGAGGTGGGAGAGGCTTCCGCCACTGCCGCTATGCTTGCCAACCATGAGCTCAGCTTCTGACCACTGGGGACAGCTCCTGCATTGAGCGTCTGCCCCCTGGTGGTCAGTGCATGGCATAGCGACCAGTTGTTTGGTCAATTTGCATATTATCCTTTTATTACATAGGATTAACCCTAATAGAGAAAACATTGTACCATCCTCTCTAGTGTATTTCTTAGGACATAAGAAACATTCTACTACTGTTCCTTCTCTAAACACATTTTGTAAACCCCACCAGGACTCATCTATTCCTCCGAAACTTCAAGAAATTTAAGATACGGATGATCTGGAAACAAAAAAATTCTTTGATTTGTGAAGAAGATCCACAAAAATAAGAATATGGCTCAGAGTTCTTCCAAATCTCCTATTCCAAACATGCAGTGAGAAAAGTGAAGAAAACCTCAAATAACAGTCTTAGACTGAGGCTGACTGAGGCTGACCTCTGCAAAAACTGCACTCTGTTAATTCATCATGGCTGCAGTGGACATTGACACTCTCGTCTCTGCAGAGTGGTCCAACGGTGGTGTTACTGTGACTTGTCTATACCAGTGGCCAGCAAACCATGGCTCGCAAGCCACATGCAGCTCTTTGGCCCCTTGAGTGTGGCTCTTCCACAAAATACCACATGTGGGCATGCACGTACAGTGCGATTGAAACTTCATGGCCCATGCGCAGAAGTCGTTTTTCAGCCTGGGTGAGTCTATTTTGAAGAAGTGGTGTTAGAAGAAGTGGGGGGTGTCGGTCGGTCGGTCGGGCGATGGGCGACGGTAGACATGGCGCAGGCGGGCCGCGGGATACGCAGCGCGGGGGAGGTGTGCGATTCATGCAGGACTTGAGTGAGCCAGTCAGTTAGCAGCCTCATTGTGCAGTGGTTAGTGCTAGTCGCGTCCTCAAAACGCGCGCGGGTGACAAAAGTACCTACTAGAAGCATAAAGTTACCTGTATTTTTCCAACCAGCTGCAAATCCTATAGGTATTTTTGTCATCAATTTAACAACTGTAATTCTTTTGTGTTGGTGGCTTTATTATTATAAAATGAAACATTTTTTAGGTGCCCTGTTTGAGATGGCTACAAAGAAGAAGCAAAGAAAAACGGAAGACGAAAACCGTGAATTTAAATTTGAATTTAAAGTTGAATGTACCTACCTATACAGTTTAAGTTTAAAAAATTTGGCTCTCAAAAGAAATTTCAATCAATGTACTGATGATATTTGGCTCTGTTGACTAATGAGTTTGCCGATGACTGGTCTGTACCCTTCTCCATCAGAATGTGGGTGTGCAGTGAATACAGTGGAAAGCATTCATATGGGGAGGAGAGATGGTATTGAGTTATGATAAATTTCAATGGCTTTTCACATTCCAAACAATGGAAAGAGTGAAATCAGTATACCAAAGGAAAAAAGCTTGAGTTTTTTCTAGATTTGAATAAGATTTGGAGGGTAAAGCAGCATTTTCTGGATAGAGAGAACAGCAGTGGTGAGAAGAAAATGATCGTGTCAGTTACATGGTAAGGGGCAAGACAGCTCCCCAGTATTGTGCATGGAACAGTGTTAGTGGTGCTTATCGTCATCTTGCATAGAGAACACAGCTAATCAGATCACCCTCTTGGGGATCCCAAATTTTCAAAGATGTGGGTGTTTAACTAAAGGACCCATCTTTATAAAAAATTTTCCTTGTTGCTGAGGCAAATAATGACTGGGAGAAAACTGAGGAGAACAAAGTCTTAAAGACAAGACAAAAGGATAAAGTCCTTGGATCTCAGCATCAAATGAAACTAAGTCCAGGACACAGAGTTATTTGCATTAATTATCTATAGTTTTTGAACCTAAGAATATTTGCATTGTCATGCTTCTTTCTGTTGTTTCTGCTTCCCTCTACCGTAGGCAAAGCTGGGAGGAACGCTGTGAGGGCAGGGGCCTGTCTGAGTGGGAAAAAGGTTTGATGAGCTGGAACTGGACCAAGGGCACTGTGCAATGACTCCCTAGAGTTTGTAATGAATGTCAAGATGCTCCTGTCATCTTGTCCCCTTTCTCCCAATATTCCTTCTCAGAGTTGGAGAAGGAATACTAAGCTACATTTTTAAGGAAATAACTATTGCCATTTAAATATCTTGACTTCACCCTCACTCTGTTTCAATTATCTCATAAAAGCACAATGTTAAGACATGAAAAGTCACCTATGAAGTGTTCTAGCCCCAGATAGAACGAACTTCTCTTTATTGAAAGGTTCCCATGGCTCTGAAGTGTCAGCTCATTTAAAAATAAGCTTGCTGGCCTGTGTCCTGGAGCATGTGGTCATCTTCTCTTGGGCCATCTGACACACGCTCCTTCCTCAGTTTAGCATTTTCAGAGAGAATGATTCTGCTTCCTCTGGACAGTCCTGATGGACTTTCTAATGGGATCAAATAGATGCAGTTGCAGCTCTTACTTTCACTGGTCAGAGAGTTCCCCATGTATTGCAACATCCATTTAAATTAATCTATCAAATTTTAAAACCACACTTACATCCTCAAGACAAAATTCTTTCCAAGCTTAGACCTGCAGATTTTATTAGTTTGGTTAGGAGACTGACCTGGCTAGCTAAAAGATGTTCTAATACATGGAACAAGTGGACTGGAGAGCTCAGATCCCAAAGAGATAGTCCCAGCATTCTCTGCTCTATGCAGAATGGCCCCTCTACTGGCCCAACGCAGAATGGCTATGCTCCAGCTGAGCTTTCTCTTGTCCATTCTCTGTCCTGCTGGGGCAGATGCAGTTGAGGTGGCCTTGCGTAACTTTAGGTGAAAGTAGTGCACTCAGGTTGAATGCAGTCTGACCTCAAGATGCAGCAAATTAAGATTTGTTGGAGAGATGGTTATACCTACAAATAAGTTTTCCACATAGAAGTAATTCCCCACTGATCAGACTGATGGGCTTTGTGATAGAACCTAAATAACCTGTGAATACTCTTGTTGGCAACTGCCTGCGTTTTACTGTTGGCTCATTTTGATTCCACTGGCCTCACTTGCAGTCATGCACTTTAAAAAATCTGAATTGCTACTTGCCAAAAGAATATAAACATTTCATATATGTCTAAACAAACATAATCCTGTGACAATTTAATAGGCACTGCAAACCATGGGACAAAAGCTTTTGAAACTCATGTAGGATTTGAAAAATGAGTCTATAACATGGCTGAAGGAAATTTGGAAAATGTAGAATTTATTAAAATACAACAAATTAATATCTGTACTTATAGAAGTCCATAAATATGCATTTTCATTATTATTGTCCTATTTTTCATCTGATTTGTAGTCCCAATTCTTACCCAAACTTCCTGCTTCATATGGTATCAGATGGGTGCAAGATATATGGGGATGATCATTCAGTAAATTGTTTAATGTCTAATCACTGGGATATACATCTGAAACTACTATAATATTGTCAACTTTATTTTTAAAATTTTAAATGATTAAAAAAAAAAGCACACAGTGGTACCTTGTTAATGATCTAGGTTGGTATGGGACCCGGCACTGGCCGTCTAAAGACTAGGCCAGTGGTCGGCAAGCTCATTAGTCAACTGAGCCAAATACCAACAGCACTTCTTCAAAATAGACTTGCCCCAGCCGAAAATCAACTTCTGTGCATGGGCCATAAAGTTTCAATCGCACTATAAGCATGCCCACATGTGGTATTTTGTGGAAGAGCCACACTCAAGGGGCCAAAGAGCCGCATGTAGCTCGAGAGCTGCAGTTTGCCGACCACGGGATTAGGGGAATGATAAAAATAAAATAAAAACCAATTCCAAAAAGGGGTACTTCGAAATTCAAGGTGAAAGGAAGTTGGTTGGCCCTACAATTTGATTGATCTATCTTTTTGCAAAACTTACAAAATTTCTAAGAATGCAATCCTACTCATGCTTTCTCTCCTCAAATGTTGTATTGAGTTAGTATTTCCATAAATAATAATCAGAATAAAAATGCATTTTCCAGATAATTTTCCACAATTGATTCCCTCAGAAATTCAAGCGGAAAAATCTTACTCTGATTTCTGAGTTATCTTTATTTAACAAAAGTATATTAAAGTAACAACTAAGGTTTATATTCCCTTTTTGTTTCTAAGACATTGGAAATAGATTTTTCAGTTCTCCTTACAAACACATTATCAACCATTTACCAAATGCACAGTTGGATATTAGGATGTAGAGATCTGTTTATGTGGGTACATTCTTTCTTTGGGGACTCAGTTCAGCCTGACTCTGAGGACCTTCTCCCCCAGCTTCTCAGCCTGGTCCCTGTTATTCCTCAACACTTTCTGTAGGGTCCACCATTTTTCTTAATGCCTCCTGAATCCAATAAACTATTTCCCCTTGGGTGTCTTTGCTCCTGGTTTTCCCAAACTTGGGAGATTGTGCCACTTCCCTATAGCCTACACAAGCCCTACTGAGCCCACATGAAGGCTCTCTGCTCCTAAAGCCTGCTCTCTTTTCTCTATGATCTTTCCTAATGGCTTGGTGGGTCCTACACAATGAGGTCATGGAGGGTTGGTGATCTCACCTGGTCTGTAAGCTCCTTGAGGCCTAGCCATGTCTTTTACTTCTCTATCTTCCACAATCCCTTTTGCAATGCTAAGCACATAATAGTTGACATTTAAAAATACTTGAATTTGGGTTTTTATGCCACTAGATACATATGGGATCATAGAAGGAATACTATTAAGATGTCACATTTAGAATATTATTTTCAAATCAGGTTCACATACAATATTTCAAGTGGTCCTCATAAGCAGCTTGGGACATTATGTAACACTAGAGGCCCGGTGCATGAAATCTGTGCAAGATGGGGCGGGGGGCGGGGATGTCCCTCAGCCTGGCCTGCACCATCTCCAATCTGGGACCCCTTGGGGGGTGTCCAACTGCCAACATCTCTCTCACAATCCGGGACTGCTGACTCCTAACCACTTGCCTGCCTGCCTGATTGCCCCTAACCACTTCTGCCTGCCAGACTGATTGACCCCTAACCACTCCCCTGCTGGCCTGATTGATGCCTAACTGTTCCCCTGCCGGCCTGATCACCACCAACTGCCCTCCCCTGCCGGCCATCTTGTGGAGGCCATCTTGTGACAACGTGGGGGCAGCTATCTTGTGGCGGCCATCTTGTGATGACATCACACAAGGGCATCATGTGACACCACCTAGGCTTTTATTAAGTAGGATAATCATCTTATACAGAAGACATTGAGAGACAGAAAGGGTGACTCTCTCCCAAGACCCACAGTGCCACAGTGGGAGTCAGGGGAACCTTGCCCCCTGCCATAGGAAATTTCAGGACTCTGTGAAAGAACAGAGCTCTGGTTCCTTTAGGGAGAGGAGGTGCTGGAGTTCTCTCTCTCATCTGTGTTCTTCACCTACTTCCTTGAACACCTGAGATATAACACAAACTCTAGCTGGCTCCTAAAAGATCTAGGAAAAAAGGGTAGGAAATAATCTTACCCAAATTTTAATCTCTCCAAGGTGAATTAAAAGAAATGAAGATTCCTGTAGGAGACCTAGAAATATTTCCTCTATTCTCCCAAAATGCATGGAACATGCTCTAGATTTTTAAAACTGGAAACTTTTTCCAACCAGAAAAATTTACAGTTTTTAACTTAAGATTTTTAAATGTGAAAATTATTTCTTCCAACTTAGGCCAAATGGCCATTATAGGCCCATTCTTTCTGAGTTATTCTCCAGGGTTTCGGGTCCCACGTTTCCTCTGCAGTGCGCCAGACTGAGGGAGTGCTATGGATGCCACCATCATTCAGGGCAGCCATTGCATGGAGCCTCAAGCTGCCAGCAGTCCTGTAGGTGCAATGATGTCAGGGGATGGAAAGTCACACAACCAGCTGGCAAAGGAGCTGTTGCCTGGGAGAGCTTAGGAGCCAGGGGGAACCTAACAGTAGCAGAAGCAGTTGGGCCACACAGGCTTCCTTTGGGGATCAAAGCAGCTTCATAGCACTGTGACTGGGATCGGTGAGGCCTCTACCCCTCAGGTACCTTCTCTCTCACGCCCAGTTAGTTCCACGGTGCAGGAGGATGGGAAGGAGAGAGTCACAAACTGTTCTAAATTGCAGACAGGGCAAGCACATCTGTTTAAGTTGATCCTTCCATAAGAGCATAAAGGCAGGGAACAGAAGGTCAGACGCTAATGAGCACAGTCTCGCAGGAGAGGGAAAGGGGGAAAAAGACAAAGAATATATTTTCTTACATGAGGCCACGACTTGAACAATTTTTGCCACCAGGGCCTCCTTACTGATGTACAACCCAAATAAAACACTGCGTACTGAGCAGTGGCATTTTCCCTTCCTTTGCTTTCATAACCTTATCAGTGGGGCTCTGATCATAATAAAAGTACATATTCATTACGGAACATATGGAAAATACTTTTCAAAACTATAGAAAAGTATTCTCAACACTCAACGATAACTGCTACTTTTACTTTTTCATCCAGTCTTTTCTATTTTGTATAAAGTTGGTATTTTAATTTTGTAACCTGCTCTTTTCACTTAGTGTGCTATGAGATTTCCCCAAATTGATATTTTTAAAACTACCATACATAAGAACAGCATAATAGTTAACTATACTCTCCTATAATTCATTTCTTCTTTTCCCTATTATTGCATTTTTGAGATAACCAGTAGCATTTTAAAACCTGGAACTCTAAGCCAATTTTTCTAAAGGGCTTTTTTCCTCCTCTCTCACTGCTTATTCTCCTCCAAACTTCACCAGAAAATACATGATTTTCATGGGTCTATCTTTCCGTGGGCTCCTTCACTGTTTTAGAGATGACTTGAACTCAGACAAGAAATTTGCTATTGGGCCACATTTTGTAAACAATTAGGATATATTATCTGCCATTTGGTGTGACATTGAAGGAAAATATTTAAAGTTGTTACCGTCCTGAAATGGCCACACCATGCGGTTACCATGCTGTAAAGTGGGAATAACATATCTGCCATACCCAGTTGTGGTAAGGAGTAGCATCAATATCAAAAGCACATGGCACAAATCTGGTGTAAAAATTGGTCACTATCATTCTATTTCTACATTTTCTTTCTCCAGTATGTTTAACATGATTTCTAACAGGTACTGCAGACACTTCAATAGGATGAACTACATTTTATGTGAAATGATCACATTCTCAAAAATGAAAGGGGAAGATCTTGTCTGAAAGAAACTGCTTATGAAACTGTGACTAAGTTTGTTTTACTAGGTGCCTGCTGCTGAGATTTCCAAGCTACGGGGTAAAAAGTTAAAGCAGTCTGGAGACTAGCTCTCTCCCCCCGCACCCCTCCCAGCCCTCTCCATGCTAGCTACCATGCCCCCACTGGCAATATAATTCTTGGTGAGGAAGAAAAAATAAATCTGCAGTTGCCTTGAAAAGCATTCATGCAAAATAAAGGCCAGATTCATAAGTAATCTGACTTCTGCATCGCTTTCTAAAACAGTATCCTGTTACTGGCTAAAGCAAACAGAGCGGTTTCAGCCCGGGAACTGACAGGCGGTGCAGAGGGCAAGTTGGAAAGATTAAATATTTGTGCAAAGCCCGCCCCCTCCCCTTCACAAAGGGCTGCCTTAGCCTGGAATAGAAGGAGATGGGAAGCAGAGGAAGGGGATGCGGGAACTGAGAAGCAGCCTTATCTTTCCAAGGAAGGGTTGGATTTGGAGGAGGAGGAGGGGGAGGCAGCGGGGGCGGGGCAGAGAAACCCTGTGCGGGTGTGAGACTCTGGTCACTGCCCGCCGGCTCCTGCCTTCAGCGCCCAGGCTGCACTTTCGACCCGTGCAGTGGAGACCGGCCACACGGGCTCAGGAGAATTCGGAAACAGGATGGCGAGAGCTTTGAAGCTGCCAGGCTGTGATGGCAGAGAGGCCACAGAGAGGTGCCCATAGTCTCTCGGCAGCACTAACATTAATTTGTAGGGGCTGGAGGAGGGGAGGGCGGCTTGGTGGAAGCCAGCCAAGTGCACTGTGTAAATCCGCAGTCCTAAAGCCTGACAGTAGGAGCAAAAGACAAACCAGAAAAGGTAGATTTTAGGAAACTGTTTAGAAGTTGCCGTTTTCAAGTCTGCTGACGATCTATCAGAGCCAGGTTCTGCCTCTGAGACATTTTAGTGACTGCCAGGAACTTCGAATTAAAAACCGAAAAAAAGAGAGAGAAAAAACTCACACAATAGAGCGTTCTGTGCAGACAGTAAGAAGATTGCTGATAAAATGAGAACCTTTTAGGAATTCGGATATTTCTGTGGACTTCGGAGCTCCTCTGGGCCCGCAGCAGAGACCAGTACAGAGTCCTCCATGAAAAAAATAGAAGCCTTGGGAGGCCCTTTGAACACAGCTCAAGTGACCCACCTTGGAAGAGGAGGAGGCAGAGAGCGCTGGGGGAGGAACAGCCTGGGCCCCATGGGCTGGCTCAGGGACAGCACTAGGCCGGTGGTTCTCACCCCTAGCTGCACAGAAGCACCATTGGTAGACTTTACAATGCTGATGCCCAGGCCTGACTCACCTGTGTTAAGTCGGGCTCCCTGGAGGTGGAGCCCTGACATGGGTATTTTTTTAACTCTCCAATAGATTCTAATGTGCAGCCAGGTCCAGGAGCCCTAAGCAAGAGACTAAAAGGGGCCCCGCTGGAGAAGGCTGACTTTCCATCCAGGAGCGTCAGCACGCAGACCTTCATGCCTGAGCGAGTGGTTTCCAGCCCTCATGGCATGGGACTCACCTGAGTGAGGGCTTTAGAAAATACTTGTTCCTGGTCTCACACCCCCCCCCCTCCCCATGGGCCCTTATTTATTTCATCTGCAGTGGCCTCAGCTTTTATCTAAAACCACCCTGAGCCTCTGCTGGGCAGCCAGGACAGAGAGGAGACAGAGAGGAGAGAGGAGAGAGCTGGTGCTGCCCCACTTGGCGGGGTGAGCTGAGTGCAGGCGCTTCTAGGCTAATCACTCCCAGCTGCATGAAACTGAATGCTTAAAGTTTAATAATCCAAAATATAAAGTGCCTTCAGCACCATGTATCAGGAAAAGGACCAGCTGGGAATGAGAAATCTGGATTTTGGTCCTAGTCTTACTGAGGCTTCCACCTCCCAGGGCCTGCCTCCTGCATGTGGGTTAAAGGTACAGCCCACCTCAGTTAAAACCCCATCTCTGCCACATGGTGAGTAACTTGGGCCCTCTTGGGCCTTGTTTGACTTTCAATTAGTAAATAGTGTTACCTCACGAGTATGATGAGCACTGAAGTGCCTAACAGGGGTGGGCAAACTTTTTGACTTGGGGGCCACAATGGGTTCTTAAACTGGACCGAAGGGCCAGAACAAAAGCATGGATGGAGTGTTTGTGTGAACTAATACATGTTAACACTGCTGCTGGTGAAGGAGCGGAGGGGAGAGCAAGAGAACCCTCCGCTCTTTCGGCTCCGCGGGCCGGATAGAACAGCTGAACGGGCCGGATACGGCCCGAGGGCTGTAGTTTGCCCACGGCTGGCTAGCATAAACTCCAGCACAGACAAGTGCTCAGTAAGTTTTTGCTATTATTACAACTGAGCCCAGAAAACTCCCAGGGCCATGTGCAGATGAAGCCTTGAGTGAACTGTGCGGCACTTGGTGGTGCTACTCTCACTGACCTGGCTCTAATTAGGCTGAAGCCAGGGCACAAGTTGGGCTGATTCCAGAGTTCCTGGGAATAGAACTTAAAGTCTCTTACTCTTACTCTTCAATACTTTCAGAAGGTCCTTTTGAGGCCAAATTTTGAGAAAGTTCTGGAACAGCCCCATGCTGGTCAAATAGATGACCACCATCAAGTTGGCTAAGCAGTCATGAAATGTTTTATAATTACTTTTTCATGTGAGGCTGACTGAAAACCAGCTCTTGGGACTGAGCAAAACCTGAATACGAAGACAGCAAGTGATTGGACCAAAATGGTCAAATTAGAAAGAAAAAAAAAACCAGGTGAGCACTTCCTCATTCTGGATATTTCAAATGCTCCCATGGTAAGTTCTAGACTTGTTTGGGAGAATCTGAAATGCTTAGTTGGCATAGCTCAGAAACTGCAGAAATTTTCAAAAACTTTCACTTTTGTGTTTTTCCTATGCGAGCTGCCAAATGCACCCTGACAAAGCAACTGAGTTTGGGAATTCCTGGACATCAGTGAATAGGAAGTTTGGGGCATGGAGCTCCCTGAAGTTTTGCTATCTCTAATGGGCAGAGCAGTATGGATTGTGCCCATAAAGTTAGGCATCTACATAATAGCCTGCTGCCTGTTTGAACAAAGAAAAGGAAATAAATCCTCCTCGCCCCAACCCCTGCAAAGAAAGAAATTCTTAAAACTATCCTGCCGCACTGAACATAAAGTTTGGAGCCTGGAAAATGGTTTGCCATTGAGCCACCAGTGTTCTATATGCAGCAAATTAATGAAGCATTGTAGAGAATAATAATAATAATACTCAGTAAATGTTCATATAGGTTGGAAACATTGCTAAGGACTTCTCATACATAACTAAATTCCCTTAGCAGTCCTATGAAATTAATATTATTCCTATTTTACAAATGATAAAAGTATAGCTGAGTCTAATGAATTTGCCCAATGTCATACAAGGTTAGTTAATTAGCCAAAGTACTTCAAGTCTATGTTTTTCTAGACTGCTCTTAACCATTATACTATGCTACTGGAATACATACCCCCAAACACATTTTACCCAGAATTTTAGTCTCCTATTCCCATAAAAATGCTGATTCCAAAATGGGAAGAAGGCAGAATCATATTTTTCTCTCTCCCTCTCTCTGGGATCCTTCCCAACTTGTATCAGGGAATAAGTTACCAAAGGGCAGGCAGCAAGAAGAAAGGCGGGACTAATGGAGAAATCTAAATGGATCAGGAAACAATTGTACAAAACATCTTCAATTAAATTTACAGATTTTTTAGAAAGTTCATAAATTTACAATCTCTATTAATTTATAAAATAATAAATTTGTTAGAAAATTTTCTTGCTGAATGAAGGACATCAATTTTTCAACTGTATTCCTGGCTTTCCCACTTTTTGACTTTGAAACTTTAAAACCCAAAGTTATCGGATATATGCCTCATGTATCCAGTAGGTTTCTTATTAACTTCTATCTTACTGACCAGCCATGTAATATTTTAAACTTCTGGAAAAGCCTAAAACTGAGATTTGAAAAGGTAAAAGGGAGGAGGAGGAGGAAAGAGACAGTAGTTCTGACAGTCACTGTATAAGACCAAAAAGAGATATTATAAATAAGGGCCAGGAGCAAGGCTGTCTAAAGTGGGACCAGAGTGCCTAAAAGCACCATAAAGCTCCATAAAGAAGGAACCAATTGCATTTATGTGCTTTGCAGAAAAAGCCCAAACTTAGGATCTCCTGCTTACCGAGACTCGGACACACACACACACACACACACACACACACACACACACATACACCAGTGTTAAAAGCTGATTAGAATGTGAGTTACATCCTGCATTTGACCATCTCATCTACATTTTCCCATGAGTTAATAATTTGACCCCTCTTCAAGGTCTTGCTGTGTGTACTGAAACTGTCTGTTAACTCTCCTATGGACTGCTGGGCTTGGTATTTAATCTCCAGCAGGAATTTCAGAAGGTCAAATTCCCATCTGTGAAGAATGCAGTGCAGGTAATGAAACAAGGCAGGCTAGTTCACCCCCGAGGAGACAGAAATCTTTAAGTGTGGTTGACAAAAGGCCTTTAGACTATAGACATTTGGGGCCTAAAGTGGAGTGAAGAGGGAAGAAAATTAGCTCAGGAAGAGACATTCTTAAAGCAGTAGGAAGAAGAAAAACATGATATATAGAGTTGCCAGCTACTGAGACATTTGGTTTCTATTAACTGTACAAGCAATGGTTTGGGTTGTTATTATTGATGCTGTATGTGCATGTGCATTATTTAATGGGCACCCAAAGCACAGTCAGTAATAAAAATGTATAAAGTGATGCCCTGGCTGGTTTGGCTCAGTGGATAGAGCATCGGCCTGCAGACTGAAGAGTCCTGGGTTCGATTCCGGTCAGGGGCATGTACCTTGGTTGCGGGCACATTCCCGGTGGGAGGTGTTCAGGAGGCAGCTGATCGATGTTTCTCTCTCATCGATGTTTCTAACTCTCTACCCCTCTCCCTTCTTCTCTGTAAAAAATCAATAAAATATATTTTTAAAAAATGTATAAAGGGAGTATGTGAAGGAATTAGAGCTATAACTTATCGGTGTGTGGAAAAAATAAATCCACATATTTGGAGGTCCCAGGCTCTCTGAAGCCTGTGGTTTCTCATGCCCACAGGGAGAACCCCGTATAGTGTCAGCTTTCTCATTTCAAAGTCAAAAGCATACTAAAGCCACCATGAGGCTCATAGTTAAATGGTTTCTCTCTGATTTACACATCAATATTTCTCAGACTGTTGATTTAGTCCAATCATCCCTGATAGCACCTTGCAAAGGAAGCCTTCTCCATACTCTCCCCTGTGATGCTGTCAGGGCTGGCCATGGAAGACTGGCTGAGACAACACAATCCATGCTAAATCTGAGTGCATAGGACATTTCTTTCTACTTTCTCAAATTTCAGTTTTGAAACCTTAAGCCCAATACTGTAATGGAAATAGTTTTCTTCTACAGGTTAATAATAGGTTATGTAGTTTATTGACCATGAATATACTCAGGCCTCTCCTCACGGAAAGGCAACTGGGGAATCAAGGTATCTATCAATTAGCACAATCTGTGTCAGCATTTCTGTAGTTGGAGGTCAGAGTGCCTAACCTACATGAACTTCTGAGAGTCCCAAGGCAGTGGGAAATTGCTGCAGGAACCAACAAAGCACCCTTTTAAAGTTTATAAAATAGTAACACTAATAGGTAACTTTTACTGAGAACTTACTGTGTCGGGCATTTTTCATACATTATTATAATTCTTAGACAACTTGCCCCATGAATAAAATTGAGTCTGTAGAAATGGGGGGTGGAGGGGGCTCTCAATGTCTCACAGACAGTAAGAGGCAAAACTAAAACTTGAATGCATGGATCCATTTGAGTTTGAAGCCTATGTCCATCCTGTGTGCTATGCTGCCTCTTTAGACAAGGTTATTCCACACCTGGGCCAGGTATGAGATAAGATGCCCATTTTTTATTCTGATCTTTGAGTCCTCCCATAGTCTTTCTTTCTCCATCTCAAAGAATTGATGTGATGTTAAGAGGGACCATCCCTGAAATTATCCTGACAGATGCTTAGCAGATATGGGGCCTACATGACTCATCCTTGGTGAGGTGCTTGCTTGATTTTAGCACCAGAATGTAAGAACGGTTTGGAAAATGAATTACCATAATGTTTCTCAGGGAAGCAGTCAGGACCTAAAACTTTGAAAACTGCCGTTTTACTGGTATGCTTTCCAAATATGAAGAGTGATGCCAGGAGCGGAGGAAATTCCCAGGAATAGCTTCCAACATTCCTGAGTTAGCTGCCATGTGAATGATCTGCTGCTTTACTCTGAGGTTGACTCTGAAGAAGCTCTCCATCACCTTCTGCCTGCTACAGAAGACATCACCCACATTTGGGTCTCCCACCAACTCTATTTTTGCAAAGCCCGTTGGTTCTCACTTATTCTGAACCAATTTTACCTAGTTCCATGACCACCACTTGAGAGAAATTTAATTTTACACTCAATGTATACACATGTATTTGAATTAGACTTTAAGGACACCCTGCATTTTAAATTATTCCCAAGCCAAACAGAACACTCCAAGAGGCTCCTGAGAATTGAGCATGTACACAACTCCTACTGAAGGCCATTGGGTCTCCTCTTAGGGCAAGAGTGATAAGCACATATTTGTTCCTCAGTAGGATTGTGTCTTTTGTGCCATACCATTCACAACACATGGCTTTGAATAAGTTCTCAACATGGCTTGTTGATTTTTGAGTTGGTGTAAGGGTTGGTGAAAAAGAAAGAAGGGGGAGTTCAGCAGTAAAGAAGAGGAGCAAAGTCCTAGCCAGTTTGGCTCCATGGATGGAGGGTAGGCCTGCAGACTGAAGGGTCCTGGGTTTGATTCCAGTCAAGGGCTTGTACTTTGGTTGCAGGTTCCTCCCCTGGCCGGGGCTTTTGCAGGAGATAACCAATCAATGTGTGTGTTTCTCTCCCACATTGATACTTCTTTCTGTCTTTCCCTCTCTCTTCCACTCTCTCTAAAATCAATGGAAAAATATCCTCAGGTGAGGATTTAAAATAACAAAAAAGAATTAGAACTCTGCCCCTTCATGGGAGACCCAGAGGTTTAGACTCATAATTCCACCTAAAGCCCTTTCAGAAACAGACTTTTGTGTAATTAAGATTGAAAATTGGCTGGCAGATAAAGGCAG
Source organism: Myotis nattereri (assembly GCF_964212035.1). NCBI lineage: Eukaryota > Metazoa > Chordata > Mammalia > Chiroptera > Vespertilionidae > Myotis > Myotis nattereri. The sequence continues at coordinate 97,905,341 of NC_138075.1, forward strand.
GCAGAGATGGAGCCTGGGAAACCTGGGGAAGTTTGTTGGGCCACATGATGCTGACAAATTGGCCTTAGAATGCAGCTAGGCCCTCCATCACACAGCCAAGTCTGTGGAAATAGACACAAACTGTGGATTGCTTAAAGCTTCAAAGAGATTGCTGAAAGTCAAAGGACAGTTTCTGACAGTGGTTGGCACCTAAGTACCTCCTGGGAAATCCATAATTAGCAAACAAAACAGTCAGCCTTAGTCATCAGAATAGCAGAATCCAAAGGGAGCTCCCAGGAGGCACTAAATTCTGCTGAGATGAATGACACTTTTCTTTTTCTTTTCTTTCTTCATCTTTCTTCTTTATTGATTTGTTATTTTAGTCTCTTTGTTTCATAGATCTAATTTTTCCCTATCCTTTTCTTACTCTATTTTTTCTTCTTTCTCCTGCTTTCTCTTCATTTTTTCCTTTTATTATTTTTGTCTATATACTTTCTCCTCTATTTTCCTTGTCATAATTATTTTCTTCCTCACTTCCTTTATACCATTTTCCTCCCTCTATTATTTAATCTTATTTTCTTTCATCTCTGCCCTTATATATTCCTTTTCTTCCCCTTTTTTTCCCTCTTATTCTTTGTTTCTTCCTAATTATCTCTTATTTTGTGTTGTTGTAGAGGTCTTGTGCATGTTTTTTTGTTGTTTTTTATTTTGTTTGTTGTGTTTTGTTTTGTTCTGTTAACACCCTCCCAACAACTCACATGACATGGTTGGGGGTGAGCCTCACAGTCAGCCAGCCTAAGAGGAAATTCCCCCATGAATGGAGCAACAACATTCAAGATCCAATTACAACAGGAGAGCCCAAATAACTCACATAAGGAACATTCCTAGAGCACCCAGCTCAGGAGATCCAAAAGACTGCACCACTGGGACCCACAAAATACTTACAACATAAGATCACTACATATACACTGGTTGGCATAGCAATTTTCTCTAATATACAGAAAGAAATACAAAGAGACAGAAAAAATGGGGACACAAGAAAACAACCTTCAAATGAAAGGAAAGGAGGAAACTCCAGAAAGAAATGGAGGCAAGCAATGTATCAGATATAGAGTTCAAGCAATGACTATAAGGATGATCAGTGAGAATTTCAATAAACTTGGTGGGAACTACAACAGCATGAAACAAGAAATATAAACCATAAGTAAGAATCCATTGGAAATTAAGAATAACATATCTGACATCAAGAATACACTGGAAGGAATCAAAAGTAGATTAAATTAAGCAGAAGATCAAATCAGAGTGACTTTGAAGAAAATGTAGAAAAAAACACCCAATTAGAGCAGCAAAAAGAAAAAAGAATTAAAAAGCATGAAGATCATTTAAGAGAACCTTGGGACAATGGGACAACATGAAATGTAACAACATCCACATCATAGGAGTACAAGAAGAAGAAAGTGAGCAAGGAATAAATAACTTGTTTAAAGAAATAATGACAGAAAACACTTCTAACCTGGTGAAGGAAAAGTAACACAAGTTCAAGAAGCACAGAGAGTTCTAATCAAGATGAACCCAAAAATACCCACTCCTGACACATCATAATCAAAATGAAAAACATTAAAGACAAAGAAAGAATCTTCAAAGCAGCAAGAGAGAAACAGAAAGTTACCCACAAGGGAGCACCATTAGAATCTCGGGTGATTTCCTAACAAAAACACTTAAGGCAAGATTGAAATCATATCAAGCATAATCTCAGATCACAATGGCATAAAACTAGAAATAAATTAAAATGAAAACATTCAAACACATGGAGGTTAAATTGCATGTTATTAAACAATGAATGGGTTACCAATGAAATCAAGGAAGAAATAAAAAACTTCTTGGAAACAAATGAAAATGAACACACAACAACTATGGGACACAGAAAAATCAGTCCTGAGAGGGAAGTTCATAGCATTATAGACCTACCTCAAGAAACATGAAAAAACTCTAATAAACTATGTAACACTACAACTAAAAGAATTAGAAAGATAACAACAATAAAGGCCCAGAGTAAGTAGAAGGAAGGAAATAATAAAAATCAAAGGGGAAATAAATGACATAGAGGCTAAAAAATAAAAACACACACAAAAAAACCAAAAGATCAATGAATCCAAGAACTGTTTCTTTGAAAAGATAAACAGAATGGATGAACCTTTAGCCAGATTCATCAAGAAACAAAGAGGGCCCAAATAAATTTAATCAGGAAAGCAAGAGGTGAAATAACAACTGACCCCACAAATCCTATATAATAAAATCCTAATATGCTAAGTGTCTGGTTGTCCGGTCATCCGTTCAACCAATCAAAGTGTAATATCCTAATGATATGCTAAGGCTGCTCTATTGCTCGCTATGATGTGCACTGACCACCAGGGGGTAGACAGTTGACCAGTCAATCAGTTGCTATGATGTGCACTGACCACCAGGGGGCAGATGCTCTGACCAGTAGGTTAGCTTGCCACTGGGGTCTGGCCCATCAGGACTGAGTGAGACGGTCCAGACGTGCCCTGGAGCCCTCCTGTGGTCCCTCCCCAGTTGGCCAACCTCCTGTGTCCCTACCTGGCCAGATCATGCACCAGCAGGGCCCCTCAGCTTGACCTCTATCCTCTCACAATCCGGGACTCCTCGAGGGATGTCTGAGAGCTGGTTTTGGCCCAATCCCATTCAATGCAAGAGCTGCCCCCTGATGATCAGTGTGCTCCCACAGGGGGTGCACAGCTCAGCCAGAAGCCGACTCATGGCTGTTGAGCACAATGGTGGTGGCAGGAGCCTCTCCAGCCTCTGTGGCAGCACTAAGGATGTTCGACTGCCAGCTTAGGCCCTCTCCCTGGCAGTTGAACATCCCCCCGAGGGCTCCCGGACTGCGAGAGGGCACAGGCTGGGCTGAGGGACACCCCCCTTGAATGCATGAATTTCATGCACCAGGCCTCTAGTATAATAGGAAAATAATATGAACAACTATATGCCAATACGTTGGACAACCTGATCAAAATGGACAAGTTCCTAGGAAAACACAATCTCCCAAAACTGAATTAGGAAGAACCAGAAAACCTGAATAGGTCAATAATAATAATAAGACCTGAAATTGAAGTAGTAATCAAAAACTCCCAGGAGAGAAAGAAAAAAGAAAGAAAGAAAGAAAGAAAGAAAGAAAGAAAGAAAGAAAGAAAGAAAGAAAGAAAGAGGAAAGGAAGAAAGGAAGGAAGAAAGGAAGAAAGGAAGAAAGGAAGAAAGGAAGAAAGGAAACAAAAAGCCCTGGTCCAGATGGCTTTGCATGGCAGTTTTGTCAAACATTCAAAGAAGAATTAACACCTATCTTCCTCAAACTATTCCAAAAAATTCCAGAGGAACGAACACCTACAAACTCATTTTACAAGACCAACATTATCCTAATCCAAAACCAGATAAAGACACTAAAAAGAAAGAGAATTACAGGCCAATATCTTTGATGAACATAGATGCTAAAATCCTCAACAAAATACTGGTAAATTGGATCCAGCAATATATTAAAAAGATCATACACCATGACCAAGTGGAAATTATTCCAGGCATGCAAGGCTGGTACAATATTCATAGATCAATAAGTGTGATACATAACATAAACAAATTTAAAAAGAAAAATCACATGATCATATCAATAGATGCAGAAAAAGTATTCAACAAAATCCAAGACCCATTTTTAATAAAAACTCTCAGCAAAGTGGGAATATAGGGATCATACCTAAACATAATAAAGGCCGTATATGACAAACCTACACACTGAGAAAAACTAAAAGCATTCTCCCTAAGAACAAGAACAAAACAGGGATGTTTGCTTTTACCACTCTTGTTCAACCATAGTACTGGGGTGCTAGTCACAGAAATCAGACAAGAAGAAAAAAATAAGACTTCCAAATTGGAAAGGAGGAAATACAACTGTCAATATTCACAGATGACATCATATTGTACATAGAAAACCCTATGACCAGCCAGCCGTGGCTCAGTGATTGAGTGTCAGCCTATGAACCAAGAGGTCACAGTTTGATTCCTGGTCAAGGCACATGCCCCAATTGCAGGCTCAATCCCCAGTAGGAGGTGTGCAGGAGGCAGCCAGTCAATGATTCTCTCTCTCATTGATGTTTCTATCTCTTGCTCCCTCTCCCTTCCTCTCTGAAATCAGTAAAAATATATTTAAAAAAACAAACAAAACTAAAGATTCCACCAAAAAACTACTAGATTTAATACATGAATTCAGCAATATAGTGGGATACAAAATTAACACTCAAAAATAGATGGCATTTTTATACACCAGCAATGATATCTCAGAAAAAGAAACCAAAAAAAAAAAAATTCCATTTACCTTTGCAGAAAAGAAATTAAGATACTTAGGAATAAAGTAAACCAAGGAGGTAAAAGACCTATACTCAGAAATCTACAGGATGTTGAAAAAAAAAGACATTTAAAAAAGACATAAACAAGTGGAAGAATATACCATGTTAATGATTAAAATTAACATCATTAAAATGTCCGTACTACCCAAAGCAATCTATAGATTCAATGCAATCCCTAGTTCACAGAGCTAGAACAAATACTCTAAAAATTCATATGGAACCAAAAAAGATTCAGAATAGCCTCAGCAATCTTGAGAAAGAAGAACAAAGTTGGTGGGATCACAATACCAGATATCAAATTATACTACCAAGCCACTGTAATCAAAACAGCCTGGTACTGGCACAAGAACAGGCATGCAGATCAATGGAACATAACAGAGGATCCAAAAACCAACCCAAACCATTACACTCAATTCATATTTGACAAAGGAGGCAAGAGCATACAATGGAGTAAAGACAGTTTCTTCAATAAGGGTGTTGGAAAAACTGGACAGATACTAGTATATGCCCCCAAAATGAAACTAGACCACCAACTTATACATACACAAAAATAAACTCAAAATGGATAAAATACTTAAATATGAGTGGTGAAACTATAAAAACTCTAGAAGAAAACATAAACAGCAAAATATCAGACATCTCACAGTGCAGAATTTTCAGATACATCACTTAGGGCAAGAGAAACAAACAAAAAAATAAACAAATGGAACTATATCAAACTAAAAAGCTTCTGCACAGTAAAAGAAACCTGCATGAAAATGAAAAAAGAACCCACTTTATAGGAGAACATATTTGCCAATGATATATCTGATAAGGGGTTAATTTCCAAAATATATAAAGTACTCATACAACTCAACACAAGAAAGACAAACAACCCACTTAAAAAATGGTCAGAGGACCTGAATAGTCACTTCTCCAAAGAGGACATACAAATGGCCAAGATACATCTGAAAAATGCTCAGCGTCACTAATCATCAGAGAGATGCAAATTAAAACAACAATGAGGTACCACCTCACACCTGTCAGAATGGCTACTATCAATAAATCAACAAACAACAAGTGCTGGCGAGGATGTGGAGAAAAAGGAACCCTAGTACATTGCTGGTGGGAATGCAGACTGGTACAACCACTATGGAAAACAGTGTGGAGTTTTCTCAAAAAATTAAAAATGGAACTGTCATCTGACCCAGTGATCCCACTTCTAGGAATACATACTAAGAAGCTTGAAACACCAATTAGAAAGAATATATGCACCCCTATATTCATAGCAGCGTTATTTACAATAACTGAGATCTGGAAACTGCACAAGTGCCCATCAGTAGATGAATGGATGAAAAAACTATGATACATTTGCACAATGGTATACTATGCAGCTGTTAGAAAGAAGGATCTCTTACCCTTTGAGACAGTATGAAGGGACCTGGAGAGTATTATGCTTAATGAAATAAGTCAGACAGAGAATGACAAATATCACATGATCTCACCTAAATGTGAAATCTAATGAACCCAATAAACCGATGAACAAATTAGATCCAGAGACATTGAAGCATGCAACAGACTGAGGTATTTCAGAGAGAGGTGGGGGCAGTGGGGTGGGAAGGGATTAACCAGAGAACTTATATGCATAACCCATGTACACAGACAGTGTGGTGAAGGCCTGGGGAGGGTATGGGAGCAGGGTGGAGGGGGTCAATAGGGTCAGAAAGGGGGACATCTGTAATACTTTCAACAATAAATATAAAGTTTTGGAAAGAATTAGAGCTCTGGTCTGTGTGGCTCAATTGGCTGGAGTGTCATCCTATGTACCAAAGGGTGGCAGGTTCAATTCCCTGCCGGGGCACATGTCTAGGTTGTGGTTTGGGTCCCCAGTCTAGGCATGTGTGGGAGACAACTGATCGATGTTTCTTTCTCACATCAATGCTTCTCTCTCTCTCTCTCTCTCTCTCTCTCTCTCTCTCTCTCTCTCTCTCTCTCTCCTATCCCCTCTCTCTCAAACTCAATTTTAAAATATCCTTGGGAGAGAATTTTTTAAAAAAAGAATCAGATAATTTCCATAATCAGTGTTGTTTACTATTTACTACCAAGGAAAAATACATTTTCAATGAAGAACCCTTTATGATTAAACAGGAAAATGATAATGAAAATAAGCATTCCAGATTTTCTTTATCTTTCTTCTTTTATTCATTTTTAAAATATATTTTTATTGATTTCCAGAGAGGAAGAAAGAGGGAGAGAGAGATAGAAACATCAATGATGAGAGAGAATCATTGATTAGCTGCCTCCTGCAAGCCCCCCACTGGGGATTGAGCCCACAACCTGGGCATGTGCCCTTGACCAGAATCAAACTTGAGACCTTTCAGTTCGCAGGCTGACGCTCTATCCACTGAGCCAAACCAGCTAGGGCTCTTTTATTCTCCCTCCCCCCCCCCCCCCCGTGGAAGTAGATACCTCTACCAGACACAATTTACACTCACATTTTTGTCTCTAGATGCAATTATCAGCAAACAGCTATTGGAAGAATTGTTAAAAACCTCTTTAAAGTCACTGTCTTTCAAATAACCTACTTTTATTTATTCCTTCCATTGGCTGGCTTAGAAATGTGTATGTGTATCTATGTCTCCTTGTATCTTTCCACTTTAAACTTCTTTCTCACTCTCTCTTCTACCTTTTCTACCATCTGGATTTTGGCAATTAGCAGTTATACAGATATTAATTTTCTGAATATTTGCATAAAATAATCCTAAAAAACAGGGATAAAGTACTCCATCTTTTTTCCATAGTAATAGAATGAACACTCAACTTAAGAATCAGAGACTTGGATTCAACTTCTGGATTTATTCATTTGCTAGCTGTGTGATGAAAATGTATTTAAACTCTATAGTTGACTTACCTGTGAAGTATGATAATACCTGCCTCACAGTGTTATTCTTAATATTCAATGAACAGATGTATATAAAGTATTTGGCACTTAGTACCGGACACACAACATATAGTTTATTCCTTTCTGGGAAAACCAAAGAAGTTGATCTTAACACATGGTGGAGACACATCATTACTACATGGGTGCCTGAAAGACCAAATAGGGGTCTGACTTAACATGGTAGAAGTAGATGCTTCTACCAGAGCTGTCATGTTGGAAAGAGAATTGAATATCTTAGGTATAACTATTAGTCAGAAAGCTAAATAACCTGATCTGTTTTTCCTGGTGCATGTAAGATCTGGAGTTCTCATTTGCTTCCAAATGATGAAAGAAGACTCACAAAAACAATTGAGATTGAAGTCTTGCCAGTCAGGTGGTTAGATATAGAAAATTATTTTATTTTAATGTAATAAAGAAATGTGACATATCTTACATTATGGGATGCAGAGCAATTATCCCCAAATTCTATTTTTATCCCAGTTATATAGAGCTGCCTTTTTGTTCTTAACAATGCCTTCCTGCCCTTCTAACAAGACTCTTGAGAATGAGGGTGAGTGGCTGCTCCTTTTTAGTTGCCCAGACAAACCTATTCCCTGACCCGACCGAGTAGAAAACTTCTAAGAGTGGTTCAGCATGTGAACAAAAGTGACTGAAATTCACTTTGGAGAGGAAGGTGAAATGTTAAAGATGCATATATAATGGAAAGAAAAACTTTACCTCCTCCTTTTTAAAAATTAATTGAAGGAGGAACCAAGATGATGCCGTAGGTAAACACCTGGACTCACTACCTCCAACAACCACATCAAAATTACAACTAAAATACAGAGCAATAATCATCCAGAACCACCCAAAAGCTGACTGAATGGAAGTCCCACAACTAGAGAAGTAAAGAAGAAAGCACATTGAGAGTGGTAGGAGAGATGGAGGTGCAGAACAGACTGGACCGGCACCCACATATACTGTTTTTTTAATCGGAAGGGAGATCGTCTCTGTGGAGGCCCCTTGTGATGAGCAAGGGGTCCCAACCGCACACCAGAACCCCAGCCCAGGCTCCCAGAGCTTGGAAAAAAAGTCCCTATATACAGGCTGTAAAAACCAGTGGGGTTTGGGGCTCAGTGACATGGAGGCTGTTGGAGACCCAGCTGTTCCTCTTAAAGGGCCAGCACATAAACTATACTTACAAGGTCCCACTTCCTCTGAGCTCCAGCACCAGGACAAGGCTCTGGAGGACACAAACACAAATGATGAGGAACTAGATTGTCTGGCATTGGGGCAAGAACTCAGGGGTGGCTTTCTCCCAGACAGAGGTGCTTGCCCAAGTCATTATTCCTATCCTGGGACCTTCCCAGTTGCAGGAATGACTGACAGCCATTTCTGTTTGCTTCACCCTGGTGATTCCCTGAGACCCTGCCCCATCCAATTTGTAGCCCCACCCAACCTGTGTGTAGCTTTTGCATATGAATAGCCTGAACTCAGGTTTCAGACTTTGCTAAAATCTCTCAAACAAGCTGAAGCTGGATCAGAGTGCCCCAAACCTATAAATAAAAGGCCCAAGACCCAGCACTAGCACCAGCCTTCTTTGCTTCACAGCTGGGCCTCTTCTGGACACTTCCAAACCTGATACAAATAGAAGGAATCTTCAGATCTCTTTGTAGCTCCTACCAAGTGGTCCCAGGCAGTGGTTGACTTTGCATCACCCTGGAGACCCAAGAGCCAGTGCACCCAGTGATCAGTGTCAGACCATACCAGATTACAACTCTATACATCCAAAAGTGACACACTCAAGGGGCAGACTCAGTGAGCACAAAAGCCCCACTGAAGCAAGTCCTTCTACATAGGGGTGTCTCCTGCACAGAAGCTCTCCCACTGTAGTTGCAGCTCATCTTCACAGCCAATTGGCCTAGAGGTCAATTCCTCCTGGGGACACCAAAGGCAATCAAGTCTCAACTACAACAAGACTGTGCACACAGCCCACAAAAGGGTGCACCTAGAGTGCCCAGCTCAGGTGACTGGGGAGGGTAAGTTACTGGGGCCCTGAGGACACCTACTACACAAGGCCACTCTACCAACTCAAGGAGACATAGCAGCTCTACCCAGTACATAGAAACAAACACAGTTAAGTAGCCAAAATGTGGAGACAAAGAAATATGTCACAAATGAAAGAAATGGAAGCAAACAAACTACTGGATATAGAGTTCAAAACCACAGTAATATGGTTATTCAAGAATCTTCATAAGACCGCCAAGGGGCTTAGTGACACTTTCAAGGATCTTAGTGAGAATGTCAAACACATGGAAAAGGACCAGGCAGAAATTAATCATGCACTGACTGAAATAAAGAATAATATACAGGGATTCAACAGTAGAGTAGAGAATTCTGAGAATCAAATCAATGATTTGAAATATGAGGAAGAAAAGACACCCTATCAGAAGAGCAAAAAGAAAAAGGAATCCAAAAATATGATGATAGTGTAAGGAGCCTCTAGGACAACTTTAAGTGTACCAATATTTGCATTATGGGGGTGCCAGAAGAAGAGAGAGAGCAAGATATTGAAAACGTATTTGAAGAAAAAATGACAGGAAACTTCCCCTACCTGGTGAAAGAAATAGACTTACAAGTCTGGGAAACACAGAGAGTCCCCAAAAAAAGAGGAACACAAAGAGGACCACACCAAGACACATCATAATTAAAATGCCAAGGGTTAAAGACAAAGAGAGAATCTTAAAAGCAGCAAGAAAAAACAGTTAGTTACCTGCAAAGGAAGTGCCCATATGCCTGTCAGCTGATTTCTCAACAGAAACTATGCAGGACAGAAGGGAGTGGCAAGAAATATTCAGTGATGAATAGCAAGGACCTACAAACAAGATTACTCTACTCATCAAAAGTTATCATTTAGAACTAAAAGTCAGATAATAAGCTTCACAGACAAGAAAAAGTTGAAAGAGCTCATCACCACCAAAGCAGTATTACATGAAATGTTGAAGAGTATTCTTGAAGAAGAAGGGAGGTGGCTGATGTCTGCCTTTTATTTTGTTTTAGTTTTGTTTTGTTTTGTTGGGAAGATCGGGGTTCTTGCTTCTCTTGTGGGAGGTGATGACCAATCTAAATGCAAATAGATTTTGGTAAAAATTTAAGTGATTAGGACTACTTTCCCTTCCCCCAAACACTTTAAAAGTTATTTTGGATTAAGAAGGGATATGGGCACGGAAGAAGAAAGCAGTCCATCTTCACATTACTAAATCCCAGCTTAGCTCTAGACCGTGAGCAGAGGTGAAGCTGCCTCTGAGAAGAAGCGTGGGAGCTGGGATGGAGCCAGGAGAAAGTGATGATTCCTGATGCCGTCTCCTATTTAAAGATATGCTGCCTGGCACTCCTGATCAACAGGTACAGGAAGAATAATGTGCCTAGATTCCCAGAAACACGCAAAATCCTTTACTTCTTCTCTCTTTAGCTCTGGATTGTCATTGGCAAGGCCCTTCTTCTGGTGTTTCAGCCCAGCTATCTCCCCGGGTCCCCCATCCCCTCCTCCTGCAAACAGGAAGAACAACTCCATTCAAAACTCACATCATCCTTTTCCATTTGCATCAATCTGTGTCCCAGTCCCATGTTGCTGTTGCCTGGGATGGATCATCTGTTGGTTTTCTTTTCGAAAGCATCCATGGCTTGCATAATCCTGTTCCAGTCACGACTGAACATTTGCTCCTCCTTCATGTGCCTGTTTGGGACTATTGTTGTGATACCTGTTACACAGTGCATGAACGAAAAACAAATAAAACAAAGCGTTATCTGTATATAGTAGAGCATAGCATACACTGTTCTCCCATTCAGCAACGTTAACCGGACATTGAAGACATAAGTGAGTTTTCTTTTCACCTGTAACTTTTGTGTTGTTATTGAGCTTATGACTAGGGATACAAGGAGAAAATGGCTTATTGTTCATGGAGCTGCACATTCATTCTGAAGAAGCAATAACTGTCACGTGGGACGTTAAAGCAACGGAGAGGACAGCAGGCAAACCACAAATTATCTTCATGGAATAGTAGCCATGTGGAGCACACCAGAGGCCTCTAAAAAACCGCCTGTTGATTCAGGAAGGCCAAGGAGAAAGGTGTGGAGAAGTAGATGCAGGAGGCATGCCTGGGCTTTGAGAGCCTCCGTTTTTCCAGCGCCCTGTCCCTGAAGTATTTATTTCACATCTGCTCTGTCTGGCACAGATGGTAGGTAGTGCTGGTTTGTTCATTTTATTTTTTTTATAAAGGCTACTTTGAGCCCTGTTTCTTTCACCATCCAGACCCCTCTATTGTACCTGCATTTTTTGAGTAGGAAAGAGGTCAGGCTGACCAATGAATGGGTCTTTGCAAGTCAGTCTTCTCTACTTACGACTGAGGGGGAAGCAGTTAAAGGAGAAGATGAGTGCCTCCCAGCAGGGCTGCACTCGGAGGTTTTTAATCCCTGGAAAGGGAATGGCTCTTTCTATTTTAAAATACCAAAGAGTGTGGTGGATAAACCCACATTCCAAAGTAGTGAGTCCACTAATGAGGAAAAATGGAATGATGTTGGCCTCCTCTTAGAGAGCTCTCTGTCTAAAAGATTCTCAGAATGGAGACACCCCTAGCCCTCTGTATTAATTCAAAGATACTTAAGAAATAAAAAGTGTTGAGAGCTATTTTCTCTTTTTCCACTCAGTGATCATGATCACTCATCATTTAAATAAAGATTTGGTGGCTGAATTAATAATTAAATGCTGGGTACCCACTCAATATGCCAGGAACTATGCTACCACCTGGGGACTAAAGTGTGAACAAAACAGCCCAAATCCTTGCCCTCAGCGGGCTCACAGTTAATGTGATTGCTCTTTCCATGAGTAAAAGTCAACCCAGCCACATAGAAACAGATTTATCCTACAAGGAAAAACATAATTAGGAAACTTTTAAAATAACACATTGAAACTGTGCAAATACAATTGTTCAAATACGTAAGTGTTGTTTTTTTTTTGTTTTTTAATTAAGAGAGTATAAAGCATAGATAAGGAAAAACATCCTAGATGTCCTTGGCCAATCTTGCAGATAGGACATCTCATCTTAAACCAAGAAAGGCAATCATGCTGCTATTCCACGTCACTGCGAATGCCCAATTAATCCCAGTTTGCATCTTGGTTTGATAACAATACTTTTCTATGCCCTGTACCTCTACAATTCTTATCTTTTGGAGACTCACCCCAACCTGCCATGGCCTAGCACACTGGTGGCCTAACTCCTTTGGGGGAACATGTTAATTCCCTGCCCCTTGCCTTTTTTTAAGATTTACTAAATGGAAAACTAGCCTAAAAACACCAGGTAAATGTTATCAGGGGACATGAGTTGTTTAAACATTAGAAAGATTTTGCACTAATTTTTAACCATATTTGGAATGTCAATAGGCCCATAGAAAATTGTTACAGAGGACTTTTGAGAAATTCTTGCCATTGGTCAATTTCAATTTCAAAGCTTTTGGGTTTGTTTGCTTTTTAAAATTTTATGTTATAGGGATATGATTCTGGTTGTTCAGGGTTTATTATTAATTATAGTTGTGTAAAATTATTTTATTTTGTTTTATTATTTTATTTTGTGTGTATTGTGCACAGCTTTAGGGAGAAACGCACTCATTGTGCTGCTCCTTATACATGGTACACGTTATTGACACAGAGAAATAAAGTTTCTAATTGTTTCTGACTTAATCACTAGTTATACAGCATATCCTGTATGGAATGTTTTCCTTCTTCTCATTGTCATCTACTTAATATTTTGTTTTCATGTTTGAAAGAAATAAAAACCCAAAAGGTCAAAAAAGAAAAAAAGATGTCGTAAATGTTTCCCTCCACGTCCCGCGTGGTTCAGGGTTCAAGATCTGGAAGAGGCACTCCACTTAAATGAAATAGAAAAGACAAGAGATAATTTGGAAATATTGGGGGGCCAGGCAGGTAAGTCCAACTCAAGAGGAAGGGCTTCCACCCGTGCTCAGGCCGCACTGACCTTTTATAGTCAGAGTGTACTGGGCTGCATATCTGGCGCTTTGGCCAGACGGGTCATGCTGTGCTGTGTGTTCCTAAAACACATAGATAGGAAGGTACTGACATCAGGCCAGGCCTTGAGATATGGTCTCATGGCCCCTTCCCAGCATGCAGGCTTTCTTTCTCAGAAGGCCCGGAAGTCTCATTCCAAATTTGGAAGACAAAAGACTGGAAAAAGTATAAATAAAGAGAGTTTCCTCCATATTGGGGGCCCAGAATTTGAAAGACACATTTTCTCTGGGCCTCCACAAAATTTAATAATAAAATGTAACTCCTGTAGTCATCGCTGCAGTTCAGCCTTTGCTTCGGCAGGGTGCTGTGACTGTGGTCAGCTGGCCAGCTTAATAAAGGCTCCTAAATTTAAATTCTGAGTCGGTGGTCTATCTAGCTGAGTCAACCCATAACAAGAGGTAAACAAGGCAGTGGTTACCATAGTTATACAGTTCTTGTGCATTTCACCTGTTTTGACCATAGTTACCTTTCCTGCACTTCCCTCAGCCCATTAGCTTCCCAGGTAAGATCTGGGGAGTGTTATAAGGTCAAGCCTAATTATGTTAAGAGGACTGAGCTCTCTAAGCTGGAACTTGTTTGTGACTTTGACAGCAGGTCAGTCCGAGACTCAACCCTATATCGGTTCCCCACATCTTCCCCCTTTTTTTATTATTATTATTAAGCTACTACAATGAAAATAAAACTTAAACATCAAGAACAAAAAGCTACCATAATAAAAGTAAAACTTAAGCATCAAGAACAAAAATGTTTAAGTCCCAATTTCGATGTCCAACAGTTCTGAGTCCAAGTTTCAATGTCCGACAGTTCCTTACGTGTACATGTCAGCAATGATATTTCAGTTCTGGATGGTGGACAAATGGTGGCAATGCAGTCCGACCCTCTCTGGTTTGATCCTGGGCAACCTTCAGCGATGCACAGCTGCTGACTGCTAGCATGGCAGGAGGAGAAGGAGGAGGAGGAGAAGGAGGAGGAGGAGGAGGAGGAGGAGGAGGAGGAGGAGGAGGAGGAGGAGAAGAAAAGGAAAAATATCAAAAATATGAACAATAAAAGGCAGTGGGCAGCGTCATTTGTCCTGGTGTGCCCTGGAAATATCATTATCTATATATGGCAGGAGAAGTTTTGTAAATATCTGTTTAGTTCTGAAATGAAATTCTCCCTAGAGACCATTGACATCTAAAGCAAGATACTGTAAAGAAAGTAGAGTTAATAGATTCATAATTGTGGTGTCATTTACAATTGTGTTTGCTTTTTCAATTTTTAAACTTCTTTTTTAAAATCTAGAACCTTTCAAGTCAGTAATAAAAGAGTGTAGTTTATTTATGACCATGTCAAATCTAGCCAGAAGGAATCTAAAATTTCTGGCTAAGAATCACCAATCACTTCTCTAGGGAGAGAGGTCTAGAGACAGATGGACCTGAACCAAGTTTGTTCCTCTTCTAGATCACTGGGCATGAGACAGAAAGAAGTATGGAAGGGAGAAAAAGCATTTTCTCTAGCCAACTTCTCAAGGTGCTAACAAAATACTGAGGCAAGAGGGGCTATTGACTCCTTAGATTTTAAGGATTAAACCAGAGATCTGACCTCAGAATTGTACCAACTATTGTATCAAAATACTCACCAGCCCAACCCATGTGACTCAGTGGTTCAGCATCAACCTATGAACCTTTGTGAAGCCTCTGTTAATTATATCACCAGCCCCATCTTCACAAATATAATTTTTCCTCTTTTTGAACCACTCAAAGCATTTAGTTCCTACCTCTAGGATGACACTAATCAGAATCTCCTTTGGAGAAGTTATTTTCAGAAGTCAAATTCCCAACCAGATTGTAAATTCCTTGAAAGCAGCATTATGCTTATCACTGGACCCTGCACAGAGAGGTTGTTAAATGCATTTATTTAAATTATTTAAACTGCATATGGATTAATAAAGTTGCATTCAGGATGTTTCTTATCTACTTAGAGTGATTTTTATAGAAGGAATGCATACACACACACACACACACACACACACACTCCTAAGAAGATAAACAGAAATGAAAAGAGGAGTTATGTTGATAGAGTATGGACACCAAAAGCACAATAGTATATGAACTTCTAAAACTGGAATTAAAGTTTCATTGTTATCAGATTAGTTTTTCTCATTTATATTTCAGGTTAAAATTGCCATGAATTACATTTTCCAAGAAGTACAGTCACTCAACTCAGAGTCTAGAAAACTGAGTTCTAGTGCTGGTGTTGCTGCTAGCTAGCCATTTGACTCTGGAGGAGGCTAAATCTCTCAATCTAAACTTCCATAACATTAGGAAATTTTTTAAATCATTTTTTAACTTTTCAATTACAGTTGAAAAACAATATTATATTAGTTTTAGGTGTGCAGCCCAGTGATTAACATTATAAAACTTACTAAGTATCATTCAAAAAAAACCTCATACCCATCTGACACCATGCCTAGTTTTTAGAATATTATTGACTACTAGGGGCCCGGTGCACGAAATTCGTGCACTGGGTGTGGGGGTGGGGTGGGGGGAGAGTGTCCCTCAGCCCAGCCTGCCCCCTCTCACATACTGGGAGCCCTCAGGCGTTGACCCCCATCACCCTCTGATCACCTGATCGGCCCCTTGCCCAGGCCTGACGCCTCCACCAGAGGTGTCAGGCTTGGACAGGGGACCACCCATCTCCCCACGATCACTGGCTCTGACCCCCGCCCAAGCCTGACGCCTCTGACCCAGGCTTCAGGCCTGGGCAAGGGGACCATCATATCCCCCCAATCCCCGGCTCTGTCCCCCACCCAGGCCTGATGCCTCGGCCAGAGGAGTTGACCCTCATCACCCTCCGATCACCAATCACCGGATCGGCCCCTTGACCAGGCCTGAGGCCTCCGGCAGAGGTTTCAGGCCTGGGCAGGGGACCCCCAGCTCCCCGCAGTTGCAGGCTCCGCCCCTGCCCAGGCCTAACGCCTCTGGCCTAGGCATCCGGCCCAGGCAGCAGGGACCGGCAGTGGCAGTGGGGGGCGCCGAGATCGTGGGCTTCGCTTTAGGCCCAGGCAAGGGACCCCTAGCTCCTGGGACTGCCAGCTTCGACTGTGCCCAGCTCCCATCGCTGGCTCCACCCCTACTTCCTGCTCTCACTGGCCAGGGCGGCAAAGGCGTCTGATTCTCCGATCATGGCTGGGGGGCAGGGCAAAGGCGGCTCCAGGGCCGCCTTTGCCCTGCCCCCCAGCTCTTACCTCCCCCCTGGGTTTCAGATCACTGTCAGTGGCAGGGGGCTTCTTCCTGCTTTCCCTTTCGCCTCCCTGCATTGTGCCTACATATGCAAATTAGCCGCCATCTTGTTGGCAGTTAACTGCCAATCTTAGTTGGCAGTTAATTTGCATATAGCCCTGATTAGCCAATGAAAAGGGTATCGCCATACGCCAATTACCATTTTTCTCTTTTATTAGTGTAGATATTCTCTATACTGTACTTTACACCCCCATGACTATGCTATAACTACTAATTTGTACTTCTAAATCCCTTCACATTTTTTACCCATCTCCCAACCCCCACCTCCCATCCAGCAACCATCAAAATGTTCTCTATATCTATGAGTCTGTTTCTGTTCTGCTTGTTCATTTATTTTTATATTCAATTATTGATAGATATGTATTTATTGCTATTTTATTGTTCATATTTTTATCTTTTTGTCCTTTTTCTTAAAGAAAATACTTTAACATTTCACATAATACTGCTTTGGTGGTGATGAACTCCTCTAGCTTTTGTCTTGTCTGGGAAGCTCTTTATATGCCATTTAATTGTAAATGACTAGAGGTCTGGTGCACAAAAATTTGTGCACTCGGGGGGAAGGGGGGTCGCTCAGCCCGGCCTGTGCCCTCTCGCAGTCTGGGACCCCTCGGGAGGTAACGACCTGCTGGTTTAGGCCTGCTCCCGTGTGGCAGAGGGCAGGCCCAATCCCTAGGTGCAGCCCCTGGTCGGGCTCAGAGCAGATTCGATTGAGGAGTTGGGGCGCAGCCCCCTGTCATGCACAGAGCAGGGCGGATCAGGAGGTTGCAATGCCACCCTCAGTCATGCTCAGGGTAGGGCCGATTGGGGGGTTGGGGCACCGCTCCCTGTCACACTCAAGGCAGGGTCAATGGGGAGGTTGCGGTGCCACCCCCTGTCACACACAGAGCAGGGCCAATCAGGGGGTTGGGGCGCTGCCCCCTGTCACACACAGAGCAGGGCCCATTAGGGGGGTTGGGGCTCCGTACCCTGTCATGTACAGAGCAGGGCCCATCAGGAGGTTGGAGAGCTCCCCCCTGTCACACACAGAGCAAGGCCCATCAGGGGGTTGTGGCGCCGCCCTCTATCACCCACAGAGCAGGGCCGATCAGGGGGTTGGGGCGCCACCACTGTCACATTCAGGGCAGGGCCAATGGGGAGGTTATGGCTCTACCCCATCACACACAGAGCAGGGCCCGTGGAGGAGGTGTTGGGGCACTGCCCTCTATCACCCACAGAGCAGGGTCGATCAGGGGTTGGGGCGCCGCCACTCTCACACTCAGGGCAGGGCCAATGGGGAAGTTATGGCTCTACCCCGTCACACACAGAGCAGGGCCCATGGGGGTGGGGGGGTTGGAGCACCACACCCTGTCACACACAGAGCCACGGGGTGATCAGGGGGTTGGGGAGCTCCCCTGTATCAGGCACAGAGCAGGGCTGATCAGGGGGTTGGGGTGCCTTCCCCTGTCACGAACAGAGCAGGGCAGATAGGGAGGTTGTGGCCCTGCCCCCTGTCACACACAGAGCCACAGGGCGATCAGGGGGTTTGGGCGCTGCTCCCTGTCACACTGATCCCGGTGCCAGGAAGCCTCTCAGCTCCACTGATCCCAGTGCTGGGAGGCTCGCGGCTCCGCTGATCCCGGTGCTGGGAGGCATATTACCCTTTTACTATATAGGATAGAGGCCTGGTGCATGGGTGGGGGCTGGCTGGTTTGCCCTGAAGGGTGTCCTGGATCAGGGTGGGGGTCCCAACTGGGGTGCCTGGCCAGTCTGGGTGAGGGGCTGAGGCCTGTTTTCAGGCTGGCGGGTGATGGAAGCTCCCAACTGCTCCTTTTTTTCTTTTTCTTTTTTTTATTCTGGGCCAGCTTTAGCTCTGGCTCCAGCTCTGAGGCCTCTGCTGCTGAAAGCAGGTATCTGGTTTGTTTGGGTTCTATAATCGAAACACTGTATCAACTCCAGCTCTGAGATCCCTGCGGGCTGAAAGCAGGTTTCTGGGGTTTTGTCTAGCTTCTATATTTGTAACAATGTTTCAAACTGCAAGCTCAGAGGCCAGCAAGGCAGGCAGGGAACGTTGGTTTCCTCCATCACTGAAGCAAGCAAGACTCATGTTAACTTCAAGCTGTCTGGCTGCTGGCTGCCATCTTGGCTGGCAGTTAATTTGCATATCTCACTGATTAGCCAATGGGAAGTGTAGCGGATGTACGCTAATTACCATGTTTCTCTTTTATTAGATAGGATAGCTTTGCTGGGTAAAGTAATCTTGTAGGTCTTTGCTTTTCATCACTTTGAATAGTTCTTGCTACTCTCTTCTGGCCTACAAAGTTTCTAGGGTATTTGACTAAATCATCTATATGGTTTTACAATTTTTTTGAAAAAACATTTCATTTGTATCACATCCTCAAATTAACACGACTCTCAGATCCTTATGAAAATAAGAAAAGGCGCCGGAACCGGTTTGGCTCAGTGGATAGAGCGTCGGCCTGCGGACTGAGAGGTCCCAGGTTCGATTCCGGTCAGGGGCATGTACCTGGGTTGCGGGCACATCCCCAGTAGGAGATGTGCAGGAGGCAGCTGATTGATGTTTCTCTCTCGTCGATGTTTCTGGCTCTCTATCTCTCTCCCTTCCTCTCTGTGAAAAATCAATAAAATATCTTAAAAAAGAAAAGAAAAGAAAAGAAGAAAAGGCAAAGTCAGATCTCTGCTTAGAAAAAACATGATTTCTTTCTTTTCCTTCGTTATCTGAGATTTTATCATCTGTTTTTCATATTTCTAATAAGAATTTCAAATCCCTATTTTCTATACCAAAGAGAAATTACACTATTACAGATGAGGAAACTAGAACTCAGAGAGTTTATTCATGTTAAGTATCTTGCCCCAAATCACACAACTAGTAAATGTCAAGGCCAGGCTCCAGACCTGCACTTGGTCACTCCAGCCTTGGTCATCTCCCAGTGTATCCTGCTGCCCAACACAGTGAAAGGGAGCTGCAGAGGTAGGAGGTGAGTCTACAGGTCTCTCACTGACTAGGTGAGAAGTGGGCTCTTTGGGCTCATGTCACTGAAAGACTGCTAGAATTGTTGGCACTCAAGGGATGAGAGTTAAACTCCAAAGGGGGGAGGTGTCATTCTTCAAGGAAATTCTATGAATCTGTATTTGAATTGGAGGTATAGGAAAGAGAAGAAAGACTATATCTATTCTCTATAGTTTCTGACATTAAGTCCTGATAACAAAAACTTGGAAAGGAGGAGGGAGGAACCTGTGGTCCAGGTATAAAGGTATTCTTTCAGCTTAACAATAACCCACAACCACTGATTCGATGTGGGTCAGGGTTGAGCATCAACTTATGAAAGGGGAGGTCATGGCTTAATTCCCAGTCAGGGCACATGCCTGGATTGTAGGCTCAATGCCCAGTAGGAGGCATGCAGGAGGCAGCTAAATGATGATTCTCATCATTGGTGTTTCTACCTCTCCCCCTCTCCCTTCCTCTCTCTTAAATCAATAAAAACATACTTAAAAAATATTTTTAGCCCTAGCCAGTTTTCTCAGTGGTTAGAGCATTGGCTCACAGACTGAAGTGTCATGGGTTCGATTCTGGTCAAGAGCATGTACCTTAGTTGCAAACTCTCATATCAATGTTTCTATATCTATCTCTCCCACTCCCAATCTCTCTGAAAAATTCTCAAGTGAGGATTAGTAAAATGTATTTATTTAAAAAAATTTTTTTAAGTATTCCTTCATTGGCTGCTGTGTCAGCCCACATGTGCCTCAGTAGACAAGTCTTCTCACAGACCCAATGAGAACAGCAGGAAATGGTAAGAATTGAAATGCCATAAAACCCAGGGACCTTCTTCAGCACCTCTTGACTCTGCTATTTTCCAGAGACCAGCCACTATATTTTTGGCATCTCTTATGATGCCTGCTCTGAATGCTCCATATTTCTGAATACACAAGAATTATAGCTTGATAAAGATTCAGAGTGGCAATCTATCTCCTCCTTCTGTCTTTCAGCATGAATGCTCTGTGGTTACGTATCTCAGCTTCAAATACCAATTACAGATGTCACTGAATATTCTCAAGTCTCCTTTCAAGCCAATTCTTACCCCAGATAAGATTAAGAGCAAACATGCACATAAAGGAGATATAATAATTTTGTTAGTGTACTGATAAGGATGTTCTGACTATGAAGTTATCTATTGTCTTGGACCAAACTGTTAGCTTGACATTTCCAAGGCTTTTCTTTCCCTCAGTTCCATTCTTCTCTGTATTTTTTGGCCCATTTGCTGGGACTTTTTCTACAGCTTGGGTAGAAAAAGTCAAGGTGCAGTGCCAAGACTAATTTGTTTCTTTTCCCCAAATGCTCCATTTCCCACTTTGCAAAAAGCTGGCTCCTAGATGACTTGCTGAAGTTGATGCCTCAGAGAAATTCGCTCTTAAGTTCGAAGTTAGCCAAGGCTCAGCTCCTGGGAGGTCCCTCCCTTACCTGACAGAGCAGGGGAGGTTCCTGCCTTCCCAGGTTCACAATTGCCTGTAAAGTTTTCTGATCATTTACTTACAATTAGACTTAAACCTAACTAGAAACACGTGTGTTGTTTTCAGTCCCACTTCCTGTGGCCTGAAAAAAACTGACAGTTCTTGACAGTCTGAATTTTATCTTTCCACTTTGGGAGCCACACAGCAGAATTATATTCCTTAGTCAAACAAACGAACTACAGAGGGTCCATTATGCTGCTGCTCCAAAACAGGAAGCTGGGGTTAGTGATGGCAAAAGCTGGTTTTACATAATGAGGGATGCTTGGGGCTGCACATACCACCGGTGCATTGCAGGCAGAACCCAGCAGGGTCTGTTCCTTCCAATCCTGGGGCTTTGTTCAGCTTCGACAGCCACACCCTCAGACCTGGATGACCAGGCTCCTTTCCCAGGAGAAGTACCGGCCCTCACATTTGGCAAAGGGTCTACTGGCAGAGGAACTGCGCTGACCTTCCTGCGCTTTGAGAATTGACACAGCCATGGAGACGGTTTCCAAGTATACTCCCTCCCCACTTACCCACTCTCTATTGTGCCTCTAGGGTGGCTTTGCCTCGGGGCCACACGTAGGTGGGCTCAACCACAGAGGGAAAGCCCGGCTACCTTTTATGAATACCACCAGAAGAAGAAGAGAGCCTGTCCAAGGGTCCAGATGTGAGTAATCTGTGGACAAGTAGAGGGAGAATGACACTTGTCATTCTGCCTTCACCTCCAAGCTCACCCTTTCTGGATACAGCCAGTACTTCCCTTCTAACTTTGGCTCCAGTGACCACAAAGGGCCTTCCAATCGGCCACAGGGAAGTTGACATTTTAAAAAATCGAAGCCGCCAGAGCAACCTAACCTCAGCTTCACCTTGGGTAATGTGGACTTGGCTGGCTGTGGTCTGAAAAAGTAAACTGCTGATAGGCCTCCTGAGAGCTCTGTGAGGCTCCTTTATGAAGCTTTAAAAACAATCTCAAGTCTTCTGCAAAAGGCCCTCAGGGGCCACCCACCCACTCCGGACATGAATCATTTTACATGTGTATTATGCACATCCTATAACAATGCCACCCACTGGTTGTAGACCCCAGGGGCTTTCAAAGGGAAATTTCAGGGAAAGAAGCCCAAGTTCAGTTGCTCATTGGAGAATGTGTATCCTTTGGGCCAGGAAGGAAAGAGAGGGAATCTCCTTTGAAGTCCTTCCTGGTGACCACCCCAGTTAGTTAAACCATTAAGCACTTGGTTTTCTTATTTCCTACCTCAGATTTCCTAGTCAAAGACCAGTAAACATGAATTTTCCCACCAAAGGCTAGTAAGGATATCTACACTAATAAAAGAGAAAAATGGTAATTGGCGTATGGCGATACCTTTTTCATTGGCTAATCAGGGCTATATGCAAATTAACTGCCAACTAAGATTGGCAGTTAACTGCCAACAAGATGGCGGCTAATTTGCATATGTAGGCACAATGCAGGGAGGTGAAAGGGAAAGCAGGAAGAAGCCCCCTGCCACTGACAGTGATCTGAAACCCAGGGGGGAGGTAAGAGCTGGGGGGCAGGGCAAAGGCGGCCCTGGGGCCACCTTTGCCCTGCCCCCCAGCCATGATTGGAGAATCAGGCTCCTTTGCCGCCCTGGCCAGTGATAGCAGGAAGTAGGGGTGGAGCCAGCGATGGGAGCTGGGCACAGTCGAAGCTGGCAGTCCCGGGAGCTAGGGGTCCCTTGCCTGGACCTAAAGCGAAGCCCACAATCGCGGCGCCCCCCCGCTGCCACTGCAGGTCCCTGCTGCCCGGGCCGGACGCCTAGGCCAGAGGCGTTAGGCCTGGGCAGGGGCGGAGCCTGCAACCGCGGGGAACTGGGGGTTCCCTGCCCAGGCCTGACACCTCTGCCGGAGGCCTCAGGCCTGGTCAAGGGGCTGATGCGGTGATTGGTGATCAGAGGATGATGAGGGTCAACTCCTCTGGCCGAGGCATCAGGCCTGGGCGGGGGGCGGAGCCGGGGATTGGGGGGATATGATGGTCCCCTTGCCCAGGCCTGAAGCCTGGGTCAGAGGCGTCAGGCTTGGGCGGGGGGTGGAGCAAGCGATCAGAGGGAGATGGGGGTCCCCTGCCCAGGCATGATTCCTGGGCCAGAGGCCTCAGGCCTGGGCGGGGGTCAGAGCCAGTGATCGTGGGGAGATGGGTGGTCCCCTGTCCAAGCCTGACACCTCTGGTGGAGGCGTCAGGCCTGGGCAAGGGGCCGATCAGGCGATCAGAGGGTGATGGGGGTCAACGCCTGAGGGCTCCCAGTATGTGAGATGGGGCAGGCTGGGCTGAGGGACACTCCCCCCCACACACACCCAGTGCACGAATTTTGTGCACCGGGCCCCTAGTAATTTATAATATGGAATGGATGCAAATTTTTATTTTTATCTTTAAAAAAGATCTATATGTTCAAATAGTTAACAACTCTGGCCAAAAGTCACCCAGAGAAATCAGTAGTCCGTTCTCTCAGCAACAGAACCTGGATGTTAACCACTCCAAGTTTAAGGTGCTCAAACCCTATGCCCAAGCAGAAATATATTGTTTAATTTGTTAAAGAAAGAGAGAGAGAAAGGAAGAAAGAAGAAAATCAAGTAGGCAGACACTTCAAATTCCAGAAATGCAAACATTAAGTTATGAGTGTGGTAGGCAGTTAGTCAGACATGAGCAGAGCAAGGACAATGGGCCAGGTACTAAAGGTTACCAGGGCAGAAAGCCCTGGGTGCCTAGCAAGGGACAATTATAGGGTGGAACCTCATCCCCAGGATGACCTTTCCTCCCCTAGCATCTCACTCATCATCCACTGTGGACCCCTGACCTTTCCTCCCTAGAAATAACATCTCGGCCTCAGTTGTACTTCATCTCCTGGCCCAGAGAAACAGCAAAACCAAACCTGAGACACCATGGCTGACCTCAGGACCAGCAGCACTAACTAATGTCTTCTTGCCCTGGAGATAGCCAATCAGTAGAGACCACGACCCTGAAAGGACACACCTGGAAAACTGATGAATATTGAGATCCTTCCCCTGGGACCCCCCCCTAAAATCTCTACCCTTGAAAGCCCTTAGGATGGAGGACCCAGCACACTTTCCCTCCCAGTAACTGCCCCTCCCCCACCCCCACAGGTGCATTACCCTTAACCTTCTCCCTCCTAAGCTCCAAGGGCCCTTCCTTTGCCTGTGTAACTTGTTTCCTGAGCCCATTTCCTTTACCACTTACTTCTTCTACTAGTATATCTATGACTTTCTAAATAAACGTTCTCTTATAGTTTGAGCCTTACATCTGAATTATTTCCTAGCCAGAACTCAAGTACCAAGGTTGCTGAACCCAGGTCCGGTCTGACCTCACCGGTCTAACACGTGGTGTATTCTTGCCACCACCAATGTGAGCACAACTAACTTACCCCATGCCCCTTCCCATCTAAAGAAAGTTAAGCTTACGCTGATTATATGGAGACTTATATGCCCACCAAGCAGAGTTAATGTATAATTCGGGGATGATATTTGCTTTCAATACTGAAAATAACCTTTAATCTGTCAGGTAAAAAAAAAGTGTTTCAGGGAATTAATAATTCAAATGGTACAGTATTTTCTCAGTGTGACTATAAAGGAATTAAATTCCTTCCTATTATGTCAAGCTGCAAGTTAACTTCAATTTTCAAAAGATGCCAGGATTCAAGAGTCATAGTTTGA
The DNA here is from genome assembly GCF_964212035.1 of Myotis nattereri. Lineage (NCBI taxonomy): Eukaryota > Metazoa > Chordata > Mammalia > Chiroptera > Vespertilionidae > Myotis > Myotis nattereri. The sequence goes on from NC_138075.1 coordinate 97,930,181, forward strand.
ATTCCTTCTGAAAAAAATAAATGCTAAAGCCTAAACTGCAGCTGCTCCTACTCATAGTGACTGGTTTCCGGAGAGGAAGACCCTACTTCTGGCAGAAGGAAGTGCCCAGAAAGTTTAACAGCATTCAAGCTGATGCTAGGCAGCACTCAGGGAGGCCAAGGGAGGCCTCGACCCAACACAGATACCAGGGTCCAGGTTTTTTGTCACCACACAAGAAAGGATTTGAGAGCAAGAAGAAAAGATTTAACGAAGTACAGTAGATTTGTTAAAGCCAAAGTGACAATGGATGACCTCAGAGAATGAGATACCCCAGTGGGATCTGGGTGGAAGTAGGGGGGTAGGGTAAATAGGGTGGTTCTCAGGTCCTAACACCTGTGAGGTGACTGTGGACTCAGCTATCTTTATCCCTCCTTTCTAGACAGCAATTTCTTTTTTGATCTTCCCAGGAGTGTAATGGAGACTCAGGGGCAGTTGGTCCCAAAACCTCAATGCAAATTTATTATAAAGATTAGCCCTGTTGGTCACTTTTCAGTCAATATGGCTGCCAACTCTGTTTTTGTCTCAACAGGAAATTGGGGAAGAGGAAGGGAGAAATAGGTAAGTGGTCAGTAAAGTCTCCAATGTTCCAGCCAGGATGGAAAAGGGGAGAGATAGAACTTGAGTTTTTTGTCCCCTACTCTAACTTTCCTGCCTCAAGACCAGTTTATGTAAAAACTATAAATATTTAAATGCTCAGAATCGGCTCAAAAATATACTCCATCAGATTAGCTCTAAACCTTGGGCAGATAGTGCAGTAGCCATTACACTTCATAATCATGTTTGGAGAAAACAGATTCAGGAAAAATTCAATTGCAGTGGACATTTTAATTAATAAAATCAAGCCTCAGGAACTCCATTTAGAAATTCCATTTGGCCTGGGTTCCAACTATGCAGCCCTCATTATTCTTTCGTGTCACAACTCATGTCTCACAGGCAACACTCGGTGTGAGATCAGAGCGCCCCACATTGGGAATGTGGTGGCAAGAATGTACAATGAGTCATGCAGCTGAAAGAGAGGAGCTCAATAGTGATCTGCTATGTATGCTACGGAAAGTAGTAGTGCACAGACACCAGAGTCTTCTTCTCAGGCCACTATTGAGCGCCCCTTAAGCCCAGGAAGAACTTGTTTGCAAAGCAAAGTAAGATATAAAGGAAATGGATGTAGGAGGACATCTCCCCAAGGCCCTTGGCCTCACCCAGCCCACACACCCACATTACCAGAAGGCAAGTGTCCACCTCTTTGATGGGATTTCCCAACGGCTTCTGCTGGAAGGCAATAAATTTGCCTAGATGGTGGTTCACAGTGGAAATGCGGCATTGATTTTGAACATAATGGGTCTGTGCATGCTTCAAAAAGTGTCCTTCTTCCAATTATTTTATTTGCTCCTCAGACAGCCCTATGAGGTAGGGATGTTCAAAAGCCTGCTTTCCTTATCACAGAGGAAAATATTCCCATCATGGCAGCCTGTGGGTAAATTGCATCCCTCCCCTTCCTAAGGGTGAAATAAAAGAGGAAAAAATGAAACTGAGGGATATGAGGAGACTGGGTGCAATGCAGAGGAAAACCAACTTCTGTTTGCAAAATGTGAAGAAAGAAAGAGTGAGGGTGCCTCCCACCTCTGCCTCTCCCTGTGTCACTTGCCCTGTCTTTTACCACATGAATGTTTGTTCACTCAGCCATTTCTTCACAGACACAGGCCACCAGGGCAGAAGCCATGTCTTCAGCATTTTGTTTTCTCGGTGCCTCACACATGTCTGGAACACAGTAGGAACAGGGAAAGTACTCCTGAATTAGCAGGGTCTAAAGGAAAAAAAAATGGAATAGGTTTAACTTAGAAGAGCATTAAAAGAAAAGTGTGGCTCCCCCATGTATCCACAGAAAGTGATTTGAATTAGGCAGAATTTCTGAGAAAAACACCTGGCATACAAAGCAGGTAGAATTCTAGATTGTTTCTGCATCTCCTCAGCAATATTTTCAAATACCAACTACCATCTTCGCCTAAGATGGGCAGAGATCACTTTCTTAGAGGTAGGAGCTTGGGGCTATGTTTTCTGGCAGCCTCTCTCCCTCAGTTAAAAGGGAATTCAATAGACTAGTTGAGGCTGCTATGCTAAGAGCCCACCCTGAAATCTCTGGTGTTGGGACTGCGAGTACTAGCCAGAGGAATTCTCCCTAACAGAGGGATGTAGATACAGGATAGATATAGATGATGGTAGATGAATAGATAGATAGATAGATAGATAGATAGATAGATAGATAGATAATGATAGATAGATAGATAGATAGATAGATAGATAGATAGATGATAGATAGATGATAGATAGATAGATAGATAGATAGATAGATAGATAGATAGATAGATCTTCAAGATTTGGCCTATGAAAAGGTATTTTGCTTTTCTTTTTTTTTTTTTAAAGTCTTTTACAGAGGAAATTTAATGTCATAGATACTTTCTATTAATTTCTAAATGGGAAGCTGAGCCATATGACAAAAGTTACTCTTCTTAATAATTAACTTTTGTTCCAGTAGCTAAAATACTAAGGAGCATTTTTTTGTCTTTTTTTCTGTTTGTTTTGTGACAAATAACCTAAAATATGAGTTTTTCTTGATTTTCATCAATCTTATTGGTATCAAGTATGGTTTCTTCTTTTTTTTCTTTAAATATATATATATACTTATGTTCATATTCTCTTTTTTAATTAAACTGATTGGGGTGACATTGGTCAACATGTATATTTAAGTCTCAAGTGTGAGTTCCTATATTATAAGATCTATATATTGCACCATATGCCAAACACCCAAAATCAAATCTTCTCAATATTAGGACCCTCTTCTCCCCACAACACCTCTCTTCTGGTAACCACCACATCACTGTTTTTGTCCATGAGTTTCAGTTTTATATCCCACACTCAAGGCCCAGTGTATGAATTCATGCACCAGTGGGGTCCCTTGGCCTGGCCTGCTCCCTCTCGCAATCCGGAACCTCTTGGAGGATGTTAGAGAGCTGGTTTCGGCCCGATCTCACAAGCCAGGCCAAGGGGCCCCACTGGTGCACTATCAAGGCCAGGGAGGGACGCAGGAGGTTAGCCAGCCTGGGAGGGATCGCAGGAGGGCTCCAGGGCATGTTCAGCCTGTCTTGCTCAGTCCCCATGGGATCAGCTGGACGCCAGCAGCAAGCTAACCTACCAGTTGGAGTGTCTGCCCCCTGGTGGTCAGTGCACATCATAATGAGCAGTTGAGTGGCCTTAGTATATTATTAGCATATTACCCTTTGATTGGTTGAATGGCCAACTGGACGAGCAGGCACTTAGCATATTAGGCTTTTATTATACAGTGGGGCCTTGACTTACGAGTGTCCCGACTAACGAGTTTTTCAAGACACGAGCTGTCTCTAGGCTGATTTTTTGCTTTGAGTTGCGAGCTAAAATTCAGGTTACCAGCCAGCTTCAGATATCCCACCGCTAGTTGGCGCAGCAAACATCACAGTGAATGCCACAATATAAGCCCAGCATCACGTGTCTCACTCGTTCACTGTTGATTTGACATACGAGTAATATGAGTTACGAGCTCTGTCACGGAACGAATTAAACTTGTAAGTCAAGGTCCCACTGTATAGGATATGATTGAAATCATATGGTTATTAGATTTTTCTATTTCACTTAGCAAATGTTCTCAAGGTCCATGCATGTTGATGCAAATAGTGCTATTTCATCCTTTCTTATGGCTGAGTAGTATTTCATTGTGTATATGTACCACATCTTTATCCAGTCCTCTATTGAGGGACACTTTGCTTGTTTGCATGTCTTGGCCACTGTGAATAATGCTGCAATGAACACAGGGGTTCATATATCTTTACGAATATATGATTTCTCATGTTTTTCAGGTATACTATACTCAGGAGTAGGATTGCTGAGACATATGGTAGTTCTAAATTTTTGAGGAATCACCAGACTGCTTTCCATAGTGGTTGTACCAGTCTACATTCCCACCAGCAGTGAATAAGGGTTTCCTTTTTTCACAACCTCTTCAACATTTGTTATTGCTTGTCTTGTTGATAATGGCCACTTACAAGTGTAAGTGATACCTTGTTGTAGTTTTGATTTGCATTTTCCTAATTGCCAGTGAGGTTGAACACCTTTTCAGATATCTATTGGCTGTTCCCGTGTCTTCTTGGGAGAGGTATATTTTCAGGTCCTCTGCCCACTTTTTATTGGGTTGTTCATTTGTTTGTTTATTTGTTGAGTTTTACGAGTTTTTCTATATCTTGGAAATTAAACCTTTGTCAGAGCTACTGTTTGCAAATATCATCTCCCATCTGGTTGGTTGCCTCTTTGTTTTGTTGTCAGTTTCTTTTGCTGTGCAGAAGCTTTTTAGTTTGATATAGCCCCATTCATTTATTTTTGCCTTTACTTCCCTTGCCTTTGGGGTCTAGTTCATAAAATGTTTTCTACGACCCAGGTCCATAAGTTTGGTACCTGTATTTTCTTCTATGTAACTTATTGTTTTGGGTCGTACATTTAGGTCTTTGATCCATTTTGAATTAATTTTTGTATATAGGGACAAACTGTAACCCAGGGTTTCATTTGTTTGTATGTAGCTTTCCAGTTTTCCCAGCACCATTAATTGAATAGACTATTTTTATTCCATTGTGCATTTCTGGGTCCTTTGTTGAAAATTATCTGTCCACATACATACGATTTTATAGCTGGGCTCTCTATTCTGTTCCATTGACCCATGTGTCTGTTTCTCTGCCAGTACTATGCTGTTTTAATTATTGCAGCTCTGTAGTATAATTTGAAGTCAGGTAGTATGATATCTCTAGCTTTGTTGTTTTTTCTCAGGATTGCTTTGGCTATTTGGGGTCTTTTGTGGTTCCATACAAATCTGATGATTTCTCATTTTATTTCTTTAAAAACTGATATTGGGATTTTGATGGGGAATGCATTAAATCTGTATATTGCTTTGGGTAATATGGCCATTTTAACTATGTTGATTCTTCCAATCCATGAACACGGAATATTTTTCCATTTTGTTGGGTCTTTTTCAATCTCTTTTAACAATGCTTTTTAATTTTCAGCGCATAGGTTTTTCTTGTTCTTTGTTAAGTTTATTCCTAGGTATTTTATTCTTTTGGCTACAATTGCAAAAGGAATTGTTTTTTGCATTTCTTTTCCTGAAGTTTTGTTGTCAGTATACAGGAAAGCAATGGATTTTTGCACATTGATTTTATATTCTGCAACTTGACTGTATTTATTTGTTGTTTTGAATAGTTTTTTTGGTGGAATCTTTAGGGTTTTCTATTTGCAGAATCATGTCATCCACAAAAAGTCACACTTTGACTTCTTCCTCTCCTATCTGGATGCCTTTTGTTTCTTTCTTGTGCCTTATTACTCTGGATAGGACTCCCAGTACTATGAATAAGAGTGGTGAGAGTGGCATCCTTGTCTTGTTCCTGATTTTAAGGGGAAAGCTTTCAGATTTTTGCCATTGAGTATGATATTAGCTATATATATATATATAGCCTTCATTATGCTGAGGTACTTTCTATCTATTCCTATTTTATTGAGTGTTTTAAACATAAATGGGTGGTGTATCTTATCAAATGTTTTTTCTGTACCTATTGATAAGATGATATGATTTTGATTCTTTCTTTTATTAATATGGTATATTGCATTGATTGGTTTGAGTATGTTGAACCATCCTAGTTCCCCTGGAATGGCTCCACTTGATCATAATGTATTATTTTTAATGCACTGTTGAATTCCATTTCCTAGTATTTTGTTTAGGATTTTTTCATCTGTAGTCATCAGAGATATTGGTCTGTGGTTTTCTTTTTTGTTGTTATCCTTGTCAGGTTTTAGTATGAGGGTTATATAGGCCTCATAGAATGTGTTAGGAAGTATTGCCTCGTCTTCAATTTTTTGGAGAGTTTGAGAAGGAAAGGTTTTAAATCTTCGAACGCTTGGTAGAATTCACTGGAGATCCCATCTAGTCCTGAACTTTTTTTTTTTGGTGGGGGTTGGGGGAGGGCTGATGGTTGTTTTAATTTCCTCACTAATGATCAGTCTATTTAGATTTTCCAATTTTTCATGCCTTAGTCTAGGAAGGTTATATATTTCTAGGAACTTATCCATTTCTTCTAGGTTATTGAATTTGGTGGCAGATAGTCTTTCATAATATTCTAGTATTGTCCTTGTATATCTGTGATGTCTGTGGTGATTTCTCCTCTCTGATTTTATTTATATGGGTCTTTTCCCTTTTTTCCTTGCTCTAGCTAGGGGTTTCTCAATTTTATCAATCTTTTCAAAGAACCAGCTCTTTGTTTTATTAATTTTTTTCGTATAGTCTTTTTGTTCTCTATTTCATTTAATTCTGCCCTAATTTTTCTTATTTCCTTTCTTCTACTGACTTTGAGTTGCTTTTTTTCTTTTTCTCTATTACTTTAAGATGTGATGTTAGGTTGTGTACTTGGGATTTCTCTTCTTTGTTGAGATAGGCTTGTAATGGTATAAACTTCCCTATTACTGCTTTCCCTACATCCCAGAAGATTTGATATTTGTACTGTCATTCTCATTTGTCTCTATATATTTTTTGATTTCATCTTTTATTTCTTCTTTGACTCCATAATGTTTTAGTGGCATGTTGTTTAATCTCCACATATTTGTGTGTTTCTTACTTCCTTTTGACAGTTGACTTTTAATTCCAAGGCATCATGGTCAGGAAATATGCTTGGTATAATTCCAATCTTCTTGTATTTGTTGATACTAGTTCTGTGACCCAACATATGCTCTATCCTTGAGAATGTCCCATGTGTGCTAGAGAAGCATGTATAATGTGATGTTCTGGGATTGCTGGGGTCCAACCCCAGCAGGTCCAGGGGTCCCCAAAGGTGTGGACAAAGTCGGCGAAGAAGGAATGACACGGAGACAGCGTTCAGTTGACCAGTAGCCTAGCCAGGATCTCTAGCCAAGTTCTGGTTAGGATCTCCAATGAAGTTCTGGTTAGGATCTCCAGCCAGGTTCTGTGTCCATGTTCTCTTGCTAGGTTCTCCAGCCAGGTTCTGTCCAGGTTCTCCAGGCAGGTTCAGTCACCAGGTTCTAGTCAGGTTCTCTTGCCATGTTCTATCCAGGTTCTGTAGCCAGGTTCTGTCTCTAGGTTCTGTCTCTAGGTTCTGTGGCCAGTTTCTGTCCAGGATCTTTTGCCATGTTCTCTCCAGCAAAGTTCTTCTGTCTCTAGGTTCTGTCTAGGTTCTGTGTCCTGTTGTCTTGTTACATCTGTATTTATACCAGTTGATTCCAATCCTATCAATCTCTATTCCAAAGGTTAGGGCGTTTCTTATCTCCATTCCAGGGAGTAAAGATTATGTAGCTTAAGCATGATTGTTCATAGTTAAAGTGATTAATCACCCGCCTGGCATTTAGTTAAGGGGTTTTATTCCCTCCCTAACTTCAGGGGAAAATCCCTACCTGGGGAAACAACCTTTCTCAGAGAGGTGACCTTGGTTAAAACACATAGTGCCAAGAAAGTGAGCAAACATATTAAGAACAGTATGCCATATATGCCAGGTCTCTTGAAACAGCAAGGATGGACCGGCTCCCGGCATGGGATGACATGTTCTGTAAATGTAAATTATGTCCATTTGGTCTAGTATTTCATTTAATGCCGATATTTCTTTGTTGATTTTCTGTTTGGTTGATCTGTCTAGAGCTGTCAATGGAGTAGTAAGGTCCACAAACTCTTTTTCTGTTTTGATCTGTTTCTCCCTTTAGTTCTGTGAGCAGTTGTTTTTTTATATCTCGGTGTTCCCTGGTTGGGTGCATATATATATTAAGAAGTGTTATGTTTTCTGGATGTAGTGTTCCCTCTATCATTATAAAGTGTCCATTTTTGTTATCTTAAAAATCTATTTTGTCAGATATAAGTATAGCTATACCTGATTTTTTGTGGATGTTATTAGCTTGGAGAATCATTTTCCACCCTTTTGCTTTGAATCTACCTTTGTCTTTGCAGCTTAGATGTGTCTCTTGTAGGCAGCATATGGTTGGGTTTTGTTTTTGGTTTGTTTTTATAAATATATTTTATTGATTTTTTTACAGAAAGGAAGGGAGAGGGATAGAGAGTTACAAACATCGATGAGAGAGAAACATCGATCAGCTGCCTCCTCCACACCTCCCACTGGGGATGTGTCCACAACCAAGGTACATGCCTTTGACTGGAATCGAACCTGGGACCTTTCAGTCCGCAGGCTGACGCTCTATCCACTGAGCCAAACCAGTCAGGGCATGTTTTGTTTTTTGATCCACTTTGCTACTCTGCCTCTTTATTGGTGAATTCAGACCATTTAGGGTAATTATTGATGTATGAGGATTTCCTATAGCCATTTTATCTTTTGTTTTCTGGTATCTCTGTGCCTCCATTAGTTCTTTTCCTTTGTATTTCTTTCTGTTGTTGTTGTTTTTTAATTCTTTACTGTTTAAAGTATTACATATGTCTTCTTTTTTCCCCCATTGACCTCTCCCCGGCCCCTCCCACCCCCACCCACCCCCATCCCCAGCACATGCCCTCACCCTCTAGGGCCTGTGTCTATTGGTTATGTTAATATGCATGCACACAAGTCCTTTTTTTAAAATTAAATCTTTATTGTTCTGATTATTACAGTTGTTTCTCTTTTTTCTCCCCATAGCTCTCCTCCACCCAGTTCCCACCCCCATACTCTGCCCTTACCCCTCCCACTGTCCTCATCCATAGGTGTACGATTTTTGTCCAGTCTCTTCCCGCACCCCCACACCCCTTGCCCCCCAAGAATTGCCAGTCCACTCCCTTTCCATGCCCCTGGTTCTATTATATTCACCAGTTTACTCTGTTTATCAGATTTTTTATTCACTTGATTTTTAGATTCACTTATTGATAGATATGTATTTGCTGTTCGTAATTTTTATCTTTACCCTTTTCTTCTTCTTCCTCTTCTTAAGGAATACCTTTTAGCATTTCATATAATGCTGGTTTGGTGGTGATGAACTCCTTTAGCTTTTTCTTATCTGTGAAGCTCATTATCTGACCTTTAGTTCTAAATGATAGCTTTTGATGAGTAGAGTAATCTTGTTTGTAGGTCCTTGCTATTCAACACTTTGAATATTTCTTGCCACTCACTTCTGGCTTGCAAAGTTTCTGTTGAGAAATCAACTGACATTCATATGGGTACTCCCTTGTAGGTAACTGAGTTTCTTTCTCTTGCTGCTTTTAAGATTCTCTCTTTGTCTTTTGCCCTTGGCATTTTAATTATGATGTGTCTTGGTGTGGTCCTCTTTGGATTCCTTTTGTTTGGGGTTCTCTGTGCATCCTGGACTTGTAAGTCTATTTCTTTCACCAGGTATGGGAAGTTTTCTGTCATTATTTCTTCAAATAGGTTTTCAATATCTTGTTCTCTCTCTTCTTCTGGCACCCCTATAATTCTGATGTTGGTACGCTTCAAGCTGTCCCAGAGAGTCCTTTACACTATCTTCATATTTTTGGATTCTTTTTTCTTTTTGCTTTTCTAGTTGGGTATTTTTTTCTTCTTTGTATTGCAAATCTTTGACTTGATTCTTGGGATCCACTTGTCTGCTGTTGGATCTCTGTATATTATTCATTATTTCAGTCAGTGCATGCTTAATTTCTAGTTGGTCCTTTTTCATATCCTTGAGGGACTCACTAGAAAATTCTTGAAAAACCTTATAAACGTGGTTTTGAACTCTATATCCAGTAGTTTTCTTTCCTCCATTTCTGTCATTTGTGACCTGTTTCTTTGTCTTCGCATTTTTTATGCTTCCCTGTGTTGGTAGAGTGGCTTTGTGTGCTAGATGTCCTATAGGGCCCAGTGGCTCAGCCTCCCCTATTACCTGAGGTGGACACTCTTGGTGCACCCCTTTGTGGGCTTTGTGCACAGTCTTGGTGTAGTTAAGCCTTGATTGTTGTAGGTATCACTGGGAGGAATTGACCTCCAAGCCAATTGGCTGTGAGAATCAGCTATGTCTGCAGTGGGAGAACTTCTGTGCTGAAGACACCCTTATGGGGCAAGACTTGCTTCAGTGGGGCTTTGGTGCTCACTGAGCCTGCCCCCTGAGTGTGTCCCTTATGGATCTGAGGAGTTGTAATCTGGATGGTCCCACTCTGACCGCTGGGTACACTGGCTCTTGGATCTAAGGAGGTGCTAATTTAGCCTCTTCCTGAGGCTACCCAGCAGGAGCTATGGAGAGATCTGCAGGTTCCCCTTCCTTGTTTGGGGTTTGGAGGTGCCCAGATGAGGCCCAGCTGTGAAGCAATGCAAGCTGCTCTGGGGCCTTAGGCCTTCTCTTGGAAATTCTGAGTCTGTCTGGCCCAGCTGCAGTTTGTTATATAATTTTCAGATTGCAAAGGGCCATGGCATTCATATGCAAAAGCCTCTGCCACAACCTGGGTGGGGCAGGGTCTCAGGGAATCAACAGGGTGGAGTAAACAGCTATGGTTGATCCTCAGCCCTGCCCGAAGAGGCCCCGTGTCTCAGTGTCCCAGTCACTGCAGGCACCTCTGAGGGAAAGCCGCCCTTGAGTTCTGAGTTCTGCCCGCTGCCAGGCAGTCCAGTTTCTCCCCGTATGAGTCTAGTTTCCCAGAGACTCACCCGGAACTGGAGTTCAGAGCAGATGGAGGCTTGTGACTCTCTCCCAAATCAAAAAGACAGCTGCATCCTCAGTTGCCAGCCCTTGACGCGTGCGCCTCCATACCTCTGCACTTTATTTCCGCACCTCTCTGAGTCTCAGCGTGCTTTTCTCTTTCCTTCTAGTTGTAGAATTTCCACTCAGCCAGCCTTCCTGTAGTTCTGGATGTTATCCATTTTGTCTTTTTGTTGTATTTTTGAAGTTGTTGTGGGAGGCAGCAATTTTGGGTGTTTACCTATGCCTCCATCTTGGTTTCTCCTCCTGCACACAAGTCCTTTAGTTGATCTCTTACCCACTTCCCCCAAACCCTCCTTGCCTTTCCTCTGAGGTTTGACAGTCTGTTCAATGCTTCTCTGTATCTGGATCTATTTTTGTTCATCAGTTTATGTTGTTCATTATATTCCACAAATGAGTGAGATCATGTGATATTTATCTTTCTCTGGCTGGCTTATTTAACTTAGCATAATGCTCTCCAGTTCCATCCATGCGGTTGCAAATGGTTAGAGTTCTTTCTTTTTTACAGTAGTGTAGTATTCCATTGTGTAGATCAAGGATGCCAAACTCAAAGGCTAACATGACCAAATAAACAAGTTTTAAGTTTATGTGTGCCACAAAAAACCAAAAACTTCAGTTTTCATAGAAATGTAGTTTTATTTCAATAGAGACATGCTGAATACAAAGGGCTGAAATAAATGAGTAATCATTAACATAAAATAATAGAACATTTAAATAAAAATTAATATTTTTTCTTGAACATTAACTTACCAGACACAAAATAAATGCACAAATTAACAAGCGTAATGCAAATAAACCTATTTTTCTTGTTCTCCAAAAGCGAAATATTTCCTGTTGCACACACCTAACAAGTCAGCACAAGACTAATGACATGGCAATCAGCTGCTAAAATAGTCACTGCTAGTATTAATGGAGAGAAATGGTGCACCTGTGTGTAAGGGAAATAAATGCAACATGATTATAGTAATCAGTCATTAGCAAACATTGTAGTTCATTAGTAATAATTATGTATAACAGAATATTGTAAAAGTTAAGTTATGAAAGTTTTATTAAAACATTTCTTACATACCGTTATATTGGCTGGGCCGCAAAAATATTCATTGTGGGCTGCATGCGACCCGTGGGCCGCGTGTTTGACATGCTTGGTGTAGATGTACCACTGGTTTTTAATCCACTCATCTGCGGATGGGCACTTAGGTTGTTTCCAAATCTTAGCTGTAAGTTGTGCTGCAATGAACATAGGGGTGCATATATCCTTCCTGATTGGTGTTTCTGATTTCTTGGGATATATTCCTAGAAGTGGGATTACTGGATCAAATGGGAGTTCCATTTTTAATTTTTTGAGGAAACTCCATCCTGTTTTTCACAGTGGCTGCACCAGTTTGCATTTCCACCAGCAGTGCACAATGGTTCCTTTTTCTCCACATCCTTGCTAGCACTTGTCATTTGTTGATTTGTCGATGATAGCCATTTTGACAGGTGTGAGATGATAACTCATTGTGGTTTTGACTTGCATTTCTCAGATGATTAGTGACTTTGAACTTGTTTTCATTTGTCTCTTGGCCTTCCTTATGTCCACTTTTGAAAAATATCTATTAAGGTCCTTTGCCCATTTTTTTTATTGGATTGTTTATCTTCCTTTTGTTAAGATGTATGAGTTCCATATAAATTTTGGAGATTAAACCCTTATCAGTGATAACATTTGCAGATATGTTCTCCCATGCAGTGGGCTTTCATGTTGTTTTGTTGATGGTTTCTTTTGCTGTGCAGAAGCTTTTTATTTTGATGTAGTCCCATTTGTTTATTTTCTCCTTAGTTTCCATTGTCTTAGGAGCTGTATCAGTAAAGATGTTGCTGCAACATGTCTGATATTTTGCTGCCTAAGGATTCTTTTAAGATTTGTATGGTTTCCCATCTTACATTTAAGTCCTTTATCCATTTTGATTTTATTTTTGTGTATGGTGTAAGTTGGTGGTCTAGTTTCATTTTTTTGCATGTATCTGTCCAATTGTCCCTACACCATTTATTGAAGAGACTGTCTTAACTCCATTGTATGCTCTTGCTTTCTTTGTCAAATATTAATTGAGCATAATGGCTTGGTTTGATTTCTGGGTTCTCTGTTCTGTTCCATTGGTCTATATGTCTGTTCTTGTGCCAGTACCAGGCAGTTTTGAGAACAGTGGCTTTATAATATAGCTTGATATCTGGTATTGTGATCCCTCCAACTTTGTTCTTTCTTCTGAAGATTGCTGCAGCTATTCAGGGTCATTTTTATTCCATATAAATTTTTGGAGAGTTTGTTCTAGGTCTGTGAAATATGTTGTTGGTATTTTAATGGGGACTGCATTGAATCTATAAATTGCTTTGGGTAATATGGACATTTTAATGATGTTGATTCTACCAACCCATGAACACGGTATATTCTCCCATTTGTTTATGTCTTCCTCCATCTCTTTTTTTAATGTCCGGCAGTTTTCCGAGTACAGGTCTTTTACCTTCTTAATTAAGTTTGTTCCTAGTTTTCTTAATTTTTTTGTTTCAATGGTAAATTGGATTTTTCTTTAGTTTCTCTTTTTGTTAGTTCATTATTGGTATATAAAAAAGTCACAGATTTCTGGGTGTTAATTTTTTATCCTGCTACATTGCTGAATTCATTTATTAAGTCTAGTAGTTTTTTGATGGAGTCTTTAGGGTTTTCTATTTTACAATATCATGTCATCTGTGAATAAGGACAGTTTTACTTCTTCTTTTCCAATTTGGATGCCTTTTATTTATTCATCTTATCTGTTCACTATGACTAGCACTTCTAGTACTATGTTGAACAGGAGTGGTGAGAGTGGGCATCCCTGTCTTGTTCCTGTTCTTAGGGGATATGGTTTTAGTTTTTGCCCATTGAGTATGATGTTGGCTGTAGGTTTGTCATATAGGCTTTTATTATTTTGAGGTATGATCCTTCTATTCCCACTTAGCTAAGAGTTTTTATCAAGAAAGAGTGTTGGATTTTTGTCAAATGTTTTTTATGCATCAATTGATATGATTGTGTGATTTTTACCTCTAAATTTGTTTATGTGATGTATCACATTTATTGATTTGTGGATATTGTACCAGCCTTGCATCCCCAGAATAAATCCCCCTTGGTCATGGTGTATGATCTTTCTAATGTAATCTGGATCTGATTTGCTAGAATTTTGTTGAGAATTTTAGCAACTATGTTCATCGGGGATATTGACCTGTAATTTTCTTTCTTTGTAGTGTTTTTATCTGGTCTTGAGATTAGAGTAATACTGGCTTCATAGAAAGAGCTTGGAAGTGTGCCTTCCTCTTGAATTTTTTGTAATAGTACGAGGAGGATAGGTTTTAGTTCTTCTTCGAATGTTTGGTAAAACTCCTGGAGGGTCCAAGCACCGAGTCTCAAGGGGCCTGTGGCTGAAGTGGTGGGCTTTGCAAGAGGGTCTCACACTCTGAAACTCACAGAAGGACCCACATGCCAGGTTACTCAAGGCCTGTAGCTGGAGCAGCTGGCTTTTAGGGAGGGACACACTCTCAGACTCGCTGGAGAGTCCCGTCACTGACTCACGTGGGGCCTGTGGCTGAAGCAGCAGGTTGGTGGGAGGGGAGCGCACTTCGGGGCTCACAGAAGCCTGCAGCCTGGGAGGCTAGAGTCCTGATGTCTGTGGGTCTGCAGATGAGGTAGCAGGTCTTTGGGCAGAGTGGCTGTAGGATCCAGGATGGTGTCTGAAGCCAGTCTGTGTAGTTGTGAGGCTGGGCTTCTAGTCACAGCAGCTCTCCCCATCAAGATGGCGTGGTTTCTGTGCCAGAGCTGGCCGCCCCAGGAGTGCTTGCAGTGGTAGCAGGGACTCCCCTTCTAGGAGAGCCTGATCTGCCAGCCCCTGAGAGTCCTGCAGGATATAACTGTTCCTCACTCACTCACACACACACCACACACGTCCATACACTCCCTTCTTGCTCCTTCACTCACTCACACTCTCTCCCTCACTGCTCTCCTGCTTGACTGCCATCTTGACTCCTCCCTCTGTCTGTTGTTTTTGTGTGGTGATATTCCATACATCTTTCCTCTATTTCCTCTTTTTTTTTTTTTGAGCTGTTTGTCATGATTTGGGGATTTTTGTGTGTAGTTACCATTAAGTTTATAAAAAATGAAGTTGCAAATATACCATAGTGTTTTCCTTTTGAGTGCATCTGATCTTCGTCTTCCTTTGATAGTTCAGACCTTTCCCTCCTCCCCTTTAATTTTTGTTGTCAAAAATTATCCATATTTATGCTGTAAGCTTTTGGTGATCTTATTCATAATGTTGTGACCTTATGTTTTTTGTTTTGGGTAGAATAAGTCCCTTGAGTATTTCCTGCAATGGAGGTCTTCTGGTGATAAAATCCCTCAGCTTCCATATATCTGGGAACATCTTTATTCCCCCTTCATATTTAAAGGATAATTTTGCTGGGTATATTGTTTGTGGCTGGTAATTTCTCTCTTTCAGATGTTTGAATATTTGGTTCCACTCTCTTCTGTCTTGTAGAGTTTCTTCTGATAAGTCAGATGAAATTCTGATTTTTGTAGGTCACTTTCTTCTTTTTCCTGGCTGCTTTAAGAATTTTTTCTTTGTCATTAATTTTTGACAGTTTCAATACCACATGCCTTTGAGAGAGCCTCTTTGGATTGAAGTAACTGGCATTCTGTTTGCTTCTTGGATTCAAGGATCTAGTTCTTCCCATAGATTTGAGAAGTTCTCATTCACTATTTGTTTTGATAGACTTTCTATTTCATGCTCCCTCTCTTCCTCCTTCACAATGCCTATAATTCTACTATTGCTTTTATGAATGAATCAGAGAGGCCTCTTACAGCTCTTTCATTTTTCTTTATGCTCAGGTCTCTCTTTTCTCCCCTCTGCATCATTTCCTGATTGCTGTCTTTGACATCACTAATTCTTTCCCCCATCTGCTTGGTTCTGTTTTCTATGCTCCACAGTTTACTCTTAATATCCTTTATTGCATGCCTCATTTCCAGGATTTCTAATTGGTTCTTTTTGAAAATTTCAGTCTTTTTAGTAAAGTACTCAATTTAGTCATTGATTTGTTTTCTGAGTGCACTGAGTTGCCTGTCAGTATTTTCTCACATCTCGTTGAATATTTTCAGAACTGCAATTTTGAAATCTCTGACATTTATATCACATATTTCCATGTGTTTCAGCCTGGTTTCTGGAGATTTTTTATTTTTATTTCTGGTCATCATCCTTACTGTGGTTCTTCATAGTGTTTGCTCTCTGTTTTCTCATTTATCTCTGAAAAGGTCTTTCTACTATTTTCCAGTAGATGGCACCAAATAGCAAGATTTTTTTTTTTTAATTTTTATTTTTCTTCTGTGATCTCCCAGTCTTGAACCTTCTCTGCTTATGTAAGATGGTATAGCTGAGCTGCTTAGGCATAGGTATGTTTTCCCCACACCATGATGACGACCCCTGACTTACACAGCCCCGTCCAGGCACCCCTCCTGAGGACCAGTCACAGAGGGAACCCAAGATTTGATTGCAACAGCTCTTCCTTTACAGATAATATGCTTCTGGAGCCAACTCCAAGGGCAACAGTAGGTATGTTTTGGGAGTCCAAGCAGTGGCAGGGCTCTGTAGTTCTGTTTCTTTGTCTGAAACACCACCACCTGGCCTGAAAGTGGGGAGCAGCCCCGCAGAACCCTGTGCTCTGTTGGGCATCTGCTGACTCACACTCTTCACTCTCTTGCCCCTAGCCCTGCTGGGCTGCCCCCCTGCAGCTCTCTGTTCCTCCTGGCCAAAGGAAGTGCCTGCTACCACCGGCTTTCTCCCCTCTCCCAGCCAGGCTGCAAACTCCTAGCCCAGTCAGGAGCTCCCAACTACAGGGCTGCATCTGAAGGCCGTCTGCACTTCCCTCCCTTCTCGTTTCCCCGCTTATTCCTGGATGCCCACCTTTAGGTGTTTCAGTGCATGGGTCTCTCAGGCATATGTCTATGTTGAGCATGGATTTCTTTGTTAAACTATAGATGATTAACTTGTTGAAATGTCAGGGGGAAAGGAACAGATACACCCTTACACAGGCTATTCCTCTAATGTCATGCCTCAAGTTTGGTTTCTAATTTAATACTCTGCTTCTTAGATTGACAAATAGAGTTTTCTATTTTCAGTCAAAGATTCTATGATATAGAAAAATTCTGAGCAATTTTTAAGACAATTGTCAAGGTAAGAATTATGGAAGCAAAGAAAAAGATAGTTTATCCAACTTTTTCATATCCTCCCATCCATGTTCCAATCATACCCACACCCACAAGAGTATGAGATTGTGGTAACAGTATAAAAGGGTAAACCACCTGGGTCCCATTTTCACAAATCTTTTGCATAAATTTGTCATTTAATTGTAGGCTCTTAGTTGAGACTAGCTCCTTTGGGTTCTATTGTTACAGAAAATTTTCCATAATAGCTTCAATAGTATTCTTCAATTCTTTATTCCATGGTTCTTCTTTATCTGCTCATTAATCTAGCACAGGGTTGGTTCTTCATTCATTCATTCATTCCATTATGAATGAATACATAAAGTCTTTGCTCTCATGGAACTTGTATTTTGATGGAAGTTAACAATAATCTGAAATATAATTGCAAGGAAGCGTTTGGGGGTTTACTCCAGTATGAAGAGAAAGTGTTTTAATTGACCCCAGGAAAAATATATTTTATGGGTAAATGGTATAAAGTGTAGGAAACTAGTAGAACCTTCTGATTAGGAAGCACAATGTCAGCATATGATACCTTGGAAGGCCAGGAATTTGACACATTCCCATTAGTAAGTCCTTCAGAGAAACTCCATGATGATGTGTCTCCTAGTGATCCACTCACAGGCCCCTCCTAAGTGACTTCTTTCCAGCCAAGGAATTATTTATGTTTGAAGGATGTACTTGCGTAAAACGAAGCCTGGGAGCCTTACCACAGGGCATTTCTGGATGGAAACCTGACCTTGGAAGAGTGGAGCGTGAGCCCGGGCCCGGTCCATCTGTATCTACACCTCTTTACCAGTGGCCTTCACCTGGACCCTGGCCACACTGGTTGTTACACTCTGCCTCTGGCTGAAACTGGCTTTTCTTTCTGCCTTTTCAGGGTGCCTGCAGGTTCCACCCAAAGCCAATCAGAAGAAAGCAAGAGTATACATGGATTCTCTGCTTGGCCTATAGTGATCTGCTTTAGTGTAAGATTTACTCCACGGTAAAGCTAGCCAGTGGTGGAACCAACAGTGGGGCCCTTTGACATATTTAATCCCAGCACCCACAGATGTAATGTCTCCACGCACTCTTCACAAGCAGTCCCAAAGGGCTGGGGCAGGTAGTGCTGACTGATTTTGACAAGGTATAAACCCAGTGACCATATATAAGTGTTCCCTGAGGAAAAGTATGGGTGAGCTGTTAAGTGAGTCGAGCTGCCTACTCAGCATCCACATTCAATCCTATGTCACCATTTTAGATGTCACATGGTAGCAATATGTACTTTGTAGGCCCCATGAAGTCCAAGCATTGTTTCTTTGTTTGTTTAAAAAAAAACAAGCCCATAATTGGAGGATAAAAATAAGCTGGGCACTTATGTATAATAAACCCTGTTTTTAAAGTGATAGTAATTACGACCACGTGGTATTGAAACAATGGTAGACAAACTGGGTGACACATTTGAAATTCAAAGACACACTAGCTCCTAATATGATTACCTGATTTGTGACAAAGATGATATTGCCATTTCATGGGGAAAAGATTATCTTTCAAATAAATGATGTTGGATCAATTGAATATCTTTTGGGGGTGAAAAAAAGTGTCTTGACTTCACAGCATACACACACACACACACACACACACACACACGCACACACACACACAATGAATTCCAGAAAGATTATAGATTTAAAGGTGAAAGATAAAATAATGAAAGAGAAGAACATAAAATATCTTTAGGACCTTGGGTTTGACAAAGACATCTTTATAAAAACAAACAAACAAAAAAACACTATCCATAAAACAAAAGATAGTAAATTGGATTATATTAAAACTAAGAACTTCTGTTCATCAAAAGACACCATTAAGACAGTGATAAAGTCAACCCTAAGTTAGGAGAAGATGCTAACAACCCATATCTGACAGATTCAAAATATATGAAGTATTTCTCCAAAGCAATCTTTTAAAAGTCAGCTCAGTAGAGAAATGGACAAAACTTAAAAGACACTTCAAAAATAAGAATAGCCAATGGCTAGTTAACACATAAAATGATGGTCAACTTTATTAGTCATCAAGGAGGCACAAATTGAAACCCCAACGAGATAATGTTATACACCACCCAAATAGCTAAACTTGAAATAAAAATTGCTGAATATTGACAAGAATGTGAGGCAACTAGAGTAACCCTACACTTCTGATGAAAATAGTGTTACAACCACTTAGGAAAACTGTTTTGGCATTATGTACTGAACTCAAAATATCCATACCTTTTGAAGGGCAACTCCACTCTGGGTTTATGCCCAACAAAAATGCATGCATATGTTCACCCAAAGACATGTACACAATTTTTTATAGCTGCACTATTCATTAAAGCTAAAAAACTGAAAACTACTCAAGTGCCCAACAACAGTGAACTGGATGAATACATTTATTATAGTTACACAATGGAATACTATACAACAATGTGAAAGAACTATGTACAACTATTCATACTAATATGTATGAATCTCATATCTGTACTATTGAGCAAAAGAAGCCAGATATAGAAAAGAATGCATACATTACGATTCTATTTATATAAAGTATGCAAAAGTCAGGATAATGGTTTATTTTTGGGGGGTTGTGACTGGAAAGGACCATAAAAGGGCATTCTACTGATTGTTCTGTGTTCTGGTTTCATGGATGTTTGTGACTATTCATTGAGTTTATGATATGCACACTTTTCCGTATATATATTATACTTCAGTGAAAAATAACAAATAAATGGCAGTTCTCATAGCTACCCCTCACAGTAAAATAATATATATCAAGTCTGAAGAGTCATGATATCCAATTCAAGACATAAAATATACTTAAAACCAGCTATTAATATATCCTATCTAATAAAAGAGAAACATGGTAATTAGCCATACGTCTGCTACCCTTCCCATTGGCTAATCAGAGCGATATGCAAATTAACTGCAAGCCAAGATGGCGGCCAGCAGCCAGGCAGCTTGAAGCTAACATGAGGCTTCCTTGCTTCAGTGACAGAGGAAACCAACATTCCCTGCCTGCCTTGCCGGCCTCTGAGCTTGCAGTTTGAAACATTGTTACAAATATAGAAGCTAAACAAAACCCCAGAAACCTGCTTTCAGCCAGCCGGGATCTCAGAGCTGGAGTTGATACAGTGTTTTGATTGTAGAACCTAAACAAACCAGATACCTGCTTTTAGCAGCAGAGGCCTCAGAGCTGGAGCCAGAGCTAAAGCTGGCCAAGAATAAAAATAAAAGAAAAAAAGGAGCAGTTGGGAGCTTCAGTCATCCGCCAGCCTGAAAACAGCCCTCAGCCCCTCACGCAGACTGGCCAGGCACCCCAGTGGGGACCCCCACCCTGAAGGGTGTGTGACCAGTTGCAAACAGCCATCATCCCCTCACCCAGGCTGGCCAGGCACCCCAGTGGGGACCCCCACCCTGATCCAGGACACGCTTCAGGGCAAACCAGCCAGGCCCCACCCATGCACCAGGTCTCTATCCTATATAGTAAAAGGGTAATATGCCTCCCAGCACCGGGATCAGTGTGACAGGGGGCAGCGCCCAAACCCCCTGATCGCCCTGCAGCTCTGTGTGTGACAGGGGGCAGGGCCACTACCTCCCTATCCACCCTGCTCTGTTCATGACAGAGTGTGGCACCCCAACCCCCTGGTCAGCCCTGCTCTGTGCCTGATAGGGGGGAGCTCCCCAACCCCCTTATCGCCCTGCAGCTCTGTGTGTGACAGGGTGCGGCGCCCCCAACCCCCTGATCAGCGCTGCTCTGTGTGTGACAGGGTGAGGCGCCCCAACCCCCCACCCCGGCCCTGCTCTGTGTGTGATAGGGTAGAGCCATAACCTCCCCATCAGCCCTGCCCTGAGTGTGAGAGTGGCGGCGCCCCAACCCCCTGATCGGCCCTGCTCTGTGTGTGACAGGGGGCGGTGCCCCAACTCCCCTATCGGCCCTACTCTGTGAGTGACAGTGGGGAGCTCCTCAACCCCCTGATCAGCCCTGCTCTGTGTGTGACAGGGTAGGGAGCCCCAACCCCCCTGATGGGCCCTGCTCTGCGAGTGACAGGGGGTGGCGCCGCAACCTCCCAATCCGCCCTGCTCTGTGCATGACAGGGGGCAGCGCCCCAACTCCCCAATTGGCCCTGCTCTGAGCCCGACCAGGGGCTGCACCTAGGGATTGGGCCTGCCCTCTGCCACCCAGGAGCAGGCCTAAGCCAGCAGGTCGTTATCTCCCGAGGGGTCCCAGACTGCGAGAGGGCACAGGCCGGGCTGAGGGACCCCCCTCCCCACTTAGTGCACGAATTTTTGTGCACCGGGCCTCTAGTATTTTTATAATGATGTAAGAATTAAAGAACTATGCTACATACCAGCTCTGGAGGGTTAGGTTAGGTGTGGATGCATAGGAGAGTGGCATGGGGTCTTCACTACTAATAAAGTAGAATAGGAAAAATATGTTGCCCCAAAGAAAGCCAACTGCTGCAGCTGCTGTGAAACTGAGAAAAGCTCAGATATGGTACCAAGAAACAGAAATATCATAGCAGAGAACACATATGAAGGTTTTATTTTTGAGTTAAAATCTACCAAGGTTTTTAGTTGAGTCTATCACATTGCATTGAGTTGTTAATTTTTTAAAAACATGGTCTTCTCAATTAGACTGGTCTCCTCAATTAGACTTTAAGCTCATTAAAAACAGAGAATTGTTCTACATCCTCCTTGAATTCTAGGCACACAGGGTGTCATTTTTATTTCTTGATAGTTAAACACATTTAGATGCATCTTCAATTTTAAAATTGGAGGCAATGCATTTGAGACTGAGGCAGAGGTTGCTGACTTGTGATGGGTTGGATAGTGTGTAACTGGGTGAGCTGATAACTTGATTCTTTCTGCTGCTTTTGCCCCTCAGGAGGAATGGCTGGTTGAAGAAGAGGGAATGAGAAGGCTGCAAACTCTGACTCATGTTTGCAGGTATGAATCAGAGGGGGGCATGGGGTGAGGGATGAGAACAACACACCTGAACCAACCTTGGAAACCCATCAAAAAATTGTTTGCAGGGTTTGGGGGCAGGAGGAAGGGGGGGGAAGAGATCAACCGAAGGACTTGTATGCATGCATATAAGCATAACCAATGGACATAAGACACTGGGGGATAGGGGAGGCCAGGGGATTGTCAAGGGCGGGGGGGAAAAGGGGCACATATGTAATACCCTTTGTAATACTTTAAGCAATAAAACAATAAAAAAAATTGTTTGCAAAGTGTTGTCCAAGTAATTTAAATGTTTTGTCATATCTGGAACCTCAGATTTTCAGCACAGTAAGAGATTAACAGCATTACCTAATGATAGAGTAATTATAACAATATATTGTAATAAGTTATATGAATGTGGTCTACTTCTCTCTCTATAAGTATCTTTCTCTACACACTCTTCTTGTGATCCTATGAAATGATAAAATGCCTACTTGATGAGATGGAGTGAGGTGAATGAGACCTTATTATGTAAAATTAGTTACTTGAATGCAAGCACTGTGACACCATGATAGTCGATCATCTGTTAACCAAGCAGGCTATTAAGTGACTGGCTAGTGGGAGGTATATGCATTGTGGAGACACAGAACAAAGAGATGATTCGTGTCTGGACAGTACAGCAAGATGGCTCAAGATTGCATCTCTCTACTCAGAATTGCAGACTGCTATATTATGGGTTGAACTGTGACTCCCCAAATTCATATGTTAAAGTCCTACCTCCAGTACTTCAGAATGTAACCTTATTTGTAAGTAGGGTTGTTGCAATGTATTAGTTACAATGAGATCATACTGGGGTAGGATGAGCCTCTAGTTCAGTGATGGCGAACCTATGAACTCATTTTTTTGGTTGATTTTTCTTTGTTAAATGGCATTTAAATACATAAAATAAATATCAAAAATATAAGTCTTTGTTTTACTATGGTTCCAAATACCAAAATATTTCTATATGTGACACGGCACCAGAGTTAAGTTCAAAATACTGACACACTGAGCTCAAAAGGTTCACCATCACTGCTCTAGTTCAATATGACTGGTGTCGTTATATAAAGGACAAATTCACACACACACACACACACACACACACACACACATACACACACACACACACACTCACGGAGAACACCATTGGGTGTGATGCTTCTACAACCAATGAATACCAAAGATCGCCAGTAAACTACCAGAAGCTAAGAGAGAGACATGGAACAGAATCTCTCTCACAGCCCCAGAAGGAAACAACGCACTTAAAACTTGATCTCAGACTTCCGGTCTCCAGAGTTGCGAGATAATAAATTTCTGTTGTTTAAGCCACCTGGTTGGAAATGCTTTGCTATGGCAGCCATAGCAAGCCAAGTGTTAAGATTTCAGTTGCCAATTACAAATCACAAACTTGCTCTTTTTCCAGCGATGCACAAAAGCATGTTAGCAGCATTTATCATGTCAAGGGCATGTGTATCTGGATATTAAAATTTCAGAAATGTTATTTTACCTTTGAAAACAAACCAAATGTTTTGCCAGTTCCTTCCCCAAAGAGTCTTTAAAGTTAATGGTTAAGACTTTAGCAATCACCTAAGGTCCAATCCCCTCATGAACAGATGAAGATGCTGAGGACCACAGGTGTGAAGTGACTTGTCCAAGGTCAGCTAGCTTGTTGGAGACAGAACTGAGAGTCCTGACATCCAACTCCCAAGTCAGAGATTTTTCCACTAGATTTGCACTCCACCCTGTGGAAAGTTTATGCAGACATACAAAAATATGTACACTCTTGCTTTGCAATGTGATTATGAGCAAAGTGGCAAGAATCCCACCAAGTGCCTAGAGAAACTGCTACTCAGATTTAAAAGATTTAAAAACAAAAGTAACCAAAACTTTTTAGTCCCAGTCCAACATAGTCTAAAGAAGAATGTAAGAGGCCAAAATCTAATTATGTCTCTAAATATTTACTTAATCCTACAGGCTACTTGCCATTCCTATTTCCACATTTTTGGGGGATTCTAATATGGAACTAAATACATTGGGTACATTTAATTTCAGACTTGTAACAAATCAGTTGTGCCAAATCATACAAGTCCATCTCAATATAATTTTCCCCAGTGGGGGGAAATATAATACGGCAGCAGCCAAAATGTGTGCATTAGTTGGAAAAAAACCCACATTCCTAACCTAAGTTTTATGCCACTATCATCTATGTCTCCCTCTCTCTCCTCCTTCTCCTCCCCCATTCTCTCTGAATTCTTTCCAGACCTTTGATTCTACCAAGAAAAAAAAGAAAAGAGCCTTTCATTTTAAAATCTAGATGATGGTTCAATTGACCTTGAAACCAAGTTCAGTTAATTCATGATTGTGAGTGAACTTGAATAGTAGAGGTAGCTGCTGGAAAAGTGCTTTGCATACTGAAGGGTAAAAAAACAAGAATGCTGGCAAGGTTACTTTTCAATCTATACAACCTTGATATGACTTTTAGTCTAGGAAAATTGCATTTTGGATAATACATTCCAACTTTTTAGGACTCTGATATCGAATGCAAATGGTTCATTATTTGACAGACAATTAACTCTAAAGGCCAATGAGATTCTCAGATAAAAATACTATTCTAATTATAAAAGGAGGGAAGGGCAGCTTTAGAAAACATAATAGATTGGAAAATAACTGACAGGATATGTTTCAAAAGCTATTAATATATCCAATCTATACAGTATCTGCTTAATGTTTTAATGATTCATAATGAATTTTATCCAAAATGATTCTTTATTTGACTATAATTTAGTAGCATTAGAGAATAGCTTGTAAATATTTCACTAATAATTTGACACTTATTATTTTTCTTTTTCTCTGAAACAAAATAGTAGTAGATTGGCATAAATTAACTAGTATTCTAAATAAACTAGGTTAAGCTTGTATAAACTATTCAGGTCAACTCATCCACCAAACACATTTGCTGCAGCAAGACTAGAGTGAGGGACTAAATCTTTAGAGACCTGTTTTTGTCCCTCAGTCATGAATCAAACCAGCAGCTGGCCCAGTGCTGAATCCAGAGATCATTTGGGGTAGCAGATGCAAAATATGTGTTTATTCAACGAGTAATCATAGATTGTCGTTGTGCATATGTAATAGTTCAATAGAGAATGTATCTGTAAATGAATTTTTAGGGAAGAAAATGTCCCATGCCCACCAAACTTGAATGTTCAGTACTTTCAAACTGAAATTTACCTTTCAAGAGAAGTTTCCTTGGAACAAAGAAGGCAAAAGAGATGCCACCTATTGGTTGTAGTATGGTATTTTTAGGGCAAAATCTTAGAACTGGATTTGTGCAGCCTGGGCGTACATGAGGACAATTAGAAGGAATCCATTTCCAGGTTCTCAACACCCATATGTACCCTTTCCCAAAACTACCCAGGAAAACACCTGCATTTTCCTGGTTTTCCCTTTCCCTTTCTCTTTTCACAATCACTCTTCTCATACAATCTTACTGGATGTTCATTGCCCTAAGGGGTAAAAATGCAGTGTGTCAAACACCGGATTATGTAAAATATCGGAATAGGTGAAGCTACTTTTCATCAAGGTGCTAAACCCATTCCCTTCCCTCCCATCCATCTCATTAAGATACGTGGTTCCAATACATTTTTTTATTTTTAATTTTAATAAATACGAGAATAGATAATATATATATTTTTTAATATATTTGTATTGATTTCAGAGAGAAAGGGAGAAGGAGGGAGAGAGAGAGAGAGAAACATCAATGATGAGAGATAATCATTAATTGGCTGCCTCCTGCACATCCCACACTGGGGATTGAGCCTGCAACCCAGGCATGTGTCCTGACCAGGAATTGAAAAGTGACATCCTGGTTCATAGGTTGATGTTCAAACACTAAGCCACACCAGCTGGCAATATTTTTTTTTTATTTCTATAGATTACATGCTAATAATAACTGTATTGATAACTATTGAAAAAAATAAAGGTATTTTAAAGTTTTGTTTTAGCATGCTCACTTATTTGTTACAGAGAAGTAAAAAGAGTGTTATCAATTAGAAACTTTCTACCCAAAAAGTACACTGGGATGCTATTTGGGGAAGAAAATTGGATAAAAATATGATTTCAAATAAAATTCCCAACTCTAAAAAACTTGTTCATGTAATTTTAATGAATGTCAACAGGTAACAGCTATAATATTCAGATTCTACTAGATATATTTAGAGAACTACAGTGAGTTTATTTTTCAGTGTTAATATTTATAATAGACTGGAGATTTACATCTTTTGTAATTACTTACATTATGCTGAAAATTTTTAGATGCCAACCTAAAAGTGGGCCAACTTTTAAAAATCATTTTAAGGGACTTGAACAAAAAGCTTGAAGACTGTTGCTCAAGACATGAGCTGATTAGTGGATGCGGCAGAGGGAATGAAGGAAAGAAAGACAAATCGTATTAAATGTTGGCCTCAGCGCGTAATTTTTGGCCAAAAACAATCACAGGAGAACAGAAGGTTGTAAGAGTTAGATGTGCTTAACTTTAGAAACAGGAGTGAGCCAAAGCAGGTTACTACTGTTTGAAGCTGAGGGGAGAGGTCTATCAAATATGTCTCAGACAATAATCAGGAGTAAAAGAGTCCATATGTAACCATGTGTTCTGAATTTGACACATCCCCTTACACTCAGAGCAAAAGGCATATAGTGGTTTTAAAGCCCTATAATAAAATCCAGACTTAGAAACAAATAAATTGGGTGGTTATTCATTCACATAAAAATTTATACGAGGGTTCTTTCAATTATGGAAGCTAAATGTTAGCCCTAATATTTATAATATTCCTCCTAAGAGCTAAAATAAAAATTTCAGATTGGTTAGACTAGATATGTTTAGTTAAAGTGTCCCTGTCTGGGGAAAAAAAAAATCCACAGTAGGCAGTTTTCACAAGTGTATTCAAACCACGGACTGGAAAAAGTAATGAGCATAACTTCATTTTCTTCTTCTATGATTTGGGTTAAGAAGAAAATAATAGTTGACCATCACTCTAAAATTCATTCAGCAAGCAAGTTCTCTAAAAATAATGAATTGATAGAACGGGGCTTCTTCAAGGAGATTTAGGGTAGGCATTCCCAAAGGGCACAGTGTACAAAAAGAACAGAACTGAACTGCCTGTTACAAGGAAAACCCATGAGAACACAGCCAACTCTAGGCAAATTGTGCTGCTCATTTGGGGAGCTTCTCCCTACCCTTCATGGCATAGCACATGAAGGTCTCCAGGGATATGGTTTTATTTATCTTCATATTCTTCTGGACTTCTTGTTGTAATTCCAAAACTAAACTTAATATTAAACACACACACACACACACACACACACACACACACACACTACACACCCTATATCAACAGGACCTATGTATTTCCTACTTCAATTGTGGTGCCTCAGCTACCTAACTGTTGAAGTGAAAATTGTGAAATTCATTTAAGATTTCACCTCTCCTTCTGTCTCCTCCATCATCTGTGAATTCCATTTCCTCAGTATCTTTCAAATCAATGCTTCTCTTCTCATTCACAAACTTGTGTCCTGGTTCTCCCCTGAACTCTTGTGATGCCTCATAACTAGTCTCCTCCACTCTGTTGCCAAAGGAACTTTCTTACAAGCAGACCCAAGAAGGTGCCTCACTTGCTGAGAATCTTCATCTATAAGATAAAAGCCAAACTTATTTTCCTGACAATGGAAGCCACTGTTGAGCAACTCTTCAGCATTATTCCTTACCTTTCTCATATTTATAGTAAGGTTACAACTATTTCCAAACATTGCAGTCTCACAAACACTCTTCATTTTTGCTTTGTGCCTTTGCATATGCTGTTCCCCTGGGCTGGAATAGCAGACCTCACCTCTCTCATAGGGCTACCTTTTCTTCACCCCTCTATCTTCTTCTTGGTCTCACCTAATCAGCAAATCCTGCTTTGTGATCTCTGCTCCTTCTGCCTGGATATCTTGTGCCCTTCCCCACCTGCTCTCACAATACCCTGCCTGCTTCAGACCACATGGTATTTAATTGTCCATTGGCTTGTCTTTCTTCCCCACAAGACTGTGAGCTTCTAAAAAACAAAGTGTCTTCTGCTAACTTTGTTCCAAATTTAAAAGGCATTCATGAGTATGTAAAGAAAAGAACATGTAAAGAATAAGAGAGAAGAAAAGATAGGTAGACTCATTCTTATTAAGATGTTTCTGCCTCTTTCATGGGAGAAGGGTTTATAATTTGTCCATTTAGCAATGTTTTCTTGAACTTACACTATGCCAGGCTTCCTGCCAGATTTGGAGGGAATTACCTAAATAGCAATACATGGTTTCTATCCTCCAGCAACTCACAACCCAACCCAGTGGGAGACCCCAACACCTGAATAAATGCATAATGACAATAAAGCAAATTCTAAAATAGAGTAGAGTCGCCATTCCAAGAAAGCAGAGTAAGGAGACTGAGTGACTAGGTCAGTATGGGGCGGCCTCAGAGAGCTTCCAGAGAAGACGGGACAATGTTGTTCTTTATAAAAAGAGCAGTAACTAGCATTTTCTGGATGCTTACTATATGCAGTTACTACTCTAAGTATCCACATGTAGAATTCCATTTACTCTTTGCAATTACTCTGAAGTAGTATATTCAGTATAGACTAGTCTCTTCTACAGTAATAAGTAATTCCCAAATTTCAGTGGCTTAATATAATAAAAACAACATATCTTTTTCACACAAAACCTGCTGAATGTCCAAGAAACTCATCAGAGCTACTGTCCCCCATGTGGTGACTCAGCAATCCAGTGTGCTCTTGTGACCTCAGTATCTCCTTAGCAGGGGAGGGGAACCTTTTTTCTGCCAAGGATATTTATAATTATCAACTTTAAAAATTAGCCTGTTATATTTGGTCAAACATTTAACTAACTCACCCCTAATGCCTTGGAAGGGCCAGACCAAATTATTTCACGGGCCTTATATGGCCTGTGGGCTGGACATTCCCCACTCCTGCCTTAATGGCTGCAGCCAGAGAATGGAGGAGCAGAGTGAATTGGAAAGTAGCTGTTCACTTGTCATTTGTACTCCATTTCCTGGTCTAGAACTAGTCACATGGCCCTGCTTAACTCTAAGTGGGATGGGAGATGAAGGCTTCTGTGAACCCTGGAAGAAGGAAGAAAAAATGGGTTTTGGTGAGCATCATAGCTTTATCTCTATCAAACACAGATATAATTATTAATCCCAAATTCAGATGAAGGCAGTGGGGCACAAAGAATTAATAACTTGCCTGAGATACTGATAAACTGAAAATCAAACACAGGCTTTCTGAATAGAAAAATCATCCCTAATTGTTATGATGTAATAGTTCTGTGCCTTTATAATGAAACGTGTGTGTGTGTGAGAGAGAGAGAGAGAGAGAGAAAGAGAGAGAGAGAGAGAAAACCAGTTTGTTGGGGTAAGAAGGTAATGCATGGGTTTTTCCAGTGACCCTCATATAGTGCACATAGGCAACCATCCATGCATGCAAGTTGAGCTTGATCTGGAAATATTCAAGGGTTCCCTGCTCCCCAGTCATGAACTCTCCCCTTTAGATGAATGGCTCAGGTTTAATTTGAACCAACTCCCCTTCTAGCAGGTACACCCAGGAGTCTGTTAGGGGAAGGGGAGATGCACATTGGAGTCCACTTTCCTTTCAGGGATCTCTCTCTTAAAAAGTGGGGAATGTGCCCGGCCAGCACAGTTCAGTGATTGAGCGTCAATCTATGAACCAGGAAGTCATGGTTTGATTCCCGGTCAGGGCACATGCCTGGTTTGTGGGCTCGGTTTCCGGTAGGGGACATGCAGGAGGCAGCTGATCAATGATTCTCTCTCATCATTAATGTTTCTGTCTCTCTCTCCTTCTCCCTTCCTCTCTGAAATCAATAAAGAAAATATTTTTTAAATGGGGAATGTAGGTGAGATGTACTCTCAAAGTCCACCACCCTCTCACCCTCCAAGTTTAGGATTAGTGAAAATTACCTGAGAAGGTCACAGGGCCAATAAGAGAGATGTGTTTCCTATCAACACTCAACTCTCTGGGTGTTCAGCTAGGCCAGTGTGCCAGGATGTGAGGTTAAACAGGAGGCCATCTGGAGCAACCAATGGCAGCGCAAAACAGGTATTAAGGGGATAAAACTCTCATTCTTCTTAGAACAGGATGTGAGGCTTGGAAGCCATGCTCTCCTGAACAATTTCCTCTAGGGCTAGCCATTGGGTTCTATGTGTGAGTCACCTTGATTCACACTGACCTGCTCCAAAGTGTCCTCAGGAATGGAAATATCCATTTTCTCTCAGAGTGCATTCTCTATGTGGGGACACTGTCCTCTCCACTTCACAGGCTCTTCCTTTCCACTCAAGAGAACTAGAAGGATTGAAATTCTCCAACTCCCGACCTTTCTCCCATTCACACAGGGGGCTACAGAGGTATGGCTGCCAATCTGCTTGGGTCCCAAGTTAGCCTTAGGGATCAATGGTCTTATCTCTTTTTTACAACACCAATTTAATTTCTAAAAGTTTGTTTCTGATGCTGCCTTCTAAAGTCCTTCAATCTGTAAAATTCATGAGATGAAAATAGTAGTTGCTCCAAAGACTCACAACTACTCATAACTATAAGATGTAAGGAAAATTTCCATTGAAGTCCTTACAGAAGAACTCTCTGTAATGAGGTGATTAATTAACACCTCCATAGTAAATACAGTGTAACTGGGTACTCTTCTTGAAATTGGACCCAAGATCTTTTTTTGTAAGCTTGATAAGTTAAATTTTTTTAAAAAAAATCATAATACGAAATCTACACATGTGTGTTTTCACTTATAAGAGGTGAGGACCTAAGTTTCTATCTGGGGAAGACAAACATCTTGTTCTGATGTGCTGGGATTGCCCTTAGTTTTATGAACCTCTAAGAATTTCTTAATTTGGGAGTGAAGAAAGAAATTGTATTGGTTTTATGTAAAAATAAGTGTTGCTTGTTTTTGTAGAGTTTCAATTAATTGTTCCTAGGAGATATACAAACTAGCTGAATTCAGGAAAGGCCTTCAGGAACCATCTTCACCACCTCTTCTCTGGTGGGCAAAAGCCTATAAAAACATGTCATGAGCTATCTTTCTGGTGCCTTCTTCTCTGTGCCATTATTACTTAACATCCTATAATGAAATCATGTTCAATGTTCTTGAGAAATTGTCTTTTGAAGGTCAGAGGGAAGACAATCCCACTGCCGGTCACTCTGAGCAGCCAACCTGCCATATCTGAAACACAAAATACACTGGAAGGAATGGACAGTAGGCTGAATGAAGCAGAGGATCAAATAAGTGAATTAGAAAACAAATATTTAAAAAATTACTCAATCAATAAAGCCAAAAAAAAATATTAAAGAGCAGGAAGATAGTTTATGGGAACTTTGAGAAAACATGAAATGTAATAACATCTACATCCAAGGGATACCAGAAGGAGAAGAAAGAGAGCAAGAGAACCTGTTTGAAGAAAAAATGACAGAAAACTTCCCTAGCCTGGTGAATGAAAACGTTGCACAAGTTCAGGAAGCCCAGAGTCCCAATCAAGATTAATACAAAGAGATCCACACCAAGATACATTATAAATTAATTTGGCTAAGATTAAAGACAAAGAGAGAGTCTTAAAGGCAGCAAAAGAAAACATTAGTTACCTACAAGGAATTCCCATAAGGTTGTCAGCTGATTTCTCAACAGAAACACTTCATGCCAAAAGGGATTGGCATGAAGTATTCAAAGTATGAAAAGCAATAGCCTGCAACCAAAAATGCTCTATCTAGCAAGGCTATCATTTAAAATTGAAGGTGAAATAAAGAGCTTTTTAGACAAAAGAAAATGAAGGGGGTTCATTACCACCAAACCAGCATTGCAAAAAATGCTAAAGGGACTGCTTTAAGAAAAAGAAATAGAGAGAGAGAGGAACATAGGCATAAAGAGTAAATAAGTACCTATCCTATCTAATAAAAGAGAAACATGCAAATTGACCATACCTCTGCTACGCCCACCAGCCACACCCACCAGCCAATCAGGAGTGAGTATGCAAATTAACACAACAAAGATGGCGGGTGAATTTGCATACATAGGCACCCAGTGGCCTAAGTCCGGGGAACATCCTAGGGACCCAGGCAGCTCAGAGCCTGCAGGCCCCAGCGTAGGCCCTGAGCGGCCTGGGTCCCAGAATACCCCTGGCCACTCCTGGCCAGTTACTGTCCTTGGTGCCGTGGAGGGGAGGGAACAGCAGAGGCTTGAGCAGGGACAGAGAGGAGCAGGGGGGCCCTGCCCAAGCCCCAGAAGAGGCTTGATCAGAGCTGGGTTCCTGCCCAAGCAGTGGCTAATGCTTCATCGAATCCAGGGAGCCCTTCCCAGGCCGCAGCAGAGGCTTGATTGGAGCTGGGGTACCTTGCCCAAACCATGGCAGAGGCTTGGTCAAAACTGGGGGGCCCTGCCCAAGCCACCGCAGAGGCTTGAGCAGGGCCTGAGAGGAGGGGAGGGGTGGTGGCCTTGCCTAAGCCTCAGGCAGAGGCTTGAGCAGAGCTGGGGACCCTGCCCAAGCTGCATTGTAGGCTTGAGCAGGCCTGGAGACAGGGGGGTGTGCCAGCCTAGGCTTGCCAGCAGTCCTTCCTCTGTGGATGAGCTGCAGAAGAAACACCTTTTCTGACAGCTCATTGGCTAAGCTCACTTTACACCACTGGTAATGTTCTTGGTAACTTGGGTAACAAGAATCCAAAAAGGTGATCTAGGGTTTTTCCACCTCACTCCTGGAGGAAAAAATGAAGGTCCGCTGCTGGAGGGCTAAGAAATGTCATATCCTGTCCTAGCTGGTTTGGCTCAGCGGATAATGCCTTGGCCTGCCCACCACAGGGTCCAGGTTGATTCTGACCAAGGGCATGTACCTAGGTTGCAGGCTCCTCCCTGGCCGGGGCCCAGGTCAGGGCTCATGCAGGAGGCAACCAATCAAAGTGTCCCTCTCACACTGATGTTTCTCTCTGTGATTTCCTCTCTCTTCCACATTCTCTAAAAATCAATGGAAACATATCCTCAGGTGTGGATTAAAAAAAAAAGAATGAAAGAAATGTCATATCCTATGAAAGACACATCTTGAAAATGCCTAAAGAAAGTTGTCATTTTTTCATGGTGAAGGGACTGGAGTCCGTGTTGATGAAAACACCTTGGCGGCTGTAGTGGCTAGCAGTGGCTGCAGCAGCGGGGTGATGGGGCTGGTGCCTTCCCCTGATCAGCCGGTTGCCTCCCACAGAGGGAGGCCAAACTTTGGCTTAGGCTTCCAGCAGGCCTAAGCCATCAGTAGGACATCCCCTGAGGGCTCCCAGTCTGTGAGAGGGGGCAGGCTGGGCTGAGGGACATCCCCCCCGCCCCAGTGCACGAATTTCATGCGCCAGGCCCCTAGTCTTATATAATAAAAGCATAATATGCAAATCGACCAAATGGTGGAACAATTGGTCAATGCGGGCCAGGGCCTGTGAGCAGGTGGCACCAGGCCAGCCAAGGCACATGTCATTGGGCAGAGGGAGGGGACAGCAATGGGGGGGGGACAGTGGTAACCAGGGATGACAGATGGGCGATCGTGGTGGGAGGGGAAGGACAGAGTCGGCACCTCACCGGCTGGCACTATCCCCTGATCAGCCCACCTGGTCACCTCCCGCAGAGGGAGGCCAGACTGCAGCGTAGACCCACTCCTCATGCACCGGGCCTCTAGTCAATAATAACCTTAAATGGATCCAACATAGCAGATGGCAGGACTGGAGTGAGGGTGAGAGAGTGAGTAAGGGAGTGAATGAGAGGGTGAGTGTGTGGATGTGTGTGTGTGTGTGTGTGTATGTGTGAGGGTTAGTCAGATGGTATGTGTGAGTCTCAGCCTAGTGGTTTGGGCTTTCCTGACCTGGGAGTTGTTGCTACCACCACAGCTACTCCAGCTTGGAGACTATGACATCTTGAAAGTTTTATAAGGTCCTCCTAGGAAAGAGGCTTCAGGGAGCAGCAGCAGCTAGGTGCCCAGCCTTGCTACCACCCGAACTTGTTGTGGCTGGGCTGAACCCATATGCACCCCACCCTGAAACCCATGCACTGGCCGAGGACACCACCCTAAACCCTGCTTGCCTGCTGAGGACACCACCAGGACCTGCATGCCCACAGCAGACACCAACAGGACCCCATATTCCCACCATGGACACCACCTGGACCCATGTGACTGCCACTGACCTGACGTCTCATGCCTGCTGTGGACTTACCCACCACCACCACTCCTGTGCTATCATCCCTGCCCTACAGCCCAACTGCTCTACTCCAGCACCAGGACTTAGGGACAGGAACTATGCTGAGGAACACGGAAGTGGATGTAGTCTCCCCTGCCCTGGACCTGTTAGAACTGAGGACCTGAGGATACTGAAGAGGCTGCAGATATGTAGCAACTCACGCTGGTGAGCAGAAAGGGGACTGGACAGGAGGATCAGCCCTGCCCACCTGAATGCAGGGGAGGTGCCCTCTTTTCTACCAGCAAAACAGCTGCTTCTGACCTGACCTGCAGTGACCTGATGTAAGGGGGAACAGCCTGGGCCTGAAATCTGTGCCCCTGAAGCCTGAGATATTGGGAGGAGAAGAACTGCCTGCCCCAAACCCCCTCCTACAAGCTCCTGGCACTACTCCCAACCTTAGCTTAATCAAACCATCCCAGCCAAGACCAGGGTACCCCCGCAGAGCCCAGCTCCGTGGGGGAAGGGATAACAGCTCCGAACAGGGAAACTCAAGGCATAAGATTCGAAGCTGACCCAGCCCCTGGACTAAGGCCCCACCCGCTGGACTAGTAGGCACTTTTACCTATCAGGCCTCAATCAAATTGTGCAGGGCCAGAGAAGCTCCTGGGAAGCCCAGGATAGACACAACAAGGGACCAGATTCAATATCAGAACAGAATCTGATGTAGCTTAGTAGTTTGGAGTGTCGACCCATACACCAAAAGGTGGTGGGTTTGATTCCTCTCTGAAATCAATTTTTAAAAAAAAAATTTAATGGGCAAAGGACCTGAATAGACACTTCTCCAAAGAGGACACACAGATGGCCAAGAGAGATATGAAAAAATGCTCAAAGTTGCTAATAATCAGAGAGATATAAATTAAAATAACAATGAGGTACAATCTCACACCTATCAGAATGGCTACTATCAATAAATCAACAAACAAAAAATGCTGGTGAGGATGTGGAAAAAAGGGAACCCTAAAACATTGTTAGTGGGAATGCAGACCAGTACAGCCACTATGAAAAACAGTATGGAATTTCCTCAAAAAATTAAAAATGGAACTGCCTTTGACCCAGTGATACCACTTCTGGGAATATATCCTAAGAAATCCGAACACCAATCAGAAAGAATATATGCACCCCTATGTTCATAGCAGCTTTATTTACAATAGCTAAGATCTGGAAACAGCCTACATGCCCATTAGCAAATGAATGGGTAAAACACCTATAGTACAATTGCATATGGAATACTATGAAGCTATAAAAAAGGAAGGAACTCATATCCTTTTTTGACAGCATAGACGGACCTGGCGAGTATTATGCTAAATGAAATAAGCCAGTCAGAGAAAGAAAAATACCATATGATTTCCAAAATACCATAATATCATATATGGAATCTAATGACAAACAAAATGGAACCAGAAGTATGGACACATGGAATAGATAGGAGCATTCCAGAGGAAAGGTGGGTAGGGGTGACTAGATAAAGAAGTTGAAGGGATTAGCTAAAAACATATATGCATAACCCCTGGAACAGACAATAGTGTAGTGAAGACCAAGGGAGGAGGTAGCAGGAGTAAGTGGACATATGCAAAGAGTGGGAGGCATGGGGACAGTCTGCAATAATGTCAACATTAAAATTGTTAATAAAAAATTTTAATAAACGTCGGGGGGGGGGGTGGTGTAAAAGACACCTGAGAAATCACCTAGCCATATCACTCTCATGAGAAATGAGTAAAAGAGAGATTGGCTGTGACTTCCTGCTGCATGCTTCCCTTGATTGGGAGGGTGGATTACATATCTGTGCTTTCTTTTCATGATCTGTGAAGTGAGGTTGACACCAATGCCTACCTCACAGGGCTGCTGCGTAAATGAATGCAAAGTGTTTCAGTAAAGCCTGGGACATGGTAAGCACAGAATTACTATTAATGTAAGAAAAATGTCGTTATCATTCTCAGGCCCACCTG
The DNA here is from genome assembly GCF_964212035.1 of Myotis nattereri. NCBI lineage: Eukaryota > Metazoa > Chordata > Mammalia > Chiroptera > Vespertilionidae > Myotis > Myotis nattereri. The sequence goes on from NC_138075.1 coordinate 97,966,413, forward strand.
ACTGAGAATGTTGATGGAGAGCCAGGACTGAATGCCAAGCGCCCTTGTTCTTGATAGTGCTTTGTGAGCAGAATTGCCTTTCCTCACAGGTGACTTGATGGATGAGGGGTGCCCATGTCAGTTCTGTGGGACATTTGAGCTCACAGTTGAGAGCACACCTTTTGGAGCCAGAGCAACCAGAACAACACAGCCTCTTTTCAGCCATCTGACCTTGGCCAAGGTATTTCACCTCTATGAGCCTCTATTTCCCCATCTTTCATGAAGGAAATGATGGCATAGCTGATGGAGTGTCTGGAGGATTCACTGAGATTGCAAGTGCCAAGTGCTTTCAGAGAATAAATGTTTCATGTTGGGGACTCAGTGCAGACTGTCCTGGGGGAGAGGATGATGCAGTTAGGGAGGCTTGAGGGACAAGCTAGGCATCTCTTTTAAAAAGGGTGGGTTCCGATATTTGACATAGAGCCTGCTCTGAAGGAGGCTGTTTGGAAGAGGGGAAAGGTCTGACCAACTGAGGCTAGAGAGGACTCAAGGAGGTGAGAGCCATTCTCTTTCCATAGGCCTGACAAACTCAGAATCTCTCATTCTCTGATTAATCTCTGAAATCTGTTATTTTATTTTTCAGAAACTGTGTAATAGATTGTGACAGATACAGAAATGCTCTTCATGAGACTAACTGGCTCAGTTATGGTGCGGGAGCTACCAGAAAATGTCTTCAAGCGAACATTTCCCAGAGAAACTAGATCAGACCAAGAATTTACACCTCTTGGAAAAGAGCAAAAGTATTTGCTTCCCACGTCATCTGAATGTTTGCAGCCTGGATGCCTAATCTAACACACTAAGCTTGGGACCACAGGGCAGGTTCCAGCCCAGTGGTTCTGCAACCAAAGTTCAGGAGCCCTCTTTTCTCATAAATCATGACAGCTCCACACTTGGTAGAGGAAATTAGCTCAGAGACATACCAAGTGAAACAGATTGACATTCCAATAAAGGAAGCTCTTCTACCCTCTGGACACCCCTTGAGTCCCTGGAGATGTATATATTCCAGAAATAGCATGACATTCACATCATACTCTTGGTTCAAATCTATGAGACCCAGGCTCTGCTATTCTCCCCCGGTCAGAGGGCAGCTCTAACTGATGCCCAACTTGCTTCCATTCAATGTTACATGTTATTATTACTGATGATGACAGATGGTTACCAACGGAATGCTTTCCTTGAATACACAGTCTTGAAAACACAAAAGGAATTCCCTATCTAATAAAGAGGGAATATGCTAACTGACCCTCACGCCATCACAAAGATGGCAGTGCCCCCAGCCAATAAGGAGGGCATATGCTAATTGACTGCCATGACCTCAAAGATGGCGGGCCCACAGCCAATAAAGAGGGAATATGCTAATTTACTGCCACACCCTCAAAGATGGTGGCGTCCACAGCCACAAGATGGCAGTGCCCAATCCCCTCAGCCCCACCAGGGCCGCACGCCTGCCTCTGGAGTCCCCCAGTCCCCTCAGCCCCCCAGCCAACCAGGGCCAGCCCAAGGCACAGACAATCCTCAGCTGTCAGCTGCCCAGCCGCCCAGGGCTGGCCCGAGGTGCAGGTAACTAGGGCCTGCCAAGACTTGCACTGCTGGCAATGGCAGCAGCAGAGGCATGGTGGGGGTGTTGCCTTCCCCTGATCGCCAGGTCACCTCCCTCCCCTGAGGGCTCCCGGACTGTGAGAGGGGGCAGGCCAGGCTGAGGGACCCCCCTCCAGTGCATGAATTTTCATGCACCAGGCCTCTAGTTGAATGAATAAAAGCATTAAGCTCAGCCAGCACAGGAGCAGTGGCCAAGGAGGGGAAACAGCCATCAGGAGATCTGGGTTCCTTTCCTTTTTTTTCTTTCCTTTTCTTTTTTTTAAGCAGAAGAGAAACTTTATAATTTCAAAATGTTTTGGGATTTGATCTTTTCATCTTATTTAGAAAAAGTTAAAATAGAAAATAATAAAAAAAACATGCCTTTTCAATGCTGGTTCATTGTGTGGCTGGAAGAATTGCTCTGTGGCTCTACTGTAGCTTTAAGGGTGAATGAGCTAAGATCTGGAAATACAAGGTGGCAGTCACACAGGGCAATCAATTCCTGGGTTTCTGAAAGAACTGTTAATGTTTGAAAAACTGCAAAGTCTCTGACAGTACAGAGGATGTCATGTGTTCTGTGTCTTGCCTATGGCACTCATGGTCAAGGACACTGTGTTCTTTTCTTCCCACCCAGGGATTAAATGGCCGAAGGGAGAATGGAGGGGGCAGGGAGAAAAGGGAACCACATATTCAAACAACTTCATGCTCTACCTAATAGATAAATATTTCAAGTGAGGGTCAAAATCCAGTGAGATATCTCAGAATATAAGATTGTATCTACTTAAACTACAAATCTAGGAAAGGGGAGTTTGGGAAATTCCCTTGAACTAGTATTGGGAGGAAAGAAAAAGGAGTGGGAAGCAGGACACACTTCTAATTTATGTGTTCAAGAACACTCTTGCTAATCTGAAATAATAAATGATGTAGTAGATCTTTAATTTATGCTCCTGCCTCTCCATGTCTTTATATCTGGATGCTACCTCTTCATGTTGTAAGCTGTTTTTTATATTGTTTTACAAAAGTAAGGAGTGCTGATTTTTAAAGACATAGACAATACAATATAGAGAATAGAACTGAAGATTTTTGGTCACACACTTCAATCTTACCTCTCCTTTAACCATAGGTAAATTATACTGCTAAGAGCATGTCAGTGCAATCAGAAATGTTGGTGTGCACATGTGCACAGTGGTAGTGCTTCTTGAAAATTATCATTGGAAGAGCGATGTCAGGGGAATGGTGGCGTGAGAGGGCACCTTGTGCTCTTCCCCTGAAATGTCAACTAATTAACCAATTATAATTCAACAAAGAAATTCCTGCTCAACACAGATACATGCACGAGAGACCTTGTATTGGAGCATCTAAAAGTGAGCAACCGGGAATAAATGGGGAAATGAGATGGGGGGGAAGTGCAGACAGTCCACAGACACAGCCCTGCAGCAGAGAGCTTGTGACTTAGCCAGCAAACAGCACGAGAGTGAATGATAACTGACTCAGCAGAAGCCTGACAGGGCACAGGATTTGCTGTGTGGCTCTCCACTGTCCAGCAGCATGGTGGTGTTTCAAAGAAATGGAGCCGCAGATCCCTGCTTCCACTTGGATTCCCAAAACCTGCCTCCTGTTGCTCTTGGAGTTGGGTCCAGGAACATATTATCTGTAAACCAAGAGCTGTTATAGTAGAACCACTGTTTCGAACTGTGCCTGATCCTCAGGAGGGTACTTGGGTCAGGACCCCGTGGAGGTCAGGGGTCACCATTATGGTAAGGACAAAACAAACCCAACCTCCAAGCAGGCCAGCAGTATTGTGTAAGAAAAGCTCAGAGGTTCCAGACTGGGAAATCACAGATAAAAAAAATCTTGCCATTTGGCGCCATCTATTGGAAAATAGTAGAAAGACCTCTTCAGAGATAAATGCATTTGCAAAAGAGGACAGCAAACACCGTGCATAAACACAGTAACCAGGATGACTAGAAAAAAAATGAAATATGCCCAGAAAACAAGCCGGAACACATGGAAATGTGTGATATAATTGTCAGAGATTTCAATATTGCAGTTCTGAAAATACTCAAGTAGATGAGAGAAAATACTGACAGGCAACTCAGTGCACACAGAAAACAAATCAATGACTAAATTGAGTATTTTACCAAAGAGATTAAAACTTTCAAAAACAACCAACCAGAAATCCTGGAAATGAGGCATGCAATAAAGGAGGTTAAGAGTAAACTGTGGAGCATAGAAAACAGAACCAAGCAGATGGGGGGAAAGAATTAGTGATGTCAAAGACAGCAATCAGGAAATGATGCAGAGGGAAGAAAAGAGAGACCTGAGCATAAAGAAAAATGAAAGAGCTCTAAGAAACCTCTCAGGCCCAATCAGAAAGAGCAATAGTATAATTATAGGCATTTCAGAAGAGGAAGAGAGGAAGCATGAATTGGAGAATTTATTAAAACAAATCGTGGGTAAGAACTTCCCAAACCTATGGAAAGAACTAGAGCCTTGAATCCAAGAAGCAAACAGAATGCTTAATTACCTCAATCTAAAGAGGCCCTCTCCAAGTCACTTGGTACTGAAACTTTCAAAAATTAATGACAAAAAAAGAAATTCTCAAAGCAGCCAGGAAAAAAAAAAATGACCTACAAAAGATAACCCTTTAGAATTTCATCTGACTTCTCAGAAGAAACTATACAAGACAGAAGAGAGTGGGACCAAATATTCAAATGTCTGAAAGAGAAATTTCCAGCCACAAACAATATATCCAGCAACATTATCCTTTAAATATGAAGGAGAAATAAAAATGTTCTCAGACATACAAAAGCTGAGGAATTTTATCACCAGAAGACCTCCATTGAAGGAAATACTCAAGGGACTTATTCTATCTGAAACAAAGAACATAAGGTCACAACACTATGAGAAAGATCACCAAAACCTTACAGCATAAACAGGAATAATTTTTGAAAACAAAAATTAAAAGGGAGGAGGAAAAGGTCTGAACTGTCAAAGAAAGATGAAGATCAGATGCATTCAACAGGGAAAAAATTACGGTATATATGCAACTTTATTTTTTATAAACCTAATAGTAACCACACACAAAAATACCCAAATCATGACAGATAGCTCAAAAAAGAGGAAAGAGAGGAAAGATGTATGGAATACCACTGAACAAAAACAACAGACGGAAATATAAAGGAAAAAAAACAACGGAGGAACAGAGATACCAGAAAACAAAAGATAAAATGGCTATAGGAAATCCTCATGCATCAATAATTACCCTAAATGGTCTGAGTTCAACAATAAGGAGGCAGAGTGGCAGAGTGGATCAAAAAACAAAACCCAACCATATGCTGCCTACGAGACACACATCTAAGATATGGAGACAATAGTAGATTCAAAGTAAAAGGGTGGAAAATGATTCTCCAAGCAAATAACATGCACACAAAAAAAAACAGGTGTAGCCATATTTGCATCTGACAAAATAGATTTTAAGATAACAGAGTTAACAAGTGACAAGAATGGACACTTCTTAACCAGGGAGCACCGAAATATAAAAACAATTACTCACAAAACTAAAGGGAGAAACAGATCAAAACAGAAAAAGAGTTTGTGGACCTTACTACTCCATTGACAGTTCTAGACAGATCAACCAAACAGAAAATCAACAAAGAAATATCGGTCTTAAATGAAACACTAAACCAAATGGACATAATTAACATTTACACAACTTTTCATCCCAGAACATCACATTATACATGCTTCTCTAGCACACATGGGACATTCTCAAGGATAGACCATATGTTGGGTCACAGAACTAGCATCAACAAATACAAGAAGATTGGAATTATACAAAGCATATTTCCTGACCATGATGCCTTGAAATTAGAAGTCAACTGTCAAAAGTAAGTAAGAAACACACAAATATGTGGAGATTAAACAACATACCACTAAAAACTGGTGGGGTCAAAGAAGAAATAAAAGATAAGATCAAAAGATATATAGAGACAAATGAGAATGACAATACAATATATCAAAACCTCTGGGATGTAGTGAAAGTGGTAATAAGAGGGAAGTTTATATCATTGCAGGCCTATCTCAAGAAACAAGAGAAATCCCAAGTACACAATCTAACACCACATCTTAATGTAATAGTAGAACAAAAGCAACCTAAAATCAGCAGAAGAAAGGAAATAATAAAAATTAGAGCAGAATTAAATAAAATAGAAAACAAAAAGATTATATGGAAAAAATTAATTTTAAAAAAAGAGCTGGTTCTTTGAAAAGATTAATAAAATTGAGAAACCCCTACCTCACTAAGGAAAAAGGGGAAAAGACCCATATAAACAAAATCAGAGAGGAGAAGTCACCACAGACATCACAGATATATAAGGACAATACTAAAATATTATGAAAGACTATATGCCACCAAATTCAACAACCTAGAAGAAATGGATAAGTTCCTAGAAATATATAACCTTCCTAGACTAAGGCACGAAAAATTGGAAAATCTAAATAGACTGATCATTACTGAAGAAATTAAAACAACCATCAAAAACCTCCCACTACCCCACCAAAAAAAAAGTCCAGGACCAGATGGCTTCACCAGTGAATTCTACCAAACTTTCAAAGAAGATTTAAAATCTATCCTTCTCAAAGTCTTCCAAAAAATTAAGAAGAGGCAGTACTGCATAACACATTCTATGAGGCCAATATAACCCTGATACCAAAATCTGGCAAAGGTAACACACAAGAAAGAAACTACAGACCAATATCTCTGATGACTACAGATGAAAAAATCCTTTAAAAAAATACTAGCAAATAGAATTCAACAATGCGTCCAAAAATAATACATTATTATCAAGTGGAGCCATTCCAGGGGCACTAGGATGGTTCAACATACAAAAAAATTGATCAATGTTATAATTAATTTTTTTTAAAAAAAGGTTAAAAGTCATATGAACTTATCAATAAGTGCAGAAAAAGATCTGATATGATACAACATCCATTTATGCTTAAAACACTCAATAAAATAGGAATAGATGGAAAGTACCTCAACATAATGAAAGCCATATATGATAAACCCTCAGCTAATATCATAACAAATGGCAACAAACTGAAAGCTTTTCCCTTAAGAAATGCACAATGGAGATAGTCTCTTCAATGAATGGTGCTAGGAAAACTAAAAATCCATATGCAAAAGAATTAAACTGGGTTACAGTTTGTCCCCATGTACAAAAATTAATTCAAAATTGACCAAAGACCTAAATATATGACCCAAAACAATAAATAACATAGGGGGAAATATAGGTACCAAACTTATGGACTTGGGTTGTAAAGAACATTTTATGAACTAGACCCCAAAGGCAAGGGAAGTAAAGGCAAAAATAAATGAATGGGACTATATCAAACTAAAAAGCTTCTGCACAGCAAAAGAAACTGACAACAAAACAAAGAGGCAACCAACCAGATGGGAGATGATATTTGCAAACAGTAGCTCTGACAAAGGTTTAATTTCCAAGATATATAAAAACGCATAAAACTCAACACCAAACAAACAAATAAACAACCCAATTAAAAGTGGGCAGAGGACCGGAAAATACACCTCTCCCAAGAAAACGTATGAGCAGCCAATCCTATCCTATATAATAAAAGGGTAATATGCAAATTGACCCTAACAGCAGAATGACTGGGAATGACTGGTCACTATGACACACACTGACCACCAGGGGGCAGACGCTTAATGCAGGAGCTGCCCCTGGTGGTCAATGAGATCCCACAGGGGGATCTCTGCTCAGCCACAAGCCAGGCTGATGGCTGCCAGAACAGTGGTGGTAGTGGGAGCCTCTCCAGCCTCCTCAGCAGCACTAAGGATATCCGACTTCAGCTTAGGCCTGCTCTCCGCTGGCAAGTGGACATCCCCCGAGGGTTCCCGGGCTGCCAGAAGGATGTCTGACTGCCAGCTTAGGCCTAATCCCCTGGGGAGTGGGCCTAAGCAAGCAGGTGGACATCCCCCGAGGGGTCCCAGACTGCAAGAGGGCACAGGCCAGGCTGAGGGACCCCCCCCCTCCCCGAGTGCACAAATTTTTGTGCACCAGGCCTCTAGTATAATAAAAGCCTAGTATGCTAAGTGCCTGGTCATCTGGTTGGCCAGTCAACCAATCAAAGTGTAATATGCTAATAATATACTAAGGCCACTCAACTGCTCACTATGATGTGCACTGACCACCAGGGGACAGATGCTCCAACCAGTAGGTTACCTTGCTGCTGGGATCTGGCTGATAGGGACTGAGCAAGACAGGCCAGACATGCCCTGAAGCCCTTACTCGGTCCCTCCCCAGCTGGCCAACCTCCAGCATCCCTCCCCAGCCCTGACTGTGCACCAGTGGGGTCCCTCGGCCTGTCCTGCGCCCTCTCACAATTCGGGACCCCTTGGGGGATGTCAGAGAGCTAGTTTCTGCCCGATCCCACAGGCCAAGCCTAGGGACCCCATGCACCAGGCCTCTAGTATATATATAAAAGATGCTCACTGGCAATTAAGGAAATGCAAATAAAGACTACAATGAGGTATCACCTTACATCTGTTAGAGTGACCATTATCAATAAGACAAGCAATAACAAGTGCTGAAGAGGTTGTGGGAAAAAGGGAACCCTCACCACTGCTGGTGGGAATGTAGACTGGTACAACGACTATGGAAAGCAGTCTGGCGATTCCTCAGAAAATTAAGAATAGAACTATTATGACCCAGCAATTCTACTCCTGGGTACATATAGGAAAAACTCAAAATCATCCTATCTAATAAAAGAGAAACATGGTAATTAGCGTACGACCGCTACCCTTCCCATTGGCTAATCAGGGCAATATGCAAATTAACTGCCAGCCAAGATGGCAGCCGGCAGCCAGGCAGCTTAAAGCAAACATGAGGCTTGCTTGCTTCAGTGATGGAGGACTCCAACGTTCCCCGCCTGCCGCTGCTGGCCTCTGAGCTGTAACTCTAAGCAACTATGTTACAAATACAGAAGCTAAACAAGACCCCAGAAACCTGCTTTAGTCGGCGGGGCTTCAGCCAGCAGGATCGCAACATTGTTTCAAATACAGAAGGTAAACAAAGGCCAGAAACCTGCTTTCAGCAGCGGAGGCCTAAGAGCTGGAGCCAAGCCTCAAAGTTAAAGCTGACCCAGAATAAAAAAGAAAAAAAGGAGCGGTTGGGAGCTTCAGTCACCTGCCAGCCTGAAAACAGCCCTCAGCCCCTCACCCAGGCTGGCCAGGCACCCCAGTGGGGACCCCCACCCTGATCCAGGACACCCTTCAGGTCAAACCAGCCAGCACCCACCCGTGCACCAGGCCTCTATCCTATATAGTAAAAGGGTAATATGCCTCCCAGCACCGGAATCAGCGGAGCCGAGAGGCCTCCCAGCACTGGGATCAGTGTGACAGGGGTCAGCGCCCAAACCCCCTGATCGCCCTGCGGCTCTGTGTGTGACAGGGGGCAGGGCCACAACCTCCCTATCTGCCCTGCTCTGTTCATGACAGGGGAAGGCGCCCAACCCCCTGATCAGCCCTGCTCTGTGTGTGACAGGGTGCGGCCCCCCAACCCCCCATGGGCCCTGCTCTGTGTGTGACAGGGTGGAGCCGCAACCTCCCCATCGGCCCTGCCCTGAGTGTGACAGGGGGGAGTGCCCCAACCCCCTGATCGGCCCTGCTCTGTGGGTGACGGGGCGGCACCCCAACCTCCCCATTGACCAGGCCTTGAGTGTGACAGGGGTCGGCGCCCCAATCCCCCAATTGGCCCTATCCTGAGTGTGACTGAGGGTGGCATCACAACCTCCTGATGGGCCCTGCTCTGTGTGTGACAGGGTACGGAGCCCCAACCCCCCTGATAAACCCTGCTCTGTGCATGACAGGGGGCAGCGCCCCAACCCTCTGATCGTCCCTGCTCTGTGTGTGACAGGGTGCGGAGCCCCAACCCCCCTGATGGGCCCTGCTCTGTGTGTGACAGGGGGCAGCACCCTAATCCCCTGATCGTCCGGCTCTGTATGTGACAGGGGTGGCAACACAACCCCCTGATCCGCCCTGCTCTGTGCGTGACGGGCAGTGGTGCTGCAACCTCCCCATCGACCCTGCCTTGAGTGTGACGGGGGCGGCGCCCCAACCCCCCAATCGGCCCTATCCTGAGCATGACTGAGGGTGGCATCGCAACCTCCTGATCCGCCCTGCTCTGTGCATGACAGGGGTCGGCGTCCCAACTCCCCAGTCGGCCCTGCTCTGAGCCTGGTCAGGCACCTAGGGATTGGGCCTGCCCTCTACCACCCGGGAGTGGGCCTAAGCCAGCAGGTCGTTATCTCCCAAGGGGTCCCAGACTGTGAGAGGGCACAAGTGGGGCTGAGGGACATCCCCCTCCCCCACCAGTGCACTAATTTTTGTGCACCAGGCCTCTAGTGTATCTATAAAGAAATATGCACCCCTATGTTCAATGCAGGATTATTCACAGTGGCCAGGACATGGAAACAACCAAAGTGTCCCAGAATAGAGGACTGGATAATGAAGTTGTGGTACATATACACAATGGAATACTAAACAACCATAAGACATGATGAAATAGTGCCATTTGCAACAAAATGGATGGACCTTGGGAACATTTTGCTAATTGAAATAAATCAATCAGAAAAAGCTGAGAACTATATGATTTCACTCATTTGTGGGATATAAAACTGAAACTCATGAACACAATAGCAGTGTAGTTATTGCCAGACGAAAGGGAGTGGGAAGGGAAAGTAGTCTTAACATAAGGTAACAGGAGAAGATCTGACTTTGGGTGTGGGCACACAGGGCAATATACAGATCTTGTAACATAGAAACCCACACATGAAACCTATATGTTCATGTTGACCAATGTCACCCCAATAAATTTAATTTAAAAAAAACTATTATTGAGATAGCACTATATACATTGTACAGTAGGTCCTCGGGTTACGTCGGAGATCCATTCCTACGGTGCGACGTAACACGATTTTCGCCGTAAGTCGGAGCCCACCTACATAAGCACCTACGTCACTCACATGGAGCACATACACAGCAGTAATGAAGTGAAACAGTAAAAAAAAAAAAAAAAAAATTAAAAGAAAGATAACAATTCCTGACCTTTACTTGTGGTAAATAAATAATAAAAAACATAAAGCATATATGTACATATGTTGAAATGATGGAACTTTTTTTTTTAATAAGTGGGAGGTGGCGATGTAACCACGAAATGATGTACATCGAGTCCGACATAACCCAAGGACTGCCTGTATTGTATTGTATTGTATTGTATTGTATTGTATTGTATTGTATTCACATATTATCTCTTTCCCTTAATGGTACACAAGAGACAAATATTTCTATAGAAAACTTAAATTAGGTTTAAATGTTGGGTCCATGGAAATTACATCTCAGGGTTGGAAGCTAGGGATGACTAGTAGAAAAAAATACAAAGATGTCTAGTATAAACCTTGTTAAGTGGGGAAACAGGGGGAAAGATCTTGACATAATACTAGGCTAGCCAATATGTGAATAGAAACATTGATCTTTTAAGCCCATGCTTTTTAAAATATTTCAGTTCAAAAGTTCAAATTCAAACTCAAAGTTTGTTTCACTGCATCACATGTTGAGCCCACATTTAGGAGAGTCCCCTTCATTTAAGATCTTGTACAACTGAACATATTATAAAAGCAATTTTCACCAAAGGCAGGTACGCCTTTTCTCTCTTAGATTTTCCTTCTATACAGTGTGTTCAAAAAGTGGACACGCTGTCTGAAACTGCCTTGCTTGGTATCTAGAACACCAAAGCAAATCTAAGCATGACAGAACAGAACCACCCAGAGGTCACTAGGGCAGCATTGCCCAGCTTGTAGCCATGTACTCTCAGGAGGAGAGAGAGATACTTGCGCAAAACCCAAACCTCATGGTATCAATGGCATGAATGTCAAATCAGGCTTATTTAGTCATGTACCAAATATTTAAACAGAAGGACTGGGCCTATAGGCCACCTAATACTAAGGTTAATGGTGGAGACAGAACCTAAGTAGGGATGTGGCACTGTGACCATTTTCAACATAAATTTTAAAAGTGGGTCACTATGGAGAGGAGTGAGGACTTCCCCAGTGCTGAAAAACACTTTCCCCCAGCCTGTCACTGTCTTGAGTAATTTATTTGGATTAAAACAGTCTGTCTCCAGAAAGTTCTTAATAAATAAAAAAATAAGCTATTTGGGTAGATGAATGCATTATGCCATCGTCATCTAATATCACTTAAGATAGATATTCATTCAATAAATGGTGTCTGAAATTTTACCATTGAAAATTCTACCAAGCCAGGCACTGAAAGGATAGATTGGGTGTAAGACTCTATTACCATGGAAATCAAATGAAAAAACCTGTATCAGGGTACATGTGACCCTTTGAGCACGTTCCTGATGTTGTTTGTTCTGACAGAGGTTAGGAGCCTGACTCTGGAGCCAGACTACCTGGTTGAATTCAGGCTCCACCACTAATAACCATGTCTTTTCGAAAGTAAGAGTGATAATAAGAGTATTTCCCCATAGGTTAGTTGTAGAAGTTAAATGAGATAACATATATATATAGAACAGTGCCTATATGTAGCATGGCCTTTATTTTTGTTGATATTATTAGTACTACTGGTAGAACTACTTTTACTACTAGAATGTCTTTTACACAGTCCAGGAGCCACATAAATTGACTGCTAATGTTCTTTGACAGCTGCGCTAAATTAATAACAACCAAATACAACAAACAGAAAAAAGTTACAAAAGTCTACAGCAGGGTAGTGAAGGCTGGTGTTGGAGACATAGTTGTGTGAACTCAGGCAAGTTCCTTAAACTGTCCAAGGTTTAGTTTGCCAACCTGTAAAATGGGGAGAATAATATCTATCTTGTGATGGAGATAAAAAGTAGCAATTTATGTAAATGCTTGGTAGGTACCATTACAGTGCAAATCTTTAACTGAGTTGTCATTTTTACTCAAAAGACAGGACATCTGGCTGAGTCATAATATACATGAGGTGGTGCTAGAAAACAGTGCCTAACAATGAAACATTTCTTTTCAGAGACCTGGAGGTTTTTGTTTGTTTTGTTTTGTTTTGTTTCCAACTTCATCAGGAAGTTTGGTTTCTGATAAACACTCCACGCTACCTTCCATGCACCACTTTGGAATTTTAGCTACTCTTGAAGTTCCCAAACTTTCTGCCCCACTCTGCTTTCCGAGTAAGATTCTCACTCAGCCAACAAACCATTATTGAGTGTATACTATGTACGAGGTGCTGGAGATATAACAAAATGAATGAGACACAGTATCTGCCCTAATCATGAATTCCACTGTGAACACATTGGTTTGAGATTTCTGTGGTGCTTCTGGGTGGAGTTGTCCAACAAGCAATTGGGTATTCAGACTGCAGCTCAGCAGTGGCATCAGAATGTAGATTTTTGGGGGGAGACATCACATCTGGTTCATGGTTCATTCATGAGATTGGAACTCATGGCCCAGGACCGAGGTAAAGTCAGATGAGCTGCGAGTGGGAACAGAATGCTATGGAATATGGGGATGCCAGCAAGAAGAGAGGCACTCAAAAAGAGAGGCACTCAGGGCCCTGTAGTTAGAAACAGGGCAGGGTAATGTCAAGGAAGCCAAATGCATAAAGGGACAAAGCAAGAGTGCCACCAGGAAGACAGAAAAATGCTCACTGAATTTGAAACAGAGAAAGCCCACAACAGTTGCTTGGAGACCGAAAGAGATATGTGCTAGTTGAGACAGCCCAACATAGGCTGTTTCATAAAGAGTGTGTGTATAGATGGAGAAGAAGGAGTCAGTAGTAAGGGGTAGACTGATGATAAACACAAGTGAGAAAGATTGGCACCTCCCTCACTCCCTTCCCTACATCGCAAACAAACTGTATGCTATTGAACAATTTCCTGCACCCTGTCATCCTCAGACTTTTCGTTCATAAAAGTATACAGCATAAAAGGGTAAACTAGCTAAGGTCTTTCCTAGCACTAAAAATTTCCATTCCCCAATTTCAGATTTTCAGCTATCTGAACAGTAAAGGGAAGTACTATACATATTAAGTGTGTTTAAATAACTTTCTTTGAAATGGGAGTCAACCTTACAATCTTATATCACCAAATAAATGCAGCCCATTCAAAATAGCCATTTGCTAGTGTGTGAGTGAGTGGGTAAATGCCATGTTTCTCCCTTCTGCACATGAATTAGTGGACCCCTGGCTTCACCGTCCACCTGTCACACCGCAGTCCAGTCTTCAGATGGAGCCTGGTAATATTTCCATTCTTGAAAATCAGGTCATGTGGTTCTGGCACGGTCCTGCTCTAAACACACAGTTAACATTTGGACTTGTAAACTGTTTATCATTGACCTTCCATGCCAATTACAGTAGAGAATTTGTATGCATGTGAAGACATTCAGGCCTACAAAAAAATTAAGCAGTCTATTTGTACGTCTTGCAAATGGCAGGGAATATGCTCACCTTTCTTCCATTCTGGCCCAGGCTGTGTTTAATTGGCTTATTCTAATAAGGAATGCTTTGACTATGATCCTCACAATGTACTACGGCACTCTACAAAAAGCCACAATTTTTTTATTCATGAATGTCATAAAAGTTGTGCCCATGAAGCCTTTGACAGGCTTGTTTGGTGCCCCAGCATCAGAAGAGAAGTGGTAACTTCATTGCCTCGATACAACTATATCATCACAGTACATGCTTCCAGTGGCCCCTCATCTCTACACCTAGAAGATTAGTTATGGAAAGTCCCACAGGCACTAAATAAACATCTTTGAATTGAGTGACACAGACAGGGAGAGAGCAAACTCCTTTACCCTCCATGACCTAACAAGTAACCAGTGCTGATTCTTGCTGGCTAGTTCCAGACCTGATTCACGCGAGGGTCAGTCCAATGTACAGGCCAGAGCTCCAAAACAGGAGTCTCTCAAAAAGGCAAAATTTGGTGACTCTGTTCCTCCATCTCACACATCATTAACACATCTACTCTGGGATAATATTAAAGCTTCTTGATGAGTAATGATAGGTAATTGCCTAGTTGGAAGGTCATTCAGAACCCCTGCTTCCCTCCCTCCCCCCAACCTCCTCTCTATTGGGCTGCCTAGTGGTGGGGGAAGAGAAAGAGCTGAAATCAAACTGGCCATTTGTTTCCACGGCTAGTCCTTCAGGTTGAGAGATCTGCTGGAGGGAGAGTGGCTCAGCTGGAAGAAGAGCCTGCTGCCTTGCCTCGCACTGCCTCGCCTCCCCTGTGTCTCTGCAGCTCCCAGCGGTCTCTGTCCTTTCTGAACCAGCGCGCTGCCAGCGATGTGCCCCTTGCCTTCAGTTTGTTCAAAATCCCAGTGATTTTAATTAACTATTGCTCTTCTAAATACAGACATCAAATACTCTGTGCTCTTTCATGGTGAAGCAGAAACCACTGGGTAGAGGAGACAGGAAGTAGCCCTGCCCCCAGCGCCTGCTAGTTATGCTGAGCTGGGGCCAGAAACACCCCATAAACCCTTGGCCGTCATTTATTAGAAATGTCACTGAAATGAAGTTGCCATGGTACAGTGGCCTCCAGCTGAGCCCAGGCTACTGGGGAGGTGGGGGGAAGGGGATTGAGTTCTAGCTCAGGCTGATTAGAGTTACCTTGACTCCCACAAGACAGATAAAGCACAACAGAGGGACAGTGGTGAAGATTTTATTAAAAAAGTGATCCAGGTGAAGTTTCTTTTTAACTCAATTGAATGAATATTGCCAAAATGTTTGGGGGCTGAGTAGTAAAATCAGAAGCTAAAACAAAATGACTTAATTGCTTTGCCATATACAAGCATTTTTTAAAATGAGAGGAGCAACAGGAAAGCTTGCATCATTGATTTCAAATCCTTGGTTACTACAAGCAAACACAGCAACAGACCTGGAAAGAAATTCCATCCCAGTTGAAGTAAATGTGATATGGCTTAATTACACACAGGTATAGGTAAGGGCGCACTGGGGCAGAGAGCTTTTGAATTCTTTTTGCCTGATGTTGTTTTAAAGAGATGTGCATCAGGACATTCTAACCCAAAGGATGTGGATTTAGATCAAATCAAGTGTGTGGTTTGGTTTTCCACTGCCCTGGGGATCCTGTTACATGACAGCCTGCCTGCTGGTTTCTGTAGATGAGGCTCAGCTCCCTGATCAAATTAACAGACAAGGTTTTTCCTCCCCCACCATGACCTGTCACCTTGGACATAAAATGCAGAACATGAAGTGATTTATGGGGTTAAGCAGACTATGGCAACTGGAGTGTGAAATCATAACCTTAGGAAAATTGGTTTCTATGAGCTTCAGGTCCATCATCTCTAAAAGTGAGTAGTAATAATAATAATTCGTACTATATTTGTTATCTATTGCTGCCTAGCAAAGTACTCAAAACATAGCAGTTTAAAACCACAGACACTTATAATATCACAGATTGCCTAAGGCAGCCATGGGCAAACTACGGCCCGCGGGCCGGATCCGGCCCATTCGGCTGTTTTATCCGGCCCGCGGAGCCGAAAGAGCGGAGGGTTCTCTTGCTCTCCCCTCTGCTCCTTCACCAGCAGCAGTGTTAACATGGCAACGTCGGGAAACACGGCCGCAGCTCCTTCTTCTAAGTCCAGTTTAAGAACCCATTGTGGCCCTCGAGTCAAAAAGTTTGCCCACCCCTGCTCTAAGGGTTGGGAGCCTGCCAGCGGCTTAGCAGGGAACGTCCTGGTTCAGGATGAGGCGGCGTGGGCTGGAGCCCCAGCCGTCCCGGCGCTCTGAGACTGGAAGGTCTGTCCCCACGATGGCTCCCTCATGGGCTGTGGGCAGGAGGCCTTGGTTCTTACCTTGTGGGCCTTTCCATTGGCCACTTGAAATCTTCATGACAAGACATTGGCTTCCCTCAGAGGAAGTGATTCAAGGGAGAGCAAGCTGGAAGCCATGAAGTCTTTATTGCATTGCCTTGGAAACAACCTACCGTCACTTCTGCTCTATTCTGTAGGCCACACAGACCAGCCCGAGAGAATGTGGGGGAGGACTACAAATGCATGAATGCCAGAATCAGTGATCACCGGGGTCACCTTGGAGGCTATCTCCCACACATCCAGGAAGGGTGTTTCAGAGATGAGTGAATACCCATGTGCAATGAGTGTCATCTAGTAGAGGCTCAATAAATACAAGTTATTATTAATCTATCTATAGAAAGCATCCCAGTTTAAACCATGAGACGGAGAAAGAATGGATAAGAAATACATGTGTACATTACACATTCCCATGTGTCAGACATTGTTCTAGTTACTTAAATCATATTAATAAACAAAACCAAGGTTCCTATGCTTGTGCAGCTAGCAGTGCAGGGGAGAGATATACCAGGTAGACCATTCAAATAGTCATAATAAATAAGATGATACAGCATATTAAAAGGCAGGGAGTGCTATAATAGAAACAAAAAAAGGAAGCCCAGTTTAAGTGGCCTTAGGAATGAAGGTGTGGGAGATGCAGATTGAAATATTAAGTATAGGGTCAGGCAGGCCCCATTGAGAAGGTAGACTTGAGAAGACTTGAAGGAGGCAGTGGAGAGGCACTAGAAAAGCAAATACCTGGAGTAAAGCATCCTAGGCAGAGGAAATAGCCAGAGTGTAGTCCCTAAGGTGAGATCACACCTCCTGCATGAGAGGGAGAGCAAGAAGGCCAGGGTGCTGAATAGAGTGAGGAGAGAAGGTCAAAGAGCTGAAGGGAAGACAAGATCATGTAGGGCACTGCAAGCTGTCTGTGGTGGCCTCACAAACCTCCTCTACCAGGGGAGTCGCTGACCAAGGCCAAGCTAGTGCAATATAAAATCCAGGCCATGTCTGGGCCAAGGCCATGCTTCCCAAGGCTGCTCACAGCCAATGACTGAGCACAGAAGAGCCGTTATCATAAAAACATTCAAACCTGTAAAGAATTTCTATGAGTTTATTTGAGCCAAATTGTCAACAATCAGCTGGAAGCAGAATCTCAAGGGATTGGGATAATGCCCCAGAGAATGGCAGTTTTTTGTTGTTGTTGTTTTTACCTATTTTTATACATTACAATCAAAGAAGGAGGTGTAGGTGGGTTATATGAAATCCACTGGTGATAGATTAGAGAGGTGGGAGAACGCAAAGCAGGGAAACCTCTGGGATTGGATAAAGAGTAAAATGATAGAGACATACTTCTTTTACTTAGATGAGTACAGGATAGTTAACAGTCAACTATTAACATGATAACAATAACAATGAAGGGATTTGTGGTATCTCTCCTGGCACTCGGGGCATTTGGTTATGCCCTGATGGGTCCAGAAAAAGGGAAGTTACAAGTTACCCTGACATTTCAAGGGTATGTTATCGTAGATGCAAAAAGACAATAGGCTCAGTTAAGGTAAAGGTTGACCTTGTCAGGGAAGATACCGGTCTAGGATGTGACTACCCGCCATAACTACTTTTTGTTAAAGTTTTAATTTCAGACCCTCCTTGTGGTTACTTTAGGTCTCAGGGAGTTTGCAAGACTGTCATGCAGGCCTTCCTTGAGCTTGTCAGGTTAGCATGTGGCTCCTTTCATCCACAGAGCTATATGGCAGGCACTGTCCTGGGAGACACAAACTCCTCTGCAGGAATTCCAGACAATGTGCCCAGACTTTATGAGACCACACCATGGTCCGGCTCCTTCCCACCTAACTTTCCTCCCATCTCTCCTTCACCCGCAGTCTGACTTGCATTGCAATCTGATAGCTCTTCAGCCTCCTTTGCTCCTTTCCAGTTTTTTCTCCCAACAGATGCTCTAATAAAAACCTTGCTCATTTAATCCCACCTTGGTGTCTGCATCTTGGGAACCTAGACTAATGGATCAGGATAAGAGGTGTGAAACTAGACCCATCAGCCTGTCACTACTTGGGTCAATTTAAGAAGGCAAGTTGAGAGCAGATTAACTACACCCCCCACCCCCAACCCCCGCCCCTTGGCTGCACCACCATAACCATGCCCCCTGGCTTCTGTAATCTCACTCACTTCTTGGCGAGGATTAACAGTGAGAAGCAGGGGAAATCTATGTGCATGCACTCACAGCACTCCTGCACACAGTCCAGAGACTTTCCCCTGGGTGCAAATAAGGAACCGAGTCCTCCATCTGTAGCCTAGGCAACAGGCCTTCAGCACGAACTGCAACAGGTGTGGAAAGCTTAGTATGTAACATAGAAAGAATGTCTAGGATGTGTAAGTATGCCATATATGTGAGACAAAGAGCTTAGGGATATATAAGGCCAAACCCCACTGCATTCAGAGCTCAGCCTTTGGAGGTGACTCCTCTGGGCCAGCACTGGTGCGAATAAACAGTCCTTTTCTGAACCTCTGAGTGCGTATGGTTTGTCACTTCTCACTGACCTGATTTTTGCCATTACAAATTAAGCAGAGACAGGATTGAGTCATATATGAGCGTTTTATTTTCCAATATTGCCGGCAACATGGGAGAGCAGCAGGTCATCCTCAAAAATCTGCTCTGCCCCTCCTCCCCCATAAGCCAGCTGCTTATATTGGGTAGAAGGGCAAAGTTTACATGAGGAATTAGGCAAAAGGAATTACAGTCATGGGGAAGTGGGCAAAAGGAATGAGAATGGGTGTAATGGTTACAGATTACAGGCAATGAGGCTGGGGTTGCAAAAGGCAGGACTCCATTGTTTCAGCAACAAGGTTGTTAATCTTTCCATGATGATAGGCAGTTTTCTGATAAGGAGAATGGACTGCATTTTGAGGTTAACTCCCAGGTCCAAGGTATACAACCCCCAACCAGGTCAAAATGTGTTTTCTTTAATCAGAACAAAACAATCATGGTTAACAGAGCATGATTACTATTTCTTACTAGAGGCCTGGAGCACAAAATTCGTGCGGGTACAGTCCTTAGGCCTGGTCTGTGATCAGGGCCATCTTCCCCAGCTGCCAGCAGCCGGCCCCGCCCCCTGCCACCACCCACCCCCGGTTCCCTATTCGCCATCTGGCTATTGGAGCCTGCCTGCCGGCCAGGGAAAGACACCAAGACGGGGTCAGTACACCTCATAGCAACTGGTTGAGTGGTCGTTCCGGTCATTCCACCAGTCGATTTGCATATTACTCTTTTATATATATATGGTCCAATCCTTCCACTTCCAGGGAAAGGGGCAAAGGAGGGATGCTGAAAGTGATAAGGGAGGCAGCAGGGTGAACTTTGTTGTTTGTTTCTTTGTTTGTTTTTTGGGGGGGAGGGGGTAGAGTTTCCTCCTGATGAGGGGCTTCAAAGGGCAGCAACCTATTTCTGCTACCCTCTGTCTCCAGAGACACAATTTCTGATTGGCATCTGGCAGGACAGAGCAGTTGCAGGTACAGGACTGGGAGTGCCTTTCTGCATGCAGCTCCCTGGGGAGTCTCTTCCGGCCAAGGAAAGCTTTGTTCTAACCATTTCTCCCAGAGCCAGGGCTGCTGGGTGGTCTGGGGCAGGAGGGCAGAATGGAGGTGGAGCAGGGCAGGGCAGGGCAGGAAGAAACATGGGGTAGAAGAGGGGGGGGGGGGAGGGTGAAATCTCTGTGTGTGGGAAGGGAAGGGCTCATGCAGAAGAAGAGATGGGGTCAGCATAGGAAGGTTTGGAGGTACTGGGGGAGTAAGAGGGACCAGCAGATTCCAGAACAGGGGAAAGGGTCTACGGAATCCGGTGGGGTCCGCGAGGGTGAGTATAGACTAAGTCCCTACCGCAGACCCTGCATCTCAGGTGGCTAGTGGGAGGGGTCCATAGCAAGGCGCTGAGCTCCCTACACTTTGTGTCTGAGGCTCCAGAATATGTGGCCAACATGCCTGGCCGCTGCCACCCCTGTCGAAGTGCTCCCATTTGGGACACATTTGCAGACACATGGATTGTTTTTAAGTTAATGCTTTTTAATTCACTCTGTTTCCCACTTGTCATTTTTTAGGAAAGGCAGACTCTGCTGGTGTGTGTTCCCTTGGGGGGCGGCAGGGTGTTCTCAATGGGCAGAGATCCCATGAGAGACAGAGACCAAAGGCCCAGGGAGACATGGGGAATGAGGAAACAGGATCAGAGAGCAAGGAACAGGGAGAGAGATGCACAGGGCGAGACAGACTGACACAGAGAGCCCAGGGAGGCGAAGGGAGGGACTCAGCCCTAAGGGCAGAGCGAGTGTGCTGAGAAATCCTGCTTCAGGAAGCCTGATCCCTCCACCTCCAACTAAGGCCCCTGGGGCTGAGCTTGCTCTCCTCTGCTCTCTGGTTCTGTTCAGCATAGACATGGCTGAACTGGCTTCAGGGAAAGGGCTGGAAGGATGTGGCAGGCAATGGACTGAGTACAGTACGCAGGACCAGAGTCGCGGTGGTCTAGGGTTCCCAGACCAGAGAGAGAGGAGGACCTGGAGGCGTTCCCTCCCTGGTCCCGGCACACCTTCTGTTTTGAGCAAAGCCGGAATCCTGAATCCCATGCCACTGCTGTGGAGCCTGCTGTGCCGCCTAGGGTGAGCTCCCTAACCTCTCTGAGCCCTGGCTATGCCATCTGCAGGAGAGGAGCGCTGGTGGCTGAGGTTCGCAATGGCTCAGGGGGGCGAGGAGACAGAGCACGATCTAGGACACCTCGGTTTGGCAGTTACATGCGAAATCCCAGGGATCTTTGGCCTTGCTGGCGGCCCCGGGCTCACATTTATGTAGGACTTGCGCCTACAGAGAGACAGGCTCTAGCACTTCCTTCCTTCGCAGCTGAGAAACAGTTCATCCTCCCCTTTCCCCCGCCCCAGATTCCTCCTCTCCTCATCGGAGCCTGGTACTGGAGAACCTTCCCAGAGGCCAGTGTAGACACACAACTGACCGCGGACACACAAAGATATCCGCAAGCCATCAAGTGGTGGCTGTGTAGACAGTTGAGCAAACACAGACACATGATCCAGGGTGCTGTGTGGACGGGGATAGAGCTTCCCGACCAGGTGAGAGGGCTCACTGGATGGAGCAGCAGCTCCATGGGCGCCTTCACCACAGCGCAGTTCCCAGGCCCGAGTCAGCGAACTGAAAGCCTGGGACAGCAGCGGATTCCACAGGCCAGCTGCCCCTCCCCTGGCCTGCCCCCTGCGGTCCCGCCCCAGCAAGGGGCTTTGCTGGCACAGCTGGGGCTGAGCGCCTGGGGGAGGGGCGTGCGGGCGGAGAGTCCCTGGGGCCCAGGGGTTGGGGTGAGCCCTCCACCTCCAGAGCGCCCCCTTCTATTACACACTCCAGCGGGCCCTGCTCCCTTTGGCCTCGTGCTGAGCGGGCCCTGGCGATATGGGCCCCAGCATTTGGGTCCTTAGGTTTCTGTTATCTTGGCCTCCTGAGCATCCTCTCTCTGCGAAGATTTGAGGCGGCTCTCCTTGTATCCTGCCACCAGGGAGTGCCTGCTGGAGCTGAGGCCGAGGGATGAGGAGGGACAGAGTCTGGTGCTGGGCGTTTGGTGATCAGTTTGTCTGCCTGGATGGGCCACAGGATCCCAAAAGAGTGACTTTTCTGAGCTTTCATTTGCGTGTCCATACCGTGCATGCCTCCTCTGAGACACCGAGTCCAAGGGGAAGGAGAAAGGTGCGAATTCCTCACGTGTGAATGAGGCGTTACACTTTGACCTGCTAGCCTGGATCAGTGATGTAATTTTGTGGTTTCAGGAGCCTTTGGCGGGGTAGGGTTTTATATTTCTATAGAGGCCCTGTGTTCGGGTGGGGTTTGGCCAGCTTGCCTTGATGGGGGCCCAATCTGGGTGGAGCTCCCTGCTGGGGGGAGGGAAAGCCAGGGGAGGGGCCCTGGCCATTCTGCCATTTCAGTCGCTGGGCTTTTATTATATAGGATAACTATAACTAGTCCCCACTACTCGATTTCTCCCTCCCGCCCCTAGCAGTTGGTTTTTACAATAAATGAAGAGGGCAGCCACTGTGGTGTTCAGGTAGAGAAGGATCACAACCTGGGCATTTTTAAAGGATCATTCTGACTGCATCTTGGAAGAGAGGCCTTAGGAGAGATGGGAGTCTAGCAGGAGGCCAGATGAAAGGTAGTACAGCTACCTGGGTAATGATGAGGTAGGTGTGGGCTGGGCAGGGGTTGGGGGTCCAGCAGGGCGGGGCGGTTGGAGTGGTCTAATCATGAGCTTAGTGCCAAGGCAGAGTCAACTGGATTTCCTGGTACATTATAAGTGAGATGTGAGAAAAAGAGGAGTTGAGGATTTTTTGCCTAGGAACTGGACCATGGTCAAATGGGCTAATACTGAGTTGCCAGTTGCAGGAATGGGCAAAGCTGTAGAAGGAGCAGATTTGGGGGGGGGGGGGGGATTTGGAAATGTCAAGTCTGATGTCTTCTAGACATTCAAGTGAATATCTGAGGTAAAGACTTGGATACACATAGGTGCAGTTTGGGAGAGAAGTCTGGGCTGGAGATGGACATTTGGGAGTTACAATGTGTAGATCAAGCATGTCAAACTTGCAGCCACATGTGGCCCACAATGAATATTTTTGCAGCCCAGCCAATATAATGGTATATAAGAAAGATTTTAATAAAAATTTCATAACTTAATTTTTATAATATTCTGTTATACATAACTATTACTAATGAACTACAGCATTCACTAATAACTGATTATTATAATCGCATTGCATTCATTTCCCTTACACACAGATGCACCATTTCTCTCCACTTGCCGGGAGCCGGTCCATCCTTGCTGTTTCAAGGGACCTGGCATATATGGCATACTGTTCTTAATATGTTTGCTCACCTTCTTGGCACTATGTGTTTTAACCAAGGTCACCTCTCTGGGAAAGGTTGTTTCCCCAGGTAGGGATTTTCCCCTGAAGTTAGGGAGGGAATAAAACCCCTTAACTAAGTGCCAGGCGGGTAATTAATCACTTTAACTACGAATAATCATGCTTAAGCTACATAATCTCTACTCCCTGGAATGGAGATAAGAAACGCCCTAACTTTTGGAATAGAGATTGATAGGATTGGAATCAACTGGTATAAATACAGATGTAACAAGACAACAGGACACAGAACCTAGACACAGAACCTACACAGAACCTAGAGACAGAAGAACTTTGCTGGAGAGAACATGGCAAAAGATCCTGGACAGAACCTGGCTACAGAACTTGGCTGGAGAACCTAGCGAGGGAACATGGCTACAGAACCTGGCTGGAGAACCTGGAGAACCTAGCAAGAGAACATGGACACAGAACCTGGCTGGAGATCCTAACCAGAACTTCACTGGAGATCCTGACCAGAACTTGGCTAGAGATCCTGGCTAGGCTGCTGATCAACTGAACGCTGTCTCCGTGTCATTCCTTCTTCGCCGACTCCGTCCACACCTTTGGGGACCTCTGGACCTGTTGGGGTTGGACCCCAGCATCCACTAATACTAGCAGCGACTATTTTAGCAGACAATAACCACATCATTAGTCTTGTACTGATTAGTTTGGTGTGCACAATAGGTTTATTTGCATTACGCTTATTAGTTTGTGCAGTTATTCAGTGTCTGGTAAGTTAATGTTCAGGAAAAAATATTAATTTTTATTAACATGTTCTATTATTTTATGTTAATGATTACTCATTTATTTCAGCCCTTTGGATTCAGCATGTCTCTATCGAAATAAACCTATGTTCTTATGAAAATTCAAGCTTTTGTTTTTTTGTGGCCCATATAAATTTAAAACTTGTTTATTTGACCCGTGTTAGCTTTTGAGTTTGACATGCTTGGTGCAGATAGTATAGCAAGATAAGGGGACAAGTGAGGACAAGGAAGGGAAGAGGACAAGAACACTGTGACAAGATGAAAGTGAGGAACAGTGGGAGCCAGAGGGAGGGAGGCAAGACCAGTGAGGAAGCCAATCCAAGAGAGAGTGGTGTCTGGGAGCCCAGTGAGGACAATGCATGTGAGACAGAAAAAAGTTATGTAGGTAGGGGCAGACCATGGGAAGAGGAAGTGAAATCAGGAACCCAGCTGGGCGGAGTTAGTGAGACACCCCAACTGGGGTGGAAAGGAAGGGTGCATGAGAGGCATGAACTTTGAACTGTGTGGAAATTGATAAGACAGACAGTGTGCAGATAACCAATCACAAGGTCGTGAAGCAAGCACATATACAAAAAAGAGCGTGCTCCCTTCTCCTCTTCCCTGGCACAGTGCACAAAGGTTACCTGATGCTCCTGTTGTGGGGGAGCCCACGTGGCTTACGGCCTGTTGGGCCTCCACACATGGACTAGTTGACTTTAATTAGCTTGGATGCTGAACTACTCCTGATTGTAACATGGAGAGGAAGCTCTGGACACTGGCCTATTCCTGGTACCCTAGCTGCACCTTTTCCAGGACTCGCTTCTCCCAATAAACTTTCATTCCATTAATCGTTTTTGTCCGAGACTTCATTTTTCGATTTTCACAAGACAAGAACTTAGACTCAAAACACCCACATCTTTGGTTGCACATAGAGGGGACGGAGCCATCAACATGGTCAAATGGGGTAATACTGAGAAGTCAAGCAAGTTGAGAACTAAGACTTTGGATTTAGCAGCACAGGGGTGGGAGTTTATTAGTGACTGCTAAGGAAAAAGATGGTTTCTGAATTCCCTCTCAGACCGCCCCTCCAGTGTGTAGGGCCGCCATCATGGCCAGGCCCTGGCGCTGGGCCGCCTGGATTCCTCATATCCTCTACTGCCTTCCCAGCAGACCTGTGTCAGGGGCGGCCACTCCCTGCTAGAACAGGGCACAGTGCTGTGGTAGCAGCCATACGTACACATTTGACAAGTGGCTTCTAGAGACGGTATTTCTCAATCAAAGGACATTGTTTTCATGGATGAAATTTCAGCCCAAAGAACTTGCATTTCAGAAGTGAGCCTGGAGTGTGTAGGAAAGGGAGAGCTGGACAGAAACTGATGGGCACAGGTCCCTGGTCCCAGCTCTTCTGTCAACAGCTCCATTGCTTTGCATCTCTCAACTCGCTTCTCTTGGCCAAAGCTGCCCCGTCTGTGAAACAAGGGGTTCGGCTGACAGATTCTCGCTCTGTCCAGATGACAGACCCCGTATGAGTGGCTTTGTGTATAAGTGTGACTTTTCAGAACATCAAGGATTTCTGATATATTTAATTTTACTATAAAAATAATTTTTCCAGCAAAAAAAAATAGGCCTCAATTCTATAGTTTTATTGGACTTATTTGATTGTATATGTTTTATTAGACATAGGCTGTGGGAAAAGGAACAGCTGTTGACCCTACCCAGAATCTCACTTTAGAGCCATTTATTGCCTACTCGGATAGAGAGTGTACACTTATTTAAGAAAAATGAATGGTAGAAAACTTTGAATTGAGAAAATCCTACTCATTGACTAATTCTTTTAATCCCTGGATTTGGGGAAAGATAAACCACCAATTGATTGAAATTCTGGAGCAATTTTAGCCACAGGAAACCAGATTTCTAAGCCAGGGTCCCTGCTAGACAATCTCTAACTAGCGTCCCCTCCAGCTGAGTCTAAAATTCTACAAAGAAGCACCTTCTTCCTCTTCAGCCAAGAGCCATGGGTGAGGCCAGAAGCTAAAGTCAGCTGCCTCCCCAGAAGTTGAATGGCTTTATTTTATTTTAGATAATAAATTAAATAAGGTTTCGGGAAGGGTCTTCAGAGATGAGATATCTAAAGCTGCCAGTTATACTCCTCTGTAAAAGTGAGGGCCGCCGAAGGAAAGAGTAAAGGACCATTTAGAAATTTCAACCTCAGAATCAAAATATTTGTGCAGACACAGACATGTATGAGCATTCCTTAGAAAGTAAAGCAGGGAAAGAATTGATTACTTCTTTTCTGCCTCTGCTTAGAAAGCCCAATATATGCAATTATCACAGTAGCCTCTAGATGGCAGCCAAAGAAAGGAAAGAAAATTCTTGGTAGGGGAGACCAGTAGAAACTAATTAAAGCTACAAAAACAAATATATATATATATATATATATATATATATATATATATATATATATATATTTAAATACAGCAGAATAGGAATAGACAGACAAGCTCTCTGCTCCTCCTGTTCGTCAGACAGCTGCTCCTCCTGCGCAGCGCCAGCCACAACTCTGAGACGTGATGGTGAAGGTCGGAGTGAACAGATTTGGCCACATTGGGTGCCTGGTCACCTGGGCTGCTTTTAACTCTGGCAAAGTGGATATTGTCGCCATCAATGGCCCCTTCATTGACCTCAACTACATGGTCTACCTGTTCCAGTAGGATTCTACTTATGGCAAGTTCAAGGGCACAATCAAGGCTGAGAACAGGAAGCTTGTTATCAATGGAAAGTCCATCTCCATCTTCCAGGAGCGAGATCCCACCAACTACCCCCGAGAAAGGTGAGGCTCACTTGAAGGGTGGAGCCAAGAGGGTCATCATCTCTGCCCCTTCTGCGGATGCCCCCATGTTTGTGATGGGTGTAAACCATGCCAAGTATGACAACTCCCTCAAGATTGTCAGCAATGCCTCCTGCACCACCAACTGCTTGGCCCCCCTGACCAAGGCCATCCATGACAACTTTGGCATCATGGAGGGACTCATGACCACAGTCCATGCCATCACTGCCACCCAGAAGACTGTAGATGGCCCCTCTGGGAAGCTGTGGCGTGATGGCTGAGGGGCTGCCCAGAACATCATCCCTCCTTCTACTGGCACTGTCAAGGCTGTGGGCAAGGTCATCCCTAAGCTGAACAGGAAGCTCACTCACTGACAAGGCCTTCCTTGACCCACCCCCAAGGTGTCAGTTGTGGATCTGACCTGCTGCCTGGAGAAAGCTGCCAAATATAATGGCATCAAGAAGGTAGTGAAGCAGGCATCAGAGGGCCCCCTCAAGGGCATCCTAGGCTATACTGAAGACCAGGCTGTCTCCTGTGACTTTAACAGTGACACCCCCTCCACCTTTGATGTTGGGGCTGGCATTGCCCTCAGTGACCACTTTGTCAAGCTTGTTTCCTGGTATGACAAGGAATTTGTCTACAGCAACAGGGTGGTGGACCTCATGGTCCGCATGGCCTCCAAGGAGTCAGAGCCCCCTGGACCACCAGCACCAGCAAGAGGAAGAGAGGCCCACAGCTGCTGGGGAGTCCTTACCCCAGATGGATCCCTCAACACACTGAGAATCTCCTGACCACAATTTCCATCCCAGAGCCCCTGAAGAAGGGGAGGGGCTTAGGGAGCCCTACCTTGTGCACCACCAATAAAGTTCACTGTACCCAGCCAAAAAAGAAAAAAAAAAGTAAATAGATAAAATGTGAAGAAAAAAACAAAACTAAGGAAACTTTGCATATGATATATAACCAATTTCTTAAGAGAAAGTCCCATTCCAAACTACTTAGAATTCTAAACCAATTAATAACTTACTTGGAAGAAGAAATGTAAGGCATACAAATTGGAAAAGAAGAAGTAAAATAGTCGTCATTCACAGATGACATGATACTGTACATAGAAAACCCTGAAGACTCCATCAAAAAGTTATTAGACTTAATAAATGAATTCAGAAAGGAGGCAGGATACAAAATTAATGACAAGAAATCTATGGCATTTCTATACACCAATAGTGAACTTACAAAAAGAGAGACTAAAAAATCAATCCCATTTACCATCGCATTAAAAAAATTAAGATACCTAGGAATAAACTTAACTAAGGAGGTAAAAGACCTATATGTGGAAAACTACAGGACACTGAAAAAGGAGATAGAAGAAGACATAAACAGATGGAAGAATATATCGTGTTCATGGATACATAGAATCAACATCATCAAAATGTCCATACTACCCAAAGCAATCTATAGATTCAATGCACTCCCCATTAAAATACCAATGGCATATTTCACAGACCTAGAATGAACTTTCCAAAAATTCATCTGGAATAAAAAAAAGACCCCAAATAGCTGCAGCAATCCTGAGAAAGAATAACAAAGTAGGTGGGATCTCAATGCCAGATATCAAGCTGTAATACAAAGCCACTGATCTCAAAACAACCTGGTACTGGCACAAGAACAGACATATAGATCAATGGAATAGAATAGAGAACCCAAAAATCGACCCAAACCACTATGCTCAATTAATATTCGATAAAGGAGGCATGAACATACAATGGAGTCAAGACAGTCTCTTCAATAAATAGTGTTGGGAAAATTGAATAGATACATGCAAAAAAATGAAAATAGACCACCAACTTACACCATACACAAAAATAAACTCAAAATGGATAAAGGACTTAAATATAAGATGGGAAACCATAAAAATACTAGAGGAATTCATAGGCAGCAAAATCTCAGACATATGTCGAAGCAATTTCTTCACCGATACTGCTACTAGGGCAATGGAAACTAAAGAGAAAATAAACAAATGGGTCTACATCAAAATGAAAAGCTTCTGCACAGCAAAACAAATCATCAACAAAACAACAAGAAAGCCCACTGCATGGGAGAACATATTTGCCAATGTTATCACCGATAAGGGTTTAGTCTTCAACATTTATAGGGAACGCATACAACTTAACAAAAGGAAAATAAACAACCCAATAAAAATATGGGCAAAGAACCTACATAGATACTTTTCAAAAGAAGACAGAAGGAAAGCCAAGAAACTTATGAAAACATGCTCAAAGTCACTAATTATCCAAGAGATGCAAATCAAAACGACAATGCGGTACCATCTCACACCTGTCAGAATGGCTATCATCAACAAATCAACAAATGACAAGTACTAACGAGGATGCGGAGAAAAGGGAATCCTAGTACACTGCTGGTGGGAATGAAGAATGAATGGTACAGCCACTGTGGAGAACAGTATGGAGTTTCCTCAAAAAGTTAAAAATGGAACTTCCATTTGATCCAATGATCCCACTTCTAGGAATATATCCCAAGAAACCAGAAACACCAATCAGAAAGGATATATGCACCCCTATGTTCATAGAAGCACAATTCACCATTGCTAAGATTTGGAGTCAGCCTAAGTGCCCATCAGCAGATGAGTGGATTAAAAAACTGTGATACATCTACGCAATGGAATACTATGCTGCAGTAAAAAAGAAGGAATTCTTACCATTTGCAACAGCATGGATGGAACTGGAGAGCATTATGCTAAGCGAAATAAGCCAGTCAGAGAAAGATAAATATGACATGATCTCACTCATTTATGGAATATAATGAACAACATAAACTGATGAACAAAAACAGATCCAGAGACAGAGAAGCATCAATCTGACCATCAAACCTCAGAGGGAAGGTAGGGGAGGGTGGAGGTAAGGGGGAGAGATCAACCAAAGGACTTGTATGCATGCTTATAAGCCTAACCAATGGACAGAGACAACAGTGGGGTGAGGGCATGAGCAGGGGGAAGGGGGGTTTAGGGGGGTAATGGGAGGATAAGGACACATATGTAATACCTTAATCAATAAAGGAATTTTAAAAAATTTAAAAATAATAACTTATTTGGGATACATTTGTGATCATTAACAATTATAATGCCAATATTTATGCCTTGCTTTATGCATTAAACATTACTATACTAGGTGACTCCTAAAGTCCCTCTAAGTTCTAAAATTCCTGAAAAGTAGTATACAAATTCAGTTTTGCAACTTGAATTATATTTTTGATAGATTTTTAACCGTCTTCATGTCGATAGTTCTGCTTCGCCTAGCAGTTCCTAACCTTTGGAACAATGATCTGAAATGAGATCAGTGATATATTCTGGAACCATTCATTTGTAGGAGAGCCTGTTGGGTCTATGCCCTCCCTTGGGCCGCAGCTCCTTGGCTCATGGCTGCTGTGTTAAGAGTCTGGGGCCCAACACAGAGTAGGTGTTCAGAAGTGTTGGGTGAACTGTGCTGACTCAGTAGAGGAACCTGTGTGTCAGGAGCCCTTAAGTGAGGCTGCAGATGTGCTAGGATGGGTGGGGGATGTTGAACTGTGGAGGGCTTCTCCCGGAGCCAGGCCTGGAGTTCAGCAACTTGCAACCTGGACCTCCTGGATCTCAGAGAGCTCTGAGGGCATAACTTGGCCACAGGTGTTGAGGCCAAATGGCTCTTGGAACCAATATCCCCCAAAAAGAAGCTGACCTCACCTCCAGGGTCAGCCAAAGTTGAAGCAAGCCCAACACCCAACTGCAGTAACAGAATCTGGAAAACACAGAGCCAAGTATCAAATGACAAACTTCCCATTTATATGGATGAATATCTTCCTGACAGCTTGCCCATTCAAAACGTTACTAATATGCAGTTCAGAAAGAAAAAAAAAAGCCTAAAGTGTTCACTATTTATAGGGTTTCTTTTCCAAAAAACTAAGGATCTTTCACAAAAACATAAATTCATAGAGTCTGAGTGGACTGAGAAACCTCCGAATCTATTCCATACCTCCAGGCAGAGCAGCCAAAAGCAGAAAACAAAAACAAATTTAAAAAACCTGCCTCCTTTCCTTTTCATCAAGTTTCCAGAGAAGATTTGACCAGGTACCCCTTCCTCTTTTTCTTCAGCATATTTTTAAAAAATGTCCAACTGTGATCTAGATTTAAATTTAGGCAGCTCCACTTACTGGCTATGTGAGTTTAAGCAAGCTACCTAACCTCTCAGAGCCTCACTTTCCTTATTTATAAAATGAGTATTAGAATATGTACTGATTAGAGGTTGCAAGGCTTGAGTAAAAATATATGTAAATTATGCATGTTGTTGTGCCACTATAGCTAATAAAAAGTACTTTGTCCCTTCTCTTCTCTCCTCCGTGTGGGCAATGGTTGGTTTAGATTAGAATAATTGGGGAAGCACTACAGAAATGTAACATGTTTGGGATACCAGATATTCTACTTTGCTCAATTCAGCCCCACAGATGAAAATTACCCCCTGGTCCATATAATTTTCAAATATATTGCTGAAAAATCTGGTTATCTCAGCCCAGAATGTAATCCCATGTCACATAAATGCAAGCAAACATTTTCACATGGTTAGAAACACACTGAATTTTTAGTATATTATTTTGTCAATCCAGGAAGATCTTTTTGTGTTGTGTGTAACTTTGCCTAGAGTTGTTGAAAGTTTTGCAAAATTTCATTAACCAGGTTAATGTCACTAAGTCTAAAACAAAAGTATGAGTTACCGGCACAATATTCCTGTGTCGGTCTACATTGTCATGGTTCAGTTCCTGGCAATTCCATGCAGAGGGCATGGGACCCATCTGTCTATTATATCACACTTGCAGCATTATGCAAATTAAAAATAACCTTTGTGAAGAAGGCTATAATACCCATTCATTTTGGGAGGGAAAAGGGAGAGCTAAAATATATATTTATTATCAAACAAGCGCACTGGGTCTGATAGGCAGCTGCCAACCTGGGTGTTCCCAGCCAACAGCCCACAGGGGTCTCCTGGGTTTCTTCCTCTAGGCATACATTTAGAGATCAGGCCCTACTAGCCGGACCCCAGAGGCTTTGGGGCCCCTCACAGTGCACCCTTGGCCTGGGTTCCTAACAGAAGCCAGCTTTGAATGAGGTTTGGATAGGAATGTCTTCCCCACAGGCCCCCAGGGGAGTCCCCTAAGCATTCCCAGGAGCATGATAGTAAGAAGCTAGAAAAATTCCTTGACAAGTGGAATAAGGGAAACTGAGACAAAATAATTAAAAAGGCAAACAATTTGAGCAATTTAGTCAGCTAATGAATCACAAGGTTTTATCTTTCCTAACCAAGGACACTTGGTTTACACATTCTAGACCATCCAGGGGTAGAACACCTTCTTCAATGCCTTTCTTGATGATGTTTTCAAAAGTGAAACTCACGTGAAAATAACACCTGATACATCTATGTGCGCATTTTCACAAATCAGCATATTGAAGGACACACCTGGAAAACCCATGGCAAGCTCTGCCTAAGAGCACAGCCATACCTTGTATCTCTCTCTGCTCTCTCTCTTTTCTAAACTCTAAGGCCCCCCACAAGACTTGCAACTAGGGGAGCAGTGAGCAGCAGCAGCTTGTCCCGGGCTTTCCCCCTGAACCTGTCTCCAAGGCCCCCTTTTCTCTGACTTCCTAGTGACGTCTGTCACTGTGACTTCTGTTTCTCAGAGAGCCAAAACAGCCCCTCCTAGACTCTCTCCTGCGGCTTCTTCTACCCTTCTTTTGTTTCACTATCCCCAGCTTTAATAAACATACTCTCAAAATCACCTGGACCCGTGTTGTCAAATCTTTCTGCACGAAGTCAAGAACCCACACACTACTGGCAGGCTTCAGGCAGACTGTCTCTGGGTCCAGATCCTGTCTGCTAACATCTCCACTCACTTTAACTTCCTTCCCCTCTAGCTGTAGGCCCTGAGGGAGGCCAGGTCTCTGTCTCCTGTTGCCTGTGGCTGAGAGGGAAGGACCACGGGTTGCCAAGGGCAGAGTTCTGTCCCAGCTGGAGGCTCACTTCTCCACTTGCTCCCCCCACCCCCACCATTCCCCTCCTAACTAGAGATGTCAGACTTAGCGGATGATGCTGTAACTTGGGTGACGTACTTATACTAAACCTCACAATATCTGGGACATATACCAAAAGATATGTGTTGTTTATCTGAAATTCAAATTGAACTAGAATCCAGTGTTTTATCTGGCCACCCTACTCCTCACACCTTCCTCTGAGGTGAGAGGTGGAAGGGAAGTCATGGAGGCCAGGGAGATAGAGGCCTGACAGGAGATTCTTTGGAGGACAGGTCACCAGGCTCAGATTGTGGCCAAGAGAAGCAGGGGCTGGGGAGCTGGCTGCTCTTTTCAACCCAGGACTGAGGGGTCCTCAATAAGCTTTCCTGGGGTCCCCTCCCTCTGAGAGCTAAGAGTATTATATTTAGGAAACATAAATGTGCCTTTTTATATTGACAATTTGCAGAATCTTATTTTAAAGTGAAAGAAACAGGAATCACAATCCCTGTGACCCCAAGATAAAGGAGTCCTATGTGCTTCCAGATAGTCTCAGGTGGTCACTGAATCAGAGTTAACACAGAGGTCACCTAAGGGACCATCTCATATTACAAGTGAGCAAACTGAGGCCAGAGAATGAACTTTCTCTTGCCACTCAGATCAGCTTTCCTTCCAGCCTCCTATGTAAATAAAACAGCAATGGGGGCTAGATTACGGCCACCGGGAGTGAGACAGTCAACCTGAAATTTCTGAGCAATCTGGATTCCCTGGGAAGTTATGTGTTCGTGTCTCACTGGGCAATAATAAGTTATAGGAAAATCTGAACCTCTTGAAGGTGGAATCCATAGTTGTGAGATTAGATAAAAATATTTTAATGCCAGTTTTTTTCAAAGCCAAGGACTTTGTGACCTAAAGGTGTAAGGTTTGTGCAAGATATTTATGACATAGTATATAAACCCTCTTGTGAAATGGAAATATATAAAACATGGTCTCACAGAGCTCCTAGACCTTTGTAATTTCCTAAGTGATAAAAGTACAGGGCGCATCCTTTGTTCTAATATTTGGTCTTTGACCCTATTCCCAACACAGGGTTCCTAGATCCCTTGGCATTTCCTGGGAGATAGGAATGTCTTTTGTTCTAATGAGGCTACTCTGGGTGGCCTCCTGGATGGCAGCTGGTCGCCAGAAAGACCAAGCCGTGATTAGAAACTTGGAACTTTCAGCCACACTCCTCCAGAGAGGGGAGAGGGGCTGGATATGGAGTTAATAATTGATCATGCCTACAAGATGAAGCCTCCACAAAAATCCCAAAATTACAGGGTTTGGAAAACACACGGAGGTGCTGGGAGGTGGCGCACCCAGAGAGTGAAAGGAAGCTCCAAGCCCCTTCCCACGTACCTGGCCCTCTCACCTCTACCATCTGGGTGCTCATCTGGATCCTTTACCATATCCTTTTGTAATAAACCAGTTAACAGTAAATAAACTGTTTTCCTGAGTAAACTGTTTTCCTGAGTTCTCTGAACCACTCTAGCAAATTAATCTAACCCAAGAGGGGAGGGTGGAGGCTCTGATTTAAAGCTGGTCAGTCAGAAGCACAGGTGACAATCTGGACTTGTGATTGGCATCTGAAGTTGGGTGGGAGCAGTCTTGTGGGACTGATCCCTTGACCTGTGGGAGTTGGCACTATTTCCAAGTAGATAATGTCAGGATGGAGTTAATCTGTAGGACACCAGCTGGTGTAACAACATTGCATGATAGGGAGAGGGAAATGCAACTGGTGTCAGGAGCATTGTGACTGAATAATGTGAGTGTCAAGGGAAAACAGAGGAGGAAGACTGAACTTTTCCCTACTGAACTCTGCTATCAACAGCTAGGGGTCCCCTCAACCTTAAACTAGTCCCTAGAGTAGTGATGGAGAACCTCTGACACGCGTATCAGAGGTGACACGCGAACTCATTTTTTTGGTTGATTTTTCTTTGTTAAATGGCATTTAAATATATAAAATAAATATCAAAAATATACGTCTTTGTTTTACTATGGTTGCAAATATCAAAAAATTTCTATATGTGACACGGCACCAGAGTTAAGTTAGGATTTTTCAAAATGCTGACAGGCCGAGCTCAAAAGGTTCGCCATCACTGCCCTAGAGGGACTGAACAATCTCCCGGGGGCTAATGTAGGACATTGCATATCCTAGAATCTCAGCAGGTATCTCCAGCTTCTGGACTGTATCATCCTTCATTGTGGGGCTGTCCTGTGCATTGCAGAATGTTGGCAACATCTCTGGCCTCTGCCACTCTGCTGCCAGTAGCACCATCCTCCCAAGTTATGACAACGAAAAAAAGTCTCCAGATATTTCCAGATGTTTCCTGGGGAGTTGGGGAGGCAAAATCGCTCCCCTTCCCATCAACACTGAGGACCCGTCTAAAGCAGTGGATCCAGTTCTCCCTGTGCCTTTCCTGCCTCATGTCCCTTGAATCATCAGTTGAACACACACCAGTGAGTGTTGCAGATAATATTCTTCAGCCAGAACTGAAGCCCAAAACTCCAGTTGTCACAACCAACACCACATGTGACTGAAGACAATTTTGTCTCAGCTCACATGCACACACAAAGAAGTTTAAATCTGCACACCTGTCCACTCACATGACTGGGCCATAAAAGCAAGTTTGAGCTACTGGTGCTGTTGAAACCATCACCTCTGACCTGCGGCATAACTTTGCGTTTCCTTGGAGCTGGAACACCTGGCTCCACACCCCACTTGTGTAACTGCTCCTGGACCCTGTGATTTTTGGTAACTCTCTGGGCAATCCTGCTTCTTGATTCTTCCTCAGAGCACTTCCTCTGGCTTCTGTGTGCCCTTTAACTCAGACAAGAAACTGTGTGCTCCAGTCAGAGCCAGCGAGTCACAGCTCCCAGAAAGGCAGGGATATGCTGGGATTCAGATTTTCAGTTTTCATTTCTGACCATGAGGTCAGTAAATCCAGAAGAGTCTTCTAAGCTTCCCACTCAGCTTCAGAAGGGCCACCAGGGCCAAGGGAATAGGAAGAGGAAGAATGGAAGGGAAATAAAAGAACTTTTTGTTTTGTTTGTTCTGTGTTTCACAAAGACCCATTAGGGTGAGCAGTAACCCAGGAGAAAGTGTTTTAGTCATGAAAGCAGTACTACTTCCCATGGACAGGGAAACTGAAGTCAAATAAGCAGAAATTTTATGGAAAGTCCATCAGTGAGAAGAGACCAAATGGATGTGGTAAAACTGTTTCCCAGGCCCTGTTTCTTTCTTCTTAGGTGGCAGGAGGAAACCACACATTTGCAGAATCAAGCCACGTCTCTGCTACAGAAAGAGCAGCATCTTTTAAGACTAGCAGGGTGGAAGCAGATGGCACCGAGGGGCAAGGCAGTGGCCCTGCCTTGGAATACGGGACAAATCCAAACGTTGGAGTTGGTGAAAGAGATGGAATCTCTGTAACCTAATAAATTTTGAAGGTGTTTTTGCAAAGCTGGTGTAATTAATTAGTTGTAGGAGACAAAGGGCGTTTCTGACTCTTACAAACTATACTTGGGTTGGGTAACCTGATTGTTACGAGATCTGAGCTAAGACAAATGATAAGGAGGTTCAAAAATTTAATTATTCACCAAGTGGCAGGCTGCCTGCAGATAATGCACACTATCTTGCCCCAGTGGAATAATTTGTCATTAGACGTTGGAATAAAGAGCCATGATAATCTGAGTTCACAGATACCCTCCTCCTGCAGGGAAGGTACAGTTAAGGGTTAGGCATAATGAAGGAACTTCCTGTCTCAGCTGCCACCACCACCACAGGCCTTCAGGAACATAGATATGCTGCAGTCCAAGGTATGCAACATAGTCCATTTGGGCTACTGTCACAAAGTACCATAAACTGGTGGCTTAAATAATGGATATTTATTTCTCACCATTTTAGAGGTTGCAAAGTCCAAGATCAAGGTGCCAATAGATTCAGTGTCTGCTAAAGACCCACTTCCTGGTTCATAGATTCTGTCTTCTCTCTGTATCCTCATGCAGTGGGAGGAGGGATGAAACTCTCCGGGGTCTTTTTTTATAAGGGCACTAATCCCATTCGTGAGAGCTCCACCCTCATGATCTAAACACCTCCTTAAGACCTCATCTCCAAACTGGTCATAAGGATTCTCAATGAACTTAGAGGAAGAATAGATGAACTTAGTGAGAACATCAACAAAGAGATAGGAAACATAAAAATGAAACTAGAAAACATAAAAAAGAACCAATCAGAAATGAAAAATACATTACAGGGAGTGGAGTAGATAAAACCAAGTATCAAATCAGAGGTTTAGAAGATAAGAAAGCAGAAAACACCTGATAAGAACAGCAAAAAGAAAAAATATTCAAAAAATAAAGATAGTATAAGGAGTCCCTGGGACTTCAAGCATACCAACATTTGCATCATGGGGGTGCCAGAAGGAGAAGAGAAAGAGCAAGTAATTGAAAGGCTATATGAAAAATAATGACAGAAAACTTCCCCTATCTGGTGAAAGAAATAGACTTACAAGTCCAGGAAACCCAGAGCCTCCCAAACAAGAGGAACTCAAAGAGGCCCACACCAAGACACATCACAATTAAACTGCAAAAAGTTAAAGACAAAGAGAGAATCTTAAAAGCAGCCAGAGAAAAGCAGTTAGTTATCTACAAGGGTTCTCCCATAAGATTGTCAGCTGATTTTTCAACAGAAACTATGTAGGCTAGAAGGGAATGGCAAGAAACAATTAAAGTGATGAAAAGCAAGGGCCTACAATCAACATTACTCTACCCAGCAAAACTATCATTTAGAATCAAAGGTCAGATGAAGAGCTTACAGACAAGAAAAAGCTAAAAGAGTTCATCACTACCAAACCAGTATTACAAGATATGCTAAAGCAGCAGTTCTCAACCTGTGGGTCGCGACCCCTTTCGGAGTCGAATGATCCTTTCACAGGGGTTGCCTAAGACCATCAGAAAACACATATATAATTACATATTGTTTTTGTGATTAATCACTATGCTTTAATTATGTTCAATTTGTAACAATGAAAATACATCCTGCATATCAGATATTTACATTACAATTCATAACAGTAACAAAATTACAGTTATGAAGTAGCAACAAAAATAATTTTATGGTTGGGGGTCACCACAACATGAGGAACTGTATTAAAGGGTCGTGGCATTAGGAAGGTTGA
This sequence comes from Myotis nattereri, assembly GCF_964212035.1. Classification (NCBI taxonomy): domain Eukaryota; kingdom Metazoa; phylum Chordata; class Mammalia; order Chiroptera; family Vespertilionidae; genus Myotis; species Myotis nattereri. The sequence continues at coordinate 98,004,689 of NC_138075.1, forward strand.
GAACCACTGTGCTAAATGGTCTTCTTTAAAATGGGAGGGAATGGGGTTGGGGGAATGGGTGAAAAAAGTGAAAGGATTAAGAAGTACAAATTGTTAGCTACAGAGTAGTCATAGAATGTAAAGTACAGCTTAGAAAATATAGTCAATAATATTTTTTAATCCTCATCTGAGGATATTTTTTTCCATTGATTTTTAGAGAGAATGGAAGGGAGGGAAGGAGTGAAAGAGAGAGAGAAACATTGACGTGAGAGAAAGACATGGATTGGTTGCATCCAGGTACATGCCCTTGACAAGGAATCAAACCCAAGATCATCCAGTGCATGAGCTGATGCTCTAACCATTTAGACACACCGGCCAGGGCTATCCTATATAATAAAAGGGTAATATGCAAATAGACCGAACGGCAGAACAAAGCATAATATACTAATGATATGCTAAGACTGCTCAACAGCTCATTATGATGTGCATTGACCACCGGGGGGCAGATGCTCTGATCAGGAGGTTAGCTTGCTGCTGGGGTCTAGCCCCATCAGGGACTGAGTGAGATGGGCCAGACCCATCCTGGAGCCCTCCTATGGTCCCTCCCCGGCCTGATAGTGTACCAGTGGGGTCCCTCAGCCTGGCCTGCACCCTCTCACAATTGGGACTCTTCAGGGGATGTCAGAGAGCCAGTTTCAGCCCCATCCCACAGGCAACTCCCCTTGGGAGGGTGCCAGATCCAGGGCTCATGGCTGGCAAGCACTGCTGCAGCACCACAAGCCTCTCCCCATTGGGGACTGATTGGGTGTGAGCTTGTGGCAGGCACAATGGGGCCGTGATGAGCAGGAGAGGCAGGTAGGAGCTGAAGGTGGCTTTGTACTGTGGGTTTCCACCTGATCCCTGCAGGCCACCCAGAGGGACCCCACCCATGCACAAATTTGACCTCTAGTTTATAATAATAAAATAATAAATAATCTACACTAATAAAAGAGAAACATGGTAATTGGCATACGACTGCTACCCTTCCCATTGGCTAATCAGGGCAATATGCAAATTAACTGTCAGCCAAGATGGAGGCCGGCAGCCAGGCAGCTTGAAACTAACATGAGGCTTGCTTGCTTCAGTGACGGAGGACTCCAATGTTCCCCGCCTGCCTGCGCTGCCGGCCTCTGAGCCTGCAGTTTCAAACATTGTAACAAATACAGACCCTAAACAAAACTCCAGAAACCAGCTTTCAGCCGGCTGGGATCTCAGAGCTGGAGTTGATACAGAGTTTCGAGAACCGAAACAAACCAGATACCTGCTTTCAGGAGCAGAGGCCTAAGAGCTGGAGCCTCAGAGCTAAAACGGGCCCAGAATAAAAAAAAAGAAAAAGAAAAAAAGGAGCAGTTGGGAGCTTCAGTCCCAGCCTGAAAACAGCCCTCAGCCCCTCACCCAGATTGGCCAGGCACCCCAGGGGGGACCCCCACCCTGAAGGGTGTGTGACCAGCTGCAAACAGCCATCATCCCCTCATCCAGTCTGGCCAGGCACCCCAGTGGGGACCCCCACCCTGATCCAGGACACCCTTCAGGGCAAACCAGCCGGCCCCCACCCGTGCACCAGGCCTCTGTTCTATATAGTAAAAGGGTAATATGCCTCCCAGCACCGGATCAGCAGAGCCACGAGGCCTCCTGGCACCGGGATCAGCGTGACAGGGGGCAGCGCCCAAACCCCCTGATCGCCCTGCGGCTCTGTGTGACATGGGGCGGGGCCACAACCTCCCTATCCACCCTGCTCTGTTCTTGACAGGGGAAGGCGCCCCAACCCCCTGATCTGCCCTGCTCTCTGTGTGACGGTGCGGTGTGCCAACTCCCCTATCGGCCCTACTCTATGAGTGACAGGGGGGAGCTCCCCAACCCCCTGATGGGCCCTGCTCTGTGCGTGACAGGGGGTGGCGCCACAACCTCCCCATCTACTCTTCCTTGAGTGTGACAGGGGGCGGTTCCCCAACCCCCCAATCGGCCCTCCCCTGAGCGTGACTGAGGGTGGCATCGCAACTTCCCAATCCGCCCTGCTCTGTGCATGACAGGGGGCGGCACCCCAACTCCCCAACTGGCCCTGCTCTGAGCCCAACCAGGGGCTGCACCTAGGGATAGGGTCTGCCTTCTGCCACCTGGGAGCAGGCCTAAACCAGCAGGTCGTTATCTCCCAAGGGGTCCCAGAATGCGAGAAGGCACAGGCCGGTGGTCAGTGCACTCCCACAGCCAACCTCACACGGCCAGCCAACCTCCCCCAGTCCCTCCTCCCATCTGGCAGGCCCTGCCAGCCCGGCCCTGATTGGGACTGGGTGACATGGCCCTGTTAGGCCCTGATCACCAGCAAGGCCTAGGGACCCCACCCATGCATGAATTTCATGCACCAGGCCTCTGGTCTATCTTAATATATAAAGAGGCAATATGCAAATTAGTCCCAGACACCATAATGGGATGACCATTCACAGGGTGGGAGTGGCTGCAGGACTGGGATGGCACTCCAGGTCTAAGCGCCATTTCATCCTGTCCAGGCAGACTCCCCCGTGGCCCGCAGCCGAATCCCAACACTGACCTGGGGTTTACTACTTTACTGGAGCTGCTCCCCACACCCACACCCCCTGCCCCAGAACCAAGCTGCCTGCAGCAGAGCGCCCCGGCAGCATCCTGACAGGCAGGCAGCCCTGGAGAGCCAAGTGCAGTGGGGACTGCAGGGAGCTACGGAGGGGCGGGGCGCCAGAGCCAAGCTCCCAGGGGTCTGAGGAGAGTGCCTAAAGGAAAAGGAAGCTTGGGCAAGTGGCTGGCCAGGAACTGCAGCCAACCGGGGTGTCTGCAGGCGCAGGGACTGCCCCCCTCCCCCACCCCCCCAGGGGCGTCTCCCGAGCGCCATGGCTTTGGCAAAGAGGCCAGCCAGGAGGCGGGTGGCCCAAGGGGTGCAGAGCAGCACCTAGGCAGGGTGCACCAGAGGGGGCTCCGGCCAGGGCAGGGGGCCTGCGAGCGGGGATCTGCCTCGATTGAGGAGAGTGAGGTTCTGCAATGGCCTCAAGATGCGGGAAACAAGAGGTGATGACTGCTGGCATGGAAGGACTCCCGGGCAGAGTGCCACGGACCCACAGCCCTGAGGCAAAGGTTGAGGGGCACCACACTGCCAGGTACCCCACTGCAGCAGTTTGGTGAAGCTCCAGGCGCTAACTGGGCCTCAACACGGCCTGCGCACATGAGAGGCTGCCACTCCTGCTCCCGCCTTGGCCCAAAAGCAAGCCTGTGCCCACCCCGCCCCCCGCTTCCCTCACCTCACCACTGCAGCGTGTGCCTGCACAGTGAGTGTGAAGCCTACCACCTGCTCCCCAGAAGATGGGGCAGTAAAGAGGGGTGGGGGCGGGGGAGAGGAAAGAATGTGGAGCATCCACAATGAAGAGGTGCTTGAGAACGAGGCTCAGAAGCCTCACTGGGAGGTTTGTTCTGTTTGCCCCACGGCTGTCCCTTAGGAAAGGCGGACAGCACAGTTGTGAGGGCTCCCTGAGCACTGAGTCTAGCTCCATAGCCAACTGGAATTGGCCTCAGTTTCCTGGTCTGTAAAATGGATTAAGCGTGTCCCAGTGCCTTTGCTGAGCTTTGAGGGCCAATTGAGATACTATATACAGAAAATGAGGGAAGAAATGAGAAAGAAAAGGAAGGGCGAGCAACACAAAAGAAAGATTGGAAGGAACCTGTAAACCTATTGTCACTTAAATAGGGAATAGAGTCAACAGTGTTGTAATGACGGTATGATGTCAGGTGGGTACTGGAAATATCGGGGAACACTTTGTAAAGTATATGATTGTCTAACCACTATTCTGTAACTAATGAAAAACCTGAAGCTAATACAAAATAATATTGAACGTAAAGAAATGAAAAAAAAGGAGTGAAATTTTTATAAATTTCAAAGTCTAAATAAAGGCTGTAAAGGAAGGAAGGGGCAGAATAAAAAGTGTTTTTTATGTTACCACTTTATTGTCTTTTCAGTACATGAAAAAGACAGTTGTCTTTATATGGTGTTTTTATACTTTTCTAAGTCATTATCTCATTTGATGTTCAGGGCAACTTAAAGATAAGATAATTATTCCCTCCACTATTCAAAGAAAGGAAATATTGTGTCTGGCCCCAATGATCCAATCATCAAGCCTCATTGTAAAGCAGAGTTAGTGAAATTTTCTGTGAATGGTCATATCTATACTAATAAAAGCCTTGGGGGTGATCAGGCCAGCAGGGGAGGGCAGTTGGGGGCAATCAGGCTGGCAGGGGAGCAGTTAGGGAAAGATCAGGCTGGCAGGCAGGTGAGCTGTTAGGAGCCAGCGGTCCCGGATTGTGAGAGGGTTGTCCGACTGCCCACAGGGATCGGGCCTAAACCGGCAGTCGGACATCCCCTGAAGGATCCAAGATTGGAGAGGGTACAGGCTGTGCTGAGGGACTCCCCCCGCCCCCCACCCCGCCACCCTGAACAAATTTCATGCACCAAACCATTAGTGTGTGTGTATATATATATATATGTATATGCCTAAGCGACTGAACAACTGAATGACAGGAACGACCGGAATGACTTGTCGCTATGATGTGCACTGACCACCGGGGACAGACGCTCAAGACAGAAGCTTCCCCCTGGTGGTCAGTGCATTCCCACAGCAGGAGTGCTGCTCAGCTGACCAACGCGTCCTGGTGGTCCACCAGCCCAGCGGCAGCCACTCACTCCCTCAGTAGTCCTGCAGGTCTAATCTCCAGAGAACAGGTGAGGCACCAACAGACCAGCCCCACCAGCATGATCCTGACAGTGCTACCAGTCTCCTGGAAGTCAGCCTCGGGCACTGCAGCCACTTCCCCTCCCCAGAAGCTCCTCAAGGAAGAAACAATATAAAAGCGGCCACCAGGTGGCTTCCGACAACCAGTGCAAATATCAGCAGGATGGATCCAGATCCTAGGCTGGCAAGGGTGTTGCACCACCCACCCAGAGGGCCGATCACATCCCCGCCTCCCCACCATTTTGGGACCCCACCCATGCACAAATTCGTGCACTGGGCCTCTAGTAGTCAATAATATTGTAGTAACTATGTATGGTATCAGATGGATAGTAGATTTATTAAGGTGTTAAGTTAGTAAGTTATATAATGTTTAATCCCTGGGTTGTACATCTGAAACTAATATACAGGGGTGGACAAAGAAAGGTTTACAATTGTAATACAAATAATACAATAATTAATACATAAATAATACTATAAATATAAACTGTGTTTTGTGTACTCACAACGATAAACTACTTTTGCCCACCACTGTAACATTGTATGTCAACTGTAAATGAAAAAAAAAAAATACGCCCTAGCCAGCTTGGGTCAGTGGATAGAGTTTTGACCTGCAGACTGATGGGTTGTGGGTTCGATTCCAGTCAAGGGCATATGCCTGGGTTTCGGGCTCAATCCCCAGTGAGGGGCATGCAGGAGGCAGCCGATTGGTGATTCTTTCTCATCATTGATGTATCTGTCTCTCTCTCCCTCTTCCTACCTCTCTGAAATCAATAAAAATATATTTAAAATATAAATAAATAAAATAAATATTTAAAGTAAAAAAAAAAATTACAATGAAGAAGCAACCCACGATAAATGAAAACACCCTCCAATAATTTCTTGCAGGTAATTTCTATGTAATATACTTAACCAGTTAATCATCCTAATATATAAAAAGCCAGGGGCCATCACGACCAAAACAACCAGAAGGACAACCAAACAGCAGGCTGCGTGGGGCGACCAGGCTGGCAGGGTGGTTAGTGAGGGATGACCAAATGACTGAACAGCAGGCTGTGTGGGGTGACCAGGCTGGCAGGGGGGCAGTTGGGGGCAGCCAGGCTGGCAGCAGGGGCAGTAAAGGGCGAGCTGGCCAGCAGGAGGGTCAGTTAGGGGCAACCAGATTGGCAGGGGGGGAATTTAGGGGTGACCAGGCCAGCAGAGAGGGGTAGTTGGGGGCAACCAGGCTGGCAGGGGGGCAGTTAGGGGTGATCAGGCTGGCAGGTGGGGGCAGTTAGGGGTGATCAGGCCGTGAAGCAGAGGCAGTTAGGGGTGATCAGGCTGGTGAGGGGGAAGTTAGGGGTGATCAGTCAGGTAGGCAGGTGAGCAGTTAGGAGCCAGCAGTCCCAGATTGTGAGAGGGATGTCCAACTGCTGGTTTAGGCCCGATTCCCGGGATGGGGCCTAAACTGGCAGTTGGACATCCCCTGTGGGGTCCCAGATTGGAGAGGGTGCAGACTGGGCTGAGGGAATCCGCCCCCCCCCCCCCCCCACACACACACACACACATGAATTTTGTGCACCGGGCCTCTAGTAATCTATGTTTAAGCTTTATTACCAACTTGTTTTGAATTCAGTAGGAAAAAAAGAGAGAGGCTGTTCATTTGGTCTTTTCTGCAAGTCATTCAAGACTAGATTTATAAAATTCTTTCTCCAGCTAGGTCACTTGGCTCCCCTCAGGCCCAGGACTGCTACTTCAGGGAAATCTAAACCCAGCCTGTTCTAGCAGATTGTGCACACTTCCACCTCCTGGTAAAAAGAAGAAATGCAGATGTTGTGTGATCAGGTCAGATAGTCTGACCCTGACACAGTCTCTGGGAAGTGACCCTGGAGCTGGATGGCTGCTTATGGGTCAGGCCTGTCTCTCAGGGTCACAGGTAGCAAATAACCTAGAACCCTGGGTATGCAGCTCTGAGTGGAGTCAGAATTGCCCCAGTGAGTGCACTCTGATGCAGTGTTCTGGACCAGCGGTTCTCAACCTGTGGGTCACAACCCCTTTGGCTGTCGAACAACCCTTTCACAGGGGTTGCCTAAGACCATCCTGCATATCAGATATTTACATTACAATTCATAACAGTAGCAACATTACAGTTATGAAGTAGCAACGAAGATAATTTTATGGTTGGGTCACATATGAGGAACTGTATTTAAAGGGCCAGAAGGTTGAGAACCACTGTTCTAGAGTGAGACATAGCAGTGAACAAAACAGACAAAATTCCTGCCCCACACTAACAAGGACAAAAACAAGTTTAACTGACATTTAACACCGACAGTAAAATTGTATCCATGAACCAGTTCTGAGAATCAACAAAGTGAACTCTGAATAGATCTATGACATCCTTTGCTGCACAACAGAATTTCATGAATCTATCAAATGGGTGGTGTTTTGTTCAATTTGACTGCTTCATCCCTTTCCCCAGGGGCCTTCCCTAATCATTAGATAGTAAAATCACACTCTTTGAAACAGCCTATGACACCACCCTTGTTGAGTTTCTCTTTTGGTGGCTGCTCTAATCCTGCCAGATCCTCCTTTGTCAATGACTGCAAATGTTTTGAGCAATTCTCCAGCATTGCTTTCAACACTTTTGCAAACTCCCACCTTTTTTGCAAGATTTGAAATTCTCTTTCAGTATTATGCATTTTGTTTGGGCTATCCTCTCCGGATGCTTACCACATCAGACAGCATGGAAACAGTGGCCAACCAAAGGGTGGGGACCAATTCTGCTTCATCATTCTGGATAAATAGAAAAAAAATTATATGAAACACAACAGGCTGGGGGAAGGTCAATTGGGAAAAAAAGGAGACATATGTACTACTATTTATAAGACTTTAAACAATAAAAAATAAAAAAAAGTTTGTGGCAAACATGTCCACTGATTTCCCAGGTTGTTCTGCAGTGGCAGGTGGGCCATGAGACACAGTGCTGGCCAATGATATATGTTTTAGTTCTGCATCACTGTTTAATAAATCACTCTAAAATGTCATGACTTAAAAAAACCATAATACAATTTTGGAGTAAAAATGGGGAGAAATTAACATCAACTGATTTAACATGTGGTCAGTGCTTAGTGAAGGTTTTCATGCTTGTTAACTTAGGCTCCCCTCCACACACTGGCAACTGTGGGGACTCATATAATGAGTACTTGGGTAGCAAGGACACCTGTGTCTAATGGAAAAGAATCTACTCACTTCAAAGCATGAGCAAGAATTTCCTGACATTTTTTGAAGCATCTCGGAGGATGCAGTATACATCATATATCCCATGTTGCTTTAAGTTAAGAAGTCCTTCTCAGGTCCTGCAGCCCCAAAAATTCTTTTTAATGTTCCTATCCTTCATGTCACATCCACCTCACTGGATCCTCAAAATCCTCTCCTCTCCCTCACATAGATGGGTTCAGCTTGGCCTGGCTCTGATCCTTGAACTGTGTGTTGCACTCATGACAACTTGAAGCACAGCCACTACCAACTGTCTCCTTAGAGACATAAAAATCATATTTTTCAGAGAAAGGTATGTACTTCATTTTAATCTAAAAGTGAAGAAGCATAGAAAGTTTTGTATCCATTTTGTTTTTTCTTATCTGTTAGCTACTTGTATACTCCATTGTATTATTTTTCTCCCATTATTTTTGGGAAAATATTTAACAAGGATTTTGGTAAATGTAGCAGAATTGGCCAACGAGCAGTGTATAGTAATCGGTAGATTGCTAATATAATCATCAGGGTTTTAACCATTTTAACCTGTCCTTTGCTTAATTAAAACAGCCTCTCTTGTAAAACAAAAACAAAAACAAACAAAAAAAAACCCCAACATTTTTTCCTGACTATTATTTACATAAAGAATTGCCTACTTTAAAAGATGTAACAAAAACAGATCCAGGGACAGAGAAGCATTGATCTGACCGTCAAACCTCAGAGGAAGGTAAGGGAGGGTGAGAGTGAGGGGGAGAGATCAACCAAAGGACTTGTATGCATGCATATAAGCCTAACCAATGGACACAGACACCAGGGGGGTGAGGGCATGAGAGGGGAGGGGGATGGGGCGATAAGGACACATATGTAATACCTTAATCCAGCGTTTCTCAACCTGTGGGTAGCGAACAATGAAAATACATCCTGCATATAAGATGTTTACATTATGATTCATAACAGTAGCAAAATTGAAGTTATGAAGTAGCAACGAAAGTAATTTTATGATTGGGGGTCACCACAACATGAGGAACTGTATTAAAGGGTCACAGCATTAGGAAGGCTGAGAACCACAATAAATAAATAAATAAATAAATAAATAAATAAATAAAAGATGTAACAGCCTGGCTGGTGTTGCTCACTGGTTGAGCATTGACCCATGAACCAGGAGGTCATGGTTGGATTCCTGGTTAGGGCACATGTCTGTGTTGCGGGCTCATTCCCCAGTAGGGGGTGTATAGCAGACAGCTGATCAATGATTCTCACCATTAATGTTTCTATCACTCTCTCCCTCTCCTCTCCTCTCTGAAATCAATAAAAGCATGTTTTTTAAAATTAAAAGATACAACCTGTGAAGCAAAATAATTAAGCCAACTATACACCAATCATGCCAATGACCAGTGTCAAAGGCGTACATGAGTGATGTCTTAATCTCACAGAAAGAAAAGGCTGTGTTGGCCACCCTGATCAGAAGTGAGGCTTAGTCACTTAGTCACAGCTTCTAAGAAATTTACTCCAGGATGTGTATCTATCACTTGCTCTAAATCAACAAATTTGCAATTAACTGTCACATTTCAGCTGTACCTGTCAAGGCTTGATTCTCCTCCTCATCCTCCAGCAACAAGCCAAGCCTGGCACAATGGATTAAGAGGAGAGGGCAGAAAAGGAAAATTCCAATTAGATAAACTTAATCATCTGTCCAGCAAACCCAGCCAATGTCTGTTGGGTCCACTATAGAGCTAAGGGGGTTCTGCAGACAACTGTAGAGGTATCCTCCACTGCTGATGGTTAATTGCCCCTTTTCCTGCCCCCTGATCTCCTGGTTCTGCCTCACCAAGCTGGATCCCCCCCCAAATCACCCTTAACTCTTTCTCCCTTACCTCCCATACCCAATTAATTGTAAGTTTTGCCAGCTTAGCCTTTTAAACATTTCTTAATTTATCTCCTCTTTTCATTCCTACCCTTTGGGCAAAACTGCTCTGTTCTGTTTTCACTTATACATAATTCATTCTTTGCAGTTAATTAAGCTGAAGAAGCCTGGAAATGAAGTTTGAAGCAAAGGTTAATGAGATTCTTTGCCTAGTAACAACACCAAAAGAAAGATGGCTCCACCTTATTTCCTCATTCTCTCAGGTATATGAGGGCCACAGCCTCCCAATGGTCTCCTTGCCCTGGCAAATCCACCATCACACCTTCAGCATTACTCTCTTACTTGAAGTCATCCAACGGCTCACTATGCATTCAAGATGAAGCCTGTTCCTCAACATGGTACTGGAGGGCCTCCGACCACTGGCCAGGCACTCTGTGCCCGCCTTCTCTTCCCACCATGCCTCGTCTCACACTGCATATTCCTTGTGCTCATCTGCTTCTGGTCACTGTGCTTTGTGCCCCGACACCCCATTCACATCACACATGCTTCTCATGACTATCTCCTACTTGTAATCTACCACCCAGCTCCAATATCCCCCTTCACAACTTGCTTTATTCATGCCCACCTCCAAACACACTCACAGGTCTCTAAACTCCCGTAATACCCTGTGCATGTCTATTATTATACTTAGCATGTTTGATTAATATTATTTTTATCATCATGCTTTCTCTCTTGAAGGCAGTCTTGTATTCATCTTTGTATCTCTATGTTCAGAGCAAGTATATAGAAAATGCTCAATGAATATTTAGTGATTAATGTATGAATGTCAAAGAAAATCCACAATGCTGTTAAAATTTGGGCTAAAAGATAAGATTTTTCAGATATAAATCAGATAGAATCTCTTATGAGAGATGTGTTCTAATGATGAAATTTAAAGGATAATTCATGAATAAGTGATTTAGAACTAACAACTTTTCCCGTTATGCAATTTTGATGTATTTTTTCATATTATCAATTTCTGTTATACAGAAGACAGAGTCTATATAGAAATTTACATAAACAATATCCATGATTTTAGACTATTATTATAATACTAGAGGCCCGGTGCACAAAAATTTGTGCACTGGGGGAGGGGGGTCCCTCAGCCTGGCCTGCACCCATTTGCAGTCCAGGACCCCTTGGGGGATGTCATCCTGTCAATTTAGACCCACTCCCTGGGGGATCAGGCCTAAGTTTTCAGTCAGACATCCTTCTGGCAGCCAGGGAGCCCTTGGGGGATGTCCGACTAAAGGCTTAGGCCCCCAAGGGATCAGGTCTAAACCGTTAGTTGGACATTCTTAGTGCTGCCACGGAGGTGGGAGAGGCTCCTGCCACCACCTCTGCGCTGGCCAGCCATGAGCCAGCTTCTGGCTGAGTGGCACTCCCCATATGGAAGTGCACTGACCATGAGGGGGCAGCTCCTGCATTGAGCGTCTGCCCCCTGGTGGCCAGTGCGCATCATAGCAACTGGTCATTCTGCTGTCCAGCCAATTTGCATATCAATCTTTTATTATTATTATATAGGGCAGTGATGGCAAACCTTTTGAGCTCGGCGTGTCAGCATTTTGAAAAACCCTAACTTAACTCTGGTGCCGTGTCACATATAGAAATTTTTTGATGTTTGCAACCATAGTAAAACAAAGACTTATATTTTTGATATTTATTTTATATATTTAAATGCCATTTAGCAAAGAAAAATCAACCAAAAAAATGAGTTCACGTGTCACCTCTGACACACGTGTCATAGGTTCGCCATCACTGATATAGGATGTCCCTATTTCTCCCCTTTTGTCCCCTATACCCAGCTCTTGCCCCCCACTTCTCTCTGGCCATCACCATACTGTTGTCTGTGTCCATGGGTTGTGCATATATTTTCTTTGGCTAATCCCTTCTTTAAATTCACTTCTTTAAATTTTTATTTTCAGATAAATGCTTATAACTGCACTATTATATATTTTCTATTATATCATTTAGAATTAAGATATTTTTTAATTGAACCCTTGTAAATTTTAACACAATTTAATAAATTATGCTAGAAGCAATTAGAAGATTTTTCATGTAATGCAGATACATTTCAATTAATATTTTATTAATTTTTAATTTTTTAATATTTTAATTTGAAATAATCTCATACATGTAAAAAAAATACTGTAAAATACTACAGCATATTATATGTACCCTTCACCCAATTTCTTAGGTGTTAATAATTTAAACATAACCATTATACAACTAACAAAATTTAGAATATATTTTTCTTATAATCTCTTTAATGTTACTTAATCCATTTACTTTTTTTTGTTAATCTTCACCCAAGGATATTTTTCCATTGAATTTTAGAGAGAGTGAAGGGAAAGGGAGAGACACATTGATTGGTTGCCTCCTGCACATGCTTTGGTAGGGACTGGGGATCAAGCCAGCAACTGAGGTGCATGCCCTTGACTGGAATCTAACTGGGACCCTTCAGTCCATGGGATAATGCTCTATCCACTGAGCAAAACAGGCTGCAGCTTAATTCATTTACTTTTAATCTATATGAGTCTTTATATTTAAAGTGGGTTTTGTTTTTTATTCACCCTCATAATCTGTCTTTTAATTGGTGCATTTATGCCACTGACTTTCAGAGTGCTTACTGATAGAGTTACTGCAATATCTGGTGGCTTCTGGGGCTTCTGGGGCCGGCCTGTGGCTGGGATCAGATCTGATCATGGGAGGCAGGCAGGCGGCTTCTGGGGTCGCACACGCGGGCCTGGATGGCAGCTCACGCTGGCAGCTCGAGCTGTCCCGCCCTGCCTGCAGTATGCAAATTAGCCGCTATCTTTTGTTGGCAGTTAATTTGCATATCATGCCAATTAGCCAATGGGAGGCATAGTGAAGGTACGGTCAATTACCATGTTTGTCTATTATTAGATTAGATAAACTAGTGGCCGGGTGTATAAAATTTGTGCACAGAAGGGGGGTGTCCTTCAGCCAGGCCTGCACCCTATCCAATCTGGGACCCCTCGGGGGATGTCTCTCTGCCTGTTTATGTCCAATCCCTGTGGGACATCCCTCTCGCAATCTGGGACCACTGGCCCCTAACAGCTCACTCTGACTGCCAGCCTGCTCACCCCCAACTGGCCCCCCCGGCAACAGCCTTCTCATCCCCAACTGCCCCCTGCCAACCTAATCACCCCCAACAGCCCCCCTGCCAGCCTGCTCACCCCCAGTTGCCCCCCATGCCTCCCTGCTCACCCCCAACTGCCCTCCCCTTCTGGCCTGATCGCCCCTAACTGCCTCTGCCTCAGCCCCACCACCATGGCTTTGTCTGGAAGGTCTCCCGGAAGGTCTCCCAGTCTAATTAGCATATTACCCTTTTATTAGTATAGATAGAGGCCTGGTACATGGGTCAGGGCCAGCTGGTCTGCCATGAAGGGGGGTCCCGGATCAAGGTGGGGATCTTCACTGGGGGTGGTGCTGGCCTGGGTGAGGGGCTGGAGCAGTTTTCAGGCCAGCCATGCCCCCGTAGGGGTGGGGTCCCTGCTGGGAGGCATGGCCAGCCTGAGTGAGGGGCTGAGGGCCGTTTTTAGGCTGTGTGTGTGCCCACACTGGGGGCCCTGGACAAGGGGCTGAGGGCTGTTTGGGGGCAGTTTGCAGGCCAGCCAAGCCTCCAGCTTTGACTGGAAGGATGTCTGGAAGGTCTCCCAGTCTAATTAGCATATTACTCTTTTAATGGTATAGATATTATATATTTAATTCTTATGTGAAAATCAAGGAAACTATTGAGAGATCTAAAGAAGGTTCTTCTTTCCTGATTAAGGGATATCTTTAAGAAATTGAAAAGAAGAAGTGATAGAGCTGCGTATGAAAGAAGTGTAAGAGTGTCCACAAAGCAAAGGAAATTTCAACATTCTGGTATTACCCCAAGTAGAGAGAGAAATTTGTAGTTAAAATATCTAAAAAGTAGAAGTTGCTGTAATAGAAACTAAAAAGAAGAAAAGGGAAAAAATAAAATGGTAAGAAATACCAGAAAAATACTAGAATGACTAAAAGAAATTATTTTCACTGAGCTTTATAGAAAAATAAATTCATGATAATATTTGAACAGAATATCAGCAGGTGCTCTGTTGAGTCTTTGAGATTCTAAGTGGATTGGGGGAGGGGAGGAAGGTTGTTCTGATTCTATCATTGATTTTTTTCACATTGGCATCGACATGAGAGGTTTAATGATCAGGCTGGGAGTGGTGCACATCACTTCTGCTCAGTTCTGTTGGTTAGAACTTAGTCACATGGCTACCAAAATAAATCCTTACCACCCCCATTCCAAATTATTCTTTGCTTGCCCACATTTTCATGTCACATGTTCTCTCTTTTCTACAATGGATAAACTGGTACTTATTATGTAAGATCTTGCTCTAATATCACTTTCCCTGCAAAACCATCTCCATCTCCAGAAAGTACTCATTACTTTTACTTACCCAACAAAAGCACCAAAAGTACTGATAACTAGGCTTATTATAAAAAGTTCTGATTAGCTAGATTTAACTAGACTAGAAGTTCCTCCAGGGTGGGAAGATGCAATATTCACCTTTGTATAGAAAAGGCACAGCTTAATGTCTAGATACAGCACAGAATTGCTCAGTGGATGAATGCAGATGTGGTATCAACTCAGGTCATCAGGCAAGGAAGGCAGCGAAGCCACTCCTGCTGTGCCCCCTTCCAGTGGTCGGTATTTCAGACTAGCCAATCACACTGCAGTAATCATGGGAGGGGTGAAATTACCACTTCTGAGCACCATAGCAAAACTATACCCCACACTTTTTCCTCATGTTCTTTCATATCTAGGAGATCCTACAGCTCTAGCAGAAAAGAGAAGCTCTGTTATAGCCATAGTGAGCCTGAGGCCAGAGGACCACTTTAATTGCATCTATTTCTCCATTTTAAAAAAAGGGTGGAGGGTATCCTCACTGAAGATAAAACAAAAAAATCAACATTTTTTTTATCATCTTAGCAAATATTTAAAAAATCTTATGCTACTCATTGCTAGAAAGAATGAGATATTTTTCTTATCAACTTAAACTTTTAAACAAACTTAATGCTTAATGTTTGCAAAGATGCATTGAGGCAGGCACTGTCACAGTCTTCAAATATAAGTGGAAGCTGACTCATGGGCCTAGAAAACCACTTGGCAGTACATAGCAAGAAAACATTAAAATGTTTATATCTTCTGTTCCAAGATTCTGCTACTATACATATACACTAAATAAATAAGCAAAGATATCGGCAAAAATTTAAACACATACATGTTCATTATAATATTCTTTATAATGCAACATAAAATAACTAAATGTACACTTTTAAAAACACAAATTTTTAAAAGATTTAAAAATATACAAGATGTATAAATAACTTGAATCTACACTGATATAAGCAAATGATTGAATAAATAAACAATTGAGTGTGTAGGGGCAAATGTAGAAGAAGTCTAAATAGTTTCCGCAGATACTCCATTCTCAAGGAGGTTGGACTGAACTCCCACTCCACTGTATACAGTGGCTTCCTTCCAAAGAGGACAATATGGAAAGGGGGAAGAGAGTAACTGTGCAGTGGAGGAACCTGACAAAACTACTTCAGCCAAATGATCAAAATGGCCATCAAAGTGACCAATTATGTTGATAGTATGTGCCTGGTATTACGTGAGGAGAATGGCACTAATGTGGTCTTCCTCCCCCAAACCCATAACGCGATGAGACAAAATTATCAGTCAGGTTCCAACAGAAGGACATTCTACAGGATACCTGACAAGTACTCTTTAAAATCGTCAAAGTCATCAACAACAAGGAAAGTCTAAGACTGTCATAGCCAAGAGGGGCCTAAATGAAATGTAATATCTTGGATAGGATCTTGGAACTGAAAAAGGGTATGAGGTAAAACCTAAGGAAATCTGATTAAAGACTTTAGTTAAAATAACGCCGGTTCGTTAATTGTAACTAATGTAAGATGCTCATAATAGGAGAAACAAGGTGCATGGGAACTTTCTGTACTATCTTCCTAACTTTTCTGTAAACCTAAGACTGTTCCAAATAAAAACCTATATTTCAAAATGTATTACAAATGTACAGAATGGATTGTAATTAATATGCAGTTTAATATGTGAACTAAAAATTAGAATCACATCTCTTTTAATATTAAAATTTCATGGTTTCTAGTGTCCATTTGGTAACCATGAAATTGTCTTTTCCTTTCTTATCTACCTGTACAGTGGGGCCTTGACTTATGAGTTTAATTCATTCCGTGACAGAGCTCATAACTCAAATTACTCATATGTCAAATCATAAAGTGAATGAGTGAGACACGTGATGCTGGGCTGATGCTGTGGCGTTCACTATGACGTTCGCTGCACCAACTAGCGGTGGGGTATCTGAAGCTGGCTCATAACCTGAATTTTAGCTCCCAACTCAAAGCAAAAAATTGGCCGAGAGACGGCTCATATCTCGAAAAACTCCTTAGTCGGGACACTCGTAAGTCAAGGCCCCACTGTATTTAGAAGCAAAAACCAAAACCTGACAGAGGGCCATGTTGGCTGAGTGGTTCTCTTGTAGCCACTCGGTATCATTGTGGGCAGTGGCTGACACCACAGCCATCACTATTCTTGACTGTTGCCAAAAGCACAGTGTTGCCACAGGCACAACCACTAGCACTCAGGGGTCCTTAGAGACTGCCAACTCCTCTGCTGCTCAAAATTCAGACAAGAGACTCTCCTCACAGAGTACTGTGCTCAGGCCTAATAATACTGATAATAATGGTAATGATAACAGCTAACATTTATTGACTGCCGGGCATGGTTTTAAGCAATTTGCATGCATAAACTCATTTAAACCTCACAACCATCCTAAGGAAAGTCCTACATTATTGCATGCCCATGGTAATGCTTGTCAGTTTCTTAGAAAACTAAACATATACCATTTGGCCCAGCAAATCTTATTCCTAGTTACTTACCCAAGAGAAATGAAAACTTACATTCATACCAAAACCTGCACATGAATGCTTATAACAACACTAGTGGCCTGGTGCACAAAATTCGTGCATGGGGTGGGAGGTGTCCCTCAGCCTAGCCCGGCCTGCACCCTCTCCAATATGGGACCCCTTGGGGGATGTCTAAATGCCGGTTTAGGCCCAATACCACAGGGATCGGGCCTAAACTGGCAGTCGAACATCCCTCTTGCAATCTGGGACCGCTGGTTCCTAACTGCCTGCCTGATTGTCCCTAACCACTCTACCTGCCAGCTTGATCAACCCTAACAGCCCCCCTGCAGGCCTGCTTGCCCCCACCTGCCTGCCCCCCTCCCCCGCCCGGCTGATCGCCTTCAACTGTCCTCCCCTGCTAGCCTGATTGCCCCTAACAGCCTCTGCCTTGGTCCCACCACCATGGCTTTGTCCAGAAGGACTCCAGGTCTAATTAGCATATTACCCTTTTATTAGTATAGATAATTTATAGTGGTGGAAAACTGGAAACAACCAACTGTCCTTCAATGGGAGAATGGCAGAAAAATGGAAATACATCCACACAATGGTGTACCACTTTGCAATATAAAAACCAACTATTGATACAGGCAACATGATTTCACTTGTTGCATGCCCACTTGCTGTTTAACATGTTACTCTGACCCTGTGCTTGTTGGGAACAGCACTTGGACCTGTTGATGAGATTTTGAGGCTATACAGGTTCACTTTTTTGACAAGACTACTTCATAGGCCCTTCCATTAGGAGGAACATAATGTCTGGTGGTCTCTTTTATGTGAGGTTAACAGTCATATCACTACCCAGATGCATTAATTCACCAAGGATTTGTAAAATGATAATATTCTAATTCTGTCATCTATTCTGGAATAATTCTGCAAAGAGAAACTTTCCATCATTGGTTATTTGGTTAACCAGAGGCAAGATAATTCTTTCCTTTATGTACCACTTTTCAAAGTAATGAGTTAATCCTCTAGCATCCTCTAAATATAATTAATAAAATTGTTTTTAGTACCACTATGCTCTCATTATTTTGAATATATTTGATGTGTTTCGATGCATCGCCATTATTATTCTTATTGATACTCAAATTTTCTGGTATTTAGCCAGAAGAAATCTCTTCCAGTTGTCTTGTGGATCTTTTTGACATGATCTAAGTGCTTATTTTTTTAATTGAGATATAATTCACATATTATATTATATTAGTTTCAAGTGTGCAACAGAATGGTTCAATATTTGTATGTATTGTGAAATGATCACTACAAGAAGTCTAGTCTTAGTGGTTTTGATAGCTTCCTTCCTTCAGTTAGAACAAGATGGCCCAGACTCATCTTGTGGATTTCCTATTCCAGACATGGATTTAGTCATTTCTCCAAGAGTCTGCTTTGCTTTTTAGTAGGAAATTGTATTCAGAGATCACAATCTGGGTGCAAAAAGTCATGTTTCAATTTTTAGTATGCCAAGGGTCTCATCAAATTGACATGGCCTGGGCCTCTCCATACATTTTAGATACCCTATTCCCAGTGTTTTGCACACACACACACACACACACACACACACGCACACACATACTGTATACTAGTATTTATATCTATATCTACACCTATATCTAGGTCATCTATCTCTATACAGAAAGAGCTATTAAGTTAGTAGTAGCAGTTCTATATGAACTGGAATGACATTTGTCTTCTTTTGGTTTTCCAGTACTTTGCAAAAATAGCTTAGTATAAGTATGTATTATTTTTGTAGTAAGAGAAACAAATGCATCTATTTTTAAATCATGAAGGCAGTAGGAATGCTTCAATATTTTCTGAGTTAGTTTCTCACTCCAGACTGGGGATCCCAGCCAACAACCTGGTGTGAACTTCTCCATCACCAGTTTGGGTCCCCAGGCTGTCACACACAGCAAGGTGCCTCATTGTTCATGGCAGCGGCTCCATCCCTTTCAAGGTCCAGGGGAATCTGAGGCAGGGCTGCTCAAGCCATGGTACCCAGGTGGCAACATTTGGTTTCCTGCCCAAGCCCCAACCATGAAAACCCTATGGGCCTCTCATGCAGGCCCCAGGTCTCTTTCAGAAGATACAGCATTTCTGCCTGCCCCGGAAATCTAACTACACTGAGCCTACTGCTTCTCTGACCCCAGGTCTGGATAGAAGAATATTTGAGGGGGGTGGCCTCACTTCCACAAGCAGGAAGAGGAAGTTAGGATTCCTTTCCATAGAAAGAATAGAGGAGAGATTGGGGAGTTTTCCAAATGTCCATGCTGGTAAAGCAGGCTTGCTCCAGCCAGGCTCATTAAATCCCGGTGCTCAATTTAGGAGCTGGGACACGCCACTTCCTGCCTATGCAGAGCTGGCAACAAACTCCATGAAGAACACAAACCCATGAAGTTCCATAAAACCCTCAAATGGGGGCTTTATGGTGTAGTGTACTTTCCTAAACAGTCCATGAAAGACACCCACAGGTAGACAGAAAATGCCTTCCCCAGCAGGGAGTACAAAGAGCTTCATTATGAGTTCCAGCTGGAAGAGTGAAAAGGCAGTGAAGTCACTGGTGAAACTCCTGGGATTTTTTAAAGTTAAAGAAAAAGATGTTCACCAGAAACTGTCCAAGTGTTTTCTCTACTTCCAAATTCAAAATGCTTTGGAGAACTTAGAAGAGGAAATGCCTGTAGCTCTTTGGGTAAGAAATAGGAATGTGCGAGGGCTGACTAACAGCTTTCAAAGTTCTGATCTTCGTGACACTAAAAAGTCTAAACATCTTGAAAAGACCCGGCAGAGCAAGTGTCATCATGGCCTGCAATCTAGGGCAAAGGCCATGGCTTACCCCAGAGCTACAGTAAGTGAACATTAACGTCAGCTTACAGAGAGAAGTTCTGACTCACAGCTATTCAGACAAGCACAGTAACTTCTTAAGTCAACCAAGTTCTAGTTTACTCATCAGGCTAAACCTGGAAACTAATGTCATGGTGTACAGAGTGATACTGAAGAAATGGAGAAATACAGAACTGTGGGCAGTTGACAAGAGCACTGTTTCCTGTTCATGTCTGTTTGCTCAGCAATAAAAAGGTACAATGGTTGATATCACAGGTAGACTAAATAACGAGCGAACAAGAGCATTTAAATGACTCTGTTGTATCATCAGGACAGTGTATACAGTTAGACACAGTAAACTAATCGGAATGGGAAGGAAATGTGTAATTGTACTCTTTTTGTTTCCAAAGGAAAATGAGCAGCAATTTAAAATGTCATACAAGTGATTGTTGAAGGCTATTACAATTTTCATCCAAAGAAAAGAAGAGGGTGACACTGCACGGAAGAGTTGTTTAAACGTGTAAAGAGTTGGCGTGGAAAAGAGAATTAGACTGCACTCAGGGGAAGGAGAGGGACCAATTGGAGATGTGGAAGGGAGATTTTAGCTCCCTAAATGTTCTAACAATTAGATCTCTGTGAACTGAAAGGAGCTGCATGGAGAACAGAGTGTTTCTATTGCTGAGTGTGTTCTAGCAGAAGCCAGATGCAAGTGTGATGAATTCTAAGGCCTCGTTCACCCCACCTGAAGTCACAATTGGGAATTTTGCCTCTTGCCTTCCTGGGGCTATGTATCAGACTAAGGCCTTTGGGTATATAAAAGTAATCCAGCCTGGGTTTCATTGTTATTCCCACGTTACAAAAGGGGAAACTGAGGCCTAAAGTTGCCCAACTATTGTGTGTCTGGATTCAAACATCGCATACTCTTCATTATGCCGAGGCATTCATTACTAAGCCCTTAAAAAGAAAAGGTATTATTTCAAGATATAATCATTCCAAATCCATAAATAAAATGCTCTCAAACATAAAGCCTGATGATTCCCCAAGCATGTGATGGCATGCCAATGGTCATCTTTGCTGAAATTCCATTGATTTCATAATTAATGAGAAGAAATACAATTAATAGACTTCTTGAAACTTCTAGTAGGAACTCCAGAAGTTAAAATGTAACATAAAATCATTTATACTATCCAATCAGTGCAATAGTGTTTTCTAAACTAGCAGTTTATATGTCTGGGGTGTTTTTCTTTTTAATTTTATTTAGTATTAATCCTCACCAAAGTCACTTTTATTGATTTTAGAGAAAGAGGAAGGGAGAGACAGAGACACAGAGAGAGACATCGATCAGTTGCTTCCTGTATGCACTCTGACTGGGGAGTGAACCCTCAACCTAGGTATGTGCCCTAGGTATGAAACACAAAACCTTTTGGTGTACAGGATGACATTCCAACCAACTGAGTCACCTGGCCAGGCATTTTATTATTTTTTTTTCCTACTAGTTTTAGTTTGTGACAGTGTTGTCTCTACAACAGTTATTCTCAGAGTGTGGTACTTGGGAATCCTCAAGATCCTGTTAGGAGGTTTGCAAAGTGAAAGCTACTGTCATACAAATATAAACATATTATTTGCCCTTTTTCACTTTCTCATTCTTTTATTCTTGAATTTTTTTCTAGAGGTTACATGATTTTTACTACTACAATGGATTGATTGAAGAAGCAGATATGAGAATCCAGATGTCTTCTCTGAAGCAAGACATTAAAGAGATTTTCAAAAGCATATAATAATGGCACTTTTTTCAGTAATTTTTGTTTTGGAAATGAGTGATTTATCCTAATATTTAATTGTTTTATTATTATTGTAAATAAATTAAAATTTTTAAATTTCTCAGTTTTAGGGAGACATATGTAATACTTTCAACAATAAATAATTTAAAACAAAACAAAAAAGAAAAACACCTGTGGCTTAGTGAAAGTATGGTTTGCACATACCGTAAATACTCCCAAGTATTAGTAATTAAAGAATATTGTAAATCCGCAAATTTTACAGTAAAACTAATCCATTTGTTATACATTTGGAGTCTCTCATAGGCTCTATGGGTTTTTGTTATTATTTCTACTCTCCCCAAAATGGTCCTAAGATTGTGTTGTTTTTTTAAATTAAATCTTTATTGTTCAGATTCTTACAGTTGTGCCTCTTTTTTCCCCCCATAGCTTCCCTCCACCCAGTTCCCACCCCACCCTCTGCCCTTACCCCCTGCCCCGTCCTCATCCATAGGTGTACGATTTTTGTCGAGTCTCTTCCCGCACCCCCCACACACCTCCCCCCCACCCCCCCTTCCCGAGAATAGTCAGTCCACTCCCTTTCTATGCCCCTGATTCTATTATATTCACTGGTTTATTCTGTTCATCAGATTATTTATTCACTTGATTTTTAGATTCACTTGTTGATAGATGTGTATTTGTTGTTCATAATTTGTATCTTTACCTTTTTCTTCTTCTTCCTCTTCTTAAAGGATACCTTTCAGTATTTCATATAATACTGGTTTGGTGGTGATGAACTCCTTTAGCTTTTTCTTATCTGTGAAGCTCTTTATCTGACCTTCAATTCTGAATGATAGCTTTGCTGGGTAAAGTAATCTTGGTTGTAGGTTCTTGCTACTCATCACTTTGAATATTTCTTGCCACTCCCTTCTGGCCTGCAAAGTTTCTGTTGAGAAATCAGCTGACAGTCATATGGGTACTCCCTTGTAGGTAATTGACTGTCTTTCTCTTGCTGCTTTTAAGATTCTCTCTTTGTCTTTTGCTCTTGGCATTTTAATTATGATGTGTCTTGGTGTGGTCCTCTTTGGATTCCTTTTGTTTGGTGTTCTCTGTGCATCCTGGACTTGTAAGTCTATTTCTTTCACCAGGTAGGGGAAGTTTTCTGTCATTATTTCTTCAAAAAGGTTTTCAATATCTTGCTCTCTCTCATCTTCTGGCACCCCTATAATTCTGATGTTGGTACGCTTAAAGCTGTCCCAGAGGCTCCTTACACTATTTTCATATTTTTGGATTCTTTTTTCTTTTCTTTTTTTCTGGTTGGGTGTATTTTGCTTCTTCGTATTTCAAACCTTTGACTTGATTCTTGTGATTCTCTAGTCTGCTGTTAGAACTCTGTATAATATTCTTTATTTCAGTCAGTGTATGCTTAATCTCTAGTTGGTCCTTGTTCATATCCTCGAGGGTCTCACTAGATTTCTTGAGGGTCTCACTAAATTTATCGGCAGTTTCTAGAAAATTCTTGAAAAACCTTATGAGTGTGGTTTTGAACTCTATATCCAGTAGTTTGCTCTTCTCCATTTCTGTCATTTGTGACCTGTTTCCTTGTCTCCACATTTTTTATGCCTCCCTGTGTTGATAGAGTGGCTTTCTATGCTAGGTGTCCTATAGAACCCAGTGGCTCAGCCTCCCCAATTACCTGAGGTGGACACTCTTGGTGCACCCCTTTGTGGGCTGTGTGCACAATCTTGTTGTAGTTAAGCCTTGATTGTTGTAGGTATTGCTGGGAGGAATTGACCTCCAGGCCAATTGGCTGTGAGAATCAGCTGTGTCTGCAGTGGAAGGACTTCTGTGCTGGAGACACCCTTCTGAGGCAAGACTTGCTTCAGTGGGGCTTTGGTGCTCACTGAGTCTGCCCCCCGAGTGTGTCCCTTATGGATCTGAGGAGTTGTAATCTGGATGGTCCCACTCTGACCACTGGTTACACTGGTTCTTGGATCTCTAAAGGGTGTTAATTTAGCCTCTTCCTGAGGCTATCCAGAAGGAGCTATGGAGAGATCTGCAGACTCCTCTTCTTTGTTTGGGGTTTGGAGGTGCCCAGATGAGGCCCAGCTGTGAAGCAATGCAAGCAGCTGTGAGGCCTTGGACCTTTTTTGGATGTTCTGGGTCTCTCTGACCCAGCTGGAGTTTGTTAGGTAATTTTCAGATTGCAAAGGGCCAGGCTTTTTATATGCAAAAGCCTCTGTGCACAGCTTGGGTGGGGCGGGGTCTCAGGGAATCAATAGGGTGGAGAAAACAGCTATGGCTGATCCTCAGTCCTACTCAAAGAGGCCCCACGTCTCAGTGTCCTGGTAATTGCTGCAACCACCTCTGAGAGAAAGCCACCCTCGAGTTCTGCCAGATGCCAGATAGTCCAGTTTCTCCTGTATGAGTCTGGGACCCCAGAGACTTGCCCAGACCTGGAGTTCAGAGCAGTCAGGAGCTTGAGACTCCCTCCCGATTGAAAAAGACAACTGCTTCCTCAGTTGCCAGCCCTTTCCACGTGTGCCTCCGTACCTCTGCACTTTATTTCTGCACCTCCTCTGAGTCTCAGTGTGCTTTTCTCTTTCCTCTAGTTGTAGAATTTCCACTCAGCCAGCCTTCCTGTGGTTCTGGATGATGTCCATTTTGTCTTTTAGTTGTATTTTTGAAGTGGTTGTGCGAGGCAGCAATTTCCGGTGTTTACCTATGCCACCATCTTGTTTTCTCCAGTCGGTCCTAAGATTGTTATCATCATCATTTCATAGAAAAGGTAATTGAGGTACAGAAAGATTAACTACCTGCCAAAGGTTACCTAGCCAGAAACAGCTGAGGAAGGGATGCTCCACTCTGCAATCCCATGCCCAATCAGAGCAACTATATGCAAATTAACACAACCAAGATGGCGGCTGGCAGCCACGGAGGTGGAGCAAGCAGGAGGCTTGGTTGCCCTGGCAATGGAGGAAGCCAAGCTTCCCGCCTGCCCTGGCCAGCTCCACTCAAGGCAACAAAGTTTCAATTATAGAAGATAGATAAATCCCAGATACCTGCTTCCAGCCAACCTCCACTGGGAGCTTGGGTGGCTGGGGGCTGTGGCCAGCCTGCAAACAGCCATCAGCCCCTCACCCAGGATGGCCACACCCTTATGGGGTGAGGGTCTCTGCTGGGGGGCTTGGCCAGCCTGCAAACAGCCCTCAGCCCCTCACCCAGAATGGCCAGGCACCCCAGCAGGAACCCCACCCTGATCCGGGACACCCTTCAGGGCAAATCAGCCGGCCCCCACCCAGGCACCAGGCCTCTATCTTATATAATAAAAAGGTAATATGCAAATTGACCCTAACAGCAGAATAACTGGGAATGACTGGTCACTATGACACACACTGACCACCAGGGGGCAGACGCTCAATGCAGGACCTTCCCCCTGGTGGTCAGTGCACTCCCACAGGGGGAGCTTTGCTCAGCCACAAGCCAGGCTGACGGCTGCCAGTACAGCAGTGGTGGTGGGAGCCTCTCCCACCTCCTCAGCAGCACTAAGGATGTGCTGCTTAGGCTGCTGCTTAGGCATGCTCCCTGCTGGCAAATGGACATCCCCTGAGGGCTCCCAGGCTGCCAGAGGGATGTCTGACTGCCAGCTTAGGTCCGAGTGCACAAATTTTTTTGCACCGGGCCTCTAGTATTATATATAAAGTCTTGAAATTTGGTGTGTCTTGGGGGGCAACACTGCTTGCCCCTGGGATCCATTTTTTATTTCCTGAAAATCACTCTTGGGACTGCCTTACTCGCTGCTGGGGGCATATGCCCCAGTCCCTGCATCACCCCTGCTGCTGCCTAGACAGGGGGATGGGGGGGTGGGGGGGGGACAGTGCCTGTAATTATTAAACATGAATTCAATTAAAAAAAAAAAAAGATGTGGTCAGGCCATAAACAGAGGAGTGTGCCCCAGGACTTCTCCAGGGGCTTCTAGTTCTGTGATCTCCAGCACAGGTTCTGCATGGCTTTGGCTCAGGTGGCTTCTTCTATTCTTAGCCTTCCCTAGGTTGTGTTGGTCTTGGAGAGAGATTGTGACAGTGATCCTGAATTTTGAAAACTCATCACTAGATGGCATCTCGTATTTGTCAAATCACTTGGAGAACTGGCTTTTCTGATTTCTTGACTCGTCTCTAATTAATGAAATGCCATTAGCTTTTCTTAATGATTGGTAACTTGTGGCAATTTTTTAGGTTAGTTCTATAATTAGCAACACTGAATCCTGAAGTGCACGATTTGTGAAATATGACCTGGCAAGAGCAGCTCCCTATAAACCATGGTTATCAGATTTCTACACAACCCACTTTCATATGCAGACTTCAAAGACTAAAAGCAGAAGGGTGTATAAAAACACAAGTAAAAAAAACACACACACACCAAAAAAAACCCCAAAAGTTAATTTATGATATTCCCAATGCTGAGTCTGTTTCTTTTTTGACAATAGCAAAAAATCAAGTTTCAACTGGGTCACAATATGATGTTTGGGTCATTGTGTCGGTTGTGTTTTCTCCTCCTCCTCCCCACAGACCTTTCCTAAATGGAAAATATTTAGTGCATGAGGCAAATCTTAAGCCATGAGTCTCTAATGGCCAACCAGATTTTTCATTTACTTTGGTGCTAAAAAATAAACACCCAGCCCTAGCCTGTTTGGCTCAGTGGATAGAGCATCAGCCTATGGACTGAAGGGTCCTGGGTTCGATTCCAGTCAAGGGCACCTGCCTGGGTTGTGGCCTCGATCCCCAGTGGGGGGTGTGCAGGAGGCAGCCGATCAATGATTCTCATCATTGATGTTTCTATCTCTCCCTCCCTCTCCCTTCCTCTCTGAAATTAATAAAAAAATATATTAAAATAAATAAATACCCAACCAAAACTATTACTCTTTAAGTGTCTTGCATAAACCTAAACACTGTCCACGCTAGAAATAGTAATAGCTAACATTTGTTGAGCACCTACTGCTTGCCTAATAATGTGTCGAGACCCTGCATGCATGTTTCATCCTATAAGAAAACTTTGGGAAAGAGTACTATTAATATCACATACATTTTATGATAAATGAAGAGGGGCTTATTTACATAACTTTCTCAAGGTCACAGAGCTAGAAAGTAGTAGATCTGGGTTCAAATGCAGGTCTAGTTAATCATTACATTATGCCACTTCCCAAGACCAATAAACTTCTAAGAAAAAAATTTAAAACTCTTCATGGAATTTTCCTATAAAACAGCAAACAGGTTGACAGGGGCTAGTGGATATGGCTGACATTGGAGCTTTTCTATAGTCTACCTACTATGGGGCCCAATCACATGGCTCCTTAATTAAATATGTATGTCACCTTAGATAAGCTGATTTCATAGAGTTGAGAGGTAGAATAATTTCCCTTGCTCATGGAGCCCCTTACACATGCATGTGACTCACATTAAGCCAACATGTTATCTAATGTAAGAAACTGAACTTAAGTAATAGAGTGCTTTATGCCTATATTGTGTATTATAGCACATATAGCACATTTCGTACTTTTAAATATACTTCCCCTCACTCCTCATTTGAGTCTCATAACATGGCGGTAGGGCAGAGAGGTGTGATTATCCCTCTGTGATGTACAAGTTGATAGCTCTGTGCGGGGCTGGCTTCATTGTGTGCAACCAGTGTAGTCACACAGGGCTCCAATGCCAAGGTCTCAGAATTTGAGGTTTAATTCACTTAATGAATTTCAGTTTATTAAAAATTTTCCTAATTTGTTCTTTGGTCTTGCACTTTCTGATAGGACAATGAAACATGTACTAGGGGTTGGAGTCTGGCCTTACTCACAACCCTGCTCCCAGGCCTACTTGCTTCCAAATTCTTGGCTGCTTGCTCCTCTGCAGCTACTGCCCAACAGCCACTGCTGCCATCCACACCAGTGGGGGCCTGGGCATGGGCACAGGCACACACACTTCATGCACCAAATTGCACCGTGGGGGCCTGCAGCATCTGTGAGGGTCTGTACTCACCCTCATGTGTCCAAAGGAGTAAAACATTAAAAAGGAAATAAAAAGCTCCATGACAGGTTGAGGAAGAGATTGCAGAAGAAAGAAATAGCTTTCTTTCCTGCTTTAGAACAAGAGGCCCATGTTTTCATTTTGCACCAGGCTCTGCAAATTAGCTATGCTGCCCTGGTTCTATGAGTAGCTCAATGTCCCAAAAGCAAAGCAGAGCCATGATGGGCCTGCGGCCTACTGGCCTGCTACCCTTTCCATTGCACTGGGCTAGGGAAGAGTCACTGTCTTAAAAAAGAATTCACTCGGATTTCCTGAAGTAGCTCCATGTGGGCATTTGAAAACCAGATTCTGGGAATGAAATCTATTTGTGCACGGCTACAGTGAGTGCTTTCCAGGGCAGACATCTTTGTCTGTTTTGGCCACTATTGTATTCTAAATGGCTACATCAAGGCCTGGCCTGTAGTTGGTGCTCAAAATAATATTTTTTAAAATAAATGAATGAATTACTTTTCAGAAATCCATCTATCAAGAGGTGTTCTCCAGAAGGCAGGTCCTTTATCTTTTTTTCCTATGCCTCACAGAACGAGGCACAAAGCTGAGCACTGCAGATGAGTCTGGTTCAGTCTTGGATCAATCGGGTATCCGATTGAACAGGCAGAAGTCAACAGACCATATTTTTATCCAGGAAATCTCACCCACTGTATCTTCACATAAGTTTCTGTACACCTGCTAGCTGTCAAGGACCTGATGATGCCATGAGCATTGCACAAATGCTCACTGATGAATGACCACAACAGAAGTGGCCAGGGAGAAACCTTCTTAGGAAGGAACATGACGATCTGGCACTTTCTTCAGCCTTTGTTTGGCCAACTTCCTATTTTCCTTAGAGGACTGGGTCTAGGCACACCCAGCCATGTGAAAGGGCTCAGAGAAGAGCACCCTGGGCAGGAAGGCAGGAAGTTGCAGTGGTGAGCCGCGGTAGCTCCAGTCTGCAGCATTTCACATATTTCACGGAACATGAATGCAGCTGTCATAAGGGCTGACCACAGAGCCACAGAGGCTTACATTCTTTGCCCAAGTTACGTGAAATATCTTTGCCCAGGAGCCAATGACGTATAAACAGAAATTCAGCAAGAATGCCTGGGAGACAAGTCACCTGTCCAAGTACTCATTAAGTATTTTATTTCTATCCGAATACATTCAGTTACATAGAACTGTCAGAATAAAACCTTAATTATGCCACACCCAACTTCACACAGAAATAAATTTCTCCAACCCTGGGGAAATGAGGTCACGTACCCTGAAAAAGAGATGTAAAAGAACCATGTTAATGTTGTGTTGGTATCTAAAAGTGTAATTGTTTTTATAATGAGAAATTGGCCAATCAACTGTTCTCTATATTCACAAAGGGAAAAACAGAAGGAAATAGATCAACATTTTTGAAGAAACTTTGATGGACTGAGCAGGAACTTATTAATGTAAAGATGACTAATTTATTTATTTTATTTTATTTTTTTATTGCTTAACGTATTACAAAGGGTATTACATATGTGCCTTTTTTTTTATTTCCCTGCCCTTGACAATCCCCTGGCCTCCCCTACCCGCCAGTGTCTTATGTCCATTGGTTATGCTTATATGCATGCATACAAGTCCTTCAGTTGATCTCTTAACCCCCTCCCTCCTGCCCCCCAACCCTCCCCAGCCTTCCCACTGCAGTTTGACAATCTGTTTGAGGCAGCTCTGCCTCTGTATCTATTATTGTTCAAAAGTTTATAATGGTCTCTATTAACCATGAATGAGTGAGATCATGTGGTATTTTTCCTTCATTGACTGGCTTATTTCACTTAGCATAATGCTCTCCAGTTCCATCCATGCCATTGCAAACGGTAAGAGTTCCTTCTTTTTTACAGCAGCATAGTATTCCATCGTGTAGATGTACCACAGTTTTCTAATCCATTCATCTACTGATGGGCACTTAGGCTGTTTCCAGATCTTAGCTATGGTGAATTGTGCTGCTATGAACATAGGGGTGCATATATCCTTTCTGATTGGTGTTTCTGGTTTCTTGGGATATATTCCTAGAAGTGAGATCACAGAGTCAAATGGGAGTTCCATTTTTAGTTTTTTGAGGAAACTCCATACTGTCTTCCATAGTGGCTGCACCAGTCTGCATTCCCACCAGCAGTGCACGAGTGTTCCTTTTTCTCCACATCCTCTCCAGCACTTGTCGTTTGTTGATTTGTTGATGATAGCCAGCCTGACAGGGGTGAGATGGTACCTCATTGTTGTTTTGATTTGCATCTCTCAGATGACTAGTGACTTTGAGCATGTTTTCATATGTCTCTTGGCTTTCTGAATGTCCTCTTTTGAAAGGTGTCTATTTAGGTCCTTTGCCCATTTTTTGATTGGATTGTTTATCTTCCTTTTGTTAAGTTGTATGAGTTCCCTATAAATTTTGGAGATTAGGGCCTTATCAGATATGACATTGGCAAATATGTTTTCCCATGCAGTGGGTTTTCTTGTTGTTTTGTTGATGGTTTATTTTGCTGTGCAGAAGCTTTTTATTTTGATGTAGTCCCATTAGTTCATTTTCTCTTTAGTTTCAAGTGCCCTAGGAGCTGTATCAGTAAAGAAATTGCTTCGGCATATGTCTGAGATTTTGTTGCCTTTAGATTCTTAAATGTATGATGGGAAACCATAAAAATTCTAGAAGAATCCAAAGGCAACAAGATGACTAATTTATGAAGCAGGATTCCAGGATCAATTATAAAACATTCTTCTCTAGAGAGACAAAACAAGGTACTTGTTCATTCACTCAACAGCACTGTAATAAGCCTCTAACAAGTGCACAGCACTGAGCTATGTGCTAGAATAGACTTAAAAAAAATCTAAAATAGGAACTGATAGGAAAAAGTAGAATTTACATGTGACAGTGAAAAGCAACAATCACTTATATACTCATTCAAAATACATAAGTGCCTGCCGTACAAAAGGCACCATATGAGACTTGAGAGCAGTTTATATAATTGAATAGCAGTTCTGCTACTAGTTGTAAGGTGAGTTAGACAGCTTGAAACCTCCTGCTATAAAACCTGAAAATTTTAGAGAAAATATAAAATTCAATATTTTTTTATATATTTTTAAATATATTTTTAATATATTTTTTTAATTTATTTTATTGATTTTTTTACAGAGAGGAAGGGAGAGAGATAGAGAGTTAGAAACATCGATGAGAGAGAAACATCGATCAGCTGCCCAGGTACATGCCCTTGACCGGAATCGAACCTGGGACCTTTCAGTCCACAGGCTGACGCTCTATCCACTGAGCCAAACCGGTTTTGGCAAAATTCAATATTTTAAATGAATGGTAAGACTGTAAGAAACTAAGAAAGCTCCCATAAGAATAAAGTAGAAGCACAAGTTTAGGGAGGCAAACCAAAAATGATGCTGTGACTGATCCAGAGATATCTACCAACGCTGGGTGGCTGATCTCTGTTAAACAGCCTTGCTTAGGAACATAGGAGCCTTGTGCACCATACACCTCTCATACACGAAACATACACACAGCCCCAGGAAAAGGATAGATACTCAAAAAAGGAGGAAAAAAATCTACCTCACAGAAACATAGAACAAAGAATAGATTTATTTCTGCTTTGGTTCTCATATGAGATTTTAAAAATCTCTCTTGTGTATTCATGGTCACTACTGTCCTCGGGTCAGTGCTTTACACAGCCTAAGAAATCATGAGTGGAGACTTTGATTTAAAGTGGACATAGTCTGACAATGTCTTCAATGGCAGGAAGAAACAAATGTAAATTCCTTCTGAAAATAAGTACACTCAAACCAACTGAGCCTTAAATAATTCCCATAGTAGAATGACAAAGGGCATGTGCTCATATTCAAAAATTATAAATACATAAGAAAACAATGCACCATGATTAAAAATGAGAAGAGAGAAAAAAAACAATAAAAGCAACCCAAAGGAACTTCAACATTGTAGTTAGATAAAAAATATAATCCTATCTAATAAAAGAGAAACATGGTAATTAGCATACGACCACTACCCTTCCCATTGGCTAATCAGGGTAATATGCAAATTAACTGCCAGCCAAGATGGCGGCCAGCAGCCAGGCAGCTTGAAACTAACATGAGGCTTGCTTGCTCCAGTGACGGAGGACTCCAACGTTCCCTGCCTGCCTTGCTGGCCTCTGAGCTTGCAGTTTAAGAAACATTGTAACAAATATAGAAGCTAAACAAAACCCCAGAAACCTGCTTTCAGCGAGCCCGGGATCTCAGAGCTGGAGTTATACATTGTTTCGATTATAGAACCAAAATAAACCAGATACCTGCTTTCAGCAGTGGAGGCATAAGAGCTGGACCCTCAGAGCTAAAGCTGGCCCAGAATAAAAAAAGAAAAAGAAAAAAAGGAGCAGTTGGGAGCTTCAGTCACCTGCCAGCCTGAAAACAGCCCTCAGCCCCTCACCCAGACTGGCCAGGCACCCCAGTGAGGACCCCCACCCTGAAGGGGGTGTGACCAGCTGCAAACAGCCATCATCCCCTCACCCAGGCTGGCCAGGCACCCCAGTGGGGACCCCCACCTTGATCCAGGACACCCTTCAGGGAAAACCAGCCAGTCCCCACCCGTGCACCAGGCCTCATCCTATATAGTAAAAGGCTAATATGCCTCCCAGCACCGGATCAGCGTGACAGGGGGCAGCGCCCAAACCCCCTGATCTCCCTGCGGCTTTGTGTGTGACAGGGGGTGGGGCCACAACCTCCCTATCGGCCCTGCTGTGTTCCTGACAGGGGAAGGCGCCCCAACCCCCTGATCAGCCCTGCTCTGTGCCTGATAAGGGGGGGCTCCCCAACCCCCTGATCGCCCTGCGGCTCTGTGTGTGACAGGCTGTGGCGCCCCAACCCCCTGATCGGCCTTGCTCTGTGTGTGACAGGGTGCAGCACCCCAACCCCCCCACCCCACGGGCCCTGCTCTGTGTGTGACGGAGTAGAGCCATAACCTCCCCATCGGCCCTGCCCTGAGTGTGACAGGGTGCGGCGCCCCAATCCCCTGATCCGCCCTGCTCTGTGCGTAACAGGGGGTGGCGCTGCAACCTCCCCATCGACCCTGCCTTGAGTGTGACGGAGGGTGCCCTAACCCCCCAATTGGCCCTACCCTGAGCATGACTGAGGGTGGCATCGCAACCTCCCGATCTGCCCTGCTCTGTGCATGACAGGGGCCGTGCCCCAACTCCCCAATTGGCCCTGCTCTGAGTCCAACCAAGGGTTGCACCTAGGGATTGGGTCTGCCCTCTGCCACCCAGGAGCAGGCCTAAGCCAGCAGGTCCTTATCTCCCAAGGGGTCCCAGACTGTGAGAGGGCACCGGCCGGGCTGAGGGACCCCCCCCCCCCCCCACGAGTGCACAAATTTTTGTGCACCGGGCCTCTAGTTACTATAATAAAAAATTAAAGAGTAAATATTGATTAGACACAATTAAAGACTGAATTGAACGTGTTTTTTTTTTTTATTTTTTATTTTTAATCCCCATCCAAGTTTATGTTTAGAGAGAGGAAGGAGAGAGAGAGAGAGAGATGTGTGAGAGAGAAACATTCCTTATGCATCCCAACCAGCAATGGAACCCGCAACTTAGGTATGTGCCTTGACCTGGAATCAAACCACAACCTTTTAGTGTACAAGATGACACTTCAACTAACTTAGTCACCTGACCAGGGCTAGAAGATCATTTTAAATACAGTAACCAAAATTTACCCTTCAGGGACAAAAAATAAAAATATGTATGAAAGGCTAAGAGACATAGTAGAGTAGAGGGCTTCACATACTGTGAATAGGGTTTAGAAAGGAAAATAAAGTAGGGGAGAAGCAATATTGAAAAGGTAAATCTGAGAAGTTCCAGAATTGGTATAATGTATTCAGTATGTCCAGCAAATCCCAAGTAGAATAATTTTTAAATGCATACTTATAGAAACATTGTAAATTTCAAAATAACAAAAACAAAAAGACCTTAAGAGAAGCCAGAGAAAAAAGACAGATTCTCTTTAAAAGAATGAAAATAGAATGAATAGTTATTTCTCAATAGCAAAAGTGAAAGTCAGAAACTGTAGATTAACAAATTCCCAAAAAGAAGCTCTTAAAAAATAGACTTCAAGAAAAAGGATATAATCACAGAGAGAAGGTCTGAGACACAAGGAAGTTTGTTGAATAAATACAGTGTAGAGAAATAGCTTGGGGAAATCTAAACAAACTGATTTTTTGAACCAATATAAAGTTTAGTATCTGATGCTAAAAACGAATGGGCAACAATAGCATGTAAACTGGGAATAGTGAGATTGGTGTTAAAGCATTCTAAGGTTTTGTGAATGGAAGGCGAATAAATTTTATTAATTAACTTTGGATATTATAAAGTATTCATACTAAATCATTAAAGGCAGCCAATAAAAGAACAGATAACTTGCCAATGGAGGAGAAAAAATACGTAGACGAAAAAAATGCCCTAGACTATATCATTAAATCTCAAAACATTTTCCCCCAAAGTTCACACCATAAAAGTTAATTTATATAAAGTTTAAAAACTAAGCAATATACTTATTATTTAGGGATACATAAAACATGGATAAAAATATAAAGAAAGTTAAAGAATACATATATGCTCTTTTTAAGTTTTAGTGTTTCATTATTATTTAAAATGTGCATAGACATTATAGAGATTCTTCTAAAATTGTGTGTGTGTGTTTATACTTAAACTAGTGACCCGGTGCATGGATTCGTGCACATTGAAAGGAAATTAATTAGAAGGTGGCCAATGGGGTGAGACTGGGAGAGACAGGCAGGATATGCCCTGGAGCCAACCTCCCACAGTCCCTCCCTGGCTGACCACACCTGGAGTGGCGCTGTGGCTCAAAGGGCATTGGCAGAGTTAGTGGGGTCCTTCCAGCATATGGGGTCCCTCAGCCTGGCCTGCAGGGATCCAGCTGAAACCAGCAGTCTAACATCCCCTGAGAGGTCCCGTAGTGCAAGAGGGCACTCTGCAAAGTTGCTGTTGTACAGGGTGTGGAATGCAAACTCAAGTGTGCAGTAAACCAGACTCCAGACCGACAGTGACCCAGCAACAGCATAACCCACAGCCAAAGGTGGAATGGCACAGCCCCCTGAGGAATTGGGCTCCCTCCTCTCTGGTTTTGGAGTGTGTCACCCGAGAACCACAGGTGACAAATCACTGCAGTTTGGCAGCTCCTGCATTAAGCATCTGCCCCCTGGTGGTCAGTGCATGTCATAGCAAATGGTCAGAAGGTGGGAAATTCGTGCACTGGTAGGGTCCCTAAGTGGCTGCCTAGTGCTGGCTGGGGCCTTTCTTTGTTTTGCACCATCCCCTGGTAGTCAGCGCACATCATAGCAAGCAATCGAACTCCCAGATGGTCCAACTTCTGAGGGGACACTTTGCCTATTAGGCTTTTATATAGATAGATTAGCTTTCTACTGCTTAGAAAAACCTCACAACAAAACTCAGTAGCTTTAAAAAGAATTATTTATAAGCACTCATGCATATTCAGATGCTCTGTCGCCTAATCTAGGGTAGGTTTGAAAAGGGGCAGAAAATGCTCTAGTAAAGGCCTGGTGCACAAATTCGTGCATGGGTGGGGTGGGCAATCAGGGGCAGGGGCAGCCAGGGGGAGGGGCCACGGGCAGTTGGCTAGCCAGCCCTACCTCCTGCTCAAACTCCTGGCTGAACTCCTGGTCGAGGAGACAATTTGCATATTAGCCTTTTATTATATAGGACTAGAGGCCCAGTGCACAAAAATTTGGGCACTTGGGGGGTCCCTCAGACCAGCCTGTGCCTCTCGCAGTCGGGGATACCTCGGGGGATGACCACCTGCTGGCTTAGGCCCGCTCCCTGGGGCATTGGACCTAAGCTGGCAGTCAGACATAACCTCTGGCAGCCTGGGAGCCCTCGGGGATGTCCACTTGCCAGCGGGAAGCAGGCCTAAGTTGCAGTCGGACATCCTTAACACTGCTGAGGAGGCGGGAGAGGCTCTCACCACCACCACTGTACTGGCAGCCATCAGCCTGGCTTGTGGCTGAGCAAAGCTCCCCCTGTGGGAGTGCACTGACCACCAGGGGGAAGGTCCTGCATTGAGTGTCTGCACCCTGGTGGTCAGTGTGTGTCATAG
The DNA here is from genome assembly GCF_964212035.1 of Myotis nattereri. Classification (NCBI taxonomy): domain Eukaryota; kingdom Metazoa; phylum Chordata; class Mammalia; order Chiroptera; family Vespertilionidae; genus Myotis; species Myotis nattereri. The sequence continues at coordinate 98,040,348 of NC_138075.1, forward strand.
TGACCAGTCATTCCCAGTTGTTCTGCTGTTAGGGTCAATTTGCATATTACCCTTTTATTATATAGGATAGAGGCCTGGTGCATGGGTGGGGGCCAGCTGGTTTTCCCTGAGGGTGTTCTGGATCAGGTGGGGGTCCCACTGGGGTGCCTGGCCAGCCTGGGTGAGGGGCTGATGGGTGTTTGCAGGCTGGTCACACCCCCTTTAGGGTGGGGGGGTCCCCACTGGGGTGCCTGGCCAGTCTGGATGAGGGGTTGAGGGCCTTTTTCAGGCTGGCCAAGCCCCCCGGCGATGGTAGCTCTCAGCCTTTCCTTTTTTTCTTTTTTTTTTATTCTGGGATTTATTTATCTTCTATAATTGAAACTTTGTTGCCTTTTGCGGAGGCTACAGCCGGCTGCGGGAGCTTGGCTTCCTCCATCACTGGAGCAACCAAGCCTCCTGCTCACTCCAGCTCCGTGGCTGCCGGCGGCCATCTTGGTTGGGTTAATTTGCATATAGTCACTCTGATTGGCTGGTGGGCGTGGCTTAAGGCATAGCGAAGGTATGGTCACTTTGCATGTTTGTCTTTTATTAGTGTAGATTGCTTGGGAGGAACTGTAAGGTCAGATGGGAAGAGTTATGAATTAAGACAGAAGTGAAAATTTGAGGTCAATAATGCACCATATCACAAATCTTAAGAAATCAATTCAACAACTCAACACATTTATTTTCTTCTTTATTATAGTAAAAAAACCACATAATATAAAATTTACTATCTTCACCATTTTTAAGTATAGTCCAGTGTTATTAAGTACACTTACATTGCTGAGCAACCATCACTACCAACCATCTCCAGGACCTCTTTCATCTTGAAAAACTGAAACTCTGTGGAAAGAGAACCAAGATGGCAGTGTAGATAAACCCGTGCATTTACCACCTCCCACAATCACATCTAAATCTGGCTTAATGGAAGACCTACAACTAGAGATGTAAAGAAGAAAGTACATTGAGACTGGTAGGAAGAGCAGAGGCAGGGTACAGGCTGGCCTGACATCCAAGTGTGGCATATTTTCTAAACAGGAGGGAAATCTCTATTGTGGAGGCCACCCATGAGAAGCAAGGGGTTCCAGCTCCACACCAGATCCCCCGCCCAGGGTTCCAGGATTGGGAAGAGAAGTCCCCATAACTTTGAGTGGTAAAAACCTGGGGGAAGCCCTGCCAGCATGGCTCATTGGTTGAGTGTTAACCTATGAACCAGGAGGTCATGGTTCAACTCCAGGTCAGGCCATATTCATGAATTTCAGGCTTGATCCCCAGTGTGGCACATACAAGAGGCAGCCGAACAATGATTATCTCTCATCATTGATGTTTCTATCTCTCCCTTCCTCTCTGAAATTAATAAAAATGTAAAAACAAAAAGCCCAATGGGGATTGAGGCTGAGTAACATGAAGGCTACTGGAGACACAAGCAGTTCCTCCTAAAGGGCCAGAGCATGAACTTATATGGTCCAACTCCCTCTGAGCTCCAACACTGGGTAGATCCAGGGACATATGGGGAGTACTGGATTCTCTGGCATTGAGGCAGGAACTTGGGAGTGGCTTTCCCCCAAACTGGGGTGCTCACAGGGGTCATTATTCCTAAGCAGAGACTTCTGCTGTTGCAGAGCTGACTGAAAGCCATACCTGAGTTTCTATTAGCATGGCTCACACTGTTCACTCCACTTTGGTGATTCCCTGAGACCCTGCGCCATCCATTCCCTGAGACCCTGCGCTAATTTGAAGCCCCACCCAAGCTGTTTTCAGTGAATGGTCTGTCTTAGCTCAGGCTTCAGACTTCCCTAAAATCCCTCAAATAAGCAACAGCTGGTGTCAGCATATGCATACCTATCAATAAGAGGCCCAAGAACTGGCACTAGCATCAGCCTGCCTTCCTTCACATCTGGGCCTTGCCTGGGCACTTCCAAGCCCAATACAAGCAGCAGTCATCTGTATATAACTCTGTAGCTCCTGCTTGGTGGCCCTAGGCAGTAGTTAACTTTTCACCTCCTAGGAGACCTCAGAGACAATGCACCTGGTGGACAGCTTCAGACCATACCAGATTATAACTCTACACATCCACAAGTGACACACTCAAGGGGACGATTCAGTGAGCACCAAAACCCCACTGAAGCAAGTCTTGATACACAGGGTTGTCTTCTGCACAGAAGCTCTTCAATTGTTGTCTCAGCTGGCACTCACAGCCTAGTGGCCTGGAGTTCAATTTCTCCCAGTGATGCCAACAGAAAACAAGGCTCAACTACCAGACTGTACACACAGCCTACACAGGGGCACACCTAAAGTGCCCAGTTAAAGTGACTGGGGAGGCTGAGCCACTAGGCCCTACAGCATACCTGCTATGCAAGGTCACTCTACCAATTCCAGGAAACATAGCATCTCTGCCTAATACAAAGAAACAAAGACAGGGAAGCAGCCAAAATGCAGAGAAAAGAAACATGTCACAAAGGAAAGAGCAGAAGAAATCTCCAGAAAAAGAATTAAATGAAATGGAAGCATTCAAAACAATGGTTAAAAGGTTGTTCATGGATCTTAATGAGAATTTCAAGAACCTTAGTGATTAAATCAAAGACATGAAAAAGGACTAGTCAGAAAATACGCATACACTAACTGAAATAAAAATATTTATAGGGAATCAACAGTAGAGTAGAGGATTCTGAGAATCAAATAAATGATTTAGAATAAGAGAAAGGAAAAAATCAGAAGAGCAAATAAAGTCCAACAATGTGATGATAGTGTTAGGAACCTCTGGGAAACTTCAAGAGTACCAACATTCACATTATGTGGGTGCCATAAGAATAGAGAGAGCAAGATATTGAAAACCTATTTAAAGAAATTATAGAAAACTTCTCCTACCTAGTGAAAGAAATAGACTTACAAGTCCTGGAAGCACAGAGTCTCCCAAACAAGGGGAATTCAAAGAGGCCCATGCCAAGATACATCATAATTAAAATGTCAAAGGTTAAAGACAAAGAGATAATCTTAAAAGCAGCAAGAAAAAAGCACTTAGACACCTACAAGGGAGCACCCATAGTCCTGTCAGCTGATTTCTCAACAGAAACTTTGCAAGCGAGAAGGGAGTGGCAAAAAATATTCAAAGTGATGAATAGCAATGACCTACAACCAAGATTACTCTACCCAGAAAAGCTATCATTTAGAAAGAATTGAAGGTCAGATAAAGAGCTTCCCAGACCAAAAAACAAAACTAAATGAGTTCATCACCACCAAACCAGTATTACATGAAATGTTGAAGGGTAGAAAGAAGTGAAAGAAAGAAAGAAGGATGAGGAGGAGGAGGAGGAGGAGGAGGAGAAACAAAAATATATAAACAATAAAGTGGCAATAAATACAAATCTATCAGCAATTGAATACAAAAATAAACAAACAAGGTATCTAATGAACAAAATAAACTAATGAATAAAATATAATCAGAGGCATGGAATCATGGAACAGACTAATGAATCCCAGAGGGAAGAGGGGGAGCAGGAAGAGATTAACCAAAAATCTTATATGTATATATGCATTACCTATGGACAAAAACAATAGGGTGATGAAGGCCTGGGGTGGGGTGAGAACCGAGTGGAGGGGGGCAATGTGGGAGAAAAAGTGGGACATCTGTAATACTCTCTGCAATAAAGATTTTTAAAAATATTAAATAAATAAATAAATATGAAAAAATAAAAGCCTGCAACTCTGCCCATTAAATAATAATCCTTCCATACCTCCAGCCCCGAGAGGCTATCATTCTACTTTCTGTCTCTATGAATTTAACTCCTCTAGATGCTTCAATAAGTGGACTCATACAATATTTGTCTTTTGTGACTGGCTCATTTCATTTAGCATAATGTCCACAAACTTCATCAGGCCACACAAATTGCACTCATGACCACAGATGCAAATAGAGGGGATCAATGGGGAAAAAGGGAGACAACTGTAATACTTTAAACAATAAAGATAACTTTTTAACAAAGCTTTATATAGACTACCACAGTCATGCATTTCCAGCATGCAGGCCTCTTGGGTACACCACTCCACAGCAGCTCTTGGATTCTGCTTTGAGCCCCCATTGGGTGCATTTTTGTACAGACAAGGGTGCACTGCCCTGTAGTAGAAATTCTGAATTCTCTCTTCCTGAATAACTTCCCACAGACACCTCAGCTGTGCAACTTCAATGCCAGGCCCCTCAGAGTGTGTCAGAGCTCTGCACTGGTAAATGCACTGCCACAGTCACGTATTTCCAATGAGCAGGCCCCCTGAGCCCATCTATCCACAGGCCACTCTTGGGAGCCTCTGTGAGCCCCCACTGGGTGCAATCTTATACAAACAGGGACTCCCTGCCCTAGCAGTAGAAATTCTGAATTCACTCATCCTGGATACCTTCCCACAGACACCTCGATCACGTGACTTCAGTGCCAGGGCCTTTCAGAGTGTGTCAGTGTGCCACACTGGCAAAGGCACCACTGGTGCCCCTGTAAGCCACCACTGGGAGCATGAATATCTAACCACGGACGCAGCTGCAAAAACTGAGTCTTCCCTCCCCACAGCTTCAGAACTCTGGACATTTCAGTCATGCTTTTCCAGTGCACAGGCATCCCAAGTCCACTGCCTCATAGGCAGCTCTTGGGTTCTGCTGTGAGCCCCTGCAGGGCACACACTTATACAAACAGGGATGCACTGCTGGGCAGTAGAAATTCTGAATTCCCTCTTCCTGGATACCTGCCCACAGACACCTCGACCACATGACTTCAGTGCCAGGGCCCTTGAGAGTGTGTCAGTACACCATGCTGGCAAACGCACTGCAGGTGTCCCTGTTAGCCACCACTGGGGGCATGTGTATCCAACCACGGAAGCAACAACAAAATCTGAGTCTGCCCACCCTACAGCTACAGATCTCTGGAGACCACAGTCACACCTTTCCAGAGTGCAGGCCTCCTGAGACCCACCACCCTGACAGACAGCTTCTGGGTGCCACTGTGAGTCCCCGCTGGGCACACGCAATTTCAACCAAGGGCACAAGGCAGCAAAAATTGGGACATCCCCCTCCACAATGGCTGACTTCTAGACATCGCAGTTGCACCTTTCCAGCTTGCAGGCCTATGTCAAGAGAACTCAAATAGTTCAAGTAAGGAGCTACACTAGATTACCAAGCCTAGGAGACCTGAGAGATCACACCAGTAGCACCATCCCCAAAAGAACCTGGGTAGCAATGCAATCGGATCTAGAACACAGAAGCAATTAAAACGTTACAGCAAAACATGGGAAGACAAAAAAAGCAATCCCCAAAGGAAAGAAAAAGAGAAAGCACCAGAAAGGGAGTTAAATGAAATGAGGCAAGTAACATGTCAGAGAAAGAATTCAGAGTAATAGTTATAAGGATGCTCAAACAGCTGGATAACAAATACACACAACTCAATGAGAATTATAAGGAACTGAATGAGAATGTCACCAACATGAAAAGGAACCAAGAGGAAATGAGAACAACATAGCTGCAATAAAGAACACAATGGAAGGCTTAAACAGTAGACTAGAAGAGGCTGAGGACTGCATCAGTGAATTAGAAGACCAGTTAGGAAAAAAAACACACAAACAGCAGCAACTGAAAAGAAAATTTAAAAAGCAAGAGGAGAGCCTAAGGGAGTTTGAGACAACACAAACAAAACAACATCTGCATAATAAGGTTACCAGAAGGAGAGGAAGAGAAGCAAGGAATAGAAAAACTGTTTGAAGAAATAATGACAGAAAACATCTCTGATATTGGCAAGAAAAAAACTACGCAAGTCTAAGGAGTACATAGAGTCCCAAACAAGATGAACCCCAAAAGACTGACACCAAGACACATCATAATTAAACTGGCAAACATCAACAACAAAGTAAGAATCTTAAAGGCTGCCAGAGAGAAACAGAAAGTCATCTACAAGGGATCTCCTATTAGAATATCAACTGATTTCTCAACAGAAACACACCAGGCCAGAAGGAAATGGAATGAAATATACAAAGTGACGCAAAGCAAGGGACTGAAACCAAGAGTACAATACCCAGCAAAGCTATCATTCAAAACTGAATATGGAATCAGGAATTTCACAGACAAAAATAAGGGCTAAAAAAGTTTACCACCAACAGAGCAGGGTAACAATTAAAGAACCAGCTCTGGGCAGTGGACTTCCCCAAACCAGTTTTAAGTGCAATAGAGAAAATAAACCCTTGCTACTGGATAGAGAGGCCAATCCATCCAAAAACACTGCCACCCAGAGGCTGAGCCACAAACTGACTCTTAGGTAAATACAAATTAAGGCAGTCTGGGACACAAATATGGCCTGCTTTAAAATCAGGACTGTGGTTTACAACACGGAGGAACAGTGTATTGCAGGGAAATTCAACACTCTCCTGAATACCTGACAGGACTAAGGTGAGCCAGACTGAAGAGTAGAAGAACCGAAGGACCTTCACTACTGCAAATTTTTATTTATTCTTTTTTCACCATTTAACTAACAAACCAATTTTTTTTCTTTTTCCATCACCTGATTTTACCCTTTTAATTACTACATTTTTATTTTTAACCAGTATTATTACTGCTACCATTTTACCATTTTTTAAAGTGCCATTTTATTTTCTCTTTATTTTATTTTGGGACTAGTGTTCTCCATTCTATTTTCATCATTCCTTTAGCATCATTTTTCTCTACCTCATTTTTACCCCTATGCTAAAACCCTCTTCCTCACTTTTCCCTTTTTGTTGTCCTGTTTCTCTTACCCTATTCCTGCTTTAGATTTTCCCTATTCCTTCTTTCCACCCCCTGTCAAAATTTCACCCTACTTATATATCCTATTTCCAATCCACTGCTCTAAATCCTTATACACCTCTCCCTTATCTTCATTCACTATCCAAATTTTTTCTTCTTCTTTTATCTTTCTATTGTTTTGTTGCTGTTTGCTTGATTGTTGAGTATATTGTTTTTTTGTTTGTTTGTTTTCTTTTCTTTTTTTTAGGATTGGTTGTGAGGTTGTTTTGCTTTTTCTGTCTGCTGGTTTTTCCCCTCCCTCTCCACCATCCCTCCCCCCCCCCCCCCCCCGGTTATTTTTGTTCTTCTGTTTTCCCTTGCCTCACTTGATATTATTGGTTGTTTGTAGTTTGCATTCATCTCAAGGGATCTGTTGCTGGAATTTGTTGGGATTAGTGGCAGTTCTATCGCAGTTTTCTCCTCATATAAATAGTCTCTTCCCCTCTTCTACTTCATTCTCTCTTTTCGCTCTTTTTTTTCCTTTTTTCCCCCTCCTTTTTCCCAATTTCATTTTTGAACTCCCTTTTTATTCTTTTCTTTTTTCTCTTTTATCTTTTTCTCTTCTTTCTTCCTTATCCCCTAATTCTCTTAATTCAGGTGGTCACCTTTATTTGGGGTTATTAATATCGTGAATACATTTGTATTCAATGCCTGGTACATTGTGCCTTGTTGTGTTGTATTTTGTGCCTTTAAATCAATGCAGTAGATCTAAGCAATAGCAGCCACCTGATCACCACACCCTCTGTGTGAGGAACAGCAGCTGTACGTGAAGCCTCCCCCAACCAGCCAAAAGAGTCAGTACAGCTGTGAACAGCACCCACCAGAGGAGCTGCAGCCAACTGAGGAGCAGCTGCTACCGCAACCACCTGAGGACAACCACAGCTTGAGGAGCCACTGCCACCCAGGGAGCAGCCACTGAATGACTCAACACCTAGATATGTCAGTGAGATCAAACATAGGTAGACAAGGAAACCCCCAAAGGAAAGAAAAGGAGGACTCGCCAGAAAAGCAGCTAAGTGATACAGAGGCATGCAATATGACAGAAAAAGAATTCAGAATAAGGGTCCTAGAGTGCATAAACCGGATGGAGGGAAAAATAAATAACATATGCAAGAAGCTAGAAGAAACAGATGAAAAAATCAATAACTTATGTAAGAACCAAGAAGAAATGAAGAGCAATATAGCTGCAATAAAAAACACCATTGAAAGTATCAATAGTAGACTAGGAGAAGCAGAGGACCAAATTAGTGAATTAGAAGACAAGGAAGCAAAGCACACCCAAACTGTACTGCAATGGGAGAAAAAAATTAAAAGACAGGAGAGCCTAAGGGAGCTATGGGAAAACATGAAATGAAACAACATATGAATAATAGGGATGCCAGAACAACAGAAAGAGGAACAAGGATTAGAAAACTTATTAGAAGAAATAATATCAGAAAACTTCCCTGAGGTGGGGAAGGAAAAAGTCACACAAGCCCAGAGAGTCCCAAACAAGGTGAACCCGAAAAGACCCACACCAAGAAACATCATAATTACCATGGCAAATGTTCAGGACAAAGAGAGAATCTTACAGGTTGCAAGAGAGAGACGGAAAGTTACATACAAGGGATCTCCCATTAGATTATCAAATGATTTCTCAACAGAAACACATCAGGCCAGAAAAGAATGGATGGAAATTTACAAAGTGATGCAAAGGAAAGGACTGAATCCAAGAATACTCTATCCAGCAAGGCTATCATTCAAACTTGAAGGGGAAATAAGAAGCTTCACAGACAAAAAAAGGCTAAGGGAGTTTATCACCACCAAGCCAGCAATGCAAGAAATGCTAAAGGGACTGGTGTAAAAAGAAGAAATAAAAAGCTCAGAAAGAAGACAGCCACACAAAAAAAGAAATGGCTACAAACAAGTACCTTTCAATAATAACTTTAAACATAAATGGACTAAATGCTCCAACCAAAAGACATCGAGTGGCTGAATGGATAAAAAAACATGACCCATACATTTGCAGTCTACAAGAGACCCACCTCATTAAAAGGGACTCACACAGACTGAAAGTGAAGGGATGGAAAAATATCATTCAGGCAAATGGAAATGAAAAGAAAGCTGGGGTAGCAATACTTATATCAGACACAATAGACCTCAAAGTGAAGGCCATAACAAGAGATAAGGAAGGCCACTTCATAATACTAAAGGGATCAATACAACAAGAAGATATAACCCTGATAAACATATATGCACCCAATGCAGGAGCACCCAAATACATAAAAAATACTCCTGGAGGATATCAAAGGAGAGATCAACAACAACACAATCATAGTAGGGGACTTTAATATACCACTGAAATCACTGGATAAATCCTCTAGACAAACAATCAGCAAAGAAACAGCAATCCTAAATGACTCACTAGATCAGATGGACTTAATTGACATCTTCAGAACGCTTCGTCCCAAAGCCACGGGATATACATTCTACTCAAGTGCTCATAAGACACATTCAAAAATAAACCACATATTGGGTCACAAAGTCTCCCCAAATTCAAGAAGATTGAAATCATACCAAGCATCTTCTCAGACCACGATGGCATATTATTAGAAATAAACTACAATAAAAACAACCCCAAATACTCAAACACTTGGAAGCTGAATAGCATGTTATTAAATATTGATTGGGTTACCCATGAGATCAAAGAAGAAATTAAAAACATCCTAGAAACTAATGACAATGAAAACACAACAATCCAAAACCTATGGGACACAATGAAAGCAGTCCTAAGAGGGAAGTTTATAGCTCTACAGGCCTATCTCAAAAAACAAGAAAAAATGGTAGTAAATCATCTAACTCTACATCTCAAAGAATTAGGAAAAGAGCAACAAGAAAACCCCAGAGTGAGCAGAAGGAAGGAAATAATAAAGATTAGAGCAGAAATAAATGACATAGAAACCAAAAAAACACTACAGAAAATCAATGAAACCACGAACTGGTTCTTTGAAAGGATAAACAAGATTGACAAACCTCTAGCCAGGCTCACCAAGAAGCAAAGAGAGAGGACCCAAATAAGCAAAATCAGAAATGATAGAGGCAAAATAACAACAGACTCCACAGAAATACAAATGATTGTTAAAAAATACTATGGACAACTCTACTCCAACAAACTAGACAACCTGGAGGAAATGGACAAATTCCTAGAAAAATACAACATTCCAAAACTCAATCAGGAAGAATCTAAAAATCTCAATAGGCTAGTAACTATGGAAGAAATTCAAGCAGTCATCAGAAAGCTTCCAGCAAACAAAAGCCCAGGACCAGACGGCTTCATAGGGGAGTTTTACCAAACATTCAAGGAAGAACAAAAACCTATCCTCCTCAGACTACTACAAAAAATTCAAGAGGAAGGAACACTTCCAAGCTCATTCTATGAAGCCAGCATCACCCTAATACCAAAAACAGGTAAAGACAACACAATGAAAGAGAATTACAGGCCAATATCCCTCATGAACATAGATGCCAAAATCCTCAACAAAATCTTAGCAAATCGGATCCAGCAGTACATCAGAAAGATCATACACCATGACCAAGTAGGATTTATCCCAGGGATGCAAGGATGGTACAATATCCGCAAATCAATAAACATGATACATCACATAAACAAATTGAAAGAAAAAAACCACATAGTCATATCAACTGACGCAGAAAAAGCATTTGACAAAATCCAACACCCTTTCTTGATAAAAACTCTCAGCAAGGTGGGAGTAGAAGGATCATACCTCAACATAATAAAAGCCATATATGACAGGCCCACAGTCAACATCATACTCAATGGACAAAAACTAACACCATTTCCCCTAAGAACAGGAACAAGACAAGGATGCCCACTCTCACCACTTCTGTTCAACATAGTACTGGAAGTATTAGCCATTGCAATTAGACAAGAAGAAGAAATAAAAGGCATCCAAATTGGAAAAGAGGAAGTAAAACTGTCCTTATTTGCAAACGACATGATATTATACATACAAAACCCTAAAGACTCCATCAAAAACTACTAGACTTAATACATGAATTTGGCAATGTAGCAGGATACAAAATTAACCCCAAGAAATCTATGGCATTACTATACACCAATAGTGAACTTTCAGAAAGAGAGACTGAAAGAACAATCCCATTTACCATCGCACCAAAATAATTAAGGTACCTAGGAATAAACTTAACTAAAGAGGTAATAGACCTCTAGTCAGAAAACTACAGGACATTGAAAAAAGAGATAGAGGAAGACATAAACAGATGGGAGAACATACCATGTTAATGGATTGGTAGCATCAACATCATTAAAATGTCCATACTACCCAAAGCAATCTATAAATTCAATGCACTTCCCATTAAAATACCAAAGGCATATTTCACAGATCTAGAACGAACTCTCCAAAAATTCATCTGGAATAAAAAAGACCTCGGATAGTTACAGCAATCCTGAAAAAGACCAAAGTAGGTGGGATCTCAATACCAGATATCAAGCTGTATTACAAAGCCACTGTTCTCAAAACTGCCTGGTACTGGCACAAGAACAGACACATAGATCAATGGAATAGAATAGAGAGCCCAGAAATTGACCCGAACCAATATGCTCAATTAATATTTGACAAAGGAGGCAAGAACATACAATGGAGCCAAGATAGTCTCTTCAATAAATGGTGTTGGGAAAATTGGACAGATACATGCAAGAAAATGAAACTAGACCACCAACTTACACCATACACAAAAATAAACTCAAAAGGGATAAAGGACTTAAATGTACAACAAGAAACCATAAAAATTCTAGAAGAATCCAAAGGCAACAAAATCTCAGACATATGCCGAAGCAATTTCTTCACCGATACAGCTCCTAGGGCACTTGAAACTAAAGAGAAAATGAACAAATGGGACTACATCAAAATAAAAAGCTTCTGCACAGCAAAAGAAACTATCAACAAAACAACAAGAAAACCCACTGCATGGGAAAACATATTTGCCAATGTCATATCTGATAAGGGCCTAATCTACAAAATTTATAGGGAACCCATACAACTTAACAAAAGGAAGATAAACAATCCAATCAAAAAATGGGCAAAGGACCTAAATAGACACCTTTCAAAAGAGGACATTCAGAAAGCCAAGAGACATATGAAAACATGCTCAAAGTCACTTGTCATCCGAGACATGCAAATCAAAACAACAATGAGGTACCATCTCACACCTGTCAGAATGGCTATCATCAACAAATCAACAAACGACAAGTGCTGGAGAGGATGTGGAGAAAAAGGAACACTCGTGCACTGCTGGTGGGAATGCAGACTGGTGCAGCCACTATGGAAGACAGTATGGAGCTTCCTCAAAAAACTAAAAATGGAACTCCCATTTGACTCTGTGATCCCACTTCTAGGAGTATATCCTAAGAAACCAGAAACACCAATCAGAAGGATGTATGCACCCATATGTTCATAGCAGCACAATTCACCATAGCTAAGATCTGGAAACAGCCTAAGTGCCCATCAGTAGATGAATGGATTAGAAAACTGTCATACATCTTCACGATGGAATACTATGCTGCTGTAAAAAGAAGGAAGTCTTACCATTTGCAACGGCATGGCTAGAGCTGGAGAGCATTATGCTAAGTGAAATAAGCCAGTCAATGAAGGAAAAATACGACATGATCTCATTCATGGATAATAAAGACCATTATAAACTTATGAACAAAAATAGATACAGAGGCAGAGCTGCCTCAAACAGACTGTCAAACTGCAACAGGAAGGCCTGGGAGGGGAGAAGGGCAGAAGGTGGGGGGTGGGGGGGGGAAGAGATCAACTGAAGGACTTATATGCATGCATATAAGCATATCCAATGGACATAAGACACTGGGGGGTAGGGGAGGCCAGGGGATTGTCAAGGGTGGGGGAAAAATGAGACATATGTAATACCCTTTGTAATACTTTAAGCAATAAAAAAAAATTAAAAAAGGAAGTTTATTACCACCAAGCCAGCAATGCACGAAATGCTAAAGGGACTGCTGTCAAAAGAAGAAACAGAAAGACAAGAAGGATCAGAAACATTAAGAATAAAAATGCTGCAATTGGTGGATAACCACACATTTGTAATACCTTAATCAATAAAAAAAAGAATAAAAATGATGACAATTACTTATCAATAATAACACTAAACTTAAATGGATTAAATGCTCCAATCAAAAGACATAGGGTAGCTGAATGGATGAGAAAACATGACCCATATACTTGCTGTCTGCAAAACACCCACCTCAGAACAAAGGATTCACACAGACTGATAGTGAAGAGATGAAAAACATTTTTTCAGGCAAATGGAAATGAGAAAAAAGCTGAGGTTGCAATACTTATATCTGACAAAATAGACCACAAAGTAAACTCCATAACAAAACATAATGAAGGCCACTACATAATACTAAAGGGGGCAATTCAACAAGAAGATATAACTCTGGTAAACATATATAAACCTAATACAGGAGCACCCAAATACATAAAACAACTTCTGGAAGATATCAAGGAGGAGATCAATAGCAATACAGTCATAGTAGGGAACTTTAATACCTCACTGACACCACTGGATAAATTCTCTAAACAAAAAATCAGCAAAGAAACAGCAATCCTAAATGACTCAATAGAACTAGATCAAATGGACTTAATTGACATCTTCAGATTATTTCACCCCAATGCTACAGAATATACATTCTTCTCCAGTGCACATGGGGCATTTTCAAAGATAGACCACATATTAGAACACAGGCAAAGTTTTTTTCAAATTCAAGAGGATAGTAATCATAACAAGCATTTTCTCAGATCACAATGGCATAAAACTAGAAATCAATTACAATAAAAACAGTGAAAAAAATCAAATACTTGGAGGCTAAATAGCATGCTATTAAACAATGATTGGGTTACCAAAGAGATCAAAGAAGAAATAAAAAGGATCCTGGAGACAAATGACAATGACAACACAACAATCCAAAATATTGGGACACAATGAAAGCAGTCCTGAGAGGGAAGTTCATAGCTCTTCAGGCCTACCTCAAAAAACAAGAAAAATTGGTAATAAAGTATCTAACCTTGCAACCTAAAGAATTAGAAAGAGAGCAACAAGAAAAGCCCACATTATCCAGAAGGAAGGAGATAATAAAGATCAGAGCAGAAATAAATGACATAGAGACCAAAAAAAAAAACAAACCAAAACAAAAAAAAACAATACAAAAGATCAATGAAACTAAGAGCTGTTTCTTTGAAAGGATAAACAAGATTGATGAAGCTCTAGGCAGGCTCACCAAGAAACAAAGAGAGAGGACCCAAATAAACAAAATCAGAAATGAAAGAGGTGAAGTAATAACTGACCCCACTGATATACAAAGGATTGTAAAAAAAAAAAAAAAAAAAAAAAAAACTACGAACAACTCTACTCCAACAAACTGGACAACCTCAACGAAATGGACATATTCCTAGAAAAATACAAGCTTCCAAAACTCAATCAGGAAGAATCAAAAAACCTGAATAGGCCAATAACTACTAATGAAATTGAAACATTAATCAAAAAGCTTCCAGCAAACAAAAGCCCTGGACCAGATGGCTTCATAGGGGAGTTTTACCAAACATTCAAAGAAGAACTAAAACCAATCCTCCTCAGACTATGATAAAAGAAATTCAAGAGGAAGGCACACTTCCAAGCTCTTTCTATGAAGCCAGCATTATCCTATTCCCAAAACCAGATAAAGACACCGCAAAGAAAGAGAATTACAGGCCAATATCCCTGATGAACATAGATGCTAAAATCCTCAACAAAATCTAGCAAACAAATCCAGCATTACATTAGAAAGACCATACACCATGGCCAAGTGGGATTTATTCCAGGGATGCAAAGCTAGTACAATATCCTCAAATCAATAAACGAGATATATCAAATAAACAAATTGGGAGACAAAAATCACATAATCATATCAATTGATGGAGAAAAGGCATTTGACAAAATCCAACAACTTTTTCTGATAAAAACGCTCAGGAAAGTGGAACTAGAAGGACCATACCTCAACATAATAAAAGCCTTATATGACAAACCTACAGCTAACATTACACTCAATGGGCAAATACTAAAACCATTTCTCTTAAGAACAGGAACAAGACAGGGATGCCCGCTTTCACCACTCCTGTTCAACATAGTACTGAAGGGCTAGCCAAAGTGATCAGACAAGAAGAAGAAATAAAAGGCATCCAAATTGGAAAAGAAGTAAAATAGTCATTATTCGCAGATGACATGATACTGTATATAGAAAACCCTAAGGATTCGATCAAAAATTATTAGACTTAATAAATGAATTCGGCAATGTAGCAGGATACAAAATTAATGCCAAGAAATCTATGGCATTTTTATACACCAATAGTGAACTTACAGAAAGAGAGATTTTTTAAAATCCCATTTACCAATGCACACAAAAAAATTAAGATACCTAGGAATAAATTTAACTAAGGAGGTAAAAGACCTCTACTCAGAAAACTACAGGATGTTGAAAAAAGAGGTAGAGGAAGACATAAACAGATGGAAGAACATACTGTATTAATGAATTGGTAGAATTAACATCATTAAAATTTCCATGCCACCCAAAGCAATCTATAGATTCAATGCACTCCCCCTTTAAAATACCAATAGCATATTTCACAGGTCTAGAAAGAACTCTCCAAAAATTCATCTGGAATAAAAGAAGACCCCAGTAAAAGAATAGCTGCAGCGATCCTGAGAAAGAAGAACAAAGAAGAACAAAGTAGGAGGGAGCTCAATACCAGATATAAAGCTGTATTACAAAGTCACTGTTCTCACAACTGCCTGGTACTGGCACAAGAACAGACATATAGATCAATGGAATAGAATAGAGAGCCCAGAAATCGACCCAAACCACTACGCTCAATTAATATTTGACAAAGGAGTCAAGAACATACAATGGAGTCAAGACAGTCTCTTCAATAAATGGTGCTAGAAAATTTGGTCAGACACATGCAAAAATATGAAACTAGATCACCAACTTACACCATACACAAAAATGAACTCAAAATGGCTAAAAGACTTACACTTAAGATGGAAAACCATAAAAATATTAGAGAAATCCACAGGCAACAAAATCTCAGACATATGCCAAAGCAATATCTTCACTGATACAGCTCCTAGGGTAATGAAAACTAAAAAGAAAATAAACAAATGGGACTACATCAAAATAAAAAGCTTCTGCACAGCAAAACAAATCATCAACAAAACAACAAGAAAACCCACTGCATGGGAGAACATATTTGCCAATGTTATCTCTGATAAGGGTTTAATCTCCAACACTTACAGGGAACACATACAACTTAACAAAAGAAAGACAAACAACCCAATTAAAAATTGGGCAACGGACTTAAATAGATACTTTTTGAAAGAAGACATACAGAAGTCCAAGAGACATGAAAACATGCTCAAAGTCACTGATCATCTGAGAGATGCAAATCAAAACGACAATGAGGTACCATCTCACACCTGTCAGAATGGCTATCATCAACAAATCAACAAACGACAAGTGCTGGAGAGGATGTGGAGAAAAAGGAATCCTCGTGCACTGCTGGTGGGAATGCACACTGGTACAGCCACTGTGGAGAACAGTATGGAGTTTTCTCAAAAAACTAAAAATGGAACTTCCATTTTACCCAATGATCCCATTTCTAGGAATATATCCCAAGAAAACAGAAACAGCAATCAGAAAGGATATATGCTTCCCTATGTTCATAGAAGCACAATTTACAATAGCTAAGATTTGGAGTCAGACTAAGTGCCCATTAGCAGATGAGTGGATTAAAAATTGTGGTACATCTACACAATGGAATACCATGCTGTTGTAAAAAAGAAGGAATTATTGCCATTTGCAACAGCATAGATTGAACTGGAGAACATTATACTAAGTGAAATAAGTAAGTCAGAGAAAGATAAATATCACATGATCTCACTCATTTGTGGATTATAATGAACACATAAACCAATCAACAAAAACAGAGACAGAGAAGCATCGATCAAATGCACAAACCTCTGAGGGAAGGTAGGGGAGGTTTGGGGTAAGGGGGAGAGATCAACCAAAGGACTTGTATGCATGCATATAAGCATAAGCAATGGATGCAGACAACAGGGGGTGAGGGTGAGGGCAGGATTGGGGGGATCAGGGGACAATGGAAGGATAAGGATATATTTGTAATACCTTAATCAATAAAGAAAAAAAGTTCTTGTTATAATTTTTAAAAAGCTTTATATGAAACTAGTGGCCTGGTGCACAAAATTCTTGCATGGGGGAGGGTATGTTCTTCAGCTTGGCCTGCACCCTCTCCAATTTGGGATCCCTTGAAGGATGTCCTACTGCCAGTTTACAGGGATCGGGCCTAAACCGGCAGTTTGACATCCCTCTCGCAATCCAGGACTGCTGGCTCCTAACCATTCACCTGCCTGCCTGCCTGCCTGATTGCCTCTAACCACTCTGCCTGCCAGTCTGCTTGCTCCCAACTGCACCCCCCCTCTGCTGCCAGCCTGCTTGCCACCAAATGCCCCCCCACCAGCCTGATAACCCCAAACTGCCCCCCCCCCCTGCTGGCCTGCTCGCCCCTACCTTCCCTCCCCACTGGCCTGCTCATCCCCAACTGTCCTCCTGCTGGCCTGCTCACTCCAAACTGCCCCCCCGCCCCGATGTTCTGATCACCTCCAACTGACCCCCACTGATGGCCTGCTTACCCCCAACAGCCCTGCCCCCCACCAGCCTGATCACCCACAACTGCCCTCCCCTCTTGATCTCTAACCACCTACCTCAGCCCTGCCACCATAGCTTTGTCCAGAAGAACATCTGGAAGGTCTCCTGGAAGGTCTCCCAGTCTCATTAGCATATTACTCTTTTATTAGTATAGATATATTTGTCTGTAAATATGATTATGATTGCAGATATTAGTAGGACCAGGTAAAATTTTATAGAATGGGCCTTTTATTAGAGATGGTCTGCCATGTATGCATTTTTTCTAAAGTAAAAATTACTTTAAAAAATGTTTCAGGGAGACTTTGAGAAATTTATAGTATCTGCTTTTCTTCCAAGAAAGTTGCCACTTTTATGCCAGAGTGGGAATTATTTGTATGCTTTGTATGTCAGCATTGGGCCTCTGTGACTGGGGGGCACTTAGCTTGACTTGAGAGTAATTATCTTGCTGACTGGCTGGGAGGGAGGGTGTGTGGCAGAGGAGATAAATACTGGGTTCTGGATTACTCATAGATTGCTGACTTTCTGGATTGATTGTGCAAGCCCCTCCTTTTATTGATGTCCACCTTCTGTTGACAGACATCTACCCTGGGAGAGAACTGAGATGAAACTCTCTTTCTTGTCATTGTAAAAAGCATTTGAATTCCTAAGGTGTGATAAGGCCACCCAGCCATCCACAGTCAAGGTACACATTTTCATGGAGGATGTTCCCACTCTTGAATAAATTAAAACAATTTTTTTCTTTTAATTTAAACTTTCTTCTATAACTGTTTTCTTGTTACTGAAAAGCTAGTTTTTTTTAAAAAACTGCTTCCAAAACTTTTCAAGCTGTATATGTCCTTGGAATGAATTTATAAGTAAGAATTGAGCCCGACCAGTGTGACTCAGTGGTTTAGCATCAACCTATGAACCAGGAAATCACAGTTTGATTCCAGGTCAGGCCACATGCCCAGGTTTGTGCCTGATCCCCAGTACAGGGAATGTAGGAGGCAGCCGATCAATGCTTCTCTCTCATCATTGATGTTTCTATCTCTCTCCCTCTCCCTTCCTCTATGAATCAGTAAGAATATATTTTTAAGAGAGAAAGAGAGAGAGAGAGAGAAGAGTGTATATGTTTGTAAATAAGAAAACATGTATTTGATGCTCTTAGAAAGTCTTATTTTCTTTCATTGAAACTTGTGCAGTATAGGGAACTCCATAGATTCTCTCAATTTGAAGAAAGTTAGAGGGAAAGGTACTAATTCAGAGTTCCTTGGGAAAATGTATCACATATATTTTTTATGTATCTTTTAAATCAAAAACTGAAATATTTTCTATTCAGAAAATATATTTGGATCTAAATATCTTCTATAATTTTAACCCTAAAATATCAATTTAAATATTTTAAAAATGGTTGGGATGTTTGTTTTTTTAAATAAGTTAGGTTACTGGAGTTCTACATGTTACTGGATCACCTGGGGTAATTTTCTGATTGGAAAATTAAGAATTATAGTCAGAGGGGAGGACATGAGAATTTTTAAAGAACATATTCAATTTACTTTAGAAGCCGAACCTCTCTTATCATGTGACTTGTTTTGTATGTCTGTTAAACTATATTATCACATAAGCATTGGCCTCATATAAGGCTCTGCAAAGTCCTCAGGAGGGGAGGGGACACAGTCCTCTATGAAAGGGAATGGGACACTTACTGATACCCAAGGCCTAGGGGAATTTGAATATTCATGGTTCATAAATACAAATACCCAGATATTTCCATCCCAAGCTTCATGGTTCTACTCCGTCCCTACCAGGGCTCTGACTTTGGCAAGAGAGACTTGCCAGGGTTGAGAATTCAACCTTCTGAAAAGTTCTGCTACTATAACCAATCAGTTTTGAGCCCAGACCTCAGCTTGATGGTCCCTTTAACTTTAGAAGAAATTAGAATTTCAATATTGCTTAAGGAAACCATCTGGCTTCTAAGGTTTGCTTTAAATTGATGGCATAGCCCTGAGCCTGACTTTTTTTTTTCTTCAAAACATCCATCCATGTCCCCCAGTTACACAGTTCTTTGATTATTGTGATATACCTTCCAAACATATGAGATATTGTATAAGGCATGCATCTATTTCCTCCTATTTCCCAGCCCAGTGTAACACAGGTAGAAATCTTTGCAATCGCACTGATACTGCACAGATGAATGGGGAAGTGATGGATTACTCATTGAAAGGGGCTAGTAGTTATGCATTATGGGGGGGAAATGGAGACATGGATTCCTACTTTATATCATACACAAAATCAATTACAGGTAGAGTATAAACCTAAATGTCAGATGCAAAACAATACACATTTAAAAAAATATTTTTATGCCCTGACTGGTTTGGCTCAGTGGATAGAGCATCAGCCTGCAGACTCAAAGGTCCCAGGTTCGATTCCAGTCAAGGGCATGTACCTTGGATGCGGGCACATCCCCAGTAGGGGGTGTGCAGGAGGCAGCTGATCGATGTTTCTCTCTCATTGATGTTTCTGACGTTCTGTCCCTCTCCCTTCCTCTCTGAAAAAAATCAATAAAATATATTTTAAAAATATATTTTTATGACCTCAGAGTTGGAAAAGATTTCCGAACTAGAAACACATGCACATACATGCACACGCATGCACAGTTGGAGACCAGAGAACCTCTTGCACAGGTACACCAAGAGACATGAAAAGAATGTTCACATCAGCATAATGATAAAAGGAAAAGGCCAAATTGTCCCTTGATGGGAGAATATGTAACTAAATTATGGTATTTTTCATAGTGGAATACTATATGTTACCAAACCAATAATGGAAATGAATGAACCATAGCTACATACATCACACGAATGAATCCTCAAAAATTTTAAAGCAAGTTGCTGAAGAATATATACAGTACAACATTATTTAAAAATCAAGAAAAAGAAATAATGCTTAGGGAGTCATGTAAATATGATAAAAACTAGACAAGGCAAGGAAATGATTACTGTAGAATTTAGAATGGCATTTAGCTCTGGGTGGAGAGAAAGACATAGGGTTAGAGAAGACAATACAGCATATTTAATAATATCAACCTCACTCTAATCGGTTTGGCTCCCCTAACCAGCACATTCCTGATTACCTTAATAAGCAGGGTCTCCTCCAGGGTCTTCCAAGGATCAATGTCAGTGGATAGAGCATCACCTGTGAACTGAAAGGTTATGGGTTTCATTCTGGTCAAGGGCACATACCTCAGTTGCAGGCTCAATCCCTGGCCCCAGCCAGGGCACATGCAGGAGGCAATTAATGAATGTGTCTCTCTCACCAACCAATCGATGTTTCTCTCTGTCTCTCCCCCTTTCTTCCACTCTCTCTAAAAATCAATATCCTTGGGTGAAGATTAACAAAATAATAATAATAACAATAATAATAACCTCATTAACAACATGTATATGTGATGATTTTCTACATATTACCATCCAGGTGACAGCAGATTTTAAGAACAGAGAGAATGCTGGGAAAATGAGGGAGATGGTACATGATTGCATGTGTTAGGTCTTCCTACTTCCCCCGCTCCCTCCCTTAGAACAACCTTTACCACATCCAGGGTCTAATCATGATCACCAGTGAAATAGAAAGAACAGCTTTTGAGTGTAGAGAAAACTAGCTTGAATTGCAGCTCCATCATTCAATGACTCTGTGACCTTAGACTGTACCTCACTCTCATGTGTAAAACAGAGACACCATAGCTACAAGAGTTATTTATTTCTTTTTAAAATTTTTATTTATTAAATTTATTGGGGTGACATTGGTCATCATGAGCATATAGGTTTCATGTGTAGGTGTCTATGTTACAAGATCTGCACCGTGTTCCCACCACCCAGAGTCAAATATTCTCCTGTCACCTCATATTCGTATCCTTTTCTCCCCCCCAACCCCATCCCTCTGGCAACCACCACCCTGCTATTTGTGTTCATAAGTTTCAGTTTTATATTCCACATATGAGTGAAATCATATGGTTCTTAGCTTTTTCTGTCTGACTTATGTCACTTAGCGCACTGTTCTCAAGGTCCATCCATGTTGTAGTAAATGGCGCTATTTCATCCTTTCTTGTGTCTGAGTAGTATTCCACTGTGTATATGAACCACATTTTCTTTATCCAGTCCTCTATCGTGGGCTGTTTCCATGTCTTGGCCACCATGAATAATACTGCAATGAACATAGGGGTGCATATATCTTTACAAATACAGGGTTTCAAAGAGTGGGACTGATGGGTCATATGGTAGCTCTATACTTAATTTTTTGAGGAATTTCCAGACTGCTTTCCATAGCGGTTGTACCAGTTTACATTCCCACCAGCGTGAATGAGGGTTCCCTTTTTCCCACAACTTCCCCAACCCTTGTTATTTCTTGTCTTGTTGATAATGACCACTCTAACAGGTGTGAGGTGGTATCTCATCATAGTTTTGATTTGCATTTTCCTAATTGCCAGTGAGGTTGAACATCTTTTCATATATCTATTGGCCGTTTGTATGTGTTCTTGGGAGAGGTGTATTTTCAGGTCCTCTGCCCACTTTTTTTATTAGATTGTTTGGCGTTGAGTTTTATGAGTTCTTTATATATTTTGGAGATTAAACATTTGTCAGAGCTACTGTTTGCAAATATCATCTCCCATCTGGTTTACTGCCTCTTTGTTTTATTGTCTAATTTTGTTGTTGTTGTTGTGCAGAAGCTCTTCAGTTTGATATAGCCCCATTCATTTATTTTTTACTTTACTTCCCTTGCCTTTGGGGTCAAGCCCATAAAATGTTTTCTACAACTCAGGTCCATAAGTTTGGTACCTATATTTTCTTCTATGTAACTTATTGTTTCAGGTCTTATTTTTATGTCTTTGACCCATTTTGAATTAATTTTTGAACATGGGGACAAACTGTAATCCAGTTTCATTCATTTGCATGTGGCTTTGCAGTTTTCCCAACACCATTTTTTTTAAATATATATTTTATTGATTTTTTACAGAGAGGAAGGGAGAGAGAGATAGAGAGTTAGAAACATCGATGGGAGAGAAACATCGATCAGCCGCCTCCTGCACATCTCCTACTGGGGATGTGCCCGCAACCCAGGTACATGCCCTTGACCGGAATCAAACCTGGGACCTTTCAGTCCGCAGGCCGACGCTCTATCCACTGAGCCAAACCGGTTTCAGCCCAACACCATTTATTGAAGAAACTATCTTTACTTCACTGCGTTTCTGGCTCCTTTGTCGAATATTATCTGTCCATATATGTGTGGTTGTATAGCTTCGCTCTCTATTCAAATGTGGGCTAATGTTAGTTCTCTATCTCAAGACACATTTCTGTCAATGGCTTGATTTTTATCTTTGGCTTGATTTTTATCTTTAAATTTTATGTAGAATAGATATTGCTTCCTTGAGTTCAGAGGGCAGAAGGTGGCCTCAAATCCAACCAACCATGATGTGTATGACTTGAGGCAAGTTGTTTGACCTCCCTGAGCTTCAGATTTTTCACATTAAAGGCAGGAAAAACACTAAGTCAGGGTAGATAAGTAGCGTTCATCTGCCTTCCTACCAACAGGCAGTGGCTGCCTCGCATACTGAACAAGAAAGATTTCTGAGTCTGCTTTCAGTCTCAGGAGAGAGGTCTGACCAGTTCATGTCTGATCAATGGGCCGTCAGCAAGGGCAGCAGTCTTTGTCCTCTTCTAAGTTCCTATGAAATCAGAGGCAAAGTGAAACAGCTGGTCAGTGGTCCAGCCTAAATAATCAAGGTTATCATGAACTCCTGCTCATCTGGCTCTTCTTTACCTTAAGTAAATAAGTCATTCTTGTGTCACAAAAGAGCTGAGTGTACTTTTAGGAAATGTCCCCTTTTAAGTTCATATCTAAGGTGACATCATGCAGAGCCTTCCAGTTGGAGGAGAATCTTTTTTGGAGGAAAGTTTTGACCTTTAAAGAGGAGTTAAACAGTCTCTCCTCATTTCAGTCAGGCCTTTGAATTCCAACTTTGATAATCAGTGCTCACAAAGGTTAGATGTGAAATTTTGATTTGGTGTGTGAGTCACCACTGGCCAGCAGAAACCAGGGCAGTACGCTGGCCATTAGAGAAAAACCTCACTGTGGTGGGGTGGTAGGATGAGTCAAACAACAGCTACTGTTGAGAATCTCCCCACTGATATTTCCCCAGCTTATCTCAAGTAAATGAGAGGGTTTTTTCTTTTTCCTTTTTTAAAAAAATTTTTTTAAAGCATCAACACACCAAATGGGATTTCAGAAGTTAATTTCCAAATTGTTACATTTGAATTCTTTTGAAGGAATTTTTTGTTTGTTAGTTTTAACTTCTCATTATGGGACATTTTAAAATTTTACAGAGAGAATAATATAATCAACTTCCATGTACTGATCACTCAGCTTCAGCAATTAAGAATTCATGGACAATCATGTTTAATTTCCACTCCTACCTCCTTCCTTCACTCCATCCTTTAGCTATTTTTGTAGTAAATCCCACATATCATATCATCGCATCAGTAAATTTAATGGGGGTTTTGAACTTGTGTTTCACGACTTAAACAAGCTATAGCCAGTTAGTTGACTTTGCCAACATTAATAACCTAACATTTTCCACTCCCCTCTTAGAGGGCAATTAGTCCTACATCACAAGGGTAAGTGACAGAGCCAGACTGCAAACCCAGGCAGTCTAACTCAAGTCAGAAGATGAACTGTTTTAACTTGGAGCCCTGTCACATCACAAGTGACTCTTTAATGAGAAATACTGAATGTGGAAGGTAACTGCTAGTTTACTTAGTAGGCTAACCAATATTTTGTGTAAACATCTATATTGAGAATAATCACTTATGTATAAATAGTGTTTCTCAATATATAAAGCTCTTTAAACTTCCTGATAACCTCTAAGAGTTATTATTGTGCATATTTAATAAAGTTCTGAACAGTCAACTAAATATCTCAGACATTCTCTGGTAAAAGGTCTTACTTCAATTTCAAGCACGACTCTCCTTCCAATATAGGCTATGTTTTGCTATCAAAAAAAGTGCCTGGAAAAGTAAAAAACATCTATACTAATAAAAGAATAATATGCTAATTAGACCGGGTCGACCAGACATCTTCTGGATGTCCAACTTCCTTCTGGACAAAGCCACGGTGGCAGAGGCCAGGGCAAAGACAGTTAGGGGCGACCAGGCCAGCATGGGAGCAGTTAGGGGGCGACCAGGATGGCAGGAGGGCAGTTAGGGAGCAACCATGCCAACAGGGGGGCAGTTAGGGGGCAATCAGGCTGGCAAGCAGAGGCAGTTAGAGGCAATTAAGCAGGCAGGTAGAGTGGTTAAGGGTGATCAGGCAGGCAGGCAAGCAGTTAGGAGCCAGCAGTCCTGGATTGCAAGAGGGATGTCCAACTGCCAGACATCCCCCAAGGGGTCCCAGATTGGAGAGGGTGCAGGCCAGGCTGAGGGACCCCACTCCCATGCACAGATTTCATGCACCAGGCCTCTAGTTGTACAAATGTAAGTAATATGTCTCTCTCTCTACAAACAGTGAGCAGTTTTTCCTAAATAAGAGTAAATAGAGTGTCAACTCCTGAATTCACTGCAATTATTTATGGAAATGTAAAGGGCTCATCTGTGGATGGCTGTAACAGCAATGCAGGCTGCGATAATAAACAAGTCTGTGAAGATAAAATGTGCTCTAGAGAATGTCAGAGCTCCTACAGGAAATGCTGAATTTCTATAAAACCATCTGTCTCATGTGGCCCAGCCCATCCCCCAAGAGGAAGGACTTTACTTGTGTCAGGACACAAAGCCACAGAAAGAAAGTTCATTTGAGGGAAGAAAAAAGGCAAGAAATAAAGGTATCTCAAGAGGCCACAGAAAAATATACAAGCACTGAAATTCCATTTCCTGTAGTTTCAGGGAGAACATTCACTGTCATTTGAGTCTCCTTCACGTTTCTGCTTGTGTACAGGGAAAAAGAGACGCAAGGAACCGCCCGCCCTCCTCACTGAATCAGAGGCCTTGCAACCAAAACATATGTTGCCCTGTTATTAAAGTATTCTTTCTGCATAAAAAAGAATGAAAAAAATTCTGAATAACAATGCATGTATTAATTTTTCAGTGTACCAAAAGGAAAAAAAATATTTATTTATCCTAATTAAGACATGCTTCCTTGAAATACTGTTACATGAGGTACTTGACATATATTTCTAAACAAACATCTACGACAAGCACATTTTAAGGCAACTTAGGGTTTAATAGGTTCTAGTGAATGGCTTCCTGTATTGTAGATTTATCCAAAAAGAATCCTTTAAAAGTCATGGTCACTTTTTAAAATAAAAGCTAAATATTGTCAGCTTTCTGAGTATCTTTGCAAAGTCATGATTTTTTTATTATTTTTATTATTTTGGCTTAGTTTATTCCTGGATCTAAGCTAGAAAAATTGGCTCATTCAGAGATCCTTTTAAGCTACAGTAAAATTACCAATTCCATGAGGCAGATAAAGCATGGTTTTTCCTCTGTGAAGGGTCTAAGATGGCATCTTGCATGCTAGTGGCTCAAGAAGAGACTGTGTGGTGGGTAATCAAAGCAGGAAGGCACTGTGGGAAAGTCTACAAATTATAATGAACCTTGTTTCAGGTGACATGACCATGTTTGCATTATTGATCTGTGCTTCTAGTCTTTAGAGGATAATTTCCTGATTTCCTTAAAATAGAATGTCAAAGCCACCCCAACCTTACTCCCTTCCCCATAAAAAATGAACAGCTTAAGTTCAGTTGTCGTGTTGTTGTTTCAAAGGATCTAACCAGACAGTTCTTCTCACCTGAGCTTAGTGAACATTTGTGCACTGCTGTGCTCTGGTTCTCCTGAACTGTGGACCAGCTAGGGACCTCTTATCTGATAAATATATTAAGAGCCAGTAAGCATTTGAATGAGGATTTGGGGTTTAGATAATACCCTGAAGTTTAGACAATGCTGACCACACATTTATTTTAAAAATACATCCTAAATAACAGTCTCAATTTTGTTTGTTTTGAAGAGCAGAGCTCTAATGACTAAACAAAAACATATTTACCAGAGGCACCTCTGCTCCAAAGGAACCAAAATAAATTTTCCAAGCACATCTTACATTCTAAACAAGGACATGAATGATGGATCTGGTGAGGGTGCACAGTCTCTAAATAAGGATAGCTAACTTTGAGTAAGGTCAGGCCATATTCCTAATATATTATGTGCATCCCCTCACTTAATCCTCACAACTCTTTGAGGCAGCAATATTATATTCCCCAGTTTACGTCTGAGAAAACCAATGCATGGAGAGATTAAATAACTGCCCAAGTCACAGAGCCATGAGTGGCATCGCCAGGATTCAAACCCAGGCTGTCCATCCCAGCGTCCATGTTAACTGCTTTTTTATGACAGCTAGCATTACCCAGTGCTTTCTCTGTGCAGGCTGAGCACTTGACTTGCATTATCTCTGCAGCCCTATGAATTAGGATCATCATTTTCCCCATTTTGCATGTGAGATTCTGATGATTCAAGTTTGCTTAGAGAGCTAAGTCAACTTTTGAAGCACATGTACCCTGTTATAAAACCTGGCTCTTACCCACAGTGTGCATCACTACATACTGAGTTTCATGTGTGTTATACATTCAGGTAACCTAACACCATGCACACAGATAGTTATAGTGACATGTGTCTTGTCTATGCTTAAAAACAAAAATTAGAACAGACAGCATAGTAGAAAGCATAGGAATATAGAACTTTTACCTTTTTATAACCATTAAGAAGGATTCCAGGTTGAAGAGTAAATTGTTATGAATAACCAGTTGCTGAATCATCTATATCCAGCAAAGCTTAGCATAAGGAGTAATCATTTAGTGGCAGAGCACAGATAATAAATGCAGCATATTATATATCCTATAGCTCAGTGATTTTCAACCTTATACCAAATGCTTCTTTTACTATTGTGAAATGAAATTGATAGAAAATAAAACCTAAACATATATCAAAAAATGTTAAATGTATAAAGATTTCTTTTTGATTCCAGAGATGTTATAGAGTGATGTTATTATTACAAAGAAGAAATTCATTGTTAAAGGCACAAACCGTAAACCATAAATGGACTGAAAAGGGGGGCAGGCGCATTGGAAAGCAGAGAGATACATGGTAATTGACTTAGTAGACTCAAGAAAATGAACACCAACCCAGTACTGGGAAAAGTTAAGAAAGAACCTGAAATAAAGCTCAGACCTCTAAAGGGCTGAAGAAATGGCATTATCTAATACTTCTGGAAGAACGAAAAACTAGAGATTTGGTTAAAAGTCTTTTTAAGTAGCAATAAGACCTCTTATTTACTCCCTCACTCCTAAGACTGTCCTATCCTGCACTGACACAAGACTGGAGGTTTATTTTCTGGAAAAAGTAAAACAAGGCTTCTGAACTGGGGGAAACCAAGAGTAAGCAAAGGTGATGTTTACATCCCCCCAAAAAAGAAGAAGAAGGATCAAGTGAAGACATGTTGCATGTTGAGACCTCAACCATCTTCTACATTCAGCGCCCAGAAGGCTGACAGCCAGGCTTATACCATCCAGACAGGAAACCAAAAAATATAAAATCCATTCTAAAAGGACATACCTAAAGATATAAATATTGAGGGGTTGTTGTTGTTGTTTCAATGAAACAGCACATCTAGATCGTGCTATAGTGCCTCCCACAATTAAATCCCACGCCCATATGTTCAGCACATATAAAATGTCAGCTTTGAGTACCTAATGCTAGATATAAGAGGGCAGCAAGGACCAGCAAAAGAAGCCTTTTGATAGGAAAAACAGAGGTCAAAGCAAAATAACAAAGAATAAAAATGTAAAGGAAAAAGAGAAGATAACTTTAAAAACACTTTCATTGATTCTTTAGAACAAAATAAGACAAGATATTCTATCCATGAAAGAAGAACAATATTTTATTGAATTTACTAAGTTCACATTTTTAAATAAAATTATATAGGTTTCAGCTGCACAATTCTATAACACATCATCTGTACATTGGATTGTGTGTTCACCACCAAAAGTCAAGTTTAAGAACAATCTTTTAAAATATGTTTTCTTCTGATAACAACAATGTTATTTTTAAAATTAAAATATAATAGGAGAATTATTTTCAACCTCTGGAAGTTTCTGAAATTAAATTTGAGGAAATATTCCAGAAACTTAAAAGGGAAATTAGGAGAAAATAAAAACACAAGAAAAGTATAGGATGTAATGAAGGGTCCAAAAAAAGCTACTCAAGAAAATGAATGGAGGAATAACATTTAAGAAACTACGCATACAAATTTCCCAAATCTGAAAATGAGTTTTCAGCTTAAAAATTCCAGGATTCCAGAATAATGTGCTAAGACCATTACCATGAAGTTTCAGAAAATTGGAATCAAGGACCAAGACTATGAATGACTTTCAAGTTGTCAAGAGGAATTACTAGAAAATAAAATAAAATACCTGTAAAATTTTGGAGGGAAATTCTTTCTTATCTAGACTTCTATATTCAGTCAGCTTCACGTAAGTGTGAGAGTAGAACAAAGACATTTTCAGAGTTATAAGTTCTTAGAAACTTTATTTCCAATGCACTCTTTCCCAAAAAGCTGTAAGGAAGGTACTCTACTGAAATAAAATAAATCTCAGAGGGATGGGAGTGAGGGGGGAGGGGCAAAGATTAACCAAACAACTTATATGCATATATGAATTAGCTATGGACACAGACAATACCTGTAAGGTGGTGAAGGCTTGGAGCTGGGTGGGAACTAGATGGAGGGAGACAATAAGGGCAAAAATCCTATATAATAAAGTGGTAATATGCAAATTGACCCTCATACCTTCACAAGATGGCTGCCTATGACCAGGCCAGCAGGGGAGTTAGTGAGGGACGACCAAATGACTGAACAAGCAGGCTGCATGGGGTGACCAGGTCAGCAGAGGGGTTAGTGAGGGACAACCAAACGACTGAACAAGCATGCAGAAGGCAACCAATCGATGTGTCTCTCACATTGGTGTTTGCCTCTGTCTCCCCCTCTCCCTTCCACTCTCTCTAAAAGTCCATGGAAAAATGTCCTCAGGTGAGGGGAAAAAAAGAAAAAGAGAGAAACATAAGCATAAAGAATTAAAATGGCAATAAATAAGTACCTATCAATAATAACCTTAAATGTAAATGGATTAAATGCTCTAATGAAAAGACATAGGGTGAATGAAAAGCTGAATGGATACAAAACCATGACCCAATTCTATGCTGTCTAGAAGATATCCACCTCAGAACAAAAGACTCACACAGGATATCAGTGAAGAGATGGGAAAATTTTTTCCATGCAAATGGAAACAAACAAACAAACAAAAGCTGGGGTAGTAATACTTATATCTGACGAAATAGACTTCAAAATAAAAGCCATCACAAGAGACAATAAAGGTCACTACATAATACTAAAGGGATCAATCCAACAAGAAGATATAACCCTGGAAAAAATATTTGCACACAATATAGGAACACCTAAATATACAAAAAAAAAAATACTTCTAGAGGATTTTATGGGAGATTTTGACAGCAGTACAGTCATAGTAGGGGACTTTAACACCCAGTAACTTCACTGAATAGATCTTCCAGATAAAACATTAACAAGGAAACAGTGACTCTAAATGACACACTGGATCAGATAGATTTAATTGACATTTATAGAACATTTCACCCCAAAACTGCAGAACATACATTCTTCTCATGTGCACATGGGTCATTCTCAAAGATAGACCACATATTAGTACCCAAAACAAGTCTCTACAAGGTAAAAAAGGTTGAAATCACATCAAGCATCTTCTCAGATAAAAATGGAATGAAATTAGAAATCAACTACAGAAAAAAACATTCAAACACATAGAGGCTAAACAGCATATTCTTAAACAATGAAATGGTTACCAATGAGATAAAGGAAGAAATAAAAAAACTTCCTGAAACAAATGAAAATGAACACATGATAACCTAAAATCTCTGGGACACAGAAAAAGCAGTCCTGAAAGAGAAGCTCACAGCACTATAGGCCTATCTAAAAGCACAATCAAAATTAATAATAAACTACTTAACCCCACAACTTAAAGCATTAGAAAGAGAACAACAAGAAAAGCCCAGAGTAAGTAAAGGAAGGAAATGAAAAAAATTAGAGCAGAAATAAATGACATAGAGATTGTTTTTAAAAATCAGTTAAACCAATAGCTGGTTCTTTGAAAAGATAAACAAGATTAACAAACCGTTAGCCAGACTCATCAAGAAACAAAGAGAGAGGACCCAAATAAGCAAAATCAGAAATAATAGAAGTGAAGTAACAACTGACACCACAGAAATACAAAGGATTATAAGGAAATATTATGAACAACTATATGCCAACAAGCTGAACAATGTGGATTAAATGGACAAATTTCTAGAAAAATACAATCATCCAAAACTGAAGCAGAAAGAATCAGAAAACCTGAATAGGCCAATAACAATGATGAAATTGAAGCAGCATTCAAAAAACTCCCGGCAAACAAAAGCCCTGGGCCTGATGGCTTCACAAGGGGAGTTTTACCAAACAGTCAAAGAAAAAACTAATACCTATACTCCTCAAACTATTAAAACAATTCCAAGAGGAAGAAATATTTCCAAGCTATTTTTATGAGTCCAGCATTACCCTAATCCCAAAACCAGATAAAAACACTACAAAGAAAGAGAATTATAGGACAATATTCCTAATGGACATAGATGTTAAAATCCTCAAGAAAATATTAGCAAATCAGATACAGCAACATATTAAAAAAGATCATACCCCATGACCAAGTGGGATTTATTCCAGAGATGCAAGGCTAGTACAATATTTGCAAATCAATAAATGTGATATATCACACAAACAAAATGAAAGACAAAAATCTCAGAAAAGCATTCAACAAAATCCAATACCCATTTTTTATAAAGACTCTCAGCAAAGTGTCAATAAAAGGATAATATCTCAACATAATATAGGCCATATATGACAAACCTACAGCCAACATCATATTCATTGGGCAAAAATTAAACCCATTTCCCCTAAGAACAGGAACAAGACAGGGATGCCAGTTTCCCCACTCTTATTCAACATGGTCCTGGAAGTCCTAGCCATAGCAATCAGAAAAGAGAGATAAAAGGCATCCAAATTGGAAGGAGGGATAAAACTCTCATTATTCGTAGATGACATGATATTGTACATAGAAAACCCTAAAGATCCCACCAAAAAAAAGACACTAGATTTAATACATGAATTCGACAATGTAGTAAGATACAAAATTAACACCCCAAAAACGATGGCTTTTTTATACACCAATAATAAATTCTCAGAAAGGAACTAAACAAACAATCCCATTTACCTTGCAACCAAAAAATTAAGATACTTAGGATTAAACTTAACCAAGGAGGTAAAAGACTTGTACTATGAAAACTACAGTACATTGAAAAAAGAGATAGAGGAAGATATGTACAAGTGGAAGAATATGCCATGTTCATGGATTGGTAGAATTACTATCATTAAAATATCCATACTACCCAAAGCAATCTACAGATTCAATGCAATCCCTATTAAAATACCATTGGCATACTTCAAAAACCTAGAACAAATACTCCAGAAATTTTCATGGAACAGCAAAGATCCAGAATAGCTGCAGCAATCTTGAGAAAGAAGAACAAAGTTGGAGGAATCACAATACCAGATATCAAGTTATCCTACAAAGCCACTACATTCAAAACAGCTTAGTAATGGCACAAGAACAAGCACATAGATCAGTGATGGCGAACCTTTTGAGCTCGGCGTGTCAGCATTTTGAAAAACCCTAACCTAACTCTGGTGCTGTGTCACATATAGAAATTTTTTGATATTTGCAACCATAGTAAAACAAAGACTTGTATTTTTGATATTTATTTTATATATTTAAATGCATTTAACAAAGAAAAATCAACCAAAAATATGAGTTTGCATGTCACCTCTCACACGCGTGTCATAGGTTCGCCATCACTGACATAGATCAATGGAACATAAAAGAGACTCCAGAAATTGACCTAAGGCATTACACTCAATTATTATTTGACAAATGAGGCAAGACCATACAATGGAGTCAAGAGAGTCTCTTCAATAAATGGTGTTGGGAAAATTGGACAGACAGATGCAAAAAAAATAGAAACTCGACCACCAACTTACACCATATACAAGAATAAACTCAAAATGGATAAAGGACTTAAATGTAAGATGGGAAACCATAAAAATCCTAGAAGAAACCATAGGGAGCAAAATCTCAGATATCTCTCATAGCAATATGTTTACAGATACATCTCCTAGGTGCAGTGGTCGGCAAACTAATTAGTCAACAGAGCCAAATATCAACAGTATTTCTTCAAAATAGACTCACCCAGGCCGAAAACCAACTTCTGCGCATGGGCCGCAGAGTTTCAATCACACTGTACACGCGCCCACACGTGGTATTTTGTGGAAGAGCCATACTCAAGGGGCCAAAGAGCCGCACGTGGCTCACGAGCTGCAGTTTGCCAACCACAGTGACCTAGGGCAAAGGAAACTAAGGAGAAAATAAACAGATGGGACTACATCAAAATAAAAAACTTCTGCACAGCAAAAGAAACCATCAACAAAATGAAAAGGGAGCCCACTGCATGCGAGAACATATTTGACAATGATACATCTGATAAAGTGTTAACATCCAAAATATATAAGGAACTCAATACAAATCAGAAAGAATATATGTATCACTGTGTTCATAGCAGCATTATTTACAATAGCTAAGATCTGGAAACAGACCTAGTGCCATCAGTAGATGAGTTGATAAAAAGCTGTAGTACATTTATATAATGGAATACTATGCAGCAGTAAAAAAGAATCCCTTAAACTCTGAGACAGAATGGAGGGACCTGGAGAGTATTATGCTAAGCAAAATAAGCCAGTCAGAGAAAAGTCAAGTATCACATGGTCTCACTCATATGCGGAATCTAAATAAACAAAATAAACTACCAGCCCTAACTGGTTTGGCTCAGTGGATAGAGCATCAGCCTGCGGAGTCAAGGGTCCCAGGTTCAATTCCAGTCAAGGGCATGTACCTTGGTTGCGGGCACATCCCCAGTAGGGAGTGTGCAGGAGGCAGCTGATCGATGTTTCTCTCCCATCGATGTTTCTAAATCTCTATTCCTCTTCCTACCTCTCTGTAAAAAATCAATAAAATATATTTTTTTAAAAATAAAATAATAAACTACCAGTGGGTGGCCTGAGGCATGTGTTGTCAGGACCTCTGGTTCTGCTATGTCTGCTTATCACACACTGTGACTGAGGCCTTCCCAACTGTTGTAACAACTTCCTAAGTACAAGAAATGAGTTGTTTCTCTACTCAGGTAAAATGCAAAATATAGACACAAGTCCTCTTACAAGGCTAACTGAACAAAATTATGCCAAATTGGAATGTCCACTTGAAAAGTCTGAAAAAAATCCCCCTTTGTCAAAATAAATGATCTTATTGTTATTTTTCTCTACACACTGTCTTACTGAAGAAGCATTAAAAAAAACTTAATGGGAAGGCATTATAATTTATTACTTATGAAAAAATTCAATGAAGTTTAGTGTGCAAAACTTTCTGGTCTTTGGAAGGACCGAAGGGTATCTGCATATATTCTATATTCTGCATATGGTCTTCACTACTGTGGATACTATATAAATAGGAAATGCCTCAGGAAAAGTATATTTCATACTAATGAATGCTAACTCAAAATAGGGCATCAG
Source organism: Myotis nattereri (assembly GCF_964212035.1). Classification (NCBI taxonomy): domain Eukaryota; kingdom Metazoa; phylum Chordata; class Mammalia; order Chiroptera; family Vespertilionidae; genus Myotis; species Myotis nattereri. The sequence continues at coordinate 98,074,757 of NC_138075.1, forward strand.
AAAAACATTGAAAAGTGGTTTTGACCATTAGGCTAGGTATCTGGTGCAATATACAGAAATGCTTCCTTCTTTTATCTTTCCTGTCCCCAAACAAAGCTTGTGATGCAGTGCTTTAGAAAAAAACAACATAAAGGAATACATATTTTTCCATTTTCATGTATTTCTTTATATGCATTTATATATTTTGATTACTTGAAAATTTGGACTGAGGGGATGGGTGAATCACATCCAAGTTCAACTCCCCATGAAAATTTGTTGTTGTTTTCAGAGTTTTCAGTGACAAACAAAAAATATTGATTCCAGACAATTTATACACATAAGCAATTCATTGAAGACATGTTGAATGGGTCACAACACCAGAAATCAGGTAGCACACAAAGTAGTCAGGCAGCTGAGCACATCACAGGTCTTCACAACCAAATACTGGTCACTTTCTACTTTTGGTTATCCTTCTGACACTCAACTCATCCTGCCAGCAGGACTTATCTAGCTGCACTGAATCGCTGCTTCACTCCCTCAAGTTTCAGAGTTTTAGATGAGAACATCCCATTGGCCCAGCCTTGCGAATGAGCTCAGACTTCGAACTCCTGGGAGAGGAGAGACAGAATGCTTTTCCCACTTTGGGTTCTGTAGGGGAAGACAGGACCCCACTTCTATCAAGATTCACACAATTTGGTGTTCCCCAACACCAGAAAGGGAGTTCCAGTGTTGGGCAACCAAAAAATAACATGACTACCATAACAGGTTTCAAATTTTTTCAAATGTTACTCCTATAAGAAATACATTTTACAGCACACACCAACAGGCAGCTACACTGACGCACATGCATATGGAAGTTTCACATGATAATACTACTTATCATTACTAATCAGACCCACCACCTACTGTCCTGTGGGTGGTGCATGAAAAGCACTAGGGTGTCATCCACATTTACCACAATGCAAATGATATTTCTAGAGTATGCAGTGCACAACCAACCTGCACATACTTAGCAGCCTGTGTGCAGTGTACTTTGTTCTATTTTCTTCCATTTAATTTTTTGTAAATGTTCATTGCAAACTACTACATTGACTTCATGATCCATGCTATGGATTTGATTGTGCCATTCCCCCTCCAACCAAAATTCTGATGTTGTGGCCCTAACCCTCAATTACACTGTTTTCAGAGACAGGGTGTTTAGAAGGTAGTTAAAGTTAAATGAGGTCACAATGGTGGGGCTCTAATCCAATAGGATTGGTGGCCTTACAAAAATAGGAAGAAAGCACCTCCCTCAACCCCACCCTGCTCACCCTATGCACACAAGCCTAAGAAAAGCCATGTCACCACACAGCTGGAAGGTGAGAAGACAGCCACCTGCAAGCCAGGAAGAAGCTCTCACCAGAACCCAACAGTGCTGGCCCTGATCTCAGACTCCCAGCTTCCCAAACTGTGAGAAAATAAAGTTCTGCTGTTTAAGCCACTCAGTCAATGTTATTTTGTTATGACTGCCCTGGCAGATTAAGACAACTCACTAATTGGTCTCAACTTCATAGTCCAAAAAACACTACATGATAATGTGTTGATCCCATTAGAAGTCCATTTCTAGCTTCAGAGGTTTCCTGGTGACTCCATGCTGCAGCTGTTCCAGGGAAAAACCTACCTATTCAGAACTTCCACCTCCATTTCTCTCAGGGGCTTTGCCCCTATTTGTTTCCTATTTGACCATTTCCTTACCTATACAAGGTTGCTTTCCTTCCTTCTTTCCTTCCTTTCTTCCTTCCTTTCTTCCTTTGCTCCCTCTTCTTTCCTTACTTCTTTTAATAAGTGAGTTATTTCAGATCTCAACACTTCCTTAAGCTACAATATCTGTTAACAGCATTTTCATTAACTCAAAATGAATTTCAAGTGCATAATAATCAACATTGAATATTTGGCTTTGAAAGCTCTGTTAAGCCTTATTCTCTTATCATTAGAGCAAAATTATAGTTTTTGCAAACGAACAAATAGAAAGGCTAATTTTATTAAGACAAGCCCCACCACTATATAAAATTTAATCTAATATGGTCTGGTTTACGACATAGCCAAAACAGGTCTCCATCAAAGGGAATAATTTTTTAAATTGGCTTACAAATTGTATTTCCCCTGTACCCTATTCCTGCTTGTCTTATTTCATCTCCTCTTAGCACTTAGCATAGGCATTCACTCCAAATAATAACCTACTTTATTTGCCTCTTCTTTTTAGTCTCTCCTTTGCCTTCTTTTACACCTTAACATGTTAAAAGGGTTGAGAATTATCGTACATTGATTTTTACTTCATAAAATTATCTTGTATGTATTATCCCATCTTGTTCTCATACCCCTGGAGTAAATCTTCTTAACCCCACTTTGCAGGTGATAACTTGGAGGTTCGGATCATTTAAGTTCACACTGCAGTAAGTTTTGTCCATTTTCAAAATTTGTGATTCTTTGTTCTCCACAACATTGCCTTCCAATTGCATCATATTACTCAAATCCAATCAGAGTATACTCTTTCAAAATTCTGTATCTAGACATCAGATGTCCTAGACAAGTATGTACTGTGACCTACTGCTCTTTAAGCACCTACAAGTCCAAGTTCCAATTGTGGGCACCACCCACAAGTTCCCTGGATGGCAATATTTGCCCATAAGAATTTAGATTTTCTGTCCAAATGGAGCACACTCAAAGAAATAAACAGTGGTCAGTGCAGTTCCAGGGAAATTTCTTCTGGCCCTGAAAACAGGATCACGTGCTAGAGTGATTCCCGGTACACCCCTTCTGAAAGTGCCCTGAGGTGGTTTCCCCCCACCTTGTTGTGGGCCCTGACTGCCCGACTAGCTTGCAGAGGGTATCAGGGGGACTGTTCTCACTCTTTCTTGTCCTTTCTCCCTTTGAAATGGAATTCTAGTTTTTCAAGCAGTAAAACTTTGAACAAAATTTGGTACAATTGCCAAAGCTCATCTATATATATATAAAAGCCTAAGTGATTGAACAACCAAACGACCGAATGACCGGTCGACAAGTTGCTATGATGAGCACTGACCACCAGGGGCCAGACACTCAACGCAGGAGCTGCCCCCTGGCGGTCAGTGCGCTCCCATAGCCAACCTCCCGCAGCCAGCCAGCCCCTCCAATCAGCCCCAGGGGGGCGGCCAACCAACATTTTTCGGTTCCTACCCCCAGCCAGCCCTCCCCCTATTGGCCCCAATTGCTGGCCAGGCTGAGGGACCCTACCTGTGCATGAATTCATGCACCGGGCCTCTAGTCTATGTATAAAAACTTTCAACTTTGCATTTTTCTAAAAATGCAAACAAATCAGACTTCCAAAGCAACTGTGCATCGATGTGCTTGCATTTCTTGACACAGCAAGACTACTGGGAGGCCACGTGTTTGAGATCATGCACTTTGGCTGATCAAGCTAAACTATTCCCACGGGAGACCCAAGTTCAATATTTTATACTTTGGAGACATTTGAAAATATAGACCATTGAAGAAGATGAAGAAAAGGGAAGTCCACGGAAGTCAGCACAGTGACACCTAGCCAGCCAAATACCAGATGCCAATGGGAACCTACTCTATTGTCCTCTAGGCACCTGGAAGCTGCTTTTAACTGACATGTATTAGGGCCGGCAAAGGTCTGAGATGTAAAAAGACTAGAGCAACACCTCGTTCACCCTGCACCAACCTTATAGACAAGAGAGATCCTGTGCCTGCACAGGGTACTTGAGGATCTTGGGAAGGATAACTGTTCCTCCATTCTTCCGACAGAACAACCTTCCCTACCATGTGTGAAATTCACCATCCATCACTTGTTCCTTTTAGTCAAACATTGCCCTCTCTCTAGTTTCCATTCAAATTATAAATACTCCTAGGAACTATATCACACTCCCTGACACTTTACTATGACTAAGACTACTGAGTGAACCAGCCGGTGGGGACAGAGAGTAGATAGAACAGGAAGATGTTGTCTCAGGGGAAAAGCTTTTCCTATATCACAAATCTGCCTGGGACACGCCCATCCCATGGCACGCACTGTTCTCCCAGGGCAAGGGAAAATCTGAGATCACGGTATGTTTTCTTGAACCATTAAAACAAGATGACCTAGATTTAGAAACACTATAGCAAAGGAAAGACACCAAATAAGAAAACAATGTAGAGCATCCACAGGTCATCTATCCCTTCATAGGTGTTCAGTACATAACGTTCCCTTTCCTAGTGCTGCAGTGTCTCTGCTGGATTAATTCTTCCGCACAGAGTTACAGTTCTAGACATGTAGTTTTCATGTTGGAAATGACTGGAAATTCCAAACAAAGTTCATCAGAAATTGATCTATGAGAAGGAACTGCTGCCGTTGATGTTAGCAGAGCTCATACCTGTTCAACACAGCCTTGGCTGATTCCAGCTGATAGTTTAATCAGAGGTGGGAGTTAAAGAAAGGTTAAAAGATACAGCTGATCATACAACAATTAGCAGGAGTGGGGAGGGGGACACTGACCCCCTGCACAGTGAAAATATGCATAGTGCTTTGGAGTCCCCCCAAAACTTAACAACACCAGTTATCCCTCCATGTCCACAGGGGATTGGTGCCACCCTCCCATACCAAAATGTCCAAGTCTCCTATCTAAAAAAAATAAGTAGATCAATGCACACGTTGGCCCTCTGAATATGCAGACCCTCAACCACAAGTAGAAAACAGTACAGGTATTTATTGAAGAAATGTGGCTTATAAGTGAGCCCGGGCAGTTTAAACCCATGTTGTTCAAGGGTCAACTGCACTTGCATTATAAAGAACCCACTAGAATGGGGCTCACTCCCCTATGTATTATTGACCACTGCAAAGATTTCTGGGCCATTTCATTTATTTATAAGTGCTCTAACTGCTTAAGGCTGATTACATAATATGAAGCAATATAATAATAGCTCCTTGACTTTATAAGTGAGTTTGTACTTTTAAGGCAGGGGTGGGAACCTTTTTCTGCAACAGGCCATTTGGATATTTATAACATCATTCGGGGGCCATATAAAATTATGAACTTAAAAATTAGCTTGCTATATTTGGTCAAACATTTAACTAATTTATCCCTAATGCCTTGGCAGGGCCAGACCAAATGATTTCATGGGCCTTATACAGCCTGAGGACTGGACATTTCCCACCCCTATTTTAAAGGAAATAGACTTTTCCTGTTTCCTTTTCACGCGTGTAGAATGAAGATATTATGTTCAGTAATCCTACTACACAAAAAAGTCCTCAACAACTGAGTCATTCAAATTCCCACTACTCACTGAACTGCAACTTCCATTCTCTTTCTAGACTCGTCTCTCAATTTCTCTATCCCTGCAGCCTGTGCCTCTAGCTTTCATATCCTGCTTTCGGTTTCCTTCTTCTCCTTTCACCACTTCTTTGGGGTTTCTTTTTTTCTTTTCCTTTTTGTTTTTTTTTTGTTTTTGTTTTTGTTTTTAGGTTTTTCCTTGATTTTTCTGCTTCAGTGCTACTCCCCATATTTCTACTTCTCATCATTGCTTTTGTTCCTTTTTCTTCATCAATTCATTGAACACACCTAATGTACTTGACACAGAAATAAGTGCATGGGAGTCAGAAATGACAGGCACAACCTTAAGGGATTCACAGTTGAGGGTGACAAATGAGTAAACCAATCTTTGTCACACAGCAAAATACATGCCACAGAGGAGAGCCTGAGGTCTCAAGGACACTTTCTAGAAAAGCTGAAACTTGAGCTGATTCCTAAAGTACCAAAATCCATGGTGGGTAAGCAGGCAGAAAATGGGGCTGGAAGGTGGGAAGAACATTTCAGGAAGAGAAAATAGTCTTTGTCAAGGTGGGAGGCAAGAGAAAGCACACACTAGACTGGATGCCTTAAGTACTGCTCAAATGAATAGGGTACAAGGGGAGGCTGTTAGGAAATGGGCCTAGAGAAGTGCCAAGGCAAGGCCCCTATGCACTCACTGTGCAAAGGGGTAAGAAATTGGAATTTCATGTTTGAAAGAATGTAGCGCCAGCATGCTTAAGTAGTGGAGTGACACGTTGAGAAAGCCCAGGCTGGCAAAGCATGCCAGGAACCCCCAGGTGGGGTTAGGGAGGCAGGAGAGCAGGGGGGCAGTGCTCTTGCAGGTTATAAAGGGTGGACCATGGGAGAGGGGTGACCTGTATCAGACAGAATAGACAGGATTTGGTGAGTGAGAAGAAACGCAGAAGGGATAGTTGAAAATGGCTCACAGAATATCAGCAGCAAGGTACATAGTAATGAGGTTCCCTAAGATGTGGGAGGAGCAGCAGTCTTGAGAGAAAAGAAAAAGTTTCCTTTTGGCCCACTCATGACTCACACGGTGCATCCAGGTAAGGTGAATGGAACTCAGGAAGGACCAATTTAGGGGTCACCGGGATGAGCAGTGGCAGGTGGGTGCAGATGAGGGCTCTTCTTCTAGAGCCAGCAGCCCTGTGTGACCTTGCCCCTACCCACCCCGAGCTGCTCCCAACACAACCATAGTGGCTGTTGTCATTTCTCACCAGTCAGGGAAGCCAGCAGTACTGGGCCCTGATGGTACCCAGGCTCACCCAGCAGACGTTCAATGACAAGAGCAGGATGGCCACTTGTAACTGCCACCATGGCCACTTCCTGACCATGGCCTCAATGTTCAGGGGCTGCATTTCCACGAAGAAGGTGGATGAACAGATGTTTAACATCCACAACAAGAACAGCAGCTATTTTGTTGCTGTCTGTGACATCTTGCCCCAGGAGCTAAAATTGCTTGCCTCCTTGATCAGGAACACCACTGGCACGCAGGAGCTGTTCCAGTGCACCTGGAGGTCTTCCTGCACCGGTGCCAGGCAAGGGCATGGGAGAGATGAAGTTCACCGAGTACCAGGACACCACAGCCAAGGGGGAGGCTGTGGCCTAGAGCTGTCTGGAACCAGGGAAAGAATGGCTGCGTGTGAACCTTTTCCTCACTCACAACCTGCTCTCTGACAGCCACGTGTCACTGTGTGTGCATTTGCACTTCTTCCTGTCTTGACACCACATGTTGTACAGACACCACCATGAAAGACTTTCCACAGTGAAAGAAAACAAGAAAGCAAAACAACATGCCAAACTCTGTGCCACCCAATGACCCGGGGCTTGATATTTCCTCTGCCTGGGAAATTCTCCTTTGGTCTCCAGCCTCCTCATTCTGTAGGGAGAGGCCTTCCCTGACCTCCCTTCCTAGAAAGGCACATCTGTCATTCTCAGTAATAGCATTGTACTTATTTTATTTCTAATACTTAGGACAATCTGTGGTTTAGCTGCTTACTTAGTTCTTCATTTTCTGAATCCCTCACTAAACCTCGTGGTGGCAGGGATCCGGTCTGTTCTGTTCACCATTGTATCGCTGAGCCTAGTGCAATGCCTGACACACATCGGGCTCTCAGTCAGAATTTGCCAAATACATAAATGGATCATGCATCCAAACCTCCACAAAAGAGGACCATATTGGCAAGGCCCCAGCAGGAAACCACAGCAAACTTCAATTGAGGGGATTTAATAAAAGTGCAGTTTATCAAGGTATTAAAGAGTGTAGAGAACCCATAAGGGATAGTGCAGTACCTCGGGCTGGGAGCTGTGGGCGCTCCATTACAACCCTAAGGCCCAAGGGACCTGGAGGGAGTGATTGCCAGAGTCTTCGGAGAGAGCAAACTAGGAGAAAAGGGCCAGCTGGCAGCACCTGGGATCTTGTCTTGAGGGAGGCAACCAAGGAATAAACACCTGACCTCATGCTTCACCCTCATCTCCTACTGGTCCCCTTTGCCCAAATACAGCTAGAAGCCAGGGAGGATGGTGACGAGGGAGCCAGAGCCTGTTCATTTGGTAGAGGGGAGGTAGAGTGGCAGATGGAGAACACATATTACAGGGACCATAGGAACCAATAAAACCCACAACAACATGGAATTTTCCAGTTGAGACTTATCAACCAAAAGGGCATGACTGTATGTTTGGACCACATTGCAAAGGTTCCTGGTAGACAAGGAAACACCCTCAACCCCGGAAAAGTTAGGTCTGATCTTAGGAGCCAAGGAGTGGGTGGATGCATTTCCAAAGTATGATCTTAGAAGTGTCTCTGAAAAAGATGCATTTCAAAATGAGTACCAGCATCAAATAAGTTTAAAAAATCCTGGGTTAAATTGATTTTTCACTTTAAGATTTCTCAAGTCCTCTGTTGTTCTAGTATACATGGTTCATTTCCCAAAGAAAGGGCGGCTGGGAGCATGTCAGGGTGTGCTTTAGCCTACCCTGAGCGCTGCCCTGGGGTCAGGCTACTGCTGCCCCAGCTCGAGAATTCAGCTCTGCTGCTGCTTGGTCGTGTGCACAACTGCAAGTCACTTCACTCCCTTGCAGCTCATGTCCTCCTTTGCCCAAGTTAAGGAGTTGGTTTTAGACATTTTTAGGATTTAATGTCTATCCCAGAGTCAGGATTGACCAGTAACCTTGAATTTCTCAGAGCAAAGAGCCTGAATTGTCAGAGAACCTCAGAGTGACAGCTTCCTCAGAATGCTCAATGGTGTCCTCTTCCCCTCCTGACTCCAACCTTAGTCCTGGACTTGTTTGTCATCAGCTCTGCGCAGCTCTGATCCCTGGCAGTAACACACTCTGACCCGATTGCCTGCAGCAAATTCTCAGCCTGGTTTCTGCCCAGTCTGGTTCTACTTCCGTGACTCAGTGATTTCCATCTGAGACACTTTAGTGTTCTACAGGGTCATCCCACAGTGCCAGATCACATGTCCTTGTGGTTCTGAGCTCACAGATCTCACAGCAGCTCCTCCCACCCTATTCTCAGCAGTTTTTTCTGGCTGCTGAGTTTTTCATACCATTTTGTTTATTTCGTATATCTTCCACACTTTTTCCTACCAACACCAGACAGCAGCTTCATCTTTTCTCTTTCTTCCCAAAGCTGACACTTCCCTCCTTCCCCTCCTCTCACTGCTCCCTGTGGGTTCCCTGTATTCCTCTGGGCAGAAGCTACAATTCCCCTTCTGGGTTTGTGACCTGAAAGCTAACCTTTCCTTCAATGGAGACATAGTAGCAAGTTCGCTGTTCACTAGGGCCACCATAGAGTTTATTCAAACTGGGGTGCTTCTGAGTGTGAAAGAGGGTACAATTAGCCATTCTGCCAAAACAACAGGTGTAAGTCAGGACTGTCTTCTCAGGGTTTTGTGGCCACTCCACTGTATGTAGACATACGACATATTATGCCACTAAAATTTCATATCATTTTCTTTTTTGAGAGGCGTTTATGTCCTAATCCTGCAGATATAAAGCAATATTACTGCCTGTATGGTTTCTTGAGTCACATGTATTGCATGTCTCTGACTGTTCCCTAATTCGGCCAGATTCCTCCTCTGAGTGACAAGCTCCCTAAATGGGTGGTTAAACCTGCCACCATGTTCATAGTCTTGGTCACTGAAGTTGCAGCACAGGTAACAGCGGCAGCTGCGTCCTTGCCTTTTCTCCCTCCTCTCCCCAGACTTCTTTCCTACCTCCCTTATCCACCTGGCCTCAACTTTCCAGCTTCATCTGTCTGTCTCTCAGTGTGCCCACCGGCTCCCACAGCAACATCGGCAGGACTTTCCCAAAGTCCAGAGCAAGACGTCTGGGTGGTAAATACCCAGACCTTTGCTAGCCTGCTTCTGCTGTGAGGTGTGCTCTTCTTCCTCAGCACCAGACCCCTCTGGCAAATGCCCACACTGGTTGCACAAGCTGGTTTAGCCAAAAAGGAGAATTCTTTGACTCAAGGATCTAAGAACACTTTTGACAGTGGAAGGAAAGACTGAGGGCCACCTAGACTTTGTCTGTATCTCTTGTCCTATGTGGGGTCATCAGCTTGAGTCTCTCTCCTTGATGACTAGCATTATCATTACCATGTGCCAGGATATGTAGTCTCTGAGCTCCCAAGTTTTGCACCATACTGGTGTATGGGTGGTGGTGGTGGTGGTGGTGTGTGTGTGTGTGTGTGTGTGTGTGTAGTCACAGGAATATTTCCATCAATTCCTAGGTGTGAAGTTGGGATGACAACAAGGGGTCCATGAGGTCACACTGGGCTGAGAGGGCACAGGAGGTCCAGGCATGCTATTCTCTGTCTGAAGTATTGTTGAATTTAAGGGAGAGATCGCCTGTTTCCTTTGCACAAAATAGGTATCTTGGTGGTCTGTGTACACTGGTGGTTTCTGTTGCATATCAGCTCAGATTCTTCTGACTGGGTAAAGTATAACATTTTATTTAACTACTAGAGGCCCGGTGCACAAAAGTTTGTGCACTCAGGGGGGAGGGGAGGGTACCTCAGCCCGACCTGTGCCCTCTCGCAGTCTGGGACCCCTCGGGAGATAACGACCTGCTGGCTTAGGCCTGCTCCCGGGTAGCAGAGGGCAGGCCCAATCCCTAGGTGCAGCCCCTAGTCGGGCTCAGAGCAGGGCTGATTGGGGAGTTGGGGCACCGCCCCCTGTCATGCACAGAGCAGGGCGGATCGGGAGGTTGCGATGCCACCCTCAGTCATGCTCAGGGTAGGGCCGATTGGGGGGTTGGGGCACCGCCCACTGTCACACACAGAGCAGGGCAGATGAGGGGGTTGGGGCGCCACCCTCTATCACCCACAGAGCTGGGCCGATCAGGGGGTTGGGGCACCGCCACTGTCACACTCAGGGCAGGGCCGATGGGGAGGTTATGGCTCTACCCCGTCACACACAGAGCAGGGCCCGTGGGGGAGGGGGGGTTGGGGTGCCGCACCCTGTCACACACAGAGCCACAGGGCGATCAGGGGGTTGGGGAGCTCCCCCTTATCAGGCACAGAGCAGGGCTGATCAGGGGATTGGGGCTCCTTCCCCTGTCACGAACAGAGCAGGGCTGATAGGGAGGTTGTGGCCCCACCCCCTGTCACACACAGAGCCGCAGGGCGATCAGGGGGTTTGGGCGCTGCCCCCTGTCATGCTGATCCCAGTGCCGGGAGGCCTCTCAGCTCCTCTGATCCCGGTGCTGGAGGCATATTACTCTTTTACTATATAGAATAGAGGCCTGGTGCATGGGTGGGGGCCAGCTGGTTTGCCCTGAAGGGTGTCCTGGATCAGGGTGCAGGTCCCCACTGGGGTGCCTGGCCAGCCTGAATGAGGGGATGATGGCTGTTTGCAGCTGGTCACACACCCTTCAGGGTGGGGGTCCCCACTGGGGTGCCTGGACAGCCTGGGTGAGGGGATGATGGCTGTTTGCAGCTGGTCACACACCCTTCAGGGTGGGGGTCCCCACTGGGGTGCCTGGCCAGTCTGAGTGAGGGGCTGAGGGCTGTTTTCAGGCTGGGACTGAAGCTCCCAACTGCTCCTTTTTTCTTTTTTTCTTTTTTATTCTGGGCCAGCTTTAGCTCTGGCTCCAGCTCTTAGGCCTCCGCTGCTGAAAGAAGGTATCTGGTTTGTTTCGGTTCTATAATCGAAACTCTGTATCAACTCCAGCTCTGAGATCCCAGCTCTCTGAAAGCTGGTTTCTGGGGTTTTCTTTAGCTTCTATATTTGTTACAATGTTTTTTAAACTGCAAGCTCAGAGGCCGGCAAGGAACATTGCAGTCCTCCGTCACTGAAGCAAGCCTCATGTTCAGTTTAAGCTGCCTGGCTGCCGGCCGCCATCTTGGCTGGCAGTTAATTTTCATATTGCCCTGATTAGCCAATGGGAAGGGTAGCGGTCATACGCCAATTACCATGTTTCTCTTTTATTAGATAGGATTGTGCTTGGTGAATGTCAGGCACACCTTAGTGCTTTTGACACAGAGATAAGTAACTTCATGGCATTGGGTCTGTAGTACAAAAATTCAGAAACCAGCTTGGATCCGGTTCTCCATATGTAAGCGAAACAGTCAGGGCCAGAGCAAGAAGGGAAGAGTAGTTTCCAAAAAAATTGGCTTACTGGGCTGAGAGTTCCAGAGGTTACTTGACACTGATCTCCTGGACTCCCGGAACTCCCCACCTAAGTTAGGGAAGCCCATCCAGCAGCACCCACCGCTCATCCTCCTGACCCCTGGGGGGTGCACCAAGGTCTCCTGCCTCGCACACAACACTATCAGCACAACTCCCTCCAGCTTTCTTGTTTTATTTCATTTGTTATTATCAACTGCTGGTGAGGTTGTTATTTTGGGAAGGTCCTTAGAAGCTGTCATTATAATTGCCCCAGTCCGCTGCCAAACAAGCCAGAAAACTCCACCCAGTTTCTTCTAGCACAACAAACAACTTCTCACTTCCGCCCCCTTGCTTGTTTCTCTTGTTCCTCCCTCAGCCAGGCTGTGTCCCTGGCTTGCTGTGTGAGTCACATGCATGCGGACTTTCAGTGGAGTTTCACCACGTGGGCTGGTTTATCTTTCTTAGTTGAACTCCCAAGTTTCCCTCACCTTTGACACATTTCTTTCTGGCACCTTGAACTTTTTCTCAGATACTATCTGGTGCTCCCTTTTGTCAAGCTGCTCATCCCCTTCTTTGAATTTCTCTTGAGGTCTCTTTGGAGGACCTTGTTGCCCATGTGCCCTTCACCCCAGCCACTTGCACCATCATCACCACCAGCTGAAGTCCTCAGAACCCCCTCTGTCCCTCTCACTCTTTCACTTGATGGATCTAAACCAAGCAAGGCCATCCTTGTTCTAGTGGGAGCTATCCGCTCCTGGCTGTCCGTCCCTGCTCCTCGGCTGGTCCCCAGACACTTCTTCAGCGTTCCTTCCCACTTCCTCAGCAACCACTGACCCACCGTCTCTCTCCCCACCCCACCCTCGCCTAAATGCTTTCTGGCAGGCTTTGCCCTCTTAAATTCACACAGTAGCCCCCTGCCTGCCCTCTGGGCACGTCCCACAGGCTGTGTTTCATTTCTTTCTCATTCTGTGCTGACCACTGCTGTGGCCTATATATGAGTGGTTTATATAATTGTAACTTCCCTCCACCCAAAGAGTGCCCCAGCCTTTTGTTGTTTACAACTCAGATCACAGGTATAGGCATTATGCTTGAATAATATTCTTATTCTTAGAGTTGAATTCAGATAGTTTCCTCTTTTTAGTTGCTATTTTAAAGTAACAAAGTGGTTCCTTATTATTGTATAAATAATACATGGTTGCAATATAAATTTGGCAATTAAAATATTAACATTTTTTGTATTTCCTTTCTGCTGTTTTAAAGGTAATATATATGTATATGTGTATATATACATATATATATAAAATCATATCACACAAATAGTTGTCAATCCTTCTACTTTCACTTACTATTAACATTTGTTTATCAGATATTCATTGTGTGTTTTTATGTGTAAAGGATTGTATCAGGCCCTGAAGATACAATGCTTCCCACCCTTATTGAACTTATGGTCTAGAGCAGGGGTGGGCAAACTTTTTGACTTGAGGGCCACAATGGGTTCTTAAACTGGACCGGAGGGCCAGAACAAAAGCATGGATGGAGTGTTTGTGTGAACTAATATAAATTCAAAGTAAACATCATTACATAAAAGGGTACGGTCTTTTTTTTTTTTAGTTTTATATATTCATTTCAAACGGGCCGGATCCGGCCCGCAGGCCGTAGTTTGCCCATGGCTAGTCTAGAGTCAGAAGTGATGGGACAGTTATGATACTGTATAGAAAGCAAAGCTCTATGGCCCTTAGTCTGGTCGGGGAAGGCCTCTCCTGGTGCGCAATGGGGAAGAGCTGTGCTAGGCAAAGGGAACAGCATGTGTGCAGCATAGAGAGAATGAGGACAGGAGAAGATTTGATGGCTGATTCTAGAGATAACAGATTACGTATGCGATTATTGAGTTTGTATTTCTTTGGGAGACCAATAGAGACTTTCTTTTGAGTATATCAGATTTGCTGATCAGACATCACTAGCCACAGTAATGGAGCATAGGTCCACTCCTTTGTATAATTATTAATTCTTCAAAATATGTTTGATTAATTACATAAAATTCGTAAGTGAATGTACCAGAGAGCTCTATGGATTGGATGGCATGTGTTTCTGAAGTTAAAAGTCCTAGTAGGGAGAAAGCACAGCAATAAATTGACAGGGTGCACAGTTAGCAAAAATTGTGCTGAAAACTCATACCAACCAATTTCACACACTTCCTCTTTTTTCAGGTCTTTTTTTAGTTATCCCAGCTTAGCTCTTAATTACCATCAATGAGTGTAGAAGAGAAAGGAAACAAATAACACCCTTCTTGAGAAGTTGGGCTATTTTAGGTCACACTAATAGCCCTACCACTGAAGTTTTGAATTAGAAGTTCTATCAAGGTTCACATTAGTGTCATAAATTATTAAGCCTCATTTCTTTGGTTTGGGCATCAAAGAGCCCAAACATACGTTAGCTATCACTAATTATGCAAAGTTGTATCCTTCCTTTGCCATGTTATTTTCCATTCATTGATATTCCTCTTGCTGTTTTGTCATCTTTACCATTTAACTGCCTCTCAAACTAAATTTTATGCATTAAGGAAACACCCTGTTTTCATGGTTCATAATCTCTCACTAACGAAGCTGTGTACAACTAAGATATTAAAAGCCACACGAAAGTTAATAAATCTTCCAGAAACCTTAGACTAATAAACTATCTCATCCTTGCTATCTTTTTAGTGTATTTTAAAATCCCTCCTAAGTCCTATTAAGATTCCACAGGCTCCTTTGTGCAGAAGGGAGATTGCCAGATAGAAGAGTCCTTCATTCACCTCCTCATTCACTCATTTGTTCAAGAAATATTCACTGAAGCATCTGCTCTGTTTTGTGATACACACTAATCCGCCAGGATCTCCCTAAAGTCACGTAGGACCCAGGTTCCAGTCCTTTTCTCAATCTTCAATCAAGAGTTTAAAAAGAGGAAGCTCCAGTGGCGCAATCGGTTAGCGCGCGGTACTTATAAGAGTTTAAAAAGGGGTGAAAAAAGGAAGGGATTAAAATGTGCCAATCATCAGATATAAAAACAGTCACAAGGCAGCACAAGGAATCTAGTCAGTAATATTGTAATAACCATGTACCACATCAGATGGGTGCTAGACTTGCCAGGGTGATCACTTCGTCAGGTATATACATGTCTGTGTTGTACACCTGAAACTATATAATATTGTATGTCAACTAAAATTGAAAATTAAAGAAACATATTTTAAGGTAAAAAAATTATTCAATGTTTTGAATACCTCAACAAAAAAAATATTTCTTTGTACAACTTAGAAGGGTGCCTCTGCCACAGTGGCATACCTACCGTACCCCCCAGAGCATCCCATTCTTAACACTCCCTTCCTCTCTACGACAAAATTACTTTCAGTCATAACCATGAAATAAAATAAATTATAGTTATGACTAGAAAAGAAGCACAGAAAATAAAAATGTTCTTTCTTCAAAATCCACTATATGCCAGTAAAAAATTAAAATTAAAATAAATATTACAGCTGTCAGAGGGGAAGACAGAGGAGGGAACTGGAGGAAAGAATGTGAAGAGATTAGCCAAAGAACATATATGCATAAGCCATAGACACAGACAACACTGTGGTGATAGACAGAAGAAAGGGGGCGTGGCCCTAGGGCTGGGTGGAGGTGGTCAGGGGTGGTGCAGAGAACTGGGGAACATTCACCTGGAATTACCAGCTGAAGTCCAGCTGAGGAGGAGACACATCAAGGAAGGACAGAAAACGCCTGGAGAACAGGGAGGGAGGGCAAGGTCATGAGACGGGTTGACCCAGCTTCCACGGGCTAAGAGTGAGGAGGGATCTCTGGGCTACAAGAGGGTTATTTCTTGGAAAAGATGAAGGCCCGGAACCCAGGCTGGGCTCCACAGCCCAGAGCACCAGAGCCCAGACCAGCAGTCCACATAACATCTGGCCGTGAAAGTCAGCAGGGCCTCTGGTTATCCAGGAGGTCAGAACTGGTAGAACTGAGCTGGTTGGAAAGAAAGCCTCAGAGGTTTTTTTTTTTTTTTTGGTGTTTTTTTTGTTTTGTTTTGTGTTGTGTTTTGTTTTTTTTGGGGGGGGGGCATCTTTGTTTTTCTTTTACTTTTATTTCTTTTCTCTTCTCTTCTCTTCTCTTCTCTTCTCTTCTCTTCTCTTCTCTTCTCTTCTCTTCTCTTCTCTTCTGTCCTTTTCTTTAACACAGAGCCCAGGAGTTTTGTTAGCAGCTACTCACCTGAGGCTTTGGTGGAAGGAGTGTGGTGAGGACTGAAGTGCCTAAGGAGAGGCTTGGGCGGGAAGCATTGTGGGGAGATGGGTAAAAACAGCAGTGGGGAGTCCTGCATTCGGTTGCAACCCTCCCCCCCCATTCACACATACACACACACACACACACACACACACACACACACACATAACTGAAACAGCCATTTTTCCTGAGAGGTGCTAGCCCAGTGGTTCTCAATGTAAAGTGGTTGCAGTAAAGAATAATAAATTATAGTTTATTGCCGCAGGAGGGCATTTTGATTCTTAAGGGGGGCAATTCGAGAATGAATTAACAGTGATTTTTTTGCATTTCTTATGATTCTAGGGGCCTCATCTACAATACATCTATATATATATGCCTAAGCAACTGGCCAATTGGCCAACTGGCCAAGTGGCCAACTGGCCGGTAGCTATAACTCACACTGACCAGCAAGGGGCAGACACTCAACACAGGACCTGCCGAGTGACAGCAACTTTGCACAGTGCCCCCTCACAGTCCGCAACTCTTCGGGGGATGTTGGGCTGCTGGTTTCAGCCCAATCCCTGCAGGCCAGGCCAAGGGATTCCAGTGGTGCATGAATCCGTGCACTTGGCCTCTAGTAAATATATATTGTGACATATTATGCATTTCAGTTCTCTCTTATATGTTTTGAAACTTTATTTGCTATTTTTTTATATAACTTCATATCATTATATTTAAACAATTTCTTAGTTATTTCTTCCTCAGTATTTCAACTGTCCTTTCATTCTTTATTTTTCTCTTTCATGGATGCCATGTTCTTTGGAAGCTTGTTTAGACCAAGTTAATGGCCTTTTAGGCTTCCTCCACATGAATAGCAGTTCACTTTTTGAATAATAAGAATTATATGTCACTAGGTGGAGGGTATCAGGATTTTAAAGATGCTTAGGGGACATGGCCAAAAAAAGGTTGGGAACCACTGCACTAGCCCCTCCCAGAAGCTATAACACAGGAAAAGGAAAAAAAACTGCTGCCATGGGTGATACAACCCACCACACCTCAGGAACCCTGCCTGCCACACCCTGCATCGCCAACTTTGCAGAGGAGACAGCAGGTGAGGCCAAGCCTACAGGCTCGAACAGTCTCAGGAAGCATCAGGGACTGGATTGGGGTTGGAGCTGTCCACCCAGCTATCCCAGGAACTTGACTGTGCTTTGGTCCCACTGGATGCATACTAACATCTCCACCCATGAGAAAACAGATATACAAATATTTAGCAAAAGAATATAGTGTAGCAGAGGTTCACATAAATCAAATTTCACAAAAAAATGTTTTTGTTTCTTGGAAATGAATCCAAGCAGTTTCCAAAAAATCTTAACATTCCAAAAATGAGCATTATCTCTTATCTTTTCCAGAAAGTTTACTATAAATTTCTTCTATATATGCTAAAAACTTCCAAAATTTTTCTTCTGCAAAAATCAGAGCATTAACATTTTTATCACTTGATCTATTCCTTTAGCACTAGTGTATAGTTCTTGTGGAAAATGATTGAGGCATTCACACATTGCCTTTTGGGTTTCTTCTGGCAAAGTATGGCCAGCATCTTTTTTCATTTCTCTGCTTTTTTCTTCAACATTTATTGTACTTTCTATGTCAATATCACTTGTTTAAATTTTGTTGTTGCCAAGTTAAAGGCCTTCTTCATAAAATCTAAGGTGAACCTCCCAACTTCAAATTTGGTATTAATTTTTCAAAACTAATCTTTGTGGTATGCATAGCTTCATACTGAGCTCTCCATCAACTCTGGGAAAGACTTTTGATTTGTCACCTACAGTCTGCAATGTATTTCATTCATGAAGTGAAATTACTGAGAATGAATAAAATTTTCCAATAGCTTTAAAAATGTCATAGCCCAGACAGTGTGGCTCAGTGGCCTTGAGCATCATCCCACAGACCAAGATGTCCAGGGTTTGATTCCCCATCAGAGCACATGCCCAGGTTGCGGGTTCATTCCACTGTAGGGGGTATGCAAGAGGCAGTTAATGGATGTCTCTCATCTATGTTTCCCTCTATCCTCTCCCTTCCTCTCTCTAAAATTAATTTTTAAAAAAACAACATATTTTTTAAAATGTCACACATAAAGAAACATTTCTAAATGAGTAAACTCTGCAAAGATGCAAAGAATGATTTGCAGAAGGCACTCAGAAGGGCCTGATGCATTTCTTACAATTCTGCAGGGCCCCACCGTGAACACTGGTCAGAGTTGCAGTGCTGTCGTTCCTTGACCTTGACAGAGGTCGATGTTCAGTCCATCCATAAATTGTTTCAACATTTGCTTGATGCACTCATCAGCGATCTTCCCAGAAATAGAAAAGATGCCCAAATAACTATTTCAACCTG
This sequence comes from Myotis nattereri, assembly GCF_964212035.1. Taxonomy (NCBI): domain Eukaryota; kingdom Metazoa; phylum Chordata; class Mammalia; order Chiroptera; family Vespertilionidae; genus Myotis; species Myotis nattereri. The sequence continues at coordinate 98,093,303 of NC_138075.1, forward strand.
ACCACCTTCATTATGGATATATCTGATCACTTCAAATATTCAACAGTGAGAAATATCAGGAGTGCTATAAAAATAATGCCAATGTAGTAATTAGCTTTTAAAAATATCTACCATTATTTTCAATTTGATGTAATTTCCCAGAAGATGAATTAATTTTGAATTTTGAATTTTAAAACTCTCTTCTAAAAGAATAGGATGTTTAATTTTTACACAATGTTCCTTCAAAATTAGATTGCAACCTGAGGCTCTATCAACTAGTGTCAACAGATCTCCTTTGATTCCCGATTATGTATCTGCTTTTTAATCACAAAGATTTTGTTTGGCTAAAAATGTAATTAGGTCCAAATAATATTAAAATATTCACAATTTTTTCTTTCTCAATTTATTTTCACTTTATGCAGTTTAGGAGTTTCCATTCTATAAGCAAGAGAAATATGATTTAGTTAGCTCACACTTGAGAACTTTAAAATTAAATTTCTTCAGGTTTCAAAGCCAGTCATGAATTGGATTTTGCATTTTTAAAATTTTATCTGTAAGAAGTCTCAAGAAAAAAAGGCAAATTTAAAAGAATTTTAGAAACCATTTATGTTCTCTGCACTTTTGGCACTTGGTAGACATTTATGAAACAATGATGTGTTGTGTCAACTTCCTATTTCATTCTTTTCTCCTTTTTGCTGAATAGTAGAGAAGGAACCATCTTTATAGTGATAGGCCAAGTTTTACTCTTACCCAGATTACTCAAGTTATATGCAGCTTGTATTGTCCCACCCCAGAAAAGTTTTATTTTCTTGATCCATTTTTAAGCTTTAAAAGCAACAATTAGTAATTAAAATTGAATAATTAACTTTAATATTAAAGATGTTATTTCAATTTTTAAAAATTCATGTATGAGTTCACGTTTACACTTACCAACCAAAAATATTGTATTTCACAGTTTACACTCTATTTTACTGTTTTAAATTTTAACCACAAATAGGAACTCCAAGTGGTTACATAGAATGACAGAATTGAAGCGACTCAAATTCTTTCTTCTTCTCTGAAACCATGGTTTGTTTTTAATCCCTGTTTGACCACAGGAATATGTAAGACCTTAGGGGCTGTAGACACCAGCCACACTTGAGTGAACTTCAATAATTATGTACAATTAAAAACTTACTCAAGATCCATCCATGTTGTCACAAATGACAATATTTCGTCTTTTTATGGCCGAGTGTTGTATTTTATTGTATATGTATACCACATTATCTTTATCCAATCATCTGTTGATGAACACGTAGTTTGTTTCCATGTCTTGGCTAGTGTACATTATGCTAAGTGAATCAGTCAGATAGAAAAGGACAAAAAATATTATTTTACTCATATGTGAAATATAAAAAAAGGAAGAAACAATTTAACAAAACAAACAAAAATAAATTCATAGGTACAGACAACAGAATAGTGGTTACCAGAGGGAAAGGGGGGAGGGAGGAGGATGCAGAAGGAGATTCGACTTTGGGTGGTGAATACAAAATAAAGTATATAGATGTTGAATTATAATATTGTACATTTGAATAATGATACTTCAATAAATATAATTTTAAAAAACTTACTCTTGAAACAAATACATGTGTCTGAATTCTCTATGTGGATATATTTATAATTACTCCTCCAAATCAGCTAGCAGACAATATTTATTAAAGGATAAGTAATGATTCCACTTTTATGAGGTACTTAGACTAAACAAATTCATAGAAAATAAAATGATAGTCATCAGGGTCTGGGGAAGGAGGAATGGAAAGTTAATGTTTAATAGGTACAGAGTTTCATTTTTGCAAGATGAAAATAGTTCTGTAGATGGATTATGGTGATAGTTGCAAAACAATGTGAATGGACTTAATGCCACTGAACTGTACACTTAAAATGGTTAAAATTGTAAACTTCACATTTTATCTGATATAATTTATCACAATTTAAGAAATAACTAACTTCTTTAAAAAACAAAAAGTACTTGGAAATAGAAAATAGCGGCCGAATAGGCAGTAGTGTCATGCACCTCCTCCTAGAGCCAGGCCATAAAAGCAACTAAATTGGAGAACATTCACCCTGAATTAACAAATTAGACACAGCTGAGGAGACAATTTCCAATAAGGAAGGGAAGAGGACGCCTAGAGAATGCCGCTTTCCAGCCATAATCCATGTGGAATCACAACTGAGCCCCGGCAGTGAGTGGTGCAGTACCGACGGCAGGCTCCCAGGCTTCTGGAGGGAGTGCGTGCTGCCAGGGTGAGCTCCTGTACCAGGCCTCCTCACCAGCCCACTTGGATCTGGCTCCAAGATCCCATAGTAAGTGAAAGCCAGGGGGAACTATGTGCCTCATACCCATCCCAGACCACAGAAGCATGCTTCTAGCCTAACTTGGAGCCACTAGGCACCCACTCCACCCCAATCCCTGGAAACTGCTGCCAGGACAGCTGGGAGCAAGCCAAAGCACACCCTACTCCAGGCCACAGGAGAGCGTGACTGTGCCACCAAGAGCAACCTGTGCAACCCAAAGCAACTGGTGCCTGCTCCACCCCAGCCCCCTGGACAGCCCTACTGGAGTGACCCAGAGCAGCCCATGCCGACTTCACCCTGGCCCAGGAGGGGCAACCCAGAGCAACCCAACACACATCTCATTCAGGGCCACAGAGGAGCTCTGACTGTACAACCAAGAGCAACCCACACCCACTTCACCCCAACCCCCAGGACAGTCCTTCCAGGGCCATCTGGAGCAACCCAATGCACACTTCAATCCAGGCAATGGGAGAGCTCGGACTGAGCGACCCAGGACAACCCGACCCACTCCACACTGAGGAGGATCTAAATGTAGCAACCCAGTATGCATCTTACTCTCAGCTACAAGAAAAGTGAAGACTGTGCAACCCAGAGCAACTAGCACCCACTCGATGCTGGGCTCAGGGTCTTGCTACCAGGGCAACATGGAGTACCAGCATGCACCCCACTGAAGCCAAAGGGGAGCTCGTGACCCAGAGCAACCTGCACCCACTTCTCCCTGGGCCTTGGAATAGTCCTCCTGCAGGGATTACCGAGAGCAACCCAGCACATGCCTCACTCCAGGCCACAGGAGAGCACTGCCAGGGCAATGATAAACAAGCCAGTGTGACCAATCAGGGGCCACAAGACCACACTGCAAATGTGCTGCCAGAGGGACCCAGGGTCCCACCCTGCCATGGGTGCTGGGACCACACAGCAAAGTGCATGCCAGAGGGCTCTGGGTCCTCACAGGGAGTTGCACACCCAAGGAACTGTGAACATGTTCCCACCCCCCCAGCATCTGAAGCAGACAACTGAGGGACGAGGTCTGTGGGGGTAGGGGATACAACTCAGACCAGAGACAATAAAGGTGTGAGACTCAAGGCAGACCCAGCCTCTGGGTTAACAATTTCCAGGCCATTGCAATGATAGAGTCTTCAACCTCTCAAACCTCAAGCAGGGTGCCTAGGGCCAGAAAGAGGTAGGAAAGTAGGGGGACAAAAAAACAACCCCAAAAGGAAAGAAAAGAATCTCCAGAAAAGCAACTAAATGAAATGGGGGCATGCAATATGTCAGAAAAAGAATTCAGAGTAAGGGACATACACTTCATAAACTGGATACATGAGAAAATCAACAACTTATGTAAGAATCAAGAGGAATTCAAAAATTATATAGCTACAATAAAAAACACAATGGAGTCCTAACTGGTTTGGCTCAGTGGAGAGAGCCTTGGCCTGTGGACAGAATGGGCCCAGGTTCGACTCTGGTCAAGGGCATGTACATTGGTCACGGGCACATCCCCAGTAGTGCCTGGAGCCGGTCCATCCTTGCTGTTTCAAGGGACCTGGCTGGAGAACCTGGAGAACCTGGCTGGAGAACCTAACAAGAGAACATGGACACAGAACCTGGCTGGAGATCCGAAGCAGAACCTCTCTGGAGATCGAGACCAGAACTTGGCTGGCGATCCTGGCTAGGCTGCTGATCAACTGAACGCTGTCTCCGTGTCATTCCTTCTTCGCCGACTCCGTCCACGCCTTTGGGGACCCCTGGACCTGCTGGGGTTGGACCCCGGCAACCACCAACAAAGATGGCGGTTAATTTGCATACTCCAGGCAGGGCGGGACAGCGTGAACCACCAGTGTGCTGCCATCCAGAGCAGGCTGGCAATCCTGGGACCCGATTGGCGGGTCCCAGGGCGGCAAGGCAGGCCCACCCCAGAATCCCCAGCAGCTGGCCTGCCTTGCCACCTTGCCTCCCCAGGGCGGCAAGGCAGGCCCACCCCAGAAGCCTCAGAAGCCGCCTGATATGGTAGTAACTCTATCAGTAAGCACTCTGAAAGTCAGTGGCATAAATGCACCAATTAAAAGACAGATTATGAGGGTGAATCAAAAACAAAACCCACTTTAAATATAAAGACACATATAGATTAAAAGTAAATGAATTAAGCTGCAGCCTGTTTTGCTTAGTGGATAGAGCATTATCCCATGGACTGAAGGGTCCCAGTTAGATTCCAGTCAAGGGCATGCACCTCAGTTGCTGGCTTGATCCCCAGTCCCTATCAAAGCATGTACAGGAGGCAACCAATCAATGTGTCTCTCTCTTTCCCTCTCTCTAAAATTCAATAGAAAAATATCCTTGGGTGAAGATTAACAAAAACAAAGTAAATGGATTAAGTAACATTAAAGAGAATATAAGAAAAATATATTCCAAATTTTGTTAGTTGTATAATGGTTATGTTTAAATTATTAACACCTAAGAAATTGGGTGAAGGCTACATATAATATGCTGTAGTATTTTATAGGGTTTTTTGTACATGTATGAGATTATTTCAAATTAAAATATTAAAAAATTTAAAATTAGTAAAATATTAATTGAAATGTGTATGCATTACATGAAAAATCTCCTAATTGCTTCTAGCATAATTTATTAAATTGTGCTAAAATTTACAAGGGTTCAATTAAAAAATATCTTAATTCTAAATGATATAATAGAAAATATATAATAGTGCAGTTATAAGCACTTATCTGAAAATAAAAATTTAAAGAAGTGAATTTAAAGAAGAAATTAGCCAAGGAAAATATATGCACAACCCATGGACACAGACAACAGTATGGTGATGGCCAGAGAGAAGTGGGGGGCAAGAGCTGGGTATAGGGGACAAAAGGGGAGAAATAGGGACATCCTATATAATAATAATAAAAGGCTAATATGCACATTGACTGAACGGCAGAATGACCGGTTGCTATGATGCACACTGGCCACCAGGAGACAGATGCACAATGCAGGAGCTGCTCCCTGGTGGTCAGTGCACTTCCATATGTGGAGTGCCACTCAGCCAGAAGATGGCTTATGGCTGGCCAGCGCAGAAGTGGTGGCAGGAGCCTCCCTCACCTCCGTGGCAGCAAAAGAATGTCCAACTAATGGTTTAGACCCAATCCCTTGGGGGCCTATGCCTTTAGTTGGACATCCCCCAAGGGCTCCCTGGCTGCCAGAAGGATGTTGGACTGCAAGCTTAGGCCTGATCCTCTGGGGAGTGGGCCTAAGTTGACTGGTGGACATCCCCCAAGGGGTCCTGGACTGTGAATGGACACAGGCCGGGCTGAGGGACCCCCACCCCCCCCCCCGAGTGCACAAATTTTTGTTCACCAGGCCTCCAGTATATCAATGAAACCAACAGCTGGTTCTTTGAAAGGATAAACAAGATTGATGAACCTCTAGCCAGGCTCACCAAGAAACAAAGAGAAAGGACCCAAATAAAATCAGAAATGAAAGAGGTGAAGTAACAATGACCTCACAGACATACAAAGGATTGTAAAAAAAATACTATGAACAACTCTATTCCAACAATTGGGCAACCTAGATGAAATGGACATATTACTAGAAAAATACAACATTCCAAAACTCAATCAGGAAGAATAAACAAACCTGAATAGCCAATAACTACTGAAGAAATTGAAACAGTAATCAAAAAACTTCTAGTAAACAAAAGCTCTGGACCAGATGGCTTCAGAGGAGAGTTTTATCAAACATTCAAAGAAGAACTAAAACCTATCCTCCTGAGACTATTCCAAAAATTTAGGATGAAGAAACACTTCCAAGCTCTTTCTATGAAGCCAGCATTACCCTAACCCCAAAACCAGATAAAGACACCACAAAAAAAGAGAACTACAGGCCAATATCCTTCATGAACGTAGATGCTAAAATGCTCAACAATATTCTAGCAAATCAGATTCAGCAGTACATCACAAAGATTATACACCATAACCAAGTTGTATTTATTCTGGGGATGCAAGGATGATACAATATCCTCAAATCAATAAATGTGATATATCACATAAACAAATTGAGAGATAAAAATCACATTATCATATCAATTGATGCAGAAAAAGCATTTGACAAAATCCAACAGCCTTTCTTGATAAAAACGCTCAGCAAAGTGGGAATAGAAGGATCATACTGCAACATAATAAAAGCCTTATATGACAAACCTACAGCCAACATCATACTCAATGGGCAAAAACTAAACTCATTTTTCCTAAGAACAGGAACAAGACAGAGATGCCCACTTTCACCACTCCTGTTCAACATAGTACTGGAATTGCTAGCCATAGCGATCAGACAAGAAGAAATAAAAGGCATCCAAATTGGAAAAGAAGTAAAACTGTCCTTATTCACAGATGACATGATACTATACATAGAAAACCCCAAAGACTCGATCAAAAAACTAATAATAAATGAATTCGGCAATGTAGCAGGATACAAAATTAACATCCATAAATCTATGGCCTTTTTATACACCAATAATGAACTCACTGAAAGCGAAACAAACAAACAACAAAATAAAAACAATTTCATTAATCATTGCACCAAAAAATTGAGATACCTAGGAATAAACGTAACTAAGGATGTAAAAGACCTGTACTCGGAAAACTACAGTACACTGAAAAAAGGCATAGAAGAAGACATAAATAAATGGAAGAATATACCATGTTAATAGATTGGTAGACTCAACATCATTAAAATGTACATACTCCCCAAAGCAATCTATCGATTCAATGCAATCCCTATTAAAATACCAATGGCATACTTCAAAGACCTAGAACACACTCTCCAAAAATTCATCTGGCATAAAAAAAAGACCCCGAATAGCTGTAGCAATCTTGAGAAAGAACAAAATTGGAGGGATCACAATACCATATATCAAGTTATACTACGAAGCCACGGTTCTCAAAACTTCCTGGTACTGGCACAAGAACAGACATATACACCAATGGAACAGAACAGAAAACCCAGAAATTGACCAAGCCATTATGAGCAATTAATATTTGACAAAGGAGGCAAGAGCATACAATGGAGTCAAAACAGTCTCTTCAATAAATGCTGTAGGGAAAATAGGACAGATACATGCAAAAAAAATGAAGCTAGACCACCAACTTACACCATACACAAAAATAAACTCAAAATGGATAAAGGACTTATATGTAAAATAGGAAACCATAAAAATCTTAGAAGAAGCTATAGGCAGCAAAATAGAAGACATTTACTGTATCAATATCTTTACAGACACAGCGCCTAGGGCAATGGGGACTAAGGATAAAACAAACAAAAGGGACTACATCAAAATAAAAAGCTTCTGCACAGCAAAAGAAACCATCAACAAAACAAGAAGAAAACCCACTGTATGGGAGAACATATTTGCCAATGTTATATCTGATAAGGGCCTAATCTCCAAAATTTATGGGGAACTCATACAACTTAACAAAAGGAAGATAGACAATCCAATCAAAAAATGGGCAAAGGACTATCAAAAGTGTAGCTACAGAAGGCCAAGAGACAAATAAAAACATGCTCAAAGTCACTAATCATCTGAGAGATAGAGATCAAAACAAAAATGAGGTACCATCTCACACTTGTCAGAATGGCTATCATCAACAAATCAACAAAGGACAAGTTCTGGAGAGGATATGGAGAAAAAGGAACCCTCATGCACTGCTGGTGGGAATGCAGACTGGTGTAACCACTGTAGAAAACAGTATGGCTGTTCCTCAAAAAAACTAAAAATGGAACTTCTATTTGTTGCAGCAATCCCACTTTTAGTAATATATCCCAAGAAAACAGAAAAACCAATCAGAAAGGATATATGCACCCCTGTGTTCATAGCAGCACAATTTACAATAGCTAAGATTTGGAAACAGCCTAAGTGCCCATCGGCAGATTAGTGGATTAGAAAACTGTGGTATATCTACACAATGGAATACTACTCTGTTGTAAAAAAGAAGGAACTCTTACCATTTGCAATAGCATGTATGGACATGGAGAGCATTATCCTAAGCAAAATAAGCCAGTCAGAGAAAGATAAACATCACATGATCTCACTCATTTGTGGAATATACTACACAACATAAACTGATGAACAAAAATAGATGCAGAGACAGCAAAGCATGGAACCGACCATCAAACTGCAGAGGGAAGGCAGGAGAAAAGGGTGGTGAGAGATCAACCAAAAGACTTCTATATATCCATATAAGCATAATCAATGGACACAGACACTAGTGGGGTGAGGGCATGTGCTAGGAGGTAGGGGTGGCTGGGGAGAGGTCAATGGGGGAAAAGGGACATATGTAATACTTTAAACAATAAAGAATTTTAAAACAAAATAAATAAATCTACACTAATAAAAGACAATGATGCTAATTGACCATACCTTCGCTACACCCTAAGCCATGCCCACCAGCCAATCAGAGCGACTGTATGCAAATTAACCTAACCAAGATGGCGGCCGGAAGCCACAGAGCTAGAGCACGTAGGAGGCTTGGTTGCCCGGGCGATAGAGAAAGCCAAGCTTCCCACCTGCCCTGAGTGGGCTGTGGCCTCCGCTCATGGCAAAAAAGTTTCAATTATAGAAGATAAATAAATCCCAAATACCTGCTTCTAGCCAGCCTCCACTGGGAGCTTGGGTGGCTGGGGGCCATGGCCAGCCTGAAAACAGCCATCAGCCCCTCACCCAGGCTGGCCACACCCTCATGGGGTGAGGGTCCCCGCTGGGGGCTTAGCCAGCCTGAAAACATCCCTCAGCCCCTCACCCAGACTGGCCAGGCACCCCAGCAGGACCCCCAACCCTGAAGAGGCTGTGGCCAGCCTGCAAACGACCCTCAGCCCCTCACCCAGGATGGCCACACCCTCATGGGGTGAGGGTCCCCGCTGGGGGGCTTGGCCAGCCTGCAAACTCACCCAGGCTGGCCAGGCACCCCAGAAGGACCCCCTCACCCTGAAGGGGCTGTGGCCAGCCTGCAAACAGCCCTCAGCCCCTCACCCAGGCTGGCCAGGCACCCCAGGGGAGACCCCCACCCTGAAGGGGCTGTGGCCAGCCTGCAAACAGCCATGAACCCCTCACCCAGGCTGGACAGGCACTCCTATATAATAAAAGGATAATATGCAAATTGACCTTAACAGCAGAATGACTGGGAATGACTGGGCACTATGACACACACTAACCACCAGAGGGCAGATGCTCAATTCAGGAGCTGCTCCGTGGTGGTCAGTGCGCTCCCATAGGGGGAGCTCTGCTCAGCCACAAGCCAGGCTGATGGCTGCCAGTACAGCGGTGGTGGTGGTAGCCTCTCCCGCCTCCTCAGCAGCTTAAGGATGTCTGACTGCAGCTTAGGCCTGCTCCCCACTGGCAAGTGGACATCCCGGGCTGCCAGAGTGATGTCTGACTGCCAGCTTAGGCCCAATCCCCTGGGGAGCGGGCCTAAGCCAGCAGGTGGTCATCCCCCAAGGGTTCCCAGACTGCGAGAGGGCACAGGCTGGGCTGAGGGACCCCCCCCCCCCCCCGCGAGTGCACAAATTTTTGTGCACCGGGCCTCTAGTAAATAAATAAATAAACAAATACAAAATGTACTTATGTGCTCATTTTAAGCTTATATATAAGGATAGGCATAAGTAGGCTTACAGTTGTAATACAGATAAATAATTCAACAATGATTAAATAATAATACAAGAATAAACACTGTTTCACACATCATAATTATAAACCTATTTTTCCCCACCCTGTATGTTATGAAAAGTCAGCAGTGGCAACAGCAATCCTTTAGAATTTAGACCAACAAAATATTTTTTTCAGAAAGAAGTGTTACCACTGACTTGGATGAAGTAACAATTTAAAGCACATCAACTTTTCATTGCTTTGATTATTGTTCATGAGTTCTCTATAGACAAGTCACCCCTTATCCCCTATGCTCAGGAGGACAGCTCCTACGTCCCCATCCTTGGTATGTCACCACTCTACCCTTTCAAGGTTATAACCTTGATCACCCATGTTAATATTTGAAGAAATGATTAAGTAGTGGGTTTTCCCCAATCTCAACATATCCCAACTGAAGCCCATCACCTAAGTTCCCACCCTTGCCCTATATGATTACCCATCACATCTCCTTGCTTTCTCTGTCAAACTCATTGCCATCTCTCCGTTACTCTGACTTGAAAACTGGTGTTTACCATCAGCTTGTTCCTCCCTCTTACCTCCAATATGCAACTCCTACCAATTTTTCCTTTGATGCACATCCTACCACTGACTATACCCTCTACCCTATTCAAATCTAGCCTTTCGCTACTCTTTTTCCATATTTATTCAACAGTTTCCCTGAATCCAATTTCCTTTTTTTATAAAGTGGATTTATTGTTCTGCCTAGGTTGATCTTACTGCTTTCATCTCAAAACCTTAGTAGCAATCTCTTTCCTGCCACACCAAGGGGAAATTGACCTGCCTGTTATTATGGCCCTTCAAAGTATGACCCCACCCATTTACCAGAATTTCATACAACCCTTTAACTTCTGTTGGGTCAGAATGACCCCCTCAGTGCTCCACAAACTTGCCTCGCTCTTCCTGTCCCTGTTCACCCGTCTTTCCTCTGCCCAACCACATCCTACTCACCTCGCAAAGTCTCTCCTGATGCTATTACCTTGTGCAAGCTATATCGTCTCTCACATAATTTTAAAATGCAGCAGAAGAAAGACCTAGGCCAGGTGTTTTCTGAAACCCTGTGCCAGACATCTTCCAAAAGCCCCTCAATATATGCTTTCTTTATGGAGCTCTTACCTTCTAACTCCTTCTTTAAAATCATTGTTCTTTTCAAGGTGACCTCTTCTACATGAAGAGGTCCTTCTGAGTTCAATAAGCACTCTCTCCCTTAAGTCTCTCCAACCTGGAGTTGCTAAGAGTTCTACTGCTACTAGCCCAGAGCTATCAAATTATCCCCATTGGTTCTTCTACACAGCTATCTCTGGAAAGGGTGCCACTATGAATAAATTTTTCTCATATTACCTTATCTCTTGAATAGGATATTCCAGAATACCTTCCCTTGAATGTCACATCTCTTTTCTCTTGGAACTCTGTCAGATCCCATTTACACACCTCCTCAGAGTCACTTGAGCCCACTTGTCTGCTGTGTCCTTGGTTGCTTACTCATGGAGACCCCCACCAACCACTGCCCTTTGCAACAGCTGCCACCGCCACATCTGCCAGCACTGGCTATCTCCAAGCCTCCACCAGGGAAGTACAAGCTCCAACTTGGCCTCCATTGCCCTCATTCTGGTGCAACCTACAGCAACGCTGATGACAGGACCCAAGCGGTTCTGTTCCCTCCCCTCCCTCAATAATGGATTTGTCTGAAGTGCTAAACTGAAGCACGTGGAAACTGGATTCCTCAACAACTTCCCAAAGGTGTCTGGAACATAACCCAGACGTGCAGGGAAGCTAACACTCATGGGAAAACCTTGACCAAAGAGGCAGGATATTGGTGGGAAGAAAAGATGAATCCCTCTCCCTTACTCTTTTCAATGCGCTGGAAGTTGTTGAACATGGTGTTCTATATGGCCTCACTGAAGATATTTTATGTGACTCACCAAACAGCTGTCTTTTCCTAAAGTAGTGGTCACTTCAGTAAGACATCACCTTTTATTTGCTTCACTTCCTTCTTTCCTCTCATCCCTCTTCCCTCACTCTCACTGCCCTAGGACGTACCTCCGATAAAACATTAGCTCTCACCTTTGCCTCATGCTCCATTTTCTAGGAAGTCCAGTCTAAGAGAGACCCCAGTTAATGTGGATTCCTTCCAGCTCTTATTCCTTCAACTTTGTATTCTGTGTATTCTCATTTGCCACACAACTATCTCTTTAGTTACACTGAATGACCTGGTTTCTATATTTATGGGTTCTGATCTTATTGCACAACCAGTCTGTAAACCCTTTAAGCTCTAAGACCATATTCTATACAGTTATGTTTGTGTTAAAAAAAAGTTATGCCCCAGTAACAAACATTTCAATTCAAGTAATTTCATGTCTAGAGATAGGAATAATATAGGAGTGATAGGATTTTCACCATAACAATTTTGGTAGAAAATTTCTTTCTTCTCTTCCCTTCAGTGACAGGAGGAAACAGTACAGTTTAGTGAAAAGGGCGTGAGCTTTTGCGTCAGAGGGATCTGGGTTCCTACCTCAGGTTTGTACTAGTGGTGTGTCCTCACATTACTTAGCCAACCTCTCAGAGTCTCCGTTCCATAGTTTATACTTACATATGCATAAGTGTTTACCACACTGTCAGTCACAATATTAGCACTCAGTAAATATGAGATTCCACTGTGGTTGTTCCTTGCTTGACAATATGGCATTTCATATGACAATGGCTCAGTGATACTTTGGCCACTTTTAAGTGAATAGACTTTGTAAATCCTGCCCAGGCCCGGGCTCTGGCTTACAGAAGACAGGTCTAATCCACTCTGGCCATTATTTTCTGAGCTTCAGCCACCAAGTAAATGACAAAAGAGACTAGCATTCCCCAACATACCTGCCAACTCTAAAGTTAAGGTTCTATTTAGGACATCTGGCATCACTTTGATGAATTCACAATTTACTGTGATTCTATTCATTCCAAACAGAATAATAATGCAGTTTACATGAAAAAAACATCTAATTCCCACAGTTAGCTTATTGGAATATGACTATCTACCCACAGCTGCACCCCACAGTTCTTCGGCACATGGCTTTCCATTCAGTTTTTGAGCAACATTATTTATCCACTAACTTCAACAAGGAGCTCATGACTTCATTTTCTTCTACCAAGCACTATCAATTATTTTCCTTTATTATCACATAGATTTTGCCTCCACATGTAGAATCCCTTCTCCCTCCATCCTTTCCCCCATAGACACATCCACAAAGATCACAGCTTATGACATCAAATGGAGACAGGATCCAGCCTCTCGGTATCAACAGAAGAGAAACTTGATCAGTTAGTCAGATAGTTCCTATCAGTTCCCCACACCCCAATGCTAACATGAGTGTGAGAGGTTGTCTTGCTTCTGCTCTGGGATTTCCCAGTCCCTTGATAGCTGAAAATGAAACAGTAAGCAGCAAACAGCAGTGTGGTCTGGTGGCAAGATCCTGACATTAGAAGTCAAGGGCTTTGGTTTCCATCCCTGCTCTGCACACGATTAAATTTGGATCTTAAGCAATTGCATACACTTGTTGCCCTTTAATTTATTTCCTATAAAATGAATCTTAAATATTTCAGTGGCTGCAAACAAATTGAGAAGCCATCACCTTTTATTTGCTTCACTTCAATTTCCGGAGGAAGAAAAGCAAAAAGGAGAACCCCTCCACTCCCTTTACTGCAGAAATTGAGGGAGGAGGAGGCTGTGTTTAAGACCAATGCAAAATTCAGGTTAAATAAAATTGCTCTTATTAAAGAATTTCCTTCTGTAATCACTAGGACATATTATGTCAAAAAATAAGATGTAAAACTATGTATCAGTTATGCCACCATGTATGCATTGTGTTGTTTTACAAAGAAGGGTATTATAGAATCACATATGCTTGCATGTGCTCAGATCTTTGCTTGCAGCAACTGCTTCTAAAGAGAACTAGGGAATGGGGCTGGGGGAGGGGGGTGGGGAGGCGTGGTCAGGAGTGAGAGTCAGAGGCTAAAGAGGGGAATGAGGAAGGCACTTGCCAAACCTCTTGTCTGATGGCCAAATGAGAAAAGGAACTTTGGGTTTAGCGAGAAAGTCTGAATTAAATACCTTGTTCTTCCTCTTTCTTTGCTGTGTAGCTTCATTAAGATAGAAGCAATTGGGGCTTTCTTGCTCCCTGGCCCTGACAAGGACTCACAAATAAGATCACATGGGAAAGCTGTAAGAGGTACGGGGTGTCTCCTAGGCCTGAGTCGCCACCCAGCCCTCTGTCCTATTTTGGAGCAACACTTTAGCAACACCCGAATTTCCAAGCAGAAGAAATACCCAGGCATAAAAGGGGAGGGGAATTTAAATGTCGGGTTATGCCATTTCCTTTTGCCATAGCAAGACCTTGTTGGCCTCAGGCAGTGCTGCCCTGTAACCTCCATTATCATCAGGGCTTGGGGCTCACAGCCCCCACAGTTCACACAGACACAACCGGGAGTCTACTCACCTCCTAGCCGAAGGTTTCAGTAGTGCCCATTAACTGTCTTTTTCCATAAAATATTGTTTGTCCTTCGTCTCCTTGATGCTTGGAAAAATATTAATTAGTCTCAGAAGAGTAGTCTTAATAGAGTTTATAAATGGACCACTATAATGGGGCAATCAGTGAAGCACAAGATAATCTCTACTTTCTGAAATTCTGCATTCATGGGGGAAAGAGAGAACTGCAGTACATTAAGCTTCATAGAGAGGAAATGTAGCATGAATTAATTAAAGGAAATAATAATAGCCAGCATTTGTAGAGCAATCTATATCTCTTCTAATTTTTAGTGTTATCCTTGTGACGACACAATTACTAGTCCAATTCAGGGCATTTCCACGGACTTGGAGCTGAAATGAGAGAATGTCATGCTTTCCAACGGACTTCTCAGTTTGTAGTGCCAGTTGTCTTCCCTTGTATGATTACCAGAATTAACAGGATCTCATTAAATCAGCTATTGTGCTCTGGGCAGCCAGATAGCCAATTTTTATCACCTCTATCTATAATTTCTGATGAAACAGATGCCTCAGGATTGGTTAAGTACTCAAAACTTATCCCAGCACTGAAAATAAATGAAGCAGATATTTTTTTCCTTATGTGTGGTGTTTCTGAGTGCTCACCTCTTATTTTGAAGTGAGACAAGAAATTTCCCATATCTCAATTAAATATAGATAACATAGGAAGAAATTGTAGTCAGTCCTTCTAGAGGGGCGAGACAAGTCCAGGTTTTAGGAGCAGTTGCTGCACCCAGGGCTGAAGGCCTTTATGCAGCGGAGTAAAAAGTGTGATTGCATGATGCCCTGTGCACACTCATACCCTCCTCAGAGAGAACCCAGCAGAAATCCCACTGAGGGTGCCTACAGATTAGTACAAATGTACTTTGTATAAGTCTTCTTTGCATGTCTCCTCAATTTGGCCCAAAGTGAACTTATGAAACCTAATATGAATGCCCAAACCATGTTATTGTAATAGTCATTTTTTGTGCATTTCAGATTAAATTGACATTCAACAATTTAGCTCACAGGCAAAAGGTAAAACTGCAAGTAAATGCTTGGCCAATAACATCTTTTTGGAAATACACAGGGCCATATATTAAAACAAAGAACCTTTTAACAATTTCATAACAGAATGTGCTTACTTTTTGCAGGGAATGGATAAAGAAGAAGGGCTAGAACCCCCTATTAGTTGTGTCCACTGCAGGGGCCAGCATGGTTCTTTGCCCAGATTAGGTTCCCAAAAGGTTTTAACCTTCCACTAAATAGCCTGCTCTCCGCCTGGGTGCTATCCCTGCTCACTGTCCACAGGGCTTGGCCCTGGACCTATGGCATTAAGCAATCTCCACTCCAAATCACATTGCAGACCATGACAAAAATTCCTCAGGTTCTCTAGAAAACAATGGCTTTCAGACTGAGTTGCCACATAGAAATTTGCTCTCAATAAAAGATTGGCTTCAGCCCTGACCTGTTTGGCTCAGTGGATAGAGCATCGGCCTGTGGACTGAAGGGTCCCAGGTTCAATTCCGGTCAAAGGCATGTATCTTGATTGTGGGCACATACCCAGTAAGCAGTGTGCAGGAGGCAGCTGATCGATGTTTCTCTCTCATTGATGTTTCTAACTCTCTATTCCTCTCCCTTCCTCTCTGTAAAAATATAAATAATTTTAAAAAAAGATTGGCTTTCAGCTTGTCACCTGATGGACATGCACCAGGGAGGAACACAGGGGGGTGAGAGAAATCAGTCCCACTGATTTCAGGTCCCACTGTGGTGCTTAGTGATGTGTCAGATAGCAATGTAAACTTAGCTCTAAGGGTAGATGCACTGGCTGATCCCCATCTCTCCAAGGCTGGGCAAATCCCCTTGGGCCCAGCACATTGCTAGCAGATGGTCTTCATCAACTGTTTCAGGCTCTTTTGCTGATCTCCAGGCAAATACAAGTGGGTGATGATAATCAGAAGACACTCTAGCATTGGTCTGGTGACCTCCAGCAAGCATGTCTCCATCTATCTCATAAGGGGCTGAGACAAGATGATATCTGAGGCCCAATTTGGAAAGGTCCCATCTATTTTCCATAATGCATCCCAATGCCACCACACAATCAGAAACCTTGTTGCCTGAAGCAGGTGGGCAGATTTCAGGATGCGATTATTCTGTCCTAGATACACTCAAGCCTGGCAGTCTCACTGCTCATCATATCAGAAGGTGAGTGATGGTTTTCCTCAGAACCCACTCAGGGCCTCATTACTTCTCTTAAGCTCATTCTCCAGCTGGTGACCTAACCCAGCTTTAACTCTTGGCTTCCAAGGTCAACAGCTCTGCAAATGCTCAGTGCACAGGTCCAGCCCTGAACCTCCCCTCATAGCTCTCATGACCACTTTCTCAGCCACCACCGGTCACATCTTGAGGGAAAAACCGCCAATTCTCCACAACTGCCCCAATTTCTTTAAAAGGAATAGTATTTTCCAAGTGGAATTTGTTAACTAGAACTCAATTCATATTGGCTATTTAGATTTTTGTAAAAATCATCAAAAATTGTATACCTTGACCCAGATCTAGGTTTTGTTGGGCCTGATCAGGGATAATATGAAAGTGGGCAGAGGGTCTTGGAGGGGGCCCTGCAAGTGAGGACCCGAAGCTGAAGCTCCATTAACTTTGTGGTTAAACCACCTCACCCTTATTTAGAGACTTGAATCCCAGTAGCGGCATTATGCTTGCTTTGCAGTGAAATGATCTATCATTTATAAGCAGCATAGCATGAGAAAGAATATGAACGATGAAGTCAGAAAGATCTGGGTTCAAATACCAGCTATTGCTTTACTTGCTCTGCTCTCCCCTCTGAATAAAACCAGAGGTAACAACACATCTTTCACATGTGTGTTGTGAAGATTACAGGTCTGGCGTGTGTTACTTAACACATGTGAAAGTATAATACTATTCACTCAGTGAATGATGACCCATTCAACAGTTTCCATTAGAATTTGGTGTGTATGATTGAAATCTACCTTGTACAAAGACAACTTAGTTATTAACTTGGCAAACACTAATAGGCACGGAGCATGCAAGTATATATTCACGGCAGTATAAATGTAGAAAAATAAGATCCAAAATAGAACCAGACTTAGCCTGAACTAGTGGCTTATAATTTTTTTACCTCAATATACCGAAGGGACACAACCCAATCCAGATGACAACAGCTTGATACAGTGGCAATAGAAGAGGAGCGTACATACAATTTGCAAAGCTTTCAAGTATATTTTGCCTCCTAATGACACATGTTCTCCTCCAACCTATATCCCAACCCCTGGATCCCACCTTCAGTCCAGGGTTAGAATAACACCTTTCACAATAATTAAGGCAAAATATTGAATTTATTCAGTTGATTTGACCAATCATATTGGATAAAAGTGTCGGTTTCATTTGCATGATGTAAAAACATACTTTAAGTAAATATAGTCACATATTTTACAATGTTAAAAATATATATATATGAAAGACTCATGAAGGCATTTGATATAAAACATACATAGTATGCTATTTTAATATACAAATGCTTAAAAGAAAATAGAGTCATAAGAGTTACAAAAGTAGCATCAGTAAGAATTGACAAGTTTCCAGTTTTTATAAGGTCACATTCTCATCCGTCGGGATGTACAGAAATTATGTGGTTTACACAGTTTTATCCACATTCAAAACATCATGTTTTAAATGTTTTAAGCATAGCATGTACAGTACAAAATGTTTCCATAGGAACATAACAGAACCCATCACTAGTGGCCTGCTGTCAGATGGCTTCTCACTAATCAGTTAGCCATTTGCAAGACACTAGTTCAGCTTATTGCTACAATATTCAAGTTGCTCTATTCACCCAAAATATAATGACTTTAATTTAAACTAGAATCTACTGACAAAGGCCCAAAGAGTTGGCATATAATATACACTAATATATACAAAACAACTATTCTGAGTTAAATGAAGTCCCCAGACTTAATTTAGAACCAAGAATAGTAATTTTAGGCTAATATATTATTCTTATAATTGGTATATTTTTACAATTTTGAGCAAAGTGCACAGTGAATGAAATCAGTCACCAGAAATGATCCTTCTAGGAACACTTAATTCCTCCCCTTGAGTCACCCCACCTGAAAAATGAGAACTTTTAGACCTGGTGGACAGGGCAGCTCCACAAATACAACACACAGGAGCCATGTGGAGTCACATTCATCAGTCATGGGAGCCCACAATGCCAGCTCATAAATGGCACAATTCACTAGACAGAGCCCCTGTGTAGAATCGGCAGAACTAGCTTCCAGGAGACAAAAGCTGAGTATTAATTTAGAGCAAACAACAATCAGCCATACTCTAACGTTGGTGGACCCCGGACAAGGTTGAAATAGCCGGCCAGGGCTCCAAGGTCTATGTAGAGAGAACGTTGTCTCTTTAGCATCTCAGATTCTTCAGTGCTTCCTGTGCATGAAGAATCTGAAAAGGGAAACATTGAAAAAATAAAATAAATGACCAGGAAACGTGTTCAATAATAAATACTTGTTCCTTCTACAAAAAAAAAAAAAAAAAAGTAACTGGTTGGACCTAATGAAGTAGCATTCAAGCCCTGGTTTCATTAAAGAGTTACAGAGGTGAACACCATGGGCTAATTTGTGTCAGATTTCATACACAAAAAAGTTTAAAAAAAAGAGTCAATATAACAAGAAATTAACTAGAATTTCTGGCATGTTTTCCAACATCCTAGATGATACACTTTAAATATGGAAAAAGTCAGACAAGATGCAGAAAGGCAAACAAGCATTCCAGGCCTGACATCTGGGTTTGGATCTAAACAGATTAAGAATGACACAGATAATATTTTTGTTATTAAAATAACAAAACCCCTCTCCACCCATATTCAATGCTCCTGCAATACGTACTGATCTCCCTAAATGGGAAAGATTCATAGTTGACAAAGAGATTTTAAGCATGGGAAGAGAGAAATGCAAATTGACTTCACACTCAGTATTCTATGTGGGCAGAGCAGTGCCATGATGTTTCCAAGCAAGGACTGGCGTGGCTTACCATAACTCAATTTAACAGAACCCCAGTCTTTACCAGCAGCAAAACTATCATACCTGATTTGCTTTTAAAGGCATGATATTCTCTGTAGCAAAAAAAGCAAGTTAGAGGCACTTCTCAATGAGTGTGTTGCCAACATTTGCACTAAAAACCTGTTATAACTTGCTGGTAAATTAACCTTTTTTTTTTAATGCTTTTGCTCACATTCTTCCTGAAATTTCTCAAACAATTTATGGCACTCATGAAATCCTTTCTTTTTTTTCAAGTGCTTTCATCAGTTCCATCAGTGGTGTGATGTAGACAAAAAGGAGGGAATCCAGAGGCAGTGCACACAGCAGGGTGTCTGTACCTGCAATGTTCTCAGGAAGTTCCAACTCCTTCCTACTCAGCAGTCTCTTCCGCTCAAAGAGGGCAGAATCCAGGCTCTGACAGCGCGGCTGGTCCTCTCTGGGAGGGTTCAGGGCCTCATGTTTTAGTAGATCTGCTGCCCTAGGGCGGTGATTGGGGTTCCTCTCCAGGGCAGCTTCTATCAGCTCTCTCATGCCGGGACTGCAGTCATCCGCAATATCCTCTAATGGAGGGGCCTGTTTGTGGATCTATCAACAAACCAGCCATCTTAGCATCAATATATGAAAACATCCCCTCAATAGGAAAAGTATTTTAGTAACATGACCTGGGAAGTCACTGGTTTCCTACCTCCTGGCCTGCAGCAAATACAGTTCATACCCTGAAACAAGTTGCCCTTTAATTTCCTAAGGACACCGAATTAAACCCATCTTTTGATTCAGTGCAAAGATACATGCTAGGTTTGAATAAACAGTAACAGCTTTACATCTCAACAGTGGTTCAAGGGTCACCACGTTATCTGCTCCATGGGGAGGTATCTGCTCCCGAATCTCTCCACAATAAAACAGGAGCTGCATGTTTCACTACATGCCAAGCTGGCATGGGGATCTATAATCTAATACCTTCTTTTTCTTTTTCTTTTTTAAGAGTTCAAAGAACATTTACAACTGCTTTGGCTCAAAGATTTATGCTACTTTGAGGCTACTAAGTGGCATTTTATTATTACACTAGAGGCCCGATGCACGAAATTAGTGCATGGGTAGGGTCCCTAGGCCTGGCTGGCGATCAGGGCCAATCGAAGCCTTCCAGCTGCTGGCTGGGGCCTTCCCTCCCTGGCTGCCAGCTGCTGGCCAGGGCTTTCCTTCATTCTGCACCACCCCGTGGTGGTCAGCGCACGTCATAGCAAGCAATCAAACTCCAGGTCTCCCAGTTGAATTCCCAAAGGGACACTTTGAATATTAGCCTTTTATATATAGAGATGTCTAACAGAATAGCATATAATTGATGCCCAATGTACATTTTAGTAAGTTCTCATTAAAATATCAATGCCTTCTTTGTGAGAATGGGGCTTCCTCATTGGGTCACTAGCTCACTCCCATCCACTCAGAAAGGAGTGCAGCACTCCTGAACAGGTGGAAACCGGCCCAGCTCAGCCCTCATTGACCCCCACTTACTATGTACAGGTAGGAGGGATAAGCTGAGCGAGGGTAGCGCTTCACCCAGGGCGGGGTGCCCGTCTGCATGTGGATAAGCGTGGTCCCCAGGCTATAGATGTCGGCTTTGGTTGAATGGCCCCTGCACAGGATCACCTCTGGGCTCATGTAAATCTGAAAAAGAAGCAGCAAACATCAGTCTGACTCCCCTTGCTTGTCTGGGTTTCCATTTCTCTAATCAAGTTCTGGAAGCTGGCTCATCCACTGGTAATATATCTATTGCACGCTTCATCCCTTCATGAGAGTGCCATTGCTGTGTCCCATGAGCTAAGGAGAGTAACAGTCACCTGGGACCCGGTACATCAAAGTTCTGCAAAGCACTGATGCATGTTTCTGCTAAAACACCAGTTCCTTTCATATTTAAATGGACACTACAAATATTCTTCTACACCTCATGTTTGTCACTAAATTGCAGTAATAAAATTTAAATAATAAAAGTTGGCGAAGTCCACATGGTATTAACACTGATCACTTGGAAGAGAAGAACTTTTAAAATGCAGTGTTTTAAATATGATCCTAATTAGTCATTTCTATGAGCTACTTACTATTTCTACCTCCCACATAGCTCAGTGACCAAATATTCAAGGCCTTGTTAACACTGTGAAAATTCAATTTAGTTTCCCGAGTTGCTGCTGGGAAAGTAGGGCTAGGTTTAGAAATAGTTTCTCTAAGAAGTGTTTGCTTCTAAACCTAAAAAAGAGAAAACAAGAACAAACACTGGTGCCCAATGATCTGGATTTGTGGCTAGTCCAGGCATATCCTAATTAATAATATTTAACTTTAAGGAATTTTTATGCTGCCTGTTATTTAAATATTGAGAAGGGGGTAAGTGTTCCAAGAATACATCCTATATAATAACGAGCTAATATGCAAATAGTCATCACATCCTCGCACCCTCGCGCCAGGGCCAGGGAACCTGAGGCCGTGCCCCCTGCCCGGCAGGGTTTGATGGGGTACCTGAGGCTGCACCCCCCTGCCCCTGGTGTCAGGCCGGGGGACCTGAGGCTGTGCCTCTGCCCTGAGGGGCTTGACAGGGGTGGGGCCAGCCAGGTCTGGGTCTTGCACAATTTCAAGGTGCGCATGGGTGGGCAAAGACTTCACTCTGGGTCCTGTGGTGCTCCCCAGACTCTAACAGGAGGGAGATTTTCATATGCATTTTACTAATTTTCTTTCATCTCTGACACTTATATTATAGAGAAAGGGCAAATAGCAATATTAAAATATTTCCTCTAATTAATTCCCTTTTAATGTGCACAAATTTCATGCACTGGGCCACTAGTTTCAGAATAAAGAACTGGCTTACAAAAACAGGAGAAATTGACCAGTTTCCTCATCCAAACCCTGCTCAACTTCTTTCTACAACACATTTCTGGGCTGGCTTGCTTTTCATCTATCATCTATCTATCATCTATCTATCTATCTATCATCTATCTGTCTCTCCATCCCTCCCTCTCAGCAAACTGGCCAACCAAGCTCCTTGTTCTCAAACTTCCCCTGAAGCAAAAACAGATCCTAAAAGACTTTCTTACTAAGTATAATCACAAAGTTATACAATAAATGCAGTGGGGAGAATTAACTGTCAGTTGGGGATGCCCACTTCCTCCCTGCAATAAAAGGATTAGGCAAAATATGTACAATTGGTGAAACCAACAGCAGCTGTGCAATAGGGCTCTGCAGACTCCATGTGACTATACATTTGGGGACAGCAGTGTCCTGTCCATCTGGTGACCTGGCTGTGACCCCTCAGGCAGATCACTCAGAGCTACATGGCTCAATGGCTCAGAGCTTCTGCTTCCTCAAGTTCTGTAAGAGCCAGGGCAGCAGGGTAAGGTGATCAAACACTCTGCAGGCTGGCTGACTCAAGACATGAAACAGGCCTGGTTGGACCTGGGTAAGGCTCTCTGAGTGGCATGCCCTCAGACATGGGTATTGACACAAAGGAACCTAGATGTCATGTCAGGGGTCAAGGCACTCACCTCTCAGCACATTTATTACAAAGGGAATGAGGTGTATGTGTGTGTGTGTGTGTCCACACATATGATGATTACATATTAATGTACATGAAGACCAAATACCAAATCAGAAGAAAATAAACTTTTTTTAAAGGACCATGTTATGTGATTCTAATTAGCTATTTACATTTATTATTTATTCTTTCTCTGCACTGTGTAATTAAAAACAATAAATTGAATATATACCAGATTAACCCTGTATACAAGGGTGGGCAAAAGTAAGTTTATAGTTATAACACAAATAAATCCTATATAATAAAGAGGTAATATGCAAATTGACCATCACTCCAACACACAAGATGGCCGCATCCATGTGTTCAAAGATGGCCACCACAAGATGGCCTGCAGGGGAGGGCAGCTGGGAGGGACCAGGCCTGCAGGGGAAGGCAGTTAGGGGTGACCGGGCCAGCAGAGGAGGGCAGTTGGGAGGAGACCAGGCCTGCAGGGGAGGGCAGTTAGGGGTGACTGGGCCAGCAGAGAAGGGCAGCTGGGAGGAACCAGGCCTGCAGGGAAAGGCAGTTAAGGGTGACCGGGCTGGCAGAGAAGGGCAGTTGGGGGTGACCAGGCCAGCAGAGGAGCAGTTAGGCATCGATCAGGCTGGCAGGGGAATGGTTAGGGGGTGATCAGGCTGGCAGGCAGAAGCGGGATCGGACCTAAATGGGCAGTCGAACATCCCTCAAGGGGTCCCAGATTGGAGCGGGTGCAGGCTGGGCTGAGGGACCACCCACCCTCCCTCCATGCACAAATTCTGTGCACCAGGCCTCTGGTATTATAATAATGAATAAATAATAATATAAGAATAAACTCTGTTTCACATACAACTATAAACCTGCTTTTGTCCACCCCTGTATGTATTATGTGGGTACAATATAATGCTCTGAATGTAAATGTTGAGAGAGAGAGAGAGAGGGAGGGAGAGAGGGAGAGAGGGGGAGAGAGAGAGAGAGAGAGAGAGAGAGAGAGAGAGAGAGAGAGATCAAACACAGGTGGCCAGTGTCTGCACTGAGGAACTATGTACAGGTAGAAGGGACAGGCTGATCGAGGGAGAGCTTCACCCAAGGTGGGGTGCCTGATTCCATATATTGCAGGAATCAAAAATCATGTGCAGCTATGAAGTAGCCAAGTGAACAAGTTCTAACAAAAGCAAATGTGCATGCTTGACTTTGACTCACTACCCCTTATTGGCTCTTTAGTATGAGGTTAAAAACAAGCTTACTGAAAGTTTCACTGGTGACATCACAAACTTGCTCACTGTCAAATTTCTGTTCCTAAGTACCATATAGATATTAAAATGCAGGTTGATTAGAAGAGAGTTTATAACTATAAACACTAAACACCAAAGCCCGTTTAGTAATTCATAAAAAAACCATTTCCATTTGGTGAAAATAACTTAACCCAGGAGTGAGCACTCTGTTATTAACTCATACTCCAACACACATTCTTTTTCTGCTAGAGAATCCCAGAAGGGGCATGTCTTCCTCCAGACATTGCAAAATGTTCAATTTGATCGCACTGCCAGGAAGAAAAAGGTATTTTCCATCTTTAATACCATAAATAGTTTGTTTCTCAAATTGGTTCCAGGAAAAATGGTGCACTGTCACATATCTAAACTTCTGACTAATGCAAAATGTGCTGGAAATTCTCCCCCCAAAAAACAGTTCTAAGTAGTAAGTCTTAGATTTTGTGCTTTGGTGAAGTACTCTTAAGATCTGGGACTAAAACATTTTTTAAAAGTAAACAGTTTTCTCTTCTGAATATTATTCTGCTCAAAGATGACTATCAAGAATTTTCTCTCAAATATTTTCCAAACTAACTTCAGTAATATCAGCAAAAACAAGGATTCTGCTGCTCAGGAAAGTTTTTGCTCTGAGAGTTAAGAAAAGCTTACAAAATCTCATTTTGAAATAAATATTTATTTATTTATTTATTGCACTGCAACTGACTTCAGTGCAATCAATATATCTACCAGCTAGACTGTTATTTGGTTGAACACTAAGACTGACCTGGTAATCTTGAGGTAAAGATGCAGCCAAGTGCCCTCTCTCCATTTTCTGGGGCCACTTCCAATAGAGAGAAGGGCATGGGGCTGGGTGGCTGATAGTTAAGCACCCACCATAGTGGACATGGGTGAGAAAGGCAACTACTATACCCATTTACCTTCCCAGTTTTATCCCTCATTGTCCATCATAAGCAACAGTGAACTAACTCTTTGATCTGTTAATAATTCAGGTCAATTTAACATAGCTTCTTTTACCAAAAAGTACCACCAAGGCATGATCCTTATTGACCTTGTCCCATGTTTCATCCCTGGTACCTGCAACAGTCTGCCATACAGCAGATGCTCAGGAGACACTCACTACATGAATCAACTATTCAGTTTAACAATGTGAATGTTAAATTAATATATTATTTGAAACCCATGAATACATTTCTCTGAATCTCATTTAGATTCAAGAAAGGTTTTTTTGGTTTTGCTTTATTTTTCTTCACAAATATAAGTATTATTACTAGTTCATATCTTCAATAAGATTTAATTATGGTATAATAAATGATGTGTATTATAGAATCCCTAGGATTAAAGTTAGGCCTAAAATGTTGTCAGTTCTTAATAAATGTTATCAATGACCCTAAAAATGATGGCTGTAAATGAACCAAATCATCAGTTAAACTAAGAATATATATTTGTTATACTAAAAAGGTATACAGTGGTTAGATCTTAGATTTTAGACTCAGAAAAAAACTGGATTCAAGTTCCAGATAGTTATGTAGCTGAGAAGCTTTGAACACTTGGTTTTAAGCTCTTCAATCTTGTTTCCTTATTATAAAACTAGAGTCCTGGTGCACAAATTTTGGGCACTGGAGGGGGGGGGGGGTCCCTCAGCCTGACCTGCACCGTCTTCCAATCTGGGATCCTGCTCGCAATCCCGAACCACTGACTCCTAAGCGCTCACCTGCCTGCGTGCCTGATGCCCCTAACTGCTCTCCTGCGTGCCTGATGCCCCTAACTGCTCCCCTGCCTGCCTGATGGCCCTAACTGCCTATCTGCACTCCCCTCCTGGCCTGATCCCCCTAACTGCCTATCTTCTCTTCCCTCCGGGCCCCCATCCTGACACCCACCCCTCCGGGCCAGGCAGCATGGCAGGCCTGCATGCGCCGTACCCCCCTCCCACACACACACACAGTGGCAGCCTCATGTCCCAGTGGCTCAAGTCCCTGCCCCTGTCCCTGCCCATCAGCTCCTGTGTGCATGCAGCCTGTTGAATGGTCATGACTGGGACACCATTAGGACCAATTAGCATATTACCTCTTTATATATATATAGATGGGAATCATAATATTTGCCTGCAATAATAGTGTTTACCAATAATAGAATTGTTGTGAGGGTTAAAAAATATAATTCATTTAAAGTGCTAAAATGAGTACTTGGCACAGATAAAGTACTCATACAATATGTTCCAATGATGATAAAAATTTAATGCAGTGGCTTTCCCCCCCTTCTTTGTCCTTTCTACAGTAATGATAGGCATTTTTTATTTTTACTCTTAATAAGATATCAATCATTCTTGTAGGAATATAATTATACCTCTGTTCCACGGAGGTCCTTAGGAAAGTAGATGTCTTCAGTCATTTGAACACTTAGGCCAAAATCTACCAAAACGGCTTTTGTGGACATGAAAACAATGTTGCTAGCTATAAAGAGAGGAAAATTTTTAGTAAATAAAATGAAAGCATTATCGAAAACAAGTCCCAAATTAGAATAGATTGAAATGCTTTCCCTACTGAAATGGGTGTAATATATTCAAAAGAGGAGGCTGAGAGTCTAGGTAAAAATCACTTCAGGTCTGTCAAGAATTCAGCCAATACGGACGTAAATTATTGCAGCCACTAATAATGTTAAAGATACAACAACCAATACATAGAAACAAAATAAGACTGAAAGTATGGATGCATGGAACAGGCTGGCATACCTAGATGTGGGGGGTCAAGGGACAAGGAGAGAGAAACCAAAGAACTTATATACTTATATGCATAGCCCATGAACATGGACAATAGGGTACTGAAGACCTGAGGAGGGGTTGGGGGGAGGTGGTAGGCATCTGTAATACTGTCAGCAATAAAAATATATATTAAAAAAAAGAAAATGTGATATACAGTGTATTCAGACATAAAAAAAAAAAGGAAATCTTGCCATTTGTGACAATCTGGATGGACTTTGGAGCATTATGCTAAGTAAAACAGTCAGACGGAAAAAGACAAATATTATGTGATCTCACTTATATGTGGAGTCTAAAAAACCAAACTCATAGAAACAGAACAGACTGGTGATTACCAGAGCCAGTGGGTGGGGGAAATGAGTGAATGTGGCCAAAGGATAAAACTTCAGTTATAAGATGAATAAGTCCTGGGGATGTAACATACATCATAACTATAGTTAATACCATATTGTATATTGGAAAGTTGCTAAAAGGGTAGATTTTAAAAGTTCTCATCCACCAAAAATTAATTATAACTATGTGAGGTGATGAATGTGATAACTAGCCTAATTGTGGTAATCATTTTATAATATATACATATATCAAATCATTACATGAAACTTACACAATGCTATTTGTGAATTATATCTCAATAAAGCTAAAAAAATACATTAATGCTCAAGAGCTTGCGTTCCAAATTCTATGATATAAACATACTATTATTAAGCCACTTTCTAAAATAAAAAAAAAAATAAGTAAAATACCCATTTTTTTTTTTCAGTAAAAGTCCTGCTACTCCTATTTATCATTAGGTATTAAGGATCCATAGTGGGTCTCTCTTGCAATTTCCTCCTCACCTTACTCCTAGAAAGCAGTCAATGAAGGCTTATTGAATGAACTATTGACAAATGGATGTTTAAAATTTAAAAGCTATTTGTTTCTCAATAAGATGTGGCTGCAGGTGTGTGTTTTTAAGTAAATTAGTATTTTAAAAGTCAGAGGCAGTACTTAATAGAAGTGTGGTGTGGCTCTAGTCCAGGGGTGGGCAAACTTTTTGACTCGAGGGCCACAATGGGTTCTTAAACTGGACCGGAGGCCCGGAACAAAAGCATGGATGGAGTGTTTGTGTGAACTAATATAAATTCAACGTAAACATCATTACATAAAAGGGTACGGTCTTTTTTTTTTTAGTTTTATTCATTTCAAACGGGCCGGATCTGGCCCGCGGGCCATAGTTTGCCCACGGCTGCCTACAATTGGATAATTACCCCTCCTTATGACATTGAAAGTTCCCCCTCTTAGTTCTCAAAGTGACCCCTCTTGATTCTCAAAGGTGTTCAGAAGCACAGTGGGGGAAAGGGCAAGGTGCTCCAAGGGAGCTGTGCGCCCTGCCCTGCCCTGCCACTAACACTCCTTAGATTGAAGGAAGGAGCCCATTTGCCTCCTAACTAGTCTCATTAAGCTGAAAAGGTACATATCCCAGGATAACTCACGTTTGATATCATGATGAATCACTTTCTTTGAGTGTAGAAAATCAAGTCCCTTGAGAACATGCTTTGTCACCCAAATAATTTCAAATTCTCTCATTGGCCCACAGCTCTCCAGTTTCTCCAGAACAGACCCTCCCTCGCCTGCTTCCATGAAGAGATGGACAGTTTCACCCCATAGGACTGCACCATACAGCTCAGCAATGTTCTCATGTCGGAAGCAAGCCTGGATTTCCACATCAGATGGCTTAAATTGATCTACTGGGATCTAAAACACAAAAATACCAGTAAGATTCTAAACAACTCCAGGACAATGAAAAATACATATAAAGTCAGCTCTCTGTGCCAGCAGGTTCTTTACCCACTGATACCAAGGTCCAACTAAGGGATGTGCGCATCTGAGGATTTTGGTATCTTTGAGGTTTCCTGGAACCAATCCCCCTCAGATGCCAAGAGATGACTGTCAACCCACAGATCAGAAGGCAAATCAATGCCCTCAAGGATACCCTGATCTGCATAAAATTGTACTGCTTAGTTAAAATAAGGTTGACTTGAGATCTGCCTTTACATTATACCAGCTTTAGGTAAGCAATTCAAAATAAGAAAATAAAAAACACAAGAATGTATAAATAATTATTTTCATTTAGAGTATAGAAATCCAATCAAAGAAACATTTATGACTGCATCAAAAGAGATAATTTCTTATCTATTATATATGTAATTTCCATAGCACTTAGATTTTAGGTCATATTTTCAATAGTTCATGTCATAAAATAATGTCTTTGGTTCCACATCTCATGCTCTAACAATGCATTTAAAATAAGCATTGAGCATCCATTCTATAGAAAATCAAGTCATTAATAAAGGAAGAAATAAATCTTTCAGTTCAGATATGAAATGTCTACAAAGTACAGTGTTAGATGAAAAATGCAAGACACAGAAGTATGTATATTATGTCTCCATTTGCAAAAAATAAAATTAAAAATAATTTAACTATACAAGCATATGTCCATAGAGACTTTCTGGAAGGGTACATAAGAACCCATTAACAGTAGTTCCCTCAAGAAAAGGGATCTCATTTATTAAGCCCACCCTCTTCTGAATCTGTTTGGAGTTGTTAACTATCTTAAATGTTTTTATTTTTAAAGAAAATATATATAGCTTAAAAATTAAATGTAAGTATTAACAAGGAAAGCAAACCCACAAAGCTATTTTCCCATGCCTTTTATGATGAAACTGAAACACAGGACATTTTGGTTCTAAGATCTTTATGTCACCAGATGTTTTTAAAAGAATACAAATATGTCCTCTCTAATTGCAAGCTTCAAGTGGCTTATTATGACACCTGGGTTTTTTCCTTCTAATACCAGATATTCTACCAAATCTTTATGAAGGAACAAATAAAGCCAACATATTGTCAATCTTTTAATTATGATAACAGAGATTGAGATGATATTCAGCAATTATTTTATTTTTGTTAAATCAAGTGAGTTTATTTTATTGCACTTAAAAATGTTTTAAAATAGAATAGACATATGTAAAAGTGTAAAAGTAGTTAAGTATCAAACTCAATGCATTATTAGCTGAACACACCCATATAACCAACATCTAGATGAAGAAACAGAATTCTACCAGCACCCAGAGACCCCTTTAAACCCCTCCAGTTACTGCTCCTTAAGGGAGCCCACGAACCTCATTTCCAACAGCATGGATTTGGTGAGCCTATTGTGGGCCTTTATTCTAGTATAAGTAGAAACTCATACTGTAGATCATATTTTGTGTCTGGCTGGTTTAGTTCAACATAATGATTATGAGATTCATCTACATTATTATCATTGTAAATCATTTATTTTCTTGGCTATTCAGCATTCCATTGTGTCAATATACCACATTTGAGCAACTGGAAACTTTTCAGTTTGGGACTATTACAAATAGTGCTGCCATGAACATTCTAGCACATAGTTTTCGGTGGCCACGTGCACATGCCTATGCAATGGAACTGCTGGGCCATCGGGCTTGTGCGTGTTCAGCTGAGGTAGATACTGCCAAACACTCTTCCAAAGCGGGGGCACCTCACTGATAACTGGTTAATAAGAAGAGATGGGGTCTTTTCAAGAATTAGTCTATTTAAGTTCAGCCCTTTAATCTGCAGTCCTGGGAACTTTGCAGCTTTCCCAGCTTCTGCTTCCCTGCCTGGTCCACTCCCCTGGGGTGGATTAAAGGAGCAGCACAAGGATCTGCTCCTGCAGGAGAGCACCCCTCTACCCCAGCCCACCACAAGAGAGATGACGTTTGTTATCCAAACTGGTGCTAAACTACCCAGCACTTTCTTTTTTTATCATGGCAAACTAGATTGAAATCAACTATGTACATGGCAGATTTAGGGGCTGAACGGCCCCAGGAGCAAGCAAATGCATAAAACACAGATACTTTTGGACAGAGCAACCTTAGACAAGATCCATTCAAAGGCTAACAAGTTTTGAGTAATGCAATGCAGTTCACTCTGTCTGGTTATAAAGAACATACCAGTTTACATGCCATTCTTTTTTTAGTTTTTATATCTTGTGCTAAGTACACTTTTCCAAAGGCCCCCCGAGGAATGAAATCGGAGCCAATATTCCTGTAAGTCAGCTTCCAGGGGATGAGGAGAACATCAGAGTCTATTTGATAGCGTCCATTTTGGGGAGTGATTACCTACAATAAATAAAAATGTGGTAAGGTGAGAATTCCCGCAAAATCCTTTTCTAAGACCAACCCTTTAAGAACTGGTTACTTTAGATTGCATTCCTACACACATTGTCACTGTGTGTAATCGTAACAGTGTACAGACTATATTTAGAGTTTCAGCCGAGACAGAGAAAGCATGTAACAGAAACACATCCATCCCCGGTCAGACCTGATCAGATTTCCATCTACTCAGGAGTCATTAATTGCCAAATAGAACTTTAAAAATGACTTATCTAAGGGAGCATGACTACTGTGTCCAAGAGGCTGAAAATAAAGATTGCATACATATAAACTCTGCCGACAAGTTGACTTGCTCCCAATTAAAATGTACTAACCTGTTAGTCCACATAGCTATTACTCAGACATGATGCATATAGAGAGAGTGTGGAAATAAACTGATGATCATGGAGGATTCTAGAAAACAATGTGTTATGCCAGAGCTATGAGTTGACAGTGCTACCTAAATAAAGTAAGGGCGGAATTATTTCTCATCTACTTACTCATTTAATATTTATTGAGTGCACAGTATGTGCCAGGCACAGTGTTTGGTGCTGAGGAGGCTGCTGTGCAAGAGATAGATGATCCCTAACCTCCAAGAGTTCATGACAAGAGATTCTGAAACCAGTCCACTCAAAAATTAAGGGATATAATCTGACAGTGGTGTGGGTTACAAGTGTGTGCATTTATCAAAACTCATCAAACTGCAAATTTAAGATCTGTGTGTTTTACTGCATATGAAGTCTACCTTGATTTTGAAAGAGTAAACAATTAAAAAGAGAAACAATTAAAATTAAAACAAATTAATAAGGCAGTCCACAGGAGCTATGACCTGGAGTACAGGCTTAAAACATGGTTAAAGTGTTCTTTCAAGAGATAAAGTGTCTCAAAAATATAAGTTTTTCTTGCAAGTATAATTAGTAATAATAGGACTTCAGATTATGAATCTGGGAATTATGCAACCATCAAAGCAACATCAAGCTCTTTCACATACAGACGAAGCAAAGGGGGAACTGCAGTCCACAGGAGGAAAGAATGGACACTTGATTCATGTGCAGGTGCAGGGGGCTCCTCACAGGCCTCTGCTCCGGGAATGGTTCTAGTAACCGTCAGGGTTACTCACTCAGTCTCCACTCCACAAGCAGATGTGGTCACAATTAGTCAGGGAATGAAACAAAACTCTATACTTAGACATGTGAAGTCAGTAAATTGAAAAACTAAATCTTTACTGAGCATGTCCTCTGTGCAGAATTCTGTGCAGAGCTCTAGAGGGAAAATGACTAAGGACAGACCACAGGCTCAGCTTGTTTGAAATATGACCTCCTTTCAAGAAGGGTGTCACCTCAAGTTACTGGGGGCCTCGTTTTACAGCAAAGAACGTGACGAATCTAGTCCCCTTCCACATTTAGACAGAACTATGCTCGCTGCATTCAATCCTACTTGAATATTGCCTTTCTTGCCATTAAATATTTACAGGTCCAATTTCACTGAAGCCTCTCTGTCATCCACTTCAGTGTTTAATCACGTTCATGAAAGCTTTACTTTTGTTTAACCAAAATTTGTTTTAATAGGTTTTGACTCAGTGTCTCTTATTCTAAGAGGACAAAAAATAATAATAGCAGCCATATATTGAGTGCTAATTATCCGCCAGGCACTGTGCTCAGTACTTTAAGATTATCTCATCAAAGTCTCACAACAGTCCTACGCAGTAAGTACTATTTTTATCTCCATTTTACAGATGAGAAAACTGGCTTCAGAGGTTAAGTAACTCACTAGTTAGTGACAGAGTCAGGATTCAAACTTGGGGCTGTCTGTCCCCAAAGCCACCACTCCTAGTCTTTGGATAAGAGCCTTTTATCTTCCAGGAAGCTATAATTAAAGCTGAGCCATGATCAAAACCCAGTTATTAAAATCCTATGTTTACATGTCACTGAGCACACCTTACCCTCTTTGGATCAAATCCTGCAAGTATCTTCACCTCCATGTCACAACCTCCCACATTCAGGGATCCCCTCTGAATGTCTCTCAAGTCCTCCATGGCCACCTTTGATGTACAGGGTGATAGGCAAGTGCTGACCCCTTTGCAGTTCTGCACAGTCCCTGGTTTTTCCCCAGGCCCTAGACCTTCCCTATTTGGATTTAAGATGTTTTTCCCGCCTTCTTTCCAGGGGGCTCTACCAAATAATCTTGTGGATCTTTGTGCTGCTTATCTCTGCCAATTCTTCAAATGATCAAAGCCTTCTTCAAGTGCAGACATTATAAGCTCCAGATCACTGTCACAGATACCAGATAACATTGGGCCAGGAAAAACACTTCAGAAAAATCCTTAGGTACTTCAGTGAAAAGAAATTCCCTGAGGGACCTGTGTGATGTGGCTGCTATGAAATGGATGCGACCTTGGCCTATATTAACGGAGTATAGTCTCTAGAACAGAGGCACAACTGGCTGGCCACACCACAAAAGGCCCGCCATGTTCGTGTTCTGGGCTACAAGACAGGCACAGCACAGGCTTGACTTCAGAGGGCGATACCCAGATGATGATGGAAGCTGACACTAAAATACATGAGAAGTAGAAGATACAATGAGACGTGTTTGTGAAAGAGGAGAGATGTGGGGAACATGCAATTTTTAAAATATTGACAGGATAGTCACAAGGAAGGAAAGTAACAATTATATACAACAGATACAGAAATGGCTTGTGTTCTTTCAACACTCACTATGTGTAAACAGGTCCCATGCTTTCCTCATTTGTTCTACCAACAATCATAGAGTAAGTGCTGTCATGTTACCCATTTTACAAATGGGTAAACTGAGGCATAGAGGGGTGTGATAACTAGTCCAAGGTCATATAACTAATCCATTTCAGAACTGAGATACATATGCAAGAACTTTAATTAATGGGCCTGCAGTCTTCACCACTGCTCATCACATATATCTTTTGATGGCCAAAGAATAGAAATAGGACTAAGAAGAGTCAGAGATGGATTTTAGTTTTATTGAAGAAAGGACTGTCTTACAATAAGAATTGGCCAAACATGAAATTAAATCCCCCACTACATGATGAACTCTTCATCAGAGGAGGTTATCAAGCATAGACCAAAATCCTCCAGCAATTATTGGAGATGATGAATGGGGGGGTGATCCAAGCTTCAGACAGAGGAGGATTTAACTCAGTAACATTAAGGTTTTCCATCCCTGAGAAGCTGGGACCCCATGACTAACCCTGAGGAACAGCATGCAGAATCTCACACCCACAGCTGGGCCCTTCAGCACCCCATCACCAGAGTCAAGTATTTGAAAACCATTTTAGGTTCTTCATCCCAGATCAGGTTATTATGAGTTGGTCTAGATTATAAAGTTTATAAATAACTTGTGGCACTCTTACACAAAGCAACCCCTATGACAGTCTCCCAAAGTTTCTTCCCTGGTCCTGCTGGAAGTTGGTGTAATCTTTATGAAATATTTTTAGGAAAAGAACACACACCTGCAAAGCACCATTTAACATGCCGTGCTTCAGGATATTTTTGTAATTCTTGTTCCTCCACCCTCATTAACTGATTAACTCTACAGGCATTGTGGTGGTTGGGTGCCTGGAAGACACCATGTTTCTATGTCTCCGGGCCTTTGCACATGCTATTCTCTTCATCTGGAACAGCCTCAGCTCCCCATCCCCTTCATCTGGCTGACTCTAACTCAATAACTTGGGCATCAAGTCTCCTTGGAAGCCTCTCTGGCAATCTCCTGGCCGACCTACCCATCTCATGGCTGTGTGAGGTACTCTGCCTGACCATCTCCACAGCAATCATGATGTAGTTGTATTGGGAAGTACCACACTGCATTATAATTGCCTGTTTACTTGCCTCTTACAATCACCAGGCAGTAAGCTACCAAAAAGCACAGTTCACTACTGTATCTCTAGCATCTAGAAAAGCACCTAATACACTGTGGATATTCCAGCTATGTCTAGCATTCACTTGAATGAAAGCATTTGGTCCATAGGGAGATATATTTATAAATAGATCTTACCATGGAACCAATCTGTTTGGTAGATAATTAGCTGTCGTTTTGTAAAGTAGAGAGACAGACCAGCAAGTGAAGCCCAAAAGAAAAAAGTTTTGACAGAGTATTAGGGTGAAGACCGTGGGAAGAGAAAGGTCTTGACCACAGGATGGTTCCAAGGAGACCATGATGTGTAGATGAAGAGGTGCTAGAAGCAAACCTTGCTTCCTATAGCATCTCACTCAAACTAGCTATGATCAGGAATGGAAAGTCATGATTTCTATGCCATTATTCATGAAACACAGAGCTTTAATAGGCTATATAGCAGGCACAGGGATTTATCTGATCCTTAAGGTCAGTGACAGGAATATCAACCACAGCCCCAAAGCCATCGACCACTGAAGCACAGTCAATTCCTGTAGATTTTAAGTTTTTCCTGTTATCCTGTTTTATTTTTAAGTCTTCTTGCTTTATATTTTATAGTCTTGATCATTTTTAAAACAAAGAATCTTTTTAAAGTTTTCAAGATCCCTGTCTTCAGATATGTCCTATTCTTAAATTTTCTCTAAATATAGATTTGTTCATTTATAGAGTATAGGCTCGATGGCAGGAAATGACATTTTACTCTTACCCTTAGTTGATCTAAAATTTTCACTTCCTTTAAATGTCTTAGTTTCTCCTTTTCTGCATTAGCTTTTGTTTAAACTCCAAAACCTTTAGGAAGCTATTTCTACTCCTCATAATTTTCCTGCATTCCCTTCTGTACATTCCCAATGAAGGTCTATGTCCTGTCTCTCACCAGTCTGATGCATCAGGGGAAATGTACCTAAGACTCTACAGATTTACAAGCAAGAGTAATTTGTTTATTCTGCATGTTTTCCTTTAAATGTCTATTTTGACACACAAATATGTAATAAAAAAGAGAAATGCATAAACAATTACATTTGTCATTATAGACTTATACATAATTTTGAACCAGAGTTTACCAGCTATATTTAAGCTAAGAAAATCAGGTATTGCTTCTAGTTCAATGATTAGCAAAAGTAATATTCTCAAGGTAAAGTACTTTGTCAACTATTAAATACAATTTGGTATACCAGACCAAAGTAAGTCACACAACTATGCAAAATGTAATCTTCCTCCAAATTGAGCTACAGATGAACACAACTGGCTTCTAACAAAACAATTCACTATATAGCTGACCAAAGTCACTGTGTTGTTTTAAATTGAATGAATGTGGTATGCAATAAAAACAAAATAATTAAGTAATTTGTCCAGACTCTACTATTCAGCACTGACCTTCTCCCCACATTAGCCATTTTGCCATTTAGATACACCAAAGGCAAGGGAGTCACTTTCATCAATAAGCATGTTTTCCAAGATACCCTCTACTCTTTTGTAAGTTATTCTTTTTAAAAAATTAGATCACCTTTAGCCAGCACCCACATTCACCTTTGACATACTAAGAGACTGAGAGAATCCCAGGCACACCTAAACACATCACCTGATCTATTCTTGTAGCAACAAAGTGTTGTCACAATATTCTGGATTGTTTGCATACTTGAAATGACAAGCAAATACATCATTTGTCATCCATACTTTACCAATTACAGAGAGTGAATCTGTAGATAGCTATTTACTGCCTACAGAATACATTTCTGCAAAAACTAAATCTAGCCAGTACTGATATTGTGAAAATTCCATATATGACAAGACCAAAAAATTCAGCTTTCAAAATATTAATTAAAGACAAAGTTTTTATTCCCCTCTCAGAAGGATTCTCATTAAACCTTTCTCTTCTGCCTATATGATGAATGAGCTTTTTAATGAATTATTAAATTAAAAGACACTCTTCTTCATTCCCTTTTCGTAGAGCTACTACTAAAAATTGTTTAAGTGGAACTTTTAATAAAGACTCTTTTTGCACCTTCAACATGAAGAATCTTACAGATATTACATTTTTAAAAAATCATACCTGACAGCCAGTCTAACCCAAATTCAAATGCCACTCTGCATTAAAGGAAGCTGCAGCACTCGATTGATCAGGAAAAAAACATACCATATTTAATAAAATTCCAGATTCTTGTCGTCGGTGTCCATAAAAACGCTTTGCAGTATTGGATATATGGTTTGCAAAAGCAAGCAAATCCTCCACAGTTCCATATCTGACTGATGACAACCAAGGCACATCTTGGCCACTGAGCAGCAGGGACTCTGAACGCTCCTCGTTTTGATTGCTGTCTTGACACATGGTCATTAGACTGGGTTTGTAAACCGCTGGCTCTTCACTTGCGTAAAGATTTTCCATAATGTCTATTACATCAGAGACATTCAAATGTTTAATTAATAAATCAATTTCTTCTTTATTGTCACTTCCAGTGCTCATGTACTCCATTACTGTTGTGCTTTCCGTAGTCTGCAAAAGAAAACAAATATTGTGTTTACCATATTTGTATTGGCATTTGAAATCAATGGGAAACTGACATAAAAGGATTGAGCTTCCATACGCCTTTGATTAAAAAAGGAGGGCTCTGTGTCTATAGGTGTGTGAATTTAAGTGGACGGTTGAAGAAAGGGACCTTAGATAACCTTTAGTCCAACTTGTTCACTTGCAGAGGGGAAACCTGAGATCCAAACAGCTTATTCCTTACTCACTTACTGAGTTAGTGGCATCAGCCATAGCCACTGAAAACAAACTTTCACTAAACATAAACAGGAATAAGAGCAGCTCAGGAATCCCAGGAATTAAGGCTCCTGGCCTTTTACAGCTTCCAACCCCACTACTACCCCAAGGGGGCAATCTTCCTGGCAAGGTTTCTGTGGCTTTTATGCATCAGGTGCCCTTAAAGAAAAAGAACTACTTTACCAAATAAAATTCAGGCCTTGAAGCCAGAAGCATGTAAAATGGGTTTAAATTTAAGCAAATTGAGGACAGTAGGTCAAGTTTCAGGGATAATTCTAATGCAAATGACTTAAACAGTTCATTCAGACTTGGGACAAGCCTCAAATTTTCCTTCTGTCAGCAATGAGTATGAGAAAGGGGAAGAAGATTCTTTAATCTGTGAGTCAGCTGTCCTCTCTTTTCTTTTTTTCAGCTGTCCTTTCTAGAGACCAGAATTTTTTTAAATTTTCCTTTATTGTTTAAAGTATTACAAATAGTAGTACATATGTCTCCTTTTTTTCCCCCATTGACCTCCCCCTCCCCCACCTCCTTTACCACTCCTTCCCCCTCACACACATACCCTCACCCCCCTGTGTCTTGTGTCCACTGGTTTGATCTCTTAACCCCCCCAACCTTCCCCTGCCTTCCCGCTTTAGTTTGACAGTCTGTTGGATGCTTCTTTGCCTCTATCTATTTTTGTCCATCAGTTTATAAACTTTATAATGTTCTTTATATTCCACAAATGAGTAAGATCATGTGGTATTTATCTTTCACTGACTGGCTTAGAGACCAGAATTTTTGAATAGCACAAAGCACACATCACAAGGTTCTAAGAAGGTTAATTTAACATCTAGATTAATGGCCCTCTAGAAGTTGTGATCTTACAAAGAGGCCAGGAAAGCCAAACTTATCATAAGCAAGACCTGAGTAAGGCCAACTGACTATATTAGCCACTACTGTATTTCATTTCTTATATACAAATCAGGTGCTACACCTGGGGATCTGCAAATGAGAAAAAGGAAAACCAGTAATGCTCAGGATTTTAATTCTATTCCAAAGAATTAAAGATAAAAAATGTTTAAGAGACCTAAGAGAATTTGGAGGTCAGTATGTCTACTTAAACTACTGTGTTCCTGAAAGCACAGCCCCTCTCTGACGAGCACAAGCCTTTACACATTCTACACTCAGTGCAAAAAAGCCACAGGCTTCCATTAACCTGGAGCCCCAGTAGGAGACAGCAGGAAATGTTCCACAGGCAACTCACCACCCAGCTCCTTGGCCTCTCAGTGAACTTCGTTTGAAAAGAACCATGAAATATACACACGATGTAGTAGAGAACTGCACACTTGAAACCCATATAATTTTATTAACTAATGTCACCCCAATGAATTTAATAAAAATTTTAAAAAAGAAAAGAACCACACAATTTTGCATTGTCATTAACTTACTTCGCATTCATTTTCTAATATATGAATTGTGGTAGGCAGTTAGACAGACAAGTTCAGAGGAAGGGCGATACAGAAGGTCACCAGAGTGGAGAGCCTCATTTGCCTAGCATTGGGCAAAACTGGGAAACAAGGACTTGGTCCCCAGAGTAACCTTGCTTCCCCAGGCATATCACTGGTCAGGAGGTTTAGACCCCCCGATCTTCCATTTCGATGGTCATGTGGTTTGGGCCCTTCCCAGACCTTTCCTCCCCTGGCACGTTGCTAGTCCTGCAGGTTAGACGCCCCTAGAGGGAAAAGAAACAAGGGGCCTGGAGAACAGCCCTTATGCATTGAGCCCCTAGAGCAGTGCTGGCGAACCTTTTGAGCTCGGCGTGTGAGCATTTTGAAAAACCCTAACTTAACTCTGGAGCCGTGTCACATATAGAAATTTTTTGATATTTGCAACCATAGTAAAACAAAGACTTATATTTTTGATATTTATTTTATATATTTAAATGCCATTTAACAAAGAAAAATCAACCAAAAAAATGAGTTCGCGTGTCACGCGTGTCAGAGGTTCGCCATCACTGCCCTAGGACAATGAGGCTCTGACCAGCATCAAATGCAATCTAGACCTCAGTTGTGTTTTAGCTCCAGGCCCCAAAAAGCAGCAAAACCAGACAAGTGACACCACGGCTGACATCAGGACCAGCTGCATTGACTAATGATCCCTTGCCCTGATGCTGACCAATCAGTGGAGACCAATACCCTGAAAGGACCACACCTGGGAAGCTGATGACTATTGTACTGAATCTTCCCCTGGAACCTCCCCTAAAATTTCCACCCTTAAAAGCCCTTAAGATGGAGGATGCAGTGAGCTTTCCTTGGGCCTTTTCCCTCTCCTCCCCAGCTTCCCTCCACCCAGGCGTATTGTTTCTTTGCCTCTCTTTCCAAGGTCCAAGGGCCCTTCTTTTGTCTCATAACTTATTTCTAGAGCCCATTTATTCTACCACTCGCTTCTTCTACCTCTGACTTCCTAAGTAAAATTTCTCTTAGTTTGAGACTTGGTTCTGAATTCTTTCCTAGCCAGAACTCAAGTACTGAGGTTGCTGAACCAAGGTCCCCATCAGTAACACCTGGTGCCATTCTCACTCCTACCAACAAATTATGCCTCAAGAAAGAAAGCAGCATCCTGCAGTCGATCTCAGTGGTTCTCAACCTTCCTGATGCCGCGACCCTTTAATACAGTTCCTCATGTTGTGGTGACCCTCGATTTCATTGTTACAAATTGAACATAATTAAAGCATAGTGATTAATCACAAAAACAATACGTAATTATATATGTGTTTTCCGATGGTCTTAGGCAACCCCTGTGAAAGGGTCGTTTGACCCTCAAAGGGGTCGCGACCCACAGGTTGAGAACCACTGTTCTCTAGACTTACACTGCTTGGTATCAAATATTGGCGCTTCTTTTATTGTCTGCATGATCTTGGGCTAATAGTTTAGCCCCTCTGTACCTCAACTCCCCCATCTGTTAAATGCAATCATAACAGCACCTACCTCATAAGATGGCTGTGAGGATTAAAGGAGCTCATGTGCACAAGGTGCTTGGGGCAAAGTCGGGTGCACAGTAAATAAGCTGTATTATTTGTAAGTGCTATGGTGTGCATAAAAGACACAGGGACTGAGTCAGCCACCTGGCTCTGCAGATATTGCATTAGGCCTCCTTTCTTATCAGCAAATGGGATGTGGCTACCTAGTCCCCAGCGTCTTCACAGTAAGGTTTAAAGATTGTATCTAAAACAAAACACAAAGAAAAAAAGGCAGAACCTATGAAATACTTTGATGGTTGTTATCACCACAGTTACATCCAGAAAGCAAAGGAAGCTTCCTCTCAGAGAGATCTTGTAC
The DNA here is from genome assembly GCF_964212035.1 of Myotis nattereri. Taxonomy (NCBI): domain Eukaryota; kingdom Metazoa; phylum Chordata; class Mammalia; order Chiroptera; family Vespertilionidae; genus Myotis; species Myotis nattereri. The sequence goes on from NC_138075.1 coordinate 98,134,623, forward strand.
ACTCTTGGAGTCTGTTGAGTTCTGAAAGGAATTGCTACAGTTAAGGGAGGAACAATGGCCTTGGGTTTCATTGAGCCATTTAGTTGCAGTTTCTACTTGTAGAATTTACTGAAAAACAGAAGTTAAGACAAAAATAGCCTGACTTAGGACCCCACTGGCTGGAAAGTTCCAAGGCTGCTGGACTCACTTATCAAATGGCTGGCTTGAGAGAAAATAAAGTTCTCAATAGTAATGTGACTCAAGAAAGAGAGGAAAAGGTCTATACAGTCTACTAGCCAGTCAGCAGATCCAAAGGGGAAAGACAGTTATGGTTTTTAAAGCCTGCAGAAAGTCTCAAGTATTTATATGTAAAACCTAAGGCAGAGGTTAAATACATATACCCTTAAACTTATGGTGGAGGCAGAGCAGAACAGGAGGGAGGGGGGAGGGAAGCAGGGTAGGAGGGCAGAGCGGGTGGAGGAGTGTATGACTGAGACTGTTTTAGGAGCCAGGCATAATTCCTTAGCAACACAGGACTCCTCTCACGCAAACCAATGCTCCCCAAGCAGCCCCATGACCAGTCTGCCCATAAAATATACCTGCAAAGAGCCTCAGCACTTTCCAGAGTAAATTAAGCAGACAATATGCTAATGATTTACAAGTTACTAATGATCAGTACCCATGTAGAAAAAGTGTAGATTGTGAAGGTATTCTACTTTAGCAATCAAGACCCTTCCCCACACAGTTTACAATAAAAATTCTCATAAAATTCCTACTTCTTAACAAAGTAAATGACTACGCCACGTTTAGAAATGGAAAGATGAACAAATACAGTCAAAATTATTTGCTTCAAATTATTTCAGAAATCATCCATAAAGCCAAAAGGAAATCCTATTTCTAAACATTAATGTCATGGCTACTTGCATAGTTGAGGGTTTCCTTGCAAGTGTGAATGAAAACGGCAAAGTTTATGGGCATCACTTCTGCCTAACAAAACATGATCATACCTGCGTTGCTTCCCATTTAAAAGATTTCTCTGCCAAACTAGCACATTGGCACTCAGGGTATATATATATACATATAAGTTTTTTTGAAAAGCCACAGAATGACGCGGTTTAGCTATATAGAAGCTCAGCCACTCTGCTTCAAAATCTCTAGATGCCTCAACCATCCAATTTTCCTTAGAGTCCTGAAGGGCATCTGCCAGAACTTTCGCAGTCCATTAGAGTTGGGGGCACCTGGTGGAATCAGATTATATTCTCTTTAGCAAATACCTGAGATTTAGGCCACAGACATGTAAAGCAGCTGTATTTGTGTTTCTTTCCCTATTCTTATCTGGAGTCGCCTTTTATTCTGGATCAATGTATGTCTTTCCAAAAATGAAACAGACATTGTAATGCTTCATTTAAAGACAGCTGTGGCCTTCCCTAACAACTTTTGGGATAAACTCTGTGCAAGCCCTGCTGCCTTCTAAGCATTGTTCTCCGCCCAGAACTAGAAGAATTTCGGGGTCCTGGGATCGCATTACCACGGGAAACATTTGTAAGTTAACTTTTTCCTTCCGAATATTCTTAGACCAAAAGCCTGGCATTCGTGTTCTGCTAATACCCCTTCTTTACCGAGTTATAAGCATGAAATTAAGTTTCTCTTCAAACTGCTCTCTGCTCCGCCAACCCCCACCCCCACTCCCTTTCTCCCGTTCCTCGCGACTAAAGGAGCTTTTAAAGGGTTTGTAAATTACAAAAGCGCCCGTCACTTTGGCGACGGCAGCGGGGCCCCTGAGCCTCTGAGGTGCACTCACCGGGTCTCGGCTGGAAGAGTGCGGGGTCGGGGTCGGGAGGCACAAGCCGCGGTGGGAGGCGGCGACACGGTGTCCGCGTCCCCGCGCACTGCCAGCCCGGCGGGGCTCGCGCGCTAGGGATCCGGGAAGGAGGAGGAAGGGGGCGGGGCCGCGGGCGCCGCGTGAGCCCCTTGCGCAAGGTGCTTTCCAGCTGTGCCGGCTGCCGCGCGACCCGCAGGAGGACGGAAGCGCAGCCGGGGGGCGGCCCGCACGCCCTCGCCTCCCCGAGCTCGGGAGTCTGCAACCCCGCCGGGGACACCCTCCCTTTCAAGATGTGAACCGCTGGGGTATCCCGCAGGGCTGAGACCAGAAAGACACTCCCGAGCCCCCAACACTGAGTTACCTGCGGCCTCCGTTCGCCCCCAGTACCGCCCCCCGACGGCTCGGTGCGCAGCGGGTGACCGGCGCTCCCGAGCCGGATGCGCTGGGGCCCCGCGGTCCGGCGGTGGCAGAGGCTGGAGCCTGGGCGACCGGCTCCGGAGCGAGGTGCGTCAAGACCGGAGCGGACAAACCAGCCCAGGCCGTCCTCGATGGCCTGGACTCACGGCGTCTGACCCGGCCGGGTGGCGGTGCAGCGTGTGCTAGCCACCGCCTCCCCGCCCTTTCCATTTCCCCTTTCTCTCCGTAAACAGAAAGAATTGTGGGGAAGCCAGAGCCCCCGCGCTGGGAAATTCCGCCCTCCCCCCCCCCCTTTTTTTGCCCTCGGGGACCCGGGCGGAGCTGAAGTCGCGACGTGGGAGGAGCGAGCGTTGCTTGGAGTGGGTCGCGCCCGGAGCGCTGGCGTCGGGATCTACAGGCCAGCTAGGGGCCCCGGACCGCAGTCGAGGGCCTGAGACACCTGAGTTCTCCCTGGGACCTGATGTAGAGGGCGCCCCAATGGCGGAGTTATAAAGCGCCAGGGTCTCCGCACCCCTTGGTCCCTGGAAGAAGATCGTATTTCCTTATGCGCTTGAGCCCTCGGGTCACTCCAGTGCCCTAGGCCCAGGCTCTGTCCCTGTCCCGTGCCACCACGCCCCGGGGGGCAGGAGAGCCGCCAGCTGTCCCCGCCACGCTGCAGGAGGCGCAGCAGCGTCTGGCCTTCTCTAACCTCGTCCAGATTCCTGCTCAGGTCCACACACACACACACACACACACACACACACACAGCCACTCTCCGTGGGCCACACCCACACACTCGGGGTGAAAGGGTGTGAAAGGCTGGGCGGGAACCTGGGGGACACGCACCTGGAAGGGGCTAGTGTACTCCGCCAGAAAGACCTGGTGTTGTTCCTTATTGGACCTGGTTATTTTATTCTACCGCCCCATTGCGAAGTGTGTCAACCGGTCTCCTCCTCCTCTCCCCAGCTGTGAGTCCGGCATTCTCTGTCCTATTGGAAAGAAGATCAAAGATCCTTCACAGTGCTCGCCCTTCTCGAGTGGAAAGCTTTTACTTCAGGTGGAGCCGGAAGAAAGTTCTAGGGAATTAGCGCCTCTCTTCACGAAATCCACTTGGCGGGACATTCCCAATACTTACTGAGTCGCAGCCCCCCGCCCCATCCTGCCTTAGTATCAAGCGCCTACTATGACAGACATCTGGCGAGACAGCCCAAGGAGGAGAGAAAATATTAGGCAGGCATCCCCTCCACCTGAACCACCTGGACTGGGCGTGCCTATAGGGCCCAGATTCAACCCCCACCACTCTGAGGCCACGCCCTGAGCTTTCCTGAACCCCAGCTCCCTCAAAACTGCCTCAAACTGGCTCTAGAGCCCTAGGGTTTATCCGAAAGTGAATTGTTATTTTGACCCCAGGAAGTCACATGAGACTTGCTGGCGGACCTGGGCTATCGGAAGTGAGAAGCAAGGCCTCCTTGTAGAATCTTTTTTAAAAAACTTTATTGATTAAGGTATTACATATGTGTCCTTATCCCCACATTACCCCCATACCCCCCACTCATGCCCTCACCCCCCTGTTGTCTGTGTCCATTGTTTAGGCCTATATGCTTGCATGTAAGTCCTTTGGTTGATCTCTCCCCCTTAACCCCACCCTCCCCTACCTTCCCTCTGAGGTGGGACGGTCTGATCGATGCTTCTCTGTCTCTGGATCTGTTTTTGTTCATCAGTTTATGTTGTTCATTATAATCCACAAATAAGTGAGATCATGTGATATTTATCTTTCTCTGAATGGCTTATTTCACTTAGCATAATGCTCTCCAGTTTCATCCATGCTGTTGCAAATGGTGAGAACTTCTTTTTTACCGCAGTGTAGTATTCCATTGTGTAGATATATCACAGTTTTCTAATCCACTACTGATAGGCCCTTAGGCTGTTTCCAAATCTTAGCTATGGTGAATTGTGCTGCTATGAACATAGGGGTGCATATATCCTTTCTGATTGGTGTTTCCAGTTTCTTGGGATATATTCCTAGAAGTGGGATCACTGGGTCAAATGGGAGTTCCATTTTTAGTTTTTTGAGGAAACTCCATACAGTGGCTGTACCAGTCTGCATTCCCACCAGCAGTGCATGAGGGTTCCTCGCGAACACTTGTTTGTTGATTTGTTGATGATAGCCATTCTGACAGGTGTGAGATGGTACCACATTGTCATTTTGATTTGCATCAGATAACTAGTGACTTTGAGCATATTTTCATATGTCTCTTAGCCTTTCTTCTGTCTTCTTTCGAAGAGTATCTATTTAGGTCCATTGCCCATTTTTTTTATTGGGTTGTTTATCTTAACACTCATCATTTCCTAGTGCTTATGGCCAGGCACAGAGGAGGATGATAGCACAGTGGTTAAAAGAGATCCCAAAATGGGGAGAACTGAATGGATTACTACGCGCTAAATCACCCCCCTCCCCCAATTATTTTAAATACTAGAGTGCTGTGACAGGAATGACCGGAGATGTGTTCTACCCCTGGAACTCTGCGGGGGATCCTGCACCTGCCCCGGGCAGTGGCGGGATCCCAGGTCCTGGAGGAGAAGCGCTTCTTAGGGAATTGCCTTTCTGGTTCTGGAGAGAGGGAGCACTACTTGGACCAGTCCTAGGGCTCTCACTGGGCAGGGGCAGCATGCCCAGGAAGGGAGGCGAAGCCCTGCTGGTCTGGGCCGGGACTACGTGGAATATGGCCCTGTCTCAAGAGCAGATGATCCCAGTCTTGACTGAAAGTGAAGTTTGAACGCCTTTTGCTCTGTAAACCAGGTTGGCCAGGTCAATACCTCTAATGGTAACGTGAGACAAGTCTCTCCACCATCGCTTGTTTGTATTTGAGCAACAAAGGATGATCTTATTAGAAGCATTTTAAAAATAGAACCATGGGACCATTCCTGCCCCCACCCACTGAATGAGATCACTAAACCACACCTAATCTTCTGGGAACTAAGTATGAGCCTGACTTCCTACATAGAGGTCTTCCTAAGAGAGCTGCATTTTAGGGGGCTGGTGAGAGGGTTGCCCCAGCAGGATTCTCACTGGCTGTTGAGGACTTATGCAATAGCAGATTTCATCTAGCAGGATGAATTAAGAGGTGTTACTCAAAAACATTTTAAAACTCTAAGATTGGATCTCATGGCTCAGAGAGGCTGAAAAAGAGAGAACTAAAAAAAGGAAAAAATTTGCAGACTGCTTGCATTTTTCTTGATCGGTACTGTTGACATGGGCTTACAAAAGCGATCCTGTTCTTTGAAGAGAGCTAGAAAAATGAGGTTTAAACTGGCCAACTAGAAGACACCTGAGCCAGAGTGCACAGCAGAATGAGTTACTCAAGAAGTCGTGGTAAAGTACATTACGAAACAGCTCTCTTGAAGCTGTTCCCAGGAAACAAAATGCACTTTAAAATGAGTTGTGACTAGTGCCAGTTTACCTGAAGAGGCTTTCTCCACCTACAGGTAGGGACAGTAATGGGTTTGTAATCTGTAGTTTGGAAATCAGGACTTATTTACTCATGGAATGAATGGCAGATTGCCTGGACAATGCATTGGCCTATGGAACCTCAAATGGGACACTACATTAATAAATATAACATAGGATATTGCTTTTCAATCTTTTTCATATTTGTAAAATACAATGTTTTAGAGAATTCTGAGATAAATTGGAATAAATTAGGGTATACATATTGTGAATTGTTGAAAAAATGTGCTCAATTTTCTTAAATTATAACAATAAAATGCAAAGTATTAGAGGAAAATAATTAAATACTAAGTTTGAATAAAGCTTTAAGTAAGATATTTATTTGTGTGCTTTTTTTTTTTAATCCTCACCCAAGGATATTTTTCCATTGATTTTTAGGGTGAGTGGAGGAGGAAGGGAAAGACAGAAAGAAACACAGATTGGTTGCCTCCTGCAGGAGCCCTGACCAGGGCCCAGGCCAGGGAGGAGCCTGCAACCAAGGTACATGCCCTTGCCTGGAATAGAACCTGGCCGATACTCTATTCACTAAGCCAAAGCGGCTAGGGCAATAAGGTATTTTTAAAGTTAAGAGGAACTTGAGCCTGATTTCATGAGCATAAGTTCTATATGGTTTGTTGTAACAACTATACACATTTACCAATTAAGATGTTTGAATAAGACCTCTTCAAACTTCTGAAAATAACCTTCAGGTGAGAAACTGTAAAGACAGAGGTAATAAATTAAAAAACATTATTATAATTTAAAAATTTTTTAAACAGTTGAAATTGTAGTTTAAAAACCCAGTAGCTCTTCTTTTTCTTTGATTGACATAAGTTAACTTTCTTATAATAATGTCAGTGGATTATGATTGTAATTGAACTTTTTCATATTAAATCTTCAAAATTACAAATCTTTAATTTGCTTTGATCAATTAGCTTGGACGCTATTAAAAAGGCAGTAAGTCAGCCCAGAGATGAGATGCCCAGTGGAGGAGCAGATTCAGGGCTCCCTCCCCAGCTGGGGAACCACCAGCCCCACCTCATGCCCCAGCCCCCTGCTGGCTTAAGCCAGGCTCCTCTGTTACCTGGAACACAACGCCCTTCCTCAGGAAGGACCTGGGCCCCCTGCAGCTGCCCACTCAGCATCTCCAGGTGGACGTCCCTCAGACCTGTGGAGACAGACCTCATGGTGCATCATGAAATTCTCCTCTGCCCCAGCAGCACCCTAAGGCACACCAGATGAGACTGCAGAGGCAAAAGGCTTTGGAGCCTTGGGCCCCACCTGGCTGCCTTAAGGAATAAAGGAGTATCTATAATGCATTCAGGGCACAGTCAGTGTGCCCTCAGCTCCTGCAGTCCTCTCCCCTTTGAACCCGCCCTAGGTCTCTGGGGAGGAGTACAGACCAGGATGAAAGGGACAGTTTCCTCTGACCTCCTCCTTCCTTTTGCCTTCTCACCCTTCAGGACACCACTGTATTCACCAACGTGGCCATCACTGTACAAAGTGGAAACAGCAACCGAAGGTGGGGTGTGTGGCTGTGGTGGAGATGGAGGCCTCGTGTGGGGGATGGAAGAGAAATCCCCCAGTAGCTGTGGGAGGGGAAGGGAAGTTCCTAAATGTTCTCAGCTGTGGCTGTTGTTTATCTGAAGACTTCGCGTAAATGGAGCTTGTCTGTGAATGAGAGGCCTTCTGTTCTCATGTGCAAAAAGTTACAACTTAGGTCTCTCCAAGTGCCTCAATTGCACTATTTTGTATGATATGTAGTTTATATTTTTATAAATAGCTTTGTGCTGTGACTTCCTCATATTTTAGGTCCTTGACCCACACTTTGAAAGCAGAAATCACTGCTCTGTGCTTCTCTTCACCTCCCCAGTGGAAAGCCCTGCTACAGCATTCTTAACCCTGGGCTTCCAAAGGACCACAGGGCTCAGAACTGTGCAAGGTTCTGTGCTTGGGCCTGTTCAAGAGCTTTCGCTTTCTCACATTTGAAAATGTGAGGGGTGTTAGGGTTGACAAAGGAGGAATGCACAAGGCCAAAGTGGTAAGGGATTATAAATTTACTAGTGGCCCCATGCACGAATTCATGCACATTGAAAGGAAAATAATTAGAAGAAATATTTTAATATTGCTATTTGCCCTTTCTCCCTCAGTGCCTGGGAGCAGGGTGATGCCCTCTGCTGGGCGATCTGCTCACACCTGCCCTGCTCCACCATCCCACCACGGACCGGCTCTCATTGGGGCCCTTCGGGGCCAGCAGCACCTCCACTGCGCCACCCCCTGGTGGTCAGTTGCATGTCATAGGAAGCGGTCAAACTCCCGGTCTCCCAGTCGACTGCCCACCTGAGGGGACAATTTGCATATTAGGCTTTTATTACATAGGATTAGGTCATCTGGATACCAGATGAGCTGAGCCCCCAAATGGCGCCAGCACCCAGGGATGGGGAGTCAGGGATTTTAAAGGACTCTAGGCAGGCTTTTTCTGGGCAGAGAATTCTCTGGGTGGAGAATTCTCTGGGAGGGTCCTAAGGGGGAAAGATAATGGTCTTAGCAAGTGGAGTGTGGTCTAAGCAAAAGGGAATGTCCCTTGTGAAGTGGCCTAAAGGGGTGACCATTCAATTATCTGATCAGACCTAACAATGGGGAGAAAGGTTCAGCAGTGACACTCCCCCAAACTGCCTGGTGGCCAACGTCATAGACCAGTTCCAGGTGGATCAGTGGACCCGTGTGCAACCTTCTTATGAACCTTGGTCTCCCATCCCAACACTCTGCATCATCTGCAGATGCTGCATGGAAAGGGCTCTGCCTTGATGTAAGGAAACGATCACCAACATATTGTTTGGGTGAGGGGAGATATTGGTTTAAAAAATTAAGTACGGTCTGATCCCCACTCTGTAACAGCAAATGTAAATGCATACATGGAGGGGGAAAAACCCACTAGAATAGCCCAATCTCCAAATGCAATAATTTCCTAACCTCCTTTGAAATGGTACTTCTCACATGTACATGTGCGGAAACTGGTCAGATATTTTCAACAGCCTAAAGAAGGTGTGTGGTGTGTTTATCTTCATGTGATTTGTTTTAAGCCAAGTGAGTTAAATAGGTTTTGCTTTTGCCCTTGTAGTTACATTACAGAACTAAAAACAATTGCCAACAGATTCACATCTCTGTGGATGGGGAAATTTTCTTTCCTTTCTGTATTAAAGCCATGGATTCATGTTCATCGGAACTTTTTTCTTAGTATCAAGATGCTTTGGTTGATGAATTTCATAATACTGAAGCATCATTATACACTCCATCCATATTAAAAATAGCAATAATAGCTATTGTATTTTGAACACTTACTACATCCCAGGCACGTTCCTAAACCCTTTGGCTGGATCATCTGGCAACAACCCTGAAGTGGGCACTAGTCTCTCCATTTGCCTGTGGGAATAACTTGAATTTAAAGAGGGTAAGTACTGTAGTCCCCCTCATCCCAGTTTTGCTCTCTGAGGGTTGTTACCTGCAGTCAATCATGGTCCAAAAATATTAAATGGAAAATTCCAGAAATAAACACTTCATAAGTTTTAAATCGCGCACAGTTCTGAGTAGAAAGGAAAAATCTCTCTCTGTTCTGCTCTGGTCTGCTTAGGACATGAATCATCAGTCCCACGCTGTGTTCACTCCCGACCTATTAGTCTCTTAGCAGCCTCTTGGTTATCGAATGGACTGTCCCAGTATTTGTATCACAGTGTTCAAGTCACCCGTCAGTAGCCTAATGCTATATCACAATTCCTCTGTCATTCACCTCACTCCAGCTCATCACATAGGCATTGTATCATCTCACATCACCACAAGAAAGAAGGGTGAGTACAGTACAAGAAGATATTTGGAGAGAGAGGCCACATTCACATAATTTTTATTATAGAATATTGTTATAGTTGTTTGACTTTATTATGTTATTGTTGTTAATCTCTGTGCATAATTTATAAATTAAACTCCATCACAGGTATGTTGTGTACAGGAAAAAAAACACCTGTAGTATATGTAAGTCTCAGATAAGAGGATTACTGCAATGTGTCCAAGAAACTAGTTCTAATCCACATCAGTCTGACCCCAAACCCAAATTAACACCTTCCCAAATCCACCTCCCACAGCAAAGGCACAGTTGGACTGACCATAGGCCAGTTTGCAACATCTTGGATAACTTTCCCATCCTGGCCTCTCTTTTAGAGGAGGCTGACTTTCCTTCTCAGGCTCTAGCCTCTGGCCTCTTCCTCAAGACATAAATGGCTTTTGAACATACCTTGACCTGGTCTTTATATTTGTAATCTTTTATCTCTAACTCGGCGAGGAGAAGCTCAAAAGGAATTTCATCTACCAGAGACAGAGATGTTGGTAGAGGTGGGGGTGCCAGGCCCTGAAGGCCTCAGAAACAGAATACTAGTTTCGCCTATCCTTTCAGTAAACCAGCTTTAAATCCTCTTGGGATCTGCAGACACCCAGAGAGATCTCCTCCCTCCTCTCTCCCTGATTCTGGGTGGGATGATGTGTGTGGAGGTACTGCTGAAAATTTAACTTAACTTGGATTTTCCAGGCACATTCCCTTAATTGCTTCAGGCCTGTTCCTACGGCATCAGTCACTTCTTATGAACCTTGGTCCGCCATCCTAAGATGTTCTCTTGTTGTTAATCCTCACCCAAGGATATTTTCCCATTGTTTGTTTGTTTGTTTTTTAATAGAGTGGAAGGGAGGGGAAGAGACAGAGAGAGAAACATCGATGTGAGAGACACATTGATCGGTTGCCTTCTGCACACACCCCACCATGGGATCAAGCCTGCAACAGAGGTTCGTACCCTTGACCAGAATAGAACCCGAGACCCTTCAGCCCAAGGGCCGATGCTCTATCCACTGAGCCAAACTGGCTAGGGCCCTAAGATGTCCTTAAGAATGCAGCACAGGTTCGAGGTCCATGCCAATGCTCTCCCTACAACAGGAGTCCTCTGCCCAGAGCCTGCAGCTGTAGCATGCTGGATGGAGCCCATTACTTCCTGCTCACAGAGCCAGTGTTCAACTTTAAGGATCTGTGAGAGCTGGTTTTTAAACATAGTCATTATTAAAAATGAAATTACATAAAATTTCAAGTAAATAAAATGTAAATTTAAAATAAAGGTAATAAATATTAACCACTTATTACTTTCTGATTGTGTAATAAATTTTATTGTTTTCTAGGCTCTTGAAGTCACTCATGTCTCTTCTATCTTTGTGGTGGAAATCTATAATAATAAAAGCATAATATGCTAATTAGACCGGGCATCCTTCTGTCCTTCTGGGATGAAGCCGGGGCTGTATCCATGGGATCTAGGCAGCCGCCTCAGGGAGGGAAGGAGGGATCCAGGCAGCCGAGGCTGCGAAGGCCTAATCTTGCATGAATTTGTGCATCGGGCCTTTATATGACATGCTCCTGTACATCACTTTCCAATATGAGGCCATAATATGAAGCTCCTGCATCAGGGAGCCTCACCCTGTTAACTTAACATAGGCCATGGCGGGAGTATTTACACCACAGAAATTAGCAAATGCTACAAGTCAGGGAAGAGTTTTCAGAGAGCTGGTTGTCAAATGTTTATCAGCCCACTACTGTCTATAGGTAAATGTTATATTTTCAGGTATTTCTGACACGTTTTAGGTTATTAATTTTGTCTTTGTACTTTATCTTTTCTGATATTCATTAATAATTCATATTTCTCTTGTTTCTACCCAGGTAGAAAAATCTCTGACAATGAAGGGTGAGAGATCTGAACTGACATGCAGATACTGGCTGAGTTTAGGATCAGTGTTTCCCATTAGCCTCAAAGGAATCACCTGTGGAGCTCACGTCTTATACTAGTACAGTGGTTCTCAACCTTGGCTGCACATTAGAATCACTTGGGAATCTTTTTAAAATCCTGATTTCTGGGCCTCATCCTCCATAAATTCTGTTTCTTTGTTACTAATATTGTGACCCCACCCCATAACAAAGAAACAGAATTTCTGGAGGGTGAGGCCCAGAAATCAGGATTTTAAAAAGATTCCCAGGTGATTCTAATGTGCAGCCAAGGTTGAGAACCACTGTGCTAGTAGATGGAGGCCTGGGTCCCTGATAGCTGGAGTTCAGAAAGGGAATGTGTGTGGGAAACCCAGTAAAGAGCACTTTTTGAATTCAAACCTTTGCTTTGACACTTTCTGTCCATGTGACCTTGGGCAAATTACTTAAATTCATAGAGCCTTCCAGTTTTTTATTTATAGAAGCGGGGGGATTAAAGGTACTTCATTTCCATTTTACTTTTTATACTATCAAAGTTGTTAACAACCTTTGACATTAGGGGAAAAGGCAAATCAATTATTACATGTGTTTATACCAGGGGTCCTCAAACTTTTTAAACAGGGGACCAGTTCACTGTCTCTCAGATCGTTGGAGGGCCAGACTATAGTTTAAAAAAAAACTATGAACAAATTCCTATGCACACTGCACATATCTTATTTTGAAGTAAAAAAACAAAATGGGAACAAATACAATATTTGTATCTGCATGTGGCCCGCAGGCCATAGTTTGAGGACCCCTGGTTTATACTGTACTAAAATACTTTTGAAAACATTTACTTGTTAGTTATTATCACTGACACAATAACCCTGAAAGTTGCTGAAATTAGCCTTGTTTTACATTAGAGGAATCTGAAGTTTAGAGATAAATAACTGTGCTAGGTACTCTGATAATATACAGAGGCAAAGTTTTAACCCAAATGTGTTGCTTTCAAAATGATGTAGCCATTGGATTATTATATTCTTGAACGTATCAGGTGCTAAGTCATGCATTTAAAAGATGCTTATGAGCCCGAGCCAAACTGGCTTGGTGGACAGAGTGTCGCCTGTGAACTGAAGGGTCCCAGGTTTGATTCAGGTCAAGGGCATGTACCTCAGTTGCAGGCTCCTTCCTGGCCCGGGCCCTGATCAGGGCACATGCAGGAGGCAACCAATCAATGTGTTTCTCTCACATCAATATTTCTCTCTGTCTTTCCCTCTCTCTTCCACTCTCTCTAAAAGTCGGTGGAAAAATATCCTCGGGTGAGGATTTAAAAAGTAATAACAAAAGATGCTTATGGGGATCAATAGGCTCCAGGGATACAACCAACATTGTCCATCTGCTGCTCTGTACTATCTGTGAACCCACTGGCCAGTGCGCCTCACTTCTGCCTGTAGCCCTGCTCTCACTTTCTTGCTAACTCAAAACCTGCCCTGCGGGTGATTCTATCTAAGTAAACTACAGCCTGGCCAGCTGCCCTGCTGTACTCATGAGATCCAAGATTCATGGAGGCACAGGCCTCCAGAGGGGTCTGAAATAGAGATGCATCTTCTTACCTCCAGTTCATTAAAAATGGGGAAGCTCCTGATGACCACACGGGTTCCATAAGCCCCCCATCTCAGATGCACAGGTTATAGCTTTAACTGCCCCCGGAGAAACACCAGAGTTTGGACTTTTTAAAAAATTTAAATCTGATTGCAAAAACAATTCATGTTCAATAAAGACATTCTGGAAAAATAGAGATAATGAAATTTATCCCCAGTCTTAACACTCAGATCAGAGATAACATACTGTCAACAGTTTAGTGAACATCATTATGCTTTTCTTTGTAATGTACGGAAATTAAGATTGTCCTGCCTTTATCTCTGGTAACTGCTTCTAAAATTAACTTTGCAAGTGAGAGGCAAAGAATAACCACCACATCATTTTAAAGGCAATTTCCTCACTCATTCACTCAACAAATATTTGAGTGTTTTATTACATGTCAGTCATGATTCCAGGTGCCAGAAAACAGGAGGCAACAAGCTCAATGGCCTTCAGGGAGCCTATAGCTTGGGGAGAAACAGTCACAGGACAAGTAAATACACAGAAGACTACAACTTATATCTGTAATACTATCAACAATAAAAAAAAAAAAGACTACAACACGTGACAACTTCCTTCTATGAAGGACATGAACAGGTGGAGAAAATAAAGGGATGTGAGAGATGCTATGGGCTGGACTTTCCTCAGGCCAGAGAGGACCTCCCTGAGAATGTGCCCCTCACATAAAGATAATGATGTAGATCACAGCAACCTGCTATAGGTAAAAAGTCATTGATTATCACTTAAATCTATGCTTCAATTTTGTTGTGAATTGATGTGGATAGATTCTCAAAGTAAGCAAAGATCTTAGAAGTGTTTAAATCCAACACTTCACTTTGTAAGTGAAGAAAGTGGTCAAGAGGGCGACTTAGCCAGAGTCACTAGAAAATAATAGAACCATGTTCAGAGGCAGCTTTTCCATCCAAAAATCTCACCTATCATTCCTGTAACATTCAGCTCCTTTTAGAGATGAATAATATAAAGAAACTAGAGGCCCAGTGCATAAAATTCATGCACGGGGGCGGGGGGGGGGCAGGGAACCTCAGCCCAGCTTGCACCCTCTCCAATCCAGGACCCCTCAGGGGATGTCCGACTGCCGGTTTAGGCCCGATCCCCAGGGGCCTAAACCAGCAGTCGGACATCCCTCTCACAATCCTGGACTGCTGGCTCATAACCGCTCACCTGCCTGCCTGCCTGGTCACCCCTAACTGCCCCCCTGCCAGCCTGATCACCCCACATAACCTGCTGCTCAGTCATTTGGTCGCCCCTCACTAACCCCCCTGCCAGCCTGGTCGCCCCACACAGCCTGTTCGGTCGTCCATTCAGTTGTGATGGTCGCTTAGGCTTTTATATAGATAGATGTTGCTCTGGCACATGCCAGGTTGTGGGCTCGATCCACAGAAGGGGGCATGAAGGATCCAGCCAAGCAATGATTCTCTCATCATTGATGTTTCTACATCTCTCTCTCTCCCTTCCTCTCTAAAATCACTCACTTAATCAATCAATAAAAGGAAATGTTGCTCTGTATAGTTCCTATAAATACACTGCAATAAAATATAATCAATTACATAGTATTTGTATCTTTTTCTCTGATGCAAAGTCTGGGGTGAAAGAATGTACATGGGTTTAGTGTTACGTACCATCCGGATGCAATTTCCTTTCCTTCCCTTCCCTTTCTTTTCCTTTTCCTTTTCCTTTTCCTTTTCCTTTTCCTTTCCTTTCCTTTCCTTATGGGGATCAATAGGCTCCAGGAATACAACTTACTTTCTTTCTTTCTTTCTTTCTTTCTTTCTTTCTCACCTTCTTTCTTTCTCTTTCTTCTTTCTTTCTCTCTTTCTTTCTTTCTTCTTTCTTTCTTTCTCTCTTTGTTGCCTTTTACTAGCTGTGTGATTTGGAAAAGATACTTAATCACTCTTAACTTTAATTTCCTTATTTATGAAACCAGGATGCTTAGTAAAGATGGTTCTTATTCCAGTGTTTAAATGGAGAAAGTATTAAGTGAGACTTATGAAAACAAATGGCATACATAGAGTGATAAAATGTAATGTCTCCAAGCAGTGGGACTTCCGCGCAGGCCTTGGTGGTAGCTGGGTTTCTCTTTCAACTGGCTAGGGTTCTAGTTAGTAACAGAAAGCCCTCATCTGTGCGTGGAGAAACCTGGGCAACCAGTTCAGCAGGTTGAAGCCATATCACTGTGGTTTTTCTTTTTAAGATACCAAACTTTCGGGTTTTCTCAGTGGCTCTTTACACTTTATTGCATCATAAGCTGTGTGGTAGTGGTTTCATTTTTACCATGTGCATTGGATTATTCCACTACAAATCTCCCTGGGGTTCTTGGGAAAATATCTGAAATTAATAAGAAACAGGACATTTTTCAGGAAATACCCAGCTAAGGAATTGTTGAATATTTTGCATAGTTTGCAGAGGTCTTAACTGTCTCTCTAGAAAGGTCAATTTAAGTGCCTATTTTTATGTCTCAGGGACTTTGATGGAGTGCTTATTTTTAGAACACTAAAACAGACAGGAGTAAGCCTACTTTGTAATGTCTTTGGGCCTTACCTTACGGGCTTCTTGGGCAGGCTTCTCTTTTCCTAACCCAGCTGGGTTGCCACAGACCAAGCAGAAGTGGCCTGATCTCTGGAGAAAACATGGGCTCCATCCCAAAGAGCAGAGCACACTGTTCCCAGAGCCACCGGTCCCCATCCAAGCTGGCTTCCTCTGCTTGCCACTCCTGGCAGGCACTCCTGCCCACAGGAGGATAGTCGCCCTGAAGCTTGGCTGCAGCAGCCTTGCCAGAGAGGTGGACAAGGCAGCTAGTGGCAGAAGGCTCTGAGAGTGGACAAGATCCTGCCCAGAAAGAAACACAGGAAAGCAATTTCACTTCCCTCTTGCCTCGTCAAAGGAGCTATTCTTCCTTTTCTTCTTCCTTACCTTTTTTAAAGAAAAGAAGATATGATTTATTATTAAATGTGGCAAGAGTAGAAATGAGTATTTCTGTACTGGTGACCATGTGTCTGAGTTCATGAGCTTGTTTGGTCTCAGGGCCTAAAACTCATGAAAAGATGGGGTCACAATTAAAAGTGACACATAAGTGAATCAGTAAACTCCTTTGTAATCTGGGTAAAAACTAGTCTCAACAAATTTAGCAAACATAGCAAATATTTTTATTTTAACAAATATAACAAAGGAGCATTAACACATTAGCATGTGCACATGCACACACGTGCACACACACACACACACACATGCACACACAGTGATGGTCTCCAACTGTGGTTCTCAGGCTGAGCATACCTAACAGCTTGTAAAAAATGCACACTTCTCATAATCTGATTAATAAATAAGTCTGGCAGTACAACCCAGAGCATGCTCTCTCTCTAACTTTTTCTTATTTTTTATATTATTTTAAAAAGATTTTAATGTTCAATGTTATTTTATACTAGAGGCCCGGTGCATGAAATTCGTGCATGGGTAGCGTCCCTAGGCTTGGCCAGCGATCAGGGCCAATCTGCGGGGTGACTGGCAGGGAGATTAGGGGCCCCTGCTGTCATCCGCCTTGGCTGTCCTGGTGCCACCCGCTCGCCAGCCTCCATGGCTGCGGCCAGTCTGGTCCTGCAGCTGGGGGCAGCTCTTGTGTTGAGCATATGCCCTCTGGTGGTCAGTGTGCGTCATAGCAACTGGTAGTTCCACCATTTGGTCAATTTGCATATTAGGCTTTTATTATAAAGGACTAGAGGGGGGGAGGAGGGGTCCCACAGCCTGGCCTATGCCCTCTCGCAGTCTGGGACCCCTCAGGGGATGACCACCTGCTGGCTTAGGCCTGCTCCCAGGTGGCAGAGGGCAGGCCCAATCCCTAGGTGCAGCCCCTAGTCGGGCTCAGAGCAGAGCTGATTGGGGAGTTGGGGCACCACCCCCTGTCATGCACAGAGCAGGGTGGATCGGGAGGTTGCGATGCCACCCTCAGTCACACTTAGGGTAGGGCTGATTGGGGGGTTGGGGCACCGCCCCCTGTCACACTCAAGGCAGGGTAGATGGGCAGGTTGCGGTGCCACCTCCTGTCACACACAGAGCAGGGCCGATCAGGGGGTTGGGGAGCTCCCCCCTGTCACTCACAGAGTAGGGCCGATAGGGGAGTTGGAGCACTGCCCCCTGTCACACACAGAGCAGGGCGGATAAGGGATTGGGGCGCCATACTCTGTCACACTCAGGGCAGGGCCGATGGGGAGGTTATGACTCTACCCCATCACACACAGAGCAGGGCCCGTGGGGGGCGGTTGGGGCGCCGCCCTCTATCACCCACAGAGTAGGGCCGATCAGGGGGTTGGGATGCCGCCACTGTCACACTCAGGGCAGGGCCAATCAGGGGGATGGGGCACTGCAGCCTGTCACACACAGAGCCGCAGGGCGATCAGGGGGTTGGGGCGCTTTCCCCTGTCACGAACAGAGCAGGGCGGATAGGGAGGTTGTGGCCCCGCCCCCGTCACACACAGAGCCATAGGGTGATCAGGGGGTTTGGGCGCTGCCCCCTCTCATGCTGATCCCGGTGCTGGGGGCATATTACCCTTTTACTATATAGGATAGAGGCCTGGTGCACAGGTGGGGGCTGGCTGGTTTGCCCTGAAGGGTGTTCTGGATCAGGGTGGGGGTCCCCACTGGGGTGCCTGGCCAGCCTGGGTGAGGGGATGATGGCTGTTTGCAGCTGGTCACACACCCTTCAGGGTGGGGGTCCCCACTGGGGTGCCTGGCCAGTCTGGGTGAGAGGCTGAGGGCTGTTTTCAGGCTGGCGAGTGACTGAAGCTCCCAACCACTCCTTTTTATCTTTTTTTTTTTATTCTGGGCCAGCTTTAGCTCTGAGGTTTGGCTCCACCTCTTAGGCCTCCGCTGCTGAAAGCAGGTTTCTGGCCTTTGTTTACCTTCTGTATTTGAAACAATGTTGCGATCCTGCTGGCTGAAGCCCGGCCAACTAAAGCAGGTTTCTGGGGTTTTGTTTAGCTTCTATTTTGTAACATAGTTGCTTAGAGTTGCAGCTCAGAGGCCGGCAGCGGCAGGTGGGTAACGTTGGAGTCCTCCGTCACTGAAGCAAGCAAGACTCATGTTCGCTTTAAGCTGCCTGGCTGCCGGCCGCCATCTTGGCTGGCAGTTTATTTGCATATCGCCCTGATTAGCCAATGGGAAGGGTAGCGGATGTACAGCTAATTACCATGTTTCTCTTTTACTAGATAGTATTAGTTTCAGGTATACAGTATGGTGGTTAGGTAATCATATACTTTACAAAGTGTTTCCCCCATAAGTCTAGTATCCACCTAGCACTATATATGGTTATTACATTATTGACTATATTCCCTATGCTGTACTTTACATCCCCAAGACTATTTTGTAAATGCCAATTTGCAATTTGTACTTCTTTTTATTTTTTAATTGATTTTAAAGAAAGAAAAGGAGAGAGAGAGAGAGAGAGAGAGAGAGAGAGAGAGAGAGAAATATTGACTCACCGTTCTACCTGTCCATGCACTCCCTGGTTGACTCTTGCACGTGCCCAGACCGGGGATGGAATCTACAGCCCTGGGACACCAGGATGATACTCCAACCAACTGAGCTAACCAGCCAGGGCCCAACTTGTACTTCTTAATCCCTTCACCTTTTTCATCCAGTCCCCTAACCCCCTCTCCTATCTTTGGCAATCATCAATCTCAGAACTCTCTATATTTTAGTAAGTTCACCAAATGCTTCTGATGCCAGAATCAGGGCCCTGGATTAACTTTGGAAACAGTAGCTTCCCCCTAAAAAGAGAAGTAGAACTTAATGTGAAATATACAAAATCAAAGCTGATGTTCACACTTCAAAATATTTGCTTACAAACAGATGTACAAGATTTTAGTGTACATGACTTTAATCTGCCACTTCCTGTTCCCAAAATAGCAACATTTGTTTAGAAAAAAAAATCACAGGGGAAAAAAGAAAGTTGTCAATGCTAGTTTTTCACATAGAGCATGTGAGTGAAGTAGATACAAAATGTCAAATAAGGCAACTTTGTAGCTCAGAGTTTAGAGTTTGGTTTAATTCATTGAATCAAAGAGGTCCCTGTGGTCCTAATAGAAATATTTTCCATGATTTAAGGCCTATCCAAAAGCCTTCTATATTTTGAGGTACCTGATTTATTCTTTTTCAGGGTTTTTTGTAGGTTTTTTTAAAAAAATATTGTAAAATATTATATTTTTCCTTGAGAGAGAGACACACACACACGCACAAGCTTGGACTTTGGTCATCCTAATTACTATTCTACCTCTACTTTCAGCTTTTTTTTTAACTCTTGGCAAATTATTTGATTTCTCTGTGCCTCAGTTTCTTTTTTTTTAATTTAAAAATTGATTTTAGAGAGAGAGGAAGGGAGAGGGAGAGAAACAGGAATGTGAGAAATAGAAACATTGATCAGTTGGTTGTCTCCAGTATACTCTCGACCAGGAATGGAAACTGCGACCCTTCAGTGCACGGGCTACACTCTAACCAACCAAGCTACATGGGCCAGGGCAGTGCCTCATTACCAATAAAATACTGGATGATAAAAAAGCATTGCATCTTAGATTAATTGGCAGCATTTTTCTTAGTGTTGCAGATAATGATGATGTCTTAGAGTAAATGAAATATGACAATAATACCTATGTCCTAGGATTTTGTGGGCGTTAACTGAGTCAAGAAACAAGATGCTTAGCATCATGACTGGCTAATATTGATCACTGAATAAACACCATCTATTAGTATTCTAATATGTAGATGGATTATAAATGAACTAATCCCTCCTTCTTGAGCCTTTACATTGTCTCCAGCATTCCTAGTATTATATATTGCACTGAATATCCTTATATGTGAACACGTTATGTATGCATCTCTAAATATGATAGATTCCTTAAAGTGGAATTTTTAGGTAAAAAAGCATGAACATATTGAAGGGATGGACTTATAATCAGAGTGACTAGAAAGTCAATCGAACCTGGGTTAGAATCACTACTTACCCCGTGATCCTGGTCATTTTACTTAACCTTTCTACATTTCAGTTTTTGCATCTATAAAATGAGAACAATAATAACATTCACAGGAATATTGTGATGTTTAAATAAGATGGTGCAATCAGGCACAATACCATACTGCTGGCTTACAGTAAGTTCAAAATCAATGTAAGCTATTTTTTACTAGTACAGAGAGACACCAGGGCACTGCATGGCTTCCTGCTAGATTTGGAAGCATATGCATTAAAATTCATAAAACCACGTTTTCAACAGTGACCCCGTGTGGCTGCAATGGAAACAGCAGCAGCAGAAAATAGGCAAATGTTGCCAGAAATGATCAGGTTGATTCATTAGTTCTTCCTCCTGGTGTTTGTTGACAAAACTGTCCATTTGCACAACAGAAGCCTGTGCCTGAGACTCTTGAATCATCTGAGATAGACAGGCTCAGGAACGGGATGATGAACGCTGCCAATCTGAATATGACAGCGAGTCTGAACACTTGTTTTAAATACTGAAAGATGACATCATTTAGATATCATAGATATATATGAACTAGTGAAAGAGTTTACCATCATTTCTACAGAAACAGCATAGGAACCTTTAACACTTGGAACAATATAACCATGAGAAATCACTTTGGCAACTTTACTTGTACCTTATAAATCCCAACAAACTCTAAGACTGAATTTTAGTGAATGGTTGGGATTGGCATGTTGTTTTCTAAGCTCTAATTCATGAAAGACCACCTGGCTTGAACTTCTGGAGAAGTTAGAAGGCTTAGTGTTTATGAATACAACCAGAAGTGATTATATAATGCACACATCAAATATATTAAACAACTGGCTTGCCAGATTATGGATTTATGGATTTCATAAATTTTATTTTAGGAAAGATCATGCCAATCTTAATTCCATGGTTTCTATAATCTACTCAAAAGGTTAAATAAAAAATATGACTTTAAAATAAGCTCTTACTTTATTAAGTCTATGAATATCTAGAACTACAGAGATGCAAGTAACAGCTGAAAGTTAATATTGGTAGCAAAACCATAAAACTCCAAAGATATAGATATGAATTGTCAGTGGGATTATAATAAATTTAGAATATGTGATTATAAAGGTTTATATGATATTTAAAGGTGTTTAACCACATAAAAATTATATAACAACTTCATTAACAAAGTTATATGGAAGATCTAAAATGTTTAAAGGTACTTCCTTTTCTATCCCTGCATATACATGGTAAAAATTAGAAGGTAGACAGTGAAAAGTGACTTTCCCTCCCTTCTCTGATTATTAAATACTCACTTCATCTCCTCTGAAGCAATATGAAAAAGCATTTTATTTTTTGTTAATCCTTACTCAAGGATATTTTTCCATTGCTTTTTAGAGAGAGTGGAAGGGAGAGGGAGAGACAGAGAGAAACATCAGTTGTTTGCCTCCTGCATGCACTCTGACCACGGCCAGGGAACCTACAACCGAGGTACATGCCCTTGACCGGAATCAAACCTGGGACACTTCAGTCCACAGGCTGACGCTCTATCTACTGAGCCAAACCAGCTAGGGCTACATTTTTATTTAATAGCTGGATACCATACAAGGAAAAATGGTGACTGCATTTTTAGCAGCAGTTTGTATTTCTTTTCACTTAACCTGTGGTATAAGAAAAAAAATAGAGTAATTCTTTGTCAATAGAACACCATATTTTTCTGCATATAAGACATTTTTTTCTAAAATTATTAGACTGAAAATTGAGGGGCCTCTTATACACAGATGTCAGCCTAGGAGGAAGCTGCGCTGGTGTGTAGCTGCCCATACCTTGTCAAACAGGCTTCCTCCAATCACCAGCCTTATTGTTACTGACGTCAGCTGATGCCATAATTGGAGGTGGAGGTGGAGAGTGCACAGATGCAACAGGGACCAGAGCATTCTGAGCCCATAAAGATGTCAAAAAATAAGAAGATAAATACCAGTAAGCGATTGTCTTACTCTGCAAAATTCAAACTGAATGTAATCAGCTATGCCAGAGAGCATGGAAATAGAACTGCAGAGAGACAATTTGGACCTCCTCCTTCCACTGAGTGTATGATCATACAGTAGAGAAAACAGGAAGAACAACTCCTTAAGATGCCAAAAAAGAAGAAGGCCTTAAGACAATGGTTCTCAACTGTCCTAATGCTGCGACCCTTTAATACAGTTCCTCATGTTGTGGTGACCCCCAATTTCATTGTTACAAATTGAACATAATTAAAGCATAGTAATTAATCACAAAAACAATATGTAATTATATATGTGTTTTCCAATGGTCTTAGGCGACCCCTGTGAAAGGGTCATTCGACCCCCAAAGGGGTCGCGACCCGCAGGTTGAGAACCGCTGCCTTAAGAGGAAAGCCAGCAAAATGTTTAAAATATTGATTTCTTAAGTTTGGGTTGGAAAAGTGGGGGGCATCTTATTCACTGAATAATAACGTTACATTTTCGAAAAGTGTTAAATAATCTCCTTGAAATTTTCCCAATATGAAAATAACACATATTCAATATAGAGAATTTAGAGAATAGAGACTAAAATAATTAAAATAAATACATGTCATTTTAATTAAGAAGTATTTTAAATAAAATTCAGGTCCCGCTGGTATGGCTCAGTAGTTGAGTGCCAACCCATGAACCAAGAGGTTGCTGGATTGATTCTGGGTCAGGGCACATGCCTGGGTTGCAGGCTCAATGCAGCAGATTGATATATCTCTCTCACCCTCTCCCTTCCTCTCTCTCTCAAATCAATAAAAACATGTATTTTTTAAAAATCAATAAAATTTAGAATTATATGCTTAAAATATTTAAAAATTCAAAGGTATAAATATTCTCTTTCCACAGTTGTCTTCCAGCCTTTGTTTCATTTCCAAAGTCAAACAAGGCTACCGGAGGAGAACCAAGATGGCGGCATAGGTTAACGCCGGAGTTTGCTGCTTTGAACAACGACTTCAAAAGTGAAACTAAAAAACGGAAGGGACATCACCCAGAACCACAGGAACGATGGCTGAGTGGAAGTCCTACAACTAGGAGGAAAGAGAAACGCATACGGACACTCAGAGGAGGCGCAGTGCTGAAGTCAAATTCTGAGGTGCGGAGTGTGTGGAGCGGGCTGGCGGCGGAGGGCGCGGTTGGCGTTTTCCATCGGGAGGGAGTCGCAGACTCTGAGCTCCAGATACAGGCGAGTCTTTAGGGACCCAGACTCAAACGGGAGAAGCGGGACTGCCTGGCTTCAGTCAGAGCCAGTGCAGCTTTCTCTCCGAGGTGTGCAGCCGTTGCTGGGACTCAGAGAGGCAGAGCCCCTGGGGACAGGACTGAGAGCGGCCATAACTGCTCTCTCCGGTCACCCTGTTGATCCTGTGCAACCCGCCCCGCCCAAGCCCTGCACAGAGGCATTTGCCAGATAGCCTCAGGCAAACGGCAGATTAGCACCTCCCTAGAGGACAGAAGTTCTCTCACTGCAGACACAGCTGATTCTCATAGCCACTTGGCCTGGAGGTCAAACCCTCCCTGGAATTAGCTACAACAATCAAGATTTAACTATAAGACAACGAACAAAGACCACTAGGGGGTGCACCAAGGAAGCATAACAAAATGCGGAGACAAAGAAACAGGACAAAATTGTCAATGGAAGATATAGAGTTCAGAACCACACTTTTAAGGTCTCTCAAGAACTGTTTAGAAGCCGCCGGTAAACTTAATGAGATCTACAAGAAAACTAATGAGACCCTCGATGTTATATTGGGGAACCAACTAGAAATTAAGCATACACTGACTGAAATAAAGAATATTATACAGACTCCCGACAGCAGAACAGAGGAGCGCAAGAATCAAGTCAATGATTTGAAATGCGAGGAAGCAAAAAACACCCAAACGGAAAAGCAAAATGAAAAAAGAATCCAAAAATGCGAGGATAGTGTAAGGAGCCTCTGGGACATCTTCAAGCGTACCAACATCAGAATTATAGGGGTGCCAGAAGATGAGAGAGAGCAAGATATTGAAAACCTATTTGAAGAAATAATGACAGAAAACTTCCCTCACCTGGTGAAAGAAATGGACTTACAGGTCCAAGAAGCGCGGAGAACCCCAAACAAAAGGAATCCAAAGAGGACCACACCAAGACACATCATAATTAAAATGCCAAGAGCAAAAGATAAAGAGAGAATCTTAAAAACAGCAAGAGAAAGAAACTCAGTTACCTACAAGGGAATACCCATACGACTGTCAGCTGATTTCTCAACAGAAACTTTGCAGGCCAGAAGTGAGTGGCAAGAAATATTCAAAGTGATGAATACCAAGAACCTACAACCAAGATTACTTTATCCAGCAAAGCTATCATTCAGAATTGAAGGTCAGATAAAGAGCTTCACAGATAAGGAAAAGCTAAAGGAGTTCATCACCACCAAACCAGGATTATATGAAATGCTGAAAGGTATCCTTTAAGAAGAGGAAGAGGAAGAAAAAGGTAAAGATACAAATTATGAACAACAAATATGCATCTATCAACAAGTGAATCTAAGAATCAAGTGAATAAATAATCTGATGAACAGAATGAACTGTTGATTATAATAGAATCAGGGACATAGAAAGGGAATGGACTGACTATTCTTGGGGGGAAAGGGGTGTGGGAGATGCGGGAAGAGACTGGACAAAAATCGTGCACCTATGGATGAGGACAGTGGGTGGGGAGTGAGGGTGGAGGGTGGGGCGGGAACAGGGAGGAGGGGAGTTATGGGGGGGAAAAAAGAGGAAAAAATGTAATAATCTGAACAATAAAGATTTAATTTAAAAAAAAAAAGAAACATCGATGATGAGAGAGAATCATTGATCGGCTGCCTTCTGCATGCCCCACACTGGGAATTAAGCCCACAAACCGGCATGTGCCCTGATTGGGAATCAAACCGTGACCTCCTGGTTTATAGGTCGATGCTCAACCACTGAGCCATGCTGGCTGGGCCGCAATTTTAATAATAAATTTTGAAGATGGCTCCAGATAAAAATAAAGAGCCTCCTTATTTAGTTAGGTTATTAACTCTTGCTATAAGGAATCAGCTACAAGATTGAGCCAGTATATATACACAATAAATTTCTAGAAGTAGAATTGCTGGGTCAAAGCTTATTTGCATTTTAATTCTGACAAATACTGCCAAACTATTTGAAGGACATTTTTAAAGGTTGTTCTTCAAGTGGTTCAAAGAAACTCAGACATGGCTTACATTTTAATTTTTATTACAAATTGTGTTTTCATAAATAATAGAATGGAAAAAAAACAACCCCGGAGGGTTTTGTGAAAAAAAAGAAAAGAAGAATGGCATGATCACAACATTCTAGCCACTGGGCTGAGGACAGACTATGCTGAGTATGGTAAAAAGAGCCAAGCTGAGTGCAGCAACATGTAAAAAGGATTATACACCATGAACCAGTAGGGTTATTGCAGGAATCCAAGGTTGTCAGCAGGATTATCTACACTAATAAAAGAGAAAGATGCAAATTGACCATACCTTCACGATACCCACCAGCCAATCAGGAGTGAGTATGCAAATTAACCCAACAAAGATGGTGGGTTAATTTTCATGAACAGGCACCAAGCGGCCAGAAGATGGGTGGGACACAGGCGTTCTGCACTGCCCCAGCCACTCCAGGCCTCTGGGCAGCATGGGAAGGTGGAAAGGCGGCTCCGTGCCCAAGAGAAGGAGGTGCCGGCAGCCAGGGGAAGGAAGGCCCATTTTTGCATGAATCTTCATGCATCGGACCTCTAGTAGGATATAATGTCAATACACAAAAATCAATTGTATTTCTATAACTTTGGGTAAACAATCCAAAAACAAAATTGAGAAAACAAATCTGTTTATAATAGTGTCACATAGAAAAAAATACTTAGAAATAAATGTAATAAGATTGTAAGGTTTATACACTGAAAACTGAAAAACATTGTTAAAGAATGAAATAAATGGAAGAACCTCCCATGTTCATGTTTTAGAAGATTTAATATTGTGAAGATGACAATACTACTGAAATTGATCTACAGATTCAACACAATCCTTATCAAAATCCTACCTGCTTTTTTGGCAACAACTAACAAGTTCATCCTAAAATTCATATGGAAATGCAGGGAACCTTAATAGCCAAAACAATTATGAAAAAGAAGAACAAAGTTTGAGAAGTCACACCTCTTGATTTTAAAACTTTCTACAAAGCTACAGTAATTAAGACAGTGTGTACTGGCATAAGAATAGGCATAAAGGTCAAGAACAGAGTTGAGAATCTAGAAATAAACCCAGGTGTCTTATGATCACCTGATTTCAATCAGTATGACAATACCATTTAATGGGGAAAGTAGAGTCTTTACAACAAATAGTACTTAGACAATTGGATATCCATGTCCAAAAACATGAAGTTGGGCCCTTACCTCATACCATATACAAAAATTAACTCAATGTAAGAGCTAAAAAAAAAAAAAAAATCTTAGAAATAGGTGTAAATCTTCACAACCTTGAATTAGGCAATGTTTCTTAAATATGACACTAAAAGCATAAGCAATACAAGGTAAAATAGATAAGGTGGATTTCATCAAAATTAATTTTGTTTCAAGGGAACCATCAAGAAAGTGAAATTCATCCCTCAGAATGGGATAGAGTATTTGCAAATCATATACCTGATAAGGTACTTATATCCAGAATATATAACAAACTTTTAAAACAATAATAAAAAGACAAATAATAGAATTTAAAAATATCTGCTCTGAAAAAAAGCATTTATCCAAAGAAAATGCACATATAGCCAAAAATCACATGAGGAGAGCTCAACATTCATCAAATCAATAAAGTGAGATACTACTTCATAGCCATTAGGATGACTATTATTTTTAAAAATGCAGAAAATAACAAGCATTGGTAAGAATGTACAGAAATTGGAACTCTTGAACACTACTAGTGGGAATGAAAATGTGCAGCTGCTTTGGAAACTAGCCTAGTAGCTCCTCAAAATATTAAATATAGAGTTATCATATAATCTAGTCCTTCCACCCAGGAAAAGTGAAAACATATGTTCACACAAAAGCTTACACATGACCGTTCATAGCAGTATTATTTATAATAGCAAGAAGATGTAAACAACACAAATGTACATTAACGGGTGAATGGATAACCATATGTGGCATATCCATTGTTGAAAACAAGGCAACAGGTCCAAATGGACTTGCTCATGCTAAGCCCCGTCACCAAACCAATTTAACTTAATTATAGTTTCAGCTCCCCTAGAAATGGAATCAAACCAATTGTCGCCTGATCAGCACTATTTAAGTAATCTGCCTGGTAGACACCTGCTATTCCCTAAAGTAAAGTAACTTTGCAATAACCAACCTGCTTTTTTGCTAGTATAATTTCCTTATTCTCCCTCCCTTCTGCCTATAAAAGTCTTTCATTTTGCACAGCTCTTTGGAGCTTCTTTCTATCTGCTAGATTGGCTACTCCCTGATTTAAATTAATTTTTGCTCAAATAAATTCAACACTTTTAATATGCCTCAATTTATCTTTTAGCACCATATGATGAAATATTACTTGGCCATAGAAAGGAACGAAATACTGTCAGATGCTACAACATGGATGAACCTTGAAAGAAACCCGTCGCTAAAAAACAACATATTGCATGATTCTATTCATATGAAATGTATAGTGCAGGCAATTCCATCGAGACAGAAAGTAGATAAGTGGTTATGAAGGGCTGGGGGAGTGTGGTGATGGGGCGTGGGTGATAGCTAGGAGCACAAGGCTTCTTTTGGAGGTGATACGTAAAATAATTGTGGTGCATTTTGCACAATTTTGTGACTATACTAAAACAAAAGCTATTGCATGTATACCTAAAGAGGTGAACTGTTTAATATATAGATTAAATCTCAATAAACTTGTTTACATGAAAAAAGAAAAATGAACCCTGTACCACACAACCGAGGTTTAACGCCTATTTCTGCTCTGACTGTGTGACTTTAGGAATATTAACTTGCCCATGCCTTAATCTCCCCATGCATAAATAGAGATTATTAACAGTTCCTACCTCATAGGGTGGTCCTAAGGATGAAGAGTCAATACATGAAAGAACTTAGAGCAGTATCTGGTAAAGAAAAACTGTTGTTATTTATACCCAAAGTATAAATTCCCAAGTCAGTACCTCCTCCTCATGACCTTGCTCTGTTTCTTTTCACGACTCGTGGCATGCTCAAACTGTTGGGTCTCCTAGTATTTATTTTTTTAATATGTCTTTATTGATTTTATAGAGAGCGGAAAGGAGAGGGAGAGAGAGATAGAAACATGTATGAGAATCATCCATTGGATGCCTCCGGTACACCCACACTGAGGATGGAGCCTGAAACCGGCAGTGCCCTGACCGGTTCTGCTCCTCAAAATATTAAATATAGAGTTATCAACCGGCGACCTGTTGGAGGGGCCGCGCTCAAAACCGGGGCCACAGGCCGGGCGGGCTATCGGGTCTTCCTTTACAGAACTGTGGGGGAACAAAACACGTCTGGAAGCTCAAGCGTTTTCATTCCCGACTTAATGTCTCTTTTAGTAAGCAAACGCCTTTCGCCTAGTTTGACCCTCTAGACTGCCCGTTCTTTTCGCCTCAGCGCGCCTGCGCGAAGCTGCGTGCCCTTTCGTCTCAGCGCGTCCACTGCTCTCACAATGGCGGCTCGCGGCGTGGGCCTGTTAAGCCGCTTGTCCATGTGCACTCAGAGAAGTCAAGTCCTGCGTCCAATCCACAGGCGGCTGAGTTGCCCAGGAACCGTGGCCGCAGACGCCAGGGGGGAACAGCAATCCTCGGGGAGCGCGGAGACAGGTGATGGCGCCGTGTCCCCGGTTTGCTCTGTAGCCCGGTCCGCCGCGGGCGAGGGAAGGGGGAAGAGACTGGGATCGCGGGCGAACGCGTGGCCCGTGGGATCGGCCGTGGAACCGAGGGTGAGGCTGCGTCCTGTGCTCTTCTGACACCCCCGGGGGTCCTCGGGCTGCCCCGGGGGCTCGTGGCGTGGGGTTTGTGGCGTTCTTTCCTCTGCGGACTCCTGTGCGGCGCAATGGAATTGCTTAAACCTTTCAGGTTCAGGTCAAGAACACTACTTGCTAGTATTTTACAACCTGGCGAAGTAATGTTCCCAATAATAACGTAGGTGCCACTGCCAGTCAGGTACTTCATGACTCACAGGTGTTTCTGATCTTGATACGAATTGCTGATGAAGGCCAAGTGTAGTGAAGTCTTGATGAATAACCGCGACCCTGGCCCCCAACTGTAGGGCCCTGCCTGTGAAGTCCGCTGCCGTTGACTTGGTTATTTTATCCGTTGTGAGCAAAATAAATCTGGTAACAGAGAGGCATTCACTGGAACAGGCTATTTATTGCCCTGAAGGCGTTCTACATTTATGAGCTTGTGTATTGACAAGCCCACGGTTATTGAACCCCTCTGTGGTCCAAGAATTGTGTGCGTGTTTGCAATCCTTAAAACAGTCTAGCAAGAAATGTGTCAGTGGACCCGTTTTACAGACGTGGCACGAGACTCAAAGAGCTGAATGACCTGCGCAGTGTTACGGAGCTGAGTTTAGACTTCAAGTGGAGCGGTAAACAAAACGTGTTGATTTGTTCTATTTCCTGGAGTTATAGTTTTAAGATATGAAATTGTTTCTGGGAGCAGTTCTGAAGCAGGCTAAACAAGCAAAGTTTTTTCCCCATAAAATAAATGCTAGGCTTGCTCTACCCATCAGACTGTATGAAAGAATCATATGGACAGGGAGAAATATTACTTAATATGACGTTTCATTGGAATACTGATTGGATTGGACTTAGAAGCTGCTTGTGTTAAAAATTCTTAAGGAACTCTGAAAATTTAAGGATTTTGCCAAACAAGCTATTATAATTTGACATCTGTATAGTGGTTTAAATTTCAGAGTATTTTCATGTGCTCTGAAAAATAAAACTCTTTAAAGTAGATATGGAAGGAATTATTGTTACTTTATTTGATAGATGAGGAAATAGACTAGTCCAAGTGGCTAATTGAAAATTACCCAGCTGTTCAGTAGCTAAGATAAGAATAAAACCTTCTGATTCCAAGACTACTCGGTTAATACAGCTTTATTGTTTTTTGTAGGAAATGTGTTTCATTTTGTATCATTAGGATAATATAACTGGCTAAGCATTCAGGGACAGTAATAAAATCCTCATTTGAATTTCTTCTTCAGACTTAAAAATTGAGAAGGTAACTATACCTTATACTCACTTAGAAGCATATAATTTTATAATTGAAAGGATTAATTCAGTTTTTTACTCAATGTGAGAACTCATTGCCAGAACATTCCTAGTAATATTTTCTAGTAACAAGGAGGACACTGTTTTATAAATCAGGCAACTTCATTTTTGGTCAGGCTCTAATGGTTGAAAAATGTTTATAATGGGCTAAAATCGACTAATTTCCCATTTCCATGGTAATCTTAGTTTTAACATAGCTTTCATGTGAGTAGTGGAAAGAAACCTGATTTAAGAATAAGAAATATGTAGTATATTATTCAGGACTCTTGGGTGCAGGTGACAGAAGCTAATTTAAAGTATCTTCAGTAAAAAAGGGAGGAATACCAACCCATGTAACCGAACTCCAGAAAAATACATAGCTGCTTTAAGGTTGACTGGATGGATGTGGTCAGTGTGAGGTGGTGTTTTCCTCAGCTGTTGTTTGGTGGCTTCATTATCTCAGGTTCTTCTATTTGGGGATGTGGATGGTGGGGAGCATGGCCACCAGTAGCTCCATGTCCCTGTGCTCATAGCTTTCTTCAAAGGGAAGAATAAAAATAATCTTTTACCTGAATTTGAAAAATTCTAAGAGCTTTTGATTGATCTATGACAGTGATGGCGAACCTTTTGAGCTTGGCGTGTCAGCATTTTGAAAAACCCTAACTTAACTCTGGTGCCGTGTCACATAGAAATTTTTTGATATTTGCATCCATAGTAAAACAAAGACTTATATTTTTGATATTTATTTTATATATTTAAATGCCATTTAACAAAGAAAAATCAACCAAAAAAATGAGTTCATGTGTCACCTCTGACACGCGTGTCATAGGTTCGCCATCACTGATGAGGATGTCTTGGAATTTGCTTAAATCAAAGAATAGTGTGTTTGCAGTATTTCCTTTATTAGTTTATTAAAATATATTTTTATTTATTTCAGAGAGGAAGGGAGAGGGAGAGAGAGAATCACTGATTAGTTGCTTCCTGCACGACCCCCCCTCACCTCCCCACTGGGGACCAGACCCACAACCTGAGTCTGTGCACTGACCCAGAATCAAACCGTGACTTCCTGGCTCAAGGGTCAATACTCAACCACTAAACCATGCTGGCCGGGCTGTCTTTTAGTTTTATCATAATCTTTTGAAAGAATATGATGTTAAAAAGCCTCTTGATTTCCATACATCCATTACATTTTCTATTTAATCTCTTTGGAATTTTTTGGAGGGTGCTGATACTAGACATGGTGGATTATAATCTCTAGATTATACCATTCCAGATTTTTAGAGTAAGCACTTTTAAGCCATCCAACTATAAGTTAAATATGTTGGGTTAAAAAATGAATTCCTAAGATTCAGTGTTTGACTTTAACTTAAATGATTTTCTTTTTCTTTATACTTGGTTCACTTGACATTTGGTTCAGTTGTTGATCTTTTCTTTGTGGTCAGTGGGTTAGTAGTATTTAATTCTTGACCATCACAGCTCTTTTTTTTCTTTATTTCCTGTGATTGTAAAACCCCTAACCTCTAGAGTGGTTGTTAATAAAAAATTTTTTTACCCTCTTTCTTTAATAAAATTATCATCAGCCCTTTATGAGCAGCAACTAGGTTTTAAATTCTTTGATTTCCCTGGGCACATGATAGTTGATAATTGTTAATTGTTTAAGCCTAATCCAGACCCTTGACAAAGAAAAACTGTAATAACTTAGTTCACTACATTAAATTTCTAACCTCATTGTCTCATTAAACTCAAGCTTATAATAATCTCAGACTGTGGAATGTTACATTTTACACAGATTTTGTATGTGTGTATTTGTGGAAATGTTAAATGAGTGATTTTACTTTCCCGGTTTTGTTTTTAAAATTTTGTGGAACTCTTTTTAGCACTGTGCATTGAATATAGTAAATCAAAACAGCCCTAGCTGGTTTGGCTCAGTGGATAGAGCATCCGTCTGTGGACCAAAACGTCCCGGGTTCGATTCTGGTCAAGGACAGTATCTTACCTCGGTTGGGTTGCAGACTCCTCCCCAGCCTGGGCCCTGGTCAGGCACAGCCAATGGATGTGTTTCTCTCACATCAATATTTCTCTGTCTTTCCCTCTCTCTTCCACTCTCTCTAAAGATCAGTAGGAAAATATCTTTGGGTGAGGATCGAAAAAATAAAAACAGAAAGTGGACAGTTGAAACATTTAAAAAAATTTATTGATTGATTTTAGAGAGGTGAGGGCAGAGAGAGAGAAACATCGATTTCTTATTCCACTTATTTATGTAGTCATTGATTTTTGTATGTGTCCTGACCAGGGATTGAACCCACAACCTTGGTGTATTGGGATAGTGCTCTAATCAGCTGAGCTACCTGGCCAGGGTGGAAAGTGGGCAGTTTTAATGATAGTCACAAGAAAATGGTACAATGAAAATTGAAGTAGT
Source organism: Myotis nattereri (assembly GCF_964212035.1). Lineage (NCBI taxonomy): Eukaryota > Metazoa > Chordata > Mammalia > Chiroptera > Vespertilionidae > Myotis > Myotis nattereri. Next base: position 98,167,426 of record NC_138075.1, read on the forward strand.
ATAGTTTCATCCTTAGAAGAGAAGATGAGATTAGGATAAAGTTGGTTTTAGTTAGATGTAAAATTTTTATGTACTTGATCAAAATATACTTTAAGTTTTACACATGTTGGAATTGGTTTTGTCTCATTCATAGGCTCTGAAAACAGGACTCCCAAAAAGAGATTCTCTGAGGTGCAAAAAGAAAGACGAGAACAGGCACAGCGGACTATTTTAATACTTTGCCCAAATAAAATCAGTGAAAAAAAGTTTCTCAAGTATTTATCCCAACATGGACCTATAAATAATCATTTTTTCTTTGAAAGCTTTGTAAGTATTTGAAAAACAATAAACTTATTATTTTTATTTCTAGCTCTTTTGCCTTTTTGTATATGGTAAAGTTAAGTTCTCTTTGGCTATTCTATATTTTTCTTTATCTAAATTTCTCGAAGAGATTTATGTTTGAGATATGAGAATAGGACTCCTTATAGGAGGATTACATAATTATAAGCAGTTCTGTAATTGCTTATAATTGAAGGATTTCATTATTTGAATACTTCAAATAATCCCATTATCTTAGGGATAAAGGCCAGTAGGAGGGATCTTTGTTTTGCCTTTTAATTTTCTATTTTAGCATTCTTTTCAGCTTCTCTTGACTATTATCACTTTATAATATTGCTTTTCTTACCTGTTTATAATGATTAAAACCAATGCTCCTGTTAGAAGCATATCATTTTTAAATTTTAAAAATATTTT